>NC_092872.1:720389546-722789546 GCF_028372415.1 Notamacropus eugenii | reverse complement strand
TGTTCTCTTTATTATTATTTCCCCTCTCTGAGTGAGTCTTAGTTTCTTCATTTGTAAAATTAGATGGCTTCTGGGGCCCCTTCCAGGTCTAAATCTATGATCCTTAGCATTTCTGTTCTGCAGCTTGGAACACAGCCTCCAGTGACTTCCAACCCAGACAACATCCTAACAAGGAATTTTCCAGGATTTTTCAATGGAAAAATTCCTTGAAGCTCATTTTCCTAAGTTGTAATGCCTCTTCATCTTTAGGGATATCTCTGAGAGAGTTTTGGAAGAGGTGAGTGGTTAGTGCTGACCACCTTCAGTGCCTTGCTCATAGCAGGCACCTAATCAGAGGCTTAATGGATTTGCTGTACCTAATTATACACATGTGGTCTCCCAATTTAGAACGTAAGCTCTCTGAGGCCAGGTATTGGTTTTGCTATTTTTGTGTCCCCAGCACTTAGCATAATGTCTGGCACATATGTGAATGTTTAATAAATGCTAATTGACCACACAGGAGACAGGAGATCTAAGAAAGGTAAATTCATCTGAACAATTTGAAAGGGCTAAGTAAGGATCACCTAATCACTTCTCAGTAGGTGGAGAAGAAACAGCTTCTTCAGATTTCCACTATTTTCACAGAGAGAGTAAAGAAAGAAAAAAATGGACCTAAATGGTCCTTAAATGATTGATTGAGTGGTTGATTGGAGTCAGACTAGGAACCATTCTGGGAATGCAGTTGCCTCATCCTTTAGAACAGCAGTGAATTTAACAGAAACTATAGGATAGGAGTTCTTAACTTTTGTGCCCTATAGACCCTTTGGCAGTCTGGTGAAACCTATAAGAAAAAAGAAAGATGCTGACCCTTTCTCATAAAAATGCTTTTAAATAATTGAAGGGAATTTAAATTCTATTTAAAGGTTAGTGAAAACTTTTTTCTTATCCAAGTTCGAGGACTCATTAAAATTAATCCATGGACCTCTTGGAGGGGGCTGTGGACCCCACATTAAGAACCACTACTCTCAGGAGAGTTTGGAGTCTATGTTGAAGAGTTCTTAAGCCAGGCCCTCATCCACTCCAATTACCTAAAATACGCAAAGAAAGTTTTTTTTCTTTTTTTCCTTGGATAATATAGGTAGCTGTGTTGATCCTCTGTTCCACATTGACTATGGAAATCTGACCTGTAAGGGTCAAGTAGTTGGGTTCTAAGGGGATGAGAGGGATGAGAAGAGGACCTCAGGAGATTGACCATCTAAGCTGGGTGGAGTAGCTAGCATACTGGATGATGGAACCAGGAACCAAAATGGTCTTGACAGGCGAAATCATTGGTCTGAATTCAATAAAATGAAATTTAATTGAGATAAACATAGTTGTATACTTGGATCCAAAAAACTGATTACTCAAGTACAAGATGTGTGAGATGTAGTTCTACAGCAATCTGAAAATGATCTGAGGGTTTTAGTGGACCATGGGACCAGTATAAGTCAACAAAGATAAAGCAGCCAAGAAAGTTAATTTGATCATGGTATGACTGATAGGCAGAGCTTCCAGGAATGAGGAAGTAATAATCCCACTAGATTCTATCTTGGTCAGATCACAACTAAAACATTTTGGAAGGACAATTGACAAGGAGGGGAACATCCAGACAAGGCAACCAAGAGGGTGAAGGACCTCAAATTCATTCCATTAAATTCAACAAACACTTATTAACTACCTACCACATTGCAGGTACTGTGCTGGATGTTGGGGATGCCAAAACAAAACCAAAATAGTCTCTTTCTTAAGGTCTTATATTCTATTGCGCAGAGAAGGAAGGGGGAAGGGAACAAGCATTTATGAAGTGCCAGGCACTGTGTTAAGTGCTTTGTATTATCTTGTTTGATCCTCGCAACAACTTTGTGAGAAAGATGCTATTACTATCCCCATTTTACAGCTTAGGAAACTGAGACAGGGAAAAATTAAGTGACTTAGGATCACACTATTAGGTCTTCCTCACTCTAGGGCTAGTGTTCTATGAGAAAGGAAGGGAAGGGAAGGGAAGGGAAGGGAAGGGAAGGGAAGGGAAGGGAAGGGAAGGGAAGGGAAGGGAAGGGAAGGGAAGGGAAGGGGAGGGGAGGGGAGGGGAGGGGAGGGGAGGGGAAGGAAAGGCAAAGCATTGCAAGGGAAGAGAAGGGATTTATAGGGTGCTTTAAAGTTTGCAAAGTGTTTTACATACATGATGTCATTGATCTTTACAACGACCTGTGAGATATTACAGGTGTTGTTATCCTCATTTGACAGATTAAGCTACTGTCTAAGAAAAGTGAAATGGCTCCCAGCTGGTAAGTGTCTGAGTCAGCATCTGAACTCTGAGCTCTCTTACTCCACATCCAGCACTCCATCTATGGCTTCACCCGATGCCTGGACATCCTGCTTCCTCCGTACCCCTCACCCTCCACCTGGCTCCAGCTCCTCTCCTGGCACCCTAGCGTCCTTATCTCATCCTCATGGCTGTATTATGCTGTCCAGGGTGTCCTCCTTCCCACGTCCTGCCTCTTCTCTCCTTACATAGGCTATCCACCCCATTGACCCTGCTTCTTCCACAGCTCTTTGCTCTCCCACCAGGACCCAGGGTTTCTTTACTTTCCTGTGTACATATTGCTTCCCCTGAGAAGCACCTTACTGACAGAGACTGTTTTATGTTGCCCTTGTATCTCCAGCACCTAACATTGTGCCTGACACACAGTAGGTGCTTAATAAATGCTTATTGATTAATTCCTTCATCTGCAGAAGTATCTAAAAAGGGTCACAAAATTCTCCCAAGTTTAACCTTTGAAGCCACAACACTCCTTAACTGATCAGATCTCCCTCCTTACATTCTTTTCTCTCTACATCTATTTCCTCATTTACAAAATGGGGCTGGATTGGGAGATCTCCAGGCTCCATCCTGGCTCTGTACCTGTGGTCCTTCCCTCCAATCTACCCCTGTGGATACAGGGGGTCCAGAGAAGTTCTGCAATGAAAATAAGGAGGCTCTGACCCTTGGATTCTGAAAGATGTCATTGCTTACTTGGAATGAAAGAATAGAGAGGAGTCTGAGGAGTCTGGAAGAAAGTCATTGCTGACAGTCACCATTTACAGCTTCCAAGGGATTGATGGATGCTGATGGAAGAACAGGAAGGCTGATGAGGCTAAGAGTTAACTCTACCCCTGATCCACAGGCACTGAAGCTGACTGTGACCCCAGAAGCCATGTAGGATATACCCACAGGATGGAGTTTGTATCTGAAACCATCAGTTCCTATACCCTTCCTGACCCTGTAATCCACATAGTGACTGTCTCTCCTGGAGACAATGACAGGGAAGCTGGATAATGAGTTAGTACAAGGTGCCTGCTGTGACTAAATGGAGAAAGCAGAAATACTTGACATCAGTGGACAAAAAAGAACCTAATGAAAATTAGTAGAATTTATAAATAACATTTTTCTCCTTAATGATGACTTCTTTGTATTTACATGCACAGGAACACACTCATAAGTGAGTTGGGAGGAAAAATATTATGATCCCTCTTTTACAAAGACTTCTTCATGAAGTGACTTACCCAGAGTGACATAGAATAGCCACCAAGTCCCATCAGACATCAGATACCCTCTTGCCTCCTTCCTCACCTGGGAACCAGGACCACAGGAGGCAGAGAGACTGAGTTGGTGATAGCATTTCCAAACTCCAGCTCCTTCCTGACACTGACAGTGCCCAGGGGAATGATTAGGACTCTGAATGGAAGGAAGAAGGGAAATTCAGAATTACAGATCTAGAACTGGCCAGAACCTTAGAGACCAATCAGTCTAATCTTTCCATCACTTACAAGTGGGGAATGTTTGAGTTTTGTGAGAATTAAATGAGACAATACATTTAAAATTCTTTCACAAACTTGAAAGAGATATAAAAATGTTAGCTGTTACTATATTACACATGGTAAAAGTGGGATGTAGGAAACAGTTATTTGCCCAAGGTCACAAAGGCGGTCAATAACACAGCTGGGGGTGAAACCCAAGTCCTCTGACTCCAAGTTGGAGTTCTTTCCACTGCCCCAGAAGGGTCTGAACTCGGGGCTACACAGCTGGTTTTGTCTTTCACACCCCAGATACTGGCTACTTTCCTCCTGCAGTCTCCTGGTCAGAAGAAAGCGGACATTTATCCTCCCAGGTAAAGCTTTCCCCCCATTCCAAATCATCGTTAGCCATCTCCTTCCATTCTCCCTAAAGCTCAGAGAGCTTAGCAAGGGTTTCAGAGAATAAACAAGAGCACCTGCCCTCCACATCTCCCTGATCATGTTTCCTTTCCTTTCCATTCCCCTGCCTCTTGTCTGTCCCCCATTTCCCTCTTTAGGACTCTTGACAGCAGCCTGGGTCTCAGAAGAACAGCCTTCCCTTCCCTCCTGCCTGGATGCCATGACAACGGCTTTTCTCAGGTCAGTCATCTGAAGCACAAGGCTTTGTAAACCCACAGATTCTATTCAGATCGGCAATTACAGCCATGCTGAGTAGGCTGGGAGTGAAATTTTGTAAAGGCTTATCACTGCTCTGGGATTCATTTTCTTCCTGTGTAAAATGAGGGAACAGGGTTGAGAATGGGTGATTATTTAAAGGCAGTGGTGTTGAACTCAAATAGAAAATGGGAAGCCATTAAACTATTTATACATAAGAATCTCTTATTTAGAAAACCATGATTAATTTATCTATGAGCTATTATATTTTATTATATTTTATTTGGCTTGTTAAATAGACTTCAATTACATATTAATCTGGTTTGGAGGGGAGGGGAATCATGGGGAGTCAGGGTTAACTCTAATCCTAATCCTGAGGCCCACCACAGGGTGTTTGACACCAGTGACGTAAAGTCTCTTCCAGTTTTCAACCTTATATCTTCTCATCTCTTGGTCATGGAGAGCTTTATACTATACACACACACACACACACACACACACACACACACATACACACATATATGCATATATGTATATGTGTGTGTGTGTGTATATATATATAAATACATACATATATATAGGAGGAGGACAAGTAGATTATCTGAGTTGAGGTTCTTAAACTAGAGAGATTTCAGGGCATCTGGTAATTTGGGTGGTGGAAAAATTACATCTTCATTTTCAATAACTTCTAATGAAAATTCAGCATTTCATTCAGTTATGAATGTAGGTAACAAAGAAAGGGGGTCTATAGGCTTCACCAGACTTCCAATGATGTCCATAACACAAAAATGTTATGAATCCCCTGCTTTAGGGAGTGAGTTATGAACCAGTAAAGAAGAGTAATAGAAATATGACAAGACATTTTTTTTAACATTCATTCTTTTTTTAAATTTTAAATTTTTTATTTTATTTTTTAATGTTTATTTATTTGTTTTTAGTTTTTGGCATTCATTTCCACAAAATATTGAGTTGCAAATTTTCTCCCCATCTCTCCCCTCCCCATCCCATAATTCCTTGCATTGTGATTGCCCCTTCCCTCAATATGCTCTCCCTTCTATCACACCCCACCCTTCCCTTATCCCCATCTTCTCTCTTTTCTTGTAGGGCAAGATAGATTTCTATATTCCATTACCTGTATTTCTTATTTCCCAGTTGCATGCAAAAACATTCGATTCTAATACTTTGAATTCCTACTTCTCTCCCTTCCTCCCTCCCCACGCATCCCCACTGAGAAGGCAAGCAATTCATTATAGGCTATATATGTGTAGCTTTGCAAAAGACTTCCATAATGGTCATATTGTGTAAGACTATATTTCTCTCCCTCCTATCGTTGCCCCCATTTATTCTATTGTCTCTTTTGACCTTGTCCCTCTCCAAAAGTGTTTACTTCTAATTACTCCCTTCTCCCATTTGCCCTCTCTTCTGTCATCCCCCTCATCCCACTTGTCCCCTTCTCCCCTACTTTCCTGTAGCATAAGATAAATTTTCCTTTTTTTTCTTTTTTTAAAATTGTTTTATTTATTTATTAACTTTTAACATTCATTTTCACAAAATTTTGGGTTCCAAATTTTCTCCCCATTTCTCCCCTCCCCCCACCCCAAAACACTGACCATTCTAATTGCCCCTATCTTCTCTCTTCTAACATCCCTCCCTTCCTTTGTCCCCATCTTCTCTTTTGTCCTGTAGGGCCAGATAACTTTCTATACCTCATTACCTGTATTTCTTATTTCCTAGTAGCAAGAACAATACTTGACAGTTGTTCCTAAAACTTTGACTTCCAACTTCTCTTCATCCTTCCCTCCCCACCCATTTCCTTTGGGAAGGCAAGCAATTCAATATAGGCCATATCTGTGTAGTTTTGCAAATGACTTTCATAATAGTCATGTTGTGTAAGACTACCTATATTTCCCTCCATCCTATCCTGCCCCCCATTGCTTCTGTTCTCTCTTTAGATCCTGTCCCTCTCCAACAGTTTTGACTTCAAATTGCTCCCTCCTCCCATTGCCCTCCCTTCCATCATCCCCCCACCCTGCTTATCCCCTTCTCTCCCACTTTCCTGTATTGTATGATAGGTTTTCATACCAAAATGAGTGCGCATTTTATTCCTTCCTTTAGTAGAATATGGTGAGAGTAAGCTTCATGTTTTTCTCTCACCTCCCCTCTTTTTCCCTCCACTGGAAAAGCTTTTTCTTGCCACTTTTATGCCCCATTCCATTTCTCCCTTTATCCTCCCAATATATTCCTCTCTCACCCCTTAATTTTATTTTTTTAGATATCATCTCTTCTTATTCAACTCAATCTGTGCTCTTTATATATACGCATGTGTTTGTGTGTATGTGTGTGTGTGTGTGTGTGTGTGTGTGTGTATAATCCCTCCAACTACCCAAATACTGAGAAAAGTCTCAAGAGTTACAAATATTATCTTTCCATGTAGGAATGTAAACAGTTCAACTTTAGAAAGCCCTTTATGATTTCTCTTTCCAGTTTACCTTTTCATGCTTCTCTTGATTCTTGTGTTTGAAAGTCAAATTTTCTATTCAGTTCTGGTCTTTTCATCAAGAATCCTTGAAAGTCCTCTATATCATTGAATGACCATTTTTTCCCTGAAGTATTGTACTCAGTTTTGCTGGGTAGGTGATTCTTAGTTTTAATCTCAGTTCCTTTGACTTCTGGAATATCATATTCCACGCCCTTTGATCCCTTAATGTAGAAGCTGCCAGATCTTGTGTTATCCTGATTGTGTTTCCACAATGCTAGAATTGTTTCTTTCTAGCTCCTTACAATATTTTCTCCTTGACCTGGGAATTCTGAAATTTGGCTATAATATTCCTAGGAGTTTCCCTTTTTGGATCTCTTTCAGGAGGTGATCAGTGGATTCTTTCAATATTCTAGAATATCAGGGCAGTTTTCCTTGATAATTTCATGAAAGATGATGTCTATGCTCTTTTTTTTGACCATGGCTTTCAGGCAGTCCCATAATTTTTAAATTGTCTCTCCTGGATCTATTTTCCAGGTCAGTTGTTTTTCCAATGTGATATTTCACATTATCTTCCATTTTTTCATTCTTTTGGTTTTGTTTTGCAATTCCTTGGTTTCTCATAAAGTCATTAGCTTCCATCTGCTCCATTCTCATTTTTAAAGAAGTATTCTCTTCAGTGAGCTTCTGAACCTCCTTTTCTACTTGGCTGATTCTGCTTTTTAAAGCATTCTTCTCCTCATTGGCTTTTTGAACCTCTTTTGCCAATTCAGTTAGCCTATTTTTCAAGGTGCTATTTTCTTCAGCATTTTTTTGGGGTCTCCTTTAGCAAACTGTTGACTCACTTTTCATAATTTTCTTTCATCTCTCTCATTTCTCTTCCCAGTTTTTCCTCCAACTCTCTTACTTGATTTTCAAAATCCTTTTTGAGCTCTTCTATGGCCTGAGACCATTGCATATTTATTTTGGAGGCCTCTGATGGTAAGTATTGTTCTTCCTCATCCAAAAGAATGAAGGAAAATACCTGTTCATCAAAAAAGTAACCTTTGATAGTCTTATTTTTTCCCTTTTTGGGGGCATTTTCCCAGTCAGTTATTTGACTTTTTAGTCCTTTGTCAAGAGGAGGGTTTACTCTGAGCACATATAAATTCTCAGTTCCTCCAAGGTGGTACAATCAAAGGAGAGGAGTTTACTCCTCTCCTGGCCTGCACACTGGTCTGGGAGCAGCCAAAAACATTTGTGCCCAGAATCTGTGAGTAGTAGAATTTCCTCTCCAAAAGTGCCTCCAGCTCTGCCATGCCCAGGACCGTGCTCAGGGCTGAGGTTCAAATCAGCTGCTCAGTTCCCTCAGGGGCTTTAGGTCAAGGACTCTACAAATGGATGCTGCTGCTGCTGCCTCCACTGCAGCTGCCTGGGGCCGGGACTAGGGGAGGACCCTGCTCCCTTCTCACTCAGTTGAACAAGCCCCCTCACTAACCTTTGAAGCTGTCTTTGTTGTTTGTGGTTTGAAGGATCTGAGAACCTCCACTGCTGCTGGAAATTCTCCCTCCGACGCCTGTTCTGGTCCTGTTCTTACCAGTGCCATGAAGCCAAGGCTGGGCTGGGCTCTGTTTCATGCCCTGTGCAATAGACCTTTCCTGTCAACCTTCCAGGTTACCTTGGTCTGGAAATCTCTTTCATTCTGTCATTCTGTGGCTTCTGCTGCTCTATAATTTGTTGAGAGTCATTTTGACAGGTATTTTATGGGCTGTGGGGGAAGAGCTAGAGTATGTGTACCTTTCTACTCCACCATCTTGGCTCCTAACATTCATTCTTAAGGCTTTGAGTTCCATATTCTTTCCCTCCCTCCCCATCCACCCTCGTTGAGAAAACAAGCAATTCAATATAGGTCATACATGTGTAACAATGCAAAGCACTTCCATAATAGTTATGATGTAAAAGACTAACCACATTTCCCTCAGTCCTATCCTGCCCTCCATTTATTCCTTTCTCTCCCTTGACCTGTCCTCCCACAATAGTGTTTGCTTCTGATTATCCCTTTCCCCAATTTGCTGTCTCTTCTATTATCTTCCCTCTCCTATCACCTTCCCCCTTGCCTTCCTGCAGGGTAAAATAGATTTCCATATCCAATTGAGTGTGTGTTATTCCCTCCTTAAGAATCCCATGAGAGTAAGGCTCAATTATTTCCTTTCATCTCCCCTCTCTTCCCCTCCATTGTAAAAAGCTCTTTCTTCCCTCTTTTATGTGAGATGATTTGCTATATTCTATCTCTCCCTTTCTCTTACTCCTGGTACATTCCATTCAACAGTAAATTTTATGTATTTTTAGGTATTCTCCCTTCATATTCAGCTCACCCTGTGTCTTCTGTCTATATACACACACATACATACATACTCCCATGTACCTATGCATACCTACACACATATAATATACACATACATACCAACCCATACACATCTACATCTACATATATAGATAGATAGATAGATAGATAGATAGATAGATAGATAGATAGATAGATAGATAGATAGATATTAGAGGGAATATATATCTATATATATTCCCTCTAATTACCCTAATACTGAAAAAGGTCTCATGAGTTACAAATAATATCTTTCCATGTAGAAATGTAAAAAGTTTAACTTTAATGAGTTCCTTAAGACTTCTATTTCCTGTTTATCATTTCATGTATTTCTTGATTCTTGTATTTGAAAGTCAAATTTTCTACTAAGCTCTGGTCTTTTCAACAAGAATACTTGCAAGTCCTCTATTTCATTGAAATTCCATTTTTTTCCCCTGAAGTGTTATACTCAGTTTTACTGGGTACATGATTCTTGGTTTTAATCCTAGCTCCTTTGACCTCTGGAATATCATATTTCAAGCCCTTTGATTCCTTAGTGTAGAAGCTTCTAAATCCTTTGTTATCCTGATTGTATGTTCACAATACTTGAATTGTTTCTTTCTGGCTGCTTGTAATATTTTCTCCTGGACCTGGGAACTCTGGAATTTGGCTATAATATTCCTAGGAGTTTTCCTTTTGGGATATTTTTCAGGAAGTGATTGGTGAATTCTTTCCATTTCTATTTTACCCTCTGATTCTAGAATATCAGGGCAGTTTTCCTTGATAATTTCTTGGAAGATGATGCCTAGGCTCTTTTTGATCATGGTTTTCAGGTAGACCACTAATTTTTAAATTATCTCTCCTGGATCTATTTTTCAGGTCAGTTGTTTTTCCAATGAGTTATTTCACATTGTCTTCTATTTTTTCATTCATTTGGTATTGTTTTGTAATTTCCTGGTTTCTCATAAAGTCATTAGCTTCCATCTTCTCCATTCTAATTTTTAAAGAACTATTTTCTTCAGTGAGCTTTTGAACCTCCTTTTCCATTTGGCCCATTCTGCTTTTTATTTATTTTTTTTGAGAGGAACATATAAATATTTTATTTTTCCATCAGTCACACCATCCACTCTATTTTCATTTATTACATGGTGCTATATGTTAGGACCAAAGAGTTCAGGGTCTATGATTTTCATTCTAATTGTTCTAAAAAGATGAAAATCCTTGGCTGTAAACAGCTCAGGTGAGAACACTTTAAGGAGTAACTCTTCTATTATTCTTACAGAGCTGACATCTATTCTGGAGGAAAAAACCTGTACCACTGGGCATAACATTAGACTTTTTTTTTTCTTTGGCACCTTAAAATGAACTCTTCAGCCACTGCAGTTAGACTCCCACTAATAAATGTGCTGGCTTAGGCCCTGTTCTTAGACAACATAAGACCCTTGAAGACCTAGATCAGGCTGGAATTGTCTGAATAGGTAACCAAAAGAGACTTTGTTATATGTGGCTCAGTTCGTAAATCTGTTTGCCAAATTGCAATTTCTATGTTTATCTACTATTCAGAGGGCCTCCAGGACACTATATACTCTGATCTGGAAATAAGAATGAACAGATGGACTGTTGTATTGTAAACGGTCTTACAAAATAAACCTTTAATTCTATTGTCCCTAAATCATGTTAAAGAATACTTTCTGTGAGGATGTGGTTTCATAAACTGTCTTTTTTTAAGCTTTTGAAATCAAACACAGATCCAGCATGATAAATGCAACATACGGGATTATGGTCCTACATGCTCTCATCTCACATATTTATAAAGAGACAGTTCTAGGGATGATTCTTTCTTGTGTGTCATGATACAATTTCATCGGGTGCAAGCTCTTTCATAAGCAGAGGGAAAATACATTTGAGGACAGAAAAGAGTGAAGAGAGTTTTCAGCTGAAATGTAAAAAAAGGATACTAGGAAATCCCAGGCTGTGGCAAAAATGGCCTCCAGAGGGGCCAAACTTTGAAAAGTGGTAGCATTCTGGCTGCCTGCGTACAGTGGAAAGAAAAGGAGAGGTTAGGGTTACAAGAGCTAAGCATTAGCTTGCCTTTAACAAACCTGTTACTACCTTCTGGAACTCTGCAACATTTGCTCTTCCATGTTTCTTGACAGGAATTTTTCTTTCTGGTGAGGAGGTAACATTGGGATTGAAGGACAAAAGGGTTATTGCTCATTTTTGTCCTGAACCAGGAGGATATCTCATTCTTCAGTTCAGGTGGGGAAGCCATTGGAACAAATATGATATTTTAATGTTAGTTTATAGGTTCAAAGGACCTTAGATTTAGAGCTGGGAGGGACCTCAACAGGCCACTTAGTCCAGACCCTTCATCTGACAAATTATGAGCTGAGGCCAAGAGACATTAAATGACTCAGTCACAGAAAGTAGAAGAGGCAGGATTTGAATCCAGGTCCTCTAGGTTTATGCCTCCAAATCTAGAACTCTTTCCATGGGAACTTCTTTCATAAGTAGCTGAGGAAAATGACCCCAAGAGCTCATCTAGCTCATTAGATTACAAATTCAGTCTGAGGGTACTGAGGACAGTACCCAGTGGAGAGAATGTGTGGTATGAGTTCACATTCAATTTCCAGTCAAGAATCATGCATATAATGAGCAGTCTTTCCTTTGGGTATAGGAAAAAAGTACTGTGTGCCTGTAGAAGTAATGGAGTTGGGTAAAGTTAATCAAAGGAAAGACCTTGAAGAGTGGTGATAAAAATCAAGAGATAAGGCAGATTTTTAAAGCCTCTCTGATTCCTCTTCTGTTTGTGTACAAAAGGACAGCACTGGAGTAGTAGTTCTCAAACTCTTTGGTCCATTGTTTCTCTTCCTCCTCTAGGGCTCTTGAAAATCTTTACCTGGACATCATTTTCTTCCTTTTACCACATCTAAATCAAGATGGGTTCATCTGCCACATTGCAGGGTTTCTTAGAGTCTGTCCCTTTTCACCTCCTCTTATTAGAGAAAAACTTATTTGGACTTGTTGCTACTTTTACAATCACAGAACAAAATTACAAATCTTGTGTTATAGCAGTTTGGCAAAGACATATTGGACATGAGTTTGTGATCTGTATTTGACCCAAGATGACATAACTCAAGTATTACCTGGCATATCCTGACTAAAGTAAATTCAGACAAAAAAGGACAGGGAAGAGAAGAGATGAGAGGATCTAAGTTGTGGCCAAACACAAATCATAGTACATATCCAAACAAGTGCAGCAGAAAGTTGGAAAAGATGAGGTCTGGTGTGCAAAGGTGACTAATATGTCACTGAGGCAGATACTTTTGGCTCTGAATGAGAGCCAAGGTAATGGTCATACCTCTGTTCTGGTAAACATCCAGTCAAAGTTGATCTAAAGCCTCAAGGAAATATTTACAACATAAAAGAATTATGTGAAAATTCATTTGTATTCACAAAAACCACATGTATAAAACTTCAAAATGTAAGAATGGATTAAATTAACTGTTGAACAATGTACATTAGTTTCAATTTAAAAATTGTCAGGTTTCTCACATGTACATTACCTAGATTACAATAAAAAAGCAAATTATAAATATTATGAAATTTTTATAAAAAGAAGTATGCATATGTACTGAAATGATATTTTATCACTATGATTTTTTCTAATGGGTTGTTCCTACAATTACATTTTCTGGGGCGGGGAGGGGATAGAGAATTCAGTCGTTAAGTTTGTGTTTTTTAAATAAAATGAGACTGACAGAACTCTACATATTTGCAAGTGTGATATCCTCTCCTGTTTTAATGTCCAAAAACACCAAGAAACATCAATTTGTCTTGGAGACATGACTGCTACAAAAGATTCCCAGTTTTACAGAGTGTGCAGGCCTTTACTTATTAGGAATGCCTTTTGGTTTGGCTCATGTTCCAAGAAACTTCAGAGCATGTCCATGCCATCCTGTAATCCCCCAGGCTTCAGGATAAGATTTCCGTATTTCATTCCAGCCTCTGGATTCATAATCCCTTCTTTTTTAAAGCAGTTATAAAATATGTCCATGGAAAACACTTCACTCCACAAGTATCCATAATACTGGGCATCATAGCCTCCTGCCAAGTGTCCAAAAGTTGCTGGCATGTTTGTATCTAGGGTAGCTGAAACGCCTAGTATCTCTGAACAGTATTCTCCTTTTTAAAGGATTCTTCTCCTCACTGGCTTTTTGGATCTCTTTTACCATTTGGGTTAGTCTATTTTTAAAAGTGCTATTTTCTTCCACATTTGTTTGGGTCTCCTTTAGCAAGCTGTTGACTAGTTCTTCATGCTTGCATTGCTCTCATTTCTTCCCAATTTTTTCCTCCACCTCTCTTATTTGATTTTCAAAATCCTTTTTGAACTCTTCCAAGGCCTGAGACCATTGCATATTTTTTGGAGGTTTTGGATGTAGAAGGCTTGACTTTGATGTCTTCCTCTGATTATATGCTTTGTTCTTCCTCATCCAAAAGGATGGAAGAAAATACCTGTTCACCAAGAAAGTAACCTTCTATAGTCTTATTTTTTCCCTTTTTCTGTGGCATTTTTCCAGACGGTTACTCGACTTTTGAGTCCTTTGTCAAGTGGAGAGTATACTTTAGGGACCTGTAAGTTCTCAGTTGCTCTAAGGTGGCACAATCAAGAGAGAAAAGTTTACTCCTCTCCTGGCCTGTGCTCTGGTCTATGAGCAATCACAAGCACTCTGTTCTTCCCAGGATCTGCGAGTAGGGTTCCCTCTCCACAGTCACCACCAGCTCCACCATACCAGTGCTCCTCCTCACCCCAGTACTACCACTGAGGACAGAGACCCAGATCAGCTGCTCGATTCCCTCAGAATCTTTAGGCTCAGGGCTCCAAAAATGGATGCTGCCACTGCCCTAGGGCCAGGACCAGATTGCACACCCTACTCACCTAGGTGAAAGAGTTTTCTCACTGACCTTTGAAGCTGTCTTTGGCATTTGTGGGTTGAGAAATCTGGGAACCACAGCTGATGCCCGTGATTCTGCACCCTGAAGTCTACTCCAGTCCTGTCTGTGTGGTGCTGAGTGGCCAAGGCTGAGCTGTACTCCACTCTGAGCCCAGTGTGATAAACCTTTCCTTTCAGCCTTCCATGCTGTTTTGGGCTGGAAATCTCTTTCACTCTGTTGTTGTGTGGCTTCTGCTGCTCTGGAATTTGTTTAGAGTCATTTTACAGGTATTTTATGGGCTATGGGGGTAGAACTAGAGCAGGTCCATCCTTCTGCTCTGTCATCTTGGCTCTGCCCCTGACAAGACAAATTTTAAGAATGGAGCCAGTAGTAAAAACTGTGGTTTGAGATGTCTATAGACAAAATATGCCAAGTTTGTACAAAAAAATAAGCAAGATGAACTAGAGACTCCTTCTCCCCAACCCTCGGGAAGTGAGTCATTTATCAGAAGAGGGAGAGACAGGAAAGGAGAAGGGGAGCAGAAAAGGCCTCCTGTGGAATTCAGCTCTTGAATGTATTCTTGAAAGAAACTAGAGATTCAAAGAGGTAGAGAGGAGGAAAGAGAAGAGCATTCTAGGCACAGAGATGGGAGATAGAGCAAGTGGGAAGGACAACAAGTAGGCTAGTACTGCTGGATCATCATCATGGTGGATAAAAGCAGCTTCCCTGTGGGTGCTTACAGGAGGAGCCACATTGGCACAAAAGAGGGAGTGCAGAAAGTAGCATAACCAAATCTCATCAACAGGCTGAAAATGCCCTCCTACTAATTATTCTTTACTGTCTCATAGAAAGGGGCCTGTTAATTCTTCCTTGTGTTATTAGTGCTAGACTTGAGGGTCAGGGTGACATGAATTTCAATCATACCTCAGACACCTACTACCTGTGTGACCCTCAAAAATTCTCAGAGTCTGTTTTGTCCTTTGTAAAATGAGAATAGTAATAACATGTATCTAAGAAAGTTATTGTGAGGATAAAATGAGATTTGTAAAGCACTTGGCAAATCTTAAATAACTCTATAAACACAGTTATTATTGCTATTGTTAGAAAACAAAATTGTTACATCATTAGAGGATCAACCTTTTATAGCAAGACTGCCTCCCACATATAGGCATGGGGTGTCACATGTATCTTGAAGGGTAGTATTAATACATAAATCTCTAGTGCCCCCTTCTCCCACCCTTCTCTAAAAGAGATTTCAATCCCTGCCAGAAAGGAAAGGATATATTCCTCAGAAAGAAGGGGTATAGGATGAAATTATATGTATCTGCTCCCGTAAATATTGTTAGTCTAGGGGATATAATTTTAAGGTTCAAGCTAAACCTCTGACAGTTATTTCTTAATGGGAAAGAAGGTCCCCAAGCTTTAGATCCAAGGCCTGACTCCATTTCTTACCAAATGCCAGTTCCACAATGAGCACACATAGTAAATAGCATAGAAATCCAAATAGAAGGAAAACAGAAATCAGAGAAAGTATGCATTTATAAAAATGTATACGTACACACATATATCATATACACACACTTACATATACATGTGTATGTGTGTATATATACATATATATACATAAATATATACACATACACATACACATATATATTAAAGAAAATACAGATTGAAGGAGCTCTTCCATTGGGAGAGAGATATCTCAGCTCAACCAAGAAAGTCCCAGGTCTTGTCCAAATGGAAACTTCACTGAAGTCTGTAGTGTAGCAGCAGCACAAGAATAAGGACATGATTATTGTCAGCTTCTCCCAGAGTCTTACTCTCTTCCTGGCTCTGAAGAGAGGCTGGAATTCTGTGCATTTTCTCTCTTGAAGCTGGAAGGCAGAAAACCTCAAAGAGATTCAAAAAACTAAATCTTTCTTCTCTCCTACTCTGGACAACCCTACTCCTGTGCCTCACACAGGCAAGAGGAGGGATTGAGGTTCACTAGTAAAGAAAAAGTCCCATACCAAAGAACTTTGGAGCTTATTGACAAACAATAAGGGACATAATGGACGTAGCCAAGGAGTTAGGGTAATGTAGTAGTACATGGTTTGGATTTACTGTTCCTGTGTCAGTTGCACTGGCTGTTGAGATCTCTGAGGGAATACTAATGTCCTCAGAATCTAAGGTATCCCTGAGGGATTGGAAGGTTATTTTTCTAATGCAATATCTTATGAGCTCTCATAGGTTCAATTAACATCTCTACGCAGATGATTCCTCAGTCTATATATCCAACCCTAATCTTTTTCCTGAGTTAGAGTCCCACATCACCAACTGCCTTTTGGACCTCTCAGAATGGATGTCTCACTTCCACTCAAGAGTACCATCATCCTTCCAGTCACCTCTGCTGAGAACCTTGGTATCATCCTCAACTCTTTACCTGTACTCACCCCATATGTCCATTCTGTTGCCAAATCATATCCTTCCTACCTTCATAACATTTCATATACTTTCCCCTTTCTTCACTCATAGACCTGCCACCCTGGTGAAGGCTGGTCTTCCTACCTCAAGTGTCCCCCCATTCCAAACCCTTCTCTATTAAACTATCAGAGATCCACCTAAGGCATAGATCTGATGGCATAACCACTTCCCTCCATGCACTAAAGGCTGGGGGCTCCCTATTACCTCCAAGATCAAATATAAAACATGTCTTTGATTTTAAAGTCCTTCACAATCTGACCCTTTCCTATCTTGCCAGTCTTCACCCTTTTACTCACTCTGCAATCTGGGGCACTGACTTTCCTGCTGTCTCTCCAACACAATACTCAATCTCCATCCCCTGGGCCTTTCCACTGGCTGGCCCCCATGCCTGAAATGCTCTCCTCTTCCTTATCACGACCTGCCAGCTTCCTCTAGAATTGCACTCAAATTCCACCTTTTGCAGGGGGACTTTCCCAGACTCCCACAACCCCTGCTGCTAGTACCTTCCCAAAAACTATCTCCAATTTACCCTGTGTATATCATGTGTGCAATTTAGGGCATATTGTCTCCCCCATTAAAATATGTAGACTTGTAGGCAAGGATGGAGTTTGTGCCTTTCTTTTATCCCCAATGCTTAGCACAGTCCTTGGCACATGGTAGGCACTTACATGTTTGTTGACTAATACCTATTAGTCAGCCAAACTTAATTAGAGAGGGCTTCTTACTAAGGTTGTATAAAAAGAACAGTGGCTCTCAAACACATATATGGAGAATCAAAAGTAAAGTGGACTTGGACTTGGAGAGCACATGGCAGTTTCTAATTGTGGGAAGTCATTTTTCTCCCTTGGGTGAAGTATTTATGGCACTTCCTTTAAGCATGTTGTAGCTTTCTAATATTTCTAATATAGTTATGTGGTACAGTGGACTCCAGGTCTGGAGTCACAAAAACTCCTGCTAGTGAGTTCAAATCCAGTTCCAGACACTAGCCATGTGACCCTGGGCAAGTCACTTAACCCTGTTTGCCTTAGTTTCCTCATCTGTAAAATGAACTGGAGAAGGAAAATAACAAGCCATTCCAGTATCTCTGCCAAGAAAACCCCAAATGGGATCACAAGGAGCTGGACACAACTGAACAGCAAATCTTTCTAGACTTCTTGCAGTCTTGAAGCTCCCTTTCCTTGGACACTACTGCCATCTAGCGACAGTGCTAAGAATCCATGGCAAGTCCCAATTCTCCAACCTTCCCCTGGAGAAGTGGGAAGAGAAGAGGCTGAGACTGAGGACTAGGGCGAGATCTGAGTTCTAATCACCCTTCAGAGCCTTACTAGTCATGTGCACCTGGATAAATCATTTAACTTCTCTACAAAATGGGGATAAAGCAGCAGCCAGAATCCTGGGCCATCTCCAGTCATCCTGATGAATATCTGGTCACTGGGCCCACGTGGCTCAGGAGGAGAAAGTGAGGCTGGTAACCTTGAACAGCCCTCCCTCACTCAAAACAAAGTCAAGTGCAAGTCATGTCATCATTTCTCTGACATTATGGTCTTCTTCAAAACCAAGGGACGAACACAAATGTACATACACTTTGCAAACCTTCAGGCACTATACAAATGCTAGCATGACCTGTCTCTTCAACCAATCCAAACACCCTTCCTGTGCAAGGTCATTCCAATTCATCCAGTGGCTCAAGGACCTTGCAAACTGTCTGAGTTTGATTGATTTGAATGATTGATTCAGTAGAAGTGTTTACACTTGGTTTGCATCTAGTTCACATCCCTGATTGATTATTGCCCCAGCAAAGGTATTCAAAGATATAGCATTTCGTCACTTTGAATGAGATCAGATAATTTATTTTTTGACTCAACACCAACCCCCTCTCAGTAGCTGAGGGGTTAACCTACAGAGGAAGTTTTGGAAACCAAAAATATGTGTTGGGAAGGGGGTGGGGTGGGATTAGATGACTTCAGCCTAAGACTTTAATATAGTATTGTCAGATTTGAAATTCTATAGTTCTAGCATCTAACTAACCTTCGTTACTTTAGAACACCTTTAGAACTGTCTATCCTTGTTATTGGGCAAGCATTTTAACTCAAGAAATGTAGGAGCTGACAAGAAATAATCCTTGAAAGTGAGCTATAAGTAAGACTCAATGGAGCATCATTAGAAGGGTGGCTATTCTCCAGAAGCCAACGAGAATGGCAGCTATTGGGAACCAATCAGGACAACCAGAGCACTATGGTGAAGTAAGAGGACTGGTACCAGAACAATAAAGGCTCAGCTAGGGCTGGCAAGAACCTTTGAGGTCAGTGGCTCCCCAAAGCTTAAACTGAGCATGTGCAGAGTTCTCATGCAATGATATTACAATGATGGTAACAAACAGCCAAGGTGGAACATCCCAGACCTTTGTTTAAGTGACACTTGGAGAGGGGAAAGGCAAGATGCCTGATTTTGAGCATTATAGGAATAGTAGGGGGATGGGATGAGTCAATGAACCTGAAGTCCTACTCTCTGCTCCTCGGTAGTGGTGAGAGGGGTAGACTAGTCATTTTCCCTTCTACAAGGCTGCTTCTCATAGTTGCTAGCCAGAGTTAGGTGAACTAGTAAAGCAGTTAGGTAAACTCATCTCTTCTACATAATTCTCAATCCTAGAAAACTAAACTGAAAGTAAAGTGGAGGGGCAGAAGGGAGGTGGCAAACAGATGGACCTTATATAAGAAACAGGGAGCTCAGTGTTTCTGTTGATGACAATGGAAGAAACCTGAGCTCACACAGATGGCTTGGGAGAGATGGTAACTGTCTCCTGGAGATATACACTGTTAGCACTATCTGCAGGAGTCAGAAACTCCAGCAGGAATACCCAAGTGGGTACTGATTGGTTTGATTGATTGTCTCTAAAATGGAATCAAAAGTGTTCTTTCCATGTAACAGGTAAAAGAAGAGAGCCATTGGTCGTTGACAAGTTTCTTTCTTGATTCTGTATAAAGAGCCTTCAGTGAGACAATAGTATGGTCAAAAACAGAATATGGAGATATTGTAAATCTTTGGTTTATCTTAACATCATATATATTATATATGTATGTACATACATATATGTATATGTACATATGTACATGCATATATGTGTATATATGTCTGGTTATCAAGCACAGGAAAAGTGTCAGTAGGAATATAAAAAGGGAAAAAGGTATTATGGCCAAGGACCCACCAGCATCTCAATAATTGCAGAGGTTTGAGGTAGTTTCTTTAGTTCAAAAAATAAAAAGTCCATACCTAGAGTTAGGAAAAGTCTGGGTTCAAATTCTGCCTCTGGTACTTACTAGCTGTATGACTGTGGGCATGAAATTAAATACTGGTAATAGCACCTCACATGACTGTCTTGAGGATTCAATGGGGTGGGCTTGGTGGTGGAATGGATAGAACACTGAGTTTAGAGTCAGGAGGCCAAGTAATGTCCTCGTCTTACAATCAAAGTCTTTGACCTTAAAACAAAGGAAGATGCACCTGGTTCCCTCATATACAGTATCTGAGTAGCTTAGCAAGGATTCTGTCTGGGGTGTAAGTTATGGAGGAATGTAGGTAGTTCCCAGTTAACACTGGACTATGACAATGTGTTATCCGAAGCTTTCACACCGATGATGACAAGAGTGAAATCTGACCTATACCAGTGGTCCCTGAACCATGCCAAAAGTGACACTGGTTAGATAATAAAGAAGGAGCTTTCCTTCCTTTGGAAGTAAGGAGTGGTGATACCACTGATATAATTGGGAAAGTCAGGAAGGGAATATGGTCTGGGGGGAGAAAAGATGATGGTTTGGTTTTTGGTGTATTGACCTTGAGGTGGCAACCAAACTCATGTGGTGATGTCCAATAGGCAGTTAGAAATTCTGCTGTGGAACTCAGAGCATCTATCTAACTATAGGTTAGATAATCATCAATTGAGAGGTGATATCTAAAGCCAGGAGAGTAAAAGAACTGTCTAAATAAGGAAGTAAATAAAGAGAAAAAATCAAGAATTGAGAAGTCATCTGCCCTATATGCCCTATGACCAGCCCTGAACCTTTATCGTGACCATCAAGATGAAAACTCATCAGACTGATCATAGATCATAGATTTACAGCTGGAAGGGACCTTAGAGGTCACTGAGCCCAATGCCCTCATTTTAACAACGAGGAAAATGAGATCCAGAAAGGAAAAGTGACTTGACAAGAGTAATTAAGCAATAGGGCTTCTATCTTGGGCGCAGCTAGGATGAAGGCAGAAAAGGAACATCACTGGATGTCTAAAGGCTCCCCATAATCAAGGGATGATTCAGAAAAGCAGGCCATTCCTGAGGACTACGGAGAAACAGTAAAAACTGGAGCAAGTCAGGCCACACCACAGTCTAAATCTATCAAAGATGATTCATAACAAGACATGTAGAATTGATTTAAGGTGGGGAGGGCAAGTTCTGAGGGGCCAAGACTGGACCTCTTTGGGAAGGATTTGAATAGTCAAATGAAGTCAAGTCGACAAGCATTTCTCAAGTGCCTAGGATGTGTCAGGCATTGTGCTAAGCACTGAGGACAAAAATATAGGCACAAAATATATAGGCTTCTGGAAAAGCCCACAATCTAATGAGGAGATGACATGCAGTTGGGTACAGACAAAATAAATTGGAGATAAGCACAAAGAGAAGCTATAACTAGCATTATGTAGGATCAGGAAAGCTTACTTTCGGACATTACGACTTTACCTGGAACTTTAAGGAAGCTCAGGAAGCCACAAGATGAGAAAGGAGAGCATTCCAGACATAGGGCACCATCATAGAAAATGCTCAGTCAACAGATGGAATTTGTTTTTGTAGATCTTAGGTGTTTAGAACACTGGGGTTTGGTAACCCAACAGAACCATACAGAGGACTCTTAGTTAAAGGAACACCATCTGGCCCAAGTAATAAGGATATTGAATATATTTTATAAAATATTATAGAACATATAGTAAAGTGTGAAATATTAAATAAGGGGTGTGAAGATAAAAATAAAACTTAATCCATTTTCTATAAATTACCAGAGGATGTGGACCCTTCTAAGAATTTTAGGGATTTTGGGAAGTGATTGTTACCTGATTATAAAACCCCTCACAAAACAAAGGAAATATGGTACATATGGGTTAGAAATTTGACTGAAACATTCCCACAGTGCAAAGTACATGAAATGGAGAAAAAATAGTAGATTATTAGAAAGTCTTAAAGATAGAGCATTTGTAATGATGCAAAGTATAAAACCTTTAATACCTAATTTTACTTGGCAAGGATGTTTTCAGAGATGAGAAAGGCAACTGGTGCGGGGGGACACAGGGAGGGGGGGGAGATATCTCAACAATTATGCAGAATGTATTCAATATACTGTCCAGCAAAAAGATAAAATACCATTAAAATTTGTACCTAGAGTGGACAGTCAGCTTCAAAGACTAATAACAAGGAAAGCAGTAAAACTTGAAGAATAAGATGCCATTACTGGAGATGGCATTACTAGAGAAAGGGTGATGTCAATATTGTTGTTCAGTTATTTCAGTTGTGTCCAACTCTTCATGACACCATTTTAGGATTTTCTTGGCAAAGATATTGGAGTGGTTTGTCATTTCCTTCTCCAATTCATTGTACAAATGAAGAAACTGAGGCAGATAGGGTTAAGTGACTTCCTCAGGGGCACACAGCTAGTAAGTGTCTGAGGCTGGATTTGAACACAGGAAGAGGAGTCTTCCTGACTCCAGGCCCAGCACTCTATAGGGTTAAAGGCACATTTAATTTCACTTGAATGGGAGAAAAGATGCCAAAATTTGATAATTTATTGGAAATAGTTCATCAATTTAAACCTGGTGAAAAATCAGCTAACACCAGTTGTAGAACATCAAAACATGTGTGTTCATCCTTCATAGGGCATCAAAATATGTATCTGCTATAGAAATCAAGAAAAACTTTTCAAATTACAGAGATTCAAGAGCTGGAATGTATCAATACTCTGATATCAGAGGGAACAACAGAACAGACCATTGTAGTTAGTGCAACCAAAGAACAAAGTCCCAAAGGCCCAGACCTTCTTGGGTAAGATCACTTACCCACCGAGTGTAAACAAAGAGTAACAGAGAAGCCTTGTGTTACAAATATGACTTAGAAGGACAGAGGAAAACTATAAGTTTTGGCATGTGCAAAGTTGAATTTTTAGAAAGTCAACTTTGGGAAATGGAAATGTAGCTAGGAATGAATGTCAGCCTCAACCTCAAACATAGTAAACCAAACAAACAAAAGCAAAAAAAAAACCTTGTCTTCAAGTAAGTCATCCCTAGTGAGTGCAGGAATACTGCCATTAAGATACTATCAGAAAGAAATATCGTTTGTCAGAACTAAGTTTCTCTGATAAAGGTCTCATTTCTTTTTCTAAAGTTTAATTTAATATTTTTGTCCTAATTGTATGTAAAAAAAACAATTCTAACATTCACTTTTTTCAAATTATGATTTCCAAATTCTCTCTCTCCCTTCCTCTCCTCCCCCCTCATTGAGAAGGCAAGCAATTTGACATAGGCTACACATATGCCGTCATGCAAAACATATTTCCATGTAAGTCATGTTGTGAAAGAAAACACAGACTAAAAACCCCCAAATAAAATAAAGAAAAAGTATGCTTAAATCTGCATTTAGACTCCATAAGTTCTTTCTTTGGAGACAGATAACATTTTTCATCTTAAGTCTAAAGATCTCATTTACAAAATAAATAGGGAACAAATCAAATCGATACTAATAAGAGATATTCCCCAGTTTATAAATGATCAAAGGATATGAACAAGTAATTTCAGAGGAAGAAAGCAAAGCTATCAATAGTCATATGAATATTAATCATTAATAATTAGAGAAACAAAGTTTAAACCATACTAAGGTATTACCTCATACTCATCAGACTGGATAAGATGACAGAAAAGAAAAATGAGCAATGGTGGAGGGAAAGTGAAAAAACAAGTATATCAATGCACTACTGGAGGAGCTATGGACTAGTCTAGCCATTCTGGAAGGCAATTTGGAACTATGCCCCAAAGACTATTAAACTGTGCATACTTTTTGATCCAGCAATGTTGCTACTAAGGCTATGTATGACTTCAAAGCAATCAAAGAAAGAGGAAGAGGACCCGTACCTACAGAAATATTTACAGCAAATCTGTATTGTGGCAAAGAATTGGACATTGTGGGGATGCTCATCCATTGAGGAATGGTTCAGCAAGTTCTTGTATATGAATGTGATGAAATACTCTTGTGCTATAAGAAATGATGAAAAGAATGGTTTCAAAAAAACTTGCGGAGACTTGTATGAACAGATGCAAAGCGAAGTGAGTAGAATCAGGAAAATGCTCTAAATAGGAGCCTCGAGATTGTAAATATAATTAATTTTGAAAGACTTTAGTAACTCTAATCAACAAAATGACACACCAGAATGCCAAAGGACTCATGATGAAACATGCTATTTATCTCTACATAAAGAACTGATAGACTCAGAGAACAGACTGAAGCAAACTTTTTTCTTTTCTTTTTTTGGAGAGAGGCAGGGAGATACAGCCAATGTGGAAATTTGTTTTACATGACTATACACATTTGTAATAGGCTTTCTTTTTCTTACCTTGTCATCAGGTCGGGGAGAAGGTAAGGAGAAAAAGAATTTTCAGGTGAAAAAAAAACAGTAAAAACATCTCAAAAGAAAGAGAAAAGAGGGAAAGGGAAAGGAAGTAAAGAAGGAAGAAAGGAAGAAGAAAAGGAAGGAAGGAAGGAAGGAAGGAAGGAAGGAAGGAAGGAAGGAAGGAAGGAAGGAAGGAAGGAAGGAAGGAAGGAAGGAAGGAAGGAAGGAAGGAAGGAAAAGGCATGGTAAAGAAGTAGACTTGCAGCATCATAGAAGATTAAGAGGCCAATGGCACTGGATCATAGAGTACATGGAGAAGAGTAAAGTCTAAGAAGACTGAAAAAGTAGAAAGAGACCAAGTTTTGAGGAGCTTTTATCAATTTTTTGTGTATTTTCTTAACCCATTAAAAAACATTTGGGGACAAAAGAAAAGATGGGGACAAGGGAAGGGAGGGATGATAGAAGAGAGGGCAGATTGGTGTTAGGGGCAATTAGAATGCTCAGTGTTTTGGGGTGGGGGAGGGGGCAAATGGGGAGAAAATTTGGAACCCAAAATTTTGTGAAAATGAATGTTAAAAGTTAAATAAATTTTTTAAAAAATAAATAAATAAAAACATTTGGAAGCCATATAAATCTTAATCCTCAAGTGGAAATAATCTGAACTTGTTTTTCTCAAAATATGTTACTATTCAATTAGCTTATTTATTATTATCATTGTCATTTCTCCCTTTGAGGATATATGTTATCCTCATATCATTCAAAAAGAAAGCTAGGTGGTACAGAGGATAGAGCACCAGTGCGGGAGTCAGGAGGACCTGAGTTCAAATCTCACCTCAGACACTTGACACTCACTAGCTGGGTGACCTTGGGCAAGTCACTTAACCCTAATTGCTTCATCCTGGGTCATCTCCAGTCATCCTGATGAATATCTGGTCACTGGATTCAGATGGCTCTGGAGGAGAAGTGAGGCTGGTGACCTTCACACCCTCCCTCAGTCAAAACAAAGTCAAGTGCAAGTCATGTCGTTAGATCTCCGATAGCATGGTCTTCTTCGGCAATGAAGGACTAACACACACACACACACACACACACACACACTAACAACATAATGAATAAATAATTATTAAACCAATGAGCAGAGAGATATCAAGTCCAAGAACCGAGCTGTCCTACTAAACCTTAACTAGGAAGTTGAAAAAAGCAATGGTCACAAATTCAGACCAGCAAAAATTGAAGCAACAGACTCCTTTCTACTTGCATTCCATCACAGTAGACTCAGAGATGCTAGGTGATGGTAAACAAGAAGATTCATTATAAAACATTTGCAGTTCTTCTTCCATGATCAGAGAAATTTCCTATGAAAATAAGAAGAAACATGGCTGAAACCATATCAAAACTATTCCTTCAGGCCTAAGCCTAAAGACACAGACTGACCTATCATAGGTATACCAGGACAAAAGTCCCTTTTCTCTGTTTGACTTCAGGTAAAAGTTAGAAATACCTTTTGGAAAGCCAATCATGCAACAGAGTTCTACCGCACAAAGGAACCTGATCTAGCAAATGGAAAATTTTCCTGTTCAGAAAGTAAATAATATAGTGGGGAAAATGAGTCAAGAGGCTCCTGCATTACCTTCATATGACTGTCTTCTCTACCTTTCCAGTCATCTATATCCACCTGTAACATTTTCATACAGTACTCCATCTGAACAGCTCTTAGCATTTTCTCTTTAATGATGGAGCATTCGTTTAACAACAATTTAAACAGTTAAACCTGAATTTGAAACTTGGAGCAAATCACGTTACAGTTCCAAGAGGTTCTGACTCACCTAGCAAGTTCTACCACTTACAATGTAGAGCAGTTACAATTATTTTTCATGTTGCAATAAAATTTAGTTGACAATAAATAACTCATAAAAATATTTACTCATAATATTTATTAAATACATATAAGGCCTATACAAAGGCTTTTCTCATTTTTTTCTCTTCTAGTTTAAACACATCCCAATGTGAAAAATCACAAAGGGAGCACAAGTAGTTGACATTCACAGCACAGATCAACTATGCTATGAATAATAATTTTCCCCAACTAATTTATCAAAACCCAAATTAAATCCAAATTTTAATTTTCTCAATAGTGCTATATCACTCCAACTAATGTTTTACATCCTTGAAAACATACAAATCTATGGAAGCAAGATTAGAAATCATGAAAAATAAGAAAACTAAAAACTATTAAACTTTCTGCAAAAAAACAAAAAACAAGCATTTCCTCAAAAGAGCTTATAATTTTACAGGCATGGAAATCTTTCTCTCCTCTACTCTCAATGATATCTAAAACTTCCTTAATCTTTTCTACAATGTTTTACCCATGCCTGAGCTTTTCTTTTGGTCTATGTTGAACATTTTGATAGTTGACAAAGATGAGAATCTTGCATTATTCCAACTTGCATGAAAACATTAGTTCTATTTTCCTGCTCTTTGACAAATCAAAACTTTACTTCACATTGCCCCAATTGAGCTTGCCATCCTCTTTGTGATAGTACAAAATATCTCAAACTTCTTTGAACTTTCTTTCCTTTTATTCCTATGAACTTCGTTAAAAACTCTGTTAACTTCAAAATTTTGCCTCTCCACACTGATTCAACCTTTCCTTCACTATTATTTTCTTAATCCCTCACATCTTTATTTCCTAATTCAATCTCAATTCTTCTTCACTTTACACATCTTTACTCCGTTGAATCTCTCCTTTGCAAATTAACATGTTTTCTCACGTTACCAATTCATGCAATTTTTTTTACTTTTCCTGATAAAAATATAAACCTCAAGATTTACAGATAGTTCCTTATTTGATCAAGTAAACTGTTTCCAAATTGGTTTATTAAGAGCTTGAAAATGAATAGTGCATTCCAATTTTTTTTTTTTTTGGTGATTTGCCTCTAATTTGTCTACGCAATCAAGTTCTACTAAATCATTCACATAACACATTAAGATGGTAAAACATTCTATTAAAATGAATTGTTGCCTATTCCTGAAATGATTGCTTTTTGATTTAAACAAACCTTTCTTTCCAAGCTTGAAAAAATAATTGATAGTTGCACTAGGTAATTCTGATGCAACAGATTAAAGCTTCAAAACCTCAAAATGCAAAAGTGTTTGCTTGGGTTTTGTTTTGTTTTCCTACTTTCGGAATCACTAGAGACAAAACTGAGCATTCTCCAGTTGGTAAAATCACCTTTCTCCCCTACACTAACAATAAATCTTTCACCACCCAGGGAAGAAAGAAAGTGATAGAAGGGTCTAGGTGCTATTTGTATATAGAGTTCAAAAAAGTTTCTACTCTTAAAATCTTAGAGGAGTCTCCTCCTTAAGAACCTACTACAATTTTAATATATATTTAAAAAATCAAATGACATTTTCATCATAATTTGGAAATGCTCAGTAAATAGATTTAATCTCTAATTAGACAAATTTAGTCTCTAATTAGTCTGCAATGCTATGAATTTCGGCAAATGCAGAAAGGATCTCCTTCCCTTTTATCTGCCTCTCTTTCTGTGCTCTCAATCTATCCAGAATTAGGAACAGGGAGATGAGACTATATCTTCTGAAAGCTTTGAAATTTTCAGCAGAAAAATTCTCATTCCTTTCCTGCCTAGACTTTGTGTTTTCATTCTTTAAAAAAATCTTTCCTCATCTCCCACTGAAAATTTAATCCAATGTTTTAGTAAAAGTCCCTCACTATTGTGGAAACAGTTTAGCAATAGAATTGACTAGGTATCTGGAGTGAAATGGACATATCTTTTTCCAGCACTCAATTTGTTCACAAGAACTACAGATTCCAACAGAAAATCAACTAAATCCTTTCTTCTCTTATGTGCGGTAAGAGTGTAAATAAAAATTGTTTTTGTTCTGGTCAGGGAGGGGTTTTTTTGCTTTTCAGGAGCAGGCTCATGTGATGGTATAAATTTTGGGAGGAAATGAATCAACTACTGCATCTCTGGAGTGCTTCTATCACCAAAGAGAGGGTATTTGAGGGAGATAGTAGGACAGTAGGTAAAAAAGGGAGAGTAAGTGGCCAACAAAGCCAACATGCATCCTCTGCTGAAGTCTTGTGTGTTTTTTTCTTTCCTTTTACCAAGGAGGAAGAATTTCTTTTGTACTTTAATGAAAAATTCATGTATTTCAAAGTTACTATTTAGTATTAGATTAAAAAGAGAGAGATCAAACAATGGAACAGATTAAGTTTACAATATACAAAGCCAACCACCATAGCAACATAAAGCTTTATAAACCAAAAGATCCCAAACCTGTGGTAAGGACTGACTATCTGACAAAAACTGGAAAGCGGGGTGGCAGATGTTAGGTATAGAAAAATATCTCACATCACGTACAAAGATAAGCTCCAAATGGATATGCTTTACATATAAAAGTCACACCAAGGAAAGAGCTAATAACCCAACTAGGAGTGGAGGAGACCACAGAAGATAAAATGGATAATTTTTATTAAATAAAATTTAAAAGATTTTACACAAACAAAACCATATATTAAAAATTAGAAGCAAAATATATACCTGGGGGAAAACCTTTGAAAAAAAGTTTTTCTGATAAAGGACTCACATCCAAAATATATAAGGAACTAACTGAAATGTTAATGAATGAACATCATTTCTCCAATAGATAAATGGTCAAAAGATATGAACAGGAAGTTTTCAAAGAAAGAAATCCAAACTATAAAATCCATATGAAAAAGATGTTACAAATCACTCATTGAAACAACAGAGGTTCCACTTCACAATCTTCAGTTGGCAAAACTGACCCCGCCCCCCAAAAAGAGGAAGAAAAAAATTATCAGGGGGGAAACTGGTACATTAGGTGGTCTAACCATTCAGAAGAGTAATTTGAAATGATTTCCAAAATGTCACTTAATTGTGCTAGCCATTTGACCTGATATTATTATCAGGCTTATTCTCCAAAGAAATTAAAGAACTAGAAATTAAAGGGCTGTCCATCAATTAGACTGACTGGATTTGAAGGCAATGGAATATTATATTGAGATGTAAGAAATTACAAAAGGCATGGTTTCAGTGAAACCTGGAATGACTTGTGTGAACTAATACAGTGCAAATGAAAGGACCAATTTCTTCAATAAACATAAAGAAAAATGCTTTTGAAAGTCGAGAACAACAAGCAATCCCAAGATCAACCATAATTCTAGAGGAATGATGATGGTTTAATCAGACATGCTATCCACCTCCTGATAAAGAGGTAATAGAATCATGATATAAAGTGAATCACACATTTTAAAACATAGCCAATAGAATACATTTTGCTTAATTATGCCTGCTTGCTACAAGAGTTTTGTTTTTCTTTTCCAAAAGGTAGTGGAAGCTGGAGATGTGGGTGGGAGTGTAGGAAAGGCGGTAGTGTTGACTCCACACAAAAGGAAGACAAGAAGAATAAGGGGAAATGGGAAAAGAGGGAAAAGGGAAAAGAAAAATCCTTAAAGGATTTTTAAAATGAAGAGAAGAGAATGGAACACCAGAAGAAAATCACAGACAAGCAGAACTTTGAATTACATGCCGAATTTATTATACGCAAAAGAAAAGCAAATTGCATTTGAAAGTCATCAGTACTATATACAATCCTCTTTTTCCGATCTATATATACAGAAGTGCTCAATTTATTTTAAAAATCTATTATTAAAAAACCACAAAATAAAGGATTAAAAAATGTGCTACCCTCTTCTCTCAGCTTCCTAAAAGCATAGTTTTCCTCACATTAATGTCAAAGATTTTGTGACATGGTGCTTCAGATAGAGGGTTAAAAGCAAATCATTAAGGTAAAACACACTAATTGAATCACATTGTGCATTGGTTTGATGCAGGAATAAAGAATACACAGTCTCTTCAAGTACTCCTGATTATTGTTGTCCTTTTCTAGCTTAAAAGCTTCTTTTTCAGTTGTTCACTCTTGACATTGCATTTTATTTTTGTTTTTTAAGGTATTAACTGTGATATCTTCTTCTTCCCTTCCCTTCTCTCTTTCCATAGGGCTCTGGAAGCCTTAGACTTTGCTCAAAAGGCACATTTTTGTAACCAAACTTTTAACATGATGAAAATGTCAACCAACATAAACCTGAGTTGCTTTTGGATTTTACTTAGTACTCAGACTAAGTACTCAGAGCTAAGACAGGGAGTATGAGGTGGGTTTTCCTTTCAGGAGACCTAAACCTATTTGTTCAGTGGGGACTATCATAAGGACCAGATCTTAAAACCAAAGTAGAGGCCAGAGGTAAACTAGTAAACTTTGATCACATAGCAAACAAGTCAGCATTAAGGTACTCCCAGCAAAATTCAAGCTAAAGTTTCACAAGTGAGCCAAGTCAATAGGGGTTGACATTTTGGTCCACTTGTTTTGAAAAGGTCCTGATTCTGCTAAGAGAAGGGACATGAGTTGCTGGAAAACTGCATAACAGGTAATTTTCTAGGCATGCTCACATAGACCTTTGACTAAATGGGGATAATTAAGATGCTTCTTTTCCCAGTGTGACCTGGTGATTACACACGTCAGTCATGCTCTACAAATCCCATCTTCAAAGCACCACCCTATGTCCTCAGCTTTCTCTTAACATTCCACAAATATTCTGTTCCACATTCATGACCAAGAAAGATTTTGTGATCTAGAGATTTAAGTACAAGGTGAAAAACAAAGATACAACTGAAGTAAATCTTACTTACTACTATGTCACATATTTTTACTTGATGTAAGTCTCTTCTAGTATTCCTTATCATTGTTCTTTTCTAGTTTAAAGTATATCTTGTAGTCTTCGACCCATGGCATTTTTTAATGTATTAATATATTGTTTTGACACAATATTTCATAACAAATAGCCAAACAAGCCTCCTTAAAAATACAGTCCTCTAAAAATAATGTTTATCAATTGCTAACAGAATAGAGGGCCTTGTGAATCATCATAGTTCTTCAGATTTGCTACCTCTCCATATTAACTTTATTTTGTTACTATAAGTTTTCGTTTTGTAGAGGTATTTTGTTTTTGTTTTTTGTTTGGGTTTTTTTGTGTTGTATGTTGCTGTTTTTGTTTTCATTCTGGTTTTTTTTTCTAATACAGCAAATATCCATGTGCCAATTCAAGTCAAAGCTATTTCCTTCAGGGTCTTTAGGTATCTGGAAGAATAAGATACATTCTCATGTAGGCTTCAAGTGCATAACCAGAAAAATGGGATTTTAAACTAGAAAATTACCTCAGCAAATATCTATTCTAACTTATACACGCAAAAAGAATCCCTACTTTTAGTTCTTACATGAAATTTCTGTCCTGGGAGTCCCCTCCAGTACCAACTCATGCTAGAGTCTTTTTAAGGTTTAGTTTACAGAGTCCCTTATTAACATGTCACTCAATGAGTCATTCAGCCTCTTACTTTTCCTATTAAGTCGTCTATCTCCACGTTGGATTTAACCCATCTTCCTAATCCTTAGATATTTCCCATATCATTTTGCTTCTATAATCTACTATCTGTGCTCTTAAATATTCCTACAGGAGCATTTTTCTAGTTCAGTCGCTAAGAATCAATTCAAAGGATCTAAGAGTTGGGAAGGAAGTCAGAGGTGATGTGGTCCAATTTGAATCTAAAGAGGAATACCCTCTGTAACATCTCTGAAAAATAGTATTTACCACTTAAAACTACCAGTGGTAGGGAAACCACTAACTCATGAAACAGTCTAACCCACTTTTTTCACAGGTCTGTAGTCAGAATGATTGCCCCTAATATAATACCTGCCTCTCCAAATGTAGGCACCCAAAAAATCAACACCAGGTTTGGGTGAGTCGAGTCTTCCGAATCATCTCAAAAACATAGCTTTCATGTTCCATAAAGCACTTTTACTTTTTCCAGATGGGGATAAGAAAAAATAACTCAAAACAAAGGATATTTACTCTAACAGCATAACAAATAAAGTAACAAAATACCCCCATGCACACATGGGGTACATTTTCCAACAGGTTATCAGAAGATCAGATGGAAAGAACATGTATGGAGAGTACACACATGACCTGGGGACCAATATGGAAGAGGCACACACCACTGTCAATGAAATATATCAAGAACTGATACAGCCATGGCACATGTGTGACTGGGGTGATGTATCTCCAAACTGCAGGACTTCTAAAATCTTCTGGTGATGTCAATGAAGCGTTCTTTGCTAGATGCATCACACCACTTTTGCTGGATGTTTCATTTCAGCTCTCCAATGTTGCCTCTAAAATGACCTCCTGACTACTGAACTATACTCTACTACCTTGTGCAGGGCTTTAGGCATTAAAAGCTACCTATTGTTCTCTGTTTCCATCTATCGTAATGCAGTGTTTAAAATGCCTTTCCCTATAAAGGGAAGGTTGGTGCTTTAATACATATCTTGGAATTATGACATGACATCCATCCATCTGGGGAACTACTGAACACCAGGAAAATGCCCCCAATCCAAGTCTCTCTTGATTCCTAGTGTCCAAATTTCAAGTTCATGGTACTAGTCACTATCTGACTTTCAGTTAGAAAATTCCTCATAACTCCCATTATATTACAGATCCTGAGCCTGTGTCCTCCCAAGCATTTCTTATATAATTACTCCTAATGCCCCATAGGAGTTTTGTATAGGTTGAAGCACTAAGGTCTATCTTATACCTAAGAACTTCTATCAGTGGCACGTAACTGAAACTAGAAATCAGAATAATAGCTAAGTGAAACACATAAGTCCCACAATTCTACCTTATTCTGCTTTAACTGCTTCTTTTCAGTTAGACTCAGGCTTCCTTAGCTTATATTAATGAAGTGAAATATGCCTCTACAACTTCTACTCTTGTTTGTCTCTCTAGGTCAAAGCAGAATATATAATTCATTCCTCTATATGAATTCATCCTGGCTTTCCCTTTTGTTTCTAAGAATATCATTCTCAAAGAAGGCACATTAGCTTGTCTGAATTCTGCCTCCTTTCACTTCCAGCAGCAGCTGCTCCCTTAGGCTATGCTGACATTACTCTGTCTTTACTTTAGTTATCCTGAAACGTCCAGTATGAATTCACTGATGTGCAATAATACTCTACTTTTTCTGAAGGCTTTTTCAATTTCCTTAAGTTTCAGTGAGTTTTTCTCATTGTTCCCCTAAAAATGGGCTAGAGCTAAACATCTCCCTGTATTGTTTATATTCAAAGGGTTCTTCTACTATGAATTTTGTTATGTAAAATAAAGTTTGGACCAGATTCTTCTATATTCATTACAATCAAAAAATTTATCACTAATAAGAATTGTAATGTTCTTAAAGGTTTCCACTCCATTTGAAAGCTTTTTGACATTCATCATGCTGGAAGGATTTCTCTTAAGCATGAAAAACATTTAATGTTGGGTTGGACTTTGATTACCGGTGAAAGTCTTCCCACATTACTAAAATTCAAAGATCATCTCACTGAGTGAATTCTCTTACATGAATTAAGGCTTCCCTTCCAATTGAAGGCTTACCCATATTCATTACATACATAAAGTTTCTCTCCAGTATGAACTTTCTTATATGTACATTAAGGTTTCCTCCTGTGGCAAGACTTTTCTTACATTCATTGCATGAAAGGTTTTCTCTCCAGTATGAGTCATTTCTCATACTGATAACTTCTCATTGCAAAGAAATGTTGCTGGGAATTTAGACATTCATAATTATATTTAGAGGGTTTCTCTAAAATATATTTGATATTTTCCCTTCAGGTTTTGCAACATTAAATTCAATGTGTTTTTGCAAGTAAGAGTTATTTTATGTGTATTACTTTTCCCTATCTGATCAAAGGCTTCCCTTATGAGTTCTTGAATGTCTATTAAGTTTTCCTTTTTGGATGAAGGTTTTCCCACACTCACTGCATTGAAATGGTCTCTCTCTAGTATGATATACTTGATGATAAATTAGACTTTGTTGATTGGTGAAGGCTTTTCCACATTCATTACATTCATAGGGTTTCTCTCCAGTATGAATTCTTTTATGTCTTTTAAGACTCCCATTTTGTCTGAAGGCTTTTCCACAATCACTACATTCAAAGGGCTTCTCTCCAGTATGAATTTTTTTATGTATATTCAGATTTCCCTTGAGGTTGAATGCTTTTCCACATTCATTACACACATAAGGCTTCTCTCCAGTATGAACTTTCTTATGTATGTTAAGGTTTCCTCTTGTGGCAAAGACTTTCTTACATTCATTGCACTGAAAGGTTTTCTCTCCAGTATGAGTTGTTTGATGATGGATTAGGCTTTGATGATTGGTGAAAGCTTTTCCACAATCATTACATTTATAGGGTTTCTCTCCTGTATGAATTCTCATATGTCTTTTAAGGTTTCCCATCACAATAAAGGCCTTCCCACAATGATTACATACATAGGGCTTCTCTCCAGTATGAATTCTCTTATGTCGATTAAGGTTTGCCCTCTGTGTGAATGCTTTCTCACATTCATTACACTGAAAAATTTTCTCTCCTGGATGAAATATCTGGTGATAAGTTAGGCTTTGATAATTGGTGAATGCTTTCCCACATTCATTACATACATAGGGTTTCTCTCCAGTATGAATTCTCTTATGTGATTTAAGACTTCCATTCCACCTGAAGGCTTTCCCACATTCATTGCATATATAGGGTTTCTCACCAGTATGAATTCTCTTGTGTTTATTAAAATCTCTTCTTAGCATGAAGGCTTTCCCACATTCATTACATTCAAACGGCATCTCACCTGAATGAAATCTCTTATGGTTCATAAAGTTTCCCTTCAGGATGAAAGTTTTCCCACATTCATTACAAATATGTGGTTTCTCTCCAGTATGCATTTTCTTATGTACCCTAAGGGATGTTGGGTACCTGAAGCCTTTCCCACATACATTACATTTCAGGTGTTTTTCTCTAGTATGACTTAATTTATGTGTCTTAAGGATTCCCCTCCGGCTAAAGCCTTTCCCACATTCATTGCATTTATAAGGTTTCTCACCACTGTGAATTATCTGATGTTGCTTAAGGGATGAATGGTATCTGAAGTCTCTCCCACAAGTATTACATTTAAAATGCTTCTCTTCAGTATGAATTAGTTTATGTGCATTAAGGCTTTCTTTCTTGCTGAAGGACTTGTTACATTCATTACAGTTATGGGGTTTCCCTTGAGAATGTTGTCTATGGTAAAGAATAAGGTCTGACTGGTAATTGAAGGGTTTCCTGCATTTCTTATACTTGAGTTTCTTCCCAATAGAGATTCTCTTGGGTTTAAATGGATCAAAAAACTGCTTCAAACTCTTTCCAAGGGTACTGTATTTAGGAAGATTTTCTCCTATATGAGCTTTCTGTTGTGGAATAATAACTGACCCCAAGTTCAGTTTTCTCCCAAATAGATGACATTCATGAACAGATTCATTAGTGAATATTACCTCCTGAGACTGGGTTTCTTGGTTTTCTTTCTGCCTTTTTAACCTGATATCACAATCCCAAGTTTCTCCCAATGTGGAATGCCAGGTGCCTTCCTTTAGGAATCTCTCTTTCAATGACTGTCCCATAAAAATATTATGCTTCACAGTTGACTCCTTGCTTTCACATCTTGTCTTCTGATTAGGAGAATCTGAAAATAACAAAGACATGTCAATATCTGTTTTCCTCCAAACTAGGAACTGTAAAATTCTGAACAAAGTAAGGATATTCATGCCATGTTCAGATTACATCTTTTCTGTCAATATGGAAAAAAACAGAATGATCATTGTTACCAGGAAATTTAAACCAAAACAGGTGAGGAAATAGTAACAGCAACTAGCTGTCTAGGAGTTAACTGAATTAATTACAAAATACTGAAAGCATTTGTAGATAGCATCAGAATTTCAATAGTGGTAATACTTGGGGAGATGTCTACCTGTTTAGAAAGAAAAAAGAGTTTAATTTTAGAAACTAGTAAAAGCTTCAAAATGATCTCTAGGAAAATATAAAGGAAAGCTTACCAAATCAATGACTTATAATCACTTAGGGGAAAAAATATTGATTTCTAAATCACAGAATAAATTCAATAAGAAAAGATTATGCAAACCAATCATACTTCATTTATTTATAAGATGAATGGGCCAGTGCATGAAGTGTTTCTGTAGACATCAAGGCACCTAGATTTCAGCAACCCATTTAGAAAAGACTCTCAAGACATCTTTCATAATGAGATAAAAACAAATGTGGGTTAGATGAGAGTACAACTCAGTGAATTTTGAACTGCTCAAATAAGTCCCCCAAAAGTCCAGAATATGGAGTTTTTGTGAACCTACAGTATGTTCTCTTATGCCTTAGAACTGTGGATCTAACCCTAGCCACATTTACCATTTTTGATGAATCCCACATGGCACTTGTACAAAAACTGCTATTGACACAAAGAAAGGAAGCCTATCTATTAGAGCCAGATTGGGTGTCCCTCCTCTTGAGACACACTGTCTGGGCAAGCTATTTAACCTCTCAGTTTTCCAGGAAACTCTTTAAACATATAAGCAGCACATAAGGGGCCAATAAGCATTGGTAAAGGTAATTTCTTCCCCTTATTCCTATTCAATATTTTTATCCAAAAATTTAAGGAAATCATAAAGAGTTTGCTTACCATTATTGTTGATAACACAAGTGTATTTGACATACCAAATATATTAGATGAATAAATCAAGATAAAAAACTCAGATAGAGAAATGGTTGCATAAACAATGTGTAATAGAAATACAGAATTGTAGAGACATAGTTGAACAGCAAATCATTTTGAAAAGGCCTGAAAATTTTAAATGACCCAAAGCTGAGTATGGGCCAACTGTAAGCACTGATTCAGGTTACCCTCAAGCTATTCTGATGGACAAGAAGAGGGATGGGCTAGACAGCAGAAAAGGAAGGTAGCATGACTGGCCAATAAGGAGTCATTAATATCTAGATGTTAATTTGTTAAGAGTTCCTAAAGGATCCTTTCACCCCACAATACAGCTTCTAGGGCTGTAGTCCAAAGGAGATCACAAAAATGGGAAAAGGACCCACATGTACAAAAAATATTTATAGTAGCTTTTTCTGTGGTGATTGAGAAGTGGAAATAGAGGGGATGCCTATCAATTGGGGAACGGTCAAATAAGTTGTGGTATATGAATGTAATGGAATACTTTTGTGCTATAGGAAATGATAAAAAGGTAGACTTCAGAAAATTCTGAAAAGACTTATATGAATTGATGCTGAGTAAAGTGAGCAGAACCAGGAGAACATTGTACACAGTAACAGCCATGCTGTGCGATGACTTACTTTTATAGACTTAGCTCTTCTCAGCAATGTAAGAATTTACAACAATTCCAAAAGACTCATGATAGAAAATGCCATACACATCCAGAGAAAGAAATATGGAGTCTGAATGCAGAGGAAAGCAGACTATTTTCTTTTTTGTTTTGTTTTCTTATTTCTCATGGTTACTCCCATTCATTCTAATTCTTCTATACAGCATGACTAATGCGAAAATATGTTTAATAGGAATGTATATGTAGAACCTATATTAGACTGCATGCTGTCTTGGGGAAGGGAGAAGGGAAGGAGGCAGAAAAAATTTAAAACTATGGAAGTGAATGTTGAAAACTAAAAACAAATTACTTATTTAAAAAAAAAAACCTCTTACTTAAAGGGTATTTTGAAATTAAAAGAATTTTTTTTAAAAAGAATTCCGAAAATGCCTGAGGGATCTATCCTTGGCTTTGAACTCAACATTCAGCAAATTGAAACCATCACGATTTTATATCCACAATAATTCTGAGTTTCGTGCAGAGATTACATCACACACTGACTTCTTCTAGTATTCCCGCCATTTCTTGATCTGTTATCCAATTCAGATCCCTGCTCTACCACCATTTCTTAAGAGTTTCTCCCCTTTGACAGTCCATTCACTCTGGGTGTACCACTGTCTCTCATTCTCATGACCATCATCTACTGACTCCCAGGTCATCCTTCTGACATTTTTGAGACTCCAGTCCCTGCCTAAATCTTCCTCTTTCACCCACCTTTGGCTATATCTATCTTCTCCCCTATGCCAATACATTTCCTAAATGATGGCACACCACAATATTTCAGGTAGGGCAGAGAATAATGGGATTCCCAAAGAACCTTTGAGTAAGAAAACACCCCAGCAGCCATCTATCTAGTAAAACCTACATAAGATTGAGGGTCCCATAGGCATCATCCCCAAGAAGTGCCATTAAGGGCTGGTTATAGCTGAAATGTGCCAGAGAGTGGAATAAGATTAAAAATTGAGAAATTATCCTTGGAAGATAGAAGAGAAGCAACAGGAAAAACACTGAATTAGAAAGAGCAACAAAACAAACCTCAAGTGGAGTCCTAGTAACTACAGCTACTGGGCAAGTAATAAACTTCCCTGAGTTTCAGCAGCTGCAACCATAAAATGCAGATAATAATATATACATGACTCACATGCTGGAGAAGTACATAGTAAGACAGAAAATGATCTTTGTATGTAAACTATTGATACTATCACAAAATCAAAAGGAGAATTTAGAAGATCATTTTCCATAAAGTGGTGAGATAGAAGCCAGACTGTAGCATTTCAAGGGAAAGAGATGGGAGTAGAGGTGGTTAATTGGAGGAAGTGGTAGAAAGCATAGTAAAGTGTAAGTATAGTACAAGTACATACGTCTCATATATATATATATACATATATATATACACATATATATGTGTGTATATATATGTATATATGTATACATATGTATGTATGTATGTCTGTATATAAGTAGAAGCATATTAAAGTATAAGTATAATGTAAAGCATATTTTAAAAAAATAAAATTATATGACCATTCCTGGTGGTCATAATGCTATGGACTGGCTGTCTCCTAGCACAGGGAGAGATGAAAGATGAGACAGAGGGAGAGACTTCAGGAGAAGGGGGAGAGGAGAGAAGAAGAGACAGGAAGAGGGAAGTGACAGAGAGGGAGAATGGGGGGAAAAGACTGCAAATGATATTCTGGGTGGTGGTAATAGGGTCTCACACAGAAAGGAAAGATTAAAAAATTCAAGAAATATAAGACAAGGAATATAAGAAAGGACTTTGTTTTAAATTCAAGTTGGACTTATATTTGTGTGTATATATATAAATACATATTTGTATGTATATGTACAGTTAGACATATCTGAAAACAGAAAGATTTCAAAAGAGATTAAAGAAGTAGAAAACAAATAAACATAGGAGGCAGCAGAAAATTATGGGATCCAAAGTACAAGTAGAGGGGTTAGCATCAGAAAAAGAAAAATCTTTCTCAAAGAGATGAAGAATGAGTGGAGGAAGGTCAGCAAAGTGTTGTTTTAAATGAAAGATGAGTTCATGGGAGAGTACTCCAGTGAAATAGAAATAGTGCTTCTGCAAGAACCTTGGAGAGCTCCTTGTTGAACAGTACAATGACCATTTGTGATGGTGCTTAAAATGTTTTCTTGATGTTAATTCTTCACTCACTCACCTAGGAAAGTGCTAATCAGGACTCCTCCCTCTGCCATCCATGGGGCTTCTATTCTTTCCATTTGGGAAATCACATCTGGTGGGGAAACAGGAACACCTCCTTGTGGGAAAATAAATGGGAGAATGCTGAGGTCAATCTTCTTCTCTTTCTCAGTAGGGAATAAAGGGAAGGCCAATAAGACACAGATAAGAGTTCAAAGGACTCATGAAGTATTCTCCATATTGTGTTCCCAGGAAGCATGGGGGATGAGTCACCAACTCAAAGGAAATGACTTTATCCTCACACACTCTCTGCTAGGAGGACGCAAACTGTTCAAATCTTCAAAGAATCTACACTGATTCTTTGGGGTAACTCAATGAATTGAATGAACAGCCAGTAATAGGGGTATACAGCCTTAGGGGCAGCACAATTAAACTACTGATTTCCCATTGTACCACACAAACACCTTTCACTTAAATACAGAGAGCAGAAACAGTAGTGACCCCGGGTACCAAACAACTGTGAAACCACTCCCCATTACATACATCCAGGACATTAACCCTCCATGAGAAAGGAACACTTCAGGTATCAGTCAGTCAAGAGGAAATGCAAAGACAACCCAAAGGAAGTTAATAATCTATCTGGGGGAGAGCCAACCTTACCAAGGGAGACAAAATTCTCATAGTTCTCCAACATCACATCCCAATACATGTCCTTCTGAGAGGGTTCCAAGAGTCCCCATTCCTCCCAGGTGAAGTCCACAGCCACATCTTGGAATGTCAGTGGTATCTGAAATAGCAAACAAGACACCTGCTCACTTGGGGACCAGCCCTCAATGAGAATAAGCAGAAGATGTGGAGCTGGCAAAATGGAAAGGCACTGTTTCTCAAAGCAGTAAGCAAAATTTTAACTTTCTGGAGAAATTCCTTACTGGATACATCACTTTATACTAGATTCAATATTGCAGAAAAAGTTTATTATTCAAAATTAGCTTTACAAATGAGTACCCAAAGTGAGTCATACTTGCAACACTCCCCGCTGTCCCCTTTTCCCAGCTATAAGAGTGGTTTCCTAACACCTGGTCCCACTCAAGTCAAGCTAGTTTTTTCTGAAAAGATATTGAGACCAACCTAGAGAATTGGTTGGCTCAGGGAATGAAAGGCTCAGGCTGTTGACATCACCTCCGATCATCTGAATACAAAATTACCTTGAGCAAGTCCAGGCATACTCTCTGATGTTTGCCTGGTAGAACTGACTGCTATGCCATTCAGCTGAGTTCTGGATGCCCATCCTTTCTGAACAAACTACCAAGGCACTGGCCTGAGGCTAGCCCAGTCCACAACACCCCAAAAACACATTAGGGTGAAACTGAGAGGCAAGTGATAGAAAGAGGAAAAACTACCCATCACACACTTATAATGGGCCTCAAGGCTTACAAATGTGCCAAGTCTCTTGTCAGTTACCCATCAGTTGGCTACTTGACTTGTACCCATATTTCATCTAACATCAAGCTCCAGAATGATACTTTTTTATTAACAGATTTACAACCTCTTTCTTATCTGTAAAATGGGGACAAAAATAACAGTCCACTGGATAGCAATAACAGGGCATAGGACTAGATGCTGCAGCCCTGATTTTTACACCTCTATGGAGCTCCCTGGTAAGGAACCTCCATTTGCCAATGTAGGCAGTCAGAATGAAAAGAGTTCAGGAAAAAAGAGAGGAAAGAAATGGAAAGCAAGAACGTTAGCTAGCCTTCTTAAACAATTAAGCCACAAAAGGGAACAAAGGACGATAGCTGGCAGAGAAGGACATATCAAGTAAGGTGTTTTCTGAGGATGGGGGAGACACAGGCTTGTCTGTAGGAAGCAAGAAAGCAACCAGTAGACAGGGATTGAAAAATATCAAGGGAGGGATGATTGGGGGACAGTGTGCTAAAGAAGACAAAGAGCGTCTTCTGCATGAAAGGGAAGTTTCAGTGAAGCTTTGGATAAAATTTCTCAATATATATTTAAAGAAGACTGAGAATTGTGAACTACTTGACAAAAGAACTAAATAGATTCAAAATTGTTGGATGATCTAATTTGGAGTGGTTGTTGATGATTCAACAACCACTTACCAGGACATGTCCAATGGCGTGCCCAAGAGATCAACGTTTGATACTGTGACATTTTAAGTTTTCTGTGGATTATCTGGATAGAATTAGAGATGACATATGGCAGGTTCATCCACTTGAAGTCTGAGTTATTGATAGGCTAGAGAACTGAACCAAAACTAATAAAAGGAAATTCAGTAGGGAAAAATGTAGTCATAGAACTCCATAGAAAGAGCTGAAACCATACACCAAAAGACTTCTCACTACCATGTATATGACATATATGACATATAGTCTAATAAACTGTATAACTATAAGACACAGGAAGAATAGCAATATAGTTGTTTTCGGAAAGGACAGGATTTTAGTAGATAGCAAGTTCAACCAACACACGTGAGCAGTAGGATAGAACAGTCAAAAAATCAAATGGAATCTGTCTATGTTAGAGAAGGGATCCTTTCCAGAAATAGGGAAGACACAGTCCCACTGTAATCGGCCTTCTTGAAGAGGGAGCAACACCATTTTAAAAGGGCATTGAAAATAAGCTGACGGGTTTCCAGGGAGGAGTGACCAGAATGACAAAGAGCCTTGAGTCAACATCATATGAGAATCAGCTAAAGAACTGGGCAGGTTTGACCCAGAGAAGACTCAGGGAGCAGGAATTCTGGTACTGCAAAGCTGATCCTCCCCAAGAGGTATCAGTCTTGTTCTGTTTTCTCTCCAGAGGACAAAATCAGGAGAGAGGGATGTAAGGGACAGAGAGGTAAAATCGGGCTTCATATCAAAAAAAAAAAGTCCTAACAATTGGAGCCATATAAAAGATAAATGGGCTGCATTGCGTGGGAGGGGGTTGTTACCTCCTTTAATGTCTTCAAATAGATCCAGTCCACTGCAACTGATAAACACATGACATCCAAAGTCCACAAAGAATTTAGACCAACCTCCTGCCCCCAGTACATAAGTGGGAAAGGATATTAGTGAAAAATTCTCTATTTCAGTGAACTTCCATTTTTTTTCTTTGAAGTATTATGCTCAGTTTTGCTGGGTAGGTGATTCTTGGTTTTAATTCTAGCTCCTTTGACCTCTGGAATATCATATTCCAAACCCTCCAATCCCTTAGTGCAGAAGCTGCTAAATTCTGTGTTACCCTGATTGTGTTTCCACAATTCTTGAATTGTTTCTTTCTGGCTGCTTCTCCTTGACCTGGGAACTCTGGAATTTGGCTACAATATTTCTAGGAGTTTTCCTTTTGGGATCTGTTTTAGGAGGTAATCAGTGGATTCTTTCCATTTCTATTTTACCCTCTGGTTCTAGAATATCAGGGCAGCTTCCCTTGATAATTTCTTGAAAGATGATGTCTAGGTTCTTTTTTTTTGATCATGGTTTCTCAGGTAGACCAATAATTTTTAAATTATCTCTCCTGGATCTATTTTCTAGGTCAGTTGTTTTCCAATGAGATATTTAACACTGTCTTCTATTTTTTCATTCTTTTGGTTTTGTTCGGAATTCAAAATCTTATGGAAGTGAATGTTGAAAACTGAAAATAAAGAAATTACATTAAAAAAAGAAAAGTACAAAAAAAGAAAGAAAAATTCTCAAAAGATTTAATGCAGACATTCAAGAACCACCCAAACAATACCAACTCAGTCAAGCTAATAACCAGACAAATGCAAACTTTGCCGTTTTACTCCACGTCTATCAAAATGCCAAAGACAGAAAAACTCAATGTTTTTAGGGATGCAAAAACACAGGCAAACATTCCCTAGTCCTGGGGATGCAAGATGGTTCCACTATGTTAGAAAATCCTTTGGAATTCCACAAGAAAAGTTACAAAGCTGTTCATATTTTCTGCCCAGGCTAACTGTTCCCACAATTAATTAGGTTTTATATCCTAAGCTATTTATTGACAACAGGAAAAAAAACTCACATGGATTTTTAATAATATACACAATTACAACAGCTAAGTGAACAAAAACAACTTTAATTGGCAACAAAAATCAGATCAACAACAGCCCAGCTTGTAGGAGGTGATGGCTGTGTGGTAAGAGAGCCTGGGTTCACACATTAGCTCTGCCAATTATTATCTGTATGACCTCTGCCACATCATAGCCTCTCTGGACATACTTCCTCATCTATAAAATGAGGCCCTTGGATTAGGGAGATGACATGGAATGTCCCTTCCACCTCTAAACTGATAACACTGGACAGCATTGCTACAAATTTATATTGGGTGACCCAGCCTTACTTTTAACACACAGATAACTCGGTGTAGCATTTATTAACAGTCAGTTAATAAATATTTATTAAAAATCTACTAAGTACCAGGCACTGTGCTAAGCACTGGCGAGAGATACACAGAAAATCAAAAGACAGACTCCCAACTCTCATAGTTTAATGGAGGAGACAAACTGTAAAGAATGAAGCACAAACAAATGATACACAGCAAAGGAGCAAAGGCATTAGAATTAACAGAGATGAGGAAAGGCTTCCTGTAGATGGTGACATTTTAGCTGGGACTCCAAGGAATCCAGAAAATCTAGGAGGTAGAGGTGAGAAGGGAGAGCCTCCCAAAGCATAGATGGAGTGTTATTCAAGAAACAGCAAGAAAGCCTGATTCACTGGACCATAAAATACTTGTTGAGAGTATAAGGGGTAGATAGCCTGGAAAGGTAGGGGGCAGGCTCTGAATGCCAAACAGGATTTTATAGTTGATCCTGGAGGTTACAGGGAATCATTGGAGTTTACTGAGTGGGGGGGGGGCGCAGACCTGGGCTTTAGGAAGATGATTTAGATGAATGGAGGACTATTTGAGGCAGGTATACTAACCAGTAGCACTATTTCAATAGTTCAGAGGTAAGGTAATGGGCATCAGTACCAGGGTGGTTGCAGTCATAATCACAAACTTATCTTGCTCCACATATAAGCTTCCTGGAATTATACATGATAGGAGAATCAAATGAGAGCAACATGGAGCTTTGTATCAAGACAAGATTCATTGATACAAGAACCAAAGAACCACTTTTAAAAATTGCTTCTGGTGAGTATGGTTTGCTGCCTCAGTAACACTGTTTGAGGACACAACTAGGCTTTAGGTTTCTTTACCTCAAAGAACTTGGGTCAGTACTGGCTCCACAAAAGGCTGAACAAGTACGTGAATGTTCAAAGGGGAGATCAGCTCTTAGCCCAGTGTCCTTTCCCCTTACCCTGTATCATCAGTCAAAATCAACAAAATCAATACAAACTGAGATTCAGGCCTCTAGAGGCAACTTAATCAAAGACAGCAGAAAACAAGAGAAAGAGAAGGTTGTACACATTGAGAAAAAGATGGCACTTCAGAGGGGAGAAAAAGAGAAGCAAAGAGGGAGAGGGAGACAGAAAGGCAGGGAGAATGAGGAGGAGTGGAGGGGGGGGAGAGAGAGAGAGAGAGAGAGAGAGAGAGAGAGAGAGAGAGAGAGAATTCTAACTCACCTGGGATCTGGCTGTTAGGAGGACAGAAGTCATTCCCTTTTCTTCCTTAATTTTTCTTTCTTGGAGAAGAGCAGAGCTCTGAGAAGCCAGAACTGAAAAAGGAGAAAGAAGTCAGGAGGAAGATCAATCCTGCCTGTCATTCCCAAAACACCAAAGCACTGCCAAAAAGTAGCAAATGAAACCAGCAGAAGAAGATGATCAAGCCTCTGGAAAATGAAAAAACTCACCCAAATGGTCTGCCTCCAAACTGCTGCACTGAGTGGCTATTCACCAGGCTATTGAGTCATGGGAGAGGTAATTTCTTGGAATCATTCTCAGGGAACTCAAAAAGACCCAGAGAACTGGGTAAGGGCAAAGGTTGTCCCAGCTTTCAAAAAAGGAAAGAAGAATCTATAAACTACGAGCCAATGAGCTTGACTTTCTTTCCCAGCAAAATTCTAGCCTCTGTCATTAAAAACTATAAATGACTATCATTATACTAATTATAAAAACTATTAATTTAATTACTATTAATAATTATTAATGACTAATTATCACCCTGCTAATTACTGAAAATTCAATGACTATTTAAAACTATTAGGAGACATCTAGAAGAGGGAGCAGGGATCCTGGAGGGGCAGCAGGGCCTCATCAAGAACAGACATTGATCTCATTTCTTTGGGTGGAAGGATGACTAGACTGGGAGATCTGGGAGAGGCACAGCCCCCCTCTGCCATATCATCTGGGGGGGTCTCTGATGTTGCTCAGCTGTTTCCTCTTGGAAACTCTCCTCTTTAGGTTTCATGACCCTCTTCTATCCCAGTTCTCCTCCTGCCTGTCCGATCTCTCCTGGGTCTTCATCTAGATCATGCCCATTGACCATGGGTGACCCCAGGCTTTGTCCTGTGCCCTCTGCTCCTTTCTCTCCACATGCACTGGCTTGGTGACCTCATTAACTTCCATGGGGGAATGATCATGTTTGAGCAGATGCTTCCTGGGTCTGTAGATGTAGTCTGTCTTAAACTACAGACCCACATCATTCACTGCCTTTTGATGCACCAGCTGTGTGCATCTCACCAGCCTGAGGGGCACATCCAACTCAACCTGTCCAAGTCAGGATTTATTCTCTTCCCTGAGACCCTTCCTAATCCCCAACTTTCCCCCTACTTGTCCTGGGCATCATCATCCTCCGATCACTCAACTCTTCCCTCTCACTCACCTCTCTCCCCCACCTCTCATCTGTTGTGAAATCTCATCATTTCTACCTTCCCATCTCATCCATTCAGCCCCTTTTCCATTCACACAGCCACTGTCCTGGCACAGGCTCCTGCCTGGACTCCAGTCTCCCTGCCTCCAGCCTCTTTTCACTCCAATCCATCTTCCACTCAGCCTCCAGAGGGATTGTCCTAAACTCTGCTCTGACCTGGTCCCTCCCCTATAAACAACAATGGTTCGCTGCTGCCTCCAGGACCGTATAGGAAGTCCTGTGGTATTTATGCCTGGCCCCTGCAGACCTGTCTAACTAGTATCCCTTCCCCTTTCCTGCTACTCCCCTCCCAGCACTGGACCGTCTGGCTGTACTGGGCACTCTGCTCTCCACAGCCCTCTACCTCCCAACTACATGGGCTCTCCCCCAGATCTGGTAGCCTCTGCGTGGCCCTCCTGGCTTCCCCAGCCCCCCCCCAAGACTGCTCAAACCCCACCTCCTGTAGGAGACCTTTCCCTGCCCCCTCCCTTTCCCCGTCCCATCCTGGCCCTCCCCTTTCTCCGGGCCTTCCCCAAGATGACCTTTCACATCCTCTGCAGGAACCTTTACTCTGCCTCCTTGCTAGGGTCTCCACCACTTTGGTAAGTGTAGACAAGCGGCAAAGCCGCAGGTGGAGCCTCCTCGAGGGAAACAAACAAGGACGACGTCACGGCCGTGCCCCCAGCACCCCGCTCTGCGCAGGTCCCTGAGGAGCCCAGCAGGGGGGCTCCCGCCTGTCCTGGGACACCGCCCCACCTCCCCGGCCCCGAACCTCGAAGACAGGAGATGCCCTCGGGCCTGGGCGGACCCCCTTCTCCTCTCGATCACCTCTGCAGGGGGACCCCCCAGCTCCTCTCCAGGACCAGCCCCCCATCCTTTCTGGTGCCGGGTCTTGAGCTCGAATGCCGACCCCTCTTCCCTTTATCCACTCCCGCCGCCCGTTCCGTTTCTGCACACTCACACACTCACACTCACGCTGACACTCACACACACACTCACACACACACACTCACGCTGACACTCACACACACAGTCACACACACTCACACTCACACTCACACACTCACTCACACACTCACACTCACACTCACACACACACACACTCACACTCACACACACACTCACACTCACACACTCACACACACACTCACACTCACACACTCACACTCACACACTCACTCACACACTCACACTCACACTCACACACACACACACTCACACTCACACACACTCACACTCACACACACACACTCACGCTGACACTCACACACACAGTCACACACACTCACACTCACACTCACACACTCACTCACACACTCACACTCACACACACACTCACACACTCACACTCACACTCACACACACTCACACTCACACACTCACACTCACGCTCACACTCACACTCACAACTCACTTTCACGCACTCAGACTCACACACTAGTGCCTACAGAAACTCAGTTTCATACCTGGGTGCAGACACTCGCACTTTCGCACGCGCGCGAACACACACTCAGATATTTCGGCACGCGCGTTCGTGTCAACACTAACCCACCCTACTACCTCGCTCCCACTCACCCGCCGGCGGCGAAAGCCCCCCCCACAAAAGTCCTCCAGGCTCCAAACCCGGCCGCTTCCGAACCCGAGCTACGCCTGCGCAGATTCAGAATGGAACTACAATTCCCAGCGTGCCTTGTAACCAGGGCGGATAGGGCCGAGCCCTGGGAGATGCGGGGCCCGCTTCGAGAAGGATTCTGGGAAATGACCTCGGGCTAGAGGCGAGAGATGCTGAGTTAAGAGGGAGTGAGGGCACGGGGCGCAGACGGGTTCGGGAGCCTGAGACACTGGCAGCATGTCCGTGAGGGCCTTGGAGGGGAGAGGGCACTGGGAGAGAGGGCAGGGCTTAAGAGACAGAGGCAAAGGAGAAAGGGAGAGATAGAAGAGAAAGGGGGGTGGGGAGAGGAGGAGGAGGAAAGAGCTAGAGGACAGAGGAGAAAAGGAGAGAGAAAAAAGAGAAAGAGAGAAAGGGGGGAGGAGGAGGAGAAAAGGAGAGAGAAAAAAGAGAAAAAGAGAAAGGGGGGAGAGGAGGAGAAAAGGAGAGAGAAAAAGAGAAAGGGGGGAGAGGAGGAGAAAAGGAGAGAGAAAAAAGAGAAAAGAAAAGACAAAAAGAGAGACAGAGAAAAGGAGAAGGAGGGAGGGGAGAGGAGGAGGAGAAAAGGAGAGAGAAAAAGAGAAAGGGGGGAGAGGAGGAGAAAAGGAGAGAGAAAAAAGAGAAAAGAAAAGACAAAAAGAGAGACAGAGAAAAGGAGAAAGAGGGAGGGGAGAGGAGGAGGAGAAAAGGAGAGAGAAAAAAGAGAAAAGAAAAGACAAAAAGAGAGACAGAGAAAAGGAGAAAGAGGGAGGGGAGAGGAGGAGGAAACAGCTAGATGACTGGAGAAAGGGAGAGATGGAAAAAACAGAAAAGGGGGGGGACAGGAGGAGGAGAAAAGGAGAGAGAAAAAAGATAGAGAAGCAGGCCAGACAGAACCTCGGGCTCTTTGTGTAGGGCTATTGGTTACAAGATAGATACATAGACATATATACACACATAAAAGAACGTGTGTATGTTTACAATGTATATATTATATATAACATATACATGGATACTGTCAGCATCTTAGATGCCCCTTTTGTCTATTTCTCTGAGGCTCTATACTTTTTTTACATATAAAAATACTTAATTGACACTTTTTTCTGCATTGCTACTAGTTTTTCTCTCATTCCACAATTCATATATCACACACATATATATAGGTCTGATGATGCAAGGTTTGTCATGCGTCTTCTGGAGTTGCCCTTCATCAATACACTCCCTTGAGTCTTTCAAAACTGTTTTTCTTTACCATGTTTTAGCCATTGTATAACTTTGTTCTCTTGGTTTTGCTCACTTCCCTCCGCATAAGGGCTTATTGGTTTTCCTAGGTTTCTCTGAACTCATGCATTTCCTAATTTCTTGTGGAACATTAATAGTTTATTGATATACACCTGTAATCCTAGCCACCCATGCTGAGGCTAACAGATCCCTAGTGAAAGTAAGCTAAACACTAAGTATATTGTCAATGTGGTGAACCCCGTGCCATCTCCACAGGAAGCCACCAAGTTGCTTAAAGAAGGCTGAGCCTAGTTAGTTCAGAAAACAGAATAGATCAAAACTTCTCTGGTCCCTGTACGTGATTTTGTTTCATGTTTATATAGCATGACTGAGCATCCCCTTTGGTTTTATTTTTTTACTACTACAAAAGAACTGCTGTGAATATTTTTGACCCCATGAATTCTTTTCCTCTTTTCTGTCTGGGGTACATGCCTAACAGTGTTACTTTTTGGTATTGTTTTTTGTGGGGGAGGGTTTGTCCTGTGATCCTTTTTTAAATATAATGTATTTTCAATTTTCAACATTCACTTCCACAAGATTTTGAATTCCAAAATTTTTCCCTATCTCTCCCCTCCCCCCACCCCAGGACAGCATGTACTCCCACCACCCCTTTTCCCAATCTGCCCTCCCTTCTATCACCTTCCCTTCTCCCATCTCCCTCCCCTCTTTTTCCTGTAGGGCAAGATAGATTTCTATACCCCCCTATACAACTTATTCTCAGTTGCATGCAAAAAAATTTTTTAACATTTATTTTTAAAGCTTTGAATTCCACATTCTCTCCATTCCTCCCTGCCCACCCACCCACCCTCACTGAGAAAGCAAGAAATTTGATATAGGTCATACATATGTAGCCATGCAAAATACTTTCATAAGTCATGTTGCAAAAGATTAACCACATTTCCCTCTATCCTGTCCTGCCCTCCATTTATTCCATTCTATCTCTTGACCTGTCCCCCCCACAATAGTGTTTGCTTCTGATTAGCGCTTCCCCCAATCCTGCCTCTCTTCTATTTTCCTCCCTCTCCTATCCCCTTTCCCCCTGCCTTCCTGAAGGGTAAAATAGATTTCCACACCCAGTTGAATGTGTCATTCCCTCCTTAAGCCATATACAATGAAAGTAAGGCTCAGTTATTCCCTCTCACTTCCCCTCCACTGTAAAAGCTCTTTCTTGCCTCTTTTATGTGAGATGATTTACTACATTCTACCTCTCCCTTTCTCCCAATACATTTCTCTCAACACTTAATTTTATTTTTTAGGTATTCTCTCTCCCTTCATATTCAGCTCACTCTGTGCCCCCCCTTCTCTCTCTCTCTCTCTCTCTCCCCCCCCCTCTCCCCCATTTCTCTCTATATACACATACACACATACATACACACACACACACACACACACACACACATATATGAGGGAATATATATACACCCTAATACTGAGAAAGGTCTCATGAATTACAAATATCATCTTTTCATGTAGGAATGTAAACAATTCCACTTTAATGAGTCCTTTATGGCTTCTCTTTCCTATTTATCTTTTTATATTTTTCTTGATTCTTGAATTTGAAAGTCAGATTTTCTATTCAGCTCTGATCTTTTCAACAAGAATGCTTGGAAGTCCTCTATTTCATTGAAATTCCATTTTTTTCCCTTAAGTATTATACTCAGTTTTGCTGGGTAGGTGATTCTTGGTTTTAATCCTAGCTCCTTTGACCTCTGGAATATCATATTCCAAGCCCACTGATCCCATAGTGTAAAAGTTTCTAAGTCCTGTGTTATCCTCATTGTGTTTCCACAATACTTGAATTGTTTCTTCTTGACCTGGGAACTCTGGAATTTGATTACAATATTCCTAGGAGTTTTCTTTTGGGGGACTCTTTCAGGAGGTGATTGGTGGATTCTTTCCATTTCTATTTTACCCTCTGGTTCTAGAACATCAGGACAGCTTTCCTTGATAATTTCTTGAAAGATGATGTCTAGGTTCTTTTTTTGATCATAGTTTTCAGGTAGACTAATACTTTTAAAATTATCTCTACCCAAGTGAGAGTGCTTTCCCCCCAACCTTTGAAGCTGTCTTTGGCATTTGTGGGTTGAGAAATTTGGAAACCATTACAGCTGCCAGTTATTCAGTGCTCTGAGGCCTGCTCCAGTCTTGTTTGTGCTGGAGAGGGTTGGACTGCACTCTACTCTGAGCCGGTGCAATAGACCCTTCCTGTCAGCCTTCCAGATTGTCTTGGGCTGGAAATTTGGTTTACTCTATCATTTTGTGGCTTCTGCTGCTCTAGAATTTGTTTAGTCATTTTTAATAGGCATTTTGAGGGGTTTGTGGGGAGAGCTCAGGCAGGTCCCTGCTTCTACTCTGACATCTTGGCTCTGCCCTGGGATTTTTTTTAAATTCTGTCCTTTGTTTCAAAGAAGACCAATGACATCACAGGGTGATGTCTTGCCTCCTGTGAATTAGATTTAAGTGAAGCAGAGTCGTACAAAGTCTTCAGCCTCTCTCTTCCAGAATCATCAAAGTCCAATGGCAGGCCAAAAGTAGGGATGACTGGCAATGGTTCAGGATGCAATGGATGACCTTGGGTTCTTTGAATCCTGACCAAACTCTAAGCACTCCGCAGTGCCTACTTCAGTCATCTTCATGACCATTGGAACAAATTGTTCTCATCTGCCCATTCTGAGAGGGCACGTACTTACAGTAGACATCTCCCTAACTCATTGACAAGTATGAGACCTGGTCTGGCCCATCTGCTGAGGACACTGCATATGTTACAGTTTCTTGGAGCTACAGCTGAGAATTGGTTGAGAGGTGGACATTAAAGGTGGATGAGCAACCCTGAAAAGGGCTTGGCAGCAGAGGTGCTGGTCCTTTCTGAACACCCCATAGTAGTAATAGTATCTATGGGTCAAAGTACATACACAATTAACTTTACTTTTTGGGGGTACAATTCCAACTGCTTTCCAGAATAAAAGTTCCACCAAGTGTGTTCAGTACGCAGTTTCCCAGCACTAGATTTTTCTTACATTAAGCCTAAGTTTTCATCTCTTTCTACCCAGTTTGATTAGAATATTGTGTACATGAAGACTGGAATGAGGTAAGGCTGGAAGGCAAATGTGAGCCAGATTATGAAGCCCCTATAAATGTCAGTACAATAAGTTTAAATTTCACATAGTAGGCAATGTGGCAGTAATGTGATTAGAAAGCAGTATTAGGATGATTATTTGGGCAGCAATAATCCCTTGTTCTCATGGTCTTTCAAAAATCAGCTTCTCAGCAATCACATTCACCAGTGTACTTTGAAAAGCCCAGCAGTCACTGGTGTCTGGTGTCTTGAACTCAGCAAGAACCGCTTAGCCCTCAATACCACTGGAGACATTTATTTGGGGTCTGAACTCCCCCTTAGCCTTGGTTATTATGTTCCTTCCATTCCAAAATTTATGCTCCTATGCAGAGAAAGATATCAAGGAGGACCTTTGCCATCTTTCTGACCTCCATTATCATTGTTCCTTCTATCCCACTAGCAGTTGTGTGCCTTCTTTTGATCCTCTTTTCACCAATATAATTTCATGATCTCCAGGGTTTACCTTTTCCTTATCAGTCTTCTTTGTCCTCAACTCATTCTCAGCACTCCTTTCTCAGGACCAGTGAGTGATACCCGGTCCTACAAACACAGAGCATGGGGATCAGGAGACAGGGTCACACTGACCCTGGAACCCACTGTCAGAGGGTCCCAGAGGCGCTGGGCTGCATCAGTTCCCTCCTCGCTGTGTCCACTCGCCACTTCCCATCAGTTACATGGAACTTACACAAGACTCTCTCTTCCTCTGTCTTTCTGTCACTCTCTCTCTCTCTCTCTCTCACGCACGCACGCACGCACACACACACGCGCGCACACACACACACACACACACACACGTCTTCCAGTGCAGCTGGAAGGATGCAGGGAGCCCTGTCCCCCCTTCTTTTTGCAGGAATGAGCTTAACTAAAATAAGCAACAAGTCCGTTGCCCTCCGCGTGGTCTACAACGAGAGGACAGCAGAGGACAGGCCTTTTCCCGCGGGCTCAAGCTCACTAGTGAACTTTCACGCGAGTCGTGCACGCTCAGACACTTTCGCGTTTCCTCGGTGCTACTGCTCGGGTTGGTCAGCTGAGCCTGAGCCGGCGCCTCCGACCAGTGTTCACTCATACGTGACGCCCACCCCCCCCCTCCCCCACCCCCACTATCCCCTTTCTCTCCGCTTTGGAACCACGCCTCTGGTCCCGGGGCTCTTCGCCGGTGCAGGAGCAGCCTCGGGAGAGCCCCTTCCCGGTAAAATTTCCCGAGGAGTTAGGAATGACGGGGGAAGCCAGACCGGCATCCATTTCCCAACATCCACCTGGAGAAAAATGCTCCTGCCAGGGCCTAGGGTCTCCCGGGTCTCCAGTCGGTCCGGTCGTCCCCGCCCCGCCCCCGGATCGTGAGGCATGCTGGGAATTGTAGTTCCGGGCAGATTCCGCGCAGGCGCACTACTTAGATGAGGAAGCGGCCCGGTTTTCAGAGACCCGAGTCCTGGGCGAGCCTTGACGCCGCTGGCGGGTGAGGGGAGGGGAAGGGAGGAGGGCGTGTGTTTGTCGTGATGTGATGCGTGAGTGAAAGGATGCGTGAGTGAAAGTGAGTTTCAGTTTGCGCTCAGGTGAAATCTGGGTGTGTTTGGTGGGGGTGCGCCTGTGTGCGTGTTTCTGTCGTGCGTGTGCGCGTCCAGGCGCTCCCGCAGGAAACGGAGTTTCTGAGAATGGAAGCTCCCGCTCGAGGGTGTAAATGTGTGAGAGTGTGAAAGTGTGTGTCTACAGAAGTGGAGAAGGGGAAGAGGGGTCGGGATTCGAACCCAAGGCCCTGCACCATGAAGGATGGGGAGCTGACCCAGGAGAGGAGCTGGGGAGGCCACATAGTGGAGAAGGGGGTCTGCTCAGGCCGAGCCAGTCAGCCAGCATTGATTAGGCGCCTCCTGTGTGCTAGCCTGGGGCGGGGTTATCCTAGGACCCCCCGCTGGGGGGTGGGGGTGCATGTAGATTTCAGGTACCCGCGCGGAGCGGATATTGACATTGGTACATTTCATTGCCCCAAGGTAGGGTCCAGCCGTGGTATTGCTGCTTGTCTACACTTACCAAAGTGGTGGAGACACTAGTACGAGGCAGAGTACAGGTGTTAAACACTCACCGGCAGGTGCCTGTAGAGGGTGTGAAAGGTCATCCCAGGGGTAGGCCTCCTGCAGACGGTGGGGTTTGAGCTGAGTCTTGGGGGGAGCTGGGGAACCCGGGACGGAAGGCCAGGGAGATGCTACCGAATCTGGGGCATAGCCCACATAGTGGGGAGGTGGAGGGTTGTGGGGAGGAGCTGCAGGGAGCCCAGTGTAGTCAGAGGGTCCAGTGCTGGGAGGGGAGTAGCAGGAAAGGGGCCAGGTGTAAACAGCAGAGGACTTCCTGTTGGGTCCTAGAGGCAGCCGTTCTTGTGTATAGAGTAGGACAGGGACCAGGTCAGAGCAGAGTTTAGGACAGTCGCTCTGGAAGCTGAGTGGAAGATGGATTGAAGGGAAGCGAGGCTGGAGGCAGGGAGACCGGAGTCCAGGCAGGAGCCTGTGCCAGGACAGTGGCTGTGTGAGTGGAGAAGGGGCTTTATGGATGAGATGGGAAGGTAGAAATGATGAGATTTCACAACAGATGAGAGATGGGGAAGGGGGATAAGTGAGAGGGAGGACCCAAGAATGACCTCAAAGTCTGAGCCTGAGTGACAGGAGGATGGTGATGCCCAGGACAAGTAGGGGAAATTGGGGATTAGGAAAGGTCTCAGGGTAAGTCCTGACTTGGACAGGTTGAATTGGATGTGCCTGAGACACAGTTGGTACATCAAAAAGCAGTAGATGACATGGGTCTGTAGTTCAAGAGAGAGACTAGATCTACAAACCCAGGAAGCATTTGCTCAAGCATGATCATTCCCCCATGGGAATTAATGAGTTCACCAAGCCAGATCATGTGGAGAGAAATGAGCACAGGGCACAGGACAAAGCCTGGGGTCACCCATGATCAGTGGGCATGATCTAGATGAAGATCCAGGAGAGGTCAGACAGGCAGGAGGAGAACCCAGACAGAAAAGGGTCATGAAACCTAGAGAATGTCCAGAAGGAGAAAGCTGAGCAACATCAGAGGCTCCCAGATGATATGGCAGAGGGAGGCTGTGCCTCTAATCAGATCTCCCAGTCTAGTCATCCTTTTACCCAAAGAAATGAAATTATTCTAATATAACCTGTTCTTGATAAGGCCCTGCTGCCCCTCCAGGATCCTTGCTCCCTCTTCTAGATGTCTCCTAACAGTTTTTAATAGTCATTGAATTTTCGATAATTAGTCATGAATAGTTTTGAATAGTCATTAAAGTTAGACAGTGTCTAGAGTTTTGCCAGGAATCAAAGGCTCACTGGCATATATAGACCTCCTCTTTCTTTTCCTTTTTTCAAAGCTGGAATAACTTTTACTTTTACCCAGTTCTTTGGGACCTCTCCTGTTGTCTACAGTGTTTCTGAGTTCCCTGAGAATGACTCCAAAAAATCACCTCTCCCATGACTTTAAATAGCTTGGTGAATGAGGGCCACTCAGTGCAGCAGTTTGAAGGCAAGCTGTTAGGTGAATTTTTGTTTTCCACGGAGGCTTGATCAGTTGCTTCTGGTCATTTGCTACTCTTGGTGTAAAAGTCCTCTCCAAATGAGTGATTATATATTAAATCAGAGTTCACACTAGAAAGGGAGGAAGAGGCAACACACACACACACACACACAACAAAACAACCACTTAATGTGTCCAAAACAGTTTTATTAAACAACATGTTTTAAAATCATCTGCAGATAAGAAGAAAGCTGAGATTCTCCTGGCCCAAAAAATGTGGTTGCCAGGACAACTCAAGTGATATTTCCCAGTTTTCCCTTTCTGCACTGGAAACATTCCATCTTTACCTATGTTAGGAATAATCTCTCATTTTAAGGGGTTCTTAATGTAGTTATTGGTTGGGCAGTTATCCCTACTTCTAGGTCTATACTTTTGGGTTTTTGAGCACTGTAACTGGTTGATGGGACCAAGGAAGGGAAGAGGGAAGTAGAGGAGAGAATCTGACTGATGCTGGGCTCTTCAGATGTGTTCTCAGGGAAAAGAGCCTTGGTTGGACATCTTAGGATCTCTCACCAACGCAGATGGTCATGAGCTCATTTATTTAAAGGACAAAGCCCTTGTTTGTTCATAGTCTGAATTTCTGATTGAATGCTTTAACTCATGTATCACTCTCCAGTTTCATGCGTACAGTAGGCCCAGCTAAGTGGTCCTTCCTTTGTAAGAATAGTGGCATGTGGGGAGAGGGGAAATTACCCCCTAAGAGGTTGAGGAACAACAAGGTAACATTAGTCTCCCTCCTGATTTTTTCTTTTCCTTCAGTTCTGGCTTCTCAGTGCTCCGTTCTTCCCCAAGAAAGAAGAATTCCCCAAGGAAAAAGGGAATGACTTCTGTGCTCCTAACAACCAGGTCCCAGGTGAGTTAGGATTTTTTCCATCTCCTGAAATCCTTTTTCTCAAAGTGTGGAATCTTCTCTTTCCCTTCTCTTCAACATGTAGGGGTCTGAACCTTAGTTTTTGTCCACTGAAGACTTTGGCGATTCTGACAGAAAATAGAGTCAGTCTAGAGATCTTTAGAATTGGAAAGATTAGTCTAATGCCCTAGTTTAATCAGTCAAGAAGCTGAGGCCCCTTGGGTTGATGACAGATGGATTGTCTTACTCAAGCTCACCTGTGACAGAACTTGGGCTTTCAGAGATACTGTCTAATTATTTGTTTTGTTGCTCTACTTACCTAATGTCTTCATTCTGACTGCCCCTTTGGACTAATTATTGGTTTGTTCACCCTAATGTGTAGTCAGTCTTGAGCTAAATAAGCCTAAAACCTAATTCCTATCCTCAGTCTACAGAGACAGCAAGACATACTCACCAGAAGTAGTTGTTTTTTTAAAGCTTTGATACATTATGTAAACCCTCATATTACTGTCATTTGAATCCCATATACTGTACAGTTACAGAAAACATACGGGTAAACAAAATAAATGAGTGATTCTGGCTGGTTGTAGCAGAATGCAAAATTCACAGCACCAACAGCAGTCATGAATATCACGGCACAATTCAGAATCATGAAATACAACAGACTCTCCACATGGAAGAGAGAACCAAAACATTTATTCAGACCCAAATCTATCACAGCAACAAAAATATATACACAAGAACAATGCAGAGAACAACACCATCCCCAACCCTTCTCCCTGCTAGGCTTCCCACAAACCAGCTCCATTAAACAAATCTTAAGCCATCCCTCTTAAACAAAATCACAAACAAGCCCTTTCATTCACACTAGCCAGCAGCCTGCATCCTTCCTAGCTCTGACTGCTCTCAAGACTAACTTCCTCTGAGTTCTACTCCATCTTTCCTGTTCCACCTGTTCAGCAAACTCCTCCCACCACAGGTTCCATGTGACTTAATGGGACTATTAATGAATGGGAAAGATTTTCCAATTTCAATTACCATTACATTTGACCCCAAGATTTTTCATATTCATTACACAGGTCTGTGGGGTATCTTGTATGAACAGAACTTTAACAGGGATAACAGTAATTAAGCATATAAAACAATATCTTAGGCTACTGGTATCAACAGAACTTTATAACAGTATAACAGAGATCATGCAAAATGAGCACATAAAACAATAACTTAGGGTGGGACTTGAGTACAAGTACCCCATCACTATCACCTCAAATGAATGGGGCCCAAAATCTTGGGGTAAGGGGTGAAGATCTCTTCTTCCATAGCTACTTCCTGCTGAGATTGGACATAGAGTTGTCCCTGCCCCAAGATGTCCCATTCTAGGGGTCATTTTCTTAGCTGGCATCTGGAGTTGGTCGACTCCAGGTCCAGGGGTGACAGCTCATTGGACAGGGGGTAACATCCGGCTTAAGCAATCAGGCATTAACCAGAGGAAGGTACTAGGCCTGCAGAAAATAAATCTGACAAACAAAGTGAACACACAAAAAGCCAAAAAAGAAACAAGGAGACAATAACTAGAAGAAGGGTAGATATAGGGTCAGTCATGCTATTCCATTGCTTGTTAACAAAGTTCAGCCTCTCCTACACACCTCCAGGAGGACTTTGCTTGGACATTGTTGTTTGGTATTGAGGAAGGAGGAGCTGGTTGCTCACTCCCCAAAGACTGAAACCCACCCCCCTCCCCCTGACCCCCGCCAAATGATGTTATGTTATACACATACCTTTGTGTTTGTTTGAAACCATATGGTCATCATGGAAATGAGTTGTCATGTATTTTGTAAATGTTCACGATATGTTTATTTCATGGGAACTGTGTTGTAATTTATTTAAGAAATGTTAATGCCTATTCAGTTACAAGTTGCCCATGTAATGACTATGAAAGATCTTGGGCCTGAATGTATTGATAATGCCTTTTTTGCTTGTTGTTAATATAATTTTGCTTCTTAATGGGAAGATCTTCCCCACCCATTAAGCGGAGTTTGATTAGGGAAGATTTATAGGAAGGCCCACACCTTTTGTTAATTTTCTAATGGGACACTAGGTCACAAAGGGTCATGCCATCTAGCTCTGAAAAGAGTATATATATTCTGAGTGGAGGTTTTACTTTGGAGCTTACTGACTGGAAGTGTTTTGTTTGGCCAGATGAGACTCTGGTAAGCTGCTAAGGACCCCCCTGGCTTTGAAAACCCAGATGTTGGTGCTTCCCTCTCTGGTAACTATATATGTATGGTCAGACAGTTATCTGTCGATCTGTGATGTATGTCAGACAGTTTGGAAGTGCTGTCTGTTGATTTAGATTTTTCTGTATTTTCTACAATACATGTTCTTGATTAAAGGAGATTTGTTAACACCTCAAAAGTTGCCTTTCCTTTTTTGAATGCAGATCTTAGAACCTGTGATAGCAGGCCCCCCTGTGTATGTCAGGGTGCTTACTGTTGCACCAGTAATGTTTTGTAGTTAAAGTATTATAAAACCTTGTTAGTTTTCTGTTTGCTAAAGAGAATTTTGTTCAGTTTTTATTGATTTAGAGGTAGAAGGGACGTTCCATTCATCCCTCTGGTCCAAGTGCCTCATTTTATGGATAAGGAAGCATGTCCAGAGAGGCTGTGATGTGGCAAAGGTCCCACTGTCCTTGACCTGCCCATTTTTGTACCTAGAGCCCTGAATCCTCAGATGAGAAAAGAGGCTGTAAATCTGTTAATAAGAAAGTATCATTCTGGAGCTTGACATTAGATGAAATATGGGCACAAGTCAATAGTCCGCTGATGAGTGACCAAAAGGAGACTCTGGTCTATGAAGATGTGATGATGTTTGGTACATCTGAAAACCTTGAAGCCTGTTGTAGGTGTGTGAGTTACCATCACCTGGCTCTCAGTTTTACTCTGATGTGTTTTTGGGGTCTTGTGGTTGGACCAACTTAAAGCCAGTGATCTGGTAGTTTAGGTTTGATATTGATACAAAATGAGACACTCCACGGTCCTTCAGCAGTTAAAAAAAGGTTTACTTAGCTTTAGCAGGAGAAGACTATTCAGAAAAGATGGGCATCTAGGATTCAGCTGACTGACATGCCCATCAGTTACACTAGCCAAGCATCAGGAAAGATACCTGGACTTGCTCAAGGTAATTTTGTACTCAGATGACCAGGAGGTGAGGTCAACAGCCTGAACCTTTCATTCCCTGGGCCAACTAATTCTCTAGGTTGGTTTCAATACCTTTAAAGGAAAAACTGGCCTGACTTGGGTGGGGGCAGGGGTTTTACAAGCATGACTTACTTTGGGCTCACTGTGGCAGCTCATTTGTAAGCCTGACTTCAAGCAGAAGACTTTTGTGCAATATTGAGGCTAGTATAAAGTGATGTAAAGTGATTTTCTCCAGAAATATTAAAATTCTGCTTACTGCTTTGAGGAACAGCACCTTTACCTCCTGCCGACTGCATGTCTTCCACTTATTCTTATTGAGGGCTGGTCCCCAAGTGAGCAGGTGTCTTGTTTGCTATTTCAGATACCACTGACATTCCAAGATGTGGCTGTGGACTTCACCTGGGAGGAATGGGGACTCTTGGAACCCTCTCAAAAGGACATGTATTGGGATGTGATGTTGGAGAACTATGAGAATTTTGTCTCCCTTGGTAAGGTCAGCTCTCCCCCAGATAGATTGTCACCTTCCTTTGGGTTGTCTTTGCATTTCCTCTTGGCTGACTGATGCCTGAAGTGCTTCCCTTCTTATGGAGGGTTAATGTCTTGGATGCATGTGATAGGGAGTGATTTCACAGTTGTTTGGTACCCAGGATCACTGGTGTTCCTGCTCTCTGTACTTAAGTGAAAGGTGTTTGTGTGGTACAATGGAAACTCAGTAGTTTTTTTGTGCTGCATACCTCCATTACTGGCTGTTCATTCAATTCAATGAGTTACCCCAAAGAGTCAGTGTAGATACTTGGAAGACTTGAACAGTTTGTATTCCCTAGCAGAGAGTGTGTGAGGATAAAGTCATTTATTTTGAGCTGGTAACCCATCCCCCACGCTTTCTGGGAACACAATATGGAGAATACTTAATGAATCCTTTGAACTCCTATTTGGGTCATATTGGCCTTCCCTTTATTCCCTACTGAGAAAGAGAGCAAGATTAAATCCTGGGTTATACCTCTGACCTCAGCATTCTCCCATTTATTTCCCCACAAGGAGGTGTTCCTGTTTCCCTACCAGATGTGATTTCCCAGATGGAAAGAATAGAAGCTCCATGGATGGCAGAGGGAGGAGTCCTGATTAGCACTTTCCTAGGTGAGTGAGTGAATGAGTGAGTGAAGAATTAACTGATGGAAAACATCATAAGTACCATACCAAATGGTCATTGTGGATGTTAGACAGGGAGCTCTCCAAGGTCCTTGCAGATTGCTTCTTTCTATTTCACTTGAGTACTCTCCCATGAACTCATCTTTCACTTAAAACATCACTTTGCTGACTTTCCTCTACTCATTCCTCATCTCTTTGAGAAAGGTTTTTCTTCTTCTGATACTAACCCCTCTACTTGTACTCTGGATCCCATAATTTCCTATCTCTTCCTGTTTAATTTTTCCTTGCAGCTTTAATCCCTCTTTTTAGAAATCTACTTTTCTTAGATTTAAAATGTACAGAATCTTCTCTTTCTATTTCCTTTTTCATCTCCTTCATCTCTTTCTCCTCCTTTTCCCCCCTCTTTCTCCTGTTCCTCTTCCCCTGTCTCCACTCTCTTCCATCCTTCTGGTTTCCTTTCTATTCTCTCTTATCTCTCATGTCTCTTCTTGTAGGAGGTGCCAAGTCCATATTGCATGATGCCTGGACATCTCCAGACATCTCCATCAACTCTCCAAACATCTCCATTTTTTATGTCCCCCAGAAGGCACAAGTGGAATTTTATTAGGTGGAGAGAAGAGTGAGGAAGCATTTTTGATAGGGAAGAATCATGTGAAAAGCATGCTAGGGAGCAGTGACAGTTTGACTGGAGGAGATGTGCCTTGTGAGGTCCTTTCAGTGCTTCCTAGGGGAACTGACTATGTTATAGGGTAGAGGTAATAGAGGAAATGGCAAATGTCAGAAAGGGAAGTGCTATGATGAAGTTTGTTTTGGGAACAAAAAATATGGCATCTATCAAGGGGGTGGATTGGAAGAAGAAATAACTATGAACATGTTGAATAGTTGGGTAACTCAGTTGTGGTATGAAAGACCTGAATCTGATCCTAAGTCACTTCTGCTAATCCTTCCTTGTTTTCTGACTTTTATACTTATTCCCATTTCCTTTCCTCTTTTCCTTCAGTAACCCTCTCCATCTCCCAGGTACACACATCTAGATGAATTCTGCCCTCTCCTACTCAGAAGTGAACACTCCAGATGTGGTGTGCTCAGAACAGAGTCACTTCCCTTGTCCGGGCCCCCAGACCACTTTGTGCACCCTAAGGTCATGTTAGCTGGTTTGCTAATGTGTTGGGGTAGAACAGAGCAAAACTCTCACCTGAATTGTCCTAAAATCACATTTGGTGCTTTGTCTGTTGAAACAAACTATTGACATGTTTTGATGTTACACTCCATTAAAGCATCAGGATCTTTTTAGTGAACTTTAGTGGGGGAGGCCCTGCTCCTTTAAAGTGTGTATTTGTGATGTTTTGTGACCTAAGTGTAGAACTTTACATTTAACCATAATAAGTTTAAAGCATATTATATTGAGCCCAATGTTCTATTCTGTCAGGACCTTTTATCAAGCTAACCCCATATTCTATGGTATTGGGCAGTTTTTCCATTTTACTCTTTCCACACATTTGATAAACCTGCCATTTGTGCCTTCTTCCAAGTCACTGATTAAAATGTTAAATTCAGAGCCAAGGATAGATCCCTCCAGCAACTTCTGTCCAAGCTGACATTTGGATAATAATGACTCCTCATTAGGTCCTATCATGCTACAAGTGCAGTGTCTACCTTAATTTTCTGTTGTCTGGCCAATACCTCTCCTTGTTCATAAGAGTAGCTTAAGGATAACGTGAATCTCTACTTTTTGGTAGTCCATATTTACCCTGGGGTCAACTAAAAACCCCAGGTCTTTTGAACCTACTATTTAACATATCTCTACAATCCTTCATTTGTATAATCAATGTCTTGAGTACAGGAATTTGCATTTATCTTTATTAAATAACAAATTGTTTTTTCTAGCCAATATTTCCATCTCCTTGAGTTTTTTTAAATCCTAATTCATTTCTCTAATATATTAGTTATCTCATGTACCTTCATCTCAGCAATATTGGTAAGAGTACTCTCTGTGATTTCATTAAAGTTTTTTTATAAAACTATTGAATAGGGATAAGGTGAAGAAACTACCTTTACCAATGCGTGGTGGCCCTTTTTCTACTGCTCCTAGGCTGAGAGAATTTCCTAACACACAGAAGTTAAATGACTTGCCTACATAATGTATGCCATAGGGGAAATTGAAGCTAGGTCTTTCAGGTTCTCTAACAACCAAGATAGAATGCCTCTCTTTGTGTAAATGAGAGTGCCACCTATTGTTTCATCAAAAATGGTCAGTGGGGCAAGGCTGGATTCACAGATCTAAGGCATAAAACTAGAGAACATGTTGCAGGTTCACAACAGCTCCATATTTAATACTTGGGGAAATGTTATTTGAACATCGACAATTCAATGAGTTGTATTCTCATCCAACCCACATTTGTTTAATCTGATCATCAAGGGCATCTTGAGAGATGAATTTTTCCAAACAAGTTGTTGAAATCTAGCTATCTTGATGCCTATAGTAACACCTCATCCACTGGGTGATGCATCTTATAAATAGCATATGTTGTTGGTTTGCATAATCTCATCTTATTGAATTTATGCTACAATGTAGAAACAACACTTTTTTTCTAAATGATTACAAATCATTGGTTTGGTAGGTTTACCCCTGTATTTTGCAACCTATTTGGTCACTAATTTCCAAAATCAAATTATTTCTTCTTTCTGAACATATAGAGAGAATCATAAAGGAAGGTTCTTTGCATTCCACATTGGGAAAAACTTAGGATTGTGATATTGTCAGATTAGCAGAAGGGAAACCAAGAGATGCAGTCTTGAGAGGTATCCATCACTAAATTAACTCCTGTGCTGCTAAATGCACTGTTACTATTTCCTTAACCACATGAGGCTTAAATTTCCAGTAACAATAATTATTCTACTTTTTCCTCATTTGTTATCATTGTCCTTTCAGTAAAAGCACAATCTAGAATATAATGCATTGATCAGAGTTCTTAAAGTTCCAAGCATAGGGGTGAAATGGATATTGACATGTTTTTGTTGTTTTCAGATTCTCTTAGTCAGAAGACAAGATGTGAAACCAAGGAGACAACTGGGAAGCATGATATTTTTGTGGGAGAACCATTTAAAGAGAGATTCATAAAGAAAGGGCCCTGGCCTTCCACACTGGGAGAAACTTGGGATTGTGGTGACAGGTTAGATAGGCAGAAAGGAAACCAAGAAACACAGTCTCAGGAGATAGCAATCACTAATGAATCTATTCGTGAATGTAATCTATTTGGGAGAAAACTCAACCTGGGGTCACTTATTCCACAACAGAGAGTTCATATGGGAGAAAGTCTTCCTAAATACAGTACTCTTGGAAGGAGTTTAAAGCAGTTTTTTGACCCACTTAAACCTAAGAGAATCTCCATTGGGAAGAAACTCAAGTATAGTAAATGCAGGAAACCCTTCAGTTATCAATCAAACCTTATTCATTACCATAGAATCCATTCTCGAGGGAAACCCCATAAATGTAATGAATGTAACAAATCTTTCAGCAAGAAAGGAAGCCTTAATGCACATAAATTAATTCATACTGGAGAGAAACGATTTGAATGTAGTACCTGTGGGAGAGGTTTCAGATACCATTCATCCCTTAAGCAACATCAAATAATTCATACTGGTGAGAAACCCTATAAATGCAGTGAATGTGGGAAAGATTTTAGCCAGAGAGGAATCCTTAAGACACATAAAATCAGTCATACTAGAGAAAACCACATGGAATGTAATGTGTGTGGGAAAGGCTTCAGATACCGAGCATCCCTTAGGGTACACAAGAAAATCCATACTGGAGAGAAACCACATATATGTAATGAATGTGGAAAAGCCTTCAGCCTGAAGGGAAACCTTAGAACTCATAAGAGATTTCATACGGGTGAGATGCCTTTTCAGTGTAATGAATGTGGGAAAGCTTTCATCCTGAGAAGAGATCTCAACAAACACAAGAGAATTCATACTGGTGAGAAACCCTACATATGTAATGAATGTGGGAAAGCCTTCAGGTGGAATGGAAGTCTTAAATCACATAAGAGAATTCATACTGGAGAGAAACCCTATGTATGTAATGAATGTGGGAAAGCATTCACCAATTATCAAAGTCTAACTCATCATCAAATATTTCATACTGGAGAGAAAACCTTTCAGTGTAGTGAATGTGAGAAAGCATTCACCCAGAGGGCAAACCTTAATCGACATAAGAGAATTCATACTGGAGAGAAGCCCTATGTATGTAATCATTGTGGGAAGGCCTTTATTGTGATGGGAAACCTTAAAAGACATATGAGAATTCATACGGGAGAGAAACCCTATAAATGTAATGAATGTGGAAAAGCTTTCACCAATCACCAAAGCCTAATTCATCATCAAATATTTCATACAGGAGAGAAAACCTTTCAATGTAATGAATGTGAGAAAGCCTTCACCACAAAAGGAAACCTTAATATACATAAGCGGGTCCATACTGGAGAGAAACCCTATGTATGTAATGAATGTGGCAAGTCATTTAACGTGAAGAGAACCCTGACTATGCATAAAATAACACATACTGGAGAGAAACCCTTTGAATGTAATGACTGTGGGAAAGCTTTCAGCCAGAAGGGAAGTCTTAAAAGACATAAGAGAATTCATACTGGAGAGAAACCCTATAAATGTAATGAATGTGGAAAAGCTTTTACCAATCAACAAAGTTTAACTTACCATCAAGTCTGCCATTCCCGGGAGAGACCCTTTCAGTGTAATGAATGTGGGAAAACCTTCATCCAGAAAGGAAAACTTAATAGACATTCAATAACTCATAAGGGAATGAAATTCTACATCTGTAATGAATGTGGAAAAGCCTTTAACCAGATGGGAAATCTTAATACACATAAAGTAACTCATACTGGAGAGAAACAATTTGAATTACTTAATTCTAGGAAGCCATAAAATATATAAAAGAATCCATATTGGAAAGAATCCATATAAATAAATAAATATGAAAGCCTTCAAGTATCAAAACCCAAATTACCATCAATCTTTCATACTGATGAGAAAGTATTTCTGTATAATGAATGTTGGAAAACTTTCAACTAGAAGGAAGCTGTTAATTCATGGAAGAGAATTCACTCAGTGAGGTGCCTTTTCAATTTAATTAATATGGGAAAACTGACCAAAATTCAAGGCCCAATTCATTTTATATTGAAGGGAAGCCATTCCAGTGTGATGAATGTACTTAAAGAACATCAGAATTCTTAGTGGAGATAAATGTCATGTCCAAAATTTATTGTATATAGTGAAATTCATAGTAGATCTACATCCTCCTCCCTTTGAATATAAACAATGTAGGAAAGTGTTCAGGTCCAGGTCATATCAGATAATTTGTACTGGAGAAAAATCCATTTAAATTTAAGGAAACTGGGAAAGCCTTTAGAAAAAGTGTAATAACTCTACATCTGAATATTGAGAGGATTCTCATCCATAAATTTGTTCAGAGTTATTTGGAAGCAAGCCCTTTCAAGGTAACTGATGGACACAGTAACCTCACCATGAGTCAAATGAGTGGTTGATAGAGAGGAAGCAGAGTTCTGAGAACCTAATATACCTTCTTAGAAGACTATTTAGAGAGGTGGGGAGAAAGCCAAGATGAATTCATATAGAAGATGGATTAACTTACTGTACTTGTTCCTAGAGAGAAGATTAAGAGTAGAAGTCATAAAGAGGCAGTTTTCAGTTCATTATAAGTAAGGAAGTCTGGAAGGCTTTAGTGTAGCTGGAAAACAGCAGTCAGGCATAATAATAAAGACAGGATTATGGAACCCACATGTTTCAACTAGGTCTTGTTTTCCTACATGTAACTCCCATGGGACCTTAAGAGATATAGTCTAAGATAATGCCTTTTGAGGACACAGGCTCATAACATATAATGGGAGTTATGAGAAATGGTCTAACCCAAAGTCAGATGGTGATGAGTAGCATGGGCTTAAAGTCAAGGTCAGACAATAGGATTCAAAAGAAAATATTTGACATGAATGCATTCTGTAGACTTTTGTTAGTTCCCCAGATGAATGTCGTGTATATAATATTTCCAAACTGTGCACTTAACAATATTGGCCTGCCCTTTGTAAGTTAAGGCCTTCTAAACAGTACCCTTAAGTTAAGAGAGCAGAAGTGTAGTCCTTAATGCTAGAAGCCCTGAACATGAGCTAGAAGCTCAGTGACCATGAAATCATTAGCAGCAACACAATAGAACTGGAATGTAATAATTACCAGAAGATGTAAGCATTTCTGCCATTTGGAGATGCATTGCCCCAGCCACACATGTGCCATGGCTACATCAGTACCTGACTTGTTTCTCTTAACGTGTTCCTTTCTGTGTGTGTGTCTTCCGTTTGTTTCCCTAGCTCATGTGAGTATTCTGTGAATGTTCTTTCCAAATGATATTGTAACCTGTGAGATATATACCCCATGTGTGCATGGAGGGAGGAGGGAGGAGGGGTGTACATTTTGTTGATTTATTTGCTATGCTGTTTGATTAAATACCTTTTTTTTGAATTAGTGTGTCTTATGTTTGTCTGATAAAAGTAAACACTTGTTCGGACATGTGGGCTGTATTTTCAAGTGAGCACTCATCCATCAATAAATTCAAATCTGGGGTAGATTTTCTAGTAGCTCACATTGAAGGAGACATTATTTTAGGGGAAAGCATTATGACAATAGACCTATCCAAAAGCAGAGTAGAGTTAATCGTTTCCCCAACATTGGTAGACTTACGTGGTAGATGGATGATCATAGCTAGCTAATAATTATAAAAGATACCACTTATATAGCACTTTAAGGTTTTCAAAGCACTTTACAAATATGTCATTTTACCCTCACAACCCAGAGATGTAGGTGCTTTTAATATGTCCATTTTGCAGATAAGGAGACTGAGGCAGACAGATCTCAAGTGACTTGCCCGGGATGACAACTTGCAAGTTTCTCAGGTGGGAGTTGAACTCATGTCTTCCTCACTCCAGGTCCATTGTGTCATTCACTGTGTCACCTAACTACTTGTCAAGACATTACAGAAGGTAATCCTATTTAGGTACAATAATTAGACCACAAAACCTGTGAGGTCTTTCCCAACTTAGATCCTTTTAGTTGGCTATGAATAGTTAGACTAGGAAAATACTCAAGTAGGAAAACCCTAAGGGCAAAGATAATATGTAATAGAAGCAAAATGGGATGGTAAAATTGGGAAGAATGGGTTAAACCCATTATGGAGACCGATGACTTAGGAGGAAAAGTGAATAAGTAGCCAAGTGCCCATAATTGGAAGAAAAGTTAATAAGAGATTCTGTAGACTAAGCCCTAATAATACCCTAGTCATGAGCTGGTACTGGAGGGGGACCCCCCAGGATACAAATTTCAACCAAGAGTCAGATTGGCAATTCATTTTTGTTATAGGTTGGACTAGATGTCTGCTAAGGTCGTTTTTCTATTTTTACATCCCATGAATTTGATTGTGGACCTGAAGCCTTGGCCAGAATAGATCTTACTCTTCCAGAAACTAGAAGATCCTAAAGAAAGTAGTAGTGCATGTGGATATATGCTATTGTAGCAAAAGAAAATATAATTAAAAGTAACATGGAGACATAGCAAAGTGGTGAAATGTAATAGTGATAGTACCATGCCATTAAAGGCTCTCCTTTCTGTTTTGTTGTTGAGTCAGTGTGCCCAACTCGTTGTGATCCCATTTGGGTTTTTCTTGACAAAGATGACAGATTGATTTGTCATTTCCTTCTCTGGGTCATTGTACAGATGAGGAAACTGAGGCAAATGGGGTTAAGTAACTTGTTCAGGCTCATTTAAGTGTCTGAGACCAGATGTGAACTCAGGAAGATGAGTCTTTCTGACCTCGGGCCCAGCACTTTCCACTACACCACTTAGCTGTCTGCCCTTTCTGTTAGCAACTAATGAACTGTTTTGTAAGGAAGTTTGTTTGAGTTTTATGAAGTGTTGTGTTATATCAATATGGTTGTTTTAAAAAATGCCATAGATCAAAGACTGCAAAACATCCTTTCAAATAGAAAAGAACAGATATCCTACATCAAGTGAAAGCATATGTGAGACAGTAAGTAGGATTTATATCAGTTGTGTCTTTATCTTACCTCATACTTAAATCTCTTGATTTCCTTGGTTATGAATATGGAACTGAATGTTTGTGGAGTGGTAGGAGGAAAGCTATGTTAGGTAGCGTATATAAGATAGGATTTGTGGAAAATGATAGTGACTGATGTGTGTGTCATCCCCAGGTCACACTGGGAAGGGAAGCATCATGATTTATCCCCATCAGGTCAAAGGTCTGTGTGAACATGCCTAGAGAATTTCCCGTTATCCGTCCACATGGAGTTTTCCTTAGCAGAGTCAGGACTTCTTCAAAAGAAGTGGACCATAATGATGACCTCCATTGGCTTTACTCATTCATGGCTTTTTTCAGCTTGAATTTCGCTGGAGTACCTCAGTATCAGCTTCTTTTCTGCATGTGCTAAGTTTAATAATCTCTTCACCTTGCCTTTAGGGCCTATCCCCCAGCGTATTTCCTACTAAACAAAGAGGCTTTCATTTCCTAAAAGAAAAATCCACTCCATACCAGCTCTTAGCCCTAGAAGATCTGAGTTTGAAGTAAAATTCAAATATAGTTCAGGTTTACATCAGCTACCATTTGCATCATGTTAAAAGTTAGTTATAAAAAGTGTGTTATTTGTGCAAAGTCTAACACTTCCAGAGCCTGGCTCATAAAACATTTGGCTATGGAGGGAGAGAAAGGGAAAGAAAATGATGTCATTGAATGTCAATACATTCAAAAATAAGAAACCAATGAGTGTAAAACCAACAGTAAGAGGCTGTGGAAATAATTTTAAAACCAAAAAAGAACCATCAGGAATACTAGAAGAAACCAGCTGCACCAGGCTAATGCATAACATGAGTCAATTAGTAGGATTTGCCATGACTATCTGCTTTTTACTCTGATATGCCAGATCACCAAATCTGGGGCACAAAGCTGACAAATTTATGATTTTAAAAAGCATAAGCAAGAGGGTAGTGTATTTATTCTTTTTATCCTTGTTGTGTTGTTTCAAATGTTGAACTTAATCGGGAACAAATAAATTGAGCACTTCTATATATTCAGTGAACCAGAAAAAGAAGATTGTACATAGAAATGATCCTCTCAATTATGTACAGCTTGTGTTTCTTTTTACTCATATAATAAATTCAGCATGTAAGTTGTCTAAGTTCTTCAGCTTGTTTGTAAGTCAAAAAATCCATTCCCTTCTGTGCATTTTAAAAATGCTTTAATAACTCTCTTTTTTCCATTTCCTTTTCTTATCTACTTTTTCCTTTTTATTTGGGAGAAGAATGTGCTTTCCATTCTGTCTTTTGAATTAAATACATTGTTCTGCTTCTGTTCACCTCACTGTTTATACCCGTCTTCCCAGATTTTTCTGAAACCATGGCTTTAATCATTTCTTTTACCTTCATAATATTCTATTACCTTCCTATTCAGCTGTTTACCACTTGATGGATATGTCCTTAATTTCTAGTTCTCTTATTTCTTTGGAGAACAAGCCTAATAGTCTTATTGCTGAGTTAAAAGGTTAGTGCAAGTTAGTGACATTTTGGGAATCATTCCAAATTGCTTTCCAGAATGGCTAGGCCAGTTCATAGCTCAAACAACAATGAATTGGTGTACTTATTTTCCCAAAGCCTTGTTTGAATGTTGAACAACATTGATTTTCCTTTTTTATCAACTTTGCTAATCTGACAGTTGTGAGGTAGAACCTCAGTATTGTTTAAATCAATGATTCGGAACACTTTTTCATATAGGTTTTGTGGCTTGGATTTCTTTCTCTAAAAACTGCCTGTTCATATTCTTTGACCACTTATCTATTGGGTTTTGCTCATATATATTTGAATCAGTTTTTTATATATCTTAAATATGAGACCTTTATCAGAGAATTATGTTTCAGATTTCCCTTCCCCCTCACCCATTATCTCCATTGTAATTTTAACTATATTGGTTTTGTTTATGCAAAAGTTTTTTTTTAAATTTTATGTAATCAGAATTGTGTCTTGTGTGATCCCTGCCATTTGGTCACTGTCTTTCCTTGATGTGACCATTTATATCTAAGTCATATCCATTTGGAGCTTAATTTTGAATATGGTGTGAGATATTTTTCTATCCCTAACTTTTGCCAACTTGCTTTCCAATTTTGGTCAGTGAATCTTTACCCTAGGATTTCGCATGTTTTGTATCAAACAATATGCTACTGTGTTCATTTGCTTTGTACATAGTATCTAATCTGTTCCATTGACTGACCTCTCTATTTTAACTGTTTATCAAATAATTTTGATAATTACTGCTTTGTAGTATAGTTTTGAGACCTTATACTGCTAGCTCTCATTCCTTTCCATTCTTTTTAATTGTTTATTTTGAGATTCTTGACCACAATACAATAAAATTTATATTTAATAAATAGACTTTGAGGGCGAATGGACCTCTGAATCTTGACTTCCACTGCCCCTTAGAAGCTAATTTTAGTAGTTTATGTTTTTGTAAATATTCATCAATTTCATTTTAAATTGCAGGTTTTGTTAGCAGAGAGCTGAGTAAAAAAAAAAGTCTCTAATATGATATTTTATTTCTTCATTTATTGTGAATTATTCTTTTTAATTTTTGATACTAGTTTTCCTTTTCTTTTTAATAAGTTGCTAATCATTTCTCTATTTTATTGTGCTCTCTCCAAAAGCAGTTTCTAGTTTTACTCATTAATTTGAATTTTTTCCAATTTTACAAATTCTTTCATTTCGGAGGATTTACAATTTGGGGTTTAATTTTTGTACGATGTGTTGATTTTCTAGTACTTTTAGTTGTGTTCTCAATTCATTGAGCTATGTTTTCTCTTTTTATTAATAAAAGAGTTTCGAGATATAAATTTTCCCCCAAGTACTGCTTTGGCTACATCCCCAAAATTTTGATCTGTTGTCTCACTGTTATAATCTCAAATGAAATTATTTCACATTTCTATGATTTATTCTTTGACCAACCAATTCTTTAGGATTGTTATTTTGTTTTCAGTTAATTTTAATACCTTTTTCAGTGGCCACATATTTAGTATAATTTTATGGCAATGTGATCAGTAAAGGATATACATACATATTGTATATGTGTATATGTGTGTATTTTTTTCCTGTATTTCTTAGTGAGGTTTTTATGTCTTAAGACATGATCAGTTTTTAAAGATGTCATGCACAGTTGAGAAAATATGTGTATATTTTTCTCTTTCTATTCACTAATTGCCAGAGGAATATTATATCTAATTTTTAAAAGTTCAAGTTCTTCTTTCTTGGGGGTTTTTTTTTGGTAGATTTATATAGAGCCGATAGTTTTAAATTAAGGTCCCTCATGATTATATTTTTATTGTCTATTTCTCTTTGTAATTATTTTAGTTTTTCTTTACATATCTAGAAGTTATGCCACTGAGTACAGATTAAATATTGAAATCAATTTATTGTCTATGTTATCCTTATGCAAAGTGTAGCTTCCTTCTTTATCGCTTTTCATTATGTCAATTTTTGCTGCTATATAAAATCAAAATTGCTACCCCTACTTTTTTGTGTTCAGCTGAACCATAATGGATAGGGTTCCAACAGCCATGAAGACAACTGGAGCAGTCATCGTAGGGCACTTCGAGTCTGGGCAGACCTAGAGGACGCCAACGTCACGCATCACATCCCAGGCCATCACCATTCATCTTGACTTTTGTCTTGCTACTGGACTTCAATGACTCTAGAAAAGATAGTGAGGCTGATAACTTTGTACAATGGGCAAGTCAAGGCATCACCCTGTGATGTCATTGGTCCTCTTCGAAAATAGAGGACAGACAATGAGCTGAATGACCCAATTGTGGGTCTTTGTTCACAGTATTTAGTGTGATTTTGGTTTGCTGCTCATGCTCAATTCAGTGGGTTGGAGGTTTGCACTCTGCTTAAACTCTGCTCTTGTACTCCTGGATGGTGTGGGCAGGTCCTGCATGGTCCTGAGTACAGTGGCTAAGAATAATAATGATGATGATGATAGCTAACATTTATATAGCACCTACTATGTGCCAGGCACTGTGTTAAGCACTTTACAGTTATATCATTTGATCCTCACAGGAAGCCTGGCAGGCAAGTGCTATTACTATCCCCATTTTACAGATGAGAAAATTGAGGCATACAGAGCTTAAGGGACTTGCCCAGGGTAACACAGCTAGAAAGTATCTGAGGCCAGATCTGAATCCAGGTCTTTCTGGTCTGACCCCAGGCCCAGCACTCAGAACTTATAATATCCATAGCATTACCAGGCTGCCCTTAGTAGGCACCACATTCTGCAAGAGCTCTTTGAGCTTAAGTTCTGCACTGAGCTGGGCCTGACTTAAGCCAGTCTCTTGGTAGTTTAGATTCAACATTGGAACAAAATGAGACATTGACAGGTCAATTCTATAGTTAACAAAAGGAGGAGGAAAAGAATATTCAGCAAGGATATGCACTGAGGACACCCCAAGATAATTCAGCTGAGCAAAGTTACGTTGCCCTTTGTGGCTCCCTGGAGCACCTTGGAGTTTTTTGGTACTTAGGTGACCAGGAAGTGATGTTGACAGCTTGAGCCTTTAGTTATCTCAGCCAATCAAGGAAAAACTAGCCTAACTCTCAGGGGCACCAACTTTCTCCCATTGCCATGGGGTTCTGGGGCTCTCCTGCTACCTAGCTCTTTCTTTCCCTTTATTCCTTTGCTACAGAACTGCCTCTTCTCTGAGGCCCCTCTGCTAGGGGCATTTCTCCAGTGGCATTGTGCATGCCTGGAAGGACTTTCCATTACTGCAGTAATTCAAGCACTTGAAAGTTTTTTTTTCTTTTCCACACAAGTTCCTATTTCTATTTTTAACGGTTGATTTATAAAGGGCCCAACCTACGTTGGCTTACCTTAATTTAGGGTTTCCACAGAATTCTGGCAGTGTGTTTTGTGTAGTCTTGGAGTAGGTGGAAGAGATCATAGCTGCTTCTGTCCAGCGTTTATTGTTCTTGAGTCATTTCAGTCATGTCTGACTCTTTGTGACCCCAGTTATCTTGGCAAAGGCACTAGAGTGGCTTGCCATTTCCTTCTGTAGCTCATTTTACAGATGAGGAACTGAGGCAAACAGGGTTAAGTGACTTTACATAGCTAGTAAGTGTCAGGTGAAATTTGAATTCAGGAAGAAGAGTCTTCCTGATTCCAAGCCCTGTGCTCTACTCATTACCTAGTTACCATCAAATTTTTTTTAATCTGGTGCAATTAATTTACTCTGGTATTTGTTGGAGAATTTAGGACTTAACATTCTACCATTTCTTCACATTCTCTCTAGCTATCATTTCCACTAAGGAGTGGGTCCCCAGCCCTTCTACATGGAAATTCAAGGGAGAGTGGGTGTGGAGGGGAAAGTGAAGGAGGCTTTTCCAAAGCTGAAGCTGAGGCATCTCCTTACCATCCTCCCCAAACAGTTCCTTCTCAGGGGGTTAAGCTACCACTCCATGCTGTCTCTAATTTATCAAATTCATCCCTTTTCAATTCACTCAATAACTTATAGATAGTTCCTGGCACTGTGTCAAATTTTCCAGGCCTATCAAAATAAGGAATGCTCTATCTTAGCAATTAGAATGGTATTGATGACTGAAACATGTCAATACTCAGCAAAGCGCAGTTTGTACAATCTCAATTTGAACAAAGCCTTCACAGCCGTTTGAACAACCTCATGGCTCATTTACTCTTCCATTTATAGATCATGATTGAGAGGAACAGGTACACAGAAATCTTTTCCTCTCTCCTCCCTTCCCACATATTTTGTTTACTACTATCAGCTCTTAGGTGGTACCTGGATCATTTAAAACTAACTTTATGAGCTGCTAAGAACTGCTGCATATATTTTGCCTTACTATTGTTCTCCAGTACAGACCATTTCCCCCCATTGTGTCTATGATATGTGCTGCTTCGAAGACAAGAAAAACCAGAACAGAAGGTGCCAAAAGCATTTTCTCCTTTACTTAAGAGCAGAAGGGTCAAACAGCAACCCCTTCCCCAGAAAAAAAAAAAATTGGTAAATGTTTAACAAAATATGCAACATAGCCGATGTGAACTTGTTTTTCTTAGTCAATATGCCATCTCCACATGGCTGACATCATTACCTTACAGTGACCATTCTGAATGACTCCTCAGGGACTTTCCATTACTGCAGTAATTCAAGTACTTGAAAGTTTTTTTTTCTTTTCCACATGAGCTCCTATTTCTATTTTTAAAGGTTGATTTATAAAAGGGCTGGCACCAGGAACATTGGATACCCCCACATAACCATTTGATGTGTCCAGTATTTTTAATAGGACTTTCTTTCTCAGCTTGAGTTTTTTGTATGAAATTTTGTCACAGGGAAAGCTGTCACCCCCATCCAGACATTGGTATTAAAGCAGCAACTTTATCCACAATGTACTAATCAATGATCAAACCAAGACAGTGTCTACTTTGTGTCAGGCACTGTGCTGCTTCGTTTTGTTTTTTACAAATGTTATCTCACTTAATCCAAGTTACATGTATTTCAAGACCTAAGTATTTTATTTGACACAAGTTAGGAAGTGCCTTGAGATTATCTGGTCCAACTCATACTTGAATAGGAGTATCTTCTGTAACATCGGACAGGAATTATCTTAAAACTTAAAACTATCAGTGGTGAGGAACCTAAGCTCCTGGGGTCTAATACACTTTTGCAAAATTCTTCTGTCAGGATGATATGGGCCCCAAAAACCTTATCCTAGTTTGTAGGGCCCCTGCCCCCAAACTGTTTTATATTTACCAGTAAATCTGAAGACACATTTTTTAAAAAGATATTTAATCAAATTGCATGGTAAATAATGCAATAAGATACCCCCATGCGCATATGGGGTACATTTCCCCACAGGTTGCCACAGTAGTAGTTGGCAAGAACACACAAGCAGAGAACATATAACAATTATAATAAATAATAATAAGAAATGTTTATCTAGTACTTACTATGTGCCAGGCACTGTACTAAACACTTAACAATTATTATCTCTTTTGATCTTCACAATAACCCTGGGAGGTAGGTGCAATTATTATCTGCATTTTGCAGGTGAGGAAACTGAGGCAGACAGAAGTTAAGCAATGCCCAGGGTCACGCCACCAGTGAATGAGGCCAGATTTCCTGAGCATAGACCCACCGTTCTATCCATACATATGACCAAGAAACATATCAAAGACATGTAGTGAATATTTGCCTAGAGAACATGTTAAGGGAAACACACGTGGACATATCACATGTGATGCTGGAGTGACTCACATCTCCAATATTCTAGAATGGCTGACATTCTGTGGTAATTTAAAGCAAACAGTTATCTGCTGTGTGAAGTGTGCCCTCCACCATGCACCATACCACCTCCACTGGTTATCATTTCAGGTCTGAGCTGTGTTGTCTCTGACACCTTAGGGCTACTGAGGTGCACTCTGAACTTCAATCACTAAGAACTACCTACCATTCTCTTCCCATCTCCTGGAGCACAGAGTTCAGAAGCCCTTCCCTGGAGAGGTCAGGTTGATGCTCTTGTAGTGTACAGTTTGGGATCATAACACAGCGCAACCATCTGGGGAACTAACAAAAGTCACTTGAATTCCCTCAGACTTTAAATTTTTCTTTGGAATCCTGGAGTCTGATGATTTCAAGTCCATGATGGTAGTTAATTGTATGACTTTGGGTTAGAAAACTCCTTATAGCTCCTGTTATAACCCTGATCATTAGGCTGTACCTGTTCAAGCATTTCTAACATAATGGCTCCCAAGCTCCAACTGGAGTTATGTAGCAGAATGAGATTTTAAGGCTCATCTCATCTTCCTCCTAAGATCCACTAAGATGTTAATTATGTTCAGAATGTTTCTCTATGGTTATTTTATGCGTGTTAAGGTTTCCCTTCTGGTTAAAGGCTCTTTCACATTTATAACAGATATTAGGTTTCGTTTCTGTATCTGTTATTGCATCTTTGTTAAGTTTTCCCTTTCGGATGAAGGCTTTCCCACATTTACTACATTGAAAGGGTCTCTCCCGGTTATGATGGTAAGTTAAGCTTTCCTGATTGGTGAAAGCTTTCCCACAATCATTACATTTATAGGGTTTCTCTCCCGTATGAATTCTTTTATGTCTCTTAAGGCTTCCCTTCTGGCGAAAGGCTTTCCCACATTCATTACATTCAAAGGGTTTCTCTCCAGTATGAGTTATTTTATGTAGTGTTAGGGATCTCTTCACACTGAATGATTTTCCACATTCATTACAAACATAAGGTTTCTCTCCAGTATGCACTCTCTTATGTATAATAAGGTTTGCTCTCGTGGTAAAGGCTTTATCACATTCATTGCACTGAAAGGTTTTTTTTCCAGTATGAAATACCTGATGATTATTTAGGCTCTGATGACTGGTGAAGGCTTTCCCACAATCATTACATTTGTAGGGTTTCTCTCCAGTATGAATTCTCATATGTCTTTTAAGGTTTTCCATTGCAATGAAAGCTTTCCCACATTGATTGCATATGTAGGGTTTTTCTCCAGAATGAGATCTCTTATGTCGTTTAAGGTTTGCCTTATGGGTAAAGACTTTCCCACATTCATCACACTGAAAGGTTTTATCTCCGGCATGAAATAGTTGATGACGAATTAAGCTTTGATGATCAGTGTATGCTTTCCCACATTCATTACATTTATAAGGTTTCTCTCCAGTATGAGTCCTCTTATGTGTTTTAAGGTTTGTACACCACCTGAATGCTTTCCCACATTCATTACATATATAGGGTTTCTCTGCACTATGAACTCTCTTATGTCTGTTGAGAGCTCTCCTCAGGATAAATGCCCTTCCACATTCATTACATTCAAAAGACATCTCACCTGTATGGATTCTCTCATGACTTTTAAGGTTTCCCTTGAGGCTAAAGGCTTTTCCACATTCATTACATATGTAAGGTTTTTCTCCACTATGTAGTTTCTTGTGTACCCTAAGAGATGCACGGTATCTGAAGCCTTTCCCACATAGATTACATTCCAAATGATTTTCTCTAGTATGACTTATTTGATGTGTCTTAAGGATTCCCCTCTGCCTAAAGCATTTCCCACATTCATTACATTTATAGGGTTTCTCATTAGCATGCATTCTCTGATGTCTCATAAGACATGAGTAATATCTAAAGGTTCTCCCACATGTATTGCATTTCAGTTGTCTCTCTTTAGTATGAATTATCTTATGTTTATTAAGGATTCCTTTCTTGCTGAAGGCTTTCCCACAATCGTCACACTTATAGGGTTTTACCCCACTGTGATTTTTTTGATGAACAGTAAGGCATGAAATGTTGCTGAAGTTTATGCTACATTCATTACACTTATAGAGTTTCCCTTGAGCATGTTTTCTATGGTAATGAATAACATTTGACTGGTAATTAAAAGGCTTTTTGCATTTACTATCCTTACAAAGTTTTTTCCCAAAGGAAATTCTTTTATGTTTAAATGGATCTAAAATCTGTTTTAAGTTCTTTCCAAGTGTATCACATTTATAGAGACTTTCTCCTACAGGAACTCTCTGCTGAGGAATGACAACGGACCCCAGGATGAGCTTTCTCCCAAATATAGTACATTCACTAGAAGATTCATTAGTGATTTTTTCCTCCCTAGACTGTTTCTCTTGCTTTTCCTTCTGCCTAGCTAACTCAACATCATGAGCCCAGGTTTCTTCCAAAGTAGATTGCCAGGGGCCATCCTTTGTAAGTACTCCTTGGAATGTTTCTCTCACAAAAATATCCTGCTGCAGAGTCGGCTCCTGGATTTCACATCTTGTCTTCTGACTAAGGGAACCTGAAAGCAACACAAATATATAAATAACCATTATTCTCTGTAGTGGAAGAAAGCAAAGGGATTTTATACTAAGTGTAGATTCTTTTCCTTCAAAGACAATGATGATTACCCTTGGAAAAGTTAGTCATTGTTACCAAGAAACTGAAGCCCAACATAATTAAGGAAATATTTTATCAGAGTGACTAGCTGCCCAAAATTTAAGGAATTACATTCCAGGGTACTTAAAGCATTTATAAATATCATCAGAAGATCCTGATTCATAACAGCTGGGGATAATGTCTCTGTTTTCAGAAAGAAGAAACAGATTAATTTTGTAAACTAAAGACTGATACTCATAAAAGTAATCTCCAGAAAAATTCAGGAGAAAGCCTATCAAACCAATAATCACTTTGTAATAAAGTGTTTGCCATACTAACAAAACTAACAAAACATTACTTTCAAGAGCTAGAAAAAAATAATAATATATTTCATCTGCTGGAACAAAAGCTCGAAAACCTAAAGGGAAATTTTTTGAAAGTGCAAGGAAAGGAACCTAGCAACAGTAGTTCTCAAATACCACCACAAAACAAAAATCTTCAAAACTACAAAAAAGAGAAGTTAATGAGTGAAACAGATAAGATATCTAACATACAGAATCAAATGAACCTAGTAGATCCAAATACCTCAACTGCTGAAGTAAAAGCTCACTATTTGTGGGGAAGGGGATACTATGCTTGAAAAACTAGAAAAGTGGACTGAGCAGAAACTAGGTTTAAAACACTTTACACCGAGATAAGTTCCAAATGGATACATAAATTAAATATAAAAGGTCATGTTCTACATAAATTTGAGGAGACAGAAATAAATTACTTTTCCTCTATATGGATGGGGGAAAAGTTCATGACCAGACAAAGGATTAAAAAGAGGATCACAGAAAATAAAATGGACAACTTTAATTACATAAGTTTTTGCGCAAACAAAACCAATGCAGCAATAACTAGAAGGGAAACAGGTAATTAACAAAAAAAAAAATCTGCAACATTTCTCTCTTTTAACCAGCCCTTTACAATAAGTTCTCTAGCATCACATCCCAATCTATGTCCTTCTGAGAAAATTCCAAGAGCCCCCATTCCTCCCAGGTGAAGTTAACTTTCTCAAAGCATTCATTTCATCAGACCACTTCCCTGCCTATAATTCAATTCCTCAAGAAAGTAGCACAAGGACCCCGTAAAGCATCTTCTGTTCCAATTAAACAAATCTCTCTCTTGCCTGGCATACCTTTCACAAGATGCTTCCCCAGCCAAGAATGCCTGCTTCCTTTCCTCTCTACCTAATCAAATTCCAACTGGGTCTTCTGCATATTTACCCAGTTCTTAATAAAGCTTTACCAAATCACTCATCCTTAATTGCCTGGTCTTTTGAACTCTCAAAATTCTACTAGTGGCAACATTATATTGCACATACTCAGGTTACTTTCTGAGAAAACCTATTGCTTTTGAAAGTCTTCATTATCTTGCCCAAAAAACTCTCACACAGCCAGCAATGCTGTTAACTTCTCACTTTAACAGAGAACTCGCTGCTCTGTGAGGACATCACACACTTTCCTTCTCCTCTCACACACTATGACACAGCCTTTCTCAAAAGGCCTAAGGAAAGCTCTCTGTCCAACACTTTTACTCACTGGCTGGGATGATGCTTACTTGTTTCCCATCTGTTTATTTTTCATGCACTCACCTAGGAAAGTGCTAATCAGGATTCCTCCTTCTGCCATCCATGGTGCTTCTATTCTTTCCATCTGGGAAATCACATCTGGTATGGAAATGGGAAGGCCTCCTTATTAGAAAATAAATGATAAAATGCTTAGATCAGAGAGAAAATTCAGAATTCAATTTTACCCTCTTACTCACTAGAGAATTGAAAGGATGCTGCCATGACCCAGATGGTAGCTTATGCTCCCATGAAGCATGGGGAATGGGTCACTGGCTCAGAGGAAATGACTTTATCCCATTTGTTCTTAGGAAGATACAACTTTTTAAGTCTTCAAGCATCTACACTGGGTCTTTGGCAAAGACTCTTTGACCTGAATAAAGTACAAGCTTAGGAGAAGCCCAGTAAAATGACCAATTTCCCATCATGCAACACAAATACCTTTCACTTAAGTAGAGAGAGCAGAAACACCAGTGCCCTGAGTACTAAACAACTGTGAAATCACTCCATCACATGCATTCAGGACACTATCCCTCCAGAGAAGGGAGGTACTTCAGATAGCAGTTAGCCAACAGGAAATGAAAATGCAGAAACAACCTGAGAAAAGCTGATAATCTGGCTCGGGGAGAGCCAACCTTACCAAGGGAGACAAAATTCTCATAGTTCTCCAACATCACATCCCAATACATGTCCTTCTGAGAAGGTTCCAACAGCCCCCATTCCTCCCAGGTGAAGTCCACAGCCACATCTTGGAATGTCAGTGGTATCTGAAATAGCAAACAAGACACCTGCTCACTTGGGGACCAGCCCTCAATCAGAATAAGTGGAAGACGTGGAGTTGGCAGAAGGTAAAGGCACTGTTTCTCAAAGAACTAAAGGTTTTAAATATTCCATTTTTACTATTTCTGGTGGGATTATTTATTGTTTACCTCACTCAGTACTCAATATGATCAAAAAGTTTACCACTCAAAGTCATCCTTACAAATGAGCTTCCCTACTGAACCCAAAATGAATCATCCATGTTGCTTGAAAACTCCCAAACTGCACAATTGATAAACTGAGAGCAATAACATCGCTGGCTCCCTTCAAGGTTTGTAAATGTTACATGTATAATCAGGTCTGTGCAGACCACACACTAGTTAGTGAAGCATCAATCAGCTACTTGATTGTAGTTTATCATCTAATCATCCCGAGTGCCAAAATTTAGGGATTTAGGCTAATATTTTCCTATTAATTAATAAACTTGCAACCTCATCCTCATCATAAAAATAACACCTGCTTTATAGCCTTGTTGTGAGTACCAAAGGCTAAGGACTGATACTAGCCTGTGATTTTGCTTCTAAGTGGAGCTTCCTGGCAAGAAAACTCCCTCTATCAATTCAGAATCAGTACCTTTCCTATAACCATAATCACCTTAGAAAGTTCCCCAAGAACACTGAGTGGTTAAGTGACTTAGCCAGAAGGAGAGCTAGCTTTGACTAGAACCTCTTATGGTCTAGCCAGAAGCATCAAGCCTTTCCCAGAAGTCCACAATGCTTCTTACAATACAGTTCCCTCAGATAATATGCACTGTGTATTCTACTCTCCTGTTCTGCCTTCAAGTTACCTTTGTGAATTTAAATCATCTGGCCCAGATAAACCACCTGCTTTGGGCTGAGAGAGCTGGGAAGTGCAACTGCTGAGTCATCACGAAAAATGGACGAGGAACCACACACTGAGATAATAGAAAATACTGTCCTGATTCGCACCAAATGGAAAAAGAGCAGAATCTGCAAAATAAAGGGTGCCATACAGAATGTATAATAAAGACTTGTTCTGTAGGTTGGTTAATTTTACTTTTTTTCTTTTTCTTTTTTAATTCTTTATTATATAAGAGATAGATTTCTGCAAAGGGTTGGGTGAGATACAAAGGGAAATGTAAGCAAAATAGAAACAAAAGGTGCCAATAAAAATTCAGTTTAAAAGAGCAGAGAAAATGGGAGAGGAGCCATAAAATTACAGAAGGGTAAATACTGTCCTGATTTACAAAAAAGGGTGTATATATATATATATATGACCAAAAACTATTCCCCGACAGATAAGTAGACAAAGGATATAAACAGTTCCCAAAAAACTGCAAACTTAACTATATGAGGTGTAATCCTCACGAATAGGGAGTGATCATTCCTGTGTCCTCAATGTGTAAGATGGATAGAGGGAGGAGAGTCTTGAGGTAGGGACACTATTAGAGCCCGAACTACGTTAGGGTCCAACATTTATTCATCTCCTACCTCTCTGCAAAGGGGCAGGGTTGTCTTCTCATAGCTCTTCTTTCCAGCCATGGAACAAATTTCTGTTTAATTGTGCAACATCCTTTTTTGTGGTTCTATCTATTTGCATTATTGCATATATTGTCTACTGTGTATGTTATTTTAGTGTATATTGTTTTCTTGGCTCTACTTCACTGCATCAATTCATGTAGATCTTTTCATGCTTCTCTGTATTCATCACATTTTTCATTGCCTTTGCAATACCAAACCTAATAAGATGAAGTTCCATAGGGGAGAAGGTAATCACAAAACCACAGAATATGAGACTTGGAAGGGACCTCACTTATCCCGGACAGAGTCCATCCCATTCGTTACCTGACAAGTAGTTTGTCTGGCGGGTTCTTGAAGTTTTATACCTATGTACAAAAAAGTCAATTTCACAGGTACAAGATTAGGGAGGCACAATAGGACAGTTATTGTTCTAAAAAATCTGGGAGTTTTATTGGAGGAGAGGCCAACTGGAAATGGCAACAGGATATAGCTGTCAGAAAATCTAAGGAGTTCCTAGGCTGTATTTAATAGGGTATCACTTCCAGGAATAGGGAAAAGATAAATTCACTACATTTTTCCCTTTTGCAAAGAGATCTTCATTTGGGAAGCCACAGTTTAAGAAGGTCATTGATAAGCTGGAGGGCATCCTCAGGAGGGCAGCCACAATGATGAAGGACCCTGAATCAAGGTCCTGTGAATCAGGTGAAGGAAATGAGTCTGTCTAAATTGGAGATGAGAAAACTAAAGAGGGACATGATAGATGTCTCCTGGCATTTTAAGGCCTGTTTCCTGAAAGAAACATTGGGACGAAACCAGGGGCATGCTGGTAAGAAGTAGCAAAAATAGGATCTCAGGAAAACCATTCAACAATGAGAGTTGTACGAGAGTGGAATGGGCAACCTCAAGAGGCAGTGACTGCTCCTGCTTTGGGCATCTCCCAATAGAGGCAGGATGGCCACCTGCAATTTTATATGTGGGGATTATGTTACATTATGCTATAAATGTTATAGTGATGTCCAGTCAACAAACATTTAAATGCCTGCTATGTTCCAGCCACTGTGCTAAATACTCAGAACACAAAGAAAGACAAAAAAAAAAACCAAAACACTTCCTGCTCTTTAAGAACTCACAGTCTAAGGGGGGAATAAATTAGAATAACAGGTGGTCAATGAGGTCCCTTCCAACTCTCAAGTTCTGATATTTTTTATCTTTATCAATGCATACAAGTCTTACAAGTCTTCCAATGTTTCTCCAAAATCTTCATACTTATATTTCATTATGACTTAAAGATCAATATTCTTTTATACACCACAATTTGTTCAGTCATTTCCCAACTAATGAGAACCTACCTGATTTACAGTTCTTCACTACCACAAAAAGAGAAGTAGTAATATGAATATGTGGGCAGGTAGGGATCTTCTTACTGTATTTAAATGCTTAAGGATACTGGGGTTGAAAGAGAAGCATAGGGTCAAAGAGGGCATAAGTTTTTAATCAGACATAATGAGAAGACCATGTCACAAAAGGCATTAAATTACTTGAATTCAATGAGAATAAAATGTTTTTTGCTCAAATAAAATGTACATGTATAGACTAAGAAAAGGTACAGCAGTACAGGGGAAAGAGTATTTGCTCTGGAGTCAAAGACCTGGGTTCAAATTCCACCTCTGAGGCTGATAATACCTGTGTGATCTTAGACAGGTCACTTATTCTCTCTGGGCCTCAGTTTCCTCAACTTGAGAAGCTTGGACATGACCTCTGAGGTCCCTTTTAGCTCAAAATCTCTGATCCTAAATAAAGATACAGACAAGAAAATCTCTGTGCAGAGTAAATGATAAAAGTTTGAAATATAATGTCTACAAAGAGTTCACCTAAATCCCCTGTCCTCAGTAGAAAAGTAGGAAAAGACATCGGCAAGAAATTCTGAAAAGATTTAACACAGACATTCGAAAGCCACCTAAAAGATACCAGCTCCTTAGGGTTGATAATCAGACAAATGCAGACCCTGCCCTTTTTGTTCACACCTACCAAACTGGCAAAGATGAATAATTTAGTGTTTGGGGGATATGAAAACACTGGTAAACATTCCCTGACCCGGGAGCTGCAAGATGGTCCAACCATTTTAGAAAACACTTTGCAATTCCACAAGATATACAAACCTCTTTACACTCTCTGACCCAGTTAACCACTCCCACAATTAGTTAGTTTGTTTTTTACCATCAAGGAGTTTACTGACAAAATGAAAAAACGTATATGCAAGAAAAATTGTAGCAGTGATATTTGCAACGGAAAAAAAAAGGCAATCGTATTTCCAAAGAACTGACTGGTTACTGTGATCTAAGGAATGACAAATATGAAGATTTCAAAGAAACAGAGTAAGATTTATAAGAAGTAGGATAGAGCGAACAGAGAGGGATATAAGAGTAACTAATATACACAATTACTGCAGCAACATGAGTAAGAATCACTTCAAATAGCAGTATAAATCATGGCTAGTTGTGTTGGGTTTGGAGTTCAAATTCTGGCTCCACCAGTTAGTTACTGTGTGACCTTTGGCAAATCATCTTAGCCTCTTCTGGTCTGTTACCTCATATATTACGTGAAGTCATCGGACTAGATAATTAATTGACTTGTAATATTCCTTGTAGCTCTAACTCAATTGATGAATACTGGACAATATTTGCTACTAACTTAGAAACCAAACCCACTCCTGCTTTCCCCAGAAAACTGCCAGAGGTTATGGTTTTCTGAATTATGAAATTAGGGGGATTACATTCCTTCACGCTCAAAAAATCTATGAACTCTATTTTGTCTCTCAAAATGGCCCAAAGTCTTTGGGGGTGCGAAAAAGAGTTCTGGCTCCCGAATGCAAAAGACAAAAGACAAGGCAAAGAGAAGTATCCACACTTTGAGAAAAGGGATGGCATTTCAGGAAGGAGAAAGTCTAACTCACCTGGGACCTGGCTGTGAGGAGCACAGAAGTCATCCCCTGCTTTTCTCCTCCTTCCAGAGGACTGAAAAGCCAGACCTGAAGGATGAGATGAAGTCAGGAAGGAGACCAGTCCTCCTAGAAGCTGCCAAAGTCAGAAGAGAGTGTAATTACACACACACACACACAGACACAGACACACAGACACACACACACACACAGACACACACACACACACACACCGGTGCCATCTCTGCCAAGTGGCTCAGGCAGTCTGTCCCCATTTCTTTCCCCCTCCTCTGTCCCAGCAGGCGCCCCGCTGCCCCCCGAGGCACGCGGACCTTTCCCTGGCAGAAGGAGAAGCCCGGAGGCTCTCCGGCCGCGGCTGGCCCGCGCTCCAATGGCCAGCCGGCTGTCACAGGCAGCCCGCCTGGCACCCGTCCGGCTGACGCGAGGTGGTCTCCTTCTGCTCCTTTAGGGCGTACTCGTTTGGGGTGCCGGGTCCTGGGTTCCAATTCCCGCCCCGCACTTGCAGGCAGGACACCCCCCTTTCCCTTCTCGCACATCTTCCCCTTCTCCCCCAGTCCCAGGGGGAGCCTCCCTGAGTTCCCCAACACCACGCACACACCACGCACGCACGCACGCCCACATGCACATCTACACAACACCTGCACACGCACACCGCTGCGCACACACACACACCTGCACACAGGCACACCTGCACACATACGCCCCTGCCCACATGCGCGCACAGACACACAGACACACACACACACACACACACACACACGCACACACACACACACATCCTGACTCACCTACCAGCACAAAGGCCCGCCAGGAACTAAAAGCAGGAATAATCAAACCCGCTTTGCCTCACTCACTTCAAGAACTGCGGGTGCGCTGAGCTCTCCCAGAACTACATTTCCCACAATTCCTCAGGCCTCGTCCAATCAGGGCTCGAAAAAGCCGGACCACCTACGACTTTTATCTTAGAAGCGAGGCTGGAAAATGGCTGCCTGCGGGTCCTCTCCTGGGTGTCGCTGCGTGTTCAGGAAGTCTTGACGGAGAATTGACAGACCATGTCTCCGTTGAAGTGGCCAGCTTTCGCTTTATTTATGAAAAGGGAAAGTTTTTGTTTTTTTAAATTTTTAGAGTAGGTCATGCGATACTGAGTGATTCTTAAAAAAAGAAATTTATATGAAGTAGATTAAATGACGCAGGCAGTTTCGGCGGCGCAGCCAATGGAAAGAGCGTACTCCCACCACGTGGTAGGCCATGGCGGCACGTCCACGCATGTGTCACTTCTGTCCCCAGGTAGCCGGCCCCCCTCCCCTCCCGCTGCGTGACTCCAGCCTAGGGTTTCTGGGCAGGCGTCAACCCCTTCTTTACAGGTGCGAGAACTGTGGTTCCTTGTAGGAGCTTCTATTTTAAATTAGGAAAATACTTCAAATATGTTTTAAAGGGGGAAATTTTATTTTTACTAGAAACAGTTGGAACATAAAGGCCCACAGAAAATTAAGTTAAGCAGGCGCCCAGGGCACTGCGCTACCGATGAGCCGGCTCAGGGGCAGCTTCCTTTTCAGAGATGAGACAGCGGGCCCTGAAGGCCGCTTGCGCTCCGGGCTTCCGGCTGGCCTGCAGAGCGCCCCCTGGCGGAGCGGGCCCTGAACGCACGACCCGGATGGGCAGGGCCCCGAAGGCCGCTTGCGCTCCGTGCCTCCTGCCGGCCTGCAGAGCGCCCCCTGGCGGAGCGGGCCCTGCATGTGCCTGTGAAATCCGGGAACCAGTCCGACCCTCCCCGCTTGCTACAGATGAGCCCAAGACAACCCAGGGTAGCAGCCATGCCACCAGACCAGGCCCCAGGAGAAGGGGACGTGCTTGAGAGAGACGACGCGGAAACTTTGTTCAGTCCTGACCAACTCTTGGTGCCCCCACTTGGGGATTTCTTGGCAGAGACGCTGGAGGGGTTTGACAACTCCTTCTCCAGCTCATTTTACAGCTGTTCCTGACTCCTGCTTGTCTTCCCCTTCAGTCAGCCCATTGAGAACCCCCTAAAGGTTCTAAATGTAATCTGTAACCTTATTTATAGAATCTTCTTAAAAGCAGCTAGGTGGTGCGGTGGAGAGAGCACCAGTGCGGGAGTCAGGAGGGCCTGAGTTCAGATCTCACCTCAGACACTTGGCACTCACTGGCTGGGTGACCTTGGGCAAGTCACTTAACCCCAGCTGCCTCATCCTGGGTCATCTCCAGTCATCCTGATGAGTATCTGGTCACTGGATTCAGATGGCTCTGGAGGAGAAGTGAGGCTGGTGACCTGCACAGCCCTCCCTCACTCAAAACAAAGTCAAGTGCAAGTCATGTCATCATGTCTCTGGTGGCATGGTCTTCTCCAGCAACGAAGGACGAACACACACGTGTGAGATATGATTCTATTTAAGTAACTTCACTTTTTATGATGTTCAAAGAAACATGGGGTTATGAACTTGTCTTTTTTGACTTTCATAGCCTAAAAATGTGGGAGATTGCAATATGTAAACAAATTGTTTCTCTGTCACTCTGGCATTCTTTTGTCTGTAAAAAAGCTTCTTGAGAATCCTAACCTTGTTCAGGTTGATTTTTTTTCCCTCTAAAGCCTGAATCTGTGCTTGAAGATAAGAAAGCCTGTGTTTTTCCTTAATTATTTTTTCACTATAATAGACCTATTTCTACCTCAGTTAACTACTACGTGAACTCATAAAGGATGTATTTCTCCCATAACAAATGTGCTGGTCACTATGCTAAGTACTAGAGAAAACAAAAACTGTCTCTGTGTTCAAAGAATTCAATCTAATGGCGGAAACAACTGTGCAAACAAGATACACACACAGGATAATAGAAGGCACAGATGGGAGTCGATCTAAAAAAATGGAAGGTGAGAGATGCACTGGGAGAAGGGGAAGGGAGGGGTAGAGTGGGAGAAATTGTTGTAGGTGAAAGAGATGCACAAGGAAGAGCTTTTACAGTGGAGGGGGAAATGGGGGGCTAGCAGGGTAAGTCATAAGAATGGGTTCACAAAGGGAAGAATTTTTATATGCATGTTTGTTGTTCAGTTGTGTCAGTCATGTCTAACTTCATGACTCCATAGGGTAATAGTACTGGAGCGGTTTGCCATTTTCTTCTCTAGCTCATTTTAAAGATGAGGAAACCAAGGCAAGCAGGATGAAGCGACTTGCCTTGGGAAAGCTAGTAAGTGTCTGAGGCTAAGTTTGAACTCATGAAGATGAGTCTTCCTGACTCCAGAAGGGGCACTCTATCCACTGCCCCCCCATAGGGGTCCATATACACACTCAGTTAGATATAGAAATCTACCTTACCCTACTGGGAAGTAGAAGGGGAAAGGGATAAGAAAATAGGGGGAATGTGATAAAAAGGGAGTACAGAGTAAAGGGGGCAGTGGTCAGGAACAAAACAGACTTTTCAGGAGAGATGGTCAAAAAGAGAAAAAGAAGGATTAAAGGAGAAATTGAGATGAAGGGAAATACAATTAGTAATCCTAACTGTGAATATGAATGGGACCCATAAAATGGAAGCAGATCACAGAGTGGATTAAAAACCCAGAATTCTATAATATGCTGTTTTACAAACAAAATGCTCAAAACAGAAATACACACACACACACACACGCACAGTTAAAATAAAAGGCTGTAACACAATCAACTATGCTTCAGCTAAGATAAAAAAGGCAGAGGTAGCAATCATATCTCAGACAAAGCGAAACTCAAAATAGACCTAATCAAAAGAGATAAGCGTGGAAACTGCATTTAATTACTATAGACAGTGAGGTGATGTCAATGTCAAATGTATATGTAAAATTAGATATAGGAAAAATGAAACAATCAAACTATAAAAGTGGGGGATTTCTGAAATGAATAGAATTTTAGAAAAGTTAGATAAGATAGCCCTTTGGACGAAATTGAATGGAAATAGAAAGGATATAACTTTGACTCAACTGTACATGGCACCTTCACAAAAATTAACTAGGGCATAAAAACCCTCACAACCAAATGTGGAAAAACAAAAATATTAAATGTACTCTTTTCAGACCATACTGCAATAAAATTATATTCAACAAAGGACATTGGAAACATAGATTAAAAACTAATTGGAAACTAAATAATCTAATCCTAAAGAATGAGTGGGCCAAAGAACAAATAATAGAAACAATAATTTCATTAAAAATAATGACAGCGAGACAATATACCAAAATTTGTGGGATGAGGACAAAACAATGCTTAGGGGAAAATTTACATCTCTTACATTTCTTTTTAAAAGAGAAAAGGCAGATCAATGAATTGGAAATTCAGTTAAAAAAAAACTAGAAAAAGAACAAATTAAAAATCCCCAATTAAACACCAAAATAGAAAATCCTGAAAATCAAAGGAGAGATTAATAAAACTGAAAGTAAAAGAAAAAACATTGAACTAATAAGCAAAACTAGAAACTGGTTTTATGAAAAAATATAAAAATAGATGAATCATTGGTTAATTTTATTTTTAAAAGAAGAAAGCCAAATTACCAATATCAAAAATGAAATGAGTGAATGCCACCACCAATGAAGATAAAATTAAAGCAATTTTAGGAGCAATTTTACCCAGTTATTTGCCAAAAATCTATCAAAAATGGATGAATATTTACAAAAATATAAATTGAACAGATGAAGAGATGAGGAATTAGAATACTTAAATCTTAGAAAACAAAATTGAATAAACTGTAAATGAACTCCTAAGGAAAAAGAAAAAAAGAAAGAAAATCCCCAGGACCAAATAGATTTACAAGTGAATTCTGCCAAACACTTCAAGAACAATAAATTCCCATCCTATATGAACTATTTGGAAAAAATACATAAAAGAGTTCTACCAAATTCCTTTTATATCACAAATATGGTTTTGATACCTTAAACAAGGAGATCAAAAACAGAAAGAAAACTATAGACTAGCATCCCTGATGAATACTGGTGCAAAAATATTAAGTAACATTAGCAAGGTGAATACAGAAATATATCACAAAGATCATACACAATGACCACGTGGGATTTATACCAAGAATTCAGGACTCATTCAGTATTAGGGAAACTATCAGCATAATTAGCTATGTCAGTAACAAAACCCCCCAAAGTCATATGATTATATCAACTGATGCAGAAAAAGCTCTTGACAAAATACAACACCCATTCCTACTAAAAATACTAGAAAGCATAGGAATAAATGGAGCTTTTCTTGAAATAAGTAGAATCTACCTAAAACCAAGAGCAAGCATATATAATGTAATGGGCATAACTAGTAGCCTTCCCAATATGATCTGAGGTGAAGTAATGGTCTCCATTATCACCACTATTATTCAATATTGTAATTGAAATGCTAGTCATAACAAGTCAAGGAAAAGAAATCAAAGGACTAAGAATAGGCAAAGAGGAAACAAAAATCACTCTTTGCAGATGATATAATGGTATATTTAGAGAACTTTCAGAGAATCAGTTAAAAAACTAGTTGACAGAATTAATAACTTTAGCAAAAGTTGTAGTACATAAAATTAATCCACAAAAACCATAATCATTTCTATATATTACCAACAAAACCCAGCAAAAAGAGATAGAAAGGGAAATTCCATTGAAAATATCTGTGGACAATATGAAATACTTGAGAGTCTACCTGGCAGGACAAGGCCAGGGACTATATGAACACAATTACCAAACACTTTTCACATATGTAAAGACAGATCTAAACAAATGGAGATATATTAATTGCTGATAGGTAGGTAGGTTGAGCCAATATAACAAAAATAACAATTCTACCTAAATTAATTAATTTTTCAGTGCCATACTAATCAAATTACCAAAGAATTATCTCATAGATCTAGCAAACAAATAATAACAAAATCCATCTGGAAGAATAAAAGGGATGAATGAAAAAAATATGAAGGAAGGCAATCTAGCAATATCAGATTTCAAACCACATTATAAAGTGGTAATCAAACCAGTCTGGTACTGGTTAAGAAATAGAGTGATGAATCAGTGGAATAGATTAGATTAGGTACACAATACACAGTTTTAAGTGACCATAATAATCTAGCATTTGATAAATCCAAAGATCTAAGCTTTGGGAACAAGAACTCACTATTTAACAAAATTTGTCGGGAAAACCGGAAAAGAGTTTGGTAGGAATTTAGCACAGAGAACATCACATACCATATACCAAGATAAAGTCAAAATGGGTACATGAATTGGACGTAAGGAGTAATATCATATGCAAATTAGGAGTGCATTTAAAATTTACCTGTCAGATCCATGGATGAGGGAAACGTTTATGACCAAAAAAGTGACAGAGAAGATTGTGGGAAGAATAATGGATAATTTTATTACATGAAATGTAAAAGATTTTGCACAAACAAAACCAATGAAGCTAAAACTAGACGGAAGGCAAGAAACTAGGGGGAAAAAATTTACAGCAAGTTTCTCTAATAAAGGTCTCATTATTAAAAACTGTAGGGAGTGAAATAAAATTTATAAAAATAAGAGCCATTCTCCAATTGATATGGTCAAATAATATAAGCAGAAGTTCAAAGTTATCAATTGTCATATAAAAATGCTCTAAATCTCTATTGATTAAATAAATACAAATGAAAACAACTCTGACATACCACATCACACCTATCGTATTGGCTAACATGACAGAAAAGGAAAATGACAAATGCTGGAGGGGATGTGGAAAAATTGGGACACTAATGCATTGTTGATGGAGTTGTGAAAGAGTCCAGTCATTCTAGAGAACAATTTGGAACTATGCCTAAAGGACTATAAAGCTGTGCCTACCCTTTGAACCAGCAATACCACTACTAGGTATGTATTCCAAAGAAATAAAAGGAAAACGATCTGTATGTACAAAAATCTTCGTAGCAGCTCTTTTTTGTGGTGGCCAAGAAATGGAAGTTGAGGGGATGCCCATCAGTTGGGGAATGACTGAACAAGTTGTGGCATGTGATTGCGATGAAATACTATGGTGGTATAAGAAATGACGAGAGGGATGTTTTCAGAAAAACATGGGAAACTGATGCAAAGTGAAGTAAGCAGAATCAGGAGAACACTATACAAAGTAACAGCATATTTAGCAGCTTAGTGGCACAATGGATAATGTGCTAAGTTCAAATGTGGCAAGTCACTTCACCTTTGTTTGCCTCAGTTTCCTCATCTGTAAAATGAGCTGGAGAAGGAAATGGCAAGCCACTTTAGTATCTTTGCCAAGAAAACCCCAAATGGGGTCATGAGGAGTCAGATACAACTAAAAAATAACGGTATGTTTTAATAACGATCAGCTGTGAAAGACTTAGCTACTCCAATCAATGTAATGATCTGACATAGACCCAAAGGATTCATGATCAAAAAATGTTATCCATCTCCTAAGAGAAAAATTATAACCTCTGCAAGCAAAAATTGAAACATATTTTTTACTTTCTATTTCTTGCTTTATTTTTGGCAACATGGCTAATATGGAGATATGTTTTGCATAATTTTGTATCTTTAATTTGTGTCATATTCCTTGAGTTTCCTCATCTCTAAAATGAGCTGGAGAAGAAAATGGCACACCACTCCAGTACCTTTGTCAATAAAACCCCAAATGGGATCATGAAAGAGTCAGACACAACTGAATAACAAAAATATAGCACCTACTAGGTACTTTACAATTACTATATCATTTGATCCTCATAACAGCCCTGAGAGAAGGGAGCTATTATTTTCCTTCTCAGCAGAGAATCTTGCTTTATGTTTCCTTGAAAACTTTGAGGTCATTCACCAAGAGAATCCTCTTACCACCTCCACATCTCACATCACTGATGCTTTCCATCACTGTCCCTTCCTTTACCTTTCTTGCATGAAGAAGTAGACCTTCTCCTTGCCAAGGCTTAACCCTCTACATGCACAATTGATTTCATTTCATCCTATCTTCTCCCACAGATTACCCCTTCTCTCATCCCTATTCTCACTAGTCTTCAATCTCTCCCTTAACTCTAATGCCTTTCCTCTGTTATTTCCAATTTATCATATATAGATATATATCATGCAATACACACATGTACATATTAATACATGTATACACACACACATATATATGTATATATAGACATACAGATACACACATACAAAGTAGACAGTCTTAGTTGTGTTTAGTTGTTGGTATATGGTCGCCCTCCTTAGACTGTAAACTCCTTGAAAACACGGACTATCTTTTACATTTCTTTGCACTATTTAACGGAAGAGTAGGGGCTTAATAAGTGTTTACTGACTGACTATCCAGTGTTTTCAAGCCTGTGCCTCCCAGCACCCACAGTCCCATTGAACAAAAATCTGCCAAAGAGCTGACAAAAAACTATAAACCAGATCCATAATATAAACTCGCCAAGGCAAGAAAACTACCTTCTCACGTTGCCCATTCCCGAAAAGGTGCCTTCCTGATTGTCAGCTGATGAGTGAATAGGTTGGTCTTCAGTCTTCTGTGCTTTGGACTTGACTTTATTTAACCCTAAAGGTTCCAAGAACACCAGAAGTGGGGCAGGGTGCCTTTTATTAGTCTTTTTATCATGTCAAGAAGGGGTCTTGTGCCCCAGGCTCTGGGGCTTTGGACTCTCAACATCCCAAGGACAATCGTTGACCTTTTAAAGAATTTTTACTTCAATAAATGATCCAATTAGTTTATTTCTTATTTTAAATACTCCAGTATCTTGCTTCCCAGTAGGGCCTGGTGAAGCATCAGCACCTTCTGTTGGTTTCATAAGGTGAAGGCAAAGCCTATCTGCCCTACAATAGGATTCCCCAAGACAAGGTTTTTAAAAGGTTCTAGATAAGGAAGTGAGGAATAAAAGCGAAAGGATAGGTCTTCCATCTAGTCCAGGACTAGAAGAGTCCTGGGGTAGTCAGAGTTATGTAGGAGTTCTAGTCAGTAGCACATGTAGAGGGGACTTGATGCAGCCAGGAGCTGGTGGGGGACAAGACCAGACACAGGTAGGTAAGTGCTCATGGAGATAGGTGGATGGCTAGCAACAGTGTGTGCCCCACGTTGAGCGCTGACCTCTGGAGGCATGAAGCAGATGCCCACTCAACTTATACTAGGGGCCCTAGAAGCCTGAAACCAGGAGACCTGACAAAGCTTAGCATGACAGAACATGGAATGAAGCCAACTGCCAATGAGTGACTGAACAGAGGAGGAGACGGAGACAGGGCAGAGGACATTGTCTATGTGGGACCACCAGGGGTTGGAGGCAGAAGCTATGGACTGAGGCTGAGGGGGATGTGAGGGAGACCTGGTCCTGCTTCCTTACCCAATACTATTATGGGCAGGCCTCCTCAGGTGACAGGAAGACAAGGGAAAGTCAGGAAGTCACCATCAGTACCAGCATATCTCCATGATCTGTGCATGGCAACTGTGTCTTTGAAAACTATCATATGTAAGGTGGATTTTAGTGTATGTAAAGTGAATTTTTGTTATTATTTCTTGGAGTTCAGTTTCCCAGGATAGATATGAGTTCCCACAATTATGGTTCAAAACATCTCCACCATGCTTGTGCAGCATTCTATAATAATAAATAATACAAACTTCCACTGCAACTGCGCAGTGAGATGCAGGGATGAGGTGATGTAAACTTGTGAGGCTATTGCTGGCAATATGCCTTCTTTGTCTGTTGCCCTATAAAACAGGTGGTCACTGGTCAGTGAATGGGGAACCCTTAGTATTGAACGCACAAATGCTGTGTGTGCCTTGATTGACCCCCATCAAGGCTGGGGGGCAATCTGTGTTTGCCTCAACTGTCCCCCATCGAGGCTTGAGGGGACTTTGGGAAGCACAAGTTGTGCCTGTCTCGATTGACCCCATGGAGACTCAGGGGTAATTGCTCCCATTTCTCGCCAGCCCCTGTGAGAAGGGTGATTAGGGAATGCTGTAGGAGTTATGCTCCTGTTATCAGCAATCCTCTTCTGAGAAAACTAGACTAGAATAAAGTAAGATTATTAACCGCTTTTTAGTGTCCTGTCTGACCAGATCAAGAGTGAACCTGTCCTAGCAGCCATCCTGTGTGCTGTGTTGATCTGTCTTAGACCTGATAATCTACTTTTATTCTTCCTTGTGTTGGACTATTTATCCTGTTCTAACAATCTGAGTTTATAAGCACTCCTGTCTGTTAGCTACCTAGAATAAATTACCCGGGGGAAAAATGATGAATTTTAAAATCCTGAATTCTATACTGCATGAGATAATACAAAAAAAACTAGCCAGAAGTTTTGAAAACATGGTCAAATGCTAATTACTAGCATCCACAGATCTCTACCATACCCAGTTCTTAAAACACTTAAGTCATACGTGCTTGAATTTCAGCCACAGAAAGAAATTCAACTTGAAAAGCTCAAGAGGAGATTTTTGATAAAGCTATTCTAAAAACCAAAGAAAATGAGATTCCCTATGCACACACACACACACACACACACACACACACGGGCACACGCACAGGCACATGCACACACGCAGACACATGCACACACACATACATATGCCTGTAACATATCTTCCAAAACAGATTACTCCTGAAACTTATGTCCCTTCAATAAAAGACAGGAATTTCAGTCAAAGTCAGTGAATAATAAAGATTTATTGACTGACTCCTGCAAAAGAAACCAGAGATAATGGAGGCATTCTATCATAAACATTCTGAACAAGACAAACATAAGAAACATAAAATCAGGACAAAATAATGAAATAAGTTATTGTCATGCCTCCAGGACAAAAAAAAAAAAGGCTATTTCTTAAAATAAAGATACCTGATCAAAGTTTAGAAGAAAGGACAAAGAGCAATCAAGGGACAAAGATCTACAGGCAAAAGATTTATCTGGAACTTCAAGAACCTAAGTAAGAGACAGAAGAGGAATTAGGGTTAGAGGAAGAATTGGTATTCCATGGACTAAAATGTATACTCTCCTCTAAGATTCTACATTTTGGGTTGTGGGGAATGGGGACAAAACCAGTAGTTAATAAAAGAACAGAAAGAATCGAGAAGGAAGTTACAGGTGGAAGAGTAACTTCCTCAGACCCTGCAGACCATGCTTCAGCTGACACTCTGTTATCCATTTCAGCTGTTTTACCATCCACTCTAGCACTAATATCCTGCTTCTTCCTGCCTGAGCCAACAACTCTGGGCTGAACTGCCAGAAAAAAATATGACTCCATCCTCTGGAACATGTAATACACTCACCTCTAAGGTTGGGCTGTTTTAATTGGTGAGGTGAACGCAGCTAATTCACATCTAGCTGGCCCCAGACCATTCTTCATATTCTATCCCAACACCCAGGGGCTCAAGATCTCCAGCCTCCAGGGAGGTGGGGAATAATGCTGCATGTTTTTCTATTGATTTTTTGAACAAAGGGAACAATTTGGTCTTTTCTAATTTTAAATACATAAATTCACCAAATTATTCTTTTTTTAGTCAACAAAATTACGTCGTTAATCTTTTAAAAAATACATTTATTTTCTTGGCCAACTTACACTCGAAGCACCCTTGGAAGAATCTGGAAAATGCCTCCAAATCCCTTCCCCAACCTCCTATTATAAAGAAGCCTGGGGTGTAACTTAGGTGTCTCCTCCGTTAGACTGGGAGCTTCTTGAGGGCAGGAACCGGGCGGGCCATTTTTGATGAATAAACGCTTGTTGAGCGACTCAGTTTCATAGACTTAAAAATAATATGCCAGGGAAGCTGTTCCCGGCGCCATCAAGTCCGAGCAGTTGGAAGGATGAGTCCCCCCAGCACATGGTTGAAATTGACACCACGTGTTCCTATCGGGCAATTGACATAACTCCAACTTCCTAACGTGCGAATGTATTCTTTTCGTTCTTTGCATCAGGAAATGTTCGTGCTCGTTCATGGTGGTAAAAATGACACATTGACACACCCACACACCCCCTCCCCCACAAAGGGACCGCTGCCGGCCGTGTGGACCCGGGAGCCAGAAACACAGCCCTCGGCAAACATGGGGGGGAGGGGTCTCTTCTGGGACAGATGCTGTGACGTCAGAGCGGATCACGCACATATTCTCGCGAGGCTTGGTCTAAAAGGAGGACGAGGTTTCTTGATCCTAGGCCGCAATCATATCCCTTACCTCGACCTGTTATGGAAAATGCAGATCTAAGTGTGCAATTTTCACTCTCTAGGTCCATTCTTTCAAGTTCAGGGAACTCAGGGGTTAGGTCGAGGAGGGCGGTGAGTAAAGGGTTAACAGAATGCCCCCCCCCCCCCCCCCCCTTAAAGGAGCCCACTGGGAGGACTCCAATTCCCGGAAGCCTGTGCGCGGCCCCTCACGCTACTTCCGGCGAAGAATTCTGGGAATCGTAGTTCGGAGCTATGTGTGCGCAGGCGCAGCTCGCAGCGGGTCTTGCTTTCATCCCTTTGTTTTCAGTGTAACTCAGAGGGAGCTGGACGTAGGAGGGCGAGCAGGTGGGTGAGTGTGTGGGTGGGTGAGTGTGTGTGTGCGTGCGTGCGTGTGAGCGCGTGTGTGCGTGCGCGTGTGTTCGGCTCCGGGCGGCGAGGGCGGGGTGGCGCAGGGTGTATGTTTCGGGGGGCGGGGCGGGCAGGGTAGGGGGTGTTGACCAAGGGTCCCTTTACCCTCCTTCTCCGCGGTCCGGGCCGTGGGTTCGAATGCAGCCCCTGCCATGTGACCTTGCGCGAGTCCTCCCCCCGCAGACCCCCCGCAGACCCCCCGCAGCCCGCAGCCCGGCTCCGAGGTCTCGGGTCTGCAGAGCGCCGCAGCGTTCCAGCCTCTTGACCACTGGGCCAGCGGGGTACAAATGGGGAAACTGAGGCAGCTGTGGTGCGGCGGATGAAACGCCGGCCTAGAGTCAGGCAGACCCTGTACATGTGTGACCCTGGGCCAGTCACTTCCCCTCCGCCTCCGTGTCCTCAACTGTGAAATCCTAAAGGCCTTGCCTCCCAGGGTTGTTGTGGGGATCCGATGAAGTGATGCTTGTGAAAAGTGCTTAGCCCCTGCATTTGTGTTGTTGGGGTTTCCTTGGTCTGTCCTTTCCTTCTCCAGCTCATTTTACAGATGAGGAAACTGAGGCAGAGTGAAGTGACTTGGCCAAGGTCTCACAGCTAGGAAGTGCCTGTGGCTGGATTCGACCTCTGGCAGTGCTGCACGGGCTCATCATCTTTTGTTCTACCCCAGTCTCTGCCATTTTCTTCTCAAGCATCAACACAGCTGTTGCTGTGCCCTCAAACACACTGCCCTCCAACTTCATGGGCTTCCTCAGCTCCTAGCATCAGTGCCTTGACTCCACCCGCACATGGTCCCCTCCATGATCCAGAACCTTCTAGGAGAACACAGCCTCCCATCCTCCCACCTGTCTTTATGCTTTACTCCCCCTCAGCCTATCCTTTGTGTCTACCACGCTCTCAATGCATTATAGCTGCGCAGGCCTTGCTTTGCTGCTTAATTAGCTTGGCTTTGTTAGTTAAGCCTAGTTAACCGGTTCAACCATACACCCCTCCCTTATTCTTCCCCCTCAACCACTTCATTGAGAGGAAGAAATTGTTTCACCTCTTTTCCATGCCCAAGATTGGTAATTATATCCATTACATATTTGTTCCCTGGCTAATCAGTGAAATGAGCCACATGTTTATGTCTAAGCTGATGGGGTTTGGCTGTATGTAGGTACAAGGCCTGGAGGTGGGATGAGTGGTGCTGCTTTCCTCCTGGTGACTCTTCCTTGTTTCTGTGGTCCCAGCAGCCCTTGATGGAGTCTACAGACGCCCAGTCTGGAGCCCCCAAGTCCCTGCTTCGTAGGAAGGCAAAGGTGTTAGAGGACAAGCTTGAGGATGCAAGAGGTCATCCTAGGAGGAAACATACCTGCCCCGAAACCTTTCACCAGAGTTTTTGTGCAGATGCGGATGAGAAGGAGCTGCTGATACCAAAGTAGTTCAGCCCCTCTGACTGAGGAGACTCAACCTGGGAAAGCCTATCAAGGAGGTTCTACCTATGAAGGACTTGGGCCTAATGCTTCAGGGGAGAGGTGAGAAGTGCAGGTGCCTAGTGTGGGGTATTTCTGAGGAGATGATGTGCAAGGAAGTGGTAGAGAGAGAAGGGATCACTTTATAAAGCCAACTGCAGTGTTTATCTCCTTCCTCCCCCTCCCCCAAACCCACGTACCCTATAAACAGGAGATGGTACTACAGGATTGGCAAATTGGTCCCAGTTTTCTGAAATGAGAAGTGAATACAGTTGGCAAAATACAGGCCAGAAGGCTTCACTTTGAGCCCCATTAAACATCCTAGCTCATTAAAGAATGGTTAGTGAACATTTAGAAAGCTAGCAGGGCTTTATCAAGAGCTCTGTCAGAAATAGAGTGACATGGCTCTGGCATGACATCACAGAATCTCAGTGAGGTCATCTTGTCCAGCCTACTTGCAGGAAGTAAGACCTCTCATCCCGCTTCTGACACTCCCCTCTGTGTGACCTACAGCAGGTCATTTGCCACCTGAGACTATTTCTTTAGTAGTAAACTGAGGGAGTCAGAATCAGTGGCCTCCAAGGTCCCTTCTCATTCTAAATCTGTGACCCTCTGCTCCCAGCTGCAAGGTTCACCCACTGTTCTGGGTCTGCCCTTGCAGGCGAGCGGCATCAGACTCATCTGTCTTTTATAGCATAACTCCTCACGCACCTGAAGACAGGCACTGTCAGGCACACCTTGTCCCCCAAGCCTTCTCTTTTCCATGTTAAACATCCCTCATTGCCTGAGCTGGTCCTCACGTGGCATAATTTTGAGGCTCTCTATTATCTGAGAATCTCAGAGTTTGAAGGGACATCGGAATCCGTCCTGTCAAAGTTGCACCTGAACAGGAATCCCATCTTCTCCCCTGTAGACACCTTATTCATGTTCTGTCATCAACATCCTCATCAGTGTCTCTGTTTACCAACGTCCTTCCTAAAATACGGTGTTCGGGATGGAACTTGACACTGCAGATGAGGCTTGATCAGAAGTGAGGGCTCTCACTTCTCTCATTCTGGGGAGCATTCTTCCCTTAATAATAACCATCATTTATATGACACTTTAAATCTGTTAGTAGAAAATCGGTATCAAAAAGAAGCTTCAAGAATAAATTATACCTAATGAGCTTGCCATGTAACTGTCCCTGCTTGAACGGCTGTTTGGAAATTCAGACTAATAAAACAAGAAAAGAATATGGCAAGAATCCAATTTACCTTTTAAAAAAAAACAAACAAGAAAAGACCTAAAACATACATATAGGTATACATATCTTGTGTCAGCATGCATGGTGCATATATGTGCATGTATGTACAAGATATCCTCCTCCCCTCTGTGACTATAGGGGGCTGAAAATCCTGTACTTGATGCTCCGAGTGCTTTACAGTGGTTCTTTGTGTGTAGCCACTGAACCATTTTTTAACTCACCTATTATTATCCAACCCAGATCTCCATCCTGTCCACAAGAAGAGCATGAATTAAACTGCATCCCTGGCACTCTCCTAATCTACCAGTCGGGTCACCCTCTCCAGAATGATGCCATGTGGGCTCTACATGACTCCCACGTCCTTGATGTTCATGGCAGGCAGGCAGTCATGAGGCAGGGTTGGTTCCCCTTGTAACTTCTTTCTCCTCCCTCAGTTCTGTCTTCTCAAGACTCTGCCCTTCCCCAGGGAAGTAGAATTACAGAGAAAGGAGTGGCTTCTGGATTCCTGATGGCCAGATCCCAGGTGAGTTCAGATTTCCTGTCTTTCCTGAGATTCCATCTTATTTCTCAAAATGTGGATGCATTTCTTTCCCTTTTCCTTCATCTTTATTCATACTATTCATATCAATGGACCTAAACCTCAGTCTGTTTTTTCATAGAATATCCTGTCTCTTTTTATGCATGAGGATTTCGAAGGCACATTGGAGTCATCTACTCTAACGTGGTCAGTTTTCAGAGTAGAGAGTCCCAGCAAGGCCAAGTGACGTATGCAGGATCACACAGCTAATAATAATAGATCAGATTCAGACCTAGCCACCCTCCCTCCAAATCCAATGTGTTTTACAGTATACAAGCAGGTCTTTCTGTGCTAAGGTCAAAGGACATTAATACCAAGGACAAAAAAGAATTATCCTTGCTGAGGACCACAAAATAAGTGAAAGCCTACTAGACGTTTACACACAGACCTGTCTGCTCAGGCCTCTTTGCTCCCCACTTTGGCTCTTCCTATAGCCTCACACTGGCTTAACTGCACTAAGAGTTTTGAGGACATCTTTCCATCGACAAAGAGGTGCCTCAGAAGTATAATTGCTGGGGAACTGTCCGTACTGCACTTCTGGCCAATAGCAAAAGTGGATATTGGAGAGGAAAGGCCCAGCTAAGGCTTCCAAGTGCATAGACAGTACCCCTGACCTGGGCAGAGCCATGTGTGCATGGGGGGTCATGGAGACAGGTTTTGTTCAGTCAGCACCATCTCCTGACCCAGGGTCCTTCTGGGAGGATCCTCTAGGCGACAGGATATTTGGTCTGGGGGTTCATTGATGCACTAGAAGAGCCTTCCTGAGCTGTCAGAGAGGAAGGAGATAACCAGTCCAAAGAAGGGGTCATGTGAGAGGTCAGTGATTTTTTTAGAGTCATAGGCCTTTTGTGGATGAGCAAGGAGGAAAAACAAAGGTGTTTTCAAGCCCTTGTTCATTCCTTCTGTTTGTAACCAGAGGCCCAGCCAGGATGCAGTCTTGCTAAGGCTTAAGAATTCAAATTCCTTGTGAGGCTCAAGGTGGGCAGAGGATAAGAATTACCACTTTGAGGCAATGTGGTGCAGTGGGTACACTATGGGACTTGGGAGTCGGAGGACCTGGCTTCAAATCCTATGTGGCCCTGAGCTTATTTTCTTAATTTCTATGTCTTCCAGCTTCCTTATATATAAAATGAAGGATCTAGACTCATGGGCCTCTGCTCTCCCTTCTAGCTTTAAGTTTGTGGTCTTGTGATGTATTCTACAAATCTGAGTGTCTCTAGGCCAATAGTACAAGGATAGGATTTGGGGGCCAGATCCCAGGAGACCCCAAAGGTCTTATTTGAAGCCACATTTACAGTAGGAGGGATTCCCACTGGTGAAGTAAGCCAGAGAGAGGGGCCAGGAGTGTTGGAAGATGAGTTATTGAGTGTCTCAGAAGCCAGGCACGACCCCACACCTGTCTGCCAGTGGAATCCCCACCGACACCATAGGGAGCGTCAACAGTGCAGGCAGGAGGAGAGAGGCACATCTCCTGCTCTACTTTCCTCTTGAGCATGTGTCTTCTGGGGAGGTGTGAGGGCCACATGGAAGGACAGCTGCCAGGGAGTCTTTCCACTAGTTCTTAAGGGCTGTGGTGTTCTGTGGCAGGAAACTGAAGAGTGGAGGTCTAGTGGGCAGTTCTGGACTGCAGGATGCATGAGCTGTGTCTGTGGTCCCAGTGGTATCAGCAGCCAGCGGGACCTGGGACAGACCCTTCCAGTGTCAGCGGTCAGTGGGACCCAAGACAGACCTTTCCTGTAGGGTTAAAGGGCATTTTCTTATTGATAGACATTAATGTAGGTCTCCCTGCCCACTGAGAAACCATGGTAGGGCTGTTGGCTATGGAGACAGACTTTCCAATCCCTGTTGATGAATATACCTAAGATATTTCAGTATTGCCTTCAAGAAGTCTGGTAGTCATACCCCTACATTGGGGATTAGTTATATATGGAGCACTAAAGAACCTACCTGAATTTGTACAGGTTTCCTGTGGCACTGGTGTTCCTAATGTGCATTTGTGCAGTGGGCAGAGCAAGTGGGCAGCCAGAGTACTGTTTGTTGCCCTTGGAGTACGGTGGGAGAGATCAAAGAAAGCCATCAGCACATTGGCTGAATCCCCTTGGGAGGGCTTTGGGTAGAGCTTGGAGAAGGGTCCCAGACCGGGCAGCCTGGATAGGTAGGATGTGCATTGTGGGAAAAATTAATTCCAGACTGATGAGATCACAGATCCATTTGAGTATGATTGGTGATGCTGGATAATTTTCAAAGCACTAATTTACTCTGTTGTCTTATGTGAGCCAGGCATATCCTTTGTCTATTGGACAGTAATTATTGTCTTATAAACTTATATTGATTCCCTATAAATTCTATCAATTATCCATCATATTTACCCTTACTTTACTCTTGAATTTACTGGGGTATAGTTATGTGTACAATGCAGAATATAGTTTAAAGTGATGATCAGAGTACTTGAGTCCTTAGGAAATACCTGACACAGAGCACTCAGAACCCTTGTTGCCATGAGAGCCCGTCCCTCCCTGTCCCTCCGCATTCTGCCTGCCTCATGTTTCTCCACACTCAGCACTGGTTGCTGGGTGAGCAACATGTTGTGATCATTGACATTTGACACTGTGACATTGACAGGTATCATTGACGTTCCAAGATGTGGCTGTGGACTTCTCCCCGGAGGAATGGGGGCTGTTGGCGCCTGCCCAGAAAACCCTGTACAGGGACGTGATGCTGGAAAACTATGAGAACTTTGTCTCCCTCGGTACGGATGGCTTCTTTCTCATGAATCATCATGTGGCCGTTGCCCCTGTCTGTATTTTTTCTTCCTAAAGGCTGTATGATGTCTGAGCTGCTCTGCCAAGTTCTGGCTGGTTGCAAAGTCTATAGAGTCTGTCTGTTCCCTCTTCCCTGGTGAAGCTCCATGCAGCTCATGACTCTACCTCTGAAGCCATGACTTCCTGCCTGCCTTTTGTCTAGGTCAGATACTCTCCACCAGAGCCCCAGGGTAGGCCCCTGAAGGCACAAAAGGAAAGGTTCCCCTCTCTTTAACAGGGAATTTTCTGAGCCCAAGATGAAGTCAACTCTGACCCCCATACTTCTGAGAAATATTACAGGGTATAGCCTTTTATGCTCCTTGATACCGTGTTCTGGGTCCATGTGACATAGGTTCTTTGGCCTAAAGGAAAAAAGTCTAAGAGTAAATATTCAGCGTATTCCCATTTCTTTTTCACTGAACAGGTCTTCCCATTTCCAAACCCAATACAATTTCCCAGTTGGAGAGGAGAGAAACACCTTGGATTGCAGAGGGAAAAGGTTCACTGAGCACTTACCTGGGTAAGTAAATAAAAGCCATGCAGCAGAAATGCTGGATGGGGGCTGTCCTTCAAGGCCCTTGGGCATGGGGATTCAGCTTGTGCTCCTCCCTAGAGCTGCTGCCCTGTCTTTCCCCTTCAGCAGATCATTTTTCTGGTGCAGAGGCACTCATCTTTTGATCCAAAGCCATTTTCCAGTTGTGGGGTCCACCCCATCAACTCTTGGTGATAGCTGTGATATCATTTGTCTCTGGTCACCCTGTTTATTGCTTGTACCTATATAAATATCTGAGACCATGGATTTTATTTCTGGCTTCTGTCTTAGATTTGCTTTTTAACATGGCTGCTTTTTTTCTTCTGCTATGGTAACTATTCTCCTAAAAGGCATCTAGGTTTAGCTACCCAGTGTGCTCTACCACCCCCTGTCCTCCTTGGTTAGAGTCTGAAGACTTGGGGCAAATACTTTCTAACTTTCTAACTTGAAGTACTTGTCTTCTCTGGCAAGGAAGCCTGTGGTAACTTTTAATCTGGGATCCAGAAGTTAAATCAACAACCACTTAAGTGCTTACTTTGTGCCAAGGTTGATGCTAAGTACATGTTAAAGAGAAAAAGCAAGAAGAGCTGCAGCCTGCCTTCTTCACCAGCTCTTTATCTCCCCAGTCTGCCCCTTTCTCTTGGATCTCTTACCATCTCCTGGCTGCCCTAGTGGAGATGTCACCTCTGCCCCCAAGACCTTTGAGTTCTTGCCCAGAACTTCTCCTTGTTTAGCAATGTCTTCCAGACTCTCTGTTCATTGTTCCTTTCCTTGCACCTTTCCCTTCTAAAGTCTGCCATCTTCTAGTCTCCTGACACAGACAAGGATTTTGGTTGGGATCTTTATATCCTTTTCCTTTTGAGAAAAAAATCTCAAAGCCTCTCTTCCAACTTTTTAAGGAATGCTTCCTTCACCCTGCCCTTTTACTTGAAGGGCTTCTTTTGCCTCTTCTCCTTCTTTTCCAGGAGGGTCAGCAGCCTTCCCTTGAGCTCTTGGCTTTGGCCAGGAGCCCTCAGCAGACACTCCAGGTCAATCTCGGCAGAGCACTTACTGCTTCCCACACTTGCTGGAACAGCACATTGAGTCCTTGTTCTGTCACGTGAGATGTTCTTTTCTCCAGCACTTGCAGGAGGCTGTAAGGACAAGTTGCCTATTGGTCCCACCTTCCTGAATGCTTCTACACAGATGTTCACGTTTTTTTCCTCAGGCTGATTTTGAATAGCAATTAGTGGCTTCCTGCAAGAGCCTAGGACTCACTTCTCTGTATGTACAGTTTGTCAGAGTCTCCCTTAAATTGTCATGGCCTAAACCAAAAAGACCTGCTAGTATAGAGTTAGATTTTTACATTCTGTAACCTAAACATTGTCAAATAATGATAATTATAGCCAGCATTTATATAGTGCCTTGACCCCAGGTCTAACACCTTCTTCCAAACTTCTCTGCATTTATGGTCTCAGGGAATTTCCTGAAGCACTGAGAGATTAATTAGCTTGCCTGGGATCACACAGCCAGCATATGTCAGAGATAGGACTTGAACCCAGATCTCCTATAATCTGAGGCCGGCCTTCTGGGCTGCCTTTCAGTAATGACAATTATTATTATAGAAGAAGCATCCCACATACCTTTACATCAGTAGCAGAACTGACAAGTTTTTGATTTCATTAAAAGTGTTGATTAAAATACTAGAAAGAACGTGTTTAGCTACAGATGTCTGAGGAATAAAATTAGAGAACTTAATCCAAATCATCAAAATCCTTTAGACAAGACTCTTGATTAATTCATTAAAAAAATTAACACATAATAAATAACTGGCTGCAAATCCTCTGGACTATGCTGTCTGCCAACATGTATTTATTCGTCAGGGTCCACAAAGAGATGTTGAGAGATTTTGTTAAATGAATCAATAAAAAGCAGGTTCTTGATTTCTTTTTTGAAAATTATTTTAATTATTTTTCCATTAGCCACAATCTAGTTTCTCTCCCTTCCACCTTCATCCCCCACTTTGAAAAAAACAAAAAACCTTCAAACAAATATGCATAGTCAAGCAAAACAGTTCCCATGTTGTCCATGTCTAAAAAACATATGTCTCATTCTGCACCAAGTCTCTCACCTCTATTTTTTATTATTGCTCCTGTGGAATTGTGGTTGATAATTGTGTTGATCAAAGTCCCTTAAATCTTTCAAAATTGTTCACTTTACATTGTTATTGTAGTATGAATTGTTCTCCCGGTTCTGTTTACTTTACTCTTAACTCTACATCAGTTCATACAAGCCTTCCTAGGTTTCCCTGAAACCATCCCCTTTAACATTTAACATTTCCTGCAGCACCATACTACTCCATTACATTTGCAATGATTTGTTCAAATATTCCCCAATTGATGGACACCCTTTAATTACTACTTCCTTGCCACTACAAAAATTGCTACTGTGGTACATAGTATTGTGGTACATATAGGTCCTTTTCTTCTTTCTTTGATCTCTTTGGGATATAGATCTAGGAGTGGTATTGTTGGTTCAGAGGAAATGCACCATTTAATCACTTTTAGGGCAGAATTCCAAATTGCTCCTTAGAGGGACTTGACCAGTGCACAACTCCACCAGCTGTATATTAGTGTGCCTATTTTCTCTCAGCTCCCTCCCACACTGATCATTTTTTTCTTGCTTTAATTTTCATTTCTCTGATCACTAGTGATTTGGAGCATTTTTAATAGCAATTGATAGTGTGGATTTCTTCATTTGAAAACTTCCATTTCATATCCTTTGACCTAGTCACTTGATTTCTGCATCTCTTATTCACCAGCCAAGAAGAAATGAACTTGGTTTTGCATTATCTCTTCCTATAAAATTGACCCTGAGATCCCATGGAGGTCAAAGAAAGAAAAACCCTATGTATGCTAAAATATCCATAGCATGACTTTGTGATGCTTTATCAAAAAACTAAAACTGACTGTACTTCAGTTGGGCAACAGTGGAAGAAATTGTGTTCTGTGAGTGCAGAGGAATTTTATCATTATTCTGTAAGAAATGACAAAGAGGAGGAATTCACAGAAATATGGTAAGACACATATTAATGAACACGCAGTAAAATGAGCAGAACCAGGAAAAAAATATACAGTGTCTGTAATAATGCAAATGAAAGGAGCACTAAAATGAAGCCAGATTCACAGTAATTGTAATGATCAATCTCGGTTCCAGAGAACAGATAAGGAATCCTACCCCTCTACTCTCAGTAAAGAGGCAGGAGGACAGGATGTTACATACTCTTTCAGATTTGGTCACTGTATCAGTTGGTTTGGCTTCACTGTTTTTCTTTGTTATGAAGGAGGATTCAGTTTGTGTGTGGTAATTGGCAAGGGAGGGTGCATTCTCAGAAATGTCTGTGTTGTTAAAAACAAAAGGTATCAATAAAACTTATTTTTGAAAAAATTGTCCTAAGTATTACGAATCCATGCTTTGTTTTCTGATGGCATACAAGACATCTATTTGATAAGAAAGAGGTACCTAAATTTTGTCAGAAATTGGCTTCAAGTTTAACTGTCTTTAATTTCCAGAATTTTTTGAAAATTTAGGCACTTAGGTGTCTAGGTATCCTAACTTCACTTGCTAAGGACTTCTTCTTCTTCTGGCAATTTTAAAGATCTTCTGATTGTTCCAGATCAGTCACTGATTCTCCATGAATGAGGAGACAAAATCTAGAATTTGGAAGAAGCCACTGATTTTTTTTTCCAGTACAGCAGTCAGTGAGTATTGACATGTTTTTGTTTCTTTCAGATTCCTTTGGTCAGAAGACAAGATATGAAACCACTGAGTCAGCATTAAAGCAGTGTATTTCTACACATGAGAGACTTACATCCAGTGAGAGACTTACAAAGAATGATCCCCATGATTCTAAATTAGTAGAAACTTGGCATTATGATATCAGGTTAGAGAGGCAGAAAGGCAACCAAAAGAGACAGTCCAGGCAAGTAATAGTCACTCACAAAAAAACTTCAAATGAACCAAGTGTTCATGAAGGAACAAGTTTCTCCTTGTGGAGAAAGCTCAACCCAGGCTCAGTTTTTGATACACAACAGAGAGTTTCTGTAAGAAAATGTCCCTATAAATGTGATACACTTGGAAAGAACTTTAAACAATTTTCAGACCTAATTAAACATAATCGAATCTCCTTGGGCAAGAAAATGTCTAAGTATAATAAATGCAGAAAGCCCTTCAGCTACCACTCAAACCTTATTTATTACCATAGAATACATTCTCAAGGGAAAGCATGTAAATGTAATGAATGTGGCAAAGCTTCCAACATTAACTCATGCCTTACTGCAAACCAAAGAATTCATTCTGCAGAGAAGCCCTGTAAATGTAAAGAATGTGGGAAAGCCTTCAGTCGAAAGGGAAACCTTAAAGTACACAAGATTATTCATACTGGAGAGAAACCATTTGAATGTAATGAATATGAAAAAGCCTTCAGGAATAATCAATACTTAATTCAACATCAAACAAATACTGGAGAGAAATATTTTGAATGTAATGAATGTGGGAAAGGCTTCAGGAAAAGCTCATCCCTTATACAACATCAAAGAATTCATACTGGAGAGAAACCATTTGAATGCAATGAGTGTGGCAAAGCATTCAGCCAGAAGGGAAGCCTTAATGCACACCAGAGAATTCACACTGGAGAGAAACCCTATAAATGTAAAGAATGTGGGCAAGCCTTCAACTGGATGGGAAACCTGAATACACATAAGAAAATTCATACTGGAGAGAAACCATATATATGTGATGAATGTGGAAAAGTCTTTAGCAGGAAGGGGAGCCTTATTGCTCATACCAGAATTCATACTGGAGAAAAACCTTTTCAGTGCAATGAATGTGGAATATCTTTCAAATGGCGTAGATACCTTAAGGAACATAAGAAAATTCATACTGGTGAGAAACACCTTGAATGTAATCAGTGTGGGAAAGGTTTGAGGAAGACCTCATCCCTTATGCAACATCAAAGGATTCATAATGGAGAAAAACCTTATAAGTGTAATGAATGTGGAAACTCTTTCAACCGGAAGGAACATCTTAAAACACATAAAATAATTCATACTGGAGAGAAACCATTTGAATGTCATGAATGTGGGAAAGCCTTCAACCAGAAGGGAAGCCTTAACATACATCAAAGAATTCATACTGGAGAGAAACCATATAAGTGTAAAGAGTGTGGGAAAGCCTTCAGATGGAAGGGAAACCTCAATACACATGAGAAAACTCATACTGGAGTGAAACCCTATAAATGTAATGAATGTGGGAAATCCTTCAGCCGGAAGGGAAACCTTAATGCACATAATAGAATTCATACTGGAGAGAAGCCTTTCCAGTGCAATGAGTGTGGGATAGCTTTCAAATGACCTGCATACCTAGCTGACCATAAGACAATTTGTCCTGGAGCTAAACCCTTTGGATATAATGTGTTTGGGAAAGTTTTCAGAGGAATACGTTGCAGATCAAATAATTGTTTCTGAGGACAGTCTCCATTAATGTGAAGAATATAGCTCATCCCTCATCAGAGACTTCATGTTAGAGGTGAACTGTAGGGTTGTTATAATGAGGAGATGTCATAAATTCATCATTTATTAAATACTGAAAATCAAGGTGTTAGATTTTTTTTTCACCAACTACATCATCATTGTTTCTTTGAGAGTGGAAAATGACTCTATCCTTTCTGTCCTTCTTGTTTATACCTATTAAATGCTATTAGGTGCAATTAAAATTACATTGTATTCAGTACTTGAGAAGATTAAATCAAAGATAATTCTTGATTTATAGCTTACATAGGGGTAAAAGGGAGCGGAAAATATGACATAACTAATATACATACATATAGATATATAAATGTATACATATATATATAATTGTATGAGATATACAATGAGAAGTGTGTGAAGTCTAAGCAGGGAAATAGAATATCTGGGGGATGAGGGCAGTGAGGGATTGGTGAAGTCTTCATGGAGGAGAGGCTATTTGTGCAGTGATGTAAAGAAACCGCAGGATTTTATTAACATAGATGGCAGTGAGAAGGATGTTACTGGGCTAGGGAATACCATGGGAAACATCCTGGAGGCAGGATCGAATGGGGCTTTAGGAGGACTTGGTCAATAATCTGGTTTGTCTGGAAGATAGTACATGTATGAAAAGTAATTAGAGTATAGAAGGCAGCACTTCTTCCTGAGTCAGCTACTGGGCTCCAATCCCAGACCAAACCCAGAATGGTAATTCACTACCAGTGTGCCTTTGGGCAAGTCATTTAACCTCTCTGGGTGTTGAACTCCTCATCTGTAAAATGTAAATTAGAAACCATCTAGGGTTGTTTCTGAGAGGCAGTGTGGTGTAATCAATAGAAAGTATGCCTTGAGTCAAGTCAATCTGATTTCTTTTCTTATCTCTGACACATATTGGCTGTTTGACCATAGGCAAATCCCGTAATCCATCAGGCAACTCTCTAAGTTTTAGTGACTAGTCTTCATTGGTGGAAGGAGTTTCCACAGAGAGTTTTCCCAGACTGAGGAGATCTCACATTTAGCACAAAGTTCCTTTCAGCTCTTTCCACGAAGATGCCATTTTACTTTTATCTTCTAATACCCAGCACATAGGGCAGTGCTTTTCATTTAAAAAGCATTTCATAGAAATGCTTTAACAATTCAATGATGAGGCTGTCAGTAGGATGAGATCAAAAGGTGTGGTGATACCAATTTGGGTAGGACTCTGATTGCCAAGGCTGGAAAGTTTGAACTTTTTTGATAGGCAATTGAAAGTCACTGAAAGGTTTTGAACAGAGGAAGGGAAATGATCAGATTTAAGCATAAACATAATGAATATGTTAATAACCAGTATTTATGTAGCACCTTAAGGCTTACAAAGTTATTTATGTAAAAGTCTATGTATATACAATCACAAATATGTATAGCCTAATTTGTATACATATGTATATGTATATGCATAACTTTATTTGATACAACCTGTGAGGTAAGTGCTATTATTATCTCCGTTTTACAAATAAGGAAACTGAGGAAAAGTTCAATGACTTGAAAGTCACACAATACATGTTTGAGGTCAAATTTGAACTCAGGTCTTTCTATGTCTGTGCCACCAATTGACCTGTCTTTGTGATGGATTGGAGAAGGCATTAGAGAAAGAACTAGTTAATAACTTATTGCCACAGTCCAAATTGGTGATCTTGGGGGCCTACATGATGGTGTTGGTAGTAGAGATAGCCCCACACCAATGCACACCCACCCTCCCTTCTGCCTTACTTTACTGCCACTATACCTCTTGGGAACTACAAACCATTCAAGACAAATGGCTTTTTATTTTGAACCTTTGTCTCATATGTTCCTTCACTTTGAAAACATTCTTTAAGCCACCTTGGGCTTTCTTGCCGCCCTCTGCTTATGGAAGCCTTGTCTTCACTTCTAATGTCACTTAGGGCCCTAGAACTAGAAGGAATCTAAGAAGCCTTCAAGTCCAGCTTCTTTATTTTACTTTGGAGGAGACTGAAGCCCAGGGAGATGTTGGAATGTGTCCAAATTCTCCTTGGTATTAAGTATCAGAGGCAAGATTTAATCCCAGGCTGACCCTCTGACTCCAGAACCTGGCTCCATCAACCTCCCACAAATTTGTCACTCCAAGAACATCCTGTCTAAATTCTCTGCACCCCTGACAAATCTTTGCCATTGCCTGCTATCGTAGGGCATGTTGAACCGTGAAAGCTCCAATTCATTTCATGGCAGCTGCTTTGTGGTATCCATGAGCCTTTCTTATGATACGTGTAAGGATATGTTTACTTTGAAAGGGCTATGACTCCACTTTCAGAACTGTAAATGAATTCATTTTGCTTGCTATAAAGTATGTACATGCATGAATACCTTTGTACGTGGCTATGTTAATATGTAAGACTTTTTTCCCCTCGTTAAGGTCTTTGTGTGTTGGAAGTTTTTGTCTCCTTCATAAGAATCTGAATTAGCTTTCTTGTAGTGAATCCCACCTAGCCCTATATAAATGGCAGCTATTATTGTCATTGCAATAGCACCCGCTTCACAGTTTACCCATCCCTGGTTTCTCCTCTCCCACTTAAATATATTCTTTAAAGCAGTGGTCTCTAAACATTTTTGATGGTGCACCCCTATCAGTAAAAAAAAAAAATTAAGTACACATCCTAATATATGAGTATTTACTTCTTAAGAATACACTTGTACAAATATATTTAGGGCAGCTCGGTGGCGCCACAGTGCATAGAGTGCTGGGCCTGAAGTCAAGAAGACTTCATCTTCCTGAGTTCAAATCTGACCTCAGACACTTCCTAGCTGTGTGACCCTGGACAAGTCACTTCACCCTGTTTGCCTCAGTTTCCTCATCTGTAAATTGATCTGGAGAAGGAAATGGCAGACTACTCTAGTATCTTTGTCAAGAAAACTCCAAACGGGGTCACAGACTGAAAGATGACTGATGAACAAAAATAAATGTATTATGATTATTATAAACCATATACAAAGTATAAATTTAAAATGTTGAAATAATAGTTTTAATGTTTATTTTATTATTTTTTATTTGTTTATGTTATAATATTTATTTTATTATTGATCAAAACCATTAACATCCCTTTTTTTTAAAGTGAATGTAATGAGGCAGCTAAGTAGCAGAGTAGAATCAGGAAGACCTGGGTTCAGATCCATCCTCAGACACTTTCTAGCTGTGTGACCTTGGGCAAGTCACTTAACCTCAGCCTGCCTCATTTTCCTCATCTGTAAAATGAGGTTGATAATAAAAGCATCTGCCTTCCAGGGTTGTTGTGAGGATAAAATGAGATAATAAATGCAAATAACTTTGCAGACCTGAGAGCTCTATACAAATGTTAACTAGCACTGCTATTATTATATAACAGACACGTGAAAAGGAGCTTTTTCATATACGTCCATAGCTTATACACCATAAATAAGCATTTATTTTCTTTGAAAGCTTCAGGACTTCATGCTCCAGTCACCAGATGGTAGAGCTTTATGCCCAACATTGCAACTTGGTGTACCTTTATTGATTCTTTCTAGATTCACTGGCTTCTGGAAGGACACCATTTGGCAAACGTGTCCAGGACAGGACTGCTTCGTCAGCATTGTACATACTTCAGAAGGTCACCCTTAGCAATTAAATGTTTAAAAACCCATAAGTCTTTCTACCGCTTCTTGGTCAGATTTTGTTTTTTTGTTTCACCTCATCTGTCTAGTTAGTCGAGTCTCCTCCACCAGCTGTATTTGCTTCCTCAATTCTCTCACCTTCACAATAAACATTGAGCCAGAAACAGGGGCCCTGTCCGACTGCTTTAACCAAAACCATAAACATCCAGCACAGTCTGACTGTTTTGGCTCCAGGGTAGACCAGGGCCATTCAGTCACTTTATTTGACTGAGAATTAGCAGATGATTTGAGCATGTGTCCTTCTAGGCCATTATATCCAGTTGTGGATGAGCCAGCACTGGATTATTGCATCAGATCATACCTATTCTCAACTTTTGCAGTTACTTGCAAATAGCTATTCTTTTCTTTAATAACGACAACTTTCTTATGCTTCTCTTTTCAACTTAAGATTAAACACAGGGTAACAAACTGCACAATGAAGCCCCTGCTTACTGTGATGACTGAAGGAACCACTTTTTTTCCTTTTGCATCTATTCTCAGAAGTACCCCTGATTTCAACAGCAACTTTGGAATAGGCTCTGGTGTTACTAATAGAGTGAAAGGGTTTTGCTTTTTTAAATCGGGTCAAACAACATTACTTTTAACATGAACTATTTATTTAAAAGTCTTATAGTACTTTTTGGAAAGTCAAATTAGTCACTAGACATTAAGCACCTACTATGTGCTAGCACTGGAGATACGTAAAAAGGCAAAAGACAAGTCCTTGCCCTCTAGATGTTTACAATCTTATGGGGAGGAAAACAATACAAAAGAACACATAAAAGCAATAGGGAGAAGGAGGGGAAGAAAATACTCAGTGTGGGGGCATGTCAGAGGAGGAGTGTAGCCAGGTGGGAAACAAAGAGCTGGCTGACTTGGGCTTCCTTCTAAATGGCGGTTCAAGGAGGAGAGGTCTCCAGCCTCCAATCAGAGGAGGAAGGTCCCCTGAGGAGAGTTTACTGAAGAGGGGTGAGTTCCAAGGCTGATGTGATCTTGCAGGATAAAGAAGTTCCTGGGGCAAGATAGAAAAAGTCCAGGAGTGCATCCAGGTAGGAAATGGAAAGTCAAGAACAAGCATTTGCTAAGTGCCTATGATGTATCAGGCACTGAATTAAGTGCTGGGGATAAAAGAAAGGACCCCCCCCCCAAAAAAAAAATCAGGTAACTACCCAGTCCTTGCTCTCAAGGAGCTCACAGTGTAATGGGAGAGATAACATGCAAACAGCTATGTACAAACTAGACATATATAGGATAAGTTGGAGGTAATCAATAGAGGGAAAGCAGCACCAGCATGAAGGAAGGAAAGTCTTCTTGTAGAAGGTGGGATCCAAGCCAGAAATACTAAAATAGAAAACAGAATGGTGGAATGTTTTCTTGCCCACTGCTTGTTGGATCTGAGTCCAAGGGTGAAAATTCATCCCTGTGTACAAGATGTACATGGCTACTTACTTCTAGAAAATAGACTTTGAAGGTAAATAGTCCATCCTCCAAGTTCTGAAGCATTATTTATTTGGGGAGTGCAATATCTGGTAGGCAGCAAGGGATCTAGTTTGAAACAAAAGCCAGATGGACTTTACTCTTTTGAGAGGCTATTTCCTCATTGTATTTTCTCCTATTAAAAAATATGCTGACCTCATCAAATTAGTCATAATGAACTTTTAAAAACACCTTGTCCATATACCCAATTCAGAACTATTCTCTGGGGTACTGGGTAGGTCTAAGAATTGCTCTTTCATTTTCTCGCCTAATATCACCAAGGAAAAAATTAATAAATATAAGGCATGGATCTTATACAAGTCCACATGTACAGGTAAAAATCTCAATTGCCCCCAAACCCAGAGTTATATCAATCCAGCAGAGAACATATTACAAAGTTTATTGGAGATTACTGCTTATTGTAGGCTTGGTTTGGTGTTTGAGGGAATGGGGTAAAGAAAGAATTCCTTCTTGAGTATTGACTGTAGTTTATGTGTTTCTAATTAAAGTTTCCTCTGGTAACCTTAGATCATGAAATGTGGCCCCCCTACCCAAAAAAATAGATAATTTGGTACATTGGCAGAGAATCCAGTGCATGGACTGCATTGGAATATCCACGTGGCATTTTTTCTTAAACCCTGAGCCCACTAAAGGTAAGGAGGTCTTTAAAAAAATCTCTTTAAGCCTATGGAGAACTGCCTTGGGTTCTACACACTTCAAAGGCATCAGGGTTCTGTGTTTTTTGAACTGACCAATGAGAATCTGCTCCTATTCTGTTCCTTGCCTCAAGGACTTTAGCTGACTTTGGGGAATTTGTATGAACACAAAAGAATTGGGTCTAATGTCTTGACACCACCAAGCTATCCTTCAGAGATGCCTGGATTCCTGTCCAGAAGTTTGGCCCACTGTCTTGTACCTGGACTCTCAGAAGAGAACGAAGGGATCGTTGCCAGCCTTCATTACCAGACTTCCAAAAAGTTGTATTGTTTTCTGTACCTTGGCTCTGTAACTAATCATGTTGTCCTCAATCCTGTGATATCAACTGCCCTGTTTTTCCTTTGTTCCATATTCCCCAAAACCTATAAAAAAAAGGAACTCTCCTTTTGCTTGGGGGCTTCTGCATAAAATGGAGGCAATCCATTGACCCATTTGTGGACAGGCAGTATGCCCAATGTTATCTTGCTCAGAGAACTGCCTCAATTTACCCTTCTTGTTAAATTTTACTCATGACAGTAACTTTTGGGGCATAGTTCCAAATTGTTTCCCAGAATGGCTAGACCAATTCACAGCTACCCCAACACTGGATTAACATAATTGTTTTCCCCTAGTCCCTCCAACATTTGCCATTGTTGCTAATCTGATAGGTGTGAGGTGGAACTTTAGAGATGGTTTAATCTGTATTTTTCCAATTTGGGGTCATTTAGAGCATTTTTTCAAATGCTTGCTGATAACATGGTTTTCTTTTGAAAATTGCCTGTTCATAACCTTAGACCATTTATCAACTAGGGAATTATTCCTAATCTTATACATTTGAATCCCTTCTTATTTCTTATACATAAGACCTTTAACAGAAACTTGTTACAAAGATTGTTTTCCCAGTTACCTGTTCATAAAATATTCCTAAACTATATGGAAGTTAATAAAAGGAGGTTTACTTGATAATAGCATGGGGTGGATTTTCAACAAGCATACAGTATTGATTCACTTGGGTACAGTTTTCATAGCTCTAGATTGGTCTCAGTGGTGGGCAAACCACAACTATGTGTCTAGCCTGAGCCTGCGGAGATTCTATTCACATTTTTCTTCATTCTTTCATTTGTTTTACTTTGTTTTGTTTCTTAATGTCTCATGGAGTCATTAGCTTCCATTTCCCTAATTCTAATTTTTAAGGAATTATTTTCTTTAGTGAGTTTTTATGCCTCTTTTTCCATTTGGCCAATTCTATTTTAAGGTATTATTTTCTTCAGTATTTTTTGGATTTCTTACTAAACTGCTGACTATCCTTTCATAATTTTCTTGCACCACTCTCATTTCTTTTTTAAAAAGTTTTTTATCTTCTCTATTTTAATTTTTTGTAAATGGTATTTTATTTTTAGTAATACGTATAATTTTTAATATTCATTTTTATAAGATTTTTAGTTTTAAATTTTTCTTCCTCCCTCTCCTCTCCCCTCCCCAAGATAGCAAGTAATCTGATATACCTTACACATGTGCTATCATGTGAAACATTTTCCACATTAATCATATTGTGAAAGAAGAAACAGAAGAAAAGGGAAAAAGCAATAAAAAACTAAAAATAAAAATAGCATGCTTTGATCTGCACTCAGACTCCATAGTTCTTTCTCTGGATGTGGATAGCATTTTCTATCATGAGTCTTTTAGAATTGTCTTAGATCACGGTGTTACTGAGAAGAGCCACGTCTATCAAAGCTGATCATTGCACAATGTTGCTGTTACTGTGTACAATGTTCTTTTTTAGTTATTTGCTGATTTTTCCAGTCTACTTCTTGACTTTTGATTTTATATTCCATTTGGGCTCTCCTCTGAAGTGGAGGGGGCTCTGTCCCAAGCTTCAGGCTTTTTTGTGCTGTTTTCAGAGCTAGTTCTGAACCTCTGTAACTTTTCAGTTCTTCCAAGATAGTATAGTCTAAAGAGAGGTGTGGCCACTGTTCTCCCAGCCTGTACTCTGTACCCAGGGAAGGAGCTTATACTCCTAACACCACAAGTTCAGGCACTCCTCTTGGCCCTGAAACTGTGCAGGTCCCCTGCTCTCCTGCAGTGGCAAGTACTAGTGGTCCTTTCTGACTTAGAACTGAGACCAAGTCTATGTTTTCTTTCACAATATGACTAATATGGAAATATATTTTGTATGACTGAATATGTGTAACCTATATCAAACTGCTTGCCATCTCAGGGAGGAAGAGAATAACCCAATAAGTGGTAAACGTTGTTTTTACATGTAACTGGAAAAAATAAAATATTTAGGAAAAAAAAAAAAAAAAAAAGAACTGTGACCAGGGCCAAGCTCCCTTGTGGCTTAAACTGTGACCTGGAGTTTCATCTGGGCACCTGCAAAGAATCCTCTGCAATCTGTTTTTGATCTGTTTTCTTTTTTTCTTTTTTTTTTTATTTAACTTTTAACATTTATTTTCACAAAATTTTGGGTTACAAATTTTCTCCCCTTTTATCCCCTCCCCCCCCAAACGCCAAGCATTCTAATTGCCCCTATGACCAATCTGCTCTCTCTTCTATCATCCCTCTCTGCCCTTGTCTCTGTCTTCTCTTTTGTCCTGTAGGGCCAGATAGCTTTCTGTACCCCTTTACCTGTATTTCTTATTTCCTAGTGGTAAGAACATTACAGTTGATCCTAACACTTTGAGTTCCAACTTCTTTAGCTCCCTCCCTCTCCACCCCTTCCCTTTGGAGGACAAGCAATTCAATATAGGCCAAATCTGTGTAGTTTTGCAAATGATTTCCATACTAGTTGTGTTGTATAGGACTAACTATATTTCCCTCCATCCTATCCTATCCCCCATTACTTCTATTCTCTTATGATCCTTTCCCTCCCCATGAGAGTCGACCTCGGATTGCATTCTCCTCCCCATGCCCTCCCCTGTATCCTCCCCCCCACCCTGCTTGTGCCCTTGTCCCCCACTCTCCTGTATTGTGAGATAGGTTTTCCTATCAAAATGAGTGTGCATTTTGTTCTTTCCTTTAGTGGAATGTGATGAGAGTAGACCTCATGTTTTTCTCTCACCTCCCCTCTTTATCCCTCCACTAATAAGTCTTTTGCTTGCCTCTTTTATGAGAGATAATTTGCCCCATTCAATTTCTCCCTTTCTCCTCCCAATATTTCTCTCTCACTGCTTGATTTCATTTTTTTTTTAAGATATGATCCCATCCTCTTCAATTCACTCTGTGCACTCTGTCTCTATGTATGTGTGCGTGTGTGCATGTGTGTGTGTGTACTCCCACCCAGTACCCAGATACTGAAAAGTTTCAAGAGTTACAAATATTGTCTTTCCATGTAGGAATGTAAACAGTTCAACTTTAGTAAGTCCCTTATGACTTCTCTTTGCTGTTCACCTTTTCATGGTTCTCTTCATTCTTGTGTTTGAAAGTCAAATTTTCTTTTCAGCTCTGGTCTTTTCATCAAGAAAACCTGAAAATCCTCCATTTCATTGAAAGACCATTTTTTCTCCTGAAGTATTATACTCAGTTTTGCTGGGTAGGTGATTCTTGGTTTTAGTCCTAGTTCCTTTGACTTCTGGAATATCCTATTCTATTCCCTTCGATCCGTTAATGTAGAGGGTGCTAGATCTTGTGTTATCCTGATTGTATTTCCACAATACTTGAATTGTTTCTTTCTAGCTGCTTGCAATATTTTCTCTTTCACCTGGGAATTCTGGAATTTGGCCACAATGTTCCTAGGAGTTTCTCTTTTTGGATCTCTTTCATGCGGTGTTCTGTGGATTCCTTGAATATTTATTTTGCCCTCTGGTTCTAGAATCTCAGGGCAGTTTTCCTTCATAATTTCATGGAAGATGATGTCTAGGCTCTTCTTTTGATCATGGTTTTCAGGTAGTCCCAGAATTTTTACATTGTCTCTCCTGAATCTATTTTCCAGGTCAGTTGTTTTTCAAATAAGATATTTCACATTATCTTCCATTTTTCCAATCTTCTCGCTATGTTCTGTGATATCTGTCTTTCTCATAAAGTCCTTAGCGTCCATCTGTGCCATTCTAGTTTTGAAAGAACTATTTTCTTCAGTGAGCTTTTGAATCTCCTTTTCCATTTGGCTAATTCTGCTTTTGAAAGCATTCTTCTCCTCATTGGCTTTTTGAACCTCTTTTGCCAATTGAGTTAGGCTAGTTTTCAAGGTGTTAATTTCTTCAACATTTTTTTGGTTCTCCTTTAGCAGGGAGCTGATCTGCTTTTCATGTTTCTCTTTCATCCCTCTCATTTCTCTTCCCAGTTTTTCCTCCGCCTCTCTAACTTGATTTTCAAAATTCTTTTTGAGCTCTTCCATGGCCTGAGCCCATTGGGTGGGCTGGGACACAGAATCCTTGATTTCTGTGTCTTTGTCTGATGGTAAGCATTGTTCTTCCTCATCAGAAAGGAAGGGAGGAAATGTCTGTTCTCCAAGAAAGTAGCCATCAACAGTTTTATTTCTTTTCCCTTTTCTGGGCATTCTCCCCAGCCAGTGACTTGACCTCTGAATATTCTCCTCACACCCACCTCGCCTCCTGGTCCTCCCAGCCAGCGTTTGGGGACTGGGATTCAAATGCTGCTTCCCGCCTTAGGGCTTTTGGCAGGGGCAGGGCTGCTATTCAGTGTGAGAATTAAGTTCAGGTGGTCAGATCAGGGCAGGGCCGCCTCTCAGGCTCAGTTCCCATGGGGGCACCCCACTCCCCTCTCGACCCGCCAAAGAGACTCTCTCACCGACCCCCGTCACCTGTGGGTGGAGGGGCTTGTGCCGCCACTGGAGATCCCGTCCCTGAAGCCTGCTCAGATCTGTACCTCTCGGAGCCACAGCCGCAGCAGGTCTGGGCTGGGCTCTGCTGCGATGGACTTTTTGCAAGAGGTTTGCAGGTCCCTCTGTGGGTGGAGGGACCCGCGTGGCCACTGGAGATCCCATCTCCATAGCCCGCTCGGATCTTTTCCTCACGGTGTCGCAGCCGCTGCAGGGCTGCACTCAGCTCCCAGTCCCGGCGCCCAGTCCGCAGCGCGAAGGACCCCCCGCGAGAGGTTTGCAGGTCTCTCCGGAACAGAAATCTCCCTCGCTCCAATATTCCGTGGCCTCTGGGTGCAGAATTCACCATGAGTTGGTCCCCTCTAGCCGTTCTGTGGGTTGTGGGTTCGGAGCTATGTGTATGTGCGTCTTTCTACTCCGCCATCTTGTCTCCCTTGATCTGTTTTCTGACCCCCTTATCTGTGGACTGAGAGTTTCTGAAGCTGCTGCTGCTATTTAAGCCACTTCCAAGGCCCTGCTGCTGGCATTGCCATAGTGGGGCCTGTGCTGTGCTCCAGGTCCAACCACCACCCCAGTGGAATAGACCTCTGCTACAGATCTCCTAAGTTGTTTTAGGCTGGAAAATTGTTTCATCTATACCTTTTGTTGGTTCTACCATTCCAGAATTTTATTTGAGGCATTATTTTGAAGTCATTGGAGGAAAATTTGGGAGAGTTTAGGTAAGTTCCTGCTTCTATTCTACCATCTTGACTCCTTTACCTCTCACAGTGAGGGAAGGATATGTATTCTCAACTAAACAAGAAATAGAGGAATAGGGGGAATTATAGAAAATTATAAAAGATAAAATTGATAGCTTTGATTACATGAAACTGAAAAACTTTTGCACAGACAAAATCAATGCACCTAGGATAAGAAGGGAAGGAGCTGAATTGGAAAAAAATCTTTGCATCAAATTTCACCAATGATGTTTTGATATTTTGGTGTCAAAAATTGTCCAATCTGCAAGAAAAGTCACTGAAGCAGGGCTCCAAGTCAGTAGCACTTTATTAAAGGGTCCATAGCCCCCTCTAATGAAATGAACCTAAGATCTTCCTTATGATCTGGGATATCCTTGGTCTCCAGGACATTGCTTTTATAGGATTTGATACTGGGTTTGATACCTGAACACCCTGGAGAGACAACACAAAATACAAAATTCCATCGGTTGATAGACCTTGTTTTGCGGGCTACGAATGATGTTATCAACTAAAAAAAATGCCATGGGTGAAGTAGAGGATAGCTCCACTGTCTAAGTGGTCATAAGATAGGCAAGGCAATAGTCATCTCTGGTGACTAGATGGTCATAAGATGATCACCTGCTTATGTTGGACAAGAGAGTGGTCTTGAGATATAAAAATAAGTTGGAGAATTTTCCAAAGAATCAAAGCATCCCACCAATGGGTTTGGACTTGGAATTTGAGCAAAGCAGAATGGAGATATCTTCGTCAGCATTCTTATGGTTGTGCTAGTGAGCCTCATAACTGGTAAAAAGTGGTGATGATTGAATTAAAGTTTGAGACCTACCGTAAGAACCTATCTTATCTAATTATCCTTGTATGATTTATATAAAATGTCAAACTGATTAATATTGATTGAAATATAGTAGGGGTCCAAATGAATCATTCCTTACAGTATCCAAGATATATATATAATATATATATGTATGTATGCATGCATATATATTATAATATATATGTATTTGTAATATGAGATTACCCTCTGAGAGAGGCAGAAAAATGGGAAGCTAAGGAAAACCATGCTGATGTAAAAATAAAAGGTATCAATAACAACTTAGTTTTTTATAAAAATGCTTACTTTCTAGGGGTCAGGAGTTAGGATACAACTGATCCTAAAATCTCATGTAGTTCTCACTGTATATGTGATTAGTATCTTTTTTGAATTGAATGTATAAGTGATTATTACTCTTTTGGATTGGACATTGGCACATAAGGAAACTTCTTCCATCAATGCAAATTGGCCCCTGATGTCCAGTTCTTAGAGTCACTTGCAACATCAAAAGGCTAAGTAGGTTCAAACCACTGAGTACTGGCACAGGAGCTTTGACCTGCTCCATTTTCAACTTGGGCTGGTTTGCCTCTCCTTAGGCATCCTAGTAGATCCCAGATCCTGGAGGCTCACCACAGTGGTGCAAGACTTGATGTTTTTCTCATCAGCTTTAGCCCTACCTCAATCCAGAACTCCTGAGTCCAAGATATCCAACAGCCTTATCTTCCTTGGTGCTAGGGATTAACAGGCATGCACTCTGCCCCAGAGGTAGGACCTGGACCCAGTTCTTCCCACTTCTGAGCCTGGCTCTCTGTCTGCCATGATACCATGCTATCTCAGGCATACATGTGCACACGTCCACATTTTGCCAATACCTAAAGGACCTGTAATTTATTTGGTTCTGGGCAGATGTAGGTCACAATCCTCTATGGCTGGGTGGATGAGCATGGAGAGTTACTGTCACAGAAACATCTAGTTATGTGGTCTCATGGCCCCTGGGTCAGCTCTTGAGGAACAGATAAACAGACTGTGAGCTTGGGCTGCTGATTTTATTTCCAGCTAAACTGCATATTCCAGAGCTCGTGCCCCGTACAAGAGCCTTCAATAACCCATGAGCCATTCGATTAGTGGAAGGTAATGGAAACTGAAGAATGAATACCTTCTGAAGTGTGAACAGTATAGATACAGAGCCTTGCCCGTGGTCGCCAAACTGGTATTTGTCAGGTAATAATAACGACGACTCGCATTTATGGAGCATTTGAGGTTCCCAAAGCGTTTGAATATGTTTTCTCATTAAACCCTCACAAGGGCCCTGGGAGGTGGGCACCATGGTTATCCCCCTTTTAAAGAAAGTCAAAAGCCATGCTTGCTTGGGTGTCGCTGAGTTCAAAGTCAGCATGTAACCAGGACGTGACGTCACACACACCGTCTCACTGTCTCTCACTGTCTCTCTTTGTCTCTCTGTCTCTCTCTGTCTGTCTGTCTGTCTGTCTCTCTGTCTCTCTGTTTCTCTGTCTCTCTCTCCCCTCGCCTCCCATACTCACATTCAACTCTTCCCCCCATCCCCACATTCATTCACCCCACCCCCACTACCCCTCCAGCCCTAAGGAGCTGTCCAAAAACAAGCGCCTGCCTGGATCTGCGGCTGCGCAAAAGCGCCGAACTACATTCCCCAGAAGGCTTCCAGCACAAAGTCGCGGAGGGGGCATGAGGCGGCAGGTGCGGAGGGACTCTGGGAAATGGTGTCTCGGTGTTCCCAGCAGAGACCGAGGCACTGCACCCAGGGCCCGGAGCCCTTTCTGCGCAGGCGCACTTCCTTCACGCCCCGCGTCTCGTGCGGAGGGGGGCGTCTCTTCCTCTGGGGTCCCGCAGCGCCACCTCGGCCTCTCTCTTCCCGACGCTTTCAGCCGGTCCTAGTGCCTGTCTCGGTCTCAAGTCTCTTTCCACTGCTGTCCATACCCAGGAGGCCGGGCCTTGCCTCTCCGGCCTTCTCTCTCAGGACTCCCCCTTACGGTGCAGGATTGGGCGGGATGAAGCCTATCCCGGGGCACAGCCCCCCTCCGAGCCTTTGCACCGTCTGGCCCCTGGAGCCCATTACTCCGGGGGTGGTCGGGCTAGGGCGGCGCAGCAGCGGCACTGCCTCCTCATGCAGCCTGGAACACTGCCTGGAATGCGGGCCACCCTAACCCCAAACACCCGAGTCGCCTCGGCCTCGGAGGCCCCTACCTCCCTTCGAGATCGGAGCGATGTCCCGGCTCCATCCCGCCCCGCCCCCCAGGTTACCTGGATCTGCTTTGCAAAGGGTCCTTTGGGGTCCGCGCACACCGCCGTGCTGGGGACGACGTGAACGAGAAGAGCAGGTCTCCTCACACCGACGCTCTGCTATCCGACCCTCCGCACCGCCCGGCGCCGTGCGGGACTCCCTCGTGCTCTGCTCCCGCGCACTGCGCGAAGTCCTCTTGCTTTCCCGCCGCAGGCTCCTTGTGCAGCCGGGCTGACTCTGCCCGGCCCCGCTTTGGCTGTGCTTGGGAAAGATGCTGGAGGGCTTTACCCTCTCCTCTCCGGCTCGTTGGACAGATGAGGAAACTGAGGCAAACGGGGCCAAGTGCCTTGCCCAGGGTCACGCTGCTAGGGGGTGTCCGAGGCTAGACCTGACTCCAGGTCCAGAGCTCTGTCCCACTGTGTCATCCAAGCTGAATGCTGAAGTGAAACACAGGCAAAACATTCTTACCAGCCCTTGTTTAGGAGTGCTCCGTCCATTACTAAGGGTCCATCTGTGTTTTATTTTATGCTGCGGTGGAGAGGACCAAACCCTGTTCTCAGACACTGTCTTTGTCTTAGGTTCACTTCCCAAGTCTGCCTTTCTCTCCTGAAACCCAAACACCACCTATGCCTAGTCTTCTGTCTCGCTTCCCAAAGCAGCCCTGACCTTCCATTTGGAGAGAAGCATGAGTGTCAGCGAGCAAAATCCTGAGAAGAACTTACCTGGGGGGTGGATTAAAACCAGCCAGATGCATCAGAGTGGCTGCTCAGTAAAGGTGCTGGATAGGGAGCTCTCCCTAAAGACTCTCTCTCTCTCTCTCTCTCTCTCTCTCTCTCTCTCTCTCTCTCTCTCTCTCTCTCTCTCTCTCTCTCTCTCCTGCCCCTCGTCTATCCCTCCTTTTTATCTCAGTCTGTGTCCCTGCTCTCTCTGTCTCTTCTCTGCCTCCCCCTCTTTCCCTCTCTCTCTCTCCTGAGAGGAAGAAATGTTCTTGATTGTGCCCACCCTTCTAAATGTTCTCCAGATCCCATTCTTTTCCTGTCCTTTCTTTTGATTGTTTTCTCCTCTTTCATCTTTAATCTCTCTTGCTTCAAAGATTCCTTTTCTTCTTTCAGATATATTTAAGTCTGACCTATATTTTAAAAGAACAAAGCCTAATCATCTAAATTCTGATTCATCTCAATTCTTTCATCATCAAGCCTTAGAAAGATGTAGTCTACACTTTCTGTCTCCATTTCATCTGGTCTCTCATCTTTCTTGAAATACTAAGATCTGCTTCTTAGTCCTACTGCTCTATGGAAAATGATCTTTGAAGTTGCCACTGATTTCCGTGATATGAGCAGTAGCTTCCATACATATGGCACTTAATCATTTACAGTCTGCTTTTCCTACTTCTAAGGTGAAGAGTGAAAAATATCATTATCCCAATTTTATAGACAAGGAATCTGAGTGAGGCTCAATGAAGTTTTGGTCTCTCCATGGTAGTAATATGGCTAGCAACAGGATATGTTTTCCATCTTGAGTCCAGCACTTTCTTCTCTATGTAATGCTTCTTTCTTCTACCCAAATTAAAGGTTATTTTCTCAGATTTTTTTCCTTATTTCACATCTTTGCAGTCTTTCACAATATCCACTATTCATGACACTAGCTAGGCATTTGTGGAGGAAATTATGCCTTGGGCATGTGGGCATTTGGATTAGAAGATTTCTGAGATTCTTTCCAATCTGATTTTCTGTAGTGTTGCCCTGAACTCTGCCACGATCAGACAATATTTGTTATATTGTGTGAAGTTCTAGGTGCCACAATTTTGTAAAGAAATAGACAAGTTGGAGCACCATCACAACAGAATTATAAAGGCAATGAGAGAAGTGATATCCAAGGGTGAATAAAGGCACTTGATATAGTTGAACCTGGAGAAAGAGAAGACTAAGAAAAGAATGAGTGAAAAGGCATTTATTGTCCATTTACTATATGCAAAGTATTGCGTTAAGTGTTAGGGCTACAAATAGAAAACTTGGTCAGTCCCTTCTCTCTCTCTCTCTCTCTCTCTCTCTCTCTCTCTCTCTCTCTCTCTCTCACTGCCAAGCCTAGAGGCCTGTATTGGGCTACCCGAGTCTTCCTTACCTCACCTCCCGAGGTCTTCGGCTGGCCACGCCGGATGCACATATGAGAGAAAGGACGTTCCAGAGTCAAACAGGGGTTGAGCTTTATTACAGGGTTTCGGTTACAAGTGCAGGGGGTCTTCTTTCTTAGGACGAAGAGGGGGAGATTTCCTAAGGAGGCTAAGCTTAAGGGATTGGAAGTAGAAGTACAAGCAGGGAGAGAGGGGGAGGGGAGAGAGGAAAGAAAAGAAGCGGAGCCCTACTTTTCTCTTTGGCTCCACACGTGCTAAGAGCTTTTAGGCTTCCTCAATCCTACTTAATCTTCAGCCACACAGTTTGCATCTCAATACCGTGCTGTTAGGTAACTAGGTGTGCTCCAATCCGGGACGACCTCGAGGGCAGGGAGACTCCACCCATCAGGTATCTCCGGGGGAGAGGCGGAAATACCAGAGCTAGCCGAGCTAGCTCGGTCTGACCTTCTCGAACCCCCGCTGTTCATGGAGGGCCTCATAAGACTCTAAGATTTAGAAGTCCCACTTTTACCTGCCCGAGACTGTCCACACGGAATTGAGCTTCCAGTCCCAACATCTCTCTCTCTCTCTCTCTCTCTCTCTCTCTCTCTCTCTCTCGGAGAGAGAGAGAGAATTGTTGGAGAGAGACAACACATATAGGATATTTCAGCTGCAAGACACATGGAAATACCCAGTGGTCTATGGGGTGCATTGGCAAAGCATTCAATCAATAAGCATTTATTAAATGTAACTATATGCCCAGTCTGTACTAAGCAATGGGGTACAAAGAAAGGGAAAAATACAGTCCCTTTCTTCAAGGATCTCACTGTCTAATGGAGGAGTCAGCATGCAAACAAACTATGTTCACAAAGATATATACAATGGTTAATCTCAGAGGGAAAGCATTAGTAGTAAGAGTGGACCTGGAAAGGTTAGCTGCAGGAGGTGGAATTTTGGCTGAATCTTAAAGGGAACTGAGGAAACCAAGAAGTAGAGATGAGGAGGAAGGGAATTCTGGGTATGGGGTACCACCAATGAAAAGCTAGAAGCTAGGAAATGGAGTCTTGTCTTTAAGGGAAGACTCCAAGACTAGTGTGGCTGGATCATGGAGTGAATGAAGTAAGAAAAAGTGTAAGAAGAATAGAAAGGGGGTGCAGAAAACACTGCATCTTCTTTAATGCTGTTTTCATGAGCAGAACAATGTCTCATATTGAACCATTCGATAGTGCCAAGGACTTTGGCATAATTGTTGGACAAAGTCTCTCACGTTATTTTAGTGACAATACGAAAAAAATATGGTTCAGATAAAAGCACAGCTGAGTGAATTGTTACCCAGTGTAAAACCCTTATTTAAAGAGCTTTAAATAAAGATTTTTGTCATTTTAGAGTTAGTTATCTAACTCTGAACTTAGTGCTATTATACTCAACATTTCTATTGAGACTCTGAATAAAATCTTACTGCTTGCTGTCACTGGTTTTGCTGAGGACATAAAAGTAGATGGGATACCTCATATAATGCATGACCAAATACATGCATGATAAGAATTTTTAAAAATCTCAACAAGAAGGATGTGCCAAAATATGTGAAATTTTAAAAGGTTCTAAGTAAATTCTTATACGTAAGTTCAAAATATCATTTTCCTAAGGACAGAATTGAGGTTACCTGGTTTGGCAGCAAATCATATTCAAAAGACCTAGGAAATTCAATATTTCTTCAGTTCAAACCAACAACATACTATGGACACTAAAAATATTTTTATGCATTTGAGGTACAATAATAGATGTGCATTGTATAGGTTACAGAAAGTAAGTCTTATTGGGCTCTGACCTATACTGACTACATTTCACATTTTCTGCTCATTTCTAATGCTATAAGTTTGACAGACACAGCTTGTGCATCCAGAGGCTTTATTTGGTTTTGTTAGAAAGCTGCAAATTGCAGTTCAAAAGCAGATAAATGATCTATTTGTTTATTATGAGCCAAAGGAAGAAAATTAATATAAAGAAAACTTTGTCTACAAGTATAAAGAGAGGCACAACTAAGAGATAAATTGCAATGGCTGTTTGTCATAGGAATTAGTCACGTCATTAGCAAAAAGGACAAAGAGAGTATTGTTTCAACAAGGAAGGAAAACAACCAGAATTTTTCAGTGACCTGCAGACAGTGTATGACATTTGGCAAAAGATTCAAAAGAAAGCAGATTTGGAAAGTGAATTTACTGGCTAATAAGACTGTATATGAGATTTAGGATTTCTGGACCACAGATCTTTCCCAGGGATGGTATACACCTTGGAAGTGGTTAACAGTGTGATTCATATTTGAGAGAAAGCCAGCAATGACTGCAATGAACATGAAAAAGTCTTCAGCTGGTAGGGAACAAAAAACTCCTACTGAAGAGAAGACTTTTTAGTGTAATGATTGTGGGAAAGCTTACAAAGGTATACAACATGGGATAATGCATACTGGAGAGAAGCCCTTTAAAAATAAGGAATGAGGAAAAGCCTTAGGACAAAAACAAAACTCAGAACTTTCATTCCACAGAGAAACACATACACTGCAATGCAGTTGAGCCTGCTTTCAAAGTTGAAAGGTTAAAGATTTTAAGAGACTTCCTCCTGCAGAGAAACCATTTTTGAACATAGTGAATATGAGAAAGCCTTGAAGGTTGGACAAATTTTTGCCAACATATAAAATTTCTCATTTAAAAAAGTGTTTAGTGTGTTTAAGAAAGACTTAAACTAGAGGGAACAGGGTAGATGTCCTGCACAGGCCACACAGCCTCACATTTCCTTCAGTCAGTCTTCTTCATGTGACATCAGCTCAATACTTTTCAACATCTCAATTGCCTTCCTTTGGAACTGCCTCTCAGGAGCTTATTAATGTCATTACCAAAATGTAGTACCCAGAATACAATGCTCTAGATGTGGCCTAAAGCAGAATATAGTAGGACTATCACCTTCTTCATTCTGGGAATCATATTTCTCCTTATGGAGATGGAATTCATTTTCTTGACTTGCACTATCAAACTGTTACTCCTGTTGAGCCTGTAATTTTACTTAAATCTCCAGATATTTTTTAGACATCTTGGTACCAAACTATACTTTCCCTACCTTGGATTTGTGAAATTGATTTTAATTGTTCCACTTTATGCTTTTCCCTTAGACTCTATCTTAGTACACTTGGCCCAGTGTCCTAAGCCTGTTAAGAGCTTTTTGAATCTTGGGTGTCAAGTATGTGAGCTGATCCTCCAAGATTTCCATAATCTGTGAATGTAGTAAGCATGTTATCTATGGCCTTAGTAATATCATTGATTGTAACAAATATTAAACAGTGTTGGGCCCAGAACAGATATTGCTGTGGCACTACAATGTAGAACACCTTCAAAACGGAGGGGAGTTCTTGTCAAATGATGTCATCATTCATTAAATACTGAAGAGTCAAGACTGTTGATTTTGAGACCACCTTTAATTATTTGTTGCTATCTCATTCTTTGTATTTGTAAACCCCTAGTCAAGTCCACTGTCTTGCACATAGTAGTCAGTTAATAAATGTTTATTGACTTATTGTTTATATGGAAAAAATAATTGTTATCCTTTATGTCTTTCTTTCTTGGAATAAGCAACTTACATAAGGTGACACAGTGCCAGTTATTGGGGGAGATAAAACATAGTCCTTGATCTCATGTGCTCAGAGTGAAGGGACTAGGGCTAGCGTTAGGGACAATATGACACGCACATAAATAACTATGATTCAAACAGAAAAGTTTGAGATTCAGGCAGGAAAAGATCATTATTTGCTTGAGGAAATCAGGAAAATTTTTGTGAAAAAGATGACATATGTGTTGGGTTATAAAGTGATGGATAGTGTCTCAACAGTGGGAAGAACATCATAGTCTGAAGAAGCAACATGAATGGAATCCTGGAAACAGGGCAACACAAGGTATTTATCTGGGTTGGTGAGCAGTCTAATGCCCTTGGAACACAGCACATGTATAAGAGGTAGCAGTGTATAAAGCAAAGGTGTCAAACATATGAACCTTCCAAGAGCTGACAGAATCAGATTAAAATGTAATTTTGAAATAGGTAACAAAATAAAAATATAACAGAACATTTGTTGTTGTTTGGTCAATTAGTCTTGTTCCAACTCATGACCCCAGTTGGGGTTTTCCTGGTAAAGATACTGGAGGGGGTTGCCATTTTCTTCTCCAGGTCATTTTACAGATAAGGAAACTGAGGCAGACAGGGTTAAGTGACCTGCCCAAGTTCACACAGTTAGTGTCTGAGGCCAGATTTGAACTCAAGCTCTTCTGACTCCAGAGCCAGCACTCTATCCACTATACTACCCAACAGCCCATTTAGTAGAACGCAGATAATGTTAATATATGATTTTCTAGGTCAATATGTAGCCTGCAATACACACACACACACGCACATGCACACATATATGCATATATACACACACATACATAAAATATACACACATATACACATATATGTATATATACATATATTTATATATACATATGTATGTACATATATATATATATCTATAGTGGCCCCATTTCTAACTGAGTTACACACCACTGGTATAGAGGGCTGCACTTGATAATTCCTTGGAATGAACCAAGTTATGAACGATTACATCTTAGCATCAGTATTTCCATGTGGTATGTGTATCTAACAAAGGTTTTACCCAACTGATCCCTATTGCTAAACTAGAATCCACTATTCTAAAGTTGTCACCCTACTAATTAACAAACATTCATTAAATATTTACTACATGTGAGGCATGTGTTCACTAGTTTTTCCTCATGTTCTACCAATGTTTTTATAAATACAGTGAGATCATGCATATAAAACAACACATCTAAATAATTCAGGTAACCAACCACATTTTCCAGGGGGAGAGGACTCCAGAAATTCCTTGGGACATGCTCTCTCATTGGTAGTATTCTATTGAATGAATGAAGGCAGTTGCTTCCTAACCCTCCCCTGCCAGAAGGATCTGATTGCATCTGCTGTGCACTTGCATCATGGAGAACCACTGGTTACCTAGCAGATGGTCCTGGGTATCTGGAATTCCTGGCAAAGTCATAGGGTCATAGATTTAGAAGAGACTTTAAGTGGTCATGGAGCCCAATCTAATTCATTTTAACTCTCATCTTCTAAGTCTGATAATTCATAGATAATTTTAAATTTTGTCATATTAATTTATTCAATTCAACATACAAGTGCTCTATGCAAAATACTATAATGCAGAGAAATACAAAGATACAAAGGAAACAGTTTCTCACAATCAAGGGGTTTCCATTGTACTCGGAGATGCGACATATGCAGAGACAAGTAAATACAAAATAATCTCAGGCAAGACAGAGTACTAACTTGAGGTATGTGACATCAAAAAAAGATTTCTGGCAAGAGGTGCTATTTAAGGTGAGCCTTGAAAGAAATATAAAGGTTCTAAGGGGTAGAGGTGAGGAGGAGTACATTCCAGGCATTGGGTAGCCTGTGTAAAGGAATTGACAGGAGAGATCATGGGTCAAGTTTAGAAAATCCCTAGTTGCCAGGTTTTCTGGGAAGTATTCATGAAGCAAGAGTAATATGAAATAATTTTGGACCAAAAGGCAGGAGCCTGATTGCAGAATGCTTTTAAAGGCTGACTGAGGAGTATTTACTTACTTTCAAGCTCTAGCAGCAATACAGAGCTACCAAAGACAGATTTTGTTTTGACATGTCCCAACAATATCCCACCTCCATAATACTTTACAGTTAAAATGATGACTATGGATGACAGTATATGCAACTTTCCAATTTTTTTAGTAGTTTACTATTAATAGAAAGAGCATGTGATTTCATTTTAATAATTTGGAATTGCCATGTGACCTGAGTTTTGTTACCTATTTATGTAGTTTTCATTGACACATTTATCGACCACTTTAATTCTCTTGCAGTAGTGGATAGAGTGTTAGAATTACACTTAGGAAAATCTGAACTCAAACCTAGCCTCAGACACTTTCTATGTGACAAGTCACAACTTCTCTGTGCCTGTTTCCTCATCTCTGAAATGAGGGAGTTAGAATCAATGACCTCTAAAGACCTTTTCAGTTCTAAATCTTGTCCTGTTATCAATGATCCTGTAAAACGTCCTTTAATGCAAGTCTTTCCGTGTTTCTCTGAATTATTTATAGCCTTCATTTGTACTGTATGATATTCTCTGATGACCACATAGTACAGTTTGTCAGCCATTTTCCAATTATGGGGCAAAAATGATTCTCAGCTTTGGAATGGCCCAAAGAATTGCACTTATGTATATTCTAGTATACTTGGGAAGTTTCTGTCATTGAATTCTTCAAGTTATGAAGCTGGGATCATCAGATCAGAGTAGGTGAACAATGTCATGACTTTTTATCATCATTCCAAATTGTTTTCCAGAGTCAACGGACCAACCCATGGCTCCATGAGTAGTGAATACATGCATCTGTTTTCCCATGGTTGCTTCAACATTGACTTCTTACATCATTTGCCATTTTTGCCAATTTGTGGTGATGCCCTGGAGTTATTTGATTTGCATTTCTCTTATTCAGAAGTGATTTCTTTTCTATCATAATTTAGTGATTTAGAACAGGGGTGGCAAACTCAAATAAAAATGGGACCACAAAGCTATATGTAAAGGGCCCCTGTGGGTCACATGTTAACTTAGTTTTAAAATGTAACATTAGCTGCGTTTTATTGTATTTTTATTTTGTTCAATATTTCCTCCATTGCATTTTAGTCTGGTTTGGAGCACTCTGGAGTATCATGGGCTATGTGCGACTGCAGTCCAATTGTTTGATATGTCATATTATTATCGATAGTTTGCACTTCTTTTGAAAACTATTCATATACTTTGAACATTTGTCTGTTTAGCAATGTCTCTTAGTCATGTGGATTTATGGCAATTATGCATAGATTTTGGATGTTAGACTTTGTAGTATGGCTTATCTGATGGTCTCAGCTGGTGCTTCCAGTTTGAAATTGGAAGAAAATGAGAGACTCTTAGAATATTTAGCAGTTAATAAAAAGAGGTTTATTTAGTCATATCATGAACAGTTCACTAAATGAGGATGCCAAACTTGGCTCGAGTAGGAAGTCCCCTTCATCTCCATACAGAAATATTTTGATAAACAGGGAAGGGAATGGTGCCTCAAGTGGCTGTGATATATATCTCAAGGCTAAAGGGCACTGAGTCCACTTGAGCTGACCTCTTTTATGCCCTTAGGCCACCAAGAAGCTAGGTCAGTGGCAATGGAAACCTTAACCATCTGGGCTTAAAGAGTCTTAGGGATAATGTCCTTGCCTTTGAAGGGGAGCTAGGTAAACATTGCACCTACGCCAACATACCCCATTTGTGTCAAGATCATGCATGTCTTCTAGAGGACCTTCTACCACTTAAATTGATTCTGGGCTATTAGTGGACAATCCTTACCTTAGGGATGTAGGAAGCCTGGCAGAGACAGAACTGGGTGTGGAGGGTGGAGGTGGGGCTAAACCAGAAAGACAGGATTAAAGGGAAACAAAATTTAGTGACCCCCCTGAAGGAGTGAATGACTGTTGAAGGGTATGAAGACCAGAAACCCGAAACTCTGCCACCTTCCTTCAGAACACCTGGGTCTTTAATTTCCATGGTCTGGATCCATGTCTGTAATTCACCAAAGGGCTCCCAATATAAATCAATGACTGTAAACTGGAATAAGTACTTAGGCCATACTGATAAGTTTGGTGAAATCATTGATTCTCATTACAAATCAGGGTTACCTCTAAGGAAGCTTGAAATAATTTCCTTTACTGTATAGCCTGTCTTGGAACCAGTGTTAATATTGAGACTTGCCCTATAGCCCTTTAGTATTACCCATCCCACCAGTCAGAACATTCCCTCTCCCTGGGAGTCTGGTTGTGGGGAATAGCACCAGATTTCTTCCCTTTTAGAAGTTTCTGCTGAGTGATTGCCTCCTTCTTTCTTGGGGAATTAGAAAAAGATGCTTTGTTCATCACCTTCATCCAGAAACTCAAGATTACCAACCAAGTCATCTTTTTGTTTCCAGACAAATATACATTTCCTAAGCTATACAGAGACATCAGGGCACCTCCCAACAAACCAAACCTTAGTCCCCAACGTCCTTTCTGAGAAGCTGTCTGAACTATCTGTTACTAGAGGAAAAAGAGATCTGCTAACTGAATGGGACCTTTGCTGTTTCTTCAAGGTGTAAAGAGGCCACTGAGGGGACAGGTACCTCAAGGCTGGGGCAACTCTGTGGCAAAGGATGGAATAAGGAATGGTTCTAGTGCCTTTCCTCTATTATTTCCCTTTAGTTGTGTATATAACTTGTTTGTACATTTTTTTGCTTGTCTCTCACATTAAATTGTGAGCTCTTTGAGATCAAGGATTGTCGTTTGCCTTTCCTGTATCTTCTGCACTTAGCACAGTGTCCAGCACATAATAGGTGCTAAATAATAGCTTATTTTAACTGACTGACTGAGAAAGGGTGAACCGTAACTATGCCAAAAGTAGTACATTCTTAGTAAGTCTTCCTAAAGACTAGATCTAAGAAAACTCTCCACTGGAGAACCACCCCCCTTTGCAGGATGTCATTACTTTATTTCAGACTTGGTTTCTGGGAGGTAGGACACCTACCCTGATTGAGCCATGAAGGCAAAGTTTTTGATTATTAAAGGCTAATCTCTTGATCTGAGGTGGGAAAAGATCAATTTGCCTGTTGGAGACAGGTTGAAGACCATGTGGTTTTCTGAGTAATGGGTCCTTAGAATGGTGTGAGACCTGTTGGGCAGAAGTTGTTGCCTCATCCATGGCTAGGAAATCAATGGTCCTGCATCTTTCATAGCATTATAGCAACATGACCTGGATTGGCAAATGGATCTGCTCCTCAACATCTATCATTCTCATAACAACTTCAGCTTGGCTGTAGGTTTCCATAGTGGGCATATGATACTTCCAATGAAAAGAAATGGTTTCTGATGTACCCTACAACAATTATCCAATAGGAAGCATATTCCTTCTCTAGAGCTGATACCAAAGATGAGAACCTTTGATTTAATTCCTGTTCTCTCCAGTTACCAGGGCCATGGCCACCACCAAAATCATTATATATGAAGATCTTATCTGACCCATCCTTCAAGACTTTTTTATATACCACTCATGGAATTTGCATCTCAGTCCACTAGAACATGTTAGTATTCCCCCTTCCACCACCACAACCCTTCAGAGTACCTTATGACTAGATTAATGGCTGTGAAAGTCCAGTGGCACATGGCTTTCTTGTAGTGGGTAGGTTGGGGACCCAGGAAAAATGGAGTTGCTCTTCATTAGGAGCCATGTCCTCACAGGTTACCAGAGAGGGCAGGGTGTCAGGGCTAGGACTGGAGGCCTTAGTCTTTGCAAAGTTGTGACTTGTTCATGAAGAGGATTAAAACTCCATCTAGTATGGTTTCAAATGTACTATATCCATTTAATGAGAGAGGTCCCCTGTGCCCTACCCAGCCAGTTAGAGCAACCATCTTGCATTACTCAATTCATAATAGGCAATTGTGAGCTTTACCCCAAGAAAGTCATTAATAAGTTCCCAAATATACCAAAGTATTTATATAAGCCCTTTTGTGATAGCACAGAATTAGAAACAAAGTAAATGCCCATCAATTGAAGAATGGATAAACAAACTGTTGTAATGATTATAATGGAATATTGCTATACTATAAGAAATAATGTGTATGATGAAAACAGCAAGGAATGGAAAGATCTATGTAAACTGGTGCTTGTGTTGTGCTTGTCCTTCATTCTCAAACAGAACCATGATATCAGGGAATGATGACATGACCTGCAGTTGACTTTGATTTGAGTGAGGGAGGGCTGTCAAAGTCACCAGACTCACTTTCTCCTCCTGAGCCATCTGGGTCTACTGGCCTAATATTCATCAGGATGACTGGAGATGACTCAGGATGCAATGGGAGACCCTGGCCCTTTTAGGCTAAGGTCTTTTCAGGTTCTCATTCTGAGGGAGGTAATGCCCATTCAGCAAATAGGACTCTTTAAGAAGTGAGTCAAGGAATGGCTCCTTTAATAATAAAAAAAATCAAACTGGGATGGGAAGACCCTCCGGGTTGCTGACCAAAAGAGAAACAGTTACTATTTACTAGTTATGTATTTTGCTTGCTATTTATTTAAGTAAATAGTAAAAATGTAAACTGATGCAGAGTGAAGTAAGCAGAGCCGAGAAAACAATATACACAATGACTATATTATTATAAAAGGCAACAAGTGCACATCACAAAAAGGAAAAGTGAATGTAACAAAGTTGTAAAAATTAAGTAGACTTTGAATGAGAAGTTATGGGAGAACACCCCTAACTGCCCCCTTCCTGGAAGTGGGAGGTCCACAGATGCTAGGCTTTGCACATGTTTTCAGACTTTTTCAATGTATTGATCAATTGTGCTGATGTTTCTTTCCCTCTATAAACTATAGTATTTGTTATATAGGACATCTTTCTAGGAAGTTGAGGATGAGGTGCATGTAGGATAACTGTGATGACATAAAAAACAGAAGACAAAAATAGAAACTTATTTTTTTAGACAGGAAAATGCCTAAAAAAATAGGCATCTGGAAAAAAGAGTGCTAGTATGATTTTGCATCAACCATTCGATATAAATGAGAAAGTATCATCATCTGTTCAATAAAAAGAAGGTATCCAGGTGGCCAACAGCATTAATGCAAGAGAGAGGTCTAGGAGAATAAAAACCTAGAAAAGACCATCATATTTTTCAATTAAAAGATCATTTATAACTTTGGAAAGAGTAGTTTCAACGGAATGAGGAATTTGGAAACTAGATTGAAAGTTGTTTTGTTTTGACAAGTATTCATAATCTCTCCTTCTCTTTGGGATCACTTGTGTATGTAGAGGAGTTGGCAAACTACTTTATTAACAGAGACTTGAGGAAAGAAGTGTTTAGGATGATGCTAAAAGGGTTTGAGAAGAAAAGAAGGGGAGAAAAGAAGCTCTCAGGTCAATGATGGTCCAAATATTTAGTATGTCAAGAGTTGATTTGATCAAGAGCTGATCTTGGGAGGTTGAGAAATCCTATCAGAACCTAGCTAGAAAACAATCAGTTCACAATGACTGAGACAATTCAGAACGTAATCAAAATGTGACATAGGTTGTCTATGCAAATTTAGAAAGCACTTATTAGCATTTATGTGCTAGGCACTGTAATAAACCCTGGGGATATGAATACAAGCAAAAAGGAAGATAGCCCCTAACCTCATATAGCTTACATTCCAATGGGACAAAACAACACGTAAAAGGGAGGTTAATGGTGTTGAAGTACATAAAGTTAGAAGCACATCTGGGAGAATAAAGATAGTGAGACCCTGGGAGGAACTCACCAATGGGGGCAGGGGCTGGAATACAGAAGAATATTCCATGGTGAGAAGTCCACAAGGATGAATGAATATCCCAGGGTGAGGAGGCCTCAGGTATTAAGGCAAGTTCTAGGGTGAGATTACAGCTGTGGGTATAGTGTCGAACTCCAGGATGTCAGAAAGATATCCAGGAAGAGAATGAAGGTTTTAAAAGGGAATGAAATATTTAAATGATGAATTTAGTGAAAATCTGAACCCTACTGCTGTACTCTATCCAGATGACTTCTTGTTTTCTTTATAAAATATCATAATTTTTTTTTATCCTAATGAGTTAATTTATACCAGTGATCTTAGGTTTTGAATAAATTAGGACTTGTTCTGGCCCCAGGCAATTGACTACAAACTTATCCTGTCCATGGATGTAGGATATCACAGTATGTGAGGCACTAAACAGAAGACTGCAAGTGAATTTTACAGCAAATGTTTACTCTGTGAATAACAGGCTTAAGAGACAGGAATCTAGTTGAAGAAAGTACAGAATAAAATAGAAATTCAGGCCATGAATAACTTTGGTAACTTTGACCTTTATACAAACTCATGGTTGCTTGTGCAAGGGAGATTCTCAGTGTCTAACTCAAGACAATCCTCTTGAAATTTAAGGCAACTTAAAAATATACTCCTTGTGGGAAGACCCAGGCCCATATTAATTGGTCATTATTTTCTACTGCTCCTTTGCTCTCTATGCTTTCAGCCTTAATAACACCCAAATTAAGACTACTCTCCCCAAATAATTTATACAACAATGATATTTTAAAGACAAATAACTTTGAAGGACTTAGGAACTCTGATCAACACATTGGCCAACTACAATTCCAGAGGAATCATGATGAGGCATGCTACATACCTCTAAATAGAGAACTGATGGACTCAGAGTATAGATTGAGGCATATATACATATTTTTTTAACAGGGCTAATATGGACATTTCTCTTGCTTGACTATACATGACTGTAATGGGTTTTGTTTTTCTTGCTTTCTCAATGAAAGGAGAAGAAAAAGTGGGAGAGTTGAAAATAAAATTGAATTTTAAAAATAACCACCCTCCTCAAATTAAGCCAGATTCCAATGTGGCTACTTTGCTAGATTACTTTGCTTTACAAGTTATTTGCTAAAATAGCTGCTGTTAAGTATATTACTCATGGGATGAAATTATCTGTGAAAATATCTTGGTTGATTCCATAGACAAGATTATGACCTTGTCACCTTTCTCTTCTCCCCTGCAATCAATAACCATTCTAGAAGACCAGGCCATCAATCAAACCTTGGTGATTCTTTGTTACCTTGCCTGCATGATTTGGAGCACAGTGGATTTCAGCAAATAGTCCAAATTGTTGGGTATATTCCCAGTTTCCTTTGGTAACCTAATTATCTTGCCACATCTACCCCACTGACTAGGCCTTTGCTTTGAGAGAGTAATCAAAATGAAGAAAGAAACACCATCCAATTTACAGAGTCCATTTGTTAATATATAAGTACATTTTATTATTTGACTAAGTGTTGTAATTATTAATATATTCTTACTCTAATATGTGTGTTTTCAGAATAGGCTGAAGTCTACCCTACTGCTCAAAATGCCTCCAAAAAATATTGAAAGACTTTGTAACCAAGCACTATTAATTCCCAATATTGCTACTAAAAGTCAATTTCCTGAGTTCCAAGTTCCTAAGTCCCATACCAAATAAATTTCTGTTCTTATAGAGTTTGAAATAAGAGGGCAGGGTAACTTCATCCTTTCATGGACAAACTGGCAATGAAAAAAAGGTGGTGGTGTTGCTGCTACTACTACTAGTAGACTTTATATTAAGCCCTTATACTTAAGTCCTGTTGAGTGTCCTGAAAGAGTAAATCACAAAAGACTTCGCTGGGAACAGGGAATTTATCACTATCTAGATTTTGAAGATGCCTTATAGTTAAGGACCTTCTGCCTGCCATCTCCTACTTGAGTGGCTATTAGATAAAGAGTACCAAGAGGCTCTCCCAGTGTGCTGCAATCAGCAGTCACAACCACTATTTTCTCAACAACCACTCTTCTTCCTAAAGAGGATCATCTTTAGCTCAAAGTAGTTCAAACCACCCCACTTAGCTAACTTTATCTCACAGAGCACCACAAATGTGTTTTTTGAGAAGAGATTTGATAGGAAAACACACTGCCATGCAGACAGGTCTGTAATGGTTGACATGATGATGATGTGTGATGATCATACTGTCCTTTATGATAATATTGATGTATTGCTAAGGGAATTGATATGGTCACAGTTCTTGTTACTCATCAACTGAGCAGAGTGGGACTAATTTGACATCTCATTATAGAATCTAAAAATGAGTAAGAAAAAAGGAGATACCTGTAAATGTTATGCTAGAAGTTGTAAAATGTACCCTTTCATTAATAGCTTTTGACACTTGCTTCCCAACACCTCAGTTGAGGAGTAGCTATCCAACTGGCAAAATTCAGAACTCTTATTAGTGCCTGGGGGATCCTTATTGCCTGGGAGAGGTGAGATTTAACTGGAAACATTTAGGATGGGGACAACACTGCAGTATCAGTTGAATAATAAAGAAAGAATAAATTGGTTCAGAAGATTAGAATAAGGCCTTGTCCTTATGTTAGAAGCCCAAATGAATCAATTCCAGGTGGCTTTGGGAGAGCTCTTAATCACTTTTTTGCATGAGGCAAGCACATAAGAAACTTTTCCTCATTAGTAAGTGAAATTATAAAAATAAACTAAGACACTCTTGTGAGACAGAGTGTGCTCTGAAGGCCATGATTTCTTGAAAGATCAGCTTCAGGGATTATATAATGATTCTATCCATAACCTAACAGTTTAAGTAATTCAGGAGTTCTTTCTGATTGAAGTATGCTTGGAGGTGCTCAGGTTGCAACTCTCATAATGTACCGTTCATTAAAGGTCTCATTAAGAGAGTCTGGGACCAAGACATATGGGACCCTGAATGCAGAGAGAATATATGTGGGATTGAACAGTCCACCATATTATACATCCAAAGATGGCTAGAGTTTGGGATTGCTTGGTTCAACAGGAAAGCTAACTACTGCCTCCTAGATGGCCCCTACCTCTTGTTGGAGGAGCTAGTCTTTCTCACCACTTCCTTGCAACTCATCCCCATTGGCATGACTTTTCCTTAGTCAACAACTTTATGCCACCCCTTGGGGGCAGATAAAGCTCTTTGAATTTGCTTCTGGAGAAAACAACAGGAGGGGAGTAACCCATGACCAATTTACTCTGAGAAGCTTAAAAAGAAAACATCTCCTTACTAAGCCTGTTTTGCCTAACACCACAGTTTAGGGTGATTGTGCCCAGAAGAAACCATTGTAATGATAATAGCTTCTATTCATGATAAAATCCATTATAATAATTGCTGCACTTTAAGGTTTGCAAAACACTTTGCAAACATTATTTCAGTTTATCCTCACAACAATCCTGGGAGGTAAGTGCTGTTATCTTCACTTTATAGATGACAAAATTGAGGCAGACAGGCTAAGAGACTTGCAACAGCCAGGCAGCTAGTGTCTGAGACAGGATTTGAATTTAGGTCTTCTATGTCCTGTAATCTATCCACTGTGACACTTACCTCTAATTATGGTTTAGACTGATTTGACTTAATCTTTTACCTGCTAATGAGGAGTTATAATAATGCTCATCAATAAAATCTGAGATATTTCCAGTCCTTACCTGGGGGATACTCCAGTGATTTAGGAAAAGTCTTCTTCAAGCTCCGTGTAGCTGACTATAACTTCTCTTAAAACTGCCCTTGAGCAAATGTGATATATACAATCCAATTACACATTGGATTAACTAATTTTTTCTTAATATGGGCTTACATAAGATAGGTGAATAGTAACATAAACTGATAGAAATACAAACTTGCTATAAATAATAGTTTTATATATATACATATATGTGTGTATACATATACATATAACATACATACACACACCTGTGTGTGTGTGTAGGTATATGTATGTATGCATGTATAAACTTAAGAAAAGTGAGATGAACTTTGGGATGCTCACTGACCCTTACAAAGAAGAGGAGAGAGGAGAGACAGGAAAAGCAGACAGTCAGCTACAGTCTTTTAGGGATCAGTTTTATGTGGATTCTGCACATATCACTGCCCAAGCATAGTGGCAGTTGTGGTGGCACCAACAGTAGCAATGGCAGCCTGAGTGCCCAGAGGGTCTCCTGTTTCAATCCTTCACAACTTGGACAAGACCCATCCTTCCTTGAGCACACTGCCCACTTCTCAGCTCTTGAGATTCAGATCTCTCCTTACTTTCAGATGAGAAGTGAAAGAAACTGTCTTTTTAAACATGGTTACAACCTCACATTTACAAGGGGCATAAAGTAGGGAAGATACTCAAATCTGCTCTGCTAACAGACATTGTATCCAGGGACAGGCATGTAGGACATCAAGACACGGAGAGAGTATAACATGGGTTCTAATGGAAAAATGCCAGATACATGCTATGGACATGGAAATCAACAAGCTACCTGGTCTCTCTAACTCTCCTAGATGGAATGGGTATAGAAACTGATGATAAAGGATCTAGTTAGAGTACAACATAAGGCTGGTTGGGTGGAAAGTATCCTTTCATGATGAGGGTTATTTTTTTGGCACCAATATATGCATTAGAACAATTCACACAAAGACTCAGAAAATGCATTCTATAGTAACTATGGCTAAGGAAAACTGGACTATCTACTATCCCTGCCTATGCCCAAGCTTATATTTCTCATGTCCCCTCCTTCCCCCCCAACCACTTCACTGTCCTGACATGATATGCAATGACTATTGTTGTTTTCATGTCTGACTCTTGGTGATCCCACTTGCCCATGTTTTCCTGGCAAAGATACTGGAGTGGTTTGCCATTTCCTTCCCCAGCTCATTTTACAAATGAAGAAATTGAGGCAAATGGGGTTAAGTGACCTGCCCAGGATCACACAAGTAATGAGTGTGTAAGGTCAGATTTTAATTCAGGAACACTCATCTTCCTGACTTCAGGCTCAGCACTATATCCACTGTGGGCATGCACACACACATCAAAAGTAACTATTGCAACATTATAAAGCAGGGAAGGAAAGGGAATAAACATTTATATAGTGCCACTATGTGCCAAGCCTGATTAAGGATAGCTTAAAAGAAGAGTTATGAGATGTTCCTAGTCCATTCTTTTAAAGATGTGGGAAGAACAAGAGAAGAAGTGTTTATTTTTGCCTAAGATGTGCTAGGTATTGTGTTAAGCGCTTTACCTATGTTAACTCACTTGATCTGCACAACAATCCTGGGAGATAGGTGCAGTTATTTCCATTTTGCAGCTGAGGAAACTGAGGTAAACAGTGTGTAAGGGAATTCCTCAGGGTCACCTAGTGTCCAAGGTAGGATCTGAACTCATAACTTTCTGACTCTAAGTCTCATACTCCACCCACTGAGTCATCTAGCTGGCATATTACACATATTTTTAGACCTTTTCAATTTACTGATCAATTACGCTGATATTTTTCCTCTTTTTCTTTGGTCTTCAAAATATTATTTTTGTTGCTATTGTCACTGTTATATGAGATGGTTTTCTGACAGGGAAATGGGAAGGGATACTGGACCAAATTATGGTGATGCAAAAAACCCAAAAGTTACCAGTAAAAACTTAGTTAAGACAAAAGCTAAAACCAACATACACAACGACAACAATGTAAAATGGAAAGAACCACAAAACAATCAAAAGTGAATTTAACAAAATTACAAAGAAGTATTGCCCCAAAGAAAAGGTTATGAGAAGACACATGCTCCCAATTCCTTTGTGGAAGTGGAAGATTCATGCATACAGAGCATTACATATAGTTTCAGATTTTCTCAATGTAGTCATTGCTTTTGTTGTTTTTTTCCTCTTCCGCTTCTGTTTCTTTTATTTAAAAATATTCTGGTGGGAGGGAGAGAGAGGAAGACTGGGAGAAATTTAGGCAATGTGAAGACAAAATGCCTCAATAAAATTTAATAGAAAAAATAAATTTAGAATATTAAGTAATCATTTAAAAAGGAAATTTTATTGAATCATTATTCCTTAGTGAGATTGGTCTATAGTTCTTTGCCCTGCCTCTTCCTGGTTTGGAATCAATATCATATTTGTCTCAGAAATAACCTTTGATAGAATGCCTTCTGGGTCTATTTTGGAGAATAATTTTTATAGCATAGATATGAATTACTTTTAAGTGTTTGTTGAATTCATTTGTAAATTCATCTGTTCCAGATTTGCACCCCTAATTTGGCTTGCTCATTTTTTTTTCTGAGATTGGGGGTTTAGCTCTTAATTTCTTGCTTTACTAATTTTGGTAGTTTGTATTTTTTTAACCACTTGTCCTTCTCCTCTCAATCCTCAATTTTGTTGGAATATAAATTGTGGGCCATAGTTTCTTAAGTCAAACCAGCTCATGAGTTTGATAAGTTCTATAGTCTTTAGTGCATCTATTTTTCTCTTAATTTTTAAGGCTTCTTTAATACTTTTAGGGTTGATAAATTATTTTCCATTCTTTGTGAAATTACTATCAGTTCACTGATCTTGTCTTTATATTATTTTCAAAGGTAATTTATGTATCTCACAGGCTTAGCATAGTCCCTAACATAGGGTAATCAATTAATGCTTGTTTGTTGAATATGATAACAACCTATTTCCCCAATTCCTTCACCACCGTACTTCTTCTCAAGCTTTGGGGCTGATCTGATTAACAAGCCTTAAATCAATCTGGGAGCAGGGTCTCCCCTGGGACACTATAAAAGAGTTAACTATAAAAATTAATGCCTAAAGCTACAGCTAACATGAGGCATTCAGGACCAGTGTGGTTATGGGCTGCATGTAGAAGATAATGCTTGGCTGGCTCATTTATCTTCAGTTATTACTTTTTTTTAAAAGGATTACCTTGTGGCATATTGTTTTATTTTCTTCTGTCATTGCTGGCTTTGCTGCATTTGGGGGACACTTTTCTGATTATTTGGGGTGGTGAGGGAGAGGTACATCTTCAGTTAACTCCTACCAATACGTATACTCAAAATACATATTTTGTTTCTGTGATTTATTTTTTGACAAACTGTTATGCTGGATATCATTATTTACTCTACATTTAAGTATTTATCTATTCCATGTGTTCTTCATACCAATTATTTTTTATTATTATAATCTAATAAGGGAAATATTTTTGCCTTTTCCCATTTATTTATGATTTCATGTCCTCAATTTTTTAAGACTGTGTGATGCTAAGACATCTGTATATTCTTTAATGTTCTTACTCAGAAGACATCATCTTTGAAATCTAAATTTTCCAGTAGTTGGTTAGGCGATTTTCTTGTCATCTTTTTGTTATATTAATCTGGAATTCTGACGTCATTATCATCTATGCCTTTTTGCAATTCACTTAGTTTCATCTTTAAGAACTAAGACACTGTTATTTGGGGAACATATATTTAATATCACAGTTGTGTCATCTATAGTGCCCATAAACATTATGTAATTTGACACTGTATATTTTTACTGTTGTCCTATCTGAAATCATGATTCCAACTCCTTTGTCTTTTTAATTAGCCTGAAACATTATCCTCTCCCACCCCACCCCCTTCCCAGCCCCTCATTTAAATTTTTTCTGTGTTTATTTTTTTGACGTGTTTCAAAACATTTAGGAAATTGCTGGGTTTTATTCTTAGCCATCCTGCCATTCTTTATTTTTTTGGGGGGGGGGGGAAGAGGGCAGAAGGAATTTAAGTCATTCACATTTAATGTTATAATTGTTAAGTTTGGGTTTTTCTACATTTAACTCAGGTTGATGGGGGGGGGGAGGGAGGATTTTTCCTTTCTCCTCTTATGTCAGTACTAGGTTGCTATGATTAGTTTTGTTCCTTAGACCACTCTCCTCCCTTCCCCTATCTCAAGTTCCTGAATTTGCTTTTATTACTTTTTTCCTTCTTCCGTTCCCAGCTTGGATGAGACTACAATTCAGAATATTCTCTGCTATGAACCTTCTGGGAACTGTGAATTTGTCATCCACCTTATACCCTTCCTATGCTGGGATATTCTAAAAGGGAATCTTCCATGTATGGGCTTTATAGTCAACTCTCATAAGAGATAAGGCTTCTGGAAAACAAAAACCTCACTCCCACTTTAGTCCAGTTCATCTGCCAGTGCTATTGTAGATTTCGGCCACTCTGTTCTTTTTCATTTCTTTTTTGGTCTGTTTTGTTTTTCTGAAAAGCATCCCTTTGCAAAGCCTGGCTCCTGGAAATGCTGCTTTATGAAGGCAGCTTTGTGTTAGAAGTTGCTCTATATCTCTTTTTAAAGGATATCTCACTCTCTTCCAGTCTCATCATTAAGCCTAAACTGTTCTTGCCAAAGTTACTAATGATCTCTTAATCGCCAATCAAGTGGCCTTTCCTCAACCGTCATTCTTCCTGATCTTTCTGCAGCCTTTGGCACTGTTGATCCCTCTCTGCTCCTTGATATTTCTAGGTTTTTGTGGTGCTACTCTCTCTAGGTTCTCCTACCTATCAGCCCCTTTCTCCTAATGATCTTTTCCCACTTGATCACAGATCTCCAGACAGGGTGAAAGGTTGAAGAAATCCCCTTTTCCTCTCAAACTAATGTTGAGGGTGAGAGTATCTTTGGTTCCCTCCTCTCTCTTCATTCTCATTTTCCCCTTGCCAAGCAAGTCTTTGCCCCACCCCCACTCCCAATATTCTGATTTGTTTATGAGGAAAAGTGGGTTTTAGTCCAAACAACATAAATCCTTCCTCCTTCCGTCCTCCTAATTCCTTAACCCCGCTGGTGATCAGCCTCTCCAACCCTTGTGCAGCTAGGTTTCTTTGTGTTCTCCCCTTGACTCTCAGCTACGGTGAGATTTAAAAAGAGCTTTGTTTCCCTAGAAGTCACTGAACATTAATTTTGTTGCTCACTTTCTGTTATCTGCGTTTATTTCCTTTCCTCAGTTTTCTCTTGAGAAAATTACTTGTCACCGATTCACTATATAATATTTATATATGTGGTTCTACTATTTCCTAGATTCTTCGTTCCTTTCTCCTTATTTGTTTCAATGCACTGAATGTTTATCTGCCTGGAGTCTGGCCTGACACCCAACCTTCTTCTCTTAGCCTTCCTGCTTACCACCTCTTATCATTTCTTCCACATATACTTTTATCAGGACTTCATTACCCTGTTTGATTCCTTTCTCCATACGATGCTCCTTGCTTTTGGCTATCTGCATAACCACCTAGAGTTAACTGTTAGGGGGTAGAACCAGATGAAGATCTGCCTTGGAGAGAGATGACTGAAGCTGAGCTTCTACCATCTCCTTCTACACACCACACAAGTCCCTTCCCCTCTGACTGGCTTTGTATTTCTAAGTTTCCCCACAGTCTAGAGTAACCTGATTTCTCTGTCACTGAGGCTGGATGAGTTCTGAAAGAACTTAACAGGGGACAGACTAGATGCTACCATATCCAACATTGGAAAGTCAGACGTAATAGATGATCACCCTGGGAGCAAGAGGGGCTTGGTACATAGAGGAGAAGTCGGTTCATAATCTTCTGATGCCTTTACCTTGTGGAAAAGTGTTTCTTTTTTTTTCACTCTTCTTGCAGTAACTGCAATTGCTTTTGAGGCATATTTGTAATGTGGGTGAGGGAGGGAGATATGCTGTTATGTAAATCTCTCACTCTTGCTATTTTTGTAGAAACTCTCCCAGCTTTGGATTTTGGAGGGACCTTGATCAATTAAAGTGACCTTTGTTCCCAGTGAAGCAGGAAACAATCTTAGTTATTCCCAAAACGTTCAGTCTTAAAACTTAAGGCAAGGCCTTGACTTTCTCCCATCAAACTATGGATCACTTTCTCTACTGAGACAATAACCCTCAAGATATCCTGTAGCAGAGGCAGATATCCTTATCCTGGAACTCAAAATAAGGTTGAGGAATTCAACACATACTTCTCAGGGCCACAGCTGCAGAGCAAAACTTCTGAATCTTTGAATAGGAAGGGGGTAATGAGTCCTTTAACATCATCTCCATTGGTCAATTCCCAGCCAATTCCAAACCAATCCAATATAGTCCAATTCCCAGCCCCAGAAGATTTACCATAATAGATTTAAGAGTTGGAAAGGACCGTAGAGGTCCTTTTTCTTTGTTTCAAATATTATTTTATTTCTCCCCCTCCCCCCCAAATTACATGAAAAATACAATTTTTTATACTTGGTGTTTTTTTTTAAGTTCTGACCAGACAAGTTAAATGACTGACTTAGGGATACTTTGAGTGTTTGAGGTAGGATCTGCATCTTCTTTACTGCAAATTCAGCACTCTGTTTACACCACCATGTTGCCTTTCTTGTACAACATGAGTTTTACTGCTTAACTGAGGGCTTAGCCACCACTGGGATGGCTACTATACCACCCTTCAGGATCTTGATAAAGTATAGATTTCCTTGAGACACTGGCTTTAAAAATAAAGCCAGTTGAGGAAACAATAAGCCAGGGTTTCCAGTGCCATTCAAGAACCATTCAGTGAACGTTCATACTAAGGTCAAACCTAGATCTCCTCATCAGAGTGATCTGGAGTTCTTGGAGTTGCTATATTTTCCCCTTGGATCAGGAAGCAAAAAATTTTTTTAAGTCCATTTGTTATTTTCTCTACTTCTCATACTTAAGTTCCAAAACAGTATCTGAACTAGGTAATTTTTAAAGTCCCTTCCTTTTTATGATGCTATTTCAGACTGGGAAGTACAGTTAGAGTAAATCTCATCCAAATAAACCCAAGGATAATTAATTTACATTTCAAAAGAACTTCCAAAGAGATAGTTCCCATATTAAACATCCGATGGAGGTGGGGGAATCATACTAGGACACTTATCTACTGTATTTTATTCCTTGGTTCTAAGAAGTTATAAAAGTTTAACTATTTTGTTAATTAATATTTTGGTGTGTTTCCTAAAACTATTTTTAAAAAATCAGACGAGTTATATTGGCAGTACTTCATATTTTGCACTTTTGCAACTGAACTGCCACCTGATTGGTAGCTAATGTAACAAAAACAAGGGACATAAAGGATGGGGCTGTTTTTTTCTTCTCAAAGCAACAATTTAATTGATAATAAAACTTGACATTTTGATTCTCCAGTATTTAACAGATGATAAAACTTTATGAAGCATTCCTTCAATTTTATGCATGGTCAATCTCAAGTATGAAAACTCTGGTGAAGAGTGGACTCCAAAGATTTTACTAGAGTCATTATGCTTCATAAGGGATCAGCTCATTCTGAGGGCATTTCCACATTCATTATATATATGAACATCCTCACCAGTATGAATTATCCAATGTTCTACAAGTTTTTCTAGATTGAAAGATTTCCCAAATACATTATAATCAAAAGATTTCTAGCCAATATGAATTTTCTTATATATATCAAAGCTTTTATGTCAGCCTGAAAGATGTACAACATTCATTACATTCAAAGAATCTCTCCAGTATGAATCAACTTCTGGTACTTCAGGTTTCTACTCTAGGTGAAAGCATTCCTACATTTATTTCACTGAAAGGATTTCTCTTTAGTATGAATTCTTTGATGACTAATGCAGGTTGCACTATTGCTAAGGACCTTATGAAATTTATTACATTCAAAGAGTTTTTCTCCAGTATGAATATCCTTGAGAGGTTATTAATTCGTATATTGGACAGAGCATAAAACTTAAGAGTCAAGGAACCCTAATCTGATGCTATCTGGGCAAGTCACTTAACATTTCTAAGTGTCAGGAAACTCTAAGACAATGTTAAACATGGATTGTGATTTACATTGGTAGATGGAGTTCCCACACTTTTGGAATCACAAATCTTGTTTATAATGATGAATGAATCCACTTATGTCCTTCAGTTTTCTACTCAAATTGAAAACTTTCTCACATTTTTTAATCATGAAAACTTTTCTCTCCAGTATGAATTCTCTGATATGCAATAAAGTTGTTTTTTTTTTCCTGCTGAAGGCTTTTCCAAATTCCTTATATTTGAAATGGTCTACAGTAGAAATTCTCAAATTTTTTTTAAAGGAATGAACTGTTTTTTAAAGTTTTCTCACATTTGTTTATATTCAAAGGGGTTCTCTCTATTATGAATTTTATCATAAGCAACAAAATTTGGACTATAAACATTTCCTCTTTCATTCCATTCAAAGAGCTTCATCCCAGCATGAGTTTTTTTATGTTCTTTAAGGTTTCCACTCCATTTGAAAGCTTTCTCACATTCATCACACTGAAATGGCTTCTCTTCAGTATGAATTTTCTTATGTCCTTTGAGGTTTTCACTACGGGTAAAAGCTTTCCCACACTCCTCACACTGAAAAGGCTTCTCTCCAGTATGAATTCTCTTATGTTTATTAAGATCTCCTCTCTGGCTGAAAGATTTCTGACATTCATTACAATGAAAGGGTTTCTCTCGAATATGAGAAAATATCTGATGTCGAGCTAAGCTCTGGTTATTGGTGAAAGCCTTTTCACATTCATTACATCCAAAAGGAGTTTCACCTGTATGAATTCTCTTATGGGTGTTAAGGCTTCCCTTCCGGCCAAAGGCTTTCCCACAATCATTGCATATATAGGGCTTCTCACCAGTATGAATTCTCTGATGTTGCACAAGAAATGAGCAGTATCGAAAGCCTTTTCCACATTCGCTACATTCAAAGTGTTTCTCTCCAGTATGAGCAATCTTGTGTGCATTAAGGCCTCCCTTCTGGCTAAAGGCTTTGTCACACTGATTACATTTATAAGGTTTCTCTCCAGTATGAATTCTTTGATGTCGCATAAGGGATGAACGGTGTCTGAAGGCTCTCCCACATGCATTACATTGAAAGCGTTTCTCTCCAGTGTGAGTTATTTTATGTGTATTAAGGATTCCCTTCTGGTTGAAAGCTTTTCCACATTCATTACATATAAAGGGTTTCTCACCAGTATGAATTCTCTGATGTTGCATAAGAGAAGAACTGTACCTGAAGCCTTTTCCACATTCATAACATTTAAAAGGTTTCTCTCCAGTGTTATTATTATTATTAATTACCCTACGTTTAGTAAGGTAAGAGGTGTTGCTAAAGGCTTTACCAAATGTATTCAATACATATGGTTTCTCTTGAGAATGAATTCGTTGATGTCGAGTTAGGTGTCTATTACTGCTGAAGACTTTTCCACATTCATTACATTCAAAAGGTTTCTCACCTGTATGAATTCTCTTGTGTGTTTTGAGATTTCCCTTCTGGCTGAAGGCTTTTCCACATTCATTACATATATAGGGTTTCTCTCCAGTATGAATTCTTTGATGTACAATAAGGCGTGAATTGTTACTGAAGGCTTTCTCACATGCATTACATGGAAAGAGTTTGTCTTCAGTATGAAATATCTTATGTGTATCAAGGTTTTCTTTCTGGCTGAAGGCTTTCCCACATTCATCACATATAAAGAGTTTTCCTCCAGCATGACTTCTCTGATGTAGGGTAAGGTTTAAAATGCTATTAAAAATTCTGCCACATTCATTACATTTAAGAGGTCTTCCTCGAGTGTGTGTTCTATAGTAATGAATGAGGTTTGATTGATAATTGAAGGGTTTCCTGTACTTACTATATTTATAAAGTTTCTTTCCTAATTCAATTCTATTATATTTAATTAGGTCTGAAAATTGTTTGAAACTCTCTCCAAGTGTATCGTATTTATGGGGACTTTCTCCTCTAGGAAAACTCAGTTGTGGAATGAGGAAAGACCCTAGAATGAGCTTTCTCCCAAATATACTGTAGTCATTAGTGATTGGTACCTGCCCTGGCTGTCTCTCTTGGTTTCCCTTTTGTCTCTCTAACCTTTCATGATGATCCCAAGCTTCTCCCAAATTGGAATTCCAGGGATCCTCCTTTGTGAGTCTCTCATTGGATGGTTCTCCCATAGGAATATACTGCTTTGGCATTGATTCCTTGATTTCATATCCTGTCTTCTGAATAAGAGAATCTGAAAAAAACAGAAAAGTGTCAATATTTACCGTGCTGTGAGAAAGAAAAGTGATTTATACTAAGTTCTAGATTTTGCCTTCTTATTCAAAGTAAAATAACTATTAGTCTAGAAAACGCAGAACACTGAGGGAAGTGAGAGACAGTAAAAGGAAGAGAAGAGTAAAAGAGCACCTAGCTGCCCAGAATTTAATGAATTACATTCTAAGGTATGGAAAAACTTTATAGATTTCATTAGAGTACCAATACTGGGAATTCCACTGCTTCTATTCCCTGTCCACTTTGCCCAAAAGTTTTCAGTTACACGTTTTCTCTTTAGCAATTTCAATTTCTCATCTCACCACTGATTTTCTCATTCACCGGCCTGAAAATATGCTCAGGTCTCTCGAGTCTTAAAATTAAGAAAACAAAAAAAACCCCTAAGGCATTCTCTTGATCTTTCTGGCCCAGGCTGTTTACTGTCTCACTCTTCTAAAAGATATGTACATCTGCTGCTCTCACTTCTTCAAAGCACACTTTGCCTCAACCCCTTACAAGTGCTTCTGCCATGATTCTGGAATCCCTAAATCCCAGGATCTTTTCTCAAGCCTTATCTCTCGAGGACTCTGATCAGTGTTGGTCACTGTGGGCTGCTCTTTCTCCTACTGGATACTCTCTCCTCCTATGGCTTCAGGTGCACCGCATTCTCCTTCCTTGCTGGCTTATCTTTTTTTCTGATCCCTTGTTGTGGGTCTTCCTAAAGGACTGGTCACTGACTCTTCTTTTCTACCAACACTCCGTCTTTGGGCACTTTCACTTACTCCTAAGTTTAAATTCCACTTCCATAAAGATCAGTCCTCAATAAGGGGGAGTCACGTTACAGTGGAGAGAGTCAAAGGATCTGGGTTTAAATCCTGTCTCTGCCACTTACTACCTGTGTGACTATGGGTAAGTCATCTGAACTCAGAATTCAGTTTCCTTATTGGCAAGATGAGGGGGCTGGTAAAGATGGAAACTAACATCACTAAATGGATGATTCTATGAACAGAGAATACAAACACGTGGCAGGGAATCTTGGTAAGTGTGTATGGCCAACTAGTTGAAGGATAGATCATTAAGATGTTTGAAGGTGAAGCAGTTTAGAATGGACACAGAAAACAACAAGGAACATGGGATCTTGGAGAGAGACCATCTAGTCCAGGAATCACCTTCACAACATCCCCAGAAAGGGAACTTCTAGTTTTGCCTAAAAACCTTCAGTAAGAAGGAAATCATGACCTCTCAAGAGAACCCATTTCAGTTTGAGGATGCTCTGTTAGCATGTTTTCCTTTACATCAAGCCTACATCTGACTGTAATTTCCAATCTGTTGGCAATCAGCAGTCAAGCTTCCTGATTCTTAATGATAGGGGTAAATGCCATCAATGCATGCTGCTTCAACAATGCAGTGCAGCAGGGCACTAGGTGTAACCCCTCTGTCCCATATCCTGGTGCTGAAGGGGGCAGCTGCCTCTGCCACTATGTGTGTGACCTCTTCTGTAACAGAGGCAACATCAGGTTGGTCATTTCCCAGAGGCAAATTTCTGGGGAAGGGAAAGTTGCAGAAGACTTGTGACCATGAATGTGACAATGTAAGGGACCCTTGAGGAATGATGACTGCTAAATGGCAAGGATAGAATTAAGATGGCTTCCAGAGAGTCCCACAATGCACAAGGACCAGAGTATGATATAAGTTGGGCATACCAGCTCTGGAGGGCAGCCTGCTGTGGGATAATCAATGCCATTCCTTCTGCCATTGTGACCTGAGGATCACTGTCACCAAGGCACAAGACCTTTCTCTGCTTCAGAAGATGAGACTGCATACTTTTATGGCAAGAGACAATGACTGAGATAAAATAAAACTCTTTTTGTGAGACAGTTATATCCTTGTCTCTCTCTTCACCATAATCAAGACATAGTCTTTGCTATGAACTCCTTTTCACTCACAAACTCCCAACCCCCCAGTTCAAATTCCTTGCCTCCCAATGCCCCTGGATATTTCCAGGTAGGCCTTATGCCTTCTCTTGGGCACACTAAAATGTACAAATAAGAATCACTGGCCTGTCTGCTGTTTCTATGAAGACCTCTAAGGAGCTGTAGCACATTGGGACAAGCACCTTCCACATCTGATTTCCTGGTTTCCTTCGTCTGACTATGCTTCATCTTGTCCATATCCTTTCTACGAGGTGCCCAGGACTGAATGCAATATTCCAATTATGGCCTGACCAACCAGTGACACTCTCACAGAATTCCAGAGTCAGAAGGGACCCCAGAGGCCAGCAAGGCTAACCTAAGTCAGACTGAGAATCCCATCCAAAACCTCCCTAAAAAGTGTCATGATGTGAAACAATGCAGAGGCAAGCCAAGAGAAGGATGTGAGAGAAAGCCTTTGGAAGAGAGAAGAAGAGAAGTGCAACATCAGGAGTGGGAAAAGCCATGGACTGAGACTAGAGGGAGCTTCAGTCTGCAGCCTTGTCATGATTCTAACCAGCCAGGGGCCCACGGACAAGACAAAGCCCCTGAACCTCAGCTTCGCTGCTGCAAAATGGGAAGGTCAATGCACGATTCACCTTAGAAGGTGTAAAAGCACATTGTACGATATCAAGTTCTACATGTATGTAAACTGTCAGTATCATCATGGAGCTCCAAAGCAACCACAAAGATCATGGTCAACAGAACAGCTGAAGAGGAGACAGAATTGAGCATTTCACAAGAGAAAGAGACTAAAGAAAATGGAGCGAGCATACACAACACTTTGGGGACAGATGTTTGGGGCTGGAAAGGAATGAGGAGAATATGGAAGTCAGCAACACCGAGAAAAGGGCTTGTTTCGTGTCAGTTTTAAATACAGGTTGAATATAATTGCATTTGAAAGCAGAAGGAAAGGAAACTTGGAAGAGGGAGAGATTATAGACTCAAGAAGAAAACACCATGGGAGGAGGCAGGAAAGGAAAGGTGTGCAGGTGGAGGCATGAACGCTATGGAGAGGCTGGGGAACAGGAGTAGACAGAGTTATCAGCCAAAGGACTAAAGTCAAAGAGGACATCACGGGGGAGAACTCAGGTCAGACAGCCACAACTCTTCTCCAGAGGCCTGGGAGGCTTTAGGGAAAATGGCCTAACACCCTCAAGCTGTTCCTTCCAAGGATTTCATCTGTCTGACTTTCACTCACCTAGATAAGTGCTTATCAGGACTTCATTCTCTGTCATCCATGGGGTCTCTCTTCTTTCCAGATGGGAGATCACGTCTGGTTTGGAAACTGGGAGCCCTGGTCATAGGGATATAAATGGTAAAGTGCTCAGGAGAGACATCACAGAATTCAATTTTACCTTCTCCCTTGAGGAGTAGAGGGCCTGATAGGAAGATCCAGATGATAGCACAAAGGATCTCAATATTATGTTCCCAGGAAGTGGGGGTGGGGTGGTTGTGGGCAATGGGGATGATCTGGCCTCAAACAAAGCATGTTGGGAGGGACAGCTAACACCCTGGATGATGCAGCATCGAAAAGAATATTGACAGGCATTGGACTTAACTTAATAAGATGAAATTCAATAAGGATAATGGAGTCTTACACTTGGGAACAAAATACCAACTCCACAAATACAAACTGGGGCAAGGCATGGATAGACAGACTGCCATTGCCTCTGATACCAGCTCCATGACTCTGGGTAAGTCATTTCACTTCTCTCTGCTTCAGTTTCCTCCTCCATAAAATGAGCATAATAAGAGCACTCGCCTCCCTGGGTTAGTGAGGATCAAATGAGATATCTATCAAGTGCTTTGCTAACCTTAAAACACTACCTAAGTGCTAGCTATTTATTATTGTTTTACATCAAAAGACTTAGAAGCCTCCACATTACACACATTCATGAGAAGATCCCTGCATATAAAGTCAGGACTCAGTGAAATGCTGCACATATCCCACAGCTATTAGGAAATGAGGGCAAAGACATGGACAGAAGATGATTCAGAATGGAAAAGTCATCCTTACCAAGGAAGATAAAGTTCTCATAGTTCTCCAGCATCACGTCCCGGTACATGTCCTTCTGGGCAGGCTCCAAGCGCTCCCATTCCTCCTGGGAGAAGTCCACGGTCACATCTTGGAAGGTGAGCGATACCTGAAATGTCAAATCATGGTGGTGCTCACTTGGGGACCACTCCTCACAGGGAACAGCAGGAGGATGTGCAGGTATCTGAATGTAAAGGCAGACGCTCTCATGGGATAAGAGTTTGGAGTATTCTTACTTCACTTGTGTGTCTTCCCCACCCCATCCCACCTTTTTAAATCAGACTCTGCATCATATAAGAAACTTTGCTTTAGTACTCAAGGTCAACTTTACAAATCATTTCTCAAACTAAGCCCCAGGTACATTATAAACTTTATTCATGGAAGGCACTGCTCCTTGTCTACATGAACATTCTGGTTGCCCACGGAAGCAGAAAAGGAATATTTACATAGGGAAAACTAGCAAATTCACCTTAAGAAAGAGATACAGAATCTTAGTTAAGAGGAAAGAAAGAAAGAGACTGGAGGACCAGAGATAGAACTATCCCTCAAATGAGGGCAAATAGACGTACCGAGAGGACCTGTGTGATGACAACATTGGTGCAGGGCATTGTAGTGCATAAACTCAGGTGAATGGGACTGTTTTCAGAGGTTATAGCTAATGAGACATTATAAACCATGTAAGTGTCTAGAGACTGTAGGAAGATTCTCTAAGGGCTGCTGGGGTCATGCCTGACAGAAAGGTAGACTTTTGGGGCTTCAGCTCACAAGTTATAGATGGGTCACCACTTATGAAGAAGCATTAGAGGGAGGAGGAAGATTGGGGGAATAGGAGACCAGATGAAGAGCAGGAGAAAAAGCTGAAGGCAGGAAAAGTCAGGGCCAGAATGCACAGGAGATGGGAAAAGCTGCTAACAGATCGAAGAATACAGTAAGGTGATAGGGATTGAGTCAGATGAGACAGTATGAGTCTCTGCAGCTGTTGGAAATCTTTGGAAGAGCTTAATCCTGCTGCTCAATAGAGTTTTCTGGGTTTATTTCTAACAAATGCCTCTCAGGGGCATTTGTGTTACCTTCTACTGCTTTCTCTGGTTTCAGGGGGGCAAACAACAGAAGAAAGACAAGCCTTGTATCTGTATTGCTGTGATAAGAGGATTGGATTTTTCTAAGAGGGAGTTGGATAAAAGCCTTGCCATCTGAACAGCTGGAGGAGGGAAAGGCTGTATCCATTGTATCACTATCTACAGCTTCTGGAGAAACCCCTCAAGCACCCCAGATCTTATCAGAGGAGCTTGGCAGTTCTTTAGTTTAAGGGAAAGGCTTGACATTGAAAAAGTGTAACACTTTCTCTGCACCGACAGTGGAGATGTGCTAAAAGAATTCAGCACTGCTTCGGGTCTAGAGTAGCAGAGAAGTGGGTCTGTCTACTTTAATGAGCTGTGAGGACCAGAAAGGGAACGTAGAGGACAGAAGTGATTTTTACTCAGTTAAGTGATGAATGAGTCAGACTATTTTGTAAGGAAACCAGCGGCATCAAGGTCTGCCATCCGTTGTTTTGAGCTAATCTGAGCACATAGTTTTTCCCACTCATATGCCTGCCTCCTTACTAAATTTCTGTATGTTTGTGGGTATTCTTGTCAATAAATACTATGTACATTGGTTAATGAATGGACTGTTATTGAGTATTACTGTTCTTACCTTCCCTTGACTAAATGTTACCTTCTTTTTGCCTCACTATTTAGGAAATATTTAATATCTAAGCATCAATGGTATTATTTTGACTGATTTTTTATCCATCGATGGGACACATCAGTGAGTATTTGAGAACAACACTGGCAAGCAGAAGTGTACTCTCTCCACTCCCCAAATCAGGGTTACCTCTAGCAATGTTCAAGAGAATTTGAATAGCATCCATGTGGTCATGGTTATGACCAGCTGGTTACCATCTTTGGGAAAAATTCCCAGACCTATTGGTGTGAGAGCAGATGTGGATGTATGAACCAGGCCAGAGAGAGGGATGAAGGTACAGAAGCCACATCAGGCACCACTCTCTAGGCTACATTGCCCAAGTGGTGGGACTGTGGCTACACTTAAGCTATATTTAAAAACTCCAAAACCTCAAATTGATAAATTAAACATGGTGATCATATTATTTTCTAATAAGGTACATCATATCAATTATTCCCCATGATTAATCATGACATTTTGGGCATAATTACTCAGAAGGCAGGTCACAAATGGTATCTCAGAGTACAAATTCTCTTCTCTTGTTTCATCTACAAATCATGTAACTCTGTTATCTTCCAAATAACTACCACCTTTATATGCAAGGTGTATATACATAAAATTCTTTCCCCTCACACAATGAGAATTTGAAAAGGGTAAAACAATCAGGGAATGTTTCATGTAAAGATACATATTTAAAAAAACACAAACGTATACATGTATGAATACATATACATACATATATATTTTAAAAATTATCATCCTTTCCCCTGTCTCTTTACCTGTTCCCCTCCCAAAGAGCCACCTCTTTTAAAGAGAAAGAAAAAAACCTAACCAACATGTCAAAAAACATTGATATTATAAGCAGTATTCCACACTTACGTTCTCCCATTTCTGCATGGGGTTGATTTTTGTACTAAACTATAAAGGATGGTCATAATGTCAGTAGGCAGAGGTGAGAATGAGAACAGTATCAAAGGCATAATAAAATGAACAAAGTCATGTATGCAAGATGAGGCATTCACAAGGGTTAGTCTAGTTTGGAAGGAAACAGAAAGAAATGAAAAAGGTAGGATGATGCTAAAACATATATAACACCATGCCAAAGTGTATGAACTTGATTTTGAAAATCATAAGCACCAAATGTCCCAAATCAAATAAATGAAAAAGAATTGGTTAAATAATAATTTTGGCAGCTACTGTTGTTAAAAAAGGGTAAACATACAAAAAAGGACACTATCTCCATCTCGAAGGAGTTTACATTCTAATCTCGAGAAATGATACATATAGGGTGGGATGTGGAAGCCAGGGAAATGGGGTCATGGTCTGGAGAGTCTCAGGCATGGTGAGTGGATCCATAAGGCAGTTAAGTGACAAGCCCTTTCCTCAAGCAATGGTACTCTTGATTATTGTGCCCAGGACAAAGGGAGGAAAGCAAAGGGGATAGGCAAATGGTATACTCCTACACAGTAGTAAGCATATGGCAAAGCAGATGGTTAGATGGTATGTGAAGAAGCTTTGTCTGGAGCTGTGAAGATATGGTGGCCTAGGTATGTTCAGTTATCAATCAATATGGCTTAGCCCTCGGGCAGGAGTTGAGGGGTATGTAGGGTATGCTAGAGTCAACTCCTAACACTTCTCACAAATTTTCAGTGGGAGCATTTACACCTTGGGAATTGGCAAAAGTTACAAATCAGGGCTCAATTTATTGTTTTGTCAATTGTCTGATACAGAATTAGGAAAGTGATGGAGAAAATGTTAATGTAGAATAAACCTAAAAGTGTGTGGTGCACACATTTTTTTTTTTTCAGAGATCTAGTTGCTAAGCACTTAGCAGACCGTTGGGTTTATGGACTCACTGAATGAATATTTGTATTAAAAAGATGGTCCTTTGTTTCTGGGTGAAGAACATCAGGAGAGAATACTGGTGTTTAAAAAGATGGTTTTGAACTAAGAGCACCTTGGGGCAACTTTCTAAATGCAAGCAAACTCATTCTTTCCTATTCTCTTCTATTCAGTTTCAGTCTTAGCTCACAGATAGAAGTATCTGTCCATGATATACATCCTGAGGTACTCTCTAGAAGGACTGCCCATGTAACTCAATATCATATTTTAGACAGTAGTCATTCTTAACCATTTGTTTTCTTCCTGTAGAGTCTAGTACGCTAACTCCCTTGTATTGCCATTTATGGATCAGCGAACACTTGTAGTATTCTGGGCCTTAATGAAGTTAGCACATCATGTACAACAGGAATATTTGAAGGGCCTTATTATTTGAAGAGAATTTCTCTCCCATTTGGATTCTGCACAGAATATGTCCTATATCAGTATTAAACAACTTAACTTTAGCATATATCTTCCTGTTTAATGCCTTGAATATGGCTGTATCTATCAAAAAATCTTTCTTTTGGAGGCAATCAGGATTAATTAAATTATTAATTAAATTAAATTTAAAATTAATTAATTAAATCAGTGACTTGCCCAGGATCATACAGCTAGGAAGTTTTTGAGGATGTATCTGAACTTAGGTCCTCTTGACTTAAGGGTTGGTGCTCTATCCACTGTGCTGGAATCTTGTAAAATATTAACATGTATCAAACACATCTTATTGGAGAAGAGCTTCTTAGACTGCATTTTTTTATGAGTCAAATGCTTTTAAAAATAATCAGCAAACAATAAACAGCAGAATCTTGCAATCTCTGCACCTTATGATAAACTCTGTGGGTGTGAATATGGTGTTCCACTGTAGAAAATAATTTGTAAAAGTATCATATTTTTATCAAAGATTCTCAAATTTAACATAACATGAAAAATAGGCATTTGAATTAGTAATTCCTAGACCCATAGGATCACCGAGTTACAGCTGGAAGGGACCTTCAGGGTCATCTAGTTCAACCCTCTCACTTTACAACTGAGGAAACTGAAGCCCACAAAATTTAAATGACCTGCCCACAGTCACATAGATGGTGAGTGTCAGAGTCAGGATTGGGTCTCAGGCTATTTAACTTCAAAGCCAATGCTTTTCTCACTGCGCTGTTGCCTCCTCACATTAAAAAAGTGTAGCATCTGTGATTTCTTTCTAAACATTTGGTATGTATGAATGAATAAATGAATGAAAAAAACATTTATTTAGCATTTACTATGGGCCAGGCACTGTACAAAACACATGATACAAACATAAGGAAGTAGAGGAGTCCTTGCCTTCAAGGAATGCATGTTCTTATTAGGGAAAATCAAATAGAGCACTGTGTGCGTCCTTCGTTACTTAAGAAGACCATGCCATCAGAGAAATAACGACATGACTTGCACTTGACTTTGTTTTGAGTGAGGAAGGGCTGGGCAGGTCACCAGCCTCACTTCTCCAGGGCCATCTGAATCCAGTGACCTGATATTCCTCAGGATGACTGGAGATGACCCAGGATGCAGTGGGAGGCCTTGGGTCCTTTAGGCCAAGGTCTTTGCAGCTACTCACTTAGGGTGAGGCAATGCCCATTCGTTGAATAAGTCTGTTTAAGAAGGAGCCAGGGCATGGCCCTTTAATGAGGTCAAGAGAAAGAAAAACATCAGGCTGGGTGGCAACCAGCAACAGTTACTACTGATACTCACTCTAAAGCTAGAAGGGTCCAGAGGAGCCCTTAGGCAGGGGCCCATTGGAGTCCCAGTTTCACAGTGCAGTAGGTTTAAGGTTTTAGGACAGGACAGGACAGGATAGGATAGCAAAGGAGCCAGTAAAACCCAAGTCAACTGGGCATCTTTTGGCCATCCAAATTTACCTTCCTTTGGAGAGTAGAAGGTAGGGGAGGGGGAGGCAGACAGGAGAGGAGTTGAGTTACCCAGCTAGCTGGGTCCCCATTCAGCCAGCTGCATCTACTCACAGGATTGTGTTCGTCCTTCGTTGCCAAAGAAGACCATGCCATCAAAGAAATGACATGACTTGCACTTGACTTTGTTTTGAGTGAGGGAGAGCTGTGCAGGTCACCAGTCTCACTTCTCCTCCAGAGTCCACATACAGCACTAGAAAGAGGCAGAATGGTGGGCATTGGTAGCTACCTGGTTTGGAAATGAACAGGAAGACTGTGGCGATCTGGGTTCCAGGCAAGGTAAGGTAAAGGCTCATCTATCAAGCTAGGATCCAGGAGGCAGTGTCTGAGTTCAGATAGGAGGAGAAGGAGAGGGTGGAGCAATGTGGGCAGCGTGGTTTTGAAATGGCTTGGAAGTGTCATTTCTTCCTTTCTCCATCTTCAAAATTAATATCCTGATGCTTCCAAATTTGTCTCCTCTAGCACATGTTTTGTTTTGAAAACTATCCTGGGCCATCTCCAGTCGTCCTGATGCATATTAGGCCACTGGACCCAGATGGTTCTGGAGAAGAAAGTAGGCCTGGTGACCTCCCTCACTCAAATCAACATCAACTGCAAGTTGTCATCATTTCCCTGATGTCATGGTCCTCTTCAAAAACAGGACAAACACAACCTGTGATTAGTCTGAGCTGCCTGAATGGGGACCCAGCTAATTGGGTAACTCAGCTTTCCTCTCCCTCTCCCTCTCCTCTCCATAGAAAGGTAAATTTTGATGGCTGGAAGCTGCCCAGTTAACTTGGGGTGTACTGAGTAGATTCTTTTCTTTCTGTCTTTGACAAAACTTTAAACCCAGTTCACTCTGAAGGTCATAGATTGGGCCACAATAGATCACTGCCAAAGTTCCACTTAATGGCTGTATTTTGGGCCCTCCTGTCTAGAGTGAATGTCAATGGTAACTGTTTCTCTTTGGAACAGTAATCCTGAGGGTCCTCCCCTCCCAGCTTGATTTTTTTTTCTTTTCTCTTTCCTTTTTCTAATTAAAGGGGCCATCTCGTGACTCACTTCTTAAAGAGGCCTTTTCACTGAATGTGGGTAACCTTACTCTAAGTGAAAAGGCATTAGCCTAAAAAGGGCCAGAGTCTTCCACTGCATCCTGGGTCTTCTCCAGTCATCCTGATGAGTATCTGGCCATTAGACCCAGATGGCTCTGGAGGAGAAAGTGAGGCTAATAACCTTGCACAGATCTCCCTCACTCATATCAGAGTCAACTGCAAGTTATGTCATCATTTCCCTAATGTCATGGTCCTCTTAGAAAACGAAGGACAAACACAACAATTTTAAATCATTATCTTTTGTTTTTACATTAAGTTCATTTCCAAGTGCATCCCACCCTGAACCTTACCAGAAAACCTTTCTTTATTACAAAAAATTTAAAGAGACAAATAGAAAAGCAGATCAGTAAAACCAAACAAGCCACTAATTGTGACAGGATGTGAATGACAAGCTTTTTAAAAGTAGTTGTTAAGCACTGGGAATGCAGATACAGAAGAAAGGCAGGCCCTGCTCTTCTGGAGCACAGCACCATGGTTAATAGCTAGAAGGCTGGGTGAGAGATAGGCAGCACCTGGATGGCAAGACAGAAAGTTGACCAGAATGCTTATGTTTGAGCCTGTCATTACCTAGATATAGTGAACTCCAACCAACCAAAAAAGCATTCCCCAAGGTGTGAGCTGAGAGACTGATTTAGAGTCTCTGGGCAATATAAGGAGAAGATGGGGGCACAACATGGTTGGGATTGGGGCCAACAAGATATGGTAATATATGTAATATTCCATACCCACAACTCCTTATCTTTGCAATGAAGTGGGGGGAGGTTGTTGCTTACCATTTAGAAACATAACAGTGTGTATATAAATATGCTTCTTAGCACTTTATTTCATGCATCAAGGTGTTACAGTGAAGACTTGAGAAATTCCTTTCATATTTGTGAGTTACAGATTTAATTTGATATAAATCTAGCTTTCATTAATGTAATGTGATTAAGTTATATTTTGGAGACTAGTCTACAGCAGTGCATAAGGAACTAAAAAAGCCCAAAGTGTAACCTGTGTGTCTTTTGATTAACTCTCTAAGATATTCCTTTATTCCCTTATTTTATTTTCTGCCCCCCTCAGAAACCTATTAAAAGCACCTTCCCTTCTAGAGTCCACTCCTAAACATCATCTCTTTCATTAGTACAAATACATTTCTTGATAAGGCATTTATTAAGTGTTTATGATATGTCAGGCACAGGTCAAGTAATGGACACGCAAATACATGCAAACAAGACAGACAGCTCCTGCCCTCAAGGACCTTACAATCTAATGGGAGAAGGCAACACATACAGGGGAGCTGGAAGGGGAGGATAAAGGTAAGCATATAGTGGAAATTTATTTATGAGGTTTCTATGCCCTAGCACAGGTTCAATTTTTTAAGGGTGCCATGCACAGTTGAGAAATGAGTAGATTTCTGTTACAAATTAATAGGCAAGGATCAATCATAACTAACTTTTCTAAAATTACATTCATTTCCTTTCTTGTTTTTTGATTTTTCTAAATCCAAAAAGGTCACATTGAGATCTCCAACTCTTATAATTGTACTATCTATTTCTCTCTGTAATTCAACTAATTTTTCTTCAAGAAGTTAAATATCATGTGATTTGGTTCATATATTAAATATGTTAGCTATAATGCCATTAAAGAAAATGTCATTTTCCTGTTTATCTCTTTTTAACCCTCCCTATTTTTACTGTTGCCTTGTCTGAGATTGTGAATGTTACCCTTGCTTTTTAAAATTCATCTGAATCATTAATAAGTTCTGCTCCAGCACCTCAATTTAACTCTGAGTCTTTGTTTCAAATGCACTTCTAGTAAACAACATATTGTTGAGTTTTACTCTCTAATCTATTCTGCTACCCCTTTCCATTTTATGGATGAGTTCATATCATTAATTGTATATTTCCTTCCATCATATCCTCTTTTCCCTCTCTTTACAAAGCGGGTAAAGAGAAGCAGTCTGTTCCAACCCCTCTGTTCCTCCTCTCCTCATCAAGCCCAGGCCCTGATCTCTGGTTTCAACATTTCCATACTTTTAATCTACCCTTCCCTTATGATGAGGTCCCCAAAGCTGACATTTATTTTGTTTGTGAGCATTCCCTCTCTGATCTGTTCTCCCTTTTATGCTACCCTCTCTCCTTTCTCTGTTCTTGATGGTATTCTTGTTGTACAAATTTACTGTATGTGTGTGCTCACCTTTCTTTCTCTGGCTCAGGTAAGAATGAGGCCATGAGAAGCATGCTCCTCTATCCTTTGGTCCATATGTGTAGACTCTTTTTCTTGAACACTCCATTCATATTAAATAGTAAATTCTTCCCCTCTTTGTCATTATTTTTCCCTAGTGAATTCCCTCCTTTTTTCTTTTCTTAAAATGGTAACGCATTTGTCTTATTTATCTGAATACCTTTGTAACCCTTGCAGACATTAGGATTCTAAATGGTTAATCATTTTTTTCCCTGCTTAGAATGTAAATACTTCATCATTCTTTACTTCTTTCCAATTGCTCAAATATATTACCTTTGTAGGTTTCTTTTGACTGTTGTGTTTGTATTTGAAAGTTGATACTCAGCTCCAGCCTTTTCATCAGGGCTTCTTTAAAATCCTCTAGTTTATCAACAGTTAAATTTTCCCTGTAGGAATATGTTCAAGTTTTGCAGGGTAAGTTACTCCTAGTCAAAACTCAATGTCTTTTGTCTTTTAGGATGCCATATTACAAGGTTTTCTACCTTTGCTATAGCTACAGCATAGTCTTTTGTGATCCTGACTGTGGTTCCCTGGTTCTTGAATTCTATCTGGCTCCTTGCAATATTTTTCTTTAATCTGGAAATTCACCAAGTAGCTATGACATTCTTGAATGTTCTGAGTTGGAGATTTCTTTTAGTAGGTGATTGGAGATTCTTTCTAGTCTTCACCTTACATTCTGGAAGCAGTTTTGTTTTATTGTTTCTTAGAATACTGCATCCACATTTTTTGTTTGGTCAGGGTTTTCAGGGAGTCTGACAATTCTTAAATTATCTCTCTTCAAATGATGTTTTAGGTCAGTTGTTTTTGATAGAAAATATTGACAAGGGAGAATAAGCAACTATATCGAACAAAGATCAATATTAGCAAACTGATTTAGTTTAGCAACTTCAGCTGTAGAAACTGTACCTGAAGAAAAATGTTCCAAGATAGGTCCAAAACTCACAAAATATTCTGACTGTTGTTATTTTCCTTGTTGATGCAGTAACATTTATTGAGAATAAAAGTATGTATTTATACTTTGCATAACTGGAACACTGCTCAGAGAGATCAAAATCTGTCTCCCTTTGGTAACAAGTAAAATCTCTCTTGGCTTATGTTATTGGTCTTGGTCTATTTCTCTGTCAGTTTTGGATGTTCAGCCAAGATCTGCCCTATCTAATTGTCACCTCGTATACCTCTCCAGGGATGAGAAGTGCCCCTCAGTCAGTGGCTGTCTGAACTGGATCCCCTTGTGTCTCCAGGGTAAGAACCAGAGGCAGGACTGGTAAGCTTCAGCTTTTACAAGCCCTAGTTAGGCAGCTCCCTGTGTCTCGTCTATTTAATTTTCTGTCATCCTGGTCTTCTATTTGTGTTGGAGATAATGATACTTGGAGAACACTTCTGTCAGAGCCCTTTCTTGAAAGAAAAAAAACTGTCCAGAGATTACCATTTACACACACACACACACACACACACACACACACACACACACACACATATATATTTGTATACATACACATAAGATGTGTATATATTATGTATTTATATTATATATGTATAGATACACACATGTATCTATGTATTTGTGTATATATATGTATAGGCAGACTGGCCTAATGGACAGAGAGCTGGTCTCAGAGCCAGAAAAATCTAGGCTCAAGTCCTACCTCCAACACATCCTGGCAATGGGACTCTGAGCAGGTAGATTTACTTCTCAGGACACCAGGCAGTATTCTAAGGTAGCAAGTGGTAGAGAAGGTGCCAGTCAGCATTGGCAGAGAGCATTTACTCATCAAGAGTTCACTATACAAATGAAATCACAGGTCTGGTTTAAAAAATGTCATAAATAAGTGAAAAGAATTTTCAAGGCTAGGTTGCAATAAAATAGAGAAAAAAAGGGAAGTATTATCCAGAGTCATCTAAAAATGTAATGCCACAGTATTCAAATTACCAAGGGGATAGTTCATAGATCTAGACAAAATAATAATAAAATTCATTCTGTGAATGAAAAGGTCAAGAATTCTTTAAGAAAGAATGAAAAATAAAAACCAACTCTAGGAATGTTAAGGCGAGAGGTAGCATTACCAAATTTTAATTTACATTATACAGCAGTAATTCTCAACTCTATCTGGTCCTGAACAAAAAAGGAGACCAGTGAAAGAGACTGGAAAAATAAAGTTAGAAGGAAGTATGTGTAGCAACCTAATTTTTAACAAATTTAAGAACACAAAGTACTTGAGATAGAACTCTTTATTCACAAACTACTGAAACTACTGTAGAGCAGTTTCGCAGAAAATATGCTTAAACCAGCATCTTGTGGCTATGCTATAATGAATTCTACAGATAAATCCTACATAAGTTAAACTGTAAAAAGTAGATAATGAAAATTTCCGTCCCAACTACGGAAGTTGATAATTTAAAAATTTTTATTGAGGCCTTTTTTTATACCATAGACATTTCTTGATATACTTTCATCTTACTTCTCCTTGTAACAAAAATAATAAAGCAAAAAAAAAGCAGCAACCCAATCTGACAAGGTATGACACATACGCAACCACAGTCTTTTATCTCTCTATTAAAAAGAAGATATGTTTTATTCTTCATCCTTTGGAACAAAGATTGATCCTTGCATTTAATCTAAGTTCAGCTATTTAATTGTTTTTTTTTTTATTCTCAGTGTTTTAGTCATTGTGTATATTTTTTCCTGACTCTGCCTTCTTCACTGTGCATCAATTCATACAAGTCTTCCTGTGTTTCTCTGAAGCCCTATACTTGTTGTTTTTATACATTTATATGACACAAATTATTTAGCCATTCCCCAAATGATGGAAACCCAATTTGTTTCCAGTTCTTCACTAAAAAAATAGGACTGCTATGAACACTTTAGAATATTCATATTCTAAAATGCTATGTCTTTGAATTTGCTGGAAGTCAATGAGTCAAAGGACATGGGAACAAACTTGTAATCAGATCCAAAAAAGGTAGTATAACAAAAGATAAAATATATTACTTCAATTCCATCAAAACAGAAAATACCTTCTCTCTCTCTCTCTCTCACGCACATACACATATACAAACACAGACACACATACACTGTAACCCTAAAACACATACACAATACACACAGATCAAATGAAAATGAGAGATTCAGAGTGGGGTCAATGTAGTGACTGACCATGATTCCAAAAGGCTACTGATGAAGCATGCTACAGATCTAACAGAGGGGTGATGTAGAATGAAGCATACGTAGGGAGATATGAGCAATGTGTAAATCTGCTTTGCATGACTATCCATATTTGTTACAAGAATTTTGCTACTTTTTTATGAGGGGAGAAAGGAAGTATGAGGGAGAGAAAATAAATACTCACTTAAAAAAAGAAAATTTAGAAATGAGATATGAACATTTCTCAAAATATGAAGTGCAAACTATCAACCACCAGCTCAACATTGCTAGTAATTAGAGAAATTCAAATTCAAAGAAGTTTTGAGCTTTTTGAACTCACATATTAAATTCCTAAAGATGGAAAAAAATTCAAGTGTTTGTGGGGATGTGAGAAAACAGGATGTTTCACTGCTTAGGAAGTTATGTACTGGTACAATCAAAATACTTTGCAATTAAGCAAGATAATTTACAAAACTTTTCCCATGCTTGGATCCAGTTATCAGGTCCCACTATTGGGTTTACACCCAAATGAGGTTATTGCCAGCAAGAAAATATCTGTCCAAAAATATTTATAGCAACACTATTTTCAACAGGAAAAAAAATGAAAACAAATTGTCATCTCAAAAATTGAACATTACTATGCTATAAATAATGATAAATAGGAATGCTTCTAAGAAATATGGTATCTATATGAAACAGCATAAAAAGACAAAATTAAGAGAACAATATACACAACTACTTCAACTGTAAGAAAATAAATTTAAATGGCAAACGAGATCAAGAACAGTATTGATTAGTGGAAAGAAATGTTGGTTTGGGGGGTTTAAGGACCTATGTGCAATTCTGGCTATACCAATATATATACCTGAGACCCTGAAAAAAATTACTTAACCTCTCTGGGATTGTTTCCTTATCTGTAAAAAAGGTAATTAGACCAGATGACTCATTAGGTATTTTATAATTCTAAATGTATAAACAATGGATGACATTAGTAATAGCTTATGATCAGTCCCTTCTTTTAACCATTAAAGGACTGAGGCTGCATGTACTATTGGTCATAATCACTCATTTATGTTGTTTTACTTACCTTTTTTCCAAAACTACACACTGTAGGGGATTCAACAGGGAGTAACTCATGGGTATCTATGATGCATCAAAACAAAATTTATCAATATGGTTATTTTTCAAATTCTTGTAAGTATATTTTTCTGTGTCAACAAAACTTGAAAGACAGGCAGCAGGCCTTAGACTTCTTTGCCTCAGTACTAAGAACAAACAGATGAATTTTTCAAGGGAGGGAAGTCAGAGTAAAGACAGGAGGCAAGTGGGAACATTCTGTACAAAGGACCAGAGCAGCAGAACTGGAGCACATGTCAAGACTTAGGTTCTAGTTCAGGTTTGGTCAATGGTAAATATGAGTAAGACATCACCTATTTAAGCTTTGATTTCCCCATGAATCAAATTAAGGGTGATTTCTAGCATTTCCTCAAGCTATAGTGATTATGAATCCTATATCATCTGTCAGAAGCACCAGTCTTCTGAGGTATGGAAAACTGATGGTCAAGACCTTGAATGCAATTACAAACAAAATAGGGGACAAGGGAAAGAAGGGATCACACATTGAGAAAAGGAATAGTAATTCAAGAGAGAGGAAATCCTAACTCACCTGAGATCTGGCTGGTAGGAGACCAGAACTCATTTCCATCTCCTCCTTCATTTTCCTTTCTTGGAGAAGAGCAGAATCTTGAGAAGCCAGAACTGAAGGACAAGAAAGAAATCAAGAGGGAGACCAAGTCCTGCCTTGTAGCTCACCAGTCCACTGCGGTAGAATCTCCCATTTATCATGTGGATGTGATCCCCATGGTCCTAAGAGGGGAGAGGTAAAAAGGAACCCAGAATCAGACATATCTTCCTCATCTATGTTACAGCCTTCCCCAAACCACCGGGTTCCTGTCCACTGCTCTCTCTATAATACTGATTTTGCAGAGCTTGGAAGACTCCACATCTCACTGTTATAAAACAATTCTGGTAGAATGCTGACACATCTCTCTTTCTCTCTCCGTATAATTATATACATATACATACACGTGTATATATAATACACTAAATATGCTATATATATATATACACACACCATACACGTACTATATACATATGCTTATAAATATATAAAACTATGTATTATAGTAGTATATATGTGTTTATTGTATATACATATACACACATACTGTTAGAAAGCTGTATGGGTTGTCCACTAAATATATGTTGTTATATGAGCACTGGACATTCTCCATCCTCTTGGTCTCTCCCATTTGGATGGTCAGGTCAATCTCTAAGGAGTGGTCACAGATTTCTTCCAGGAAGTTCTTCAATATTCTGGAGCTTAAGGCAACCAGCACAATGTCATCCACAAACAGGAGTACTGGAAAGCTCTCACCACCCAACTGTAATATTTCTGACAAATATAAGATTTCAAATAGACTGGGGAGATACTCATTAGGCTACTTTCTCATTTTAAAACTTCTAGAACTCATACAAATAGGTTTCATTCAAACTAGAACTGAATGAACAACACTAGTGAGTGGCCCTGATTCACCAAGGTACCAAAAGACCTGAGAGAGGTAACTGTTGAACTACCTCAGTGAACTCTGAAAAATGATGGAGAGGGGAGGTCCCACAAAACTGAAAAAGGGCAAACATCATCTTAGATTTCTTATAACAAGGGAAGAGAGTAGTCTGCAAACTGTAAGTCTGAGCTGATGCCTCTTGGGTTTGCTCCTCTCCTGTTACCACAGTCACCATTGTATTTCAGGTCCCGTCACTTCACACCTGGATTGCTCAAAGGCCTCTAAATGGTCTCAACCAGCAAAAATGACTTTCCTAAAGTGAAGGTCCAACAATATCGCTCCTCTACTCAAAATGATTCCTTATCACTCCTAAGATCAAATCTACATTCTTTTGTTTGGCACTGAAAGCCCTTCAGCACCTGGTCTGGACCTCCCTTTCTAGACTCACTGTACATTTTTCCACACAATACTCCATTTCTCATCTTTATGCTACAATGGACTCCCTCAAGTCCCCTATTTTCTTTAAAAACAATACCAAGTACTTTTCCTGGTTTCCCAATCCCTCCACAGGAGCTAGTGACCTCCACCTCCAATTTATTAAGTGCCTACTATGTGCCAGGTACTGTGCTCAGGGCTTGGGAGACACAGAGAGCAGGTTCTGCTTTTAAGGAGCTCACAGTCTAACAAGACTGTGAGGAGGAAACAAGAATAAACAACTATTTACAGGCAAGCTAATTGTATACAGGGACAAATTGCAGAACACCAACAGAAGGAAGGCGCTGACATTAAGGGGGATCAGGAAAGGCTTCCTGTAGAAGGTGGGATATAGAAGGAAGCTAGGGACAGGCAGAGATGAGGAGGGAGAGAGTTCTAGGCTGAGCGAAAACCCATGAAATTGTGTGGATTCAGAAGACAGTGTCTCGGCTGAGGAACAGCAAGGCGGTGTCACTGGTCTCCGGATTGAAGAGAATGTGGAGTGAGTTTAAGGTATAAGAAGACCAGAAAGGAAGGGGGCAGGCTATAAAGGGCTTTGAATATCAAACAGTGATACTGGAGATGATAGGAGTTGAGTGAATAAAGAGTGGTAACATGGCTAACCTTGTGCTTTAGGAAGATCAATCTGCTAGCTGAGGAGAAGATGGGTTGGCGTGTGGACAGACATGACTAGGGAGATCAATGAGCAGGCTTTTCAATAGTCCAGGTGGGAGATGATGAGGGTGGTCCTGGTGTCAAAGGACAGAAGGTGGCAGGAGAGAGATGTTATAAAGGTAGAAGAAATAGGGCTTAACAACTGATTGGTTACGAGGAGTGAGATAGAGTGAGAAGTTGCGGATGGCACCTAGATAGTGAGCTTGGGCGAATGGGAGGATAATGGGACCTTAGGAAGAGGGCAGGGTTTGGTGGGAAAGAGAATGGGTTCAGTTTTGGATATGTTTTGTTTCAGATGTTTACGAAACATCTAGTTTGAAATGTCTACTAAGCAGTTGTAAATGTGAGACTAGTGTTCAGGAGAGGTTAGGGCTGGACAAATCTGCAAATTATCCGTATAGAGATGACAGTGAAAACCATGGGAGGTGAGGAGATCACCAAATGAAACAATACAGAGAGAGGGAAAAGAGAAGAGGGCCAAGGACAGAGCTTTGGAGGACACCATTGTTACAAGAAAGAACTAGGAAGAAGATCCAGCAAAGGAGACTGGGAAGGAACAGTCAGACAGGAAGGAGGCAAACCAGAGAAGAATAGTATCACAAAAACCTGGAAATATGAGAACATCCAGAAGAAAAAGGGGGACTGACAGTGTTGAAGGCTCCAGAAAGGTCAAGAAGGGTGAGGACTGAGAGGCCATTACATGTGACAATGAAGAAATCACCAGTAACTTTGGAGTGAGCAACTTCAGTTGAGCAATAAAGTTAGAAGTCAGATTGCAAAGAGTTAAGAAGAGAATGAGAAGAAAGAAAGTGGAGGCACTGATTGCAAACAAGCCTTCTCAAGGAGTTAAGCCAGGAGTTAGCTAGCAGGAATGGATAGATAAAGTGAGGGGGTTTTTGGTAGGGGAGACACAAGCATGTTTGTAGGCAGTAGGGAAGCAGCTGGAAGACAGAGTGAGTGGGGATGGTAGAGCGAGAAATCTGCTGGAGAAGACAGGAAGTAATGGGATCACTTGGTGCATGTCGAAGGGGTAGCCTCACGAGGACAAAGACCACCTCCTCATGTGAAATAAAGAAGAGAAAGTGGTAGAAGGTGACTTAGTGATGTGAAATGAGGAAAGGAGAAAAGGGAGATATAGGTGAATGGTTTTCTTCACTGAAGTATGAGAGAACGTTCTCAGCTGGGAGAGGAGGTCTGGGATACAGGGATTTGGAAGAGTGGCTGTGGTGAGTGGGATAAAGGACTGCATTGTAGCCCAGGTGGGATTATTCAATATCAATCATGGTTGACCTTGCTGGCATGTTGTCATGATTTTCTTAAGATTCATTCAGCAGCACATATACGGAGTGAAGTCAGTGTGCATGGTGGGGATAATCCAGGGCTAAGGCTTGGCAAGGTAAGATCAAGGACAGGATAAGGGAACCAGGCACTCGAGAGAAAGTGTAGGATTGTACTGTTTGACAAGGGGTCAAGATGGAAGGATGGAGAGTGTAGCCAAAGCAGGGGGGATGGCTTGGGAAAGAACTAAGGGGTCATGAGGTCAGAGGTCACACGGAAGAGAAAGACTAGGTTTGGAGGCTGCAAGACAGACTGAAAAGTGCAATAACAACAGTTGCCATGTGATCAGATAAAGCAATTTTAGAGTTCATGAACATGGAGGTAGTTCATTTGCAGTCTGTGGCAAAATCAAGGGTGTGATCATCTTTGTGTGTGGCTAAGGTGGGGTGGAGGAGTAGGTCACGAGAAATGAATAAGTTGAGAATTGAGAGGCTAGAGTGCTTGAAGGAATATCAGTATGTTATGGTTATGCCCCTGGTATGAGGGCAGGAGCTGGGGGAGGGGGCAGAGAAAAACTCAGGCAGAAAGAAAAGCATCTTGGAGGGGGGTCTGCCATCAGAATCTTGTTTGGGTGATAAATATGGACTGAATGAACTTCACAGGAGATGTTACTGAATGATGGTGGTAGGAGAGCCTAGAAATGGCGATGGAGAGCAATACGTATTCCAACTCTCCCCCTTTTACCAGGGAAAATGAATGGAAAGTGAAACCAACGCTGCAAAGGGTAACCAGGGAGGCTGTATCATTAGACACAAATACAATGTATTTATTTTGCATAGTATGTATTTGTAGGCTACAGCATTGGGCTGAATGAAACAAGATGAAATTCCATAACAATAAATATATAAAGATTTATCTACTTGGGTTAAAAGAAATCAAGTTCACATGGAGAAGATGGGGAAGACAATAGTTTATCTGAAAACTCAGTGAACAAGACTCAAAAGAGCTAGGAGTTTTAATGGGGTGCAGATTCAATGAGACCACAGGTAAGTGGTGGCCAGAAAAGTTCATTCAATCTTGGGCTTCATTAAGGGAAGACTAACTTTCAGATGAAAATTCCTTCATATTCTGCCCTCATCTGTTATGCTCTGTTGGCCAACAGAAGTTAAGAACATTGATAAGCCAGATTGTCCAAAGGAGGGCAATCAGAATAGTTGGAGGTTTTGAATTCATGTCAGAAGAGTCAACTGAAAGACCTGGACATGTTGAGTTTGGAGAATGGAAGACTAAGAAGGGAATAACAGGTATCTTCGATTATTTGAAAGTCTATCCCATGTAAACAGGATTAGGCTTGTTCTATATGTCAAGGGAGGTCAGAATTAAGAATCTGTGAAAGATGACAAGGAGCAAATTTAGGCTTGAGGTCAGAAAAGCTTTCTAACAAAGAGAGATGTCTAACACTGGGATAAGCTGTCCCAAGAGAAGTGGGAAACTGCTCCTCCTGGACAGTCCTCAATCAAGGCAGGATGAGATTGGTTGGGTTAGGTCTAGTGGAGATTCTTTTAACAAGGAAGGCATGGATGGAACTACAAGTCCTCTGAGGTCCTTCCACCTCTTGAGTTCTATGACAGGACTCGATCTTTGGATGACTGCAGCAGCACAGTACAAGGCACACAGCAGATGCTTAATAAACGATGATCAGATTGTTTAAGCTCACACGGCTATTCCACAAACAGTGAAAACGGATTAGGCAGCAAACACAGCACTCAGATCAGAGAGGGAGAGAAGGGGAGAAAAGGGAAGGAGGGGGAAGCAGAGAGTAGGGGTGAAGGGGGAGAAGCGAAGGAACCCAGGGAGAGAAGGGGGAAGGGGGAGAAAACTAGAAGAGAGGAAGGAGTGAAGAAGGGAGAAGAGATGAAAGGGGAGAAGAGAAGGGGGGAAGGAGGAGATGGGGGGAGGGGCAAAGAGCCAGAAAAAAGGGCAAAAGGGGAGAAAAAGGGAATGAACGAAGGGGGAAAGGGGTGAAGTGGAAAAAGTAGAAGAGAGGAAGGAGTGAAGGGGAAGAGGGAAGAAAAGGAGGGACGGACAAAGAGGGGAAAGAGGGGACGGAACGAAGGCGAGGAAGGGTAGAGGGGTGACGGGGTGAAAGGGGATCGGGGAAAAGGGAGGAAGGGGGAAAGGAGAAGAACGGGGGAAAGGGGAGAAGAATGGGGGAAGGGGAGAAGAAGAATGGGTGAAGGGGTGAGAGGGGGGATGGGGGAGAAGGAAGTGCGGGTCTGGAAGGTCACAGAAGGCGGCTCTGCGGGTTCCACTCTGACAATATGACCCCCAAAGTTCCCCTTCAGGCACGTCCTCGCTTCTCCCTCCTCCTTCTTCCCCCTCCCCCCACCGAGGACCCCGGCCCAGCCGAGCCCCTGCCCCGCCCCTCCCCCCAAGCAGCTCACACTCACACAGTGCCCCGCCTAGCGCCCCCCCCCCCCCCCCCCCCCCCCCCACGCCTTAACTATCTCCTGGGCCGGCTCCGCCCGGACTCGCCCGCACTCACATTCACTCGCTCGCTTTCATCCTCTCGCACACGTACGTGCGCGCCCACACATCCACCCTACACACCAGCTCACCTGCACAGAGCTCCGCGAAGAAGTAAGGGCGGAAAGCCCTGCCCCGCCCACTCACCTCCGAACTGCGCCTGCGCTGACTGAGCCCAGAACTACCATTCCCAGAAGGCACTGGGGTGGGGACTAGTCGAATGGAAACACGCAGGACATGCGTGCTTAGAGCGGTTACTTCGGGGTGGATTCTGGGAAGTAGATTATGGTTCCAGGACTCATTGACGCCTAACCTCCTGGGAAATGTAGTCAGTGGACTGCCGCTGCGCAAGCGCACTACCCAATCTTTCAGTATCTGCTCGAGAGGCTTTTATTCCTCCTGTTGAGTTTCCTGCCCTTTTAGGTCTCCAGGGCCACGCTTACCGCCGCGAGTAACCCCTGCCGGCCTCCGCCGTTGCGTTCACTCTCCGGAAGCGATGCCAGCCCCGCATCCTTCCTGCCGCCGTTGCGGGGCCTCGGGCTCTCCGCCCCACCCCCACTCGCCTGCACCGGGGCACGCGGGGGGCGGGGTGACTGCCCGGGAAGAAAAGAGGGTGTCGGGAGTCGTGGGCAGGAGCGGAGGAGGCGTCGGTGTGTGCCCGCGCTACCTCCGCAGCCACCGCCTGCGGGGCCCCGTAGGGTGCTCGCCCAGCGGCTGCGGCTTCGTTCTGCGAGGTCGGGGTGCTCCGAGGGGCCTGAGGCTGCCTAGGGTCCGAGACCACGGAGAGGCCCGTCCCCCATCTCCGATGGTCTTCGTCCCTGTCCGTGTGAAAGATCTGATAGAAAGGGAATGCCCGGTAGATTCCGGTGGGCCAGTCCACCGTTAGCACACTGAATGCTTCTTTGCAAGGTTGGTCAACTTTGCTAAATTTTCTTCTCCTCTTCCCCCACGTTCTCCTGCACTCATCTCTGCCAGTCAAGCGCTTCCTCTGTCACTTTCATCTCCCGCTCTCCTAGTACACATTGTATCCTTATTTCCCTCGTCAGTGCCGCTACACATCCTGAGCCAGATGCTTCTATACCCACACAAAAATGCGAATAATAAAGAATAGGAATGGATGTCAGTGACTGGACAGCACATTATTTCAAAGGAGAGCAGAATCGGAAATATCCGTTGAAATAAATCCCATTGTGAATTGAGTTGTCAGATACAACCGATCAGTCTGGTGTTCCCCATCTGGGCCGGGACCATTGAAGTACTGGTTCATCTCATAAATAGGAACAATATTGAGACCCTGTTGTGTGGAAAAGCTTAATTACATGCATGCTCCATAAACTCTGTCCACTTCTTGGTATAGTTTCTAGAAATCCTATGATTCGGTCAACTGAGTGTGAACAAGGTATCTATATACTTTAATATCCTGTCCTAGCAGAAAAAGTTTTAACTAGAATCTTCCACAGGGAAAATACATCATAAAGGGATGCTATGAGTTGTCTTTTTCAGCTATTTTTTGGATGAGATGGCTTTGAAAATGCCTTCTCACTCTGAGATTCTGATATCCTTATACCACATACTGCAACAAATTTCAAATAAGTAAACAACTCATGTAGAAGATATAAAACCACAAAACAATTAGAGGAGATTGGAAGATTAATTATACCATTCACTGTGGATAGGAAAAGAAAACATAATAAGATACAGGATAGAAAAAAATGAGTGAATGAAAAAGTGAAGCCAAGCACTAGGCTAAGAACTGGAAATACAAATACAAAAGCCAAGTGGATCCCTGCCCTCAATAAACTTAAGTTCTAATGTGGGAGGCAGATAACTGCTATCCTGCAAAAATTTAAAGCTTTTTGCATAAATCAACGTGGCCAAAAGGAGAAAAGAAACAGAATATAATAAAAACCTTGGCACTGAACATCTGTGCTACAAATCTGACATCCAAAATGTGTAGGAAATTGACACAAAATTGATGATTCTGAGCTATTCCCCAAGGGACAAATAGTTAAAACATATAAACAAAGAGTTTTCAAAATAAATGACAATTACTGAGAAGAAACAGGAGGTCGGACAAACATTCACTGATAGTGGTAATTGGTTCAACTATTTTGGAAAACAATGTGGAATGGTACAAGAGAAGTTAGGAAATTGTTGATAGCTTTCTATCCATCTGACTGCACTACTGGACTGATAGCCTGACAGTCATGAATGGAAAGAAGAATCCTACGTGTACCAAAATATATACAGCAGTTGCTCATTCTAATAATGAAAAGCTGGGTACACATAATAGACCTAATGATTCAGGAATGACCAAAATAAACCGTGCTATGTGAATGTAAAGGTGTTGGGAATGGAAGCTCAATTCCATGTGGACAGTCTCGGGCGGGTAAAGGTGGGAACTTCTAAATCTTAGAGTTCTCATGAGGCCCCCCATAAAACAACAGGGAATTGAGGAGTGAGATCTTGTGGATTTCCGCCTCTTCCCGTGAGATACGTGATGGGAGGAGCATTCCCGCTCTCGAGACTGTCCTGGATCTGGGCACACCTATTGTTATCTAACAGGCACGGTATTCAGGTGCAAACTACAGGGCCGGGAGAGCTTAATTAGGTCAGGAAAGCCTGAAAGCGCTCTTAGCGCGGAGGGGCCCTGACAGACAGAAGGCCTCTCCTCCCTTTTCCTCTCTTCGCTCTCCCCTCCCCCTCTCTTCCCACTTACACTTCTGTTTCCAATCTCTTATTGTAAGATCTTTGCCTCCTTGGGAGATTCCTCGCTCCCTCCTAAGGAAGAATTTCCCCTGCACTTGTAACCAGGATCCTGAATAAAGCTTAACCCTTGTTCGACTCCGGAAAGTCTCTTCTCTCATACGTTTATCCGGTTTGGCCAACCGAAGACCTGCAATACAGGTAAGGTAAGACTCGGGTAGCCCTCAGGCCTGGCATAAAGGAATGTTATTGTACAGTAAGGAAATCTGGACATGAAGAATTGAGAGACACAGGAAGGTTTGTATGAAGTAATTAGCTTGTGAGTGCTTTGAAGGCAGGAATTGTCTTTTAACTCTTCTTGTATCCCCCCCTCTGAGCACAGTGGCTGGAGCTCAATAAATGTTTACTAATTGACTAAAGGGTGAAAAAGAAATCAGAAGAATGTCATAATGACTACATTATAAATGAAAACAGTGTAAAAAACACAATGAAACTAAGGTCATAAGGTACAAGGTTGGTCTTAAATTATTAATACTAAAGCACAGCCTTTTTCTGTTAAACACATAAGGTATAAAAAGTAGCTTTTGCTTGTACAATCATTTGCAATCACTGAATTTCCTGCTTTTATTTAACCATCAGGTTTTTTTGTTTGTTTTGGTAAGGCCCATGACAGTTTGGTGGTGGTAGAGGGGAGTTCTTTCTTGGAAGTAACCCATGTCAAAACAAAATCTTCGGTGGACACCTATATCTCTGAAACAAAATGCAAACTCCCCAGCCTGTATTCTAAAGTACTTCACAATCTGACTCCCACCTTCCTCTATAATTTATTTCATATTAAGCCTCTTTAATTCAATTTATTCCAACCAAACTGACTGACTGGCTATTTCCTGACCTTAACATGGTCTCTGCTCTTCATGCCTTTGGGCAAACTGTCCCTCATAGCTGCAATGCTCTCCTTACCTCCAGTTCCTAAAATCCCTGGTTTCCTTCAAGACTTAGCTCAATTACCATTTACTTTGGGACAATCTTCCCCAATCTCTCTCCCTTTGTGCCTCATATTGATTAGTGTCCTCTCCCCATATCTACCAGTAAAACATAGGCTCCTTGAGACAGTGCTAGGCACTGCAGTAAGTGTTAGGTGGGCCAGGAGAGACACAACCCACACAAACAGTGCACACCCTCAACAAGAAGCTTACATTCTGAGATGTAAAAAAATAGGTACATGGAAGATATATACCAATGTGATGGAAAGCAATCTTAAGAGGAGAAGGCTTTAGAAGCTGGGAGTACAACAAAAAGTTTCCTGTAGAAGGTAGCATTTGAGCTGCATTTTGAAAGAAGCCAGAGAAAACCAGGGCCAAGGAAGGAGAGCATTTCAGGCCTAGGTCACTAATGCAAAGACACAATGATCTGAAGTGGAGCTCACCCATAAGAAATGGCAAGTAGTCCAGCATAGCTGGATTGTACAGTTCATGGAGGGGTGTAAAGTATAAGAAAACTGGAAAAAATAGGAAGGCTCTGAAGAACTTTAAACACCCAACTGTTTTGTGACAGTGTCTGGAATAGGGGAACTGCTCCCAGGAAGACATATGGTCCCCTGTTTGTTCTCGCTTTCTATATCATTATATGACTAGACCTGGTGGTTTTGAGACTACCATAAGTCTCCCCTTAGGGGAGGCTGTAGATCAGAGAAGCTAGTATTGGAAAAATACAGGCAACAAATTTCCCAAGATTAGTGCAACTGTATACCCCAAAATAATGTTCCCAGCTTCCAGACTGTTTCTCAATTCTGTATGTCCTGAATGCTGACATGAAAATGGCCAGTTCCAGGTGGCCACCCAGAATGAGGGCATAAGTACCCTACCTTCAGGAGTATGGAAGCATCCCTACCGGCTGGAGCACTCCTTTCCAGGTAAATAGACCTCTCTCTTTTCTTCCCCAACGCAGTGCTATCCTTATACACCCTGTTAGTGTGTGTATCTGAGTTCTCTGTTGGATCCCTTTCTCCTTTTCTATTTCCTTGCCAATTCCCTGCCACGGAAGTTTTGCCTTGAACAGACTCTATTGTTTTACATGTTATTCTTGGCACTCGAGCTTGTTTTCCTGACCTCTCAAGCTAACCCACTGGTCTTTCCTTAGGCATAAACCAAGCATTGAGACAAAGACTTAGCCTATTGATAGCTGCAGTGACTCAGGGGAAGCATGGCACTGTGAGTTCAATCACAGAAAGCAAGGTTCAGTGGGAACCCCATTTTCTCTAGGAAGCATTCCCTTACGCCCTGGGACTCTCACAAAACACAGATCAAGTACTTTTTATCTGTTCCTATAGGTAATAGGGAGTCACTGGAGTTGTTTTAGCAGGCAGGTGACATGATCAGACCTGTGCTTCAGGGAAATCACTTTAGTACTAGGTTGGTAGATCAACTGGAATGGGGAAGAGTCTTGAGAAAGAGATTAATTAGGTTACTGTAACAAAGTGAGAGGTGGTATGGGTCTCAAATATGGTGGTGACTACAGACTGAAGTGGAGAGGAGACATGGGAGACATTGTGAGAAGGTAGAAAGGTTGGGCAAGAGATTGGACATAAGGAGTGAATAACAGGGGAGGAGTAAGGATGACAATGAGGTTTGTGAGTCTGATAACTAGGAGGACAGTGGTGTCCACAGTAATAGGGAAGTTCAGAAGAGAGGAGGATTTGGGGAGGGGGATGGAGATAAGTGTTTTATTTCTTTTCTTTCCAGTGATAAACAACAAAAGGCATATAGGTGCTTAATGTTTGCTGGCACTGAGCTTTTTAAAATTTAAAGTCATGTGTAGATGATCAGATAAAAGAAAACTCAGGTGAATCAGGTTGGACCAGATAACCACTAAGAATTCTTCCAGACCTTGCCACCAGCTTAAATGGTCCTCAAGCACTGGACTGGATCATTAGAGTCTCTTAGTGCTGGAACTGCACAACAGACACACCAAGGTCCGCATGGCAGACAAAGAGAAGGGATATATGCCCTAATTAGAGGCTTTCAAAGGCCAGTTTACCATTTGGCAATATTATAGAAGGGATTCTTTTCCAATTATGGGTTGGATTACATGAGCTCTTAAGAATCCTTACAATCTTGAAATTCTGTGAAATTTTCTGAAGCTTTTATCTGAAAACTACAACTGCATAAAAAGCTGCAATATGTAGTCTTTGATGAGCTCCAGAGTATATTAATAACATTTAAGGAGACAGTATCTTTTAAGAGGCTCCCTCTAGAAGGCTTTCCCAAACACACTGAACATCAAAATAAAACAAACACATTTGCTACAGTAAGAATTTTCTTATGTGTAATAAAGATTTGTCTAAACCTGAAAGTATTCTCACATTCATGATGTTCAAGAAGGGCTTCTCTCTAGAATGCACTCTCTTATGGGATGTAATCTTTCAGTTTTATTTGAAAGCCTGTACATTCACTGCATTGAAACTGTTTCCCTTCAACAAACTTTGCTTTCTTCCTAAAGGCTATTCCAAATTTCTTACATCTAGAAAGTTTCTTTCCAGCATGAATTCTAATATTCCTTAAAGTTTCTACATCATTTGGAAGTTTTCCCACATTCAATACACTAAAAATATTTCTCAGGTGTTAGTTTTCAGTAAGGTTTCCCTAATAGCTAAAGGTCAAGTCACATTTATTGGGTTTCTCTTTAATATGAATTTCATGACTGTTTTCCAATGCAAATTTTCCTATAGTCCTATGGGTATCTATGGTCTATGAATTCTATTATGTACAGCAATTTAATTTTTGTCTAGGCTGTTCCACTTTCATTACATTCAAAGTGTTTCTTTCCAGTATACATTTTATGTGCATTAAAGCTTTCTTTATGCCTAAAGGCCTTCCCACATTCATTACATTTAAAGGGCTTCTCTCCATTATGAATTCTCTTATGAATTTCAAGATGTGCTTTTTGCCTGAAGGCTCTCTCACATTCGTCACATTTATGCGGTTTCTCCCCAGTATGAATTTTCTGATGTTGCATAAGGGAAGAGTAGTGCCTAAAAGCTTTCCCACATTCATTACATTCAAAGGGCTTTTCTCCGGTATGAATTACCTTATGTCTAATAAGATATACCTTCTTGCTGAAGGCTTTCCCACATTCCTTACATTCAAAAGGCTTCTCTCCAGTATGAACCCTCTTATGTACGTAGAGGCTTGCATGCCAGCTGAAGGCTTTTTCACACTCATTACATTTATAAGGTTTCTCTCCTGTATGAGCTGTTTGATGTTCAACTAGGTATCGTTTACTACTGAAAGCTTTGCCACATTCATTACATTCAAATGGTTTCTTTCCAGTATGAATTATTTGATGTTGAGAGAGGTTATGAATATTGCTAAAGGCTTTCCCACATTCTTTACATCCAAAGGATTTCTCTGCAATATGAATTATCGTGTGTCTTGTTAGGTACTTCTTCCGCTTGAAGGCTTTCCCACATTCATTACATCTGTAAGGGGTTTCTTCTGTATTTATTTTTTGATGTACAGTAGGGCACGAGGCGTTGATGCTGAAATCTTTACTACTTTGATTATACTTAGGGTCTTTTCCTCGCATATGTAGTCTATGGTAATGAATAAGGTTCGAATGGTAAATAAAAGGCTTCCTGCAATTATACTTAGGAAGTTTCTTCCCCAGGGAGATTCTATTTTGCTTAATTAAGTCTGAACATGGTCTGACACTGTTTCCAAGTGCATCGTATTTGTGTAGACATTTTCCTACAGTAATTTTCTGTTGTGGAATGAGGTTTGACCCTAGATCGATCTCTTTTTCACATGTATTATATTTGTTAGTGTTTAACTCATTAAAAGTATTCCTGGGAATGACTCTTAATTGTCTGGATGGTCTCTCTTGGTTGGTGTTCTGCCTCTCTAACCTGACATCACAATCCCAAGCTTCTTCCAATTTAGAATCCCAGGGACTTTCCTTTATGCGTCTTCTTTCCTTGGGTGATTCTCCTGTAGAAATATGCTGTCTTAGAGCTGACTCTGGGGTTTCCCAATGTGTCTTCTGTACAGGGAAATCTGAAAACCACAGAAGTGCTATTAATACTTATTGCTCTCCAAGGGCACGTAATCAAAAATGAATCCAAAGGATGCCATGGCCCTATAAGAACTGTGTCAGGAACAATAAAGCCGCAGATAGCTAAGGCTCATTGTAATAAATTTTAACGACGATAACAAAAATATCTATGGATTTTTATTGAAATATAGACTAGTTCTAGATACTGTCTCCTTTATCCATGGTCAATCTGGTGCAGTTTAATAAAAATAACAGCAATAATAACAATAGCTGACATTTATATAGAGCTGCTATATGTCAGGCACTGTGTTAAGTGCTTTATAAATAAAATGAGATATTTCTTTTTTAAAATCTTTATATTATTTTCATATCATCTTTATTTCCAAATATATCTCACCCTCTCCACTCCCCAATAAGCCATCCCTTGCAGCAAAGAAAAAAAGGCAAAAAAGAAGTTCAGAAAAGCCAACATTTCACACCACACATCTGTCACCAGCACAAGAGAAGGAAGAAATCCAATGTTCTCCTCTTTTCTCCTGGGTAGAGCTTGGTCATTAGAATTGCACATCATAGAGCCAATATTTTTTAACAAGGAACTGAAGCCCAGGATAACTAAGGAGATGGTTAGAAAGCAACTAACTGCAAAGATTTCATGCATGTCTGAATTTCCATAAAGGGGAACTACAAACTTCAAAATCTGAAGCCAAACCTGGGCAAAGTCGAGGATCTCTTCAGTAAAGATACAATCTGCGTTCACTTGGGATGAAAAGAAGTTGATCCATAGGAAGGGATAAGAAAGAACAAGTGGTTAAGAAGTGATAAAGGTTTAGAGGTCTTTAGGGGGCTGAGGGTGAGGTAATAACCACAAGTAGCTCAGAAATTCTAAGGGGAGAGAGAATGGAGATCAATCGTAATGATTTGCATTGAGTGCACCATGTTTGTTTGTTTTGCCATTGCCAAGGGACAACTTATGTTCCAAGTGTAAGCTGGTCTCCCTTCTGGAAGAGATAGTAAAGGGCATGAGGGGCATCTCTCCAAACTACGGGTAAATAAGGAAAATGAAGTGTTCCCAGAAGAGAGAAAAAAAGCAGAAGTGGGACATCTGGGCAGGAAAGGTATTTCAGATGATAGGGAAGACACCTGACCCTTGTCAAGAAGCTGTTGAGTAGAGGAATGTGTCACATAGTGGTAGAAGGAAAGGACAATAGTACAACCAGAGCTTAAACAAACAAACAAACAAACCCTAGGCTCTTTCTAACTAGAAGAGAGCTGTATGTGTGGCCTGAGGGAGAAGAAGCTTCTTGTCAGCCAAGGAATGATAACATGGAACCAAAGAAAATACAAGGTAAGGGATCCCTTAGTAAACATCAAAAGAAAAAGAAAAGAGTAGGGGAGGCAAAAAGTAATTAGGAAGCTAAAAGCCATAGTCAATAAAAATAAAAACTTCCTTTCATGACCAGAGATTTTGAAATTTGTTGAAACAAAGACACATCTATTTAATATTACAAAACTCCCAAACAGAAAAAGGTAATAGATTATGTGTTTGGGAAACAGATCACAAGCCTGGCACTGAAAGTATAATATAGTAAGGATGAGAACCTTCAATTATCCAAACATCCACTCAAGCTCTGGGCTGAAAAGAAAGCAACTAGTGAAAGAACTCCAAAGAGAAGGAAAAAAAGAGAGTTAATGGAATAAATGGACAAAAATATACATGGAACTCACCAGCCAATTGAGACTATCAAGAGATACGCATAGAAGATAGAAGTGAGAGCAGGCAATAGATCATGGATACAAGAGCATGGACTGGTTCCGTAAAAATTGTGTCAAGAATGCTAAAGCGAAGGGTCAACAAAAATGGTTTGGCTCTGCTGGAGCATACTTGAAAAAAAGGATAAAAGAAGGGATAAGGGTGATGCTTAGGGTAGATGGGAGGATGATAGCTGATAGAAGAAAAAAGGCAGAAGTGCTCAGTTCTTATTTGGCTTCTGGAAATGAGAGAACAAAAATGGATAATAGGGAGTTAATACCTGGAATAATGAAGAAGATAGTAACAGAGTACTGTGCGGTAGGAGCAAGACTGCGGGAACATGACATTGGGTATCATGGTTAATGTAAGAAACAAAAAACAGCTCTGTCCTATGGGAAAACGTACATGCATCCACTTTTGGATGCATGTTCTGTTTCTGTACAATATCTGGTCTGGTCTAAGTGTGGTACAGATAACTACCCCTGTCTTGTCACCATGGAGCATCTGCCTTGTAAACAAGCTCTCCCAGTAAAAGCCATTTACTAGCAAGCTGGCACGGACCTCTCTTTCTTTGGTATCTTGGTACCTTACTCATGATGGTGAGACCATCCCTCTAGATGCCTGCATGGATACAAGCACACCAAAGTGTCATTGATGAATTTAAATCACCTGTTATCAGATGAACTCCTCAGTCCAGGGTCTGAAAGCTTGACTACCCCTATCATGTTATGGCTTGTTTGTGTTTTCCCTCCTGCTCAGGAGGGTTTAAGAAACTTAGTTGGAGGAGGGGGTGGGGGTGGGGATGGGTATCTCTAAGCTGGTTCATTACTGAGGTGACTGCCTTCCAGAAGCTCTCTTAAGCTTTCTGAGATGAAAACTTGGACAACAATGACAGTATTTTTTTTACATCCTTTTAAACTTTGAAGACTGTCCTTTAATTTGTGAAGCTGGTTTTAAATGGATTTTCCAGTTCCCAAGAACTGCATGCATTTTAAACTTGGGACTTGAATTTAAGAACTAGTTAGCCTGATTTAAGTTTTGCCTGCTCTTTAGGGGGAAAGCACCACCTTAGGGGCTTCATTCCACCAACAGAAAGTGACAATTAATACAAAATTTTTCTCTGCATCAGGAGTTAACTTTCCTCTCTGTGATGTCCACCCGCTGCTGCTAGTTCTGCCCTCTGGAGTGGAGGAGAACGAGGAAATCCCCCTTTCTCTGCCCTTCACATGGCCCCTCCAAAGTCTTCTTTTTCTTCATTCATTGTTTCTTCCACCAATCTTGGTAAGACTGAGGCTTCACTTCTCATGAAGTCTGGCTTCATGAAGCCTAGTACAGTAGCCTGGCTTGTTTATCTCCTTCCAAAACAAGAGCAGAAAGAACTGCACACAATACGTTAGAAGTGGCCTGACCACAGCAGAGTTAAGGACAACTGTCGAAGATTCTCAGAATTGTTAGGTCATCTAGTATAATCTGTACCCAGGTGACCCCCTCGTGTACAATGTGACCTAAAGTTTCATAAATAGCCAGTGAAAATTGTAAATGCTGCGGCATTAGAAGAACAATAAGGCAGATAGCAGGAATGTCCTATGTGTAGTGGAGAGAAAGGGGACAAAGTGCTGGGCTCAGAGAACAAAAACGTGGCCTGGAGGCCCTACTCGCCAACGACTACGGGCAAGTCAAAAGCTCACTGAGCTTCACTCATGATCTTCATCTACCAAGGGGGAAAATGAGTATTCTCACTACCTCCCATGAAGGCTTGGAAAGCACTTTGTAAACTACATCCACATGCTACTGCTAGTATCATGGAATTAAATGGCATTCCAAGTTCATTCTCCATAAAGCAATGGGAACAGAAGGTAGTCTGCTCTATAATACTTCAAGAAAGAAAAGAGATAAGAGGAAATGAGGGTAGAGGGTAGAGAGCAAATGCATGTGGGTTTTGCCAATGAAAGGAGAGAGATGAATTAGAATACTGATAACAGGAAACAAGGACAAGCAATATAGGTCTTTTAAATATAGGTCAGGCTATTTATATCTGAAAGCAAGAGAGATTAAGGTCATCAGAAGAATGACAGGAGAGAACACAAAAAAGATGGGACGCAGAGTAAAGCAGGAAGGGCAGCACTCCGGAGGAACATGTCTTTCTCTCAAACTGGATGGAAATATGAGAGAAGAGAGTGGATGATGAGAGTAGAGGAGGAATCTCAGGCTGGCCAGCCATGGTTCTGAGGGCCTTAAGGAGAGTTACCAACAACCTCACTACCCAGCTTAGCTGTTGCTTGCAATGCCTCTGGTCTGCATGCTTACTAACTGCTCACCTGGGTAGGTACTTCTCAAGACTTCTCCTGATGGCAGCCATGGTGTTCCTCTTCTCTCCAAATGGAAGATTAGAGCTGGTTTGGGAACCGGAAGGCCTGCTCATGGGGAAATGAATGGAAAAGTGTTGAGACCAGAGCATCTAAGATCTCAGAATTTAACCTTAGCCTCTTTAGGAATTAGAGGGTATACTAGGAAGGACCTCTGAAAAATGTTCTATATTATGCTTCTAGGAAAATGGGGAATGGATGAAAGGGTTTGATGTGGGCTCAAATGAGCTCATTTTAACATTTTTCCTGCTAAGTGGATAGAAACTATTCATGTCTTTAAGACTTTAGTGGAGAATCTCTGACTTGGATTAACAGACAGCCAGGGAGGAATTGTCCTGGTGACATCATAATAAAACTGCTCATTTCAAACTGTTCAAAAATCAAAGACCTTTTTTTCATGTGGAAAGAGGTAGTAACAATATTGTGTGTTTCTCCACATTGACCATAGAGACTGCAGAGTCTACACCAAAGGATTTAGGAATCTTTGCACATTATGTGCATTCAGGAGAATTCACCAAGTCAAAAGTCAACAAAACACTTCAGGTAGCCCAAAGCCCTGAAGATGGGAGAATACAAAGGTACCCCAATGGCCAAATGATGATTCATATGACAAATCCTGTCCTTACCCAGGGAGACAAAGTTCTCATAGTTTTCCAGCATCACATCTCTGTGCATGTCCTTCTGAGCAGGTTCCAACAGCTTCCATTCCTCTGGGGTGAACTCCACAGCCACATCTTGGAAGGTCAGTGCTTTCTGAAATATCAAAAGATATTCCTGCTCACCAGGGGATTTTTTCCAATGAAGCATGAGGGATATATAAAGATGGCTGGACGGAGAGGAAGCGTTTATCATGGCATTAAATTACCTCTTTCTTGAGCACCTTACTCTGTATCTCATCTTATATTAGATTCTATAACACATTAATAATTTCATTTTACTGCCCAAGGTCAAACTTTCCAATTCTCACCTACATCAACCTCCCAGAGAATCAAGCATTTCCTCTTAATCATCACATAATGTTTTAGCTATTGTATTTCCAGCACCTAGCATAATGACTGGCAAATATTAGGAACTTTAAAAAAATTATTTTATTTTTAATTTAGGAAATAAAACAAGCATTTCCATGACACAGAATTTTTTCTAAGAAAAAGATTATTGCACATTAAGCTGCAAATCTATTGTGCACAACTTGCTATTCCTTTTAAATATATAATAAAGTTAGCATGTAACTTTTTCTTCTTCCCTCTTGCCCCACCCCTCATGGCTACCATTAGACACAAATCTTGTGTGTGTGTGTGCGTGTGTGTATACATACACACATACATATATATATGTACACACAGACACATATATGTAAACTCATTCTCTATGTATTTCTATTTATCAGTTCTTTATCTGGATGCAGACAGTGTCTTCTTTCACAGGACCTTTGCAGTTAATCTGGGTATTTATAAAAGTCAAGATGACTTGTTTGCTCAGAGTTGTTCTTAAACCAGTATTGCTATTACTGCGCACAGCATTCTCCTGGATCTGCTCATTCACTCTCATTACTTCATGCAGGTCTATCCATGTTTCTCTAAAATCAACAAGCTCACCATTTGCTGTAGTACTGCAGTATTCCACCATGAGTGCACACCACGACTCGGAGGAACTTCACCAATGTGTGTGGATTACTTTTTCAATTTTCTCTATTATTATTATTATTTAGAGCAGAGAAAGCTGACTATGTGACTCTCATCCGAGTCTCTGCAGAGACTTGATCGCTATCAGTTGTTTCTTTAAAGCAGGTGTCAAATCTGACTAAGCTGCTCCAACGCTGCCCTGCTTGTCTGCATCTCCTCCTGAATTTCTTTCTGCTCCCTTTTGTGCTTTGACTGTTTCACTGATGTCCTTTTCTTTTATCCTTTTTTGGGGTGTCATTATCATTACTGATGGGGTTCTCATGCCTCAGTCCTATGATCATATCTCTGGAAGCCTCCCAATTTCTTGGTAGGCCCCTGTCATGGGAGAAAATTTTTTCTTGTTGCAGAACACATTCTCTTATCAGAAGAGACAGAGAGGGGCCTGGCCCAAGGACTGTCTTGGCACCAGATCCCCAAAGTCCATGCCTTTGACAACTCCCTCAGTATCAACAAAGTTATCTCTGCATTTTCCCATCCACAACTCCCAAAGACCCTTAGACCCCTTGCATTACCTAATTAGTATCCCCGGCATTCCTTTCCCATGCCCCTTTTCCATTTGCATCATCCTCACTAGCTTTTAGGTTCCCTAAGGACCCTTGTTCACTTCTGCTAAAGTGTTTCAATAAACTTTTTGCTACTAGACTAAAAGAAGGCTTGAGTATGTGAATTTGTTCCAGGCAACCCTGCCTTGGCATTCTTGGGGTTCCAGCACCCCTAACCCTCTTCTTTGTGGTGGTCCAGTACAAACTTGCATGACTCTCAAGCTCTCCTCCTGTCAAGATCAGATGGTTAGTAAGCCTCCTCTCTATCATTTTCTCTCCCTGCAGTTGGGGGTCAACTCTTTAAGTACCTAGGAAGACGTGGAGATGCTTTTTGGGCCTGATGCTCTCAAGCTCTCAGTCAAGTTGTTTGAGGCAATGAACCTAGGCACACCTTCCACTGTGTAGGGGTTGCCCTATCTGGAAGCATACGCCCACTTCTCTAATTTCTCTGGGACACTAGGGAACCTAAGTGGCTGCAGGTGCTTTTTGGTTTCACAGGCTTACCAGCAAAGAAATGGGGTAATCTTTTACAATGTGAAAAAATTTGCCCCTGGGTTATCTTTTAAAGAACTGGAAAAAGTTCAGTTTCTCCTGAGCACCCCATCATTACCTGCTCCACAAACTCTCCCCATCCCAAGAGAAATATAAGCCCTATATCTTCCTGGTTTGCTCCCTAGTAACAAATGAATTGCTAAGCATAGTAGGGATAGGCAAATACAAGCCAGTCAGATAGGCTCTGATCTCAAAGAACTTACATCTAATGGAGGAAAACAACATATAAAGTGGAACTGTTAGAAAGGGGTAGAGGAATGAGAGAAATGCTTGTTTCTCTCTTATAGTAATAACCAACTACTTTTGGGGAGATCCAGGATTTTTCCCCCTTCCTATTTACTCTCTACTAGGTCAAATCAGCTGTGGAAGAATAAGGCTGATCATGAGATTGGATTTAACTTTCTCCTCAATCTTATTCAAACCCCACCCCACTAGGGAGGCCTATTATCTTCTAGTCAAGTTTGGAGGGGAGGGAGGTGGGCAGATTCTTTGTCTAGACTGCCTGGGGGTGGAGGTGATCTGACAGTAAGAGTAACATAATCAAAGCCAGGTCTCCCTCTTCTTCCTTAGAATGAGTCTACCTCCCATTTAAATATACATTCTTCCCATTAATTGTTAAACAGTCAGAGTAGACTGCTGTCTGTCAGGAACACCCACTCTTCCAAGGGCATATAAGTGTCAGTAATCCATCTTTGGTTGACCGTCCTTTTATTATTTGCTAACAATTAATAAAATGATAAATTACCCGGAAATTATGTCTATTGAACTTTTTACATATCACAGGACACATGCAAAGTGGCATGGTTTAGAAAGAGATGGCAAGTGACATGAAGGCCTGGTTCCCAGCAAGGTAAAGCAATGTTCACGTATCAGAGCCCAGGGTCCCAGACAGGCAGGTCACACCCACACACTGGCCATGTCTAAGGATATACACTCATTCTGCAACTCTGGTCCCTCATGACTTTGCCAAGATGTAGGAAGTTTGACGCATCTTCATTCTGGAGCTACGCTTGGTTATTGCATAGAGAAGAGTGCGCTCACATCTAACTTACAGTGCTGTAGTCTTTGTATAACCTGCTCTCTTGTTATCAGTTTTATATTTTTGCACGTGTAGCTCTTTATTTGGTCCCTTTTGTGGATATAACTAGTCATGGTATTGCTGGGTCAAAGACCCAGTTCAGTGACTCTTCTACATTCAGTGTTTTTGAGAAATAGTTCCAGACTGTTTTCCAGAATGGTTAGACCATTTAGCAGTTCCATAAATGGTACAAACCTTCTTACAGCTGCCTTTGCCAATCTGATGGATGCCAAGTGGAACCTCACAGTTGTTCAATTTATATTTCTCTTAGTGCTTTGTAGCATTTTTTCATGTCTGTTGATAACTTGGATTTTTTCTTTTGAGAACTGCCCATGCATATCCTTTAACCATGTATTTACTAGGGAATAGTTCTTGTTCCTAGAAACTTGAATCAGTTCATTTAGTATCATGCCTTTATCAGAGAAACTTGCAATAAAGTTATTTCCCCTTGTTTTCTTGATTTCCATTTAATTTTAGCTACATTGGTTTATTTTGTGCAAAACCTTAAAAAAGTTAATATACCTATTTTATTTTCTGTGATCCACTCTATCCTCTGTTTGGTCACAGCCAAAGATATGAAATGTAGTTTTTTCCTTCTCTAATTTGTTTATGCTATTACCCTTTATGTCTAAGTCAAGTATCCACTTAGAGCTTATCTTGGTAAAAGGTGAGAAATGTTGGTCTATACCTAGTTTCTGCCAGCCTTCTTTCTAGTTTTTGCCAAATAGTGAGCGCGTGCCCAAGAGTTGAAGTCTTTGGGCTTGTCAAATGCTATACTACTATATTCATTTGCTTCAAGGGCATTTCTGTAGGGTTTGTTTATAGGAAGAAAAAGAATATACGAATTCAGAACTGTATCAGTGACAGGTTAATTAAAAGAAAAACACCTTGATCCAGACTTCGAGGCCTCAAGAGAATCATGATGGATCAAGTTAGGCTCTCTCCCTAAAGGAAAGAGGAGTGGACCAGGTGGTTCTAGTCAAGGTTCTGCAGCTGGCGAACTTGAGTAAGAACACAGGCGACTAGACTTAGAGGTGGAGAAGGCCCTAGAAATCATCTAGGCTAACTCCCTCATTTTACAGAAGAAGAAACTAAGGACAAAAGCTTAAGTGATTTACCCAAAGTCATGCAGGGACTAAATGACACAGTTGGAAGATTCTAAATCCCACAAACTTTCCATGGTATGACATTCACCCTTTTTGACTTCAGATTACTCATGTATCAGATCAGGCTTGGATCACAAGATTCCTGAGACTCTAGATCTAATAATCTATGGACTCCAGGAACCCAATAGCACCATACAATCAGCTCCAGTCTTCTGAGAGAGAACACTAAGTCTCTAGTCCTTGGATATGACTTGGTTGAGCACAGAAATGAAAGGAAAGGCAAAGAAATGTACTCTCACTCTGAGGAATGATTAAGCATATCAGGAATGAAAAGAAATGCGAACTCACATGGGACCCAGCTGTCAGAAGCACAGATGTCATTTTGTCCTATTCCTACTTCACTCTCCTTTGGCAGGGAAGACAAGAGTCTTGAGAAGCTAGAACTGAGGAAGAAAAAATAAGTTATTAAAGAATCCAACTCTGCCTTGTTGCTCACAAACTCACCAAGATGAAATTAACTCCACATTATCTGGGTGTAATTCCATGGTCCTTTATGGAGAGAGAAGTCTCAAGGAAGCCAGTAACAATCTGACCTCATCCTAGAATCAGAGGGAAGGACCATGGATATTACTTACTAAGACAGTGATTCTATCTCTTACAAAGCAAGTTCCAAAGGCCAGAACTTTCTTAGGGGAATCAAGAGACATGGGTTGAATGCTCAGCATTTCTCATTATGTGCTATATGATATTGAGTATGCAACTCAGTTACCCTCTTATCTCCTACTTGGCTTGCTGCATATGTGAGAAATCAATTTGCTGAATTATTTGGGGGTAAGCTTGGTGAAAGGACAGGAATAATGGTTAAGAGCAAGTCAAAACTGAAGCTAAGTAAGAACATAGTAAGAAAACACCTAATTAGTTGTTTTAGCAAAGTTCAAGCTACAAGAACTACCTAGGTCAACCACTGATGCTATTAATTTCTGAAAGATCCTGAAGAATGGAAAGGGCCCAGTGATGGAAAAGGACAAAGGCTGGATCAATTAAAAAAAAAAAAGGTGGGAAGGATAGACTATAGCCTGCAAACTAAGTCAATGAATTCTACTGTGATACTTGGCAAAACTTTAGAACATTATTGAAGGGATAATCAGGGAACAACCGGAAAAAAAAAGCAGTGGCAGTTTTTTAAAAGAACAAAAATACATTTTGCTGTGCCAGTTTTGCTGAATTGCCTTTTTAAATTCTTTGTACATGGGACAGCTTTATGGCCAGGGAGAGAAAAGACTATGTTGGGAAACGTGGGTGACATAAAACCAAAGGCTCCCAATAAACATTTATGTTAAAAAAAGGGCTATCAACAACATAAAAAATCATTATCACCTATAGTTTCATCCTACAACCAGGAAAGCACCAAAGAAAAGTCACAGAGAAGCAGCATCAGCCCCAACCCAGAACAGGCTGGGGGAAGGGACATCTGGTTTTCATCTCTTTGTCCCCAGAGCCTAACGCAGACCCTGGACCGTAGGAGGTATTTAATCAATGCTGAATGAATTAAATGAATGAATGAATGCCAGAGATGTGGGAAGACAGGAACACTAATACCCTGATGCTTTTGGGGTGACTTCATCCTAGTGTTCTTATAAACAGTTTGGAATCATGCAAGAAAAGTAAGTAAACCGTTTATGTTTGTTGAGTCACCAAAATAACAGTGGGCATACAAATCAAGGTGGGCAGAAATCAAGTACCTAGAGATATCAGAATCCCATTAAGAGTATTATCTGCGGTAGCCAAACTCTGGAGAGAAAAATGTGGAAAAGTCTTTCCACGCCCTTGGGAATGGCCAACAAAATGTGGCAGAATAAAGTTGCATATTATGAAATAAAAAATATGAAGAATTTGAGAAACACAAGATGCATATGAACAGATGCAGAAAAAAGCATGACTACAATAATGCAAATAAACACCTTTCAAATACAGCTGATCTGTGTGTGTTCGTCCTTCGTTGCCATTAGATTCAATGACCAGTCTGGGTCCTGAAGAACAGATTATGAAACATCCTTCTCAGTTCTTTTATTAGAGAACCACGAGGCAAAATATTTCATAATCTGCCAGGTGTGGCTGCTGTACTATCTGATTTTGCTTAACTGTTTTTCCAAGTTACAGAGAAAGGTTCTGTGGAAGCACCAAGATGGGGCGGGGGGAGGAAGAGTAAGTCCATTTGGAATTGAGAAGCCCTATGGAGCTATCCTTTGGCCATTTAATACTTTCATCAAAAACTCAAAGGCACAGCCAGATGGCTTATTTAATATTCAGGCGGAACAAGTCTGGGAAGGATTGCTAAGGCTCTGGATGATAGGTCATGATGCAAAAAGATCTTGACAGGTTGAACATTAGGCTGATTATAAAAAGATTAAATGTAATAGGGATTAGAATAAAGTCTAATACTTGGGTTCAAAAACCAACTTTACAAGTAAAACAAAGGGGAAGTATAGCTAGACAGCAACTATAAAAAAAATTAGGTATTTTAGCGGGCCACAAGCTCCTAACTTGTGTGGAATGGCACCACCCTCATTGTCCCCCTTTCCAAAATAGTTGAAGTTCAGGTTGCTGAAAGAGAAGGAAACTACCCAGAATGAGAGAGACAAGAGTCCTATGGTTTTTTACCCCTAGAGGGGTATATTTAATTTGAACTATTAGGTCTAGTTCTGGACATCAAGTTAGGGACAACATCCATAAGTTGGAGAAAAGCCAAGCTTCCTTTTAGATAAAGATTGGATGAGGAGGCTACTGAGGTCCCTTAAAATCAGAGATTTTGATATGGGGATGGGCCTCTAGATTACATACAAAAAAAAAAAAAAAGACTTGTAGGAAGGGGTGGAGTGAATAGCTTTCTTTCAAGCATCCAAAGGACTGCTCAATGGAACAGAGAAAGAGGGAACAGTGAACAGTGGAACAGGGCTGGTCTTTCTCTCCTTTGCTCCAAAGGCAAATCCAGGAACAAGATTCAATAATGTAAAGAGGTAGATTAAATTGGATATACTAGATGGGGAGATTTATATCCTCAAAGGATTTTGCCAGCCTAGAACCCGAGGCCAAATCTAGGAATTTGAAATTATATAGAAATAAATATCAATCCCTACTTTAGGGTTCAAAAAATCAACTACATAAGTTGGGGAAGAATGACAGGTTCATAGTGAAAAAACCCCTTGTCATTTTATGGGACTCCTAGCAGACTAAGAACTGTGGATGGTCAATATAAAAGTTTCTTTGTCCCCTTCTGTGTTTGGAAGTATCTGCATTTTTATTTCCGTGTTCCTCTTTCTTAGTAAAAAAACAAAAACCAAAACTATACAGCATCGTTCTGGACACAAGAAAGGAGCTTTTTCTCCATCATGGGCAGTGACCCTTTAGTCCAGGATGGTGGTAGCCAGGGGACTGAGCAGCTCAAAGCCCAGGTGGAAGAGGGCCAGAGAAAGGGGTGTGTGTTTGAGGGAGGTGATGGTGCCATCAAGCATCAGGTTCATTCTCACACATCCCTTCCCTTTAGCTGTGTTCTCTTTCTCATTCTGCCCAGTTCCCCCACTGACTCCTCCCACCTAAACCTTCTCAACCCTAACCTCCCTCTGAAAGCATCAGGTCCAAAAACTGGAGAGTGACTCCCTTTTTCACGTTCTCCTTGATGTCCCGACAAAAGTCAGAAGTATAGTATACTCAGCAAGGATGGGAAAACTGCTGTAACACCAGTAACTCATTTGCACTGAAGCTCTAGGTAAGTAAGGTTTCTGGCCGGGTACTTTTTCTTGATATTGACAATTCAGTTGAGCATTTTAGTATCTACCACGTCTGAGGTGTCTTGCTTTTCAGGGTTATCCCTTAACGCCTTCATCTCCCTGAAGAGTCAGTGGCCAAGTACACCAAAGTAGGCTCCTCTAGACCACTGGAGACAGAGACCAGATTGAGCCACACGGAAGAAACTTTACCCTCAGTCACACTGATAGTCCTACACAGATGGCCAGACTTCCTGGAGATTACGAATAAGCATCTGTAGTGTTTCACTGATTCCACATTTATTCAACTCATATTCATTCAAACTCATGCTCCTTAGAGGATATAAATAAGGGGAGATCAGCAAACAACTGCTCCAGAATGACAGACACTTTCCAGGCTTTGTCAACCCTTCAAGGACCTGTCACAGTGTACCCTCTGGGGAAGCAGCACACATCCTGGGGGTGCTGTTACCAACCAGGTGAGTCCTTCACTCACCAGCTCAATCTAGTCCATACTGGACTATTTTCAGATGGGGAGGATATTCCAGACCCTGTGTCCAGGTAGCTCAGCCTTCAAGAACCCACAAGAAAACACTGGGACCCTCTCAGGAGATATTAGAGTGCCTTTTGAAATGTGAATAACAGATGGAGTCAGTTCCACATGGTGGACAGAGAGTCAGCATCAGGCAAGGGGCCCTAATTTCAAGTCTTGCCTTAGATAACATCCTGGCTGTGTGACCCTGCTTAAGTCAATTAACTTCATTCTACCCCAGGCAACTCTCCCCTGCCTCCACATGCCAATAAGATCATAGGTCTGGCCCCTCTTCAATGTGGCTTCTGACCTCATCAATCCACCTGAGGGGTTCTCAGTTACCAGAGACCTCTTATTTGCCAAATCTTTTGGCCTTTTCTCAGTCCTCATCCTCATGGACTCTGTAGCATCTGATACAGGTGACCACCTCCTCCTCCTGTATATGCTCTTGCTTTTCATAAATCTGCTTTCTTGGGTCTCCCCCTGTGTGGCTGCCTTTTTTTTTTTTTTTTAATGTGGTGGATGGGGGTGGACAACCCGACCAACAAGTACAAACAAGCCAGACTTGGTCAGTTACTAGTTCTCAGATGGCCGCCTAGAGCACCAAGGCGGTAAATAACTTGCAAGTGGTCACAGGGCTAGTATTTATCAGAGGCAGGAATAGTTAGGTCTTCCTAACTTCACGGCCAACATCTATCCACTATAAATACACATACACACACACACACACAAATTTGTCCAACCTCATCTTCAAGGACCTGAAGGAGAAAGACAAAAAGAGAGAATGTCAGTTGGAAAAAGAGGAAGAAAAAGGCAGGGGTGGAAAAAAAAAACTTGGCCCGAGATCAAACAGGATGGAGAGGAAAGGAGAAATAGTGTTATCTGACTCTTTTATTTTGGAGGTGAGGAAAATATGGCACAGAAAAGGAAATGATTTGCTCCAAATCACACAAAGATTCAAAGACCAGGGAAAGAATAAACAGGGGAATTGGGATTCCAAATCCAGGGCTTGCTCCTCTGGACCATCACGAAGGGGACAAAGGCTAAGATGATTAATTGGAAGAAGGGTCTGAGTCAAATAAAAGTTTCTCAGGACCAAAGATGACGTTTCAACAGTACTTGAAGCTCTACAAAGCACTTTATACACCCCATCTAATTTAAGAGGCAGGGTGGTGTAGTGGATAAAGCAGGCCTCAGGACCTGGGTTCAAGTCCAGCCTCTGTGTGATCCTGGGTTTTAACATCTCTAAGTGACCTAGGCAGTTCTTTAAGACCATACATTGCACAACCATTGCTGATCTTAATCAGCAGTTTCCTCACTATGAGCTCTCTATACTGGTGCAATCACTTCTATACAGACAAAAATCTCCTTTGATTCTAACAACCTTATGAGCTAGTTGGTCCTAATAATAATTCATATTACTGAGAATTTTCCCACAAGGATGAGACCTATCAGCATCTTCAGGTCTGCAAAATGCTTCCCTTACATAAACCTGGCCAGGCAGGTGGAGCCGGGGTCATGATTCCCATTTTACAGATACAGGAAAATGCAGCTGAGAGAAGGGGCTTGGCTCTCATCACAAGGCTGACTCAGAGCTGGCTGGCTGTGTCTCCCACAGAGCAGTCTGCCAGAGTGAGATGCCAAGGTGACCACCCCATGAAGGGGGTGGGGTCGGGTGGCCGGAGGGGCATGGGCAGCGGCGCCCCGTCCTTGCCCCGCCCTCACCCATCTGGCCCCAACGTTCCTTCTGCCTGTCTACGGCTCCCTCTCTCTTTAAACTGTCTTTCTATCCCCAGTGTTCAGTACGATGCCCAGCACCCAGTAGGTGCTTAATAAATGCTGGCTGCCTGGCAAAAAGCATCCCCCTGTACCCTAGGAGCCCACTGCCTGTGCCTTTCCTCTCTGCGGCCCAGAGGGCTGCCTCACCCATTGTCCCCCAGGTCCAGACCCCGCCAGGGTCCAGCTGAGCCAGGACCAAAGAACCCTTGGAGTCCATCTCTGTTCCAACCGCTCGGTTTATGCCTTCTTTGACAGATCAGGAAACTGAGGCCCGGAGAAGTTACGAGATACACCCAGGAATGTGAAGCCAGGAAACAGAATGGAAGGGATTCGAACCCACAGCCACCGCATCCGGGTTCTGAGGTCAGGTCCCCGCCCCCGCCCCCACCCAGCAGGAAGTGAAGGAACGGGGGAGCCCCTCCCCCACGGACGCACCCTCACCCTCACTCACCTGCTGACCGCCAAACGCAGGTCTACGCATGGGGAGGAAGGGAGAAAAGCCCGCCCCGCCTGGGGCCGCGCCGGCGCAGAAGCCCTGAACTACGCTTCCCGGAATCCTTCGGAAAAGTTGAAGACCTGGCCAGGAAGAATTTGATTGGACCTAACCCCACGCACGTGATGCTGTTGGCTTGCCGATGGCTTCTGGGAAATGAAGTCTTAGAGAAACACGAGGTCCTGAACCAGTAGGATTCTGGGACATGTAGTCTGAGGTCTCTACGCAGGTGCACTAAGCAGTTACTCAATCGAGTCTTTAGTCTAGCATTTGTTAAGCTCCTGCTAAGTGCGTAATGGAGAAGGTTCGTACGTAATCGGAAACAAGACCTTAGAAGCCCTAGAGTCCATCCCTCTCTTTCTACAGAAAGGGGAAACTGAGTCCCAAAGAAGGAGAATCACTTGCGCTGGTCACATCCCCTCAGAGGCAGAGCAAGATTCGACCTAGGGATCCCCCCGCCGCCCCGTAGAGGAAGGGGGAGGCCCACGGGGCGGGGCTCTCCTGGACCCGGGGAGGGTTCTCTCCCTTCTCATTCCCTCCCCCCTTTCCCTCCGCCTTTCTGTCTCTCTCCCTGTGTACTCTTCTCTTTCTGTATTTCTGTCCCCACTCCCCCTTTCTTTCTCTCCTCTTTCTCCCTCTTCTCTCCATCTCGCTTTCCCTCTCTTTGTACCCTCTTCTCCTCTCTCTCTCTCTCTCTCCCTCCCTCCCTCCCTCCCTCCCTCCCTCTCTCTCTCTCTCTCTCTCTCTCTCTCTCTCTCTCTCTCTCTCTCTCTCTCTCCTTCCTTCTCTCTTTCTCCCCCGATTTCTCTCTACCTTTCCTTCCCCCTTCTCTTTCGCTCCAGGGACCTGGAAGAGGCAGGTCAGAGCTGCTCACGAGCCTTGCCCTCCTCTGTAGGGAGCAGATACACAAAGTAACCTACACAGTGTGTAGCTTTCCTGGACTCTTCTCAGGTGAGGCCTCCTATTAAAACACGTGGGAATGTTCACCATGAACTTAGTCTTGACGCCAATTTCTCCTGAGTGATTCCTGCATTCTCACTGATGCTAATACCCTTTGTCCGAGCTCTGATTTTTATTGTCCGTTTACTTTCTCCTGGGGTTTACTCAGTATCCAAGACGGGCTGCTTTGGATTTTGGAGAAGGAGAGTAACATAATCCAGAGGAAGACTGATCTTGGAACCTTAGAAAGGATGAGAGGAGAGACTGGATACAAGAAGACCAGTCCGGAGGCTCCTACTTCAGCAGGGCAATAATTAGGTTCTGTACCAGTGTGGTGGCCATGAAAATTGAAGAGGGAAAAAGAGATGATCGTTGTTGTGGGGGTGAGGGGGGCGCTGATAATCAAATGGATGTTTATGGAGAGAAAATGTAGAAGACATTTCTGGGAACAAATCCCCATATAGTTTTAGAAATAAATGTATTAGGCCATTTGGTAGAGAATGGAACAAGAAAGAAGGAGTGGAGTGGCTCCCTCCTCCAGGTTCTGGAAGGTCCCCACACACAAACCCCATATACAGGACAACTTGAAGGCAAGATAAATTGAGATGAATATGAGTAAATATTAACATCTAATAAATTTGGGGCAAAGCCAAACACAAAGGAACACCCAACAAGACCTGGGTGTGTGGACCTGTGAGAGACAGCAAAGAGTTAAGTTTCCAAAGAATTAATAGTTGCTAGAGTTACTAAAACAAGTTATAAAAGGGGGCTAGCAGGCAGCAGTTAGGCCCAACTAATCAGGAGACAGTGGCCTTCAGAAAACCACAAAGTTCTTGATAAAGGAGACCAAGCCTGAAATCAGCCTGGACCAGTTGGGGTCAATGACTGGATGAAAGCTTTCCTTCATTGTGATTTCTTAATAAACCTCATGCATATAAGCAGACACACCCCACATAAAATTATCCCTTCACTTTGTAATCATGGGACCTATGATGAGGGAGGGGTACATGACTATACATGCTTAGGGGAAAACATACAGTAGGCGTGTCAAAGAGATTGTGACCCGAAAGAGAATGGACCAATCTGTCCTTTAATTGGAGAATCTGTCCTGAACTAATAGTATAAAACTGATCTCCCTTCTGCATTCGGTACTCCCTCCTTCTGAAGAGGAGTGGAGACTGCTTTCGGTCAAGGCGTTCAATTCCTCTGAGATCAGCTGTAATAAGTTTTCCTTGTTACTTTTCAGTGTTAAGCTAGTAGGACCTGGGGGAACCAAAGATACCTTGTAGCTATTTCCAGCATGCCTGGAGTTACAGAGTTATTGAAGTCAGGGTGACATTCTGGGTTCAAATGTATCTCTAATTGCATTAGTTAAGTTCACACAATATTAGTAAGTGACAAAGTAATCATCCACAAAGAATAGAAGAAAATATGCTTAGTATAGCCGACACATAGTAGACACTGAATAAATGTTTGATTGACTGACATGGGATGGTGTTGGACAGAGTTATGACATATGTTCTGATAAATAAATACAGAGTATACAGAAGAGGGAAAGAGAATGACCCACAAAGGTGAGGGGCTTGGGGAGAGATCAGGAAAGGCTTTAATAAGGGCTGGAAGGGGGGTGTGGTGAGATCCCCACAAAGATGGGCGTACCAGGGGGAGGTCGCCTGGAGAAGAATTCACAGACTCTTCAAGCATTGTTGAAGTCAAGGTAAAAATTTATTACACTTTTCATCAGGCAAGAGTTTTTAGGGAACCTGCAACCTTAGAGGAGTATAGATAAAAATTTATATAGGATATTCTATAGTGAAACATGTGCCAAATATGCTAACTAGGTGGTTTGGGGTGGGATTAGGGAGTGACTAAAGGAGTGGTCACTTCTTAAAGGAACATGCACTTTTGGTATTTACTGCATGGGTAGTTTACCTAAAGTTCATCGGGAAATAGCCCAAGGGGGGGCTACCTGGAGATGCAGTTTTAAGCCTGAAATGTCACTAAGTCAACCAACGGTCAGGGCTGGCTCAGAAATACCAGGTTGCTCTCATCAATGTTGTGTTAGACAAGATAAATGTAAGGGAGTATAGGTACGTCTAAGTCTAGGATACATATGATTGGTCAGTGAGTGGCAAATGTCATTATGACTGAGTGCACAGCCTGTTCAGCCAGTACACAGCTGGTTCAAACTAATAAGTTCTGTAGGTGCAGCTGGCTGCTGTATCAGGAAGGGAGATAATTGTTGCTACTGGGGCAGGCTGTGTCCTTGGGCTGGGGAGAAACTGCCTGGGATAGTATTTTGAGGCTGGGAAGAAATGTGATTTTTAAAGAGAAATGTGATTTTAGAATTGGGGCCCAAGCACATTCCCCCAAGCATCCCAACAGCTTTGCATAGGAGGTAGGATCAGAGTTGTACATTAAAGGGTGCTAGGGATTCTAAGAAGAGAAGAGTGGGGAGGAGACATGGGGAACATACCTGTGCTTGTCATTAACAGGTAATGATTAGAAGGTCACAATGTATGGAAAGAAATAACTTGAAACAAGTCTGGAAGGTTAAGTGGAAGCAAGATTGTAGAAGGCTTTGATAAATACTAGACTTTTTTGTATTCATCCTAGAGGCAACAGAAAAACACTAAAATTTTCAGAGTATGGGAGTGAAATAATCTGTTTTAAGAATATCATTTTGGCAGTAGTGTGGAATGCAGAGTGGGGAAAAATGATAATAGGGAGACTAAAGCTGTCCAGGTAAGAGATGGCAAACCAGAATAGAGGCTTTATGAGTAAAAGAATGGAACAGGTGAGATTTCATGGAGGTAGAATTCACAGTTACTTCAGTGCTATCAACCCCACTCAGTAAGTGCTTCCTAACTGTTTTCAATGCAAGGTGCTCACCTGGGAACTGAGATCGGGGAGCCAAAAACAAAATGTTCTTTGCCCTTGGGGAGATTTCATTACAGTGGAGGCAAACATATACAAATAGGTTAATAAAGGATAATTTATTGTGAACCCCAGTGATAAGAAGGATGGTGGTGCTTTCAACAGAAATAATGAAGTTTGGAAGTGGGAAATGATTGGAAGAAAATATAGTGAGTTTGCCTGTAAAGTTTGAGATGTTTATGGGTGATGCCCAGCAGATCATTGGGAATTTGTCTAGATTTTAGTAGAGAGATTAGGGCTAGATATAACAGTTTTGGACCTAGGGCAGAGCTTTGGCAGATACTCATAATTAGTGGATGGGAGCAGTGGCAAAAGAAACTTTGAGAAGAAATTCTCAGGTAGGTAAAATAAAGCAAAGCAGAGGAGAGGTCAATTTGACTAGCATCTAGGGTAAATGAAGAATGGTGTGGGATAAAGCTGAAAGGGTAGGTTGGAACCAGATTATGAAGCCCCTAGAATGCCAATTTAATGAGTTTAAATTTTACTTGGTAAGGAATGTTTTGGAAGGATTAAAGATTCTTAGGCAAGAGTGACTTGAACACAGCCGTATTAGAAAACTAATTTGGGTTGCAGAAATGCCTGTTTTTGTGATCTCTCAAAATCAACAGTGGTTACGCAAACATACGCAAGTTAAGTTACGCAGACTGATAGCTTCAGGACCTGGACAGGTCATTCATCTGAGCTTGGTGACCAGAACTCAAGGAGACCAGCTCTCTACTTCCCACGTATCATGGGTTGGAATCTATCAGCCGTCTCTGTTCTGTTCTCTCCAGTCCTCACCCTCCTAGGCACCTCTGGCTTCTGGCATCCCCTGGCACTGATCTCTCCACCCAGAGCCCTGATCTTGCTCACGCTCGGATTCTTTTTTTCCCTATTAGAGAGGTAACAAGTTTGCCCAAGCCTTTCGGTTGTCTTGATCCCTTTGCAGCCTCCAGCCCTCTATGAGCTCCGGTGCCCCCGACCTCCCAGAACGGAGCCACTGCTAGATGGACCCCACCGCCCCTTATTCGGGTATCTTCCAGGGTCCTGCAGGCGATGACTACAAGGTGAGCCCCTCATCTTGAGGATCTCATTAGTACAACCAGAGACCGTGGAACTGCCTGAGGGTCCTGGGGTCCCCAGGCTGCGTTGGTCCCCCCTCTGCTCACCCGTCCCTTCCCCCCAATCCTCGGAGGTGGCTCGGACGCACACTGAGGCCTGATCGGCTCCAAACCACGACCCCCTCCCCCTCCCCCCGACACTCTCTTCTCTTTCTGGGAAGGGATCGCGGGGGCGGGGATGGGAGGGGTGGAAACCCCCCCGCGGGGCAGACGTGCACCCCAGAGTATCTCGGCAGAGGCTGGTGGACGCGGCAGCAGAGGCCGGCACGCTCACTCCCGGCGGGGGTCAGTCCAGACCCAGAAACTCTCCCCTTCCCGCCTTTCTCCTTCCCCTGCGCTGCGGGGCTGGGCACTCAGCTGGCCAAGAATGAAAGCCTCTCGAGCCATGGTCGGAGGAACTGGGTAGTGCGCCTGCGCAAAAATAGCCCCGCACTACATTTCCCATGAGACCGAAGAAGCCAGCCCTGAAGGAAATAAACATTCTAGGCACGTGCTGCGGCCTTCCCCGCCCTCGTTCGGACGAGGATGATCCGGAGCCCGCTGGATTCTGGGAGTCGTAGTTCAGCTTTCCGTTTGCGCAAGCGCAGTCCTGGGTATGCAGCCTGAAGGTTTCCGCCTTTCATTCTTGCTGGGTCCCCAGCGGTCCAGGTGAGTGTGGACGGGACTGTGTGTAGCTGTGTGAGGGGGCGCTACCGGACTGCCGACCCATGGGTCTGTGGCTGGCGAGGGAGATGTAAGGAAAAGGAGGAGGGGCAATATTAATAGACGATGTGGAATCGCCTGTCCGCTACAGTGCCGCCGGGACCTGGGTTCAAATCCTCCCCTGCTTCCCAGCTGTCCCCTTGACCAAAACTCCTGACCTCCCTAGGACCCAGTTTCCTTTTCTTTAACGTGATGGGAGTTGAGCTCGGTCGGAAAGGTCTTTCTTTTCTAAATTAACTTTTTATTTTTATTCAAACTACAAAAAAAATCTACATTTTCCCTTCCCAGCTCTCCCTTCCCCTCCTCACCGCCGAGAAAGAAAGGAAAACAAAACTGCTAAAACCAGAGATGGAAAAAAACCCCAAATCCCCCCTGGCCGTGCCCTCAAAATCCCCCAGCGTGCCCTGAGGTCACCCCATGGGAGCCTGTACCCCTGAGACCTCGCTTAGCGTGCTGGGACCTTGTCAACGAAGCCTTTCCCGGGGGTCTGGCTTTCCAGGTGGGCGTGGTGCCGCTGGACCCAGGGTTCTGCCACCCTGATCCGCATCAACCCATCCAGGGCTTCTTAGTTGGCTGAGCCCCCTTCTCCTCTTACAGCGCTGTAACTCTGCATCAGTCAGAGACCACAGCCTGCCCCATTCAGGGGTACCTCCTCAGTTTCCTGGCCTTAATTGCCACCATCAATGAACATTTACTAAGCGCCTCCTGTGTGCTGGGCACTGTGGCAAGCTCTGGGGATGCAGACACACGTAAAGACGGACAGCCCCTGCCTCCAAGGGGCTTACCCTGGAATGAAGAGACTACTATAGTAAAGGAAGCAGAAGAGGGGGAAGAAAAAGGACCTTGCATGGTGGAGAGTGCCAAAGAAGTCCCCAAACAGTGTCGTTGGGGGCAAATAGGGAGAAGAAAACAACCTTGAGCCTGCCTCCCTAAAGTGAGGTGCTCCAAAAAGCTGCTTTAAATATTTTGGTTCATAGAAGTCCTTTTCCAACTTTCTTTGAGCTCTTTAGATATAGAACTAATCTTTAGGTATAGAACTGATACTGGCATCGTGGTGACAAAGGGTATGCCCAGTTAAATAATTTTTTGGCATGTTCTAAATTGCCTTCAGAACAGCTGGACCAGTAACATAGTAACAACAACAGAACATTAATATACCACCAGCATTTGTCATTTTCCATTGTGTCAACTTTGCCATTCTGATGGGTTTGAGGCAGAACTTTAGAGTTGTTACAATTTGTATTCCTTTCATTGTTAATGAGTTAGAGCATCATGTGGCTATTTGTTAGCTTTTATTTCTGGCTCTGAAAAGCAACCTATCCATATCCTTTGACTATGTACTGATTGGAGAATGACTCTTATTCTTATAAATTTGAATCAGTTCCTTATATATCTAAGAAATTAAATGTTTCTTAGAGAAACTTGCTGCAACATACTCCCCCACCCCCCAAATTTACCTTCTCTTTTAATTTTGGCTGCATTCTCTTTGTTTGTGCAAAAAATTTTTTAAAAAAATTAATCAAAATCATATATTTTACTTCCTCTGATTCTATTTCTTGTTTCATTATGAACTCTTCCTTAATCCATTGATCTAAAAGATAATTTTTTTTCTCCTTTAATTTGTGATATTACCTTTTATATTTGTCTTGTTTCCATTTGGAGATTTTCTTGGCATATTTTGTGAGATGTGAGATACCTAGTTTTTTTCCAGACTGCTTTCCAGCTTCCCCAACAGTTTTTCTTGAATTTTGAGTTCTTAATAACTGGAATCTTTGGTGTTACGAAACACTAGACTACTGTGTTTGCTTCTGTTTATTGCATACCTGATCTGTTCTACTGATTGACCTCTTCATTTCTTACCTAGTACTCAATTATTTTGATGCTTACTGATGTTTAGTATTGTTTGATTAGGTCCCCTTCTTTCCAACTTTTTTTCATTATTATCTTTCAGATACCTTTTGTTTCTCCAGATGGATTTTGTTACTATTTTTCATATATGTATAAAGTAATCCTTTGGCAATGAGATTCATATGGTACTGAGTAAGTAAATGATTGCCATTTTCATTATATTGCCATCCTTGATGAGTTAATATTTCTCTAATTATTTTGATCTCTATTTCTATAAAGCTTGTTTTGTAGTTGCATTCATATGATTCCTGTTGGGCAAGTAGTCTACAGAGTATTTAATACTTTCCGTAGTTGCTTGTGATAAAATCTCTCTGTTTATTATTTCTTGGTAGATTTTGTTGGTAATATGCAGAAATTATGCTCATGGTGTAGGTGGGTTTATTCTATAACCTAAAATTTTGGTGAAGTTTATCATTTCAGTTTTTAAAAGTTAATCATCTAGGGTTCCCTAAGTAAACTGTCATATCATCTGCAATAAGTAAATTGTTTTATTTACTCTTGCCTATGTTTATTCCCTCAGTTTCTTTTTTTTAAAAAAAGTCATATTGTTATAACTAACATGACAATGGACTTCTTTGATTAACCCTTGATATTACTGAAAAGGCCTCTAGTTTATTCCCATTACAAATAATGCTGGCCCTTGGGTTTAGAAAGATATTAGGTATCCACTTAGAGAAAGATCCATACATGTTGATTAAAAGCTGCTGTATGCCAGATGCTTTGCCGAGTGCTGGGAATTCAAATAAGGAAAAGAAAGACAGTCCCTGCCTTCATGGCTGCCTCGACTATTTCTTATGGTGTTAAAAACCTATTCTTTATGGTCTTGATCAGACTTCTAAGAAACTCTCCCCCTCACAGGTGTACCCATCTAAAGAGAAAAACATGCTAAGGTTTGTTAATAGCTTAAGTTTCTGATTTAACCCTCCTGTACCAGAAGGATGTAGTTTCTTTAGACCTTGGGATTTTAGGTCACCCAAGATAGTTAGGCACTTTCTTACTATGTCTTGACTTTTCATGTATGTAATTTTTATTCTGACCTTAAGAACTGATGGCCATAGCCTTTCCCTTTCATTCTAATAGAAGGTAGATGTAATCTTGGCTTCCTTTTGACCTTTCTGTGAGGATACTGGGGATCTCACCCAAGTGATGTGTGGGAAATTCCATCCTAGTGGGTTTGGGAGCTACAAGGCAGAAATAGTCTCCTTCCTGACTTCTTTCTTGTCCTTCAGTTCTTAAGATTCTGCCCTTCCCCAAGAAGGAAGAAGCCAGGAGAAAGAGGAAATGGCTTCTAGAACCTTAATGGCTAGATCCCAGGTGAGTTAGAATTTCATCTCTCTCTCTCTCCCTCCCTCCCTCCCTCCCTCCCTCCCTCCCTCCCTCTCTCTCTCTCTCTCTCTCTCTCTCTCTCTCTCTCTCTCTCTCTCTTACTTTATCCCTTTCTTCTTTAGTAATCAGGACCATGTTTGCTGCATAGAATTTGTTATGGTGCCTATAATGATGTTTGTTTAGAATAGCAGTCATTAAATGTTTGGTAAAAATTCACTTGGACCTGGAGGTTTTTTATTTTTTCCTGTGGGAGTTCGTTTCTTACTGTTCAGTTTCTCTGACTGGTTTATTTAGGTTGTCTGTTTCCTACTTTCTTTATTTACATTTTCTTAGTTGTTGATTTCATTTAAGTGTTCAGTATTTTTGCAGTGTAAGTATGACAGTTTCTGATGATTTTCCTTATTATCTTTCCATTTGTTACAAATTTTCACTTTTGATTTTGTTAACTTACTATAAAGCACCAGATAAAGGCCATCTCTAACAATAATAATTTATTAGTCATTATCAATAACTGTCATTTATATGATTATTCAGTTTTGGTTACTCTTTTTAGAAATGTTTCTTGGTTTTGTGTATTAGGTAAGTTATTTTTTCAGGTCTGCATTTGTTGCCTAATAGTTTCAAAGTATTTTCTTTGTTTTGACATTATTAATTTGTGAGTTTTCTAGTTTTTAAAACTATACATTCAGCTCATTATTTTTCTCTTTTTCTCTTTTGTTAATAAAGATCCAGGGTTATGAATTTTCCTCTGAACACTCTTTTAGGTATTTTGCTATGTTGTTTGGTTATCGTTCCCTTTCATTTTTTTTCTTGTTTCTGTGACTTATGTCTTTAACTCATTAATGATTTAGTGTGATACTTTTTCAGTCTTCATTTAAGTCTGTGTTTTTTGTTCACATTTCCTTTATTGATTACAATTCTGTTGCATTATCGTTGATAAATGCTATATTTCAAGTCTCTGCCTGTTTGCATTTGTTATGAGTTCCTTATTATATAGGACATGATCAGTTTTTGTGCACATCCCATGAGAGCTTGAGAAACAAATATATTCCTTATGATTCCCATTCAGAAGTCTCCATAAAATCTAGCAACTCAGTTTTCCCAAAATTTTGTTGCCAACTGTATTTTTTCTTCCTCATCTGATAAAAAAAATCATCACACTTGTTATTTTTATTTTGTTTTTAACAGACTAGTCTTATTCCTTGTCATAACACACAGCCATTCCTTCCACTTCAAATACAGACAAAATTTATCTTGTTGTCTAACAATTTTAATCTTAATGACAGATCTAACTATGTCACTTCTTGACTCAAAAACCTTCAGTGGCTCCCAGTTGTTCCCTGTTGCTCTCAAGATAAAATATGAAATATCCAGCCTGGCACTTAGATTGCTTCATGGCTAGCTCCATTCTACTTTATAGTCTTATTTCACCCACTGCCTTCCTGTCATATTGACCTAGTGCTGCCTGAATATGGCATTTCATCATAATTTCTGCCTTTGTTATTGGTGGTCTCACATGTCCAGAATGGTTAACTGCCTCACCTCTGTCTCATATTGTACTTAAATTCTTCAAAATATTCCCTCCCACTTTTAGGAAGTTGCCACTTACTACATGTAACCATCCTTTTCTAATCTCCTGAATTGACAGTTCTCACTGTCTCAAAATTACTTATAATTTTGCATATACATACATATGTATATATTACATATATACACACAGATATATGTATATATGCATATATACACACAGAGATATATGTATATATGTATGTATATATACATACACATACACACAGGTATATGTATATATGCACATATATGCATGTACATATATACATGTATGTATACATACATACATATATATGATTTCTCAGTAAAATGGGAGCTCCTTGAGGGACATATTGGTTTTGTCTTCATATTTTGGAGACTACATCAGTGCCTTATTCATAGTAGACTTTTAATAAATGTGTGTTAAGTTGCCCCTTCCCACACCAAACAAAAATTTCAGGATTTTACTTATACCTAAACTTTTTTTTAAATCATTCTTTGCATAGCTGAGAGGAGTGTGCTTTAGGAACATTCTGTGTCTGATTACTTTTTATTTGTGGCATCCAATTTCTTTTTTATCTTTTCTTTTTAATTTCATTTTCATATTTTGTGGCTACACCACCTTCCTAAATTAGTCCGTTTCTACTCTCCTACTCAGAGAACCAATCCTTGTCACAAAGAATAAAAAAAGGATGAAGACAAAAGCATTTTAGGAAATCCAAACGACAGGTCAGCTCAGTCTGACAGTGTGTACAATGTTTTGCACTCATAGTCTCTCACTTCTGCAAAGATGCATTTGCCCCTTTCTGTCCCTTCTCAGCTTGCCCTCAGTGGCCTCTTCCATCTGATCAGAGAGCTGAAGGGCAGAACACCAAACTCCTTCCAAAAACTTGCTTTGTAGAAGGCCCACCAACTTCTGGTACCTCCATTCTCCATCAACAGCTGCCTGGCTTCCACTCCATAGAACAATGCGCCTCCTTGTTCCCAGTCCTTCCCCCCCTTCCCCCAATTTTTGCTTCCCCATTAGGTTGTAAGCTCCTTGAAGACACAGACTGTCTCTTTTCCTTATTTGTATCCTCTTTGCTTAGCACAGCGTCTGGCACAGAGTGGGCTCATGATAAGTGTTCATTTAATTGAGCAGAATTGAATTGGAGCTCTTTCATGGGGCCAAGTTTGGTGATTATTGTGCAGCATTCATTATATTTAGAATGGGAGGGGAACTTAGAGGTCTTGGGGCCCAATGTCTTCATTTCACAATTGAGGATACTGAGATACAGAGAAGGTCAGTGACTTGTGTAGTAAGGTTCTGAGGTGGGATTCAAGCTGAGGTCTTCCTGATGCCCAAGTGCAGCTCTGTGTCCCAGCTTCCTAGGTGCCACCTGGGCTGCCTGCGTGAAAACCAGGAATCACATCTGTTTATTGTTTCTGTTACTATTTCTGTTTTGACTGTGGACGACATTGTGCATATTGTTTGGTTGGTTCTGGTTATTTAACTTGCTATCAATTAATTTTTTAAGTTTTTCCTGGATGAATGGTTACATGACTTTCCCAGGGTCATATATCTAGTAAGAGTCTGAGGTAGGATTTGAACTCAGGTCTTGAGTACAAATCCAGCACTCTATTATCCTCTGTGCCACCTAATTTCCTAGACTATAAACTCATTTGTAAAATATCACAGGGCAGGATGCTGAATGATGATGAACACGATTTCCTTATGAAACAATAGTGGGGAAAAAAAGTTTTCGAAAACTTAACAAGAAACCCTTCTAAGAAAAATCATTTGGGGAACATTTAAAGGCTAAACTAGAAGGAGGACAAATCAAAGAAGAAATGGAAAAGCTCTGCAAAAAGTTTTATAACAAACATTTTCATCATCCAGGGTACTAGAATCCCCATACTTGGACCTTCATCATTACAGTCCAAGACATACTTGTACAGTTGCTGGAACTGTTACTGAAGAGAATAATTATAAGGAAAAGTAGCTAGGTTAGACCAAGTGAAAACAGGCAGTTTAAATGTAATGTTTTATTTTTGCCCCCAATTACATATAAAAACAGTTTTAACATTCTTTTTAGATTTTGAATTCCAGATTCTAATAACAGAGAAAGTTTAAAAGTGGGGAAGATAGAAAACCTCTCTGCTTCATTCTCCACTACTTAGTAGCAAATGTTCTCTAAATGAGGTTCTTCTGTAGTAAGTCTTCTGTCACCCCAGAGGAATTAAAAAAATCCAACCATGTACAATTTACACATCTTAGTGAAGTTCATGTGACATGAGGACAACTGGCTGGATTTTAGGTGAAAAGTAAAATGCTAAAACATGGCTGCTAAATTCTTTTAATCTTACCACAAGAGAGGTATGTTCTTATCTGGGTCTGTAGAATGTGTTCTGTACCAAAAGTCAGCACAGCCATGTAATAATCAAAGTCTATGGATCATCCTTTGGGGAGGCAGAGTACTGAGGAGCAGAGTGGGGTAATGCCACACTCCTGGGAACATTTCCTCTTCCTTGCTGCCCTCTGGTTCATGTGCAAGGGTCTACCTCAGAGTCCTCCTGAACCTGTAAACTGCTGACAATGGATGGCTTCACCAATGGACAAATCTAAGCCCTGGACTCATGTTTTATCTCCAGCCCCATGGAGAATGATTACTTCTCTTCCATCAGTCACGACATTTTTCCTATCTGGAGTCATCCTGCTTTCATGAATGATTAAAGCACTTCATTCCTCCCAAATTGAAGACTTGTTTCTACTTATTTTATACGTTTGATTGATTGATTCAGCAGAGAAGTGTGTATTTACATTCACTTAATCCCAGTGCCTTCCCTCTCCTAATTGTTCCTCACTTGTCCTGTCCTTAGCTTGTTTGTATATATTTGTTTGCTTGTGGTCTCCCCGATTAGATTATGAGCTCCTTGAGGGCAGGCTGTCTTTTGTCTCTCTTTATTCCCAGCACTTGGTGCAGTGCCTGGCACAAGAAATATTTAAATTTATTTATTGACTGACTAGAGAGGGAGAAGTAGAAAACCCAGGAGTAAAGTACATGATTAACTGTTCTCTCAGAGTGGGAGGTGATTTGTAAGGTTTATTGAGCAGTAAAGCTAGATTTTCTCAATTATACCCAACCTAATATGAAGTGTGGTACACAGGAAGTCCTCAAGAAATATTTGACTTGGATACCCAGAACCCTGAAAGCCATGAGAACCTTCCCCTTTTCCTTTTGACATCTTTATGTCTTCCTTATGTTTCCTTTGAGAGTTGGTCCTGAGGTGAGCAGGAACATGTTTTGCTATTTTTAGATACTGACTTTCCAAGATGTGACTGTGGACTTCACCAAGGAGGAATGGAGGCTGTTGGGCCCTGCTCAGAAGGACCTGTTTAGGAAAGTGATGCAGGAGAACTATGAGAATTTTGTCTTCTTGGGTAAGGACAGCTTTCTCTCCATGGATTATGATCTTCTCTTGGGTTGTCTTTGCATTCTCATTTCCCATTGACTGGGGGGATTCCTGAAGTGCCAGGCTGTTTTTTGACTTGTGCAGGGAAAGTCTCACAAATACAGATGATGGGGAGAGATTCCTAAATTTCTGGACTCCCAGGGACACAATGTTTCTCTCTCTTCTAAATGGAAAGATCTTCCTTTTGCACAATTAAAAATCAGCAGCTTTATTGTGCTACCTCAAATGTTCATTCCAGTCAAAGGTTCTCCTCTAAAGATCCACACTGTAGGTAACTGAAGACCAGAAAGGTCTCTGGCCTTTGAGTCAAAGATGTATTAAGATGAATTGATTTTCTTTGGTTTCATTCCTTAGATGTCCTTTCTACCACCATCTGGGTCTTGCAAGCATGACCTCTATCTTAAAAAGAAAGTGGATAAGGTTCATGGAATATCTCTCTGAATTCAGCATTTACCCATTTATTTCCCCATTAGTAGGATTTCCAGTTTTCAAATCCAGGATGATCTCCAAACTGGAAAGAAGAGAAACACCATGGACACGAGAGGAAGAAGCCACTTTTTCTTTTGAAGGTGAGTGAGTGAAGAGGAGAAAGATAGGGATTATTCTGAAGCAGCAGCTTATCTGGTCAGACAGCTGGTAGACAGGGAACTCTCCTAAAAGGATCCTAGGCCTGTGGAAGACTGTTGGGGCTGACCTACATGAGTCCTGTCCTGTATTCTCCACTTTTGTCTAAATAAAGTACTTCTGATCTCCCTCTCTTCATATTTTCCTCCAGTCTCAGAGAGAAAGAGAGAGTGCCATTTCTTTAGTCTGAAACTCATGCCTCTCCTTATGCTCCAGATTGCATCCTTTCCTACTTCTTTCTGTGTTTATTATCTCCCCTCCTTGCATCTTTAATCTCTCTTTCTTATGGCTCTCAGGTGTAGGTAAATTTACCCTATGGTTAAAATAACAAAAAAGACCCTTTCCTTAACTTTGTTTCCTGTCTTATTTAACTTGATATTTCTTTTCCGTCATTCCTTTCAAGGCCAAACTTCAGTCTCCACCTCCCAAAATGTCATCTATGCTGTATTTTAATGTCTCTGATCTCTTTCCCTACTTGAAGTGCTACAGTCTGTCACTGCTCTTTGGATCTTTGTGGTCACTATGGAGTTCCATGATGGTAGTGACAGTTTGCATGCATATAGAACTTTATATCTTCCATCATGCTTTTACACCTTGTAAGGGGCAGCCAGGTGGTGCAGTGGATAAAACACCAGTGCAGGAGTCAGGAGGACCTGAATTCAAATCTCACCTCAGATACTCGACACTCACTAGCTGTGTGACCTTGGGCAAGTCACTTAACCCCAATTGCCTCATCCTGGGTCATCTCCAGTCATCCTGATGAATATCTGGTCACTGGATTCAGATGGCTTTGGAGGAGAAGTGAGGTTGGTGACCTGCACAGCCCTTCCTCACTCAAAACAAAGTCAAGTGCAAGTCATGTCATCATTTCTCTGATGGCATGGTCTTCTTCAACAACAAAGGATGCACACACACACACCTTGTAAGGTGAATCATGCATTGACCTTCCCATTTTGCAGCAGAAGAAGCTGAGGTTCAGGGGCTTTGTCTTGTCTGTGGGCCCCTGGCTGGTTAGAATCATGACAAGGCTGCAGACTGAAGCTCCCTCTAGTCTCAGTCCATGGCTTTTCCCACTCCTGATGTTGCACTTCTCTTCTTCTCTCTTCCAAAGGCTTTCTCTCACATCCTCCTCTTGGCTCGCCTCTGCAGCATTTCATTCATGACACTCCTTGAAGAGGCTTCACTCAAGATCCTCAATCTGGCTTAGGTTGGCCTTTTTGGTCTCTGGGGTCCCTTCTGACTCTGAGATTCTGTGAGAGTCTCACTGGACTCTACCTTGGTCAGGCCACAACTGGAATATTGTATTTCATTCTGGGCATCTCATTGTAGGAAGGACATGGACAAGGTGGAGCATAGTCAGAGGAAGGAAACCAGGAAATCAGATGTGGGAGGATTGGAGACCATGTTTGTCCCAATGTGCTGTAGCTCCTTCAAGGTCTTCATAGAAGTGGCAGACAGGCCAGTGATTCTAATGTGTACATTTTAGTGTGCCCAAGAGAAGGCATAAGGCCTGTCTGGAAATATTCAGGGGCGTTGGGAAGCCAAGGCATTGGGCTGAGGTGGGGGACGAGTGAAGAGGGATCAAGGCAGAAGCTACATCTGAATTATAGTCAAGAGAGATAAGGCGGTAACTGTCACAATGGAAGGGACAGCATGTATAAGGATCACAGTCACTGGACACACTGGTATGCTCAACAGAAGGTTGTCATCAGGGATTAATTTCAGTGCTTTTAAGACAGCAGATGGCATTCATAATTCTGTGACAGGTGTCTCTGCATCCTTGCACTTGCAGGATATACCAGGCTCTCTTCACTCCCCTTTCAATGTAGGACTGTCTGAGACCCATTTTCATACATTAGCGCAGCTCAGTGGTGTAAATTAGGGTTTTACAGGAAGAGGTGGGCTCTTGTTCAGGTGCAACCGAACTGACTTTTTGTGTCATGGGTAGCTTCCAACAAGGAAATTCCAGATATTGATCATTTTAGAAAAGGGAGAGCTTGCCAGGCAGGAGGAGGGGACATAGCTAAAGCAAAGAGCCTGCTGCAAGAAAGATAGCATTCTCCAATCCTCCTCCTCCCCTCCCCCCCAAACAAAAACCCTAAAACCAAACCTTCCAGAATTTTTACCTGCCAAAATATGATACAAGGATTGATTGAAGAAAATGGCAATGTCTAGCTTGGAGAAGAGAAGATTTTAGAAGTGGAAGGACAGCTCTCCAAATATTTGAAGGCTTATTATGTGAAAGTCAGTGTGCTTGACCTCAGAGTGCAGACCCATAAAGAATATGGAGATCTCCAATCTTCCTGCATCATTTAACCTGGCTGTGGTTGAGAATATCTCAAGATTTATCAAGCCTGTTAAATACTGTCAGCTTCTGGTAATAGCTGAGGAATAACTTGCCTTGATTCTTGATTATCCCTCACTAGAAGTCTTCAAATAGAAATCAGCTGACCAACTTGTCAGTAGAGTTGGAAAAGAAAGTATTTTCAAGTACAAGTTAGACCTGCCAACCCTGATGGTCCCTGACACCTGCAGTTACTGTGGTGATCCTCTTGATGGGTTACTCGTAGTTCTCCTTCTGTCTCTTGAGCTGTTCTATCTCTGTCCCCTGAATTGTCTTCTCTGTCTCCCAAACCCTAGTTCTCAGCTAGTTCTCAGTGTCTCATTAGTGCTGTTTTCAACCTTCTGCTCCTCTCTCTACACAGCTTCAGACAGGTTTTCTATTGTGAGGCTTTCTCTTCTCTTTTTACTGTCTACTTTTTCCTTTCATAACCTCATCAGTTCCTATGAATTCTGTAATCATCTCTTTAGAGATGATTTCCCAGAATTGTACATCCAGGCTAAATCTTTCCCCTGAGTCCAGTTCCTACATTGCCAACTGCCTTGTGGACATCTCTTGGTTGTCCATGGACATCTCAGCTCACCAGTATAGAATTAATACTCTTTTCCTCTGAAATGACCCTTCCTCCAAAATTCCCTGGGTTTGTCCACCTCCTCCCAGATGACTAGGTAAGTAACCTTAGAGTCATTCTTCTTGTTTCTCTCCCCCCACCACATTTAGTCAATTGCCCAGTCTTGTCAGTTATCCTCCACATTTTTACCATCTGCCTTCTTCTTTTCATTCCTATCACTACCACTTTACTTGAGGTCCCATCACTTCTTGTCTGGATTATTGTGCTACTCTCCTAACTACTCTTCTGTGTCCAGGCTGTCCCCATTCTCATCCATGTGCTACAAGTAGATCTTCCTAAGGGAGATTTCTGATCATGTCACTTCCCTGGACAAAAACCTACGTGGCTCCCTATAAGCTTCTCAGCCTGGCATTTACAGTTCTCCACAGTCTAACTCTAAACTACCTTTCAAGCTTTATCACACATTATTCCTTATCTGACTTTATGTTCCAGCAAGAGTGGATGGCTTGCTCTTCCCATGAATGAAGCAAAATGAAGCATTTTTTCTTATTTCTTCTTCTCCTCGTCCTTTTTATTCTTCTCCTTCCCTTCCTTCTTCTTCTCCTTCTTTATTTCCTTCTTCTTCTTCTTCTCCATCGTCTCCTTCTTCTTCTCATTGTCCTCCTCCTCCTCCTTCTTTTTTCTTCTGGAAATAGGGCTAATGCAGAAACTTGTTTTGCATGACTATATATATTTATAATAGGTTTTGTTCTTCTTGTTTCCTCAATGGGGGAGGGAGAGAATTTGAAACTGAAAATAAAGTAAAATTGGGTTTTTAAAAAAGATATGAAATGAGTAGTATCAATAGAGAATAGGAAAAAGAAGTAAATCCAAAATATTTACAACCAAGGAAGAGCCAAAAGGACTTAGTAATGTATTGAATATAGGGGAAAAGACTTAAAAGAATAGTAGTCTCATGGTCATAAAGGGAGAGAGTGGGAAGGGGAAAAGATGATGAAGTCTGTAAGCCATCTCTGGCCTCTTGGCATTCACACAAGCCTTGCGTCATCCCCCTTGCTTGGAATACACTCCCTTATCATTTCTGCCTCTCAGAATTGTTATCTTCCTTCAAAGCTCAGAAGCCCCCTTCTCCCTGAAGCTTTCCTGAGTCACTTCAGATGTTCAGGTTCTCTCTTCCTTCTCAAATTGTCTTTTATTTATTTATCTGTATGGGTGTTACATTCTCCCTAGTAGAATGGTAGATCCTTATGGGAAGATACTTTCATTTTTATCTTTGTATTGTCTTGCTCCTACTTCAGTGCCTTGTATGGAGTAGGTGGACTACTTTAAGAGAATTAAATTTCTTTTTTTAATGTATTTTTCTAAGTACTTTTATTTTTTCTGTTTAATAGGTTTTTTCTAATTACATGCAAAGTAGTTTTCAAAATTCACTTTTACAAGAATTTGAGTTTCAAATTTTTTTCTCCCTTCCTCCTTCTCCCCCTCCCCAAGACAGCATGCAATCTGATATAGGGCATACATATGTAATCATATTAAACATATTTCCACATTAGTCATGTTGTAAAAGAAGAATCAGAACAAAAAGGAAAAAACCACGAGAAAGAAAAAACAACATGACAGAAAAAAGAGAAAATAGTATGCTCTGATCTGCATTCAGATTCCATCCATAGTTTTTTCTCTGGATGTGGACAGCATTTTCCATCATGAGTCTCTTGGAATTATCTTAGACTATTATAATACTGAGGAGAGATAAGTCTATCCAAGTTGATCATCACACAATATTGCTGTTACCATGTGCAGTGATCTCCTGGTTCTGCTCACTTCACTAAGCATGAGTTCATGTAGGTCTTTCCAGATTTTTCTGAAATCCACCTGCTCATCATTTCTTAAAGAACAATAGTGTTAATTAAAATTTTAAATCCACATCTCTTGTCCTATGTGTTCACTGACCCATCACTTCTGTAACTGCACTTGCATATAGGAGGGTATGTTCTTTTGACTTTCACTTTAAAGTCAATATTTCCACAATTGCAATAATTATCTTTTCCAAAAATATCATTCTTTCCTCTTCACTTTCTCCCTCTCTGACAATGGGACTGCTATTCTTTTAAGCTTTTCCTCCCTATATCCAATACATTAAATCTTTTTTAATTCTTTCTTTGTTATAACTTGCAGGATTTACTTCTCCCAATTCTCTACTGATACTAGTCATTTCATATCTTTTTTTAAAATTCAATTTTATTTTATTTTAGTTCCAAATTCTCTCACTCAAGAGCAAAGCCTGTTATAAATATGTATAGTTATGCAAAATAAATTTCTGCATTAACCTTGTTTCCAAGAAAAAAAAGAAGAAAAAGAAATAGGAAAAAAAGTGTTTCATTCAGCATTTTGAGTCCCTCTGTTCTGTATCTGGAGGTAGACAGCACTTTTCATCTTAAGTCCTTTGAGATTGTGGTGGGTGGTTGTGTTTATCAAAGTTAGTAAGTCTTTCACAGTTGATTATCTTTACAGTACTGTAACTGGGTAAATTGTTCTCTGGCTTTATTTGTTTTGCTTTGTATCAGCTCATAAGTCTTCCCAGCAATGTTCCAGATATGGTTTTGGCAGGGTGGTGTTCCTTGAAATAATCACCTCCCTTAGAATATTGAGCAGCCTAAGATCACATTCTATCATAATACTCTGTTGTCTCCCACTGGGTCCATCAAAACTCATAGGTCTTTTTCAGTGAAATTCTACAGATTCTCCATGCCTCTTTCAGTTTATAGTTGACTCTTGATGTTGAAACCAGGAATTTACATTTATTTCTAATGAATTTAAACTCCTTCAGCTGAGCTCAGGGTTCCAACCTGTCATGACCCTTTGGGATCTTAACTGTAATTTATCATGTTAGGCATTCCTCCTAGCTTTTTCTTATCTCCATATTTGATAAACATGTCACTTATGCTTTCATTCATGGGACTGATTGAAATGTTAAGCAACAGAGGACCAAGGATAGATCCTAGGACAGTCCAATAGAAAACACTCTCCAAGTTGATATTAATATATTAATGACTTCTCTTTGGTTCCAGTCATTTAACCAGTTCCAAGTCTGCCTTACTGTACTATTATTTAATCATTATCTCTCCTCATCCACACAGATGACGTGAGAATACCAGGAACAAATTCTTATTTTTGGTCCAAATTAAATTTGTGGTCAATTAAAGTCCCCAGGTCTTTGAACATGATCTAATACCCAGCCAAGTTTCTCCAGTTCCGTATTTGTACAGTGGATGTTCTAATTGCAGGAATTACATTTATACTTATTAAATTGCATGTTGTTTATTCCTGCCCATTCTTCTATCCTTTTTTAAAAAAAGCTTCTGATCTGTTCATCCAATATATTAGTTATCCCACATACTTCATCAGCAGTATTGGGAAAAGTGCCGTTTATGATTTCATCAAAACCATGTGTAAACATATTGAATAGGACAGGGCCAAATACAAAACTCAGAAATATACAACTAGAGAATATTCTCAAGGTTGATAATTCCTTATTCAGTTCTTTTGGGATAAGGTTACTTAAACTTTTATAAATTTGCTGTCATATACACTCCAATTTTTATTTGTTCATCTTAATGACAAAGACAACTTAAGAGTCTTTGTCAAACAACTTTTTAAAAACTAGATATTCAGGTCTATAGCATCCTCAAACACCAGTCCAGAAATCTTATAAATAAAGAAAATGAGATTGGTTTTATATCATCTCCTTTTATGGAATTGATACTGGGTTTTAGAGATCAGTACTTTGTTTTCTAAGTATTTGCAATTAATTTATATGTTCATGAATTTGGATAGATGTTATCTTTAAGCTTTTCATGCTATAATTTCCAGAATTAATCTGTTTCCCCCTTCTGGTCAATGTGACCTTTTCCTAAGAATTGCCTAGGAATTGCTACTCTGATGACATCTACAAATGTTTTTAATCCCTTGGAACGTAATTCATTAGGTCCTGAATACCTAGTTCTGTTATTGTTTCTTTACCCATGTTAACCTTGAAACCTTTCTTAACATTTTATCTTTTCCGGATCACTGTACATTTTGAAAGAGAAGATAGAATCTATAGTAAATCACTTTGATTTCTCCTAGCACAGGAGACAATAGATAATAATACTTTTTTGTTGATTTCAGATTCCCTTATTCAGAAGACAGGATCTGAAACCAAGAAGTCAACTCCAAAGCAGGGTGTTTGTATAGGAGGATCTTTCAAAGAGAAACTTACAAAGGATGGGCCTTGGGATTCCAGGTTGGGAGAAGCATGGGATCATGATGTCTCATTAGAGAGGGAAAGGGGAAAACAAGAGAGACAATCTAGGCAGGTAGCGACAACTCATAAATGGAATATATTTGGGAGACAGCTTGTTTTGGGGGCAATCCTTGTTGAAAATCAGAGAGTTCCTATAGGAGAAAGTCTCCCTAAATCTGATAGAGTTGGAAAGAATTTCAAACAGTTTTCAGACCTAATTAAACATAATGGAACTGCCTTAGGGAAAAACCTTTGTAAGCATAGTAAATACAGGAAGCCTTTCAGTTATCAGTCAAAACTTATTTATTACCATAGAACAAATACTCATAATAATAAGTATAATGAATCTGGCAAAACTTTCAAGAATATCTCATGCTTTCCTATACATCAAAACAGCCATACAAGAGAAAAATCATATAGATGTAACGAATGTGGGGAAAACTTCAGCCAGAAAGGAAACTTTAATGCTCATAAAGAAACTCATGCTGGAGAGAAACACTTTCAGTGTAATGCATGTGGAAGAGGGTTCAGATACCATTCATATCTTACACAGCATCAAGTAATCCATACTGGAGAGAAACCCTATATATGTAATCAATGTGGCAAAGCATTCAACCGGAAAGGAAGCCTAAGTAGACATAAAATGACTCATACTGGAAAGAAATACTTTGAATGTAATGTATGTGGAGAAGGTTTCAGGTATAGATCCTTCCTTGTACAACATCAGAGAATTCATACTGGTGAGACACCCTATAAATGCAATGAATGTGGAAAAACCTTCAGCCAAAGGCAAAGCCTTAAAATACATGAAATAATTCATCCTGGTGAGAAACCGTTTAAATGCAGTGAATGTAGAAAAGCCTTTATCCTGAAGGGAGATCTTATTAAACATATGAGAATTCATACTGGAGAAAAACCCTATAAATGTAGTGAATGTGAAAAAACCTTTAGCCTGAGGGGATGTCTTAGGGCACATAAGAGAATTCACACTGGAGAGAAACCCTATAAATGTAGTGAATGTGGGAAAGCCTTCAGGCAGGGGGGAGGTCTTAGTGCACACAAGAGAATTCACACTGGAGAAAAACCTTTTAAATGTAATGAATGTGGAAAAGCCTTTAGCCAGAAGGGAAACCTTAAAACGCACAAGAAAATTCATATGGGTGAGACACCCTCTGAAAAGAAGGAATGTGAAAAATTTCTCAACAGAAAGGGAAACCTAAATAGAAGTAAAATAACTCACACCGGAGAGAAACCCTTTGCATGTAAGGAATGTAGCAAAAGCTTCAAGTACAGTGTATTCCTGGTGGAACATCAGAAAGTTCATACTGATGAAACGCCCTATAGATGCAATGAATGTGGGAAAACCTTCAGTCAGAAGAGACGCCTTAGAACACATCAAACAATTCATCATAGTGAGAAACTCTTTAAGTGCAGTGAATGTGGAAAAGCCTTCAGCATGAAGGGAGATCTTAATAAACATATTAGAATTCATACTGGAGAGAAACCCTATAAATGTAATGAATGTGAAAAAGCCTTCAGCCAGAGAGGAGGGCTTGATACACATAAAAGAATTCATACTGGAGAGAAACCCTATACATGTAGTGAATGTGGAAAAACCTTCAGGCAGAGGGGAGGCCTTACTGCACATAAGAGAATTCATACTGGAGAGAAACCCTTTAAATGTAATGAATGTGGAAAAGCCTTCAGCCAGAAGGGAAACCTTAAAACACATAAGAGAATTCACACAAGTGAGTTGCCATTTGAATTTAATAAATGTGAAGAAAGTGTTTGCCAATAGTCCAGACTTAATGACATCAGATAATTTATGCTCAAGAGAAACACCTTTGGTGTAATGCATGTGAGAAAGCTTTAAGTCAGGAGAATGCTTTGAACATAGGCTAATTCCATGGAATAGAAGCCTTTTCAGTGTAATCAGTGTGAGAAAGCTTTCAAATGGAGTGAAAACTTCATGCAATATTAGGGAACGGATACCACAGAGAAACCTTTTGACTATCATGAAGGTGGAAGATCTAGCTTTATTGCACATAATAACATTTGTGGTGGAGAAAACCATTGACAACCAAGAATATGTGGGAAAATTCAGGCATATCTCACCATAAACAAACAGGAACCATACTGAAGAGAAAGCTTTTCTGAATAATGACTGGAAAAATTGTGAACTGAAGTAGTAATTAGTCATAAGTGGTTTTATTCGTTAATTAATTTGAGTATTCCGTGCCATACCAATCAAACAAAGGAGTATTTTATAGAACTAGTTAGAAAAATAATAAAATTCATATTGAGGCAAAAAAGGTCAAGAATTTCAGAAGAAATAAAGAAATGGGAATGAAGGAGGCTTAGCAGTGTCAGGTCTCAAATGAATACTGCAAAGTAATAGTTCTCAGAATTTAGAAAAAAAAAATAGACCAAACAGTGGCACAGATTACATGCACAATATACAGAAACAAGTTATCTAATATTCTCATGTTTGATAAACACGAAGACCCCAGCTACTGGGAAAAGGGACTCACCTGACAAAAATTACTCAGAAAATTGGACAGCAGTATGGAAGAAATTAAATTTGGAACAATGCCTCACAACTTATGCAAAGGTAAATTTCAAATGGGTTCATGGTCCAGTGTAAAAAGTCACCATAAACAAGAGAAACATGAAAAAAATTACCACATCTGTAAAAAAGTTCACGATCACATGTGGAATAGAGGATCACAGATGATAAAATATGAATTTCTGATTACATTAAAAAAGTTTTTGCACAAGCAGATCCCCCAAAGTTAAGATTGAAAGGGAAACACTTAACTGGAGAAAAGAAAATCTTTACATCAAATTTCTCTGACAAAGGTATCTTTTCCAAAATATAAGAAACTTACTCAAATTTATAAGGATAGCAGCCATTCCCCAATTGATAAATGGTCTAAGGATATGGATAGGCATTTCTCAAAGAAAGACAACCAAGCTGTCTTTTGCCATTTGAAAACAAAATGCTCCAAATCATTATTAATTAGAGAAATAGAAATTAAAGCAATTTTGAGATTCTACCTCATACCCATCAAAGAGGAAAAGATGAAAAAAATAGAGAAATGATAAATATTGGAGGGGCTCTGAGAAGACAAATATTGATACAATATTTCTGGGCCTGTGAGTGGGTACAACTACTTGGAAAGCAATTTTTAATTTATACACAAGATGTTACTAAATGGTGTGTGCCTTTTTATACAGCTATACCATTGTTAGGCCTATATGGAAAAGTTCAAAGAAAGGAAAAAAAAATCCTTTGTATAAAAATGTTTATAACACCTTTAAAATTTTTTTGGCATGGTAAACATAAGTAACTAAGGGGATGCTCATAAATTGATGAATGTTGAATGAGTTGTGGTACAGGAATGTGATACAATGCTGTTATGCTGTAAGAAATGAGGAAATTGATGATTTCAAAGAGACATGGAAAGGCTTACGTGAACTAATGCAGACTGAAGTAAACAGGACCAGAATAATTTATGCTTTAACATCACTATTATAAAAATGAGCAATTTTGAAGATTTTTGTAAAGTATTGAAGAATGAAATAAGCAGAACAAGAAGTTAATACAGTATCCACATTGTGAAGACAACTTTAAAAACTGTAAGAACCATGTCAATACCTGACCATTCATGATTCCAAAAGACATACAATGAAACGTGCTGCCACCCTTCAGACAGAGAGGTGATGGATTTAGGCTGCAGAATGTGACTTGTTTTTGTAATGCAGACAATGGGGGAATTTGTTTTGCTTAATTATGAATTTTTGTCTTAAGGTTTTTTTTTCTTTTGGGATAGGTGGGAGGTAGAAAAGAGAAAATAGATTTTTCTTGATTTAAAAAAAATTGAAAATAATAGGAATTTGGGTGATGCTACAGATGCGGAATATTGTATTCACTTTCAGATGAGGCCACTCATTAATTTTCCTAAATTGTTTTACCATGTTACAAGAGACCTCCTTGAAGCTGGAGGGAGTCATCTGTAAATGTGTTAAATGTAAAAACAAAACACCAATAGCAATCACTGAAAACAAAACATTAAAGAATATGAGTTGGTTCATACTGAAGAGAAATTCTTTGTAAGAAATAATAGCAATCTTTCAGTCTGAAATAAAGCTTTGCCAGATGTAGACACACACACGTATGGAAGAAAGAATTTATGAATGTGATTTAGTATTTGGGAAGTGACCTAAAAAAAATCTATAAAATATCTTTTACTTCCTAGGGTTATGCTAGAAGAGACTGAATCCAACTTCCTTATTTTACATCAGGAAATAGGCCTAGAGACATTAAGGTACTGGACTATAGCCAGTGAGTGCCTGAGGTAGGAATCAAAACCAGGCATTCCTGATTCCAAGTTCATTTCCCCATGCACTATACCATGTTATAATGAACATGGATAAGCCCTCAGAACTTTAGGAAGTATCAAAATAATTAATGCTGAAGAAACACCCTATAGATATAATTATTCTGGGAAAAAACCTTTGAAGTATAGACAATTTACTAAACAGATTTTATCCTGGAGAATAACTGCTAATATTTGGGAGAATTCTTTGTAAAATTTCATCCTCTGTTAAATACTGGAAGGTCAAGATGTGAGATTTTTTTTGTCAACTAAATTGTTACATTGAGAGGAAATTATATTCTCTTTCATGTTCTTGTTGGTCCTGACACTTTCTGCTCTTTAAGTGACAGTTGAGATGACAGAATGTAAGCCCTCCGAGTAGGGACTGTTTCATTCTTAGTGGGTCCCCAGTGCCTAATACAGTACCAGACAAATGGTAGATATTTAATAAATGCCTTGATTAGTTGATGTGTCAATACAAGATTTAATATACTACCTGGAAAGGATTTTTTTTTAAATGTTTATCAAAGCTACTAATTTTACTAAAAGATGTAGATAAATATACTATGATAGTTTTTCCCCATGTGGAAGGATGATGTTTAGTATGGGAAGTACCTATGTGGACATTCCTCTAAGGTATAAATTAATTACCCTTAGGCCTAAATAGGTTGAAATTATGCATATTTTCCCACTTAGTCTGAAATAGAATCCTAGAAGACTAGAAATAGGAGGGACCATAAATATTATGTGGTTTAACTGTTAGCCTTGGCACTTAAAGACAGAAAATAGAATCTTGTTTAAATTGCTTATTTCTATCTAGGATGGTGGCCTTATTCATGGCTTTGGGTAGCTGTTTGGCTTACTCCCAGATATGCACAAACAAGTGATGACATAGCTGCAGGCCATAATGGGAGAAAGGTGGAGGTGGGGCTGAAGGTGGCATGGAGCAGCCCTTCTCCACTTACAGCTCCTACCATAATACAGATACATAATAAATGTGACACTTTACCTCTAAAAAGACCTGATGCTTGCTTGTGAAAGTAGGCACCAGAGAGGATTGTAACTTGTGAATTATTGTGAACTCCAAGGCCAGACCCATCGATTGCTTTTCTTAGCAGCCTCCAGATTCCCCCTCTGCACTTTTTTGTCTCTTGATCTCTGTGCCTGTCTCCTCGCTGCCCTTCAGATACTTTACCCCATGACAGCTCCAAAACCTTCTTCCCTAACAACTTTTTTTCATTGGTCAACCAAAGTCAACAAGCATTTATTAAGTCCCTACTGTATGCCAGTGCCTGTGTTGAGCATAGAAAAAATGAAGGATTATTGTCCAGACTGTTGTTTACAAAGCAGGACGCATGTGTATATGTGGTTGGTAGTATCAGGCCACAGAAGTTGGCTCTTTAGGTAAGTCTAGAAAAATTACAAAAATGGTGCTTTTCCCCTAAATGGAATATAGTGCTTATAGCAGGTGTCCTAGAGGGGACTTAGACTCATTCTTATACACAGGGATGTCTATCCAGGACTTCTCTTGGGCACACCCAAATATATATACACATGGAGAGGGGGATTCAGGATCAGAGAGTTCAAATGCTGACTGCCCCTCTCCTCATAGGCTCAGACATGTGGAACCCTGGACCTACTGAGCTGGACCTTGGAGGCCATTTAGTTACTTTAAAATGCAAAAAACATTCTTAGCTTTTGGGCTATAAATAAAAGGCAGCTGGCTGGATATGACACATGGCCTAGACTTTGCCTAGCCCAGGGCTAGAGTATGGTACTGAATCTTTTGAGATGAAATTCAAGAGATAGAAATGTACAGTTTTAAACTTGGGTACAAAAAAAACATTTTCACAAGTTTGAGATGGGGGGGGCATGGTTAGAGAGCAGCTGTTTTGCCAAACAGACAGGTACCTTTGTGGACTGTATGCTCTATATGAGTCAGCAGAGTGATATGGCAGCCATATCTATCCGAGGGATTTTGGACTGCATGGAGAGAAACATGGCTTTTAGGAATAGGGATGTAATTGCTATTGTGTTCTGTCTTCCTCAGATCCCATCTAGAGTACTGATCTCAGTTGTGAAGAAAGGTATTGATAAGGTAGATGGTGTCCAGAAGAGAGCAACCAGGAGAATAAAAGTCCTCTAGTCTATGTTCTGACCTTCACTGTGTCTGAAGTGGAATGACAAAAGCATTTTTTTTTTAGGAAATAGTATTTTATTTTTTCCAATTACCTATAAAGTTTACAACATTCTTTTTAAAATAATATTTGGAGTTCCAAAATTTTGAGTTGCTCTCTCCTTTCCATCCTCCCTCTTCAAGACTGTAAGCAATCTGATATAGGTTATAAGTGCAATCATGTTGAACATATTTCTGCTTTATTCATGTTGTGAAGAAGAAGCAGAATAAAAGGGAAAAGCCATGAAAAACAAAAAAGTGAAAATACTATGTTTTGATCTGCATTCAGATTTCCTAGTTCTTTCTCTAGATGTGGAAAGCATTTTCCATCATGAGTCTTAGAATTGTCTTGGAACATTGTATTGCTGAGAAGAGATAAGTCTATCATAACTGATCGTCACAGAATTTTGCTGTTACTGTGTACAATGATTTCCTGGATCCGCTCCCTTCACTCACCATCAGTTCATGTAAGTCTTTCCAGGATTCTCTGAAATCCACCTGTTCATCATTCCTTATGGAACAGTAGTATTCCATTGCATTCATGTATCACAACTTGTTCAGCTATTTGCCAATTGATGGGTATCCCTTCAATTTCCAATTCTTTGCCACCACAAAAAGAGCTTTTCTGAATATTTTTGTGCATATGGGTGCTGCCATTTTTAATGATCTCTTTGGAATACATACTTAGTAATGGTATTGCTGGATGAAAGTGTATATACACCATTTTTATAGCCCTTTTGACATTTGATAGTTCCAAATTGCTCTCCAGAATGATTGGATCAGTTCACAACTCCACCAAAAATGCATTAGTGTTCCAATTTTCCCACGTCTCCAACAGTTATCAGTTTCTTTTTTTTTTTTGTCATATTAGCCAATCTAATAGCTATGAGGTGGTACCTCATAGTTGTTCTAATTTGCATTTCTCTAATCAATAGTGATTTAGAACATTTTCATGTATCTACATATAACTTTAATTTCTTCATCTGAAAACTGCCTGTTCATATCCTTTGACCATTTATCAATTGGGGAATGACTTGTATTCTTATAAATTTGACTCAGTTCTCTTATATATTTTAGAAATGAGACCTTTGTCAGAAACACTGGCTATAAAAATTGTTTTTCATCTTTCTGCTTTCCTCCTAATCTTGCTTGCATTGGCTTTGTTTGTGCAAAACCTTTTAAATTTAATCAAAATTATCCATTTTGCGTTTTATAACGTCCTCTTTCTCTTGTTTCTTCATAAATTTTTTTCTCCATAGATTGGACAGTTAAGCTCTTCCTTGGTCTCCTAATTGACATGCACATTTATTAAGCTATCTGCTATGTGCTAGGCACTGTGCTAAGCATTTTACAAATATTATCTCATTTGATTCTCATAACAAGCGAGCAAGGTGGGTGCTATTTTTACCTCCATCTTATAGTTGAGGAAACTGAAGCAGACAGAAGTTAAGTGACTTATCCAGCGTCACATAGCTAGGAAGTCTCAGAAGCCAAATTTGAATGCAGGTGTTCCTGAGTCCAGTGCTAGTGCTCTGTAAACAATGTATGATGGATATCATATTGCTTGCCTTCTCAAGGGGTGGATGGAGAGAAGGAGAGAGTTTGGAACTCAAAACTAAAATAAATGAATATTAGAAATAGTTAAGGAACTTTGACAAAGAGGTGTCATTGAACTTCTATTCCTTCATTCAGAGAGATGCTACTGTTCTAATTTTGAATTCCATTACATAAAGTTCATTAGATCTATCAGTAACATGAATCAGAAGCTCGACTCTGCTTACCAGGGCTAGGTGAGAACCCCCAGGCTTCTTCCTCTCTCCCTCACTACTAAGATATAAGTGAGTTGGATTTAAGTGAGGCAGCCTGTGCAAAGTCATCAGTCTGTCTCCTCCAGAGCCATTTGGGTCCAGTGGCAAGATATAGTTCAGAATGATTGGAGATAGCCCCAGATGCATAAAGAGACCTTGGCCTTTTTAAGCTAAGGTCTTTTCCAGGTAACAGTTTGTCTGAGGCAACACCCATTCAGTAGTTAAAGGCAAAGCAAGAATTGAGGTAAAAGATGATCTGCTTTGCCTTCACAAAAGATTCAGTCAGGGAGGGAAAGACCCTGAGAGTTTCTGGTCAGAACAGAAACAATTGCTATTTACACTTGCTCTGAGCCACCAAAATCTAAACAATGGCCAACAGAGGCTTGGACTGGGACTTATTCTTGGCCAATCCGTGAGAGCCAGAGTGATTTGGGTTTAAAGCATAATTAAGTAGCTCCATTTTAATTCCGATGGGTTTTTGCCAAAGCCTGTTTTTTCCAGAGCTCTATTTCTTTTTTTTCTTTTTAGATTCTATTGAGTTTAATCTTTAATTTATTAAAAATTTTCCACTTAATAGTATTTTATTTTTTCCAATTACATGCAAAGATAGTCCTCAACATTCATTTTTACAAAATTTTTAGTTTCAAGTTTTTTCTCTCTCCTTCCTCTTCCCCCTCCCCAAGATAGTATACAATCTGATATAGGCTATACATGTACAATCCTATGAGACATATTTCCAAATTAGTCATGTTGTGAAGGAAGAATCAGAGTAAAAGGGAAAAACCACAAGAAAGAAAAAAAAAGAAAATAGTGTGCTTTGATCTGTGTTCAGACCCCATAGTTCTTTCTCTGGATGTGGTTAGCATTTTCAGTCATGAGTCTCTTGAATTTGTCGTAGATCATTGTATCGCTGAGAACAGCTAAACCTATCAGAGTTGGTCATCACAAAATGTTGCTGTTACTGTGTACAGTGTTCTCTTGGTTATTCTCACTTCATTCAGCATCAGTTTGTGTAAGTCTTTCCAGGTTTTTGAAATCTTCCTGCTCATCATTTCTTACGGAAAAATTGTATTCATTGCATTCATGTAACACAACTTGTTCAGCCATTCCCCAATTGATGGACATCCCCTCAATTTCCAGTTCTTTCCCACTACAAAAAGAGCTTTTCTAAATGTTTTTGCACATTTGGGTCCTTTTCTCTTTTTTATGATCTTTTTTGGATACAGACCTGGTAGTAACATTCAAAGGGTGTTCACAGTTTTATACCAAATTGCTCCAGAACTGTATTTCAAGAAATCCACTTTCCTTTAGGCAGAGCACCCACATGTAAGTGCATGATTCCCTATGTGAACAGAAGAAGAAAGGAAGGAAAAAAAGGAAGGGAGAGAGGAAAGAAGGGAGGGAGGGAAGGAGGAAGGGAGCAGCATTGCCCAACTAGACTTGACCAGTTGGGTCCCCAGGGGATCAGCTACTGCTGCTCACAGAATGTGTGTCCTTTGTTCTTGAGGACCACCAATGGCATCAAGAAGATGATGTCTTGACTTCTAAGTGGATTGGATTTAAGTGAGGCCAGGCTGTGCAAAGTCACCAGCCCCCCTCTCTCCTCCAAAGTTGAGTTCGTTGGCAAGACATAGAACAGGATGACTGGAGATGACCTCCACCTGGCATCTAGTAAGCACTTGAATGCTTGTTGACTGACTGACATTGAAATATCCAGAAATGTGAAAGAGCTTATTGTATCCAATATTGAAGAACAAAGTGGGTAAAAAGTGAACATTCTCTAAATTCTGTCATGGTGGTAGAAGGACAGTCCAACTAACCTGTTGATATATGTTTTATGGATAAGGTACTATACCTAGAATTTCATGGGAAGAGATTAGGTTGAATTGCATATGGTAAATTGTGCAATATGTCACTTTTAGTGATCCCAAACTACACTGTTGTGAAAACCCAATTTTTCCGGTGACATTATAAGGCTCCTGATCATGGAATACCTACCACATTCTCAGAAGACTCAGTTAAAGAAACCTAATGGACAAAGGAAAGATGCATGGCAGTAGTGAATTGTTTGTAGCATACTACCAGTGATGGCTTGTGCATAAGATGTGGCTCCAAAGGCACTGAAGTAGGGACCAGCCCAGAAATGGATGTAGTCTCCTCTTGTAGTAAAGGATGAAAAAACAGATGGATAACTCAGGTGGTGCATGGGGACTCACAAGATCCAAAGAAGACTAGAGGAAGGTCTGCACATTGGTTGGATCATCTATGAAGGATTCATGGAAAAGTTTGGGCAAGACTGACAGAAGGATGAAAAGGCATCAATAAGTTACGAAGTAAATGATTGCCAGCAGAGTGGGGTTGCCATTTTGTGGGAATGGCAACCTTCTGGGTACCCCTTAAATCATGCCTGACTGGCAAGTATCTTGGCTAAGTACCTGCATTTAAAAGTCTTGTATTTTAGAAGAGAAGCAAGCAGGTGAGAGCAGGAGCTAAGGGTTTGTTTCTCTCAAGCCTAAATGGAAAAAAAGGGCAAGATTAAACTAGAATAATAAAGATTAATGAGAAAGGCAATACATTGTATTTGTCTACATCTTCCTCTAAATAGGTTATTTTTTTGGTAAATTGTTTAGTAACACCATGTAAGGTTGCTATGTTTGACTGTTTCAATCAAGTTATTTACTTATTTACAAAATGCATTCCATAAAATATAGAGGATATTATGTTTTGGGCTTAATTCATCATGAACCCTACTGTTGGAATGGACCATGGACCATCCAATGGAATTATCACTGCCTTCTCATAGCCACTTACCCTAATCCCAGGTAAAGGAACTAAGGAGAAATAGTTAAGCCTCTTCATTGTGGGATCTATACCTAAAACATGTAAAACAACAGTTAGGGTCAGAAATTATAGGATAATAGATATAAAGTTGAAGGGATATAAAAGTCATCTTAGTCCCTTATTTTATAGATGAGGAAATGGAGAAGAGACCTGCCTAGGGTCACACAAATAGTAAAACTGAGATGGAATTTGAATTCAGATCCTGTAGCTTTAGTGACAGTGCTCTTTCCAGTGGACCATTTTTATCTAGAGAAGAAATAGGTACACATTACATATATGCATTAAGGGAATGTTGGGCTTGGAATCACGAAGACCTGAGTTCAAATCCAGCTGTGGACACTAAATAGCTATTTGACACTGGACAAGTCAGTTAACCCTGTTTGCCTCAGTTTCCTCATTTGTAAAATTAGCTGGAGAAGAAAATGGCAAACCACTCCAGTATCTCTGTCAAGAAAACCCCAGGTGGGGTTCTGAAGAGTTGGAGACAATTGAAACTACTCAACAATAAATTGTTAATCAATTCTCCACCCTTCCCCATCCCTGCAAAGCTGAGAATGAGTAGAAAAGAAGTGATGCACTGAACCAGGGAAAGAGTTGGGGAGTTCATAGGAAAGTTTCAGAGGCTCTGCATTTGGGGACACAGGGATGTAATATGCTGATGAAAAATACTCTGTGTGTGTGTGTGTGTGTGTGTAAGACATGCTATTTTCTATTGACACGTGTAGTATCAGTGACAGGATAGGAAACTCCTGGTATGGTGGCTTCCTCCACCTGTCACAACTTACACCTTGATAATTTTCCACCTAATCCTGATTGGGTTTCAAATAAGTTGAATTATTTTCTCAAAAAAAATTTTTTAAGTTACTAAATGTAGAAGCTGTGATTGGATCCTGTCTTCCTGCCTCAAGCCCAGCACTTTTATCTGTTTGACTCTTTTCTTTGTAAAACACATTTAGAGAACAAATCTCAAAATACACCAAAGGAAGGAAAAATAATGTTTTTTTAAAAAGCATTTTGTTTTTACTTTTTCCACTTAATAATATTTTATTTTTTCTAATTGCATGTAAAAATAGTTTTCAACATTCACTTTTATAAAATTTTGAGTTCTCAGGTTTTTTCTCCCTCTTCCCTTCCCAAGACAACATTCAATTTGATATAGGCTATACGTTATACAATCCTATAAGACATAATTTCACATTAGTCATGTTGTGAAGGAAGAATTAGAACAAAAGGAAAAAACCACTAGAAAGAAAAACCCTCCCAGAAAATAGTGTGCTTTGATCTGCATTCAAATTTCATAGTTCTTTCTCTGGATATGGATAGTATTTTCCATTGTGAGTCTTTTGAAATTGTCTTAGATCATTGTATTGCTGAGAAGAGCTAAGTCTATCAAAATCAGTCATCACACAATGTTGCTGCTATTGTATACAATGGTTTCCTGGTCCTGCTCACTTCACTCAGCATCAATTCATATAAATCTTTTCAGGTTTTTCTGAAATCCACCTGCTCATCATTCTTGTTGAAAAATTGTATTCCACTGAATTCATGTACCACAATTTCTTCAGCCATTCTCCAATTAATGGACATCCCCTTAATTTCCAATTCTTTGTCACCACAAAAGGAGCTTTTCTAATATTTTTGTACATGTGAATCCTTTTCCTTTTCTTATGATCTCTTTGGGATACAGACCTAGTAGTGGTATTGCTGGATCAAAGTGTATGCACAATTTTATAGCCCTTTGGGCACAGTTCCAAAGTCTCCATAGTTTCCAGAGTGATTGGAACAGTTCACAACTCCTCCAACAATGCATTAGTGTTCCAATTTTCCCATATCTTCTCCAACATTTATCATTTTCCTGTTTTGTCATCTTAGCCAATCTGATAGGTGTGATGTGGTACTTCACAATTGTTTTAATCAGCATTTATCTAATCAATAGTGATTTAGAGCATTTTTTCACGTGACTGTAAGTAGCTTTAATTTCTTCATTTGAACACTGCCTGTTCATATCTTTTGGCCATTTGTCAATTGGGGAATGATTTGTATTCCTATCAATTTGACTTAGTTCTCTATATATTTTAGAAATGAGGCCTTTATCAGAGACACTGTCTGTAAAAATTGTTTTCTAGTTTTCTGCTTCCTTTCTAATCTTGGTTGCATTGGCTTTGTGCAAAAACTTTTCAATTTAATGTAATCAAAATTATCCATTTTGCATTTCATAATGTTCTCTGTCTTGTTTGGTCATAAATTCTTTCTTCATAGATCTAACAGGGAAACTATTACTTGCTCTCTTAATTAGCTTATAGTGTGATCCTTATGCTTGAAACGTATTCATATTGACTTTTTCATGGTATGTGGCATAAGATATTGATCTATGCCTAGTTTCTCCCTTACTGTTTTCCAGTTTTCCCAGCAATTTTTGTCAAATACTGACTTCTTAACCCAGAAGCTGGAGTCTTTGAGTTTATTATAACAGTAGATTATTGTAGTCATTGACTAGTATGTCTTGTGTACCTAACCTATTCCCCTGATCTACCACTTTATTTCTTAGCTGATATCAAATAGTTTTAACGGTTGCTGCTTTATAATGGTTTTCAATCTGGTATGGCTGGGCCACTTTCCCTTGCATTTCTTTTAATTAATTTTCTTGATATTCTTGACCTTTTGTTCTTCCAGATGAATTTTATTATTATTTTTTCTAGCTCTGTGAACCAAGACCATGGGCTTGGTCTGACCATGAGCAAGTGATATTTTTCCAGTTATTAAGATCTGACTTTAGTTGTGTGAAAAGTGTTTTGTTACTGTGTTCATATAGTTCCTGAGTTTGTCAATGATATTAAGATCTTTCTTGTATAGTTCTTTTGTATATTCTTACAACTTCTTCTTAGTATCTTCCGCTTCTGTTAAGTATCTACCATCTTTTGGCTTTTATCATGCCCAGTTTTGTGTGAAAATTTCCCTTGATATCTCTAATTTTCTTGAAGAGATATCTTTTCCATTTTATTGTTTTCTGCTATTTCTTTGCATTGCTTATTTAAGAAAATATTTTTTTCTGTCCTTGCTATTCTCTGGAATTCTCCCTTCAATGGAGTATATTGTTCCCTTTCTCCCTTCCCTTTTGTTTGACTTCATTCCACAGATACTCATAAAAGTCCATCAGATGGCCATTCTGTTTTTGCTCTTTTGTCCCCCTTGGTACGTATTTGTTGATGCCTCCTGTTCAATATTGTGTACCTCTGTCCATGGTTCTCTGGGTACTCTATGTACCAAATCTAATCCTTTAAATCTATGTCACTTCCACTTCATATTCCCAAGAGAAGTTATTTAGGTCACCCCTGTATGGTCTAATGGTTTTTCCTCTTTCTTCAAGGCTGAATTTTGCATTAAGGTGCTCATGATCTAAGCCACAGCTAACTTTAGGTGTTATTTTAAGTGACCACATAGAGCTTCCCCACCCTTGGCTGTATAGTATATAATCAAATTGCTTTCCATGTTGACCACCTGGTGAGGTCCATGTGCAGAATCATTTTTCTGGGTTGTTGATAAAAAGTGTTTGTTATGACCAGTGAATTATCTTGACTAAACTCTGTTAGTCTCTGCCCTGCATCATTTTGCCCTGCAAGGCCAAATTTTCTTGTTGTTCTGATTATCTTTTGGTTTCCTACTTTTTAGTATTCCAATCCCCCATGATGAATGTGACATCTTTTTGAATGTTATTTCTAGAAGGTATTGTAGATCTTCACAAAATTGATCAGTTTTGACCCCTTTGGCATCAGTGGTTGCAGCATGGATGAATGATTTTCCTTGGATTTGGACAGATGGCATTCTGTTAATTTTGCAATTCAATCTCAGTTTATTTTATTTACTTTTTAAAAATTTTATTTTGTACTCAAATATCAGAACACAAATATAGAATAGAGAAAAGAAAAAAAATGTTTCATAAACTTAAATATTGGAACTTAAAAACAAAGTTAAAAAGAAAAAGAAAAGCATGTCATGTGCATAGCAGAACATAAGAGAGGATTCAAATTATGTAACAATAAATTTTCATTTTTAGAAAGCCTGTATGATAAATAATACTTGTGTTGAAAATTGTCCATCTTTTCTTTGCTTCCTTGTGAGCTTTGTACTCTGCTGTATACTTTTTTACTTTGCTCTTTTTTCCCCTCCCTCCCCCCCAGACGGCTGCAATAAAGTTTATCTATGTTTCTCTATAGCTATAGATATATATACACACACATTCATATATACATACATATATAGACATATACTTTCCCAAACCTATTCTATACCTGATCTTTGTTTTTTATTTTTGTGCATATCTCTTGTTTCCTATCCCTCCTGCCTTTTCTATTTTACTTCTACCTTGCCCTCATTACTTGCCTACCCCTCTCCAAGGATCCCTTCCCTATCCTCCCATTCACATAAATCTAAACATCCTTCTATAGTCCCTGTTTACCTATTCCCTCCCCCTACCCTCTAAAGATCCCTCCCTTGTCCACTCCCCCCACTTATGCTCCTACCATTTTATTTCTTCTGAATTTAGAAGACTTTTTATATTCTTCTAAATACATACATATATGTATATATAATATATGTGTGTGTGTATTGTTCCCTCTTAAACCCATTTCTGATGAAAGTAGGTTACCATAACTACTAGCCTTTCTCCCCCAGATAATTCCTCTGTATTGATTCTTCCTCTTGCACCTCATTTGTATTAATAACTCTTTTTAGCTATTCCTAAATGGTTTTTACTTTTTAAACTCAGGTTTTCCCCAATCTTATTTCTGACCTAACTAATTATTAATATGAATCTTAGACATACATTATATATATGTTTCATATATATGTATACATACACATATACATATACCATGCATACATATGTACATATATATATATATGTACATATATATATGTGAAAAGTAAAAAGTAAACAGTCTGTCCTTATGAATCCCTTATAATCAGTCTTTGGTATGTACCTTATATTTCTCTTGATTCTTGTATGTCAAATCTGTTAAGTTCAGAATTTTTTTAAACAAACTCTTGAAAGTCTGAGTGTTTATCAAATTTTAATTTTTTCATTCAGGATAATACTTAGCCTTGCAGGATATGATACTTTTGGCTGGATCCCCAGTTCTTTTGCTCTTTGATACATTACATTCCAAAACCTGTGATCCTTTAATGTCTCTGCTACTAGGTCTTGTGTGAGTCTAATTGTGGCACCACCATATTTAACTTGTTTTAATCTTGATGCTTTTAATATTTTATCCTTGAGCTGGGGGTTTTGGAATTTGACTATGATATTCCTATGAGATTTCCTCATAGAATCTCTTTTTTTATTATGGTGATAAATGTTATTTTAATTAATTAGAAATATACTGGGTAGCTGTGATATTGTTGACACTTTTGTTATATTTTAATGTGTAAGTCATAGAATCTCTTTTAAGTGGTGATCGATAGATTTTTTTTCTATTTCTGCTTTCTCCCTTTGTTCTAATTCTTCAGGTGAATTTTCTTTAATTATTTGTTGTATTATTATAACAAGATTCTTTTTTTGATCATAACTTTCAGTTAGTCTGATTATTTTTTATATTTACTGTTCTCGATCTATTCTCCAAATCTGTTGTTTTTCTTATGTTTCACTTTTTCTTCTGTTTTTTCATTCTTCATACTTTGTTTAATTATTTCTTGATCTTTTATGATTTCACTGGCTTCACTTTGCCCAATTCTAATTTTCAAGGTGTCAATTTCTTCCTTAAGATTCTAGATCTCCTTTTTTAATTAGTTGACGTTCCTTTCATAACCTTCTTGTTTTTCTTGGATTATTATTTATTTATTTTTAGTTTTTCCTCCATCTGTCGTTTGCTTTTTAAAGTCTTTTTTTTTAAATTTTATTTATTTAAATTTAAATTTTTAAATTCTGTTTGGACAGGTAACCATTTGGCACTACTCGTTAGGGGTTTCTTTGCTTCAATATCCTCCTTTGAAATGATCCCAGGTCATCCTTATTCCCATAATAGCTTTTCTATGGTTGGATTCTTTCTCCTTTGTGCATTTTTTTTGCGTGATGTAATAGCTTAATTTTTGTAATCATCTCTAGCCCTGGGGTATGGAAAATGGTACCTCTTGCTCCAGATCTTCAGTTCTCCCTTCTAGCTTAGAACCAAAGCCAAATCTCCAAGTGCTTTCAACCAGAGGCTTTCTGCCCCACTGCTTCTGTATTTCCCAGGGGTGTGCTGGTTCCTTCTCTCCCCTGCCACTCTTTGCAGTACATTTGGGTTTGGCGTCTGTAGAGTTTCCCTCAATCTTCCGGGCCTCAAATACCCAACTCCCCCTACTATCTGGGGGGTAAAAGTTCCTGTGGCTGGGGCGAGTGCAGCCTCCCAAACCAAATATGCCCAAGGCTTGCCACTTGTTTTTAAAAGGGAACCTAGCCTGGAGGTGTTTACTCTTCAGAGGGACCAAACCTCATCCCGGAATTTTCCTTCTGATCTTCTCAAATTGTCCCTGGAAGACCCTAGTTGTGCCCCTATTCTTATTTACCTCCACCCACACTTTGTTTGCCCTAAGGTGCTATTTTAACTCTTCTGTGGGGGAAAATCTTGAGAGCTTGGAATTTTCTGACCTACTCTGCCATCTTCCCAGAATCCTGTCCTCAGTCTCAGTTTAAAAGGATGAGATACTCTTTTACAGACTCTGAGGGTATGAGAAATGAGTCCAACAATAAACCCCCAACTGTGAGAAACATGCTCACTGTAAACAAAGAACAATACTTGTTGAGAAAACAGGAAAGCTTTCATTAAGCTTTATATTCATTCCTCCTGTCGACCTGAAAACTTGGTTAGAGAAAAGGCAACATGGCTAAATGCATACATTTTATGATTTAATTAATTAATCAATTCCCCATAAAGAAAACAGTTACATAGCGCTATGGAGTCAGAGGTGACTCTGACTAGCTAGTACAGAAATCATCTGTCTTAAGTACATTTTGCCATGAGAAAGAAACTCTCCTAATTAAGCAAATCATAAATTCAGTAAGACAGGACAATTAACAAAGCAATGTTAGTCAGGCCTTGAGATTCCAAGCTGGGTAAACATATGTCTCAGTGATAAGGAAAGAAACCCCACCACTAGTAAGTGGCAGGCTTCCTCCCTTAAACAGATAATTGACATAGGAAAGGGCAAACAATGTTCAATAGAAATTATGATCTAAGATGTCTATATTTTCTTTATCATTAATACGCCATAACATAGTATATGTCTATAGATCAAAGGAAAGTCCCATTATTCATAACATAGTATGTGTCTATACATAATAAGATTCATCAAAGGAAAGTCTCATTATTCAAGATATAGTGTCTTAGGTTAAAGGTCTCCTTAAGGAGTGTAGAGTTGGCCTTGGCTGGCTTTTGCTGACATAGGAAGAGGCACTCTCTGAGTTTACTTCAGAGAGAACAAAGAGATTATTCCAAAATTTTATATTAAACATTATCATTCCCTCCTTTTGGTCAAAGGCAAGCCGAAGGCTTCGCCTGTAGACCAACAAAGATATGAAAAAAACCTCTAAATAACCAGTAGTGTGAGAGTTTACTCTTCATGCAAGTCTGGTCCAGGCTCTTGGGAAAGTTGTCTATGTCTGATGGCATCTTCTTCAGGCCTCTTCAAAATTGGAGGGCATGATCCACTCAGGAGCAGGAGCAATGGAGGTGACAGATGGATCCAAGAGTCTATACAGAAAACTTGACAGGGTCTACCAGAAAACACGATTTGATAATTGAAATGAAACAATACAACATAGTTAACATGGCTAAAGGCACTTAGCAATAGTTCAGTTTCCCAGCCATGCAGGGCTAGGTTCAAACAACACAGTGAAGTTTTTTTTTTTACAGTTCACAAATTATATTTTTACATTAAGTCAGGTACAGATTAAAACTTAGATGGCTCACAATAGACTAGTTTTGAAAGGGAGATTTACATGTCACCAATATAAACAAGAAAATTAAACATGAACCACACAAATCAATACGATTATTATTTCAATGTTAATTAACATTAAGTTCCTTGTATCCCAGTAATCCATTCTTAATTTTCATTTAAACAAAACTTTTTGAATCCCAGATTTCTCATGTAGTTATCTGATACCTAGATATCTTTTCTTTGACAATAAGTTTTATTCTTGGGACAGTTCAAAAAAAAGAGAATTCTGCCTTTCTGGTTCAAATCTAGAAGTTTCCAGATACTTCTGACAATATAAATTAGTACAATTACTTAAAATTTGTTCTCCACTTTTGAAATTTCAGAAAATTTTGGTTCACATTATTTACTGTTTCTATCTTTATCTAACTCTTGTACCTGGAATAAGAATCTTTCAAAATGTGAGGGTTCAACTATATAATGAACTCATCTGCCTTTTAACTTATTGGACAGATATTTTAACGGAGAAGAAATAATTTCACTTACTTTTACTACTATCCTATACAAATTTTATGCAAAAATCTAAATTTGAGATGTTATTATCAAAAGTATGACAAATTTTAGAAGCCAATCATGTGCATTTGCATATAATTCTTAGAGGAATCAGGCTGATCCTGTTATTTTTACTCAAAATTTGCTACTCTATTTAATTAGACATTTATCACATTACATCTTTGCCTTATTACCTGATCTAATCATTTCCTTGATGTTATCTCTATATTATATTTATTTATTTGGCCAGGAATATAGGTTAAAGTTGTAAGCTATTCATTCCTGCACCCCGTTATAATAACTCAGAGATGCTCCAATTTCCATTTATTATTTGATAGACTTACTATTGTACTTTCAGAACTTCTTGACTATAAAGATTTGCTATAAAAGAAAAAGAGGGATAATGTTAACAGAAGGAAAGGATCTCCTTAGTTCTGGTTGATTCCAGGAATAAGCCATTATCTGACATGTAATCATGAGGTTACAAGGTGCTGAAAGCAGGGCTTAGAGGTAATCAGGTGGGGAATTTCCTTTCTCAGAAAGGAACTAGCACATTTGGGAAATAGAGTTAGGAAGATCCTACCTAGGCCATGTCCAAGGTCGTCTTCAAAACCTTTCCAAGCATCCACCATTAGCCTGCAGCACATGTCAATTGGCTTTATGATAACTTAGACAAGTATTCCTGTAATCAGAGCTTCAAACAATAGTAAATTGCAGTCCCAATCTTATATAGCAAATCAATATTGGCTGGTATCCCTCAGATAAATACTTCCTCACTCTTTAAACCATCTGAAACTGACACAAAAGTATCCAGAACAACTATCTAGGAGCAACAGGGGTTAAGATAACCCATATTTATACTTAAAATTTATCTAACTTTCATAGTTTTAAGCAGAACTTAATTTGTCTTTCCAAATCTCTCAATCCTATTCTTCCACTTGCTTTTACATTTGAACCATAAGACAAGATAGCTCATAAGTTATTACTTTTTACTAGCAAACTGTACTGGAATCTCATTCCAGCTTAAACAAAACAAAGAGGTTAATGACTAAATTTATAGTTTGATGGAATTGTGTCTTTGTTTCATAAGTTGTTGTTCTTCCCTAATTATACTCACTCGGGAAGAATGAGATACTTCAGGAATTAAATCTTTTACATAATATATTCAAAAGCAAACTTTAGCTCTGACTTAGGCCATAGAATGACTACATATTCAGATCAAAACAGCTTAATTTTAACAGTATATTATTTTGAAGTTTTAGTAGGCCTTCTAAGAATCACACATGATTTTTCAAAACATTTCTTCTAAAAGTATTTCCCTTCTTTAAAAACAGCTTAAAATTTACTCTAATGTTCACTAAACTCTTATGAAGAAAATTAGTTGGAAACTTTTAAAATGCTTGATATCTCTTTCTCTTTTTTTTTTTAAGCAAAAATAAACCTTTAAAACTGGAATTCATTAAAGCTGAGTTGTTACAAAAATGTTCTTAAGTAATATGAATTTCCAAAGTATTATAACAAACTAAATTCTTAATTATTGCAGTATTCTTAGATATAAATGACTGACTCACAGAAAAACACTGTTGCTTTTAAAATTCTTTTAAACAATGGGAACATCTTAAGGTGAATCTTAAGTAGTTTACATGAACTTCTGCATATATTTTAATTTCAGATAAAAATAATATTAGATTTCCCAGTAAGATTACACAAAAGGCTCACATGTTTTGCTGGTCACTTGTTATTAACCACAGAAATTTGCTATAGAAGGAAAAAGCAGGGACATGTGACATACAAAATATGACAGGATAAAACATCTTTTACTCTGTTTGAATTCAGATAGGAGTGAAATTCTCCAATCATGTACTACCTGTTTCATAGCCAGACTCAGGAATAGACAGGTGAGAAACATTCCTTTTTAAAGGAACACAATAGGGAAACTGAGCCAGGGGGATCCCATCCTAGATTGAGTTGAGAATTGTCCCCTCAGTGTTTAGTCAGGTGAGAAATATTCCTTTGTGGCATGTGTCTCAGATACTGATTTAATGCAGACAACTATACCCAAATTCAAACTCAAAACAAAAATAATTATGGTCCCAAATGCCTTCTTCCTTAAACAGCAAGTCTCACTAATCACAACTTAGAGTCAGATAACAGTTATTTCCACTCTCTTGGAGTTACAATAAACAATAAAGATTTACCAGGACACACACATAAGAGATTCCATTTAACATCTTTCCTTCTCAAATTTAAAACTTTCCTGATGTAAAAGCCAATTATTAAAAATTCTATCTATTACAACTTCTGTGCAAGTAACATTCACTGTTTAGAATCTGCATTAACCAACCAAATTCCTTTACTAGGACTGATGATCTTACCCACAGGAATGGGAGGACTGTTCTGAATGAACAGAAGGAATTTAAATAAAGCTTTCGCTCCATTCCCTCCTTTCCATACACAAGAATCACTTAACAATGTTAGGTTTCAGCATTAAAACAGTAATCCCAAATAACTTAGTTAACAATCCTACAACTTCGTAGAAGAGAGCCAAATTGTTTAGCTTTAACTTTTTTTTTTTTAATGGATAAAGGTGAAAATAACTGATTTTCCTAAATGACAGTTACAAAACATTATAAGACAAAGTTAGCAGGACTGATAAAGTAACATAACTGGTGTTACACAATTTTCCCAACATCTTTTAGTTTCAACAAAATTCAAATTAAAAATTGCTTTGTCTAACATTATTTTTAGATTACAGTGGTCACACAATTTTCACAATCTAAGAGAAATTCAGAAATACAATCCTAGAAATACAGTTTTAACACAACAATAACTGCAGATGGTATAATTTGCATTTCCAGAAATTATTGATCTTATTACTTTTAGCAATTAAAGCCACTTCAAAGTTAACAATTACATTAGAGATAATAATGTTGTATGCAACATATACCAGTCATTACGTTAAGCATTTTACAATCATTTTATCATTTTGATCCCATAACAACAAGCATAATTATTTTTACAAATCAGAAAATGGGTCAAACAGAGATAAGATACTTTTTGCAACTAGAACAAAGAAGTGAAGCTTACCAAGAGCAGAGAAACTGATGTCCCAGTGGTGACTTTCGCAGGCAGAGTTTAGAGAATGCTCACTACAGGCCTGATTCTTCCACGTTTTCCAATCCCCCCCCAAAGCAGCAGAATTTACTGAGCCCAAGGCGGTATGCAGCTGCTGGGACAGTGTGGGAGGAATGTCTAGGACATTTCCAAGATTTACCTAGAAAGGTGGACTACTCACAATCTTAGGAGTTATTTCAAATGATTAGTTCCAGAAATATTTCTGATTAATTTCACAACATACAAATCTGCTAAAATGATTTTCCCTAAGATTATCTACCTTTCCATTGTAATTCCAGGTTGGCCAGACCAGAATGACAAGGAAAAGTCTCAAAGTTTTGTTTGTTTATTTCCCTAGCTGCAGCCCTTGAAGTCTGGCTGCTTGCACTTAAATCTTACAAGATAACACACTCATTCACAGCACACATGATACGGACAGGGACATACACCAACAGACAAACTGACAACAGGACAAATACCAATGTAGCTCACAAAAAAAACAACCCAGAGAGAGAAGGCAATTAGAAGCTTGCTAGAAATCCCCATCATGAATTGGCTATTATCATTCTGAGGAAAGGATGTTGCAAGAATCCAAGGTCTGATAATAAAGAGAAATCCTGTAGCCTTTGCTCAGAGCACCCCTGTGGTCTTTGGAGGGGTGGGGAGCCTTGGTGCCCCAAAGTTTCTGACTGTCTTAAAGAAACAGGCCCCATGGGAATAGGTTCAGGCCTTTAGTTCTTAGGTGGATTGTAACTGTCCTCTTCAGGACCAGAGTCCTTAAAGGAAAGTGGGGAGGGGGAAGGGGGAGGAGGGAGGCAACAGAGGCTTGAACAGAGGCTGCCTTCCTCAGGTCTAAGGTAGGGGAAGGCGAGGGGGAAAGATTGCATCTAAGTGCTCTCAGTTTCCCCAGATCAGAGGCCTTCAAGGGGAAGGGGAGGGAGGAAAGGGGTGAGGAATAGGACGGAGGGAGTGAAGGGAAGGACAGACTGGAGCCCTTGAGGAAGAAAGGATTTTTGCCAGGTCATGGCTAGGTGCTGAAGCAGCTCCCAGCCTTAGAGGGAAGAGGCTACCTGTCTTTTGTTCTCAGTCAGCAAACCCAGGATGAAACGTTCTCGCTGCTGGCTAGTTGTTTTGTTGGCCTTTCTTAATTTGGTTGTAAGATAAAGTAACTTTGACCGGTCCAAAAGAGCCCTGTGGTGGCCAACGTAATTTAGGGCTATCTTTAATTGATTGACACTAGTGCTAGCAATACTTGTACTAAGTTTCCTGAGATCGCTCGCCAGAGGAGACCTAAGTAATACAGAGCGATTTAACGCGACTTGGTCTCCAGTCCCCAGAGTTTCCTTTAAAGGGAATTTAAAGTGAGAGTTCTTTGGAAGCTGGGAATGGAAGGACTTACCCCGACCCCGTCAAGGCCCAGGACTCTAGGAAAAATAGTTCCTACTGGCGCCAGAGCCCTGGCGTTGGCGAGATGAGGCAATGCCCGTCCTGTTCCTCAGTTCCAATCCACGTTTGGGCGCCATAACTGTTGACCTGAAAACTTGGTTAGAGAAAAGGCAACATGGCTAAATGCATACATTTTATGATTTAATTAATTAATCAATTCCCCATAAAGAAAACAGTTACATAGCGCTATGGAGTCAGAGGTGACTCTGACTAGCTAGTACAGAAATCATCTGTCTTAAGTACATTTTGCCATGAGAAAGAAACTCTCCTAATTAAGCAAATCATAAATTCAGTAAGACAGGACAATTAACAAAGCAATGTTAGTCAGGCCTTGAGATTCCAAGCTGGGTAAGCATATGTCTCAGTGATAAGGAAAGAAACCCCACCACTAGTAAGTGGCAGGCTTCCTCCCTTAAACAGATAATTGACATAGGAAAGGGTAAACAATGTTCAATAGAAATTATGATCTAAGATGTCTATATTTTCTTTATCATTAATACGCCATAACATAGTATATGTCTATAGATCAAAGGAAAGTCCCATTATTCATAACATAGTATGTGTCTATACATAATAAGATTCATCAAAGGAAAGTCTCATTATTCAAGATATAGTGTCTTAGGTTAAAGGTCTCCTTAAGGAGTGTAGAGTCGGCCTTGGCTGGCTTTTGCTGACATAGGAAGAGGCACCCTCTGAGTTTACTTCAGAGAGAACAAAGAGATTATTCCAAAATTTTATATTAAACATTATCACTCCTGAATGAACGGGTAGCTCCCTCGTAAGGCTGCAGGAAAACTGTAATTTGTTCAGACCAATGCAAGCATTTTTTACTGTTGAACTTCCTACCACACCATCTATTAGCCACGTGACTTCATGTTCTCTGACATGCTTCCCCTCAAACAGCTCATCAAACCTGGGCACAAGTTTCTGACGTTTTACCTGACCATGCTAGGTCACAACTCTGATTAACTGCTATCACTTAAAGCTGGGAGGAGTTTTATCTCTGTGGAAACAAAACTCCTTTCTTTGTTTTCCACGGTGGGCTACTGCATTACTTCTAAGGGATTCTTACATACAGTGGTCTATATAAGGATCACTTGAATTAAATCCATCCATTCACACCCATTTCAGTTCACTGACACCCAAGATGGTGATGTTTAATCTTTCTATCTCTTTGGCCATATCCACAGAAAAGCTGAGACAGAGACTCCATTGAGCGGTGTCTCCTCTCCTGTGGCTGCTCCAGTTTATGTCTCAGTGTCTTCAGGCCCTTTCCTCGGGGATCTTTTTATGCAAAGTAGCTCAGACTATGGGGCTTCCAGGAACAGAATGGACTAACTCAGCTCAGGAGAAGGCCCTGAGACCTTGAGACCCTGAAGATGTCTCTCTTGGACCAGGAAAAGCAAGAGGACACAGGCAGGCAGATACCTAGTATTGTGAGTGTGCATGTGGGAAGACCCCAGCAGGACTGGAGAAGGCTTGGGAATTGCATTGTCCCCTGCAGTGCTAATGTGTATTGACTTCTTGGTTACTATGATGGATTCTGCTTTCTGGTGTTTGAATAAAAGTTTTTCTTCTGGCTTAGAAGCCAGACATGTAGACATGGAAAGTGTGTTATACTTTGCTATTCATAATCATGCCAGTATATTCATAATCATTGTCAGTGCTATGAATATTGCCTTGGTGAGATATTTGGCATCACAGTCTGTAGGATCTGTAGAGTCAGTTCTTACTTCTCTATTCTGTCTAGTATCAAGCCCCCTTTCTCAGCACATTTTGCATAGTTCATTAGTTGAAATACCATCTATCCTTACAAAATCTACCCCTTCTCTCAATAGAGCCGTAAAAAATTCTTTTCTTGTCAATCTATTCCAACTTTGAATCCACTTGCTATTTATTCTGCTCTCTCTGGGAAATTTGTCTTTTCCCCAGAACCCTAAGTTACTAAACTATGAAATCTTGTCAGCACCTTCAAAAGAGGGTTCCCTATTTCCCCAGTTATTAGAGTCAGAACTAGGTGCTTGTATGCAGGAGGAGGAGCAGTCTTCACTATTATATTCCTATGGGAAACTGCCAAGGGGGTATCATAGTACACATCTGCGTTTCTGATGATTATGGCTATCTTCATTCCCTCCTCCTTTAACTTTCTCAGACAGTCCCTGAGTGAATACCACATTCTATCTCCACTAGGTCACATACAGTCAGTAGGATACTGCTTACTGCATTCTTCCACAGCCAAAGCTAACATATTAGTCGTATTGTTACCCCCTTGCATATTTTAATCTCAGCTTGCTGTACAAAAGGATTCTGATTAATACCTATGAATTGCAAGCAATCCATGCCATCTGTACTCCTCTGGCCCCTTCATCACTGATTTTCACTCTCTAATATAGTACTGATTCTCCCATCCTTTGGGTGAAACAACTCAAAATATCTGAGACCTCCTATTGAGTAAAAACCTCAATTATCTCCCTAAACACTGTGTTGCACCCCTTTATCTCTGTGGAAACAAAACTCCTTCCTTTGTTTCCCACAGGGGCTACTGCATTACTTCTAAGGGATTTTTACATACAGTAGTCTATATAAGGATCACTTGAATTAAATCCATCCATTCACATCCATTTCAGTTCACTGACACCCAAGATGGTGATATTTAATCTTTCTATTTCTTTGGCCATATCCACAGAAAAGCTGAGACAGAGACTCCATTGTGCAGTGTCTTCTCTCCTGTGACTGCTCCAGTTTATGTCTCTGTGTCTTCAGGCCCTGTTTTCACCTTATATTGGGCATGCTTCTGCCTGAGAGGCCTCCGTCTCTATCACTGTTTCATTTTCTTCCTCTGACTTTGTTACATTTTCCTCCCATGCACTCTCCTGGCAGTCATGGCCATGGCAGCTAAGCTGGGTCTGTACAAAGTTGAATATACATTTCTTTTGCTAGCCATTTGCTTCTTCTCCTGAGCTAAATGAACAGCCTTTTCTTTCACCTGTGAACCTCTCGCTTGCTTTTTTAAAGGAGAGCCTGAATGCTGAGAATTCCCAGGCAAACTAGTTAACTCTTTTTCCATCTGAATTTTTTTCCTTCAACAGCTTGTCTCTGCTTTTACACATAATACAGTAACCTGTTAATAAAATCCAGCCTCTCTTCTACACTCCTGCCAGTGCTTTCCCTGGTTTTATTGGTATTCCTTGCAAAGATCAGTTCAAATCTCTAGGTTCTCCTCCCATAACCTTAGTTCCCAGATTTAACAAAGTCCAGTGCTTTTAGCCCATTCTCTTGCTAGGAAGGAATAAGGTAAATCCTCCCATTCTGGAATATCCATTTCTTCCACTGAAGTCCTTCTGCCTCCCAAGAGAAATTTTATAGCCTGTGAGCCTGTTCATGATGCCAAATGTATTGCCAAGGCAATAGTCTCAGCACTAATGGGGACTATGAATATGCCAGCATAGTTCTGTGATGGACCTGGCATCATGCAAGCTCTTGATGCCAACTAAAAAACTAACCTCTCCAACGGGACCTCTTGGGTTAGTGGCACTTCTGTATCCAGTTTCAGTGGGAAGTAACTAGGGAAGAGACCTTTCCCTCTTACCCTAAGATTTTAGGCCCCATTTGTTTGAGGGGGTAATAATGGGGTGCTTGTGCTCAAGCCCCACCCTAAGATATTGCATTATGTGCTTATTTTGTGTGATCTCTGTTATACTGTTGTAATGTTCTGTTGACACCAGTTGCTCCATTGACCTATATAATGGATAGGAAAGACCTTGGAGCCGAATGTATTGTTGATGTATTTTAGCTGAGCTTAAAGGTCTTTCCTACCCATTAATAGGCCTATGTAACTTGCTTAAATAATATGGAAGCCTAAGTCACATGTGGTGGGAGGAACTTGCTGAATGGGTGGAACAGGAAGGGTGGAACAGAGCTGGTAGAATTAAGTATTTCAAATAGATTTGAAAAGTCATCCAGTCCCCTTTGATTTCCTGAATTCATCAGGGTATCGTCTTAATTTTTGTTTCTTCCTTGCATGAAAGGATATGGTTTGTGAAAATCGAGGAGTTTTGAATGTAACATGATACCTAGTATATGTTTGTGGGTGTGATTTTATGGTTGCTTGGTATTAAATATGGTAGAGTTTCAGTGATTCACTCTTTGCTCTGCCATCTTGGCTCCCAAAAGTCTCCTTGCTCAAGTCTTTTAAAGTCAACAGTTTGGAGAAGCTGGGTAGCACAGTGGATAGAGCACTCACCCTAGGGTCCGGAGGACCTGAGTGCAAATCCAGCCTCAGAGAGTTGACACGTACTAGCTGTGCAGCAGAGGGCAAATCATTTAATCTTAATTATCTGGCAAAAATAAATAAGTCACAACAATATTGTTATTATATTGTGGAATTATATAAATCATTCTCCTACTGACATCACTCTGAAATGCTCCATCACTCTGTGTATTATCTGGTATATTTGCAACTGTACCATTGCTCCATTTTTCAGTCTCTATCATCAAGGAAAAGGGGGTATATTAGTCTGTGTGGTCTTTGGGTAATATGCTTCTGGTGGGAAGGGACTCAAAATGGATACACAAACACACACACACACACACACACACACACACACACACACACACACACACACACAACTTAGGGCACTCCTTTCCCAGTCAGGGATAGCAATGATGAGGTTAGCATGATTTTAAAAAAGAAAAAAATATAGTTTTCTTGAAATAACATTATTAAGATGAGGAAGATTCTGACCAGGCACCATTATCTATGAGGAGAGCAGAATGGACAGCTTCCAGGCACCAATCTCTTGTTCCTCTTTGTAGGAACTGACCTCCTTGGAAAAGATTCAGTAGAGTAGATGCTAGAGAGATCTCTCCAGGGTGCACTAACATGAACAAAAATTTTGATAAAAATCCGATTTAAAAGCATAGTCAGAGAAAATGGACTCAGGATGTGAAATTCAAACTTGGCCCATTGGCGGGTTTTGTTTGGCTGCTGCCAGTTTTTCTTGAGCTTTTCAATTCATGACTCCTTACCTTCTATGGCATTCTGAGCTAGGAATAAAAGACAGAAAGAATCTCTGGCTAAAGATTTCACTTTCTTCTTTGCTTCTCACTCAGTGGGGAGTCAGATGAAATTTGAATGGGAGAGGGCTTTAGGCCCTGGGCATTGTAGGGTGACCCAATCTGGGAGGGGTTTGCTCTTTACTTGACTGTACTGCTCTTGGCTGAGGAGGAGCAAGAGCCCCCAGGGCCCAGAGCTGCCAGACCTTGGCCTTTCCCCTGAGCCCTGAGTCCCTTTTCTCACCTAAGCCCCAGAGACCCTGCCCCCCGAGCAGGCAGCCCTGCAGCTGCTGCAGGATAGGAAGGAGAGGAGACAGCTGAACCCCCCTGACCAGCCAGCCTCGGCCTGGGGAGGTTTTTGTTCAGGGATGTAGCACTGTGGGAGGGGAGTAGCAAGTGTTTGAGCACAGTAATAAACTGCTCCATCTTCAGCCTCCACGCCGTTGATTGTGAGGGTGAAATCCTTCTCAGCACCGCTGCCACTGAACCTGGCAGGCACTCCTGAGTGCAGGTTGGAAACCTGGTAAATGAGTCCCTGAGGAGACTGTCCAGGTTTCTGTTGGACCCATTGCAGATAAGTCTTCCCATCACTGTGTTTGACACTCTGACTGGCCTTGCAGCTGATGGTGACTCTCTCTCCAGGGGTCACAGACACTGAGGCTGGAGACTGGGTCAGCACAATGTCTCCTCTGGAACCTAAAAGCAGGGATTAAAGATTAACCAACATGGAATATGACAGAACCAAGTTTCCTTCTCTTGTGATATTTATTCCACAGACAGCCTGGCTCTGCAAACCCCACTGACCTCCTAGAAATCCTCATTCCCCCTTGGACTTTTCTAGCTCATGGTGCCAGAGATTCTAAGCTCCTTTGAATTCTCTCTTCTTATGAAAAGCTGCATATCTGCGTGTTGTGTTGTTCCATGTTCTCACCTGGGACCAAAAGCATGAGGAGCCCACAGAGAAGCTGGTACAGGGACTCCATTGTGCAGTGTCTCCTCCCCTGTGGATGCTCTGCCCCCAGCCCCAGTTTATGTCCCCGTGTCTGCAGGCCCTCCCCTTGGGGATCTCTTTATGCAAAGCAACTGGGGGATGGGACTTTTAGGAGTACAAGTGACTGACTCAGCTCAGGGGAAGGCCCTGAGACCTTGATACCCTGAAGACGTCTCTCCTCTTGGGACCTTTGAGTGATCAGGGCTCCTGGTATTCCCACTTGTACTTAGGTTTTTAAAAAGATTTGATCAGTTTTATATTTCTAAAAGGCCAGAGGGCTTACATAAGAGGCAACATTGTCTACTGGAAAGAGGTTAGTGCCTGAATCCAGCAAAGATCTGATAGCTGCTGACATCCTGCACTTTGTTCCAACCCATGACCTGATGTCCCACTAATTAACGATCTTTTTGACATCTTAGTATGGAGTTTCCTGACATGGAAGGCCTGCTATTCTTTTATTCCTTGGTATGATTTAGGGAAACCAGCTCTTTGGGGAAGTCTGGGGTGGGATAGAAGGGAAAAGTCATTGAGATCCAGAAGTATTTGGTGAGGAAAGGCAAAACTGCATGGACCCTGCCCTGACGGGCATTTGGGCATCCAAGGGGAAAGGAAACTGGGAAGTGAGAATCTTGTCTCAGAAAAGGATCTGAAAGCATTCGTGGTAATTTCTGCCCTTTATCTCCTCATTCGTTTTTAAATTATGGATCAAATGTGCAGGGAAATCTTTTGGGGAATTGTTTTCCATGCAGAAGGACAGGGGCAGTATGTAAAAAGTTGTCCAAAGGCTGGAAGAGTGGGCCACATCAAGTACCATGGGTTTTACTAGGAATTTCCCTAAAGTCCTGCACCTAAATAGGAAAAAAGAAGGAGCTGCACAAGTGCAGTCTGGGTACCTGGAGAAAGGAAATATGGTCAGTCAATGAGTCATCCACAAGCATTTATACAGCTCTTATCATGAGCCAGGGAAGATGCCATGTGCAGGGGATACAAAGGAAGGCTGAAATACAGTCTCTGCCCTCAAAGTGTTGACATTCTAATGGAAACGACATGCTACAGATAGATGGGGACCTACAAGGTAGATACAGTGGATGTCAAGGCAATTATGAAGGCAGAAAGTAGATGATGAGGAAGGGGAGTACCAGAAAAATCCTTTTGCAGAAAGTAGATTTTTTTTTTCAGGCTCAAAATTCTCCAGGGAGCAGAGATGGAGGTGGGAGAGGGAGAACATTCCAGCCATGGGGGACAGCCAGGGAAAAGGCCCAGAACTGAAAGATGGAGGAATAGCAAGGCCAGTGTTTTGGAACCATAGGGTACTTAGAAGAGAGCAAAGTGTCAGATTGGAAAGTCAAGAAGCATCTGGTTTTTGAAGGACTTTGAAAGCCAAGTACAGGATAAACACTACTTATGTCTATGACTGGGAGAGCAGGAGGATTATTGGAATGGAAACTGCAATATGAATCAATAGGGTACCTACTTAGAGTAAAAAAAGAGAGAAAGAATATAATATAATATTAGGATTTATTCATAATTAAAAGTGCCCAAACCTTCACTTTTCTGGCTTCACCAACCTCCTAAGGCAGACATTTCCTAAGAAAATTTTGAAATTGAGGCAAGTGATAACCCCCCACTCTCAGGTGTCTTGACAATACCTGGTTAGGGGATGCTAAGAGGCCCCTGAAATTGTCTTCTTCAGTTGCTGTATATTCCAGAAAACCTGAAGCTGTTACGTGCCGGAGGCTCTGAATGTGTCAAGGACAAAGGGCCCCCAACCCAGCTGACATAATTGTTTATTTACACTCCAAGCTCCATTCCCTGTGTGTTCTTGGGAGTCAAGACAGGCACCAATTGGGACCCTTCTAGATAAGCAGACCCTCCTCTCTTCAAAGTCTTGCAGTCCTCAAGAGAAAAGAATGGGGCTTTGGCCACTCTGCTTATTCATGATTATTCCTCTGCTTTGAGAGGGAATTAGTCTTTTTCTCACACTTACTCTTCTCCTCCTGCTGTCCTCCCTTTGGGGGAAGATTAGTGCTCCCCCTCTGCCCTTTGTTGCAATTTCATAAATATGTCAGATTCTGTGTGGATGGTGAGCTCCTCAGCCTGGAGTTCCAGTCACTGGGGAATGTGACTCGTTTTTAAGTAGAACTTGAGAGCACTAGATAGAAGAAGCTCTGCTCTGTGTCCTCAAGGACTTGACTTCTGAAGCACAGAGTCCCTTTCTAGACAGGAAACACTCTTTTCTATTCAAGACTGTATGAGGACCAGATCAGTGCTAGAAGAAAAGAGGAGAACATTTCCCCTTCTCCATTTAGCCAAAGTGATGGGATAGATGTTGTTCCTCTTTCTACAAATACCACACAGCTCCTCCATGCCTTCTCATTGTGTGCAGTATTTTCCATGGCTTTCTGCAATTCCAGGTGGAGGATTTACCATTTGAATAGGAAGCATTTCTCAGATTAAAGGAAAAAACTTTTCTTGGATGCCATGGATGTATTTGGGCAGTCTGCAGGTTTTCATTTATGATTATTTTATTCCAAGGACTAGTTGAAGTCCATGGTATTTACAGAATTTCAGCACTGGAAGGAATCAGAAATGAGAAGGACTCCAGTCCACAAGAGGATAAAAGTCCCTTCCTCAACATCACCTGAACATGGTCATCCAACCTCTGTCTAAGGAAAGGAAATTGAATATGGTTTTAATTATCAAGAAATAATTTGGTATGATTTTTTTACCAGGTTCTTAGAGTTTCAAAACAATTTCAGGTGACCCAAAGGCAATGAAAAGATGTATCTCAGATGTAAGCATGTTTCGACATGCTGCCAACGATGACTTACTGGGAAAAATACCAACAGAAAGATAGACACAGGAGACCTGGGATGGGCAGCACCTCTTCTTTCCCACATCTCACCTCCCACATTCCTTCCTTCATCCCAGAATTTATAATCATCAGAGGGCAAATCCACTCCCTTGTAGAAGGGGCTTGCCTCCCTCTCTCACCTAACAACCAACACTCAGAGCAGGTAGCTAGCCCACCAGGTTGAGGAATGATGACCTGAAAGTCTGGTTAAAAAAGGCAAACAGGCTAAATTCCTATTGTTTATTCCCTTAAAGCTAGGGGTTACATGATCATGGAGACAGAAAAACTTCTGACTGTCTGATACAAGGCTTAAATCTGTTTTAGGACAATCCCAGGATGTCTATGTCCCTCAGATTTATGGTCTCTATATGTGTTTAACTATACCATGAGAAAGGAATTTTCTTAGTTGGATAAGTTGTAAATACAGTGAGACAAGACCATTAACAAAGTAGTGTCAGGTCCTCAGCCTGGCTCACTGTTAGAAGCAGTAAGATGCAGCTGACTAATGTCATGGCTCAGGCGTTGTAGTTTCCTCTTCTTTCTCTGGCAGAATCCCTGTGATTTCTTCCCCGTGATGCACGACCTGTAGTCTTTTCACTGGTACCCAAATTTCCTTGTCTCCTGTAAAGATACAAGCATAACCCTTGCTCCAAGTTATTATGGCATCATGTTCTAGAAGTCAGTCTGAGCTGATCATGTATTTCATGGCAGGCCTAAGACCGTGCTCATCGAATTTTAAAAAGTTGATTGTGCACAGTGCTAATTTTAATTTGTCATGTGCCATAGACCTGGGTCCTGAAACTCCCCCTTTTTGTTTTTGGACATAATTGTTTTATGGTGAGGTTCGCATGTTCTGCTATGGCTTGTCCCGTGGGGTTGTAGGGGATCCCAGTCACATGAGAGATTCTGAATTCTGAGAGGAATTTTTGGAAGGCCGAAGCAGTGTATGCTGGGCCATTGTCTGTCTTTAATAGTCGTGAGACGCCATGGGCGGCAAAATGTTGCAGCATATGACTATACACGTCCTTCACTGCCTCTCTGGTGTGTAGGGTAGCTATGATGAAACCGGAGAAAGTGTCTACAGACACATGGACATATTTGAGCCTCCCGAATGAAGCTATGTAAGTCACATCCATTTGCCATATGTCATTAGGATGTGATCCCTTAGGATTGTATACTCTGCATGGCATTGGTGTCTGGAAAGGAACGCATGCCGTGCATGACTTCACAATTCGTCGGGCCTCTTTCTTTGTAAGCTTATGTAAATGTCTTAATGATTTTGCTGATATGTGAAATTTTTTGTGAGCCTGCTGAGCTCCCTCTGTAGTTTCTAGGTATACACCTCCTGACACTGCTCAATCCACAACCTCATTTCCTTCTGCTAGAGGCCCTGGTAGATTGGAGTGTGATCTTATGTGTAGAATGTGAAATGGGAACATCCATCCTCTTATGGTGTTTTGAACTTCCACTAGCAGCTGTCCAATTTCTAATTGTGTTGATATGCAGGCAGTCTCTAAGTCTGGTATAAGTGTAGCTACATATCTACTGTCAGTAATGATGTTGATAGGCTCATCTATTGCTAAAGACTTCCAGACCACAAATAGTTCATTCTTTTGGGTGGAGGAGAATGGAGTATTATATACCTGCAACCATTTATCTTGATATACATATGTAGCTACTCTGTTTAATTTTGTGGCATCTGTAAATACACTCTTTCCTTCTACTGGAGTGTCATGGTGTTTCTCCGCCCATGTCCCTGGTGTTTCCTGGTATATGCTTAGAGCCTTATTTATGTTCCCTGTTTTGAAGTTTTGATTAATAATGACTTGCCATTCTAGGTATTCTGTACAGCATCTCTCTACTTGTTCTTTAATGTATCTACAATAGATGGCATCAGGATCTCTTCCTATCAATCTCCTCACTCTCTGTATTGCCTTATATACCACTTGTGCAACTAATGTACAGTAAGGGACACAAGACCTGTTATGCACTCTCTTCAAGTGTATCCACTCTAATACCCCTCCCTCTTGGTGTAGGCACCCCTTGGGAAGTTCCACAGTGAAAAGGATGGAGACATACATACTTTCTGTCGGTTCATATCTCCTGGTGCTAGCCTCTATGATTTTTGTTTGAATTTTTGAGATATACTCTAACGCTTGAGGAGTCCATTCTTGTGGTGAATTTAAATCAGGAACTCCTTTCAGCATGTCATACAATGGGTATAGTTCACCCATAGGTATTCCTAATTGTGGCCTGATCCACTGAAGCTCTCCTATCACCTTTTGCATGTGATTGAGAGTCTTAATTTTAGAAACATCTATAACTGGTGGTTTAATATGGATTTGATGTTCTAATACAGTGTGTCCTAGATAATGTATAGGCAGGTCCTTTTGTATCTTATCAGCTGCTATTCTTAAGCCCTGCTTGAGGAATTCTCTCTCTATCATATGTAATGTCATTTCTAAAATCTCAATGTTGTCATGAGCTCCTAAGATATCATCCATATAATGGAGTATTAACACCTGGGGAAATCTTTTTCTGACTGGGTGTAGTGCCTTGTCTACATACCACTGACAAATTGTGGGACTGTTTTTCATTCCTTGGGGTAGTACCTTCCATTGGTAATGATGGTATGGCTCCTGTAGATTGACACAGGGTACAGAGAATGCAGACCTCTCCCTATCCTCAGGATGGACAGGAATACTGTAAAAAACAATCCTTGATGTCAATCACCCAAAGTTTATAATTGCTGGGGATTGCATTGGGTGAAGGCAAACCTGGCTGCAAAGTACCCATTGCCTGCATGATGTCATTGATCTTTCTCAAATCAGTCAGCATTCTATATTTTCCAGATTTCTTTTTTATAACAAATACAGGAGAGTTCCATGGACTAAAAGATTTCCTCAATGTGTCCTAACTCTAACTGTTCTTGTACTAGGTCTTTCAGGGCCACGAGATTTTCATGTTTTAGGGTCCATTGATCCACCCATATGGGCTCATCTGAAATCCATCGTAATTTCAGTGGTGGAATTTTCACGGTCTTCTCATCAATGGACCTGCTCAGAAATTTGTTGCTAATCTCGTCCCTAATTGTGTAAGCAGGTCTCTTCCCCACAGTATTATGGGAAGCCCTTCCAATACTTGGAGCCAAAATTTTCCTGATCTATCCTCAAAGTTCCACCTTAGTGGTCTGGCCACCTCCCTGGCCCATTGTGAGTCTCCTATGTCATATACACTGTGTTCCTCTCCTATAGGCCATTGAGATTTCCATTGTGTCAAGGGGAATATGTTTCTGTCTGCACCTGTGTCAACAAGGCCTGTTTTGGGTATTCCTTCTATATATATGGTAAGCATCGGTCTCTGATTGCCAATTTGTTGAGTCCAATATATTGTTCGTTCTATTCTATGATTCATTTGTATTCATTGTGCTACCGGTTGCCTTCTATCAACCTCAACCTCCACATTGTTAGAGTTGCACATCAGGATCTTCTGCAAGGTGCCAATTGGTGGTTGCTGTACTATGGCCTGTAAACCTGTGTAAGCATTTGCTGGTGCAGAAATGATAATCTCTTGCTTTGTTTTGATATGTACTCCCTCTATTGGTAACCATACTGTTGTGCAGGGAGGTATCAGGAAATTTCCTAGGCTTCTAATTAATTTTGACTATATGGCACCGATTTGAGTGTCTGATACTTCCTCCTGAGGTCGAAAGTGGCCTGTGGGATCCTCTCTGTGTCCTCCCAGGTGGCCCCCCTTTGCTCCTGGGCTGGAGGGACGCCCTTCTGCATGTTTAAATACTGAGCGCTGCTCTTGGGAGTAGAAGATGACCAACATTCAGAAGCCCAATGTCCTGGTTTCTTACATTTTTGGCACGGTATGGAGGCCTACTCTTAAACGGTGCTCTGTCCCCTTGGTTCTGGAATCTCTTCCTCCCCTCTGCTTTGTTTCTACAATCCTTCTTGTAATGCCCTATTTTTCCACACTTAAAGCATCTCAGTTTTGATCCAGCTCCTTGATAACTTCTCATTGCCCCTGCAAAGGCTGATGCCTGTACTCTTGCTTTGTATGTCTGAGATCCTACCTCCTCACATCTATTTAACATGTCCTCAGTGGAACAGTTCTTGGGCAATCCTAGCATCGCCTTCCTACAGTCTGCATTAGTTCCTGATCTGAGGATGTCTTTTATCACTACAGCAGTACCCTGTACTTCACCCATAATCCTGATGACAACCTCATTTACCCGAGCACAGAAATCTGTAAAAGATTCTGCATTTCCTTGCTTCAGTGATTGCAGAGATACCTTCTTAGGACCCTTCTCAGGAAGGGTCCTAAGTTTAAAGGCCTGCTCCACCCCTTGAGCCAGCCTCTCATACAGCACTAGATCATGTCCTATTTGCTTAACATCTTCTGAATACTCTCCTGCCCCAAATAACATATCATAATACCGTTGGGCATTTGTTGTGTTGCCTGCGTTAACTGACATTGCTATGGCTCTTAATTTTTCTGCCAACAGCTGAAGAAAGCAAACATATTGTCCGGGAGTCAAGATGGCTCTCATGTTTAGTTTCCAGTCATTTGGGGTAAACACATAATTAGCCAATTCTTTCAATTTTATGAGAACATAAGGAGCATTTATCCCATAATCTACTACAGCCTTTTTTAGTTCTTTTATCTGTGAGGATGGTATGGGCCTGTGAGTCCTTGTCACAGAGTCGTTCTTTCCTTTATCCTCCAATACGGGGAATGCATCTATCCATTCTCTGCCAATCTCTCTTAGGCTAGTATAATCACCATCCTCTCTCAACTTTTCTAAAGTTTGCTGTAAAGATGATTTCTTGCCTCTGGATGGTTCTGTTGCCTCATTTTTCGACGAAGTTCCCCTTTTTTCACATTTCATGCTTCCTTTTTTCTCCCTATCTGTGCTTCCTCCTTTCTCACTGTCGTTAAGTTCCTCTTTCCAACTGACTTTTTTCTTTCCTCGGTAGGTTTCTCAATTTATCAGTTAGCTCTTTAACACTGCCCTGCAAATCCTGCACCATCTGTCTATTCTGCCATCTCTCTTGTTCTAGTGGTAAATTTGGATATATAGATGCTGGCTGCCTTTCTGGGCTATTTTCTCTTGAGCTACTTTCTGACCCTGATGGAGTTGTCTGTGAGGATGTGGTGAATGTTCTCATTTGCACTGCCTTGCCACCGTCTTCCTCTATGAACACATTCTTCAGCATGTTATATAAAAAGAATGTGTGAGGATCCAATTCATTTGGGGTTTCGAGCTCAAAAGATGTTAACTGCTCCCCAACAATAACCCAAGAGTCTAAACTCATAGGTCGTTCTGATACCCAAGGACAGATTTCACAGATGGTGTCTATAAACTTCCTTATATTATTCAAGCTTACTGTGGTTCCAGGTTTCCTGATGTTTTTATAAATTATTGCAGTATACTGACCCTTACTCAACTTTTCTGAGCTTTGCCCCATCTCAAGTTTACTCAGTTACACTGCATCTCACTCAAGCTGGATGCGCGCGTCTTCTGCATCTGTTTCTCGGAGGCACTCTGGAGGCACTCAGTGAGGAAGACAGGCTACGGTCTCCTGTTGCACTCAGGTATCCGCTTCTGACCCTGTCCTGATAGCTCCTGTACACCAGACTCTGTGAATCCTGACTGTCTAGGCTCCTGGGGAGCCTGACTCACTCGGCTGGGGTTCCTGAGGGACCTGACTCCCTCAGCTGGGCTATACATAGGCTCCAGCCCTGCTCCTTCCCCCTGCCTGCCACCCCATGTTGGGGCGCCAAGTTGCTATGGTAATGGCATAACACCCGGAGAGGAGCAAGTCTTATACCTGGCCAGCAGGCTGCTCGTCCTCCTGTGGAGCTCCTGAGTAAAGGAATGAGGTGGGAGAGCAGGTCATGAAGCAACTCCAATTTATTCAAGCAAACACTCTGGTTATATAGTCTCTGCCAATCAGCCCAACAAACCATGGTAACACACGCAAACACCCGAAACTATAGTAATGAACACAAGCCAGAACTATAGTAACAAACACAAACCAGGGGTGAGGCCATCCCTTCCAGTGCCATCTTGTTCACCCTTCCCTGCTCTGGACTCAGTTTACCTGATGTCCGTCAGTGTGGCATCCCAGATGGCATAGCGGTCAGCACCCCTTACATAATTGTTCTGGAATCCTCTTCCAGTTTAAACAAAGCAAAGAGGTTAGTGGCTAATCTTAATACTTTGATGGAACTATGTCTGTTTCACAAGTTGTTATTCTTCCCTAATTATACTCACTCTGGAAGAATGAGATACTTCAGGAATTAAATCTTTTATATATAACAAGTTCAAACGCAAATTTTAACTCTTGCTTAGGCCATAGAATGACTACAAATTCACATCAAAACAGCAAGATCACTTCGGTTTTACAGCTTAATTGAACAGTAAATTATTTTGAAATTTTAGTAGGCCTTCTAAAAAATCACACAAGATATTATTTTTTAAAAACATTTCTTCTAAAAGTATTTCCCCTTCTTTAAAAACAGTTTAAAATTTATTCTGATGCTAAGGGACAAACTTTTATAAAGAAAATTAGTTGGAAACTTTTAAAATGATTGATATACCTTTCTTTTTTCCTTAAGCTAAAATAAACCTTTAAAATTGGAATTCATTAAAGCTGAGTTGTTACCAAAATATCCTTACGTTATATGAATTTCCAAAGTATTATAACAAACTGAACTCTCACTTATTGCAGAATTCCTAGATATCACAAAATGCTTTAGTAAAAACGGGGTTGGAATGGAATCTCACATGGGTAACAGTAAGAGACTGACTCACAGAAAAGCACTACTGCTTTTAAAAATCCTTTCAAACAATGGGAACATCTTAAGGTGGCTCTCAAATAGTTTACATAAAACTCTGCACATGTTCTAATTTCAGATGAAAACAATATTCGATTTCCCAGTAAGATTACACAGAAGGGCTCATGTGTTTTGCTGGTCACTTGCTTTTGATCATAGAAGTTTGCTATAGAAGGAAAAAGCAGGGACATGTGACTTACGAAATATGACAGGATAAAACATCCTTTACTCTGTTTAAATTCAGATAAGAGTGAAATTAATGCAGACAACTATACCCAAATACAAACTCAAGACAAAAAATAGTTATGGTCCCAAAAACCTTTTACCTTAAACTGCAAGTCTCACTCATCACAGCTTAGAGCCAGATACAGTTATTTCCACTCTCATGGAGTTACAATGAGCAATAAAGATTTACCAGGACACACACACATAAGGGATTCTATTTAATATCTTTCCTTCTCAAACTTAAAATTCGTCCTGATGTAAAAGTCAATTGTTAAAAATCCTTTCTATCTATTACAATTTCTGAGCAAGTCATATTCATTGTTTAGGAATTACATTCCTAGGAATTTTTAGCAATTACTTTCCTAGGACTGTCTTGCCCACACGAATGGGAGGACTGTTCTGAATGGGCAGAAAGAATCTAAATAAAGTTTTCATTCCATTCCCTCCTTTCCATACACAGTAATCACTTAACAATTTTTGGTTTCAGCAGTAAAACAGTACTCCCAAATAATTTAGTTAACAATTCTACAGCTTCATAGAAAATAGTCAAATTGTTTTAGCTGTAACTTTTTAACATGCAAAGGTGGAAATATCTGATTTTCTAAATGGCTATTACAAAACATTATAAGACAAGGTTAGCAGGACGGATAAAGTAACATACCTAGTTTTACGCAATTTTCTCAACATCTTTTTAGTTTCAACAAAATTCAGACAAAAAATTGCTTTGTCTAACACCATATCTGGATTACAGTGGTCACTCAGTTTTCACAATCCAAGAGAAATTCAGAAATACAATCTTAGAAATACAGTTTGAACACAACAATAACTTCAGACAGAATTATTTGCATTTCCAGAAATGATTGATCTTATTACTTTGAGTAATTAAAACCACTTCAAAGTTAATAATTACAGTAGAGAGACATAATAATACAGTGTATAATATATCAATCATTATGTGAACCATTTTGGCATCATTTTATCATTTTGATCCCAAAACAAACATAATGATTTTTACTTTTACAAATCAGAAAACGGGTCAAACAGACGTAAAATACATTTTGCAACTGAAACAGAGAAGTGAAGCTTGCCAAGAGCAGAGAAGCTGGTGTCCCAGCCACGATGAGTTTTGCAGACAAGAGTTTAGTGAATGCTTGTCACAGGCCTGATCTGTCCACCTTTCTCTTCCCCCCAAGGCTGCAGAATTTACTGAGCCTCAGGCACTTTGCAGCTGCTGGGACAGGGTGGGCAGAGTGTATAGGACCTGGTGACATTTCCAAGCTTTACTTAGAAACGTGGGCTAAAAGGTTACCTAAGGGCACAGGACTGTTAGAATCATTGCAATTGCTGCCCCTATACTTCTCCTACATTTTCCTCTCTATAATTAGATCTGGGATGAGAGGGGTTAACATGAACTTCTGTAGTTGCTAAAGAATTCCTGTTCTGAAATACTCCCTTAACTCTGAGAGAGAGTGAGGAATTTTAGGTGATCAGAATTAGCAAGGTGAATTTCTAGGGCTAACCACGATCTTAGGAGGTATTTTTTTCCAGTAATTTCAAATGATCAGTTGCCAAAATTTTTTTATGATTAATCTCACAACATACAAATCTGCTAAAATGATTTTACCTCAGATGGTCTAACTTTCCATTGTAATTCCAGGTTGGCCAGACCAGAACAACAAGGAAAAATGTTAAAGTTTTGTTTGTTTCTTTTCCCAGCTGCAGCCCTGGATGTCCAGCTGCTTGCATTTAAATCTTAAAAGATAACAGACTCATTCACAGCACACAGGATACAGAGACATACGCTGACAGACAATTGATGACACCACAAACACAACGAGAGCTCAAAACACAAAAAAACGAGAGAGAGCGAGAGAGAGAGCAATTAGAAGTTTGATAGTTCGTAAGTGGATTGTAACTGTCCTCTTCAAGACCAGAGTCCTTAAAAGGAAAAGTAGGGAGCGGGAAGGAGGAGACAATGGAGGCTTGAACAGAGGTTTCCTTCCTCAGGGCTAAGGCAGGTAGGGGAAGACAAGGGGGAAAAGAGAGCGGTTAAGTGCCATCATCTTCCCCAGATCAGAGGCCTTCAAGGGAAGGGGGAGGTAAGAAGGAGGACAGAGGGGGAATCGGACCAAGGGAGTGAAGGACAGACTGCAGAACTTTGAAGAAGAAAGGAATTTGGCCAGTACTCGGCTAGTGCTGAAGCAGCTCTGCGAGCCCTAAAGTGAAGAGGCTTCTCTCTTTTATTCTCCCTGAGCCATGCCAGCAAGCCCAAGATGAAACATTTCTGCTGCTGGCTAGAGGTTCCGTTGGCCTTGAAAAATAATTTGATTGTAAGATAAAGTAACTTCGACCCGTCCAAAAGAGCCCTGTGGTGGCCAACATAATTTACAGCTATCTTTAGTTAATTGACACTAGTGCTTCAATACCTCTGATCATCAGGTGGATAACAGCCTGACATGAGAAGCAGAGGTCTTATCAGCCAGATTTCTAACTTTAGTGGCTTTTTTTAAAAACTGACCCATAACTAACTGATTTTCCTAGATCAATGCTCAGAGGAGACCCAATTAGTACAGAGCAAATTAATCTGAATTGGTCTCCGCCCCCAGAGTTAGCTTGAAAGGGAATTTTTAGACATCAATCAAGCTAAGGGGAGTCCTTTGGAAGCTGGAAGGGAGAGGACTTACACCAACCCCATCAAGGCCCAGGACTCTAGGACAAACAGATCCTCTGGCACCTGAGTCCTGGTCTTGGTGAGATGAGGAAATGTCCATCCCATTCCTCAGTTCCAATCCATATTGGTCGCCAGTACCGTTGACCTGAAAGTTTGGTTGAAGGAGAGGCAACAGGCCAAATGCATACACTTATTATTAATTCATTACCCTTAAAGTAATGGTTACATAGTACTTCTCATTTTAACTCACTAATTACATATGTCTTCGAGAACAGATTCTCTGATGTGGGAGAAAAGAATGTTTTTCCCACATAAATAATTATTCAATTAGGACTAAGCTGTTTCCCTATCTCCTCATTCAGAAACTGGCCAGTGTAGGTGATTCAGTCAGTCTTTCAAGGGCAGGGCTGATGATCAGATGAAATCTTGGGCAAGACTTATTTACCTGGGAAAATTTAGATCAGAACAAAATGTAAAGAGATTTTATTATAGGTGAATTCTGGCCTATTGCGTTTTAGTGAAACAGTTCTGAGGGGAATTGGACCTCTCTGGTCTAGACTGCACTAAGTAATGGTGATCTGGCTAGAAATAGGACCCCTTGTCCAAAACGGAGTCAAGATTCAGGCCCCTCCCACCCAGTCCCTCATTAGAATAAGTTCAAATCTCATAATACTCATTCTCATTAAGATTTAAGTAATCAGAATTGATTTACGCCTATAGGTAACTCCCACTTAGCTAAAGGAATACAAGTTTTGAGAGGTCTCCATGATTCCTATTTGGTTAGTAAGAGATAGCTAAATGACCATTGTTTTATAAATTATAAACAAGCCATAATTAAATAATTACCCAGAAATGATGTCTCCTCAAATTTGCTTTTATCAGATTTGTATAATAAGGTGAGAGTGTATATAAAAGGTTCAATTATATTATACAACTCTCCAGTGTGATTTCTATTATGTGCAGCAACTAGGAAGTCTAGTTCTGAAAGCCTTACCACATTGACTACATTCATAAGCTTTCTCTCCAGTGTGGATTCTCAGATGTAGACTAAGTTTGGATCTCTCTCTGAAAGTCTTTCAACATTCATTACATTCATAAGATCTCTCTCCAGTGTGGATTCTCTGATGTACAAAAAGTTGGTAGTTCTCCCTAAAGGCCTTTCCACATTGATTACATTCACAAGATCTCTCTCCACTGTGGATTCTCTGATGTACAGCAAGATTTGAGCTGTCTCTGAAAACCTTTCCACATTGATTACATTCATAAGGTTTCTCTCCACTGTGAATTCTCTGGTGTAAAGTAAGCTGGGAGTTTTGTCTGAAAGTTCTTCCACATTGATTACATTCATAAGGTTTCTCTCCAGTGTGGATTCTCTGATGCAGGATCAGTTTGGAGCTTTCTCTGAAAGCCTTTCCACATGCATTGCATTCATAAGGTTTCTCTCCAGTGTGGATTCTCTGATGGGCTGCAAGACTGGAGCGAGTCCTGAAAGTCTTTCCACACTGATTACATTCATAAGGTTTCTCTCCAGTGTAGATTCTCTGATGTACAGTAAGTTGGTAGTTGACCGTAAAAGCCTTTCCACATTGATTACATTTATAAGGTTTCTGTCCAGTGTGGATTCTCTGATCTGCAGGAAGATCTGAGCTAGATCTGAAAGTCTTTCCACATCTATTACATTCACACAGTCTCTCTCCAGTGTGGATTCTCTGATGTGCAGCAAAAGTGGAGCCCCTTGTGAATGCCTTTCCACATTGATTACATTCATAAAGTTTCTCCATATGGATTTTCTGATGTAGAATAAGATGGCCTTGAAATCTGAATGCATTTCCACAGGGATTACATTCATAAGCTTTCTCACCATTGTGGATTTTCTGATGTTGAGTAAGACTGGAGCTCTGTAGGAATGCCTTTCCACGTTTATCATATTCATAAAGTTCCTCTACAGTCTCGATGCTCTGATGTACAGCAAGACTACAGCTGCAACTCCCCACCTTTCCACACCTATTGCATTCAGGAGGTTGCCTCTCACTGTCAATAATGTGATGAATCAGGAAGGATGAGTGTTCACTAAAATGTACACCACATTCATGAAACTCATGTGGGTTCTCTCCAGTATGAATTTTTTGACAGTAAATCAGGGAAGACTGTTGACTCATGTTTTTCCCACAGTGATGACAACCATAAAGTTTATCTCCAGGGTGATCTTTCTGAAATACAGCACAGATCTGTCTCCTAGTGAAGTCACAGGGACCATCACTCATGAGGTTTTCTTGGTGTGTTTCTTTCACAGAAATACTTAGCTTTTCAGTAGTCTCTTTCATTCAAGGTCTAATCATTCCTTCTGCAAAAACACAAATAGTGAAACATATTTACAGAGACACAGGTACACACACACACAATTATAAACACTCCCCTCCACTGGAAGAAAGTAAACTGATCTACATGATACTTCTTCAGGTAAAGATAAAAGTCTTCCAAGTTAAACAGACACAATTACAATGTTTGAAAATGCCACTGCTTGAAGAGCTCTGCAGAATAACTTGACTTGGAAAGACCTTGACAGACAATCACATTGGATCCTCAGAAACACCTCAGAAACTGGCAGATCCAGCATTCCTGCTACAACCTCAAGTCAGGCCATGAACTCTGAATGGCTGAGTTACCTGAAAAGTATCCCTGCAGGTGAGATTAGATCACCCACCCTGCAACTGGGCATGCTCTGTCCACAGAACTTGATGGCCCTTTTTCATGGCACTTACTTTTTTCAACTTTTTTAAAGAAATAAGGTTTTATTTTTGCACTTTTTTCTCCCTCTCTTTGGGTCTTCCTATTACCTGAGACACAAAAATATTGAAATTAGGGGAGTGGAGCCAAGATGGCGGAGTAGAAAGACACACATATGCTAGCTCTGAACCCACAGCCCATAAAATATCTGTAAAAAAGAACTCCCAACAAATTCTGGAGCCGCAGAAGCCACAGAACAACGGAGCAGACGAGATTCCTGTTCCAGAGAGCCGTGAAAACCTCTCGCAAAAGGTCCGTCCACTGCAGACCCAGAGCCGAGCCCAGCCTTGCCTTGGCCATGTGGCACCGAGAGGAGCAGATCCGAGCAGGCTTCAGGGATGGAATCCCCAGTGGTCGCGTGGGTCCCTCCACCCACGGGCCCAAAAGGTTGGTGAAAGGGACTTCTTGGCTTGCCGAGAGGAGAGTGGGGTCCCCCCATAACTCAGGCCCCCTCGGGAGGCAGCAGCGGAGACGGGAGCAGACTGGGGCTCCCCAAGCAGGCAGGAGCCTGGATCCATTGTTGAAGGTCTCTGCATAAACCCCCTGAAAGAACTGAGCCCTGAGTGATGGCCCTGCCCCCACCCGAGCACCTGAACTTAATCTCACACTGAACAGCAGCCCCTCCCCCGCCGAAAGACCTAAGGCTGGGAAGCAGCATTTGAATCTCAGACCCCAAGCTCTGGCTGGGTTGATCTGGAGGCAAAGTGGGTGTGAAGAGAATACTCAGAAGTCAAGTCATTGGCTGGGAAAATGCCCAGAAAAGAGAAAAAAAATAAGACTACAGAAGGTTACTTTCTTGGTGAACAGGTATTTCCTCCCTTCCTTTCTGATGAGGAAGAACAATGCTTACCATCAGGGAAAGACACAGAAGTCAAGGCTTCTGTATCCCAGCCCACCCAATGGGCTCAGGCCATGGAAGAGCTCAAAAAGGATTTTGAAAATCAAGTGAGAGAGGTGGAGGAAAAACTGGGAAGAGAAATGAGATGCAAGAAAAGCATGAAAAGCAGGACCACACCTTGCTAAAGGAGACCCAAAAATATGCTGAAGAAAATAACACCTTGAAAAATAGGCTAACTCAATTGGCAAAAGAGGTTCAAAAAGCCAATGAGGAGAAGAATGCTTTCAAAAGCAGAATTAGCCAAATGGAAAAGGAGGTTCAAAAGCTCACTGAAGAAAATAGTTCTTTCAAAATTAGAATGGAACAGATGGAGGCCAATGACTTTATGAGAGACCAAGAAATCACCAAAATAAAACCAAAAGAATGAAAAAATGGAAGATAATGTGAAACATCTCATTGGAAAAACAACTGACCTGGAAAATAGATCCAAGAGAGACAATTTAAAAACTATGGGATTAATAAAATTGAAATAAAGAAAACTATTGAATTAATAAATAAAACCAATAGTTGGTTTTATGAAAAAACTAATAAAATTGATAAACCTTTGGTTAATCTGATCAAAAAAAAGAAAGAAGAAAACCAAATTACTAACATTAAAAATGAAAGGGGTGAACTCACCTCCAATGAGGAGGAAATTAAAACAATAATTAGAAACTACTTTGCCCAACTTTATGCCCATAAATTCGACAATCTAAACGAGATGGATGAATATTTTAAAAAATACAAATTGCCCAGATTAACAGAAGAGGAAGTTGAATACTTAAACAACCCCATCTCAGAAAAAGAAATTGAACAAGCCATCAATGAACTCCCTAGGAAAAAATCTCCAGGGCCAGATGGATTCACAAGTGAATTCTATCAAACATTTAAAGAACAGTTAATTCCAATACTACATACACTATTCTTGAAAATTGGGGAAGAAGGAGTCCTCCCAAATTCTTTCTATGATACAAATATGGTTTTGATACCCAAACCAGGAAGAGACAAAACAGAGAAAGAAAATTATAGACCAATTTCTCTAATGAATATAGATGCAAAAATTTTAAATAAGATTTTAGCAAAACGAATACAGCATCTTATCACGAGATTAATACATTATGATCAGGTAGGATTCATACCAGGACTACAGGGCTGGTTCAATATTAGGAAAACTATTAGCATTATCGATCACATCAACAACAAAGCTAACAAAAACCACATGATTATCTCAATAGATGCAGAAAAAGCTTTTGACAAAATACAACATCCATTCCTACTAAAAACATTGGAGAATGTAGGAATAAAGGGAACTTTCCATAAAATAATAAGCAGTATCTATCTAAAACCTTCAGCAAGCATTATATGCAATGGGGATAAGCTAGATGCATTCCCAATAAGATCAGGGGTGAAACAAGGTTGTCCATTATCACCACTATTATTCAATATGGTACTAGAAATGTTAGCTGTAGCAATTAGACAAGATAAAGATATTCAAGGAATTAGAATAGCCAAAGAAGAAACTAAGTTATCACTCTTTGCAGATGATATGATGATTTACCTAGAGAATCCCAGAGATTCAAGTAAAAAATTACTTGAATTAATAAACAACTTTGGCAAAGTTGCAGGGTACAAAATAAACCCACACAAATCCTCTGCATTCCTATATATTAGCAACAAAGTTCAACAGCAAGAGATAGAAAGAGAAATCAAATTTAAAGTTAGGGTAGACAGTATAAAATACTTAGGAGTCTACCTGCCAAAACAAACCCAGGGACTATATGAACACAATTACAAGACACTTTTTGCACAAATAAAGTCAGATTTAAGTAAGTGGAAAAACATTAGTTGCTCATGGGTAGGCCGTGCTAATATAATAAAAATGACAATTCTACCCAAATTAATATACTTATTTAGTGCCATACCAATTAAACTATCAGACAATTACTTTCTAGAGCTGGATAAAATAATATCAAAATTCATTTGGAAAAACAAAAGGTCCAGAATATCAAAGGGACTAATGAAAAGAAATGCTTGGGAAGGTGGCCTAGCGCTACCAGACCTTAAACTGTACTATAAAGCAGCAATTATCAAAACCACTTGGTATTGGCTAAGAAACAGAGAGGTAGACAAGTGGAATAGACTTGGCACTCAAGATGCAGTAGGCAAGGAATATAGCAACCTTCTGTTTGATAAACCCAAGGACCCCAGCTTCTGGGATAAGAACTCATTGTTTGACAAAAATTGCTGGGAAAACTGGATAACAGTGTGGCGGAAATTAGGCATAGACCCATACCTGACACCGTACACAAGAATAAAGTCCAAATGGGTACATGATTTAGGTATAAAGATTGATACCATGAATAAACTGGAGAAGCAAGGAATAGTGTATTTATCAGATCTATGGAGAAGGGAAGAATTCTTTACTAAAGGAGAGATAGAATGCATTAGGAAATGCAAAATGGATAACTTTGAGTACATTAAACTGAGAAGTTTTTGCACAACCAAACCCAATGCAACCAAAATCCGGAGGGATGTAGTAAATTGGGAAAAAATTTTTACAGCTAAGCTCGGGGATAAAGGCCTCATTTCTAGAATATATAGAGAACTGACCCAAATGTATAATCATACAAGTCATTCCCCAATTGATAAATGGTCAAAGGATATGAACAGGCAATTTTCAGAGGAAGAAATTAAAGCTATCTATAATCATATGAAAAAATGCTCTAAATCACTATTGGTTAGAGAGATGCAAATCAAAACAACTCTGAGGTACCACATCACACCTATAAGATTGGCAAACATGACAGAACAAGAAAATGATAAATGCTGGAGAGGATGTGGGAGAGTTGGAACACTAATTCATTGTTGGTGGAGCTGCGAGCGCATCCAACCATTCTGGAGAGCAATTTGGAACTATGCCCAAAGGGCTACAAAAATGTGCATACCCTTTGACCCAGCAATATCATTTCTAGGACTATATCCCCAAGAGATCATAAAAATGGGAAAGGGTCCCACATGTACAAAAATATTTATAGCAGCACTCTATGTAGTTGCCAAAAACTGGAAGTCAAGGGGATGTCCATCAATTGGGGAATGGCTGAATAAATTATGGTATATGAATGTAATGGAGTACTATTGTGCCATAAGAAATGATGAACAAGAAGACTTCAGAGAGGCCTGGAAGGACTTATATGACCTGATGCTGAGTGAAAGGAGCAGAACCAGGAGAACTTTATGCACAGCAACAACCACAGTGTGTGAGAGTTTTTTCTGGTAGACTTAGATTTTTGTAATAACACAAGAACTTCTGAAAAAAAAAAAAAATCCCAATGGTGGACCTCAAGGCAAAATGCCTTCCACACTCAGAGAGAGAAATATGGAAGTCACTCACATAATGTAGCAGATCATGTTTGTGTATGTGTATCTGTTTGTGTATCATGTTCTGATTTGTTATACGGATTCTTTCATTTATCTTAGTCTGACTACATAGCATGACTATAGTGAAAATATACTCAATAGGAAAGTATATGTAGAATCTATACAGAATTGTATGCAGTCGTGGGGAGGGAGGGAGGTAGTGGGGGGTGGGTGGGGAGGGATAAAATCGCAATTGTATGGCAGTGATTGTTAAACATTAAAAAAATAAAAAAATTAAAAAAAATAAAAAAAAAATAAAAAAAATAAAATAAAAAAAATAAAAACTATGGGCCTACCTGAAAGCCAGGATCAAAAAAGAGCCTAGACATCATCTTTCATGAAATTATCAAAGAAAACTGCCCTGACATTTTAGAACCAGAGGGCAAAATGATTATTCAAGGAATCCACAGATCACCGCATGAAAGAGATCCAAAAAGAGAAACTCCTAGGAACACTGTGGCCAAATTCCAGAGTTCCCAGGTCAAGGAGAAAATATTGCAAGCAGCTAGAAATAAACAATTCAAGTATTGTGGAAATACAATCAGGATAACGCAAGATCTAGCAGCTTCTACATTAAGGGATCAAAGGGCGTGGAATATGATATTTCAGAAGTCAAATTGTATACATAACTTTTGAAACATTACAATCACATACTCTGTCAGCTTAATTCATGATTTGGGAGCATCAAGTTGAAAAGAGGAGTTCATTCCCTAGGGATACAATGGGATAAACCTCTAGGACTTATTTTTTAAATTAGAAAAAAATTATAATAAAAGAAATGTTAGGATAATAATAATAATACAAAAGTATCAACTTGTCAACCAAATAACATCATTTCAGCTGAACGCATTTCTGAACTATCTGACATACAAAACCACTTTATCCCTTCATCATTTGGACACTCTAGACTGATTGCATTCAGGAACCAAAGGATTCAATGATCCTTTTAACCCTTATCTTTATAATCTCTAAAAATATTGCCTCGTTGCCCAAAGATAAGTGTATTTGCATGAAGGAATAATCTCCCTAAGAAGGGTCAAACATCACAAATATCCTAAGAGGAGAACACATGTGACTTTTAAGGAGACTGCATACGAATTTCATTTAGGACAAAGTTTTATGAATGACAGATTTGCAGTTGCAAATGGTATATCATGCAATATCTCAATTTTCCCTAAAGCCATTTGCTACTGGGACCTTCAAATGCAGGGCCCACTCCTTTGGGTTAATGGACTGCCAAAGTTTTATTGTGGCAGACTTTCCATTCAGGAGGAGAAGGGTTCTTTTCATCACAGAAGGATGAAAAAGGGAGACTGGGAGGGGATGGACAGATGAGGGAGGAGGAGCTCTCATTGGAAACCAATCTTTTCCATTTTAGCCCAGGTAGAATTTGAGCCCTGGGGTTTAAGTTGATACACCAGGACAAGGGCAAGGCAGAAGAAGGGTCCTTCCCATGACCATGGCATTACAGCTGATGGAGACCAGGAATAGGGGCAGAGGGGAAGACAGCAGCCTGAGTTTCTGGCCATGAGAGTTGAGTGGAGGAACAGGATGATCCTGGGGCCTAAGGACTGAGGTAGAGAGGGGTTCTTGAACCTGCAGAGCAAGAGGTTGGCCCACTGACACTCTTGGGGTTTCTTCTGCTTTCCACCTACTGTACCTTTCTAGGCAACTTTTGCCTTGGACTCCTCTTCCTGTCAGACCCCCTGGTTGAAAGAAGTAACCTTTTGAATTGAGATAACTATCTTCTAGAAATACAAGGCTGGGCTTGCAGGTCCTAGTCAAGTATGATCCAGGATGTCAGAGAGGTCAGAAAACCTACCTCTACTCTAACTGACTAGTCTTCTAAGCATGACAAGTGGTCTTTGATGTCACCTTCATGCCATGATCCCTGCTTCCCTTAGCCCCCTGGTGCTGACCCAGAGGCCTGACTTCCTGACTGGGGACGTCTCTCAACCAGCCCAACCCTTATCTCCTGACTGTTGCTTTCTAGTTAGTGTTATCCCATCCCCTGCCAATCTCTTTCCTCCTTTAACTCTGGGAAGGATGATCACAGCTTTTCTACTCATATCCACCAATTCTCACCACTGAGGCTTTCATATACCAAGTTCATGAGGGTTTTCAAAATGGAATTTTTGAGAAAATATAACTGATTCTATTAGATGATTTACCTATATCAATGTAAAGAATGTCCCTTTCAGTACCTCCTTTCCCCCAATCTTTGAAAAAACTCATAGACTCATTGTCTGTCCTGTTACTGTATGTAAGATGGCACAAAGGGATCAGCAAATCTTGCTTAACTACTTGACTAATCAAGCAGCTAATGTTTTCTTTGGACTAGTATAAGTAGTTATACTAAAGGCCTTTTTAACTGACCTTTCTTACTATAACTGTAAATTAACATATTTTTCCTTTTGCTAAAAAATATACCTTTCAATGAAAACAGAACAATGTAAAACGATCTTTAAAGCAAGTGTCTCTGATAAAGACCTCTTTCTCCTATACATAGAAAAGTGAGTCAAATTTGCGACAAGTCATTCCCATGTTGGTAAATGGTCAAAGGATGTGAACAGGCAGTTCTCAGACGAAAAAATCAAAATCATCTATGAGCACATGAAGAAATGCTCTAAATCACTTTTGATTAAAGAAATTCAAATAAAAACCATTTCTGGGTACTATCTCACACCTATCAGATTAGGTAATATTATAAAAAAGGAAAACAATAAATGTAGGGGAGGATGTGAGAAAATTGGAATACTAATACACTGTTGGTGGAGTTATGAACTGATCTAAACTTTCTGGAGAACAATTTAACACTATTCCTGAAGGCAACCAACCTGTACATACCTTTCCATTCAGCAATACCATTATTAGGTCTGTATTCCAAGGAGATCATCAAAAAGGGAAAAGGACATACATGCGCCAAAATCTTAACAGGAACCCTTTTTGTGGTTGGGAAAATATTGAAAATTGAGATGTCCATCAATTGGGGAATGGCTGAAGAAGCTGTGCCATATGAATGCAATGGAATACTATTCTGCAATAAGAAATGATGACAAGTCAGATTTCAGAAAAACCTGGAAAAATTTGTACAAACTGATGCAAAGTGAAATGAGCAGAACAAGGAAAACATTCTACACACTCTCAGCAAAATTGTGTGATTTCTAACTATGAATGTCAGCTCTTCTCAGCAACACAGTGATCCAAGACAATTACAAAGCATTCCAGAGGGAAAATCCTATCCACAGCCAGGTAAAGAACTGATGGACTTGGGATGCAGATCCAAGCACACTTCTTTCCCTTTATTATTTTTTGCATTTTTTCCCCTACGATATGTTGCTTCTTTCCCAACTATGATTAATAGGGAAATTTGTGTTACATGATAGCACATGTATAACCTATATCAAATGGCTTCCCATTTTAGGAAGAGGTAAGGGCATGAAGGAGAGAGAGAAATGTGAAACTCAAAATCTTGTGAAACAGTATGCTGAAAATTGTCTGGATGTATAATTGGGAAAAATACTACTCAGTTATTAATATCATTAATATTGAAATGAATAATATAACAATATTATTATTAAAATAATTTTATATACACACATATACAGAATCTACATCTATATGAATGTATGTATGCGTATATGTGTATACACACACAAAGATGTACATATATACCTATATACATATGTATACATATATATATATGTATATACACACACAAATACCCCTTTCCCTAGCTTTGTTCCCCAACCTGATCATACCCAAAACTTCTTTGGAAGTCTGCCTAAAAGACCTCACATATCGTACCCAAAGTGTGGGTCATATCAGTCAGGAGGAGAGACTGTCTCTATATCCTCTGTGCAACTCTGAGACATACACTTCAATCTGAAATGTGTCACACCGTTGAGTGGATAAATAAACCAACGTTTACTGTCTGTATGTAATCTATGCTCCCTTACTCTGGCTGTCCCTAACAAGGACCCTGAGGAAATTCTCCCAACAGGATCAAATGTGATAATATTTATATGGCTCCTAGCACACAGTGTACACCATAAAACAAGCCCCTTAACTTCCCTTCTTTTACACTTAGATTCCTTCTCCTCTCTGACCAGGGACACTGGCCTCCTGGCTGATCCTTGACCTTCCTTGGTCTGTGCCTTTCCAATGGCTGTCTCTCATGCTTGGAATGTCCTCTCTCTTTACCTGGGCCTCCTGGCTTCCTTCACATCTCAGCTAAAATCTCACCTTCTGAAAACAAGCTTTTAATGGTCTAAGAAAGTGCCAGAGCCTTCCCTCTCAGGTGCCTCCCATCCATACTGTAGAGAGCTGGTTTGGACACAGCTGATGAGATGTTTCCTCCCAATTATACTGTCAACACATAAGTGGTAGGGCCTGTTATACTTTTAACCTTTCTCTGCATCCCCAGGAGTTTAGCACAGTGCTTGGCACAGAGCAGCCACTTCCTAAATGCTTCTTGACTTGCACTAAGATATGGTAAATGAGAGGGATTCAGAGAGACCTGGGGAAATATGTGTGGTCTGAGGCAGGAGGAAATGAGAAGAAGCAGGAGTGCAATTAATGCTCTGCTGACAGCACTGCAAAGGCCAACCTGTGTCTAACAGGATGAAGCTCCCTTGGCTCTCTTAGATTCCATCTTTGATGATGCTGGTCTGCTCTGTGGATGGGCTGCCGGCCCTGGGATGAATGTTTCTGGGTCCTAGCATCCATTCTCTCTGGCTTCAAACTTTGGTCTTCTGCAGACTGAGCTGGGGAGGGATAAGACAAGGATGGCAGAGGGAGGAACTTTGTTCTTGCCTTTTCTTACTAGGCTGGATGCCGACCTGCTCCAAATTATAGAAAATGAAGTCTCACAGGAGTCACCTGATATTGCCCTCAGGGGTAAGACCCCTACCAACATCTGAGGACAACAGGGAGGGTCAGGTTTGGAAGACAGCTTGACCTGGACAGGAAGAAGACTTGCCACCCACTCTAATTCTTTCCCTTTGACTTTATACCCCTCCTCCATACTCCCACAGAGACCCAAGAGGAAGAAGGGGCTTGAGACCCTAGATGGGATGAGACCAATCAGAACCTCACGGATTCCAACCCAGAGCTCTGCCTCCATCAGATACTGTGGGGGAGATATGTGGGTCAGGCAATTGTGACCCAAAGATAAAACTAGAGTTGGCACCCTAGGAACTTTGGGATGGAGCAGGGAGCCTGGACAATTAACAGGGGCAACCCTGGGAACCAGGACCAGCAGGAAAGCCTGCTCCTGGCATAGCTGAAGGATACTCACCAAGAGGTCAGAGGGGAAAAAAGAAGTCCAATGCAGATGGCAGCCAGCAGAAATGTGGTACGGGAAGGGGCCCTCATTCAGACCTACCTGACACCTGCCTATGCAGAGATGGCTCCTAGAAGGCAGAGAGCACTCAGCTTCTAGTGCTTCTGCTTCCAGCCAACCTGCTCAGGGTACATCCTCCTGATCCAAAGAGTCCCACCCTGCCCTGCCCTCCACCTTCTAGAATGACCTCTCTTCTCCTCCCTGTCCTCTTCCCAGGCTTCCAATGTTCACCCCAGGTACAGAAGTCCCCCAGGGATATCATCCATAAGCCTAATCATCTCACAGAGCTTCCCTACACCATTGCTCTATCACCTCTCTCTCTCCATCCCTCACTCTGCATCAAAGGTACTGTCTGTCTGTCTTTGTCCTTCATTTTCAAAGAAAACCACTGCATCAGACAAATGATGACATAACTTCCACTTGACTTTGTTTTCAGTGAGGTAGGGCTGTGTAAGGTCCTCTCCAGGGCCATCTGGATCCAGTGACCAGATATTCATCAGGATGACTGGAGAAGGCCCAGGATGCACTAGGAAACCTTGGTCTATTCAGGTACTCACAGTGAGGTAATGCCCATTCAGTGAAGAGGCCTCTTTAAGAAGTAAACAGGGAATGGCCCCTTTAATGAGCAATAGGAAAAATAGAAGTCAATCCAGGGGGAAGGGAAAGAGCAACAGTTACTACTGATAATCACTCTGAAGCCATCAAGTGGACTTTGGGAAGGGACCTATTGTTGTGCAATATGTGGACTACAGAGTACATCAAACGAACTGAACATCCAGTTAGAGCATCTCTTCCTCTCATTTTTCCACATGAATCAACAGAAAATGAAGGATCTTATGAAGTGGCTCCCAGGACTGAGATGAGAATTGCCTGGATTGAATGTGGGTACTTTCATGCAGAGTTCATTCTTGCCACTACAACCCATCTTTCTAAATATCTATAATCTTCCAGAGATCCCAGGTGGTCATGGATCATGGAAAACAGCAGTCTCCAAAAAAGGCAAATTACACTTTAGCTAAAGCAATGGAGAGAAAACTAGGGCGTTGAAGATTAGCAGACATCAACAGCCAATGGGTCCTACTCCACTGAACTTCCAAATTCATCTTTCCCAAATATTTCACCCTGTTTATCACCTATTTGCATGTATTCCAACAAAATTTGCCTCATTCCACAGTGTTCTTCTAAACTCCCACACTGGAAGTCTCATGAGAGTCAGTGATGGTCATTCTCAATTGTGATGGTCCTGTGTTCTGAGGGGATAAAATGAAGTTTCCTAAGGAATGACAGAAAAAGGAAAGTAATCTTTCTGGTAAGTCTCTAGGGAACTCTCCAGGTAAGTGAACTGCTGCATGAACACTAAAGGATAAGGCTCTATATCATGGCACTGGTCGTGGTTAGAAGAGGAGATAATGAGCCAATGTCTACATTAAAGTAGGGAGCGACATCCAGGGGAATCAGCCCTGCCTCTTTTCCTAAAATTCTTCCTCTTATCCCTCTCCATGAGGTTCTATGATTGGTTCTACCCCACAGCTGGAGGATGGAAACGGGGGGATTTCTCAGTGGAACCAGTTTTACTGAATGGCATGTCTGGAAGTTCAAGGATCTGAGGTTTGAATGTGAGACTCAAAATATTGCCCTTCTTTTTAATTTACACATTCAGTGCAAGGGGTTTCAATGAAGAATCACAGAGAGGTATAGAGAGTGCAAGTCCCCTGCCTGGGGCTATTGTGGCGGGGTCTGAGATGTCAGTCTCAGTGAATATAAGGGACACTTGTACACACACAAGCTATCTTAAATACATTTCTAGGGAAGGAAGCTTTGTTCTATAAAGTAGTACCAGCCTTTGAGGTGTCTAGGTGTAGATGATGGGATGCTGGACCAGATAATGGATGGCCAACTGATGGAAAGCCATTTGGCTGCTGGATCCTTGGCCCTCTACCCCCATTTCAGCTTCCTGCTGTGATGGTACCTTCAGAGTAATTCTTGCTGCTTCCTTCACTCTTTCTCATTCCTTCATCCTTATTTGGTAATTTAGAAAAGATTTTTATTTTATTTATTTTAGTGGACCAGAAGACAAAAGGTTGGTTCCCCCCAAGTCCTCTGAAAGTATCTATATATCTATATATCAAATGAAATACAAGATCAAGCCCTGAGTGTCTCTGGTCCTTCAACAACTGACCATAGAACTCCTCATGTGCCTGGAACATGGAAGTGCTTAATAAACGTTTATCGACAGACTGATTGATTAAATTGGAATGGTTTCTTTGGGTCTCTAGGACAAAATCCAAAGCATTCTGTCATTTGAAGTCTTTGCCATCAAGTTCAGCATCCCTTTCCAGGTTAATTACATGATACACTCCTTTATTTCTTCTACAATCCAAAATAAAGAATTGTCTTGCTCTTCATCACAAATGATATTTCACCTCTTATCTCCACAACTTTGCACAGGCTGTGCCCTATTCCTGAAAAACACTCTACACTCCTCTGACTCTGAGAATACATACTGTTCTTTAAAGCTGAGCTCAAGGCTCCATTCTTAGAGGAAATCTGCTTTCCCTGGCTGCCCATGGCTCACTTTCCATATGAACGTTTTTCCACATCAGCCTTTCTCTAGGCTTTCCCATAGCTTCATTTCATGTAAGAAAACTCTCACATGTAAGAGACTTTATGTAAAGAAATTCAATGTAAGCAAATCCTTGTACTTCATGCAAGCCCCCTGCTGGGGTCGGGTCCACAAGAGTGAAGGAAAGAGTCTGGGAACATTGCAAGTATGGGGACCCAAGACCCCATTGAGATGAATGTAGGAGTTGAGCCAATCTCCTCTTCCTTTCACTTATAAAGGCTGACTAGAAGGTAGGGGACTGGTAGTGAATACATATGTGTGTTCTTGGCACTAAAGGGAATGGACAGGGCCTTGGGCCTTCATACCACTAAAGATTCCTTGGGTCAGAAAATACAATCAGGGACACCTCACAGAGATAGCCAGTGAATGGGTGTGACCCTGCCACCAGCTCTATAAGGAACTCCCAACATGCCTGCTGGGAGGTATGCTCTAACCCTCCTGGTACACACATTACCCTGAGTTAGCCCATAAGGCCATTGATCTCCAGATGCAGGAAATGATGAGTTTCTCACTGGGCACTGGCTAGGTGAGTCAAGGCATTCACCTGGGCTTCTGGTCAGGCTCAGGTCATAATGAAGCCTGCCCTGTGAGCCCAGTGTGACCAGGACTCAAGAGAAAGGAATCTAGTCTATATCATGGCACACAAGTGGCTCAGTGGATGGAGCATTGGGCCTGGAATCCAAAAGACTCATACTCCTGAGTTCAAATGTGACCTTAGATACTTCCTAGCTTGGTGACCCTGGGTAAATCACTTAACCCTATTTGCCTCAGTTTCCTCATCGGTGAAATGAGCTGGAGAAGGAAATGGCAAACCACTCCAGGACAATTCCCAAGAAAATCCCAAGTGAGATCACAAAGAGTCAGACACAGCTGAACATCAGCAACCAACAACTTTCTATTATTTGCCACAGAGAACAAGAACAAAGCCTCCTTCCCATAAACTTCGTCTCCAAATAAGAAAAAAAAATATCTTGTTCAGGGAAAGAGATCAATGGACTTGAAGTGTCAGCATTTCCCCTGCTTGGATTTTCCCCTTTGTTTACCAGGGGCCTGTGCTACCTTCACTCTGCCTTGGCTGTGGAGACAGTGTTCATGATTGACAAGGCTTTGTTACAAGGAGGAGCCCTGTAAGCCCTGGGAGATGAGAGGCTGCCCAGAGAGCAGGGTCTGCTCTGCCTTGGGCACCAGAGAGGAAGCTGCTCTGAGCTGAATGCCCTGAACAGCCTGGGGAGGTTTTTCTTCAGGGCTGAAGCACTGTGGGAATGGGGAGAGCCTAGACTGCAGACAGTAATAATCTGCAGCATCCTCATAGGCTCCAGGTTGCTGATGGTGAGAGTGAAATCTGTGTCAGACCCACTGCCACTGAACCAGGAAGGCACTCTAGTTGCCAGGCTGGTAGCCAAGTAGATGAAGAGCCTGGGGGCTGGGCCAGGCTTCTGCTGGTACCTATTAAAGTAGACAATACCAAATTTATTTAAACTCTCACTGGCCTTGCAGCTGCTGATGACGGTCTCTCCTCGAGATGTTGACAAGTGTCCTGGAGACTCAGTCATCATAATGGCTCCTTGGGAATCTAGGAAACCAACAAAAGTAGAAGACAGAAATAAGTCAATATCCAAGTCAAAATGTAGGAACAAGAAGATTTTCTGGAGAATTGCAAGCAACGTGCAAGTAGTTTTTTTGGCTGTCAACATGAGACAGAAGCCTTCTTTCTTACAGACCTCCCAATGTTTGTAACCTGGTGCTGGTCATGCTGGTCTGCCCCCATCTGCTTCTGTGGAGCCTAAGCTTGCTCACCCACTGGATTGAGGGGTCATCAAGTCTTTAATCCCTTGTATCCTGCGGTCTTCTAAACCCTTCACTGCTCTGCTGTGTCTTCCTTTGAGCCCAGAGTACTTGGAGTCAGAGGAGCTGCCATGGAGAGCATCCTGGCCTTTAGACACCTGCAGAGAGAGCACTCAGAGCCCTGGGAGGGCAGAAAGGAGGAACTTTTTTATATCTTGAGCAGGGAGAGTTTACACACTAAATCATCTTTGGTGGAGCTGTGAGCTGACCAACCATTACGGACAGCAATTTGGGACCATGCCCAAAGGGCTCCAAAAATGTGTGTACCCTTTGACCCAGCAATACCACTTCTCGGGCTGTATCCCAATGAGATCATACAAATGGGAAAAGGACCTTCATGTACAAAATTATTTATAGCAGTTCTTTTTGTGATGGCCAAGACCTGGAAATTGAGGGCAGGCCCATTAATTGGGGAATGGCTGAATAAAGTGTGGTATATGAATGTAATGGAATGCTATTGTACTATAAGAAATGAAGAAGAGGTGTACTTCAGAAAAACCGGGAAAGATTTATATGAACTGAAGCTGAGTCAAGTGAACAGAAGCAGGAGAATATTGTTAACAGAACCAGCCACAGTGTGTGATGACTGATTTTGATAGACTTAGTCCTTCTCAGCAAGGCAAGGCCTTGAAACAACTCCAAAGGTTCACGATGGTAAACGCCATCCACATCCAGAGAAAGAACTATGGAGTCAGAATGCAGAGTGAAGTAGACCATTTTCTTTTTTGTTTTGTTTTATCTTTTTCTTTCTCATGGTTTCTCTCATTCATTCTAACTCTTCTATGCAACATGATTCATATGAAAATATGTATGTTTAATAGGAATGTATGTGTAGAGTCTATATCACCTTGGATGCCATCTTGGGGAGGGAGGAGGGGAAGAAGGGGGAGAAAATTTAAAACTTATGGAAGAGAATGTTGAAAACTAAAAATAAATTAACCTTAAAAAAAGACATTCTGGCTAACACAAACATTGGAGACTTATTTTTCCTATTTCTTGAATTTTGAATTGGGACTTTAGAAATATGGACAAGTTCATATTTAATGACTGCTAGAGGAATCACTGCATCTGATTAGAGATAACAAAGAGATTCTTCTCTCTGTCCCCCACAACTCAATTCTCTGAAACCAGGAGAAAGCTCCAAGCTCTGAGGAGGAGGCAGAGAGGGCAGAAACTCACAGTTTGAAGGCTTTGGGGGTTCCCCACCTTCCTCTCTTCCTCTACCTGCCCCACTAGTCTCTGGAGAATGTGTGAATTCAAGGAGGCAATGAGGAGGGTCTAGCTGAGACTGAACGGGTCTTAGGCAGGGCCCATGAGAAAAACCTAGGAAAATGTCACTCTGAGATGAATGGATCCTGTCATTGACTGGATGAGGTTACTAGGGTTGTCCTGAACTTTGTGGAGTGAAAGACTATGTCCATCCTGGTCTCCATTGCCCCATTCAACAAATACCCCATAAGGGAGAAAATATAGTCCTAGAGATATATTCCATCCCATGTCTGTCTGTGCCTTTACTGGGAAGGTGAATATGGGTCAATCTGTGTGCCAAAGGGAGACCACAGAGTTGAGGGAGACTGGTTTAGAGGCAGAGACTGAGAGGCTGGAGGCTGAGTACTTTCCCTTATGGCTAATCTTTCCTCTCCTGGGGGATGACAATGGCTCCATATTTGTGCTCATTGTCTCCTATCTCTCCTTTCTCCAGTCAGTTAGTCACAATTGAAACAATGAATGAATAAATGAATGAATGAATGAATGAATGTGTGAATGAGAAAGTGACTGGACAGTAAGATTTAAGTTACTCAGCTACAAGAAGTGTCAGTGCCCTGACATTCATAGGCTCTTGACCAGAACCAAGGATTCCAAATCATTGAGGAAGGGTCTGATTCACCTTAAACCTTTAGCTTCACACAACTACCAGGAAATCCAACCTAGAAGACATTTGTAGTGCTTTGTAAACTGCACCAGTACTGAATGAAAATGAGAAAGCAAAGGCAATACCTCTTTATGTAACATTTACTCTGTGCCATGCACTGTGCCAATTGCTTTACCAATCTAAATTTATTGTATTCTCACAACAACCTGATGCTGCTATTATCCCCATTTTACAGTTGAGGAAAATGAGGGAAACAGAGAATGAGTGATGTGTTCCGACTCACAGAGAAGCACTATAGGGCTCTGCAACTTGGACTGGAGCTCACAAGAAGAGAAAGTCTCTTGATGTGACATAAAAGGTTTCAAATGATCTTCATCTCTCAGCAAATCTATGCCATGGTGTTTCCCAGCAGTCTGTGCTATCTCCAACTCACGTTGGCTACAAGAGTGTCTATGTGATGCCTCTGGTAGGACAACGAGAGCCGATGGGCCAGGGGCAGCAAAGGGGAAGCCCTAGCAGATGGGAGCCTGCCCAGAAAGCAAGGTCCGCTCTGCCCTGAGGACCCACAAGGAAGCAGCTGCTGCTCTGAACTGAATCCTCTGAACAGCCTGGGGAGAGTTTTGTTCAGGGCTGAAGCACTGTGGGAATGGGGAGATCTTGGACCGCTGACAGTAATGACCTGCACCATCTTCAGGCTCCAGCCTGCTGATGTTGAGTTTGAAATCGGCCCCACACCTACTGGCACTGAAGGAGGCAGGCACTCCTTGTACCACCCTGGTTACCCTGTAGATGAGGAGCCTGGGGGTTTGGTCAGGTTTCTGCTGGTACCAGTTTAATCATTCGCGTAAAAAACAAAGCCAAACAAACCATGTCCTTCTGAGTAAGGCTCTCACTGGCTTTGCAGAGAATGGTGACCCCTTCTCCTGGAAATCTATACAGAGAGTCTAGATACTGTATTGGTACAATTCCCACTGGAGTCTAAGAAGAAACAAGAATTACATCAAGACAAATGAATGAATGACCATGTTAAAATGTAAGAACAAAACAATTTTATGGAAAACCATGAATTCCCAAATTTCTGACTATCAACCATATTTGTTATCGAGGCCTGACATGAGCCGTGTTTTCCCACAGACCTCACAGCTATTTTTTATTTGTATTTTTTATTGTGTGGCCTGGTCATGCCTGTCAGCCCATGTGCCTTTGCTGCACTTAAACTTCTTAACCCACTGCATCAAGGGAAACATAGGTTTAGTTTAGTTTTGTTTTGTTTTCTAGGGAAAACCCCTACTCTGGAGGCTCCTTCTCTGATCTTCCATGTCTTACCCTGAGCCCAGAGCACCAAGAGCCAGAGGAAGCTCACAGTGGGAAATCATCCTGGCCCCTGGAGATCTGTAAATAGAGCACCAAGCACTAAGACAGACAGGGAGAGGGCCCCATGTATCCTGAGCAGAGCTTGTGAGAGCTGCCTTGGGTCTCCATGTGCAAAAGAGCCCCAGATCTGGTATGAACCTCACCTCAGGATCCTGGCAGCCAGACTAGGTCACACCACTTGAGGTTGGTCCTGGGGGACATGGCTTCCTATTTTGTGTACCCAAATCAGAAACCCCCAGGCCATAGAAAAGTTCATGTTTAGTGTCTGACATAAGAATGGTTGCCACTAGTTGTGGATAAATGAGGAAAGGCTTCTGGCTGTGCCCCAGGATTAGATTCCCTGTAGCCAGGAGAGAGCTCCAAGTCTTAGGGATGTGGCAGAGATTGCAGGAGCTCAGGGTGCCTCACCTGCCCCAACACCTCCCACTACTGGGGAAGCTAGGAAGTCAAGGAGGCAGTGAGCAGGGTCTATCCAAGGCTGGACAATCCTTTAGATAAGGTCCCTGAGAAATACCCAGTTGAATGGATCAGTCAGTCCCTACGTGAGGTCACTGGAGTTATGCCGCGCATTGAGGAGGCAAACATTGTGCCTGCTCCCGTCCCCACATTCCCATCCCAGACATAAAAAAGGGAGAAGCTATAGGCCTGTAGAGATGATATCTCCCAAGTCTGGCCACTTCTCAGAACTTGGATCTGGGCCAATCTATGTAAAAGAGAGAGTGACTGGCTTAGAGACAGAGACAAGGAAGCAGGAGAATGAGTCATTCACATCAGGCCAATCACTTCTCTCTTAGGGGAAGATCATAGTCTTCTTGTTGAAGTCTCTGCCTCTGGTCTCTCCTCTCTCCAATCAATCAACAGCAGTGAAGGAATAAATGACAAAGCAGTCAATAAGTTATGGGCAAAAACAGAATGCTAAGTCCTGCAGATGGAAATAACAAACAGGGCCTGTTTCATGGCAGCTAAAACATATTAATAACAGTATTGTTATTAATAATAACAACTAACATTTAGTGAGTGCCTTGTCTCATCTCGTCCTCACAATGGTTCTAGGGGGTAGGTTCTCTGAACTGAAAACACAGATGTGAGGTACCATTCCCATTTTACAGATGAGAAAGCTGAGACACTCAGCAGTTAAGGGACATGCTCACAGGGGAACAGCTATAAATGAATGAGGCAGGATCTGAAGTCAGACGTTCTAAGCACAAAACTCTATCCCCTGTTCTCCCCAGTGGTCAGAGTTCCATAGATAGACATAGATCAGTCTATTTATCCATTCATCCATCTGTCTCTCCTCTATCGAAACTTCTCTCTTATGCAGGCAGAGTTGGGGTGAAAAGCTCCCAATCCAAACCTTCTCCCAGAAAGCTAGGTAATTTCTCTACAAGGTATACTTGTAGGAGGGCCCTCCATTCTAGAGAAGTTATTAGTATCACATGACCAGTGGGAATCAGAAACAGGATGCTGTTCTGGGATTCTTGATTACTGGGTTACTCAGTTAATCAATAAACAATGGATTCTGCCACTGCAACCAGGGCCATCTTCAGTCTTCTCAATCTATATCTTGCCACTGAATCCAGATGGCTCTAGAGGACAGAGTGGGGTTGGTGACTTTGTGCAGCCCTGCCTCACTTAAATCCAATTCACTCATAAACAAAGCCATCAACTGCCTGATGTCTTTGGTCCTCTTTGAGTAGAAGAACAAAAATCAATCTGTGAGTACTAGCAGCTGCCCCGCTGGGCCCCTCTGTTTCTATTTGGGCAACATTACTCCTTCTTTCCTTCCCTCCTCTGTTTCCCTTTCCTTCCTTCCATTCTTTTTTCCACCCATTCTCCCTTATCTTCCTCCTATCTTCCTTCCTTCTTTCCTTCCTTCACCGTTTCCTTCTCCTTCCTTTCATCCTTCCACCCTACCTTCCTTTTTCCCTTTCTTCTTCCCCATGGGGAATCATACACTTACATGTGGACCATAAATTTCCTGAAATAGAGCTCTGTGAAATCACACTTTGATAAAGCCCATTGGAGTTCAAATGGAGCTACATGCCTATGCCTTAAACCCAAATCACTGACTCTCACTGACTGGCCAAGAATCCATCCCAGCCCAAGCCTCTGGTGGACCTTGTTTGGGCCTTGATGGGTGTAATTCACAATCATTTCTGCTCTGGCAAGAAACCCTGAGAAAGAATCTGTCCCTCCCAGATTGATTTTTTTTCTTTTTTCTGAATAACAAATGAGACCATATTTTGCTTCATTTCTTACCAGACCTTAAATTGCTAGGTGGCTCTTGAGACAAACTGAGACCTGGGCAAGACCTTTATTTAAAGAGGACAAGGTATCCCACTGCCTCTGGAGCAACCTCCAGTCATCCTGATCTGTGCCTTGCCACTGGACACATATGGCTCTGGAGGAGAGTGAGGCTGGTGACTTTGTACAGCCCTGCCTCAATGACATCCAATTCATTTTCAAGTCAAGGCATCACCCTCAAGTTGTCATTGGTCCTCTCTGAGAATGAAGGACAAGCAATCTGTCCCTAGGAGAAGAGCAATAGCGCCCTCACGTGGTCAGAGGCAGGAGGAAGAAGAGGCCTTCGTCTTCCTCATTCTTTTTTAAAGATCCAGCAACAAGAATTGTTAGAGTTAGAATGTTAGATATTTTCACTGCTGTACTTAGAGCTCTTAGGGCAACCCTTATCATGCGAAGAGACAAGAGTAGATGCAGCACCTTAGTTACATGCATGTTGGTTTTTTCTGAGGCCTGAACCTATACTTGAGCATTAATAAAGCCCAAGTTTTAATCTGCATAAGCTCTGCATTGTGGGAAGTTGGCAGCAGTTACCCACCACTTGAACTCAGAAAAGAGCTGTTTCTCTCCTGACACTAGTTTTCTAGGTGTCATACACCTTGCTCCTCTCCATGTACTAAGGAGCAGTGACATTGGCCTCCATATTGTTTGTCACATGTGAATCTCCATCTCCTGACTCTGCATGTTCACTGGTTCCCACCACTGCCCCTCCTCACCCATTCCTTAAATGCTCTCCTTCCTTATCTTAGTCTCCTGATTTCACTGATTTCAAGCTTTCCTTGTTTCATTATCTGTTTATTTCTTCCAATTTACCTTGTATATAGATTTTACGTAGGAAACAAATGGGCTTTTAAGAACCTGCTTAGTTGGAGGTGCAAATATTATCTCCTCAGATCCTAACAACAACCCTGCTCTGTAGGTCACAATGATGGGGAAATCTGAACCCCTCAAAGGAGAGGCCCTTGAACTTCCCTACGCATTTCAGGAACCCAGCATCTGGCCCACTCATCTACCTCAATTACTTAACACTCCTTCATCCCATCTAGGCTCCTTTCTCCATTACTTCCAGACCACCCTAGGCTACTTGTAACTGCCAGATTTCATTCAGATGCTCCCCTAGTCTTTCTGTATAAAAGTATCAGTCCCAACCTTATCAAATGCAGATTCTTCAGATCTAGCCTACTTGTATTGGTTTCACAAACAGCACAGACTCACTAGGTGGCTGGCTTCTATTGATGATACTTGATACTTAGACTAAAAGGTCTGAGTGGATGAATTCTTTTTTTTTTTTTTTTCATTTTTAACAGTTTATAACAGATAAAACAATTCAAACTTTTGGTCAGGTGATACTTCTTTTTAAAGCATTCACAATATGGACCACAAAAGAATTTTTTTTAAACATTAGCCAACTGAGACACAAATATATGTATGTTGCTAACTTCACAAACTCTTGACCTAATTGTCTCTCCACATATCACTAAGAATTAAAGGACCCTAACTTGTTGTTGGTCTGAAGTCCTATGCCTAATAGCTTAATTTTAGACAACCTTGGATGTTCCCCTATCCGTAATCTGTAATTGAATAGATCTGGTATTAAGCTTATAAACCTTTTGACTATAGGAAATTGCCACCAAGAGTAGGGATATTGCAGGGATACAATATCTCCCCAACTTCATGTCAATTTCAGGCACGATTAGATTGTCCACTTGCATTCAGTCAGGCTTCAAGTCTGCCAGGTGTCAGTGGGGAAATTGAGTGAGTGGATGAATTCCTTTGAGAAGGACCCCTACACTGCACCTTTGGATTTGAGGATACCTAGCACACCTAGACTGCAACACTATCAATTCCTTTTTTTTATGGAGGAGAAAACTGAGGCTAGATCTGACTGACTCCAGGCCAATTAGCCTATCCCCCTGTATCTCCTTGTGATTATGCATTGTTTGGGTGTATGTGTGGGTGTAGGGGAGGAGGTGGTGGTGGTGTAATTGCTTGCAAATTGTCTATTTTCTTTTCACATTATGGGAATCCCAAGAACCTACCAGTTGCTTGGAAAAGACCAGATGCTTAACAAAAGCTTGTTGACTTAAATATTTGACCAAATCCTTTAAATGTGAGCTCCTTATGGGCAAGGGTTGTTTGGCCTTCCTTGGTACCCCCTGTATCTAACACCAAGACTGGCACGCAATCAGGGCTTGTTGAATTGACCTGATAGAGTGCCTGGACAATGAGGATTGCAGTCATTTTCTTATTTTCTGCATTCCAACATCTGTCAATTTTACTCAGTTTGTTGGTTTATTCAATTTGAAATTGAGTTGCTTCAAAGATGTAGTAATTCTCAGATATATTACTCGAGATGAAGTTTCATAATTTTCATAATCAGTTGCCAGGCAAATTCTCACAAAACTTGGATATAATAAACAAATGTGCAAGCTCCCCCTCCCCAAACCTTACTTTGGCTATTTGACTTAATTACTCAGTAAAACATTTCATTACTTGGGAACTGGAAGACCTGAACTTTCAGCAGCTTCTGTCCCAGGGCTGATAAGCTTTTGTAACCCAAAGCATTTGCTCAATCCCCAAGGAACTCCCCAGTTAAGGAGTATCTATGTCTTCTCCACTTTTCCCAAAAGTTAAGTTATCTTCATTTTGTAAACTAAATATATCCAATTAAATACTTAGCAGTTTTTCAACATTGTAGTCACATTCTTTAACAGTTTAATTCATCATTTCATAGCATCCAGATCAAAAGACAAGTTGATTTCCTAAGGGTACAATTGCTTCACCCACTAGGTATGATTTTTAAAAGTGACATTTCTAATCCAATAATTTCCAGAATCACAATGATGGGATGCTTGGGAACATGTACTTGGGCCCCAATTCTGAAATCACATTTCTCTCTATAGCCTCCAAATACTATCCCAGGCACTTCCTCCCCAGCCCAAGGAAACCACCTATCCAGCAGCAACCACTGTCTCCCTTCCTGCTAAGGCAGCCAGGTGCAACTGCAGAACTTATCAGTCTGATCCCATTGCTCACTGACTGAACGGGCTGTGCACTGGGTCATGACAACATTGACTACTCACTGACTGATCGTACGTATCCTAGACTGAGACATAGGTACACTTCCTTACATTTACCTTGTCTAACAAGACTTTGATGAGAGTAACCTGACATTTCTGAGCCAGACCAGACCTTTAGTCGACTTAGTGATTTTTCAGGCCTAAAAGAACACCCTTAGACAGCACCCCCCTTGGGGTATTTCCTGAGGAACTCTAAGTAAAATACCTGTGCAGTAAATCTCAAAAGTGCATGTTCCTTTAAGAACTAACCACTCCTTAACCACTCCCTAATTCTACCCCAAAACACCTACTTAGCATATTTGGCACATGTTTCACTATAGAATATCCTATATAAACTTTTAATAAGGTTGCAGGTTCCCTAAGAACTCCTGCCCTCTGAAAAGCATAATAAATGTTTACCTTGATGTCAACAATGCTTGAGTCTGTGAATTCCTTCCAGGCTGCCTGCCCTTGGTACACTGGTCTTTGTGATGATCCCACCCCACCCCTTCCAGCACTCATCAACAATAAAGTTTTGAAGCATCATAATAACAAAAGTAACATTACAAATTTAAAACAAATCTTATTGTTTTGACGATAAAAACTTAAAACAAAAACATGTTGCCATTCAAATGATAATTCAGTTGAAAAGTTTCCAAATTATTGACTTACACAATCACTTTGTCCAGCTATGATTTTAACACTCTAGACAGATTGTTGTGCTTTATCAAAATATTTATACCAGAACATTTTGTTCCAGCAAAGAACAAAGTGAATACCCATCAGCTGTTGAATAGCTGAAGAAGTTACAGTACATTAATTAAAAGGAGTATTATTGAAGAATAATGAGAAACATCAGGATTTCGCAAGGAAAAGCTCTATTTTTAGAGATTTAATCACAGTAAATATCTTTGAATGTTTAAAGAGGCCTCCTATACTGCAAAATCTAATGAGGTCTTGAGCAAGAGACAATCCTGTTAATTAGAGTCCTAAGTTTTATCTCCAGCAAGATTTTTCCAATGTATACACATATACAGTTCAAGTTCAAAGAATACCATTCTTTGACAGTAACAATTAAGTCGTCCAATCCCTGACTCCAAAGAGGCCAAAACTGTTGAGTTTTATGAAACCATAAAACTGTACAACATTTTCTAAGGAAAAGGCAGAGGGGGGTTCTACACAATTTGGAAAAACATGATCTGGAGCTGACTGAGGCTCAGATCCTGAGGTGATTATTGCGAAATACAGACTCAAATAGAAGAAAACCATTAGACCCTAAAGATATGATCGAAATAGCATGGCTTACAGGTAGGAATTCAAAGGGATGCATGGATTTAGGGGATCAGATCTGGTAGATAAAACATCCTGAAGAGCCATTGACTGAGATTCTTAACATTGTACAGGAAGCAAGAACTAAATATATCACAAAGAAAAAGAACAAAGCCAAATGGCTGTTTGATGAGGCCTTACAAATAGCTGAGGAATGAAGGAAAGGGAAAGAAAAGGTAGATTTCCTCAAACGAATTCATAATTTGTGAGAATATCAAGGAGAAATAAGGTTTTCTTAAATGACCATGGCAAAGAAATAGAAGAAAACAATTGAATGGGAAAGACAAGAGTCCTTTTCAAGAAACACTGAGTTATCAAGGGAGTATTTCCTGAAAATATTGACATGAGGACTTCTGGAACCAAGGTGTCAAGGTGAGGCAATCACTTGTCTATGCTCTTTCAAATTCCCTTGAAAACAACCTTGCAGTAATGATTCAGAACCAATTTTAGAGTGCTGAACCACATTACTAGCCTAGGACAGCTTAAAGGGTGAACAGGAAAGATATCTCTCCCTAGAGTGGCAGAGTGTACTAAAGTCAGGAACCAATGGAAAGATTCATCCTAGGGGGTCATGGCATATTTTAGGGAAGTCATGAGAAACTCTGCGGTTTTTGAGATAAATTCAATTTCTTTCTGGAGCTTCATGCACTATATGAAATATACGATCTCTGCTAAGGTCTGTACTCCAGGGAAAGACCATATCCCATTAATTAAATCCTTAAGTCTTATCTCCAGGAAGATTTCTCCAAAGCACACATTGGAGTACACAAACAAAAAAATTTAAGAGCCTCAGGTGATGACCTTCCTACCATTACTGCTTTTATAAGACTTCCTTGTAGTGTGAATAATGTGGTATCTAGTGACCTGCCTCTTCCAGGAAAAGGCTGGTCTTCATTGAGCACATTCATAAATCTCGCCACTAGGAATCCTTCATGTAAAGGATGAGACGATCTCTGGTTGCAGACCTTCCCTGAGTCCAGATAGGGTTTGTTCATGAGGTGAAATTTCTGATGTCTAACAAGCTCAATAGTCCATATGAATGTTTTTCCCCATTCATTAAAGGAATATGGTTTCTATTTCAGGTGAATTCTGATGGAAATAAAGGGATGACCTTAGCCCTTACACTTTTCATATTATTTTAATGACATATGTCCTCTAGAATGGATTCTCTGATGTGAGACAAAAGAATATTTCTCCCATATAAAGAAACAATTAGGGAATTAGAACTAAGCTCTTCCCCCATTTCCTCATTCAGAAACTGACCACTGTGATTCAGCCAGCCTTTGAAGGGCAGGGCTGATGATCAGATGAAAACTTGGGTAAGACTTATTCAACTGGGAAAATTTAGATCTGACCTAAATTTAAAGAGTTTTTATTCTAGGTGAACTCTGGCCCATTGTATTTTTGTCAAACAGGGCTATGGGGAAGTGGATCTTTCTGGTCCAGACTGCCCCAGGCCATGGTGATCTGGACAGAAATAAGTCTCTTTGTCCAAAACTGAGTGAAGATTCATGCCTCCCCTCATTAGAATAAGTCAAAATCTCATTATAATACTCCTTCTGATTAAGTTTCAACTAATCAGAATTAATGTAGGCCTGAAGGTAACTCCCGCTTATCTAAGGAAATATAAATGTTGAAAGGTCTCCATGATTCATCTTTAGTTTGTAAGAGATAGTTAAATGACCATTGTTTTATTAATTATTAATTGGCCATAATTAAATAATTACCCAGAAATTGCGTCTCTGCAAATTTGAATTCAAGAAAATTGTACGATAATGTGATAGTGTATATAAAAAGTTTTATGGCATCATGTATCTCTCCACTATGGATTCTGTTATGTGCATCAAGTAGTGAGCTGAGTTCTGAAAGCCTTTCCACAGACTAAATTCATAAGGTTTCTCTCCAGTATGTAACTGAAAACCTTTCCACATTCATCGCATTTTTAAGATTTCTCTGCAGTATGGATTCTCTGATGTAGAATGAGTTTGAAGTTCTCTCTGAAAGCTTTACCACACTGATTGCATTCATAAGGTGTCTCTCCAGTGCGGATTCTCTGGTGTACAGTAAGACGCCAGTTTCTTCTGAAAGCCTTTCCACACTGATTACATTCGTAAGGTTTCCCTCCAGTGTGGATTCTCTGATGTGAAGAAAGAGTGGAGCTCTCTCTGAAAGCCTTTCCACACTGATTACATTCATAAGGTTTCTCTCCAGTGTGGATTCTCTGATGTGAAGAAAGAGTGGAGCTGTCTCTGAAAGCCTTTCCACACTGATTACATTCATAAGGTTTCTCTCCAGTGTGGATTCTATGATGTGTAGCTAGAGTGGAGCTCTTTCTGAAAGCCTTTCCACACTGACTGCATTCATAAGGCTTCTCTCCAGAGTGGATACGCTGATGTTCCGCAAGATTGGAACTCTGTCTGAAAGTCTTTCCACAACGATTACATTCATAAGGTTTCTCTCCAGTGTGGATTCTCTGATGTACAGCAAGACTGGAGCTGGAACTCAAAGATTTTCCACACTGATTGCATTCATAAGGTTTCTCTCCAATGTGGATTCTCTGATGCACAGCAAGAGTGGAGCTAGAACTGAAAACCTTTCCACATTCATTACATTCATAAGCTTTCCCTCCAGTGTGGATTCTCTGATGCACAGCAAGAGTGGAGCTAGAACTGAAAACCTTTCCACATCCATTACATTCATAAGGTTTCTCTCCAGTGTGGATACTCTGATGTGCAGCAAGATTGGAGCTCCTTGTGAAAGTCTTTCCACATTGATTGCATTCATAAGTTTTCTCCCCAGAAAGGATTTTCCGATGTACAATAAGATGGCCTTTAAATCTGAATCCATTTCCACAATGATTACATTCACAAGACTTCTCACCATTGTGGATTCTCTGATGTGGAGTAAGACTGGAGTTCTGTGAGAATGCCTTTTCAAGTTTATCATATACATAAGGTTGCTCTTTGGTCTCCATGCTCTGATGTACAGCAAACTACAGCTGCAACTCCCGGCCTTTCCACATCAATTCCATTCATGAGGTTTTGTCTTCCTGTGAATACTGTGATGAATAAGGAAGGATGAGTGTTCACTAAAAAGTACACCATACTCACGACACTCATGTGGTTTCTCTCCAGGAGGAATTTTTTGACAGCAAATCAGAGATGACTGTTGACTCATGTTTTTCCCACAATGAGGACAACCATAAAGTTTTTCTCCTGTGCGGATTCCATCATTTGTAGCACAGATTTGTTTTTCAGTAAAGTCACAGAGACCAGCACTCATGAGGGTTTCTTGGTGTGTTTCCTTCACAGAAATCCTTGGCTTCTTAGTAGTCTCTTTGATTCCAGATCTAATCATTCCTTCTGCAAAAAACAGACAGTAAAACATATACACAGAGACACATGTATACAGATATATAATTAGAAACCTTGCCCTCCATTGCAAGAAAATAAACTGATCTACATGATCCTTTCCCAGGTGAAGAAAAAAGCCTTAAAAGACAGAAACATGATTGTCTTAAAATGCCATTAGCTCAAATTTGCAGGATAACTTGACTTACAAAGAGCTTCACAGACAATCGTATCGGATCCGCAGAAATACCTGTGAAACTGGCAGACCCAGCATTCTTATTACAACCTCAAGTCAGGCCATGAACTCAGAATGGCTGAGTGACCTGAAAAGTATCCCTGCAGCTGAGACTAGACCACCAACCCTGCAAGTGGACATGTTCTGTCCATGGAACTAGAAGGCCCTTCTCCATGGCACTTACTTTTATTCTACCTTTTTTTAAGAAAAATTGTTTTCTTTTAGTATATTTGACTTTTTGCTCCCTCCCTTTAAGTCTTCCTATTCTCTGAGACAAAATATATTGAAATTACACCAATTCATAAGCCTAGAATGGGTTTTTAAGTTGAAGGGAAATGAAGAGTCAATCAGTGTGGTAACCTTCTCTATTGCCTTATTTTAAGAAAAAGCCATGGCACCTACCAACCTGGAGCAATTACAACTCTGATGAGTCAACAGCCAGCAACACTGGACCAGAACCACCACCAGAAAGATTAGGACTCACTGAAGGCTGGGAAATAGGTAGCTTTTACTACCAATGAAATATTTCCAAATTAAAATATGTACTGTTAAGAAGCAAAATAGTATTCTCTATGTAATATACAACAGTATATTAGAAGCATAACTTTTATATGCACTGAAAAAAGAAAATTTCAGGTGACTCACTTGCTTGCAATATTTGCTTTACCACAAGGTCTGGAACTGATTTTACAATATGGCTGAGGTGTACCTGGATTTTTTCTCATACTTGTCTTGATTTTGAATCTTCCCTAATCCTATTCTCCTTAAACTATTACTAATTTCACTCCTTGAGTTCCCCTTTATTCCAGTGTATCCCACTAAACTAGATAGCTTTCCACTCCCAAACACTCTCCTTTCCCTAGATCAGCTAAGAGCAATGTTCCTGATCTGTTGTTTCTTCTCAATCATTTCCATGTTTTGGTGACAGATTGGCAGTTCCTTGACAGTAGGAACCGGCTTTTCCTTTCCCAAAACTTGGTGAGATGCCTAGAAAACTGGAGGTACTTAATTCATGCTTATTGACTGACTACCAGGGACCATGACTGACAGCAGGCCTCAGCTTCCATCTCAGTCCCTATATTCTGGTGTCTATCTTATTTGTCAAATGCAGCTTCTGGCCCCAGCCCTGTTTCTCTCCTTTTTGCACCTTATCTCCTATTTCAGTGAACTTTCTCTAGTTCAAACCCTGATGGGACCTGACCAGGTCCATAGTGAAGACTGCAGAGACTTCTTTTAAGGCTCCTAAAGAATCTCTTACTGTGGAATACCTGGGAATTTCTACTACCCACTTCATCAGACTGAGGGTGGCTGTCAAATTCAATGAATTTGCCAAACAATTCTGCAAGAAGGGTCCAAAGATTGAGCCTTAGAGATCAAGGAAGGGACATGGATTGATGATTTAGGTAAAGCATATCCTAGGATTAATTCTAAGTGAGTGACACATAGCTAAAAATCTCTGAGAAAGAATCCCAGGTCAGGTGTTCCTGCCCCCAAATCTAGCACTTGCATTGCCCCAAGAACCAGAGTCACAGCTCTCATATACCTGCTTTCACCTCACTCACCTGCACAGCAGCTCCTCAGGCCTTCTTGTTCCAGCATCTGTGGTATTTCCCTTTCCTCCAAATAAAAAGCCAAATATTCTCTGGGAACTGGAAGCCCTAAGAATGTGGAATAAGGAATGAACATGGAGAAAAACTTATAATTGATTTCTCTTTAAGGAAAATAGTGTACATACAAAGCTGCTCCATTTTGAGAATCACTCCATCATGCTCACACATATCTGATTTATTCTTCATGCTTAATGCTTGTAATGTAAGTAACTAAAAAAAGAATGTGCCAGATCAGCATTAAGCTCCAGAAAATTAGAGCTTGATGAATCAGTTTTGCCTTTGTCTCCCATCCAACCATGAAACCTATAAAAACCTGGTTACTGTTCCTTCAAGGAATCATTGCCTTTCATGGTCAGATTCTCCTTTTGGGGAACTCAATGAATCTTAAGTCAAATTCAAATGCTTAACCAGTCCCTTATTCCTACCATGGATAGCGGCATAAGAGCAAGGAGCACAGGATGGTTCTCAGACCTCTATAAGCATGGTTTAATAGCATTTATTTCTAAGAACTTTGGGGAAAGGTGGGCAAGAAGGTCATGGAGCCAACTGAGAATAAGAAAATTTGATTATAGTGCACCTTCTTTATAGGAAGATGGCCTCATTGTAGAATTTCCATTATCTAGAAATTAGAGGCAGCTGGTAGTGCAGAGGAGAGAGTCCTGGGACGAGAATGAGGAAGGCTAGGATTTAAATCCAGCCTCAGACAAGTTACTAACTGTGTGTCTCTGGAAAAGTCACTTAACCTCTATTTGCTTCAGTTTTCTCAAATTTCAGATGGGGATAATAATACCAGCTAATAACATAATATTGTAAAGCTAACACTTAACACAACAGCTGATGAACAGCAGGTGAAGAGAAAGGCTTATTGCCCTCTGTCCTTTCCACCACCTGTACTGCATAGTGGAGGTAATTTAAAGAAAGATTAAGGACAAATGTGTGACACTTGGCACAATCAGAAACTGAGAATTATAAATTGATGCTTCTCAAAAAGGAGGATATCTGAAATAATTGGCCCATCCCAAAAAGGAAGAATGTACAAAAGAAAGCAGACTGAGCACTTTTCAGAGATTTGGCACAAAAACTTAATGTCCAGGGAGAGGTTGGGCTAATAATCCAGAAGATTAGTTATACAACTGAGATGCTTCAACACTGACCCAATCTTTGACCTCAAATTACCTAGAATTGCCAAGGGACAGCTACAGGAGCAACAACTGAACAGGTATGTTATCTTCACACAATCTACTCACCTTCTAGAGGAAAACCAGGCAGAAGGAGGACAGAAGAACACCCCATTTCCCTTCCTAGTAACTGATAAATGACCCAAAGCCAGCATGAGGGATAAATATATTGCCTTTGATAGCAGAGGGGCCAGGGGAAATGTCCTTACCCAAGGAGAGTAGGTTGTGGGCATTCTCCAGCATGACCTCCTTGTAAAACTCCTTCTGAGGGTGGTCTAAGAGGTCCCATTCCTCTGGGGTGAAGTCCACAGACACATCCTGGAATGTCACCAGCTCCTAAACCACCGAGTCACAAGATTTAGACCTGAAAAAGACTCCAGAATTCAGGCAGTCTAACCCTCATCAAGGGAGAAGAGGAAACTGACCTAAAAGTCATATCCTTGTTGAGTAAGAGAGTCAATACTTAAAACCATAGTCACTAAGAGGTCATTGAAAATTGAGAAAATTATTTGATATGATCAGTTGGAATAAACCTGAGGAATATCTTACTATGGAATCTGGGACAAATTGTCAGTGTTATGTGTGATTTTCAAAGAACTCAGGAGGAGAAAGAGAGAAATGTGAAATTTCTTCCATATTTGAACTGATAAAAACAATGTTCTAAATAATATTATGTCAGGTTTGTGAGAAGCTGGCAAGTAGAGTGTATTCTGGGGTATGAGGGGGAGAATGAATGTTTGATTAGAGGAGAGATAAGAAAAATATCTAATTACCTCGGAGCCTGAATCAAAGTTTTGTCTAGGTAAAACATGAAAACGATTCATAAGAGATACTTAATTACAACCTGGATTGAACTGAGGGAGATGACTTTTTAGCCAAGTGAAGGAGAATAATCTGTCATTGCATTGGGTCTTGATGCTGCCCTAGGTATAACCTGTCATAGTCTAAACATCTTATGCCTTCTCTTCATGACTGCTTTCATTTGTCAATACCTTATTATATCATTATTAAAATGTTCAGTTATATAGTTGTCCATTTTTGCTGATTTTTATGTTCAAAGTACACTAAAATGATGTCAATATGTAAGGGTGAAAGTACAATGTTTCTGACCATGGATGATCAGACTAAAAGAGGCCAGAAGGCTTTACCACAGGCTGGGAACAAATACTCCACAGGAATATTTGAGGTGGAGATGCCTGTCAATTTGCACATCTCACTATTCTTTTGAAATACTGCAATTCTACTTTTCTTGCACAGCACAGCATGTTCTTTGATGGCGATAAGCTATGCTGGGTAGTTCTTTGCCACTGTCTCCCATATCTCACCATTGATTACAAAATTCTTCAGAGACCTTGGGAATGCCCTTGTATTATGTCTTCTGACCAAATTGTGAGTGTCTTCTTTGCATGTGTTCTCCATGAAATAGTCTTTTAGGAAAACATACTTTTGGCATTTCAACAACATGGCCAGTCCATCAGAGTTGTGCTCTCTGCAGTAGAATATGAATGATAGGTAATCTAACATGAGAGAGCCAGAGTCCAGTACTATGCCAGGTGACCTTCAGAATCTTACTAAGATAATTCAGTTGGAATTCAAAGAAGATTCGCAATTTCTCCATTTGCTGCAGTCAATGGATTGTGCCATGCTGAATAGTGGAGAATCTCTATTTTCTTTGTTTACATTTTCTGAAAAATGATTTCACCTTACTACATGTGTTTTTTAAATGATAATGCCACCTTACTGAAGTTGGAGTTGGATATACCTTTTTCTGGAGTGGGAGCAGTGAAGGTGAGCACCTTGAAACTGGAGTGGGTTTCGCAATCAAAACAACAACAGCAGTGGTCACTTCCTGCTGAAGACTTGTGCATCACATTACCTTCTCATCACCAACACTGTCTGCCATTTACCTAAACGCAATAAAACTTCATGGAGGAAGCCTTGCAGCAAACATTGGCATCTAATACACTAGGTGACTGTAAGGAGAAGGGATAGGCAAGATGTAAGAGTGACAGAGGCAATGTGTGGTACAGAGTGCTGCACTAATCATAGACTTATCCTTTCCAAGCTAAAAATTTGCATTCCTCAAAAGCACTACACCCAAGGCAAAATGAATACCAGAAGAATTAATCTCAACCAGTTAGAGCTCTTCTCTGAGCGTCAACAGTTTGTTGCTGCCTTGGAGGGAAAGTTGAGCCAATACACAGTTGGCAACAGTGGAGCAGAAAAGGAGTGGGCAGCTTTCAGAGATTTGCTGTACAGCACTGCATTTGCTCATCTGGGTCAGAACACTCACAAACACCAAGACTGGTTTGATGAAAGTGATGTGAAAATTCAGAAGCTGCTAAAGGAAAAACAAGTATTCCACAAGATGTACCAGCAGGACAGCTCATTCACTTCTAAGGAAGTAGCATTTAATTCCATCATAAGCAAAGTATAAGCAAAGCTTAGAGAGATGCAGGATTCCTGGCTCAGTAAGAAGGCAGATGAAATTCAGTTTTGTGCTGATAGTAACAATCCAAAATGCTTTTATGATTCCCTGAAAGATATTTATGGGCCAAAAACCTATGGTGTATCACAACTAATCAGGGCTGATGGAGCCACATTGATTAGTGATAAGGACGTGATCCTAGAGAGATGCACTTCACAATTCCATAGTGTTTTCAACACACCATCATCAATCAATGCTGAGGTGGCTGACCATTTAACTCAGATTGAAGTCAATCCCTCCTTAACTGAACTTCCAATTGAAGAAGAGGTTTAGAGGGCCATTAGGCTTATTTCATGTGGTAAAGCACCTGGTGCTGATTCTATTCTAGCTGAGATTTGAAAGGTAGGGGGATCATCGCTCCTAAAGGGTGACTGAATTTTTCCAGGTTATATGGCAAGAGGAGGTTATCACCCAGGAGTTCAAGGATGCCTCCATTCTCCATCTCTATAAGGGTAAAGGGAACAGATTGTTCTGTGACAATCACAGGGGGATCTGTCTCTGAGTCATTGCTGGCAAAATTCTTGAAAGGGTCCTCCTTAATAGGCTGAGCCTTCACGTAGAAGATAGTCATACATCTGAGAGCCAATGAGGTTTCAGAAAGGGCCAAAGAAGAGTAGATATAGTGTTTGCTGCCCCACAACTCCAGGAGAAATGCCAGAAGCAGAAAAGAGGTCTGTACACAATGTTTGTAGATCTGATCAAGGCCTTTGATACTGTTAGTCGTGAATGGAAAATTACATCAAAATTTGGTTGCCCAGAGAAGTTTATCACCATTGTACATCAGTCTCATGATGGCATGTTTCTCCAGGTTCTGGATAATGGACAATATTCTTGTGCCTTCCCAGTCAACAATGGAGTGAAACAGGGCTGTGCTTGATCCCATGCTTTTTAGCATGATGTTTTCAGCCATGTTGACAAATGTTTTCAATGAGGATGAACACAGCATCAAGGTCAACTACTGTACTGATGGCAAGTTCTTCAATCTGAAAAGGTTATAAGTGAAGACCAAAGTTGAGGGAGTGTTGGTGCATGATTTTCTCTTTGCACAAGACCGTGCACTCAATGCAGCCTCTGAAGCTGAGATGCAACAACATAAGGATCAATTCTCTGCTTCCTGTGCTAATTTTGGCTTCATAATTAACACCAAGAAAAGACAGGTGCTCCATCAGCCACCATCACACCATCCATATGTGGAACCATCGGTTACAACAAATGGAGAAGTTTTGAATGCTGTGGATAAGTCCACTTATCTTAGCAATGTACTTTCCAGGGATGTACACACTGACAATGAAGTTGATGCATACATTGCCAGCTAGTTCAGTGTCTGGGAGGCTCCAAAGAAAAGTTTGAGAGAGAAGAGGTATTAGACTGAAGATCTACAGAGCCATTGTGCTGGCCTCATTGTTATATGCTTGTGGAACATGTACAATCTACCAGCACCATGCAAAGAAACTGAATTGTTTCCATTTGAACAGTTTTAGGAAGATTCTGAGGATCACCTGGCAGGATTAGGTAGCAGACACTGACGTCCTTCCTCTAGCTGAACAGTCACGTATTCAAATTGGGCTTCAGAGAGTGCAACTCCCATGGGCTGGCCACATTGTTTGAATGCAAAATGTATGCTTGCCAAAAAGACTATTTTGTGGAGAACTTGCATGGGGCAGGTGATCACATGGTGGCCAGAAGAGATGATGCAAGGATACTTTCACGAACTCTGGATTTGACTGTGCAACGTGTGAGGCACTAGTACAGGACGGGTCAGCATAGCGTGCCCACATCAGAAAGGGTGCTGTGGTCTTTGAGCAAAGCAGAATTGAGACAGCACAAAGTAAACTCAAGATGTGCCAATTTGGAATATCCACCCCAAATCTTCACAGGGATTATCTGTGCCCAACCTGTGGTAGAACATTCTGAGCTGGTATTGGTCTGATCAGCCACAGCTGGACACACTGAAATTTTACTTTATCATGGTGATGTCATGTTGGTCCTCTTTGACTACAAGGGACAACAACCAAGTAAGCAATAACACATAGGTTACACATGTGCAATCATGTAAAACATTTCTGTATTAGTTACTTTGTACAGAAAGACTTGGGGTAAAAAAAGAAAAAGAATGTAAGATAAAAGGTGACAAATAGCATGCTCCAGGCTGTATGCAAACAATATCAGTCCTTTCTCTGGAGGTAGATAGTAGGCTTTGGCATTGGTCCTTTGAGCATTTTCTTGGGTCACTGTATTGCTGAGAATAGTTAAGTTATTCACAGTTCTTCACTGAACCATACTGCTGTTACTGTATATAATGTTCTGCTGCTTCTGTTCACTTCTTTTTGCATCAGTTCAAGTAAGTCTTTCAAGATTTTTTTTAAATCATCCTCCTAGTCATTTCTTATTGCACAACAATACCCCATTACAATTACAGACCAGAGATTGTTTAGCCATCCTCCCACTGATGGGCAGCTATTCAATTTCCCATTCCCAGCCAACATGATAAGAGCTGCCGAAAATATTTTTGTAGAAATAGGCCCTTGGGTTTGGGTTAATCATATACCACATTACTGGGGTCCTTTAATATAAGATACTTTATACCAATCTATTACATTGATCCATCACTTTAATTCTTAGCCAGTACCACACTGTTTTGATAATTATGGCTTTAAAACCAGTTTGAAATCTGCTAGGATCAGACCACCTTCTTCATTTTTTGTTGATTCCCTTGATTCCCTCATCCATTGAGTAAACTTGTATTTTCTTGTTGTAACTATCAGGTCAAAATTACCACAAGCATCAGAGAATGGAGCCATATGCTGTTCCTTAGTTAAACAGAAATAAGAGTAATGGTAGAAGGTTCATAGATTTAAAAAAAGATTTAAAAAACGAGTAAAATTTAATTAGAGGTTGTATTTCAGCTAATTTATCAGAAAGATATTGACAGTTTCCTCAAGAGAAATAAAAGATCTAAACATACCTCTAGAATTCTGGAAACTTGGGAAGAAAAAAGCCAAAAAACCCAAACCATATGCAGGAGAGATGAGCCAAATTTGATAATGCCTTCATAGTTGGAAACAGTCCTTTATATTTCCAGTCTGCTCCATGCACAATGAATGTTTGGTGTATGTGCTTGCGATTTGTTGGTCTTACATTCCCATATAAGGATATGATTCAAGTTGTCAGAGATTCTGATATTTGGGAATAACTTTCCACCAAAATTATCCTTTATACTTAATCATAGTGATTTCTTCATCAAAACATTCTGACTCATGGTCTATTTTTTAACCTACAATTAAACTTTCACTTCCTTTAATATTTTTCTTTGGAACAGTTAAAGTGTTTATTGGTCATTGAGTTTATAATCCTTGTTTTTCACTAGGGTCTCTAGAGTTACTCTTCTTCATGGCAGAGTAGTCATCACATGGGCTTTCACTTCAGGAAGACAGCCCTCTTATTTATCAATAACTGCTCCTTGATTGCCTAACACCCAATAAGAGATCTTCAAAACCTCTGTCCTTTGCAAGCCTTCCCCATTCATCTCTCCTCAACACAGGATGGGGTTATGAACTCCAACCTTCATTTAAGTAGAAAGCCCATTTCAGACATTTCATTTCTCAGCTGGCTCAACATCTCTGGGGCTCAGCTCTGAGCCCCTGAACAGGGGCTTACTCCAAACTGTTTATCATTTGTGTGTGTGTGTTGTCTTCTTCTGTTAGACTGTCAGGTCCTTGAGGCTAAGAGACTTCTAAAAGCCATCAGGAGAAAAACTTTCAAATGCAATGAAAAGGAAACTGAAATATTTAAGACTATTCCAAACCTACTAGATATGAGGAGGGAATGAAACAATGAGAGACAGCAGTGAAGCTCAGTATGCAGCCCAGGGAGATTTATCCTGAAAATACGTACTTAGCAATGAGGGACAAAAGGGATGTTCACTGATTTAAAAGAAAAAAAAACCAGTCAAATGTCTTTAGAAATCAAATCAGCACTGAAGACATTATTTGTTTCTTTGCACCCACGGAATTTTTGTAAAAAGTAACTGTGGACTAGGGCTGAAAGATACTCAATTATATGTAAAAAGGCAGAAATTATCAATAAAGCCTTTTATTCTATAATAAAATAAGAATGGAAATTGGTTCAAAGACAACAAAAGATTCAAACTCAAATGGAGGATTAAAAACAGTATGTACATATTTAATTCTATAGTCATGAAATGCTGGGTGCAGAGTGGATAGAATGTTGGGCCTGGAGTTAGGAAAATCTGAGTTCAAATTCAGTGCTCCTGGGAAGGGCATTTAACTCTGTTTGCTTCACTATTTTCATCTGAAGAATGAGCTGGAGAAATAAAAACCACTCCAGCATCATTGCCAAGAAAACCCCAAATGGGGTCACAAAGATTTGGACATGGCTGAAAAACAAGAATGTAAGAATGGAGGAGGAAGAGACATCAAACTGTACTGTACAGCATTGGTCAGCAACATCATTGCTATTGGGGGGAGAGAGAGAGAGAGGGAGGGAGAGAGGGAGAGAGAGAAATCAATGGAACAGAACAAACAAGGGAGACTTGGAATCATTAGAACTCAGTAACTCCATGTTTGGCAAAGTGGAAAATAGACTGATTGAGGTAAAAATCCTTATTTAGTTAAAGTAAACACTGTGGAGTCAGGAAGGAAATTAGGACTAGACCAACATCTCATACAATACTCTACAGTACATTCTATATTGATGTCACTGTTGCTGTCAGTTGCTTCAGTCACGTCTGACCCTCCATGACCCCATGTGGTATTTTCTTGGCATACACCTGGTATCTTAAGAGCCAAAGGGTAAAACAGAAATTGAAAGAATCCACCAATCACCTCCTAAAAAAGATCCAAAATGAAAACTGCTAGGAATATTATAGACAAATTCCAGAGCTCCCAGTCCGAGAAAAAAAGAGCATAATCAGCCAGAAAGAAGCAATTCACATGTCATGGAGTCATAGTCAGGCTAACTTTTGTGTTATGAGGAAATTTTACATTAAAAAATAAAAAAATTAGAGGGTATGCAATATGATATTTAGCAAAACAAAGGAACCAGGATGGTGATCAAGAATCACATACTCAGGAAAAGTGAATATAATCCTTCAGGGAAAAGAAAAAATAAACATTCAATAAATAGAGAATATTGAAGCATTCCTAAAGAAATGAACAGAGCTGAACAAAAATTGGGTCTTCAAATACAAGACCCAAGAGAAACATCCAAAGGTAAACAGGAAAGGGAAAACAAAAGGTTCCATAAGGTTAAATTGTTTATATTCTTACATGGGAAGAGGATACCTGTAACTCTGAAGAACTTTATGACTATTAGGGCAATTAGAAGGAGTATACATTGACAGTATACATTAATTGTGATGGGGTGGCATTCAAGAAAACAAGACTAAGGAGTGAGAAAGAGAACTGCACTCCAAGAAGAAGGAAGGGAAAGGTACATGGGGGTGAATTATCTCACATAAAAGAGGCAAAGAAGAGCTATTACAGTGAAGGGGGAACACAGGGGAGGTGGGAATGCAGGGCTTCAGTCTTACTCTTAGAAAAATTGGCTCAGAGGGAATAACATACATGCATAGATGGGTACAGATATCTAACTCATCCTACATGGATGTAGAAAGGGACTTGGTTAAGGGGGGAGGGGAGAGACTGATAAAAGAAGGGTAGACTGGGGGAGGCATTGGTCAGAGGCAAAACACGGGTGAGGAGAGAGGGTAAAAGGTCAAAGAAAGAGAGAGTGAGAAGGGGAAACAGGATGGAGGGATATACACAGGTATCATAGATGCAAATATGAATGCAATTAACTCAACCATAAAATGCATTAATAGATGTAAAACAGGCAAATTTGATTGTACTAAGTTTGAAAGTGTTTTTCTTTCAGAAATAAAATCAATACAACCAAGATTACAGGGGAAGTTGACAACTGGGAAAAAAATTACAGCAAGTATCTCTGATAAAGGCCTCATTTCTCAAATATATAGATAAAGTACTGAGCTCAAATTTATAAGAATGCAAGTCACAACCCAACTGACAAATGGTCAAAGGATATGAATAGGTAGTTTTCAAACAAAGAAATCAAAGCTATTTATAGTCATATAAAAATTCTCTAGAGGACTACTGATTAGAAAAAGGCAACTGAAAACAACTGTCAAATTAAAACCAACCTCACACCTATTAAATGGACTGATAAAACAGAGGAGGGAAATGATAAATATTGCAGGGATATAGGAAAAGTGAGACACTAAGGCGTTGTTGCAGGATTTGTGAACTGATCCACCCATTATGGAAAGTAATGTGGAACTACACTCAAAATGCTATAGAAGGTGGATGCCCTTTGATTCAATAATAACGTTATGAAGTCAGTATCCACAAAATACTTTTTTAAAAAGATAGAAAAGGACCTACTCATATGAGGGTATTTATACTAACTCTTTCTGTGGTGGCATAGTATTAGAAATTGAGGAGATGCGCAGGAATTAGCAAATACCTTTATAAGCTGTAGTATGTGACTGCAATGGAATACTATTGTGTTACAGAACATGACAAGCAGGATGATTTCAGAAAAACCTAGAAAGACTGAAATGAGCTGATGCAGAATAAACAGATGCAGGATGACATTTTACAAAGTAACAGAGATATGGTAACTTAGCTATTATCACTTATATAATAAACTAAGACAATCTGGAAGGATTCATAATGAAAAATGTCATCCCCCCCTCAAAGAAAGAACTGATTCAGAATTTAGACCTAAAGCATACTAGGTTTCACTTACTTTCATTTTTGTTCAATTTTTTCCCCCCATGAAATGACTAATATGGAAATGCTTTAGATGCCAGCAGATTTATAGGATTACAAATGTAGAACCTGTTTTGGATTGCTTATCGTATGCAGGAGGGGTAAGAGGAAGGAGGCAGGTCCAAAACTGACCTCAAAATTTAGGAATAAAAATGTTTTTACTTGTAATTGGGGAAAAATGAAGTATTGTTTTAAAAAAGGCTAAAAGCCAATGGCAGCTAGGTGATACAGTAGATAGAGTGCCAGGCCTGGAGTCAGGAGGATCTGAGTTCAAATTTAGCCTCAGACACTTTCTAGCAACGTGACCCTGGGCAAGTCACTTACTTCCCCGTTTGTCTCAGTTCCTTCTATGTAAAATGTGCTGGAGAAAGAAATGGGGAAACCCTCCAGCATCTCTGCCAAGAAAACCCCAATGTACAGCCAAGAGTCAGACAAGACGAAAACAACTGGAAAACAACAAATAGGTAAATGGTTAAAGGATCTGAACAAAAAATTTTCAGAAGCAACTGACAAGTATTCCCAGCCAATGAAAAAGGCTCCAGATCGCTAAGAAAAGTAAACCACACCCTGAGAATTCATCTCAAAACTGACAAAACTGACAAAACTGACAGCACCAGTTAATATAGGCGGAGCTGTGGGAAGCTGGGCACACAAACACATTGTGGATGGAGCTACGGAATGGGAGAAGATCTTGGGATCTGAATTCAAATGCGGCCTCACACACTGACTCATTGAAATCTGTTGGCCTCAGTTTCCTGAACTGTGAAATAAAGGTAAGAAGAGCACCTGCCCTATAGGCTTGTTGTGAAGATGGTCAAAACTGGATTAGGGGGAGAAAGTAATTCCCTCTGCTGGGTCTTTGCCTTTGAGCCCTATGCCTCTTTCATAAGAACTGAGTGTCTCCTTTAGGACCTCCCTTTCCCCCACTGGAAAAGAAAACTCCCAGAATTTTGCATAGTTCTCCAGACTCAGTCCTTTCCTAAATTCTCTCCAACAAGGGAAGTACTAGGCCCTTAACAAATGCTAATTAAGTAACAGCTAAAGAAGGCATTCATTTCTTTGGCCTAGTCCAAACAAAAGGTAAAGGTCTTCGAAGAGGGGAATGGGACCCAAGACAGCTTAACCTGTCTTCTTGAGCTGTCATATTTTCCAGAAACACAGGACCAGAGTATGCAGGAGGCCAGGAGCACCTCAGCATCTGCTCATAGCATTTACTCCTGTCACCCCTCACTGCCCCCTCAGTGTGCCCTTGATGATGCCCAGCTACAAGACAGTGTGCAACTGACAGATTAACGATTTGTGCAGATCAGACCATGGTGGATAAGCACAGCATCCTGTCTTCCAGGTCTGGAAGGGAGAGTTTGGCCAAAGAGGCAAAGGGGGTGGGGGGGTGGGGCAGTTCTATGGAATTGTGGGGGAGGGGTGCCAGGAATAGATAAAGGAACAAAGACAAGATCCCTACAGAAGAGAGGAATGCTAGAAGAAGGCTGAGGAGGGCAGCCACTGGGGATGAGGGGTAGTTAGTGATTGTGATGCCAATATGCCATGGATTAATTCAAAGGACAGAGAAGAGGATGGTGTTGTTAGGGCTGTTTTCAATTTCCTGCCTATTTCTGTAAAGAAGCAAACATGGGGAGGGGATCACCAGCCTCAGACAATCCTCTTTGTCTCTGGAAATGGCATTCATGGGGGTCAAGTCTGTAGAGAGAGAGCACTCACCTGGGGTGGGGGTCTGCAGCTGTCCAGGGCCATTCCTTCTGGCTCCACACTCCCAGCCTGGGCCAGGCTTTGGTCTTCTGCAGACTGAGCTGGGGAGAGAGAAGGATTCCTGGGCAGGAGGGTTGACTGTGGGGATATACAGGGGGTGAGGCCCTGCCCTCGGGAGAGAGAATGAAGCCAAAAGGTAGGATCAGGTTTCAGGGTCCCACCCTCTCCCATTCCTCTTCTTTCCCCTTCCCCTCCCCAGTTCTCATTCAGATCATCAAGAGGCAGAAGGGGCTTGGGATTCCACATCTGACAAGAGCAGTCAGAGCCTCAATGGCTCCTGAATCAGAGATTTCCCTTTGACTGAGTAGGGGACCAGGAACCTGAAAGGGCAACCCAGCTTCTGACCTTTCCCCCACACCTCCACCTACATACTAAATAATCCCTTCAATTTCCTGTCAAGGTGACCCCCACCCAGTCCAGCCCTTCATTGTGGGTCACCTTGGAATCACCCCAGGCTATTAATCTTCATCCAGGCCCCTTCTCCTCCACCTCAGGATCACTGCAGCCAATTTACCACCCCTCAAACCCATCCCAAATCTTCAAACCATCTTTCCTTTTTCCCTATAAAACTCACTCTTGAGGAGATCAAATGGGCAGATTAAAAAAAAAAATCTTACCCTCCTCTACAGGCAAAACAATCAGCCTTGTCTCTGAATGGAAAAAGGCCTGAGGGGCCCAATTCCTGGGAGGCAGATCCAGGCCTTCATGCGGGCGTTTCCAGGTTCACTCAAGCCTTTCACTTTTATTTCACTCAAGGCAGGATTCCTGGGTCCCTGCGGGTAAGGTGTGAATTTTGTGAAAAGGTGACACAATCTTAAATTGGGGGGTTGAGGGGGCAGCCCCAGACTCTAAAGAAGTGGTCGGGAGCCTGGAAAAGAGCAGCAGGAAGCTTGTCCAGGGACCTGGCTGGGGAGGGAGGATTGCTCCCAGGAGCAATGGAGCTAGAGTCACCACAGGCTCAGAGGGGGAGGATGAGACCCAATGGGATGGACAGCCAGCAGGCCTGTGAGGGGCTGGCTCAGACCTACCTGGCACCTGCACCCACAGAGATGGCCTCCACAAGGCAGAGATCTCAGGTCCAAGAGAAGACAGCGTGATCCAAGATCTGAGGAAAGAAGGCAGAGGGAACTCCAGTCCAACGGTTTAATGCAGAGAGATCTCAGCACAAGTTCCAGTTTTCAGCCAGCACACTCTGAGAGGCTGCTCCCAGCCTCTGAGGCCCCCTTTCTTCCAATTACACCCAGATCCAGGCACTCAGGACCCTATTTCCCTCTCCTTCCCAAGACCTGCCCTCCATCAACTGGATACAGCCTTAACTACTGGGATGACCCCTCTTCTGCCCTAGACTCCACCCAGACCTCCAAACTCCACCCCAGAGCTCCTGTTCCACCTGGACCACCCCCACCAGGCTGGTCAGCTCTGAGGGCTCCTCCTCCCCCATCACCCTCCACCTGATTTCTTATTGGAGGAAAGATTCAGGACTTTAGGAGTTGGGTGGGAGAGAATAAGGCAGAGGCAAGCTGCACGTTTCCAGGCAAACTGGGGATTCCCAGCCAAACCGGGCTGACTTTGAGGATGGGGGTTGCTCAGCAAATGCAGACAGCGGGGTTAGCACATTCTCCTGGTTTGAATTAGAATGTGGCTCATTTCCAGTCTGATCCCAGCAGGATGATTGGGATGTTTGACCAGCTAAGGGTAGATCCACCCTTAAGGTGAAACAGACTTAAAATGTGGCACTTAAGGGCTTGTGTTTAGGAGCTGAAAGAATAAGAATTCGGTGTCACTGGGTCAGAATTACCCTTTGCTCCTCCCTGAATGCAGTCAGCCTAGAGGGTCAGAGGCATAAATGGACAAAGTGCTTTTTCTAAGGTAATTCTCAATAAGATAATCAGCTGAATTGATGTTATTGAACTGGCAATTTTGTTTCATGTATTAACACTGTAACATCTTTTATGTTGTTATTAGGCTCAAAATTTTCTCACATGGGGATCTGGGAGAACCATTGTATATATTTTTAATTTGAAAAAAATTTTTTTAAAGGGACATGCACGTCTTTTTATCTGAATGTTATGAATTTATGACAAACTCTAAGAGAGTGGTTATAATGTTTCCAAACTGTTCTCAATTTAATTGGGTACATTTTACTTTACAATGTATGATTATTTACTCTTGGAGAAAAGTTCCTAGGACCTGGTAAATTCTCCATTCAAGGCAAAACTCAGGACAAGGAGAATTAAAAGGAGTTTGTTATGCTGCGTCAATGTAGAAACACATTGAGGAGTTGATCACCTTAGATCACCAAGGAATTCAAGATGGAACTAATGAGGATTAGGGGACCCCAAAATACTGACACACCGGGTCCTGCTTGAATGAACTCAACACAAGCCTTCTTAAACCAAAGAAAAACAAAGTTTATTAAAGATTCCCCTTACTGGGTTGACTCTTAAAGGAGCCTAAGCATTTGTAACACTTGTATTCACAAGCGGGCCAGAGAGAATCTCAGGTAGACAGTGTGAGTTTGATTGAATGTGAGCACCTTCATGGAGGCAAAATGGACCTTAAATACAGAAAAATACTCAGGGAAGCATCCAAGTGTCTCAAGGTAGTCCCAGGTTCAGAGATCAACCTCATGGAGGATCCTAATGGGAGTGGCTGGTAGTGCAGACAATCCACAAACCAGGCTGGGCAACTTGGACTTTAAGAGAATGCTAAGTAATGGGGAATATGAAGAGGATGCCTGGATCAAAGGAAGAGAATGCTAAATGGTGGTCAGATAGGGAGTATCTAGATAAAACATGAAAAAGATTCATAAGAGATACTTAATTACAACCTGGACTGAACTGAGGAAGATGAGACTTTTCAGCCAAGAGAAGGGGAATTATGCATCATTACATTGGGTCTGGAGGATGCCCTGGATATAACCTGTCATGTCCAAGGCATCTTTCACCTTTTCTGTATGAGTGCTTCCATTTCTCAATAACTTATTATTTCATTATTAAAATATTCATTTGTATAGTTGTTTCTGTTCAAAGCAGCCTAAAATGAAATCACCACGTAAGAGTGAAATTATAATGTTTCTGACCATGAACGATGAGACTAAAAGAGGCCATTAGGCTTTACCACAGGCTGGGAACAGAGTCCACATGAATATTTGGGGTGGAGATGCCTGTCAATTTGCACATCTCACTATTCTTCTGAGATGCTGCAATTATGCTTTGCTTGCACAGCACAGCATGTTCTTTGATGGCAATAAGCTGTGCTGGGTAGTCCTTTGCCACCGTCTCCCATGTCCCACCCCTGATCACAAAATTCTTTAGAGACCTTGGGAATGCCCTTGTATTATGTCTTCTGACCACATTGTGAGTGCCTTCTTTGCATGTGTTCTCCATGAAATAGTCTTTTAGAAAAACATACTTTTGGCATTTCAACAACATGACCAGTCCATCAGAGTTGTGCTCTGCAGTAGAATGTGAATGATTGGCAGTCTAACTTGAGAAAGTCAGAGTCCTGTACCATGGCAGGTGACCTTCAGACTCTTCCTAAGATAATTCAAATGGGATTCAAAGAAGATTCGCAATTTCTCCATTTGCTGCAGTTAATGGATGGTGCCCTGCTGAGTGGTGAAGAACCTCTATTTTCCTTTTTTCCATTTTCAAAAAAAAATATTTCCCCTAACTACGTTTTTTGCTTTTAATTTGTTGTTTTTTTAAAGTTTTCAGTTCCAAATTCTATAACTCTTTCCCTCAATTCCCTACTCTGTAATTTAGATAGTGTAGGTGTAGGGTGTGTTCAGGAAGGACCAGTGCCTTTGGCGTGATGGCTGCCCAGCCCTTTTTGGGACTCTTTCCACCTTTGGTGTCCACCTGTTCCACCTAACTCTCACCTGTGGTTCCAAGAAGCTGCAGCATGTGCATCAGCCACACTCCTGTAAACCATTTCAGCAGACTGGCCAAAACAGGTTGAGGGTAAACAAGGGATCTCAAACCAGTTGGTGAGTTGGGGGGGTGTCTACTCCAAGCACGTGAAGACTTCCTCTGGTGGAATGGGTGGATGAGAACAATTTGTTCCAAAGGCCATGAAGGCAGATGAAGCAGGTGATGTGGAGCACTTAGAGCTTGGTTAGACACTGAAGATGCCAAGGTTATCCACTGCAACCTGACCCAATACCAGCTGTCTTGACTCTGTCCTGCCACTGGACTATGAGGACTCTGGAAGAGAGAGTGAGGCTGATGACTTTATGCAATTCTGCCTTACTTAAATCCAATTTATACATGAATCAAAAGACATCACCCATACTATTTGACTATTATACCTCAAAGTTCTGTGGTGACAGGCAAGTGATAAATCAGGAGGTGGGAATACACAGGGAGCTGTAGTCACAACCCTGCAAACAGGTGTCCCAGGCCACTGGATCCTTTCTCATTGGAAGCAGCAGAGGGACCTGGTAGACCCCTGGGTGTCTGAGCAGCCTTTTAAGGATAGCACTGCTCACCTCTGGTGTGAGGAAGGGGGCTAGAAAAGGTGCCTAAACATTGTCTCCTTACCCAGCCCTGGCCTTATTACCATGGCAAGCAGGGAATCCCACTATGTAGTTGAAACACAAAAAGGATAAACAAAAACGTACAAAAACATCTGCAAAGATGATTCCACTCACCATTGGCACATGGAATGTGTACACAGTAATAGACAACACAAAATCCAGTAGACCTGAAAGAAGAACTGCTCTTGTTGCAAGAGAACTCAACAAGTATAGCATCCAAAGAGCAGCTCTGAGTGAAACAAGGTTGGCAAATGAAGGCCAGCTTACTGAAGCTGGGGCTGGATACAGCGATTTCTGGAGTGGGCACAGTGAAGGGGAGTGCTGTGAAGCTGCCATGGGTTTTGCAATCAAAACTAATCTAATCAGCAAGCTGGTATGCCTGATAAAAGGACTGAAGGACAGGCTCATGACAATGCGATTGCCACTCACAGGAAAACTTCCTGCCACCATCAACAGTGCCAATCCTCCCACCATGACAAACTCTGATGAAATCAAAGACAAATTTTCAGAAAATCTATAGACCCTTATCATCAATGTGCCAAAAGAGGGCAAGATTATAATTCTGAACAACTTTAATGCTAGAGTAGGCTCAGAAGGCAGACTTGACAGGGAGTATGAGGGAGGAATGGAGTTGGAAACAGCAATAGCAGTGACCATTTACTGCTGAAGACTTGTGCATCATATCACCTTCTCATCACCAACACTGTCTTCCATTTACCTAAACACAATAAAACTTCATGGATGCACCCTTGCAGCAAACATTGGCATCTAATAGCCTATGTGATTATAAGGAGAAGGAACAGACAAGATGTGAGAGTGACAAAGGAAATGTGTGGTGCAGAGTGGTGCAGACTGATTGACCATAGACTTATCCTTTTCAAGCTAAATATTCACATTCGTCAAAAGTGCCACCCTCAAGGCAAAATGACTACCAGAAGAATTAATCTCAACAAATTAGAGTTCTTCTTAGAGTGTGCACAGTTTGTTGCTGACTTGGAGGAAAAGTTGAGCCAACACACAGTTGGCAACAGTGGAGGACAAAAGATATGGGCAGCTTTCAGAGATTTGCTGTACAGCACTGCATTTGCTCATCTGGGTCAGAACACTTGCAAACACCAAGACTGGTTTGATGAAAATGATGGGGAAATTCAGAAGCTGCTAAATGAAAAACAAGTATTTCACAAGATGTGCCAGCAGGATAGTTCATCCACTTCTAAATAGGCAACATTTATTTCCATCAAAAGGAAAGTCCAAGCAAAGTTTAGAGAGATGCAGGATTCCTGGCTCAGTAAGAAGATGAAATTCAGTTTTATGCTGATAGTAGCAATCCAAAGTGCTTTTATGATTCCCTGAAAGCTTTGAATGGACCAAAAACCTATGGTGCATCACAACTACTCAGTGCTGATGGGGCCACACTCATCAGTGATAAGGACATGATCCTAGAGAGATGGGCTGAACACTTCCATAGTGTTCTCAACAGACCATCATCAATCAATGCTGAGGTCATTGACCCTTTACCTCAGGTTGAAGTCAATCCCTCCTTAGCTGAACTTCCAACTGAAGAGGTTTAGAGGGCTCAATTAGGCTCCTTTCATGTGGCAAAGCACCTGGTACTAATTCTATTCCAGCTGAGATTTACAAAGTAGGGGGACCCCTGCTCATACAAAAGCTAACTGATTTTTTCCAGGTTACATGCAAGAGGAGGTTAGGAGTTCAAGAATGCCTCCATTGTCCATCTCTAAAAAGGTTAAAGGGAACAGATTGCCCTCGAGAATCACAGGGGGATCTCTCTCTTAGTCATTGCAGGCAAAGTTCTTGCTAGAGTACTCCTTAATGGGTTGATCCTTCACCTGGAAGATGGGGATATACCTGTGAGCCATCGTGGCTACAGAAAGGGTCGAGGAATAGTCAATGTGGTACTTGCTGCTGGACAACTCCAGGACAAATGCCAGGAGCAGAAGAGAGGTCTGTACACAATATTTCCCAGGTTTGGGGTACTGGACAATTCTCTTGTGCCTTCCCAGTCATCAGTGGAGTGAAACAAGTCTGTGTACTTCCCCCATGCTTTTTAGCATGATGTTTTCAGCCATGTTGACAAATGGTTTCAATGAGGATGAAGACAGTATCAAGGACAACTACTGTACTGATGGCAAGTTCTTCAATTTGAAACAGATACAAGCCAAGACTAAAGTGGAGGGAGTGTTGGTGCATGATTTTCTGTTTGCAGAAGACTGTGCACTCAATGCAGCCTCTGAAGCTGAGATGGAACAAAATATGGATCAATTCTCTTCTCCTGTGTTAATTTTGGCCTAATAATTAACACCAAGAAAACACAGGTGCTCCATCAGCCAACATCACACCATCCATATGTGGAACCATCATTTACAACAAATGGAGAAGTTTTGAAAGCTATGGATAAGTTCACTTACCTTGGAGGTACACTTTCCAGGGAAGTACACATTGAAAATGGGGTTGATGTATGCACTGCCAGAGCCAAATCTGATAATGCCTTGATACTTGGGAACAGAGGGGAAAAAGGAGATGGGAGGATTGACTAGAGAAAATTGGCTCCCCAATTTCACCATCAGGTCCCTTTCCAGCAAGGGGGCAGGGCTAGAGGAGGGCATAAGGAAGGAGCGTTTAAACAAGAGATCCTCAAGTATGCTGGGGAAGGGATACGACTGGAGCCATTCCTTAGATTCCCTTTCAATGCCTATGACCCCAGGGGTCAAAGGGCAGGTAGGGCTAGAGTAACTGGTTACAGCAGAGAATTTAGCCTTGTTATGATGGGTAACCTGACCCTCAGCCTTCGTTTTTGCCCAGGACTTGGCAAGAGAGGTGGAGAAAGTGACAGCACTTCCAGCACCTAGACTTTCCAGTGGTTCCAAGTCTTGAGAAGACTGGAGGACAGGGTACTGGGGGGCAGCTCCACCACTTTTCCACCTTGAGGGGCCCTTCAGACAAATGGGACAAAAGCTGTACTGATCCAAAAGAAAAAGGTCTTCGCTTGGGCTTCTACATCATCAACTACTTTGAGCAACTTCTGTCCCAGGGCTTAGATTTGGTAACCCAAAGCATTTGCTCAGTCTCCAAAGAACTCCCCGGAGAAGGAGAATCTACATCTTTTCTACGTTTACCAAAACCTAAATTATTATTTTTCTTTTTTAAATTAAATACCTCCAATTAAATACTTAGCAGTTTTTCAATATAGCAATCACATTCTCTAACAGTTCAATTCACCATTTCACAGCATCCAGATCAAAAGAGAGTTGAATTTCTGAAGAACATAATTGCATCACCCTCTAGGTATGATTTTTAAAGGTAGCATTACTTACCAAATAATTTCCCAAAAACCACAATAAAATTTTGAAGTATAACGAAAATAACATTTCAGATTGAAAACAAATTCTACTGTTCTAATGAGAAAAACTGAAAACAAAAACTTGTTGCCCTTTAAATGAAATCAATTCAGTTGAATATATTCTCCAAATTGTTGACTTACATAGAAAAAAATATTGTCCAGCTATGATCTGAACACTCTAGATGGAGTGTTGTCCATTATAACAATATTTGTACCAGAAAATTTTGTTCCACCAAAGAACAAAATGAGTATCCATCAACTGTTGAACAGCTAAAGAAATTACAGTTTATTAATTCAAAGGAATATTATTGAAGAATAATGAGAAACATCAGGATTTCAAGGAGAAAAGCTGTATTTTTAGGAATTTAATCTGAGTAAATTTGGATATTTAATGAGGTCTCTTACACTGGGAAATCTAATGAGGTCTTGAGCAAGAGATTTAATCTTGTTAATTAGATCCCTAACTTTTATCTCCAGCAAGATTTTCCCAATATATACTTTAGTACTGTTCATATCCAAGGAAAATCATTCAGTACAACAGCAACAATTCCATCTTCCAACCACTGACTCCAAAGAGGCCAATGTTACATGAAACCATAAAACTGCAAAAAATGTTCTAGGGCAAAGGCAGAGAGGGGAGACATTCCATACAATGAGTCAAAATGTGAATCAGCAGCTGACTGAGGCCCAAGTCCTGAGGTTCTAACTGCAAAATTCACAATCAAATGGAAGAAAACAGGGAAAAACCATTAGACCCTAAAGATATGATACAACAGCATGGCTTATGGATAGGAAAGGACAGTGATGCAAAGATTGAGGGGACTAAATCTGGGAGACAGAGTGGCTGAGGAGCCATTACCAGAGGTTCCTAACATTGTACAGGAGGCAACAATTAAACATATTCCTAAGCAAAAGACCAACAAAGAAAAATGTCTGTTTGATGAGCCCTTACAAATAGCTAAGGAAAGAAGGGAAAAGAAAAGGGGAGATTTCCCCCAAATGAATTCATAATTTATGAGATTAGCAAGGAGAGATGGGGTTTTCTTGAATGAGCATTGCAACAAAATAGAACAATTGAATGGGAAAGACAAAAGACCTTTCCAAGAAAATTTGACCTATCAAGGGAGTATTGCTTGAAAACATGGGCATAAGGACTACTGGAGCCAAGATGGTAAGGTGAGGCACTGACTTGTCTTGGCTCTTCCAGATTCCCTGGAAAACAACCTTGCTATAATGGCTCAAAATCAGTTGTAGAGGAGTGAACCAGATTGCCAGCCTAGGACAGATTGAAGGGTGAGCAGGAAAGCTGTCTCACTACAGTGGAAGAGTGCAGTAAAGTGAAGAAGCCAGTGGCAGGCTTCCCCCTAAGGGGCCATGGCATATTTTAGGGAAGTCTTGAGAAACCTTGGGGTTTCTGAGATAAATGTAATCCCTTTTAGGGTTTCATGCACTATATTAAATATACCATGTCTAGTAAGGTCTGTGCTCCAAGGAGAAACCACAGCTTATTAATTAGATCCATAAGTTTCATCTCCGGGAAGATTGCTCCAGTGTACATATTGGAGCACACAAATAAAAATTTATGAGATTCAGGTGATGACCTTCCCACAATTGTGGCTTTTACCAGGCTTCCTTCTAGTGTGAATATTGTGCTGTCTACTGACCTGCCTCTTCCAGGAAAGGGCAGGTCCTCATTTACCACATTCATAAGTCTTCTCTCCACCAGGAATCCTTGACGTAAAGGAAGAGAGACCCTCCCTGAGGCCAGACAGGGTTTGACCATAAGGTGAAATTTCTGGTGTCTAACATGCTCCATAGTCAATCTGAATGTCTCTGCACATTCATTTTGGGAATATGGTTGCTATCTCATGTGAATTCTTATAGGAAATATAGAACATTACCTTCAACTTTTCATACTGATTACATTAATGAGATATGTTCTCTAAAAGATTCTCTGATGTGAGAGGAATGAATATTTCTCCCATATAAACAATTATTGAATTAGGAGTAAGCTTTTTCCCCATTTCCTCATTCAGAGATTTGGCTACTGTGATTCAACCAATCTTTGAAGGGCAGAGTTGATGATCAGATGAAATCTTGGGAAGACTTGTACAACTGTGAAAATTTAGATCTGACCAAAATTTAAAGAGATTTTATTCTAGGTTTATTCTGGCCCATTGTGTTTTAGTCAAACTGGTCTGAGGGATAGTGGACCCCTCTGGTCTAGATTGCCCTACGTAAGGGTGATCTGGATAAGAATAAGTCTCTTTCTTCAAAATCGGGTCAAGATTCATGCCTCCCTCCCCTGAACCCAGTTCTTCTTTACAATAAATCCAAATCTCCTTATAATACTCATTCTTTTCAAGTTTTAACTAATCAAAATTGATTTATGCCTATAGGTAACTCCTACTTATCTAAGGGCACATAAATGTTGAAAGGACTCCATGATTCACCTCCAGTTTGCAAGAGATAGCTAAATGACCACTCTTTTATTAATTAGTAGCTGTCCATAATTAAATGATTACCCAGAAATTATGTGTCTCCAACTTTACTTTCATCAGAATTGTATAGTAAAATGATGAGTAGCAAGACTGGATCTCTCTCTGAAAGCTTTTCCACACTGATAACATTAAGTTTTCTCTCCAGTGTGGATTCTCTGATGTGCAGCAAGAGTGGAGTTCTGTGTGAAAGCCTTTCCACACTGATTACATTTATAAGGTTTCTCTCCGGTGTGGATTCTCTGATGTACAGCAAGTTGGTTGTTTCGTCTGAAAGCTTTTCCACAATGATTACATTCATAAGGTTTCTCTCCAGTATGGATTCTCTGGTGTGCAGTAAGACTGGATCTCTCTCTGAAAGCTTTTCCACATTGATCACATTCGTAAGGTTTTTCTCCAGTGTGGATTCTTTGATGTGCAGCAACACTGTAGCTCTCTCTGAAAGCCTTTCCACATTCATTACATTCGTAAGGCTTCTCTCCAGTGTGGATTCTCTGATGTGCAGCAAGCTTGGAGCTGTCTCTGAAAGACTTTCCACACTGATTACATTCATAAGGTTTCTCTCCAGTGTGGATTCTGTGGTGTACAGCAAGTTGGGAGTTTTGCCTAAAAACCTTTCCACATTGATTACATTCATAAGGTTTCTCTCCCGTGTGGATTCTCTGATGTACAGCAAGTAGGAAGTTTACTCTGAAAGTTTTTCCACAATGATGACACTCATAAGGTTTCTCTCCAGTGTGGATTCTCTGATGTACAGCAAGTAGGGAGTTTACTCCGAAAGCTTTTCCACATTGATTACACTCAAAAGGTTTCTGTCCAGTGTGGATTCTCTGGTGTACAGCAAGCTTGGAGCTGTCTCTGAAAGACTTTCCACACTGATTACATTCATAAGGTTTCTCTCCAGTGTGGATTCTCTGGTGTGCAGCAAGATGGGAGTTTTGTCTGAAAGTCTTTCCACATTGATCACATTCATAAGGTTTCTCCCCAGTGTGGATTCTCTGGTGTACAGTAAGATAGCATTTAAATCTGAATGCATTTCCACAGTGATTACATTCATAAGGTTTCTCACCATTGTAGATTCTCTGATGTTGATAAGGATTAGATCTGTGTGGGAATGCCTTTCCAAGTTTATCATATTCGTAAGGCTGCTCTCTAGTCTCCATGCTCTGACGTACAGCAAGACTACAGCGGCAACTCCCAGCATTTCCACAATGATTACATTTATGAGGTTTCCTCTCACTGTCATTACTGTGATGAAAAAGGAAGGATGAGTGTTCACTAAAAGGTACACCACATTCATGAGACTCATGTGGTTTCTCTCCAGTATGAATTTTTAGACAGTAAATCGGGGATGACTGTTGACTCATGGTTTTCCCACAATGAAGACAACCATGAGGTTTCTCTCCTGTGTGGATTCCCTCATTTATAGCACAGATCTGTCTCCCAGTGAAGGCACAGCAACTGTCACTCATGAGGTTTTCTTGGTGTGTTTCCCTCACAGAAATCCTTAGCTTTTCAGTAGTGTCTTTCCAATTAGGTCTAATAGTTCCTTCTGCAAAAAAATACATAGTAAAACATACATTACAGAGACACATGTATACACGCATACAACTATAAACCTTTCCCTCCATTGCAGGAAAATAAACTTATCTGCATGATCCTTCCCCAGGTGCAGATAAAAGTGTTCAAAGACACAATCACAATGGTTTGAAAATGCCCTTACTCAGATTTGTAGGATAACTTGACTTACAAAGAGCTTCGCAGACAGTCATATTGGATCCTCAGAAACACCTGTGAAAATGGCAGACTCAACATTCTTACTACAACATAAAGCCAGGCTGTGAGCTCAGAATGGCTGAGTGATAATGAAAACTATCCCTACAGTTGAGACTAGACCAAAAATCCTGCAAGTGGGCGTGTTCTGTCCACGGAACTAGATGGCCCTTCTCCATGGTACTTACTTTTGTTCTACCTTTTTTTAAGAAACACTGTTATCTTTTTGTATGCTTCACTTTTTTCTCCCCTCCCTTTTGGTCTTCCTATTCTCTGAGATACAAAAATATTGAAATTAGGCCAATTTATAAGTCTGCAATGGGGTTTTTAAGTTCAAAGGAAAACAAGAGTCAATGAATATCAATTGATTGTTGCCTTATTTTGAGAAACTGCCATGGCAACTGAGCAATCACAACGCTGGTGAGTCAGCAGCCAGCAGCACTGTACCAGAGCCACCACCAGAAAGAAGTTTGGGCCCCAATGAAGGCTCAGGTATAGTCAGCTGTTTTTACCAATAAAATATTTCCAAATTAAAATATGTACTCTTAAAAAGCAAAAACAGTATTATGCATGTAATAGACAACAGTATATAATAAACATAATTTTTATATGTACTGAAAAAACAAAAGTACAGGTGACTCAGTGGATTGCAATATTTGCTTTACTGCCAAGCTCTGCAACTGATTCTGGAATCTCTGAGATGTACCTGGATTCTTTCTCATTCTCATCCTGATTTGAATCTTTTTTCCCTAATTCTACTCTCCTTAAACTATTATTAATTTCACTCCTTGAATTCCCCTTTATTCCGTTGTATCCTGTTGGACCAGATGTATTTCCACTCCCAAACGCTCTCCTCTCCCTGGATTAGCTAAGACTAAGGTTCCTGATCACTTGCTTCTTCTCCACCATTTCCATGTGTCTATGACACACTGGCAGCTCCCTGACAGCAGGGACTGCACCTTTTCCCTTCCTAAAACGTGGTGAGGTACCTAGACAACTGGAGGTGCTTAATCCACGTTTATTGACTGACTTCCAGGGCCCATGACTGACACTAGGCCTCAGATTCTACCTCAATTTCCATATTCTGGTCTCTGTTTTATTTGGCAAATGCAATTTCTGGCCTCAGCCCCACCCTGATGGGACCAGACCAGGTCCACACTGAAGATTGCAGAGACTTCTTTCAAGGCTCCTGAAGTATGTTATACTATGTGAAACCTGGGAATTTCTATTTCCCACTTCAACAAACTGAGAGTGGCTGTCAAATGCAATAAATCTGCCCAAAAATTCTGCAAGAAGGGGCCAAAGATCGAGCCTTAGAGATCAAAGAAGGGACACAGGTAGATGATTTAGGTCAAGCATATCTTTGAATTAATTCTAAGTGAGTCAACAGCCTTTTCTAGTACTTAGCTGCTGCTAAATGGAAAGAGAGACAATCATAAAACTAGGCTGCCTGGGTACACTACAAACTTAGGGTATGTATTTTCAAGGTAGACCTCACTGTGGCAAGGGTATCCTTTGACATTTCCCTGACTCCCTTGGGGAACCAAGGTGGTGCACTGGAGAGAGTACTGGTCAGGAAGACTCAAGGTAAAATCCAGCCTAAGACCTTTACTAGCTTTGGGACCCTGGGCAAGTCACTTAGGGCTCCTGGCCTTGATTTCCTCATCTGTAAAAGGAGCCTGGGAAATCACTCCAGTATCTTTGCCAAGAAAACCCCAAATGGGAACATGACTCACAAATGAATGAAGGGACTGAAAACCACATACCTGGGTCCCTATCTCCTTTACCACAGGAGCTATTCCAATTCTTTTAATTTTTTCCCAACCGTCCCTTATTGCTTGCTCCCACTGTCTACCCCCCACTCACCTTCTCAGCAGAGAAATTTGCCTTCTATTTTTTCTTTGAAAACATTGGATACTTACCAAGAGCTATCTCATCCTCCTCATCTTCTATATATCAGATGAAATGATTCTCCTTCTGCTAGCTAAAGAAAACTTCTTTCCATGTGTAAATCAACTGATTTCAGGACATCATCTTCCTCAGTACGTTGCCCCTCCAGCATTCCCTTTTCTCTCTACTTTCCAGTCGCTCCCACTCTAATGACTCCTTCCCTACTGTTACAAACCATTTCCTTCTAATGCTCAAAACAAGATCACTTGATCCATTCAATCCCAGAGATATTTTTACAGTATCTTTCTTCCACTTCTTGGCTAAACAGCAGGAGGTGCCCAGGTCCAACTGGTGTCTCCAACTCCTTACTCTGAAATTCTCAGCAGTCTAGCTCCCAATTTCATTGTTCAACTGAAATTCCTCTCCAAAATTACCAAAATTACCAAAAATATCCACGTTGCTGAATCCACTGGTCATTTCTTCATCCTCATCTTTCTTTCCTTCTCTACAGCTTTTCACAAACAATCACCCTTCGTTTTCTCTCTCATTCTCTCTGGGATTTAGTGACACTAATCTCATTACTCCCCAAAGCAAACTCATTCTCTTTCCTCCAACCCTCCCATCTTCCTACTTTCCTGATGCTCTCCAATGCATCCTCCCATTACAGCAGGCTCATAAATGAGGTGTCATGCATTCCTCAGTGACTTTCACAAACACTTCAGACAGCCATATGCAGTCTGCTCCTAAGTCCTCTGATTCCACCCTGATAACATTTCTCCCATACAACCCCTTGTCTCCCAACCCTTCCAGTGTCTTGGTTCAGGTTCTGAACACCACACAACAGAGCTATTTCAAGAAGCTGATACTTCTTCCAGCTGTTCCAAGTCTCCCTCCACTCCAGTCATTCCATCACTCACAAAGATCATTTGCCTAATGTTCTTCACTGACTATATCACCACATCCTCAACAATCTCCTGGGGCTCCCTAGGAAAATGATCAAATATAAAATATGTTCTAAGGCTATTACTCACTCACCCTCTCGTTACATACCCCTCTCCTGTTCTTCTAAATTTTCTTTCCCTTCACATCCCCACCAAACATGCTATAATCCAGTGGTATGGGCCTCACTTCTGTTCTTTGAAGAGGACACTCTGTGTTCCAAAATTTGGGCTTTCCAAGCCATCTCCAGATGTAGAATGCCACCCTGGCTTCCCTGAAGCCCCAGCTAGAGCCTACCTCCCACAATAAGCCTTTCCAGTACATTCTCTCTCTCGATGAGATCGAATCTGTCTTGTTCATAACAGGTTTCTCCACGACTGTTGGCATGTTATCTGCCCACTCAGTCTGTGAACACCAGGAGAGCAAGGGATGTTCCTTGTATCTCTTTATGTTGCTTAAGAGAGGGTATGGCACATAACAGCAACTTTCTAAGTCTTCACTGATGAGAAAAATGCCTAAGAAAGAGACCATATTTAAAACCCTAACCCCCTTTTGCACTTTCAGGGAAGTTCCATGCCCCCAAATTCTGAACAATGCATTTTTTTTTTTGGATCACAGATTTTTCAGTAGGAGACAGCCTAACTGCATGGTATCTAACATCCTGATTTTACAGAAGGGGAAACTGAGAATCAGTGGGGTTCAGTGACTTGTGCACAGACTCACTGCTAAAAGTCTCTGAAAAAGAATCCCAATTCAGGTGTTCCTGCCCCCACATCTAACACTTGCTTTGCTACAACACCAAGAGACACAGCTCTCATGTGCCTGCTTTTTCCTCACTCACCTGGACAGCAGCTCCTCAGGTCTTCTTGTTCCAACATCAGTGATGCCTCCCTTTCCTCCAAATAAGAAACCAAACATTCTCTGGGAACTGGAAGTCCTGATAATGTGGAAAAAGGAATAAACATGGAGAAATACTTAGAATTTAGTTCTCTTTACGGAAAACAGTGTACATACAAAGCTACCCCACTTTGAAAATCAGTCCTTCTTGTTCACAAACCACTGGCTTATTCTTCCATTAATGGTTGTAATGCAAGTAACAAAAAAAGATGTGCCAGATCAGCACTGAGCTCCAGCAAATGAGAGCTTGATGGATCAGCTCGGGCTCTCCCTCCTCCTCAACTCCTCACTCCATGAAACCTATAAAAACCTGGTTACTGTTCATTCAGTGAGTCATTGCTCCTCTGCTGAGATTCTCCTTTTGGGGAACTAAATGAACCTTAGTTAGTCAAATTCTAACTCTTGGGTAGTCTCTAATTCCTGCCATTGATAGGGGCATGCAATCAAGGAGCACAAGGTGGTGACCAGAAGTGCTTAAGCCTGGTTTCCATAGCATTTATTATTGGGAACTTTGGTGAAAGGTGGGGGAGAATATCATGGAGCCAACGGGGAATCAGAAAATTTGATCCTGGTGCACCTTCCTCATAGAAGGGACACATTACAGAGTTCCCATTATCTACAAATTAGAGGCAGCTGGTAGCGCAGTGGAGAGAGGCCTTGGACTAGAGCGAGGAATGCCAGGGTTTAAATCGAGCCTCAGACAGTTACTGTGTGCCTCTGAAAAAGTAACTTAACCTCTGTTTGCTTCAGTTTTCTCAAATGCCAGATGTAGGTAACAGAATGAGCCAATAACGTAATATTGTAAAGAAAGGACATAACACAACAGCTGAGGAACAGCAGGTGAAGAGAAACGCTTATTCCCCTCTGTCCTTTTCCACCATCTGTACTGGGTAGTGGAGGCAATTTAAAGAAACATGAAGGACAAATGTGTGACACTAGGCATAACCAGAAACTAGGAGTTACAAATTGGTGCTTCTCGAAAAGAAGGACATCCTAAATACTTGGCCCATCCCAAAGAGGAAGAGGTTACAGAGAAAAGCAGGCTCAGCACTTTTCAGAGATTTGGCAGAGAAAATTAATGTCCAGGGAGAGGTTGGGCTAAAAAATCCATGGGATTAGTTCTACATCTGAGATGCTTCAACACTGACCTGATCTTAGACCTCAAGCTACTTAGAATTGCCATGAGACAGCTGCAGTAGCAACAACAGAACATATATGTTATCTTGACATATGTGCTGACCTTCTACAGGACAACCAGGCAGCAGAAGGACTGTGTCTCTTGGACACTGGAGATCAGCACATTTCCCATTCTAGTAATAGATAAAAGCTCCAAACTCAGCACACTGAGGAATGAAGATATTGCCTCTGGTAGCAGACTAAGAATGGCCAGGGGAAGTGTCCTTACCCAAGGAGAGTAGGTTGTGGGCATTCTCCAGCATGACTGCTTTGTAAAACTGCTTCTGAGGATGGTCTAAGAGGTCCCATTCCTCAGGGGTGAAGTCCACAGACACATCCTGGAATGTCACCAGCTCCTAAACCACCAAGAGTTGCAAAATTTAGACCTGGAAAAGACTCCAGAATTCAAGCAGTCTATATGCCTCATCAAGTGAGAAGAGGAAACTGAAGCAAAAAAACAGAATTTACCTAAAAGTCATAACCTTCTTGAGTAAGAGAGTAAAAACTGTAGTCATTAAGAGCTCAATGAAAACTTGAGAGAAATATTTGATATGATCAACTGGAATAAAACTGAGGAATGTCTTACTACGGAAGCTGGGACAAAGTGTGTCTTTTATCTGTAAGACTGAAAGACCAAAGGATGAGAGAGGAGTGAAATTTCTTCATCACAACTGATAAAAATAATATTTTATCAACAACATTCTGTCATGTGTGTGAGAAGCTGGCAAGTGGAGTATCTTCTGGAATGTGAGGGAGAGAATGTTTGATTAGAGAAAAGAGAGGGAAGAAGAAGAAAAACATCTAGTTAATTTCCTGAGACTCTGAAACAAAATCTTCTCTAGATAAAAGATGAAAAGGATTAATAAGATAGACTAATTACAATACAGACTGAACTGAAGGAGATGAGACTTTCCAGACAAGTGAAGGAGAATTCTCTGGGCTGCCCTTTGTATAATCTGTCATGGCCAAAACATCTTATTCCTTTCATTTATGATTGCTTTCATTTGTCAATAAGTTATTATTTCCTTATTAAAGTATTTAATTTTATAGTTGTTCATTTTTGTTGTCCCTTGTGTTCACAGCAGACCAAAAGGGCATCAGTATGTAAGAGTTAAAGTACAATTGTCTGACCATGGATGATCAGACTCATAGAGGCCAGAAGGCTCTACCACACTTTGGGAACAAATACTCCACATGAACCTTTGGGGTGGAGATGCCTCTCAATTTGCACATCTCACTATTCTTGTGAAATACTGCATTTTTGCCTTGCTAGCACAGCAAAGCATGCTCTTGGATGTTGATAAGCTATGATGGGTGGTCCTTTGCTACTGTCTCCCATGTCTATGGCTTCGTACTATGTCTTCTGACCATACTGAGTGCCTTCTTTGCATGTGTTCTCCATAAAACAGTCTTTCAGGCAAACGGATGTTGGCATTTGACCAACATGGCCAGTCCAACAGAGTTGTGCTCCCTGCTGTAGAATGTGAAGGACTGGCAATCTAACTTGAGAAAGGACCTCAGTGTTCAGTACTTTGCCAGGTACCTTCAGAGTCTCCCTAAGACAATTCAAATGGGATTCAAAAAAGATTCACAATTTCTCCATTTGCTGCAGTCAGTGGATGGTGTCATGCTGAATGGTGGACAGCCTCGATTTTCTTTTTCTACATTTTCTGAAAATTTATTTCCCTCTACTACATGTTACTTTTTAAATATTTGTTGTTTTTCAGACTTTAGAATTCCACATTCTATCCCGTTTTCCCTCCCCCCCAATTTAGGTAATAAGCAATAAGATACAGGTTGTACATATGCAATCATGTAAAACATTTCTGCACTAGTCATTTTGAACAAAAAGACTTGGGGAAAAAAAAACGTAAGAAAAATGGTGAGAAACAGCAAGCTCCAGTCTGAATGGCAAACAATATCAGGCCTTTCTCTGGAGACAGACAGTAGACTTTGGCATTAGTCCTTTGGGCATTTTCTTGGATCACAGCATTGCTGAGAAGAACTAAGTCACTCACACTTCTTCACTGAACCACACACATTGCTGTTAGTGTATACAATGTTCTCCTCATTCTGTTCACTTTCGGCTGCATCAGTTCAAATAAGTCTTTCTAGGTTTTTCTGAAATCATCCTCCTTGTCATTTCTTATAGCACAATAATATCCCATTACAATCCCATACTAGAGATTGTTTAGCCATGCTCAAATTGATGGCCATCGCTTAAATTTCCCACTCCTATGCAATATAAAAAAAGTAATTGAAAATATTTTTGGACAAATAAGTCCTTTCCTCATTATTTTGATGTCTTTGGTCTATAAACATAACAGTGGTATGGTATTATTGGATCAAAGGGTATGTATACTTTTATAGTCCTCTGAGCACTTCCAAATTGTTCTCCACAATAGTTGGATCAGTTCATAACTCCATCAACAAAACATTAGGGTCCCAGTTTTTCCACATCTCTTCAACCTCCATCATTTTCCATGTTCATCATATTAGTTAATCTGGTAAGTATGAGTTGGTGCCTCAGAGTTGTTTTAACTTAGCATGTAACTAATACAAATTTAGAGCATTTTCTTCATGATTAGATAGTTTGGATTGAATATTCTCAAAAGTGCCTGTTCATATTCTTTAATTACTTATCAACTGGAGAATAACGTATATTTTTACAAATTAGAATCAGTTCTCTATATATTTATGAAATGAAGCCTGTTATCAGAGATACTTTTTGAAAAAAATTCTCCAATTCTCTCCTTTCCTTATAATTTTTAATGCATTGGTTTTGTTTGTGCTAAAACTTTTTAATTATGTATGATCAAAATTATGGATTCTACATTTTGTATTGTTCTCTGGAACTTGTTTGCTCATAAATTCTTCCCTTATCCATGCACCCCATGGAACTTTCACAAAATATAACTGTGGACTAGGGCAGAAGATATTGCAAACATATGTAAAAAGGCAGAAATTACCAATATAGCCTTTCATTCTGTAATAAAATAAGAATGGAAATTGGCTCAAAGGCAACAAAAGATTCAAACCAAATGGAGATTTAACAATAATACTTATACATTTAATTCTATAGTAATGAAATGATGGGGTCAGCCAGGGGCAGAGTGAATAGAATGTTAGAAGTGGAGTCAGGAAGATGTGAGTTCAAATCCAGCTTCAGCCTCTTACTAGCTACGTGATCCTGGGCAGGGCATTTCATTCTCTTTGGCTCAGTTCCCTCATCTGAAAAATGAGCTGGAGAAATAAAAACCACTCCAGCATCACTGCCAAGAAAACCCCAGATGGGATCACAAGGACTTGGACGTGGCTGAACAACAGCAGTAATAACAACAACAAAATTATGGAGGTCACATTTCACAGCAGAAGAAAATAACAAAATTCATTTGGAAAAATAACCGAAATACAATAATATCATGGGGAATAATGGAAATAAGTAAGAACAGGGGAGGAAGAGACATCAAACTATATTAAACAGCACTGGTCATCAACACTCTGGTATTGGGGGAGAGAGGGAGTGAGGGAGTGTGAGAGAGAGAGAGAGAGAGAGAAAGAGAAAGAGAGAGAGGGAGGGAGGGAGAGACATCAAACTATAGTAAACAGCACTGATCCAGACTGTGTGGTACTGGGGGGAGAGAGGAAGAGAAAGAGTAAGAGAGAGAGAGAAAGAGAGAAAGAGAAAGAGAGAGAAATGAATGGAGCAGATCAAACAAGGGAGACTCAGAATCATCAGAACTAGTAACTCCATGTTTGGTAAAGTGAACAAAAGACTGATTAAGGAAAATTTCATATTTGCCTAAAAAAAAAAAACACTGCTTAGAAAAGCAAAAAGCAGTCAGGAAGGAAATTAGGATTAGACCAGCATCTCATACAATACTCTACAATACATTCTAAATGGATATTTTGTTGCTGTTCAGTTGCTTCAGTCATGTCTGACCCTCCATGGCCACATTTGACATTTTCTTGGTACAGACCTGATATCCTAAGAGGGTAAAATAGAAATTGAAAGAATCCACCAATCAACTCCTAAAAAAGATCCAAAATGAAAACTGCCAGGAATATTCTAGCTAAACTCCAGTGCTCCCAGTTCAAGGAAAGAAAGAGTACAATCAGCCAGAAAGAAGTAATTCAAATGGCATGGAACTACAGTCGGGCTAACACACAACTGAGGAACTTATACATTAAAAATAATCAGAGGGTGTGGAATAGAATATTCCCAGGATGGTGACCAAGAATCACATACCCAGAAAAACTGAATATAATTGTTCATGGCAAAAAAATGGACATTCAATAAATAGATGATATTCAAGCATTCCTAATGAAAAGACCAGACGTGAAGAAAAACTGGATCTTGAAATACAAGACCCAAGAGAAACATCAAAAGGTGAACAGAGCAAACAAAAGAGATTCAATAAGGTTAAAATGTTTATATTCCTACATTGGAAGATGAAGCCTGTAACTCTGAAGACCTTTAGGACTATTAGGGCAGTTAAGAGCATTAGAGTATTTGGAATTATACTAAACTCTATTTGGAATTATATGAAAAGGGGTACAAAAATGTGGATGCCCTTTGACCCAAGAATAACAATATGAAGCTGCTATTCACAAAAGGTTTTTGTCAACAGATAGAAAAGGAGCTACTCATACTCTTTCTGTGATGGCAAAGTATGGGAGATTGAGGAGATGCCCAATGATTGCAGAATGCCTTTCCAAGTTGTAGTATATGACTGCAGTGGAATACTACTATGTTACAGAACATGACAAGCAGGATTTCAGAAAAACCTAGAAATGCTGAAATGAACTGATGCAGAAGGAACTTAGTAGAAAGTAACAGCAATATTGTATGATGAACAACAGTGAATAACTTAGCTATTCTCAGCTATAAAATGAATTAAGACAATCTGAAAGGATTCATGATGAAAGATGCTCTCCCCCCTCCATAGAAAGAAGTGATTCAGAATATAGACTGAAACCACACTAGTTTTTACTTGCTTTCTTTTTAGTACAATTTTTTCCCATGAACTAATATGAAAATGCTTTACAAGATTGCATACTTAGAACCTATTTCTGATTGCTTACCACATGCAGGAGGAGTAAGAGGAAGGAGGCAGTGAGACAACTATGATCTTACAATTAAGAATAAAAACGTTTTTACATGTAATTGGGGAAAAATGAAGCATTGTTTTAAAAAAGACTAATAGCCAATGGCAGGTAGGTGACACAGTAGATAGAGTGCCAGGACTGGAGTCAGGAGGATCTGAGTTCAAATTTAGCTTCAGACACTTCCTAGCAATGTGACCCTGGGCAAGTCACTTCTCCCTGTTTGTCTCAGTTCCTCCTATGTAAAATGTGCTGGAGAAAGAAATGGGAAAACACTCCAGTATCTCTGCCCAGAAAACCCCAAAGTGTCACAAAGTGCCAGACAAGACTAAAACAACTGAAAAACAACAAATAGCCATTCCCCAATAGACAAATGGTTAAAGGATCTGAACAAAAAATTATCAGATACAACTGCCAAGAATTCCCAGCCACATGAAAAAATGCCCCAAAACACTAAGAAGAGAAAAGTAAACCACACCACGGAGAACTGATCTCACACTCTGCAAAACTGACAGCAATGACAACAGCACCCGCCAATGCTGGAGGAGCTGTGGGAAGCTGGGCACACAAACACACTGCGGATGGAGCTATGGAAAGGGAGAAGATCAGGGAGATCTGAGTTCAAATGCGACCTCAGACACTGACTAGTTATGTGACCCTGGTTGGGAACTCACTGAATCTGTTGGCCTCAGTTTCCTGAACTGTGAAATAAAGATAAGAAGACCAACTACACTATAGGGTTGTTGTGAAGATGGTCTAAAGGAGATTTGGGGGAGAAAAGAAGACACTTCACTGGGTCTTTGCCTTTGAGCCCTATGCCTCTTTGATAAGAACTGAGGGTCTCCTTTAGGACCTACTTTTCTCCCACTATAAAAGAAAACACCCAGAATTTTAAAGAGGTCCCCAAACTCAACCCCTTCTTATATCCTCTCCGACAAAACAAGTACTAGGCCCTTCATAAATGCAAATAAAGTAATAGCTCAAGAAGGTATTCTTTTCTTTGGCCTGGTCCAAACAACTCTGGGAAGGGCCTTTGAACATGGCAATGTGACCCAAAAGCCAACTTAACCTGTCTTCTTGGGCTGCCATATTTTCCAAAAACACAGGACCAGAGCACGCAGGAGGTCACAAACACCTCAGCCCCTGCTCACAGTATTTACTCCTGTCACCCCCCACTGCCTCCTCAGTGTGCCCTTGATGATGCCCAGCTACAAGACAGAGTGCACCAGACAGATTAACCATTTGTGCAGATCAGACCATGGAAGACAAGCAGAGCATCCTGTCTTCAAGGTCTGCCAACAAGAGCTTGGCCAAAGAGGCAAAGGGGAGGTGGGGAGTAGTCCTATGGGTATGTGGGGGAGGGATGCCAGGCAAGGATACAGGAACAAAGACAAGATCCCTACAGAAAGAGAGGAATGAGTGAAGAGGCCTGAGGAGGGCAGCCACTGGGGATGAGAGGTACTTAGTGATTGTGATGCCAATATGCCAGGGATGAATTCAAAGGACAGAGAACAGGATAGTGTTGTTACTACCATTTTCCATGTCCTGTCTATTTTTTAAAGGAACAATCCATAGGTAAGGATTGCGAGCCTCACAGACAATCCTCTTTGGGGGTCAAGTCTGTGGAAAGAGTGCACTCACCTGGGGTGGGGGTCTGCAGCTGCCAAGGGCCATTCCTTCTGGCTCCACTCTCAGGCTGGGCCAGGTTTTGGTCTTCTGCAGACTGAGCTTGAGAGACAGAGGGATCCCGGGGCAGGAGGCTGGAGTACAGGAAGTTACAGGGGGTGAGGCCCTGTCCTCAGGACAGAGAATAAAGCCTAGAGGTAGGGGTCCTGCTTGGAAAAGATGGTCCCACCATCTCCTACTACTATTCTTTCCCCTTCCTTTCCCACATTCTTATTCAGATAACAAGGGGCAGAAGATGCTTGGGATCCCACGTGGAACAAGAGCAGTCAATGGCTCCTGAATCAGAGATTTCCCTCTGATTGGGTCCAGGACATGAGTAGAAAGAACAATCCAGCTCCTGACCTTTCCCCCACCCCCACCTAGACACTGAACAAACCTTTCAATCCCCAGCCATGCTGGTCCCCACCCAGCCCAACCCTTCTTACTGGGTTACCCTGGAGTCATCCCAGGCCCCTTCTTCTTCACCTCAGGATCACCACAGGCAGCCTGCCACCCCTCAATCCCATCCCAAATCTTCCCACCATCCTTTCTTTTTCTCTATGAAAGTCAGTGTTGACCAGACCAAAGGGACAAATTAAAAAACAGTCTCACCCTCCTCTCTCAATCAGCCTTGTCTCTGAATGATACAAGGCCTGAGGGGCCCAGCTCTTGGAGGCAGATCCAGGCCTTCACGCGGGCGTTTCAGGGTCACTCAAGCCTTCCCCTTTTATTTCACTCAAGGCAGGATTCCTGGGTCCCTGACGGGGAGGTGTGAATTCTGTGAGAAGGTGACAGAGTCTTAAATCCGGGGGTTGAGGGGGCAGCCCCAGACTCTTGAGAAGCGATCGGGAGTCCGGAAAGGAGCAGGAGGAAGCTCGTCCAGGGACCAGGCTGGGGGGGAGCTAGACTCAGCACAGGGTCAGAGGGGGAGGTCTGGGAGGGGCTGGCTCCGACCCACCTGGCACCTGCACCCAGAGATGGCCGCCAGAAGGCAGAGATCTCGGGTCCAAGAGAAGACAGCGTGATCCGGGAGCGGAGGGAAGACAGCAGAAGGCAGAAGGATACCAGCTCCAGGGAAGAAGGAAGAGAGATCTCCGCACCAGTTCCGGTTTTCAGCCCGCCCACTCCGGGAGGCTCCGCCCAGCTCGGAGGCCCCGTTCCTCCAATCACACCCAGGCTCAGGCCCTCAGGACCCGCCCTCCTCCACCTGGACCATCCCTCTTCCGCCCTAGACTCCGCCCAGGCCTCCAAACTCCACCCCAGAGCTCCCGGTCCACGTGAGCCGCCCCTCCCCCACCCGCACCAGGCTGGGCGTCTCTGAGGGCTCCTCCTCCCCCATCCTCCTCCTGATTTCTTATTGGAGGAAAGATTCAGGACTTCAGGAGCTGGGAGCGGGAGAACCAGGCAGAGGCGAGCTGCGCAGTCCAGGGAAGCTGGGCATTCCCGGCCCAACCGGGCTGACTGAGGGCGGGGCTTGTGCACTGAATGCGGGCCGTCTGATGAGCACGTTGTCCTAGTCTGAATTAGAACGGGGCTCGTTTGGAGTCGGATCCCAGCAGGGTAATTGGGACGTTCGACCCGCTCAGGGCAGATCCACCTTCAGGTGAAGTAGACCTAAGGTTCGGCTTTGAAGGGCACGCGTTTAGGAGCTGGAAGAATAAGAATTCAGTGTAACCGGATCAGGATTACCCTTTGCTCCTCCCTGACTGTGACCAGCCTGGAGGGTCAAACGCATAAATTGATCAAGTGGGTGCTCTACCTAAGAGAATCGTCTGAATGGGTGTTATTTGACTGGCAATTTTGTTTCCTGTGTTCCCGTTGTAACATGGTTTATGCCGCTGCTGGGAGAGATGGTCTCTCAGAAGTGAAGCCTGCTGACCATCTGGCTAGGTCCACTGCAGTAGAATGGGATGGGCCTTCACATCTCAGCACCCCGCTATTGCCAAGACCTGAGGACTACCAGGTGCAGATGCACAGAGGGTGACGGGCTAGTGCCCTTCTGATATCTACTGTGCAGATATTTTACCCAAAATTCATCGGGAAATAGCCAAGGCGGGGCTGTATGGAAGTGTGCTTTTAGGTCTGAACCTTCACTAAGTCAACCACCAGTCAGGGCTGACCAGGAAAAACCCCGGCTTCTCTCATCAATGTCTTGTTAGACAAGATTAATGGAAAGGGAGTACACATCCATCTAAGTAGAAGATACATGTGATTGGTCAGTGAGTGGTAAATGTCGTTAGGATCCAGTGCACAGCTTCAGTCAGTATGCAGCTGACTGTAATTGGTAAATTCTATAGGTGACACTGGCTATTGTGGGAGGAAAGGAGATGATGGTTCCTGCTGGGGCAGGCTATGCCCTTGGGCTGGGCAGAAACTGCCTGACATAGTGTTTTGAGGCTAGGGAGAAATGTGATTTTTAAAGAGAAATGTGGTTTTAGAATTGGGGTCCAAGCACATGCACCCAAGCACCCAATCAGTGCCACTTGGTTATAGCTCTGTTGAGGTTTCAGGTGATGTGGGGACCCCAAAATACCAACACGCCAGGGAATGCTCAAATGAATTTGACACAAGCCTTTTTAAAGCCAAAGCAAAACACAGTTTATTAAAGATTTGCCATACTGGGTTGACTCTTAAAGGAGCCTAAGCATTTGTAACGATTATATTCACAAGCAGGCCAGATAGAATCTCAGCTAGACAGTCTGAGCTGGAGTGAATCTGAGTGCCTTCATGGAGGCAAGATGGAACTTAAATACAGAGAAAGACTCAGGAAAGAATCCAGGTGTCCCCAAGGAGTCTGGGGTCCCAGGGATGGTCTTGATAGGGCATGTCAGCCTGCAATGTAGATCAAACCCAGGGAGGATCCTGATGGGAGTGGTCCAGACAATCCACAATCCTGCCTGGGTGACTAGGACCTCAAAAGAATGCTACCTAAGTGGTTGGTAATAGGATCAAAGTAAAACAAGTAAGGGAAATCCTAGGAGCCCCCAAGGCCAGGCTTTCCAAGGTTCTTCAGACAATTGGAACCAAAACCCTCCTGGTCCAAGGGACACAGGCCTCAGCTTAGGCTTGTACCCCATCATTGCCCCCTCAAACAGATGGGACCCAAATTCTTTTGTGATAGGGGGTGAAGGTCTCAGCATCTAAAACTGCTTCCTGCTGCCAAGGCACATGGAGCTGTCCCTGCCTCTCTGGGTCCTGTTCAAGGGGTCAGACTTCAGAACCTGGGCAGTGCCAGGTCCAGTGGGCTGGAGACCTTGGATTTAGTCTCAGGTTGAGCTGTCATCTGGAAGTTGATGGCTCAGACCTGGAGGAGATAAACCTGGCAAGGGGGTTAAGCAAACAAAGACCAAACAGGCACCGAAGGATTATAGCCAGTAGAGGAATAAGAGTAGGGGCAAGTATAGAAAGAAGCCAGGATTCACATGAAGAAGATGATTTGGGGGCACTAAGTTACTTTGGTCTGAGTTTAGGTGCCCCAAGGATCACAATGGTTACACATTAAGCTCCCATTTCAGAGGGGTGACTTTAAGAGATCAATAAGAGTACTGAACTAGAAGGAGCTGTGGCATTGTGCCTTAACTTAGGAGTAAAATTTAGAAAGGGGAAACCTACTGGGAGAGTAGGGGACAGGATGCAGCCAAAGGTGCAAGTAGGAAATGCTCCCTCAGAACAATTGGTACAAGTGGCTGATATAAAGTTCCTGAGACACTTTTAAGCAAGTGTTGAGATAGAAAGAGTAGCCCATAGATGGGTGGCCAACATAAAAGGAATACTAACTACTGTTGGTGGAGTTGTGAACCGATCCAACCCTTCCGAACAATAATTTGAAACTATTTCCCAAGGCAACCAACCTGTGCATACCCTTTGTTCTAGCAATATCACTACTAGGTCTGTATTCCAAAGAGATCACAAAAAAGGGAAAAGGACATACATGTGTCAAAATCTTTACAGCAACCCTTTTTATGGTTGGCAAAATATTGGAAATTTAGGTGTCCATCAACAGGGGAATGCATGAAAAACCTGTGGTGTATGAATGTAGTGGAATACAATTACAATAAGAAATGATGAACAGTCAGATTTCAGAAAAACCTGAAAGACTTGTAGAAACTGATACAAAGTGAAATGAGCAGAACCACGAAAATACACAATGTCAGCAAAATTGTGTGATTTCCAACTATGAATGTCAGCTCTTCTCAGCCACATAGTGATCAGCACAGTGATCTAAGGCAATTACAAAGGACTCCACAAGGAAAATCCTGTTTGCAACCAGATAAAGAACTGATGGACTCTGAGTGCAGATCCAAGAATACTTCTTTCACTTATTTTATTCTTTTTCTTTTTGTATTTTTCCCCTTTGACCTGTTCCTTCTTTCACAACTGTGATTAATATGGAAATGTGTTACATGATAGCACATGTATAACCAATATCAAATGGTTTCCCATTTTAGGAAGAGGGGAAGGCATGAAGAAGAGAGAGAAATGTGGAACTCAAAATCTTGTAAAACAGAATGCTGAAAATAGTCTGGATGTATAATTGGGGGAAAATACTATTAAATTATTAATATTGATATTAATTAATATAATATTGATATTAGAATAATTTTAAATACATACACACATATATCTATCTCTATTTATATGTGTATGTATATGTGTATATACACACACATATTGTATATATACACATACATATACATATATACATATACATATATACACACTCAAATATACTTTTCCCTATCTCTGTTCCCCAACCTGATCTTACCCAAAACTTTATAAGACTGCCAACAAGACCTCATAGATCCCACTCACAATGTGGGTCACGTTGCCCAGGAGGAGAGACTGTCTCTATTGTCCTCTGTGGAACCCTGAGACGTACTTTTATGTAGAGAGTGTCACACTATTGAGTGGATAAATAAACCACAGTTTACTGCCTGTCTGTAACCTATGCTCCTTTATTCTGGCTGTCCCTAGCAAGGACCCTGAGGAAATTCTACCAACAAGGTGGTCCTGTGTTCTGAGGGGATAAATGAAGTTTACTAAGGAATGACAGAAAAAGGAATGTAATTTTTATTGTAGGCCTATAGGGAACTCTCCAGGTAAGGGAATCGCTGGATGAATACTAAAGTGTAAGGCTCTGTATCACGGCACTGGTCCCCTATTGAGCATATGGCTAGAAGAGGACATTGTGAGGCAATGTCCGTACTAAAGTAGGGAGCCATAGCCAGGGCAATCAACCGGGCCTCTTTGCCTACAATCCTTACTCTTAACTGTCTCCATGAAGTTCTAGCATTGGGTCTACCCCACAGTTGGAAGATGGAGATGGGGAGATTTCTCAATGGAATCAGTTTTACTGCATGGTGTACTTGGCAGGTTGATGATCTGAGGTTTGAATGTAAGACTCAAAATGTTGCCCTTCTTTTGAATTTACAAAATCGGTGACAGGAATTTCCATGAAGAATCACATAGAGGTAGAGAGAAGGAAATTCCCGTCTGTGGGTATTATGGCTGGGTCTGAGACGTCAATCCCAGGGAATGTAAGGGACACTGATACACGCACAAACTATCTCAAACACCTTTCTAGGGAAGGAAGCTTTGTTCTATAAAGTAGTACAAGAATTTGGGGTGTCTAGCTCTAGATGATGGGATGCTGGACTGGGTAATGGATGGTCAACTGATGGAAAACCATTTGACTGCTGGAGCCTCAGCCCTCTACCCCCATTTCAGCCTCCTGCTGTGATGGTACCTTCAGAGTTAAGACTCCTTCTTCCTAATTCTGCTGCTTCCTGCACTCTTCCTCCTTCCTTCCTCCTTATTTGGTAATTTAGAAAAGGTTTTCATTTTACTTGACCAGTGGACAAAAGGGCAGTTCCTTCCAGGCCTCTAAAAGTATCTATATATCAAATGAAATACAAGGTCAGGACGTGAGTGTCTCTGGTCCTTCAACTGGAGCAGACATCTGACCATAGAAGTACCCATGTGCCTGGAACAAGGAAGGTGCTTAATAAATGTTTATGAACAAACTGATTGATTAAAATGGAATGGTTTCTTTAGGTCTCTAGGATAAAATACAAAGCACTCTGTCATTTAAAGCCTTCACCATCAAGCTCAGCAAACCTTTCCAGACAAATTACATAATACACTCCTTTATTTCTTCTACAATCCAAATTAAAGTGTTGCCTTACTCTCCATCACAAATGATATTTCACTTCCTGTCTCCACACTTTTGCCCAGGCTGTACCCTATTCCTGAATAACACTCTGCACACCTCTGCCTCTGAGAATGCATATTATTCTTTAAAGCTGAGCTCAAGGGCCTCCTCTTAGAGGAAATCTGTTTTCTCTGGCTGCTCATGGTTCATTTTACATATCAGCTGAGATTACCTTTCTTTGGACGTTCCCATGGCTTCATTCCATGTAAGAAAACACTTACATGTAAGAAAATTCATGCAAAGAAATTCAATGTAAGCAAATCCTTGTACTTCATGCAGCCCTACTCGTGGGACTGGGTCCATGAGAGTGAAGAAAAGAGTCTGGGAACATTGTGAGGATGGGGACCCAAATCCCATTGAGATGAATGTAGGAGTTGAGCCAGTCTCCTCTTCCTTTCACTTACAAAGGCTGACTAGAAGGCAGAGGAGTAGTAGTGAATACATTTGTGTGTTTTTGGCACTAAAGGGAATGGACAGGGCCTTGGGCCATCATACCACCAAGAGATCCCTTGGGTCAGAGAACAGAATAAGAGACATTTCCCAGGGATAGTCAGTGAATGGGTGTGACCCTGCCAACAGCTCTATAAGGAACTCTCAACATGCCTGCTGGGAGGTACACTCCAAACCTCCTCTTGTACACATTACCCTGAGGTAGCCTATAAGTCCATTGATCTCCAGGTGGAGGAAATGAGGAGTCTCTACTAGGGCAGTGGCTTGGGGATTCAGGTAATTCACCTTGGGTTGAAGTCAGGCCCGGGTCATAATGAAGCCTGCCCTGTGAGCCCAGTGTGGCCAGGACTGGAGGAAAAGGAACCTAGTCTATATCATGGCAGCCAGGTGGCTCAGTGGATGGAGCAGGGGGCCTGGAATCCAAAAGACTCATATTCCTGAGTTCAAATCTGAACTTAGACACTTACTAGCTTGGTGACCCTGGGTTAATCACTTAACCCTATTTGCCTCAGTTTCTTCATCTGTGAAGTGATCTAGAGAAGGAAATAACAAACCATTCCAGGACATTTGCCAAGAAAACCCCAAGTGGGGTCACACAGGGTGACAACTGAACATTGGCAACTGCCAACTTTCTATCATTTGCTACAGAGAACTAGAGCAAAGCCTCCTTACCATAAACTTAGGCTGCAAAGAAGAAAAAACACATTATGTGGAGGCAAAGAGATCAATGGACTTGTAGTGTCAGCATTTCCCTGTTTGGATTTTGCACTTTGTTTCCCAGAGGGCTGTGCTACCTTCACTCTGCCTTGGTTATGCAGACAGTGGTTGTGACTGATGAGGCTCTGTTAGAAGGAGGGGACCTGGAAGCCCTGGGTGATGTGAGCCTGCCCAGAGAGCAGGAGCTGCTCTGTCCTCAGGACCATAGAGGAAGCTGCTCTGAGGTGAACTTCCTGAATAGCCTGGGCAGGTTTTTGTTCAGGGCTGAAGCACTGTGGGAATGGGGAGAGCCTAGACTGCAGATAGTAATAATCTGCAGCAACCTCAGGCCCCAGGCTGCTGATGGTGAGAGTGAAATCTGTCTCACACCCACTGCCATTGAACTGGGCATGCACTCCAGATGCCTGTGCAGTAGCATAGTAGATGAGGAGCCTGGGGACTTGGCCAGGCTTTTCTGCTGGTACCAATTAAAGTAGACAATACTAAACTTATTTCAACTCTCACTGGCCTTGCAGCTGATGCTGGCTGTCTCTCCTGGTGATGTAGACAAGGATCCTGGAGACTCAGTCATCATAATGGCTCCTTGGAAATCTAGGAAATGAACAAAAGTAGATGACAGAAATAAGTCAATGTCCAAGTCAAAGTGTAGGAACAAGAAGATTTTCTGGAGACTACTGAAATTGGAAGCAACTTGTAAGGAGTTATTATTGGCTGTCAACATGAGATAGAAACCATCTTTCCCACAGACTTGCCAATGTTTGTAATGTGTGGCTGGCCTAGGGGTCATCAAGTCTTTAATCCCTTGTAACCTGTGGTCTTCCAAACCCTTCACTGCTCTACTGGGTCTTAATCTGAGCCCAGCGCACCAGTAACCAGAGGAGCTGCCCTGGGGAGACCTTCCTGGCCTTTAGACACCTGTAGAGAGAGCACTCAGAGCCCTGGGAGGGCAAGAGGGAAGAAGGAAAACTTTGATACCCTGAGCAGGACTCACTACAAGGTCATTGGGTCTCCACATGCCAAACAGTCCCAGGACTGGTAAGAGCTTCACCTCAGGAACCCAGTAAGCCACACTGAGTCACGCTGACGGAGACAGGCACTGGGGGAGGAGCCTCACTCTTTTATGTCCCCAGCTGTGTTACATCAAGAGCAAAGGCAAGCTCATGTTTAGTACTGGTACTACTTGTTTGGGTAAATGAGGAGAGGCTTCTCTCTGTGTCCCTGGACTAGATTTCCCATAACCATGAGAGAGCTCCAACCCTGGGCAGGTGGCAGAGACAGCAGGAGCTCACAGCTTGGAGGCTTTGGAGGTGCCTCCACTGACCCTGCTCCTGGACCTGCCCCACTACCTCCCTCTGCTGGAGAAGGTGTGAACTCAAGGAGGCAGTGAGGAGGGTGAGACTCATGGACAGATCCTAGCTTCAGCCCCTGGGAAAAGCTCAGCAGAGCCTCTTTCCGAGGGAAATGGGTTTCGTCAGTCACTAGATGACCTTACTCTATTTGTTCTGAGCATTGAGAAAAGAAAGGTTATATCTGCCCTTGTCCCCATTCTCCCATGCCAGACATGCCATGAAGGTGAGGACCCTTTCTGTGATCCATCCCATACCCTGCTTGTGACTCTTTCCAGAGGTGCGGATGTGTGTCAATCTGTGTGCCAATGTGAGGACATGAAAGTGAGAATAACTGAGTAAGAGACACACTGGAGAATAACTGATTTCTGGATAATCACTTCTGTCCTGGGGGATTAAAAGAGCCTGCTGTTTGGCATCCCAGCCCCCAGCCTCTTTTCTTTCATCAGCCAACAGTGAATAAACACACGAACAAGCAGTTCTGCTTTTGAAAAATATTTTATTTTTTCCAATTACATCTAACAGATATTTTAAACTTTTTTTTTTGAATTTCTGAGTTCCAAATTTTCTGCCTCCCATTCCTTTTCTCTCATTGAGAAGCGAAGCAATCTGACATATGTTATACATGTGCAGTCAGGCAAACCCATTTCCAGATTAGTCGTGTTGTAAAAGAAGACACAGACCAAAATACCCAAAGAAAAGCAAAGAATAAAAAGTTTGCTTTGACCTGCATTGGAAATTCATCAGGTCAAAGGACACTTAAAAAAGATGGGGAAAAAACAAATGCTAAATGCTTGGGACAAAAATGAAAAAGTGGAATGCTTCATGCTCCAGAGGGGTTCATAATCTAAGGGAGGATGTGATAATATTAATTACTATTATTATGGGGGTGACATTTTTGATTGCCCTTATGTTGGCAAAGTACATTGAAATTTTATCTCCTTTTACCCTTAGAATTGCACTAAAAGGGAGGTGCTACTAAAAAGTAGCACTAATGGGGGGACTGACCATTTTACAGATGAGGAAACTGACACAGTCAGAGTTGAAGTGACATCAAGTAAATCTCTGAGGCAAGATTTGAACTTAGTTCTTCTGAATCCAGGCCCTGGTTTCCTTGCACTGCACCACCTTGCTGTCTGCAGTGTATCTATAGAGGCACTGATTCATCCAGACGTGATTTGGTGTGAGCAATTCCCATGCACAAACATCAACCTGTGCATCTTAGAATCTTCTCCATAAAGCAGAGTCCTGAGGAGTTGTGTTTAGCACTCAGAGGTTAAGGTGAAGAACACAGCCAGCATGGGTGAGAATCAGGATTGGATGCTGGGTTTCTTGACTCTCAGGTCACCTCCCTACCCCTCATTCACTGTGGCCTCATCTTTATCACATGTGTTTATATCATGAATATCTGTATTTGTATCATCTGTCTATATTACCTATCTGTCTTCTGCACCTTCCATGTCTATATCTGCCTATGCTGGGAGAGGAAATGGGGACAGAGAGAGAAGAGGGAGGGCTGAGGATCCTTCCATTTACTTTGGGAAACACAGGCCTGAGAACACCAAGGATATTTGGGGAAAGAGTGTAAGCCTTGGGATGTGACCTGGCTGAGTATCAGCTCTCCCTGAGCAGCTGTGTGACTGTGGTGAGATGACTCAGCCTCTCTGAGTTGGCAAAATGATGGGAGAAAAAAACGTTTATAAGAGTAAATGAATCTCTGAGTGTGAAGGGTTTGTTGAAGGCATCTAATGTAACACTTTCTCTAAGGTGTGAGTGCTCACACAGGACTTAAGTAATGAATAAACATACAGAAGAGGAACTGAAGGATGATGGTTCAGCCTAGAAAGAAAGGGAAGAGAAATAAGAATGAGCTTCAGGAATTTTTCTTAAAAGAAAAAGTGTAGAAAAAGAAAAGAATCAAAAGTCATAGAGGAAAAGGGATAGTGAACGAAAGACTTCACTTCAACAGAGAAAAGAAGGGGTCAAAGGGGGCATTATATAACTAAATAAAGAAGGAAGAGATAAAGAAAGCAGAAAATAAAACTCTAAAAACAGGGACATGGTGGACAACTAGAAGAGAAGGTGGAGGCTGAGGTGAAAAGAGCCAGTGGGAAGAGTTGGGTTAAAATAGATAGAAGAAAGCTAATTATCTGGATAAAGCAGTGCCTAAGAGTGGAAGGGGAAAACAGCCAGAAAACTGAATTCAGAAAAAAAATACACAAAGACACAAATGCTGCTTAATGAATGTGAAGAAAATCCCTGAGACCCCTCTGACTGGGTCCACTCCAAACTGATGCTCCACAAACTCACTGGGGGCTACAGTGCTGAGAGGCAATGTTTTACACCTTCATTAACTCACTATCTCACTTAGCATCGTTGTTCTTCAGGATGTTTTCATCCTTCAGACTTTCAGTAGCTCAGTCAACCATGCTTTCTCAGTTGAGAACCTGCCTTCATATTCTCCTGAAGAAAATGGAAGTCATTCTCAGAGAGCTCCCTGTTCTTTTCTCCTCATCTCCCATTTCCAGGCACCTTCTGCCACTGTCTCCTCCTTCACCCTGCCTGACCCATATGAGGAAGCCATGCTCATGTCAAAGTCAACCTGTCAACATTCCTAAGCCACCCCATTCCATTCTCTCTCTTTCAGCAGATGACACCTCCTATCATCAGAATCCTCTCATTTATGTTCAGCCTCTCCCTGCTTCCTGATTGTTTCCTTCCTGCTTACAAGTAAACAAAAATGTCCAGCCTCTCTCCCTGTTACCTGCTGTCCTAGAATCTCCCTCATGGCTGGTGGGAGGCATACTGCAACACACTCAGGTGCACACACAGGAAGCCTCAGGCAGCCAATGAGGCCTTGTCAATCCCAGAACCAGAGACTGAAAAGGCAATGACTGGGGTGGGCCATTCAACTTTGTTCCTGGGCCCTGCCTAGGTCATAGGAAGCCCAGTTCTGTGAGGTGAATGGGGGCAGCTCTTGAGAAAAAGACATTTAATCTTTGTCCTTGCTGCAGAGAACTGGAATGGAGATTCCACCAAAGGAAACTGGGTTTGCAACAAGAGAAACTATGTCAAGGCAAAGATTTGATGTGGGTTTGAAAGGTCAGCAAATCTCCAGCATATTCCACTTTGTCTCCCAGGGATCTATGCTGAGTCCACTCTGCCTTGTTGGTTGTGTTTGTCCTTTGTTTTTCAATAGGACTGGGACATCAGGGAAATGATGACATGACTTGCAGTTGACTTTGACTTGAGAGAGGGAGGGCTGTGCAAGATCACCAGCCTCACTTCTCCCTCCAGAGCCATCTGGAACAAGTTGCCAGATATTCATCACGATGACTGGAAGTGACCCAGGATGCAGTGGGAGACCCTGGCCCTTTTAGGCCAAGACCGTTTCAAGTTCCTCACTTTGAGAGAGATAGTGCCCATTCATTGAATAGGTCTCTTGAAGAACTGACATAAGGGATGGCCCCTTTAATTAGAAAAAGAAAAAAAAAATCAAACTTCGAGAAAAAAACCCTGACAATTGCTGGGCAAAAGACAAACAGTTACTATTGACATTCACTCTAATCCAGGGTGGCTGAAAATATAGGGAGGAGAGGAGAGGAAGGGAAGGGAAGGGACCAGTGTCTGACACTGTATACCAAAATAAATTCCGAAAGGGTACATGGTTTAGGTATAAAGGGTGATACTGTAAGCAAATTATGGGAGCAAGGAGTAGATTATCTGCCAGATCTATGGTGAATGGAGGAATTATGACCAAAGAAGAGACAGAGAACATTATGAAATGCAAAATGGATAATTTCAATTACACTAAACTGGAAAGTTTTTGCACAGATGAAGCCAGTGCAACAAAGCTAAGGAGGGAAGCAGAAAAAGAATTTTTACAACTAGTGCCTCTGATAAAGGCCTCATTTCTAAAGTGTATAGAAAATTGAGTCAAATTTACAAGAATTCAAGTCATTCCCCAGTTGATTAAGGGTCAAAGGATATGAACAGGAAATTTTCAAAGAATTAAAACTATCTACAGTCATATTAAAAAAATTCTTAATATTGTACAGGAAGCAACAAGTAAATATATCCTGAAGAAAAAGAACAAAGCAAAATGGCTGTTTGATGAGGCCTTATAAATAGCTGAGGAATGGAGGAATGGGAAATGAAAAGGGGAGATTTCCTCAAATGAATTCATAATTTGTGAGAATATCAAGGAGAATTATGGTTTTCTTAAATGACATTGGCAAAGAAACAGAAGAAAACAACTAAATGGGAAAGACAAGAGTCCTTTTCAAGAAAAAATGAGCTGTCAAGGGAGTATTTCCTGAAAATAGGGGCATGAGGATTTCTGGAGCCAAGATGGCAAGCTGGGGCAATGACTTGTCTATACTCTTCCAAATTCCCTTTAAAACAACCCTGCAATAATGGCTCTGAACCAATTTTGGAGCAGTGAACCACATTACCAGCCTAGGATAGCTGGAAGGGTAAGCAGGAAAGGTCCCTCACTACAGTGGGAGAGTGCAGTAAAGTGAGGAAGCCAGTGGCAGGCTTCATCCTAGGGGGTCATGGCATATTTTAGGGAAATCATGAGCAACTTTAGGGTTTATGAGATAAATTCAGTTTCTTTCGAGGGCTTCATGCACTATATGAAATACACAATGTCTAGTGAGGTCTGTGCTCCAGGGAAAGACCAACACCCATTCATTAAATTCTTCAGTCTTATCTCCAGGAAGATTTCTCCAATGGACACAAACAAAAATATTTATGAGGCTCAGGTGATGACTTTCCTACCATTACTGCTTTTCTAAGACTTCCCTGTAGTGTGAAGAATGTGGTGCCTAGTGACCTGCCTCGTCCAGGAAAAGGCTGGTCCTCACTGAGCACATTCTTAAGTTTTCTCTCCACTAGGAATCCTTGATGTAAAGGAAGAGATGATCTCTGGCTGCAGACCTTCCTTGAGTCCAGGCAGGGCTTGTTCATGAGGTGAAATTTCTGGTGTCTAACAAGTTCAATAGTCCATCTGAATGTTTTTCCCCATTCATTACAGGAATATGGTTTCTATCTCAGGTGAATTCTGATGGAAAATAAGGAATGATGTTAGCCTTAATACTTTTCATATTGATTATGTTAATGAGATATGTCCTCTAGAATGGATTCTCTGATGTGAGAGAAAAGAATGTTTCTCCCATATAAAGAAACAATTACTGAAGGAGAACTAAACTTTTCTCCTATTTCCTCATTCAGAAATTGGCCACTGTAAGTGATTCAGCCAGTCTTTGAAGGGCAGGGTTGATGAACAGATGAAGTCTTGGGCAAGACTTATTCAACTTGACAATTTAGATATGACCAAAATTTAAAGAGATTTTATTCTAGGTGGACTCTGGCCCATTGTATTTTAGTAAACCAGGTCTGAGGGGAAGTGGACCTCTCTGATCCAGACTGCCCCAGGCAATGGCGATCTGGATAGAAATAAGTCTCTTTGTCCAAAACTGAGTGAAGATTCACGTCTCCCCACTGAGTCCCTCATTAGAATAAGTCAAAATCTCATTATAATACTCCTTCTGATTAAGTTTTAACTAATCAGGATTGATTTAGGCCTGTAGGTTAACTCTCACTTATCTAAGGGCATATAAATGTTGAAAGGTCTCCATGATTCACCTTTAGTTTGTAAGAGATAGTTAAATGACCCTTGTTTTTATTAATTATTAATTGGCCATAATTAAATGATTACCCAGAAATTATGTCTCTTCAACTTTGCTTTCAGCAGAATTGTATGGTAATGTGATAATGTATATAAAAGGTTTTATGACATCGTGTATCTCTCCACTGTGGATTCTGTTATGTGCAGCAAGTAGGGAGTTTAGTTCTGAAAGCTTTTTCCACATTGACTAAATGCATAAAGTTTCTCTCCAGTGTGGATTCTGCGATGTACAGCAAGAGTGGAGTTGTAACTGAAAACTTTTCCACATTCATTGAATTCATAAGGTTTCTCTCAAGTGTGGATTCTCTGATGTTTAGCAAGACTGGAGCTGTATCTGAAAGCCTTTCCACAATGATCGCATTCATAAGGTTTCTCTCCAGTGTGGATTCTCTGATGTTGAGCAAGACTGGAGCTGTATCTGAAAGCCTTTCCACAATGACAGCATTCATAAGGTTTCTCTCTAGTGTGGATTCTCTGGTGCACAGTAAGTAGGCACCTGTGTCCGAAAGCTTTTCGACACTGATTACATTCATAAGGTTTCTCCCCAGTGTGGATTCTCTGATGTTGAGCAAGACTGGAGCTGTATCTGAAAGCCTTTCCACAATGATCGCATTCATAAGGTTTCTCTCCAGTGTGGATTCTCTGGTGCACAGCAAGTAGGCACTTTTCTCTGAAAGCTTTTCGACACTGATTACATTCATAAGGTTTCTCCCCAGTGTGGATTTTCCGGTGCACAGCAAGTTGGGAGTTTTGTCTAAAAAGCTTTCCACACTGATTACATTCATAAGGTTTCTCTCCAGTGTGGATTCTCTGATGTGCAGCAAGTCGTAAGTTTAGTCTGAAAGTCTTTCCACACTGATTGCATTCATAAGGTTTCTGTCCAGTGTGGATTCTCTGGTGTACAGCAAGCGTGTATCTCTCTCTGAAAGACTTTCCACACTGATTACATTCATAGGGTTTCTCTCCAGTGTGAATTCTCTGATGTGCAACAAGACTGGAGCTGTATCTGAAAGCCTTTCCACAATGATTGCATTCATAAGGTTTCTCTCCAGTGTGGATTCTCTGATGGGCAGTAAGTGAGGACTTTTGTCTGAAAGCTTTTCCACACTGATTACATTCATAAGGTTTCTCCCCAGTGTGGATTCTCTGGTGCACAGCAAGTTGGTAGTTAAGTCTAAAAAGCTTTCCACATTGATTACATTCATAAGGTTTCTCTCCAGTGTGGATTCTCTGATGTGCAGCAAGTCGTAAGTTTAGTCTGAAAGTCTTTCCACATTGATTACATTCATGAGGTTTCTCTCCAGTGTGAATACTCTGATGTAGAATAAGGTTGAAGTTTTGTCTGAAAGCTTTTCCACACTGATTGCATTCATAAGGTTTCCCTCCACTGTGTATTCTCTGGTGTACAGCAAGATGGCACTTTCTTCTGAAAGCCTTTCCACATTGATTGCATTCATAGGCTTTCTCTCCAGTGTGGATTCTCTGATGTTTAGCAAGATTGGAGCTGTCTCTGAAAGCCTTTCCACATTGATTACATTCATAAGGTTTCTCTCCACTGTGGATTCTCTGATGTTTAACAAGACTTGATCTCCTTGCGAATGCCTTTCCACATTGATTACATTCATATGGTTTCTGCCTTGTGTGACTCTTCTGATGTACAGCAAGGTGATCTTTAAATCTGAATCCATTTCCACAATGATTACATTCACAAGACTTCTCACCATTGTGGATTCTCTGATGATGAGTAAGACTGGAGCTCTGTGGGAATGCCTTTCCAAGTTTGGTATACCCATAAGGTTGCTCTCTAGTCTCCATGCTCTGATGTACAGCAAGACTAGAGCTGCAACTTCCAGTCTTTCCACACTGATTACATTTGTGGGGTTTCCTCTCACTGTGAATACTGTGAGGAGAAAGGAAGGATGAGTGTTCACTAAAAGGTACACCACATTCATGAGACTCATGTGGTTTCTCTCCAGTATGAATTTTTTGACAGTATTTCAGGGACAACTGTTGACTCATGTTTTTCCCATAATGATGATAACCATAAGGTTTTTCTCCTGTGTGGATTCTGTCATTTGTAGCACAAATTTCTCTCCCAGTGATGTCACAGGGACTATCACTCATAAGGTTTTCTTCATGTGTTTTCTTCGCAGAAATCCTTAGCTTTTCAGTAGTCTCTTTCATTACAGGTCTAATCATTCCTTCTGCAAAAAACAGACAGTAAAACATATACACAGACACACATGTACACAGATATATAATTAGAAACCTTTCCCTCCATTGCAAGAAAATAAACTGATCTACATGGTCCTTCCCCAGGTGAAGAAAAGAGTCATAAAAGACAGAAACATGATTGTCTTAAAATGCCATTAGCTCAAATTTGCAGGATAACTTGACTTACAAAGAGCTTCAGAGACAAAACATATTGGGTCTGCAGAAATATCTGTGAAACTGGCAGACCTAGCATTCTTATTACAACGTCTAGTCAGGCCATGAGCTCAGAATTACTGAGTGACCTGAAAAGTATCCCTGCAGGTGACACTGGACCACCAACCCTGAAAGTGGGCATGATCTGTCCATGGAACTAGATGGCCCTTCTCCATGGCACTTACTTTTGTTCTACATTTTTTGAGAAAAACATGTTTTATTTTTGTATGCTTGACTTTTCTCTCCCTCCCTTTGGGTCTTATTCTCCAAAGCACAAAAATATTGAAATCAGGCCAATTCATAAGCCTAGAATGGGTTTATAAGTTGAAGGGAAAAGAAGAGTCAATCATTGTAGGTGGCAAGCTTAACTGTTGCCTTATTGTAAGAAACTGCCATGGCAACTGCCAGCCTTGAGCAATCACAAGTGTGATGAGTCAACAGCCAGCAACACTGGACCAGAGACCCCACGAGACAGAAGATCAGGACTCACTGAAGGCTGGGATATAGGTAGCTTTTATTACTAGACATATTTCCAAATTAAAATATGTCCTTTTAAAAAGCTAAGTAGTATTGTGCATGTAATAGACAACAGTATATTAGAAACATAACTTTTATATGCACTGAAAAAAGGTCAGGTGACTCACTTGCTTGCAATATTTGCTTTACCACCAAAGTCTGGAACTGATTCTGCAATATGGCTGATGTGTACCTGGATTTTTTCTCATTCTTGTCTCTATTCTGAATCCTTCCCAATTCTATTCTCCTTAAACAATTATTAATTTCACACCTACAGTTCCCCTTTATTCCAATGTATCCCACTGAACTAGATAGCTTTCTGCTTCCAAACATTCTCCTTTCCCTAGATCAATTAAGACCAAGGTTCCTGATCTGTTGTTTCTTCTCAACCATTTCCATGTTTCTATGACAGATGGGCAGCTCCTTGACAGCAGGAACTGCCTTGTCCCTTCCTAAAACTTGATAAGGTGCCTAGAAAACTGGAGGTGCTTAATCCATGCTTATTGATGGACTGCCAGGATCCATGACTGACGCCAGGCCCCAGCTTCTACCTCAATCTCTATATTCTGGTTTCTGTCTTATTTGTCAAATGCAGCGTCTGGCCTCAGCCCCATTGTTCTCCTTTTTACACCTTATCTCCTATTTCAGTGAACTTTCTCTAGTTCTAAACCTGATGGGACCTGACCAGATGCATGGTAAAGATTACAGAGACTTCTTTGTAGGTTCTTGAAGAATCTCTTACTATGGAACACCTGGGAATTTCTACTACCCACTTCATCAGACTGAGAGTGGCCGTCAGATTCAATGAATCTGCCAAACAGTTCTCCAAGAAGGGTCCAAAGATCGAGCCTTGGAGATCAAGGAGGGCACATGGGTTGATGATTTACGTAAAGTATATCCTAGGATTAATTCTATGTGAGTGGCAGATAACTAAAAATCTCTGAGAAAGAATTCCAAGTCAGGTGTTCCTGACCCCAAATCTACCACTTGCACTGCCCCAAGACCCAGAGTCACAGCTCTCATATACCTGCTTTCCTGTCACTAACCTGTACAGCAGCTCCTCGGGCCTTCTTGTTCCAGCTTTTGTGGTACTTCTCTTTCCTCCAAATAAAAAGCCAAACATTCTCTGGGAACTAGAAGCCCTAAGGATGTGGAATAAGGAATGAACATGGAGAAAAAGTTAAAATTGAGTTTTCTTTAGGGAAAATAGTATACATACAAAGCTGCTCCATTTTGAGAATCACTCCAACATGCTCACACACATCTGACTTCTTCCATTAATGCTTGTAACCAAAAAAAGATGTGCCATATCAGCACTGACCTCCAGAAAACTAGAGCTTGATGAATCAGTTTTGGCTTTGTCTCCTATCCACCCAAGAAACCTATAAAACCTTTTCACTGTTTCTTCAAGGAGTGCCTTTCATGGCGAGATTCTCCTTTTGGGGAACTCCATGAAGCTTACTCAAATTCAAATTGTTAGCCAGTCTGTGATTCCTACCATGTATAGGGGGCATGAGAGCAAGGAGCAAAGGATGGTTCCCAGAAGCCCTTAAGCATGGTTTCATAGCATTCATTTTTGAGAACTTTGGGGAAAGGTGGGGGAGAAGGTCATGGAGCCAACTGGGAATGAGAAAATTAAATCATGGTGCACCTTCACCATAGGAGGGATGCATTGCAGACTTTCCATAATCTAGAAATTAAGAGGCAGCTGGTAGTGCAGAGGAGAGAGTCCTGGGATGAGAATGAGGAATGCCAAGGTTTCAATCCAGCCTCAGACAGTTACTAACTGTGTGTCTCTGGAAAAGTCACTTAACTTCTGTTTGCTTCAGTTTTCCCAAATGCCAGATGGGGATAATAATGAGCTAATAACATAATATTGTAAAATAGTACTCTACACAACAGCTAATGAACAACAGGTGAAGACAAAGATTCATTTCCCTCTGTCCTTTTCCACCACCTGTACTGGATAGTGGAGGCAATTTAAAGAAAGACTAAGGAGAAACGTGTGACACTTGGCAGACCCAGAAGCTGAGAGTTTCAAACTGATGCTTGTCAAAAAGAAGGATATTCTAAATAACTGGCCCATCCCAAAGAGGAAGAGGGTACAAAGAGAACTATACTTTCTGAGCACTTTACAGAGATCTGGCAAAAATAATGAATGTCCAGGGAGAGCTTGGGGTAAATAATCCAGAGGATTAGTTCTACAACTGAGATGCTTCACCACTGATCTGATCTTTGACTTCAAGCTACCTAGAATTGCCAAGAGACAGCTTACAGGAGCAACAAGGGAACATACATGTTATCTTCTTACCATCTAGTCTGATGTAGAAGGCAGCAGAAGGACAGAAGAACACCCCACTTCCCTTCCTGGTAATTGATAAATGATCCAAAGCCAGCACAATAAGGGATGAAGATACTGCCTCTGATAGCAGAGGGGCCAGGGGAAATGTCCTTACCCAAGGAGAGTAGGTTTTGGGCATTCTCCAGCATGACCTCCTTGTAAAACTTCTTCTGAGGATGGTCTAAGAGGTCCCATTCCTCTGGGGTGAAGTCCACAGACACATCCTGGAATGTCACCAGCTCCTAAAACATCAAGAGTCACAAGACTGAGACCTAAAAAAGACTCCAGAATTCAGGCAGTCCAACCCTCATCAAGTGAGAAGAGGAAACTGAAGTGCAAAAAGGGGACTGACCTAAGAGTCATATCCTTGTTGAGTAAGAGAGTCAATACTTAAAACCATAGTCACTGAGAAGTCACTGAAAATTGAGAAAAGTATTTCATATGATCACTTGGAATAAACCTGAAGAATGTCTTACTATGGAATCTGGGACAAATTTTGTGTTGTTATCTGTGATTCTGAAAGATCTCAGGAAGAGAAAGAGAGAAATGTGAAATTTCTTCCTTATTTGAACTGATAAAAGCAATGTTCTAAATAATATTATGTCAGGTTTGTGAGAAGCTGGCAAGTAGAGTGTATTCTGGGGTGTGAGGGGCAGAATGAATGTTTGATTAAAGGAGAGGGAAGAAAAATATCTAGCTAATTACCTCAGAGCCTGAATCAAAGTTCTATCCAGATAAAACATGAAAATGATTCATAAGAGATATTTAATTATAACCTGAACTGAACTAAGGGAGATGAGACTTTTCAGCCAAGTGCAGGAGAATTATGTCGTTACATTGGGTCTTGAGACTGCCCTAGATATAACCTGTCATGGCCAAAGCATCTCTACCTTCTCTTTATGATTGCTTGCATTTGTCAATAACTTACTATTTCATTAATAAAATATTTAGTAAGGTAGTTGTTCATTGTTGTTGGATTTTTGTGTTCAAAGCAGCCTAAAAAGACATCACTACGTAAGGGTGAAAGTACAATGTTTGTGACCATGGATGATCAGACTAAAAGAGGCCAGAAGGCTTTACCACAGGCTGGGAACAAATAGTCCACATGAATATTTGGGGTGGAGAGGCCTCTCCATTTGCACATCTCACTATTCTTTTGACATGCTACAATTCTGCACCATGTTCTTTGATGCTGATAAGCTATTCTGGGTAGTCCTTTGTCACTGTCTCTGATGACTCACCACTGATTACAAAATGCTTCAGAGACCTTTGGAATGCCCTTGTATTATGTCTTCTGACCACATTGTCAGTGCCTACTTTGCATGTGTTCTCCATAAAAGTCTTTTAGGAAAACATACTTTTGGCTTTTCAACGTGGCCAGACCATCAGAATTGTGCTCTTTGCTATAGCACGTGAATGATTGGCAATCTAACATGAGAAAGCCAGAGTCCAGTACTTTTCCAGGTGACCTTCAAAATCTTCCTAAGATAATTGTAATGGGATTCAAAGAAGATTCACAATTTCTCCATTTGCTGCAGTCAGTGCATGGTGCCATGGTGAATGGTGGAGAACCTCTATTTTCCTTGTATACATTTTCTGAAATATTATTTCCCCTTACTACAGGGTTTTTTTTTTATACTTTTCAGTTCCAGATTCGATCACTCTTTCCCTCTCTTCCCTCTGCCACTAATTTACATAGTGTAGGTGTAGAGTGTGCTCAGGGAAGACCAGTACCTTTGGTGTGATGACTGCAGAGCCCTATTTGAGGTTCTTTCCAACTTTGGTATCTACCTGTTCCACCTAATTCTCACCTGTGGCTCCAACAAGGTGTAGCATGTGCATTGGTCACACTCTAGTAAACCAGGTTGAGGGTAGCTAAGTGTTTCCAAATCCATTGGTGAGTTAGCGGGGTGTCTACCTCAAGTATGCAAAAACTTCCTCTGCTGGAATGGGTGGATGAGAATAATTTTTTGCAGTGGCCATGAAGGCAGATGGAGCAGGTGATATGGAGTACTTAGAGCTTAGTTAGACAAGACATCACTGCTTCCTGAGACAGTGCCAGCCATCTTCACTTGGTCCTGCCACTGAACTATGATGATTCTGGAGGGAGTGAGGCTGATGACTTCATACAACTCTGCCTCACTTAAATCCAATTCACACATGAATCAAAAGACATCACCCACGCCATTTGACTATTATACGTCAAAGTCTTCTGGCAGTAGGCAAGTGATGAAGCAGTAGGTGTGGATACACTGGGAGCTATAGTCATGATCCTGCACACAGGTGGCCCAGGGTTGTTTCTCAGTGGAAGCAGCAGTGGGACAATTCAGCCCCCTGGGTGTCTGAGCAGCCTTTTAAGGATTGCATTGCTCAACTCCTGGTGTGAGGAAGGGGGCTAGAAAAAGTGCCCTAAACACTGTCTGTTTACCCAACACCCTATCCTGATTACTGTAGCAGGTGACGAATCCCACTATGCAGTCAAAACACACAAAAATTATAATATGTATGAAAAGTCTGCAAACATCAAAACATTTATTCACCATGGGCACATGGAATGTGTGCACACTAATAGATAACACAAAATCCAGTAGACCTGGAAGAACTGCTCTTGTTGCAAGAGAACTGAACAGGTATCTCATCCACAGAGCAGCCCTGAGTGAAACAAGGTTGGCAAAAGAAGGCTATCTTACAGAAGTTAGATACACCTTCTTCTGGAGTGGGAGCAGTGAAGGGGAGTGCCGTGAAACTGGCGGGCATTTTGCAATCAAAACTAATCTAATCAACAAGCTGCTATGCCTGCCAAAAACAGTGAATGGCAGGCTCATGACAATGTGATTGCCATTTGCAGGAAAATGCCATGCAACCACCATCAGGGCCTATGTTCCCACCACGACAAAGCCTGATGAAGTCAAAGAGAAATTTTATGAAGACCTAGAGACACTTATCATCAATGTGCCAAAAGAGGACAAGCTTATAATTCTGGGTGACTTTAATGCTAGAGTAGGCTCACAAAGCAGACTTGACAGGGAGTCCTAGGGAGGAATGGAGGTGGAAAGAGCAACAGTGGTGGTCATTTCCTGCTGAAGGCTTGTATTGTATTGTTTGACCTTCTCATCACCAACACTGTCTTCTGTTTACCTCAGTGCAATGAAACTTCATGGATGCACCCTTGCAGCAAACATTGGCATCTAATAGACTAGGTGATTGTAAGGAGAAGAGACAGACAAGATGTGAGAGTGACAGAGGCAATGTGTGGTGCAGTGTTGCACTTATTGGAGAATTATCCTTTCCAAGCTAAATATGTGCATTCATCAAAAGCACCACCCCCAAGGCAAAATGAATACCAGAAGAACTAATCTCAACAAACTAGAGCTCATCTCTGACCATAAACAGTTTATTGCTGACTTAGAGGGAAAGTTGAGCCAACACACAGTTGGGAACAGTGGAGCAGAAAAGGAGTGGGCAGCTTTCAGAGATTTGATGCACAGCCCTGCATTTGCTCATCTGGGTCAGAACACTCACAAACACCAAGACTGGTTTGATGAAAATGATGAGGAAACTTGGAAGCTGCTAAATGAAAAAGAAGTATTCCACAAGATGTACCAGCAGGATAGCTCATTCACCTCTAAGAAAGCAGCATTTAATTCCATCATAAGGAAAGTATAAGCAAAGCTTAGAGAGATGCAGGATTCCTGGCTCAGTGAGAAGGCAGATGAAATTCAGTTTTGTGCTGATAGTAACAATCCAAAGTGCTTTTGTGATTCCCTGAAAGATATTTATGGAACGAAAACCTATGGTGCATCACAACTACTCAGTGCTGATGGAGCCACATTGATTAGGAACAACAGACCATCATCAATCAATGCTGAGGCCATTGACCATTTACCTCAGGTTGAAGTCAATCCCTCCTTAGCTGAACTTCCAGCTGAAGAACACGTTTAGAGGGCCATTAGGTTCATTTCATGTGGCAAAGCACCTGGTGCTGAGTCTATCCCAGCTGAGATTTGAAAGGTAGGGTGACCATTGCTCATGCAAAAACTGACTGAAATTTTTCAAGTTATATGGCAAGAGGAGGTTATCCTCTAGAGTTCAAGGATGCCTCCACTGTCCATCTCTATAAGGGTAAAGGGAATAGATTGTCCTGTGACAAACACTGGGGGAACTCTCTCTTAGTCATTGCAGGTAAAATTCTTGAAAGAGTACTCCTTAATGGACTGATCCTTCACCTGGAAGACAGGCATACATCTGAGAGCCAGTGAGGTTTCAGAAAGGGCATTTAGGGTTAAGAACAGTTGATATGGTGATTGCTGCCCCACAATTCCAGGAGAAATGCCAGGAGCAGAAAAGTGGTCTGTACACAACGTTTTCAGATCTGATCAAGGCTTTTGACACTATTAGTAGTGAATGGACAATTACATCAAAATTTGGTTGCCCAGAGAAGTTCATCAACATTGTCCATCAATTTCACCATGGCATGTTTGCCCAGGTTCAGGATAATGGACAATACTCTCGTGCCTTCCCAGTCAGCAGTGGAGTGAAACAGGGCTGTGAAACTTGCCCCTATGTTTTTTAGCATGATGTTTACAGCTATGTTGACAAATGCTTTCAACGAGGATGAACATAGCATCAAGGTCAATTACTGTACCGATGGCAAGTTCTTCAATCTGAAAAGGTTACAAGTGAATACCAAAGTGGAGGGAGTGTTGGTGCATGATTTTCTCTTTACACAAGACTGTGCACTCAATGCAGCCTCTGAAGCTGAGATGCAACAACATAAGGATCAGTTGTCTGGTTCCTGTGCTAATTTTGGTCTCATCATTAACACCAAGAAAAGACAGGTGCTCCATCAGCCACCATCACACCATCCATGTGTGGAACCATCAGTCACAGCAAATGCAGAAATTTTGAATTCCATTGATAAGTTCACTTACCTTACCAGTGTACTTTCCAGGGATGTACACACTGACAATGAGGTTGATGCATGTGTTGCCAGAGCCAGCTCAATGTTTGGGAGACCCCAAAGAATAGTTTGGGAGAGAAGAGGTATTAGAGTATCATACTGAAGGTCTACAGAGCCTTTGTACTAGCCTCATTGTTACATGCTTGTGAAACATGGAGAACCTACCAGTTCCGTGCAAAGTAACTGAATTGCTTCCATTTGAACTGTCTTAGGAAGATTCTGATGATCACCTGGCAGGATTAGGTACCAGAAACTGAAGTCCTTGTTGGAGCTGAACAGTCAAGTATTCAAACTGTGCTTCAGAGAGTGCAACTGCAATGGGTTGGCCACATTGAACAAATGCAAAATGTACGCTTGCCAAAAAGACTATTTTATTGAGAAGTTGCATGGGGAATGGGATCGCATGGTGGTGAGAAGCAATAGAAGGATACTCTCAAGGTGTCTCTGAAGAACTTTGGATTTGACTATGCCACGTGGGAGACAGTGGTGCAGGACCGCTCAGCATGTGTGCCCACATCAGAGAGGATTCTGTGCTCTTTGAGCAAAGCAGAATTGAGACAGCACAAAGTAAAGCAGGATGCACAAATCTGGGATATCCACCCCAAATCTTCACACAGACAACCTGTCCCCAACCTGTGGTAGAACATTCTGAACTGGTATTGGTTTGATCAACCACAGCTGGACACACTGAAATTTCACTTTATCATGGTGATGTCATTTTGGTCCTCTTTGACTACAACGGACAACAACCAACTAAACAGTAAGACATGGGTTACACATGTGCAATAATGTAAAACATTTCTGTAGTAGTAACTTTGCACAGAAAAACTTGGGGAAAAAAAAGAAAAAGAATGTAAGATACAAGGTGGAAAATAACATGCTCCAGGCTGTATGCAAACAGTATCCCTCCTTTTTCTGAAGGCAGATAGTAGACTTTGGCATTGGTCCTTTGAGCATTTTCTTGGGTCACAATATTAGAAAGAATAGTTAAGTTATTCACAGTTCTTCATTGATCCATACTGCTGTTACTGTATATAATGTTCAGCTGCTTCTGTTCACTTCTTTCGCATCAATTCAAGTAAGTCTTTCTAGGTTTTTTCTGAAATCATCCTCCTAGTCATTTCTTATAACACAATAATATCCCATTACAATTATAGACCAGAGATTGTTTAGCCATTCTCCCCCTGATGGGCAACTATTCAATTTCCCATTCCTAGCCAACACACTAAGAGTTCCTGAAAGTATTTTTGTAGAAATAGGCCCTTGGGTTTGGGTTAATCATATACCAGATCACTGCAGTCATTTAATATAAGGTACTTTATACCAATCTACTCCATTGATCCATCACTTCAATTCTTAGCCAGGACCACATTGTTTTGATAATTATGGCTTTATAACACAGTTTGAAATCTGTCATGATATTTTTTGTTGATTCCTTTGATTACCTCATCCATTTAGTAAACCTGTATTTTCTTCTTGTTACTACCAGGTCAAAATGACCACAAGCATCAGAGAATGGAGCCATATGCAGTTCCTTGGTTACATAGAAATAAGAGTAATGGTGGAAGGTTCTTTCTTATGTTAAAAAAAGAGCAACATTTAATTATTATAGGTTGTATTTCAACTAATGCATCAGAAAGATATTGACAGTTTCCTCAAGAGAAGTAAAGGCTCTAAACATACCTCTAGAACTCTGGAAACTTGGGAGGACAAACGTCAAAAGAAGAGGTCATATACAAGCAAGACAAGCCAAATCTGATAATGCCTGGACACTTGGGAACAGTCATTGATATTTCCAATCTGTTACATGCACAATGAATATTTGGTCAATGTGCCTGGAATTTGTTGGTCTTCAATTTCCATATAAGGATATGATTCAAGTTATCAGAGATTCTGACATTTGGGAATAATTCTCCATCCACATTATACTTTATATTTGATCATAGTGATTTCTTCTTGAAAATACCTCACACATGGTCTATTTTTTAACCTAGATATAAACTTTCACTTCCTTTGTTATTTTTCTTTGGAACAATTAAGGTGTTTATTGGACATTGAGATTCCCAAGAGTTTATAATCCTTGTTTTTCACTAGGGTCTCTAGAGTTACTCTTCTTCATTGCAGAGTACTCATCACATGGGCTTTCACTTCAGGATGACAGCCCTCTTATTTATCAATAACTGATCCATGAATGCCTAACACCCAACAAAAGATCTTTAAGACCTCTGTCCTATGCAGGCCTTCCATGTTCATCTCTCCTCACCACAGGATGGGGTTATGAACTCCAACCTTCATTTAAGTAGAAAGCCCATTTCAGACATTTCATTTCTCAGATGGCTCAACACCTCTGGGGCTCAGCTCTGAGCCCCTGAACAGGGGCTTACTCCAAACTGTTGATCATTTTTGTGTTTGTGTGTTGTCCTCTTCTTTTAGACTGTCAGGTCCTTGAGGCTGAGGTTTCTAAAAGCCAGTAAGAGAAAAACTTTGAAATGCAATGAAAAGGAACCTGAAATATTTAAGACTATTCCAAACCTACTAGATATGAGGAGAGAATGAAACAATGTGTTCCAGAGAGCAGTGAAGCTCAGTATGCAGCACAGGGAGATTTATCCTGAAAATATATATTTAGCAATGAGGGATAAAAAGGGATGTTCAATGATTAAAAAAGTCAAATGTCTTTAGAAATCAAATCAGAATTGAAGAAAGAGTTTGTTGCTTTATACCCCATGGAATTTTTGAAAAAAGCAATTGTGGTCTGGGGCAGAAAGATACTCAAACATAGGTAAAAAGGCAGAAATTATGAATAAAGCCTTTTATTCTGCAATAAAATAAAAATGGATATTGGTTCAAAGATAAAAGATTCAAACTCAAATGAAGACTTAACGACAATATATAGACATTTAATTCTATAGTCATGAAATAATGGGGGCAGAGTGGATAGAATGTTGGGCCTGGAGTTAGGAAAATCTGAGTTCAAATTCAGCTTCAGACTCTTTCTAGCTATGTGATCCTGGGCAGGGCATTTAACTCTGTCTGCTTCAGTTTCCTCATCTGAAAAATGAACTGGAGAAATAACAACCACTCCAACCTCATTGCCAAGAAAACCCCGAATGGGGTCGCAGAGACTTGGACATGGCTGAAAAATATCAGTAATAATAAAAAAAAATGATGACTGACATATTTCACAGCTGAAGAAAATAACAACAATTATTGGGAAAAATAAAATCACTACAATATTATCAAGGGGAATGATGAAAAGAAATAAGAATGTAGGAGGAAGAGACATCAGACTAAAGTAGACAGCATTCGTCAGCACTATGTGGGATGGGGAGCAGGGGAGAGAGAAGAGAGAAAGAGAGAGAGAAATGAATGGAACAGATCAAACAAGGGAGACTCAGAATCATTAGAACTCAGAAACACCATGTTTGGTAAAATGGAAAATAGATTGATTGAGGCAATACTCCTTATTGGTTAAAGTAAACACTGTGGAGTCTGGAAGGAAATTAGCATTAGACCAACATCTCATACAATACTCTACAACACCTTCTATATGGATGTCACTGTTGCTGTCAGTTGCTTCAGTCATGTCTGACCCTCCATGACCCCATGTGGTATTTTCTTGGCACAGACCTGGTATCTTAAGAACCAAAGGGCAAAACACAAATTGAAAGAATCCACCAATCACCTCCTAAAAAAGACGTGAAATGAGAACTCCCAGGAATATTATAGACAAATTCCAGAGCTCCCATGTCAAGGAAAAAAAAGAGCATAATCAGCCAGAAAGAAGCAATTCACATGTCATGGAGCCACAGTCAGGCTAACACAAAAAAATAGGAACTTTTACATAAAAAAAAAATCAGAGAGAATGGAATATGATATTCAGCAGGACAAAGGAACTAAGATGGTGACCAAGAATCACATACCCAGAAAAAGTGAATAAAATCCTTCAGGGGAAAGAAAAAATGAACATTCAATAAATAGAGGATATTAAAGCATTCCTAAGGAAATGACCAGAGCTGAACAACAAATGGGTCTGTAAATACAAGACCCAAGAGAAACATCCAAAGGTAAAAAGGAAAGAGAAAACAAAAGGTCCCATGAGGTTAAATTGTTTATATTCTTACATTGGCAGAGGATACTTGGAACTCTGAAGAACTTTATGACTATTAGGGCAATTAGAGAGAGTATACATTGACAGTATACGTTAATTGTGATAGGATGATATTGAAGAAAACAAAACTAAGGAGTGAGAAAGAGAATGACACTGCAAGAAGAAGGAAGGGAAAGGTACATGGGGGTGAATTATCTCACAGAAAAGAAGCAAAGAAGAGCTATTACAGTGAAGGGGAACACAGGGGAGGTGGGAATGGAGGGCTTGAGTCTTTCTCTTATCAAAAAGAGGGAATAATATACATGCTGAGATGGGTACATATATCTAACTCATCCTACAGGGAAGTAGAAAGGGACTTGGATAAGGGGGGAGGGGAGAGACTGATAGAAGGGTAACTGGAGGAGGTACTGGTCAGAGGCAAAACACTGATGAGGAGGGTAAAAGGTCAAAGAAAGAGAGAGTGAGAAGGGGACATAGGATGGAGGGATATATACAGGTATCATAACTGCCAATATGAATGCAGTTGACTCAATCACAAAATGCATTAATAGATGTGAAACAGGTAATTTTGGTTGTACTAAATTTGAGTTGGTTTTTTTTTTTTCAGAAATAAAATCAATACAACCAAGATTACAGGGAAAGTTGACAACTGGGAAAAATTGACAAATACATCAAATATTTAGATAAAGTACTGAGTCAAAATTTATAAGAATGCAAGTCACAAACCAATTGATAAATGTCAAAGGATATGAATAGGCAGTTTACAAACAAAGAAATCAAAGCTATTTATAATCATATTAAAATTTTCTGAAGGAGTACTGATTAGAAAAAAGCAGCTTAAAACAACTCTCAAATTAAAACCAAACTCATACCTATTAAACTGACTAATAAAACAGAAAAGGGAAATGATAAATATTTCAGGGAAATAGGAAAATTGAGGCACTAATGCATTGTTGCTGGATTTGTGAACTGATTCACTCATCATGGAAAGTAATGTGGAACTGTACTCAAAATGCTATATAAGGTGGATGCCCTTTGACCCAGCAATAACATTATGAACTCGCTATACACAAAATACTTTTTTTAAACAGGTAGAAAAGACCTACTCATATGACAGTATTTATAATAACTCTTTCTGTGGTAGCAAAGTATTTGAAATTGAGGAGATGCCCATGAATTGGGGAATGCCTTTACAAGTTGTAGCATATGATGGCGATGGAATACTATTGTGTTACAGAAAATGACAAGGAGGATGAATTCAGAAAAACCTAGAAATGTTGAAATGAACTGATGCAGAATAAACTGATGCAGGACGATATTTTACAAAGTAACAGCGATATTGCATGATGAACAACAGTGACAACTTAGCTATTCTCAGCTATATAATAAATTAAGACTATCTGAAGGATTCATGATGAAAAATGCTCTCTCCCTCCATAGAAGGAACTGTTTCAGAATACTAGACCCAAAGCACACGAGTTTTCTCTTGCTTTCTTTTTCATTCACTTTTCCCTCAATGAAATGACAAATATGAAAATACTTTATGTAATTGCATATGTAGAACCTGTTTTGGATTGCTTACTGTATGTAGGAGGGGTAAGAGGTAGGAGACAGGTACAAAATTGTGACCTCAGAATTTGGGAATAAAAATATTTTTATATGTAATTGGGGAAAAATGAAATATTGTTTCAAAAAAGACTAAAAGCCAATGGCAGCTAGGAGACATAGTAGATTGTGCCAGGCCTGGAGTCAGGAGGATCTGAGTTCAAATTTAGCCTCAGACGTTTTTCTAGCAATGTGACCCTGGGCAAGTCTCTTCCCCCTGTTTTCTCAGTTCCTCCTATGTAAAATGTGCTGGAGAAAGAAATGGGGAAACCCTCCAGTATCTCTGCCAAGAAAACCCCAATGTGTCACAAAGAGTCAGACAAGACTAAAACAACTGGAAAACAACAAACAGCCATTCCCCAATAGATAAATGGTTAAAAGATCTGAACAAAAAAAGTATCAGAAGCAACTGCCAAGAATCCCCAGCCATATGAAAAAATGCCCCAAAACACTAAGAAGAGAAAAGTAAACCAAACCACTGAGAATTCATCTCACACTCTGCAAAACGGACAGCAATGACAACAGCACCCGCCAATGTTGGAGGAGCTGTGGGAAGCTGGGCACACAAACACACTGTGGATGGAGCTATGGAATGGGAGATCATGGACATCTAAGTTCAAATGAGACCTCAGACACTGACTAGTTATGTGACCCTGGTTGGTAACTCACTGAATCTGTTGGCCTCAGTTTCCTGAACTGTGACAAAAAGATAAGAAGAGCAACTACTCTATAGGGCTGCTGTGAAGATGGTTAAAAGTAGATTTGAGGGAGAAAGTAATTCACTCTCCTGGGTCTCTGCCTTTAACCCCTATACCTGTTTGATAAGAACTGAGTGTCTCCTTTAGGACAGCCCTTTCTTTCCCACACTGGAAAAGAAAACTCCCAGAATTTTGAATAGTTCCCCAACTCAGTCCTTTCCTGTATCCTATCTAACAAGGGAAGTGCTAAGCCCTTAACAAATGCTAACTAAGTAACAGCTAAAGAAGGCACTCTTTCTTTGGCCTGGTCCAAACAGCTCTGCTAAGGGACTTTGAACATGAGAACGTGAACCAGAAGCCAACTTAACCTGTTCTCTAGAGTTGCCATATTTTAAAAAACACAGGAGCACAGTATGCAAGAGGCCAGGAGCAACTCAGCATCTGCTCATAGCATTTACTCGTGTCACCCCTCACTGCCCCCTCAGTGTGCCCTTGATGATGCCCAACTACAAGACAGGGTGCAACTGACAGATTAACTATTTGTGCAGATCACACTATGGAGCATAACAGAGCATCCTGTCTTCCAGGTCTGCCAGGGAGAGCTTGGACAAAGAGGCAAAGGGGAGGGGGAAAGCAGTCCTATGGATATGTGGGAGAGGGGTGCCAGGCATGGATACAGGAGCAAAGACAAGGGCAGTACACAACAGAGGAATGAGTGGAGAGGTCTTAGGAGGGCAGCCACTGGGGATGAGGAGTAGTTCGTGATTGTGATACCAATATGCCATGGATTACTTCAAAGGACAGAGAACAGAGTGGTGTTGTTACTACCATTTTCAATGTCCTGCTTACTTTCATAAAGAAACAATCGATAGAGGATTGCCAGACTTGCAGACAATCCTCTTTGTCTATGGAAATGGCCTCTTTGGGGGTCAAGTCCGTGGACAGAGTGCACTCACCTGGGATGGGGGTCTGCAGCTGTCCAAGGCCATTCCTTCTGGCTCCACACACTCCCAGACTGGGCCAGGCTTTGGTCTTCTGCAGACTGAGCTGGGGAGACAGAAGGATTGCTGGGCAGGAGGATGGGCTATGGGGATTTACAGGGAGTGAGGCCCTGCCCTCAGCAGAGAGAATGAAGCCCAGAGGCAGGGTCAGGATAGAAAGAGATGGTCCCACTCTCTCCCATTCCTCTTATTTCCTCTTCCCCTCCCCAGTTTTGACTCAGATCACCAAGAGGTAGAAGGGGCTTGGAATCCCACATGGGACAACAGCAGTCAGAGGCTCAGTGGCTCCTGAATCAGAGATTTCCCTCTGATTGGGTAGGGGACCAGGAACTCAAAAGGGCAACACAGCTCCTGAAGAATAATCCCTTCAATTGCATCTCAAGGTAGCCCTCATTCAGCCCAGCCCTCCATTGTGGATTACCTTGGAAACACCCCAGGCTATTAATCTTCATACAGACCTCTTCTCCTTTACTTCAGGATCACCAGTTTGCCACCCCTCAAACCCATCCCTCAAACCCATCCCTAAACTTCATACTATCTTTACTTTTTCCCTATAAAAGTCAGTCTTGACCAGACCAAAAGGGCAGATTTAAAAAACAAAACCATCTCACCCTCCTTTATTTGTTGGCAATGCAATCAGCCTAGTCTCTGAATGAAAAAAGGCTTGAGGGGCCCAATTCCTTGGAGGCAGATCCAGGCCTTCACACTGGCAATTCCAGGGTCACTCAAGCCTTTCACTTGTGTTTTACTCAAGAGAGGATTCCTGGATCCCTGAGGGGAATTTTGTGAAAAGCTGACAAAATCTTGAATGGGGGTAGCCCCAGATTCTTGCGAAGTGACTGGGAGTCTGAAAAAGAGATAGCAGGAGTAAGCTCCAGGAACCAGGTTGTGGGGGAAGGATTGCTCCAGGGGGACCTGGAGCTAGACTCACCACAGGGTCAGAGGGAAAGGACGAGATCCAGTGGGATGAACAGCCAACAGGTCTGTGAGGGGCTGGCTCACACCTACCTGGCACCTGCAGCCACAGAGATGGCCTCCAGAAGGCAGAGATCTCAGGTCCAAGAGAAGACAGCGTGATCCGGGATCTGAGGAAAGAAGGCAGAGGGAACTCCAGTCCAAGGGTTGAATGCAGAGAGATCTCAGCACAAGTTCCAGTTTTCAGCCAGCACACTCTGAGAGGCTGCTCCCAGCCTCTGAGGCCCCCTTTCCTCCAATTACACCCAGATTCAGGCACTCAGGACCCTATTTCCCTCTCCTTCCCAAGACCTGCCCTCCATCAACTGGATACAGCCTTGACTACTGGGATGACCCCTCTTCTGCCCTAGACTCCACCCAGACCTCCAAACTCCACCCCAGAGCTCCTGTTCCACCTGGACCACCCCCACCAGGCTGGTCAGCTCTGAGGGCTCCTCCTCCCCCATCACCCTCCACCTGATTTCTTATTGGAGGAAAGATTCAGGACTTTAGGAGTTGGGAGGTGGAGAACAAGGCAGAGGCGAGCTGGAGATTTCCAGGCAAGCCTGGGCTTCACAGCCCAAGGGAGCTTAGTTTGAGAATGGAGGTTATTCACCAAACGCAAGCAGTTTGATTAGCATTCTCCTAGTTTGAATGAGAATGTGGCTCATTGAAAATCAGATTTTCTTAATTCGGCATTTAAGGGCATGTGTGGTGAATTTTACTTTCCGTTCGGATTCGCTCCCACAAACTACGCGTGCAGTCACAATAATAGGGAAAAAATAGATTTTAATATTCCAAGACAGCAGGATAAAGGCTTCTTACAATAACATATCCAGCAACGTGCAATAAACACTGATAATGTTTAATATAAAATTTTGGAAAAATCTCTTTGTTCTCTCTGAAGTAAACTCAGAGAGTGCCTTTTCCTATGTCAGCAAAAGCCAGCCAAGGCCGACTCTACACTCCTCAAGGAGACCTTTAAACTTAAGACACTATATCTTGAATAATGAGACTTTCCTTTGATGAATCTTATTATCTATAGACACATACTATGTTATGAATAATGGGACTTTCCTTTGATCTATAGACATATACTATGTTATGACATATTAGTGATAAAGAAAATATAGACATCTTAGATCATAATTTCTATTGAACATTGTTTACCCTTTCCTATATCAATTATCTGTTTAAGGGAGGAAGCCTGCCACTTGCTAGTGGTGGGGTTTCTTTCCTTATCACTGAGACATATGCTTACCCAGCTGGGAATCTCAAGGCCTGACTAACATTGCTTTGTTAATTGTCTTGTCTTTCTAAATTTATGATTTGTTCAACTAGGAGAGTTCCTTTCTCACAGCAAAATGTATATAAGCCAGAAGATTTCTGCACTGGATAGCCAGAACATTTCTGGCTCCATAATGCATTATGTTACCGTTGTCTTTAATAGGGAATTGATTAATTAATTAAATCATAAAATGTATGCATTTGGCCTATTGCCTTTTCTTAACAAAGTTTTAAGGTCAACAACACTAATCACACTACTATAACCAGAACGATAATCAAATAAGCGTTAAAAGGAAGAGAGAACCTGAATCCAGGGCAGCACCAACTCCTGAATTTTCTTAGCTGGGAATGCCGGGATACAGCTTGCAGGGTCTGCATTGGGAACAGGAGGTCCCAGGCAGAGCATCCTCTCCATGGGTGAGATTCCGAGGACTTACCCTGAGAGAGGGGAATTTCTAGGGATCCAGACAAAGAAGGCTTTTGGCCAATGGCTCTGTATGCTGTTCCAAGCTGGTCCGGCACCTGGCCATGGGAATGCAGATGTTTACCCATCAAGGACATACCATACGGGGGCCACAAGATAGAAGTTAATGAATCATCTACTGGGGGGATTAGCCAAATCTTCCAAGTATTATCTATGTGTTCCGGGAGTGGCTAGATCCCGGAACATTGGTACATGGCCACCTCACGCAGGTTACGTTCCTTGAGAGGTCACCAAGAGGACGCAGTGAACCTACTTTATTCAAGGGATATGAAATATTCCTTCAGGGTACGTGTTTAGTGATGAGGTTGAGGGGTGCTGGGGACCCTAGAATACCGACATGCTGGATCTTCCTCAAATGAATTCCACACAAGCTTTATTAAAGCCAAAGAAAACAAAGTTTATTAAAGATTCACCACCTTAGGTTGACTCTTAAGGAACCTAAGCAGTTGGAACGCTTGTATTCCACAAGGGGGCCAGATACATTGAATCTGAGGGCCTTCATGGAGGCAAGATGGACCTTAAATACAGAAAAGAGTGTAGGAGGGATCTGGGGGGGTGGTCTGGTAGTCTCAGGTGATGGGAGGAGGGCTTTAGGGAGGGTCTTGAGGAGGTGGGGTGAGTAGTGATGTGGTTGGGTGGGATGTAGGTGGGGCAATCCAGAGGTAACAGACAATGGAAGTCCTGGCTAGGCCAAGGGAAATAAATCTGAATGTGAAAGGTTCAGGAGGAACTGACTACAAATTTGACTATGAAAGGCCGGGTTAAGTGGCAAGATTAGCGGGGAACCTATCTGCAAAGGCCAGGTGGGGAGCTTCAAAGGGAGTTCAGGGAGGTTTCTAGAGTCTGAACACCATCACTGGCACAAATGGAAGGGGAATCCAAGGAGCCAGGCCCCAAAGGCCAGATTTTCTGGGGGCCTTTCAGACTAAAGGGACAAAAGCCCTCCCGATCCAAGGGAAAAAAGTCTTACCTTCGGCTTCTACCTCATCATTCCCCCCTCCAACAGATTAGACCCAAATTCTTTTGTGGTAAGGGGCAAAAGTCTCAGCTTCTAAAACTGCTTCCTGCTGGCAAGGGGTGTAGAGCTGTCCCTGCCTCAATGAATGGGTCCTGTTCAAGGGGTCAGATTTCAGAACCTGGGCGGTGCTAGGTCCAGTGGCCTGGAGACCTAGGATTCAGTCAGAGGTTGGTATATAGCCTGGGTTGTCATCTGCAAGTTGATGGCTTGCACTCTGGAAAAGACGAACCTGGCAAGGAGGTTAGACCAAACAGGCACACAAGGAGTATAAAGAAAAGACAATCTCCCTGGCACAAAAGATAACGTCTGTGGAGAAAATTAAAGACGACTATGGCAAGGCTAAAACACAGAAGGGCATATTTGATAGGGGAGGTTTTTGCTGGCAGATATCCCCTCTCTTTCCAGATTGCTCCATGGGTATAGAGAACAAGGAAAGCATATTTTGAGTAAATAAAAACAACAGCTGGCCTGGGGTCAGGTCCTAAGGAATGGGTTAAGACTCCCAAAGCCTGTCCTCTCCTTTCATCAACATACAGAGTGAAAGGCTTTTCTAGCTTGGGTAGAACCAGTGCTGAAGTGGTGGTCAAATTAGTTTTCAGAGTCTCAAAAGCTTTAGCCTGGTCTGAGTCGGTGGATTGGCTCAGATCCCTACTTAAATCAATTACTCAGAGGCCTCTCAAAGTGATGACAGAAAGTTTATTTACTAGATTCTCAAGAATCAGGACAATCCTACACCAGTTCACCTGGAGTAGGAAAGCAGAAGACAAAGAAAAGGCAGTGATTTATACAGACCCTAATGCAAGGCCCTCCCCCGCCACTGACCATTATTCTCATTAGCTGAGAATATGATCTTACATTCTAGACATGAAATCTAACCAATCCCTTTTGAAATGAAGACACTGAAGAATTAGGTAAACTTTATCCAATCATTGAGACCCTAATGTGCTACACAGTTTTACATCCTTATATCGAACTATTCTGTTCTAAAAATATAGTAACCTTGAGCCTCTCAGTCTTACCTCACCCCTGGGAGAAGAATTACAATCTGAGAAGTCTTCACGAAACCTATCCCACTCAGTGCCTTGAGGAGGGTCATAAAGGGGTTGAGCAAAAAACTGAAAGTAGCAATCCAGAGTCTCCAAAATCCAGCCATGCCTAAAAACACTGACACTTGTTTCTTAGTGGCTGGAACAGGGATAGATAGGATGGTCCTTTTTAGCTCAGAGGTTGGGGAGTGAGAGGTGGGCCTGAGTTCAGGGCCTAGATACTTTATGGACTGGCATGCTATCTGGACTTTGTTGAAAGAGACCCTATAACCTTCAATGCCCAAGAAATTAAGGGCTTCAGTGGCAGCAGCCAAAGAACCCTCCTGGGTGGGGCTACAGATAAGAATATCCCCCACACACTGAATTAAGCTACTACCTGTTAGTTTCAGGTCCTTTACGTCCCTTACTGAAACCTGGCCAAATAAAGGAGGGTTACATGGAAAGGCAAAAATAAATTGTGAGTATTGTCCATGAGGCGTTTTTGCAGGAAGGATTGCAGTGTTGCATGGAGATGAACAAGAGACAAGGATTTTATACTTAAGGAATTTATCAATGAAAGGTTGTAGTTCTTCCCAGCCCTCAGGTTTAATCAGATACTGGCTGAGATGGAGCACTTTAGGGTCTGAGAGGCTAACAACAGGTGGGGTGGAAGAAGTAGCTCCCTCTGGAGTTCCCAGATCCCAAGCAATTGGGAGCACTGTCGCCCACTGTCTCCCACCCTCTCAAGAGAACATGGGGAGATTTAGTGAACAGAGGGAAAAAGGAGATGGGAGGATTAACTAGAGAAAATTGGCTCCCCCAACTTCACCATTAGCCTCCTTTCCAGCAAGGGGACAAAGCAACAGGAGGACATAAGGAAGGAATGTTTAAACAACAGATCCTCAAGTAGGCTGGGGAGGGGGTATGTCTGGAGACATTCTTGAGTTTCCCCTTCAATGTCTATGACCCAGGGGGTCAAGGGGTGGTTAGGGCCAGAGTAACTGGCTAAAGCAGAGAACTTAACCATCTTAAGGTGGGTAACCTTACCTTCAGTCTTTGTTTTTGCCCAGGGCTTGGTGAGAGAGGTGGAGAAAGTGTGAGCACTGCCACCACCCAGGCTTTCCCATTGTTCCAAATCCTCAGAAGACTGGAGGACAGGGTACTGGGGGCAGCTCCACCACTTTATCAACCTGAGGGGCCCTTCAGACAAATGGGACAAAAGCCCTTCTGATCCAAAGGAAAAAGGTCTGTGCTTGGGCTTCTACCTCATCAACTACTTTAAGCAACTTCTGTCCCAGGGCTTAGATGTGGTAACCCAAAGCATTTGGTCAGTCTCCAAAGAATGAGAATCTACGTCTGTTCTACTTTTCCTAAAAGCTATTACTATTTTTCTTCTTTAGATTAAATACATCCAATTCAATACTTAGCAGTTTTTCAACATTGTAATCAAATTCTCCTACATTTTAACTCACCATTTCGCAGCATCCAGATCAAAAGAGAATTGAATTTCCGAAGAACGTAACTGCATCACCCACTAGGTATGATTTTTAAAGTTCACATTACTTACCAAATAATTTCCTGAAACCACAATGAAATTTTGAAGCCTAACAAAAGTAACATTACAGATTGAAAACCAATTTTACTGTTCTGACCAGAAAACTTAAAACAAGACTTGTTGCCATTTAAATGACATCAATTCAGTTGAATATATTCTCCAAATTGTCGACTTACGCAGAAAAACCTTTTGTCCAGCTATGATGCGAACACTCTACATCGATTGTTGTGCTTTATAAAAATTTTGTACCAAAAAGTTTTATTCTACCAAAGATCAAAATGAGTGCCCATCAACTGTTGAATAGGTAAAGAAATTACAATGCATTCATTCAAAGGAATATTATTGAAGAATAATGAGAAACATCAGGATTTCAGGGAGAAAAGCTGTATTTTTAGGGATTTAATCAGAGTAAGTAAATTTAGATGTTTAATGAGGTTTCTTATGTAGGGAAATCTATTGAGGGCTTGAGCAAGAGACTTAACCCTGTTAATTAGATCCCTTTTATCTCCAGCAAGATTTTTCCCACATACACTTAAGTACTGTTCAAATCCAAGGAAAACCATTCAATACCACAGCAACAGTCATATCTTCCAACCACTGACTCCAAAGAGGCCAATGTTATATGAAACCATAAAACTGCAGAAAAATACTATAGGGAAAAGGCAGAGAGGGGAGACATTCCACACAATCAGTCAAAATGTGAATCTGCAGATGACTGAGGCCCAGGTCCTGAGCTTCTACCTGCAAAATTCAGACTCAAATGGAAGAAAACAGGGAAAACCATTAGACCCTAAAGATATGATAAAATAGGATGACTTATGGATAGGAAATGACAGTGATGCATAGAGTGAGGGGATTAGGTCTGGGAGACAGAGAGGCTGAAGAGCCATTAGCAGAGGTTCCTAACATTGCACAGGAGGCAACAACTAAATATATTCCAAAGAAATAGAGCAACCAATCAAAATGGCTGTTTGATGAGGCCTTACAAATAGCTAAGGAAAGAAGGAAAGGGAAAAGAAAAGGGGAGATTTCCCCCAAATGAATTCATAATTTATGAGATTAGCAAGGGGAGATGAGGTTTTCTTGAATGAGCATTGCAACAAAATAGAACAATTGAATGGAAAAGACAAAAGCCCTTTGCAAGAAAATTTGAGCTATCAAGGGAGTATTTCCTGAATATGTGGGCATGGGGACTTCTGGGGCCAAAGTGAGGCACTCACTTGTCTAGGCTCTTCTAGATTCCCTTGAAAACAAACTTGCAATAATGGCTCAGAACCAGTTTTGGAGCAGTGAACCACATTACCAGTCTAGGACGGCTTGCAAGGTGAGCAGGAAAGGTGTCTCACTACAGTGGGAAAGTGCAGTTAAGTGAGGAAGCCAGAGACAGGTTTCACCCTAGGATGCCACAGCACATGTTAGGGAATTCATGATAAACCTTAGGGTTTCTGATATAAATTCAATCTCTTTTTTGGGCTTCATGCACTATATGAAATATACTATGTCTACTGAGGTCTGTGCTGCAGGGAGAAAGCATTACTCATTAATTAGATCCATCCAGCAAGATTTCTTCAATGTACACATTGGAATACACAAAAAATTGAGATTCAGGTGATGACCTTCCTACCATTACTGCTTTTATAAGGATTCCTTGCATTGTGAATACTTTGCAGTCTACTGACCTGCCTCTTTCAGGAAAAGGCTGGTCCTCGTTGAGCACATTCATAAGTCTTTTCTCCACGAGGAATCCTTGATGTAAAGGAAGAGATGATCTCTGGTTGCAGACCTTTCCAGAGTCCAGACAGGGCTAGATCATAAGGTGAAATTTCTGATGTCTCCAAGCTCTATAGTGCATCTGAATGTCTTTCCACATTCATTATGGGAATAGTTTCTACCCATGGGAATTCTGATAGGAAATATCAGAATAACATCAATAATGACTTTAGCTTGAACACTTTTCATATTGATTGACTAATTACATGTCTTCTAGAATGGATTCTGATATGAGAGAAAAGAATGTTTGTCCCATATAAATAAACAATTATTCAACTAGGACGAAGCTTTTTCCCCATGTCCTCATTCAGAAATTGGCCAGTGTAGGTGACTCAGTCAGTCCTTGAAGGGAAGGGCTGATGATCAGATGAAATCTTGGGCAAGACCTGGGAAAATTTAGATCTGACCAAAATGTAAAGAGATTTTATTACAGGTAAATTCTGGCCCATTGTGTTTTAGTGAAACCGTTCTGAGGGGAATTGGACCCCTCTGGTCTACACTGCACTAAGTAATGGTGATCAGGCTAGAAATAAGTCTCTTTGTCCAAAACTGAGTCAAGATTCAGGCCCCTCCCCCTCATCCCTCATTAGAATAAGCCCAAATCTCATAATACTCATTCTCATTAAAATTTAATTAATCAGCATTGATTTATGCCTATAGGTAACTCCCACTTAGCTAAGGGAATATAAGTTTTGAGAGGTCTCCATGATTCCTATTTGGTTGGTAAGAGATAGCTAAATGACCATTGTTTTATAAATTATAAAGGAGCCATCATTAAATAATTACCCAGAAACGATCTCTCCTCAAATTTGCTTTCATCAGGTTTGTATAAGGTGAGAGTGTATATAAAAGGTTCAATTATATTATAGTACTCTCCAGTGTGAATTCTATTATGTGCAGCAACTAGAAAGTCTGGTTCCGAAAGCCTTTCCACATTGATTACATTCATAAGGTTTCTCTCCAGCGTGGATTCTCTGATGTAGACTAAGTTTGGAGCTCTCTCTGAAAGTCAACATTGATTACATTCTTAAGGTTTCTCTCCAGTGTGGATTCTCTGATATAGAGCAAGAGAGGAGCTAGAACTGAAGACCTACTCACATTCATTACATTCATAAGGCTTCTCTCCAATGTGGATTCTCTGATGGGCACAAAGTAGAGAGCTTAGTCTGAAAGCCTTTCCACATTGATTACATTCATAACGTTTCTTTCCAGTGTGGATAATCTGATGTTCTCCAAGACTGGAGCTAGAAATGAAAGACCTTCCACATTGATTACATTCATAAGGTTTCTCTCCAGTGTGGATTCTCTGATGTTGGATAAGTTTGGAGCTCTTAATGAAAGCCTTTCCACATTCATTGCATTCATAAGGTCTCTCTCCACTGTGGATTCTCTGATGCACAGCAAGATTTGAGCTGTCTCTGAAGGCCTTTCCACATTGATTACATTCATAAGGTTTCTCTCCAGTGTGGATTCTCTGATGTAGAATAAGTTTGGAGTTCTCTCTGAAAGCCTTTCCACATTCATTGCATTCATGAGGTTTCTCTCCAGTGTGGATTTTCTGATGGGCTGCAAGACTGGAGCTAGACCTGAAAGTCTTTCCACATTGATTACACTCATATGGTTTCTCCCCAGTGTGGATTCTCTGATGCACAGCAAGTAGGTAGTTTCGTGTGAAAGTCTTTCCACATTGATTACATTCATAACGTTTCTTTCCACTGTGGATAATCTGATGTTCTCCAAGACTGGAGCTAGAAATGAAAGACCTTCCACATTGATTACATTCATAAGGTTTCTCTCCAGTGTGGATTCTGTGATGTACACTAAGTTTGGAGCTCTCTCTGAAAGTCTTTCCACATTGATTACATTCATAAGGTTTCTCTCCAGTGTGGATTCTCTGATGTACAGCAAGAGTGTAGCCCTTTGCGAATGCCTTTCCACATTGATTACATTCATAAAGTTTCTTTGTATGGATTTTCTGATGTAGAGTAAGATGGCCTTTAAATCTGAATGCATTTCCACAAGGATTACATTCATAAGCATTCTCACCATTGTGGATTTTCTGATGTTGAGTAAGATTGGAGACCTGTAGGAATACCTTTCCATGTTTATCATATTCATAAAGTTGCTCTCTAGTCTCGATGCTCTGATGTACAGCAAGATTGCAGCTGCAACTGCCAACCTTTCCACACTGACTGCATTCAGGAGATTGCTTCTCACTATCAATCATATCATGATTAAGAAAGGATGAGTGTTCACTAAAATGTACACCACATTCATGAATCTCATGTGGGTTCTCTGCAGTACAAATTTTTTGACAGTAAATCAGGGAGGACTGTTGACTCATGTTTTTCCCACAATGATGACAACCATAAAGTTTACCTCCAGGGTGAACTTTCTGAAATACAGCACAGATTTGTCTCCTAGTGAAGTCACAGGGACCATCACTCATGAGGTTTTCTTGGTGTGTTTCTTTCACAGAAATACTTAGCTTTTCAGTAGTCCCTTTCATTCCAGGTCTAATCATTCCTTCTGCAAAAAAACAAATGGTGAAAATATTTACAGAGACACATGTACACACACACACAATTATAAACACTTCCCTCCACTGGAAGAAAGTAAACTGATCTATATGACACTTCTTCAGGTAAAGATAAAAGTCTTCCAAGTTAAATTGACACAATCACAATGTTTGAAAATGCCACTACTTCAGATTTGCAGAATAACTTGACTTGGAAAGACCTTCACAGACAATCACATTGGATCCTCAGAAACACCTCTGAAACTGGCAGACCCAGCATTCATGCCACAATCTGAAGTCAGGCCATGAACTCTGAATGGCTGAGTTACCTGAAAAGTATCCCTGCAGGTGAGATTGGATCACCAACCCTGCAACTGGGCATGTTCTGTTTACAGAACTTGATGGCCCTTTTCCATGGCACTTACTTTTGTTAACTTTTTCTTAAGAAAATATGTTTTATTTTTGCACTTTTTTCTCCCTCTCTTTGGGTCTTCCTATTACCTGAGACACAGAAATATTGAAATTAGACCAAGTCATAAGTGTACAACGGGGCTTTAAACTCAAGGGAAAAGAAGAGTCAATCAATGCAGGTGGCACACTTAACTGTTGCCTTATTGTAAGAAACTGCCATGGCAACTGCCAGCCTTGAGCAATCACAACTGTGATGAGTCAAAAGCCAGCAACATTGGACCAGAAACCCCACCAGAAAGGAGATTAGGACTCACTGAAGGCTCAGACACAGGCAGCTTTTATTACCAACAAAATATTTTTCATTAAAATATGTACTTTGAAAAAACAAAATAGTATTGTGCATGTCACAGAAAACAATATTTATAAACATAAATTTCATATGCACTGAAAAACCAAAAACTGAGGTGACTCACTTGATTGTGCTTTACTGCAGAGCTCTGGAACTGATTCTGCAATATCTCTGAGGTGGACCTGGATTTGTTCTCATTCTTGTCTTGATTTTTAAGTTTTTTTCCCCTAATTCTACTCTCCTTAATCTATTTTTATATTCACTCCTTGAGTTCCCCTTTATTCCACGGTATCCCAATGAACTAGATGTCTTTACACTCCCAAACACTCTCCTTTCCCTGGATTAGTTAAGACCAAGGTTCCTGATCTGCTGTTTCTTCTCCACCATTTCCATGTTCCTCTGGCAGACTGACAGCTCCTTGAACGCAGGGACTGCCTTTTCTCTTCCTAAAACTTGGTGAGATACCTAGAAAACTGGAGGTGCTTAATCCATGCTTTTTGACTGACAGGACCCATGACTGACACCAGGCCCCAGCTTTTGCCTCAATCCCTATATTCTGTTCTCTGCCTTATTTGGCAAATGCAGACCTGTTTCTCACTCTTTCACTTTATCTCCTATTTGTGTGAACTTTGTCTGGTTCTAAACCTGATGGGACCTGAGCATGCCCAGAGAGAACACTGCAGAGACTCTTTTTAGGCTCCTGAAGCATCCCATACTAAGGGACACCTAGGAATTTCTAATTAGCACTTGGCCAAACTCAGAGTGACTGTCAGTTCAATGAATGTGGCCAACAATTCTCCAAGAGGGCGCCAAAGATTGGGCCTTAGAGATCAAGGGAGGGACACAAGTTGATAATTTAGGTAAAGCATATCCTTGGATTAATTCTAAACGAGGCAACAACCTTTGCTTGTACTCACATGCTACTGAATGGAAAGAGAAAATCATAAAACCTGCTGCCTGGGTCAACTACAATTTAAGGGTATTTAAATTCAGGGTAGACCTCATGGTGCCAAGGGTATCTTTTGAGTCCCTTTAGGTAGTTAAATGTGCAGTAGGTACTGATTAGGAGGACTGAAGTTCAAATCCAGCCTCAGAGACACTTACTAGCTTTGGAACCCTTCCCAAGTCACTTAGGGCTCTTACCCTTGATTTCTTGTCTATAAAATGAGCCTGAAACGCAAGTGGGAAATCATTCCAGCATCTTAGCCAAGAAAACCCCAGATGAGCTCATAGTGAAACAGAAATGACTGGAAGGACTGAAAACCACAACCTGACTCCCTATCTCCTTCATCACAGCATCTTTCCCAATTCTTTTAATTCTTTCCCGAATGTCCCTGATTGCCTGTTCCCACTGTCCACCTCCGTATTCACCTGCTCAGTGAAGAAATGTGCCTTCCATTTTTGCTTTGAAAAAATTGGATACTTATCAAGAGCTATTTTATCCTCCTCATTTGCCATCCATGAAGTGACTTTTTTTTCTCTTTGATGTCACTATCAGATGAAATGATCCCCCTGCTAGCTAAAGCAAACTCCTTTCCCTACTGCTACAAACCATTTCTTGCTAATGCTCAAAACATGATCACTTGATCCATTCAAACCCAGAGATATTTTTTCATGATCTTTATTCCATTTCTTGCCTAAACAGCTGGAAGTGCCCACTTACAAGTGGAGTCGCTGACTCTTTTCTCTGAAATTCTCAGCAGTCTCGCTCCCAGTATCGTTGTTCAACTGAAATTCCCCTCTCCAAAATTACCAAAAACATCCATTCTGTTAAATCCACTATTCATATCTTCATCTTCATCTTTCTTTCCTTCTCTACAGCTTTTCACAATCAATCACCCCTCTTTTTCTCTCTCACTCTATACTCTCTCTGCAATTTAGTGACACTAATTTCATTGTTCCCCAAACCAAACTCATTCTCTTTCCTCCAACCCTCCTATCTTCCTACTTTGCTAATGTTCTCCAAGGCATTCTCCCATTAGAGAACTTTCATAAATGAGGTGTCATGTCTTCCTCACTGACTTTCACAAAGACTTCTGTCCCACATATTCAATCTGCTCCTCAGTCCTCTGAGAGCACCCAGATAACATCTCTCCCATAACACTTCCTTCTCTCCCAACACTTCAGCTGTCTTGCTTCAGGTCCCAAACACCACACAACAGAGCTATTTCAAGAACCTGATACTTGTTCCAGTTGCTCCAAGTCTCCCTCCACTCCAGTCATTCCACCCCTCTCTTACAAAGATCATCTTCCTAAAGTTCTTGACTGACCATATCATCACATCCTCAACAATCTCCTGTGGCTCCCGAGGAAAAGGATCAAATATAAAATCTCTTCTAAGGCTGCTAATCACCTACCATCTCTCTTCACATACCGCTCTCCTGTTCTTCTAAATTTTCTTTCCCTTCACATCCTAACCAAACATGCTATAATCCAGTGGTATGGGCTTCACATCTATTCTGTGAAGAGGACACTGTCTTCCAAATGTTTGGGCTTTCCAAGCTGTCTCCAAACAGAGAATGCCATCCTGGCTTCCCTGAAGCCCCAGCTAGGGCCCATGTTCCACAATAGGCTTTTCAGTTCTCCTTCACTGTAGTACATTTCCTCTCTCAATGAGATCCAATCTGTCTTGTCCATAACAGGTTTCTACATGACTGTTGGCATGTCATCTGCCCATCCAGTCAGTGAACACCAGGAGAGCAAGTGATGTTCCTTGCATCTCTTTATGTTGCTTAACAGATGGTATGGCATATAGCAGCAACTTTCTAAGTCTTCACTGATGAGAAAAATGCCTAAGAAAGAAACGATATTTAAAAGCCTAACCCCGTTTTGCACTTTCAGGGAAGTTCCATGCCCCCAAATTCTAAACAATGCATTTTTTTAGGATCATAGATTATCAGTAGGAGACAGCTTAATTGTATGGTATCTAACCTCCTAATTTTACAGAAGGGGAAACTGAGAATCAGTAGGGTTCAGTGACTTATGCACAGATTCACCGCTAAAAGTCTCTGAAAAAGAATCATAATTCAAGTGTTCCTGCCCCCAAATCTAACACTTGCTTTCCTACAATACCAGGAGACACAGCTCTTATGTGCCTGCTTTTACCTCACTCACCTGGACAGCAGCTCCTCAGGCCTTCTTGTTCCAGCATCAGTGGCACCTCCCTTTCCTCCAGATAAAACACCAAATATTCTCTGGGAACTGGAAGCCCTGATAATATGGAAAAAGGAATGAACACGGAGAAATACTTAGAATTTAGTCCTTTTTAGGGAAAACAGTGTACATACAAAGCTACTCCATTTTGAGAATCATTCCTTTATGTTCACAAACCTCTGGCTTATTCTTCCACTAATGACTGTAATGCAAGTAACCCAAAAAGGATGGGCCAGATCAGCATTGAACTCCAGCAGATTAGAGCTTGATGGATCAGCTCTGGCTCTGCCTCCTCCTCAACTCCTCACTCCATGAAACCTATAAAAACCTGGTTACTGTTCATTCAGTGAGTCATTGCTCTTCTGGTGAGATTCTCCTTTTGGGGAACTGAATGAACCTTAGTTACTCAAATTTTAACTCTTGGCCAGTCTCTAATTCCTGCCATTGACAGGGGCATGCAATGAAGGAGGAAAAGATGGCGGCCAGAAGTGCTTAAGCATGATTTCCATAGCTTTAATTTTTGATAACTTTGGGGAAAGGTGGGGGAGAAGACCATGGAGCCAATGGAGAATCAGAAAATTTGATCATGGTGCACCTTCCTCAAAGGAGGCACTCATTGCAGAGTTCCCATTATCTAGAAATTTGAGGTGACTGGTAGTGCAGTGGGGTGAGGCCTGGAAATAGACTGAGGAATGCCAAGGATTAAATCCACCCTCAGACAGTTATTACCTGTGTGTCTGCAAAAGTCACTTAGCCCCTGTTTGCTTCAGTTTTCTCAAACACCAGATGGGAACAATAATATCAGCTAATAAGATAATATTGTAAAGAAAGGACATAACACAACAGCTGATGAACAGCAGGTGAAGAGAAAGGTTTATTGCCCTCTCTGCTTTGCCACCACCTGTAGTGGGTAGTGGAGGCGCTGTAAAGGAAGATTAAGGACAATTGGGTAACACTAGGCAGAACTAGAAATTGTGAGTTACAAATTGATGCTTCTCAGAAAGTAGGATATCCTAAATACTTGGCCCATCACAAAAAGGAAGAGGAAACAGAGAAAAGCAGGCTGAGCACTTTTCAGATATTTGGCAGAGAAAATTCGTGTCCAGGCAGAGGTTGGACTAAAAAATACATGGGATTAGTTCTACATCTGAGATGCTTCAACACTGACATTGCCTTAGGCCTCAAGCTACCTAAAATTGGTATGAGACAGCTGCAGTAGCAACAACAGAACATACAGATTATCTTCACACCAGGCAGCAGAAGGACTGTATCGCTTGGACACTGGAGACCCGCACATTTCCCATTCTGGTAATAGATAAGTGCTCCAAAGTCAGCATGCTGAGGAATGAAGATATTGCCTTTGGTAGCACACTAAGTAAGAGTGCCCAGGGGAAATGTCCTTACCCAAGGAGAGTAGGTTGTGGGCATTTTCCAGCATGACTGCCTTGTATAACTGCTTCTGAGGATGGTCTAAGAGGTCCCATTCCTCTGCGGTGAAGTCCACAGACACATCCTGGAATGTCACCAGCTCCTAAACCATCAAGAGTCACAAGATTTAGACCTGGAAAAGACTCCAGAATTCAAGCAGTCTAACTCTCATCAAGGGAGAAGAGGAAACTGAAGCACAAAAAGGGGATTTACCTAAAATTCTTCTCCTACTTTACTGAGAATCAATCTTTAAAACCACAATCATTAAGACCTCAATGAAAACTTGAGAGATGTATTTGACATGATCAATTGGAATAAAGTGGAGGAACATCTTACTATGGAATCTGGGAAAAAATGTACGTTTTGTCTGTGAGATAGAAAGACCAAAGGAAGAGAGAGAAAAGTGAAATTCCTTCCTTATCACAACGGATAAAAATAAAATTTTATCAACAATATTCTGTCAGCTTTGGGAGAAGATGGCCAGTAGAGTCAACTGTGGGGTTCGAGGGGGAGAATGTTTGATTATAGAAAAGAGAGGGAAGAAAAAAATCTAGTTAATTTCCTGAGAGCCTGAAACAAAATCTTCTCTAGATAAAAGATGAAAAGGATTCATAAGATATACTAATTACAACCTAGACTGAACTGAAGGAGATGAGACTTTCCAGCCAAGTGAAGAATTCTTTGTTATTACACTGTGTCTTGGGGCTACCCTTTGTATAATCTGTCATGGCCAAAACATCTTATGCCTTTTATTTATGATAGCTTTCATTTGTCAATAGTTATTACTTCCTTATTAAAGTATTTACTTACGCAGTTGTTCATTTTTGTTGTTCTTTGTGTTCAAAGCAGACCAAAAGGGCATCGCTATGTAAGGGTTCAAGTACAATGTGTGTGACCATGGATGATCAGACTCATAGAGGCCAGAAGGCTCTACCACAGTTTGGGAACAAATAGTGCACATGAACATTTGGGGTGGACATGCCTCTCAATTTGCTCATCTCACTATTCTTTGAAATACTGCAATGCTACCTCTCTAGCACAACACACCATGTTCTTTGATGTTGATAAGCTATGGTGGGTGGTCCTTAGCCACTGTCTCCCATGTCTAACCATTGATTCCAAAATTCTTCAGAGAGACCTTGGGAATATGGCCTTCTTCTATGACTTCTGACCACACTGAGTGCCTTCTTTGAGGACTTCCAAATTGTTCTCCACAAGAGTTGGATCAGTTCATAACTACACCCACCGAATGTTAGGATTCCAGTTTTTCCACATCTCTTCAACCTCCATCATTTTCCATGTTCATCATATTAGCTGATCTGATAAGTATGAGTTGGTGCCTTGGAGGTGTTTTAACTTAGCACATGTATGATACAAATTTAGACCATTTTTTTCATGATTATAGACAGGTTTCATTGAATGTTTGCAAAACTGCCTGTTCAAATCCTTTCATTATTTATCAGTTGGAGAAAGATGTATACTTTACAAATTTACAAATGTATAATTTACAAATTAGAATCAGTTGTCTATTATTTATGAAATGAAGCCTTTATCAGAGATACTTGTTGAAAAAAATTCCCCAATTCTCTCCATTTCTTATAATTTTCATTTCATTGGTTTTGATTATGCTAACACATTTAAATTTTATATGATCAAAATTATGGATTGTACATTTTGTATTATTCTCTAAAACTTGTTTGGTCATCAATTCTTCCCTTATCCATGCACCCCATGGAATTTTTGCAAAAAATAACTGCGGAATAGGGCAGGAAGGTACTGCAAACACATGTAAGAAGGCAAAAATTGTCAATAGAGCCTTTCATTCTGTAATAAAATAAGAAAGGAAATTGGTTTAAAGACAACAAAAGATTCAAACCAAATGGAGACTTAACAACAATATTTATACATTTAATTCTATAGTAATGAAATGATGGGGACAACTGGGGGTAGAGGGGATACAATGTTGGAACTGGAGTCAGGAAAATGTGAGTTCAAATCCAGCTTCAGACTCTTACTAGCTATGTGATCCCAGGCAGGGAATTTAACTCTGTTTGACTCAGTTTCCTCATCTGAAAAATGAGCTGGAGAAATAAAAACCACTCCAGCATCATTGCCAAGAAAACCCCAAACGGGGTCACAAGGACTTGGACACGGCTGAATAACGTCAATAACAACAACAACATTATGGAGGTGACGTTTCACAGCAGAAGAAAATAACCAAATTCATTTGGAAAAATAACAGAAATACAATAATATCATGGGGAATGATGGAAATAAGTAAGAATAGGGGAGCAACTATATCAAACAGCACTGGTCATCAGCACTGTGTGGTAGTGGGGTGAGGGAGAGAGAGAGAGAGAAATGAATGGAACAGATGAAAGAAGGGAATTTCAGAATCATTACAACTCAGTAACTCCATGTTTGGTAAAGTGGACAAAAGACTGATTTAGGAAAAAATCAATATTTGGCTAAAAAAAACCAAACACTACTGAGAAAAGTAGAAAGCAGTCAGGAAGGAAATTAAGATTAGACCAACATCTCATACAATACTCTACAACACATTCTAAATGGATATTTTGTTGCTGTTCAGTTGCTTCAGTCATGTCTGACCCTCCATGGTCACATTTGACGTTTCCTTGGTACAGACCTGATATACTAAGAGGGTAAAATGGAAATTGAAAGATTCTACCAATCATCTCCTAAAAAAGAACCAAAATGAAAACTCCCAGGAATATTATAGCTAAACTCCAGTGCTCCCAGTTCAAGGACATAAAAAGAGTACAATCAGCCAGAAAGAAGTAATTCAAATGGCATGGAACTATAGTCAGGCTAACACAACAAGTGAGGAACGGATACATTAAAAGCAATCGGAGGGTGTGGAATAGAATATTCACCAAGAAAAAGGAAGTAGGATGGTGAACAAAAATCACATACTCAGAAAAACTGAATATATCCCTCAGGGGAAAAAAATGTTCATTCAATAAATAGAGGACATTCAAAGATTCCTAATGAAAAGACCAGACCTGAACAGAAATTGGATCTTGAAATACAAGAACCAAGAGAAACATCAAAAGGTAAACAGAGTAAACAAAAGAGATTCAATAAGGTTAAATTGCTTATATTCCTACATTGGAAGATGATACCTGTAACTAAAGACCTTTAGGACTATTAGGGCAATGAGAAGGAGTATACACTGATAGTATACATTAACTGTGATGGGGTGGTATTCAAGAAAACAAAACTAAGGGCTGAAAAAGAGAATTGCATTCCAACAAGAAGGAAGGGAAAGGCAGAAGTGGATGAATTATCTCACATAAAAGAGACAAAGAAGAGGTATTACAGTGAAGGGGAACATGGGGGAGGTGGGAATGGAGGCCTTGAGCCTTACTCTGAACAAATTGGCACAAAGAGGGAATAACATCCATGCTTGGATGGGTACAGATATCTAACTCATCCTACAGAGCAGTCAAAAGGGACTTGGATAATGGGGGAGGGGAGAGACTGATAGAAGGAAGGGTAGATTGGGGGAGGCATTGATCAGAAGGAAAACACTGCTGAGGAAAGAGGGTAAAAGGTGGAAGAAAGAGAGAATGAGAAGGGGAAATAGGATGGAGGGATATACACAGGTATCAAAACTGTAAATATGAATGGAATTAACTCACCCTTATATTGAATTAATAGATGCAAAATGGATAATTTTGATTGTACTAAATTCAAAAGTTGTTTTTTACAGAAACCAAATCAATAAAATCAAGATTACAAGGAAAACTGACACCTGGGAAAATTTTACACCAAGTACCTCTCATAAAGATCTCATTTCTCAGACGTATGGAGTACCTAGTCAAATTTATACGACTACAAGTCACAACCCAGTTGATCAATGGTCAAAAGATATGAATAGGCAGCTTTGAAACAAGGAAATCAAAGCTATTTAGAGTCATATAAAAATTCTCCAAATGACTATTAACTAGAAAAATGCAACTTGAAACAACTCTCAAATTAAAACAAACCTCATACCTATTAAATTGACAAATAAAACAGAAAAGGGAAATGATAAATATTGGAAGGAAGTAGGAAAACAGGGAGAATAATGCACTGTTGCTAGATTTGTGAACTGATTCAACCATGATAAGAGTTTTTGAAACTATAAGAAAAGGGGTACAAAAATGTGGATGCCCCTTGACTCAGGAATAACCATATGAAATTGCTATCCACAAAAGGTTTTTTTCAAAAGGACCTACTCACACTCTTTCTGGGGTGGCAAATTATGGGAAATTGAGGAGATGCCCATTGATTGCAGAATACCCTTACAAGTTGTAGTATATGATTGCAGTGGAATACTAGTGTGTTACAGAACATGACAAGCAGGATTTCAGAAAAACCTAGAAACGCTGAAATGAACTGATGCAGGAGGAACGTTGTAGAAAGCAGAGGCAATATTGTTTGAGGAGCAATGGTGAATAACTTAGCTATTCACAGCTTATATAACAAAGTAAGACAATCTGAAAGGATTCTTGATGAAAAATGCCCTTTTCCCCCCTCCATAGAAAGAACTGATTCAGAATATACACCTAAAGCATACCAGTTTTCATTTGCTTTCTTTTTAGTACAATTTCTTTCCCATAAACTAATATGGAAATGTTTTACATGACTGCATATGTGAACCTATTTCTGATTGCTTACCACATGCAGGAGAGATAAGAGGAAGGAGGCAGGTAGAGAACTATAACCTCAACATTTAGAAATAAAAATGTTTTTGCATGTAATTGGGGAAAAATGAAGTATTGTTTTAAAAAAGACTAGTAGTCAATGGCAACTAGGTGACACAGTAGACAGAGTGCCAGGCCTGGAGTCAGGAGGATCTGAGTTCAAATTTAGCCTCAGACACTAACCAGCAATGTAATCCTGGGCAAATCATGTCCCCCTGTGTGCTTCAGTTCCTCCTATGTAAAATGTGCTGGAAAAAGAAATGGAGAAACACTCCAGTATCTTTGCCAAGAAAACCCCAGTGTGTCACAAAGAGCCAGACAAGACTAAAACAACTGAAAAACAACAAATAGGCATTTCCCAATAGATATATGGTTAAAGGATCTGAACAAAAAATTATCAGAAGCAACTGCCAGGTATTCCTAGTCATATGAAAAAATGCTCCAAACCCACATAGAAGAGAAAAGCAAAGCAAACCTCTGAGAATTCATCTCACACTCTGCAAAACTGACAGCAAGGACAATAGCACCAGTCAATGTTGGAGGAGCTGTGGGAAGATGGGCACACAAACACACTGTGGATGGAGCTATGGAATGGGAGAAGATCAGGGAGATCGGAGTTCAAATGCCGCCTCAGACACTGACTAGTTATGTGACCCTGGCTGGTAAGCCTTTGAAATCTATTGGCCTCAGTTTCCTGAACTGTGAAATAAAGATAAGAAGAGGACCTGTGCTATGCATGGGGTTGTGAAGATGGTCAAAAGTAGATTAGGGGAAGAAAGTAATTCACTGTGCTGGGTCTTTGCCTTCGAGCACTATACCTCTTTGATAAGAACTGAGCATCTCCTTTAGGACAGCCCTTTCCCCTACAGGAAAAGAAAACTCCCAGAATTTTGAGTAGTTCCCCAAACTCAGTTCTTTCCTATATCCTCTCTAACAAGGGACGTACTAGGCCCTTAACGAATGCTAATTAAGTAACAGCTAAAGATGGCATTCTTTTCTTTGGCCTAGTCCAAACAGCTCTGTTAATGGCCTTTGAACATGGTGGGCATGTGAGCCCAAAGTCAACTTAACCTGTCTTCTGGAGCTTCCAGATTTTCCAGAAACACAGGACCAGAGTAAGCAGGAGGTCAGGAACACCTCAGCCCTGGCTCATGATACTAACTCCTTTCACCCCTCACTGCCCCCTGACTGTGCCCTTCATGATGCCCAACTACAAGACAGTGTGCAACTGACAGATTAACTATTTATGCAGATCAGACCATGGAGGATAAGCAGAGCATCCTGTTTTCCAGGTCTGCCTGGGAGAGCTTGGCCAAAGAGGTAAAGGGGAAGGGGGAGCAGTCCTAAGGACATGTGGGGTAGGGGTGGTAGTCATGGATACAGGAACAAAGACAAGATCTCTAAAGAACAGAGAGGAATGAGTGAAGAGGTCTTAGGAGGGCAGCCACTGGGGATGAGTAGTTAGTGATTGTGATGCCAATATGCCATGGATTAATTCAAAGGACAGAGAACAGGATGGTGTTGTTGCTACTGTTTCCAATTTCCTGCCTATTTTTGTAAAGAAACAATGCATAGGTTGGGGATCACCAGCCTACAGACAATCCTCTTTGTTTATGGAAATAGCTTCTTTGGGGGTCAAGTCCGTGGACAGAGTGCACTCACCTGGGGTGGGGGTCTGCAGCTGCCAAGGGCCATTCCTTCAGGCTCCACACTCCCAACCTGGGCCAGGCTTTGGTCTTCTACAAACTGAGCTTGGGAGAGAGAAGGATAAAGAGAACGGAGGCTGGCCTACGGAAGTTACAGGGGGTGAGGCCCTGCCCTCAGGACAGAGAATGAAGCCTAGAGGTAGGGGTCCTGCTTGAAAAAGATGGTCCCACCATCTCCTACCACTCTTCTTTCCCCTTCCTTTCTCCTGTTATTCCGATAACAAGGGGCAGAAGGTGCTTGGGATCCTACATGGGATAAGAGCAATAAGAGCCTCAATGACTCCTGAATCAGAGATTTCCCTCTGACTGAGTGTGGGACCAGGACCCCTAAAGGGCCCCCACAGCCTGAACTTCCCCCCACACCTAGATACCGAATAATGCTTTCAATCCCCTGTCGTGGTGGCCCCCACCCAGCCCAACCCTTCTGAGTGGTTTATCCTGGAATCACCCCAGGCCCCTTCTTCTTTACCTCAGGATCACCACAGGCAGCCTGCCACCCCTCAATCCCATCCCTAATCTTCATACCATCTTTACTTTTTCCCCATAAAAGTCAGTCTTGACCAGACTAAAGAGGCCGATTAAAAAAAACATCTCACCCTCCTCTATAAGCAACACAATGGGCCTTGGCTCTGAATGAAAACAAAGGCCTGAGGGGCCCATTTCCTTGGAGGCAGATCCAGGCCTTCACATAGGCATTTACAGGGTCACTAGAGCCTTTCATTTTTATTTCACTCAAGACAGGATTCCTGGGTCCCTGCCGAGAAGGTGTGAATTTTGTGAAAATTCAAAAATTCAATCGTAAATCTAGGGGAGGGGTAACCCCAGACCTTTGAGAAGTGATCTGGAGTCTGGAAAAGAGTTAGCAGGAGGAAACTTGTCCAGGAGCCAGGCAGGAGAGGGAGGATTGCTCCAGGGGGACCTGAAGGTAGACTTACCACAGGGTCAGAAGGGTAGGAGGAGACCCAATGGGATGAACAGCCAGCAGGTCTGTGAGGGGCTGGCTCCGACCCACCTGGCACCTGCACCCACAGAGAAAGCCTCCAGAAGGCAGAGATCTCAGGTCCAAGGGAAGATGAGTGGGATGGCTCAGATCCCTACTTAAATTAATTACTCAGAGGCCTCTCAAAGTGATAACAGAAAGTTGATTTATTCGATTCTCGAGAAGCAGGGCAATTCCTGGAGTTCACCTGGAGCAGCAAAAGCCGAAGACAAAGAAAAGGCAGTGATACATTCAGACCCTAACGCAAGTCCCTCCCTCCCCCGCTGACCATTATCCTCATTAGCTGAGAATACGATCTTACATTCTAGACGCGAAATCTAACGAATCCCTTTTGAAATGAAGACATCGAAGGGTCATGTAAGCTTTATCCAATCATCGAGACCCTAATGTGCTACACAGTTTTATACCCTTATATGGAATTATTAAAAATATTGTAATCTTGAGCCTCTCGGTCTGACCTCACCCCTGGGAGAAGAATTACAATCTGAGAAGTCTTCACTAAACCTATTCCACTCAAAGACAACGTGATCTGAGATCTGAGGAAAGAAGGCAGAGGGAGCTCCAGTCCAAGGGCAGAAGGCAGAGAGATCTCAGCTCCAGGGAAGAAGGCAGAGATCTCACCAGTTCCAGTTTTCAACCTGCCTACGCTGGGAGGCTCCTCCCAGCCTCTGAGGCCCCTTTAAGGGCCCTTTCCCCTAATCACACCCAGGGTCAAGCACTCAGGACCCTTTCTCCCTCTCCTCCCCAAGCCCTGCCCTCCATCACCTGCACAGCCTTGGCCACTGGGATGGCCCCTCTTTCACCCTAGCCTCTCCGCAGGCCTCCAAACTGCACCCCAGAGCTCTTGTTCCACCTGGGACACCCCCCACCAGGCTGGTCATCTCTGAGAGCTCCTCCTCCTCCATTACCCTCCCACGTGTTTCTTATTGGAGGAAAGATTCAGAACTTTAGGAGTTGGCGGGGGAGGGGGGGGGGAGGGGAGGCAGAGGCCAGCTGGAGATTTCCAAGGAGCAAGGGATTCCCCAACTACGGAGCTTAGTTTGAGGATGGGGGTTGCTCACCAAATGCAGGCAGAGTGATTAGCACATTCTCCTAGTTTGAATTAGAATGTGGCTCATTTCAAGTCCGATCCCAGCAGGATGATTGGGATGTTTGACCCGCTAAGGACAGATCCACCCTTACTGTGAAACAGACTTAAAATCTGGCACTTAAGGACACGGGTTTAGGAGCTGAAAGAATAAGAATTCGGTGTCACTGGGTCAGAATTACCCTTTGCTCCTCCCTGAATGCAGTCAGCCTAGAGGGTCAGAGGCATAAATGGACAAAGTGCTTTTTCTAAGGTAATTCTAATTTAGATAATCCGCTGAATTGATGTTATTGGACTGGCAATTTTGTTCCATGTATTAACACTGTAACATCTTTTTTGTTGTTATTATGCTCCAAAATTTTCTCAAATGAGGATTTGCGAGAACCGTGGTATGTTTTTAATTTGAAAAGAAATTTTTTTTAAGAGACATGCACTTGTACCATTAGAAAACGTAATTTTCTTTTGATCTGAATGCTATCAATTTATGACTTAAGCTGTAAGAGAGTGGTTGTAATGTTTCCACACTGTTCTATATTTAATTGGGTATATTTTGCTTTAAAATGTCTGATTATTTACTCTTTGAGAAAAGTACTGAGGACCTGGTAAATTCTCCACTCAGGTTTTCACCTGGATTAAAAAGGCAAAACTCAGGACAAGGAGAATTAAAAGGAGTTTGTTATGTCAGTGTAGAAACTCATTCAACAGTGGATCCCCTTGGGTCAGCAAGGAATTCAAGATGGAACTGATGAGGTTTAGGGGTTCTGGGGACCCCAAAATACCAACATGCCGGGTCCTGCTCGAATGAATTCAACACAAGCCCTCTTAAACCAAAGAATAACAAAGTTTGTGAAAGATTCACCATACTGAGTTGACTCTTAAAGGAGCCTAAGCATTTGTAAGGCTTGTATTCACAAGCAGGCCAGAGAGAATCTATACTAGACAGTCTGAAGGACTTCATGGAGACAAGATGGACCTTAAATACAGAAAAAGCATCCAGGTGTCTCCAGGTAGTCCCAGGGTCCTAGACATGGTCTTCATAGATCAATCTCAGGGAGAGTCCTGATGGGAGCAGCTGGTAGTCCAGACAAACCACAAACCAGACTGGGCAACTTGGACTTCAAGAGAATGCTAAGTAGTTGGGAATGGGGCAGCTAGGTGGTGCAGTGGATAGAGAACCAGTGCAGGAGTCAGGAGGACCTGAGTTCAAATATCACCTCAGGCACTTGACACTCACTAGCTGTGTGGCCTTGGGCTAGTCAGTTAACCCCAATTGCCTCATCCTGGGTCATCTCCAGTCATCTTGATGAATATATCTGGTCACTGGATTCAGATGGCTCTGGAGGAGAAATAAGGCTGGTGACCTGCACAGCCCTCCCTCACTCAAAACAAAGTCAAGTGCAAGTCATGTCATCATTTCTCTGATGGCATCGTCTTCTTCAGCAAGGAAGGACCAACACACACACATAAGTAGGGGGAATATGAGAAGGATGCTAGGATTAAAGGAAGAGAATGCTAAATGGTGATCAGATAGGGAGTATCTGGGCTGAGAGAAATGGAAGGGGAATCCAAGGAGCCACTGCCCCCACCACGCACCCCCACAAAGGCCAGACTATCCCAGGCCCTTGGGAGAGATGGGGCAAAAGCCCTCCTGATCCAAGGGAAAAAGGTCTTGACTTGGGCTTCTATTTCATCAACTATTTTAAGCAACTTCTGCCCCAGGGCTTAGATTTGGTAACCCAAAGCATTTGGTCAGTCTCCAAAGAACTCCCCAGAGAAGGAGAATCTGTCTACTCTACTTTTCCCAAAAGCTGTTAGTATTTTTCTTTTTTAAATTCAATTCATCCAATCAAATACCTAGCAGTTATTCAACACTGTAATTACATTCTCTAACAGTTTAATTCACCATTTCACAGCCTCCAGAGCAAAACAGAATTGAATTTCTGAAGAATATAATTCCATCACCCTCTAGGCATGCTTTTTAAATTTAATATTACTTACCAAATGATTTCCCAAAAACCACAATAAAAGTTTGAAGCATAACAAAAGTAACATTACAGATTGAAAACAAATTTTACTGTTCTAATGAGAAAAACTTAAAAACTTGTTGCCATTTAAACATCAATTCAGTTGAATATATTCTCCAAATTGTTGACTTACATAGAAAAACATTTTGTCCAGCTATGATTTGAACACTCTAGATGGATTGTTGTCCGTTATAAAAATATTTGTTCCAGAAAATTTTGTTCCAGCCAAGAAGAAAATGAATATCCATCAACTGTTGAACAGCTAAAGAAATTACAGTGTATTAATTCAAGGGAATATTATTGAAGAATAATGAGAAACATCAGGATTTCAAGGGGAAAAGCTGTATTTTTAGGGATTTAATCAGAGTGAGTAAATGTGGATGTTTAATGAGGTCTCTTACACTGGGAAATCTAATGAGGTCTTGAGCAAGAGACTTAATCTTGTTAATTAGATCCCTAACTTTTATCTCCAGCAAGATTTTCCCAACATATACTTAAGTACTGTTCCAATCCAAGGAAAACCATTCACTACCACAGCAACAATTCTATCTTCCCACCACTGACTCCAAAGAGGCATATGTTACATGAAACCACAAAACTGCAAAAAAATGTTCTAGGGCAAAGGCAGAGTGGGGAGACATTCCATACAATGAGTCAAAATGTGAATCAGCAGCTGACTGAGGCCCAAGTCCTGGGGTTGTAACTGCAAAATTCAGACTCAAATGGAAGAAAACAGGGAAAACCATTAGACCCTAAAGATATGATAAAATAGCATGGCTTATGGATAGGAAATGACAGTGATGCATAGACTGAGGGGACTAGATCTGGGAGACAGAGTGGCTGAGGAGCCATTACCAGAGGTTCCTAACATTGTACAGGAGGCAACAACTAAATATACTCCTAAGCAAAAGACCAACAAAGAAAAATTCCTGTTTGATGAGGCCTTACAAATAGCTAAGGAAAGAAGGAAAGGGAAAATAAAAGGGGAGATTTCCCCAAATGAATTCATAATTTGTGGGAATAACAAGGAGACATGAGGTTTTCTTAAATGGGCATTGCAAAGGAATAGAAGAAAACAACTGAATGGGAAAGAAAAAAGACCTTTTCAAGAAAATTTGAGCTATCAAGGGAGTATTGCTTGAAAACATGGGCATAAGGACTACTGGAGCCAAGACGGTAAGATGAGGCACTCACTTGTCTAGGCTCTTCCAGATTCCCTTGAAAATGACCTTGCAATAATGACTTAGAATCAGTTGTAGAGGAGTGAACCAGATTGCCAGCCTAGGACAGCTTCAAGGGTGAGCAGGAATGGTGTCTCACTACAGTGGGAGAGTAAAGTGAAGAAGCCAGTGGCAGGCTTCCCCCTAGGGGGCCATGGCATATTTTAGGGAAGTCTTGAGAAACCTTGGGGTTTCTGAGATAAATTGAATCCCTTTTTAGGGTTTCATGCATTATATGAAATATACAATGTCTAGTGAGGTGTGTGTTACAAGGATAGACCATAGCTCATTCATTAGATCCATAAGTTTTATCTGTAGGAAGATTTCTCCAATGTACGTTTGGAGCACACAAATAAAAATTTATGACATTCAGGTGACAACCTTCCCACAATTGTGGCTTTTACAAAGCTTCCTTCTAGTGTGAATATTATGCTGTCTCATGACCTGCCTCTTCCAGGAAAGGGCAGGTCCTCATTAAGCACATTCCTAAGTCTTCTCTCCACTAGGAATCCTTGATGTAAAGGAAGAGATGATCTCTGACTGCAGACCTTCCCTGACTCCAGACAGGGCTGGACCATAATGTGTGTAATATGCTCCAGAGTCCATCTGAATGCCGTTGCACCATGGTTGTTATCTAATATGAATTCTGATAGGAAACAAAGGACAACATTAGCTTGAACACTTTTCATTATTACATTAATGAGATATGTCCTCTACAATAGATTCTCTGATGTGAGAGGAATGAATATTTCTCCCGTATAAATAAACAATTTTTGAATTAGGACTAAGCTTCTTCCCCATTTCCTCATTCAGAGACTGGCCACTGTAAGTGATTTATCCAGTCTTTGAAGGGCAGGGTTGATGATCGGATGAAATCTTGGGAAAGACTTGTACAACTGTGAAAATTTAGATCTGACCAAAATTTAAAGAGATTTCATTCTAGGTGAATTCTGGCCCATTGTGTTTTAGTTAAACAGGTCTGAGGGGTAGTGGACTCCTCTGGTCTAGACTGCCCTACGTAAGGGTGATCTGGATAGAAATAAGTCTCTTTGTCCAAAAATGAGTCAAGATTCATGGCCCCCCACCCCAGTCCCTCACTGGAAAAAGTCCAGATCTCATTATAATACTCATTCTCATTAATTTTTAACAAATCAGAATTGATTTATGCCTCTAGGTAACTCCCACTTATCTAAGAGCATGTAAGTGTTGAAAGCCTTTCTGCACTGATTCAATTCATAATGTTTCTCTCCAGTGTGGATTCTCTGATGTGCAGCAAGACTGGATGTCTCTTTGAAAGCTTTTCTACATTGATTACATTCAAAAGGTTTCTCCCCAGTGTGGGTTATCTGGTGTACAGTAAGATGGCATTTTAATCTGAATGCATTTCCACAGTCATTATATTCATAAGGTTTCTCACCATTGTGGATTCTCTGATGTTGAGTAAGATTAGAGCTCTATGGGAATGCCTTTCCAAATTTCTCATATTCATAAGTTTGCTCTCTGGTCTCCATGCTCTGATGTACAGCAAGACGTCAGCTGCAAACTCCCAGCCTTTCCACACTGATTTTTTCCTCTCACTGTCAATACCGTGATGAAAAAGGGGGGATGAGTGTTCACTGAAAGATACAGCACATTCTTGAGACTCGTGGTTTCTCTACAGTATGAATTTTTTGACAGTCAGTCAGGGATGGCTGTTGACTCATGGTTTTCCCATAATGATGACAACCATGAGGTTTCTCTCCTGTGCAGATTCCCTCATTTATAGCACAGATTTGTCTCCCAGTGAAGGCACAGGAACTATCACTCCTGAGGTTTTTTTGGTATGTTTCCTTCACAGAAATCCTTAGCTTTTCAGTAGTGTCTTTCCTTTTAGGTCTAATCTTTCCTTCTGCAAAAAAAACAGATAGTAAAATATGTATACACAGACACATGTACACACACATATAATTATAAACCTTTCCCTGCATCGCAAGAAAATAAACTCATCTACATGATCCTTCCCCAGGTGCACATAAAAGTCTACAAAGACACAATCATAATTGTGTGAAAATGCCATTAGCTCAAATTTGTAGGGTAACTTGACTTACAAAGAGCTTCACAGACAATCATACTGGATCCTCAGGAACACCTGGGAAAACGGCAGATTCAACGTTCTTACTACAACATAAAGTCAGGCCATGAGCTCAGAACGGCTCAGTGACCTGAAAAGTATCCCTGCAGCTGAGACTAGACCACCAACCCTGCAAGTGGGCATGTTCTGTCCATGGCACTAGAGGGCCCTTCTCCATGGCACTTACTTTTGTTCTACCTTTTTTTAAGAAACAATGTTTTGGGTTTTTTTTTTTGTATCCTTGACTGTTTTCTCTCTCCCTTTGTGTCTTCCTATTCTCTGAGACACAAAAATACTGAAATTAGGCCAATGTATAAGCCTACAGTGGGGTTTTAGGGAAAAGAAGAGTCAGCCAATATCAATATGGTAACCTCTGTTGTCTTACTTGAAGAAACTGCCATGGCAACTGAGCAATCACAATGCTGGTGAGTCAGCAGCCAGCAGCACTGGATCAGAGACACCACCAGAAAGAAGTTTGGGCCCCACTGAAGGTTCAGGTATAGTCAGCTTTTTTTGCCAATAAAATATTTCCAAATTAAAATATGCACTCTTAAAAAGCAAAATAGTATTATGCGTGTAACAGACACCAGTATTTATAAACATAACTTTTATATGTACTGAAGAAACAAAAGTACAGGTGACTCATTGGATTGGAATATTTGCTTTACTGCCAAGCTCTGCAACTGATTCTGAAATCTCTGAGGTGTGCCTGGAGTTTTTCTCATTCTTGTCCTGATTTGAATCTTCTTCCCCTAATTCTACCCTCCTTATACTATTATTAATTTCACTCCTTGAATTCTCCTTTGTTGCATTGTATCCCATTGGACTAGATGCCTTTCCACTCCCAAACACTCTCCTTTCCCTGGATCACCTAAGACCAAGGTTCCTGATCTCTTGCTTCTTCTCCACCATTTCCATGTTTCTATGACAGACTGGCAGCTCCTTGACAGCAGGGACTGCACCTTTTCCTTTCCTAAAACGGGGTGAGGTGCCTAGAAAATTGGAGGTGCTTAATCCATGTTAACTGACTAACAGGCCTGTGCCTGACACTAGGCCCCAGATTCGACCTCAATTCCTGTATCCTGGTCTTTGTCTTATTTGGCAAATGCAGGTTCTGGCCTCAGCCCTGTCAGCCCTTTTACTCTCTTTCACCTTTTCTCCTATTTGAGTGAACTTTGTCTGGTTCTCACCCTGATGGGACCAGACCAGGTCCATACTGAAGATTGCAGAGACTTCTTTTAAGGCTCCTGAAGCATCTTATCCTATGGGACACCAGGAAATTTCTACTTCCCACTTCAACAAACTGAGAGTGGCTGTCAAATTCAACACATCTGCATAACAATTCTCCAAGAAGGGGCCAAAGTTGAGCCTTGGAGATCAAAGAAGGGACACAGGTAGATGAGTTATGTAAAGCATACATTTCAAACAATTCTAAGTGAGGCAACAGTCTTTACTAGTACTTAGATGCTGTTGAATGGAAAGAGAGAAAATAATAAAACTAGGCTGCCTGGGTACACTACAAACTTAGGGTATGTATTTTCAGAGTGGACCTCACAGTGGCAAGGGTATCCTTTGACATTAAGGTAACTGACTCCCTTGGGGTAGCCAGGTGGTGCACGGGATAGAGTACTGGTCAGGAAAACTCAAGTTCAAACCCAGCCTCGGACCCTTACTAGCTTTGGAACCCTGGGCAAGTGACTTAGGGCTCTTGGCTTTGATTTCCTCATCTGTGAAAGGAGGCAGAAAAGCAAATGGGAAAATAGTTCAGGTCAGCACCTTAAATGCTGAATTTTAAGTCTACTTCACCTTAAGGGTGGATCTGTCCTGAGCTGGTCGAACATCCCAATTATCCTGCTGGGATCTGACTTGAAATGAGCCCCATTCTAATTCAAACTAGGAGAATGTGCTCATCAGACTGCCTGCATTTTGTAAACAACCCCCACCCTCAAACTAAGCTCCGTAGCCGGGGAATCCCTTGCTCCCTGGAAATCTCCAGCTCGCCTCTGCCTGGTTCTCCCCCTCCCAGCTCCTAAAGTCCTGAATCTTTCCTCCAATAAGAAATCAGGTGGAGGGTGATGGGGGAGGAGGAGCCCTCAGAGATGACCAGCCTGGTGGGGGGTGGTCCAGGTGGAACAGGAGCTCTGGGGTGGAGTTTGGAGGCCTGGGGAGAGTCTAGGGTGGAAGAGGGGTCATCCCAGTGGACACGGCTGCCCAGGTGATGGAGGGCAGGACTTGGGGAGGAGAGGGAGAAAGGGTCCTGAGTGCCAGACCCTGGGTGGGATTGGAGAAAAGGGGGCGTCAGAGGCTGGGAGGAGCCTCCCAGAGTGGGCTGGCTGAAAACCGGAACTTGTGCTGAGATCTCTCTGCCTTCTACCCTAGGTCTGGACCTCCCTCAGCCTTCTTTCCTCAGATCCCGGATCACGGTGTCTTCTCTTGGACCCGAGATCTCTGCCTTGTGGAGGCCATCTCTGTGGGTGCAGGTGCCAGGTAGGTGTGAGCCAGCCCCTCACAGACCTGCGGGCTGTTCATCCCATTGGGTCTCATCCTCCCCCTCTGACCCTGTGCTGAGTCTAGCTCCAGGTCCCCCTGGACCAGTCCTCTCCCCCCAGCCTGGTCCCTGGACAAGCTTCTCTTTTGCCGACTCCCGACCACTTCTTTAGAGTCTGGGGCTACCCCCTCAACCCCCGGATTTAAGACTCTGTCACCTTCTCACAGAATTCACACCTCACCGTCAGGGACCCAGGAATCCTGCCTTGAGTGAAATAAAAGGGGAAGGCTTGAGTGAACCTGGAAACGCCCGCGTGAAGGCCTGGATCTGCCTCCAAGAACTGGGCCCCTCAGGCCATTTTTCATTCAGACACAAGGCTGATTGTGTTGCCAGTACTAGAGGGTGAAATTGTTTTTTAATCTGCCCCTTTGGTTGGGTTAAAATTGACTTTTATAGAGAAAAAGAAAGGACAGTGGGAAGATTTGGGATGGGCTTGAGGGGTGGCAGGCTGCCTGTGGTGATCCTGAGGTGAAGGAGAAGGGGCCTGGGATGATTCCAGGGTAACCCACTAAGAAGGGTTGCTCTGGGTGGGGGCCACAAATACAGGATATTTGAGAGGATTGTTCAGTGTCTAGGTGGGGGTGGGGGAAAGGTCAGGAGCTGGACTGCTCTTTTGTGCTCATGTCCTGGACCCAGTCAGAGGGAAATCTCTGATTCCGTAGCCATTGAGGCTCTGACTGCTCTTGTTCCACGTGGGATCCCAAGTACCTTCTGCCCCTTGTTATCTGAATAAGAATGGGGGAAAGGAAGGGGAAAGAATAGTAGTAGGACAAGGTGGGACTATCTTTGTCCTACCTGACCCTACTTCTAGGCTTCAGGATCCTTCTCTCTCCCCAGCTGTCTGTAGAAGACCAAAGCCTGGCCCAAGCTGAGAGTGTGGAGCCAGAAGGAATGGCTCTTGGCAGCTGCAGACCCCCACCCCAGGTGAGTGCACTCTCTCTACAGACTTGACCCCCACAGAGGACATTTCTGTAGACAAAGATGATTGTCTGTAAGGCTGGCAGTCCCCTCCCTGTGGATTGTTCCTTTACAAAAATAGGCAGGAAATTGAAAACCGTACTAACACCACCATCCTGTTCTGTGTCTTTTGAATTAATCCATGGCATACTGGCATCAAAATCACTAACTATCCCTCACCCCCAATTGTTCCCTTCCTAAGACCTCTTCACTCCTTCCTCTCTGTTCTGTAGGGATCTTGTCTTTGCTCCTGTGTGCATGGCTACCACCCCTACCCATGTGTCCCTAGAACTGCCCCACCCTCCACCCCCTTTGCCTCTTTGGCCAAGCTCTCCCTGGCAGACCTGGAGGACAGGATGCTCTGCTTACTCTCCATGGTCTGATGTGCACAAATGGTTCATCTGTCTGGTGCACACTGTCTTGTAGCTGGGCATCATGAAGGATATACTGAGGGGCCAGTGAGGGGTGACAGGAGTAAATACCATGAGGAGGGGCTGAGGTGTTCCTGGCCTCCTGCATGCTCTGGTCCTGTGTTTCTGGAAAATCTGGCAGAGTCAAGTAGACCGGTTAAGTTGTCTTTTGGGTCACATTCCCATGATCAAAGGCCCTTCCCCAAGCTGTGTGGACCAGGGCAAAGAAAAGAATACCTTCTTTAGCTATTACTTTATTTGCGTTTATGAAAGGCCTGGTACTTCTTTTGTCAGAGAAGATATAAGAAGGGACTGAGTTTGGGGAACTATTTAAAATTCTGGGAGTTTTCTTTTATACTGGGAAAAAAGGAGGTCCTAAAGGAGACACTCAGTTCTTATCAAAGAGGCGTAGGGCTCAAAGGCAAAGACCCAGTGGAGTGTCTTCCTTTGTCCCCCAAATCTACTTTTGACCATCTTCACAACAACCCTATAGTGTAGTTGCTCTTCTTACCTTTTTTTCACAGGAAACTGAGGCCAACAGATTCAATGAGTTATCAACCAGGGTCACATAAGTCAGTGTCTGAGATAGCATTTGAACTCAGATCTGCATGATCTTCTCCACTTCCATAGCTCCATCCACAATGTATTTGTGTGCCCACCTTCTCACAACTCTTGCATCATTGACTGGTGCTATTGTCAGTTTTGTCGAGTGTGAGATCAGTTCTCTGTGGTATGGTTTACTTTTCTTAGTATTTTGGGACATTTTTTCATATGGGTAGGAATTCTTGGCAGTTGTTACTGATAACATTTTGTTCAGATCCTTTAACCATTTATCTATTGGGGAATGGCTATTGGTTGTTTTTCAGTTGTTTGAGTCTTGTCTAAATCTTTTTGACACATTGGAGTTTTCTTGGCAGAGATACTGGAGTGTTTCTCCATTTTTTTCTCCAGCACATTTTACATAGGAGGAACTGAGAAAACAGGGGGAAGTGACTTGCCCAGGGTCACATTGCTAGTAAGTGTCTGAGGCTAAATTTGAATTCAGATCCTCCTGTCTCTAGGTCTGGTACTCTGTCTACTGTGTCACCCAGCTGCCACTGGCTATTAGTCTTTTTTAAAACAATACTTCCTTTTCCCTCAATTACATGTAAAAACATTTTTATTCCAAAATTCTGAGGTCACAGTTCTCTACCTGCTTCCTTCTTCTTACCCCTCCTCCATGTGGTAAGTAATCAGAAATAGGTTCTACATATGCAGTCATGTAAAGCATTTTCATATTAGTTCATGGGAAAAAAATTGTGCTGAAAAGAAAGCAAGTGAAAACTAGTGTGCTTAGGTCTATATTCTGAATCAATTCTTTCTATGGAGGAGGGAGAGCATTTTTCATCATGAATCCTTTCAGATTGTCTTAGGTTATTATATAGCTGAGAAGAGCTAAGTTGTTCACTGCTATTCATCATACAACATTGCTATTACTTTCTGCTAAGTTCCTTCTGCATGAGTTCATTTCAGCATTTCTAGGTTTTTCTGAAATCCTGCTTGTCATGTTCTGTAACACAGTAGTATTCCACTGCAGTCATATACTACAACTTGTAAAGGCAATCAGTGGGCATCTCCTCAATCTCCCGTACTTTGCCCCCACAGAAAGAGTCTGAGTAGGTCCTTTTGTATCTTTTGAAAAAAACCTTTTGTGGATAGCAGCTTCATATTGTTATTCCTGGATCAAAGGCATCCCTATTTTTGTACCCCTTTTATAGTGTAATTCCAAATATAGTTTAGTAAAATTTCAAATACTCTAATGCTCTTAATTGCCCTAATCGTCCTAAAGGTCTTCAGAGTTACAGGCATCATCTTCCAATGTAGGAATATAAACATTTTAACCTTATTGAATCTCTTTTGTTTGCTCTGTTACCTTTTGATGTTTCTCTTGGGTCTTGTATTTCAAGACCCAAGTTTTATTGAGGTCTGGTCTTTTCATTAGGAATGCTTGAATGTCCTCTATTTATTGAATGAACATTTTTTTCCCCTGAAGGATTATATTCAGTTTTTCTGGGTATATGATTCTCTGTCACCATCCTAGCTCCTTTGTCTTGGTGAATATTCTATTCCACACCTTCCGATTATTTTTAATGTATAAGTTCTTCACCTGTGAGTTAGCTTGACTGTAGTTCCCTGACATATGAATTACTTCTTTCTGGCTGATTGTACTCTTTTTTTCCTTGAACTGGGAGCACTGGAGTTTAATATTCCTGGCAGTTTAAATTTTAGATCTCTTTTAGGAGATGGTTGGTGGATTCTTTCAATTTGTATTTTACCCTCTTAGTGTATCAGGTCTGTACCAAGAAAACGTCAAATGTGGCCATGGAGGGTGAGATAAGACTGAAGCAACTGAACAGTAATAAAACATCCATTTGGAATGTATTGTAGAGTACTGTATGAGGTGCGGGTCTATTCCTAATTTCCTTCCTGACAGCTTTCTGCTTTTCTCAGCAGTGGTTTTTTTTTAGCCAAATATGGATTTTTTCCTTAATCAGGCTTTTGTCCACTTTACCAAACATGGAGTTACTGAGTTCTAATGATTCTGAGTCTCCCTTGTTTAATCTGTTCCATTCATTTCTCCCTCCCTCTCTCTCTCTCTCACTCCCTCTCTCCCCCAGTACTACACAGTGTTGATGACCAATGCTGTTTACTATAGTTCGATGTCTCTTCCTCCCCTATTCTTACTTGTTTCCATCATCCCCCATGATATTATTGTAGTTCTTTTATTTTTTCCAAATGAATTTTGTTATTTTCTTCTGCTGTGAAACGTGACCTCCACAGTTTTGTTGTTGTTATTATTGATGTTATTCTGCTGTGTCCCAGTCCTTGTGACCCCATTTGCGGTTTTCTTCGCAGTGATGTTGGAGTGGTTTTTACTTCTCCAATTCATATTTCCGATGAGGGAACTGAGCCAAACAGAATGAAAAGCCCTGGCCAGGATCACGTAGCTAGTAAGACACTGAAGCTGAATTTGAACTCTTTTTCCTGACTCCAGTTCCAACATTCTATCCACACCGCCCTCAGTTGTCCCCATCATTTCATTACTATAGAATTAAATGTATAAATATTGTTGTTAAGTCTCCATTTGGTTTGACACTTTTGTTGTCTTTGAGGCAATTTCCATTCTTATTTTATTACAGAATGAAAGGCTATATTGATAGTTTCTGCCTTTTTACACGTTTGTAATATCTTCCTGCCCTAGTCCACAGTTACTTTTTGCAAAAATTCCATGGGTGCATGGATAAGGGAAGAATTTATGACCAAACAAGTTCTAGAGAATAATACAACTGTACAATCCATAATTCACAGAAAATTTAATTAAATTAAATCCAAATAAAATTAAAAAATTTTAGCACAAAGGAAGTCAATACTATGAAAATTATAAGGAAAGGAGAGAATTGGGGAATTTTTTTCAGTAAGTATCTCTGATAAAGGCTTCATTTCATGAATAATAGAGAACTGATTCTAATTTGTAAAAATATACTTCATTCTCCAACTGATAAATAATTAAAGGATATGAACAGGCAGTTTTGGGAATATTCAATGAAACCTATCTATGCTCACGAAAAAAACCTTCTAAACTTGTATTAGACACGTGCTATGTTAAAACAACTCTGAGGCACCAACTCATACTTACCAGATCAGCTAATATGATAAACATGGAAAATGATGGAGGTTGAAGAGATGTAGAAAAACTGGGACCCTAATGTTCTGTTGATGGAGTTATGAATTGGTCCAACTATTGTGGAGAGCAGTTTGGAACTGTGCCTAAAGAATTAAGAAAGTGTGCATAATCTTTGATCCAATAAATACCATACCACTGTTATGTTTATAGCCCAAAGCCATCAGAATAATGAGGAAAGGACCTGTTTGTACAAAAATGTTTTCAGTAGCTCTTTTTTGCATTGCTTAGGAGTGGGAAAGTGAAGAGATGCCCATCAGTTTGAGAATGGCTAAACAATCTCTAGTATGTGATTGTAATGGGATAGTATTATGCTATAAGAAATGACCAGGAGGATGATTTCAGAAAAACCTAGAAAGACTTACTTGAACTGATGCAACATGAAGTGAACAGAATGAGGAGAACATTGTATACAGTAACAGCAGTGTGTGTGGTTCAGTGAAGAACTGTGAGTGACTTAGCTCTTCTCAGCAATACAGTGATCCAAGAAAATGCCCAAAGGACTAATGGCAAAGTCTGTCTCCAGAGAAAGGACTGATACTGTTTGCCATACAGACTGGAGCATGCTATTTTTCACCTTTTTTCTTACATTCTTTTTCTATTTTTTCCAAGTCTTTTTGTACAAAATTACTAATACAGAAATGTTTTACATGATTGCATATGTATAACTTATATCTTATTGCTTATTATCTAAATTAGGGGGGGGAAGGAATAGAGGGAAAGAGAGACAGAATTTGGAACTCTAAAATTTTAAATACAACAAATATTAAAAACATAACATGTAGTAGAGGGAAATAATATTTCAGAAAATGTAGAAAAAGAAAATACAGATTGTCCACCATTCAGCATGGAGCCATCCACTGACTGCAGCAAGTGGAGAAATTGTGAATCATCTTTGAATCCCATTTAAATTGTCTTAGGGAGAATCTGAAGGTCTCCTGCCATAGTACTGAACTCTGAGATCCTTTCTCCAGTTAGATTGCCAGTCCTTCACATTCTACAACAGGGAGCACAACTCTGATGGACTGGCCATGTTGTTCAAATGCCAAAAGGATGTTTCCCTAAAGGACTGTTTCATGGAGAACACATGCAAAGAAGGCACTCAGTGTGGTCAGAAGACATAGTACAAGGCCATATTTCCAAGGTCTTTCTGAAGAATTTTGAAATCAGTGGTGAGACATGGGAGACTGTGAAAGGACCACCCAGCATAGGTTATGAACATCAAAGAACATGCATGCTGTGCTATGCTAGCAAAGCAGAATTGCAGTATTTCAAAAGAATAGTGAGATGTGCAAATTGAGAGGCATCTCCACCCCAAATGTTCCTGTGGACTATTTGTTCCCAACCTATGGTAGAGCCTTCTGGCCTCTATTAGTCTGATCATCCATGGTCAGACACATTGTACTTGAACCCTTACATAGTGATGCAGTTTTGGTCTGCTGTGAACACAAAGAACAACAAAAATGAAGAACTATAAAACTAAATACTTTAATAAGGAAATAATAACTTATTGACAAATGAAAGCTATCATAAATAAAAGGCATAAGATGTTTTAGCCATGACGGATTATAAAAAGGACAGCCCCAGACACACTGTAATAACAGAGAATTCTCCTTCACTTGGCTGGAAAGTCTCATCTCCTTCACTTCAGTCTCGATTGTAATTAGTATATCTTATGAATCCTTTTCATCTTTTATCTAGAGAAGACTTTATTCCAGGCTCTCAGGAAATTAACCAGATTTTTTTCTTTCTCTTCCCTCTCTTTTCTATAGCAAACATTCTCTGCCTGACACCCCAGAATATATTCTACTTGCCAACTTCTCACAAACCTGACAGAATATTGTTGATAAAATATTATTTTTATCAGTTCTGATAAGGAAGACATTTCACTTTTCTCCCCTCCTTTGGTGTTTCTATCTCACAGAAAAAAGACACATGAAATACTTTTCTCAAGTTTTCATTGAGCTCAATGACTATGGTTTTGAATGTTGATTCTCACTGAACTAGGATAAGACTTTTAGTTCAGTCCCCTTTTTGTGCTTCAGTTTCCTCTTCTCACTTGGTGAGGTTAGACTGCCTGAATTCTGGAGTCTTTTTCAGGTCTAAATCTTGTGGCTCTTGATGCTTTAGGAGCTGGTGACATTTCAGGATGTGTCTGTGGACTTCACCCCAGAGGAATGGGACCTCTTAGACCATCCTCAGAAGAAGTTTTGCAAGGCAGTCATGCTGGAGAATGCCCACAACCTACTCTCCTTGGGTAAGGACATTTTCCCTGGCCACTCTGAGTCTGCTACCAAAAGCAATATCTTCATTTTCCAGTGTGCTGACTTTGGAGCATTTATCTATTACTAGAAAGGGAAATGTGCTGGTCTCCAGTGTCCAAGAGAGAGGGTCCTTCTGCTCCCTGGTTTTCCTCTAGAAGGTCAGTACATGGTATGAAGATAACATGTATGTTCTGTTGTTGCTACTGCAGCTGTCTCATGGCAATTCTAGGTAGCCTGAGGTAGGTCAGTGTTGAAGTATCTCAGATGTAGAACTAATCCTATGGATTATTTAACCCACCCTCTCCCTGGATATTAATTTTGTCTGCCAAGTACCTGAGAAGTGCTCAGCCTGCTTTTCTCTGTAACCTCTTCCTCTTTGGGATGGGCCAAGTATTTAGGATATCCTTCTTTCTGAGAAGCATCACTTTGTAACTCTCAGTTTCTGATTGTGTCAAGTGTCACAAATTTGTCCTTAATCTTTCTTTCATTTGCCTCCACTATGTTGTACAGATGGTGGGAAAGGACAGAGGGAAATAATCCTTCCCATTCACCTGCTGTTCATCAACTGTTGTGTTATGTCCTTACTTTACAATATAATGTTATTAGCTGATACTATTATCCCCAAATGGCATTTAAGAAAACTGAAGCAAACACAGGTTAAGTGTCTTTTCCAGACACACAGTTAAAAACTGTCTGAGGGGGGATTTAATCTTTGGCATTTCTTAGTCTATTCCCAGACCTTGCCCTACTTCACTACCAGTCACCTCTAATTTCTAGATAATGAAATTCTGCAATGAGTGCCTCCTTTGAGGAAGGTGCACCATGATCAAATTTTCTGATTCTCCATTGGCTCCATGATCTTCTCCCCCACCTTTCCCCAAAGTTCTTAAAAATGAATGCTATGGAAATCATGTTTAAACACTTTTGGCCACCATCTTTTCCTCCTTGATTGCATGCCCCTGTCAATGGCAGGAATCAGAGACTGGCCAAGTGTTAAAATTTGAGTACCTAAGGTTCATTCAGTTCCCCAAAAGGAGAATCTCACCAGAAGAGCAATGACTCACTGAATGTACAGTAACCAGGTTTTTATAGGTTTCATGGGGTGAGGAGTTGAGGAGGAGGCAGATCCAGAGCTGATCCATCAAGCTCTAATCTGCTGGAGCTCAATGCTGATCTGGCATATCCTTTTTTGGTTACTTGCATTACAACCATTAATGGAAGAATAAGCCAGAGGTTTGCGAACATGAAGGAGCAATTCTCAAAATGGAGTGGCTTTGTATGTACTCTGTTTTCCTGAAAGAGAACTAAATTCTAAGTATGTCTCCATGTTCATTCCTTTTTCCACATTATCAGGGCTTCCAGTTCCCAGAGAATATTTGGTTTCTTATTTGGAGGAAAGGGAGGTGCCAATGATGCTGGAACAAGAAGGCCTGAGGACCTGCTGTCCAGGTGAGTGAGGAAAAAGCAGGCACATGAGAGCTGTGTCTCTTGGTGTTGTAGCAAAGCAAGTGTTAGATGTGGGGGCAGGAACACCTGAATTGGGATTCTTTTTCAGAGACTTTTAGCAGTGAGTCTGTGCACAAGTCACTGAACCCCACTGATTTTCAGTTGACTCTTCTGTAAAATTAGGAAGTTAGACACCGTGCAATTAAGCTATCCCCTACTGATAAATCTATGATCCTAAAAAAAATGCATTGTTTAGAATTTGGGGGCATGGAACTTCCCTGAAAGTGCAAAAGGGGGTTAGGCTTTTAAATATGGTTTCTTTCTTAGGCATTGTTCTCATCAGTGAAGACTTAGAAAGTTGCTGCTAAGTTCCATACCCGCTCTTAATCAACATAAAGAGATGCAAGGAACATTCCTTGCTTTAGTGGTGTTCTCAGACTGGGTGGGCAGATGACATGCTAACAACCATGTAGAAATCTATTATGGACAAGACAGATTGGATCTCATTGAGAGAGGAAATGTACTACAGTGAAGGAGAACTGGAAAGCCTATTGTGGAAGGTGGGCCCTAGCTGGGGCTTCAGGGATGGCATTCCATGTCTGGACATGGCTTGGAAAGCCAAAACATTTGGAAGGCAGAGTGTCCCCTTCACAAAATAAAAGTGAGGCTCATACCAGTGGATTATAGCAAGTTTGGTGGGGATGTGAAGGGAAAGAAAATTTAGAAGAATAAGGGAGGGGTATGTAAAGAGAGAGGGTAGGTGATTAATAGCCTTAGAAGAGATTTTGTATTTGATCCTTTTCCTAGGGAGCCCCAGGAGATTGTTGAGGATATGGTGATATGGTCAGTCAAGAACTTTAGGAAGATGATCTTTGTAAGGGAGTGGTGGAATGACTGGAGTGGAGGGAGACTTGGAGCACCTGGAACAAGTATCAGGTTCTTGAAATAGCTCTGTTGTGTGGTGTTCAGGACCTGAAGCAAGACAATAGAAGTGTTGGGAGAGAAGGGGGTGTTATGGGAGAAATGTTATCTGGGTGGAATCAGAGGACATAGGAGCAGATTGACTATGTGAGACAGAAGTGTTTGTGAAACTCCATGAAGAAGGCATGATACCTCATTTATGAATGTGCTCTAATGGGAGGATTCCTTGGACAGCATTAGGAAAGTAGGAAGATGGGAGGGCCGGAAGAAAGAGAATAAGTTTGTTTTGGACAACAATGATATTAGTGTCGCTAATAGAGTGAGAGAAAAAAAGAAGGGTGATTGATTGTGAAAAGCTGTAGAGAAGGAAAGAAAGATGAGGATGAAGAAGTGACCAGTGGATTTCACAACGTGGATGTTCTTGGTAATTGTGGAGAGAGGAATTTCAGTTGAACAATGAAACTGGGCGCTAGACTGCTGAGAATAGAGAAGAGCTTTGGTGACTCCACTTGTAAGTGGGCACTTCCAGCTGTTTAGCCAAGAAATAGAAGAAAGATCATGGAAACATATCTCTTGGATTGAATGGATCAAGTGATCATGTTTTGAGCATTAGCAAGAAATGGTTTCTGGCAGTAGGGAAATAGTCATTAGTGTGGGAGAGACTGGAAAGTAGTGATTAAAAGGAATGCTGGAGGGGCATCATACTGAGGAAGATGATGTCCTGGAATGGGATGATTTATTCATGGAAAGGAGTTTGCTTTAGCTAGCAGGGGGATCATTTCATCTGACAGTGACGTCAAAGAGAAAAAGTCACTTCATGGATGGAAAATGAGGAGGATAAGATAGCTCTTGATAAGCATCCAGTTTTTTCAAAGAAAAAATAGAAAGCACATTTCTTCACTGAGAAGGTGATTAGTGGGGTGGACAGTGGGAGCAGGTAATCAGGGACATTTGGGAAAGAATTAAAAGAATTGGGAAAGATGCTGTGGTGAAGGAGATAGGGAGTCAGGTTGTGGTTTTCAGTCTTTCCAGTCATTTCTGTTTCACTATGACCTCTTTTGGGGTTTTCTTGGCTAAGATGCTGGAGTGATTTCCCATTTGTGTTTCAGGCTCATTTTATAGACAAGGAAATCAAGGGCAAGAGCCCTAAGTGACTTGGGAAGGGTTGCAAAGCTAGTAAGTGTGTCTGAGGCTGGATTTGAACATCAGTCTCCCTAATCAGTAGCTACTGCACCACTTAACTACCGAAAGGGACTCAAAGGATACCCTTGGCACCATGAGGTCCACCCTGAATTTAAATACCCTAAAATTGTAGTTGACTGAGGCAGCAGGTTTTATGATTTTCTCTTTCCATTCAGTAGCATCTAAGTACAAGCAAAGGTTGTTGCCTCATTTAGAATTAATCCAAGGATATGCTTTACCTAAATTATCAACTTGTGTCCCTCCCTTGATCTCTAAGGCCCAGTCTTTGGCCCCTTCTTGGAGAATTGTTGGCCACATTCATTGAACTGACAGTCACTCTGAGTTTGGCCAAGTGCTAATTAGAAATTCCTAGGTGTCCCTTAGTATGGGATGCTTCAGGAGCCTAAAAAGAGTTTCTGCAGTGTTCTCTCTGGGCTTGCTCAGGTCCCATCAGGTTTAGAAGCAGACAAAGTTCACACAAAAAGGAGATAAAATGAAAGAGTGAGAAACAGGTCTGCATTTTCCAAGTAAGGCAGAGAACAGAATGTAGGGATTGAGGCAGAAGCTGGGGCCTGGTATCAACCATGGGTCCTGTCAGTGAACAAGTATGGATTAAACACCTTCAGTTTTCTAGGCAACTCACCAAGTTTTAGGAAGGGAAAAGGCAGTCCCTGAGGTCAAGGAGCTGTCAGTCTGCCAGAGGAACATGGAAATGGTGGAGAAGAAACAGCAGATCAGGAACCTTGGTCTTAACTAATCCAGGGAAAGGAGAGTGTTTGGGAGTGTAAAGACATCTAGTTCATTGGGATACCGTGGAATAAAGGGGAACTCAAGGAGTGAATATAAAAATAGATTAAGGAGAGTAGAATTAGGGGAAAAAAACTTAAAAATCAAGACAAGAATGAGAACAAATCCAGGTCCACCTCAGAGATATTGCAGAATCAGTTCCAGAGCTCTGCAGTAAAGCATATATTGCAATCAAGTCAGTCACTTTAATTTTTGGTTTTTCAGTGCATATGAAATTTATGTTTATAAATACTGTTTTCTATGACATGCACAATACTATTTTGTTTTTTCAAAGTACATATTTTAATTAACAATATTTTGTTGGTAATAAAACTACCTATGCCTGAGCCTTCAGTGAGTCCTAATCTTTCTGGTGGGGTCTCTGGTCCAGTGTTGCTGGCTTGACTCATCAGAGTTGTGATTGCTCAAGGTTGGCAGTTGCCATGGCAGTTTCTTAAAATAAGGAAACAGTTAAGTTTGCCACCTCCATTGACTGACTCTTCTTTTCCCTGGAGTTTAAAGTACGCTCGTGATTTGGCCTAATTTCAATATTTCTGTGTCTCAGGTAATAGGAAGACCCAAAGAGAGGGAGAAAAAAGTCAAGCATGCAAAAAGAAAACATTTTTTCTTAAAAAAAAAATTTGAACAAAAGTGCCATGGAAAAGGGCCATCAAGTTCTGTGGACAGAACATGCCCAATTGCAGGGTGGGTGATCTAATGATATCTGCAGGGACACTTTTCTGGTAACTCAGCCATTCAGAGTTCATGGCCTGACTTGAGGTTGTAGCATGAATGCTGGGTCTGCCAGTTTCACAGGTGTTTCTGAGGATCCAATGTGATTGTCTGTGAAGGTCTTTCCAAGTCAAGTTATTCTGCAGATCTGAAGTAGTGGCATTTTCAAACATTTTGATTGTGTCAATTTAACTTGGAATACTTTTATCTTTACCTGAAGAAGTGTCATATAGATCAGTTTACTTTCTTCCAGTGGAGGGAAGTGTTTATAATTGTGTGTGTGTGTACCTGTGTCTCTGTAAATATGTTTCACGATTTGTTTTTTTGCAGAAGGAATGATTGGACCTGGAAAGAGAGAGACTACTGAAAAGCTAAGTATTTCTGTGGAAGAAGCACAGCAAGAAAACCTCATGAGTGCTGGTCACTGTGACTTCATTAGGAGCCAAATCTGTGCTGCATTTCAGAAAGTTCACCCTGGAGATAAACTTTATGGTTGTCATCACTGTGGGAAAAGCATGAGCCAACAGTCCTCCCCGATTTACTGTCAAAAAATTCATACTGGAGAGAACCCACATGATCTTCATGAATGTGATGTACATTTTAGTGAACTCTCCTCCTTCCGTATTCATCACATGATTGATAGTGAGAGGCAGTCTCCTGAATGCAGTCAGTGTGGAAAGGATGGGAGCTGCACCTGTAGTCTTGCTGTACATCAGAGCATGGAGACTAGAGAGGAACTTTATAAATATGATAAACATGGAAAGGCATTGCTACAGAGCTCCAATCTTACTCAACATCAGAAAATCCACAATGGTGCGAAACCTTATGAATGTAATCCTTGTGGAAATGCATTCAGATTTAAAGGCCATGTTACTCTACATCAGGAAACCCATATGGAGAAAGTTTATGAATGTAATCAATGTGGAAAGGCATTCACAAGCGGCTCCAATCTTGCTGCACATCAGAGAATCCACACTGGAGAGAAACCTTATCAATGTAATCAATGTGGAAAGGCTTTCAGAGACAGCTCAAATCTTGCTGTACATCAGAGAATCCACACTGCAGCGAGAGCTTATGAATGTAATCAGTGTGGAAAGGCTTTCAGACAAAACTATCTACTTGTTTCACATCAGAGAATCCACAATAGAAAGAAACTTTTTGAATGTAGTGAGTGTGCAAAAGCTTTCCGTTCTAGCTCCAGTCTTGATGTACATCAGAGAATCCACAATGGTGAGAAGCCACATAAATGTAATCAATGTGGAAAGGCTTTCAGACTAAACTCCCTACTTGCTGCACATCAGAGAATTCACACTGGGGAAAAACCGTATGAGTGTAATCATTGTGGAAAGACTTACAGATCTAGCTCCAGTCTTGCAGCCCATCAGAGAATCCACACTGGAGAGAAACCTCATGAATGCAATGAATGTGGAAAGACTTTCAGATACAGCTGCCATCTTATCCTACATCAGAGAATCCACACTGGAGAGAAACCTCATGAATGCAATGAATGTGGAAAGGCCTTCAGACAAAACTTCCAACTTACTGTACATCAGAGAATCCACACCGGAGAGAAACCTCATGAATGCAATGAATGTGGAAAGGCTTTCAGAAGGAGGTCCAAACTTATTCTGCATCAGAGAATCCACACTGGAGAGAAACCTTATCAATGTAATCAATGTGGAAAGGCTTTCAGGGACAGCTCAAATCTTGCTGTACATCAGAGTATCCACACTGGAAAGAAACCCTATGAATGTGATCAATGTGGAAAGGCTTTCAGACTAAAAGATCTACTTGATGTACATCAGAGAATCCACAATGGTGAGAAGCCACATAAATGTAATCAATGTGGAAAGGCTTTCAGTTCTAGCTCCAGTCTTGGTGCACATCAGAGTATCCACGCTGGAAAGAAACCTTATGAATGTAATCAATGTGGAAAAGCTTTCAGTAGGAGGTCCAAACTTATTGTGCATGAGAGAATCCACACTGGAGAGAAACCATATGAATGTAATCAATGTGGAAAGGCTTTCAGAAGAAAGTACCATCTTGCTGTACACCAGAGAATCCACACTGGAGAGACACCTTATCAATGTAATCAATGTGGAAAGGCTTTCAGACAAAACTACCAACTTACTGTACATCAGAGAGTCCACACTGGAGAGAAACCATATGAATGTAATCAATGTGGAAAGGCTTTCAGAGAAAACTACCAACTTACTGTACATCAGAGAATCCACACTGGAGAGAAACCTTATCAATGTAATCAATGTGGAAAGGCTTTCAGACTAAACTCTGTGCTTCGTGCACATCAGACAATCCACACTGGAAAAAAACCCTATGAATGTGATCAATGTGGAAAGGCTTTCAGAGAAAACTACCAACTTACTGTACATCAGAGTATCCACACTGGAAAGAAACTTTTTGAATGTAATGAGTGTGCAAAAGCTTTCCGTTCTAGCTCCAGTCTTGATGTACATCAGAGAATCCACAATGGTGAGAAGCCACATAAATGTAATCAATGTGGAAAGGCTTTCAGACTAAACTCCCTACTTGCTGCACATCAGAAAATTCACACTGGGGAAAAATCATATGAGTGTAATCAATGTGGAAAGGTTTTCAGTTCTAGCCCCAGTCTTGCTGTGCATCGGAGAATCCACACTGGAGAGAAACCTCATGAATGCAATGAATGTGGAAAGACTTTCAGATACAGCTGCCATCTTATCCTACATCAGAGAATCCACACTGGAGAGAAACCATATGAATGTGATCAATGTGGAAAGGCTTTCAGACTAAACTGTCTACTTGGTGCACATCAGAGAATCCACACTGGAGAGAAACCTTATAAATGTAATGAATGTGGAAAGACTTTCAGAGAGAGCACCAAACTTAGTCTACATCAGAGAATCCACACTGATGTGAAACCTTATCAATGTAATCAGTGTGGAAAAGGTTTCAGACGAAACTCCCACCTTACTTTACACCAGAGAATCCACACTGGAGAGAAACCTTATGAATGTAATCAATGTGGAAAGGCTTTCAGTTCTAGCTCCAGTCTTGCTGCACATCAGAGTATCCACACTGGAAAGAAACCCTGAATGTGATCAGTGTGGAAAGGCTCTCAGAACCAGACTTCCTACTTGCTGCACATAATAGAATTCACACTGGATAGATATATAATATGATTGATGCTTTTATATACATTCTCACCTTATTATACAAATCTGATGAAAGCAAATTTGAGGAGACATCGTTTCTAGGTAATTATTTAATTATGGCTTGTTTATAATTTATAAAACAATGGTCATTTAGCTATCTCTTACCAACCAAATAGGAATCATGGAGCCCTCTCAAAACTTATATTCCCTTAGCTAAGTGGGAGTTACCTATAGGCATAAATCAATGCTGATTAATTAAATTTTAATGAGAATGAGTATTATGAGATTTGGGCTTATTCTAATGAGGGATGAGGGGGAGGGGCCTGAATCTTGACTCAGTTTTGGACAAAGAGACTTATTTCTAGCCTGATCACCATTACTTAGTGCAGTGTGGACCAGAGGGTTCCAATTCCCCTCAGAACTGTTTCACTAAAACACAATGGGCCAGAATTCACCTATAATAAAATCCTTTTACATTTTGGTCAGATCTAAATTTTCCCAGGTCTTGCCAAAGGTTTCATCTGATCATCAGCCCTGCCCTTCAAAGACTGACTGAATCACCTACACTGGCCGATTTCTGAATGAGGAGATGGGGGAAAAAAGCTTTGTCCTAATTGAATACTTGTTTATTTCTATGGGAGAAACATTCTTTTCTCTCACATGAGAGAATCCATTCTAGAAGACATGTAATTTGTCAATCAATATGAAAAGTGTTCAAGCTAAAGTCATTATTGATGTTATTCTGATATTTCCTATCAGAATTCACATGGGATAGAAAGTATTTCCATAATGAATGTGGAAAGACATTCTACAAGCACTACAGAGCTTGTAGACATCAGAAGTTTCACCTTATGATCTAGCCCTGTCTGGACTCTGGAAAGGTCTGCAACCAGAGATCATCTCTTCCTTTACATCAAGGATTGCTAGTGGAGAAAAGACTTATGAATGTGTTCAATGAGGACCAGCCTTTTCCTGGAAGAGGCAGGTCAGTAGACTGCACAATATTCACAATGCAAGGAAGTCTTATAAAAGCAATAATGGTAGGATGGTGATCATCTGATGATTTTTTGTGTATTCCAATGTGTACGTTGAAGAAATCTTGCTGGACATAAAATATATGGATCTAATTAATGAGTAATGTTTTCTCCCTGTAGCACAGACCTCACTAGATATAGTATATTTCATATAGTGCATGAAGCCCAAAAAAGAGATTGAATTTATCTCAGCAACCCCAAGGTTTCTCATGTCTTCCCTAACATGTGTTATGGCATCCTAGGGTGAAACCTGTCACTGGCTTCCTCACTTAACTGTACTCTCCCACTGTAGTGAGACACCTTTCCTGTTTACCTTTCAAGCTGTCCTAGACAGGTAATGTGGTTCACTGCTCCAAAATTCGTTCTGAGTCCTTATTTCAAGGTTGTTTTCAAGAGAATCTGGAGGTGCCAAGCAAGTGAGTGCCTGACCTTGTCCATAGAAGTCCCCATGCCCATATATTCAGGAAATACTCCCATGATAGCTCAAATTTTCTTGCAAAGGTCTCTTGTCTTTCCCATTCAGTTGTTTTCTTCTATTTCTTTGCAATGCCCAGTTAAGAAAACCTTATCTCTCCTTGCTATTCTCATAAATTATGAATTCATTTGGGGAAATCTCCCCTTTGCTTTCCCCTTCTTTCCTCAGCTATTTGCAAGGCCTCGTCAGACAGACATTTTGTTTTGTTGCTCTTTTACTTTGAAATGTATTTAGTTGTTGCCTCCTGTGCAATATTAAGAATCACTGCCAGTGGCTCTTCAGGCACTCTGTCTACCACATCTAATCCCCTAAATGTGTGCATCACTTCCAGTTCCTATCCATAAGCCATGCTATTTTGATCATATCTTTAGGGTCTAATGGTTTTCCCTGATTTCTTAAATTTGAGTCTGAATTTTGCTGTAAGAAATTTAGGATCTGAGCCTCAGTCAGCTCCAGATCATGTTTGGACTGATTGTATAGAATGTCACCCTCCCACATCTTTTCCCTATAAGAATATTTTGGAGTTATTGCTTTCATAAAACTGAGCAACTTTGGCCTCTTTGGAGGCAGTGGTTGGAAGACAGAATTGTTACTGTGATATTAAAATGTTTTCCTTGGATTTCAGCCGTACTTACGTATACATTGGAAAAATCTTGCTGGAGATAAAACTTAGCGATCTAATTAACAAGGTTAAGTCTCTTGCCCAAGATCTAATTAGATTTTGCAGTTTAAGAGACTTCATTAAACATCCAAAATTACTTACTGTGATGAATTCCCTAAAAATACAGCTGTTTCTAGTGAAATCCTGATGTTTGTCATTATTCTTCCATAATAATCCTTTGAATTCATATGCTATGATTTCATTTGCCATTCTCCAGTTGATGGGTACTCAGGTTGTTCTTTGCTGGAACAAAATGTTCTCTTATAAATATTTTGTTAAAAGACAACAGTCCATCTAGAGTGTTAAAATCGTATCTGGACAAATGCTTTCTATGTAAGGTGATAATTTGGAAAATATATTCAATGAAATTGATGTCATTTTAGTGTCACCAAGTCTTTTTTTAAGGTATTCTTGCCAAAACAGTGAAATTTGTTTTAAATCTGTAATGTAACTTTTGTTATGCTTCAAAATTTTATTGTAGCTTTGGGAAATATTTGATAAGTAATATTAACTTTAAAAATCATACCTAGCGTGTGATGCCCTTGTATTCTTAGGAAATCAGCTTCTCTTTTGATCCAGATGCTGTGATATGATGAATTAAACTGCTGGAGAATGTGATTACAATGTTCACAAACTGCTAAGTATTTAATTGAATATATTTTAAAAGATAAAGTAATAACTTAGCTTTTGGGAAAAGCAGAGAAGACAGAGATTCTCCTTTTCTGGGGAGTTTTTTGGGGCCTGACCGAATGCTTTAGGTTACAAGATGTTATCAGCCCTGGGACAGAAGTTGCTTAAAGTAGAGGTTTTCTAATTCTAAAGTAGTGAAGTGTTTTACTGAGTAATTAAGTTGTTAACTGGTCAAGAAAGGTTTGGGGAGGGGGATCTTGCTAGTTTGTTTATAATATCCAAGTTTTATGAGAATTTGGCAACTGATTGTGAAAATTATGAAATTTCCCCCTAGAGTAATATGTATGACAGTTCCTACACCTTTGAACAAATTCAGTCTGAATAGACTCCAACAAGTTCAAATTTGGTCCCCTTCCTTGAATACAATTGATAGTCAGATCTTGGAATGCAGAAAATGAGAAAATGACTCCAGTCCTTCTTGTCCAGGTACTCCATCATGTCAATTCAACAAGACCAGATTGCATGCCAGGGTCTGTGTTAGGATTTGGGGTTACCAATCAAGGTACCCCTCCCCACAGGGAGCTCACATTCTAAAGGATTTGGTCAAGTATTTAAGTCACCAAGTTTTTGTTAAATACCAGATCTTTTCTAGGCAAGAGGTAGGCTCTCATGATTCCCAGAATGGAGAAAGAAAATAGACAATTTGCAAACAAGTGACCCCCACAACCAGAGAAGGCACAATCATTAGGAAATATTGGGATAGATTGATTGGCCTTGAATCATTCAAATCTTGCCTCAGCCACTGAGTAGTTTGCCTCATTTTTCTCCACTGTAAAATGGAGTTGACAGTCTTGCAGTCTAGGTGTTCTAGTAATCCTGAAATTCAAGGGCACAGGTGGGGGTGGTCCTCAAAAGAATTCAACCACTCAGACCTTTCAGTCCAAGCAGCAAGTTTATTGTGTCACCAATAGAAGCCAGTCAGATGCCTGGTGAGTCTGCACTATTTGTGACACCAACACAAGTGGGCGAGATTTGAAGCATTTGCATTTGATAAGTTTGAGATTGATATTTTTATACAGAAAGACTAGGAGATGATGTGGATGGGCTCTGGCAGTGGCAAGTATCCTGAGGTGATCTGGAATTAGGGAAAGGAGCCTAGATGGGATGAAGGAGTTTTCAGTAATCCTGGTAGGCTAGAGTGGGCCAGATGCTGGGTTCCTGAAATATGTGAGGATGTTCAAGGATCTGTCCTTTTAGGGTTTCAAATTTTCCCCATCATGAGGACCTAGCAGGGTTGTTAGGATCTGATGAGATAATATTTGTAAAGTTCTTGTGCCTGGCACTAAGCAGACTCTTAAAAAGCCATTTGATTCCTTGTTTCCTACATAAAATCTATATACAAGGTAATTGGAAGAAATAAACAGAAAATGGACCAAGCAAGGCTTCTTGAAGGAATATGGTGAAATCAGGAAACTTTGAGACAAGGAGAGACAGCACTCAAGGAATGGGCGGGGGTTGGGGGTGGGGCAGTGGTGGAAGCTAGTGAATATGCAGCATCAGGAGATGGAGATTCATGTGTGACAAATAACATGGAGGCTGATGCCACTGATCCTTAGTACATGGAGACCAGAAAGGTGTGTGCTAACTAAAAAACTAGTGTTAGGTTATAATATTTAATATAAATTTTTCAATAATCTCTGTTCTCTCTGAAGCAAACTCAGAGAATGCCTCTTCCTATGTCACCAAAAGCCAGATAGGGCTCACTTAACACCTCTTAAGAGACCTTTAACCTAAGACACGTTTTCTGAATAATGGGATAGTTTCCTTATCTTAATATTTTGTGGACATGTAATATGTTATGCCATGTTAGTGGTAAAGAAAACATATCCTGGTTCATAATTTCAATGGAAACTTTGTCAAATTCTATTATCTTATTGTTTTTACAACCTATGCAATTAAGAAATTCCTTTCTAATGGTCTAGTTAGTCACTCATGGAGACCATAAATCTGAAGGACATATTCCACCTTCTTTGTCCTAAAACAGGTTTAAGCCTGGCCAGTTTTTGTATGAGCAGTCAGATAATATCTGGCTCCTTAGTACTATGTAACCGTTACTTTAAGGGGAATGAATTAATAAATGTATGCATTTGGCCTGTTGCCTCTCCATCAACCAAAGTTTCAGTCAACATGGGAGAAAAATAGCTCTTCTCTGAGTTCATGTGGTGGGTTCCTGCTGTCACTTTCCCACAATGCAGAGCTTATGCATTAAAAACGTGGGCTTCAGGCCTCAGAAAAAACGTGCACGTATGTAACTGAGGTGCTGAGTCTACTCTCTCTCTTTTCCCATGACAAGGGTTGCCCTAAGGACAGCAGTGAAAACATCTACTCATTGTAGCTCTAACAATGCTTGTTGCAGGATCTTGGATAAAGGATGAGGAACATGAAGAAGGCCTCCTGTCCCTTCTTCCTCCAATCAGGAGAGGGCACTATTGCTCTTCTAGTGACAGGTTGTCCTTCATTCTCCTGGAGTACCAGTGACATCATAAGGGTGATGTCTTGACTTGAAAATGAATTGGATTTCAGTGAGCAGGGCCCTGCACAGTCACCAGCCTCACTCTGTCCTCCAGAGCCATCTGGTCCAGTGGCAAGATACAGATCAGAATGACTGGAATTGCTCCAGAAGCAGTGGGATACCTTGTCCTCTTTAAATAAAGGGCTTGCCCAGGTCACAGTTTGTCCAGAGTAAAGGCTATCTAGTGATTTAAGTTCTGGTAAGAAATGAAGCAAAATATGCTGTCGTTTGTTATTCAAAAAAAAAAAAAAATCAGTCTGGGAGGGAAGGACTCTCAGGGTTTCTTACCAGAGCAGAAATGATTGCCATTTACACCCACTCTGAGCCATCACAACCCAAACAAGGGCCCCTGAGGCTTGGACTGGGACTGATTCTAGGGCAGTCAGTGGGAGTCAGAGTGATTTGGGTTTAAGACATAGTTATGTCAGGACTGTCTGGGTCCCTTAATCCAGGTTTTTCTCAGGCACCCTGGCTCAAGGCCTGTCCAGCCTTGGCTAGACCTACCTTACTGTTTCTTTGACTTCCTAGCTTCTCTAGCTGGGAGAGGTATAGGGACAGGGGCAGGAGGAGAGTGAGAGGAGGGACCCTGAGCTCCTGCCATCTCTACCACCTGTCCAGGGCTTGGAGTTCTGTCCTGGTTACAGGCACAGATGGAGGCTTCTTTCATTTATCCACAAGTATCAGCAACTAGTCGTGTCACACACAAAACATGAACTTCTCTATGTTCTTGAGTTTATAAATTCAAGGACATAAAAGAGGAAGCCATGTCCCCCAGGAACAACCTCAGGGGATGTGACCTACTCTGACTGACAGGGCCCTGAGATGAGGCTTATACTCGACCTGAGGCTCTTTTACATACCCAAGGGAGCTCTCACAGGCTCTGCTCAGGATATAAAGTCCCCTCATCCTGCCTGTCTTAGGCCTTAGGGTGCTCTGTCTAAGATCTCCAAGGGACAGGATGACTTCCCCCTGTCAGCTCCTCTGGCTCTTGTTGCTCTGGGCTCAGGGTAAGACACAGCAGATCAGAGAATGAGCCTCTGGTGTAAAGGTTATCACTGGAAAACCAAATAAAATGAAACTTAAGGTTCCCTGGATCCAGTGGGTGAGGAAGCTTGAGTGCAGAAGGCAGATGGGCTGACAAGCAGGACCAGGCCATCCAATAAAAACTAAATATAAAAATGCTTGAGAGGTCTGTGGGAATACATGGCTGATGTCAAAAATTGATTTAAAAAAACAAAAAAAACCAATATATTGCCAGAAATTTGGGGATTCATTGTTTTCCACAAAATTGTCCATCCTCCCTGTCTGTGGCTCCAGGAGACAGAGTGACAACACGTGGCAGGGTTGGTTCCAGCACTGGCAAGTGGATGACCTGGTGCAAGCAGGAGTCAGGAAGGTCACCAAAACTGCTGATCTGTGAAGCTTCTTAGCTGTATTCCAGAGTCCTGGCCCAGGTCACTGGCAGTGGGTCTGGGACAGATTTCACTTTCACCCCCAGTCCTGTGGAGGCAGTGTTTGCTGCCAGTAACTACTCTTGGAAATACAATGATTCCTGTTTCCCACAATCCTGCAGCCACAAACAAAAGCTTCCCCAGCCTGCTCAGTGCCTTACCTCTAGGGAGGAGGTGATTCTCACCAGGCCACAGCCTCAGACATTCCATATTCTTAGAGGATGTTGGGCCTTATTCATCTAGTATTAGCCAACTGTATGACATTTCTAGGGGGACAGACAGATAGTGAATTTGTAAAATAAAAAGAAGGGGAATTTTTTGGAACTTTCATTCCAACCTCAGATGACAAACCTGCGGGACATGCTCATCAGTAAACCTGGCTCCATTGACAAGTCTCCCCATCTGCATCCTCTTTCTGTGGGGTTGACCCAATGACAGACCCCCAAGGAGTGGTTTAAGAATGAGGATTTTATACAAGTCATTCCCCAATTGATAAATGGTCAAAGGATATGAACAGGCAATTTTCGGAAGAAGAAATTAAAGATATCTATAATCATATGAAAAAATGCTCTAAATCACTTTTGATTAGAGAGATGCAAATCAAAACACCTCTGAAGTACCACATCACACCTATAAGACTGGCAAACATGACAGAACAAGAAAATGATAAATGCTGGAGAGGATGTGGGAGAGTTGGAACACTAATTCATTGTTGGTGGAGCAGTGAGCTCATCCAACCATTCTGGAGAGCAATTTGGAACTATGCCCAAAGGGCTACAAAAATGTGCATACCCTTTGACCCGGCAATATCACTACTAGGACTGTATCCCCAAGAGATCATAAAAATGGGAAAGGGTCCCACATGGACAAAAATATTTATAGCAGCACTCTTTGTAGTTGCCAAAAACTGGAAGTCAAGGGGATGCCCATCAATTGGGGAATGGCTGAATAAATTATGGTATATGAATGTAATGGAGTACTATTGTGCCATAAGAAATGATGAACAAGAAGACTTCAGAGAGGCCTGGAAGGACTTTTATGATCTGATACTGAGTGAAAGGAGCAGAACCAGGAGAACTTTGTGCACAGCAACGACCACAGTGTGCGAGAGTTTTTTCTGGTAGACTTGGAATTCCGAAATAATGCAAGAACTTATTAAAGAAAAAAAAATCCCAATGGTGGATTTCTAAGGCAAAATGCCTTCCACACTCAGAGAAAGAAATATGGAAGTCATTCGCAGAATGTAGCAGATCATGTTTGTGTGTATGTGTATGTTTTTGTGTATCATGGTTTGATTTGTTATATGATTTCTTCCATTTATTTTAGTTCGACTACATAGCATGACTATAGTGAAAATGTACTCAATAGGAAAGCATATGTAGAACCTATACAGAATTGTATGCGGCCGTGGGGAGGGAGGGGAGTAGTGGGGGGTAGATGTGGGGGGGATAAAATCTTAATTTTGTGGAAGCGATTGTAAACCATTAAAAAAATTAAAAAAAAAAAAGAATGAGGATTTTAAGAATTTAAGGCAAACAGGCAGGGCTCACACCACTGGATGCTGCTTCCCAGTTTAATATCCTTCTCTCCCAGCCATGTGTAAAAGGAGCCAGTGCCTCGACAGAGCAGGACAGCATATTCTTCAAGGCTCATCTAGCAGTTACCCTCTCTGGAGACTCCCCCACTGCCTTCCAATAAAACTGCATTCCTGTCTATCGTTCTTGATGGAACTTCATTTTGTCCCCTCAAAACAAAAAACCAATTGAGAATGACCATCCCTGACTCCCATGAGTCTTCCTGTCTGCAAGTTTGGCAGCATATTGTGAACTGAGGTGAGTTATGTTGGAGTACATGGGAGCAGACAGTAGACAAGGAGGGATATTTTGTAAATGTGACTTTGCAAATTCAGTGGAGCCTTACCCGTTGGCCACTAAAGTCTGCTAATCTCAGATTCCTGAGGTATATTTCCTTCTCTTTGGGTAAAGTACAACTGGACTTCTTTTGAGACCACTGTGTTCCATGACCCATGGCCACTTGGCATGTCTGGGAGATTGTAGCATTTAGAAAGTTGTGTTTTGGTAGCAAGAAGCTACTCATATTGAATCCAGAAAATTCTCATCTGAGTCACATGGTAGCTCTGTGATCTAGGGGAACCATTTAATAAGCTCCTTGAGATTTGATTGAGGAATCTATGAAAATGAGATGAAGAGATGCTGGAATTTGTAATGAAATAGCTGTTCTCCTGATGATCACTCTCTGCTCGTCACCTGCCTACGAGTTCCTAATGGAGCCCTCCTTTGGGGGAAGCAGAGGTAAAATGGAGGCCTTTCTCCCACCCTGGCACCATGGCATCTATGTATTTGTACAGAAAACCTACATCATGCCTAGGTGGGTCTTAGTCTGGGTTTTTTTCTTTCCTTAGAAAACTGAGATGTGATCCTGAGGTTGATTTCTGCACCTTAAGGGCCTGCTTGGGATTTTAGAAGTTCAGGGTCACTGGGTACCTCACACAGTGCTGACTGGTAGGAGGAGAGTTCTGTAAGTCTACACTTGGAGAAGATAGCCAATATGTGGGAGAGCCAGCACAATTCCCCATCAGGCTTGCCCCAAAATTTAGATATATGTTTCCACAGTGCAAAGCTGACAGGAAACGTCCATTTCCTCTTCCTACAAATTGCTTCACTTTCTGATGTTTAATTCCCCCCACCTTCAGAAAGTGCAATAGTGCAAAATGTGTTACTGCTGTTCCTTCTTCAAGGCTTTTTTCAATGGACACTTGGGATCCTTTTGCAATGGGTGTGTCTTTTAGGTAAAGAATTCGATTGTGGTCTTTGGACTAATTTACCTGGTACCTTGACTAGCTTTCCACATTCTCTATTGGGAAGACCCAAGATATGAGTGTAACCTACGTTTTAAGTAGATTTCCCTGGGACTGGGGTGGGGGTGGGGTGGAAGGGGGTGGTGGTGTTGAACCAGAGAAAGAAGAAAGAGCCTATTTCTGTTATTGAGGGGGTCAGGATCTCATGAGCCTGAACCTGTGACCAGAACTGACAGTGATCCCTTGTTTTATAGAAGGGTAAAACATGGTCCAGGTTGCAGGAGTCATTGTGAGATGGGAAGACATTGGTAGGCAGTCATTCCGTAGTTTACTCAGTGATAGTTGAAGATGGCTCGTGAAATAACCCTGTTGGTATAGTTCCTCCACATCTCTGCTGTTTGCATGACCAATTAATGGGAGCTAGTGAGCAGCACATAGCTGTTAAATTTCAATGATCCCTCCTTTTTTCATGATGGAGGATTTTATTGCTGTGGGCAACTGAGTGAAGGATCCAGATGAAGCCCTACTTGAGTTGAATCTTAAAGAAAGTCCTGGATCCTGAGATGTGTGTGTTAGGTATGGGAACAGTACAAGGACTGGGGGAAAGCCCACTCCCAGGCCCAGAGAAGAAAGGTAAAGCCATGTGTGTGCACATTAGTGTGCGTTCATATGTGTTTGTGTGTGTGTCTGAGTGGCTAGAATCTTGTCCCCGTCTCAAGCAAGCATTGGGAAGAAGAATGATATAGACGTCTTAAAAGAGTGCTCCTATGATTATGAGCTAACAGTGCATGGATCTGGAGAGTCTGTGTAGCCCAGGGATGTTCCTTTCCAGAATCAGTTCTAATATTTATCTGCTAAGATACTAATAGAATGCTTTGCTTCAGTTCACAAGGAAGTGAATTTGAATCCACCTTTCCCCTGAACCTTAATAACCCCAGAAGTTTTCTGAGCCTACGTTTCCTCCACCACCAAGAGGGGCTAATAGGAGCCCCTACATCTCCAGGGCTGTTGTGAGGGTCAAAAGACCTAATGCAGAGCATTTGGCAAATTATACTTTTTCTGTACAGTTATGAGGTCTTGCTCTACTACTTTGCTCACCCTAGCTGGCTCGCTGACATCCACCATGACCATGAATGCCTAGACCTTTACCCTTTTAGTTGACTTCTGTGGTCCCTATTCTATTTTAGGGTAGGTTATTTTTTTTTTCTAATTTTAAACTTAAATAGAAAATGAGAAAAGAAAGAGAATTGCCATGTACATAGTAGACCATAAGAGAAGATTCAATATAAAACAATAAATTTCCATTTCAAGAAAACCTAGTTGATAAATACTACACAATTTTTTGAAGCTACCCAGCTTTGTTTCCTTGCTATACTTTTGTTATGTGCTGTATCCTTTTTACTTTGTGTTCCCCCTTCCCTCCCCCAACACTGCGAAGAAGGCTGCAATGCTGCACTTGAACGTGGATATGTAACTATATCTATATGTAGATATAACATATACATATGTATGTACTTAGATGTCTATAAACATGTATATATATACATATATATTCACATATATTCTCGTACCCATATATGTAAGGTCATATTATGCTCATTTCCTCCTATCATCTGTTTCTCTGAGGGTGAATAGCATCTTCCATGTTTTTCTAAATCAGCTAGCTCATTGTTTCTTACACCACATCAATATTCCATGAACAAGGAAAAGCAAACAAAACAAAAAAAGGAGCAAGTAGTATGCTTCAATGTGCCTTCAGACTCCATATTCCTTTCTTTGGATGAGGAAAACAGCTTCCATTATCAGTCTTTTGGAGTTCTTTTAGGTCCTTGCATTGCTGACAAGAGCTCACTGTACCAAGCACAGTCATCACACAATGTCGTTATTACTGTGTACAGTGTTCTCCTGGTTCTGCTCATTTCACTCAGCATCAGGTCATAGAAATCTTTCCAAATTTTTCTGAAGATGGCCTGCTCATCATTTCTTATAGCACAATAGTACTCCATTACAGTCTTACGCCACATCTTGTTCAGCCATTTCTCAATTGATGGACATGCCCTCAATTTCCAGTTGTCAGCCACTACAAAAAGAGCTGCTATACATAATTTTGTACATATGGATCCTTTTCCTGTTTTGATGATGTCTTTGCTATACAGCCCTTGAAGTGGTATTGCTGGGTCAAGGGGTATGCACATTTTTGTGGCACTTTGGGCATAATTACTAATTACTCTCCGAAATGATTGGATCACTTCACAAGTCCACAAACTCTGGATTAGTGTTCCACTTATCCCACACCTTCTCCATCATTTATATTCTGTTTTGTCATGTTAGCCAATCTGATAGGTGTTATGTGGTATGTAAGAGTTGTTTAGATTTTCGTTTCTCTAATGAATAGTGATTTTTTTCACATGACTATAGACAGCTTTAATTTCTTCATCTGAAAAGTGCCTATTCATATCCTCTGACCATTCATTAATTGGGGAATGACTTGTGTTCTTATAAATTTGACTCAATTCTATATATATTTTAGAAATGAGGCCTTTATGAGAGACACAAATAAAAATTCCCAATTTCCTGCTTCCCTCCTATTCTTGGTTGCATTGCCTTTCTTTGTGCAAAAACTTTTCCATTTAATATGATCAAAATTATCCACTTTGCATTTTATAATGTCCTCTATCTCTTGTTTGGTCATAAATTCCTCCATTCTACACAAATCTGACAGGTAAATTATTCCTTGCTCTGCTAATTTGCTTATAGTGTTAGCTTTATATCTAAAGTCTTTCATTCACAATCCCTTCTCCTCTCCAACTTGCTTCTTTTCTTTTTCTACCTTTTTTCTTCTAAGAAAGATTCCTTAACCTTGTTTCTTTTTCTCTTCCCTTTCTGTCTAGGCTGAACTGTCATTCTTTAGTTCCTGTTCTGTATATTTATTCTTTGCTGAAATCCCATGTGATCACTCATACATTAGAGAGAGTAATGTGATTTCACAAGTCAAGGTGACTTCAACAAACCCTTCATGCTCGGAGATTCCTTGACTCTTACAAAGGCTTTTTTCTCCCATCCTTTTGCCAACTCAGAGAGGTTTAGGAATCTCATCAAAGTCACACAGCTACTCAATTGGAGAGCTGGCACTTAGCAAGGTCACATCCCAAGGCTTACACTCTTTCCCCAAATATCCTTGGTGGTCTCAGGCCTGTGTTTCCCAAAATAGCTGGAAGGATCCTCAGCCCTCACTCTTCTCTCTCTGTCCTCATTTCCTCTCCCAGAATAGGCAGATACAGACATGGAAGGTAGAGATGACAGATAGGTGATATAGACAGATGACACAGGTATAGATATTAACGATATAAGCACAAGCACTAACATGAGGCCACAGGGACTGATGGGCAGGGAGATGACAGGAAAGTCAAGATCCAGTCCTGATTCTCACCCATGCTGGCTGTGCTCCTCAGCACCTACTTAACCTCTGAGTGCTAAAGACAATTCCCCAGGACTCTCCTTTGTAGATAAGATTGCAAGACGCACAGGGTGATGTTTGTGTATGGGGACTTCTCATGCTGAATCACATCTGGATATATCAATGTCTCTGTAGATACAGTGCAGACACCAAGGTGGTACAGTGCATGGAAAGTAGGGCCTGGATTCAGGAAGAATAAGTTCAATTCTTGCCTTAGATATTTACTTGATGTTAAACCCTGACTGTGTCACTTCAACTCTGTCTCAGTTTCCTCCTCTGTAAAATGGTTATTCCTGCCCCCACCCCACATTGGTGCTATTTTTTATTAGCACCTCTCTCTTAGTGCAATTCTAAGGATAAAAGGAGATACAATTTCAATGTACTTTGCCAACATGATATATCACCAAGGCAATATTCACAGCACTGATGATGACTATGAATATGCCAAATATAAAAGACTCTCCATATAGAAAGCAGAAGAAAAATATTTATTTACACACCAGAAACCCAAATCCCAGAACCATAAAGCCGAATCTGTCATAATGACCAAGAAGTTAATAAACATGATAACCATGGGGACAAAGCCATTTCCAAGCCTCCCCCCTCACCTCAGTCTGAGACTTCTCATAAGCAAGCACTGACATGGCTGAGCCTTGCTGCCTGTACCTGTCTGAATCCTCTCCCCTCTGACCCTACTGAGCTCACTCTCTCCTGGTTCTGCTCCACCCTTCCCATTCTGCCTGTTCAACAATCTCCTCCTACCACATGTGACTTAGGCTTCCAGCTGATTTAATGGGCCTATTAATGAACAGGAAAGATTTTCCAATTCAAGTTGCCATTACACTGGGCTTCAAGATCTTTCATATTCATTACATAGGTCAGTGGGGCAACTGGTGTCAATAGAGCTTTACAACAACAGAGATCACGCAAAGTGAGCATATGAAATAGTATCTTAGGATGGGGTTTGAGCACAAGCATACTATCATTCTCCCCGGAGCAAATACGGCCCAAAATCTTGGGGTAAGGGGCAAAGTTCTTTTTCCATAGCTACTTCCTGCTGAGATTGGCCTGACCCAAGGGCTCCCATTTGGGAGATCAGTTCTGTAGCTGGCCTCTGGAGTTTGGTCGATTTCAAGTCAAGAGATGGCACAGGACTGTCATGGACAAGGGGTGACATCCATCTTAAGTCATCAGACATCCACAGGTGGAGGGTATTAAGCCTGAAGAAAACAAATCTGACAAACAATGTGAACAGAGAAAAAGCCAAAAAGAAATAAGGAGACAATCACCAAAAGCAGGGTAGATATAGGGTCAGCCATACTTCTGGAGTCTATAAACTCATTATCATAGCCTCATTCACTTTTATTTGCTGTTTTACAATTTGCAGTCCTGGGGTTATCATTCTAGAAAGAGGTATATCCTCTTTAAGCTGAGCTGGGGCCTGGACAACCCCCCATTCTCCCTGCAGGTGTGATGAACCTGAATGCAATGTTTCAGATGGATCTGCAGGGGCAGCTTCCACCTCCTTGCTCAGTCTAAAATCAAACCTCTTTCCTCAATTCATTTTATATAGTTCATTAGTTGGAATGCCATCTATTCTTCCAAAATCTACCCTTGCTCTCAAAAGAGCATCAAACAACTCTTTTCTTGTCAATCCACCCTGACCCTGAATCCACTGGCTTTTCATTCTTCTCTCTAGAGAAAACCTATCTTTTTCATTAATTCTTACCATTCAAGGTACCGATGGAGTTCTTGGGTGCATGTGCTTGGACCCCAATTCTAAAATCCCATTTCTCTTTAAAAATCCCATTTCTCTCTAGCCTCAAAACACTATCTCAGGCAGTCTCCCTCCAGATCAAGGACAGCTTGCCCCAGCTGGAACCATTATCTCCCTTCCTGCCACAGTAGCCAGCTGCACCTATAGAATTTATCACTCAAAGCCAGCTGCATACTGAGTGAACTGTCTGTGCATGGGGTCATAATGACATTGACCACTCACTGACCAATCATATGTATCCTGTACTTAGATCTATGTGTATTCCCTTTGCATTAATCTTGTCTACTAAGATATTGATGAGAGAAGCCTGATTTTCCCAGGTCAGCCCTGACTATTGGATGACTCAGTGATGTTTCAGGACTAAAACCACACCTCCATGTAGCTCCTCCTTGGGCTATTTACTGATGAATTTTGGGTAAAATACCTATGCAGTACATACCAAAAGTTCATGTTCCTTTGACAACTGACCACTCCTTAATCCCACCCCAAATCATCTATTTAGCATACTTGGCACACATTTTACTATGCAATAATCTATATAAACTTTATCCATAGCTCATTTAAATTGAAGGCTCCCTAAAACTCTTGCCCACTGAAAGGTGTAATAATAAACTTTTTTGCCTAATTGACTTAAGATTGCTTGAGTGTAATGAATTCTTTCCAGACTAAGTTGCCAGGGATCTCCAGAAGTTCCTGCACCTCTCCTGACCCTCATCATATTTTGGTGCCCAACGTGGGGCAACAGTCTCAGGTCTCAAGCCTTCTCCAAGTCACGGTAAGCTTTCTTTTCCCTACAGTGTGAGGTCTCAAGCCTTCCCCAAGTCAAGGTATGCTTTCTTTTCCCTTAAACTTTCTAAGTTTTCTCCTCTCCTAGCCATGTAGCTGAGGTTCATCCCTTAAGAACCTAGGAAGCCTTACTGGGGTTTGGGTGGAGCCTTCTACAGGCTCTGGCACAATCCCCTGAGACAAGGGATGCCTTGTGGGAATCCACCTGTTTTTGCTCCCTCTCCTGATGCCTTGAGGCAAGTGGTAAACTATAGGTGCTCTGCTGGTGCCCTTTCCCCCTTTTGACTAATCCCTAAATGTTATAGGCAGAAAAGCTGGACCAATCTCCTTCTATATCTAGAGATTTGATTCTAGAATATTTCTTGAACAACTGGAAAAAATTTGGTCTTCAAGACCTCAATAAAAAGCGTCTTGTTTTCTTTTGCAACACTGTCTGGCCTCAGTACATTCTGGAGGACCACGAGAAATGGCCTGGTGGTGGAACCCTAAATTTTAACCCCATTTTACAGCTAGATGTATTTTGCCGCAGGGAGGGGAAATTTATAGAAGTCCCCACATCCAGGCTTTTAGGACTCTGTCCCAGAATCCAGAACTGCAGAAGCCAGTTTGGATGTGCCTAAATAAATTTACTCCAGCTAAGAGGAATCAGAATGAACTTGACATACATGATGATCCCCTTCTTTCAGGCTCCCAAGCCTCATTTCCTGGAGCACCTACACAATCTCACACCCCACTTGCCTCTCCATTAGCCCCTTCTCCCTCTTCCTGATGGTCCAAAGTATATGAGGAAGTTAACAGACTCCTGCAGCAAATCCCTCCCCTTTACCTGCTGGCTGTCTACCCATTGGCCCCCTAAACCTTTATTTTCAGGGCGTTCACCACTGGCATCACTCTCAAACTACATTTGCTAGCAGCCCCTGACACTACCAGATCTGTCTGCTCATTGGTCTTCTGGGTCTCTGCAGCCAGACTTGGTTTCCCAGAATCACTCACTCCCTAGTCCCTCTCTTACAAGGGCCAGAACTCCTTACCTTGCCCTGTCCTAAGCTCCAGACTCCTCAGTTCCCTCCCAAGCTACTCCCATTAAGGGAAGTAGCAGATTCCCCTGGAGGAATGATTGCGATGCATGTTCCCTTTTCAGTAGCTGACCTCACCCAGGTTAAGGAAAAACTTGGCCATTTCTCAGAAAAGCCTCCTAAGTTTGTAGAGAGCTTTAGAGCAGTCCATCTCCAAGTTGAATTATCATGGGAAGACGTGAATATAATTCTCTCCATTTGATGCACCACTGGGGAGAAAAAGAGGATCTGAGATTTAGCTCAGAGGTTTGGGGAACAATCTGACTGTATCCACACCCACCAAGTACCCTCTGGGAGCTACAACTGTGCTGGTTGTGGATCCTAGATGGAATTATCAAAGGGATGCAAACCAGGAAAAAAGTGAGGAACCATGGATAGCAATATAAGATACAAGTTACTGTGAATCAGTGAGTAGTATATGTCATTATGACCTCGTGCACAGCCAGTTCACTCAATATGCAGCTGGCTTTGAGTGATCAAATCTATAGGTGCAGCTGGCTACTGTGGCAGAAAGGGAGATAATGTTTCCTGCTGGGGCAGGCTGTCCTTGATCTGGAGGGAGACTGCCTGAGATAGTATTTTGAGGCTAGAGAGAAATGGGATTTTTAAGAAGAAATGGGATTTTAGAATTGGGGTCCAAGCATATGCACCCAAGCACCCCATCATATACAAGGGTGCCCTAGAAGTTGAGCTGCCTTTTCCCTGTGTCATTCTCTTAAAGCTCCCTAAAGTCTCTTGATACGAAGGTACCTTAAGGGTTGAATTGTTCTTTTCCTGGTGCCTTAAAATCTCCCCTTATCTTAGAATACCATAAAACCTCCCCCTTACACTGATCCATGGAATTCCTTGTCTCCCCTCCCCCATCTTGGGTCATAAGATTCTCCTGTCTCCCTTATCATGTCCTTATAAAAATGAGCCCCTGTCCCTCTGTAAATTACAAGTCCTTTGTCTGCTTTTGTGTCAATAAAGCTCCCTTTGGCTAAAGAGAAGGTCTAAGAGAATTCTTTGAAATTTGAACCACCTCTCCCATCTCTCTCTCTTCAACAAAATCATCACCTGTCCATTCACCTCCTGCCTGTTTGCACCTGGTGGCCCTCATGTCCTGGCAATAGGGGAGGTGCTGAGATGTGATGTCCTACTGCATTTTACTACCATGGACCTAGGCAGATTGTCTTTATCTCATTACAAGAACTCTCAATAAAAGCTGTTTTCATCTTGAATTCCTTGATGATCTAAGGTGATCAACCCCTAAATGTGTTTCTACCTTGATATAATATAATAGATTTCTTTTAATTCTTCTTTTTCTGAATTTTGACTTTTTAATCAGGGTAAAAGCTTGAATGGAGAATTTATCAGGTCCTTTGTACTTTTCTCAACGAATATATGATTATTATTCATTTTAAAGAAAATATACACAATTAAACATAAAACAGTTTGGAAACATTGTAACCACCATCTTACAATTTAATTTATAACCTCATAGCATTCAGATCAAAAGAAAAGTTCATTTTCTAAGGATACAATTGCATATCCTTTTAGAAATCATTATATTTTATTAAAATTAAAAGCAGAGAGAGAGAGAAAGAGAGAGAGAGAGAGAGAGAGAGAGAGAGAGAGAGAGAGAGAGAGAGAGAGAGAGAGAGAGAGAGAGAATGGTTCCCCCAATTACCCAATGAGACAAATCTGGAGCATAATAACATAAACATTGTTTCGGTGTTAACATATGGAACAAAATTGTCTATCAAATAACATCAGTTCTGTTCATTTTCTTAGTTAGTATTATTTTAGCTATAAAAACCATTTTATCCATTTATGTTCTTGACCCTCTAGGCTGATTGCATTCAGGGAGGAGCAAAGAGTAATTCTGGTGCAGTAACATTTAATTCTTATTCTTTCAGCTCCTGTACGTATGCCCTTAATGGCTAAATTTTAAGCATACTTTCCATTAAGGATTAATCTTCCCTTAGCTGGTCAAACATTCCAATTATCCTGCTGGGATCTGACTGGAAATGAGCCACATCCTAATTCAAACAAGGAGAAATGTGCTCATGAAACTGCTAACATTTAGTGAGCAGCCTACATTCTCTAACTAAGCTCTGTCTGGCTGTGAATCCCCAGCTTGCCTGGAAATCTTCAGCTTGCCTCTTTCTAGTTCTCCCCTCCTAACTCCTAAAGTCCTGAATCTTTCCTCCAATAAGAAATCAGGCAGTATACCAGGTGATGGGGAGAAGGAGCTCTCAGAGATGACCATCCTGCTGGAGGGTGGCCCAGGTGGAATAGGTGCTCTGGGGTGGAGTTTGGAGACCTTAAAAGAGTCCTAGGGCAGAAGAGGGGCCATCCCATTGGTCAAGGCTGTCCAAGTGATGGAGGGTAGGGCTGGGGAGGAGAGGGAAAAAGGGTCCTGAGTGCCTGACCCTGGTGTGATTGGAGAAAACAGCCCTTCCTGGTGGCTCAGAGGCTGGGAGGACTCTCTCAGAGTGGGCTGGCTGAAAACTGGAACTTCTGCTGAGATTGCTCTACCTTCTCCTCTTGCAACTGAATTTTTTGTGCCTCCCTGGAGTTGAGCTCTCTCTGCCTTTTTCCCAGAAGCTGAGATCACATTGTCTTCACTTGGACCTTAGATCTCTATCTTCAGGATGCCAGCTTTGTGGGTGCAGGTCCCAGGTAAGTCTGAGCCACCCCTCATAGACCTGCTGGCCTCTGTGGACTGTTCCTATAATTGGATCTCATCCTTCTCCTCTGACCCTGTGGTGAGTCCAGCTCCAGGTTCACCTGTAGCAATCCTCCCTCCCTACCCTGGTTACTGGACAAGCTTCCTGCTGCTAACTCTTTTCCAGACTCCCAATTACTTCCCAAAAGTCCTGGTTCACACCTGCAAATTGAAGATTGTGTCATCTTTTTCCATGGTACCCCAGGGACCCAGAATTTCTGTTGAGTGTAAGACAAGTGAGAAGCCTGAATGAACCTTGAAATGTAAGGGTAAAGGACCACAATGAAAGACATTTGAAAGGATTATTGAGCATCTAGGTGGGCGATTGTTCAGGAGCTGAGTTGCCCTTTTGGGGTCCAGGTCCCATAGACAGTCAGAGGAAGATCTCTGTTTCAGGAACCATTGAGGCTCTGACTGATCTCATCCCATCTGGGATCCCAAGCCTCTTCTGCCTCTGGGTTCTCTTAAAGAGGATGGTGGGATGGAAGGTGAAAGTTCTTTTCCCAGCAGGAACCTACCTCTAGTTTTCATTCTCTGCCCTGAGGTCAGGGCCTCACCCCCTACAAATCCCTGTAGGCCAACCTCCTGTCCTGGGATCCTTTTCCCTCCCGAACTCATTCTGCAGAAGACCAAGGTCTGGGCCAGAACAGGGAGTATGGAGCTGGAGGAAATGGCCCCTGGGAGCTGTAGACCCCCACCCCAGGTGAGTGAACTCTTTTCTAGCAGACTTGATCAACATGAACAAAAGAAGCCATTTCTATAAACAAAGAGCATCATCTACGAGACTAGCAATCCCCTACCTTTGAATTGTTTCTTTACAAAAATAGGCAGGAAATTGAAAACAGTGGTAACAAGAAAGACCTCTTCACTCATTCCTTTCTGTTCTGTGGGGGTCTTGTCTTTGCTCTTTTATCCATACCTAACAACCCTCCCCCACATATCCATGGAAGTGCTCTCCCCTTCTTCTTTTATTGTTTTGCCCAAGCTCTCCCTGCCACACCTGGAAGACAGGATATTCTGCTTATCTACCATGGTCTGATCTGCATAAGTGGTTAATCTGTCTGGTTCACACTGCCTGGACCCCTGTCATGTAGCTGGTTTGACCCTCAAGGGCACACTGAGGGGGCAGTGAGGGGTGAAAGGATGAAATACAATGAGCAAGGGCTGGGGGTGTTCCTGGCCTCCTGCACACTCTGGTCCTGTGTTCTGGAAAATATGGCAGTTCAAGAACACAGGTTTAGTTCGCTTCTGGGTCACATTCACCTGTCCAAAGGCCCTTACCAAAGCTGTTTAGACTGGAACAAATAAAATAATACTTTCTTTAGCTGTTAATTAATGAGTATTTGTTAAGGGCCCAGTACTTCCCTTGGGAGGATATGGGGAAAGGGCTGAGTTTGGGAAACTATTCAAAGTTCTGGGAATTTTCTTTTCATTTGTTAGAAAGGAGGTGGTACTGAAGGAGACACTCAGGTCTTGTCAAAGAGACATCAGGATAAAAGGCAAAGACCCAGTGGAGTGATTTGCTTTCTCCCCAAAATCCACTTATGACCCTGTTTCCAACAGCCCTATATGGCAGGTGTACTTATTATCATTATTTCATAGTTCAGGAAATTGAAGCCAACAGATTCAATGAGTCACCATCCTGGGTCCCATAACTAGTCAGTGTCTGAGGCTGGATTTGAACTCAGATCTTCATGGTCTTCTATCATTTCATAGCTCCATCCACCTTATATTAGTCTGCCCATCTTCCCACAACTCCTCCAACATTGACTGGTACTATTTTTTTTGTCATTTTTGTCTATTTTGCAGAGTATGAGATAAAACCTCAGTGTTGTTCTGGTTTACTTTTCTCTTACTAGTTCTTGGGGACATTTTTTTCATACGGTTGGGAGCACTTGGCAGTTTTTCTGAGAATTTTTTGTTCATATCCTTTGACCATTTATTGGGGAACTTCTATTTGTTGTTTTAGTAGTATCTGTCCCCTTGTGATTCAATGGGGTTTTCTTGGCAGAGATACTGGAGAGTTTCACCATTTCTTTCTTACAGGGGAGGAACTGAGGCAAACAAGGGGAAGTGACTTGCCTAGGGTCACATTGCTAGTAAATGTCTGAGGCTGCATTAGAACTCCGATGCTCCTGACTCCAGGTCTGGTGCTCTATCTACACCTAAATCTCATTGGCTATAAGTATGTTTTCAATTAATATTTCATTTTACCTCCAAGTTCATTTGAAAATATTTTTTGTTCCTAAATTTTGAAGTCACAGTTCTCCACCTGTCTCTTTGCTCTTACCCCTCCTGCATACGGTAAGCAATCAGACAGAGGTTATACAGTCATGTAAAGCATCTCCATATTGGTCATTTTGTGAAAGAAAACTTGAACCAAAAAATAAGAAAGTGAAAAATGGTTTGCTTTAGGTCTGTCTTCTGACTCAATTCTTTCTATGGAAGGGGAGAGCATTTTTCATCATGAATCCTTTGGGATTGTCTTAGATAATGGTATCACTGACAATACCTACATTATTCGCTCTTGGTCATCATACAATGTTCCTGTTACTTTGTACAATGCTTTTCTGATACTTACATCACTCTGAATCTGTTCATGTAAGTTTCTCAAGGTATTTCTGAAATCATCTTGCTTGTCATTTCCTATAACACAGTAGTTTTCCATTGCAATCATATACCACAACTTGTAAAAGCATTCCCCAGTTAATGAACTTCTCTTCAGTTTCCAAGTTTTGCCACCATTGGATACCGACGTAGTGGTGTTACTGCTGGGTCAAAGGGTATGCACAGAAGATGGTGGAGTAGAAAGACACACATATGCAGGGTCTCTTCACACAGCCCATAAAATACCTGTAGAGAGGGACTCTCAACAAATTTTGGAGGAGCAGAAGTGGACAACAACAAATGGAGGAGATTTCCAGCCCAGGGTGAATTGAAAGGCCCACGGGAAATGTCGGTTGCACTGGATGCAGAGCAGAGCACAGAGCCCAGCCCAGCATTGGCCCCATGGCCCAGCTCGAGGAAACTCTGGGAGGAGGACCCCTTGGGGGCAGAATCTCCAGTCGCAGCAGCCGGTCCTCAGATCCCTCAATCCACAGGTCAGTGACGGGGTTTTATCAGCTGGCTGGGAAGGGAGAAGGGCCTTCCCATAGCTCCAACCTCAGGGAGCAACCTGCAGAAGCCACACCTGGCAGGCAGCAGCAGGTCTCAAAGGCAGCCCCTACATCAGCCCGCATCCATTGTTGGATTGTAAAACCCCTGTGGGCACTGAGGAGCTGAGTCTTGCCTCAGCCCTGTGTGGAGGCCATGGGGGAGATGGTCTTTGTCTCACACTGAATGGAGGCCCTGCCCATCCAGCTTATCTGAAAATCAGCCCCTAGCCCTGACTTGGTGGAACTGGAGGCCAGGTGGCTGTGTAGAGATAACTGCTAAGGTTCTGGATACAAAAATCTCTCCTTTCTTCCAGATCAGTGTACATGCTGGATTGTGCCACTTTGGAGAAACTGAGCTATTACATATTCCCAGAATATACCCTAGTCTTGACAAAGGACCCAAAAGTCAAGTAACTGGTTGGGAAAATGCCAAAAACTGGGGAAAAAAATAACACTATAGAAGGATACTTTCTTGGTGAACAGATATCTTCTCCCTTCCTTTTCGATGTGGAAGAACAGTGCTTACCATCAGGGAAAGACATAGAAGTCAAGGCTTCTGTATCCCAGACATTCAAAATAAATATTCAATGGTCTCAGACCATTGAAGAGCTCAAAAAGGATTTTGAAAATCAAGTAAGAGAGGTGGAGGAAAAACTGGGAAGAGAAATGGGAGAGATGACAGAAAAGCATGAAAAGCAGGTCAACACCTTGCTAAAGGAGACCCAAAAAAATGCTGAAGAAAATAACACCTTGAAAAATAGGCTAACTCAATTGGCAAAAGAGCTTCAAAAAGCCAATGAGGGGAAGAATGCTTTCAAAAGCAGAATTAGCCAAAAGGAAAAGGAGATTCAAAAGCTCACTGAAGAAAATAGTTCTTTCAAAATTAGAATAGAACAGATGTAGGCTAATGACTTTGTGAGAAATGAAGAAATCACAAAATAAAACCAAAGGAATAAAAAAATGGAAGATAATGTGAAATATCTCATTGGAAAAACAACTGACATGGAAAATAGATCCAGGAGAGACAATTTAAAAATTATGGAACTACCTGAAAGGCATGATCAAAAAAAGAGCCTAGACATCATCTTTCATGAAATTATCAAGGAAAACTGCCCTGAGATTCTAGAACCAGGGGGCAAAATAAATATTGATAGAATCCACCGATCACCTCCTGAAAGAGATCCAAAAAGAGAAACTCCTAGGAACATTGTGGCCAAATTCCAGAGTTCCCAGGTCAAGGAGAAAAGACTGCAAGCAGCTAGAAAGAAACAATTCAAGTACTGTGGAAATACAATCAGGACAACACAAGATCTAGCAGCTTCTACATTAAGGGATCAAAGGGCCTGGAATAGGATATTCCAGAAGTCAAAGGAACTGGGACTAAAACCAAGAATCACCTACCGAAGCAGAACTGAGTATAATACTTCAGGGAAAAAAATGGTATTTCAATGAAATAGAGGACTTTCAAGCATTCTTGATGAAAAAACCAGAACTGAAAAGAAAATCTGACCTTCAAACACAAGAATCAAGACAAGCATGAAAGGGTAAACAGTAAACAGAAATCACAAGGGACTTACTAAAGTTGGACTGTTTACATTCCTACATAGAAAGACAATATTTGTAACTCTTGAAACTTTTATCAGCGTCTGGGTCATTGTTGGGATTACACACACACACACACACACACACACACACACAAACAGAGAGCACAGGGTGAATTGAATAGGATGGGATTATATCTTAAAAAAATGAAATTAAGTGGTAACAGAGAAATATATTAGGAGGAGAAAGGGAGAAATGGAATGGGGCAAACTATATACTAAAAGAGGCAAGCAAAAGACTTTTCAGTGGAGGTAAAAAGAGGGGAGATGAGAGAAAAACATGAAGCTTACTCTCATCACATTCGACTAAAGGGAGGAATAAAATGCACACTCATTTTGGAATGAAAACCTATCTTACAATACAGGAAAGTGGGGGAGAAGGGGATAACCAGGGTGGGGGGGATGATGGAAGAGAGGGCACTGGGAGGAGGGAGCAATTAGAAGTCAACACTCTTGGAGAGGGATAGGATCAAAAGAGAGAATAGAAGCAATGGGGGCAGGATAGGATGGAGGGAAATATAGCTAGTCTTACATAACACGATTATTATGGAAGTCATTTGCAAAACTACACAGATATGGCCTATATTGAATTGCCTGACTTCCCAAAGGTAATGGGTGGGGAGGGAGGGAGGAAGAGAAATTGGAACTCAAAGATTTAGGAACAACTGTCTAGTATTGTTCTTGCTACTAGGAAATAAGAAATACAGGTAATGGGGTATGGAAAGTTATCTGGCCCCACAGGACAAGAGAAGATGGGGACATGGGAAGGGAGGGATATTAGAAGAGAGGGCAGATTGGTTATAGGGGAAATTAGAATGCTTGGTGTTTTGGGGTGGGGGGAGGGGAGAAATGGGGAGAAAATTTGAAACTCAAAATTTTGTGAAAATGAATGTTAAAAGTTAAACAAATTTTTTTTAAAAAAGACCACTTGGAATTTTTTTAAGTCCTTGCATTGCAAGGAAGATCCAAGTCTACCAGAAAAAAATGGCACACTGTGGTCATTGCTGTGCACAAAGTTCTGCTTTTGCTCCTTTCACTCAGCTTCAGATCACATAAGTCTTTCCAGGCCTCTCTGAAGGCTTCCTGTTCATCATTCCTTAAAATGCAATAGTATTCCATTACATTCATATACCACAATTTATTCAGCCATTCCCCAATTGATAGGTATCCCCTTGATTTCCAGTTTTTGGCCAACACAGAGTGTTGCTATAAATATTTTTGTATACATGGGACCTTTTCCCATGTTTATGATCTCTTTGAGATACAGGCCTGGAAGTGATATTGCTAGATCAAAGGGTATGCATATTTTTGTAGCTCTTTGGACATAGTTCCAAACTACCCTTCAGAATAGTTGGATCAGCTTACAGCTCCACCAACATGGAATTAGAGCTCCAACTCTCCCACATCCTCTCCAACACTTATCATCTTCCTGTTTTGTCATGTTAGTCAATCTGATAGGTGTGATGTGGTACCTCAGACTTGTTTTGATTTGCATCTCTCTAATCAATAGTGATTTAGAGGATTTTTTTCATATGACTATAGGTATCGGTAATTTTTTCCTCTGAAAACTGCCTGTTCATATCCTTTGACTATTTATCAATTGGGGAATGACTTATATTGTTGTACATTTGACTCAATTCTCTATATATTCTAGAAATGAGGCCTTTATCACAGACACTAGCTGCAAAAATTCTTTCCCAGTTTTCTGCATCCTTCCAAATTTTAGTTGCATTGGGTTTGGTTGTGCAAAAATTTTTCAGTTTAATGCAATCAAAATTATCCATCTTGCACTTCATAATGCTTTCTATCTCTTCTTTAGTCAAAAATTCTTCTCTTCTCCATAAATCTGATAAACACACTATTTGTTGCTGCACAAATTTGTCCATAGTATCAGTCTTTATACCTAGATCGTGTACCCATATGGACTTTATTCTTGTGTATGGTGTCAGGCCTTGGTCTATGCCTAGTTTCTGCCACACTGTTATCCAGTTTTCCCAGCAATTTTTCTCGAACAGTGAGTTCTTATTCAAGAAGCTGGGGTCATTACGTTGGTTCTCCATTTTTGAAACGTCCTAGAATTCCAGTTTGTATTATTTGCTGTTTCTGTCTTTACCTAAATCCTGTACCTGGAGTAGGAATCTTTTAAAATGTGAGGATTCAACCATAAAATGAATTCATCTGCACTTTAAAATTACTGGACAGATATTTTCACAAAGAAGAATTAATTTCACTTACTTTTACCACTGTCATACAACTTTTGTGCAAAAATCCAAATCTGAGATCTTATTGTCAAAAACATGATGTATCTTAGAAGTCAGGCATGTACATCTGTATATAATTCTTAGAGTTATCAGTCTGATCCTGTTGCTTTTCCACAAATTTTGCTGTCCTTTTTATTTAGACATCTATCACATTACATCTTTGTCTAATTATTTCCTCCTCTGGAGGATGTTTAACTCTATGTTATGTTTATTTGGCCATGAATATAGATTAAAATTGTGTCAGTTCATTTCTGCATCCCATTATAGTAACTCAGAGATATTCCAATATCCATCTTTTATTTAATATATTTATCCTTGAACTTACAGAACTTCTTGATTATAGACATTTGTTATAAAAGAAAAAGAGGGACAGTCTTAACAGAAGGAAAGGACTTCCTTAGCTCTGTTGGATTCCAGGAATGAGGCATTATCTGAGAGCCAATCTTGTGGTCACTAGGTGTTGAAAGCAACACTTAGGAGTAATCAAGTGGGGAATTTCCTTTTTCAGAAAGGAGATAGCACATTTGGGAAAGAGAGTTAGGAAGATCCTACCCAGGCTGTGTCCTAAGTCATCTTCAAAACCTTCCCAGGCATCCACCTTTAGCACTTCTGAGCCTGCAGCACATGCCACTTTGCTTTTTGATGACTTAGACAACTATTCCTGTAACCAGGGCTAAAACAATAGTAAATTGCAGTCTCAGTCTTACACAGCAAATAAATATTGGGCGGTATCCTTCAGATAGGACAATCTTGAATTTGATTAAGCTATTAATTATCAAATGCAGTGGCATAATTTTTCCTGTCTCCTTAAAATACTTCCTCACACTCTAAACATACTTAAGCCATCTGAAACTGACACAAAAGTATCCAGAAGAACTATGTAGGGAGAGGAGGGCTTTGGATAACCCCCATTTGTTCCCAAACCTTATTGTCTGCCTTCCATATTTTCAATCAAAACTTTATCTTTCCAAATCTCTCAATCCCATTATTCAGATTATTCTACTTTCCTTTACATTTTAACCATAAGGCCAGATAAGTAAGAAGTTACTACTTTTTATTAGCATAGCAGTACTGGAATTCCAGCTCAAAGAAAGCAAGGAGGTTAATTGCTAACCTTGCAGGTTGATAAGTTTATGTCTTTGTTTCACAAGTTTGTTGTTCTTCACTATTATACTCACTTTGGAAAAATAAGATACTTCAGGAATTAAATCCTTTACATATGATCAATGCAAACACAAATGTTAACTCTTGCTTAGGTCATGGAATGACTACAAATTCAGATCAGAACAGCAAGATCTCTTCTGCTTTGCAGCCTAATTTAACAATAAATTATTTTAAATTTTAGTGGACCTTCTAAACCTCACAAAAGATTTTTCAAAACATTTCTTCTAAAAGTATTTCCCCTTCTTTAAAAAGTTTAAAATTTCTTCTGATGTTGATTAAAGTTTTATAAAGAAAATTAGTTGGGAGCTTTTGAAATGATAGATATCTCTTCCTTCTGAAAGCAAAAATAAACCTTTCAAGTTGGGACTCATTAACCTGCGTTGGTGTAAAATAACCCACATTCACAAAGTATTAGAAGAAAAGTAAGTTCTTCCTTATTACAGAATTCCTAGATATCACAAAGTTCATTGGTCAAAAAGGGTGTTTGTAATGGAAAGACATTTAGTTTCTCTAAGTCAAGAATGACATATTCATTTCATTTAGCCTTATCACAATAACAAATTTTTCTGAAATATATCACTAGAAATTAAGTACATTCTGGCATTACACATAGATAGTCCATAAACCTTCAAATTAACATACATCAATACATCCTTAGATGAAACAGCTTTGAAAATCACAGTGCCATTTTTTTAAAGGATTCTCATTTGCTCAATAGGAATTCTACAACAGAAACTTTTGCAGTTTATAAGAACTTAATACGTTAATGCACTTCCAAATCACCTTGCATAATACATGGAAACTCTCAATTTAAACCACCATATTGTTTTTTCATAATAGTCAAGATTTCAGATGAAAAATATCTGCTATAATAGTAAAAATCAGCTTATCTAATTTCATCACTTCCTTCTAAAAATACAAATCACATACCAGATCCAAATTAAAATTGCTTTAACAACATTTCTACCTCCCAGTGGTCTCTCAGATTTCACCAATCTAAGAGAAATTCAGAAATACAATACAATTTTAGAAATAACACAGCCATAAATTCAGATGATACTATTTACATTTCCCGAAATTACTGATCTTATTACTTTTGGTAATTAAAACAACTTCAAAGTTAAAGATTACATTAGAGAGAGATAATAATAATAATATCATATGTAGCATATACCAGTCAACCATGCCATGCAACATATACCAGTATGTAACACATACCAGTTAAGCGTTTTACAGTCATTATATCATTTTGATCCCATTGTTACTTGCCCTTTTACAAATTGGGACACTGTTCAAACAGAGATAAAATGTATTTTTTTTTCAATTGGAACAGAGAAGTGTGAAGTTAACCAAGGTCAGAGAGGCTGGTGTCCCAGTGATGATGATTCTTGTTGGCAGGGCTTAGTGAATGTTTGAGACAGGCCTGATCCATCCACCTGTCCTTTCCTCCACTGCTGCAGAATTTTCTAAGCCTTGCTGGGAGAGCATGGGCAGAATGTATAGGACTTAGGTGACTTTTCTAAGCTTTACCTAGAAAGGTGGGCTACCAGGTGCCTAAGGGCACAGGACTGTTAGAATCACTGCCAGTGCTAATTGCTGCCCCTATAGTTCTCCTGTATTCTCTTCTCTATAATTTGATCTGGGATGAGAAGGGTTAAGATGAACCCTTGTAGCTGTTAAAAATCCCCATTCTGAGATACTCTCATAACTTTGGGATGGAGTGGGGAATGCTAAATGATCAGGATTGGGGGGGGTTGTTTTAGCAAGGTGAGCTCCTGGAGCTACCCACAGTCTTAGGTATTCTTTCCCAGTAATTTCAAATCAGTTCTGGAACTTTTTAATAATTAATCTCACAACCTACACAATCTGCTAAAATGATTTTACCTAAGATGATCATACTTTCCATTGTAATTCCAGGTTGTCCAGATCAGAAAAAGAAGGAAAAGGGTCTTACAGTTGTGTTTGTTTATTTGCCTAACTGCAGCCCTTAGAAGTCTCTGGCTGCTTGCATTTTAAACTTACAAGATAACAGACTCATTCACAGCATACATGATAGGGCCAGAGACATACACTGACAGACAAATTGACAATTAAGGACAGGACAAATACAGACAGAGCTCACAATTAACAACTGAGAGAGGAGGAATCAGAAACTTGTTAGAAATCCCCATCATGAACTGGCTATTATTATTTAGAGGAAAGGGGTTGCAAGGATTCAAGACCTGACAGAATAAGGGTGGATCCTGCAACCTTTGCTCCCTAGGAGCACCCCTATGGGCATTGGGGGGGATTGGTCGCCTTGTACCCCTGAAGTTTCTGACTTTCACGAACCTTGAGATGGGTCCTACATTCAGATTTCCAAAAATAATAAATTATCTGTTCCATTCTTCTCTCTCTCTCTCTCTCTCTCTCTCTCTCTCTCTCTCTCACTCTCTCTCTCTCCTTCTCTCCCTCTCTCTCCCTCTCCCTCTCTCTCTCCCTCTCTCTCCCTCTCCCTATCCCTCTCCCTCTTCGTCTCCCTCCCTTCCCCCCAATACAACATGGTGGTGATGACCAAAGCTGTGTACTATAGTTTGATGTCTGGAAGTGCTCGTTCTCCTATATTCTTACTTCTTTTCATCATTTCCCTTGATATTATTGTAATTCCTTTATTTTTCCAAATGAATTTTGTTATTTCCTTCAGCCCTGTAAAATACATGCTTCACATTTTGTTGCTATTGTTATTGATGTTGTTCCCCCATGTCCCCATGTGACCCCATTTGGGGTTTTCTTGGCAATGATGCAGGAGTAGTTTTTATTTCTCCAGCTCATTTTTCAGATTAGGGAACCTGAGGCAAACAGAGTTAAATGTCCCGCCCAGCATCACATATCTAGTAAGAGTCTGAAGCTGGATTGGAACTTAGATTTTCCTGACTCCAGGCCCAGCATTCTATCCACACTGCCCCCAGTTGTCCCCAAAATTTCATTACTGTAGAATCAAATGTGCAAACATGGTTGTTAAGTCTACATTTGAGTTTGAATCTTTTGTTGTCTTTAAGCCAATTGGTGTTCTTATTTTATTACAGAATGAAAAGCTGTATTGGTCATTTCTGCCTTTTTACAGATGTTTGCACTATCTTTCTGCCCTAGTCCACAGTTATTTTTTTCAAAAATTTCATGGGGTGCATAGATAAGGGAAGAATTTATGACCAAACAAGTTTTAGAGAATAATACAAAACACAAAATCCATAATTTTGATTGTATAAAATTTAAAAGTTTTAGCACAAACAAAACCAATCGAATGAAAATTATAGGAAAAGCAGAGAAATGAGGATTTTTTTCAACAAGCATCTCTGATGAAGGCTTCATTTCATAAATATGTAGAGAACTGATTCTAATTGGTAAAAATATACATCATTCCCCAATTGATATATAGTTAAAGGATATGAAGAGGCAGTTTTGAGAATATTCAATCAAACTGATCTATAATCATGTGAAAAACGTTCTCTAAGTTAGTGTTATAGACATGCCAAGTTAAAACAACTCTGAGGTACCAACTCATACCTATCAGATTGGCTAATATGATGAAAATGGAAAAACTGAGACATTAATGTTCTACTGGTTGAGTTATGAACTGATCCAACTATTGTGGAGAACAATTTGGAACTGTGCCCAGAGAATTATAAAACTGTGTGTACCTACTGATCCAATAATACCACTGTTAGGTTCACAGCCCAAAGGCATCAAAATAATGAGGAAAGGACCTATTTGTACAAATATTTTCAGCAGCTCTTTTTTGTGTTGGTTAGGAATGGGAAATTGAAGAGATGCCCATCAATTGGAGAATGGCTAAACAATTTCTGTTATATGATTGTAGTGGCATATTATTGTGCTATAGGAAATGACAAGGAGGATGATTTCAGAAAAACCTAGAAAGACTTACATGAACTGATGCAAAATGAAGTGAACAGAACCAGGAGAACATTATGTAGAGTAAAAGCAATGTGATTCAATGAAGAACTGTGAAAGACTTAGCTATTCTCACCATTACAATGATTCCAGAAAATGCTCAAAGGACTGATGCCTCCCAATGCCTACACTATCTACCTCCAGAGAAAGGACTGATATTGTTTACATACAGACTGGAACATTCTAGTTTTCATCTTTTTTCTGATATTCTTTTTCCTTTTTCCAAGTCTTTCTGTACAAAGTAACTAATACAGAAATGTTTTATATGATTACACATGTATAACCTATATCTTATTGCTTCCTATCTAAATTAGGGGGTGGGTAACACAGGGAAAGACTGATAGAATTTGAAACTCAAAACTCTAAAAAAACAACAAACTTTAAAAATAATGTAGTAGGGGGAAATAATTTTTGAGAAAATGTAAAAAGAAAAGAAAATACAGATTCTCCACAGTTCAGCCTGGCACCCTGCACTGACTATAGCAAACAAAAAAATTGTAAATATTCTTTGAATCCCATTTGAAGTGTCTTAGGAAGATTCTGAAGATCACCTAGCAAAGTACTGGACACTGAGGTCCTTTCTCAAGTTAGATTGCCAGTCATTCACATTCTACTGCAGAGATCACAACTATGATGGACTGGCCATTTTGTTGAAATGCCAAAAGTATGTTTCCTTAAAAGATATTTCATACCAGGAGAATTTTGTACACAGCAACAAGCACAGTGTGTGAGAATTTTTTCTAGTAGCCTTAGAACTTCATTGCAATGCCAGGACTTCAAAAATTCGGAATAGTCTTTTAAGGCAAAATGCCTTCCACACCCAGAGAAAGAACTATGGAATTCAATCACAGATTGTAGCAGATCTTTTTGTTTTGTGTTACATTTTGGTTTGTTATATGATTTCTCTCATTCATTTTAATTCTTCCATACATGACTGGTGAAAATATATTTACTAGGAATGTATGTGTAGGACCTATATGAAATGGTATGCCATCTTGGGGAGGGAGAAGGGAGGTGAAGGAGAGAGGGAAAGAAAAAATCGAGGTTGTATGGTCATGATTGGGGAACATTGAAAATACATTTAAAAAAAGATTATTTCATGGAGAAGACATGCAAAGAAGGCACTCACAGTTTTGTCATAAGACATAATACAAGGGCATTCCCAAGGTCTCTCTGAAGGATTTTGTAATCAGTGGTGAGACTTGGGAGACACTGGCAAAGAACCACCCAGCATAGCTTACTGACATCAAAGAACATGCTGTGCTGTGCAAGTAAAGCAGAATTGCAGCATTTCAAAAGAATAGTGAGATGTGCAAATTGAGAGGCATCACCACCCCAAATATTCATGTGCACTATTTGTTCCCAAACTGTGGTGGAGCCTTCTGACCTCTATTAGTCTGATCATCCCTGGTCAGACACATTGTACTTTAACTCTTACATGGTGATGTTCTTTTGGTCTGCTTTGAACATAACGAACGACAAAAATGAACAAGTATATAACTAAATTTTATTTTAATAAGGAAATAATAACTTATTGACAAATGAAAGCAATCATAAAGAGAAGGCATCATGTCAGGTTATACCCAGGGCAGTGTCAAGACCCAATGTAATGACAGATAATTCTCCTTCACTTGGCTGCAAAGTCTCATCTCCCTCTGTTCAGTCCAGATTGTAATTAGTATATCTTAAGAATCCTTTTCATCTTTTATCTAGATAAGATGATGTTTCAGGCTCTCAGGAAATTAACTAGATCTTTTCTTTTTCTTCCCTCTCTTCCACAGTCAAGCATTCTGCCTCTCACACTTCAGAATACACTGTACTTGCCAGCTTCTCACGTATGTGACAATATGATTTATAACATATTGCTTTTATCAGTTCTGATAAGGAAGAAATTTCACATTTCTGTCTTTCTTCTCCTGAGATCCTTCAAAGTCACAGATAAAATACACAGTTTTGTCCCAGATTCCCTAGACACATTTCATAGTTAGACATTCCTTAACTTTATTCCAGCTGATCATATCAAATACTTTTCTCAGTTTTTTGGTGAGCTCTTAATGGCTATGGTTTTAAGTGTTGAGTCTTACTCAGTAAGGATACGACTTTTAGGTAAATCCGTTTTTGTGCTTCAGTTTCCTCTTCTCACTTGATGAGAGTTTGACTGCTTGAATTCTGGAGTCTTTTTCAGGTCTAAATTTTGTAACTCCTGGTGGTTTAGGAGCTGGTGACATTCCAGGATGTGTCTGTGGACTTCACCCCTGAGGAATGGGACCTCTTAGACCACCCTCAGAAGCAGTTTTACAAGGCAGACATGCTAAAGAATGCCCACAACCTACTCTCCTTGGGTAAGAACATTTCCCCTGGCCACTCTCAGTCTGCTACCAAAGGGAATATCTTCATTCCTCAGTTTGCAGGTTTTGGAGCATTTATCAATTACTAGAAAGGGAGATGGTCTGGTGTTCTGTTTCTAAGAGACAGGGTCCTTCTGCTGCCTGGTTTTTTTCTACAAGGTCAGTACATTGTGTGAAGATAACATGTATGTTCCCTTGTTGCTCCCAAAGCTATCTTTTGTCAATTCTAGGTAGCTTGAGGTCTAAGATCAGGTCAATGTTGAAGCATCTCAGGTGTAGAACTAATCTCATGGATTTTTTAGCCCAACCTCTCTCTGGACTTTAATTTTGTCTGCCAAATATTTCAAAAGTGCTCAGCCTGCTTCTCTTTGTAACCTCTTCCTCTTTGGGATGGGCCAAGTATTTAGGATATCCTTCTCTTTGAGAAGCATCAGTTTGTAACTAACAATTTCTAGTTGTTCCTAGTGTTTCACTTTTGTCCTGAATCTTCCCTCAAATTGCCTCCACTGCCCAGTACAGGTGGTGGGAAAGGACAGGGGGAAATAAGCCTTTCTCTTCACCTGCTGTTCCTCAGCTGTGGAATTAAGTCCATTCTTTACAATATTACATTATTGGCTCATACTGTTATCCCCATCTGGCATTTGAGGAAACTGAAGCAAACATAGGTTAAGTGACTTTTCCAGACACACACAGTTAGTAACTGTCTGAGGCCGGATTTAAACCCTGGCATTCCTCACTCTAGTCCCAGGTCTCGCTCCTCTGCACTACCAGCTGCCTCTAATTTCTAGATAATGGAAACTGTACAATGAGTCCATCTTCCTATGAAGAAGCTGCACCATGATCAAATTTTCTGATTCCCTGTTGACTCCATGATCTCTCCCACCTTTCCCCAAAGTTCTCAGAAATAAATGGTATGGAAACCATGCTTAAGGGCTTCTGGGAACTGTCCTTGCTCTTTGCTCTCATGCCCCTATCAATGGCAGGAATAACAGAATGGACAAGAATTAGAATTTAACTTACTCAGGTTCATTGAGATCCCCAAAAGGAGACTCACCAGAAGAGGCAATGGCTCCCTGAATGAACAGTAACCAAGTTTTTATAGGTTTCATGGAGTGAGGAGTTGGGTAGGAGACAGAACCAAAGCTAATCCATCAAACTCTAATTTGCTGTAGCTCAAGGCTGATCTGATACATTCTTTTTGGTTACTTGTATAACAACCATTCACAGAAGAATAAGCCACATACATACGTGTTAACATGATAGAGTGATTCTCAAAATGGAGTGTCTTGGTATGTTTTCCCTAAAGAGATCTATATTATAAGTTATTCTCCATGTTCATCCTGATTCCACATCCTCAGGGCTTCCAGTTCCCAGAGGATGTTTGGTTTCTTATTTGGAGGAAAGGGAAGCACCACAGATGCTAGAACAAGACCTGAGGAGCTGCTGTCCAGGTGAGTGAGGTGAAAATAGGAACATGAGAGCTGTGACTCTGGGTGTTGTGGCAAAGCAAGTGCTAGATGTGGGGCAGGAATATCTGACAGGATTCTTTTTCAGAGCCTTTTAGGAATGGGTCTATGGACAAGTCATTAACCCCACTGAATCTCAGTTTCCCCTACTGTAAAATAAGGAAGTTAGATACCATGCAATCCTAAAAAAAAGTCATTGTTTGGAATTTGGGGGCATCAACCTTCCCCTGAAAGTGTAAAAGAGGCTTAGACTTATAAATATGATCTGGTGTTCACAGCCTGGATGAGGAGATGGCATGCCAACAATCTTGTAGAATCCTTTTATGGAGAAGACAAATTGGATCTCATTGAGAGAGGAAAAGTACTGCAGTGAACAAGGACTATAAAGGCTTATTGTGGAAGGTGGACTCTAACTGGAGTTTCAGGGAAGCCAGGGTGGCATTCTATGTCTGGAGATGGCTTGGAAAGCCCAAAGATTCAGGAGTCAGAGGGAAACAGAACAGAAGGGAGGCCCATACCACTGGATTATAGCATGTTTGGTGGGGATATGAAAGGGAAGAAAATTTGGAAGAGTTGGAGAGAGGTAGGTAAAGATTGGGCAGGTGATTAATACTCTTAGGAAAGATTTTATATTTGATTCTTTTCTAGGGAAACACAGGAGGTTGTTGAGGATGTGGTCATATGGTCAGTCAAGAACTGTAGGAAGATGATCTTGGTAAGTAAGTGGAGGACTGACTGGAGTGGAGGGAGACTTGAAGCAGCTGGAACAAGTATCAGGTTCTTGAAATAGCTCTGGTGTGTGGTGTTTGGGACCTGAACCAAGAAATTAGTAGTGGTGGTAGAAAAGGGGGTATATGGGAGAGATGTTTCCTGGGTAGAATCAGAGGACTTTGGAGCATATTAAATATGGGAGTCAGAGTGTTTGTGAGAGTCAGTGAAGAGTACATGACACCTCTTTTGTGAGCCTACACTATTGGGAGGATGCCTTGGAGAGTAGGAAGGTAGGAGGGTTGGGGGAAAGAGAATGAGTTCAGTTTGAGGAACAATGAGAGGGAAAGAGAGAGAGAGAAAGGTGGGTGATGGTGAAAAGGTACAGAGAAGGTAAGATGGATGAGGATGGAGAAGTGGCCAGTGGAGTTAGTAACTTTGAGGTTTTTGGTAATTTTGGAGAGATGAATTTCAGTTCAACAATGAAATTAGGAGCTATTTTGCAGAGAATTTCAGACAAAGGACTTGGACACATGAGTTTCAACTGTGCACCTCCAACTGTTTAGCCAAGAAATGGAAGAAAGATATTGGAAAAATATCTCTGTGGTTGAATGGATCAAGTGATCATGTTTTGAGCATTAGAAAGAAATGGTTTTATTTGTGGCAGTAGGGAAGGAGTCATTAGTGTGGGAGAGGCTGGAAAATAGAGCAAAAAGGAAGCGTTGGAGGGGCAGTATATTGAGGAAGATGATGTCCTGGAATCAGATGATTTACACGTAGAAAGGAGTTTCTTTTAGCTAGCAGAAGGATCTTTTCATCTGATAGTGGTATCAAAAAGAAAAAAAAATGGCTCTTGATATATGGAAAATGAGGAGGATAAGATAACTCTTGAGAACATCCAACTCTTTCAGTGAAAAAATAGAAGGCACATTACTCTGCTGAGAAGGTGAGTTGGGGTGGACAGTGGGAGCTGTTACCTCACTTAGAATTAATCCAAGAATATGCTTTACCTAAATTATCAACCTGTGTCCCTCCCTGGATCTCTAAGGCTCAATCTTTGGCCCCTTCTTGGAGAATTGTTGGCCAGATTCATTCAGCTCACAGCTACTGTCAGTTTGGCCAACTGCTAATTAGAAATTCCCAGGTGTCCCTTAGTATGAGATGCTTCAGGAGCCTAAAAAGAGTCTCTGCAGTGCTCTCTCTGGGCCTGCTCAGGTCCCATCAGGGTTAGAACCGGACAAAGTTCACACAAAGAGGACATAACATGAAAGAATGAGAAACAGGTCTGTATTTGCCAAATAACACAGAGACCAGAATATAGGGACTGAGGTAGAAGTTGGGGCCTGGTGTCAGCCATGGGTCCTGTCAGTCAGTCAATAAGCATGGATTAACCTCCTCCAGTTTTCTAGGCACCTCACCAAGTTTGAGGAAGGGAAAAGGCAGTCCCTACTGTCAGGGAGCTGTCAGTCTGTCACAGAAACATGGAAATGGTTGAGAAGAGGCAACAGATCAGGAAACTTGGTCTTAATTAATCCAGGGAAATGAGAGTGTTTGGGAGTGTAAAGACAAGTAGTTCAATGGGATATGATGGAATAAAGGGGAACTCAAGGAGTGAACATAATAATAGATTAAGGACAGTAGAATTAGGGGAAAAAGATTAAAAATCAAGACAGGAATGAGAAAAAATCCAGGTGCACCTCAGAGATAATTGTAGAATCAGTTCCAGAGCTCAGCAGTAAAGCAAATATTGCAGTCAAATGAGTCACCTTAATTTTTGGTTTTTCAGCACATATAAAATTTATGTTTACAATATACTGTTGTCTATTACATTCACAATACTGTTTTGTTTTTTCAAAGTACATATTTTAATTTAAAAATATTTTATTGGTAATAAAAGCTACCTATGTCTGAGCCTTCAGTGAGTCCTAATCTTCTTTCTGGTGGTCCAACGTTGCTGGCTGTTGACTCATCAGAGTTGTGATTGCTCAAGGTTGGCAGTTGCCATGGCAGTTTCTCAAAATAAGGCAACAGTTAAGTTTGACACATCGATTGACTCTTCTTTTCCCTTGAATTTAAAGTCCCATGATAGGGTTATGAATTGGCCTAATTTCAATATTTTTGTGTCTCAGATTATAAGAAGACTCAGAGAGAGAGAAAAAAAAATCAAGTATGCAAAAATAAAGACTTTTTTCCTTAAAAACAGGAGTAAGTTCCTTGGAAAAGGGCCATGTAGTTCCATGGACAGAACCTGCTCAGTTGCAAGGTTGGTGGTCTAGTTTCAGCTGCAGGTATATTTCTCAGGTCTCTCAACCATTCTGATTCATGGCCTGACTTAAAGTTGTAGTAAGAATGCTGGGTCTGCGAGTTTCACAGGTGTTTCTGAGGATCCAGTATGATTGTCGGTGAAGTTATTTGTAATTTGTGTTGTCCTGCAAATTTTAGCTAATGGCATTTTCCGTTTTTAACTTTGAAGAGTTTTATCTTTACCTGGGAAACATTATATAGATCTGTTTACTTTCGTGCATTGGAGGAAAGGGTTTATAATTATCTTTGTCTGTCCATGTGTCTCTGTAAATATGTTTTACTGTCTGTTTTTTTTAGAAGGAGCAATTAGACCTGGAATGAGAGAGACTACTGAAAAGCTAAGGATTTCTGTGAAAGACTCACACCAAGAAAACCCCATTAGTGATGGTCCCTTTGACTTGACTGGGAGACATATCTGTGCTATAAATCACAGAATCCACACTGGAGAGAAACCTTATGAATGTAATCAATGTGGAAAGGCTTTCAGACAAAAGCACCAACTTATTGTACACCAGAGAATCCACACTGGAGACAAACCTTATGAATGTTGTGAATGTGGAAAGTTTTTAATTTCTAGCTCCACTCTTGCGGTACATTAGAAAATCCACACTGAAGAGAAACCTTATGAATTTCATGAAAACACTGGAGAGCACAGGAATAAATGAAGCCTTCCATGAAATAATAAGTAGTGTCTACCTAACACCATCAGCAAGCTTTATATGTAATAGGAATGAGCTGGATGCAAAGTTGAAGGTTACAAAATAAACCCAGATAAATCATCTGCATTTCTATATATTACTAACAAAGCCCATCAGCAAGAGATATAAAGAGAAATCGCATTTGAGAGTCTACCTGCCAAAACCCAGGGACTATGTGAACACAGTTACAAAACACTTTTTGCACAAACAAAGTGAGCTCTAAGTAAGTGAAAAAACAGGACAACTCTACCTAATTGAATTTACTTATTCAGTGCCATACCAATCAAACTAAGAGATAATTATTTTCTAGAGCTAGAAAAATATCAAAATTCCTCTGGAAGAACAAATGGTTCAGAATATCAAGGGATCTAATGAAACTAATGAAAAGAAATGCTAGGCTTACCAGATCTCAAACTGGATTATAAAGCATCAGTCATCAAAATCACTTGATTATGTAAAATTTAATGAGCATGAGTATTATGATGAGATTTGGATTTATTCTAATGAGAGATGGGGGAGTCATGAATCTTGACTCAGTTTTGGACAAAAACACTCATTTTTTTCCAGATCATCCTTGCCTAGGGTATTCTAGACCAGAAGGGTCCACTTCCCCTCAGACCTGTATGAATAAAACCCAATGGACCAGAATTCACCTAGAATAAAATCTCTTTAAATTTTGGTCAGATCTAAATTTTCCCAGTTGGCCAAGTGTTGCCCAAGATTTCATCTCATCATCAACCCTGCCCTTCAAAGACTGATTTAATCACCTACAGTGGCTGGTTTCTGAATGAGGAAATGGGAGGAAAAGCTTAGTCCTACTTCAATAACTATTTTTTTATATTGGAGAAATATTCTTTTCTCACATCAGAGAATCCATTCTACAGGACATATCTCATTAATATAATCAATATGAAAAGTGTTCAGGCTAGAATCATCCCTTATTTCCTATCAATATTCACATGAGATAGAAATTATATTCCCATAATGAATGTGGAAAGACATTTCGATGGACTATTGAGCTTTTTAGACATCAGAAGTTTCACCTTATTAATGAACCAGCCCTGTCTGGACTCAGGGAAGGTCTGTAGCCAGAGAGCATCTTTTCCTTTACATCAGAGATTCCTAGTGGAGAGAAGACCTATGAATGTGCTCAATGCCACTAGATACCACAATATTCACTCTACAAGGAAACTTTATGAAAGCAATAATGGTAGGAAGGTCGTCATCTGAATCTCAAATTTTTGTTTGTGTACTCAGTGTGTACATTGAAGATACCTTCCTGGAGATAAAACTTACAGATTTTAATTAATGAGATACTGTCTCTCCCTGTAGCATGCATCTCACTAGACATTGAATATTTCATATAGTACATGAAATCCTAAAAAGGGATTCAATTAATTTCAGAAACCCCAAGGTTTCTCATGACTACCTTAAAATATGCCATGGCCCCCTTGGTGAATCCTGCCACTGGCTTCCTCACTTAACTGCATTCTCCCAATGTAGTGAGACACCTTTCTGCTCACTCTTCAAGCTGTCCTAGCCTGGGAATCTGGTTCACTGCTCCAAAGTTGGTTCTGAGCCATTATGGCAAGGTTGGTTTCCAGGGAATTTGGAAGACCCTAGACATGTGATTGTCTGTCCTTGCCCTCTTGGCTCTAGAAGTCCTCATGCCCACATTGCCAGGAAATACTCCTTTGATAGCTCAAATTTTCTGGAAAAGATTTCTTGTCTTTCCCATTCAGTTGTTTTCTTCTATTTCTTGGCAATGCTCATTTAAGAAAACCTTATCTCTTCTTGCTATTCTCACAAACTATGAATTCATTTGGGGAAATCTCCCCTTTTCCCTTTCTTTTCTCAGCTATTTGTAAGGCCTCATCTAACAGCCATTTTGTTTTGTTGCTCTTTTACTTTGGAATATATTTAGTTGTTGCCTCCTGTACAACATTAAGAACTTCTGTCAATGGTTCTTGTGGTGCCCTCTCTACCAGATCTAATCCCCTGAATCTCTGCATCACTTCTAATTCCTATCCACAAGCCATGTTTTTTCGATCATATCTGTAAGGTCTAATGTTTTTCCCTGTTTTCTTCCATTTGAGTCTGAATTTTGCAGGAAGAATCTCAGGATCTGAGCCTCAGTCAGCTCCAGATCATGTTTGGATGATTATATAGAATGTCATTCCCCCTCTGCCTTTTCCCTAGGAAAATGTTTTCCAGTTTTTTGGTTTCATAAAACTGAGCAACTTTGGCCTCTTCAGAATCAGTGCTTGGAAGGTAGAATTGTTGCTTGTGTTCACCCTTCGTTGCCAAAGAAGACCTTGCCACCAGAGAAACAATGACATGACTTGCATTTGACTTTGTTTTGAGTGAGGGAGGGCTGTGCAGGCCACCAGCCTCACTTCTCCTCCAGACCTGTCTGAATCCAGTGACTAGACATTCATCAGGATGACTGGAGATGACCCAGAATGAGGCAATTGGGGTTAAGTGACTTGCTCAAGGTCACACAGCTAGTGAAGGTCAAGTGTCTGAGGTGAAATTTGAACTCAGGTCCTCCTGACTCCTGCACTGGTGCTCTATCCACTGCACCACCTAGCTGTCCAAATAGGTTTGTTACAGTGGTATTGAACGATTTTCCTTGGATTTGAACAGTACTTAAGTATGTATTAGAAAAATCTTGCTGGAGATAAAACTTAGAGATCTAATTAACAAGATTAAGTTTCCTGCTAAAGACCTCATTAGGCTTCCCCCTATAACAGATTTCCTTAAACATCCGAAATTAGTTACTGTGAATAAATCCGTAAAAGTATAGCTTTTCCCTGTGAGATCCTTATGTTTCTCATTATTCTTCAATAATATTCCTTTCAATTTTTATACTGTGATTTCTTTAGCGATTCCACCGTTGATGGATACTCACTTTTTTCTTTGCTGGAACAAAGCATTCTTGTATCAATACTTTGATAAAGGACAACAGTCTGTCTGCACTGTTAAAGTCACAGATGGACAAAGTGATTTTCTGTGTAAGTTGATAGTATGGAAAATATATTCCATTGAATTGATGTCATTTGACTGGCAACAAGTTTTAAGTTTTTCTCTTCAAAACAGGAAGATTTGTTTTATATCTGTAATGTTATTTTTCTTATTATGCTTTGAAATTTTATTGTGATTTTTGGAAATTATTTGATAATAAATGTTAACTTTAAAAATCATACGTAGAGGGTGATGCAATTGTATTCTTAGGAAATCAACTTCTCTTTTGATCTGGATACTGTGAAATGATGAATTAAACTGTTAGAGAATGATTACAATCTTGAAAAACTGCTAAGTATTCAATTAGATGTATGTAATTTAAAAGTAAATATTATTTATAATATTTTAATATTATAAATTTGTATTTAAAATTATAAATTTAATATAATATTTTAATATTATAAATACAATATTACAATATATAACAGCTTTTGGGAAAAGTAGAGAAGATATAGATTTTCCTTATCTGGGGAGTTCTTTGGAGACTGACCAAATGCTTTGGGTTACAAAATCTAAGCCCTGCGTCAGAAGTTGCTTAAAGTAGCTGATGAGGTAGAAGCCCAAGCCAAGAACTTTATCCCTTGGATCGAAAGGGCTTTTGTCCCATTTGTCTGAATGGCCCCTCAGGTTGGAAATGTGGTGGAGTCCCCAGTACCCTGTCCTCCAGTCTTCTCAAGACTTGGAAGAACGGGAAAGCCTGGGTGCTGGCAGTTCTCCCACTTTCTCCACATCTCTCGCCAAGCCCTGGACAAAAACGAAGGCTGAAGGTAAGGTTACCCACCTTCACATGGCTAAGTTCTCTGCTGTAACCAGTTACTCGGGCCCTAACCACCCCTTGACCCCTCTGGTTCTAGGCATTGAAGGGGAAAGTAAGGAATGTCTCCAGACATATCTCCTCCCCAGCCTACTTGAGGATCTGTTGTTTAAACACTCCTTCTTATGCCCTCCTCTAGCCCTGCCCCCTTGGTGGAAAGGGACCTGATGGTGAAATTGGGGAGCCAATTGTCTACTTAATCCTCCCATCTCCTTTTTTCCCTCTGTTCAGTAAATCTCCCCACGTTTGCTTGAGAGGGTGGGAGACAGTCGAGCCAATTGCTTGGGATCTGGGAATTCCAGGGTGAGCTATTTCTGCCACCCCACCTGTTGTTAGCCTCCCAGACCCAAAAGTGCTCCCCCATCTCAGCCAGCATCTGATTAAGCCTGAGGCCTGGGAAGAACTACAACCTTTCGTTGAAAAATTCCTTAAGTATAAAATCCTTGTCCCTTGTTCATCTCCATGCAACCCTGAAATCCTTCCAGGAACAAAGGTTCAAGATCTCAGGGCTATTAATGAAGCTGTTATTCCAAAAGTCCTTATGGGAAGTAAGAAAATTCTGTTGTCCACATTCCTAGATCAGGGTTGTGACCTAGCATGGAAAGGTTAGAGGTCAGAAACTAATAAGCAGGCCCAAGGAGCTGTGTGAGGAAGGGCCTATCAGAGAGGAGAACATGAAGTCACTTGGCCAGGGGACAGTGTCTCAGGAAATCCAAAGTTCACAATTCTACAAGGGTCCTGCCTCATGCTGACCTGGTTGGAGCTCTTCTGCTGGAAGCTACCCATTCTTTCATGGAAGGAACACAGGCCCTCCCTACTCTGAACTCCATTTAAAATAAATTTTTCTTGATAACTTTTTTGTGTGTCAAGTTCATCTCGAACAGTCCCCAACCCATACACTACACTAACTCAGATCCCTGGGGATTTCTGTGTACCTCTTCACATAGACTTCAGCCCTCCCTCACTCAAAACCAAGTCAAGCGCAAGTCATGTCATCATTTCTCTGATGGCAAGGAAGGATGAAAACACACACACTGACTCACAATTTATTTTTGCCTTTGAATGGACTCTTCCTGGGGAAACAAGTCCATTCCTGCTAACACGGACAGTCTGGCTCCAGGCTTTGGGAAGAGTTTTAAGGGACCTGAAACTAGTAGATTGTAGCTTAATTCAGTATGTGCATGATATTCTTATTTGTAGCCCCATCCAGGAGTGTTCTTTGGCTGCTGCCACGGAAACCCTTAATTCCTTGGGCATTGAAGGCTATAGGGTCTCTTTGATAGTCCAGATTGCATGCCAGTCCATAAAGTATCTGGGCCATGAACTCCTGCCCACCTCTCTCTCCTTAACCTCTGAGAGCAAAAGCACTAAGAAACAAGTTCCAGTGTTTTTAGGCATGGCTGGATTTTGTAGATTGGATTCTTAATTTTGGTTTTATTGCTAAAACCCTTAATTACCCTACTCAGGGCAGTGACTCAGACCAGACTAAAGCTTTCATGACTTTGAAAACTAAACCTAACCTAGAAAAACTTTGCACTCTGCATGTTGATGGAAGGAGAGGACAGGCTTTGGGAGTCAGCCCATTGCTTAGCACCTCACCACAGGTCAGTTGATGTTTTCATTTATTCAAATATGTTTACCTTGATCTATATGCCCATGGAGCAATCTGGAAAGAAAGGAGACATGTGGCAGCAAAAAACTCCCCTATCAAACATGCCATTCTATGTTTTGGCCTTGCCATAGTCATCTTTAATTGTCTTTCATGCCCGGGAAATTACCTTTTCTTTATACTCCTTTTGTGCCTATTTGGTCCCTGTATGCCTTGTTTGTCTTTTCCGGAGTGCGAGCCATCAACTTCCAGATGACTGCTTAGGTTACATATCGCTTGAACTGGACCCATTGAGGCAGGGACAGCTCTATGTCCCTGGCCAACAGGAAGCAGTTTCAGAAGCTGAGACCTTCGCCCCCTACCAAAAAAGAATTTGGGTCTTATCTGTTTGAGGGGGGAATTATGGGGTTCAGACTCTGGAAACCTCCCTGAACTTTCTTTGAATCTCTCCACCTGGCCTTTCATACTCAGATTTGCACATCGGTTCCCCCTGAATCTTGCCACTTAACCTGGCCTTTCATACTCAAATTTGTAGCCAGGTCCTCCTGAATCTTTCATATTCAAATTTGTTTCCCTAGGCCTAGCCTGGCCTTCCATTGCCTGTTAACACTGGATTGCCCCACCTACATCCCACCAAACCACATCACTAGTTTCCCCAATCTCCTCAAAACCCCCCCTAAACCCTTCCTCCCATCACCTGAGACTACCAGACCGCGCCCCCCCCCCCCCACCCCATCCCTCCTACAGTCTTTTCTCTATTTAAGGTCCGTCTTGCCTCCATGAAGGCCCTCAGATTCAATCCAACTCAGACTATGTCTAGTTAAGATTTGTTGACCTGAAAACTTGGTTAGAGAGAAAAGGCAACAGGCTAAGTGCATACATTTTATGATTTAATTAATTAATCAATTCCCCATAAAGATAACAGTTACATAGCTTATGGAGCCAGGATCAGAACTGTCTGACTTAGTACAGAAATTGACTGTCTTAAGTACATTTTGCCATGAGGAAGGAGTTCTCTTAGATAAACACATTGTAAACAAAGTGGTGTCAGTTGGGTTTTATGATCCCAAGCTATGGGCATCTTCTTTCCATAGCTGTCTCTGGGATTTAAGATAAGGAAAAAGTCCCATCACCCAGATAACAGATATCCTGTCCTAAACAGGCCTTTGAAGTTGTTTATCTTAACAGAGTTTGACAAAGCTGAAGTCACACCCCAAGGTATTTGTGTTTTTCTCTTAACACTAGGATGCTAGAAGAAGGGTCAGATAAGGAAGTCCCATTTGCCCATCAAAAGGCATCCTTTAAACAAAGGAGACTATTAGATTCAGGCTCTTCTTAATTCACACTTTGACCCTTACTAAAGTCTAAAATTTATATTGATAATGTTTAATATAAAATTTTGGAATAATCTCTTAGTTCTCTCTGAAGTAAACTCAGAGGGTGCCTCTTCCTATGTCAACAAAGCCATCCAAGGCTGACTCTACATTCCTTAGGAGACCTTTAACCTAAGATACTATCTTGAATAATGGGACTTTCCTTTATATCTTATTATCTACAGACATATACTATGTTATGGCATATTAATGGTAAAGAAAATATAGACATCTTAGGTCATAATTTCTATTGAACTTTGTTTACCCTTTCCTATGTCAGTTATCTGTTTAGGGCAGGAAGCCTGCCACTCACTGGTGGTGGGATTTCCTTCCTTGTCACCCAGACATATGCTTACCCAGCCTGGAATCGCAAGGCCAGACTGACATTGCTTTGTTAATTGTCCTGTCTTACTAAATTTATGATTTGCTCAATTAGGAGAGTTTCTTTCTCATGGCAAAATGTACTTAAGACAGATGATTTCTGTACTAGGTCGTCAGAGTCACCTCTGACTCCATAGTGCTATGTAACTGTTTTCTTTATGGGGAATTGATTAATTAATTAATTAATTAAATTATAAAATGTATGCATTTAGCCTGTTGCCTTTTCTTTAACCAAGTTCTTAGGTCAACCATATTAAATATTATCAGCTTCTATCTGCCCCGATTGTGGAATACAAGCATTACAAATGCTTAAGTTCCTTAAGACTCAACCTAAGGTGGCGAATCTTTAATAAACTTTGTTTTCTTTGGCTTTAAGAAGGCTGGTGTGGAATTCATTCAGCAGGACCCAACATGTTGGTATTTCAGGGTCTCCAGCACCCCTCATCCTCATCACTAACACACACCCTCAAATGCCGAATTTTAAGTCTTCTTCACATTAAGGGTGGATCTGCCCTTAGCTGGTCTAACATCCCAATAATCAATCCTGCTGGGATCTGATTTTAAATGAGCCACATTCTAATTCAAGCTAGGAGAATATGCTAATCACACTACCTGCATTTGGTGAGCAATCTCCATCCTCAAACTCGGTTTTGTTTGGGTGTAAATCCCCAGCTCACCTGGAAATTTCCAGGTTGCCTCTGCCTTGTTCTCCCCCTCCCAACTCCTAAAGTCCTGAATCTTTTCTCCAATAAGAAATCAGGTATGAGGATGATGGAGGAGGAGGAGCTTTCAGAGAAGACCAACCTGGGGGTGAGGGGGTGACCCACGTGGAACAGGAACTCTGGATTCGAGGGTGGCCTGGATGGAGTCTAGGGCAGAAGAGGGGCAGAAGTTTATTAAAGATTCGCCAAATTGGGTTGCCTCTTTAGGAGCCTAAGCATTTGTGATGCTTGTATTCACAAGCGGGCCAGATAGAATCCCAGCTAGACAGAGTCTGAGCTGGATTGAATCTGACCATCTTCATGGAGGCAAGATAAAACTTAAATACAGAAAAGAGTATAGGAGGGATCTGGGGGGTAGTCTGGTAGGCCAGGGTGATGGGAGGAGGGATTTAGGAAGGGTCTTGAGGAGAACTTCAAGGAGGGAATCCAAGGAGGGTCAAAGGCTGGAAACAGCTGGAGGCTATCAGGAGATATCAGATCCTGGAAGGTTTGGGTGGGAAGCAGGTGGGACAATTCAGAGATCTTGATAGAGGCAGTATGGGAATGAATACAGATCTGGAGGAGCTTCCAGAGACTGCTGGAACGAATGGGAAGATTAGATTTGAGTAAGAAAGGCCAAATTAAGTGGGAATGTTCAAGGGGAGCTCAAGGAGGCCCCCAGAGTCTGAACCCCATCAATCCCAGTGGCCAAGGCTGTCCAGGTGATAGAGGGCAGGGCTTAGGGAGGAGAGGGAGAAAGGGTCCTGAGTGCCTGACCCTGAGTGTGACTGGAGGAAAGGGCCCTTCTTGGGGGCCTCAGAGGCTGGGAGGAGCCTTCCAGAGTGGGTGGGCTGAAAACTGGAACTTGTGCTGAGATTGCTCTGCCTTCTTCCCTCAAGCTGAGATCTTTCTGCCTTCTACCCTTGTACTGGAGCTCCCTCTGCCTTCTTTCCTCAGATGTGGGATCACTCTGTCTTCTCTTGGACCTGAGATCTCTGCCTTCTGGAGGCCATCTCTGGGTGCAGGTGCCAGATAGGTCTGAGCCAGCCCCTCACAGACCTGCTGGCTGTTCATCCCATTGGGTCTCATCCTCCCCCTCTGACCCTGTGGTAAGTCTAGCACCAGGTCCCCCTGGAGCAATCCTCCCTCCCCAACCTGGTTTCTGGACAAGGTTCCTCCTGCTAACTCTTTTCCAGACTCCCGATCACTTCTCAAGGGTCTGGGGTTACTCCTCCCCCAGATTTACGATGGAATTTTTGAATTTTCACAAAATTCAAACCTTACCCTCAGGGACCCAGGAATCCGGTCTTGAGTGAAACACAAGTAAAAGTCTTGAGTGACCCTGGAATTGCCAGTGTGAAGGCCTGGATCTGCCTCCAAGGAATTGGACCGCTCAGGCCTTTTTTCATTCAGAGACAAGGCTGATTGTGTTGCCCATAGAGGAGGGTGAGATTTTTTTTTAATCTGCCCGTTTGGTTGGGTCAACAATGACTTTTATAGAGAAAATGAAAGAATGTGGGAATATTTTGGGTGAGTTTGAGGGGTGGCAGATTGCCTATGGTGATCCTGAGGTAAAGGAGAAGGGGCCTGGATGTGATTCCAAGGTAACCCACTAAGAAAGGTTGGGTTTGGTGGGGGCCACAAATACAGGACTGAGAGGATCACTCTGTGTCTAGGTTGGGGTGAGGGCCCTGGGGGAAAGGTCAGGAGCTGGATTGCTCTCTTCTGCTCAGGTCCTCAACCCAGTCAGAGGGAAATCTCTGATTCCGGAGCCATTGAGGCTCTGATTGCTCTTATCTTGTATGGTATCCCAAGCACCTACTGCCCCTTGTTATCTGAATGAGAATGGGGGAAAGGAAGGGAAAAGAATAGTAGTAGGAGATGGTGGGACTATCTTTATCAAGCCTGACCCTACATCTGGGATTCATTCTCTGTCTTGCGGGCAGGGCCCCACCCCCTGTAACGTCCTGTAGGCTAGCCTCCCACCCTGGGATCCTTCTCTCTCTCCAACTCAATCTGCAGTAGACCAAAGCCTGGCCCAAGCTGAGAGTGGAGCCAGAAGGAATGGCCCTTGTCAGCTGCAGACCCCCACCCCAGGTGAATGCATTCTGTCCTCGGACTTGACCCCCAAAGAGGCCATTTCCATAGACAAAGAGGATTGTCTGTGAGGCTAGCAATCCCCTCCCTATGGATTGTTTCTTTACAAAAGTAGGCAGGAAATTGAAAATAGCAGTAACAACACCATCCTGTTCCCTGTCCTTTGAATTAATCCATGGCATATTGACATTACAATCACTGATTACCTCTCATCCCCAGTTGCTGCCCTCCTAAGACCTTTTTACTCATTCCTCTATTCTCTCTAGTGTCTTGTCTTTGCTCCTGTATCCATGCAGACACTTGACACTCACTAGCTGTGTGACCTTGGGCAAGTCAGTTAACCCCAATTGCCTAATCCTGGGTCATCTTCACTCATCCTGATGAATATCTGGTCACTGGATTCAGATAACTCTGGAGGAGGTGAGACTGGTGACCTGGACAGCCTCCCTCACTCAAAACAAAGGCAAGTGCAAGTCATGTCATCATTTCGCTGATGTATATGATTGTAATCGGATATTATTGTGCTATAAAAAATGAAACGGATGATTTCAGAAATACCCAGAAAGACTTACTTGAACTGATGCAACATGAATTGAACAGAACCAGGAGAATCTTGTATACAGTAGCAGCAATGTGGTTCAGTGAAGAACTGTGAGTGACTTAGCTCTTCTCAGCAATGCAATGATCCAAGAAAATGCCCAAAGCACTAATGCTAAAGTCTACTACCTGTTTCCAGAGAAAGGACTGATACTTTTCGCTATACAGGCTGGAGCATGCTATTTTTTTATTACATTTGTTTTCTTTTTTTTCCATCTTTTTGTACAAAATTACTAATACAGAAATGTTTTCCATGATTGAATATGTACAACCTATATCTTATTGCTTATTATCTAAATTAGGGGGGAGGGAATAGAGGGAAAGAAGGAAAGAATTTGGAGCTCTAAAAATTTAAAAACAACAAATATTAAAAAAATAACATGTAGTAGAGGGAAGTAATTTTTCAGAAAATGTAGAAAAAGAAAATTGAAGTTGTCCACCTTTCAGCATGGCACCATCCATTGACAGCAGCAAATGGAGAAATTGTGAATCTTCTTTGAATCCCATTTGAATTCTCTTAAGGAGACTCTGAAGGTCATGTGGCTGGCAAAGTACTGAACACTGAGGTCCTTTCTCAAGTTAGATTGCCGGTCATTCACGTTCTGCAGCAGGGAGCACAACTCTGATGGACTGGCCATGTTGTTCAAATGCCAAAAGGATGTTTGCCTAAAAGACTATTTCATGGAGAACACATGCAAAGAAGCCACTCAGTGTGGTCAGAAGACATAGGAGAAGGCCATATTCCCAAGGTCTCTCTGAAGAATTTTGGAATCGGTGGGAGACATGGGAGATGGTGGCAAAGGACCACCCAGCATAGCTTATGAACATCAAAGAACAAGCTGTGCTAGCAAAGCAGAATTGCAATATTTCAAAAGAATAGTGAGATGTGAAAATTGGGAGGCCTCTCCACCCTAAATGTTCATGAGCACTATTTGTTCCCAACCTGTGGTAGAGCCTTGTGGCCTCTATTAGTCTGATCATCCATGGTCAGACACATTGTACTTTAACCCTTACATAGTGATGTCCTTTTGGTCTGCTTTGAACACAAAGAACAACAAAAATGAACAACTCTGGCTAAATACTTTCATAAGGAAATATATGTTATTGAGAAATGAAAGCAATCATAAAGAAAAGACATTAGATGTTTTGGCCATGACATATTATACAAAGGGCAGCCCCAAGACACTGTAATAACAGATAATTCTCCTTCACTTGGCTGGAAAGTCTCATCTCCTTCAGTTCAGTCTAGATTGTAATTAGTCTTATCTTATGAATCCTTTTCATGTTTTATCTAGATAAGACTTTGTTTCAGACTTTCAGGAAATTAACCAGATTTTTTTCTTTTTCTTCTCTCTCTTTTCTATAATCAAACATTCTCCCCCTCACATCCCAGAACATGCTCTACTTGTCAGCTTCTCACAAACCTGACAGAACATTGTTGATAAAATATTATTTTTTATCCTTTCTGATAAGGAAGAAATTTCACTTTTCTCTCTCTTCCTTTGGTTTTTCTGTCTCACAGACAAAAGACACATTTGTCCCAGATTCCATAGTAAGACATTCCTCCACTTTATTCCAATTGATCATATCAAATATGTCTCTCAAGTTTTCATTGACCTCTTAATGACTGGTTTTAAATGTTGATTCTCACTAAACTAGGATAAGACTTTTAGGTTAGTTCCCTTTTTGTGCTTCAGTTTCCTCTTCTCACTTGATGAGGGTTAGACTGCCTGAATTCTGGAGTGTTTCTCAGGTCTAAATCTTGTGATTCTTGATGGTTTCGGAGCTGGTGACATTCCAAGATGTGTCTGTGGACTTCACCCCTGAGGAATGGGACCTCTTAGACCATTCTCAGAAGCAGTTTTACAAGGCAGTCGTGCTGGAGAATACCCACAACCAGCTTTCCTTGGGTAAGGACATTTCCCCTGGCCACTCTTATTCTGCTACCAAAGGAAATATCTTCATTTTTCAGTGTGCTGACATTGGAGCACTTATCTATTACTAGAAAGGGAAATGTTCTGGTCTCCAGTGTCCAAGAGACAGGGTGTTTCTGCTGCCTGGTTTTCCTCTAGAAGGGCAGTACATTGTGAGAAGATAACACATATGTTCTGTTGTTGCTCCTGAAACTGTCTCTTGGCAATCCTAGGTAGCTTGAGGTAGGTCAGTGTGAAAGCATCTCAGATGTAGAACTAATCCTATGGATTATTTAGCCCAACCTCTCCCTGGATATTAATTTTGTCTACCAAATATCTGAAAAGTGTTCAGCCTGCTTCTCTTTGTAACCTCTTCCTCTTTGGGATGGGCCAAGTATTTAGGATATCCTTCTTTTTGAGAAGCATCACTTTGTACGTCACAATTTCTAGTTGTGCCTAGTGTCTCACATTTGTCCTTAATCTTTCTTTAAATTGCCTCCAGTATACAACACAGGTGGTGGGAAAGGACAGAGGGAGATGAGCCTTTCTTTTCACTTTCTGTTCATCAGCTGTGGGGTTAAGTCTTTTCTTTACAACATTATGTTATTGGCTCATACTGTTATCCCCATCTGGCATTTGAGAAAACTGAAGCAAACATAGGTTAAGTGACTTTTCCAGACACACACATTTAGTAACTGTCTGAGGCTGGATTTAAACCCTGGCATTCCTCACTCTAGTCTCAGGCCTCTCTCCACTATACTACCAGCTGCCTCTAATTTCTAGATAATGGGAACTCTGCAATGAGTCCATCTTCCTATCAAGAAGCTGCACTATGTTCAAATTTTCTGATTCCCAGTTGGCTCCATGATCTCCCCCACATTTCCCCAAAGTTCTCAAAAATAAATGCTGTGGAAACCATGCTTAAGGACTTCTGGCCAGCATCTTGTCATCCTTGATTGCATACCCCTAACAATGGCAGGAAAAAGAGACTGGCCAAGAGTTAGAATTTGACTAACTGAGGTTCATCAAGTTCCCCAAAAGGAGAATCTCACCAGAAGAGCAGTGATTTGCTGAATGAACAGTAACCAGATTTTTATAAGTTTCATGGGGTGAGGAGTTGAGGAGGAGACAGAGCCAGAGCTGATCCATCAAGCTCTAGTCTGCTGGAGCTGAATGCTGATCTGGCACATCCTGTTTTAGTTACTTGCATTACAACCATTAAGGGAAGAATAAGCCAGATGTTTGTGAACATGAAGGAGTGATTCTCTAAATGGAGTAGCTTTGTATGTACACTGTTTTCCCTAAAGAGAACTAAATTCTAAGTATTTCTCCATGTTCATTCCTTTTCACACATTATCAGGGCTTCCAGTTCCCAGAGAATATTTGGTTTCTTATTTGGAGGAAAGGGAGGTGCCATTGATGCTGGAAAAAGAAGGCCTGAGGAGCTGCTGTCCAGGAGAGTGAGGTAAAAGCAGGCACATGAGAGCTGTGTCTCTTGGTGTTGTAGCAAAGCAAGTGCTAGATTTGGGGGAAGGAACACCTGAATTGGGATTCTTTTTCAGAGACTTTTAGCAGTGAGTCTGTGCACAAGTCACTGAACCCCACTGATTCTCAGTTTCCCCATCTGTAAAATTAGAAAGTTAGATACCATGCAAATAAGCTTTCTCCTACTGATAAATCTATGATCAAAAAAAAAAAAATGCATTGTTTAGAATTTGGGGCCATGGAACTTCCCTGGAAGTGCAAAAGGGGGTTAGGCTTTTAAATATGGTCTCTTTCTTAGGCATTTTTCTTATCAATGAAGACTTAGAAAGTTGCTGCTATGTGCCATACCCTCTCTTAAGCAATATAAAGAGATACAAGGAACATCCCTTGCTCTCCTGGTGTTCATGGACTGTGTGGGCACATGACATGCCAGCAATCATTTAGAAACCTGTTACAAACAAGACATTGGATCTCATTGAGAGAGGGAATGTACTATAGTGAAGGAGGACTGGAAAGGCTTATTGTGGAGGGTGGGCTCTAGCTGGGGTTTCAGGGAAGCTGGGATGGCATTCCATGTCTGGAGATGGCTTAGAAAGCCCAAACATTTGGAAGGTGGAGTGGCCTCTTCACAGAACAGAAGTGAGGCCTATACCAGTGGATTATAGCATGTTTGGTGGGGATGTGAAGCAAAAGAATATTTAAAAGAACAGGAGAGTGGTATGTAAAGAGAAGGTGGATGATTAATAGCTTTAGAACAGATTTTATATTAGATCATCTTCCTAGGGAGCCACAGGAGATTGTTGAGAATGTGGTGATATGGTCAGTCAAGAATTTTAGGAAGATGATCTTTGTAAGTGAATGGTGGAGTATAGGGAGTGGAGGGACAGTTGAAGCAGCTTGACCAAGTATAAGGTTCTTGGAATAACTCTGGTGTGTGGTGTTTGGAACCTGAATCAAGACAGTGGAAGTGTTGGGAGAGAAGGGGGTGTATGGGAGAGATGTTATTTGGGTGAAACCAGAGGACTTAGGAGAAGATTGAATATGGGGGACAGAAGTGTTTGTGAAAGTCAGTGAGGAATGCATGACACCTCATTTATGAGCCTGCTCTAATGGGAGGATGCATTGGAGAGCATTAGGAAAGTAGGAAGATGGGAGGGTTGAAGGAAAGAGAATGAGTTTGGTTTGGGGAACAATGAGATTAGTGTTGCTAAATCCCAGAAAGAGTGAGAGAGAAAAAGAAGCGTGATTGCCTATGAAAAGCTGTAGAGAAGGAAAGAAAGTTGAGGATGAAGAAATGACTAGTGAATTTAACAACTTGCAGGTTTTTGGTAATTTTGGAGAGAGGAATTTCAGTTGAACAATGAAACTGGGAGCTAGACCGCAGAGAATTTCAGAGAAAGGAATTGGAGACACCAGTTGTACCTCCTGCTATTTAGCCGAGAAGTGGAAGAAAGACGCTGGAAAAATATCTCTGGGATTGAATGGGTCAAGTGATCATGTTTTGAGCATTAGAGAGAAATGGTTTGTAGTAGTAGGAAAGGAGTCATTAGTGTGGGAGAGACTGGAAAGTAGTGAAAAAAGGGAATGCTGGAGGGGGCAGTATACTGAGGAAGATAAAGTCCTGGAATCAATTGGTTTAAACGTGGAAAGGTGTTTCCTTTAGCTAGAAGATGGAACATCATTTCATCTGACTCATAGAAGATGAGGAGGATAAGATAGTTCTTGATAAGTATCCAATTTTTTCTTTTCTTTTTAAATTTTATTTATTTTTAGTGTTCTACAATCACTAGAATAAAACTTAAGTTTTTTTCCCTACCTACCCCACATCTTCCCCCTCCCTCCCCAAGATGGCCTACAGTTCTATATAGGATCCACACATACATTCCCATTAAATACATTTTAACTATAGTCACGCTGTATAGATTAACCAAAATGAATGGGAGAAATCATATAACAAACCAAAACATAATACACATGCAAAAAAAATTCTGCTACATTCTGCAGTTTAATTCCATAGTTCTTTCTCTGGATGTTGAGGGCATTTTGCCTCAGAAGACCTTTGGGATTTTTTTTTAAGTCCATGCATTGCTATGAAGTTCCAAGCCTACCAGAACAAAACTCTCACACACTGTAGTCATTGCTGTGCACAAAGTTCTCCTGGTTCTGCTCCCTTCACTCAGCATCAGATCATAAAAGTCTTTCCAGGCATCTCTGAAGTCTTCTTCTTCATCATTTCTTATAGCACAACAGTATTCCGTTACATTTACATACCATAATTTATTCAGCCATTCCCCAGTTGATGGGCATCCCCTTGATTTCCAGTTTTTGGCCACTACAAAGAGTGCTGCTATAAATATTTTTGTACATGTGGGACCCTTTCCCATTTTTATGATCTCTTGGGGATATAGTCCTAGAAATGATATTGCTGGGTCAAAGGGTATGCACATTTTTGTAGCCCATTGGGAATAGTTCCAAACCACTCTCCAGAATGGTTGGAGGAGCTCACAGCTCCACCAACAATGAATTACTGTTCCAACTCTCCCACATCCTCTCCAACATTTATCATCTTCCTGTTTTGTCATGTTAGTCAGCCTGATAGGTGTGATGTGGTACCTCAGAGTTGTTTTCATTTGCATCTCTCTAATCAAAAGTGCTTTAGAGTATTTTTTCATATGATTATACATATCTTTAATTTCTTCCTCCGAAAATTTCTTGTTCATATCCTTTGACCATTTATCATTTGGGGAATGACTTGTATTGTTGTACATTTGACTTAGTTCTCTATGTATTCTAGAAATGAGGCCTTTATTCCTGAGATTAGATGTAAAAATTCTTTCCCAATATACTACATCCCTCTGAATTTTGGTTGCATTGGGTTTGGTTGTGCATAAACTTTTCAGTTTAATGTAATCAAAATTATCCATTTTGCACTTCATAATGCTTTCTATCTCTTCTTTAGTCAAAAATTCTTCCTTTCTCCATAAATCTCATAATTACAGTATTCCTTGCTCCTCCAATTTGTCCATAGTATCAATCTTTATACCTAGATCATGTACCCATTTGGACTTTATTCTTGCGTACACTGTCAGGCATTGGTCTAGGTGTAGTTTCCACCACACTGTTATCCACTTTTCCCAGCAATTTTTATGAAACATTGAATTCTTATCCCAGAAGCTGGGGTCCTTGGGTTTATCAAACAGTAGTTTGCTATATTCATTGCCCACTGTGTCGTGAGTACCTAGCCTATTCCACTTGTCTACTCTTCTGTTTCTTAGCCAGTACCAAGTGGTTTTGATAGTTGCTGCTTTATAATACAATTTGAGATCTGGTAGTGCTAGGCCACCTTTCCTAGCATTTCTTTTCATTAATCCCTTTGATATTTTGGATCATAATCGAACAATATGTTGTTTACAAGAAACACATTTGAAATGGGGGGATACACACAGGGTGAAGGTAAAAGGTTGGAGCAGAATATATTGTGCTTCAACTGATGCAGGAAAGGCAGGGGTAGCAATCCTAATCTCAGACAAAGCAAAAGCAGAAATAGATCTAATCAAAAGAGATAAGGAAATAAACCATATCCTGCTAAAATGCGTTGTAGCAATGTCATTACTAAACATTTATGCTTCAAGTGGTATAGCATCCAAATTCTTAGAGGAGAGGTTGGAGGAGGCAAAGGAAGAAATAGACAGCAAAACTATACTGCTGGGGCACCTCAACCTCCCCCTCTCTGAACTGGATAAATCTAACCTCAAAATAAACAAGAAAGAGGTTAAGGAGGTAAATAAAACTCTGGATAAGGTAGATATCATAGATCTCTGGAGAAAATTGAAATGGAAATAGAAAGGAATATACCTTTTTCTCAGTGGTACATGGCACATATACAAAAATTGGCCATGTTCTAGAGCATAAAAACATCACAGTCCAGTGCAGAAAGGCAGAGATAGTTAATGCATCCTTCTCAGATCATAATGCAGTAAAAATTATATGTAATACAAGGCCATGGAAAGATAAACCAAAAATTAATTCAAAACTAAATAATCTAATCCTAAAGAAGGAGTGGGTTAAACAACAAATCATAGAAACAATCAACAACTTCATTCAAGAGAATGACAATAATGAGATAACCTACCAAATCTTATGGGATACTGCAAAAGCAGCTCTTAGGGGAAACCTTATGTGTTTGAATGCCTACATGAATAAAATAGAGAAAGAGGAGATCAATGACTTGAGTATGCAGCTGAAAAAGCTAGAAAAAGAACAAATTGCAGATCCCCAAGTAAATACCCAATTAGAAATACTGAAAACCAAAGGAGAGATTAATAAAATTGAAATTAAGAAAACTATTGAACTAATAAATAAAACCAATCGTTGGTTTTTTGAAAAAAACTAATAAAATTGATAAACTTTTGATTAATTTGATTAAAAAAAGAAAAAAACAAATTACTAATATCAAAAATAAAAGGGGTGACCTCATCTCCAATGAGCAGGAAATTAAAACAATAATTAGAAATTACATTGCCCAACTTTATGTCCATAAATTCGACAATCTAAATGAGATGGATGAGTATGTTAAATAATAGAAATTGCCCAGATTAACAGAAGAGGGAGTTGAATGCTTAAACAACTCCATCTCAGAAAAAGAAATTGAACAATCCATTAATGAACTCCCTAGGAAAACATCTCCAGGGCCAGATGGATTTACAAGTAAATTCTATCAAACATTTAAAGAACAGTTAATTCCAATACTATATAGACTATTTTAAATAAGATTTTAGCAAAACAAATACAGCATCTTATCACGAGAATAATACATTATGACCAGGTAGTATTCATACCAGAAACGCAGAGCTGGTTCAATATTAGGAAAACTATTAGCATTATCGATCATATCAACAACAAAACTAACAGAAACCACTTGATTATCTCAATAGATGCAGAAAAAGCTTTTGACAAAATACAGCACACGTTCCCATTAAAAACACTGGAGAACATAGGAATAAAGAGAACTTTCCATAAAATAATAAGCAGTATATACCTAAAACCTTCAGCAAGCATTATATGCAATGGAGATAAACTAGGTGCATTTCCAATAAGATCAGGGGTGAAACATGGAGATCCATTTTCACCACTATTATATTCAATATGGTACTAGAAATGTTAGCTATAGCAATTAGACAAGATAAAGAAATTGAAGGAATTAGAATAGGCAAAGAAGAAACTAAGTTATCACTCTTTGCAGATGATATGATACACTTAGAGAATCCCAGAGATTCAAATACAAAAATACTTCAAATTCTAAACAACTTTGGAAAAGTTGCAAGTTACAAAATAAACCCATACAAATCTTCTGCATTCCTATATATTAGTAACAAAGTCCAACAGCAAGAGATAGAAAAAGAAATCACATTTAAAGCTAGGGTAGACACTAAAATATTTGGGAGTTTACCTGGCAAAACAAACCCAGGGACTATATGAACACAATCAAAAGTTACTTTTCACACAAATAAAGTACCCAATTTTTTCAAAGAAAAAATAGAAGACAAATTTCTCTGCTGAGAAGGTGAGTGGAGGGGTGGAGAGTGGGAACAAGCAATACAGGTTAGTCGTGAAAAAAATTAAAGGAATTGGAAAAGCTCCTGTGGTGAACCAGATAAGGACTGAGGTACATGGTTTTCAATCCCTTCAGTCATTTGTGAGTCATAATGCCATTTGGGATTTTCTTGGAAAAGATACTGGAGTTTTTTCCCATTTATTTTTCAGGCTCCTTTTACAGATGAGGAAATCAAGGGTAAGAGCCTTAAGTGACTTGCCCAGGGTCCTAACTCTAGTAAGGGTCTGAAGCTAGATTTGACTTGAGTCTTCCTAACCAGTGCTCTCTCCAGTGCACCACCTAACTACCCCAAGGAAGTCAGGGAAAGGTCAAAGGATACCCTTGTCACAGTGAGGTCCACCCTGAAGATACATACCCTAAGTTTGTAGTGTACCCAGGCAGCCTAGTTTTATGATTGTCTCTCCATTCAGCAGCATCTAAGTACTAGCAAAGGCTGTGGCCTCACTTAGAATTAATTCAAATATATGCTTTACCTAAATCATCTACCTGTGTCCCTTCTTTGATCTCTAAGACTCAATCTTTGGCCCCTTCTTGCAGAATTGTTGGGCAGATTCATTGAATTTGACAGCCACTCTCAGTCTGATGATGTGAGTAGTAGAAATTCCTAGGTGTTCCATAGTATAAGATACTTCAGGAGCCTTAAAAGATGTCTCTGCAATCTTTAGTATAGACCTCATCTGGTCCCATGAGGGTTAGGACCAGATAAAGTTCACTCAAATAGGAGATAAGGTGCAAGAGAGTAACAGGGCTGAGGCTAGAACCTGCATTTGCCAAATAAGAAACAGACCAGAACATAGGAATTCAGGTAGTATCTGGGGCCTGATGTCAGTCATGGACCAGTCAGTCAATAAGCATGGATTAAGCACCTCCAGTTTTCGAGGCACCTCACCACATTTTAGGAAGGGAAAAGGTGCAGTCCCTGCTGTCAAGGAGCTGCCAGTCTGTCATAGAAACATGAAAATGGTTGAGAAAAAGCAAGAGATCAGGAACCTTGGTCTTAGGTGATCCAGGGAAAGGAGAGTTTTTGGTAGCAGAAAGATATCTAGTCCAATGGGATACAGTGGAATAAAGGGGAATTCAAGGAGTGAAATAATAGTTTAAGGAGAGGAGAATTAGGGAAAAAAGATTCAAATCAGGACAAGAAAAAATCCAGGTACACCTCAGAGATATTACAGAATCAATTCCAAATCTCTGCAGCAAAGCAAATATTGCAATGAAGTGAGTCACCTGTACTTTTGTTTTTTGAGTACATATAAAAATTATGTTTATTACATACTGTTGTCTGTTACATGCATAATATTATTTTGCTTTTTAAAAGTACATATTTTAATTTGGAAATATTTTATTGGTAATAAAAACTTACTGTATCTGAGCCTTCAGTGGGTCCCAAACTTCTTTCTGGTGGTAGCTCTGATCCAGTGTTGCTGCCTATTGACTCATCAGCATTGTCATTGCTCAGTTGCCATGGCAGTTTCTAAAAATAAGGCAACAGAGGTTACCATATTGATAATGATTGACTCTTCTTTTCCCTTGAACTTAAAAACCCCACTGTAGGCTTAAATTGGCCTAATTTCACTATTTTTGTGTCTCAGAGAATAAGAAGACCCAAAGGGAAGGGAGAAAAAAGTCAAGCATACTAAAAGATAACATTGTTTCTTAAAAAAAGGTAGAACAAAAGTAAGTACCATGGAGAAGGCCCATCTAGTTCTGTGGACAGAACATTCCCACTTGTAGGATTTTTGTTCTAGTCTCAGCTGTAGGGATAGTTTTCATTATCACTCAGCCATTCTGAGCTCATGGCCTGACTTTATGTTGTAGTAAGAACATTGAGTCTGCCATTTTCACAGGTATTTCTGAGGCTCCAATATGACTGTCTGCAAAGCTCTTTGCAAGTCAAGTTATCCTACAAATCTGAGTAATGGCATTTTCAAACAATTGTGATTGTGTCTTTGAAGACTTTTATCTGCACCTGGGGAAGGATCATGTAGATCAGTTTCTTTTCCTGCAATGGAGGGAAAGGTTTATAGTTGTATGTGTGTGTACATGTGTCTCTGTATATATGTTTTACTATTTGTTTTTTTGCAGAAGGAACTATTAGACCTAGAAGGAAAGAGACTACTGAAAAGCTAAGGATTTCTGTGAAGGAAAGACACCAAAAAAACCTCATGGGTGATAGCTATTGTGACTTCACTGGGAGAGAACTCTATGCTATAAATGATGGAATCCACACAAGAGAGAAACCTTATGGTTGTCATCGTTGTGGGCAAACCATGGGTCAACAGTCATCCCTGATTTACTTTCAAAAAAGTCATACTGGAGAGAAACCACATGAGTCTCATGAATGTGCTGAACCTTTCAGTGAACACTCATCCTTCCTTTTTCATCACAGTATTCACAGTGAGAGGAAACCTCATAAATGTAATCAGTGTGAAAAGGCTGGGAGTTGCAGCTCTAGTCTTGCTGTACATCAGAGCATGGAGATTAGAGAGCAACCTTATGAATATGATAAACTTCTTAAGGCATTCCCACAGAGCTCTGAGTTTTCTGAACATCAGAGAATCCACAATGGTGAGAATCCTTATGAATGTAATCACTGTGGAAATGCATTCAGATTTAAACATGATCTCACTGTACATCAGAAAATCCATAAGGGGGAGAAACATTATGAATGTTCTCAATGTGGAAAGGCTTTCACATATAGCTCCATTCTTGCTGCACACCAGAGAATCCACACGGGAGAAAAACCTTATGAATGTAATCAGTGTGGAAAGGTTTTTAGACAAAACTCCCAAATTGCTGTACACCACAGAATCACACTGGAAGGTAACCTTATGAATGTAATCAATGTGGAAAGACTTTCAGACAGAGCTCAAATCTTGTGGCACACCAGAGAATCCACACTGGAGAGAAACCTTATGAATGCAATCAACGTGGAAAGGCTTTCAGATGAAACTCTCATTTTGCTGTACACCAGAGAACCCACACTGGAGAGAAACCTTACGAATGTAATGAATGTAGAAAGGTTTTGAGTTCTAGCTCCACTCTTGCTGTGCATCAGAGAATCCACAATGGAGAGCAACCTTATGAATTTAAGCAATGCAGAAAGGCTTTCAGAAAACTAAACTTTCAGACTAAACTCCCTACTTGCTGCATGTAGCAGACACACTAGAGAGATATCAAATGTGACAAAACTTTTTAGATACACTCTAACTTTACTATACAATGCTGATGAAAGCAAAGCTGAAGAGACGTAATTTCCGGGTAATCATTTAATTATGGCCAGTTAATAATTAATAAACAGTGGTCATTTAGCTATCTCTTACAAACCAGAGATGAATCATGGAGCCCTTTCAACACTTACATGCCTCAGATAAGTGGGAGTTTCCTACAGGCATAAATCAATTGTGATTAGTTAAAACTTAATGACAAAATAAGTATTATAATGAGATTTGGACTCATTCTAATGAAGGATTCGTTTGGGGGGGGCAGAGTGGCATGAACCTTGACTCTATTTTGGAGAAAGAGACTTACGTCTATCCAGATCGCCCTTACCTAGGGCAATCTGGACCAGATGGGTCCACTGCCCCTCAGACCTGTTTGAATAAAGCACAATGGGCCAGAATTCACCTAGAATAAAATCTGTTTAAATTTTGATCAGATCTAAATATTCACAGTTGTGCAAGTCTTGCCTATGATTTCTTCTGATCATCAACCCTGCCCTTCAAAGATTGGTTGAATCACAGTGGCCAATCTTTGAATGAGGAAATGGGGAAAAACTTTAGTCCTAATTCATTAATTGTTTATTTATATGGGAGAAATATTAATCTCTCACATCAGAAAATCCATTCTAGAGGTCATATCTCATTAATGTAATCAGTTATTTCCTATCAGAAATCACCTTAGATAACAATCATATTCCCAAAATGAATGTACAAAGACATTCAGATGGACTATGGAGCATGTTAGACATCAGAAATTTCACCTAATAGTCAAGCACTGTCTGGAGTCAGGGAAGGTCTGCAGCCAGAGATCATCTCTTCCTTCATATCAAGGATTCCTAGTGGAGAGAAGACTTATGTACGTGCTCAATGAGGACCTGCCCTTCCTTGCAAGAGGCAGGTCAGTAGACTGCACAATATTCACGGTAGAAGGAAGCCTTGTAAAAGCCACAATTGTGGGAAGGTCATCACCTGAATTTCATAAATTTTTGTTTGTGTGCTGCAAATGTATGCTGAAGAAATCTTCCTAGAGATAAAACTGATGGATCTAATTAATGAGCTGTCCTCTCTCCCAGTAGCACAGACTTCATCAGACATTGTATATTTCATATAGTGCATGAAACCCTAAAAAGGGATTCAATTTATCTCAGAAACCCCAAGGTTTCTCAAGACTTCCCTAAAATATGCCATGACCCCCTAGGGTGAAGCCTGCCACTGGCTTCTTCACTTTACTGCACTCTCCCACTGTGGTGAGACACCTTTCCTGCTCACCCTTCAAGCTGTCCTAGGCTGGCAATCTGGTTCACTCCTCTACAACTGATTCTGAGTCATTATTGCAAGGTTATTTTCAAGGGAATCTGGAAGAGCCTAGACAAGTCAGTGCTTCACCTTACCATCTTGGCTCCAGTGGTCCTTATGCCCATGTTTTGAAGTAATACTCCCTTGATAGCTCAAATTTTCTTGCAAAGGTCTTTTGTCTTTTCCATTCAATTGTTCTATTTTGTTGCAATGCTCATTCAAGAAAACCTCATCTCTCCTTGCTAATCTCATAAATTATGAATTCATTGGGGGGAAATCTCCCCTTTTCTTTTCCCTTTCCTTCTTTCCTTAGCTATTTGTAAGGCCTCATCAAACAGCCATTTTGATTTGTTGCTCTATTTCTTTGGAATATATTTAGTTGTTGCCTCCTGTACAATGTTAGGAACCTCTGTTAATGGCTCCTCAGCCACTCTGTCTCCCAGACCTAATCCCCTCACTCTATGCATCACTGTCATTTCCTATCCATAAGTCATCCTATTTTATCATATCTTTAGGGTCTAATGGTTTTCCCTGTTTTCTTCCATTTGAGTCTGAATTTTGCAGGTAGAAGCTCAGGGCTTGGGCCTCGGTCATCTGCAGATTCACATTTTCACTGATTGTGTGGAATGTCACCCCCCTCTGCCTTTTCCCTAGAGTATTTTTTTTGCAGTTTTATGGTTTCATATAACATTGGCCTCTTTGGAGTCAGTGGTTGGAAGATAGACTTGTTGCTGTGGTATTGAATGGTTTTCCTTGGATTTGAACAGTACTTAAGTATATGTGGGAAAAATCTTGCTGGAAATAAAAGTTAGGGATCTAATTAACAAGATTAAGTCTCTTGCTCAAGCCCTCAATAGATTTCCCTACATAAGAAACCTCATTAAACGTTGAAATGTACTTACTCTGATTAAATCCCTCAAGATACAGCTTTTCTGGGAGCCAAGATGGAGGAGTAGAAAGACACACATATGCTAGCTCTGAAGCCCATAAAATATCTGGAAAGAAGAACTCCCAACAAATTCTGGAGCAGCAGAAGACACAGAACAACACAGTGGATGAGATTTCTGTTCCAGAGAATCCTGAAAACCTGATGCAAAAGGTCCATAGTGCACTGGACCTGGAGCAGAGCCCAGCCCTGCCTCGGCCGTGCAGCGCTGAGGGGAGCAAATCCGAGCGGGCCTCAGGGACGGAATCTCCAGTAGCCTCGTGGGTCTCTCCACCCACAAGTGAGAAGGGTCAGTGAGAGGGTCTCTTTGGCTGGTCGAGAGGGGAGTGGATTGTCCCCGTAACTCAGGCCCCCGTGGGAGGCAGCAGCAGAGGACAAGGGCAGGAGCCTGGATCCACTGTTGAAGGTGTCTGCATAAACCCCCAGAGGGAACCGAGCGGTGAGGCAGCCCTGCCCCTACCTGAGCACCTGAACTTAATCTCACACTGAACAACAGCCCTGCCCCCACCCAAAGCCCTGAGGCTGGGAAGCAGCATTTAAATCTCAGACCCCAAGCGCTGGCTGGGCGGATCTGGAGGCGTGGTGGCTGCGGAAAGAAAACTCAGAAGTCAAGTCACGGGCTGAGAAAATGTCCAGAAAAGGGGGAAAAAAAAATAAGACCACAGAAGGTTACTTTCTTGGTGAACAGATATCTCCTCCCTTCCTTTCTGATGAGGAAGAACAATGCTTACCATCAGGGAAAGACACAGAAGTCAAGGCTTGTGTATCCCACACATCCAAAATAAATATACCATGGGCTCAGGCCATGGAAGAGCTCAAAAAGGATTTTGAAAATCAAGTAAGAGAGGTGGAGGAAAAACTGGGAAGAGAAATGAGAGAGATGAAAGAATAGTATGAGAAGCAGGTCAACACCTTGCTAAAGGAGACCCAAAAAAATGCTGAAGAAAGTAACACCTTGAAAAATAGGCTAACTCAATTGGCAAAAGAGATTCAAAAAGCCAATGAGGGGAAGAATGCTTTCAAAAGCAGAATTAGCCAAATGGAAAAGGAGGTTCAAAAGCTCACTGAAGAAAACAGTTCTTTCAAAATTAGAATGGAACAGATGGAGGCTAATGACTTTGTGAGAAACGAAGAAATCACAAAACAAAACTAACAGAATGACAAAATGGAAGATAATGTGAAATATCTCATTGGAAAAACAACTGACCTGGAAAATAGATCCAGGAGAGACAATTTAAAAATTATGGGACTACCTGAAAGGTATGATCAAAAAAAGAGCCTAGACATCATCTTTCATGAAATTATCAAGGAAAACTGCCCTGATATTCTAGAACCAGGGAGCAAAATAAATATTGAAAGAAACCTCCTGAAAGAGATCCAAAAAGAGAAACTCCTAGGAACATCGTGGCCAAATTCCAGAGTTCCCTGGTCAAGGAGAAAAGATTGCAAGCAGCTAGAAAGAAACAATTCAAGTATTGTGGAAATACAATCAGGATAACACAAGATCTAGCAGGTTCCACATTAAGGGATCGAAGGGCGTGGAATAGGATATTCCAGAAGTCAAAGGAACTGGGACTAAAACCAAGAATCACCTACCCAGCAAAACTGAGTATAATACTTCAGGGGAAAAAAATGATCTTTTGATGAAATTGGGGACTTTCAAGCATTCTTGATGAAAAGACCAGAGCTGAAAAGAAAATTTGACTTTCAAACACAAGAATGAAGAGAATTATGAAAAAGTAAGCAGCAAAGAGAAGTCACAAGGGACTCACTAAAGTTGAACTGTTTACTTTCCTACATGGAAAGAAAATATTTGTAACTCTTGAAACTTTTCAGTATCTGGGTAATGCTTGGGATTAAGTACTAAGTATTAAGCTCTAAGTACTCCATATCTATCACCTGTTCCATCTGCCTTCATGGCCGCTACAAAAAATTGTTCTCATCCACCCATTCCACCAGAGGAAGTTTTCACACACTTGAGGTAGACACCCCCCTAACTCACCAATGGATTTGGAAACACTTGGTTACACTCAACCTGGTTTACTGGAGTGTGACCAATGCACATGCTGCACCTTCTTGGAGCCACAGATGAGAATTAGGTGGAACAGGTGGATACCAAAGTTGGAAAGAACCTCAAATAGGGCTCTGCAGTCATCACACCAAAGGTACTGGTCTTCCCTGAGCACACTCTACACCTACACTATGTAAATTAGTGGCAGAGGGAAGAGAGGGAAAGAGTGTTCGAATCTGGAACTCAAAAGTATAAAATATATATATATATATTAAAAAAAAACGTGTAGTAAGGGGAAATAATATTTCAGAAAATGTAAACAAGGAAAATAGAGGTTCTCCACCATTCAGCATGGCACCATCCACTGACTGCAGCAAACAGAGAAATTGTGAATCTTCTTTGAATCCCATCACAGTTATCTTAGGAAGATTTTGAAGGTCACCTGGAAAAGTACTGGACTCTGGCTTTCTCATGTTAGATTGCCAATCATTCACGTTCTGTAGCAGAGAGCACAACTCTGATGGTCTGGCCATGTTGAAACGCCAAAAGTATGTTTTCCTAAAAGACTTTTATGGAGAACACATGCAAAGTAGGCACTGACAATGTGGTCAGAAGACATAATACAAGGGCATTCCAAAGGTCTCTGAAGAATTTTGTAATCAGTGGTGAGTCATCAGAGACAGTGGCAAAGGACTACCCAGAATAGCTTATCAACACCAAAGAACATGGTGTGCTGTGCAAGCAAAGCAGATGTCTAGTATGTCAAAAGAATAGTGAGATGTGCAAATGGAGAGGCCTCTCCACCCCAAATATTCATGGGGACTATTTGTTCCCAGCCTGTGGTAAAGCCTTCTGGCCTCTTTTAGTCTGATCATCCATGGTCACAAACACTGTACTTTTACCCTTACATAGTATTGTTATTTTAGGCTGCTTTGAACACAAAAATCCAACAACAATGAACAACTACCTTACTAAATATTTTATTAATGAAATAGTAAGTTATTGACAGATGAAAGCAATCATAAAGAGAGGGTAAAAAATGCTTTGCCCATGACAGGTTATATCTAGGGCAGTCTCAAGACCCAATGTAATGACACAATTCTCCTTCACTTGGCTGAAAAGTCTCATCTCCCTTAGTTCAGTTCAGGTTATAATTAAGTATCTCTTATGAATTGTTTTCATGTTTTATCTGGATAGAACTTTGATTCAGGCTCTGAGGTAATTAGCTAGATATTTTTCTTCTCTCTCCTTTAATCAAACATTCATTCTGCCCCTTACATAATCTACTTGCCAGCTTTCACAAACCTGACATAATATTATTTAGAACATTGCTTTTATCAGTTCAAATAAGGAAGAAATTTCACATTTCTCTCTTTCTCTTCCTGAGATCTTTCAGAATCACAGATAACACACAAAATTTGTCCCAGATTCCATAGTAAGACATTCCTCAGGTTTATTCCAAGTGATCATATCAAATACTTTTCTCAATTTTCACTGACTTCTCAGTGACTATGGTTTTAAGTATTGACTCTCTTACTCAACAAGGATATGACTTTTAGGTCAGTCCCCCTTTTGCACTTCAGTTTCCTCTTCTCACTTGATGAGGGTTAGACTGCCTGAATTCTGGAGTCTTTTTTAAGTCTCAATCTTGTGACTCGATGTTTTAGGAGCTGGTGACATTCCAGGATGTGTGTATGGACTTCACCCCAGAGGAATGGGACCTCTTAGACCATCCTCAGAAGAAGTTTTACAAGTAGGTCATGCTGGAGAATGCCCACAATCTACTCTCCTTGGGTAAGGACATTTCCCCTGGCCCCTCTGCTATCAAAGGCAGTATCTTCATCCCTTATTGTGCTGGCTTTGGATCATTTATCAATTACCAGGAAGGGAAATGGGGTGTTCTTCTGTCCTTCTGCTGCCTTCTACATCAGACTAGATGGTGTGAAGATAACATGTATGTTCTCTTGTTGCTCCTGTAGCTGTCTCTTGGCAGTTCTAGGTAGCTTGAAGTCAAAGATCAGATCAATGCTGAAGCATCTCAGTTGTAGAACTAATCCTCTGGATTATTTAGCCCAAGCTCTCCCTGGACATTAATTGTTTTTGCCAAATCTCTGAAAAGTGCTCAGAAAGTATGGTTCTCTTTGTACCCTCTTCCTCTTGGGGATGGGCCAATTATTTAGGATATCCTTCTTTTTGAGAAGCATCAGTTTGTAACTCTCAGCTTCTGGGTATGCCAAGTGTCACACGTTTCTCCTTAGTCTTTCTTTAAATTGCCTCCACTATCCAATACAGGTGGTGGGAAAGGACAGAAGGGAATGAGGCTTTGTCTTCATCAGCTTGTTCATCAGCTGTTGTGTAGAGTACTTTCTTTACAATGTTATGTTATTAGCTGATATTAATATCTGCATCAGGCATTTGAGAGAACTGAAGCAAACAGAAGTTAAGTGACTTTTCCAGAGACACGCAGTTAGTAATTGTCTGAGGCTGGATTTAAACCCTGGCATTCCTCATTCTCATCCCAGGACTCTTGCCTCTGCACTACCAGCTGCCTCTAATTTCTAGATTATGCAAACTCTGCGTTGCATCCCTCCTATGGGGAAGGTGCACCATGATTAAATTTTCTCATTCCCAGTTGGCTCCATCACCTTTTCCCCCACCTTTCCCCAAAGTTCTCAAAAATGAATGCTATGAAACCATGCTTAAGGACTTCTGGGAACCATCCTTTGCTCCTTGCTCTCATGCCCTCTATACATGGTAGGAATAACAGACTGGCCAACAATTTGAATTTGAGTAACCTTCATTGAGTTCCCCAAAAGGAGAATCTCGCCATGAAAGTCACTCCTTGAAGAAACAGTGAAAAGTTTTTATAGGTTTCATGGGTGGATAGGAGACAAAGCCAAAACTGATTCATCAAGCTCTAATTTTCTGGAGCTCAATGCTGACATGGCACATCTTTTTTTGATTACAAGCATTAATGGAAGAATAAGTCAGATGTGTGTGAGCATGTTGGAGTGATTCTCAAAATGGAGCAGCTTTGTATGTACACTATTTTCCCTAAAGAGAACTCAATTTTAAGTTTTTCTCCATGTTCATCCCTTATTCCACATTCTTAGGGCTTACAGTTCCCAGAGAATATTTGGTTTTTTATTTGGAGGAAAGGGAAGCACCACAAAAGCTGGAACAAGAAGGCCTGAGGAGCTGCTGTACAGGTTAGTGACATGAAAGCAGGTATATGAGAGCTGTGACTCTGAGTCTTGGGGCAGTGCAAGTGCTAGATTTGGGGGCAGGAACACCTGACTTGTGATTCTTTCTCAGGGATTTTTAGCTATGTGTCACTCACATAGAATTAATCCTAGGATATACTTTACATAACTGATCAACCTATGTCCCTTCCTTGTTCTCTAAGGCTCAATCTTTGGACCCTTCTTGGAGAACTGTTTGGCAGATTCAATGAATCTGACAGCCACTCTGTCTGATGAAGTGGGTATTAGAAATTCCCAGGTGTTCCATAGTAAGAGATTCTTCAAGAGCCTAAAAAGAAGTCTCTGTAATCTTTACCATGGATCTGCTCAGGTCCCATCAGGGTTAGAACCAGAGAAAGTTCACTGAAATAGGAGATAAGGTGCAAAAAGGAGAGAAACAGGGCTGAGGCCAGAAGCTGCATTTCACAAATAAGACAGAGACCAGAATATAGGGATTGAGGTAGAAGCTCGGGCCTGGTGTCAGTCATGGGTCCTGGCAGTCAGTCAATAAGCATGGATTAAGCGCCTCCGGTTTTGTAGGCACCTCATCAAGTTTAGGAAGGGAAAAGGCAGTTCCTGCTGTCAAGGAGCTGCCCATCTGTCATAGAAACATGGAAATGGTTGAGAAGAAACAACAGATCCGGAACCTTGATCTTAAACGATCTAGGGAAAGGAGAGTGTTTGGGAGTAGAAAGCTATCTAGTTCAGTGGGATACACTGGAATAAAGGGGAACTCTAGGTGTGAAATTAATAATCGTTTAAGGAGAACAGAATTGGGGAGGATTCAGAATCGAGACAAGAATGAGAAAAAATCCAGGTACATATCCACCATATTGCAGAATCAGTTCCAGACTTTGGTGGTAAAGCAAATATTGCAAGCAAGTGAGTCACCTGACCTTTTTTTCAGTGCATATAAAAGTTATGTTTCTGATATACTGTTGTCTATTACATGCACAATACTGTTTAGCTTTTTAAAAGGACATATTTTCATTTGGAAATATTTCATTGGTAATAAAAGCTATCCCAGCCTTCAGTGAGTCCTAATCTTCTGTTTCGTGGGGTCTCTGGTCCAGTGTTGCTGGCTGTTGACTCATCACAGTTGTGATTGCTCAAGGCTGGCAGTTGCCATGGCAGTTTCTTACAATAAGGCAACAGTTAAGATTGCCACCTACAATGATTGACTCTTCTTTTCCCTTCAACTTATAAACCCATTCTAGGCTTATGAATTGGCCTGATTTCAATATTTTTGTGCTTTGGAGAATAAGACCCAAAGGGAGGGAGAGAAAAGTCAAGCATACAAAAATAAAACATTTTTTCTCAAAAAATGTAGAACAAAAGTAAGTGCCATGGAGAAGGGCCATCTAGTTCCATGAACAGATCATGCCCACTTTCAGGGTTGGTGGTCCAGTGTCACCTGCAGGGATACTTTTCAGGTCACTCAGTAATTCTGAGCTCATGGCCTGACTAGACATTGTAATAAGAATGCTAGGTCTGCCAGTTTCACAGGTATTTCTGCAGACCCAATATGTTTGTCAGTGAAGCTCTTTGTAAGTCAAGTTATCCTGCAAATTTGAGCTAATGGCATTTTAAGACAATCATGTTTCTGTCTTTTATGACTTTTTTCTTCACCTGGGGAAGGATCATGTAGATCAGTTTATTTTCTTGCAATGGAGGGAAAGGTTTCTAATTATATATCTGTGTACATGTGTGTCTGTGTATATGTTTTACTGTCTGTTTTTTGCAGAAGGAATGATTAGACCTGGAATGAAAGAGACTACTGAAAAGCAAAGGATTTCTGTGAAGGAAACACAGGAAGAAAACCTCATGAGTGATAGTCCCTGTGACATCACTGGGAGAGAAATTTGTGCTATAAATGACAGAATCCACACAGGAGAAAAACTTTATGGTTATCATCATTATGGAAAAAACATGAGTCAACAGTCATCCCTGAATTACTGTCACAAAATTCATACTGGAGAGAAACCAGATGAGTCTCATGATGTGGTGTATCTTTTAGTGAACACTCATCCTTCCTTTCTCCTCACAGTATTCACAGTGAGAGGAAACCCCACAAATGTAATCAGTGTGAAAAGGCTGGGAGTTGCAGCTTTAGTCTTGCTGTACATCAGAGCATGGAGACTAGAGAGCAACCTTATGGGTATACTAAATTTGGAAAGGCATTCCCACAGAGCTCCAGTCTTACTCATCATCAGAGAATCCACAATGGTGAGAAATCTTGTGAATGTAATCATTGTGGAAATGGATTCAGATTTAAAGGTCACCTTACTGTACATCAGAAGATTCACACGAGGGAGAAACCATATGAATGTAATCAATGTGGAAAGACTTTCACAAGGAGCTCCAGTCTTGCTGCACATCAGATTATCCACACTGGAGACAAACCTTATGAATGTCATCAATGTGGAAAGGCATTCCCAAGGAGAGCAAGTCTTGTTACACATCAGAGAATCCACACTGGAGTCAAACCTTATGAATGTAATCAATGTGGAAAGGCTTTCAGAAGGAGCTCCCATCTTGCTACACATCAGATTATGTGGAAAGGCTTTCAGAGACAGCTCCAGCCTTGCTGCACATCAGAGAATCCACACTGGAGAGAAACCCTATGAATGTAATCAATGTGGAAAGCTTTTTAGACAAAACTCCGAACTTGCTGTGTACCAGAGAATCCACACTGGAGAGAAACCTTATGAATGTAATCAATGTGGAAAAGCTTTTGTACAAAAGTGCCTACTTGCTACCCATCAGAGAATCCACACTGGACAGAAACCTTATGAATGTTATCAATGTGGAAAAGCTTTTGGACAAAAGTGCCTACTTGCTACCCATCAGAGAATCCACACTGGAGAGAAACCTTATGAATGTAATCAATGTGGAAAGGCTTTCAGAAGAAAGTACCATCTTGCTGTACACCAGAGAATCCACACTGGAGAGAAACCTCATGAATGTAATCAATGTGGAAAAGCTTTTGGATGAAAGTGCCTACTTGCTACCCATCAGAGAATCCACACTGGAGAGAAACCTTATGAATGTAATCAGTGTGGAAAGTCTTTCAGAGACAGCTCCAGTCTAGCTGCACATCAGAGGATCCACACTGGAGAGAAAGCCTATGAATGTAATGTGTGGAAAGTCTTTCAGAGACAGCTCCACTCTTTTTTCACATCAGAAAGTCCACACTGGACAGAAACCTCATGAATGCAATCAATGTGGAAAGACTTTCAGACTAAACTTACTACTTGCTGCACATCAGAGAATCCACACTGGACAGAAACCTTATGAATGTAATCAATGTGGAAAGGCTTTCAGAAGAAAGTACCATCTTGCTGTACACCAGAGAATCCACACTGGAGAGAAACCTCATGAATGTAATCAATGTGGAAAAGCTTTTGGACAAAAGTGCCTACTTGCTACCCATCAGAGAATCCACACTGGAGAGAAACCTCATGAATGCAATGAATGTGGAAATGCTTTCGGTTACAGCTCCACTCTTGCTGTACATCGCAGAATCCACACTGGAGAGAAACTTCATGCATTTAGTCAATGTGGAAAAGCTTTGAGAACTAAACTCCCTACTTGCTGCACATAACAGAATCCACAGTGGAGAGATACACGATGTCATAAAACCTTTTATATACATTATCACATTACCATACAATTCTGCTGAAAGCAAAGTTGAAGAGACATAATTTCTGGGTAATCATTTAATTATGGCCAATTAATAATTCATAAAACAATGGTCACTTAACTCTCTCTTACAAACTAAAGATGAATCATGGAGACCTTTCAACATTTATATGCCCTTAGATAAGTGGGAGTTAACCTATAGGCCTAAATCAATCCTGATTAGTTAAAACGTAATCAGAAGGAGTATTATAATGAGATTTTGACTTATTCTAATGAGGGACTCAGTGGGGAAACATGAATCTTCACTCAGTTTTGGACAAAGAGACTTATTTCTATCCAGATCACCATTGCCTGGGGCAGTCTGGATCAGAGAGGTCCACTTCCCCTCAGACCTGGTTTACTAAAATACAATGAGCCAGAGTCCACCTAGAATAAAATCGCTTTAAATTTTGGTCATATCTAAATTTTCCCGGTTGAATAAATCTTGCCCAAGATTTCATCTGCTCATCAGCCCTGCCCTTCAAAGACTGGCTGAATCACTTACAGTGGCCAATTTCTGAATGAGGAAATAGGAGAAAAGTTTAGTTCCCCTTCAGTAATTGTTTCTTTATATGGGAGAAATATTCTTTTCTCTCACATCAGAGAATCCATTCTAGAGGACATATCTCATTAACATAATCAATATGAAAAGTATTAAGGCTAACATCATTCCTTATTTTCCATCAGAATTCACCTGAGATAGAAACCATATTCCTGTAATGAATGGGGAAAAACATTCAGATGGACTATTGAACTTGTTAGACACCAGAAATTTCACCTCATGAACAAGCCCTGCCTGGACTCAGGGAAGGTCTGCAGCCAGAGATCATCTCTTCCTTTACATCTAGGATTCCTAGTGGAGAGAAAACTTAGGAATGTGCTCAGTGAGGACCAGCCTTTTCCTGGAAGAGGCAGGTCACCAGGCACCACATTCTTCACACTACGGGGAAGTCTTAGAAAAGCAGTAATGGTAGGAAAGTCATCACCTGAGTCTCATAAATATTTTTGTTTGTGTCCATTGGAGAAATCTTCCTGGAGATAAGACTTAAGAATTTAATGAATGGGTGTTGGTCTTTCCCTGGAACACAGACCTCACTAGATATTGTGTATTGCATATAGTGCATGAAGCCCTAGAAAGAAACTGAATTTATTTCAGAAACCCCAAAGTTGCTCATGACTTCCCTAAATTATGCCATGACCCCCTAGGATGAAGCCTGCCACTGGCTTCCTCACTTTACTGCACTCTCCCACTGTAGTGAGGGACCTTTCCTGCTTATCCCTCAAGCTGTCCTAGGCTGGTAATGTGGTTCACTGCTCCAAAATTGGTTCAGAGCCATTATTGCAGCATTGTTTTAAAGGGAATTTAGAAGAGCGTAGACAAGTGATTGCCTCAGCTTGCCGTCTTGGCTCCAGAAACCCTCATGCCCCTATTTTCAGGAAATACTCCCTTGATAGCTCAATTTTTCTTGGAAAGGACTCTTGTCTTTCCCATTCAATTGTTTTCTTCTGTTTCTTTGCCATGGTCATTTCAGAAAACCATAATTCTCCTTGATATTCTCACAAATTATGAATTCATTTGAGGAAATCTCCCCTTTTCATTTCCCTTTCCTTCATTCCTCAGCTATTTGCAAGGCCTCATCAAACAGCCATTTTGCTTTGTTCTCTTTCTTCAGGATATATTTACTTGTTGCTTCCTGTACAATATTAGAAATTTTTTTAATATGACTGTAGATAGTTTTAATTCTTTGAAAATTTCCTGTTCATATCCTTTGACCCTTAATCAACTGGGGAATGACTTCAATTCTTGCAAATTTGACTCAGTTTTCTATACACTTTAGAAATGAGGACTTTATCAGAGGCACCAGTTGTAAAAATTCTTCCTTTCTCTGCTTCCCTCCTTAGCTTGGTTGCATGGGCTTTGTCTGTGCAAAAACTTTCCAGTTTAGTGTCATTGAAATTATCCATTTTGCATTTCATAATGTTCTCTGTCTCTTGTTTGGTCATACATTCCTCCATTCACCATAGATCTGGCAGATCATCTACTCCTTGCTCCCTTGATTTGCTTACAGTATCAGCCTTTACACCTAAACCGTATGCCCTTTGGGACTTTATGTTGGTGTACAGCGTCAGACACTGCTCTGTTCCCAGTTTCTCCCGTACTGGTTTCTAGTTCTCCCATCAGTTTTTGTCAAGTGATTAATTCTTTTGTCAGACGGGTCTTTGGGTTTATCAGACAGAAGTTGCTGTAATCATTCAGTACCGGGTCTTGTGTACCTAATGTGCGCAAGGTCTACCCCTCTATTTCTTAGCCAATACAGGTAGTCTTGATAATACCGCTTTATAATACCACTTATGATCTTGCTTGGCTAGGCCACCTTCCCTAGCATTTTTTTTTATCGTATTCATTCTTGATATTCTGGACCTTTTGTTCTTCCAGATGAATTTTGATGTTATTTTTTCCAGCTGTACAAAATAATTTTTTGATAGTTTCATTGGTATGATGTTGAATAAGCAAATTAATTTAAGTAGAACTGTCATTTTTATTGTACTAATTCAGGCTACCCTCAAGCAACTGATGTGTTTTCCAAATATTTAGATCTGACTTTATTTGTGTGAAAAGTTGAGGTGGACATTATTTACCCCACCCCCACCCCCACCCCCTGCCCAGAGCCCCTGGGTTAAGAAATGTCTGTTGAGTTTCTAGGCAGGGTTGGGCCTAGTAGCCACTTTCTGTTGTGCCCCTTTGCCTAGCAGCCACTCTCTGTTGTGCCCCCTGGCCTAGCAGCACCTAGGAACCCCTGTCAAAACCATTCTGTGAAAAATGTGTGCTTTTGGAACCGCAAGACTGTACTGGGAAGTGCTAAGATACTAAAAGGCACACACCTTTGTTCAGGGTTGCCTCCTCTGAGGACAGCCGCTGGCTGATAAAGATGCTCCCAAATTCTCAATTGACTCTTGCCTGTGCTTGTCTCGGTCCATCCATTTCAAAGTGTTCTGTAATTGTGTCCATGTATTTCCTGGGTTTGCTTTGGCAGGTTCACTCTCAGATATTTTGCAATGTCTACAGTAACTTTAAATGCAATTTTTGTTTCTATCACTTGCTCTTGGGCTTTGTTAATAATATATAGAAATGCTGATGATATATATGGGTTTATGTTATATCCTGCAACTCTGCAAAAGTTCTTTATTATTTCAAGTAGTTTTTTTACTAGATTCTGTAGGATTCTGCAAGTATATCATCACATCATCTACCAAGAGTGATAGATTAGTCTCTTCTTTGCCTATTTTAATTGCTTCAATTCTTTTTTCTTCCCTTATTGCTAAACCTACCATTTCTGGCACCATATTGACAGCAGTGTTGATAATGCACATCCTTGTTTCCTCCCCAGTCTTACTGGAAATGCTTGTAGCTTATCCCCATTCTACAAAAGGCTTGCTGATGGTTTTAGGTAGATTTAGCCAGAATGACTTCATCTACTTCATTGGCTCCTGAGAGGAGCCTCATATGAGTCCTGGTTCTCTTTTGCATTTGGAGCCTGAAGGGAGTTTTCACAGGCCCTGACTAGGATATAAGAACTTCTCCCTCTCTACAGTGAAAGCAGAGTGGAGAAGAGGAAGAGGGAGTGGGAGAGGATGAACTGAGTTACTCAAGTGGCTGGGTCCTTCTCCTCTCCAAAGGAAGGTGAATTTTGATGACTGCAAGCTGACCAGTTAACTTGGGGTTTAGTGGCTAAATTCCTTTCATTTTTATTTTCTTTCCTTTTTCTTTTCCTTTCCTTTCCCTTTTCTTTTTCTTTCCTTTTTCTTTTCCTTTCCCCTTCCCTGCCCTTCCCTGCCCTGCCCCGACCCCTGGCTCAGAGTGAATGTCAATAGTAACTGTTTCTCTTTTGCCCAGCAATTGTAAGCATTTTCTTCTTGAAGTTTGATTTTTTTTTCTTTTTCTAATTAAAGGGGCCATCCCTTGTCTCCCTTCTTCAAAAGACCTATTCAATGAATGGGCACTATCTCACTCAAAGTGAAGAACTTGAAAAGGCCTTGGCCTAAAAGGGCCAGGGTCTCCCACTGCATCCTGGGTCACTTGCAGTCATCTTGATGAATATCTGGCAACTTGTTCCAGATGGCTCTGGAGGGAGAAGTGAGGCTGGTGACCTTGCACAGCCCTCCCTCTCTCAAGTCAAAGTCAGTTGCAAGTCATGTTATCATTTCCCTAATGTCCCAATCCTCTTGAAAAACAAAGGACAAACACAAACAACAAGGCAGAGTGGACTCAGCATAAGATCCCTGGGAGAAGAAGTGGAATATGCTGGAGATTTGCTGACCTTTCAAACCCACATCAAATCTTTGCCTTGACATAGTTTCTCTTGTTGCTGATAATGTTTAATATAACATTTTGGAATAATCTCTTTGTTCTCTCTGAAGCAAACTCAGAGAATGCCTCTTCCTGTGTCAGCAGAGGCCAGCCAGGGCTGACTCTGCACTCCTTGGGAGACCTTTAACCTATGACATATCTTGAATAATGGGACTTTCCTTTGTATCTTATTATCTATAGACACATACTATGTTATGGCATATTAATGGTAAAGAAAAAATAGGCATCCTGGATTTCTATTGAACATTGTTTGCCCTTTCCTGTGTCAGTTACCTGTTTGGGGCAGGAAGCCTGCCACTCACTGGTGGTGGGATTTCCTTCCTTGTCACCCAGACATATGTTTACCCAGCTTGGAATCTCAAGACTTGACTGACATTGCTTTGTTAATTGTCCTGTCTTACTGAATTTATGATTTGCTCAATTAGGAGAGTTCCTTTCTCATGGCAAAATGTATATAAGCCAGAAGATTTCTGCACTGGGTAGCCAGAACATTTCTGGCTCCATAATGCATTATGTTACCGTTGTCTTTAATAGGGAATTGATTAATTAATTAAATCATAAAATGTATGCATTTGGCCTATTGCCTTTTTTCTTAACAAAGTTTTCAGGTCAACAGTTATGGCGCCCAAACGTGGATTGGAACTGTGGAACTGAATGGACATTTCCTCATCTCGCCAATGCCAGCACTCCGGCGCCAATAGGAACCGTTTTTCCTAGAGTCCTGGGCCTTGATGGGGTTGAGGTAAGTCCTTCCATTCCCAGCTTCCAAAGGACTCAAAAATTCCCTTTAAAGATAACCGCAGGACAGAGACCACTCTGCGTGAAAACGCCTCTGTATTAATTAGGTCTCCTCTGAAGATTGATCTTGGGTAATCAGCTAGCTATGGGTCAGTCAAAAACTAGAAGTAGAAATCCGGCTGACAAGACCCCTGTTTCTCGTATGTCAAGCCGTTACCAACCTGATGATCACAGGTATTACTAGCACTAGTGTTAATCAATTAAAGATAGCCCTAAATTACGTTGGCCACCACAGGGCTCTTTTGGACCTGTCAAAGTTACTTTATCTTACAACCAAATTAAGAAAGGCCAACAAAACAACTAGCCAGTAGCGAGAACGTTTCATCCTGGGCTTGCTAAATTGGCTGAGCGAGAACAAAAGACAGGAAGCGTCTTCCCTGTAGGGCTGGGAGCTGCTTCAGCACCTAGCCGTGTCCTGGCAAAAATCCTTTCCTCTTCAAGGGCTCCAGTCTGTCCTTCCCTTCACTCCCTCCGTCCTATTCCTCACCCCTTTCCTTCCTCCCCCTCCCTTTGAAGGCCTCTGATCTGGGGAAACTGACGGCACCTAGATGCAATCTTTCCCCCTAGCCTTCCCCTACCTTAGACCTGAGGAAGGCAGCCTCTGTTCAAGCCTCTGTTGCCTCCCTCCTCCCCATTCCCCCTCCCCACTTTCCTTTAAGGACTCTGGTCTTGAAGAGGACAGTTACAATTCACCTAAAAACTAGAGGCCTTGAACTTATTCCCATAGGGCCTGTTTCTTTAAGATACTCAGAAACTTTGGGGCATCAAGGCTCCCCCCCCCTCCAAAGACCGCAGGGGTGCTCTGAGCAAAGGCTGCAGGATTCCCCTTTATTATCAGACCTTGGATTCTTGCAACATTCTTTTCTCAGAATGATAATAGCCAATTCATGATGGGGATTTCTAGCAAGCTTCTAATTGCCTTCTCTCTCTGGGTTGTTTTTTGTGAGCTACGTTTGTATTTGTCCTGTTGTCAGTTTGTCTGTTGGTGTATGTCCCTGTCCATATCATGTGTGCTGTGAATGAGTGTGTTATCTTGTAAGATTTAAGTGCAAGCAGCCAGACTTCAAGGGCTGCAGCTAGGGAAATAAACAAACAAAACTTTGAGACTTTTCCTTGTCATTCTGGTCGGACCAACCTGGAATTACAATGGAAAGTTAGGTCATCTTAGGTAAAAGCATTTTAGCAGATTTGTATGTTGTGAAATTAATCAGAAATATTTCGGGAACTGATCATTTGAAATTACTCCTAAGATTGTGAGTAGCCCACCTTTCTAGGTCCTAGACATTCCGCCCACCCTGTCCCAGCACCTGCATATCGCCTTAGGGGCTCAGTAAATTGTGCTGCTGTGGGGGGAATTGGTAAACGTGGACAAATCAGGCCTGTAGCGAGCATTCTCTAAACTCTGCCTGCGAAAGTCACCACTGGGACATCAGTTTCTCTGCTCTTGGTAAGCTTCACTTCTCTGTTCAGTTGCAAAAAGTATTTTATCTCTGTTTGACCCATTTTCTGATTTGTAAAAATAATTATGCTTATTGTTATGGGATCAAAATGATAAAATGATTGTAAAATGCTTAACATAATGACTGGTATATGTTACATACAACATTATTATCTCTCAAATGTAATTGTTACCTTTGAAGTGGTTTTAATTGCTAAAAGTAATAAGATCAATAATTTCTGGAAATGCAAATTATACCATCTGCAGTTATTGTTGTGTTAAAACTGTATTTCTAGAATTGTATTTCTGAATTTCTCTTAGATTGTGAAAACTGAGTGACCACTGTAATCTAGAAATAGTGTTAGACAAAGCAACTTTTAATTTGAATTTTGTTGAAACTAAAAGATGTTGGGAAAATTGTGCAACACCAGTTATGTTACTTTATCAGTCCTGCTAACTTTGTCTTATAATGTTTTGTAATTGTCATTTAGAATACCAGGTATTTTCACCTTTTGTCTGTTAAAAAAGTTAAAGCTAAAGAATTTGGCTATCTTCTATGAAGTTGTAGGATTTTTAACTAAGTTATTTGGGATTACTGTTTGAATGTTGAAACCTAACATTGTTAAATGATTCCTGTGTATGGAAAGGAGGGAATGGAGTGAAAAGTTTATTTAAATTCCTTCTGTTCATTCAGAACAGTCCTCCCATTCCTGTGGGTAAGATCATCAGTCTTAGTAAAGGAATTTGGTTGGTTAATGCAAATTCCAAACAATGAATATTACTTGCGCAGAAGTTGTAATAGATAGAGAAAATTTTTAATAATAGGCTTTTACATCAGTAAAGTTTTAACTCTGAGAAGGAAAGATGTTAAATGGAATCCCTTGTGTGTGTGTGTCCTGGTAAATCTTTATTGTTTATTGTAACTCCAAGAGAGTGGAAATAACTGTTATCTGACTCTAAGCTGTGATTAGTGAGACTTGCTGTTTAAGGTAAAGGCATTTGGGACCATAACTATTTTTGTTTTGAGTCTGAATTTGGGTATAATTGTCTGCATTAAATCAGTATCTGAGACTCATGCCACAAAGGAATATTTCTCACCTGACTAAACACTGAGGGGGCAATTCTAAACTCAATCTAGAATGGGATCCCCCTGGCTCAGTTTCCCTATTCCTGAACCTGGCTATGAAACAGATACTGCATGACTGGAGAATTTCACTCGTATCTGAATTCAAACAGAGTAAAGGATGTTTTATCCTGTCATATTTGGTATGTCACATGTCCCTGCTTTTCCCTTCTATAGCAAATTTCTGTGGTCAATAACAAGTGACCAGCAAAACATGTGAGCCTTTTGTGTAATCTTACTGAGAAATCTAATATTATTTTTATCTGAAATTAGAACATATGCAGAAATTTATGTAAACTACTTAAGACTCACCTTAAGATGTTCCCATTGTTTAAAAGGATTTTAAAAGCAAGTGTTTTTCTGTGAGTCAGTCTCTTATATGTAAGAATACTGCAATAATTAAGAATTCAGTTTGTTATAATACTTTGGAAATTTATATTACTTAAGAACATTTTTGTAGCAACTCAGCTTTAATGAATTCCAGTTTTAAAGACTTATTTTTGCTTAAGAAAAAAAAAAGAGATATCAAGCATTTTAAGAGTTTCCAACTAGGTTTCTTCATAAGAGTTTAGTGAACATCAGAGTAAATTTTAAACTGTTTTCAAAGAAGGGAAATACTTTTAGAAGAAAATGTTTTGAAAAATCATGTGTGATTCTTAGAAGGCCTACTAAAGTTTCAAAATAATATACTGTTAAATTAAGCTGTTTTGATCTGAATATGTAGTCATTCTATGGCCTAAGTCAGAGTTAAAGTTTGCTTTTGAATTTATTATGTAAAAGATTTAATTCCTGAAGTATCTCATTCTTCCAGAGTGAGTATAATTAGGGAAGAATAACAACTTGAGAAACAAAGACATAATTCCATCAAACTATAAATTTAGTCATTAACCTCTTTGTTTTGTTTAAGCTGGAATGAGATTCCAGTACAGTTATGCTAGTAAAAAGTAATAACTTATGAGCTATCTTGTCTTATGGTTAAAATGTAAAAGCAAGTGGAAGAATAGGATTGAGAGATTTGGAAAGATAAATTAAGTTCTGATTGAAACTATGAAAGGCAGATAAGATTTGGGAATAAATATGGGTTTTCTAAACCCCTCTTGCTCCTCCATAGTTGTTCTGGACACTTTTGTGTCAGTTTCAGATGGTTTAAAGAGTGAGGAAGTATTTTACCTGAGGGATACCAGCCAATATTTATTTGCTATATAAGACTGGGACTGCAATTTACTATTGTTTGAAGCTCTGATTACAGGAATACTTGTCTAAGTTATCATAAAGCCAATTGACATGTGCTGCAGGCTAATGGTGGATGCTTGGAAAGGTTTTGAAGACGACCTTGGACATGGCCTAGGTAGGATCTTCCTAACTTTATTTTCCAAATGTGCTATTTCCTTTCTGAGAAAGGAAATTCCCCACCTGATTACCTCTAAGCCCTGCTTTCAGCACCTTGTAACCTCATGATTACATGTCAGATAATGGCTTATTCCTGGAATCAACCAGAACTAAGGAGATCCTTTCCTTCTGTTGACATTGTCCCTCTATCTCTTTTATAGCAAATCTTTATAATCAAGAAGTTCTGAAAGTACAATACTAAGTCCATCAAATAATAAATGGAAATTGGAACATCTCTGTTATTATAATGGGGTGCAGGAATGAATAGCTTACAACTTTAACCTATATTCCTGGCCAAATAAATAAATATAATATAGAGATAACATCAAGGAAATGATTAGATCAGGTAATAAGACAAAGATGTAATGTGATAGATGTCTAATTAGAGTAGCAAATTTTGAGGAAAAACAACAGGATCAGCCTGATTCCTCTAAGAATCATATGCAAATGGTTATGATTGACTTCTAAAATTTGTCATGCTTTTGATAATAAGATCTCAAATTTGGATTTTTGCATAAAATTTGTATAGGATAGTAGTAAAGTAAATGAAATTATATATTCTCCGTTAAAATATCTGTCCAATAAGTTAAAAGTCAGATGAGTTCATTTTATAGTTGAACCCTCACATTTTAAAAGATTCTTATTCCATGTACAAGAGTTAGGTAAAGATGGAAACAGTAAATAATGTGAACCGAAATTTTCTGAAATTTCAAAAATGGAGAGCAAATTTTAAGTAATTGTACTAATTTACATTGTCAGAAGTATCTGGGAACTTCTAGATTTGAACCAGAAAGGCAGAATTCTCTTTTTTGAACTGTCCCAAGAATAAAACCTATTGTCAAAGAAATCTGGGATTCAAAGTTAAATGAAAATTAAGAATGGATAACTGGGATACAAGGAACTTAATGTTAATTAACTTTGAAATAATAATTGCATTGATTTGTATGGTTCATGTTTAATTTTCTTGTTTATGTTGGTGACATGTAAATCTCCCTTTCAAAACTAGTCTGTTGTGAGCCATCTTAGTTTTAATCTGTACCTGACAATGTAAAAATGCAATTTGTGAACTGAAAAAAACTTCACTGTGTTGTTTGAACCTAGCCCTGCATGGCTGGGAAACTGAACTATTGCTAAGTGTCTTTAGCCATGTTAACTATGTTGTATTGTTTCATCTCAATTGTCAAATCATGTTTTCTGGGAGACCCTGTCAAGTTTTCTGTATAGACTTTTGGATCCATCTGTCACCTCTGTTGCTCCTGCTCCTGAGTGGATCATGCCCTCCAATTCTGAAGAGGCCTGAAGAAGATGCCATCAGACATCGACAACTTTCCCAAGAGCCTGGACCAGACTTGCATGAAGAGTAAACTCTCACACTACTGGTTATTTAGAGGTTTTTTTTTTTTCATATCTTTGTTGGTCTACAGGCAAAGCCTTCAGCTTGCCTTTGACCAAAAGGAGGGAATGATAATGTTTAATATAACATTTTGGAATAATCTCTTTGTTCTCTCTGAAGCAAACTCAGAGAATGCCTCTTCCTGTGTCGGCAGAGGCCAGCCAGGGCTGACTCTGCACTCCTTGGGAGACCTTTAACCTATGACATATCTTGAATAATGGGACTTTCCTTTGTATCTTATTATCTATAGACACATACTATGTTATGGCATATTAATGGTAAAGAAAAAATAGGCATCCTGGGTTTCTATTGAACATTGTTTGCCCTTTCCTGTGTCAGTTACCTGTTTGGGGCAGGAAGCCTGCCACTCACTGGTGGTGGGATTTCCTTCCTTGTCACCCAGACATATGTTTACCCAGCTTGGAATCTCAAGACTTGACTGACATTGCTTTGTTAATTGTCCTGTCTTACTGAATTTATGATTTGCTCAATTAGGAGAGTTCCTTTCTCATGGCAAAATGTATATAAGCCAGAAGATTTCTGCACTGGGTAGCCAGAACATTTCTGGCTCCATAATGCATTATGTTACCGTTGTCTTTAATAGGGAATTGATTAATTAATTAAATCATAAAATGTATGCATTTGGCCTATTGCCTTTTTTCTTAACAAAGTTTTCAGGTCAACATTGCAAACCCAATTTCCTTTGGTGGAATCTCCATTCCAGTTCTCTGCAGCAAGGACAAAGACTAAATTTGTTTTTCTCAAGAGCTGCCCCCATTCACCTCACAGAACTGGGCTTCCTATGACCTAGGCAGGGCCAAGGAGCAAAGATGAATGGCCCACCCCAGTCATTGCCTTTTCAGTCTCTGGTTCTGGGATTTAAAAGGCCTCGTTGGCTGCCTGAGGCTTCCTGTGTGTGCACCTGAGTGTGATGCAGTATGCCTCCTACCAGCCATGGGGGAGATTCTAGGACAGCAGGTAACAGGGAGAGAGGCTGGACATTTTTGTTTACTTGTAAGCAGGAGGGAAACAATCAGGAAGCAGGGAGAGGCTGAACATAAATGAGAGGATTCTGATGATAGGAGGTGTCATCTGCTGAAAGAGAGAGAATGGAATGGGGTGGCTTAGGAATGTTGACAGGTTGACTTTGACATGAGCACGGCTTCCTCATATGGGTCAGGCAGGGTGAAGGAGGAGACAGTGGCAGAAGGTGCCTGGAAATGGGAGATGAGGAGAAAAGAACAGGGAGCTCTCTGAGAATGACTTCCATTTTCTTCAGGAGAATATGAAGGCAGGTTCTCAACTGAGAAAGCATGGTTGACTGAGCTGCTGAAAGTCTGAAGGATGAAAACATCCTGAAGAACAAAGATGCTAAGTGAGATAGTGAGTTAACAAAGGTGTAAAATATTGCCTCATAGCAATGTAGCCCCCAGTGAGTTTGTGGAGCATCAGTTTGGAGTGGACCCAGTCAGAGGGGTCTGAGGGATTTTCTTCACATTCATTAAGCATCATTTGTGTCTTGGTGTATTTTTTTTCTGAATTCAGTTTTCTGGCTGTTTTCCCCTTCCACTCTTAGGCACTGCTTTATCCAGATAATTAGCTTTCTTCTATCTATTTTAACCCAACTCTCTTCCCACTGGCTCTTTTCACCTCAGCCTCCACCTTCTCTCCTAGTTGTCCACCATGTCCCTGTTTTTAGTTTTATTTTCTGATTTCTTTATCTCTTCCTTCTTTATTTAGTTATGTAATGCCCCCTTTGACCCCTTCTTTTCTCTCTTGAAGTGAAGTCTTTCATTCACGATCCCTTTTCCTCTATGACTTTTGATTCTTTTCTTTTTCTACACTTTTTCTTCTAAGGAAAATTCCTGAAGCTCATTCTTATTTCTCTTCCCTTTCTTTCTAGGCTGAACCATCATCCTTCAGTTCCTCTTCTGTATGTTTATTCATTACTTAAATCCCGCGTGAGCACTCATACCTCAGAGAGTGTTACATTAGATGCCTTCAACAAACCCTTCACACTCAGAGATTCTTTTACTCTTACAAACATTTGTTCTCCCATCATTTGGACTACTCAGAGAGGCTGAGTCATCTCATCACAGTCACACAGCTGCTCAGGGAGAGAGCTGACACTCAGCCAGGTCACATCCCAAGGCTTACACTCTTTCCCCAAATATCCTTGGTGTTCTCAGGACTGTGTTCCCCAAAATAAATGGAAGGATCCTCAGCCCTTCCTCTTCTCTTTCTGTCCTCACTTCCTCTCCCAGCATAGACAGATATGGACATGGAAGGTACAGAAGATAGATAGGTAATATAGACAGATGATACAAATACAGATATTAATGAAATAAACACATGTGATAAAGATGAGGCCACTGTGAATGAGGGGTAGGGAGGTGACCTGAGAGTCAAGAAACCCAGCATCCAATCCTGATTCTCACCCATGCTGGCTGTGTTCTTCACCTTAACCTCTGAGTGCTAAACACAACTCCTCAGGACTCTGCTTTATAGAGAATATTCTAAGATGCACAGGTTGATGTTTGTGTATGGGAATTGCTCACACCAAATCACATCTGGATGAATCAGTGCCTCTATAGATACATTGCAGACAGCAAGGTGGTGCAGTGCAAGGAAACCAGGGCCTGGATTCAGGAAGAACTAAGTTCAAATCTTGCCTCAGAGATTTACTTGATGTCATTTCAACTCTGAGTGTCTCAGTTTCCTCACCTGTAAAATGGTCAGTCCCCCCATTAGTGCTATCTTTTAGTAGCACCTCCCTTTTAGTGCAATTCTAAGGATAAAGGGAGATAAAATTTCAATGTACTTTGCCAACATGAGGGCAATCGAAAATGTCACCCTTATAATAATAGTAATTAATATTATTATTATCACATCCTCCCTTAGATTATGAACCCCTCTGGAGCATGAAGCATTCCTCTTTTTCATTTTTGTCCCAAGCATTTAGCATTGGTTTTTTCCCCATCTTTTTTAAATGTCCTTTGACCTGATGAATTTCCAATGCAGATCAAAGCAAACTTTTTATTCTTTGCTTTTCTTTGGGTATTTTGGTCTGTGTCTTCTTTTACAACATGACTAATCTGGAACTGGGTTTGCCTGACTGCACGTGTATAACATATGTCAGAATGCTTGGCTTCTCAAGAGAAAAGGAATGGGAGGCAGAAAATTCGGAACTCAGAAATTAAAAAAAAAAAGTTTAAAATATCTGTTAGATATAATTGGAAAAAATAAAATATTTTTCAAAAGCAGAACTGCTTATTCCTGTGCTCATTCACTGTTGGTCCATGAAAGAAAGCAGAAGCTGGGGGCTGGGATGCCAAACAGGAGGCTCTTTTAATCCCCCCAGGACAGAAGTGATTATCCAGAAATCCATGACTCTCCAGTGTGTCTCTTACTCAATCATTCTCACTTTCATGTCCTCACATTGGCACACAGATTGACACAGATCCACACCTCTGGAAAGAGTCACAAGCAGGGTATGGGATGGATTGCAGAAAGGGTCCTCACCTTCATGACAAGTCTAGAATGGGAAAATGGGGACAAGGGCAAATATAACCTTTGTTTCCTCAATGCTCAGAACAAATACAGTAATGTCATCTAGTGACTGGCGAAACCCATTTCCCTAGGAAAGAGCCTCTGCTGGGCTTTTCCCAGGGGCCCAGGCGAGGATCTGTCCATGAGTCTCACCCTCCTCACTGCCTCCTTGAGTTCACACCTTCTCCAGCAGAGGGTGGTAGTGGGGCAGGTCCAGGAGCAGGTGTCAGTGGAGGCACCTCCAAAGTCTCCAAGCTGTGAGCTCCTGCTGTCTCTGCCATCTGCCCAGGGTTGGAGCTCTCTCATGGTTATGGGGAATCTAGTCCAGGGACACAGGGAGAAGCCTCTCCTCATTTACCCAAACAAGTAGTACCAGTACTAAACATGAGCTTGCCTTTGCTCTTGATGTAACAGAGTTGGGGACATAAAAGAGTGAGGCTCCTCCCCCAGAACCAGTCTCAGCCAGTGTGACTCAGTGTGGCTTACTGGGTCCTTTAGGTGAGGCTCTTACCAGCTCTGGGACTGTTTGGCATATGGAGCCCCAAGGGATCGGTAGTGTGCTCTGCTCAGGATATCAAAGCTTCTTCCTTCCTGCCCTCCCAGGGTTCTGAGTGCTCTCTCTGCAGGTGTCTAAAGACCAGGATGGTCTCCCAATGGTAGCTCCTGTGGTTACTGGTGCTCTGGGCTCAGAGGGAGACCCAGCAGAGCAGTGAAGAGTTTAGAAGATCACAGGTTACAAGGGATTAAAGACTCGATGGCCCCTCAATCCAGTGGGTGAGCAAGCTTAGGCTCCACAGAAGCAGATGGGGGTAGACCAGCATGACCAGCACCAGGTTACAAACATTGGGAGGTCTATGGGAAAGATGGTTTCTGTCTCATGGTGACAGTCAATAAAATTACTTGCAAGTTGCTTACAATTTCATTTGTCTCCAGAAAATCTTCTTGTCCCTACACTTTGACTTGGACATTGACTTATTTCTGTCATCTACTTTTGTTCATTTCCTAGATTTCCAAGGAGCCATTATGATGACTGAGTCTCCAGGATCCTTGTCTACATTTCCAGGAGAGATAGTCACCATCAGCTGCAAGGCCAGTAAGAGCCTAATAAGTCTGGTATTATCTATGTTAATTGGTACCAGCAGAAGCCTGGCCAACCCCCAGGTTCCTCATCTACTATGCTACACCATTGGCATCAATTGCTACCAGCAATTGGCATTGCCTGCCCAGTTCAGTGGCAGTGGGTCTGACACAGATTTCACTGTCATCCACAGCAGCTTGGACACTGAAGATGCTGCAGATTATTACTGTCTGCAGCTTAGATTCTCCCCATTCCCACAGTGCTTCAGCCCTGAACAAAAACCTTCCCAGGCTATTCAGGGGATTCAGCTCAGAGCAGCTTCCTCTGTACTCCCCAAGACAGAGAAGGCCCTGCCCTCTGTGCAGGCTCACATCTCCCAGGGCTTATAGGTCCCCTCCTTCTAAGGAAACCTTGTCAATCACAAACACTGTCTGCACAGCCAAGACAGAGTGAAGGTAGCCCAGCCCCTGGGAAACAAAGGGGAAAATCCAAATGGGGGAAATACTGACACTTGTAGTTCACTTGATCTCTTTGCCTCCTCATAATGTTGTTTTTTTTTTCTTGTTTGGGGCCTAAGTTTATGGTGAGTAGGCTTTGCTCTAGTTCTCTGTAGCAAATGATAGAAAACTGTTGGTTGCCAATGTTCAGTTGTGTCTGAGTCTTTGTGACCCCACTTGGGATTTTCTTGGCAAATGTCCTAGAGTGGTTTGCCATTCCCTCCTCCAGCTCATTTCAGAGATGAAGAAACTGAGGCAAATAGGGTTAAGTGATTTGTCCATGCTCACATAGCTAGCAAGTGTTGAAGGTAAGAACTGAACTCAGGAATATGAGTCTTTTGGATTCCAGGCCCAGCACTCCATCCACTGAGCCACCTGGCTGCCATGATATAGAGTACATGACTTTTTCTCCAGTCCTGGCCACACTGGGCTCACAGGGCAGGCTTCTTTATGATCTGGGCCTGATCAAATGGCAAGGTAAATGCTTTGGCTCACCCAGCCACTGCCCAGTGAAAGACTCATCATTTCCTTTATCTGGAGAACAATAGCCTTATGGGCTAAGAGTAATGTGTGTACCAGGAGGTTTGGAGTGGACATCCCAGCAGGCATGTTGAGAGTTCCTTAGAGAGCTGGTGGCAGGGTCACACCCATTCACTGGCTATCTCTGTGAAGTGTCTCTGATTCTCCTCTCTGCCCCAAGGTATCTCTTGGTTGTATGATGGCCCAAGGCCCTGTCCATTCCCTTTAGGACCAAGAACACACAAATGGGTTCAGTACTGCTCCAAGGCTTTCTAGCCAGGCTTTGTCACTAAAAAGAAGAGGACATTGGCTCAACTCCTAGATTCATGGCAAGAGGGTCTTGAGTTCCCATCCTCCCCATCCTGTTCCCACACTCTTTCCTTCACTCTGATGGACCCAGTCCCAGGAGTGGGCTTGCATGAAGTACAAGCATTTGCTTACATTGAATTTCTTTGCATGAATTTCCTTACATGTAAGAGTTTTCTTATATGAAATGAAACCATGGGAAGGCCTATTGAAAGGCTGATATGGAAAATAGTTGATATGGAAAATGAGCCATCGTCAGCCAGGGAAAGCAGATTTCCTGTAAGAGGAGGCCCTTGAGCTCAGCTTTAAAGAACAATGTGCTTTCCCAGAGGCAGAGGTGCATAGACTGCTTTTCAGGAATAAGGCGCAGTCACAAAGGTGTGGAGATAGGAGATGAAATATCATTTGTGATGGAGAGCAAGAAAATTCATTAGTTTGGATTGTAGAAGAAATAAAGGAATATATCACATAATTTGTCTGGAAAGGGATGCTGAGCTTGTTGGCAAAGTCTTTAGATGACATAGTGCTTTGTATTTTATCCTAGGAACCCAAAGAAACCATTCTAATTTAATCAATCAGCCTGTCCATAAGCTTTTATTAAGCACCTTCCATGTTCCAGGTACATGAGGAGTTCTATGGTTAGCTGTGGAAGGACTAGAGACACTCATTTGCTACAGAGATACTTTCAGAGGCCCGGGAGGAACTGCCATTTTGTGTACTGGTTCACTAAAATGAAAACCTTTTCTAAATTACCAAATAAGAATGACGGAATGAGGAAGTGTGAAGGAAGCAGCAAGAATTAGGAAGAAGGAGACTTAACTCTGAAGGTACCATCACAGCAGGAGGCTGAAATGGGGGTAGAGGGCTGAGGCTCCAGCAGCCCAATGGTTTTCCACCAGTTGACCATCCATTAACCAGTCCAATATCCCATCATCTAGACCTAGACACCCCAAAGACTGGTACTACTTTATGGAAGAAAGCTTCCTTCCCTAGAAATGTGTTTCAGATAGCTCGTGTGTGTATAAGTGTCCCTTATATTCACTGGGACTGACATCTCATGCTCAGCCACAACCTCCACAGGCAGGGGAATTGCATTCTCTGTACCTGTATGTGATTCTTCATGGAAATTCCTTTCACTGACTTTGTAAATGCAAAAGAAGGGCAATATTTTGAGTCTCACCTTCAAACCTCAGATCATCAGGCTGTCAAGTGTGCCATTCAGTAAAACTTCTTCCATTGAGAAATCTTCCCATCTCCATCTTCCAGCTGTGAGGTAGACCCAATGGTAGAACCTCATGGACTGAGTTAAGAGGAAGAATGATGGGAAAGAGGCAGGACTGTTTCCCCTGGGTGCTGCTCCCTGCTTTAATACAGACATTGGCTCACTATGTCCTCTTCTAACCATCTGCTCAATAGGGGATTGGTGCCACGATATAGAGCCTTATACTTTACTGTTCATCCAACAGTTCCCTTACCTGGAGAGTTCCCTATAGGCTCACAATGAAGATTACATTGCTTTTTCTGTCATTCCTTAGGAAACTTGATTTAACCCCTCAGAGCATAGGACCATCACAATTGAGAATGACCTTCACTGACTCCAGTGAGACTTTCAATGCGGGAGTTTAGAAGAACACTGTGGAATGAGGTGAGTTGTGATGGAATATATCGAAGTAAGCAATAAACAGGGTGAAATATTTTTGAAAGACGAATTTGAAATTTCATGGAGTCTGACCCATTGGCTGTTGATGTCTGCTAATCTGAAGATCCCTAGGTTTCTCTCCATTGTTTTAGCTAAAGTATAATTTGCCTTTTTTTGAGACTACTGTGTTCCCTAACCCATGACCGTTTGAGATTCCTAGGCGATTATAGGTATTTTGAAAGATGGGTTTTAGTAGCAAAAATGTACCCTGCATGAAACTACTCACATTCAATCCAGAGAATCATCTTCTCAGTCCTGGGAGACACTTAAGAAGATCCTTGATTTTTAGTTGATTCTTCCATAAAAATGAGACTAAGAGATACTGTAATTTGTAAGTGAAATGGCTATTCCTTTGGTGCAGAGTGAGGGATGGAGGGAGAAAGGTGGTAGAGCAATGGGGTAGGGGAGCTCTGAGAGATGATTGGGCTTGTATGTGGTAGCCCTAGGGGAATTCTGTCCCTGGGGTGAACACTGGAAGCCTAGGAAAAGGACAGGGAAAAAGAGAGTTCATTCTAGAAGGTGGAGGGTAGGGCAGGGCAGGGTGGGATTCTTGGGATCAGGAGGATCTACCCTGAGCTGGCTGACTGGAAGCAGAAGCACTAGAAGCTAAGAGAGCCTTGCCTTCTGGGAGCCATCTCTGCACAGGCAGGTGCCAGGTAGGTCTGAATTAGGACCCCTCCCCATTCCTCACTTCTACTGGCTACCACTTATATAGGACTTCTTCTTCCCCCTCTGACTTCTTGGTGAGTCTCCTCCAGCTATGCCAGGACCAGGCTTTCTTCCTGGTCCTGGCTCCCAGGGCTGCCCCTGCTACTTGTCCAGGCACTCTGCCATATCTCAAATTTCCTCAGGTGCCATCTCTAGTTTTATCATTGGATCACAGTTGTCTGACCCCCATATCTACCCCACAGTATCTGATGGAGGCACAGCTCTCAGTCTGGAGTCACTGAGGTTCTGATTGGTCTCATCCCATCTGGGGTCTCAAGCCCCTTCTGCCTCTTGGGTCTCTGTGGGAGTATGGAGGAGGGGTATAAGGCCAAAGGGAAGGAATTAGAGTGGGTGGCAAATCCTTTTCCTGTCCAAGGAAAACTGTCTTCCAAGCCTGACCCTCCCTACTGTCCTCAGATGTTGGTAGGGCTCTTTCCCCTGAGGGCAATACCAGGTGACTCCTGTGAGACGTCATTTTCTGTAATTTGGAGCAGGTCAGCATCCAGCCTAGGAAGAAAAGGCAAGAACAAAGCTCCCCACTCTGCCATCCTTGTCTTATCCCTCCCCAGCTCAGTCTGCAGAACACCAAAGTTTCGAGCCAGAGAGAATGGTCCTTAGGACCCAGAAATGCTCATCCCAGGGCAGGACAGTCCATCCACAGAGCAGACCAGCATCATCAAAGATGGAATCTAAGAGAGCCAAGGGAGCGTGAACCTGTTAGACCCAGGCTGGCCTTTGCAGTGCTGTCAGCAGAGCACAAATTGTCCTCTTGCTTCTGCTCCTTTCCTCCTGCCTCAGACCACACATCTCCCCAGGTCTCTCTGAATCCCCCTCATTTACCATCTTTTAGTTCAAGTCAATAATCACTTAGGAATTGACTGCTCCTTGCCAAGCACTGTGCTAACCCCCTGGGGATTCAGAGAAAGGTTAAAAAAATAACCTCCCCTGCCCCCCATGCGTTCACAGTCTAATTGGGAGAAAAACATCTCATCAGCTGTGTCCAAACCAGCTCTCTACAGTATGGATGGGAGGCACCTGAGAGGGAAGCCTCTGGCACTTTCCTGACCTGGAAAAGCTTGTTTTCTGAAGGTGAGATTTTAGCTGAGATGTGAAGGAAGCCAGGAGGCTCAGGTGAAGGGAGAGGATGAGAGACAGCCATTGGAAAGGCACAGACAAAGGAAGGTCAAGGATCAGCCAGGAGGCCAGTGCCCCTGATCAGAGAGGAGAAGAGGACCAAAGTGTAAGAGAATGGAAGTTTGAGGCTGCTTTTATGGTGTCTGCTGTCTGCCAGGCACCGTATAATTATTATCTCATTAGATCCTGTTGGGAGGATTTCCTCAGGGTCCTTGCTAGGGACAGCCAGAATAAGGGAGCATAGGTTACAGATAGGCAGTAAACTGCAGTTTATTTATCCACTCAATAGTGTGACACTCTTTAGATAAAAGTATGTGTCTCAGAGTTCCACAGAGGACACAGAGACAGTCTCTCCTCCTGAGCTACATGACTCATACTTTGAAGTCTTGTAGGCAGGTTTACAAAGAAGTTTGGGGGGGAGTGGGTGGAGCCAAGATGGTGGAGTAGAAAGACACACATACGCTAGCTCCGAACCCGCAGCCCATAAAATATCTGTAAAAAATAACTCCCAACAAATTCTTGAGCAGCAGAAGCCACAGAACAATGGAGCAGATGAGATTTCTGTTCCAGAAAGCCTGAAAACCTCTCACAAAAGGTCCTTCCCACTGCGGACCCAGAACCGAGCCCAGCCCTGCCTTGGCCATGCGGCACCGAGAGGAGCAGATATGACCAGGCTTCAGGGACAGAATCTCCAGCAGCTGCGTGGGTCCCTCTACTCCCAGGTGACAAGGGTCGGTGAGAGGGTCTCTTTGGTGGGTCGAGAGGGGAGTGGGGTGCCCTCATAACTCAGGCCCCCTCGGGAGGCAGCAGCGGAGGCGGGAGCAGACCAGGGCTCCCCAAGCAGGCAGGAGCTGGGATCCATTGTTGAAGGTCTCTGCATAAATCCCCTGAGGGAACTGAGCCCATGGGGCGGCCCTGCCCCCACCTGAGCACCTGAACTTGATCTCACACTGAATAGCAGCCCTGCCCCTGGCCAAAGCCCTGAGGCTAGGAAGCAGCATTTGAATCTCAAACCCCAAGCTCTGGCTGGGTGGATCTGGAGGCAAAGTGGCTGTGAGGATAATATTTAGAAGTCAAGTCACTGGCTGGGAAAAATCCCAGAAAAGGGAAAAAAATAAGACTATAGAAGTTTACTTTCTTGGTGAACAGGTATTTCCTCCCTTCCTTTCTGATGACGGAAAACAATGCTTACCATCAGGGAAAGACACAGAAGTTAAGGCTTCTGTATCCCAGCCCACTCAATGGGCTCAGGCCATGGAATAGCTCAAAAAGAATTTTGAAAATCAAGGTAGAGAGGTGGAGGAAAAACTGGGAAGAGAAATGAGAGGCATGCAAGTAAAACATGAAAAAGAAGCAAACACCCTGCTAAAGGAGACCCAAAAAAATGCTGAAGAAAATAACACCTTGAAAAATAGTCTAACTCAATTGGCCAAAGAGGTTCAAAAAGCCAATGAGGGGAAGAATGCTTTCAAAAGCAGAATTAGCCAAATGGAAAAGGAGATTCAAAAGCTCACTGAAGAATACAATTCTTTCAAAATTAGAATAGAACAGATGGAGACCAATGACACTATGAGAAACCAAGAAATCACAAAACAAAACCAAAAGAATGAAAAAAATGGAAAATAATGTGAAATATCTCATGGGAAAAACAACTGACCTGGAAAATAGATCCAGGAGAGAGAATTTAAAAATTATAGGACTATTTGAAAGCCATGATCAAAAAAAGAGCCTAGACATTATCTTTCATGATATTATCAAGGAAAACTGCCCTGAGATTCTAGAACCAGAGGGAAAAAAAAATATTCAAGGAATCCACAGATCACTACCTAAAAGAGATCCAAAAAGAGAAACTCCTAGGAACATTGTGGCCAAATTCCAGAGTTCCCAGGTCAAGGAGAAAACATTGCAAGCAGCTAGAAAGAAGCAATTCAAGTATTGTGGAAATACAATCAGGATAACACAAGATCTAGCAGCTTCTACATTAAGGGATTGAAGGGCATGGAATAGGATATTCCAGAAGTCAAAGGAACTAGGACTAAAACCAAGAATCACCTACCCAGCAAAACTAAGTATAATACTTCAGGGGAAAAATTGGTCTTTCAATGAAATAGAGGACTTTCAAGCATTCTTGATGAAAAGACCAGAGCTGAAAAGAAAATTTGACTTTCAAACACAAGAATGAAGAGAAGCATGAAAAGACAAACAGCAAAGGGAAGTCATAAGGGACGTACTAAAGTTGAACTGTTTACATTCCTACATGGAAAGACAATATTTGTAACTCTTGAAACTTTTCAGTATCTGGGTAGCTGGTGGGATTACACACACACACACACATGCACACGCACATGCACATGCACACACACATAGAGACGGAGTGCACAGAGTGAATTGAAGAGGATGGGATCATATCTTAAAACAATTGAATCAAGTAGTGAGAGAGAAATATATTGGGAGGAGAAAGGGAGAAATGGAATGGGGCAAATTATCTCTCATAAAAGAGGCAAGCAAAAGACTTATTAGTGGAAGGAAAAAGAGGGGAGGTGAGAGAAAAACATGAAGTTTACTCTCATCACATTCCACCAAAGGAAGGAATAAAATGCACACTCATTTTGGTATGAAAACCTATCTTACAATACAGGAAAGTGGGGGATAAGGGGATAAGCAGGGTGGGGGAGATGATGGAAGGGAGGGCATGGGGAGGAGGGAGCAATTTGAGGTGGACACTCATGGGGAGGGACAGGATCAAAAGAGAAAATAGAAGTAATGGGGGATAGGATAGGATGGAAGGAAATACAGTTAGTCTCATACAACACTACTATTATGGAAGTCATTTTCAAAACTACACAGATATGGCCTATATTGACTTGCTTGCCTTCCAAAGGGAAGGGGTGGGGAGGGAGGGAGGAAGAGAAGTTGGAACTCAAAGTTCTAGGAACAATTGTCGTGTACTGTTCTTGCTACTAGGAAATAAGCAATACAGGTAAAGGGGTATAGAAAGTTATCTGGCCCTACAGGACAAAAGAGAAGATGGAGACAAGGGCAGAGAGGGATGATAGAAGAGAGAGCAGATTGGTGATATGGGCAATTAGAATGCTCAGTGTTTTGGGGTTGGGGGAGGGGATAAAAGGTGAGAAAATTTGGAACCCAAGGTTTTGTGAAAATGAATGTTAAAAGTTAAATAAATAAATAAAATAAAATAAAATAAAAAAGAAATTTTGGGTAAGATCAGGCTGGAGAACAGAGGCAGAGAAAGGCATATTTGCATGTGTAGGTATGTGTATGTTTGTGTTTGTGTATATACACTCATACACATACACATTCATATAGACAGATGTAGAGACAGATACATGTGTGTGTATATAAAATTATTTTACTATTAATATTATTATATTAATTAATTTTAAACATATTAACAATTTAATAATATTTTTCACCAATTATACATCCAGACTATTTTCAGCATTTTGTTTTACCAGAATTTGAGTTCCACATTTCTCTTCCTCCTTCATGCCCTCCACTCTTCCTAAAATAGGAAGCCATTTGATATAGGTTGTATAAGTGCTATCATGTAAAACATATTTCCATATTAATCACAGTTGTGAAAGAAAGAACAGATTAAAGGCCAAAAATACAAAAAAAAAAAAGAATAAAGTAAGTGCAAGAAGTATTCTTGGATCTGCACTCAGAGTCCATGAGTCCTTCATCTGCCTGTGGACAGATGAAGTCTGGAGTCCTTTGTAGCTGCCTTAGATCACTGCGTTGCTGAGAAGAGCTGATATTCATCGTTGGAAATCACACAATTTTGCTGACAGTGTGTACAGTGTTTTCCTGGTTCTGCTCATTTTGCTTTGCATCAGTTTATACAAATCTTTCCAGGTTTTTCTGAAAAATGACTGTTCATCATATCTTATTGCATAAAAGTATTCCATTACATTTACATGCCACAGCATGTTCAGCCATTCCCCAGTTGATGGACATCTAAATTCCCAATATTTTGCCAACCACAAAAAGGGGTGCTCTAAAGATTTTGCCATATGCATGTCCTTTTCCTTTTTTTTGATCTCCTTCACTCCTCATCAGAAGTGATTTAGAGCATTTCTTCATTTGCCCATGGATGATTTTGAGTTCTTCACCTGAAAACTGCCTGTTCATATCCTCTGACCATTCACCAACATGGGAATGACTTCTTGTAAATTTGACTCACTTCTCTATGTATTTGAGAAATGAGGTCTTTTTCAAAGACACTTGGCATAAAGATTGTTTTGCACCTTTCTGCTATCGTTGAAAGATATAATTTTAGCAAAAGCAAAAAAAAAAAAAAAATGGGAATTTAGAGTTATAGTTAGAAAAGTCTGTTACAAAGGCCTTAAGCACAGTTACTTATACTAGTCTGAAGAAAACTGTAGCTGCTTGATTAATTAGGTAGCTAAGCAGCATTTACTAAGCCCTTTGTGCCTTCTTAGAATAACAGGACAGGAAGGGAATCCTATGGGTTTTCTCAAAGAGATTGAGAGGGTGTGGCATAAAAGTAACCAGGAAGTTGCAGCCAGGGGATAAGGGTTGGGCTGGTTGAGAGATCTCCCCAGGCAGGATAGTCAGGCCTCTGGGTCAGCACCAACTCAAAGGGTTACTTCTTTCAACCAGGAGGTCTAGCAGGAAGAGGAGTCCAAGGCAGAACTTGCCCAGAAAGGTACAGTATATGGAAAGCAGAAGAAGCCCCAAGAGCCTTAGTGGGTCAACCCTTTTCTGGGAAGGTTCAAGGACCACTCTCTGTCTCAGTCCTGGGACCCAAGGATCATTCTGTTCCTCCATTCAACTCTGATGGCCAGAAACTGAAAACCCTGATTTCCTCTTTGACCCTATTCCTGGTCTCCACCAACTGTAATGTCAGGGCCATGGGAGTCACCCTTCTTCTGCTTTGACCTTGTCCGGGTTTACCAACTTAAACCCCAGGGATCAAATTCTACCTGGGCTAAAATGGAAAATGTTGGTTTCCACTCAGAGCTCCTCCTCCCTCTTCTGTCTATCTACTTCCACTCCCCCTCTTTCATCCTACTATGGGAGTGTATCCATAAAAGCTGGTTGCATCTTGAATTCCTTGCTGACCTAAGGTGATCAAGTGCTCAATGTGTTTCTACATTGACAAAGTATAAATAACTCCTTTTAATTCTCCTTGTCCTGAGTTTTGCCTTTTTAATCAAGGTGAAAGCCTGAATGGAAACTTTACCAGCTCCTAGGTACTTTTCTCAAAGAGTAAATTACCCTACATTTTAAAGCAAAATATACCCAGTTAAATAGAGAACAGTGTGGAAACATCATATCCACCCTCTTACAGCTTGTCACAAATTCACAGCATTCAGATAAAAAGAAAATTACGTTTTCTAATGGTACAATTAATTGCATATCCCTTCAAAAAAATTTTTTTCAAATTAAAAGCGTATATGCAATGGTTCCCCAACTGAGAAAATTTTGGAGCGTAATAACAATGTAAAAGATGTTAGAATGTTAATACACGAAACAAAATCGCCAGTCAAATAACATCAGTTCATCTGATTATCTTAGTCAGAATTATCTTAAATAGGAAAACCACTTTGCCCAATTATGCGTTTGACCTCTAGGTTTGCTACATTCAGGGAGGAGCAAAGGGTCATTCTGATCCAGTTACACTGAATTCTTATTCTTTCAGCTCCCAAACACATTCCTTTAAATGCCAATTTTTTTTTTTATTTTTAGTGTTCTGCAATCACTACCATAAAACTTCGATTTCTTTTCCCCTACCTACCCCACACCTCCCCTCTCCCTCCCCAAGATGGCATACAATTCTGACGAGGTTTGGAGGGTGATGGGGGACCCCAAAATACCGATGGTCGGTCCAGGTCATGCTCGAATGAATTCGACTCAAGCCTTCTTAAAGCCAAAGAAAACAAAGTTTATTAAAGATTCACCTAATTGGGTTGCCTCTTAAGGAGCCTAAGCATTTGTAATGCTTGTACTCACAAGCGGGCCAGACACAATCCCAGCTAGACAGAGTCTGAGCTGGAATGAATCTGAGCGCCTTCATGGAGGCAAGGTGGGACTTAAATACAGAAAAGAGTATAGGAGGGATCTGGGGGGGTGGGGGGGATAGTCTGGTAGTCCAGGGTGATGGGAGGAGGGGTTTAGGAAGGGTCTTGAGGAGAAGTCCAAGGAGGGTCAAAGACTGGGAACACCTGCAGGCTATCAGGAGATAAGACAATGGAGGGTTTGGGTGGGAAGCAGGTAGGGCAATCAAGGGATAACAGACAATGTTCACAGATTTGTCTATGAAAGGCCAGATTCTGTGAGGAGAAGCAAAGAGAGCTCAATTTGAGTATGAAAAGCCAGGTTTAGTGAGGAAATTCCAGGGGAGCTCAAGGAAGTTCCCAGAGTCTGAACCTCATCAGTTCTATATAGGATCTACACATACATTCCTATTAAATACATTTTCACTACAGTCATGTTGTGTAGAACAACTAAAATGAATGGGAGAAATCATATAACAAACCAAAACATAATACACACAAAAAAAATGATCTGCCACATTCTGCGATTGACTTCCATAATTCTTTCTCTGGATGTGGAGGGCATTTTGCCTCAGAAGACCACTGGGAATTTTTTTAGGTCCTTGCACTGCTGTGAAGTTCCAAGTCTACTAGAAAAAACTCTCGCACACTGTCGTCGTTGCTGTGCACAAAGTTCTCCTGGTTCTACTCCTTTCACTCAGCATCAGATCATATAAGTCTTTTCAGGCTTTCCAGGGACAGCTCTACACCCCTAGCCAGCAGGAAAAAGTTTTAGAAACTGAGACCGTCGCCCCTTACCACAAAAGAATTTGGGTCTGCTCTGTTTGAGGGGGCAATGATGAGGTACAAGCCCAAGGCAAGACTTTTTTCCCTTGGATCGGGAGGCCTTTTGTCCCATTAATCTGAAAAAGGCCCCCAGAAAGTCTGGCCTTTGGCGGGGTGGCTCCTTGGATTCCCCTTCCGTTTGTGCCAGAGATGGTGTTCAGACTCTGGAAACCTCTTTGAACTCCCTTTGAAGCTCCCCACCTGGCCTTTGCACATAGGTTCCCCCTGAATCTTGCCACTTAGCCTGGCCTTTCATACTCAGATTTGCAGATAGGATCCCCCCTAATTTTGCCACTTAACCTGGCCTTTCATACTCAAATTTGTAGACAGTTCCTCCTGAATCTTTCACATTCAAATCGATTTCCCTTGGCCTAGTCAGGCCTTCCATTGTCTGTTACCTCTGGATTGCCCCACCTACATCCCATCCAAGCACATCACTAGTCACCCCAGTCTCCTCAAGACCCTCCCTAAAGCCCTCCTCCCATCACTCAAGACTACCAGACCACCCCCCAAATCCCTCCTACACTCTTTTCTGTATTTAAGGTCCATGTTGCCTCCATGAAGGCACTCAGATTCAATCCAGCTCAGGCTCTGCCTAGTTAAGATTCTATCTGGCTGGCTTGTATTCCTCAAGCTGTACAAATGCTTACATTCCTTAAGAGAAAACCGAAGGTGGGGAATCTTTAGTAAACTTTATTTTCTTTGGCTTTAAGAAGACTTGTGTGGAATTCATTCAAGCAGGACCCGGTGTACCCCTCCACCTCATCACTAACACATGCTCTTAAATGCCGAATTCTAAGTCTACTTCACATTAAGGGTGGATCTGCCCTTAGCTGGTCAAATATCCCAAATATCCTGCTGGGATCTGACTTGCAATGAGCCACATTCTAATTCAAACTAGGAGAAAGTACCAATCAAACTGCTGGCATTTGGTGAACAACCTCCATTCTCAAACTAAGCTCCCTTTGGCTGTGAAGCCCTTGCTCACCTGGAAATCTCCAGCTTGCCTCTACCTTGTTCTCCCACTCTCAACGCCTAAAGTCCCGAATCTTTCCTCCAAGAAGAAATAAGGTGTGAGGGTCATGGGGGAGGAGGAGCCCTCAGAGAAGACCAGCCTGGGGTGTGGTGGTCCAGTTGGAACAGGAGCTCTGGGGTGGAGTTTGGAGGCCTGGGGGGAGTCTAGGGCAGAAGAGGGGTCATCCCAGTGGTCTAGGCTGTCCAGGTGTCAGAGGGCAGGTCTTGGAGAGGAGAGTGAGAAAGGATCTTGAGTGCCTGACCTTGAATGTGATTGGAAGAAAGGGCCCTTCCTGGGGGCCTCAGAGGCTGGGAGAAGCCTCCCAAAGTGGGCTGGCTGAAAACCGGAACTTGTGCTGAGATTGTTCTGCATTCTACCCTTGGAATTGAGCTCCCTCTGCCTTATTTCTTCAGATCTTCGATCACACTGTCTTCTCTTGGACCTGAGATCTCTGCCTTGTGGAGGTGATCTCTTTGAGCATAGGTGCCAGGTAGGTCTGAGCCAGCCCCCCACAGACCTGCTGGTTCTTCCTCCCATTGGGTCTCATCCTCCCCCTCTGACCCTGTGGTGAGTCTAGCTGCAGGTCCCCCTGGAGCAATCCTTCCTCCCCAGCCAGGTTTCTGGACAAGCTTCCTCCTGCTATCTCTTTTCCAGACTCCCAATCACTTCTCAGGAATCTGGGGCTACCCCCTGAACACTGCATTTAAGATTTTGTCACCTTTTCACAAAATTCCCCTCAGGGATCCAGGAATCTTGTCCTGAGTAAAACACAAGTGAAAGGCTTGAGTCACCCTGGAAATGCCTCTGTGAAGGCCTGGATCTGCCTCCAAGGACTGGGGCCCCATCATGCCTTTTTTCATTCAGAGATGGAGTGATTGTGTTGCCAATAGAGGAAGGTGAGATTGTTTTGTTTTGTTTTTTAATCTGCCTATTTGGTGGGGTCGAGATTGGCTTTTATAGGGAAAAAAGGTAAAGATGTTATGAAGATTAGGGATAGGTTTGAGGGGTGGCAAAATGCCTGTGGTGATCCTGAGGTATAGGAGAAGGGGTCTGGATGAAGGTTAATAGCCTGGGGTGATTCCAAAGTGACCCACTTTGAAGGGCTGGGCTGGGTGGGGACCACCATGACTTGCAACTGAAGCGATTATTTTGTATGTAGATGGTGGTGTGGAGGAAAGTTCCGGAGCTGGGTTGCCCTTTCAGGTTCCTAGTCCCATAGCTAGTGTTGACCTGAAAACTTGGTTAAAGAAAAGGCAACAGGCTAAATGCATACATTTTATGATTTATTTAATTAATTGATCAATTCCCTATTAAAGAAAACGGTAACATAATGCATTATGGAGCCAGAAATGTTCTGGCTACCAATACAAAGAATTGGGCAGCCTTAAATATGTTTTTAGGACAAAGAAGTGTTCTGTGTCCTTCAGATTTATGATCTCCATGAGTGATTAACTAGACCATTAGAAAGGAATTTCTTAATGGCGTAGGTTGTAAATACAATAAAATAACAGAGTTTAACAAAGTTTCACATAGAAATTACGACCCAAGGTGTCTGTGTTTTCTTTACCATTAACATGCCATAACATAGTCTATGTCTACAAATATTAAGATATGGAAAACGTCCCATTATTCAAGATAGTGTCTTAGGTTAAAGGTCTCTTAAGGAATGTTAAGTCAGCCCTGGCTGGCTTTTGTTGACATAGGAAGAGGCATTCTCTGAGTTTGCTTCAGAGAGAACAAAGAGATTATTCCAAAATTTTATATTAAACATTATCACTAGTCAAAGGGAAGTCTCTGATTCAGGAGCCACTGAGGCTCTGACTGCTCTTATCCCATGTGGGATCCGAAGCCCCTTCTGCCTCTTGGTGATCTGAATGAGAACTGGGGAGAGGAAAAGGCATGGGAGAGGATGGGACCATCTTTTTCAACCTGACCCTACCTCTTGGCTTTATTCTCTCTCCTGAGGGCAGGGCTTCATCCCAAGTAAATCCCCATAGCCTAGCCTCCTGCCCTGGAATCCTCTCTCCCCAGCTCACTCTCCAGAAGTCCAAAGCCAGGCCCAATCTGGGACTGTAGGTGGAGTCAGAAGGAATGGCCCTTGGCAGCTGCAGACCCTCACTCCAGGTGAGTGCACTGTGTCCACGGATTTGACCCCCAAAGAATCAATTTCCATAGATAAAGAGGCTTGTCTGTGAGGCTGGCAATCTCCTTATGGATTGGTTCTTTACCCAAAAAAGCAGGACATTGAAAACAGTACTAATAACACCATCCTCTTCTCTGTCCTTTGAATTAATCCATGGCATATTGGCATCACAATCCCTCATCCCCAGTGGCTGCCCTTCTAAGACCTCTTCACTCATTCCTCTCTGTTCTGTAGGGGTCTTGTCTTTGCTCCTGTATCCATGGCTACCACCCCTATCCCACATGTCCATAGGACTGCTCCCCCCTCCTCACCTTTGCCTCTTTGGCTAAGTTCTCCCTTGCAGACCTGGAAAACAGAATGCTCTGCTTATCCTCCATGGTCTGATCTGCACAAATAGTTCATCTGTCAGTTCCACACTGTCCTGTAGTCAGCATCATCAAGGGCACTGTGAGGGGGCAGTCAGGGGTAACAGGAGTAAATGCTATGCACAGATGCTGAGGTGTTCCTGGCCTCCTGCATACTCTGGTCCTGTTTTTCTGGATAATATGGAAGCCGAAGAAGACAGGTTAAGTTGACTTCGGGCTCACATTCCCATGTTCTAAGACCTTTGCCAGAACTATTTGGACCATGACAAAGAAAAGGAGGCCTTCTTTAGCTGTCACTTAATTAGCATTTGTTAAGGGTCTAGCACTTCCCTTGTTAGAGAGGATATAGGAAAGGACTGAGTTGGGGAACTATTCAAAGTTCTGGGAGTTTTCTTTTCCAAGGGCTGGGAAAGAAAGGGCTGTCCTAAAGGAGACATTCAGTTCTTATCAAACAGGTCTAGGGCTCACAGGTAAAGACCCAGGAGAGTGAATTACTTTCTCCCTCAAATTTACTTTTAACCATCTTCACAACAGCCGTATAGAGTAGTTGCTCTTCTTATTTTTATTTCACAGTTCAGGAAACTGAGGCCAACAGATTCAGTGAGTTACCAGCCAGGGTCACATAACTAGTCAGTGTCTGAGGCTGCATTTGAACTCTGATTTCCCTGATCTTCTCTCTTTCCATAGCTCCATCCACAGTGTGTTTGTGTGCCCAGCTTCCCACAGCTCCTCCAACACTGACTGGTGCTGTTGTCATTGCTGTCACTTTTGCAGAGTGTGAGATGAATTCTCAGTGCTGTGGTTTTCTTTTCTTAGTTTGGAGCATTTATTCATCTAGCTGGGAATACTTGGCAGTTGCTTCTGATAAATGGTTAAATGATCTGAACAAAAAATTATCTATTAGGGAATGGCTATTTGTTATTTTCCAGTTGTTTTAGTCTTGTCTGACTCTTTTTGATACATTGGGGTTTTCTTGGCAGAGATACTGGAGTGTTTCCTCATTTCTTTCTCCAGCACATTTTACATAGGAGTAACTGAGAAAACAGGGGGAAGTGACTTGCCCAGGGTCACATTGCTAGCAAATGTCTGGGGCTAAATTTGCACTCAGATCCTCCTGACTCCAGGCCTGGCTGGCACTCTATCTACTGTGTCTCCTAGCTGCCATTAGCTTTTCGTCTTTTTTGAAGCAATATTTCATTTTTCCCCAATTACATATAAAAATATTTTTATTCCTACATTTTGAGGTCACAGTTTTCTACCTGCCTCCTTCCTCTTACCCCTCCTACATACGGTAAGCAATCCAAAACAGGTTCTACAAATGCAGTCATGTAAAGCATTTTCATATTTGTCATTTCATGGGGGGGGGGAAATGTACGAAAATGAAAGCAGGTGAAAACTAGTATGCTTTACATCTCTATTCTGAATCAGTTCTTTCTATGGAGGTGGGAGAGCATTTTTGATCATGAATCCTTCAGATTGTCTTAGTTTATTATACAGCTGAGAATAGCTAAGTTGTCACTGTTGTTCATCCTACATTATTGCTGTTACTTTATAAAATGTCATCCTGCATCAGTTTTTTCTGCATCAGTTCATTTCACTCTTTCCAGGTTTTTCTGAAATGATCCTGCTTGTCATTTTCTGTAACACAATCGTATTCCATTGCAATCATATACTACCACTTGTAAAGGCATTCCTCAATTCCTGCGCATCTCCTCAATTTCGAATACTTTGCCACCACAGAAAGAATTATTATAAATAACCTCATATGAGTAGGTCCTTTTCTATCTTTTTAAAAAAAGTATTTTGTGGATAGCGAGTTCATAATGTTATTGCTGGGTTAAAAGGCATCCACCTTATATAACATTTTGACTATAGTTCCATGATGGGTGGATCAGTTCACAAATCCAGCAACAGTGTGTTAGTGCCTCAATTTTCTTATTTCCCTGCAATATTTATCATTTCCCTTTTCTGTTTTATTAGTCAGTTTAATAGGTATGAGTTTGGTTTTAATTTGAGAGTTGTTTTAAGTTGCATTTTTCTAATCAGTACTCCTTTAGAGAATTTTTATATGTGATTATAAATAGCTTTGATTTCTTTGTTTGAAAACTGCCTATTGATATCCTTTGACCATTTATCACTTGGTTTGTGATTTGCATTCTTATAAATTTTGACTCAGTACCTTATCTAAATATTTGATATATTTATCAATTTTTTTCCCAGTTGTCAACTTTCCCTGTAATCTTGGTTGTATTCATTTTATTTCTGAAAAAAAACAACCCTTAAATTTAGCACAATCAAAATTATCTGTTTCACATCTATTAATGCATTTTATGATTGAGTTAATTGCATTCATATTTGCGGTTAAAATACCTGTATATATCCCTCCATCTTATTTCCCCTTCTCACTCTCTCTTTCTTTGACCTTTTCCCCTCTCTCCTCACCATTGTTTTGCCTCTGACCAGTGCCTTCTCCAGTTTACCCTTCTATCAGTCTCTCCCCTCCCCACTTATCCAAGTACCTTTCTACATCCCTGTAGGATGAGTTAGATATCTGTACCCATCTCAGCATGTGTGTTATTTCCTCTTTGAGCCAATTTTGATAAGAGAAAGGCTCAAGCCCTCCATTCCCACCTCCCCTGTGTCCCCCTTCACTGTAATAGCTCTTCTTTGCTTCTTTTACGTGAGATAATTCAGCCCCATGTATCTTTCCCTTCCTTCTTCTTGGAGTGTCATTCTCTTTCTCACTCCTTAGTCTTGTTTTCTTGAATGCCACCCCATCACAATTAATGTGTACTGTCAACGTATACTCTGTCTAATTGCCCTAATAGTCATAAAGTTCTTCAGAGTTCCAGGTATCTTCTTCCAATGTCAGAATATAAACAATTTCACCTCATGGAGCCTTTTGTTTTCTCTTTCCTACTTACCTTTGGATGTTTCTCTTGGGTCTTGTATTTCCAGACACAATTTTTGTTCAGCTCTGGTCATTTCTTTAGGAATGCTCAAATATCCTCTATTTATTGAATGTTCATTTTTTCTTTCCCCTGAAGGATTTTATTCACTTTTTATGGGTATGTGATTCTTGGTCACCATCTTAGTTCTTTTGTCCTGCTGAATATCATATTCCATACTCTCTGATTTTTTTTATGTAAAAGTTCCTCATTTTTGTGTTACCCTCACTGTGGCTCCATGACATAATGAATTGCTTCTTTCTGGCTGATTCTGCTCTTTTTTTCCTTGACCTGGGAGCTCTGGAATTTGTCTATAATCTTCCTGGGAGTTCTCATTTCACGTCTTTTTTAGGAGGTGATTGGTGGATTCTTTCAATTTGTGTTTTGCCCTTTGGTTCTTAAGATATCAGGTCTGTGCCAAGAAAATACCACATGGGGTCATGGAGGGTCAGACATGACTGAAGCAACTGACAGCAACAGTGACATCCGTATAGAATGTATTGTAGAGTGTTATATGAGATGTTGGTCTAGTCCTAATATCCTTCCTGACTGCTTTCTACTTTTCTCAGCACTTTTTTTTTTAACCAAATAAGGAGTTTTACCTTCATCAGTCTATTTTTCACTTTACCAAACATGGAGTTACTGAGTTCTAATGATTCTGAGTCTCCCTTGTTTAATCTGTTCCATTCCTCTCTTTTTGTCTCTTCTCTCAATACCACATGGTGTTGATGACTGGAGCTGTATAATATAGTTTGGTGTCTGGAAGTGCTCTTCCTTCCATATTCTTACTTCTTTTCATCACCCCCTTTGATATTATAGTAGTTCTTTTATTTTTCCAAATAAATGTTGTTATTTTATTCAGTCCTGTGAAATATGTCCTTCATAATTTTGTTGTTATCATTACTGATATTTTTCAGCCATGTCCAAGTCTTCGTGTCCCCATTTGAGGTTTTCCTGGGAATGAAGCTGCAGTGGTTTTTACTTCTTCAGCTCATTTTTCAGATGAGGAAACTGAGGCAAACAGAATTAAATGACCTGCCTGGATCACATAGCTAGTAAGAGCCTGAAGCTGAATTATTACAGAATGAAAGCCTATATTGGTAATTTCTTCCCTTTTATGTATATTTGCAGTGTCTTTCTTCTCTAGTCCACAGTTATTTTTTGCAAGAATTCCAATGGGTGCAAAGAAACAAATAATGTCTTCAGTTCTGATTTTCTTTTTAAAGATATTTGACAGCTTTTTTTATCATTGAACATCATTGTCCCTCACTGCTAAGTTGTTTGCAGAATAAATCTCCCTGGGCTGCATACTGAGCTTCACTGCTCTCTAGAACACATTGTTCCATTCCCTCCTCATATCTAATGGGTTTGGAATAGTCTTGCTTATTTCATTTTTGTTTTCATTGCATTTGAAAGTTTTTCTCCTGATGACTCTTAGGAGTCGCTTAGCCTCAAAGACCCAGCAGTATCACAGAAGATGACAACACACACACACACACACACACACACACACACACACACAAATGCACAAATGATAACCATTTTAGAGTGAGGTGAAGGTGCCCCAGTTCAGGGGCTCAGAGCTCAGTCCCAGAAATGTTGAGCTAGGTGAGAAATGAAATATCTGAATTGGGCTTTCTACTTCAATAGAGGTTTGGAGTTCATAATCCCCATCCTGTGGTAGGGAGAGATGAATGTGGAAGACTTGCAAAGGACAGAGGGTTTGAAGAACTTTTGTTGGGTGTTAGTTAGACAATCAGGGATCAGTTATTGATAAATAAGAGGGCTGTCTTCCTGAAGGGAAAGCCATATGGTGAATACTCTGCAGTGAAGAAGAGTAACTCTAGAGACCCTAGTGAAAAACAAGGATTATAAACTCTTGGGAATCTCAAAGACCAATAAACACCTTAATTGTTCCAAAGAAAAATAATAAAGGAAGTAAAAGGTTATATCTAGGTTAAAAATAGACCATGAGTCAGGTGTTTTAAAGAAGAAAACACAATAATAAAATATAAAGGATAATTTTGATGGAGAACTATTCCCAAATGTCAGAATCTGTGATAAATTGAATCATATCTTTATATGGAAATTTAAGGCCAACAAATTCCAAACATGTTGACCAAGCATTCACTGTGCATGAATAAGATTGGAAATAAAAAGAACTGTTCCCAAGTATCTAGGCATTATCAGATTTGGCTCATCTCTTCTGTATATGGTCTGTCCTTTTGGCTTTTGTCCTCTCAAGTTTCCAGAGTTTTAGAGGTGTGTTTAAATCCTTTATTTCTTTTGAGAAATTCACAGGAAACTGAATATCTTTCTGATGAATTAGTTGAAATGCAAACTATAACAATTAAGTTTTGATTTTTTTACATGTATGATGGAACCCTCCTCAATTACTTTTAGTTCTATGCAAGTAAATAGCAGCATATGAGTCTATTCTTTGATGTTTGTGGTAATTTGTCCTGACAGTAAGAAGAAAATATGGGTTTACCAAATGGATGAGGTAATCAAGGGAATCAATAAAAAGAAAAATGAAGAAGGTGTTCTAATCATACCAGGTTTCATACTGTATTATAAAGCCATAATTATCAAAACAATGTGGTACTAGCTAAAAATAAGTGATGGATCGATGGAATACATTAAGTATAAAGCATCTTATATTACACGACCCCGCTAACCTGGTATATGATTAACCCAAACATCCAAGAGTTTGGGGAAAAAGAACCTCCATATTTCAAAAAACTGCTGGAAAAATGGGAAAACACCATAGAAGAAACTAGGTATAGACCCACATCGCACACTGTATACCAAAATAAGGATGCATGATTTACACGTGAAAGGTAATACCATAAGAAATTGGGAGACCATGGAATCATGTATCCCACATACAGGTAAGTGAAGAATTTATGACCATACAAGTTCTAGAGAATAATACAAAATATAAAATCCATGATTTTGTTCATATAAAATTAAAAAGTTTTAGCACAAATAAAACCGATGCAACAGAAATTATAAGGAAAGCACAGAACCATTTTTTTTTCAGCAAGTATCCCTGATAAAGGCTTCATTTCATAAACATATAGATAACTGATCCTAATTCATAAAAATATAAGTCATTTCCCAATTGATAAATGCTTAAAGGAGATGAACAGGCAGTTTTGAGAATATTCAATCAAAGCTATCTGTAATCATGAAACCAATTCTCTGAATTTGTGTTAGAGACATGCTAAGTTATAACAGCTCTAAGGTACCAACTCATACCTATCAGATTGGCTAATATGATGAAAATGGAAAATGAGGGAGGTTGGAGGAGACGTGGAAAAACTGGGACACTAATGCTCTGTTGGTGGAGTTATGAACTGATCCAGCTGTTGTGGAGAACAATTTGGAACTGTGCCCAAAGAATTATAAAACTGTGCATACCCTTTGATCCAATGACACCACTGTTAGGTTTATAGCTCAAAGACATCAAAATAATGAGGGAAGGACCCATATGTAACAAAAATATTTTCAGCAGCTCTTATTGTGTTGGCTAGGAATGGGAAAACTGAAGAGATGTCCATCAATTGGAGAATGGCTAAAAAATCTCTGGTATATGATTGTAATGGTGTATTATTGTGCTATAAGAAATGATAAGGAGGATGATTTCAGATAAACCTAGGCTTAAATGTACTGATGCAAAATGAAGTGAAGAGAAGCGGTAGAACATTATATACAGTAAGAGCAATATGGTTCAGTGAAGAACTGAATAACTTAACTATTCTCAGCAATACAATGATCCAAGAAAATGCTCAAAGGACCAATGCCAAAATCTACTATCTGCCTCCAGAGAAAGAACTGATATTATTCCATACAGGCTGGAGCATGCTATTTGTCACCTTTTTTTCTTACATTCTTTTTCTTTTTTTCCAAGTCTTTTTGTACAAAGTAACTAATACTTAAAGTTTCATATACTTGCACATGTATAACGTATATCTGGTTGCTTACTATCTAAATTATCGGGGAAGGAATAGAGGAAAAGAGGGATAGAATTTGGAACTCAAAACTTAAAAAAAAAACCAAACATTAAAAAAATGTAGGGGGAAATAATTTTTCAGAAAATGTAAAAAAAACCCCCAAAAACTAGAGGTTCTCCACCATTCAGCATGGCACAATCCACTGACTGCAGCAAATGGGGAAATTGTGGATCTTCTTTAAATCCCATTTGAGTTGTCTTAAGGAGACTCTGAAGGTCATCTGGCATAGTACTGAACACTGAGGTCCTTTCTTAAGTTAGATTGTCAGCCATTCACTTTCTACTGCAGAGAGCACAACTGTGTTGGACTGGCCATGTTGAAATGCCAAAAGTATTTGCCTAAAAGAATATTTATGGAGAACACATGCAAAGAAGGCCCTGACAGTGTGGTCAGAAGACATAATATAAGGACATTCCCAAGGTGTCTCTGAAGAATTTTGTAATCAATGGTGAGAAGTGGAAGACACTGAAAAAGGACCACCCAGCACAGCTTATCAACATCAAAGAACATGCTGTGCTGTGCAAGTAAAGCAGAATTGCAGTATTTCAAAACAGTGAGGCATGCAAATTAAGAGGCATCTCCACCCCAAATATTAACGTGGACTATTTGTTCCCAATCAGTGGTAGAGCCTTTCAGCTTCTATTAGTCTGATCTTCCATGGTCAAACACATTCTGCTTTAACCCTTACATACTGATGTCCTTTTGGTCTGCTTTGAATGCAAAGAACAACACAAATGAACAACTCTGTAACTAAATAGTTTAATAATGAAATGATATATTATTGACAGATGAAAGCAATCACAAACAGAAGGCATGAGATGTTTTGTCCATGAAAGGTTATACCCAGGGCAGCTTCAAGACTCAAAGTAATAACAGATAATTCTCCTTCACTTGGAAGTCTCATCTCAGTTGAGTCCAGATTGTCATTAGTATATCTTATCCTTTTCATGGTTTATCTAGATAACATGTTGTTTTGGGTTGTCAGGAAATTAACTAGATATTTTTTCTTCTCTTTTCTGTAATCAAACATTCTGCCCCTCACAGTCCAGAATTCATTGTAGTTGCCAGCTTCTCACAAATCTGACATGATATTATATATAACATTGCCTTTATCAGTTCAAATAAGGAAGAAATTTCACACATCTCTTTCTTCTCTTGAGATCCTTCAAAGTCACAGATAAAATGCACACATTGTCCCACATTCCCTAGAAACATTCCAGAGTAAAACATTCCTCAACTTTATTCCAACTGATCATATCAAATACTTTTCTCAATTTTTCAGTGAACTTTTAATGACTATGGATTTAAGTGTTGCCTCTAACTCAGAAGGATTTGACTTTTAGTCGGTCCCCTTTTTGGGCTTCAGTTTCCTCTTCTCACCTGATGAGGGTTAGACTGCCTGAATTCTGGAGTCTTTTTCAGGTCTAAATCTTGTGACTCTTGATGGTTTAGGAGCTGGTGACATTCCAGGATGTGTCTGTGGACTTCACCCCAGAGGAATGGGACCTCTTATACAATCCTCAGAAGGAGTTTTACAAGGAGGTCATGCTGGAGAATGCCCACAACCTGATCTCCTTGGGTAAGGACATTTCCCCTGGCCACTCTCAGTCTGCTACCAAAGGGAATATCTTTCTTTGTTCTTCAGTGTACTGACTTTGGAGCATTTATCAATTACTAGAAAGGGAAATGGTCTGATATTATGTTTCTGAGATACACTATCCTGCATGATTTTCCTCTAAGGTTCATAACTTGTGTGAAGATAACATATGTTTTCTTGCTCCTGTTGCTGTCTCATGCCAATTCTAGGTAGCTTGAGGTCAAAGATCAGATCAGCGTTGAAGCATCTCAGATGTAGAGCTTATCCTTTGGATTATTTAGCCCAACCTCTCTCTGGACTTTAATTTTGTCTGCCAAATATCAGAAAAGTGCTCAGTCTACTTTTCTTTGTACCCTCTTCCTCTTTGGGATGGGCCAATTATTTAGGATATCCTTCTCTTTGAGAAGCATCAATTTGTAACTCCCAGTTTCTGGTTGTGCCTAGTGTCACACATTTGTCCTTAATCTTCCTTTAAATTGCCTCCACTGCCCAGTATAGGTGGTGGGAAAGGACAGAGACCAATAAGCCTTCCTATTCACCTGCTGTTCCTCAGCTGAGGGGTTTAGTCCTTTCTTTACACTATTATATTATTGGCTGATACTGTTATCCACATCTGGCATTTGAGAAAACTGAAGCAAACAGAGATTAAGTGACTTTTCCAGAGACCCACAGTTAGTAACTGTCTGAGGCTGGATTTAAACCCTGATATTCCTCACTCTAGTCCCAGGCCTCTCTCCACTATACTACAACCTGCCTCTAATTTCTAGATAATGGAAATTCTGCAGTGGGTCCATCCTCCTATGAGGAAGGTGCACAGTGATCAAATTTTCTGATTCCCCCTTGGCTCCATGATCTTCTCCCCCACCTTTCCCCAAAGTCCTCAAAAATAAATGCTATGAAACCATGCTTAAGGACTTCTGGGAACCATCCTGTGCTCTTTGCTCTCATGCCCCCTACACATGATAGGAATAGGAGACTGGCCAAGAACTTGAATTTCATTATCTAAGATTCATTGACTTCCCCAAAAGGAGAATCTCACCATGAAAGTCAATAACTCCTTGAAGGAACAGTAACAAGGTTTGTATAGGTTTCATGGTTGGGTAGGAGACAAAAACAAAGGTGATCCATGAAGCTCTAATTTGCTGGAGCTCAATGCTGATCTGGTGCATCCTTTTTTGGTTACTTGAATTACAGCCATTCATGGAAGACTTGTACAGGAAAACCATGGTGTGCACTTCTGTAGAAAAGAGAGAGAGCAGAAGGCTGTAATCTGCCCACTGTCTGGATCTTGGGGAAATCTGTTTAGCATTTTTGAGGATTTTGTTCCATCCTCTTCCATACAGCATCCCCTCACCATACCTCTACATTGAAAGATGATGTGCTGGGAATTGTGGTAAAATTAAACCTCTTTTTCTGTTTGGTCCCAATTCCCAATCTGGGAAAGGATTATACTGCCAGTTTCTCAGAGGGCAGAGCAATCAAGGACACATAGGTAGGTTAACAGAAGACCTGAAACATCCCCCATTGACTTAATTAATGGCTCTCTACAACCTTATCATCTCATAAGCACACCACAACAGCTGTGACATGGACAGAAAGGATGTTAGTACTGCACATCTGTATAACCGCTGGATGTATGACAAGCAAAACATTGATTTCCAGGATCTGATTGGATGTAGATTCTCTTAATGGTTCTCAGGGGCAGTTAATGGGACCAAGTGACTGGGACCATTTGGGTCATCCAACCAGAAAAAAAAAGATGGGTCATTTTTTAGGGTGGAAATGGGTACATCCAAGTACCCTCTTTCTAGAAAAATCCTCATAAAGACAAAAGTCCTCATAAAGACGTAAAGTGTGTAATTCCCATGTAACACTCCCATGGACTGTTGTGGGGATGATGGGAAGATTTCCTCTCTTCTCAATCTCAGCATTCTTGGGAGGGAGTCTTTTGGAAATGTTTTAGGTTCTTGCATTGCCGTGAAGGACTAAGTCTATCAGAAAGAGCTGATACTGTTACACACACACACACACACACACACACACACACACACACACACACACCAGTTGAAGTAACAAGAAACTGGTGGCTGTTACTGTGTATAAAGTTCTCCTGGTTTGACTCATTTCAGTCAACATCAGTTCATACAAGTCTTTCCAGGTTTTTCAGAAGTCTGATTGTTCATCATTACTTATGGCACAATAATATACCATTACATTCATATACCAAACTTGCTCAGTCATTACCCAATTGATGGGTGTTCTCTCTATTTCTAGTTCTTGGCCACTACAAAAAGAGCTGCCATAAATATTTTTGCACATGTGGGATGTTTTCCATTTTGATGATCTCTTTACGATACAGCCCTGGAAAAGATATTGCTGGGTGAAAGGGTGTGCGCATTTTTGTAGCCCTTTGGACATGGTTCCAACTTGCTCTCCAGAATGGTTGGATCAGCTCACAGCTCCAGCAACAATGAACTGGTCTTCCAACTGTGCCACATCTTCATCATTTCTCCAACAACTTCCTGTTTTGTCATGTTAGCCAACCTGATAGTTGTGGTGTTGTACCTCAGAGTTGTTTTGATTTGCATCTCTCTAATCAATAGTGATTTAGAACATTTTTTTCATATGACTATAGATAGGTTTAATTTCTTCCTCTAAAAACTGCCAGTTCATATCCTTTGACCATTTGTCAATTGGAGAATGATTTGTATTGTTGTAAATTTAACTCAGTTCTCTATATATTTTAGAAATGAGGCCTTTGTCACACACACTAGTTGCAAAGGTTCTTTCCCAATTTTCTGTTGGTCTCCTAATCTTGGTTGCATTGGCTTTGTTTGTGCAAAAACTTTTCAGTTTAATGTAATCAAAAATTACCCATTTTTGTTTGATAACGTTCACCATCTCTTGTTTGGTCATAAATTTCTCCATTCTCCTTAAATCTGACAAATAAACTATCCCTTGCTCACCTAATGTATTTATAGTGCCACCCTTTATACCCAGATCGTGTACCCATTTAGACTTTATTCTTGTATGTGGTATCAGGTGTTGATCTATGCCCAGTTTGCACCACACTGTTATCCAGTTTTCCCAGCAGATTTTGTCAGACAGTGAGTCCTTATCCCAGAAGCTGTGGTCCTTGGGTTTATCAAATAATAAACTGCTGTAGTCATTGTCTACTATGTCCTGTGTACCTCACCTATTCCATTGGTCTAGCCCCTCTACTTCTTAGCCAGTACCAAGTGGCTTTGATGATTGCTGTTTTATAATACAATTTGAAATCTGGTGTGACTAGGCCACCTGGGCTAGCATTTCTTTTCATCAATTCCCTTGATATTCTAGACCTTATATTGTTCCAGATGAATTTTGATATTATTATTTCTAGCTCTAGAAAATAATTTTCTGGTACTTTGATTGGTATGGCACTGAATAAATGAATGAATTTAGGTAGAATTGTCATTTTTATTACATTAGCTCAGCGTACCCATGAGCAACTGATGTTTTTTCAATTACTTAGATCTGATTTTATTTGTACAAAACCTGTTTTGTAATTGTGTTCATACAGTTCCTGGATTTCTTTTGGCAGTTGTTTTTAAAAAACAGTATAGACAGTCCCCACCCTCCTGGACCTTGTCTGGCAAGAGGCAGTGGTGGGCAGGGAGGGGTTTAAAGAGTGAAAAAGTTACTGTGTTGGAGGGTGGAGCTTGAGGCATAGACTGACCTTCATCCTCCAGGTACAAGAGCAGAGTAGGAAATCACCTTGTTTCCTGTTACTTCAACTGGTGTGTGTGTGTGTGTGCGTGTGCGTGTGTGCGTGCGTGTGTGTGTCTGTGTGCGTGTGTGTGCGTGTGTGTGTGTGTGTGTGTGTGTGTGTGTGCTCATATATCTGCTTGGTTTGGTGGTAAAGCTTACTTCTAATCTGAGAATTAATAGCTTTTTAAGGAGCTTTTCAAGGGAACGCAGGGATTCTAAGAGGGGGATGGCATTCTTTTTTTTTTAATATGGATTTTATTTATTTTTAGTGTTCTACAATCACTACCATATAATTTAGATTTTTCCCCCTCCCTCCCCGCTCCTTCCCCAAGAAGGCATACAGTTTTGTGTAGGATCTACACATACAACTCTATTAAATACATCTTCACTATAGTCATGCTGTGTAGAAGAATTATAATGAATGAGAAAAATCATAAAACAAACCAAAATGTGATACATATACAAAAAAAATGATCTCCTATATTCTGTGATTGAATTCCATAGTTCTTTCCCTGGATGTGGAAAGCACTTTGCCTTAGAAGACCATTGGGAATTTTTTTAAGTCCTTGCATTGCTAATAATTTCCAAGTCTACCAGAAAAACTCACACACTGTGGTCATTGCTGTGCACAAAGTTCTCCTGGTTCTACTCCTTTCACTCAACATCAGATCATATAAGTCTTTCCAGGCCTCTCTGAAGTCCTCCTGTTCATCAATTTTCATAGCACAATAGTATTCCATTACATTCATATACCATAATTTATTCAGCCATTCCCCAATTGATGGGCATCCTCTTGATTTCCAGTTTTTGACCACCACAAAGAGTGCTGCTATAAATATTTTTGTACATGTGAGACCCTTCCCCATTTTTATGATCTCTTGGGGATAGAGTCCTAGAAGTACTATTGCTGGGTCAAAGGGTATGCACATTTTTGTAGCCCTTTGGGCATACTTCCAAATTGCTCTCCAGAATGGTTGGATCAGCTCACAGCTCCACCAACAATGAATTAGTGTTCCAACTCTCCCACATTCTCTCCAGTATTGATCATTTTCCTGTTCTGTCATGCTTGCCCATCTGATAGGTGTGATGTGGTACCTCAGAGTTGTTTTCATTTGCATCTCTCTAATCAAAAGTGATTTAAAGCATTTTTTCATATGGTTATAAATATCTTTAGTTTCTTCCTCTGAGAATTGCCTGTTCATGTCTTTTCACCATTTATCACTTGACGAATGACTTGTATTTTTTTACCTTTGACTCAATTCTTTATATATTCTAGAAATGAGGCCTTTATCACATACATTAGCTGTAAAAATTCTTTCCCAATTTTCCACAGTCCTCCAAAATTTGGTTGTATTGGATTTGGTTGTGCAAAAACTTTTCAGTTTAATGTAATCAAAATTATCCATCTTGCACTTGATAATGCTTTCTATCTCTTCTTTAGTCAAAAATTCTTCCCTTCTCCATAAATCTGATCAACACACTATGTCTTGCTCCACCAATTTGTCCATAGTATCAATCTTTATACCTAGATCGTGTACCCATTTGGATTTGATTCTTGTGTATGGTGTCAGGCATGGGTCTATGCCTAGTTTCCACCACACTGTTATCCAATTTTCCCAGCAATTTTTGTTGAACAGTGAGTTCTTATCCCAGAAGCTGGGGTCCTGGGGTTTATCAAACAGTGGATTGCTATATTCACTGTCTACTGCATCTTGAGTATGTAGCCTATTCCACTTGTCTACCCTTCTGTTTCTTATCCAGTATCAAGTGGTTTTGATAATTGCTGCTTTATAATACAATTTGAGATCTGGTAATGCTAGACCACCTGAGGGATGGCATTCCAAGCATGGGAACAACCATGCAGGCCCTTCCTACCTCCACCAGGCAGAATCTCCAGCTTCCTTTGAAACCCAGCTGTTGGGGGTGTAAGCTCAGTTTCATGTGGACAGTCTCGGGCAGGTAAAAGTGAGGACTTTTAACCTCAGAGTTCTCATGAGGCCCCCCAGGGAATAGCTGGGAATTGAGGCATGAGACACAGGCTATCTCCTGCATCTCCGCCTCTTCTCCGTGGGATACGTGCTGGGGAGAGCATCCCACCCTTGAGATTGGCCCGGGCTCTGAGCACACCTATTGTTGACTAAGCTAAAGGCTGAGATCACGCACGGTTTTCACGTGCAAACTATGTGGCCGGGACAGCTTAAGTAAGGTCAGGAAAGCCTGAAGGTGCTCTTTGCGCTGAAGGGCCCTTAGAGGGCAGAGGGTCCCTCCCTTCTCCCACTCCCATTCTCTTGCTGTACGATCTTTGCCTCCTTGGGAGGAGGAGGAGGATTCCTCTCTCCTGAGGAAGAATTCACCCTGCACATGTAACCAAGACCCTGAATAAAGCCTAACCCTTGTTCGACTCTGGGAAGTCTTTTCTCTCAATACGTTTATCCGGTTTGGCCAACAGAAGACCTGGACGACAGGTAAGGTAAGACTCGGGTAGCCCTTCGGCCTCTAGGCTGAACACCCAGCTCCAGCTCTATTGCATTGCTTACACCCCTGCTGCCCCTCCATCAGTACAGTGTGACTTCAAATGAGATAATATTTATATGGCTCCTGGCATATAACAGACACCATAAAACAAGCCCCTTAACCTCCATTCTCTTACACTTTGGTCCTCTTCTCCTCTCTGACCAGGGACACTGGCCTAGTGGCTGATCCTTGACTTTCCTTTGTCTGTGCCTTTCCAGTGGCTATCTCTCATCCTCTTCTTTCACCTGAGCATCCTGGCTTCCTTCACATCTCAGCTAAAATCTCATCTTCTGAAAACAAGCTTTTCCAGGTTAGGAAAGTATCAGAGCCTTCCTTCTCAGGTGCCACCCATCCATGCTGTAGAGAGCTGATTTGGACACAGCTGATGAGATGTTTTCCCCAATTAGACTGTGACCTCATGGAGGGCGGGGGCTGTTATTTTTTTAAACTTTCTCTGCATCTCCAGTAGGTTAGCACAATGCTTGGAACAGAGCAGCCACTTCCTAAATGCTTATTGACTTGAGCTAAGATGTGGTAAATGAGAGGAATTCAGAGAGACTTGGGAAGATATGTGTGATCTGAGGCAGGACAATTTCTGCTCTGCTGACAGCACTGCAAAAGTCAACCTGTGTCTAACAAGATGAATCTCTCTTGGCTGTCTTGGATTCCATCTTTGCTGATGCTGGTCTGCTCTGTGGATGAACTTCCCTGCCCTGGGAAGAGCATTTCTGGTTCCTAGAGGCCATTCTCTCTGGCTCCAAACTTTGGTCCTCTGCAGACTGAACTGGCAAGGTACAAGACAAGGAAGGCAGAGGATGGAGACTTATAATTTATACCTTTTTTTTCTTAGGGTGGATGCTGACCTGCTCCACATCATAGAAGGTGAGGTCTCACAGGAGTTACTTTGCCTTGCCCTCAGAGGAGAGACCCCTACTAACATCTGAGGACAGCAGGGAGGGTCAGGCTTGAAAGACACCTTGGGCTGGGCAGGAACAGCACTTGCCACACACTCTCACTCCTTCCCTTAGGCCTTAAACCCCTCCTCCATACTCCCACAGAGACCCAAGATACAGAAGGGGCTTGAGATGGGATGAGACTTATCAGAACCACTGTGACTGCAGACCAGGAGCTCTGCCTCCATCAGATACTGTGGGTTAGATATGTGGGTCAGGCTATTATGACCCAAAGACAAAACAAGAGATGGCACCCTAGGTAATTTGGGATATGGCAGGGAGCCTGGACAAGTAGCAGGGCCCACCTTGGGAGCCTGGAGGACCTGGAGGAAAGCCTGCTCCTGGCAAAGCTGGAGGATACACTCACCAAGAGGTCAGAGGGGGAAGAAAAGGTCCAATGCAAATGGTAGCCAGCAGAAGTGAGGGGTGGGGAGGAGGTCTTTGTTCAGACCTACCTGGCATCAGCCTCTGCTGAGATGGCTCCCAGAAGGCACAGATCTCTCAGTTTCTAGTGCTTCTGCTTCCAACCAACCTCCTCAGGGTAGGTCAGCTTAAACCCAATAATCTCATTCTACCCTTCCCTCTACCTACTAGAATGACCACTCTTCTTTGTTCTCCTCTGAGGCTTTCAATCTTCACCCCAGGGAAAGAATCAACCACCAACCTAATCATCTTAGAGAGATCCCCATAGCCATTGCTCTACCACCTCTCTTCCTCCATCCCTTACTCTGCTCTGAAACTCCTCACCAGAATCTCCTGGTCTTCCTGCTCTCCCCCGCCACACTCATCTTCTTCTCCACAATATGTCCATCCTATTTTTCTCCTGGTTCTCTCATCCATTTCCTTCCCTCTATCCCCTTTTCCTTCTGCCCCCACTTTCTTCTCTACAGCCTGATATCCAAACTTGCCCCCTCCCACTTAAATCTCCAAACTGAAGTCATTTACCACCTTGGCCCATCTCCATTCTTGACCTTCCAGACTCCAATCATAACAATGAGGGGGCATTTCCCTCTGTCCTGTTTTCATTTCTCAAGAGATGTTCTCTTTTTATGAGACAGCTGGATCTCAATGAGAGCTGAGGACACCTGAGTCCCAAGGCATATGTAATAGTACATGTTATAAACTTTCTCTACCCACTTCTATAAACCTTTGCATCTGCCTCCAAGTCTAGAGGTTTGGCTGTCACCTGATTAAGCAACAGAAATTCATCTACTCGGAGGTCCCACTGTTTCCCTCTTCACCCCTCAAACCCCAGGTTCTAATGGAAGGGGAGATGTGCAGAAAGCAGGACATGTTGGTTCTGGGGCAGAAGGAGAGCAGGAAATTAGAGAAGAGTCCAGAGAAGGACCAAATGTAGGTTGGGGGTGGGGGGAGCTCAGTACCTCAGCACAGAATCCTTAATGATCCTTCTGACTTAGTTTTGAGCAGAAGTAAAGACAGTCTCCACCCTCCTGTTCTTTATCTAGCCTGAGGCATAGGTACAGGAGCAGAGTAGGAAATCACCTTGGTTCTTGTTACCTCACCTGGGTGTGTGTGTGTGTGTGTGTGTGTGTGTTTATATATCTGCTTGTCTTGGGGGCAAAGCTTACTGTTCAGCTGAGAATTCAGAGTTTTTTAAGGGTTTTTCAAGGGAACTTGGGGCTTCTAAGAGAGGATGGCATTGTAACAATGGGAACAGTCATGCAGGCCCTCCCCAGCTTCACCAGGCAGAATCCCCAGTTTCCTTTGAAGCCCAGTTCAGGCTCCATCCCACTGGAGGCCTGTGCTGCTCCTCCCATAGTTGACTGACCTGGGGGAACCCTCTCCTCCCCAGAGCTTAGGGGCTGAGCAGCCTGGGGAGGCTTGTTTTCAGGGTTGCAGCACTGTGGGAGAACAACATCATTACATTTCCAGGAGAAGTAGTCAGCAGCATCTTCAGCACCCACTGCACTGATGGTGAGAGTGATATCTGTCCCAGCCCCACTGTCACTGAACCATGCAGGGACCCCAGAATGGAGGTAAGAAGCTTCAGAGATCAGAAGTTTGGGTGATTGCCATGGTTCCAGCTGGTATCACGTTTTTCACTTGTCAGTGTTGGAATTGGCTCTGCCCTAAAGGGGATTCTCTCCTGTCAACACAGACAGCAAGGCTGGAGGCTGAGTCATTACATTTAATACATGCTTTTTCCATCCATTCATAATAAAATCCACTTTACCACTATTCCTGGTGTCCATCTCTGCCCCAATACCCCCACTTACTATCTCAAAGTTTTCCAAACCAAAGTCCTCTTTGTGGGTCACTAGTCACCATAAGTGCTGCCTCCACATATCAGAGTGGAAGTTTGTTAAGGGCATGATCTGTCTGTGTATCTGAATTTCTATTTCTAAATCTTTGCAGTGTTTGGCACACAGTAAAGGCATTAATCAAGGCAGCTAGGTGGCACAGAGGATAGACCACTGGGCCTGGAATCAGGAAGAGCTCAGTTCAAACTTCACTTCAGTACTTACTAACTTTGGTGACTCTGGGCAAGTCACTTTACCTTGTTTGCTTCAGTTTCCTTATCTGTAAAATGAGCTGGAGAAAGATATGACAAACCACTCCAGTCTCTTTGCCAGGAAGATTCAGAGATTAATTGACATGCCAAATTTCACAAGGGTAACATCTGAGTCTGGATTTGAATTCTGGTCTTCCTGACTCTGAGTCCAGTACACTTTCTTCTATGCTACCTAACTGCCAGTTATGATAGCTATTTTCAGTGGGCTTTCAAGTGAAATAGGAACTAGACTTGTTCCTCTCCTGTAAGGCAGAACTAGGAACAGAGGATTTAAATGGATAAGAAGACAATTTAGGCTTCATTCCAGGAAAAAATTCCAGCAATTAGATCAAAAGTGGAATGGAATTGGAAGCACTGAGTTCTTCAATGCCTTTTTTAAGCTGAGTCTTGATGATCATTTATTTGACAATTATAAAAACAAAAAAGTTCATGTTTGAGAATGGATTCCAAAAAACTAGTCTTTGAGGTCCTTTTCCAATCTGAAACTCTTGCATTCTGTGAAATATTTGAAGACATCTATTATGTCCTCTGTTCTTACACCTCCTATTCGCTAGGCTAAAGTTACTCAATTACAAAAAAAAAGGCACTTAACCTCTCTATGCATCAGTTTCCGCATCTCCAAATAAGGGCACCCTGTGCTGTGGCCTCAAAGTTCCCTTCTAGCTCTATAACTAGGATCCTGTGGTCCTGTTCATATCATAATTGTTTTAATTGATTTTTGTCATTCAGTGTCTAGGATTCTCTAAGTAAGCTATCTTATCCTCAACAAAGAAAATTTTGCCTACATTTCCCCTGTTTTTTCCCTCAGTTTTCTTGTCTGATTGCTATAACTAGAGTTTCTAAAAGTATGTCAAGTTAAAGCCATGATAATGGACATCCTTGCTTTTCTTCAGTGTTTACTGGAAATGTTTTTAGTGTTTCTCCTTTACATACAATGTTAGCTCTTGATTTTGAGATAACCCATCATTTCAGCAAGTAGAACGAGAGTCCTTTGTGGTCCTGGACTGTTTCTATCATCTCATGTTGCTTCTTGAGCAATGGAGTAAATGATGGTAAGAGGTTCTACCAGGAGTCCTGTCTGGAACTTAGAACAGCAGCTGCAATGAGTTTAGGGCTCTGGTGAGAGTAGCTATTCCCCTGGACTCAGGGTTGAAGGATATGGGGAGATGTTTGTTCAGGGATGGAGTACTGTAGGGGAGACCAATGAGTTTCTTGCTGGCAGTAAGAGATAGCTAAATCCTTAGGCTCCAGCCTGCTGATTGTGTGGGTGAAATCTGTCTCAGGCCCATAGCTACTATTGAGAAGGAACCCCAGAGAATAGATTGGAGACTTCATAAATCAGTGACTTAACTGTGTGTCCTGGTTTCTGTTGGTACCACTATAAATGTGCCCATCACTGTGTAAGAGGTTTTGGCTGGCCTTGCAGTTGATGGTGACTCTCCCAGAGCCATCAACAGGGAGGCTAGGGACTGGGTCAGAACACCTTCCCCTTGTCAACCTAAAACTAATCAAGAAATATTTGAGGTTATAGAACCAAGATTTTTTTCTCTTCTTTCCCAAACTTTCCCTTCAATCTCTGTTAATTGTAATTGATTAACTCTTCTAAGCAAGGGATTTTTTTTTTATAACTCCTGTATCATCTCTCAAAGACTTCTTATTGAGACAGTGAATTCAGCTAAGCTCAGATTGAAACGGCTCTCTCTCTCTCAGCTTCCTGTCCATTTCCATGATCTCCTCCCCAGGTGCTCTTGTCTCACCTGGGAGCCACAGGAGCAGGAGACAAAGGAGTTGAGCTGGGAACTCCATCTCCTCACTGAGCTCTGTCCAGTGCTGATCTCTTCCCCAGCAGAAAGACAAGCCCAATTATAGAAACTTTCAGCAGCAGGGAGCAGTGTGGGGGAAAGAATGAATGCAAAACACCTGGATGATGGGGGCCATCCTATCATCTCTACATCTCAGAACACATTAAGCAGTTCTTCCCTGTGTCAGCCCTGTCAGAAATCAGTCACATTGCAGCCCCCAAACACTGAGTCTTCCTCAAGGGATCAAATGAGACATTCACTACATGAGCAAGGCTGCTTTTGCCCTAGAACATTGCCCTCCTTCCCTCAGCCCCTTACATGGTTTCCCTCAAAAAGTCTCCCTTCTCTCTATGACCTAAAAACATAGATAATGGGATGTCACCATACCTTCTTTTATCTAAACAATCCATTTCAAAGCCATTGACTGGTAATGCAACATTGGGAAAATTCACTTAAGTGTTATAAAACTCAATTTCTGAATCTAAAAACTGGAAAGAAAAAATTATATACAATTCACATAAGATAATTTGAGTTTATGACTACTTTGGGTGGCTCACAGGTTGACCTGGGCCCTGAAGCTGAGCCATGCAGCAGATTCAGGGCTACCTGCAGAGATGCCATGATCCTGGACAGTTTGTGCATGAACTGGGGGAACAGGCACCCCTCATCACCCCTTCCTTTGCAATGAAGTCTAAAAAAAAATCTGAAAAACTTCTAGAGAGCTGGGGCTATGACTCCCAGACTTCACATTTCTTCACCAAAAGAAAAAGCCACCAAACTGCTTAACAGCCCTAAGCCACTGAGCTTTAAAAAAAAATGCCTATAAATTCTACTTCAATTTTTCAAGGATCAAGTGATCACACTTCTGTCTAGGTTTTCCCTCCATCAGGGGAAATCTTAACCCCTCTGCACCTTCTTACAATTTTCAGAATGCCTGACACTCCTGATGCTCTTCCAGATTTTGAAGAGATGTTTGCCAGTTGATTCACAGAAGATGATAGAGAGTATCAAGAGTACCTGAGACTTCCTGCAGATTCCCTTCCAATTATTGAAGAGTGGAATAGTAGATCTAGTGGTAATCAAAAAAGAAGAGGCAGTCAGCTGCAAGATAACAGACACTTTCAAGGAAGGCATGGCAGATGTGGTCAGCCAAGTGACAACAGATCTAATCAGTGGCATGGAAGACACTGGGGAAATAATTATCAGCAGCACAGACAAGAACCTTACTACCATCAGCAGTATGGACAATACGGTTATAATCAGCGACCTCTTCATGGCTGCTATTATTGTTGGCAGCCATCAAGTAAAACAAATCACATTCTCTTCTAACGTGTCAGAAATTTGCCTGTTTCCTGTTGGCTCATGTTTTTTATATATGATTTTGTGTGGATAATACTAGGCAACGTGAAACTACCCTATGCAAAAAAACTAGAAGAGTGATGATAAGTGGGAATGATAAATCCTGGAGAGAAGTTATGGACTACATTGTTCAACTTTTACCTTAAATTCATCTTTATTTCATATGTTGTTAGTGCATCGAATTTCATGTGTTGTCCATGTAAGGCTGCCACTAGTCATAAGTTTGTAACACAGGCATAATGAGGAATAAGAAAAATGATTTCTTTCTCACAAATTTGAAGGAATTTCTGTAAACCTGGGTGTGATTATTTCTGGAATTTTGCAGACTTCAATGAAGTAATTCATCAAGAGAGTTATAGTTGGCTTACAGAGTATCATATTAACAGCAGCTGAAAACATATTTGACATACCTTTCATTTGACTTTCATGATTTCAAAATAATAACTACTATGTGAATGTCTATTTTAAAGGTCTGAGTTCTATACTAATAACAAAAGAAAGACGAATAAACATGTACAATAAGCAAAAAAAAAAAAAAGACTATTTTGTAAACTCTTAAGAACTACTAAAACATAAGGGATCCTGCCTGGCATTTATTACTCTCATTTTTCTCATCTTGTTCTAATGAGTTCAGATTCAAACTGTTCTGAGGTGTCCTGATATACCTCTTTAAATCCTTTTTATTTAATGTTCTGAAGATGGACAAAATCCTTTTTCACACAAACACCAACAACATTGTAACTAAAAATGGTGAACAGTTCTTGGGTCTTTTGTTAATGGGATTCATTCTTAGATCATGCAGCAATTCATCACTGAGTGGATATTGCTGCAGACAAACTGAGACCTGAGAAAAACCTTAGCTTATGGGCCCATCTCCAGTCGTCCTGATGTATGTCTTACCTACTGGACCCAGATGGCTCTGGAGGTGAGAGTGAGGCTGGTGACTTTGCCTAGCTCTCCCTCACTGAAATTCAATTCACCTGAAAGTCAAGACATCATCTTCCTGATGTCATTGGTTCTCTGAGAAGGAAGGATTAAAAAAAAAAGTCTGTGGCTATGAGAAAATCAGTGGTGCCATCTCCTGGTCAGAGCGAGGACAGAGAGGAGTTATTCATGTTCCACATCCTTTCTCCAAGTTCCATTAATGGGGATTCTTAAAGCTAAAATAGGGATCTGAAAAAAATCATTTAGGACATGGTTAAGATCCATTCATTCATTATTATGCTGGACACGAGCTAATCAAGTTTGGTGAGCAAAGGAGTAGAGCAAGAGTTCACATCCATACAGAAATGCTTAATTTGCAGACTGCTCCATATTAGATCTTTGGCCTTATGACAAACCTGGAAGGTGGGTGCTCCTATTAAGTCATTTCATGGTGGAGGAAGTAGAGGATCAGAAACCTTTTGGAGAGTTCATATTTCAGGGGAAAGGAGGATTCAAGTCTTTGTCATCATGACCCAGGCCCATTACTTTATTACATTATTAACTGATACATATTTCAGTGGATTCTGGAGAAGAGAATTCCAGTGCCACACAGATTCTCTAGATAAGGGCATATGGTGTTCATAACTATTGGAGTCAAATCTGTTCAGATATCTACATCACTATTCTTCATGATGCTTGACTGGTTGGGATGTGGCCACCTTCTAGAGAACCTCACAGGATACCACCTCCCATCTCCTGTGTGCAGGGACAAATCACCTATCTCGTGCAATGTTCCCCCTGCTAACTTCTTAGAATCCCTGACACTAAGCCATGTAGAGGTTTGGTGAGCCTGTTTCTGGGCACATGTAATGAAGTTGACCTTTGTCTCCCAGCCTTGTCAGAGTTGCAGCAAATATCCTACAGTTTACACACTACTTGGTCTGAAAAGGGGATTTAGCAGGTTCCTGAACCAGAACTTAGATTGCATGCAAAAATTACATGGAAAGGATGTTTCATTGTTTTCTGTGGTGTCAAGAAAGATAAGCAATAATGCTATTTTAATGGCTGTATTCTTAGTACTTGGATCTCACACCTGTTTCCACTTCCTCACAAACTTCACTAGCATCTTATGATAGGAGGAAAGAGAAAATGTATCTAGGCAAAAATCAATGTCATTTGTAAGGGACAGCAAACTTTGTCACTTTGCTTAACCCTTAAATTACTTTTGCTCTTTAGTCATTTTATATAGTGCCCAACTTCTTGTGACCCCATTAGAAGTTTTCTTGGTAAATATACTAGAGAGGTGTGCCATTATCTTCTGCAGCTCATTTTACAGATGAGAGAACTGAGTAAAAGAGGGTTAAGTGACATTGGTTGGTCACCCAACCAGGAGGAGTCTGAGACCAGATTTGAATTCAGGAACACAAGTCTTCCTGATTCTAGGCCTAGCACTTTATGCACTTGACTACTTACCTGACCCATAAAAATTACTAAAGGAGAGCAAACTGCAATATCTTGTAAGATAAAATCAGAACAGAAGATAAAAATATTAAATGTCAAGCTGAGCAGTTTGCATTTTATCCTAAAAATAAAAGCAAGTTACTGGAACTTGATTAGAGGTACAGTGTCATGGTTATAACTGATTCAGAAATCTCACTGCGATAAGTGTGGCTGATGGCTGTGAAAGAGACAGACTGAAAGTAAAAGGCCAATTCATTTTGGGGAGGGGTTGATACAATCCAACAATGGGGTGATGAAGCCAGTAGGAAGAATTATTCTCCATACTCCATGCTTAAATCTCTATGAGAAATATTCACCCTCAGATGGAAATCCTCCAACTGAGCACAAGGATTTGCCCAAACTCAGAAATGGAACCTTCTTCCAGATTTCACAGGATCTCTGCTGAGGCCAGCCCAGCATCAGCTTGATATTCATAGCTTTATCATACATTTCCTACCCTTTCTACTAGAGGCATTAGTGGATCATGTGTAATAAAAAGCCATGGAAAGATAGACCAAAAATGAATTGGAAACTAAATAATCTAATCCTAAAGAAGGAGTGGGTTAAACAACAAATCATAGAAACAATCAATAACTTCATTCAAGAGAATGACAATAACGAGACAGCCTACTAAAACTTGTGCGATGATGCAAAAGCAGATCATAGGGAAAGTTTTATAATATTGAAAGCCTCCATGAATAAAGTAGAGAAAGTGGAGGTCAATGAACAGGGTATGCAGCTGAGAAAGCTAGAAAAAGAACAAATGGAAAACCCCAAGTAAATATGAAATTAGAAATATTGAAAACCAAAAGAGAGATTAATAAAATTGAAATTAAGGAAACTATTGAACTAATAAATAAAACTAAGAATTGGTTATATGAAAAGTAAGGAATATAATTGATAAATCTTTGGTCAATTTGATAAAAGAAAGAAGAAAACCAAATTACCAATATCAACAATGAAAAGGGTAAACTCACCTCCAATGAGAAGGACATCAAAACAATAATTAGAAATTACTTGGCCCAAGAGTCTGCCCATAACTTTGACAATCTAAGTGATATGGATGAATTTTTAAAAAAATATACAAATTGCCCAGATTAATGGAAGAGTCAGTTGAATACTTAAATAACCCCATCCCAGGAAAAGAAATTGAACAAGAAATTAACGTAATCCTTAGAAAAAAAATTTCCAGGGCCAGGTGGTTTTTCAAGTGAATTCTATCAAACATTTAAAGAACAATTAATTCCAATACTATGTAGACTATTTGGAAAGATTGGTGAAGGAGTGCTACCAAAATGTTTTTTATGATAGAAATATGGTTCTGATTCCTTAACCAGGAAAAGTCAAAACAGAGGAAAAAATTACAGACCAATTTGTAATTGTTTAATGTATGTAGATGTAAAAATTCTAAATAAGATAATAGCAAAAAGAATACAGCAACTTATCACGAGAATAATACATTAGGATCATGTAGGCTTTACACCAGGAATGCATCAGTGGTTCAACATTAAAAAAACTATCTGCATTATTGATCTTCTCTACAACAAAACCAACAGAAACCATATGATTATCTCAGTAGATCCAGAAAAAGCTTTCAACAATACAATATCCTTTCCTATTAAAAACACTGGACAGCACATGGAAAAATGGAACTTTACATAAAATAATAAGCAGGTATATACCTAAGACCATTAGCAACCATTACATGCAACAGGGTAAGCTAGGTGCATGTCCAGTAAGATCAGAGGTGAAACAAGGATGTTCATCATCACCACTGCTGTTCAATATAGTATTAGAAATGTTAGCTTCAACAATAAGAGAAGAAAAAGAAATGGAAGGAATTAGAATAGGCAAAGAAGAAACTAAGTTATCACTCTTTGAAGATGATAGGATGATATACTTAAAGAATCCAAGAGAATCAAGTAAAGAAACTACTAGAAATAATAAAAACTTTGGCAAAGTTGCAGGTTACAAAATAAACTCACATATATCCTCTGCATTTCTACATATTACTAACAAAGCCCAACAGCAAGAAAGAGAAAGAGATGTCCCATTTAAAGATATAGTAGGCACTGTAAAATATTTGAGAGTCTACCAGTCAAAACAAACCCAGGGACTGTATGAACAAAATTATGAAACACTTTTCTCACAAATAAAGCCAGATCTACATAAATGGAAAAACATCATTTTCTCATGATTAGGATGAGGTAATATAATAAAAATGAAAATTTTACCTAAATTGATTGACTTATTCAGTGCCATACCAATCAAACTCCAGGAAAAGTATTTTCTAGAGCTAGAAGAAATAATATCACAACTCATCTGGAAGAACAAAAGGTCCAGAATATTAAGGGAATTAATGAAAAGAAATGCTAGGGAATCTGGCCTAGCCCAACCAGATCTCAAATTGTCCTATAAAGGAGCAATCATCAAAACTACTTGGTACTGGCTAAGAAACAGAAGGGTAGATCAGTGGAATAGGTTAGATACTCAAGACACAGTAGTCAGTGAATATAACAAAATCTGTTTGATAAACCCAAGGACCCCAGCTTCTGGGATAAGAACTCCCTGTTTGATAAAAATTGCTAGGAAAACTCAATAACAGTGTGGCAGTAACTGGGTATAGACTAATGTCTGACATCGTACACAAGAATCAAGTCCAAATAAAAACATGATCTATGTATAAGAACTGATACTGTAAACAATTTAGGGAAGCAAAGAATTGGGTATTTGTCAGAATTATGGAGAATGGAGAAATACATGACCAAATAAGAGATAGAGAATAAAGAAAAAAGTCCTAGAAATTTTTATAATTTACACTAGAATAAAATGTTATATTTTACTGTGGAATGAAAATATTATTTTGAAGCCTTTGGGGCAAGATATTTCTTGGTCATTCTCATAAGTACTTAATATATAAATTTAAGAGAATATTATGATTAGCAGAATTATTAATTATAAGGCTTCACGACCACTTTATTTTACTTCTTGAAAGGAGTTCAAAGAGTTCAAGATTTGGGAAACTACTTCTCTGCAGTACTGGTTGTTCAACTGTTCTGATCAGTGTTGTAATAGTACAAAGTTTTCTGGATCTGCTCATTTCTCTCTGCATCAGTTCAGAGGACTCCTCCCAACTTCTCTGAAACTGTGCCTTTCACCATTTCTCATGGCTCCATCAATTTCCATTATATTCTTAAATAATCGTTTGTTCAATCATTTCCTTGTTCACAAGCACCATCTTTGTATCCAGATCTTTGCAGCAACAAGAAACATCTGCTGCAATTTCATGTTGTTAGAGATGAACTTGACACACACAAAAAAGTATCAAGAAAAATTTATTAAAAATGGAGTTCAGAGGAGGGAAGGCCTTCTACAATTTTTCCCCTGAAAGAATGGGTAGCTTCCAGCATGGCCACTGGAAGGACTTCAACCAGGTCAGGATGAGGTAGGACTCTTACAGAATTCTGAACTTGGGGTCTCCTGTAATATCATCCCCCGACCATGTTACTTCATGTTCTCCTCTGCCAGGCTATCCCTCAAACAACTTATTGAGCATGTGCAGTAGTTTTGTGACCTATACCTCACTAGGTCATACACACCCTGATCCTCCCATCAACCAGAAGTGTGGAAATAAAACTTACTTCCTGTTGCCCACAAACTCCCACCTTTTCTCTTTATTAAAATTTTTGTTTCCACACCAAAATCCAATCAGTCAATACCTCTTTACGTTTTTTCCCCTATGAATTCTTCCCTTCATCTATCTTCCCTTTATAGTAATGTGGAAAGGGGGTAAATTTGACGGATGCATTGATAAATTACAAGGGGACAGTCCTGTTGTTATTAATACAGATAAAGAGATTCAAAAGAAAAAAGGAAATCAGTGAAGTGTTCTTTTAGAAGTTCCATCTCATACAACAGTCTGGGGAGGAACATCATCTGAGACACTTTTCTGGTCTGGACACTTGTTCAATCCATCTTCAGCACAGCTTCTCAGCATCATCTTCCTTTTACCTTCTTCTAAAAATCCAGATGTCCTCTCTCCTACAAAACTGACCTTGGTACAATTTTAGATTACTATTCCTAAGCTTTATATACTTATAACTCGTACAAAATGAAAATCAGAACTTTAGCCCATTTTCACATTTAAGAAATTCACTTTAGAAGCCAGCTTTTACATTTTACATTAATTTACTATTCATTTCTCCCATCAGGAGGATGAAATTTCACTAAGAAAGTAATACTAAGCTCCAGTACTTACACAAATACAATAAACAATCATTTTTAACACAGTACATAACACGTTATAAAACAATTTCAACTTCTGGTCATGTGATGTTTCTTTTAAAGCATTTACAATATACGCCACAAATCATTTTTCTTTTAACATTTACCAGCTGAGACAAAAATAATAATGACTATCTATGCTCACCTCATAGGTCCTCAATCTAACTGTTTCCATGCTATTACTAAGAATGAAATGACCCTAACTTATTCTTGTTGGTCTAAAATCCTAAGCATAATAGCTTAATTTTAGACTTCATCTCAGATATTCCCCTATCAACAGTCTATTATTTAATGGATCTGGTATTATGCTTACAAAACTTTTGATTACAGGAAACTGCCACTAAGAGTAGGAACCTTTCAGGGAAACAACATCTCCCTATCTTCATGTCGATTCCAGGCGGGAGTAGATTGTCAACTGGCATCCAGGGAGGCTTAAAGTCTGTTAGGTGTCAGTGGGGAAATTGAGTCAAGAGAATCCAACCTCAATTCAGACTGAACAGCTGTTCTCCCAACCTTCCCATGAGATCACCCCTTTGCAGTTCATACCAGCATCTCACAGGCTCACTGGCATCATGGATCAGTGGCTCAGACCACCTTTCTTACCATCCACACCTGGAGTTAGACTCAGAAGAACAGTCAGTTAATACTCCCATAAGATCTTAAAACAGCAAGGTCCAATAATCAGTTTCAGATATGACTATAATTTCACATTGACAGAGGAGCATCTTTTGGTGCAAGTCTTAAGTAGCTTGCATGCTTTCTCCACTTTTCTACTTCTTCATTAAATAACAATCATAAAATCAAATTTACCATTAAAACCATCAATTATTGCTCTAATAGATTTACATCTGTTTGCCAAGCTTCTCTATACCTTTCTAACCACCCTCAATCTAAATGACCTACATATATGACAAATTCAAAAACTAACTTCAACTTAAGTTCATGAAATGAAGTCACATCAAAACAGAAACGTTCAACTTTTCCGTCAATGCAAAAAATTACCAGAAGTTACCTGCCTCTAAGAAACTTAGACTGAAATTCTTTTCTCCAAACTGAACATGTCTCTGATTTAGTCTTAGTAATTCATTCAGTTAATTGTTTTAATACCAATTGCTTTTACATCATTTTGTAACATATAAAGACCTTATCCCAAATTGGGACCTTTATCCCTTACCCCAAATGAATTATAGTACCATTTGTCTAAAAGGATCCTGAAAACCTCACCTTGAAAGTTCCTTGGATTTCCCCATGTGAACTGGCTCTCTAGAGGCCCATAAGCTTTTCCATATCGTTATGCCCAAATCTCTGTTTTGTTTCCCACCCTTGATCCTATCAATCCAAATCTCCAGGTTACTGGCCACTCAAGGCCATCCCTGGAACCCCAGACCACCTGGGGTCACCCCTGGACTCCTTCCTCAGAGTCCTTCTGTAGATAAGATACATCTTGGTTTAGCGTTACAAATGCTGAGAATCCCTAAAAGTCCACTCACTGTTGAGCTATCTCAACAAAATTTGATCTTCTTTAGTTGAAAGGAGGCTTGGGTTGAATTCATTTGAGCAGGATCCAACAAGTCACTGTCTTTGGGTCCCAAGCAACCCTAACCTCACAATTCCATACCATTACAGTTAACTTTAAATCCCAGTCTTGTTGTATAGAACAACTTTACATTTATATTTTGGTTTCCTTTCCTTTATCTAATCATTCCCATAATATTCCAGAAGAATGCACTATTTCAGGGATTTTCTCTTTCATACCAGAGCACTCATTTACCCAAGTAATTGAAAACATCAAGATTCCACTACTTGCATTCTACTGACATCTTCAATTATCTGCTTTGATTATTGAACCATGCCATGTAGATGAAAAGCAAGGACCTAAGTAGATAGCACCACCTTATAACCAGACTCAGAAATAGCCAAAGGGGAAAGCATCCCTTTTCAGAGGAACACAATGGGAAAACTGAGTCAGAGGGATCCTATCCCAGGCTGAGGACTCAATTGGGCCCTGAGGTAAACTTCTGCCTGGAACAGTCACATTCCTCTCTGAGTAATTGAACACAATTTGTATTGTTCCCAAAGGCTTTGCATTGAATGGCAGGTTTCACTAATCAAGAATATTACCAGGCCCTACATCTTAGATCTTAAATTTATACTAACAGTCAATCACTAGAGATCATTTCTATACATTTTCAAATTCTCACCAAAGCAAGTTCTTCATACAATCTCCTTAGAGCTGCTGAGGCTGTACTTTTTGACTAGCCTGAGGACTGCTCCTTTCCGTACATACACACACAGTGTATCAGCTTTAAGTTTTAGCATTAAAACTATAAACAGCAAACCAACAATTTTCATAAATGATAAACAAATTGTTTTAACTGTAAACACGAACATTAAACTTCAAATGACAACAGTTGCATTTCCACATCATATAAAAAAACATTGACAGAAGGATGAGTTGTCTTACCAAGTGCAGGCAGTGATTGACTGGCTTCTCTATCTTGACCCATCCCCCTTCATCCTCTATCCATGGATATGACTATGTGCTGAACCTAGATATTTCTGTGCTGTAGCTGTTGCCCATTCTATTGAGTCAAGATCCAAATTTGTATACTTTTAATAGCTTCTACTAACTGGTCTTGAAAAAGGGCAGGGTTTTCCTCTTCTCCTTGAGTAATTTCCTTAATTTTTTTGAAAATTTATTCCTTTTGAAATGCAGTTCTTAGACCTTCTGACAGGGAAATTATCATATGATCTTACTTTCCCTTATGCTCACTCTTCTGATAATCCCATCCTGGGTCACTAGTGGGAACAGCAGCTGCTCCTGGAGAATATTTTGTGGGGTCATCACTAGCCAAACGATGATCAAACTTTCAGGCTTGTCACCCCAAGAAAGCTGCAATTGTAAGGATATGTCCCTAAAACCTTTGGTAGTGAGGCCTTCCTAGTATCTCCCCAGTTTCTCCCTAACCTGAATGAAGTCTGAGATGGAGAACAGAACATGCACTCTAATTCTCCCACCAGAAGCAGGTGCTTCCCTCAGTGGAAAAAGCCCTGATGACCCAGTGGGAATGGGGGCTTCGTTAGAGATATAGGAAGTCCCACTTCCTGTGAGGGAGGGGCTTGGAATGCTGCCTGAACTGGATTAGACTGCAAGGCAAGGTGATCAGGCTAGCAAGGGGAAAGATCAGCTGACACCTGAGGAGAGGAAAGGATTAGAGGGGAGATACCCAGACACTGCTGTGGGAGTGGGGCCTGAGGACTAAGAGGGTGTTGCCTCAAGGAGGGAAGCTGCAATGGGTCATTCCTCAATAAAACCCATGACTGGGGTTAGGGGAGGGGGAGAGGGCCAAAGTCCTGAGGGCCATAAGAAGGGGATCATCAAGAATGCCCCTCCTTTGAGGGGAAGTTCTAGCTACAAGCACCTCACAATCTTGCCTGAAATCAGGGTTCTGAGAGAGAGCTCAACAAAGGCCATTATGTAGGAAACTTCTATACAATTTCCTTGCAGGCACACAATATAATTCTAACAGTAAGAGTATTCATTTTTAAAGTCCCCAAAATAGGCCATGTTTCATGGCCCTCCAAGTGATACTAAGGCCAAACAGTGTTGCAAAAGAGCATCAGCTTTTTCTCTTTAAGTTCCTCACAGAAACTCAAGTTTTTGAAATTTTGTAAAAGACAAACCCAAAGGTGAATTTTTGGGGATTCAAAGCAATAGACACATTTTAGGCATGGGGCTGGAAGTCTATTCCTCCACAAAGGAATATTTAAGAATAACCTACCAGGACCTGAGAGGTCACCCCCCCCCCCCCCCCAAAAAAGAACCACTTCCAAGGTACTTGCAGAGGGAGAAGGGGAAAAGGAAAGGGAGAGGCTTCCATACCTTCCAGTCTTGACTGGAGAGGAGCTGTAATTCCTTGTCTCTTATTTTCCAACCCCTGTAAAACTTTTATATAATAAATTAACTTACAAATACAAATTAGATGGGCATTCCAAAAAAATCATACAAAAGATTGTACAAAGCATTTCTTCATATAAAAAATATTTTCCTCTCTTAAGAACACTTTACAATTGATCACATAACCCTCTTGAACCTAACTGCCAAAAATTACAAGAAAATACCTAAAACCAAGGTCTTTGTACATTCAACAAGTTTCCTTAAATGCTTGATCAACAGCAAAAACAATCTTAGTTAACACTTCCCTCTTAATAGCAGAAATAAACTTTTCAACATATTTAATGCATCCTTAGATGGAACATGTCTGAAAATGACACTCATATATATAAATATATGTGTATATTTTCAAAAGAATTTTCATTTTCTCAACAAGAATTCTACAATAAGGAAAGTCTTACACAAAATTCATAACAGCTTCTTAACCAATTCATCATTAATTTAGCAATTCACTGTAATTCATCTCTTTACCACCATGTGGGCACACTCTATCACCTGATCAGATAGAGTCATCTCAAATTTGATTGAGCTACTAATTATTATATCAAATTAATCATTTATTAATACTTATTTATAACCAAATATGATTTTCAAATGATCAAATTTCTGTCACGTCCTTTTAATATTCCTATATATATATATAACAAAATCCAAATTTGATAAATGTGTAACCATTACATTAGGTTAATGTTGCATCTAACATATGCCCATCTTTGTGTCAAGCACTTTACAATCACAAATGCCAAATAGCAATATCTTTTTCTGCTGAATCCTGATAGGAACAGTATACTCAGATGTTGCTTTGTATTCCTTCAGGAGACATTTTAACTTGAATCATATCAAACCTGAATTTATAATCACTAATGATAAACATTTTAACTTTTTTTTCTTAAGTCAGATACTCTTGCTACTTAAAAGAAAATTTCCCTTAAAGGACCAAGTGGCTGGCCATTTTCAACTCTGAATAGCCTTCTTCCTTTTACTCTACTTCCTTAAAGAGCTGAAATGCCATCTTCTGGCTCCCCTCCCCACTCTGATGCCCACCATACAAGGAACTTTCCCAAACAGCTCCATTTGGGAGGGGGAGGGGGTAAACTCCCCTGAGCACATGGTCTAGGCACATGAATACTGTTGTCCTATTAATATCCTTCTGCCTTGGGAACTTTTTTACAGGAGCACTCATTCCCATGAATTTTATGTGACTTCCTCCAAGGCAATGAGTCAGGTACTGCTGTTTTCATGGGGAGAGCCCCACGTTGGGGGCCATGCTTGTTAGAGAAGAACTTGACACACAGAAAAAGGTATCAAGAAATATTTATTAAAAATGGAGTTCAGAGGAGGGAAGGCCATCTATGTTCCTTCCCCTGAAGGAACAGGTAACTTCCAACATGGCCACTGGAAGGACTGCAACCAGGTTAGGAAGAGGCAGGACCCTTACAGATATCCAAACTTTGGATCTCCCTGATACCATCCCCTGGACATGTGACTCCATGTTCTCCTCTGATAGGCTTTCCCTCAAACAATTTATTGAGCATATGCAGCAGTTTTCTGATTTTCACTGTACTTGGTCACACAACCTCCCCCCCACCCCCCCATCAACCAGCAGTGTGGAATTAAAACTTACTACCTGTTTCCCACAATGGTGTGCAAATGGATCATTTAAGTCTTTTATTTATATGTCTAATGGTTACCATGGGGTCAGAGGGCATATAGTGGAGTGACTTTAAGGGTCAAATTCCAAAGGGTATTATGGAATGTCATCCTTTCCTTTGAAGACTGTGTGAATCTTTGTGTTAAAGCAATTTCTTTTACACAACATGGCAAGTTCTGTTTTCTAATGCATTCTGCTACATACCTTCCATTTATACAGGTGAATTCATCCCGTGCAGATATTACTGTGAGAATTCATTATATGTTCTCCATGCTATCCTCTGAGCTTTCCTCTTTGTTCCTTCCTTAGTCCTTAGAAATACAAAGAAGGGAAGGGAAGGGAATGAGCTCAACACTATTAATTGATCATTGAAAGAGGATGATCCCCACTCCTCCTGTTCTTCCATCAATCCCAGTCCCAGATGACTGACTGGAATACTATCTTAAAAGTCTCTTATTTTCTTATCTCCCTTAGTTGAAGCATCCACTCTGATGCAAAGTTATTTTGCACCAGGAGGCAGCCAGGTGGCACAATGGACAGAGTATGCCTGGAGTGGGGAAGAAGTGAGTTCAAATTCAGACGCAGACACTTTCTACCTGGGTGACACCGGGTGAGGTACAATACCTCTCTTTACCTTGATGTCCATATCTGTAAAGTAAGGGTAATAATAGCACCCTTTCCCATGGTTCCAAGGATCCAATAAGATTATATTTGTAAACTGCATGAAACATAGTGGAGCTCTATGAATATTAGCTATCATTATTGTAAATTTTGCTATTTCTTCACCAACTGAATTCTTACACTTCTATTCTTTTCTGTCTTTGCATTCACTTATTTTCTGCTTGAGTTTCATGTTGTCATTGTTGTTGCTCTTTCTCCTTCGATCTCCAAGAGGACCATGACATCAAGAAATAGATGCCAAGACTTTCAAGAGAATAGGATTTAAGTGAGGGATAGCTGTGCACAGGCACCAGCCTCACTCTCTTTCCAACACTCATCTGGGTCCAGTGGCCAGATATAGATCAGGAGAACTGCAGATGACCCAGGATGAAGTAGAGGAACTCAGCCTTTTTAAGCTAAGGTCTTTACTAGGTCTCAGTTTGACTGAGGTAATGCCCATTCAGTGAAGAAGGCTAAACAAGAAAAGCGGCAGAGAATGGCCTTTTAACCTAGTCAAAAATTAATCTGGGTAGGAAAGACCCTCAGGGTTTCTGGCCAAAACAGAAACAATTGCTATTTGCATTCATTGTGAGCCAATCAGGCCCCAAACAGTGACCAAACAGAGCTTGGCCTGGGACCTATTGTTATCTAGGGAAGGAGAGACAAAACTATTTGGGGTTAAAGCTGGTCCTTAAGGAAAAAAAAAGGTTTCAGAGAGCAAGTAACTGGAGATACAGAGGGATATAAGAAAACAAAACCAAACCAGTCCCTGCCCTCAGGGAGCTTACATTTTCATGGGAGAGACAACCTGCTCACCATCTGCTCACTATCTTTCTACTGATAGGAAAATTTTAAATTTCCTTCTATTTCTCTTGAAACTGTGGTTTAGGCATTGGGGATCAAACTGCAGCCAAGTGTATCACCACCCACCTCCATGATACTGACCTGTGCACCTCCTGGCAGCTTGAAGCAGAATGGACACCACAAAGAATCTTCCCTTGTGCTGAGTGGATAACAACCAAATATGTCCTCTATTTTGGTATTTTCAGAATAATCTTATGTTCATGGTCTGGTGACTCAGGAGGACAGAGATTAAGAAGACTGATAAGGATCTGAGGTTGTATTTGAACTCAGGACTTCCTGACTCCTGTCTATCAGTCTGCAATTACCATCTAGCAACCTCAGGTGAAAGTGATACTCATCAGATTAAGGAGGCTGACAGACAAGGAAAATGACAGTTATTGGAGAAGCTGCCCTGTTGGAGCATCTGTAAATCATCTCATCATTCTAGAAAGAAATTTAAAATGAATTCAAACATATAGCTAAACAATCCATATGCATTGACACAAAGGTCTATAACCCAAAGAGATTGAAGAAGTAGGAGATGAATCTATATCAACAAAATTATTCATGGTAGCTCTTTTTGTAATGGCAAAGAACTTTAAGGGGATGCTCATCAGTTGGGGAATGAATAAACAAATGATGGTCCAATGGAATACAACTGGACCCTGAGAAAATGTAAAATGGATGGTTTACAGAAAAACCTGGGAAAACTGATCTGTTGCACAGTGAAGCAAGCAAATCTAGGAGACAATAACATTTTAAGGATAACTTGGAGAGACTTCAGATTTCTGAACAAAGCAGTAACCACCCATGATTCTAGAGGATACTTGGTACTATGCTGCCTTCCTTCTGTAAGAAGCAGAAGGAGACAGGCACTTTAGATGTGATCAATGCATACTCTTAATGAGAAAATGTACAATACAACAAAAGTTTGCTTAAAACAAAAGGAAACTGTGGGTTAATATTAACCTCACCTGACTAAAACCTGGCCCATGGAATGAGCAAATTTATTCAGAGCCTGAAGCATTCCTTAGAAGAGAAACCAGGGGAAGAATCTCAACTGTCCCTGAGTCTTGGCTATATGTACATCCTCCTCCTCAGTCAATCTGTGAATCCCTTATATGTCATTTAATCTACAACCTGACTCAGTTTACTTGTTGGGTTTCTTTGGAACTTTGTTTCCTTAGATGAGTTCTGAGATTATGACACTGGTTAATGAAGTTTGTTCATGTTTTATGTTAGAGATGTGCTTGACACACAAAAGGGTATCAAGGCAAACCTTCTCATAGTAATCCAGATGTCCACTCTCCTGCAAAACTGATATTAATACAATTTTAAATTACCATTCCTAAGCTTTATACTCTTATCATTCTTACAAAATCAAAATTGCAACTTTGGCCAATTGTCATGTTTAAGAAATTCACATGAGAACCCAGCTTTTATATTTTATATGAATTCACTATTCATTTCCCCCATCAGGGGGATGAGATTTCATTAAGAAATTAATACCAGGCCTTAGTACATACATAAATGCAATAAGTAATCATTTTTAGCACAGTGCATATCACTTCATAAAACAATTCCACCTTCTGGTCATGTGATGCTTCTTTTAAAGCATTTACAATAAAGACCACAAACCATTCTTCTTTTAACATTGACCCACTGAGACAAAAATAATAATGACTACGTATGCTAACCTCCCAGGCCCTTGACCTGATTGTCTCCATACTATTACTAAGAATTAAAGGACCCTAACTTATTGTTGTTGGTCTAAAATCCTAAGTAATATCTAAATTTTTGGAGTTAACTTCAGATGTTCCCCTACCAACAATCTATTATTCAATAGATATGGTATTATGCTTATACAACTTTTGGTTGCAGGAAATTGTCACTAAGAATAGGAACATTTCAGGGAAACAGCATATCCCTAACTTCATGTCAATGCCAGACAGGGGTAGATTGTCAGTTGGCATTCAGCCAGGCTTAAAAGTCTGCCAGGTGTCAGTGGGGAAATTGAGGCAGGAGACTCCTACCTCAGCTCAAGCTGAACAGCCATTCTCTCAACCTTCCCATGAGATCACCTTTTTGCAGTTCATACCAACATCTCATAGGTTCACTGGCACCAATGCATCAGTGACTCAGACAGCCTCTCTTGCTATCCACACCTGGAGTTAGAGTCAGAAGAACAGTCAGTTAATAGTGCCATAAGATCCAAGTTCCAGTAATCAGTTTCAGATATGACTATAATTTCACATTGCTGAGCAATATCTTTAAAGAAAGTGAATCTTAAGGAACTTGCATGCCTTTTTACACATGTTCTAGTTCCTGATTAAATAACAATCATCATAAGTTATTGCTCTAATAGACTTACATCTGTTTCTCAGGCTTCTCTATCCCTTTCTAAACATACTCGGTGTACATATATATGATAAGTTCAAACACTAACTTCAACTTATGTCTATGAAATTAATTCAGATCAAAACAGAAACCTTTAACTTTCCTATCAATACAAAATATTACCAGAGGTTACCTGCTTTGAATAAACTACACTAAAATCCTTTTTCTCAAACTGAAAATGTCTCTGATTTAGTCTCAGTAATTTGATTCAGTCATTTTTATTTACCCAATTAGTCTTTGCAACATGTAAAGACTTTGTTCCAAGTAGGGATCTCTGTTCCTTACCCCCAAAGAGATTTAGTCTCATTTGTCTAAAAGGGCCCTGGAAAACCTCCCCTTGAAAGCTCCTTCGATTTCCCCACTTGAATTGGCTCTCTTGAGGCCCATAAGGTTTTCCCTAACACTATGCTCTACTGGTCATTCCCATTAAGACCATCTCTTGACCCCCCAGATCACTTGGGGCCACCCCAGACTCCTTCCCCAGTGTCCCTCTGTAGACACAAATGATACAGATGCTCAGATTCCCTAAAAGTCCACCCAATATTGAGAAACCTTAACAAACTTTGACTTTCTTTACATCAGCTGAAGCCAATATATTCTGCTCCAACTTTTGACTTTTACCCTGTATCACCCTATTTCAAATGTGTTTCTTGTAAACAACATACTGTTGGATTATGGCTTTTGATCCAACCTGGTATCTGTTTCCATTTTCTGGGAGTTTACATTCCCATTTACATTCACAGTTAGGATTACTATCTGTTTCTTTTCCTCCATCCTCTTTACCCCATTTATGCTTTTAGTTCTCCCTTCTCCCTTCCCCTCCACAATAGAGTTTTATTTTTTGACCACCGACTCCCTCAGTCTTCCCTCCCTTCTTTTAGCTCCCCATTCTTTGGTCAAAAGAAGGCTTGGGTTGAATTCATTTGGGCAGTATCCAACGTGTTGCTATTGTTGGGTTCCAAACAACTGTAACCTCAACAATTCCATGCAGTTGCAGTTAACTTTAAATCCCAATCCTGTTCTATGAAACAATGATTCAACATCACATTTATACTTTGGTTTCCTTTTCTTTATCTATTTTTTCATATTCATTCATATTCAATTTCAGGGATTTAATCTTTCACAAGACTATATCAGAGTTCCCATTTACCCAATGAATTGAAAACAGCAAGATTCCACTGTTATGGCTGGCTGAGTGGTGAGAATCTTGTTCAGCAGGACGTCTCAATCTCAGGCACTCATTGATGAGGCAGGAGACAAAGATGTAAGAAGCTCCCTTTATTGAATGTAGTTACAAGCCTTATATGCAGTTCAGCCTTTGTTCCATACTCGTGGCTAGCTCATGCTCATATACTCTCAGCCAATGATTCTAAAGGTCATTTGTGTGTTCTCCTAAATGCTTGGAAGTGTGTGCTCTCATTACCCTCAAGCCTGTGAGGGTGTTGTAATTCCTTGGAGTGTTGAACCAGCTGAGTTAGCTCAAGCATCTAGGCGAGAGGGACTGTTAGGCCATCCCTATCCCCTTGAACTGCTGTGGTCCTCGACAAGTCCCTTACAATTCCCCCTTTTTGTTTTGATGGTGGGCTGTCCAGGTTCAGGAATGCACTACATCAAGAGCCTCAGTGAACACTCGTATGACTAGCCTCAGAATAAAAGCCATAATAGCTAGTATGATGAGCACTGCGACAGCAGCTGCGAGCATCACAAGTACATGAGTGGTGAAACTGGGTATAGACAGATGTTTGAAAAAGTCCATGATGTTTTGAGCTGTATGGTGAGGTTTGAGATCAGTGTTGGCCGAATCATATATGTGTCTGGCAATATCATACAAGGCCTTGATATCCACTGCTGTCTGGGGATCATCAATGACCCCACTTAAGTGATTGCAGATTCTATTCCAATTGAATGCTGAGGAATTGTACAAAGCTTTTGACACACAAAGGAAATCCCATCTATAATCACACACAAGCCTTTGACAAAATTCAGTTATTTCTACCTCATCTCCAAATGCCACAATGGCATCCCAGAGTTCTTGTATGGCTTCATGGAATCTCTCGTCTATCTTCCTCTGCTCCTGAAAACCTGCAGACACATTTCTAGCAAGATCCTCCATAAAGTGTGCATGCACTATTTGATTTTGTGCAGTAGATACAGACATAGCAAGAGAAATTGCAGAAGTGATAATTGATGCTCATAGGCTTACACCTAAAATAATGCAGCTAATACATCTTGTAACCCTAGGTGCTGAGCGCAATACCTGAATTCTTTCCCCTATTCCTTTGAAGATTTGGTCTGCGCGTGAAGCATACCATCCATTTGTCTTAACTGAAGCCAGTGCTAGACGTGGTCTTGTTATGATAAAACATCACTTCATGTTTTTTCCCCAGTGCATTTGGCAACCGAACAATTGTTACAAGTGATATTATACAAGCCAGTAGAATCATTACAGGTGACATTACTCCTTCCCCACATGAATGCATACTGATTCCCTAAACAGACCCTCCCCGCATAGCTCCATTTTCCAGACAGAAGGTGGTGACTTGTGCGGTCCTCATTAGTAAGATTGCTTTTTCCTCCAATGGCTAAAATAATTTTCCACAGCCCTGGGGTGGTTTTCCCATGTTGCGTGACCCAATTTGGAGATGGAAACCCCTGAATATAAGTCTCACTGTCATATGTCACATTGTGCCACGATTGTAGCGTGAGGTTATGAATCTTAAAGAACTGTCTGCTGGAAGTGTTGCAGCAGATGAAGGATGGAGGTGGCAGGTGGTACCCAGGAAGGTGGGGGCTAACTGGGCAATTTTCTCAGTGCATCATCCGGTTTGTTGAGTTTCTTCATGGTCCCACTTTCAGTCCCCATGTCTCTAAATGAACCCAATACCTTGTGCTGGCATATATGCCGTAATGGATGTGATATTGAACTTGAACAATATGGACACAAGTTGAATTATCTCTTAAACTGTTTTTCATTATACATACTGGAGGTTGACTAGCTAGGCCCGTGAAGTTAAACCGCAAATTAGCCTTGGCTTTTTGATTGGGTTCAGGGGTTGTAAAGTTAAATTCCTTTGGATTGATTGGGTAATGTTGTTCTGAAGGACGGGTTCTGGGATCCTCTCCCCCCATGTGACCACTCTCACCCATGGTGGTTCAGGAATGTAGCCCCATCTTGACTCCCCCCTTTTTTCTACACTCCCTTGATCTATTGATCTTCCCTCTACTGATGCCTGTAGGGTCAAAGTAGCCGGAATGGCGAGGATCTTTGTGATGGTCTGCTGCTCATGCGATCCCTGCCAGTGGGTCCTTCTCCTGACTGTTCTTGACTTTCTCCTCTTTCCCCGTCTCTGGGTTCCACTCAAGCACAATCCTTGCAGCCCTTTCAGGAACCCACCGTTCTCCATCGCCTTTAGAAACGCACTTTCCTTCCTTGTCCTTCCACATCACTCTATCTGTTGATTGCATGAGCTGTTTCATCACTGTCTGTTTGTTTTGGGGCTCACCTGGTATTTCATAGCTGGTGACACATTGTCTGTGTTGAATTTTAAATAATTAATTGTATATAGTGCCATGTTCAGCCTGTTTATATTATTGCTTTCTCCCCCTTTTTGTTTTTGCAGGAATGTTTTAATGGTCCTATTAGCCCTTTCCACAATGTCCGGTCCCTGGGGGTTGTATGGAATCCCTGTCACATGCATGATAGAAAACTCTGAGCAGAAGAGTTGGAAAGCATTAGATATGTATGCTGGGCCATTATCAGTCTTGATAGCTTTTGTCACTCCACGCTGTGCAACACAAGTTAAAAGGTGTGTTCTGACATGCTGCATTGACTCTCCTGACTGGGGGGTGGCCATAGTGAACCCTGAAAATGTGTCTACACAAACATGAACATAGCGCTGTTTGCCAAAGGTGGGAATATGTGTGACTTCCATTTGCCAGAGCACATTAGGCGCATAGCCCCTGGAATTATGAGTGGAAGTGGCTGGAGCTGGCTGAAAAGGAATGCACTGTGTACAGCTTTTAACTATCTCTCTCACTTCTTGTCTCTTAATCTTGTACAGTCTTAAGGACTTTGCAGAAATATGAAATTTCTGATGAGCTTGTTGCGCTTCTGCAACGGGGAAAATAAGTGCCCGATTTGCAATGTCATTGCCTTCAGCCAATGGACCTGGGAGACCTGAGTGGGATCTGATGTGTGTGCAATACAATGGGAACTCTCTGTTCCTTATCACCCCTTGCAGTTCTTGGAAGTAGGTGGATAATGTTGCTTTCACTTGGCCTTATGGTTGATTCTTCAAGTCTTTGTATTAGCCCACCAGCATACTGACTGTCAGTGACAATGTTGATGGGGTGTGGTACCCTGCACGCCTCTAATATGGCGTTTAGCTCATTTTGCTGTGTGGGTGTGAATTGAGTTTCATAGACATGTAAGATGTCTAGGGAAGGTATATACATAGTAGCCCTATTATCCTTAGTGGCATCAGTGAACACATTGTACCCCTGCACCAGGTATGGTTGCACTATGACTGGGAATTTCCACGACCATTGGGTATATGTGAGTTTGATTCCCAACAGGGATCCGTGGAGAAAGTTGTTGTTGGTGATTATCTGCCAATCATACTCCTCCTTAAGGCATTCTTGTAACTGTTCTATTGTCAAAGGTATATAAATGGCTTCTGGTTTCTTCCCATTGAGTTGCAATACTCATTCCCTAGCCTTCCTTGTTACCTGTGCAATCATGTTGATGTATCTGGTAAGTGTCTTTTTCTTTGCTGTAGGCAAATACACCCACTCTAAGATGACCTGTCCCTGGTGAATTATGGCAGTGGGAGTGTCTGATGTCTCAAGTACTGAAATTTCTATACCCTGAGCTGGGGAATAGCGTGCTGTGTACTCCCTTTCCATGGCCTCTAGAAATGTCTTTACTGCTTCTAATGCCTCTGGTGTCTATTCCCTTATTGACTGTACATTGGGGTCTCCTTTTAACAGGTTGTACAGAGGTTGCATTTTCTCATTTGGGATGCCTACTCTTGGCCGTAGCCATTGGATGTCTCCTATAATATTTTGAAAGTCATTTAGTGCCTTTATCTTGTCAAGATCCATTTTGGGGGGCTTCATTCTAATTATGCCCTCCTCTACCTGATATCCTAAGTATTGAAATGAAGCCTTACTTTGTACCTTCTCTGGAGCTACAGCGAAACTGTGCCAAGCAGGCTCCTCCGTGACAAGCAAGCTCCTCCGTGGTATCTCAGAGTATTTGTTCCAATACCACACAATCTGAAGGAGAGGCTAATATGTCATCCATATAATGGATGATGGTGGCATTTGGATACTTATTTCTTATGAGCCAAATTAACATCGGGTACTGAGAAGGCAAACCTGATAGCATCCTCTGGTCTTATGGGTATGGACTAAAGGCAATCTTTGATTTCAGTGACCCATAAGGGGTTGCCTTCCTTATCATATTGGGTGAAGGGAGCCCTGGTTGAAGGACTCCCATGGTGTACATTGATGCGTTCACCTGCCTGAGGTCAGTTAACATCCTGCACTTCCCCAACTTCTTTTTTATACAGAAAACTGGTGAGTTCCATTGGCTAGTACTGGGTTTTAAGTGGGCTTGCTGTAATTGTTTGTTTACTATCTTCTCCAGTGCCTGAATCTTTTCAGCATTCAGGGGCCACTGTTCCACCCATACAGGCACATCACTTTTCCATTGTATAGACAGTGGAGTGATGCACCCTCCTTTCTCAACAGCAGCCCCCACTAGAAATCCGTGGTCACTTTCACTCCCATCTGTTGCAAAGTATCTCCTCCCCACAAGATTACTGGTAGCCCTGTTATCGCATAGGGCCACACCCTTTCTGTTTGTCCCTCAAAGTTCCATGTAAGGTATTTTTGTGATACCTCTGTGTCCTGCATCCCTCCTATACCTATCAGGTGGGTGAAAGCTGATTGTGTGGGCCAGTACGGTGGCCACTGTTCCTGGGGAGTGACTGTCTTATTGTCTCCCATGTCTATGAGCCCCTCAAAATTGTACCCTTCTAGCTTAATTGTGAGCATTGGCCTGAGTGTGGTGACCATGTGGTGAACATAATCGTGTCCTCTGGCTAGTACTATTGTTTGGGCAGTATAAGTACTTGTGCTGTACACTGGTCTTTATCAATATAAACTTGCTCTGGGTTGGTATTTATCATGGGTGCTTTTCTTATGTGTCCCCGAATTGGCATGGTAATGGAGAGCAATCCTGTGTATTCATTTATAGAGGTAGAAGTCAATAGTCCTATCTCTCCTTCCTCTATCCCTTCACTTTCTTTTAGAGGAACTTTGACAGGCATGTATGCCCCGACCCGGAAGTCCCCTGCACTTTTCAATCTTAAAACCCTGTAGGCAGACAAGAGGCTGTTAGAGTGGAGTATTATTGCTTCCTCAGCTCCTGCACTGCCTCACTTGGCTGCTCCTGGGCCCCCATCATGCCCCATGTGCTGTTTCCCTGGGCCCTGGGGAGTGGGCACACCTTGGTGTTTAACAGTCCCCTACACTCTGAGGCCCAATGTCCCAACTTCTTGCATTTTGGGCACGGAGTCACAGACCAACTTCTTTTAGTTTTTTGAGGTTGGTGTTGCGACTGCCAACACTCCTTCCTAAAATGACCTACTTTACCAAACTTATAACAGCCCGGCTTTTGTGGGACAGCCCTGTGGCTTGTTGGACAGCCTGAGCAAATACCTCCACTTGGAAGAGACCTGTTCCTACCTGTTCACACCTTTATACCATCTCTTCTATGGTGGCATCCTTTCTTAACCCTAGCATGGCCTTTTTACAATCTGGATTGCAATTTGACCAAGCTATCTGTTTTATAACTATATTGGTCCCTTGCACCTTCCCCATGGTCTTAGCCACTGCGTCCTGTACACAGGCAAGGAAGTCTACAAATGGCTCTTGTGGCTTTTGTCTCACCTGAGTGAAGGGTTCCCTGGAATCCCCAGCTACCGGGATGGAATCCCCAGCTACCGGGATGACTCCCCACCCCTCTTCCACACATGCTGCTATCCTCTCTATGTCTCAATGGGAAACTCAGTTTAGGTATTATTTGTGGAGTGCCTCCCTGTGCTGCTGAGCTGTTCAAAGTACAATGAGGCATTCGTGGGATTGCCAGGATTGTAATGTAGTGCCATTGTTCTGCACTTCTCCATAAACGCAGCTGCCCAAGCAATGGCTTGTCCCAGAGACAATACTGCTCTTATTAGCACCTTCCAATCATTTGGGGTGAGAACATACTGAACTACTGATCTCAGTTGCAGCATCACATAAGGTGATTTTGCCCCATAAGTCACTACAACTTTCTTTAGTTCTTTTACTAGTTTGTTTCTAAGGGTGTATGCCTCCTTACTCAGCATCTTTGCTCTGGGTTATTGGGATCACCCTCTTCATCTTCTAGTACTGGCACTGTGAGATCAAAGCTCAATTCTGTGAGATCGTCCCCTCTTTGCTTTCCTTTGGCTGTCATCAATTGTAGAGAACTAAGATTTTTTGTGTAATTTGCCCTTTGTCCACCAGATGGCAGTGTTGTAAAATTTTGTGTGTAATTTGTCCCTTGGCTACCAGATGGCAGTGTTGTCCTACTTTCTGGCTCCCATACATGAACTTCCCTTTTCTCATTCTTGGGAGCAGATACTTCCTTTTCCCTTGGGTAGCTTACTTCCGCTTTCCCACCACAGCCTACTTCCCCTTTCTCACAGGAAAACTTCAAACCTGCAAGTCTGTTTTGGATCTGTCTCACTTGGCTCTCTAAATCCTGTATTTCTTTTCTGTTACATCTATCTATCTCTTTTTCCCTGCCTTCCCGGAATGTGGAAAGATCAGGGTAGAGAGTGTTGAATACTCTTGTTACCTGTGCTATTATATTGCTAGGTGCCTCTCTAGCGGGGGTCTGTGTGCCAGAAGGTGCCTTGGAGGAAGTCTGAGTTTGAGCTTCAACGCTTCTCCTCTCTTCTAAGTCTAATGGTTCTGACATCCTTGCTTTGACCACATTGTACAAAAAGAAACTGTCTAACAGTCTCTCCTCAGGGTTCTGTCTGTGATAATCTGTAAGTTGTTCCCAAACAACTTCCATGAGTCTAAGTGACGGTGAAGGGTGGTCTGCTAGACAGGGTGATACTTTATGTGATGTTTTCGGGAACCTTCTGACCTGTGCATGGCTTACTGCTCAGCCCTGTTTTTTCACTATTTTAAAAATGACCCTGACATAGGCTTGCCTTTCTTTGGTTCCCAACTTCTGCCCTATAGTAAGAAAATTTTTTCTTACCTTCTCTGCTGCCATCCCGAAGTGCTGCCTGGAGACTTCCTCCTCTCGGGAAGCTGCTTATAGTGACCACCATGTGTCTCAGTCCGAATCTGTGGGTGAGGCTCAGGCTGAGCCCTGGACTCTTTTGTCTGGTCAATGTCTTTCCTCTGATTCTTGAGGGGACCCACGTTGGGTGCCACTTGTTACGGCCGCCTCAATGGTTAGAATCCTGTCCCCAGGACATCTGGATCTCAGGCACGCATTGATGAGGCGGGAGACAAAGATGTAAGAAGCTCCCTTTAATGAATGCAGTTACAAGCCTTATATTCAGTTCAGCCTTAGTTCCGTACTCGTGGCTAGCTCATGCTCATATACTCCCAACCAATGATTCTAAAGGTCACTTGTGTGTTCTCTTAAGTGCTCCAAGTGTGTGCTCTCATTACCCTCAAACTTGTGAGGGTGTTGTAATTCCTTGGGGTGTCGAACCAGCTGAGTTAGCTCAGGAGTCTAGGTGAGAGGGCCTGTTAGGACATCCCTATCCTCTTGATCTGCTGTGGTCCTCAACAAGTCCCTTACATCCACTACTTGCATTGTGTTTACATCTTAAACCATCTGCTTTGATTATAGAAACATGCCAAGAAGAGGAAAAGCAAGGACCTAATTAGATGTTATCTGCACTTTATAACCAGACTAAGAAATAGTCAAGAAGAAAAACATTCCTTTTCAGAGGAACAGAATAGGGAAATAGTCAGAAGGATTCCATTCCAGGCTGAGGACAGGATTGTCCCCTGAGGCAAATTTCTCCCTGGAACAATCACAATCTTTTCCAAGTGGAACTTAATTAGTTATGGTCTCAGAGGCATTTGCATCATTTGGCAGATTCCACTCATGAAAAATTTTACCAGGACTTACATCTTAAATCTTAAAATTGTCCTAAAAGCCAATCACTAGAGATCACTTCTACACATTTTCAAATCTTCACCAAAGCAAAATCCTTCTGTAGGAACACCATGACTCAAACAAGCTCCTTTGAGCTGCTGGGGCTATACTTTATGACTAACCTGAGGACTGCTCCTTTCCAGACTTAATCATAAACACATGGTGTATTTTTAGCATTAAAACTATAAACAGCAAACTTAATTTTAACTCAGTTTTCATAAGAGATCACCAAATTGTTTTAGTTATAAACATGAACAATAAACTTCCAATGACATCAATTGCATTTCCATATCATATAAAAATTATTAACAGAAGGATGGACTGTCTTACCAAGTGCAGACAGCAACTAGTTGGCTTCTTTACCTTGACCCATTCCTTCTTCACCCTCTATCCACGATTGTGGCTATGTGCTGAATCTGGATACTTCCAGGATGTAGCTGCTGCCCCTTCCCCCTCCTTTCTTCTTCCAGTTGGGGGAAGGTGAATTTAAACTTTGGGGGGAAAAAGTGAAACTTGCTTTTCTTAATCTGACCTGGGGTGAAATGGTGCAGTCATAATGAGGTGTCCTCTTGACTCAAGGGAAGGGAGCGACTGGTTGTAAGGAGGTGTTCCAAAATTCGTTTGAATGTTCCCACAAATTTCAGGAATTCAGGCTCTGACTTCACCTGGTGTATCTGGCTTTCCTCAGACCATGTCCATTACTTAATTAGCTTACTTTGCACTCCTTCATCCCATCCAGGCTCTTTCCTCTGTTGTTTCCACACCACCCCAGACCACCTGCCACCACCAGATCACATTCACATCATTCCCCACTTTTTATGTACAAAAATATCGTCCCAACTTCATCAAATGCAGATTCTTAAATTCTAGCCCTCTTGTGTTGGCATCAGAAATAGGGCAGACTTACTAGGAGTCAGACTGGCTTCTACTGGTGATCCAATAAACTTGCTAAATAGAAAGATGGTTTGAGCCTGAATTCTTCTGAGGAAGACCCCACCCCCACCCTGTATCCTTGGATTTCTGGGTTCCTAGAAAACCTCACCTTTATTTTACATTAAAAAAACTCTAGGCCAATCAGTCTATCCCTTGTATGTCCTAGTGATTCTGTGTTGTTTGTGTGTGTGTTTGCGGGGTGTAGCCTATTTTCCTTTTGCATTCTGGGAATCCCAAGAACCTACTACTTGCTTAGATCATACCAGTTGTTTACCAAAAACTTGTTGATTTAATGACTTGACTAAATCCTTTAGAATATGAGCTCCTTGTAGGGAAGGGGTGGTTCACCTTACTTGATTACCCCAGCACCTAACACAGAGCCTGGCAAGTAATCATGCCTTGTTGAATTAATATGATGGAGTCTCCAGATATTGAGGATTGGAGTCATTTTCTGATTTTCTACATTCCAAGATCTGCCTATCAATTTTACTCAAGGAAGGAGACCCATTTTGTATTGCTTGGAGCCTGTTGAGACTAAGTTGGTTCAAATGGGTAGTAACTGTCATACTCACACATATATGAAATTTCATAATTTTCATAATTGGTGGCCACAAAAATTCTCATGATACTTGGATATTATAGATAATCTTGAAAGCTCCCCTTCCCCAAACACTACTTTGGCTGCTGGAGGTCTTAATTACTCAGTAAAACACTTCATTACATTAGAATTGGACAACCTTCTCTTTAAGCAACTTTTTTCCCAGGGCTGACAAGATTTTGTAACTTTACCCAAAAAGAGGGTCCCAAAGCATTTTCTCAGTCCCTGAAGAACATCCCAGAGAAGGAAAATCTACAAGTCTTTCCTACTTTACCCAAAAGGTCTGTAATTTTTTTTAAAGTTTTAGACAAAATATATTCCATGAAACAAATAGCAGTTTTTAAAGACTGTAACCACATTCCCTAACAGTTTATGTCATCATTTCAGAGCATCCAGAAATAAAGAGAAGTTGATTTCCAAAGAATACAATTGTATCACCCTCTGGTATGATTTTTAAAGTAAATATTACTTATCAAATGATTTTCCAAAATCACAATTAAATTTTGAAGCATAATTATAACAAAAGCAACATTACAGATTTAAAGCACATCTTAGTATTTTGACAAGACAATTTTAAAGCAAAACCTTGATATCAATCGAAAGATATCAGTTCACACAATTCACAAAATTTTCATATTACAAAGAAAATCACTTTACCCAGCTTTTTTTCTTGATTTTGATACTCTTGACTGATTTTGGTCAGTTATCAAAACATTTACATGAGAACATTTTGTGCCAGCAAAGAACAAGAAAACAAGTGAGCACCCACCAATATTCAATTATTGAATAGCTCAAGAAATTATAGTTGATAAATTCAAAGGAATATTATTGAAGAATGAGAAATGTCAGAATTTCAGGGGGAAAAATCTATAACATTTATAGGGATTTTAGCACAATACTTTGTTGTGGATATTTAATGAAGTCTCTTAAACTGGGAAATCTAATGAGGTCTTGAGCAAGAGGCCTAACTTTGCTAATTAAATCCCTAAGTTTTACCTCCAGTGAAATTTTTCCAATGTATACTCAATTACTGTTCAAATTCAAGGCAAATCATTCAACATCACAGTAATAAGCCTGTCTTCCAAGCCCTGACTCAAAAGAGGCCAAACTTGTTTAATTCTATGAAAGGCCAAAACAATTTCCAGGGAAAAGGCAGAAGTGGTGAAGTTCTATACAATCAGTCAAAATGTGACCAGGAGATGTCTGAGGATCAGATTGTTAGGTTCCTATTGAAAAATAAGACTCAAATTGAAAAAAAAATAGGGAAAATCATTACACCCTACAGGTATGACCTACATAACATTACTTATGGACAGGAATTGGAAGTGATGCATATATTAAGGGGATTAGATCTAGGTGGTAGATTGCCTGAAGAACCATAGACAGAGCTTCCTAAAATTGAAAGGGAAGCAGCAACTAAATGTATTCCAAAGAAAAAGAAGAGCAAGAAAGCAAAATGCCTGTTTGATGAGGCTTTACAAGTAGATAAGGAAAGAAGGAAAGGGAAGGAGAAAAGAAAATGGGAGAAGATAAACCCAAATGAATTCACAATTCCAGAGAAAAGGAATGAGAGATAAGAAGGTATTCTTGAATGAGAAACGCAAAGAAATAGAAGAAAACTATTGAATGGGAAAGACAAGATCTTTTAAAGAAAATGTGAGCTATGGAGGGAATATTTCTTGCAAAAACAGACATGAACACTTCTGGATCTAAGATGGGAAGGTGAGGAGGTAACGTTCCTGGGCTTTTCCAAATTCCCTTCCAAAAAGTCTTGCAAAAATGGCTCAGAAGCAATTTTGGAACAGTGAAGTAGATTACCAGCTAGGACAGCTTGGAGAGGGAACAGAAAAGGTGACCCACTGGAATTGTAGAGTTCAGTTAAGAGAGCAAGCCAGTGGCAGGATTCATTCTAGGGAGCCATGGAATATTTTAGGGCAGTCATGAGAAAATTTGGCATTTCAGAGATAAATTGAATCCATTTTTTAAATTAAAGTATTTTATTTGTTTTCAGTGTTCTACAGACACTTCTATATATCTTAGATTTTTCCCCTCCTTCCCCCTTCTTCACCTACCCTCCCCAAGCCCTCCCTGAGACAACATACAATCTTACATAGGTTCTACACATATATTTCTATTAAATACATTTTCACCTTAGTCATATTGCAAAGAATTAAAATGAATGGGAGAAACCATAAAAGAAAACAAAACATAATACAAAAGGAAATGGTCTGCTTTGATTCACAATTCAATTTGATAGTTTTTTCTTGAGATGTGAAAAAGGTTTTTTCTCTAGAGTCCATTGGGAATTTTTGAAGTCCTTGCATTACAATGAAGTACAAAGTCTACCAGAAAAATTCCTTGCACACTGTGGTTGCTGCTGTGTACAAATTTCTCCTGGTTCTGCTCCTTTCACTCAGCATTAGTTCATACAAGTCTTTCCAGGACACTCTGAAGTCTTTGTGTTCATCATTTCTTATAGCACAATAGTATTTCATTACATTCATATACCACAGCTTGTTGAGTCATTCTCCAGTTGATGGGCATCCTCTTGATTTCTAGCTTTTGGCCACCACAAAGAGAGCTGTTATAAATATTTTTGTACATGTGGGACCCTTTCTCCTTTCTATGATGTCTTTTGGATACAGTCCCAGAAGCGATACTGCTGGGCCAAAGGATATGGACATTTTTGTAGTCCTTTGGGCATAGTTCCAAATTTCTCTCCAGAATGGTTGGATTACCTCACAGCTCCACCAACAATGAATTAATGTTCCAACTCTCCCACATTTTCTCAGTGTCACTGGTCTCCGGATTGAAGAGAATGTGGAGTGAGTTTAAGGTATAAGAAGACCAGAAAGGAAGGGGGCAGGCTATAAAGGGCTTTGAATATCAAACAGTGATACTGGAGATGATAGGAGTTGAGTGAATAAAGAGTGGTAACATGGCTAACCTTGTGCTTTAGGAAGATCAATCTGCTAGCTGAGGAGAAGATGGGTTGGCGTGTGGACAGACATGACTAGGGAGATCAATCAGCAGGCTTTTCAATAGTCCAGGTGGGAGATGATGAGGGTGGTCCTGGTGTCAAAGGACAGAAGGTGACAGGAGAAAGATGTTATAAAGGTAGAAGAAATAGGGCTTAACAACTGATTGGTTACGAGGAGTGAGATAGAGTGAGAAGTTGCGGATGGCACCTAGATAGTGAGCTTGGGCGAATGGGAGGATAATGGGACCTTAGGAAGAGGGCAGGGTTTGGTGGGAAAGGGAATGGGTTCAGTTTTGGATATGTTTTGTTTCAGATGTTTATGAAACATCTAGTTTGAAATGTCTACTAAGCAGTTGTAAATGTGAGACTAGTGTTCAGGAGAGGTTAGGGCTGGACAAATCTGCAAATTATCCGTATAGAGATGACAGTGAAAACCATGGGAGGTGAGGAGATCACCAAATGAAACAATACAGAGAGAGGGAAAAGAGAAGAGGGCCAAGGACAGAGCGTTGGAGGACACCATTGTTACAGGAAAGAACTAGGAAGAAGATCCAGCAAAGGAGACTGGGAAGGAACAGTCAGACAGGAAGGAGGCAAACCAGAGAAGAATAGTATCACAAAAACCTGGAAATATGAGAACATCCAGAAGAAAAAGGGGGACTGACAGTGTTGAAGGCTCCAGAAAGGTCAAGAAGGGTGAGGACTGAGAGGCCATTACATGTGACAATGAAGAAATCACCAGTAACTTTGGAGTGAGCAACTTCAGTTGAGCAATAAAGTTAGAAGTCAGATTGCAAAGAGTTAAGAAGAGAATGAGAAGAAAGAAAGTGGAGGCACTGATTGCAAACAAGCCTTCTCAAGGAGTTAAGCCAGGAGTTAGCTAGCAGGAATGGATAGATAAAGTGAGGGGGTTTTTGGTAGGGGAGACACAAGCATGTTTGTAGGCAGTAGGGAAGCAGCTGGAAGACAGAGTGAGTGGGGATGGTAGAGCGAGAAATCTGCTGGAGAAGACAGGAAGTAATGGGATCACTTGGTGCATGTCGAAGGGGTAGCCTCACGAGGACAAAGACCACCTCCTCATGTGAAATAAAGAAGAGAAAGTGGTAGAAGGTGACTTAGTGATGTGAAATGAGGAAAGGAGAAAAGGGAGATCTAGGTGAATGGTTTTCTTCACTGAAGTATGAGAGAACGTTCTCAGCTGGGAGAGGAGGTCTGGGATACAGGGATTTGGAAGAGTGGCTGTGGTGAGTGGGATAAAGGACTGCATTGTAGCCCAGGTGGGATTATTCAATATCAATCATGGTTGACCTTGCTGGCATGTTGTCATGATTTTCTTAAGATTCATTCAGCAGCACATATACGGAGTGAAGTCAGTGTGCATGGTGGGGATAATCCAGGGCTAAGGCTTGGCAAGGTAAGATCAAGGACAGGATAAGGGAACCAGGCACTCGAGAGAAAGTGTAGGATTGTACTGTTTGACAAGGGGTCAAGATGGAAGGATGGAGAGTGTAGCCAAAGCAGGGGGGATGGCTTGGGAAAGAACTAAGGGGTCATGAGGTCAGAGGTCACACGGAAGACAAAGACTAGGTTTGGAGGCTGCAAGACAGACTGAAAAGTGCAGTAACAACAGTTGCCATGTGATCAGATAAAGCAATTTTAGAGTTCATGAACATGGAGGTAGTTCATTTGCAGGCTGTGGCAAAATCAAGGGTGTGATCATCTTTGTGTGTGGCTAAGGTGGGGTGGAGGAGTAGGTCACGAGAAATGAATAAGTTGAGAATTGAGAGGCTAGAGTGCTTGAAGGAATATCAGTATGTTATGGTTATGCCCCTGGTATGAGGGCAGGAGCTGGGGGAGGGAGCAGAGAAAAACTCAGGCAGAAAGAAAAGCATCTTGGAGGGGGGGTCTGCCATCAGAATCTTGTTTGGGTGATAAATATGGACTGAATGAACTTCACAGGAGATGTTACTGAATGATGGTGGTAGGAGAGCCTAGAAATGGCGATGGAGAGCAATACGTATTCCAACTCTCCCCCTTTTACCAGGGAAAATGAATGGAAAGTGAAACCAATGCTGCAAAGAGTAACCAGGGAGGCTGTATCATTAGACACAAATACAATGTATTTATTTTGCATAGTATGTATTTGTAGGCTACAGCATTGGGCTGAATGAAACAAGATGAAATTCCATAACAATAAATATATAAAGATTTATCTACTTGGGTTAAAAAAAATCAAGTTCACATGGAGAAGATGGGGAAGACAATAGTTTATCTGAAAACTCAGTGAACAAGACTCAAAAGAGCTAGGAGTTTTAATGGGGTGCAGATTCAATGAGACCACAGGTAAGTGGTGGCCAAAAAAGTTCATTCAATCTTGGGCTTCATTAAGGGAAGACTAACTTTCAGATGAAAATTCCTTCATATTCTGCCCTCATCTGTTATGCTCTGTTGGCCAACAGAAGTTAAGAACATTGATAAGCCAGATTGTCCAAAGGAGGGCAATCAGAATAGTTGGAGGCTTTGAATTCATGTCAGAAGAGTCAGCTGAAAGACCTGGACATGTTGAGTTTGGAGAATGGAAGACTAAGAAGGGAATAACAGGTATCTTCAATTATTTGAAAGTCTATCCCATGTAAACAGGATTAGGCTTGTTCTATATGTCAAGGGAGGTCAGAATTAAGAATCTGTGAAAGATGACAAGGAGCAAATTTAGGCTTGAGGTCAGAAAAGCTTTCTAACAAAGAGAGATGTCTAACATTGGGATAAGCTGCCCCAAGAGAAGTGGGAAACTGCTCCTCCTGGACAGTCCTCAATCAAGGCAGGATGAGATTGGTTGGGTTAGGTCTAGTGGAGATTCTTTTAACAAGGAAGGCATGGATGGAACTACAAGTCCTCTGAGGTCCTTCCACCTCTTGAGTTCTATGACAGGACTCGATCTTTGGATGACTGCAGCAGCACAGTACAAGGCACACAGCAGATGATTAATAAACGATGATCAGATTGTTTAAGCTCACATGGCTATTCCACAAACAGTGAAAACGGATTAGGCAGCAAACACAGCACTCAAATCAGAGAGGGAGAGAAGGGGAGAAAAGGGAAGGAGGGGGAAGCAGAGAGTAGGGGTGAAGGGGGAGAAGCGAAGGAACCCAGGGAGAGAAGGGGGAAGGGGGAGAAAAGTAGAAGAGAGGAAGGAGTGAAGAAGGGAGAAAAGATGAAAGGGGAGAAGAGAAGGGGGGAAGGAGGAGATGGGGGGAGGGGCAAAGAGCCAGAAAAAAGGGCAAAAGGGGAGAAAAAGGGAATGAACGAAGGGGGAAAGGGGTGAAGTGGAAAAAGTAGAAGAGAGGAAGGAGTGAAGGGGAAGGAGGGGAAGAGGGAAGAAAAGGAGGGACGGACAAAGAGGGGAAAGAGGGGACGGAACGAAGGCGAGGAAGGGTAGAGGGGTGACGGGGTGAAAGGGGATCGGGGAAAAGGGAGGAAGGGGGAAAGGAGAAGAACGGGTGAAAGGGGAGAAGAATGGGGGAAGGGGAGAAGAAGAATGGGTGAAGGGGTGAGAGGGGGGATGGGGGAGAAGGAAGTGCGGGTCTGGAAGGTCACAGAAGGCGGCTGTGCGGGTTCCACTCTGACAATATGACCCCCAAAGTTCCCCTTCAGGCACGTCCTCGCTTCTCCCTCCTCCTTCTTCCCCCTCCCCCCACCGAGGACCCCGGCCCAGCCGAGCCCCTGCCCCGCCCCTCCCCCCAAGCAGCTCACACTCACACAGTGCCCCGCCTAGCGCCCCTCCCCCCCCCCCCCCCCCCCCCACGCCTTAACTATCTCCTGGGCCGGCTCCGCCCGGACTCGCCCGCACTCACATTCACTCGCTCGCTTTCATCCTCTCGCACACGTACGTGCGCGCCCACACATCCACCCTACACACCAGCTCACCTGCACAGAGCTCCGCGAAGAAGTAAGGGCGGAAAGCCCTGCCCCGCCCACTCACCTCCGAACTGCGCCTGCGCTGACTGAGCCCAGAACTACCATTCCCAGAAGGCACTGGGGTGGGGACTAGTCGAATGGAAACACGCAGGACATGCGTGCTTAGAGCGGTTACTTCGGGGTGGATTCTGGGAAGTAGATTATGGTTCCAGGACTCATTGACGCCTAACCTCCTGGGAAATGTAGTCAGTGGACTGCCGCTGCGCAAGCGCACTACCCAATCTTTCAGTATCTGCTCGAGAGGCTTTTATTCCTCCTGTTGAGTTTCCTGCCCTTTTAGGTCTCCAGGGCCACGCTTACCGCCGCGAGTAGCCCCTGCCGGCCTCCGCCGTTGCGTTCACTCTCCCGAAGCGATGCCAGCCCCGCATTCTTCCTGCCGCCGTTGCGGGGCCTCGGGCTCTCCGCCCCACCCCCACTCGCCTGCACCGGGGCACGCGGGGGGCGGGGTGACTGCCCGGGAAGAAAAGAGGGTGTCGGGAGTCGTGGGCAGGAGCGGAGGAGGCGTCGGTGTGTGCCCGCGCTACCTCCGCAGCCACCGCCTGCGGGGCCCCGTAGGGTGCTCGCCCAGCGGCTGCGGCTTCGTTCTGCGAGGTCGGGGTGCTCCGAGGGGCCTGAGGCTGCCTAGGGTCCGAGACCACGGAGAGGCCCGTCCCCCATCTCCGATGGTCTTCGTCCCTGTCCGTGTGAAAGATCTGATAGAAAGGGAATGCCCGGTAGATTCCGGTGGGCCAGTCCACCGTTAGCACACTGAATGCTTCTTTGCAAGGTTGGTCAACTTTGCTAAATTTTCTTCTCCTCTTCCCCCACGTTCTCCTGCACTCATCTCTGCCAGTCAAGCGCTTCCTCTGTCACTTTCATCTCCCGCTCTCCTAGTACACATTGTATCCTTATTTCCCTCGTCAGTGCTGCTACACATCCTGAGCCATTCCTGGCTCTGCCAGGCTTCCAGCTGTACCTGAGCAGCACAAGATACTTCTATACCCACACAAAAATGCGAATAATAAAGAATAGGAATGGATGTCAGTGACTGGACAGCACATTATTTCAAAGGAGAGCAGAATCGGAAATATCCGTTGAAATAAATCCCATTGTGAATTGAGTTGTCAGATATAACCGATCAGTCTGGTGTTCCCCATCTGGGCCGGGACCATTGAAGTACTGGTTCATCTCATAAATAGGAACAATATTGAGACCCTGTTGTGTGGAAAAGCTTAATTACATGCATGCTCCATAAACTCTGTCCACTTCTTGGTATAGTTTCTAGAAATCCTATGATTCGGTCAACTGAGTGTGAACAAGGTATCTATATACTTTAATATCCTGTCCTAGCAGAAAAAGTTTTAACTAGAATCTTCCACAGGGAAAATACATCATAAAGGGATGCTATGAGTTGTCTTTTTCAGCTATTTTTTGGATGAGATGGCTTTGAAAATGCCTTCTCACTCTGAGATTCTGATATCCTTATACCACATACTGCAACAAATTTCAAATAAGTAAACAACTCATGTAGAAGATATAAAACCACAAAACAATTAGAGGAGATTGGAAGATTAATTATACCATTCACTGTGGATAGGAAAAGAAAACATAATAAGATACAGGATAGAAAAAAATGAGTGAATGAAAAAGTGAAGCCAAGCACTAGGCTAAGAACTGGAAATACAAATACAAAAGCCAAGTGGATCCCTGCCCTCAATAAACTTAAGTTCTAATGTGGGAGGCAGATAACTGCTATCCTGCAAAAATTTAAAGCTTTTTGCATAAATCAACGTGGCCAAAAGGAGAAAAGAAACAGAATATAATAAAAACCTTGGCACTGAACATCTGTGCTACAAATCTGACATCCAAAATGTGTAGGAAATTGACACAAAATTGATGATTCTGAGCTATTCCCCAAGGGACAAATAGTTAAAAGATATAAACAAAGAGTTTTCAAAATAAATGACAATTACTGAGAAGAAACAGGAGGTCGGACAAACATTCACTGATAGTGGTAATTGGTTCAACTATTTTGGAAAACAATGTGGAATGGTACAAGAGAAGTTAGGAAATTGTTGATAGCTTTCTATCCATCTGACTGCACTACTGGACTGATAGCCTGACAGTCATGAATGGAAAGAAGAATCCTACGTGTACCAAAATATATACAGCAGTTGCTCATTCTAATAATGAAAAGCTGGGTACACATAATAGACCTAATGATTCAGGAATGACCAAAATAAACCGTGCTATGTGAATGTAAAGGTGTTGGGAATGGAAGCTCAATTCCATGTGGACAGTCTCGGGCGGGTAAAGGTGGGAACTTCTAAATCTTAGAGTTCTCATGAGGCCCCCCATAAAACAACAGGGAATTGAGGAGTGAGATCTTGTGGATTTCCGCCTCTTCCCGTGAGATACGTGATGGGAGGAGCATTCCCGCTCTCGAGACTGTCCTGGATCTGGGCACACCTATTGTTATCTAACAGGCACGGTATTCAGGTGCAAACTACAGGGCCGGGAGAGCTTAATTAGGTCAGGAAAGCCTGAAAGCGCTCTTAGCGCGGAGGGGCCCTGACAGACAGAAGGCCTCTCCTCCCTTTTCCTCTCTTCGCTCTCCCCTCCCCCTCTCTTCCCACTTACACTTCTGTTTCCAATCTCTTATTGTAAGATCTTTGCCTCCTTGGGAGATTCCTCGCTCCCTCCTAAGGAAGAATTTCCCCTGCACTTGTAACCAGGATCCTGAATAAAGCTTAACCCTTGTTCGACTCCGGAAAGTCTCTTCTCTCATACGTTTATCCGGTTTGGCCAACCGAAGACCTGCAATACAGGTAAGGTAAGACTCGGGTAGCCCTCAGGCCTGGCATAAAGGAATGTTATTGTACAGTAAGGAAATCTGGACATGAAGAATTGAGAGACACAGGAAGGTTTGTATGAAGTAATTAGCTTGTGAGTGCTTTGAAGGCAGGAATTGTCTTTTAACTCTTCTTGTATCCCCCCCTCTGAGCACAGTGGCTGGAGCTCAATAAATGTTTACTAATTGACTAAAGGGTGAAAAAGAAATCAGAAGAATGTCATAATGACTACATTATAAATGAAAACAGTGTAAAAAACACAATGAAACTAAGGTCATAAGTTACAAGGTTGGTCTTAAATTATTAATACTAAAGCACAGCCTTTTTCTGTTAAACACATAAGGTATAAAAAGTAGCTTTTGCTTGTACAATCATTTGCAATCACTGAATTTCATGCTTTTATTTAACCATCAGGTTTTTTTGTTTGTTTTGGTTAGGCCCATGACAGTTTGGTGGTGGTAGAGGGGAGTTCTTTCTTGGAAGTAACCCATGTCAAAACAAAATCTTCGGTGGACACCTATATCTCTGAAACAAAATGCAAACTCCCCAGCCTGTATTCTAAAGTTCTTCACAATCTGACTCCCACCTTCCTTTCTATAATTTATTTCATATTAAGCCTCTTTAATTCAATTTATTCCAACCAAACTGACTGACTGGCTATTTCCTGACCTTAACATGGTCTCTGCTCTTCATGCCTTTGGGCAAACTGTCCCTCATAGCTGCAATGCTCTCCTTACCTCCAGTTCCTAAAATCCCTGGTTTCCTTCAAGACTTAGCTCAATTACCATTTACTTTGGGACAATCTTCCCCAATCTCTCTCCCTTTGTGCCTCATATTGATTAGTGTCCTCTCCCCATATCTACCAGTAAAACATAGGCTCCTTGAGACAGTGCTAGGCACTGCAGTAAGTGTTAGGTGGGCCAGGAGAGACACAACCCACACAAACAGTGCACACCCTCAACAAGAAGCTTACATTCTGAGATGTAAAAAATAGGTACATGGAAGATATATACCAATGTGATGGAAAGCAATCTTAAGAGGAAAAGGCTTTAGAAGCTGGGAGTACAACAAAAAGTTTCCTGTAGAAGGTAGCATTTGAGCTGCATTTTGAAAGAAGCCAGAGAAAACCAGGGCCAAGGAAGGAGAGCATTTCAGGCCTAGGTCACTAATGCAAAGACACAGTGATCTGAAGTGGAGCTCACCCATAAGAAATGGCAAGTAGTCCAGCATAGCTGGATTGTACAGTTCATGGAGGGGTGTAAAGTATAAGAAAACTGGAAAAAATAGGAAGGCTCTGAAGAACTTTAAACACCCAACTGTTTTGTGACAGTGTCTGGAATAGGGGAACTGCTCCCAGGAAGACATATGGTCCCCTGTTTGTTCTCGCTTTCTATATCATTATATGACTAGACCTGGTGGTTTTGAGACTACCATAAGTCTCCCCTTAGGGGAGGCTGTAGATCAGAGAAGCTAGTAATGGAAAAATACAGGCAACAAATTTCCCAAGATTAGTGCAACTGTATACCCCAAAATAATGTTCCCAGCTTCCAGACTGTTTCTCAATTCTGTGTGTCCTGAATGCTGACATGAAAATGGCCAGTTCCAGGTGGCCACCCAGAATGAGGGCATAAGTACCCTACCTTCAGGAGTATGGAAGCATCCCTACCGGCTGGAGCACTCCTTTCCAGGTAAACAGACCTCTCTCTTTTCTTCCCCAACGCAGTGCTATCCTTATACACCCTGTTAGTGTGTGTATCTGAGTTCTCTGTTGGATCCCTTTCTCCTTTTCTATTTCCTTGCCAATTCCCTGCCACGGAAGTTTTGCCTTGAACAGACTCTATTGTTTTACATGTTATTCTTGGCACTCGAGCTTGTTTTCCTGACCTCTCAAGCTAACCCACTGGTCTTTCCTTAGGCATAAACCAAGCATTGAAACAAAGACTTAGCCTATTGATAGCTGCAGTGACTCAGGGGAAGCATGGCACTGTGAGTTCAATCACAGAAAGCAAGGTTCAGTGGGAACCCCATTTCCTCTAGGAAGCATTCCCTTACGCCCTGGGACTCTCACAAAACACAGATCAAGTACTTTTTATCTGTTCCTATAGGTAATAGGGAGTCACTGGAGTTGTTTTAGCAGGCAGGTGACATGATCAGACCTGTGCTTCAGGGAAATCACTTTAGTACTAGGTTGGTAGATCAACTGGAATGGGGAAGAGTCTTGAGAAAGAGATTAATTAGGTTACTGTAACAAAGTGAGAGGTGGTATGGGTCTCAAATATGGTGGTGACTACAGAGTGAAGTGGAGAGGAGACATGGGAGACATTGTGAGAAGGTAGAAAGGTGGGGCAAGAGATTGGACATAAGGAGTGAATAACAGGGGAGGAGTAAGGATGACAATGAGGTTTGTGAGTCTGATAACTAGGAGGACAGTGGTGTCCACAGTAATAGGGAAGTTCAGAAGAGAGGAGGATTTGGGGAGGGGGATGGAGATAAGTGTTTTATTTCTTTTCTTTCCAGTGATAAACAACAAAAGGCATATAGGTGCTTAATGTTTGCTGGCACTGAGCTTTTTAAAATTTAAAGTCATGTGTAGATGATCAGATAAAAGAAAACTCAGGTGAATCAGGTTGGACCAGATAACCACTAAGAATTCTTCCAGACCTTGCCACCAGCTTAAATGGTCCTCAAGCACTGGACTGGATCATTAGCGTCTCTTAGTGCTGGAACTGCACAACAGACACACCAAGGTCCGCATGGCAGACAAAGAGAAGGGATATATGCCCTAATTAGAGGCTTTCAAAGGCCAGTTTACCATTTGGCAATATTATAGAAGGGATTTTTTTCCAATTATGGGTTGGATTACATGAGCTCTTAAGAATCCTTACAATCTTGAAATTCTGTGAAATTTTCTGAAGCTTTTATCTGAAAACTACAACTGCATAAAAAGCTGCAATATGTAGTCTTTGATGAGCTCCAAAGTATATTAATAACATTTAAGGAGACAGTATCTTGTAAGAGGCTCCCTCTAGAAGGCTTTCCCAAACACACTGAACATCAAAATAAAACAAACACATTTGCTACAGTAAGAATTTTCTTATGTGTAATAAAGATTTGTCTAAACCTGAAAGTATTCTCACATTCATGATGTTCAAGAAGGGCTTCTCTCTAGAATGCACTCTCTTATGGGATGTAATCTTTCAGTTTTATTTGAAAGCCTGTACATTCACTGCATTGAAACTGTTTCCCTTCAACAAACTTTGCTTTCTTCCTAAAGGCTATTCCAAATTTCTTACATCTAGAAAGTTTCTTTCCAGCATGAATTCTAATATTCCTTAAAGTTTCTACATCATTTGGAAGTTTTCCCACATTCAATACACTAAAAATATTTCTCAGGTGTTAGTTTTCAGTAAGGTTTCCCTAATAGCTAAAGGTCAAGTCACATTTATTGGGTTTCTCTTTAATATGAATTTCATGACTGTTTTCCAATGCAAATTTTCCTATAGTCCTATGGGTATCTATGGTCTATGAATTCTATTATGTACAGCAATTTAATCTTTGTCTAGGCTGTTCCACTTTCATTACATTCAAAGTGTTTCTTTCCAGTATACATTTTCTTATGTGCATTAAAGCTTCCTTTATGCCTAAAGGCCTTCCCACATTCACTACATATGTAAGGTTTCTCCCCAGTATGGATTCTCCTATGTATTTCAAGGTTTCCCTTCCGGCTAAAGGCTTTCCCACATCCATCACATTTATAGGGCTTCTCTCCAGTGTGAATTATCTCATGTTGCATAAGAGATGAGCTCCGCTTGAAAACTTTCCCACATTCATTACATTTATAGGGTTTCTCTTCAGTATGAGTCCTCTGATGTCGTATAAGGCCTGATCTATACCTGAAGCCTTTCCCACATTCATTGCATTCAAAATGTTTCTCTCCAGGGTGAACTAGTTTATGTGTCTGAAGGCGGGCAATTGTGCTGAAGGCTTTTCCACATTCATTACATTTATAAGGTTTCTCTCCAGTATGAATTGTTTGATGTTGGGTTAGGTAGTGATTGCTGCTAAAGGCTTTCCCACATTCGTTACATTTATAAGGTTTCTCTCCAGTATGAATCGTTTGATGTTGATTTAGGTGGTGATTACTGCTGAAGGCTTTCCCACATTCATTACATCCAAAGGGCTTCTGTCCAGTGTGAATTATCTTATGTGTTTCCAAGTGTGCCTTCCGTCTGAAGGCTCGCCCACACTCATTACATTTGTAGGGTTTCTCTCCAGTATGAATTACTTGATGTGTATTAAGGTACACTTTGTTCCTAAAGGCTTTCCCACATTCATTACATTTAAAGGGCTTCTCTCCATTATGAATTCTCTTATGAATTTCAAGATGTGCTTTTTGCCTGAAGGCTCTCTCACATTCGTCACATTTATGCGGTTTCTCCCCAGTATGAATTTTCTGATGTTGCATAAGGGAAGAGTAGTGCCTAAAAGCTTTCCCACATTCATTACATTCAAAGGGCTTTTCTCCGGTATGAATTACCTTATGTCTAATAAGATATACCTTCTTGCTGAAGGCTTTCCCACATTCCTTACATTCAAAAGGCTTCTCTCCAGTATGAACCCTCTTATGTACGTAGAGGCTTGCATGCCAGCTGAAGGCTTTTTCACACTCATTACATTTATAAGGTTTCTCTCCTGTATGAGCTATTTGATGTTCAACTAGGTATCGTTTACTACTGAAAGCTTTGCCACATTCATTACATTCAAATGGTTTCTTTCCAGTATGAATTATTTGATGTTGAGAGAGGTTATGATTATTGCTAAAGGCTTTCCCACATTCTTTACATCCAAAGGATTTCTCTGCAATATGAATTATCGTGTGTCTTGTTAGGTACTTCTTCCTCTTGAAGGCTTTCCCACATTCATTACATCTGTAAGGGGTTTCTTCTGTATTTATTTTTTGATGTACAGTAGGGCACGAGGCGTTGATGCTGAAATCTTTACTACTTTGATTATACTTAGGGTCTTTTCCTCGCATATGTAGTCTATGGTAATGAATAAGGTTCGAATGGTAAATAAAAGGCTTCCTGCAATTATACTTAGGAAGTTTCTTCCCCAGGGAGATTCTATTTTGCTTAATTAAGTCTGAACATGGTCTGACACTGTTTCCAAGTGCATCGTATTTGTGTAGACATTTTCCTACAGTAATTTTCTGTTGTGGAATGAGGTTTGACCCTAGATCGATCTCTTTTTCACATGTATTATATTTGTTAGTGTTTAACTCATTAAAAGTATTCCTGGGAATGACTCTTAATTGTCTGGATGGTCTCTCTTGGTTGGTGTTCTGCCTCTCTAACCTGACATCACAATCCCAAGCTTCTTCCAATTTAGAATCCCAGGGACTTTCCTTTATGCGTCTTCTTTCCTTGGGTGATTCTCCTGTAGAAATATGCTGTCTTAGAGCTGACTCTGGGGTTTCCCAATGTGTCTTCTGTACAGGGAAATCTGAAAACCACAGAAGTGCTATTAATACTTATTGCTCTCCAAGGGCACGTAATCAAAAATGAATCCAAAGGATGCCATGGCCCTATAAGAACTGTGTCAGGAACAACAAAGCCGCAGATAGCTAAGGCTCATTGTAATAAATTTTAACGATGATAACAAAAATATCTATTGATTTTTATTGAAATATAGACTAGTTCTAGATACTGTCTCCTTTATCCATGGTCAATCTGGTACAGTTTAATAAAAATAACAGCAATAATAACAATAGCTGACATTTATACAGAGCTGCTATATGTCAGGCACTGTGTTAAGTGCTTTATAAATAAAATGAGATATTTCTTTTTTAAAATCTTTATATTATTTTCATATCATCTTTATTTCCAAATATATCTCACCCTCTCCACTCCCCAATAAGCCATCCCTTGCAGCAAAGAAATAAAGGCAAAAAAGAAGTTCAGAAAAGCCAACATTTCACACCACACATCTGTCACCAGCACAAGAGAAGGAAGAAATCCAATGTTCTCCTCTTTTCTCCTGGGTAGAGCTTGGTCATTAGAATTGCACATCATAGAGCCAATATTTTTTAACAAGGAACTGAAGCCCAGGATAACTCAGGAGATGGTTAGAAAGCAACTAACTGCAAAGATTTCATGCATGTCTGAATTTCCATAAAGGGGAACTACAAACTTCAAAATCTGAAGCCAAACCTGGGCAAAGTCGAGGATCTCTTCAGTAAAGATACAATCTGCGTTCACTTGGGATGAAAAGAAGTTGATCCATAGGAAGGGATAAGAAAGAACAAGTGGTTAAGAAGTGATAAAGGTTTAGAGGTCTTTAGGGGGCTGAGGGTGAGGTAATAACCACAAGTAGCTCAGAAATTCTAAGGGGAGAGAGAATGGAGATCAATCGTAATGATTTGCATTGAGTGCACCATGTTTGTTTGTTTTGCCATTGCCAAGGGACAACTTATGTTCCAAGTGTAAGCTGGTCTCCCTTCTGGAAGAGATAGTAAAGGGCATGAGGGGCATCTCTCCAAACTACGGGTAAATAAGGAAAATGAAGTGTTCCCAGAAGAGAGAAAAAAAGCAGAAGTGGGACATCTGGGCAGGAAAGGTATTTCAGATGATAGGGAAGACACCTGACCCTTGTCAAGAAGCTGTTGAGTAGAGGAATGTGTCACATAGTGGTAGAAGGAAAGGACAATAGTACAACCAGAGCTTAAACAAACAAACAAACAAACCCTAGGCTCTTTCTGACTAGAAGAGAGCTGTATGTGTGGCCTGAGGGAGAAGAAGCTTCTTGTCAGCCAAGGAATGATAACATGGAACCAAAGAAAATACAAGGTAAGGGATCCCTTAGTAAACATCAAAAGAAAAAGAAAAGAGTAGGGGAGGCAAAAAGTAATTAGGAAGCTAAAAGCCATAGTCAATAAAAATAAAAACTTCCTTTCATGACCAGAGATTTTGAAATTTGTTGAAACAAAGACACATCTATTTAATATTACAAAACTCCCAAACAGAAAAAGGTAATAGATTATGTGTTTGGGAAACAGATCACAAGCCTGGCACTGAAAGTATAATATAGTAAGGATGAGAACCTTCAATTATCCAAACATCCACTCAAGCTCTGGGCTGAAAAGAAAGCAACTAGTGAAAGAACTCCAAAGAGAAGGAAAAAAAGAGAGTTAATGGAATAAATGGACGAAAATATACATGGAACTCACCAGCCAATTGAGACTATCAAGAGATATGCATAGAAGATAGAAGTGAGAGCAGGCAATAGATCATGGATACAAGAGCATGGACTGGTTCTGTAAAAATTGTGTCAAGAATGCTAAAGCGAAGAGTCAACAAAAATGGTTTGGCTCTGCTGGAGCATACTTGGAAAAAAAGGATAAAAGAAGGGATAAGGGTGATGCTTAGGGTAGATGGGAGGATGATAGCTGATAGAAGAAAAAAGGCAGAAGTGCTCAGTTCTTATTTGGCTTCTGGAAATGAGAGAACAAAAATGGATAATAGGGAGTTAATACCTGGAATAATGAAGAAGATAGTAACAGAGTACTGTGCGGTAGGAGCAAGACTGCGGGAACGTGACATTGGGTATCATGGTTAATGTAAGAAACAAAAAACAGCTCTGTCCTATGGGAAAACTTACATGCATCCACTTTTGGATGCATGTTCTGTTTCTGTACAATATCTGGTCTGGTCTAAGTGTGGTACAGATAACTACCCCTGTCTTGTCACCACGGAGCATCTGCCTTGTAAGCAAGCTCTCCCAGTAAAACCCATTTACTAGCAAGCTGGCACGGACCTCTCTTTCTTTGGTATCTTGGTACCTTACTCATGATGGTGAGACCATCCCTCTAGATGCCTGCATGGATACAAGCACACCAAAGTATCATTGATGAATTTAAATCACCTGTTATCAGATGAACTCCTCAGTCCAGGGTCTGAAAGCTTGACTACCCCTATCATGTTATGGCTTGTTTGTGTTTTCCCTCCTGCTCAGGAAGGTTTAAGAAACTTAGTTGGAGGAGGGGATGGGGGTGGGGATGGGTATCTCTAAGCTGGTTCATTACTGAGGTGACTGCCTTCCAGAAGCTCTCTTAAGCTTTCTGAGATGAAAACTTGGACAACAATGACAGTATTTTTTTTACATCCTTTTAAACTTTGAAGACTGTCCTTTAATTTGTGAAGCTGGTTTTAAATGGATTTTCCAGTTCCCAAGAACTGCATGCATTTTAAACTTGGGACTTGAATTTAAGAACTAGTTAGCCTGATTTAAGTTTTGCCTGCTCTTTAGGGGGAAAGCACCACCTTAGGGGCTTCATTTCACCAACAGAAAGTGACAATTAATACAAAATTTTTCTCTGCATCAGGAGTTAACTTTCCTCTCTGTGATGTCCACCCGCTGCTGCTAGTTCTGCCCTCTGGAGTGGAGGAGAACGAGGAAATCCCCCTTTCTCTGCCCTTCACATGGCCCCTCCAAAGTCTTCTTTTTCTTCATTCATTGTTTCTTCCACCAATCTTGGTAAGACTGAGGCTTCACTTCTCATGAAGTCTGGCTTCATGAAGCCTAGTACAGTAGCCTGGCTTGTTTATCTCCTTCCAAAACAAGAGCAGAAAGAACTGCACACAATACGTTAGAAGTGGCCTGACCACAGCAGAGTTAAGGACAACTGTCGAAGATTCTCAGAATTGTTAGGTCATCTAGTATAATTTGTACCCAGGTGACCCCCTCGTGTACAATGTGACCTAAAGTTTCATAAATAGCCAGTGAAAATTGTAAATGCTGCGGCATTAGAAGAACAATAAGGCAGATAGCAGGAATGTCCTATGTGTAGTGGAGAGAAAGGGGACAAAGTGCTGGGCTCAGAGAACAAAAACGTGGCCTGGAGGCCCTACTCGCCAACGACTACGGGCAAGTCAAAAGCTCACTGAGCTTCACTCATGATCTTCATCTACCAAGGGGGAAAATGAGTATTCTCACTACCTCCCATGAAGGCTTGGAAAGCACTTTGTAAACTACATCCACATGCTACTGCTAGTATCATGGAATTAAATGGCATTCCAAGTTCATTCTCCATAAAGCAATGGGAACAGAAGGTAGTCTGCTCTATAATACTTCAAGAAAGAAAAGAGATAAGAGGAAATGAGGGTAGAGGGTAGAGAGCAAATGCATGTGGGTTTTGCCAATGAAAGGAGAGAGATGAATTAGAATACTGATAACAGGAAACAAGGACAAGCAATATAGGTCTTTTAAATATAGGTCAGGCTATTTATATCTGAAAGCAAGAGAGATTAAGGTCATCAGAAGAATGACAGGAGAGAACACAAAAAAGATGGGACCCAGAGTAAAGCAGGAAGGGCAGCACTCCGGAAGAACATGTCTTTCTCTCAAACCGGATGGAAATATGAGAGAAGAGAGTGGATGATGAGAGTAGAGGAGGAATCTCAGGCTGGCTGGCCATGGTTCTGAGGGCCTTAAGGAGAGTTACCAACAACCTCACTACCCAGCTTAGCTGTTGCTTGCAATGCCTCTGGTCTGCATGCTTACTAACTGCTCACCTGGGTAGGTACTTCTCAAGACTTCTCCTGATGGCAGCCATGGTGTTCCTCTTCTCTCCAAATGGAAGATTAGAGCTGGTTTGGGAACCGGAAGGCCTGCTCATGGGGAAATGAATGGAAAAGTGTTGAGACCAGAGCATCTAAGATCTCAGAATTTAACCTTAGCCTCTTTAGGAATTAGAGGGTATACTAGGAAGGACCTCTGAAAAATGTTCTATATTATGCTTCTAGGAAATATGGGGAATGGATGAAAGGGTTTGATGTGGGCTCAAATGAGCTCATTTTAACATTTTTCCTGCTAAGTGGATAGAAACTATTCATGTCTTTAAGACTTTAGTGGAGAATCTCTGACTTGGATTAACAGACAGCCAGGGAGGAATTGTCCTGGTGACATCATAATAAAACTGCTCATTTCAAACTGTTCAAAAATCAAAGACCTTTTTTTCATGTGGAAAGAGGTAGTAACAATATTGTGTGTTTCTCCACATTGACCATAGAGACTGCAGAGTCTACACCAAAGGATTTAGGAATCTTTGCACATTATGTGCATTCAGGAGAATTCACCAAGTCAAAAGTCAACAAAACACTTCAGGTAGCCCAAAGCCCTGAAGATGGGAGAATACAAAGGTACCCCAATGGCCAAATGATGATTCATATGACAAATCCTGTCCTTACCCAGGGAGACAAAGTTCTCATAGTTTTCCAGCATCACATCTCTGTGCATGTCCTTCTGAGCAGGTTCCAACAGCTTCCATTCCTCTGGGGTGAACTCCACAGCCACATCTTGGAAGGTCAGTGCTTTCTGAAATATCAAAAGATATTCCTGCTCACCAGGGGATTTTTTCCAATGAAGCATGAGGGATATATAAAGATGGCTGGACGGAGAGGAAGCGTTTATCATGGCATTAAATTACCTCTTTCTTGAGCACCTTACTCTGTATCTCATCTTATATTAGATTCTATATCACATTAATAATTTCATTTTACTGCCCAAGGTCAAACTTTCCAATTCTCACCTACATCAACCTCCCAGAGAATCAAGCATTTCCTCTTAATCATCACATAATGTTTTAGCTATTGTATTTCCAGCACCTAGCATAATGACTGGCAAATATTAGGAACTTTAAAAAAATTATTTTATTTTTAATTTAGGAAATAAAACAAGCATTTCCATGACACAGAATTTTTTTTAAGAAAAAGATTATTGCACATTAAGCTGCAAATCTATTGTGCACAACTTGCTATTCCTTTTAAATATATAATAAAGTTAGCATGTAACTTTTTCTTCTTCCCTCTTGCCCCACCCCTCATGGCTACCATTAGACACAAATCTTGTGTGTGTGTGTGCGTGTGTGTATACATACACACATACATATATATATGTACACACAGACACATATATGTAAACTCATTCTCTATGTATTTCTATTTATCAGTTCTTTATCTGGATGCAGACAGTGTCTTCTTTCACAGGACCTTTGCAGTTAATCTGGGTATTTATAAAAGTCAAGATGACTTGTTTGCTCAGAGTTGTTCTTAAACCAGTATTGCTATTACTGCGCACAGCATTCTCCCGGATCTGCTCATTCACTCTCATTACTTCATGCAGGTCTATCCATGTTTCTCTAAAATCAACAAGCTCACCATTTGCTGTAGTACTGCAGTATTCCACCATGAGTGCACACCACAACTCGGAGGAACTTCACCAATGTGTGTGGATTACTTTTTCAATTTTCTCTATTATTATTATTATTTAGAGCAGAGAAAGCTGACTATGTGACTCTCATCTGAGTCTCTGCAGAGACTTGATCGCTATCAGTTGTTTCTTTAAAGCAGGTGTCAAATCTGACTAAGCTGCTCCAACGCTGCCCTGCTTGTCTGCATCTCCTCCTGAATTTCTTTCTGCTCCCTTTTGTGCTTTGACTGTTTCACTGATGTCCTTTTCTTTTATCCTTTTTTGGGGTGTCATTATCATTACTGATGGGGTTCTCATGCCTCAGTCCTATGATCATATCTCTGGAAGCCTCCCAATTTCTTGGTAGGCCCCTGTCATGGGAGAAAATTTTTTCTTGTTGCAGAACACATTCTCTTATCAGAAGAGACAGAGAGGGGCCTGGCCCAAGGACTGTCTTGGCACCAGATCCCCAAAGTCCATGCCTTTGACAACTCCCTCAGTATCAACAAAGTTATCTCTGCATTTTCCCATCCACAACTCCCAAAGACCCTTAGACCCCTTGCATTACCTAATTAGTATCCCCGGCATTCCTTTCCCATGCCCCTTTTCCATTTGCATCATCCTCACTAGCTTTTAGGTTCCCTAAGGACCCTTGTTCACTTCTGCTAAAGTGTTTCAATAAACTTTTTGCTACTAGACTAAAAGAAGGCTTGAGTATGTGAATTTGTTCCAGGCAACCCTGCCTTGGCATTCTTGGGGTTCCAGCACCCCTAACCCTCTTCTTTGTGGTGGTCCAGTACAAACTTGCATGACTCTCAAGCCCTCCTCCTGTCAAGATCAGATGGTTAGTAAGCCTCCTCTCTATCATTTTCTCTCCCTGCAGTTGGGGGTCAACTCTTTAAGTACCTAGGAAGACGTGGAGATGCTTTTTGGGCCTGATGCTCTCAAGCTCTCAGTCAAGTTGTTTGAGGCAATGAACCTAGGCACACCTTCCACTGTGTAGGGGTTGCCCTATCTGGAAGCATACGCCCACTTCTCTAATTTCTCTGGGACACTAGGGAACCTAAGTGGCTGCAGGTGCTTTTTGGTTTCACAGGCTTACCAGCAAAGAAATGGGGTAATCTTTTACAATGTGAAAAAATTTGCCCCTGGGTTATCTTTTAAAGAACTGGAAAAAGTTCAGTTTCTCCTGAGCACCCCATCATTACCTGCTCCACAAACTCTCCCCATCCCAAGAGAAATATAAGCCCTATATCTTCCTGGTTTGCTCCCTAGTAACAAATGAATTGCTAAGCATAGTAGGGATAGGCAAATACAAGCCAGTCAGATAGGCTCTGATCTCAAAGAACTTACATCTAATGGAGGAAAACAACATATAAAGTGGAACTGTTAGAAAGGGGTAGAGGAATGAGAGAAATGCTTGTTTCTCTCTTATAGTAATAACCAACTACTTTTGGGGAGATCCAGGATTTTTCCCCCTTCCTATTTACTCTCTACTAGGTCAAATCAGCTGTGGAAGAATAAGGCTGATCATGAGATTGGATTTAACTTTCTCCTCAATCTTATTCAAACCCCACCCCACTAGGGAGGCCTATTATCTTCTAGTCAAGTTTGGAGGGGAGGGAGGTGGGCAGATTCTTTGTCTAGACTGCCTGGGGGTGGAGGTGATCTGACAGTAAGAGTAACATAATCAAAGCCAGGTCTCCCTCTTCTTCCTTAGAATGAGTCTACCTCCCATTTAAATATACATTCTTCCCATTAATTGTTAAACAGTCAGAGTAGACTGCTGTCTGTCAGGAACACCCACTCTTCCAAGGGCATATAAGTGTCAGTAATCCATCTTTGGTTGACCGTCCTTTTATTATTTGCTAACAATTAATAAAATGATAAATTACCCGGAAATTATGTCTATTGGACTTTTTACATATCACAGGACACATGCAAAGTGGCATGGTTTAGAAAGAGATGGCAAGTGACATGAAGGCCTGGTTCCCAGCAAGGTAAGGCAATGTTCACCTATCAGAGCCCAGGGTCCCAGACAGGCAGGTCACACCCACACACTGGCCATGTCTAAGGATATACACTCATTCTGCAACTCTGGTCCCTCATGACTTTGCCAAGATGTAGGAAGTTTGACGCATCTTCGTTCTGGAGCTACGCATGGTTATTGCATAGAGAAGAGTGCGCTCACATCTAACTTACAGTGCTGTAGTCTTTGTATAACCTGCTCTCTTGTTATCAGTTTTATATTTTTGCACGTGTAGCTCTTTATTTGGTCCCTTTTGCGGATATAACTAGTCATGGTATTGCTGGGTCAAAGACCCAGTTCAGTGACTCTTCTACATTCAGTGTTTTTGAGAAATAGTTCCAGACTGTTTTCCAGAATGGTTAGACCATTTAGCAGTTCCATAAATGGTACAAACCTTCTTACAGCTGCCTTTGCCAATCTGATGGATGCCAAGTGGAACCTCACAGTTGTTCAATTTATATTTCTCTTAGTGCTTTGTAGCATTTTTTCATGTCTGTTGATAACTTGGATTTTTTCTTTTGAGAACTGCCCATGCATATCCTTTAACCATGTATTTACTAGGGAATAGTTCTTGTTCCTAGAAACTTGAATCAGTTCATTTAGTATCATGCCTTTATCAGAGAAACTTGCAATAAAGTTATTTCCCCTTGTTTTCTTGATTTCCATTTAATTTTAGCTACATTGGTTTATTTTGTGCAAAACCTTAAAAAAGTTAATATACCTATTTTATTTTCTGTGATCCACTCTATCCTCTGTTTGGTCACAGCCAAAGATATGAAATGTAGTTTTTTCCTTCTCTAATTTGTTTATGCTATTACCCTTTATGTCTAAGTCAAGTATCCACTTAGAGCTTATCTTGGTAAAAGGTGAGAAATGTTGGTCTATACCTAGTTTCTGCCAGCCTTCTTTCTAGTTTTTGCCAAATAGTGAGCGCGTGCCCAAGAGTTGAAGTCTTTGGGCTTATCAAATGCTATACTACTATATTCATTTACTTCAAGGGCATTTCTGTAGGGTTTGTTTATAGGAAGAAAAAGAATATATGAATTCAGAACTGTATCAGTGACAGGTTAATTAAAAGAAAAACACCTTGATCCAGACTTCGAGGCCTCAAGAGAATCATGATGGATCAAGTTAGGCTCTCTCCCTAAAGGAAAGAGGAGTGGACCAGGTGGTTCTAGTCAAGGTTCTGCAACTGGCGAACTTGAGTAAGAACACAGGCGACTAGACTTAGAGGTGGAGAAGGCCCTAGAAATCATCTAGGCTAACTCCCTCATTTTACAGAAGAAGAAACTAAGGACAAAAGCTTAAGTGATTTACCCAAAGTCATGCAGGGACTAAATGACACGGTTGGAAGATTCTAAATCCCACAAACTTTCCATGGTATGACATTCACCCTTTTTGACTTCAGATTACTCATGTATCAGATCAGGCTTGGATCACAAGATTCCTGAGACTCTAGATCTAATAATCTATGGACTCCAGGAACCCAATAGCACCATACAATCAGCTCCAGTCTTCTGAGAGAGAACACTAAGTCTCTAGTCCTTGGATATGACTTGGTTGAGCACAGAAATGAAAGGAAAGGCAAAGAAATGTACTCTCACTCTGAGGAATGATTAAGCATATCAGGAATGAAAAGAAATGCGAACTCACATGGGACCCAGCTGTCAGAAGCACAGATGTCATTTCGTCCTATTCCTACTTCACTCTCCTTTGGCAGGGAAGACAAGAGTCTTGAGAAGCTAGAACTGAGGAAGAAAAAATACATTATTAAAGAATCCAACTCTGCCTTGTTGCTCACAAACTCACCAAGATGAAATTAACTCCACATTATCTGGGTGTAATTCCATGGTCCTTTATGGAGAGAGAAGTCTCAAGGAAGCCAGTAACAATCTGACCTCATCCTAGAATCAGAGGGAAGGACCATGGATATTACTTACTAAGACAGTGATTCTATCTCTTACAAAGCAAGTTCCAAAGGCCAGAACTTTCTTAGGGGAATCAAGAGACATGGGTTGAATGCTCAGCATTTCTCATTATGTGCTATATGATATTGAGTATGCAACTCAGTTGCCCTCTTATCTCCTACTTGGCTTGCTGCATATGTGAGAAATCAATTTGCTGAATTATTTGGGGGTAAGCTTGGTGAAAGGACAGGAATAATGGTTAAGAGCAAGTCAAAACTGAAGCTAAGTATGAACATAGTAAGAAAACACCTAATTAGTTGTTTTAGCAAAGTTCAAGCTACAAGAACTACCTAGGTCAACCACTGATGCTATTAATTTCTGAAAGATCCTGAAGAATGGAAAGGGCTCAGTGATGGAAAAGGGCAAAGGCTGGATCAATTAAAAAAAAAAAAGGTGGGAAGGATAGACTATAGCCTGCAAACTAAGTCAATGAATTCTACTGTGATACTTGGCAAAACTTTAGAACATTATTGAAGGGATAATCAGGGAACAACCGGAAAAAAAAAGCAGTGGCAGTTTTTTAAAAGAACAAAAATACATTTTGCTGTGCCAGTTTTGCTGAATTGCCTTTTTAAATTCTTTGTACATGGGACAGCTTTATGGCCAGGGAGAGAAAAGACTATGTTGGGAAACGTGGGTGACATAAAACCAAAGGCTCCCAATAAACATTTATGTTAAAAAAAGGGCTATCAACAACATAAAAAATCATTATCACCTATCGTTTCATCCTACAACCAGGAAAGCACCAAAGAAAAGTCACAGAGAAGCAGCATCAGCCCCAACCCAGAACAGGCTGGGGGAAGGGACATCTGGTTTTCATCTCTTTGTCCCCAGAGCCTAACGCAGACCCTGGACCGTAGGAGGTATTTAATCAATGCTGAATGAATTAAATGAATGAATGAATGCCAGAGATGTGGGAAGACAGGAACACTAATACCCTGATGCTTTTGGGGTGACTTCATCCTAGTGTTCTTATAAACAGTTTGGAATCATGCAAGAAAAGTAAGTAAACCGTTTATGTTTGTTGAGTCACCAAAATAACAGTGGGCATACAAATCAAGGTGGGCAGAAATCAAGTACCTAGAGATATCAGAATCCCATTAAGAGTATTATCTGTGGTAGCCAAACTCTGGAGAGAAAAATGTGGAAAAGTCTTTCCACGCCCTTGGGAATGGCCAACAAAATGTGGCAGAATAAAGTTGCATATTATGAAATAAAAAATATGAAGAATTTGAGAAACACAAGATGCATATGAACAGATGCAGAAAAAAGCATGACTACAATAATGCAAATAAACACCTTTCAAATACAGCTGATCTGTGTGTGTTCGTCCTTCGTTGCCATTAGATTCAATGACCAATCTGGGTCCTGAAGAACAGATTATGAAACATCCTTCTCAGTTCTTTTATTAGAGAACCACGAGGCAAAATATTTCATAATCTGCCAGGTGTAGCTGCTGTACTATCTGATTTTGCTTAACTGTTTTTCCAAGTTACAGAGAAAGGTTCTGTGGAAGCACCAAGATGGGGCGGGGGGAGGAAGAGTAAGTCCATTTGGAATTGAGAGGCCCTATGGAGCTATCCTTTGGCCATTTAATACTTTCATCAATAACTCAAAGGCACAGCCAGATGGCTTATTTAATATTCAGGCGGAACAAGTCTGGGAAGGATTGCTAAGGCTCTGGATGATAGGTCATGATGCAAAAAGATCCTGACAGGTTGAACATTAGGCTGATTATAAAAAGATTAAATGTAATAGGGATTAGAATAAAGTCTAATACTTGGGTTCAAAAACCAACTTTACAAGTAAAACAAAGGGGAAGTATAGCTAGACAGCAACTATAAAAAAAATTAGGTATTTTAGCGGGCCACAAGCTCCTAACTTGTGTGGAATGGCACCACCCTCATTGTTCCCCTTTCCAAAATAGTTGAAGTTCAGGTTGCTGAAAGAGAAGGAAACTACCCAGAATGAGAGAGACAAGAGTCCTATGGTTTTTTACCCCTAGATGGGTATATTTAATTTGAACTACTAGGTCTAGTTCTGGACATCAAGTTAGGGACAACATCCGTAAGTTGGAGAAAAGCCAAGCTTCCTTTTAGATAAAGATTGGATGAGGAGGCTACTGAGGTCCCTTAAAATCAGAGATTTTGATATGGGGATGGGCCTCTAGATTACATACAAAAAAAAAAAAAAGACTTGTAGGAAGGGGTGGAGTGAATAGCTTTCTTTCAAGCATCCAAAGGACTGCTCAATGGAACAGAGAAAGAGGGAACAGTGAACAGTGGAACAGGGCTGGTCTTTCTCTCCTTTGCTCCAAAGGCAAATCCAGGAACAAGATTCAATAACGTAAAGAGGTAGATTAAATTGGATATACTAGATGGGGAGATTTATATCCTCAAAGGATTTTGCCAGCCTAGAACCCGAGGCCAAATCTAGGAATTTGAAATTATATAGAAATAAATATCAATCCCTACTTTAGGGTTCAAAAAATCAACTACATAAGTTGGGGAAGAATGACAGGTTCATAGTGAAAAAACCCCTTGTCATTTTATGGGACTCCTAGCAGACTAAGAACTGTGGATGGTCAATATAAAAGTTTCTTTGTCCCCTTCTGTGTTTGGAAGTATCTGCATTTTTATTTCCGTGTTCCTCTTTCTTAGTAAAAAAACAAAAACCAAAACTATACAGCATCGTTCTGGACACAAGAAAGGAGCTTTTTCTCCATCATGGGCAGTGACCCTTTAGTCCAGGATGGTGGTAGCCAGGGGACTGAGCAGCTCAAAGCCCAGGTGGAAGAGGGCCAGAGAAAGGGGTGTGTGTTTGAGGGAGGTGATGGTGCCATCAAGCATCAGGTTCATTCTCACACATCCCTTCCCTTTAGCTGTGTTCTCTTTCTCAATCTGCCCAGTTCCCCCACTGACTCCTCCCACCTAAACCTTCTCAACCCTAACCTCCCTCTGAAAGCATCAGGTCCAAAAACTGGAGAGTGACTCCCTTTTTCACGTTCTCCTTGATGTCCCGACAAAAGTCAGAAGTATAGTATACTCAGCAAGGATGGGAAAACTGCTGTAACACCAGTAACTCATTTGCACTGAAGCTCTAGGTAAGTAAGGTTTCCGGCCGGGTACTTTTTCTTGATATTGACAATTCAGTTGAGCATTTTAGTATCTACCACGTCTGAGGTGTCTTGCTTTTCAGGGTTATCCCTTAACGCCTTCATCTCCCTGAAGAGTCAGTGGCCAAGTACACCAAAGTAGGCTCCTCTAGACCACTGGAGACAGAGACCAGATTGAGCCACACGGAAGAAACTTTACCCTCAGTCACACTGATAGTCCTACACAGATGGCCAGACTTCCTGGAGATTACGAATAAGCATCTGTAGTGTTTCACTGATTCCACATTTATTCAACTCATATTCATTCAAACTCATGCTCCTTAGAGGATATAAATAAGGGGAGATCAGCAAACAACTGCTCCAGAATGACAGACACTTTCCAGGCTTTGTCAACCCTTCAAGGACCTGTCACAGTGTACCCTCTGGGGAAGCAGCACACATCCTGGGGGTGCTGTTACCAACCAGGTGAGTCCTTCACTCACCAGCTCAATCTAGTCCATACTGGACTATTTTCAGATGGGGAGGATATTCCAGACCCTGTGTCCAGGTAGCTCAGCCTTCAAGAACCCACAAGAAAACACTGGGACCCTCTCAGGAGATATTAGAGTGCCTTTTGAAATGTGAATAACAGATGGAGTCAGTTCCACATGGCGGACAGAGAGCCAGCATCAGGCAAGGGGCCCTAATTTCAAGTCTTGCCTTAGATAACATCCTGGCTGTGTGACCCTGCTTAAGTCAATTAACTTCATTCTACCCCAGGCAACTCTCCCCTGCCTCCACATGCCAATAAGATCATAGGTCTGGCCCCTCTTCAATGTGGCTTCTGACCTCATCAATCCACCTGAGGGGTTCTCAGTTACCAGAGACCTCTTATTTGCCAAATCTTTTGGCCTTTTCTCAGTCCTCATCCTCATGGACTCTGTAGCATCTGATACAGGTGACCACCTCCTCCTCCTGTATATGCTCTTGCTTTTCATAAATCTGCTTTCTTGGGTCTCCCCCTGTGTGGCTGCCTTTTTTTTTTTTTTTTAATGTGGTGGATGGGGGTGGACAACCCGACCAACAAGTACAAACAAGCCAGACTTGGTCAGTTACTAGTTATCAGATGGCCGCCTAGAGCACCAAGGCGGTAAATAACTTGTCAGTGGTCACAGGGCTAGTATTTATCAGAGGCAGGAATAGTTAGGTCTTCCTAACTTCACGGCCAACATCTATCCACTATAAATACACATACACACACACACACACAAATTTGTCCAACCTCATCTTCAAGGACCTGAAGGAGAAAGACAAAAAGAGAGAATGTCAGTTGGAAAAAGAGGAAGAAAAAGGCAGGGGTGGAAAAAAAAAACTTGGCCCGAGATCAAACAGGATGGAGAGGAAAGGAGAAATAGTGTTATCTGACTCTTTTATTTTGGAGGTGAGGAAAATATGGCACAGAAAAGGAAATGATTTGCTCCAAATCACACAAAGATTCAAAGACCAGGGAAAGAATAAACAGTGGAATTGGGATTCCAAATCCAGGGCTTGCTCCTCTGGACCATCATGAAGGGGACAAAGGCTAAGATGATTAATTGGAAGAAGGGTCTGAGTCAAAGAAAAGTTTCTCAGGACCAAAGATGACGTTTAAACAATACTTGAAGCTCTACAAAGCACTTTATACACCCCATCTAATTTAAGAGGCAGGGTGGTGTAGTGGATAAAGCAGGCCTCAGGACCTGGGTTCAAGTCCAGCCTCTGTGTGATCCTGGGTTTTAACATCTCTAAGTGACCTAGGCAGTTCTTTAAGACCATACATTGCACAACCATTGCTGATCTTAATCAGCAGTTTCCTCACTATGAGCTCTCTATACTGGTGCAATCACTTCTATACAGACAAAAATCTCCTTTGATTCTAACAACCTTATGAGCTAGTTGGTCCTAATAATAATTGATATTACTGAGAATTTTCCCACAAGGATGAGACCTATCAGCATCTTCAGGTTTGCAAAATGCTTCCCTTACATAAACCTGGCCAGGCAGGTGGAGCCGGGGTCATGATTCCCATTTTAGATACAGGAAAATGCAGCTGAGAGAAGGGGCTTGGCTCTCATCACAAGGCTGACTCAGAGCTGGCTGGCTGTGTCTCCCACAGAGCAGTCTGCCAGAGTGAGATGCCAAGGTGACCACCCCATGAAGGGGGTGGGGTCGGGTGGCCGGAGGGGCATGGGCAGCGGCGCCCCGTCCTTGCCCCGCCCTCACCCATCTGGCCCCAACGTTCCTTCTGCCTGTCTACGGCTCCCTCTCTCTTTAAACTTTCCTTCTATCCCCAGTGTTCAGTACGATGCCCAGCACCCAGTAGGTGCTTAATAAATGCTGGCTGCCTGGCAAAAAGCATCCCCCTGTACCCTAGGAGCCCACTGCCTGTGCCTTTCCTCTCTGCGGCCCAGAGGGCTGCCTCACCCATTGTCCCCCAGGTCCAGACCCCGCCAGGGTCCAGCTGAGCCAGGACCAAAGAACCCTTGGAGTCCATCTCTGTTCCAACCGCTCGGTTTATGCCTTCTTTGACAGATCAGGAAACTGAGGCCCGGAGAAATTACGAGATCCACCCAGGAATGTGAAGCCAGGAAACAGAATGGAAGGGATTCGAACCCACAGCCACCGCATCCGGGTTCTGAGGTCAGGTCCCCGCCCCCGCCCCCACCCAGCAGGAAGTGAAGGAACGGGGGAGCCCCTCCCCCACGGACGCACCCTCACCCTCACTCACCTGCTGACCGCCAAACGCAGCTCTACGCATGGGGAGGAAGGGAGAAAAGCCCGCCCCGCCTGGGGCCGCGCCGACGCAGAAGCCCTGAACTACGCTTCCCGGAATCCTTCGGGAAAGTTGAAGAACTGGCCAGGAAGAATTTGATTGGGCCTAACCCCATGCACGTGACACTGTTGGCTTGCCGATGGCTTCTGGGAAATGAAGTCTTAGAGAAACACGAGGTCCGGAACCAGTAGGATTCTGGGACATGTAGTCTGAGGTCTCTACGCAGGTGCACTAAGCAGTTACTCAATCGAGTCTTTAGTCTAGCATTTGTTAAGCTCCCGCTAAGTGCGTAATGGAGAAGGTTCGTACGTAATCGGAAACAAGACCTTAGAAGCCCTAGAGTCCATCCCTCTCTTTCTACAGAAAGGGGAAACTGAGTCCCAAAGAAGGAGAATCACTTGCGCTGGTCACATCCCCTCAGAGGCAGAGCAAGATTCGATCTAGGGATCCCCCCGCCGCCCCGTAGAGGAAGGGGGAGGCCCACGGGGCGGGGCTCTCCTGGACCCGGGGAGGGTTCTCTCCCTTCTCATTCCCTCCCCGCTTTCCCTCCGCCTTTCTGTCTCTCTCCCTGTGTACTCTTCTCTTTCTCTATTTCTGTCCCCACTCCCCCTTTCTTTCTCTCCCCTTTCTCCCTCCTCTCTCCATCTCGCTTTCCCTCTCTTTGTACCCTCTTCTCCTCCCCCTCCCTCCCTCCCTCCCTCCCTCTCTCTCTCTCCTTCCTTCTCTCTTTCTCCCTCGATTTCTCTCTACCTTTCCTTCCCCCTTCTCTTTCGCTCCAGGGACCTGGAAGAGGCAGGTCTGAGCTGCTCACGAGCCTTGCCCTCCCCTGTAGGGAGCAGATACACAAAGTAACCTACACAGTGTGTAGCTTTCCTGGACTCTTCTCAGGTGAGGCCTCCTATTAAAACACGTGGGATTGTTCACCATGAACTTAGTCTTGACGCCAATTTCTCCTGAGTGATTCCTGCATTCTCACTGATGCTAATACCCTTTGTCCGAGCTCTGATTTTTATTGTCCGTTTACTTTCTCCTGGGGTTTACTCAGTATCCAAGACGGGCTGCTTTGGATTTTGGAGAAGGAGAGTAACATAATCCAGAGGAAGACTGATCTTGGAACCTTAGAAAGGATGAGAGGAGAGACTGGATACAAGAAGACCAGTCCGGAGGCTCCTACTTCAGCAGGGCAATAATTAGGTTCTGTACCAGTGTGGTGGCCATGAAAATTGAAGAGGGAAAAAGAGATGATCGTTGTTGTGGGGGTGAGGGGGGCGCTGATAATCAAATGGATGTTTATGGAGAGAAAATGTAGAAGACATTTCTGGGAACAAATCCCCATATAGTTTTAGAAATAAATGTATTAGGCCATTTGGTAGAGAATGGAACAAGAAAGAAGGAGTGGAGTGGCTCCCTCCTCCAGGTTCTGGAAGGTCCCCACACACAAACCCCATATACAGGACAACTTGAAGGCAAGATAAATTGAGATGAATATGAGTAAATATTAACATCTAATAAATTTGGGGCAAAGCCAAACACAAAGGAACACCCAACAAGACCTGGGTGTGTGGACCTGTGAGAGACAGCAAAGAGTTAAGTTTCCAAAGAATTAATAGTTGCTAGAGTTACTAAAACAAGTTATAAAAGGGGGCTAGCAGGCAGCAGTTAGGCCCAACTAATCAGAAGACAGTGGCCTTCAGAAAACCACAAAGTTCTTGATAAAGGAGACCAAGCCTGAAATCAGCCTGGACCAGTTGGGGTCAATGACTGGATGAAAGCTTTCCTTCATTGTGATTTCTTAATAAACCTCATGCATATAAGCAGACACACCCCACATAAAATTATCCCTTCACTTTGTAATCATGGGACCTATGATGAGGGAGGGGTACGTGACTATACATGCTTAGGGGAAAACATACAGTAGGTGTGTCAAAGAGATTGTGACCCAAAAGAGAATGGACCAATCTGTCCTCCAATTGGAGAATCTGTCCTGAACTAGTAGTATAAAACTGATCTCCCTTCTGCATTCGGTACTCCCTCCTCCTGAAGAGGAGTGGAGACTGCTTTCGGTCAAGGCGTTCAATTCCTCTGAGATCAGCTGTAATAAGTTTTCCTTGTTACTTTTCAGTGTTAAGCTAGTAGGACCTGGGGGAACCAAAGATACCTTGTAGCTATTTCCAGCATGCCTGGAGTTACAGAGTTATTGAAGTCAGGGTGACATTCTGGGTTCAAATGTATCTCTAATTGCATTAGTTAAGTTCACACAATATTAGTAAGTGACAAAGTAATCATCCACAAAGAATAGAAGAAAATATGCTTAGTATAGCCGACACATAGTAGACACTGAATAAATGTTTGATTGACTGACATGGGATGGTGTTGGACAGAGTTATGACATATGTTCTGATAAATAAATACAGAGTATACAGAAGAGGGAAAGAGAATGACCCACAAAGGTGAGGGGCTTGGGGAGAGATCAGGAAAGGCTTTAATAAGGCCTGGAAGGGGGGTGTGGTGAGATTCCCACAAAGATGGGGGTACCAGGGGCAGGTCGCCTGGAGAAGAATTCACAGACTCTTCAAGCATTGTTGAAGTCAAGGTAAAAATTTATTACACTTTTCATCAGGTAAGAGTTTTTAGGGAACCTGCAACCTTAGAGGAGTATAGATAAAAATTTATATAGGATATTCTACAGTGAAACATGTGCCAAATATGCTAACTAGGTGGTTTGGGGTGGGATTAGGGAGTGACTAAAGGAGTGGTCAGTTCTTAAAGGAACATGCACTTTTGGTATTTACTGCATAGGTAGTTTACCTAAAGTTCATCGGGAAATAGCCCAAAGGGGGGGCTACCTGGAGATGCAGTTTTAGGCCTGAAATGTCACTAAGTCAACCAACGGTCAGGGCTGGCTCAGAAATACCAGGTTGCTCTCATCAATGTTGTGTTAGACAAGATAAATGTAAGGGAGTATAGGTACGTCTAAGTCTAGGATACATATGATTGGTCAGTGAGTGGCAAATGTCATTATGACTGAGTGCACAGCCTGTTCAGCCAGTACACCGCTGGTTCAAACTAATAAGTTCTGTAGGTGCAGCTGGCTGCTGTATCAGGAAGGGAGATAATTGTTGCTACTGGGGCAGGCTGTGTCCTTGGGCTGGGGAGAAACTGCCTGGGATAGTATTTTGAGGCTAGGAAGAAATGTGATTTTTAAAGAGAAATGTGATTTTAGAATTGGGGCCCAAGCACATTCCCCCAAGCATCCCAACAGCTTTGCATAGGAGGTAGGATCAGAGTTGTACATTAAAGGGTGCTAGGGATTCTAAGAAGAGAAGAGTGGGGAGGAGACATGGGGAACATACCTGTGCTTGTCATTAACAGGTAATGATTAGAAGGTCACAATGTATGGAAAGAAATAACTTGAAACAAGTCTGGAAGGTTAAGTGGAAGCAAGATTGTAGAAGGCTTTGATAAATACTAGACTTTTTTGTATTCATCCTAGAGGCAACAGAAAAACACTAAAATTTTCAGAGTATGGGAGTGAAATAATCTGTTTTAAGAATATCATTTTGGCAGTAGTGTGGAATGCAGAGTGGGGAAAAATGATAATAGGGAGACTAAAGCTGTCCAGGTAAGAGATGGCAAACCAGAATAGAGGCTTTATGAGTAAAAGAATGGAACAGGTGAGATTTCATGGAGGTAGAATTCACAGTTACTTCAGTGCTATCAACCCCACTCAGTAAGTGCTTCCTAACTGTTTTCAATGCAAGGTGCTCACCTGGGAACTGAGATCGGGGAGCCAAAAACAAAATGTTCTTTGCCCTTGGGGAGATTTCATTACAGTGGAGGCAAACATATACAAATAGGTTAATAAAGGATAATTTATTGTGAACCCCAGTGATAAGAAGGATGGTGGTGCTTTCAACAGAAATAATGAAGTTTGGAAGTGGGAAATGATTGGAAGAAAATATAGTGAGTTTGCCTGTAAAGTTTGAGATGTTTATGGGTGATGCCCAGCAGATCATTGGGAATTTGTCTAGATTTTAGTAGAGAGATTAGGGCTAGATATAACAGTTTTGGACCTAGGGCAGAGCTTTGGCAGATACTCATAATTAGTGGATGGGAGCAGTGGCAAAAGAAACTTTGAGAAGAAATTCTCAGGTAGGTAAAATAAAGCAAAGCAGAGGAGAGGTCAATTTGACTAGCATCTAGGGTAAATGAAGAATGGTGTGGGATAAAGCTGAAAGGGTAGGTTGGAACCAGATTATGAAGCCCCTAGAATGCCAATTTAATGAGTTTAAATTTTATTTGGTAAGGAATGTTTTGGAAGGATTAAAGATTCTTAGGCAAGAGTGACTTGAACACAGCCGCATTAGAAAACTAATTTGGGTTGCAGAAATGCCTGTTTTTGTGATCTCTCAAAATCAACAGTGGTTACGCAAACATACGCAAGTTAAGTTACGCAGACTGATAGCTTCAGGACCTGGACAGGTCATTCATCTGAGCTTGGTGACCAGAACTCAAGGAGACCAGCTCTCTACTTCCCACGTATCATGGGTTGGAATCTATCAGCCGTCTCTGATCTGTTCTGTTCTCTCCAGTCCTCACCCTCCTGGGCACCTCTGGCTTCTGGCATCCCCTGGCACTGATCTCTCCACCCAGAGCCCTGATCTTGCTCACGCTCGGATTCTTTTTTTCCCTATTAGAGAGGTAACAAGTTTGCCCAAGCCTTTCGGTTGTCTTGATCCCTTTGCAGCCTCCAGCCCTCTATGAGCTCCGGTGCCCCCGACCTCCCAGAACGGAGCCACTGCTAGATGGACCCCACCGCCCCTTATTCGGGTATCTTCCAGGGTCCTGCAGGCGATGACTACAAGGTGAGCCCCTCATCTTGAGGATCTCATTAGTACAACCAGAGACCGTGGAACTGCCTGAGGGTCCTGGGGTCCCCAGGCTGCGTTGGTCCCCCCTCTGCTCACCCGTCCCTTCCCCCCAATCCTCGGAGGTGGCTCGGACGCACACTGAGGCCTGATCGGGTCCAAACCACGACCCCCTCCCCCTCCCCCCGACACTCTCTTCTCTTTCTGGGAAGGGATCGCGGGGGCGGGGATGGGAGGGGTGGAAACCCCCCCGCGGGGCAGACGTGCACCCCAGAGTATCTCGGCAGAGGCTGGTGGACGCGGCAGCAGAGGCCGGCACGCTCACTCCCGGCGGGGGTCAGTCCAGACCCAGAAACTCTCCCCTTCCCGCCTTTCTCCTTCCCCTGCGCTGCGGGGCTGGGCACTCAGCTGGCCAAGAATGAAAGGCTCTCGAGCCATTGTCGGAGGAACTGGGTAGTGCGCCTGCGCAGAAATAGCCCCGCACTACATTTCCCATGAGACCGAAGAACCCAGCCCTGAGGGAAATAAACATTCTAGGCACGTGCTGCGGCCTTCCCCGCCCTCGTTCGGACGAGGATGATCCGGAGCCCGCTGGATTCTGGGAGTCGTAGTTCAGCTTTCCGTTTGCGCAAGCGCAGTCCTGGGTATGCAGCCTGAAGGTTTCCGCCTTTCATTCTTGCTGGGTCCCCAGCGGTCCAGGTGAGTGTGGACGGGACTGTGTGTAGCCGTGTGAGGGGGCGCTACCGGACTGCCGACCCATGGGTCTGTGGCTGGCGAGGGAGATGTAAGGAAAAGGAGGAGGGGCAATATTAATAGACGATGTGGAATCGCCTGCCCGCTATAGTGCCGCCGGGACCTGGGTTCAAATCCTCCCCTGCTTCCCAGCTGTCCCCTTGACCAAAACTCCTGACCTCCCTAGGACCCAGTTTCCTTTTCTTTAACGTGATGGGAGTTGAGCTCGGTCGGAAAGGTCTTTCTTTTCTAAATTAACTTTTTATTTTTATTCAAACTACAAAAAAAATCTACATTTTCCCTTCCCAGCTCTCCCTTCCCCTCCTCACCGCCGAGAAAGAAAGGAAAACAAAACTGCTAAAACCAGAGATGGAAAAAAACCCCAAATCCCCCCTGGCCGTGCCCTCAAAATCCCCCAGCGTGCCCTGAGGTCACCCCATGGGAGCCTGTACCCCTGAGACCTCTCTTAGCGTGCTGGGACCTTGTCAACGAAGGCTTTCCCGGGGGTCTGGCTTTCCAGGTGGGCGTGGTGCCGCTGGACCCAGGGTTCTGCCACCCTGATCCGCATCAACCCATCCAGGGCTTCTTAGGTGGCTGAGCCCCCTTCTCCTCTTACAGCGCTGTAACTCTGCATCAGTCAGAGACCACAGCCTGCCCCATTCAGGGGTACCTCCTCAGTTTCCTGGCCTTAATTGCCACCATCAATGAACATTTACTAAGCGCCTCCTGTGTGCTGGGCACTGTGGCAAGCTCTGGGGATGCAGACACACGTAAAGACGGACAGCCCCTGCCTCCAAGGAGCTTACCCTGGAATGAAGAGACTACTATACTAAAGGAAGCAGAAGAGGGGGAAGAAAAAGGACCTTGCATGGTGGAGAGTGCCAAAGAAGTCCCCAAACAGTGTCGTTGGGGGCAAATAGGGAGAAGAAAACAACCTTGAGCCTGCCTCCCTAAAGTGAGGTGCTCCAAAAAGCTGCTTTAATTATTTTGGTTCATAGAAGTCCTTTTCCAACTTTCTTTGAGCTCTTTAGATATAGAACTAATCTTTAGGTATAGAACTGATACTGGCATCGTGGTGACAAAGGGTATGCCCAGTTAAATAATTTTTTGGCATGTTCTAAATTGCCTTCAGAACAGCTGGACCAGTAACATAGTAACAACAACAGAACATTAATATACCACCAGCATTTGTCATTTTCCATTGTGTCAACTTTGCCATTCTGATGGGTTTGAGGCAGAACTTTAGAGTTGTTTCAATTTGTATTCCTTTCATTGTTAATGAGTTAGAGCATCATGTGGCTATTTGTTAGCTTTTATTTCTGGCTCTGAAAAGCAACCTATCCATATCCTTTGACTATGTACTGATTGGAGAATGACTCTTATTCTTATAAATTTGAATCAGTTCCTTATATATCTAAGAAATTAAATGTTTCTTAGAGAAACTTGCTGCAACATACTCCCCCACCCCCCAAATTTACCTTCTCTTTTAATTTTGGCTGCATTCGCTTTGTTTGTGCAAAAAATTTTTTAAAAAAATTAATCAAAATCATATATTTTACTTCCTCTGATTCTATTTCTTGTTTCATTATGAACTCTTCCTTAATCCATTGATCTAAAAGATAATTTTTTTTCTCCTTTAATTTGTGATATTACCTTTTATATTTGTCCTGTTTCCATTTGGAGATTTTCTTGGCATATTTTGTGAGATGTGAGATACCTAGTTTTTTTCCAGACTGCTTTCCAGCTTCCCCAACAGTTTTTCTTGAATTTTGAGTTCTTAATAACTGGAATCTTTGGTGTTACGAAACACTACACTACTGTGTTTGCTTCTGTTTATTGCATACCTGATCTGTTCTACTGATTGACCTCTTCATTTCTTACCTAGTACTCAATTATTTTGATGCTTACTGATGTTTAGTATTGTTTGATTAGGTCCCCTTCTTTCCAACTTTTTTTCATTATTATCTTTCAGATACCTTTTGTTTCTCCAGATGGATTTTGTTACTATTTTTCATATATGTATAAAGTAATCCTTTGGCAATGAGATTCATACGGTACTGAGTAAGTAAATGATTGCCATTTTCATTATATTGCCATCCTTGATGAGTTAATATTTCTCTAATTATTTTGATCTCTATTTCTATAAAGCTTGTTTTGTAGTTGCATTCATATGATTCCTGTTAGGCAAGTAGTCTACTGAGTATTTAATACTTTCCGTAGTTGCTTGTGATGAAATCTCTCTGTTTATTATTTCTTGGTAGATTTTTTTGGTAATATGCAGAAATTATGCTCATGGTGTAGGTGGGTTTATTCTATAACCTAAAATTTTGGTGAAGTTTTTCATTTCAGTTTTTAAAAGTTAATCATCTAGGGTTCCCTAAGTAAACTGTCATATCATCTGCAATAAGTAAATTGTTTTATTTACTCTTGCCTATGTTTATTCCCTCAGTTTCTTTTTTTTAAAAAAAAGTCATATTGTTATAACTAATATGACAATGGACTGCTTTGATTAACCCTTGATATTACTGAAAAGGCCTCTAGTTTATTCCCATTACAAATAATGCTGGCCCTTGGGTTTAGAAAGATATTAGGTATCCACTTAGAGAAAGATCCATACATGTTGATTAAAAGCTGCTGTATGCCAGATGCTTTGCCGAGTGCTGGGAATTCAAATAAGGAAAAGAAAGACAGTCCCTGCCTTCATGGCTGCCTCGACTATTTCTTATGGTGTTAAAAACCTATTCTTTATGGTCTTGCTCAGACTTCTAAGAAACTCTCCCCTTCACAGGTGTACCCATCTAAAGAGAAAAACATGCTAAGGTTTGTTAATAGCTTAAGTTTCTGATTTAACCCTCCTGTACCAGAAGGATGTAGTTTCTTTAGACCTTGGGATTTTAGGTCACCCAAGATAGTTAGGCACTTTCTTACTATGTCTTGACTTTTCATGTATGTCATTTTTATTCTGACCTTAAGAACTGATGGCCATAGCCTTTCCCTTTCATTCTAATAGAAGGTAGACGTAATCTTGGCTTCCTTTTGACCTTTCTGTGAGGATACTGGGGATCTCACCCAAGTGATGTGTGGGAAATTCCATCCTAGTGGGTTTGGGAGCTACAAGGCAGAAATAGTCTCCTTCCTGACTTCTTTCTTGTCCTTCAGTTCTTAAGATTCTGCCCTTCCCCAAGAAGGAAGAAGCCAGGAGAAAGAGGAAATGGCTTCTAGAACCTTAATGGCTAGATCCCAGGTGAGTTAGAATTTCATCTCTCTCTCTCTCCCTCCCTCCCTCCCTCCCTCTCTCCCCCTCTCTCTCTCTCTCTCTCTCTCTCTCTCTCTCTCTCTCTCTCTCTCTCTCTCTCTCTCTCTCTCTCTCTTACTTTATCCCTTTTTTCTTTAGTAATCAGGACCATGTTTGCTGCATAGAATTTGTTATGGTGCCTATAATGATGTTTGTTTAGAATAGCAGTCATTAAATGTTTGGTAAAAATTCACTTGGACCTGGAGGTTTTTTATTTTTTCCTGTGGGAGTTCGTTTCTTACTGTTCAGTTTCTCTGACTGGTTTATTTAGGTTGTCTGTTTCCTACTTTCTTTATTTACATTTTCTTAGTTGTTGATTTCATTTAAGTGTTCAGTATTTTTGCAGTGTAAGTATGACAGTTTCTGATGATTTTCCTTAATATCTTTCCATTTGTTACAAATTTTCACTTTTGATTTTGTTAACTTACTATAAAGCACCAGATAAAGGCCATCTCTAACAATAATAATTTATTAGTCATTATTAATAACTGTCATTTATATGATTATTCAGTTTTGGTTACTCTTTTTAGAAATGTTTCTTGGTTTTGTGTATTAGGTAAGTTATTTTTTCAGGTCTGCATTTGTTGCCTCATAGTTTCAAAGTATTTTCTTTGTTTTGACATTATTAATTTGTGAGTTTTCTAGTTTTTAAAACTATACATTCAGCTCATTATTTTTCTCTTTTTCTCTTTTGTTAATAAAGATCCAGGGTTATGAATTTTCCTCTGAACACTCTTTTAGGTATTTTGCTATGTTGTTTGGTTATCGTTCCCTTTCATTTTTTTTCTTGTTTCTGTGACTTATGTCTTTAACTCGTTAATTATTTAGTGTGATACTTTTTCAGTCTTCATTTAAGTCTGTGTTTTTTGTTCACATTTCCTTTATTGATTACAATTCTGTTGCATTATGGTTGATAAATGCTATATTTCAAGTCTCTGCCTGTTTGCATTTGTTATGAGTTCCTTATTATATAGGACATGATCAGTTTTTGTGCACATCCCATGAGAGCTTGAGAAACAAATATATTCCTTATGATTCCCATTCAGAAGTCTCCATAAAATCTAGCAACTCAGTTTTCCCAAAATTTTGTTGCCAACTGTATTTTTTCTTCCTCATCTGATAAAAAAAATCATCACACTTGTTATTTTTATTTTGTTTTTAACAGACTAGTCTTATTCCTTGTCATAACACACAGCCATTCCTTCCACTTCAAATACAGACAAAATTTATCTTGTTGTATAACAATTTTAATCTTAATGACAGATCTAACTATGTCACTTCTTGACTCAAAAACTTTCAGTGGCTCCCAGTTGTTCCCTGTTGCTCTCAAGATAAAATATGAAATATCCAGCCTGGCACTTAGATTGCTTCATGGCTAGCTCCATTCTACTTTATAGTCTTATTTCACCCACTGCCTTCCTGTCATATTGACCTAGTGCTGCCTGAATATGGCATTTCATCATGATTTCTGCCTTTGTTATTGGTGGTCTCACATGTCCAGAATGGTTAACTGCCTCACCTCTGTCTCATATTGTACTTAAATTCTTCAAAATATTCCCTCCCACTTTTAGGAAGTTGCCACTTACTACATGTAACCATCCTTTTCTAATCTCCTGAACTGACAGTTCTCACTGTCTCAGAATTACTTATAATTTTGCATATACATATATATGTATATATTACATATATACACACAGATATATGTATATATGCATATATACACACAGAGATATATGTATATATGTATGTATATATACATACACATACACACAGGTATATGTATATATGCACATATATGCATGTACATATATACATGTATGTATACACACATATATACATGCATATATATGATTTCTCAGTAAAATGGGAGCTCCTTGAGGGACATATTGGTTTTGTCTTCATATTTTGGAGACTACATCAGTGCCTTATTCATAGTAGACTTTTAATAAATGTGTGTTAAGTTGCCCCTTCCCACACCAAACAAAAATTTCAGGATTTTACTTTTACGTAAACTTTTTTTTAAATCATTCTTTGCATAGCTGAGAGGAGTGTGCTTTAGGAACATTCTGTGTCTGATTACTTTTTATTTGTGGCATCCAATTTCTTTTTTATCTTTTCTTTTTAATTTCATTTTCATATTTTGTGGCTACACCACCTTCCTAAATTAGTCCGTTTCTACTCTCCTACTCAGAGAACCAACCCTTGTCACAAAGAATAAAAAAAGGATGAAGACAAAAGCATTTTAGGAAATCCAAACGACAGGTCAGCTCATTCTGACAGTGTGTACAATGTTTTGCACTCATAGTCTCTCACTTCTGCAAAGATGCATTTGCCCCTTTCTGTCCCTTCTCAGCTTGCCCTCCGTGGCCTCTTCCATCTGATCAGAGAGCTGGAGGGCAGAACACCAAACTCCTTCCAAAAACTTGCTTTGTAGAAGGCCCACCAACTTCTGGTACCTCCATTCTCCATCAACAGCTGCCTGGCTTCCACTCCATAGAACAATGCGCCTCCTTGTTCCCAGTCCTCCCCCTCTCCCCCCAATTTTTGCTTCCCCATTAGGTTGTAAGCTCCTTGAAGACACAGACTGTCTCTTTTCCTTATTTGTATCCTCTGTGCTTAGCACAGCGTCTGGCACAGAGTGGGCTCATGATAAGTGTTCATTTAATTGAGCAGAATTGAATTGGAGCTCTTTCATGGGACCAAGTTTGGTGATTATTGTGCAGCATTCATTAGATTTAGAATGGGAGGGGAACTTAGAGGTCTTGGGGCCCAATGTCTTCATTTCACAATTGAGGATACTGAGATACAGAGAAGGTCAGTGACTTGTGTAGTAAGGTTCTGAGGTGGGATTCAAGCTGAGGTCTTTCTGATGCCCAAGTGCAGCTCTGTGTCCCAGCTTCCTAGGTGCCACCTGGGCTGCCTGCGTGAAAACCAGGAATCACATCTGTTTATTGTTTCTGTTGCTCTTTCTCTTTTGACTGTGGACGACATTGTGCATATTGTTTGGTTGGTTCTGGTTATTTAACTTGCTATCAATTAATTTTTTAAGTTTTTCCTCGATGAATGGTTACATGACTTTCCCAGGGTCATATATCTAGTAAGAGTCTGAGGTAGGATTTGAACTCAGGTCTTGAGTACAAATCCAGCACTCTATTATCCTCTGTGTCACTTAATTTCCTAGACTATAAACTCATTTGTAAAATATCACAGGGCAGGATGCTGAATGATGATGAACACGATTTCCTTATGAAACAATAATGGGGAAAAAAAGTTTTTGAAAACTTAACAAGAAACCCTTCTAAGAAAAATCATTTGGGGAACATTTAAAGGCTAAATTAGAAGGAGGACAAATCAAAGAAGAAATGGAAAAGCTCTGCAAAAAGTTTTATAACAAACATTTTCATCATCCAGGGTACTAGAATCCCCATACTTGGACCTTCATCATTACAGTCCAAGATATACTTGTACAGTTGCTGGAACTGTTACTGAAGAGAATAATTATAAGGAAAAGTAGCTAGGTTAGACCAAGTGAAAACAGGCAGTTTAAATGTAATGTTTTATTTTTGCCCCCAATTACATATAAAAACAATTTTAACATTCTTTTTAGATTTTGAATTCCAGATTCTAATAACAGAGAAAGTTTAAAAGTGGGGAAGATAGAAAACCTCTCTGCTTCATTCTCCACTACTTAGTAGCAAATGTTCTCTAAATGAGGTTCTTCTGTAGTAAGTCTTCTGTCACCCCAGAGGAATTAAAAAAATCCAACCATGTACAATTTACACATCTTAGTGAAGTTCATGTGACATGAGGACAACTGGCTGGATTTTAGGTGAAAAGTAAAATGCTAAAACATGGCTGCTAAATTCTTTTAATCTTACCACAAGAGAGGTATGTTCTTATCTGGGTCTGTAGAATGTGTTCTGTACCAAAAGTCAGCACAGCCATGTAATAATCAAAGTCTATGGATCATCCTTTGGGGAGGCAGAGTACTGAGGAGCAGAGTGGGGTAATGCCACACTCCTGGGAACATTTCCTCTTCCTTGCTGCCCTCTGGTTCATGTGCAAGGGTCTACCTCAGAGTCCTCCTGAACCTGTAAACTGCTGACAATGGATGGCTTCACCAATGGACAAATCTAAGCCCTGGACTCATGTTTTATCTCCAGCCCCATGGAGAATGATTACTTCTCTTCCATCAGTCACGACATTTTTCCTATCTGGAGTCATCCTGCTTTCATGAATGATTAAAGCACTTCATTCCTCCCAAATTGAAGACTTGTTTCTACTTATTTTATACGTTTGATTGATTGATTCAGCAGAGAAGTGTGTATTTACATTCACTTAATTCCAGTGCCTTCCCTCTCCTAATCGTTCCTCACTTGTCCTGTCCTTAGCTTGTTTGTATATATTTGTTTGCTTGTGGTCTCCCCGATTAGATTATGAGCTCCTTGAGGGCAGGCTGTCTTTTGTCTCTCTTTATTCCCAGCACTTGGTGCAGTGCCTGGCACAAGAAATATTTAAATTTATTTATTGACTGACTAGAGAGGGAGAAGTAGAAAACCCAGGAGTAAAGTACATGATTAACTGTTCTCTCAGAGTGGGAGGTGATTTGTAAGGTTTATTGAGCAGTAAAGCTAGATTTTCTCAATTATACCCAACCTAATATGAAGTGTGGTACACAGGAAGTCCTCAAGAAATATTTGACTTGGATACCCAGAACCCTGAAAGCCATGAGAACCTTCCCCTTTTCCTTTTGACATCTTTATGTCTTCCTTATGTTTCCTTTGAGAGTTGGTCCTGAGGTGAGCAGGAACATGTTTTGCTATTTTTAGATACTGACTTTCCAAGATGTGACTGTGGACTTCACCAAGGAGGAATGGAGGCTGTTGGGCCCTGCTCAGAAGGACCTGTTTAGGAAAGTGATGCAGGAGAACTATGAGAATTTTGTCTTCTTGGGTAAGGACAGCTTTCTCTCCATGGATTATGATCTTCTCTTGGGTTGTCTTTGCATTCTCATTTCCCATTGACTGGGGGATTCCTGAAGTGCCAGGCTGTTTTTTGACTTGTGCAGGGAAAGTCTCACAAATACAGATGATGGGGAGAGATTCCTAAATTTCTGGACTCCCAGGGACACAATGTTTCTCTCTCTTCTAAATGGAAAGATCTTCCTTTTGCACAATTAAAAATCAGCAGCTTTATTGTGCTACCTCAAATGTTCATTCCAGTCAAAGGTTCTCCTCTAAAGATCCACACTGTAGGTAACTGAAGACCAGAAAGGTCTCTGGCCTTTGAGTCAAAGATGTGTTAAGATGAACTGATTTTCTTTGGTTTCATTCCTTAGATGTCCTTTCTACCACCATCTGGGTCTTGCAAGCATGACCTCTATCTTAAAAAGAAAGTGGATAAGGTTCATGGAATATCTCTCTGAATTCAGCATTTACCCATTTATTTCCCCATTAGTAGGATTTCCAGTTTTCAAATCCAGGATGATCTCCAAACTGGAAAGAAGAGAAACACCATGGACACGAGAGGAAGAAGCCACTTTTTCTTTTGAAGGTGAGTGAGTGAAGAGGAGAAAGATAGGGATTATTCTGAAGCAGCAGCTTATCTGGTCAGACAGCTGGTAGACAGGGAACTCTCCTAAAAGGATCCTAGGCCTGTGGAAGACTGTTGGGGCTGACCTACATGAGTCCTGTCCTGTATTCTCCACTTTTGTCTAAATAAAGTACTTCTGATCTCCCTCTCTTCATATTTTCCTCCAGTCTCAGAGAGAGAGAGTGCCATTTCTTTAGTCTGAAACTCATGCCTCTCCTTATGCTCCAGATTGCATCCTTTCCTACTTCTTTCTGTGTTTATTATCTCCCCTCCTTGCATCTTTAATCTCTCTTTCTTATGGCTCTCAGGTGTAGGTAAATTTACCCTATGGTTAAAATAACAAAAAAGACCCTTTCCTTAACTTTGTTTCCTGTCTTATTTAACTTGATATTTCTTTTCCGTCATTCCTTTCAAGGCCAAACTTCAGTCTCCACCTCCCAAAATGTCATCTATGCTGTATTTTAATGTCTCTGATCTCTTTCCCTACTTGAAGTGCTACAGTCTGTCACTGCTCTTTGGATCTTTGTGGTCACTATGGAGTTCCATGATGGTAGTGACAGTTTGCATGCATATAGAACTTTATATCTTCCATCATGCTTTTACACCTTGTAAGGGGCAGCCAGGTGGTGCAGTGGATAAAACACCAGTGCAGGAGTCAGGAGGACCTGAATTCAAATCTCACCTCAGATACTCAACACTCACTAGCTGTGTGACCTTGGGCAAGTCACTTAACCCCAATTGCCTCATCCTGGGTCATCTCCAGTCATCCTGATGAATATCTGGTCACTGGATTCAGATGGCTTTGGAGGAGAAGTGAGGTTGGTGACCTGCACAGCCCTTCCTCACTCAAAACAAAGTCAAGTGCAAGTCATGTCATCATTTCTCTGATGGCATGGTCTTCTTCAACAACAAAGGATGCACACACACACACCTTGTAAGGTGAATCATGCATTGACCTTCCCATTTTGCAGCAGAAGAAGCTGAGGTTCAGGGGCTTTGTCTTGTCTGTGGGCCCCTGGCTGGTTAGAATCATGACAAGGCTGCAGACTGAAGCTCCCTCTAGTCTCAGTCCATGGCTTTTCCCACTCCTGATGTTGCACTTCTCTTCTTCTCTCTTCCAAAGGCTTTCTCTCACATCCTCCTCTTGGCTCGCCTCTGCAGCATTTCATTCATGACACTCCTTGAAGAGGCTTCACTCAAGATCCTCAATCTGGCTTAGGTTGGCCTTTTTGGTCTCTGGGGTCCCTTCTGACTCTGAGATTCTGTGAGAGTCTCACTGGACTCTACCTTGGTCAGGCCACAACTGGAATATTGTATTTCATTCTGGGCATCTCATTGTAGGAAGGACATGGACAAGGTGGAGCATAGTCAGAGGAAGGAAACCAGGAAATCAGATGTGGGAGGATTGGAGACCATGTTTGTCCCAATGTGCTGTAGCTCCTTCAAGGTCTTCATAGAAGTGGCAGACAGGCCAGTGATTCTAATGTGTACATTTTAGTGTGCCCAAGAGAAGGCATAAGGCCTGTCTGGAAATATTCAGGGGCGTTGGGAGGCCAAGGCATTGGGCTGAGGTGGGGGACGAGTGAAGAGGGATCAAGGCAGAAGCTACATCTGAATTATAGTCAAGAGAGATAAGGCGGTAACTGTCACAATGGAAGGGACAGCATGTATAAGGATCACAGTCACTGGACACACTGGTATGCTCAACAGAAGGTTGTCATCAGGGATTAATTTCAGTGCTTTTAAGACAGCAGATGGCATTCATAATTCTGTGACAGGTGTCTCTGCATCCTTGCACTTGCAGGATATACCAGGCTCTCTTCACTCCCCTTTCAATGTAGGACTGTCTGAGACCCATTTTCATACATTAGCGCAGCTCAGTGGTGTAAATTAGGGTTTTACAGGAAGAGGTGGGCTCTTGTTCAGGTGCAACCGAACTGACTTTTTGTGTCATGGGTAGCTTCCAACAAGGAAATTCCAGATATTGATCATTTTAGAAAAGGGAGAGCTTGCCAGGCAGGAGGAGGGGACATAGCTAAAGCAAAGAGCCTGCTGCAAGAAAGATAGCATTCTCCAATCCTCCTCCTCCCCTCCCCCCCAAACAAAAACCCTAAAACCAAACCTTCCAGAATTTTGACCTGCCAAAATATGATACAAGGATTGATTGAAGAAAATGGCAATGTCTAGCTTGGAGAAGAGAAGATTTTAGAAGTGGAAGGACAGCTCTCCAAATATTTGAAGGCTTATTATGTGAAAGTCAGTGTGCTTGACCTCAGAGTGCAGACCCATAAAGAATATGGAGATCTCCAGTCTTCCTGCATCATTTAACCTGGCTGTGGTTGAGAATATCTCAAGATTTATCAAGCCTGTTAAATACTGTCAGCTTCTGGTAATAGCTGAGGAATAACTTGCCTTGATTCTTGATTATCCCTCACTAGAAGTCTTCAAATAGAAATCAGCTGACCAACTTGTCAGTAGAGTTGGAAAAGAAAGTATTTTCAAGTACAAGTTAGACCTGCCGACCCTGATGGTCCCTGACACCTGCAGTTACTGTGGTGATCCTCTTGATGGGTTACTCGTAGTTCTCCTTCTGTCTCTTGAGCTGTTCTATCTCTGTCCCCTGAATTGTCTTCTCTGTCTCCCAAACCCTAGTTCTCAGCTAGTTCTCCGTGTCTCATTAGTGCTGTTTTCAACCTTCTGCTCCTCTCTCTACACAGCTTCAGACAGGTTTTCTATTGTGAGGCTTTCTCTTCTCTTTTTACTCTCTACTTTTTCCTTTCATAACCTCATCAGTTCCTATGAATTCTGTAATCATCTCTTTAGAGATGATTTCCCAGAATTGTACATCCAGGCTAAATCTTTCCCCTGAGTCCAGTTCCTACATTGCCAACTGCCTTGTGGACATCTCTTGGTTGTCCATGGACATCTCAGCTCACCAGTATAGAATTAATACTCTTTTCCTCTGAAATGACCCTTCCTCCAAAATTCCCTGGGTTTGTCCACCTCCTCCCAGATGACTAGGTAAGTAACCTTAGAGTCATTCTTCATGTTTCTCTCCCCCCACCACATTTAGTCAATTGCCCAGTCTTGTCAGTTATCCTCCACATTTTTACCATCTGCCTTCTTCTTTTCATTCCTATCACTACCACTTTACTTGAGGTCCCATCACTTCTTGTCTGGATTATTGTGCTACTCTCCTAACTACTCTTCTGTGTCCAGGCTGTCCCCACTCTCATCCATGTGCTACAAGTAGATCTTCCTAAGGGAGATTTCTGATCATGTCACTTCCCTGGACAAAAACCTACGTGGCTCCCTATAAGCTTCTCAGCCTGGCATTTACAGTTCTCCACAGTCTAACTCTAAACTACCTTTCAAGCTTTATCACACATTATTCCTTATCTGACTTTATGTTCCAGCAAGAGTGGATGGCTTGCTCTTCCCATGAATGAAGCAAAATGAAGCATTTTTTCTTATTTCTTCTTCTCCTCGTCCTTTTTATTCTTCTCCTTCCCTTCCTTCTTCTTCTCCTTTATTTCCTTCTTCTTCTTCTTCTCCATCGTCTCCTTCTTCTTCTCATTGTCCTCCTCCTCCTCCTTCTTTTTTCTTCTGGAAATAGGGCTAATGCAGAAACTTGTTTTGCATGACTATATATATTTATAATAGGTTTTGTTCTTCTTGTTTCCTCAATGGGGGAGGGAGAGAATTTGAAACTGAAAATAAAGTAAAATTGGGTTTTTAAAAAAGATATGAAATGAGTGGTATCAATAGAGAATTGGAAAAAGAAGTAAATCCAAAATATTTACAACCAAGGAAGAGCCAAAAGGACTTAGTAATGTATTGAATATAGGGGAAAAGACTTAAAAGAATAGTAGTCTCATGGTAAGAAAGGGAGAGAGTGGGAAGGGGAAAAGATGATGAAGTCTGTAAGCCATCTCTGGCCTCTTGGCATTCACACAAGCCTTGCGTCATCCCCCTTGCTTGGAATACACTCCCTTATCATTTCTGCCTCTCAGAATTGTTATCTTCCTTCAAAGCTCAGAAGCCACCTTCTCTCTGAAGCTTTCCTGAGTCACTTCAGATGTTCAGGTTCTCTCTTCCTTCTCAAATTGTCTTTTATTTATTTATCTGTATGGGTGTTACATTCTCCCTAGTAGAATGGTAGATCCTTATGGGAAGATACTTTCATTTTTATCTTTGTATTGTCTTGCTCCTACTTCAGTGCCTTGTATGGAGTAGGTGGACTACTGTAAGAGAATTAAATTTCTTTTTTTAATGTATTTTTCTAAGTACTTTTATTTTTTCTGTTTAATAGGTTTTTTCTAATTACATGCAAAGTAGTTTTCAAAATTCACTTTTACAAGATTTTGAGTTTCAAATTTTTTTCTCCCTTCCTCCTTCTCCCCCTCCCCAAGACAGCATGCAATCTGATATAGGGCATACATATGTAATCATATTAAACATATTTCCACATTAGTCATGTTGTAAAAGAAGAATCAGAACAAAAAGGAAAAAACCACGAGAAAGAAAAAACAACATGACAGAAAAAAGAGAAAATAGTATGCTCTGATCTGCATTCAGATTCCATCCATAGTTTTTTCTCTGGATGTGGACAGCATTTTCCATCATGAGTCTCTTGGAATTATCTTAGACTATTATAATACTGAGGAGAGATAAGTCTATCCAAGTTGATCATCACACAATATTGCTGTTACCATGTGCAGTGATCTCCTGGTTCTGCTCACTTCACTAAGCATGAGTTCATGTAGGTCTTTCCAGATTTTTCTGAAATCCACCTGCTCATCATTTCTTAAAGAACAATAGTGTTAATTAAAATTTTAAATCCACATCTCTTGTCCTATGTGTTCACTGACCCATCACTTCTGTAACTGCACTTGCATATAGGAGGGTATGTTCTTTTGACTTTCACTTTAAAGTCAATATTTCCACAATTGCAATAATTATCTTTTCCGAAAATATCATTCTTTCCTCTTCACTTTCTCCCTCTCTGACAATGGGACTGCTATTCTTTTAAGCTTTTCCTCCCTATATCCAATACATTAAATCTTTTTTAATTCTTTCTTTGTTATAACTTGCAGGATTTACTTCTCCCAATTCTCTACTGATACTACTCATTTCATATCTTTTTTTAAAATTCAATTTTATTTTATTTTAGTTCCAAATTCTCTCACTCAAGAGCAAAACCTGTTATAAATATGTATAGTTATGCAAAATAAATTTCTGCATTAACCTTGTTTCCAAGAAAAAAAAGAAGAAAAAGAAATAGGAAAAAAGTGTTTCATTCAGCATTTTGAGTCCCTCTGTTCTGTATCTGGAGGTAGACAGCACTTTTCATCTTAAGTCCTTTGAGATTGTGGTGGGTGGTTGTGTTTATCAAAGTTAGTAAGTCTTTCACAGTTGATTATCTTTACAGTACTGTAACTGGGTAAATTGTTCTCTGGCTTTATTTGTTTCGCTTTGTATCAGCTCATAAGTCTTCCCAGCAATGTTCCAGATATGGTTTTGGCAGGGTGGTGTTCCTTGAAATAATCACCTCCCTTAGAATATTGAGCAGCCTAAGATCACATTCTATCATAATACTCTGTTGTCTCCCACTGGGTCCATCAAAACTCATAGGTCTTTTTCAGTGAAATTCTACAGATTCTCCATGCCTCTTTCAGTTTATAGTTGACTCTTGATGTTGAAACCAGGAATTTACATTTATTTCTAATGAATTTAAACTCCTTCAGCTGAGCTCAGGGTTCCAACCTGTCATGACCCTTTGGGATCTTAACTGTAATTTATCATGTTAGGCATTCCTCCTAGCTTTTTCTTATCTCCATATTTGATAAACATGTCACTTATGCTTTCATTCATGGGACTGATTGAAATGTTAAGCAACAGAGGACCAAGGATAGATCCTAGGACAGTCCAATAGAAAACACTCTCCAAGTTGATATTAATATATTAATGACTTCTCTTTGGTTCCAGTCATTTAACCAGTTCCAAGTCTGCCTTACTGTACTATTATTTAATCATTATCTCTCCTCATCCACACAGATGATGTGAGAATACCAGGAACAAATTCTTATTTTTGGTCCAAATTAAATTTGTGGTCAATTAAAGTCCCCAGGTCTTTGAACATGATCTAATACCCAGCCAAAGTTTCTCCAGTTCCGTATTTGTACAGTGGATGTTCTAATTGCAGGAATTACATTTATACTTATTAAATTGCATGTTGTTTATTCCTGCCCATTCTTCTATCCTTTTTTAAAAAAAGCTTCTGATTTGTTCATCCAATATATTAGTTATCCCACATACTTCATCAGCAGTATTGGGAAAAGTGCCGTTTATGATTTCATCAAAACCATGTATAAACATATTGAATAGGACAGGGCCAAATACAAAACTCAGAAATATACAACTAGAGAATATTCTCAAGGTTGATAATTCCTTATTCAGTTCTCTTGGGATAAGGTTACTTAAACTTTTATAAATTTGCTGTCATATACACTCCAATTTTTATTTGTTCATCTTAATGACAAAGACAACTTAAGAGTCTTTGTCAAACAACTTTTTAAAAACTAGATATTCAGGTCTATAGCATCCTCAAACACCAGTCCAGAAATCTTATAAATAAAGAAAATGAGATTGGTTTTATATCATCTCTTTTTATGGAATTGATACTGGGTTTTAGAGATCAGTACTTTGTTTTCTAAGTATTTGCAATTAATTTATATGTTCATGAATTTGGATAGATGTTATCTTTAAGCTTTTCATGCTATAATTTCCAGAATTAATCTGTTTCCCCCTTCTGGTCAATGTGACCTTTTCCTAAGAATTGCCTAGGAATTGCTACTCTGATGACATCTACAAATGTTTTTAATCCCTTGGAACGTAATTCATTAGGTCCTGAATACCTAGTTCTGTTATTGTTTCTTTACCCATGTTAACCTTCAAACCTTTCTTAACATTTTATCTTTTCCGGATCACTGTACATTTTGAAAGAGAAGATAGAATCTAGAGTAAATCACTTTGATTTCTCCTAGCACAGGAGACAATAGATAATAATACTTTTTTGTTGATTTCAGATTCCCTTATTCAGAAGACAGGATCTGAAACCAAGAAGTCAACTCCAAAGCAGGGTATTTGTATAGGAGGATCTTTCAAAGAGAAACTTACAAAGGATGGGCCTTGGGATTCCAGGTTGGGAGAAGCATGGGATCATGATGTCTCATTAGAGAGGGAAAGGGAAAAACAAGAGAGACAATCTAGGCAGGTAGCGACAACTCATAAATGGAATATATTTGGGAGACAGCTTGTTTTGGGGGCAATCCTTCTTGAAAATCAGAGAGTTCCTATAGGAGAAAGTCTCCCTAAATCTGATAGAGTTGGAAAGAATTTCAAACAGTTTTCAGACCTAATTAAACATAATGGAACTGCCTTAGGGAAAAACCTTTGTAAGCATAGTAAATACAGGAAGCCTTTCAGTTATCAGTCAAAACTTATTTATTACCATAGAACAAATACTCATAATAATAAGTATAATGAATCTGGCAAAACTTTTAGGAATATCTCATGCTTTCCTATACATCGAAACAGTCATACAAGAGAAAAATCATATAGATGTAACGAATGTGGGGAAAACTTCAGCCAGAAAGGAAACTTTAGTGCTCATAAAGAAACTCATGCTGGAGAGAAACACTTTCAGTGTAATGCATGTGGAAGAGGGTTCAGATACCATTCATATCTTACACAGCATCAAATAATCCATACTGGAGAGAAACCCTATATATGTAATCAATGTGGCAAAGCATTCAACCGGAAAGGAAGCCTAAGTAGACATAAAATGACTCATACTGGAAAGAAATACTTTGAATGTAATGTATGTGGAGAAGGTTTCAGGTATAGATCCTTCCTTGTACAACATCAGAGAATTCATACTGGTGAGACACCCTATAAATGCAATGAATGTGGAGAAACCTTCAGCCAAAGGCAAAGCCTTAAAATACATGAAATAATTCATCCTGGTGAGAAACCGTTTAAATGCAGTGAATGTAGAAAAGCCTTTATCCTGAAGGGAGATCTTATTAAACATATGAGAATTCATACTGGAGAAAAACCCTATAAATGTAGTGAATGTGAAAAAACCTTTAGCCTGAGGGGATGTCTTAGGGCACATAAGAGAATTCACACTGGAGAGAAACCCTATAAATGTAGTGAATGTGGGAAAGCCTTCAGGCAGGGGGGAGGTCTTAGTGCACACAAGAGAATTCACACTGGAGAAAAACCTTTTAAATGTAATGAATGTGGAAAAGCCTTTAGCCAGAAGGGAAACCTTAAAACACACAAGAAAATTCATATGGGTGAGACACCTTCTGAAAAGAAGGAATGTGAAAAATTTCTCAACAGAAAGGGAAACCTAAATAGAAGTAAAATAACTCACACCGGAGAGAAACCCTTTGCATGTAAGGAATGTAGCAAAAGCTTCAAGTACAGTGTATTCCTGGTGGAACATCAGAAAGTTCATACTGATGAAACGCCCTATAGATGCAATGAATGTGGGAAAACCTTCAGTCAGAAGAGACGCCTTAGAACACATCAAACAATTCATCATAGTGAGAAACTCTTTAAGTGCAGTGAATGTGGAAAAGCCCTCAGCATGAAGGGAGATCTTAATAAACATATTAGAATTCATACTGGAGAGAAACCCTATAAATGTAATGAATGTGAAAAAGCCTTCAGCCAGAGAGGAGGGCTTGATACACATAAAAGAATTCATACTGGAGAGAAACCCTATACATGTAGTGAATGTGGAAAAACCTTCAGGCAGAGGGGAGGCCTTACTGCACATAAGAGAATTCATACTGGAGAGAAACCCTTTAAATGTAATGAATGTGGAAAAGCCTTCAGCCAGAAGGGAAACCTTAAAACACATAAGAGAATTCACACAAGTGAGTTGCCATTTGAATTTAATAAATGTGAGGAAAGTGTTTGCCAATAGTCCAGACTTAATGACATCAGATAATTTATGCTCAAGAGAAACACCTTTGGTGTAATGCATGTGAGAAAGCTTTAAGTCAGGAGAATACTTTGAACATAGGCTAATTCCATGGAATAGAAGCCTTTTCAGTGTAATCAGTGTGAGAAAGCTTTCAAATGGAGTGAAAACTTCATGCAATATTAGGGAACGGATACCACAGAGAAACCTTTTGACTATCATGAAGGTGGAAGATCTAGCTTTATTGCACATAATAACATTTGTGGTGGAGAAAACCATTGACAACCAAGAATATGTGGGAAAATTCAGGCATATCTCACCATAAACAAACAGGAACCATACTGAAGAGAAAGCTTTTCTGAATAATGACTGGAAAAATTGTGAACTGAAGTAGTAATTAGTCATAAGTGGTTTTATTCGTTAATTAATTTGAGTATTCCGTGCCATACCAATCAAACAAAGGATTATTTTATAGAACTAGTTAGAAAAATAATAAAATTCATATTGAGGCAAAAAAGGTCAAGAATTTCAGAAGAAATAAAGAAATGGGAATGAAGGAGGCTTAGCAGTGTCAGGTCTCAAATGAATACTGCAAAGTAATAGTTCTCAGAATTTAGAAAAAAAAAAAAATAGACCAAACAGTGGCACAGATTACATGCACAACGTACAGAAACAAGTTATCTAATATTCTCATGTTTGATAAACACGAAGACCCCAGCTACTGGGAAAAGGGACTCACCTGACAAAAATTACTCAGAAAATTGGACAGCAGTATGGAAGAAATTAAATTTGGAACAATGCCTCACAACTTATGGAAAGGTAAATTTCAAATGGATTCATGGTCCAGTGTAAAAAGTCACCATAAACAAGAGAAACATGAAAACAATTACCAGATCTATAAAAAAGTTCACGATCACATGTGGAATAGAGGATCACAGATGATAAAATATGAATTTCTGATTACATTAAAAAAGTTTTTGCACAAGCAGATCCCCCAAAGTTAAGATTGAAAGGGAAACACTTAACTGGAGAAAAGAAAATCTTTACATTAAATTTCTCTGACAAAGGTATCTTTTCCAAAATATAAGAAACTTACTCAAATTTATAAGGATAGCAGCCATTCCCCAATTGATAAATGGTCTAAGGATATGGATAGGCATTTCTCAAAAAAAGACAACCAAGCTGTCTTTTGCCATTTGAAAACAAAATGCTCCAAATCATTATTAATTAGAGAAATAGAAATTAAAGCAATTTTGAGATTCTACCTCATACCCATCAAAGAGGAAAAGATGAAAAAAATAGAGAAATGATAAATATTGGAGGGGCTCTGAGAAGACAAATATTGATACAATATTTCTGGGCCTGTGAGTGGGTACAACTACTTGGAAAGCAATTTTTAATTTATACACAAGATGTTACTAAATGGTGTGTGCCTTTTTATACAGCTATACCATTGTTATGCCTATATGGAAAAGTTCAAAGAAAGGAAAAAAAAATCCTTTGTATAAAAATGTTTATAACACCTTTTAAATTTTTTTGGCATGGTAAAAATAGGTAACTAAGGGGATGCTCATAAATTGATGCATGTTGAATGAGTTGTGGTACAGGAATGTGATACAATGCTGTTATGCTGTAAGAAATGAGGAAATTGATGATTTCAAAGAGACATGGAAAGGCTTACGTGAACTAATGCAGACTGAAGTAAACAGGACCAGAATAATTTATGCTTTAACATCACTATTATAAAAATGAGCAATTTTGAAGATTTTTGTAAAGTATTGAAGAATGAAATAAGCAGAACAAGAAGTTAATACAGTATCCACATTGTGAAGACAACTTTAAAAACTGTAAGAACCATGTCAATACCTGACCATTCATGATTCCAAAAGACATACAATGAAACGTGCTGCCACCCTTCAGACAGAGAGGTGATGGATTTAGGCTGCAGAATGTGACTTGTTTTTGTAATGCAGACAATGGGGGAATTTGTTTTGCTTAATTATGAATTTTTGTCTTAAGGTTTTTTTTTTTCTTTTGGGCTAGGTGGGAGGTAGAAAAGAGAAAATAGATTTTTCTTGATTTAAAAAAAATTGAAAATAATAGGAATTTGGGTGATGCTACAGATGCGGAATATTGTATTCACTTTCAGATGAGGCCACTCATTAATTTTCCTAAATTGTTTTACCATGTTACAAGAGACCTCCTTGAAGCTGGAGGGAGTCATCTGTAAATGTGTTAAATGTAAAAACAAAACACCAATAGCAATCACTGAAAACAAAACATTAAAGAATATGAGTTGGTTCATACTGAAGAGAAATTCTTTGTAAGAAATAATAGCAATCTTTCAGTCTGAAATAAAGCTTTGCCAGATGTAGACACACACACGTATGGAAGAAAGAATTTATGAATATGATTTAGTAATTGGGAAGTGACCTAAAAAAAATCTATAAAATATCTTTTACTTCCTAGGGTTATGCTAGAAGAGACTGAATCCAACTTCCTTATTTTACATCAGGAAATAGGCCTAGAGACATTAAGGTACTGGACTATAGCCAGTGAGTGCCTGAGGTAGGAATCAAAACCAGGCATTCCTGATTCCAAGTTCATTTCCCCATGCACTATACCATGTTATAATGAACATGGATAAGCCCTCAGAACTTTAGGAAGTATCAAAATAATTAATGCTGAAGAAACACCCTATAGATATAATTATTCTGGGAACAAACCTTTGAAGTATAGACAATTTACTAAACAGATTTTTTCCTGGAGAATAACTGCTAATATTTGGGAGAATTCTTTGTAAAATTTCATCCTCTGTTAAATACTGGAAGGTCAAGATGTGAGATTTTTTTTGTCAACTAAATTGTTACATTGAGAGGAAATTATATTCTCTTTCATGTTCTTGTTGGTCCTGACACTTTCTGCTCTTTAAGTGACAGTTGAGATGACAGAATGTAAGCCCTCCGAGTAGGGACTGTTTCATTCTTAGTGGGTCCCCAGTGCCTAATACAGTACCAGACAAATGGTAGATATTTAATAAATGCCTTGATTAGTTGATGTGTCAATACAAGATTTAATATACTACCTGGAAAGGATTTTTTTTTAAATGTTTATCAAAGCTACTAATTTTACTAAAAGATGTAGATAAATATACTATGATAGTTTTTCCCCATGTGGAAGGATGATGTTTAGTATGGGAAGTACCTATGTGGACATTCCTCTAAGGTATAAATTAATTACCCTTAGGCCTAAATAGGTTGAAATTATGCATATTTTCCCACTTAGTCTGAAATAGAATCCTAGAAGACTAGAAATAGGAGGGACCATAAATATTATGTGGTTTACCTGTTAGCCTTGGCACTTAAAGACAGAAAATAGAATCTTGTTTAAATTGCTTATTTCTATCTAGGATGGTGGCCTTATTCATGGCTTTGGGTAGCTGTTTGGCTTACTCCCAGATATGCACAAACAAGTGATGACATAGCTGCAGGCCATAATGGGAGAAAGGTGGAGGTGGGGCTGAAGGTGGCATGGAGCAGCCCTTCTCCACTTACAGCTCCTACCATAATACAGATACATAATAAATGTGACACTTTACCTCTAAAAAGACCTGACGTTTGCTTGTGAAAGTAGGCACCAGAGAGGATTGTAACTTGTGAATTATTGTGAACTCCAAGGCCAGACCCATCGATTGCTTTTCTTAGCAGCCTCCAGATTCCCCCTCTGCACTTTTTTGTCTCTTGATCTCTGTGCCTGTCTCCTCGCTGCCCTTCAGATACTTTACCCCATGACAGCTCCAAAACCTTCTTCCCTAACAACTTTTTTTCATCGGTCAACCAAAGTCAACAAGCATTTATTAAGTCCCTACTGTATGCCAGTGCCTGTGTTGAGCATAGAAAAAATGAAGGATTATTGTCCAGACTGTTGTTTACAAAGCAGGACGCATGTGTATATGTGGTTGGTAGTATCAGGCCACAGAAGTTGGCTCTTTAGGTAAGTCTAGAAAAATTACAAAAATGGTGCTTTTCCCCTAAATGGAATATAGTGCTTATAGCAGGTGTCCTAGAGGGGACTTAGACTCATTCTTATACACAGGGATGTCTATCCAGGACTTCTCTTGGGCACACCCAAATATATACACATGGAGAGGGGGATTCAGGATCAGAGAGTTCAAATGCTGACTGCCCCTCTCCTCATAGGCTCAGACATGTGGAACCCTGGACCTACTGAGCTGGACCTTGGAGGCCATTTAGTTACTTTAAAATGCAAAAAACATTCTTAGCTTTTGGGCTATAAATTAAAGGCCGTTGGCTGGATATGACACATGGCCTAGACTTTGCCTAGCCCAGGGCTAGAGTATGGTACTGAATCTTTTGAGATGAAATTCAAGAGATAGAAATGTACAGTTTTAGACTTGGGTACAAAAAACATTTTCACAAGTTTGAGATGGGGGGGCATGGTTAGAGAGCAGCTGTTTTGCCAAACAGACAGGTACCTTTGTGGACTGTATGCTCTATATGAGTCAGCAGAGTGATATGGCAGCCATATCTATCTGAGGGATCTTGGAATGCATGGAGAGAAACATGGCTTTTAGGAATAGGGATGTAATTGCTATTGTGTTCTGTCTTCCTCAGATCCCATCTAGAGTACTGATCTCAGTTGTGAAGAAAGGTATTGATAAGGTAGATGGTGTCCAGAAGAGAGCAACCAGGAGAATAAAAGTCCTCTAGTCTATGTTCTGACCTTCACTGTGTCTGAAGTGGAATGACAAAAGCATTTTTTTTTTTAGGAAATAGTATTTTATTTTTTCCAATTACCTATAAAGTTTACAACATTCTTTTTAAAATAATATTTGGAGTTCCAAAATTTTGAGTTGCTCTCTCCTTTCCATCCTCCCTCCTCAAGACTGTAAGCAATCTGATATAGGTTATAAGTGCAATCATGTTGAACATATTTCTGCTTTATTCATGTTGTGAAGAAGAAGCAGAATAAAAGGGAAAAGCCATGAAAAACAAAAAAGTGAAAATAGTATGTTTTGATCTGCATTCAGACTTCCTAGTTCTTTCTCTAGATGTGGAAAGCATTTTCCATCATGAGTCTTAGAATTGTCTTGGAACATTGTATTGCTGAGAAGAGATAAGTCTATCATAACTGATCGTCACAGAATTTTGCTGTTACTGTGTACAATGGTTTCCTGGATCCGCTCCCTTCACTCACCATCAGTTCATGTAAGTCTTTCCAGGATTCTCTGAAATCCACCTGTTCATCATTCCTTATGGAACAGTAGTATTCCATTGCATTCATGTATCACAACTTGTTCAGCTATTCGCCAATTGATGGGTATCCCTTCAATTTCCAATTCTTTGCCACCACAAAAAGAGCTTTTCTAAATATTTTTGTGCATATGGGTCCTGCCATTTTTAATGATCTCTTTGGAATACATACCTAGTAATGGTATTGCTGGATCAAAGTGTATACACCATTTTTATAGCCCTTTTGACATTTGATAGTTCCAAATTGCTCTCCAGAATGATTGGATCAGTTCACAACTCCACCAAAAATGCATTAGTGTTCCAATTTTCCCACGTCTCCAACAGTTATCAGTTTCTTTTTTTTTTGTCATATTAGCCAATCTAATAGCTATGAGGTGGTACCTCATAGTTGTTCTAATTTGCATTTCTCTAATCAATAGTGATTTAGAACATTTTCATGTATCTACATATAACTTTAATTTCTTCATCTGAAAACTGCCTGTTCATATCCTTTGACCATTTATCAATTGGGGAATGACTTGTATTCTTAAAAATTTGACTCAGTTCTCTTATATATTTTAGAAATGAGACCTTTGTCAGAAACACTGGCTATAAAAATTGTTTTTCATCTTTCTGCTTTCCTCCTAATCTTGGTTGCATTGGCTTTGTTTGTGCAAAACCTTTTAAATTTAATCAAAATTATCCATTTTGCGTTTTATAATGTCCTCTTTCTCTTGTTTCTTCATAAATTCTTTTCTCCATAGATTGGACAGTTAAGCTCTTCCTTGGTCTCCTAATTGACATGCACATTTATTAAGCTATCTGCTATGTGCTAGGCACTGTGCTAAGCATTTTACAAATATTATCTCATTTGATTCTCATAACAAGCGAGCCAGGTGGGTGCTATTTTTACCTCCATCTTATAGTTGAGGAAACTGAAGCAGACAGAAGTTAAGTGACTTATCCAGCGTCACATAGCTAGGAAGTCTCAGAAGCCAAATTTGAATGCAGGTGTTCCTGAGTCCAGTGCTAGTGCTCTGTAAACAATGTATGATGGATATCATATTGCTTGCCTTCTCAAGGGGTGGATGGAGAGAAGGAGAGAGTTTGGAACTCAAAACTAAAATAAATGAATATCAGAAATAGTTAAGGAACTTTGACAAAGAGGTGTCATTGAACTTCTATTCCTTCATTCAGAGAGATGCTACTGTTCTAATTTTGAATTCCATTACATAAAGTTCATTAGATCTATCAGTAACATGAATCAGAAGCTCGACTCTGCTTACCAGGGCTAGGTGAGAACCCCCAGGCTTCTTCCTCTCTCCCTTACTACTAAGATATAAGTGAGTTGGATTTAAGTGAGGCAGCCTGTGCAAAGTCATCAGTCTGTCTCCTCCAGAGCCATTTGGGTCCAGTGGCAAGATATAGTTCAGAATGATTGGAGATAGCCTCAGATGCATAAAGAGACCTTGGCCTTTTTAAGCTAAGGTCTTTTCCAGGTAACAGTTTGTCTGAGGCAACACCCATGCAGTAGTTAAAGGCAAAGTAAGAATTGAGGTAAAAGATGATCTGCTTTGCCTTTACAAAAGATTCAGTCAGGGAGGGAAAGACCCTGAGAGTTTCTGGTCAGAACAGAAACAATTGCTATTTACACTTGCTCTGAGCCACCAAAATCTAAACAATGGCTAACAGAGGCTTGGACTGGGACTTATTCTTGGCCAATCCGTGAGAGCCAGAGTGATTTGGGTTTAAAGCATAATTAAGTAGCTCCATTTTAATTCCGATGGGTTTTTGCCAAAGCCTGTTTTTTCCAGAGCTCTATTTCTTTTTTTTCTTTTTAGATTCTATTGAGTTTAATCTTTAATTTATTAAAAATTTTCCACTTAATAGTATTTTATTTTTTCCAATTACATGCAAAGATAGTCCTCAACATTCATTTTTACAAAATTTTTAGTTTCAAATTTTTTCTCTCTCCTTGCTCTTCCCCCTCCCCAAGATAGTATACAATCTGATATAGGCTATACATGTACAATCCTATGAGACATATTTCCAAATTAGTCATGTTGTGAAGGAAGAATCAGAGCAAAAGGGAAAAACCACAAGAAAGAAAAAAAAGAAAATAGTGTGCCTTGATCTGTATTCAGACCCCATAGTTCTTTGGATGTGGTTAGCATTTTCAGTCATGAGTCTTTTGAATTTGTCGTAGATCATTGTATCGCTGAGAACAGCTAAACCTATCAGAGTTGGTCATCACAAAATGTTGCTGTTACTGTGTACAGTGTTCTCTTGGTTATGCTCACTTCATTCAGCATCAGTTCGTGTAAGTCTTTCCAGGTTTTTGAAATCTTCCTGCTCATCATTTCTTATGGAAAAATTGTATTCATTGCATTCATGTAACACAACTTGTTCAGCCATTCCCCAATTGATGGACATCCCCTCAATTTCCAATTCTTTCCCACTACAAAAAGAGCTTTTCTAAATGTTTTTGCACATTTGGGTCCTTTTCTCTTTTTTATGATCTCTTTTGGATACAGACCTGGTAGTAACAGTCAAAGGGTGTTCACAGTTTTATACCAAATTGCTCCTGTTGACCTGAAAACTTGTTGAAGAAAAGGCAACATGGCTAAATGCATACATTTTATGATTTAATTAATTAATTGATCAATTCCCCATAAAGAAAACAGTTACATAATGCACTATGGAGCCAGAAATGTTCTGGCTACCCAGTGCAGAAATCTTCTGGCCTATATACATTTTGCCATGAGAAAAGAACTCTCCTAGTTGAACAAACCATAAATTCAGTAAGACAGGACAATTAACAAAGCAATATTGGTCAGGCCTTGGGATTCCAAGCTGGGTAAACATATGTCTCGGAAATGTAAGTGGTGGGCTTCCTGCCCTAAACAGATAACTGACATAGGAAAGGGTAAACAAAGTTCAATAGAAATTACGACCTAAGATGTCTGTGTTTTCTTTACCATTAACATGCCATAACATAGTGTAGGTCTACAAATATTAAGATATGGAAAACGTCCCATTATTCAAGATAGTGTCTTAGGTTAAAGGTCTCCTTAAGGAATGTAGAGTCAGCCTTGGCTGGCTTTTGCTGACATAGGAAGAGGCACTCTCTGAGTTTGCTTCAGAGAGAACAAAGAGATTATTCCAAAATTTTATATTAAACATTATCACTCCAGAACTGTATTTCAAGAAATCCACTTTCCTTTAGGCAGAGCACCCACATGTAAGTGCATGATTCCCTATGTGAACAGAAAAAGAAAGGAAGGAAAAAAAGGAAGGGAGAGAGGAAAGAAGGGAGGGAGGGAAGGAGGAAGGGAGCAGCATTGCCCAACTAGACTTGACCAGTTGGGTCCCCAGGGGATCAGCTACTGCTGCTCACAGAATGTTTGTCCTTTGTTCTTGAGGACCACCAATGACATCAAGAAGATGATGTCTTGACTTGTAAGTGGATTGGATTTAAGTGAGGCCAGGCTGTGCAAAGTCACCAGCCCCCCTCTCTCCTCCAAAGTTGAGTTCGTTGGCAAGACATAGAACAGGATGACTGGAGATGACCTCCACCTGGCATCTAGTAAGCACTTGAATGCTTGTTGACTGACTGACATTGAAATATCCAGGAATGTGAAAGAGCTTATTGTATCCAATATTGAAGAACAAAGTGGGTAAAAAATGAACATTCTCTAAATTCTGTCATGGTGCTAGAAGGACAGTCCAACTAACCTGTTGATATATGTTTTATGGATAAGGTACTATACCTAGAATTTCATGGGAAGAGATTAGGTTGAATTGCATATGGTAAATTGTGCAATATGTCACTTTTAGTGATCCCAAACTACACTGTTGTGAAAACCCAATTTTTCCGGTGACATTATAAGGCTGCTGATCATGGAATACCTACCACATTCTCAGAAGACTCAGTTAAAGAAACCTAATGGACAAAGGAAAGATGCATGGCAGTAGTGAATTGTTTGTAGCATACTACCAGTGATGGCTTGTGCATAAGATGTGGCTCCAAAGGCACTGAAGTAGGGACCAGCCCAGAAATGGATGTAGTCTCCTCTTGTAGTAAAGGATGAAAAAACAGATGGATAACTCAGGTGGTGCATGGGGACTCACAAGATCCAAAGAAGACTAGAGGAAGGTCTGCACATTGGTTGGATCATCTATGAAGGATTCATGGAAAAGTTTGGGTAAGACTGACAGAAGGATGAAAAGGCATCAATAAGTTACGAAGTAAATGATTGCCAGCAGAGTGGGGTTGCCATTTTGTGGGAATGGCAACCTTCTGGGTACCCCTTAAATCATGCCTGACTGGCAAGTATCTTGGCTAAGTACCTGCATTTAAAAGTCTTGTATTTTAGAAGAGAAGCAAGCAGGTGAGAGCAGGAGGTAAGGGTTTGTTTCTCTCAAGCCTAAATGGAAAAAAAAGGGCAAGATTAAACTAGAATAATAAAGAATGATGAGAAAGGCAATACATTGTATTTGTCTACATCTTCCTCTAAATAGGTTATTTTTTTGGTAAATTGTTTAGTAACACCATGTAAGGTTGCTATGTTTGACTATTTCAATCAAGTTATTTACTTATTTACAAAATACATTCCATAAAATATAGAGGATATTATGTTTTGGGCTTAATTCATCATGAACCCTACTGTTGGAATGGACCATGGACCATCCAATGGAATTATCACTGCCTTCTCATAGCCACTTACCCTAATCCCAGGTAAAGGAACTAAGGAGAAATAGTTAAGCCTCTTCATTATGGGACCTATACCTAAAACATGTAAAACAACAGTTAGGGTCAGAAATTATAGGATAATAGATATAAAGTTGAAGGGATATAAAAGTCATCTTAGTCCCTTATTTTATAGATGAGGAAATGGAGAAGAGACTTGCCTAGGGTCACACAAATAGTAAAACTGAGATGGAATTTGAATTCAGATCCTGTAGCTTTAGTGACAGTGCTCTTTCCAGTGGACCATTTTTATCTAGAGAAGAAATAGGTACACATTACATATGCATTAAGGGAATGTTGGGCCTGGAATCACGAAGACCTGAGTTCAAATCCAGCCGTGGACACTAAATAGCTATTTGACACTGGACAAGTCAGTTAACCCTGTTTGCCTCAGTTTCCTCATTTGTAAAATTAGCTGGAGAAGAAAATGGCAAACCACTCCAGTATCTCTGTCAAGAAAACCCCAAGTGGGGTTCTGAAGAGTTGGAGACAATTGAAACTACTCAACAATAATTTGTTAATCAATTGTCCACCCTTCCCCATCCCTGCAAAGCTGAGAATGAGTAGGAAAGAAGTGATGCACTGAACCAGGGAAAGAGTTGGGGAGTTCATAGGAAAGTTTCAGAGGCTCTGCATTTGGGGACACAGGGATGTAATATGCTGATGAAAAATACTCTGTGTGTGTGTGTGTGTGTGTGTGTGTGTGTGTGTAAGACATGCTATTTTCTATTGACACGTGTAGTATCAGTGACAGGATAGGAAACTCCTGGTATGGTGGCTTCCTCCACCTGCCACAACTTACACCTTGATAATTTTCCACCTAATCCTGATTGGGTTTCAAATAAGTTGAATTATTTTCTCAAAAAAAATTTTTTAAGTTACTAAATGTAGAAGCTGTGATTGGATCCTGTCTTCCTGCCTCAAGCCCAGCACTTTTATCTGTTTGACTCTTTTCTTTGTAAAACACATTTAGAGAACAAATCTCAAAATACACCAAAGGAAGGAAAAATAATGTTTTTTTAAAAAGCATTTTGTTTTTACTTTTTCCACTTAATAATATTTTATTTTTTCTAATTGCATGTAAAAATAGTTTTCAACATTCACTTTTATAAAATTTTGAGTTCTCAGGTTTTTTCTCCCTCTTCCCTTCCCAAGACAACATTCAATTTGATATAGGCTATACATTATACAATCCTATAAGACATAATTTCACGTTAGTCATGTTGTGAAGGAAGAATTAGAACAAAAGGAAAAAACCACTAGAAAGAAAAACCCTCCCAGAAAATAGTGTGCTTTGATCTGCATTCAAATTTCATAGTTCTTTCTCTGGATATGGATAGTATTTTCCATTGTGAGTCTTTTGAAATTGTCTTAGATCATTGTATTGCTGAGAAGAGTTAAGTCTATCAAAATCAGTCATCACACAATGTTGCTGCTATTGTATACAATGGTTTCCTGGTCCTGCTCACTTCACTCAGCATCAATTCATATAAATCTTTCCAGGTTTTTCTGAAATCCACCTGCTCATCATTCTTGTTGAAAAATTGTATTCCACTGAATTCATGTACCACAATTTCTTCAGCCATTCTCCAATTAATGGACATCCCCTCAATTTCCAATTCTTTGTCACCACAAAAGGAGCTTTTCTAATATTTTTGTACATGTGAATCCTTTTCCTTTTCTTATGATCTCTTTGGGATACAGACCTAGTAGTGGTATTGCTGGATCAAAGTGTATGCACAATTTTATAGCCCTTTGGGCACAGTTCCAAAGTCTCCATAGTTTCCAGAGTGATTGGAACAGTTCACAACTCCTCCAACAATGCATTAGTGTTCCAATTTTCCCATATCTTCTCCAACATTTATCATTTTCCTGTTTTGTCATCTTAGCCAATCTGATAGGTGTGATGTGGTACTTCACAATTGTTTTAATCAGCATTTATCTAATCAATAGTGATTTAGAGCATTTTTTCACGTGACTGTAAGTAGCTTTAATTTCTTCATTTGAAAACTGCCTGTTCATATCTTTTGGCCATTTGTCAATTGGGGAATGATTTGTATTCCTATCAATTTGACTTAGTTCTCTATATATTTTAGAAATGAGGCCTTTATCAGAGACACTGTCTGTAAAAATTGTTTTCTAGCTTTCTGCTTCCTTTCTAATCTTGGTTACATTGGCTTTGTGCAAAAACTTTTCAATTTAATATAATCACAATTATCCATTTTGCATTTCATAATGTTCTCTGTCTTGTTTGGTCATAAATACTTTCTTTCTTCATAGATCTAACAGGTAAACTATTACTTGCTCTCTTAATTAGCTTATAGTGTGATCCTTATGCTTGAAACGTACTCATATTGACTTTTTCATGGTATGTGGCATGAGACATTGATCTATGCCTAGTTTCTCCCTTACTGTTTTCCAGTTTTCCCAGCAATTTTTGTCAAATACTGACCTCTTAACCGAGAAGCCGGAGTCTTTGAGTTTATTATAACAGTAGATTATTGTAGTCATTGACTAGTATGTCTTGTGTACCTAACCTATTCCCCTGATCTACCACTTTATTTCTTAGCTGATATCAAATAGTTTTAACGGTTGCTGCTTTATAATGGTTTTCAATCTGGTATGGCTGGGCCACTTTCCCTTGCATTTCTTTTAATTAATTTTCTTGATATTCTTGACCTTTTGTTCTTCCAGATGAATTTTATTATTATTTTTTCTAGCTCTGTGAACCAAGACCATGGGCTTGGTCTAACCATGAGCAAGTGATATTTTTCCAGTTATTAAGATCTGACTTTAGTTGTGTGAAAAGTGTTTTGTTACTGTGTTCATATAGTTCCTGAGTTTGTCAATGATATTAAGATCTTTCTTGTATAGTTCTTTTGTATATTCTTACAACTTCTTCTTAGTATCTTCCGCTTCTGTTAAGTATCTACCATCTTTTGGCTTTTATCATGCCCAGTTTTGTGTGAAAATTTCCCTTGATATCTCTAATTTTCTTGAAGAGATATCTTTTCCATTTTATTGTTTTCTGCTATTTCTTTGCATTGCTTATTTAAGAAAATATTTTTTTCTGTCCTTGCTATTCTCTGGAATTCTCCCTTCAATGGAGTATATTGTTCCCTTTCTCCCTTCCCTTTTGTTTGACTTCATTCCACAGATACTCATAAAAGTCCATCAGATGGCCATTCTGTTTTTGCTCTTTTGTCCCCCTTGGTACGTATTTGTTGATGCCTCCTGTTCAATATTGTGTACCTCTGTCCATGGTTCTCTGGGTACTCTATGTACCAGATCTAATCCTTTAAATCAATGTCACTTTCACTTCATATTCCCAAGAGAAGTTATTTAGGTCACTCCTGTATGGTCTAATGGTTTTTCCTCTTTCTTCAAGTCTGAATTTTGCATTAAGGTGCTCATGATCTAAGCCACAGCCAACTTTAGGTGTTATTTTAAGTGACCACATAGAGCTTCCCCACCCTTGGCTGTATAGTATATAATCAAATTGCTTTCCATGTTGACCACCTGGTGAGGTCCATGTGCAGAATCATTTTTCTGGGTTGTTGATAAAAAGTGTTTGTTATGACCAGTGAATTATCTTGACTAAACTCTGTTAGTCTCTGCCCTGCATCATTTTGCCCTGCAAGGCCAAATTTCCTTGTTGTTCTGATTATCTTTTGATTTCCTACTTTTTAGTATTCCAATCCCCCATGATGAATGTGACATCTTTTTGAATGTTACTTCTAGAAGATATTGTAGATCTTCACAAAATTGATCAGTTTTGACCCCTTTGGCATCAGTGGTTGCAGCATGGATGAATGATTTTCCTTGGATTTGGACAGATGGCATTCTGTTAATTTTGCAATTCGATCTCAGTTTATTTTATTTACTTTTTAAAAATTTTATTTTATACTCAAACATCAGAACACAAATACAGAATAGAGAAAAGAAAAAAAAATGTTTCATAAACTTAAATATTGGAACTTAAAAACAAAGTTAAAAAGAAAAAGAAAAGCATGTCATGTGCGTAGCAGAACATAAGAGAGGATTCAAATTATGTAACAATAAATTTTCATTTCTAGAAAGCCTGTATGATAAATAATACTTGTGTTGAAAATTGTCCATCTTTTCTTTGCTTCCTTGTGAGCTTTGTACTCTGCTGTATACTTTTTTACTTTGCTCTTTTTTCCCCTCCCTCCCCCTCAGAAGACTGCAATAAAGTTTATCTATGTTTCTCTATAGCTATAGATATATATACACACACATTCATATATACATACATATATAGACATATACTTTCCCAAACCTATTCTATACCTGATCTTTGTTTTTTATTTTTGTGCATATCTCTTGTTTCCTATCCCTCCTGCCTTTTCTATTTTACTTCTACCTTGCCCTCATTACTTGCCTACCCCTCTCCAAGGATCCCTTCCCTATCCTCCCATTCACATAAATCTAAACATCCTTCTACAGTCCCTGTTTACCTATTCCCTCCCCCTACCCTCTAAAGATCCCTCCCTTGTCCACTCCCCCCACTTATGCTCCTACCATTTTATTTCTTCTGAATTTAGAAGACTTTTTATATTTTTCTAAATACATACATTTATGTATATATAATATATGTGTGTGTGTATTGTTCCCTCTTAAACCCATTTCTGATGAAAGTAGGTTACCATAACTACTAGCCTTTCTCCCCCAGATAATTCCTCTGTATTGATTCTTCCTCTTGCACCTTATTTGTATTGATAACGTTTAATATAAAATTTTGGAATAAGAATGCCTCTCCTATGTCAACAAAGCCAGCCAAGGCTGACTCTACATTCCTTAAGAGACCTTTAACCTAAGACACTATCTTGAATAATGGGACGTTTTCCATATCTTAATATTTATAGACATATACTATGTTATGGCATATTAATGGTAAAGAAAATATAGACATCTTAGGTCATAATTTCTATTGAACTTTGTTTACCCTTTACTATGTCAGTTATCTGTTTAGGGCAGGAAGCCTGCCACTCACTACTGGTGGGATTTCCTTATCACCGAGACATATGTTTATCCAGCCTGGAATCCCAAGGCCTGACCAACATTGCTTTGTTAATTGTCCTGTCTTACTGAATTTACGATTTGCTCAATTAGGAGAGTTCCTTGCTCACGGCAAAATGTATATCAGCCAGAAGATTTCTGCACTGGGTAGCCAGAACATTTCTGGCTCCATAATGCATTATGTTACTGTTGTCTTTAATAGGGAATTGATTAATTAATTAATTAAATCATAAAATATAAGCATTTTGCCTATTGCCTTTTCTTAACAAGTTTTCAGGTCAACAGTATTAATAACTCTTTTTAGCTATTCCTAAATGGTTTTTACTTTTTAAACTCAGGTTTTCCCCAATCTTATTTCTGACCTAACTAATTATTAATATGAATCTTAGACATACATTATATATATGTTTCATATATATGTATACATACACACATACATATACCATGCATACATATGTACATATATATATATACATATATATATATATGTGAAAAGTAAAAAGTAAACAGTCTGTCCTTATGAATCCCTTATAATCAGTCTTTGGTATGTACCTTATATTTCTCTTGATTCTTGTATGTCAAATCTGTTAAGTTCAGAATTTTTTTAAACAAACTCTTGAAAGTCTGAGTGTTTATCAAATTTTAATTTTTTCATTCAGGATAATACTTAGCCTTGCAGGATATGATACTTTTGGCTGGATCCCCAGTTCTTTTGCTCTTTGATACATTACATTCCAAAACCTGTGATCCTTTAATGTCTCTGCTACTAGGTCTTGTGTGAGTCTAATTGTGGCACCACCATATTTGACTTGTTTTAATCTTGATGCTTTTAATATTTTATGCTTGAGCTGGGGGTTTTGGAATTTGACTATGGTATTCCTATGAGATTTCCTCATAGAATCTCTTTAAAGTGGTGATCGATAGATTTTTTTTCTATTTCTACTTTCTCCCTTTGTTCTAATTCTTCAGGTGAATTTTCTTTAATTATTTGTTGTATTATTGTAACAAGATTCTTTTTTTGATCATAACTTTCAGTTAGTCTGATTATTTTTTATATTTACTGTTCTCGATCTATTCTCCAAATCTGTTGTTTTTCTTATGTTTCACTTTTTCTTCTGTTTTTTCATTCTTCATACTTTGTTTAATTATTTCTTGATCTTTTATGATTTCACTGGCTTCACTTTGCCCAATTCTAATTTTCAAGGTGTCAATTTCTTCCTTAAGATTCTAGATCTGCTTTTTTAATTAGTTGACGTTCCTTTCATAACCTTCTTGTTTTTCTTGGATTATTATTTATTTATTTTTAGTTTTTCCTCCATCTGTCGTTTGCTTTTTAAAGTCTTTTTTTTAAAGGTCTTCTGTAAATTCTTTTTGGACAGGTAACCTTTTGGCACTACTCGTTAGGGGTTTCTTTGCTTCAATATCCTCCTTTGAAATGATCCCAGGTCATCCTTATTCCCATAATATGGTTGGATTCTTTCTCCTTTGTGCATTTTTTTTGCGTGATGTAATAGCTTAATTTTTGTAATCATCTCTAGCCCTGGGGTATGGAAAATGGTACCTCTTGCTCCAGATCTTCAGTTCTCCCTTCTAGCTTAGAACCAAAGCCAAATCTCCAAGTGCTTTCAACCAGAGGCTTTCTGCCCCACTGCTTCTGTATTTCCCAGGGGTGTGCTGGTTCCTTCTCTCCCCTGCCACTCTTTGCAGTACATCTGGGTTTGGCGTTTCTTATCTGTAGTTTCCCTCAATCTTCCGGGCCTAAAATGCCCAACTCCCCCCACTATCTGGGGGGTAAAAGTTCCTGTGGCTGGGGCGAGTGCAGCCTCCCAAACCAAATATGCCCAGGGCTTGCCACTTGTTTTTAAAAGGGAGCCTAGCCTGGAGGTGTTTACTCTTCAGAGGGACCAAACCTCATCCCGGAATTTTCCTTCTGATCTTCTCAAATTGTCCCTGGAAGACCCTAGTTGTGCCCCTATTCTTATTTACCTCCACCTACACTTTGTTTGCCCTAAGGTGCTATTTTAACTCTTCTGTGGGGGAAAATCTTGAGAGCTTGGAATTTTCTGACCTACTCTGCCATCTTCCCAGAATCCTGTCCTCAGTCTCAGTTTAAAAGGATGAGATACTCTTTTACAGACTCTGAGGGTATGAGAAATGAGTCCAACAATAAACCCCCAACTGTGAGAAACATGCTCACTGTAAACAAAGAACAATACTTGTTGAGAAAACAGGAAAGCTTTCATTAAGCTTTATATTCATTCCTCCTGAATGAACGGGTAGCTCCCTGGTAAGGCTGCAGGAAAACTGTAATTTGTTCAGACCAATGCAAGCATTTTTTACTGTTGAACTTCCCACCACACCATCTATTAGCCACGTGACTTCATGTTCTCTGACATGCTTCCCCTCAAACAGCTCATCAAACCTGGGCACAAGTTTCTGACGTTTTACCTGACCATGCTAGGTCGCAACTCTGATTAACTGCTATCACTTAAAGCTGGGAGGAGTTTTATCTCTGTGGAATGATAATGTTTAATAAAATTTTGGAATAATCTCTTTGTTCTCTCTGAAGCAAACTCAGAGAATGCCTCTTCCTATGTCAGCAAAAGCCAGCCAAAGCTGACTCTGCACTCCTTGGGAGACCTTTAACCTATGACATATCTTGAATAATGGGACTTTCCTTTGTATCTTATTATCTATAGACACATACTATGTTATGACATATCTTGAATAATGGACACATACTATGTTATGGGATATTCATGGTAAAGAAAAAATAGGCATCCTGGGTTTCTGTTGAACATTGTTTGCCCTTTCCTGCATCAGTTATCTGTTTGGGGCAGGAAGCCTGCCACTTACTAGTGGTGGGATTTCCGAGACATATGTTTACCCAGCTTGGAATCTCAAGACCTGACTGACATTGCTTTGTTAATTGTCCTGTCTTACTGAATTTATGATTTGCTTAATTAGGAGAGTTTCTTTCTCATGGCAAAATGTACTTAAGACAGATAATTTCTGTACTAGGTAGTCAGAGTCACCTGTGACTCCATAGCGCTATGTAACTGTTTTCTTTATGGGGAATTGATCAATTAATTAATTAAATCATAAAACGTATGCATTAGCCTGTTGCCTTTTCACAAAGTTTTCAGGTCAACAGGAAACAAAACTCCTTCCTTTGTTTTCCACAGTGGGCTACTGCATTACTTCTAAGGGATTCTTACATACAGTAGTCTATATAAGGATCACTTGAATTAAATCCATCCATTCACATCCATTTCAGTTCACTGACACCCAAGATGGTGATGTTTAATCTTTCTATCTCTTTGGCCATATCCACAGAAAAGCTGAGACAGAGACTCCATTGAGCGGTGTCTCCTCTCCTGTGGCTGCTCCAGTTTATGTCTCAGTGTCTTCAGGCCCTTTTCTTGGGGATCTTTTTATGCAAAGTAGCTCAGACTATGGGGCTTCCAGGAACAGAATGGACTAACTCAGCTCAGGAGAAGGCCCTGAGACCTTGAGACCCTGAAGATGTCTCTCTTGGACCAGGAAAAGCAAGAGGACACAGGCAGGCAGATACCTAGTATTGTGAGTGTGCATGTGGGAAGACCCCAGCAGGACTGGAGAAGGCTTGGGAATTGCATTGTCCCCTGCAGTGCTAATGTGTATTGACTTCTTGGTTACTATGATGGATTCAGCTTTCTGGTGTTTGAATAAATGTTTTTCTTCTGGCTTAGAAGCCAGACATGTAGACATGGAAAGTGTGTTATACTTTGCTATTCATATTCATGCCAGTATATTCATAATCATTGTCAGTGCTATGAATATTGCCTTGGTGAGATATTTGGCATCACAGTCTGTAGGATCTGTAGAGTCAGTTCTTACTTCTCTATTCTGTCTAGTATCAAGCCCCCTTTCTCAGCACATTTTGCATAGTTCATTAGTTGAAATACCATCTATCCTTACAAAATCTACCCCTTCTCTCAACAGAGCAGTAAAAAATTCTTTTCTTGTCAATCTATTCCAACTTTGAATCCACTTGCTATTTATTCTGCTCTCTCTGGGAAATTTGTCTTTTCCCCAGAACCCTAAGTTACTAAACTATGAAATCTTGTCAGCACCTTCAAAAGAGGGTTCCCTATTTCCCCAGTTATTAGAGTCAGAACTAGGTGCTTGTATGCAGGAGGAGGAGCAGTCTTCACTATTATATTCCTATGGGAAACTGCCAAGGGGGTATCATAGTACACATCTGCATTTCTGATGATTATGGCTATCTTCATTCCCTCCTCCTTTAACTTTCTCAGACAGTCCCTGAGTGAATACCACATTCTATCTCCACTAGGTCACATAGAGTCAGTAGGATACTGCTTACTGCATTCTTCCACAGCCAAAGCTAACATATTAGTCGTATTGTTACCCCCTTGCATATTTTAATCTCAGCTTGCTGTACAAAAGGATTCTGATTAATACCTATGAATTGCAAGCAATCCATGCCATCTGTACTCCTCTGGCCCCTTCATCACTGATTTTCACTCTCTAATATAGTACTGATTCTCCCAGCCTTTGGGTGAAACAACTCAAAATATCTGAGACCTCCTATTGAGTAAAAACCTCAATTATCTCCCTAAACACTGTGTTGCACCCCTTTATCTCTGTGGAAACAAAACTCCTTCCTTTGTTTCCCACAGGGGCTACTGCATTACTTCTAAGGGATTCTTACATACAGTAGTCTATATAAGGATCACTTGAATTAAATCCATCCATTCACATCCATTTCAGTTCACTGACACCCAAGATGGTGATATTTAATCTTTCTATTTCTTTGGCCATATCCACAGAAAAGCTGAGACAGAGACTCCATTGTGCAATGTCTTCTCTCCTGTGGCTGCTCCAGTTTATGTCTCTGTGTCTTCAGGCCCTGTTTTCATCTTATATTGGGCATGCTTCTGCCTGAGAGGCCTCCATCTCTATCACTATTTCATTTTCTTCCTCTGACTTTGTTACATTTTCCTCCCATGCACTCTCCTGGCAGTCATGGCCATGGCAGCTAGGCTGGGTCTGTACAAAGTTGAATGTACATTTCTTTTGCTAGCCATTTGCTTCTTCTCCTGAGCTAAATGAACAGCCTTTTCTTTCACCTGTGAACCTCTCGCTTGCTTTTTTAAAGGAGAGCCTGAATGCTGAGAATTCCCAAGCAAACTAGTTAACTCTTTTTTCATCTGAATTTTTTTCCTTCAACAGCTTGTCTCTGCTTTTTCACATAATACAGTAACCTGTTAATAAAATCCAGCCTCTCTTCTACACTCCTGCCAGTGCTTTCCCTGGTTTTATTGGTATTCCTTGCAAAGATCAGTTCAAATCTCTAGGTTCTCCTCCCATAACCTTAGTTCCCAGCTTTAACAAAGTCCAGTGCTTTTAGCCCATTCTCTTGCTAGGAAGGAATAAGGTAAATCCTCCCATTCTGGAATATCCATTTCTTCCACTGAAGTCCTTCTGCCTCCCAAGAGAAATTTTATAGCCTGTGAGCCTGTTCATGATGCCAAATGTATTGCCAAGGCAATAGTCTCAGCACTAATGGGGACTATGAATATGCCAGCATAGTTCTGTGATGGACCTGGCATCATGCAAGCTCTTGATGCCAACTAAAAAACTAACCTCTCAAACGGGACCTCTTGGGTTAGTGGCACTTCTGTATCCAGTTTCAGTAGGAAGTAACTATGGAAGAGACCTTTGCCTCTTACCCTAAGATTTTAGGCCTCATTTGTTCGAGGGGGTAATAATGGGGTGCTTGTGCTCAAGCCCCACCCTAAGATATTGCATTATGTGCTTATTTTGTGTGATCTCTGTTATACTGTTGTAATGTTCTGTTGACACCAGTTGCTCCATTGACCTATATAATGGATAGGAAAGACCTTGGAGCCGAATGTATTGTTGATGTATTTTAGCTGAGCTTGAAGGTCTTTCCTACCCATTAATAGGCCTATGTAACTTGCTTAAATAATATGGAAGCCTAAGTCACATGTGGTGGGAGGAACTTGCTGAATGGGTGGAACAGGAAGGGTGGAACAGAGCTGGTAGAATTAAGTATTTCAAATAGGTTTGAAAAGTCATCCAGTCCCCTTTGATTTCCTGAATTCATCAGGGTATCGTCTTAATTTTTGTTTCTTCCTTGCATGAAAGGATATGGTTTGTGAAAATCGAGGAGTTTTGAATGTAACATGATACCTAGTATATGTTTGTGGGTGTGATTTTATGGTTGCTTGGTATTAAATATGGTAGAGTTTCAGTGATTCACTCTTTGCTCTGCCATCTTGGCTCCCAAAAGTCTCCTTGCTCAAGTCTTTTAAAGTCAACATTTTGGAGAAGCTGGGTAGCACAGTGGATAGAGCACTCACCCTAGGGTCTGGAGGACCTGAGTGCAAATCCAGCCTCAGAGAGTTGACACGTACTAGCTGTGCAGCAGAGGGCAAGTCATTTAATCTTAATTATCTGGCAAAAATAAATAAGTCACAACAATATTGTTATTATATTGTGGAATTATATAAATCATTCTCCTACTGACATCACTCTGAAATGCTCCATCACTTTGTGTATTATCTGGTATATTTGCAACTGTACCATTGCTCCATTTTTCAGTCTCTATCATCAAGGAAAAGGGGGTATATTGTCTGTGTGGTCTTTAGGTAATATGCTTCTGGTGGGAAGGGACTCAAAATGGATATACAAACACACACACACACACACACACACACACACACACACACACAACTTAGGGCACTCCTTTCCCAGTCAGGGATAGCAATGATGAGGTTAGCATGATTTTAAAAAAGAAAAAAATATAGTTTTCTTGAAATAACATTATTAAGATGAGGAAGATTCTGACCAGGCACCATTATCTATGAGGAGAGCAGAATGGACAGCTTCCAGGCACCAATCTCTTATTCCTCTTTGTAGGAACTGACCTCCTTGGAAAAGATTCAGTAGAGAAGATGCTACAGAGATCTCTCCAGGGTGCACTAACATGAACAAAAATTTTGATAAAAATCCGATTTAAAAGCATAGTCAGAGAAAATGGACTCAGGATGTGAAATTCAAACTTGGCCCATTGGCGGGTTTTGTTTGGCTGCTGCCAGTTTTTCTTGAGCTTTTCAATTCATGACTCATTACCTTCTATGGCATTCTGAGCTAGGAATAAAAGACAGAAAGAATCTCTGGCTAAAGATTTCACTTTCTTCTTTGCTTCTCACTCAGTGGGGAGTCAGGTGAAATTTGAATGGGAGAGGGCTTTAGGCCCTGGGCATTGTAGGGTGACCCAATCTGGGAGGGGTTTGCTCTTTACTTGACTGTACTGCTCTTGGCTGAGGAGGAGCAAGAGCCCCCAGGGCCCAGAGCTGCCAGACCTTGGCCTTTCCCCTGAGCCCTGAGTCCCTTTTCTCACCTAAGCCCCAGAGACCCTGCCCCCGAGCAGGCAGCCCTGCAGCTGCTGCAAGATAGGAAGGAGAGGAGACAGCTGAACCCCCCTGACCAGCCAGCTTCAGCCTGGGGAGGTTTTTGTTCAGGGATGTAGCACTGTGGGAGGAGTAGCAAGTGTTTGAGCACAGTAATAAACTGCTCCATCTTCAGCCTCCACGCCGTTGATTGTGAGGGTGAAATCCTTCTCAGCACCGCTGCCACTGAACCTGGCAGGCACTCCTGAGTGCAGGTTGGAAACCTGGTAAATGAGTCCCTGAGGAGACTGTCCAGGTTTCTGTCGGACCCAGTGCAGATTAAGTCTTCCCATCACTGTGTTTGACACTCTGACTGGCCTTGCAGCTGATGGTGACTCTCTCTCCAGGGGTCACAGACACTGAGGCTGGAGACTGGGTCAGCACAATGTCTCCTCTGGAACCTAAAAGCAGGCATTAAAGATTAACCAGCATGGAATATGACAGAACCAAGTTTCCTTCTCTTGTGATATTTATTCCACAGACAGCCTGGCTCTGCAAACCCCACTGACCTCCTAGAAATCCTCATTCCCCCTTGGATTTTTCTAGCCCATGGTGCCAGAGATTCTAAGCTCCTTTGAATTCTCTCTTCTTATGAAAAGCTGCATAGCTGCGTGTTGTGTTGTTCCATGTTCTCACCTGGGACCAAAAGCATGAGGAGCCCACAGAGAAGCTGGTACAGGGACTCCATTGTGCAGTGTCTCCTCCCCTGTGGATGCTCTGCCCCCAGCCGCAGTTTATGTCCCTGTGTCTGCAGGCCCTCCCCTTGGGGATCTCTTTATGCAAAGCAACTGGGGGATGGGACTTTTAGGAGTACAAGTGACTGACTCAGCTCAGGGGAAGGCCCTGAGACCTTGATACCCTGAAGACGTCTCTCCTCTTGGGACCTTTGAGTGATCAGGCCTCCTGGTATTCCCACTTGTACTTAGGTTTTTAAAAAGATTTGATCAGTTTTATATTTCTAAAAGGCCAGAGGGCTTACATAAGAGGCAACATTGTCTACTGGAAAGAGGTTACTGCCTGAATCCAGCAAAGATCTGATAGCTGCTGACATCCTGCACTTTGTTCCAACCCATGACCTGATGTCCCACTAATTAACGATCTTTTTGGCATCTTAGTATGGAGTTTCCTGACATGGAAGGCCTGCTATTCTTTTATTCCTTGGTATGATTTAGGGAAACCAGCTCTTTGGGGAAGTCTGGGGTGGGATAGAAGGGAAAAGTCATTGAGATCCAGAAGTATTTGGTGAGGAAAAGCAAGACTGCATGGACCCTGCCCTGATGGGCATTTGGGCATCCAAGGGGAAAGGAAACTGGGAAGTGAGAATCTTGCCTCAGAAAAGGATCTGAAAGCATTCGTGGTAATTTCTGCCCTTTATCTCCTCATTCGTTTTTAAATTATGGATCAAATGTGCAGGGAAATCTTTTGGGGAATTGTTTTCCATGCAGAAGGACAGGGGCAGTATGTAAAAAGTTGTCCAAAGGCTGGAAGAGTGGGCCACATCAAGTACCATGGGTTTTACTAGGAATTTCCCTAAAGTCCTGCACCTAAATAGGAAAAAAGAAGGAGCTGTACAAGTGCAGTCTGGGTACCTGGAGAAAGGAAATATGGTCAGTCAATGAGTCATCCACAAGCATTTATACAGCTCTTATCATGAGCCAGGGAAGATGCCATGTGCAGGGGATACAAAGGAAGGCTGAAATACAGTCTCTGCCCTCAAAGTGTTGACATTCTAATGGAAACGACATGCTACAGATAGATGGGGACCTACAAGGTAGATACAGTGGATGTCAAGGCAATTATGAAGGCAGAAAGTAGATGATGAGGAAGGGGAGTACCAGAAAAATCCTTTTGCAGAAAGTAGATTTTTTTTTTCAGGCTCAAAATTCTCCAGGGAGCAGAGATGGAGGTGGGAGAGGGAGAACATTCCAGCCATGGGGGACAGCCAGGGAAAAGGCCCAGAACTGAAAGATGGAGGAATAGCAAGGCCAGTGTTTTGGAACCATAGGGTACTTAGAAGAGAGCAAAGTGTCAGATTGGAAAGTCAAGAAGCATCTGGTTTTTGAAGGACTTTGAAAGCCAAGTACAGGATAAATACTACTTATGTCTATGACTGGGAGAGCAGGAGGATTATTGGAATGGAAACTGCAATATGAATCAATAGGGTACCTACTTAGAGTAAAAAAAGAGAGAAAGAATATAATATAATATTAGGATTTATTCATAATTAAAAGTGCCCAAACCTTCACTTTTCTGGCTTCACCAACCTCCTAAGGCAGACATTTCCTAAGAAAATTTTGAAATTGAGGCAAGTGATAACCCCCCACTCTCAGGTGTCTTGACAATACCTGGTTAGGGGATGCTAAGAGGCCCCTGAAATTGTCTTCTTCAGTTGCTGTATATTCCAGAAAACCTGAAGCTGTTACGTGCCGGAGGCTCTGAATGTGTCAAGGACAAAGGGCCCCCAACCCAGCTGACATAATTGTTTATTTACACTCCAAGCTCCATTCCCTGTGTGTTCTTGGGAGTCAAGACAGGCACCAATTGGGACCCTTCTAGATAAGCAGACCCTCCTCTCTTCAAAGTCTTGCAGTCCTCAAGAGAAAAGAATGGGGCTTTGGCCACTCTGCTTATTCATGATTATTCCTCTGCTTTGAGAGGGAATTAGTCTTTTTCTCACACTTACTCTTCTCCTCCTGCTGTCCTCCCTTTGGGGGAAGATTAGTGCTCCCCCTCTGCCCTTTGTTGCAATTTCATAAATATGTCAGATTCTGTGTGGATGGTGAGCTCCTCAGCCTGGAGTTCCAGTCACTGGGGAATGTGACTCGTTTTTAAGTAGAACTTGAGAGCACTAGATAGAAGAAGCTCTGCTCTGTGTCCTCAAGGACTTGACTTCTGAAGCACAGAGTCCCTTTCTAGACAGGAAACACTCTTTTCTATTCAAGACTGTATGAGGACCAGACCAGTGCTAGAAGAAAAGAGGAGAACATTTCCCCTTCTCCATTTAGCCAAAGTGATGGGATAGATGTTGTTCCTCTTTCTACAAATACCACACAGCTCCTCCATGCCTTCTCATTGTGTGCAGTATTTTCCATGGCTTTCTGCAATTCCAGGTGGAGGATTTACCATTTGAATAGGAAGCATTTCTCAGATTAAAGGAAAAAACTTTTCTTGGATGCCATGGATGTATTTGGGCAGTCTGCAGGTTTTCATTTATGATTATTTTATTCCAAGGACTAGTTGAAGTCCATGGTATTCACAGAATTTCAGCACTGGAAGGAATCAGAAATGAGAAGGATTCCAATCCACAAGAGGATAAAAGTCCCTTCCTCAACATCACCTGAACATGGTCATCCAACCTCTGTCTAAGGAAAGGAAATTGAATATGGTTTTAATTATCAAGAAATAATTTGGTATGATTTTTTTACCAGGTTCTTAGAGTTAAACTTTGGTTCAAAACAATTTCAGGTGACCCAAAGGCAATGAAAAGATGTATCCCAGATGTACGCATGTTTCAACATGCTGCCAATGATGACTTACTGGGAAAAATACCAACAGAAAGATAGACACAGGAGACCTGGGATGGGCAGCACCTCTTCTTTCCCACCTCTCACCTCCCACATTCCTTCCTTCATCCCAGAACTTATAATCATCAGAGGGCAAATCCACTCCCCTGTAGAAGGGGCTTGCCTCCCTCTCCCACCTAACAACCAACACTCAGAGCAGGTAGCTGGCCCACCAAGTTGAGGAATGATGACCTGAAAGTTTGGTTAAAAAAGGCAAACAGGCTAAATTCCTATTGTTTATTCCCTTAAAGCTAGGGGTTACATGATCATGGAGACAGAAAAACTTCTGACTGTCTGGTACAAGAATGACCAGGCTTAAATCTGTTTTAGGACAATCCCAGGATGTCTGTGTCCCTCAGATTTATGGTCTCTATATGTGTTTAACTATACCATGAGAAAGAAATTTTCTTAGTTGAATAAGTTGTAAATACAGTGAGACAAGACCATTAACAAAGTAGTGTCATTTGGAATTTATGATTCAAGGATATCTGAATTTCCTCTATATAGCATATGTCTCTGTGATACAAGATAAGAAAAAATCCCACCACTTTGGCTGTAGGTATCCTGTCATAAACAAGTCTTTGAAACTGCTGACACAGAAAAGTGCATTTTTAGAGCAAAGCAAAACAGTCAGATTGATTAGTTGAGGCTTGGGCCCTTATTAAAGTCCAAAATTTATATTAAATGATTATCAGGAAGCAGAGCACCATGAGGGAGAGACCAGGTGAAACCTGTGTGGGACAAGTCATGTATGACTAAGTGCTTGTACTGCCTGGATGATGAGAAAATCTTATTTTCTGCTTAACTGAAGGGGTACACTCAGCCTTGTCCTCCTTAGGGGCCAATCCAGATATTCCCTGCATGATTCTGGTCTATCACATGAAACTTTTTGAATCTATTTCTGGACACGTATCACTGAGGGTTTGTTGTGTCTGGGTGATAAGGAAGTCTAAAAGCCTGCTTACCTGAAAGGACTAGTGACCCAGGAGTTCTTAAGCTAGAACTTGACATACATACAAAGATCCCATGTGAGTAAGGGAGAGCATCTTTTAGCTGCCTTTAGAGAGCCAGAGAGGGGAAAGTTGGCTTCCCTCTCTATATCCCTCTTGATCATGGGAGATGGGAATAGATGGCTGGCTCTTTCTCTTTGTGTTTATTCTATTTGCATATTAGAGGAATTCTGTGTCATCTCCAGTCATCCTGATGAATATCTGGTCACTGGATTCAGATGACTCTGGTGGAGAAGTGAGGCTGGTGACCTGCACAGCCCTCCCTCACTCAAAACAAAGTCAAGTGCATGTCATGTCATTATTTCTCTGATGGCATGGTCTTCTTTAGCAGTGAAGGACAAACACATACACACAAAACAATATGGAGGAGTATTGAGAGGTCTAGAGGTCTGTGGTTTTGGTGCACTTAGAAATATCTCCTGGCATCTGACTGAGGGCAAAGGGATTGTCTGTCTATCTTGGGAGCAGAGAGACATACTAAGGACAGAGAACTGCAGGTGTCCTGACCCCTCCTGGTGGAATGAGGTGATCTCTACTGGCCCCAGAAAGGCCTAGATGGCAGAAACCCAGCAGAGAGGTCCAATGGGGAAGAGCTGCTTAGGGGTCCATGAAAAGAGGAAGGCATTTGCTGCCAAAGCTGGTGAATCACCGCTTTGCTGTTGATGTTCTCTCTCCAGATGCCTCACTGCTGCTGTATTTAGTTTCGTGCCCATCTTTCATGGTGAGGACTCCGTGGGTATCTGGGGGAGAGGGTGCTCCAGGCTTTGGCTGGGAATGTTTTTTTATTAACTATTCTTATTGTAGCACCTGAATGAATGGTTTTAACAAATTGAGACTGTTTGTCAATAGGGAGCTCACAGGTGCTGTAGTGTTAGGAGTATAGCCCTCAGGATTACTCCCAGTAATTGATTTTGATATTCACTTTCCTAGGGACCTAGCATGGAGCTGTGAATTCTAGGTAGGAACATGATCCAAGAAACATTGTTCTGTTGATGTAGCCATGTGTGTATATTTGTGTCTGTCCAAATAGCTTCCAGAATTAGTTTATGTCAGTCTTGACCCAGTTGTTTCTAAACTTAATGTTTTTCAGTTGTTATTCTTCATATACTTAGTTGTTAATTTTTTCTTTGCAATCACTCCTCAATGACCCATCCCAAACACTGCTTTTTCACACACACAAAATGCAGAGTAAACATTGTCCATCTTTGACATCATTCCTCACATCCTATTTATCTTTCAACACACAGTTCTGAGGGGAAGAAGGGATGTTTGACTGTCAGCCCTTTCATTTCATGACTGGGCATTGCATTTAATAGATTTCTGGAGTCTATTCATGATTCATTCTGTACATTTTCTTCCTATATGTGATTACTTCATTATGCATTCAAATATTCCCAGTTTTTTTCTGATTTTCTCATATCTGTTATAATTTATTTTGTGATGATTTTCTTTTATGTTTGTACCAAAATGTGTGCAGTCATTCTCCAGGGCATCTTTCTTTCCAGTTCTTTGCTACTACTGAATATGTTTCTGTAAAGCTTTAGTTTTTAAATTTTATCTTTTTAAATATAAGCACAAAAAAAGCATTTCCACCCACAGGGCAAAACAGAAAAAGGCCACTTTCTGTAAAACCATGAATATCTATTTCACACTGCTTGCCTTTTGGAAAAAATGTATATAATAAATTGTTAATTTTTTTTGTCTACTCCACTGTGTTTCCTTCTGATCTTTCTTCTGTTTTCTTCCATTCATTTGAAAATGTTTCAGTGGATCTATTTTTAGATCAGTACTTCTATTCCTTCCATCCCTGTAACCCCAATTAATTGAGAGAATGGAATGTGAAAGAAAAAATGCCAGTCTGGTAAATAAGCAGAGTCAAAAAAAATGAATTTATATAGAAGTTATGTCCAAAAAAATATATCTCTTTAACTTGAATCCATTTAATGGAATTCATGTTGTCCATAAACATGTGTACACATTCCATGTACCCGTCGTGAGTAGAATCATCTTCAAACAAGGTTTTGTACAATTTTTTTTGTCTTTTAACCACAGGGTGACATCCCTGCCTTGCATGGTAAGCAATTCCAAGTTGGGTGAAGCAGAAAATTTTTGTACCAGGAGATGAGTTCAGTCCTCCAAAAAGAACCCAGAGGGGTTGCTGAATCTCACTGCTGCTTCAGTCCAGGGAAAAGATGACCCTATGGCCTGGGCAGCCTGTGTTCCGGGCTGTGAAGACAGTCAACAGTGTATCTACCTCTGCTGTTTCAGCAACCTGCTCTCGACTCACTTCTAAATTAAGTGGAAGGGAGGCAGATGTGTGTGGAGTGGGCATCATTCTTCCTTCCAGAATCATCAGAATCCAGTGGTACAGGACTCCTAGTGATCAGGAGTTAGGAGTTACTCTTGCCATACATGTTCTCTTGAGGTCACTTTTCCTTGGACAGAGTATGTTACTCACTTTTTGGGGGAATATTTTTGTACCCATTGTTCTTACTATAACACTTGCAAGACCAGTTGAATAAAATCATTCTCCATTTCAGTATGTTGCTTTTAAGAAACACTTAGAAATGGGGAAAGTTGACATTTTTTACATGGGCCCATTGTTTTCTTCTGCCACCTCTAGACTGAGAGGGAAATACAGAGTGGGTATCCTGCTTAACTGGCCAAAAGAGTGAATCTTTGTCATGTTGCTGTGAACTCTGCTGTGACTGGACAAGAGATATGTCCAGAGGAGTAGATAATTGTCTGAGCTAACCTGACCATCCCAGAGATGGCCAGTATGATGAACTCGGCAATTTTCTGGTTTAAAGAGAACTTCCATTTACCGTAAGAGTAAGATCTAGAAGTGACACTCTGAGGGACTGGTTGTGTAGATTGTGGCCCGCAATAAGGGCAATATCTTAGTGTCTAAGGAATGGGAGAAGAGCTGGTAAAGGGGCAGGTTGGAGTACCTGGTGGTGAGTGAGGGTCTGTGTACCTCCTCCATTCACTACCTTTACCCCAGGAGAGTCACAGAGCTTAGCTTCTAATGGTAAGAGGCCAGAAAGGGAAGCTTAAAGCAGGCTTCCCAGGGTGTTACTCACATGCCAGCCTGGCCAATAGCCTCTGTTCACGGGGAGTGAGTGATGATCAGACCCACTCCTCAGGGTCCTCAGTTCTAGGGAGATGAACTGGGGATTTCTCAGGGATGACAAGGATGGGGATATAGACTTTCCTAAGAATTATATTTCCCAAATGGGGCCCTAGAATGGGGTTTCTTGATCATTGCTAATGCTCTTTTCCTGGTCCTTCCTGTCAGTGCAGGTCTGTTGAAAAGCATCCAGAAGTGTCAGGACAATTCCTTGGAAAGAGTCCTTCAAATCCTTCCCCTAAATGGGAAGGTCCCTAATGGGCTTCATCTGAGGAACCTGCAGAATAAAGGACTTAGGGAAGTGAGAGCAGGGTATAAGGAAGGGGCCCAGCTTCCCTGGAGGGCAGGAAAGGTAGGATGTGAGTCTGTCTAGAATGGGCAGGGGTAGAGAACTCTGTATCCTCTTCTTCAGACTCTACTACTGCCTGCCATGGGAGAACCTTGGATGCCCGACCACCTTCGTAAGGCTCAATTATACCCAGTCTTTCCCTGAGTTCAGCAGATGCTCTGACTTTTGGACTCTGAACAACATAGTTTCTTTCTGAGCTAAAAGGCCCAAACATCTATTGAGGCAAATGCTATATAGAAACTGCTCAAGTACAATACAGTCATGGTGTCTATGGAGGAAGTAGCTGCTTCCCTGACCTTAACTAGTTGAAGAACAACAGGGGAGTTCATTCAGGCAGTCATCACAAATAGAAAGGGGAACAGGAAGCCATTTCTAAGGATCCCTGCTGGCTGCGTACTGACTTAGAAAACCACAAATTACCGTTATTTAGTGTTTGATTATATTTTTGCTTTGTTAAATATTTCTCAGTTCCATTTTCATCTGCTTCAAGAAGCAATCCTGGTGTTTGACACCTCTGGTCTAGTGGATAAATAGTGCAAAGACAAGAGTTAAGGAATTGAGCAGCAGGGTAGGGGGCCTGACTTTTATGTAACTGGAATTTGTGACAAGGGAAGTAAGCCTTGGATAGATAACTTGGGATACACATCCCCACTAAAGGATAGAAATCAGGAGCTAAGCTTGGACATAAATAAATCTTGGAGGATCATGGAAACTCAAGGTCTAGGGGTGCCTTGCTTTGACTAGGGCCTAAAGATTATCTCTTAGAGATACACAAAACAAGATATTGTGGCAAGAGTCTTCCTCCCTACCTTTCCCACAGATAACATGTGTGTATTGAAGATGGGACTTGAACAGTTGTTAACTAGGCTACTTAACACAGTAGTATTTTTTACAAAGGTAGTAAAAGATAATAATAAATAAATGGTGTAGCTTAGAACTATATTTTTGTTGCTACTATTTTGAAATTGTGTTTTAAGTGCTACCTGTTTTCTGTGTATTTGAAGTGCTTGTTCAGAAGTAAAGATAGAAAACTTTTAAAATGTGAACATTATTTGTGTTTTTTTTGTAAGAGTCATATCCACCCGATAAAATATATTCCTGTCCTTATGAATTGATGGTTTATTACATTATAAGCTGACTAATGTCTCAGCATTCCCCTTATACACATGTTGAAATATTTGAGCATTACTTTGTTACACTAGTGGAATTCTGATATTTAAAAAGAATTTACTTTCCACTGTAATAATATGGTACAGATATTATTAAATAAAATGAACATATCAAACGTTATTTCCAATAGACTAATGAGAGAGATCAAATCCTACCCTGGTCTCTGGGCTCAAGAACTCAATCTGCTGCCCTCCTCCTGGTCAGAATGAAAATCTCCCTAGGCAAAGGGTAAAAGGAAGAGACTAGAGATATCTATTCACAGCACCTCATATGAGCAACTTATGGACAAACCTATGGGAACACACGTAACCTATCTGGGCAACACATACTCTCAAACACACCCAACAATGTGAAAAGGACAAACAGAGAGGCTTAAAGTAACCTTCCAAGAAGGTTCTTCTCCGTCACTGCCCCCCACCTTTATATCTCTGTCAGGGCAGGGTACAAAAAGATCATCTGATATGTCAGGCCTCCCCTTTTCCAGGAGCCCTTCAAAATCTTTCCCCTAAATGGACCTTGATGATTTTCATCTGAACAGTGCTCAGATGAGAAATATAAGAGACTGGGATCTGTGTCCCCCAGAGCTCAGCTGTTAGGCCCCTAACTCCCCTGGGTAAATCACTTAGCCTCGGTTTCCTCAACTTTCAGATGGGGATAATAATAACACCTGCCTCACAAAGTTGTTGTGAGAATCTAAATGAGATAATATTCCTTCACAGCTAGTTTTTGGGTTCTCTTACCATGTTCATCACCTTACTCTTTTATGTATCTTCAATGCATCCCTCTCACCACTAGTGTAATTACTGCTACACTAATGAAATAGCTGTCTCCAAAATCACCGCTGACCACTGTCCTTTTTCTGTCCATATCCTCCTCTACCTTTACCTCTCTCAGGTACATGATGCTATGAATACTGTAGGTACAGATCTTCAACAAGAAGAGGAGAAACTCAGAAATTCAAGACAACAAATCCATGAAGGGATCCAGCAAGTAAAATACTGGCTTCAGGTGTCCAGCTAAAAATGCCTAAAGGTTGCATAACAATGAGTTGCAAATATGATGACATAGGTATTATTTAGCCTTGGGACTTGAGAATGACTCTTGAATAACTTTTCAAAGTAAGCTACCTAGGTAATAGGATGTGTGTGCACATATCTGTGTGTGTGTGTGTGTATGTGTGTGTGTCTGTGTGTAACAGCAATGTACATTAAGAAGACCTAAATACAAAAAGAACATCAGGAATTGGAAGGAGAAGCAGGGTGTTAGAGAGCATTTGGGTAAATATTCAAGAACAGTGAAATAATATTGTTTTCATTGGACTGCAATTCACTAGAATAGGAGAAAACAGATTTGAGAATATGGTTCTAGAAACACATTGTTAGGCTGGCATGGAAGTTTGACACTAGAATGAAGGGGGTCTTCTGTTACTCAAGTAATGCAGTCTCTCACCTCCCAAAAGGAGAGAAATGAACAGTTTCATGGATTTCCCTAATGAAATTCCCATTCTTTAAATAGGAGAAGACTCAACTAGGTCAACTGCTCATCTAGATATCATTCTCCGCAATAATGAGGCTGCTTGGTGAGAAGTGAATATGGCATCTTAAAACTTCTCATAGAAAAGGGGAGGAAAACTAGGCCTGTTGCCTAGATTTGAGAAGAATGGACCTGGGGGAGTATAGCAGTCTCCTCAAAATGCTAAGCAAAGATGCCCAAAGAGCCATGTCAGAATCTTCCCATATGAATCAGACCAGTGGTAACAGCCTAACTTCTCCTTTCTTTCTAGGTGGAGAATCTGAATATCAACCAGCCTCCCTTTTCCTCCATACTTCTCTCATTCAAAATCAGGATCTGTCTTGGATCTTGTCCTACATACCAGGTCTGAGCTCTCTGCTTCCTGTCCCCAATGGCTTGGCTCTGTTTGATCCAGATAAGAAAGGTCCATAAATCAATCCTGCTTCCCCTGTGTTGGGCACCCAACACTGTCCAGGGTCCCAATGGATTTCCCTGTGTGTGTCCAGACTTTCTGATTGCCCCTCCACTGTGTGAAAAGCCCCTCTCCATAAAGCTTTCTTGCTGAACTTTCTCTGTCCATTCCATCACACTGCATTTTGTTGAGCAGTGCTGTGTCTCCCAGCCAAGTCATTTTTCTCTTTAGAAGGATGAGTCATAGCTAAGGACTGTGACTAATACTGCAGCAGCCACATCTATAGTCATAGTTTTTGACTTAGGGAATGAGGAAAGTAAAGGCTGAGTCCAGAACTGTGAACCTCTTTTCTTCTCTCTGACACCTGGGCTTTTTCCTTTTGCAACATAAGTGACTGATAAAGGAGATTTGTCTTTCTCTGTTTGAGATTCAGGTTTTCTGAAACTCTTTGAGTCTGAATGAAGACAAACCCATGGACCAGAATTTTATGAGAGAAAGCAGCACAGGATGGACCAGCAGATTTCCAAGAATGAAAGTCAGAAGGCATTAAGAGAAACTATTCCAATGAGAAGGAAAAAAGTGTATTGGGGAATCTAAATGAGATCTAAAAGAGAGAGCCTGTGTGGGGAAGCCCTTTACCAGGAGGTGGCAGCAAATCCCCATGTACTCTCCAAAGCCCAGTGCTTGGTACACTATGGCACCACCTAGTGGCCCCAGTGAGAAGATCAGTAGATTGGTTGATTGTTGTCCTTGGTTTTCAAAGAGGACTAAAATGACATCACCATGATAAAGTGAAGTTTCAGTGTGTCCAACTATGGCTGATTAGACCAATATGAGCTCAGAATGCTCTACCACAGGTTGGGCACAGATAGTCTGTGAATATTTGGGGTGGTTACTCCAAATTTGTGCATCATACGTTTCCTTTGTGCTGTCTCAATTCTGCTTTGCTCAAAGAGCACAGCACCCTTTCTGATGTGGGCACGCCATGCTGAGCAGTCCTGTGCCAGTGTCTCCCATGTTGCACAGTCAAATCCAAAGTTCTTGAGAGAGACCTTGAGAGTATCTTTGGATTGCTTCTTCTGACCACCATGTGATTGCCTGCCCCATGAGAGTTCTCCATAAAATAGTCTTTTTGGCAAGTGCATATTTTCATTCGACCAACGTGGTCAGCCCATCAGAGTTGTGCTCTGTGAAGCATAGTTTGAATGCTTGGCAGTTCAGCTCGAGGAAGACCAGTAGTCCCTACAAGGGTTCATAGAATGTATTGTGGCTGGCCTTTCCGAAACAAGTGTCACAAGCCCCTCACTTAGGCATGGGTTTGTCACAGGCTCTGTAAAACTCGCTAACTAACAATGAATGTAGAAGAGAGTTTTTCCCCTACACTGGAGAAAAAAAAACCTCAAAAACTATCATGACCTTTGTTATCCTACACACAAACATGAAGCACCTTCCCCACCATGAATTTAGAATTATGATAGCACAAGCTCTCTGAATGCAGAATTAAAGATTGCAAGGAGACTTGTAAAGTTGTCCAATCACCTTTGATTTCCCAAATTCATCAGGCTATTGTTTTAGTGTTTTTTTATTCCTTGTATAGTAGGATGTAGTTGGTTGAAGTCAAGGAAAAGTGGGTCCTGTGATTTCTCTTGGGGCATGAATTTATTGTTGCTTGGTGGTGAATAGGGCAGGACTTCAGCAACTTGCTTCTTACTCTGCCATTTTGGTTCCCAGAAGTCTCCTTGTTCAAGTCTTGAAAGTTAACATTGTGGAACAGCAAGGTAGCACAGTGGATAGAGCATCAGCCCTAAAGTCAGGAGGACCTGAGTTCGTATCCAGCCTCAGACTATTGATACTTACTAACTGGGCAACACCAGGCAATTCATTTAACCCTAACTGTCTTGCAAAAAATTAATAAAAAAGTTATCCTCTCTCACAATGCTATAGTTAATATTTTGGGTTATTGTATAAATCATTCTCCTTGTTTTGTTCACATAACTGTGCATTATCTGATATATTCTCCTGTGTATCACTACTCTGTTTTTGGTTTGCTATCATCTAGGAAAAAGAGATATACTGAATGTGTACTCTGCATGGTCTTTGTGTACCTATAATCTGGTGGGAAGGGACTCAAGTCTTGTTCACACGCACACACACACACACACACACACACACACACACACACACACACACACACTTTGGGGGCACTCCTTCCCCAGTAAGAGATAGCAATGAGGAGCTCAGGATGGATTTAAAAAATGTTCTCTTAGACTAACATTACTAAGATGGGGAAGATTCTGACAACGTACCATATCTATGAGGAGAACAGAATGGCCAGCTTCCTGGCACCAGTCCCAAGCTTGGCCCACTGTTGAATTTCCTCAGGCTGCTGCCTGGTCTTCTTGAGCTCTTGGGTCCATGACTCACTGCTTTCTATGCAATATTGACTGAGGAGGAGAGGACAGAAAGAATTTCTGGCTGGAGATTTCAGTTTCTTCGTTTCTTTCTCCATGAGGAATCAGATGAAATATGAGTGGAAGAGTGCTTTATGACCAGGGGAATGGGGTGCTTGGGTGCCTGTCCTTGGACCCCAATTCTAAAATCACATTTTTCTCTAAGAATCACGTTTCTCCCCAGCCTCGGAACAGTATCCCAGACAGTTTCTTCCTAGCCCAAGAATAGCCTGCTCCAGCAAAAGCCATTATCTCCCTTCCTGCTACAGTAGCCAGTTGCACCTACAGAATTTGTCATTTTGAACCAGCTGTGTACTGGCTGAACTGACTGTGTTTTGGGTCAAAATGATATTTACTACTCACTGACCAATCATGTGTATCCTAAACTTAGACATATGTCCACTCCCTTACATTTATCTTGTCTAACAAGATCTTGATGAGAGTAGCCTGGTAATACTTAGTCAATCCTGACCATTAATTGACTTAGTGACATTTCAGGAATTAAACCACACCTCCATATAGCATGAACTCTGGGTAAAATCCCTATGCAGTAGATACTAAAAGTACGTGTTCCTTTAAGAACTAAGGACTACTTAACCATTCCCTAATCCCATCCAGAATCACCTAGTCATCACACTGAGCACATGTTATGCCATAGAATATGCTATATACATTTTACCTGTAACCCATTCCAGTCGCAGTTTCTCTAAGAACTCTTGCCCACTGACAAGCATAATAAATCTTTACCACCTCAAGGATGTTGAGCCCAAGACTTTCTTTTGCAGGCAGCCCACGCAGGGCACTCCAGTCTTGCGGTTCCTCTATTGTTCTTCTATCTTTCCTGAGCCCTCATCAAGGGTAGTGTAGAGCAACCCAATCTGAAAGGGATTGCTTCCTTCCTTGACTGTACTGCTGAAGGCTGAGGAGGAGCAAGAGCCTTCAGGGCCCAGAGCTGCCAGACGATGGCCTTTCCCCTGAGGTCTGAGTTGTTTTCTCAGGTCAGCCCCAGAGACCCTGCCCCTGAGCAGGCAGCCCTGCAGCTATTGGAGGAGAGGAAGGAGAGGAGACAGCTGAGCCACCCTAACCAGCCAGCCTAGGCCTGGGGAGGTTTTTGTTCAGGGATGTAACACTGTGGGAGGAGGAGAAATATCTTGAAAGCAGTACTAAACTGCCCCATCCTCAGGCTCCACACTGCTGATTGTGAGGGTGAAATCCTTCTCAGCACCTCTGCCACTGAACCTGGCAGGGACTCCTGAGACCAGGTTGGAAACCAGGTAAATGAGCCCCCGAGGAGATTGTCCAGGTTTCTGTTGGACCCAGTGCAGACAAGTGTTTCCATTACTATGTTTGACACTCTGACTGGCCTTGCAGCTGATGGTGACTCTCTCTCCTGGAGTCACAGACACTGAGGCTGGAGACTGGGTCAGCACACTGTCTCCCCTGGAACCTAAAACAGGAATTAATGATCAACCAACATGAAATAAACAGAACAAAGTCGCCTTCATTTTGATATTTAGCCCACAGGCAGCCTGGCTCTGCAAACTCCTCTGACCTCCTAGAAATCCACATTTCTCCCTTGGACTGTGCTGGCTCATGGCCCCAGAGGTTCTAAGCTCCTTTGCATTCTCCTATTTTATGAAAAACTGAGTGTCTGCATGTTGTGTTGCCCCATGTTCTCACCTGGGATCAAAAGCATGAGGAGCCCACAGAGAAGCTGAGACAGGGACTCCATTGTGTAGTGTCTCCTCCCCTGTGGCTGCTCTGCCCCTAACCGCAGTTTATATCCCTGTGTCTGCAGGCCTTCCCCTTGAGGATCTCTTTATGCAAAGCAGCTGGAGGTGTGGGGCTTGCTTCTAGGAGCAGAAGTGAGGGGAAGGCCCTGCTTTCATGAAGAAGCCAGGCTAATGGGTAAACTGCATAAGAACATCTTTGGGAAAACAGGATCTATGAGAGTAAATTGGAGATAACCAACAGAAGAAAGAGAGAGGGAGGAATCTGAGATGATTTCCAGATCATGAGCCTGAGGGAAGGGGAGGATGGTGCTGGTCTTTAAGTAACAGGGAGGTAGGAGGGGGGAGGTTTCAGGGGAAAAGATAATGACATTGATTTTGACATGATGGGCTTAAGATTTCTACTTGATATCCTGTTCAAGATGTTTCCAAGGCAACTAGAGATGGGAGATTCTGAAGTCAGCAAAAAGGTTGGTAAAGGAAAGGAACATATGAAAATTCTCAGCAATGAGATGGTAATTAAATCCATGGGAGCTAATGAGATTACCAAACAAAATTGTATAGAGGGAGCTGCAGAAAGGGTTCGCAGCCATCTCTGTGGGACCACTTCAGTTTACTTAAGCAGTTCTGTCTGGTTTCAACTCCATGAAACAAGACCCTCCTCTGAGGATAAGCTCAACCCTTCTCTTCCCCACCATGCTACTAATTCCAGCCTGCACACCACCTCCTTCAACCTCTTCTCTTGTGATTGGGCTAGAAGTTGAAGGACCAAACTCTTCCTAAAGTCTTCCTCTACGCAGGGTAGATCCTGGCTTCTGAGCTCATTCTCATGTTCAATGGATCTAGTTTGCAGATCAATTCCACTTTGCTTCAGCCCCCTCTGGTTTTGACTCCATGGTACAAGATGCCTCCTGGTGTCTTGTCCCCTCCACACACTCTTTTGTGTTTTGTCTTCCCCCATTATATTGTAAGCTTCTTGAGGGCAGGGACTGTCTTTCTTTTTCTTATTTTTGTCCCCAGTGCTTAGCATAGTGCCCAAGATGCAGTAGGTGCTTAATTAACATTTATGAAATAGAGACATGTATGGTCAGAGGGCATGATGTAGATGAGGATCCAGCAAAGGAGACTGAGGAGTGGTCTGATAGATGGGAGGACCAAGAATGAACAGTGTCCTGAACACCTGGAGAGATGAATATATCCAGGAGGAGAGGCTGATCAACTGTGAAAATCTGTAGCAAGAGGGAGAAGGATGAAGACTTAGAAAAGGTCATTGGATTAGGCACTTGGGAGACCATATCTACAAGACATTCAGGGTGGAAGGGTACAGCAGAGACCACCTTATCCTCCAAGGAATTTTCCATTAGTGAGTAGGAAAGTCAGGACATGAATTGGTTTCATACTGGCACAAGAAGGGGAGGTGAGGAGGAGGAATGTGACTGCAAATGCCAGAGATTGTGTTGTCATATGAATTTAATGGAGAGGAAATGGAAGATAAGCAGGGAGAATAGGAAGAATTTGAAAATCATTGGAATGGAAGGCAGATACCTTAAAGGTTAAAGGTTTGTTGGACTTCACAATAGTGTAACAGACATGGGACACACTAAACTTTGCCCTTCTTATGGAGTAATCCACATTCCCTCCATTGTTCTGTTCTACTGTATGAAACTTCATGTGTCTATTTTTGGCCATGTATGACTCAGACATGGATTGTCTTGGTGATGAGGAAATCTGATTGCATGCTTATTTGAAAGGACTAATGACCCAGGGACCCTAAGGTAGAACTTGATAACATGTACAAAGATCAAATGTGAGTAAGGGAGGGCATCTTTTAGTTGCCTCTGAAGAGGCACAGTGGGGAAAATTGACTGCCTATCTACTTCATTCTTGACCATGGGAGTTGAGATCAGATGGCTGCCTTTTTCTCTTTGTGTTTATTCTGTTCTCATCTTGGGGAAAGAATAAGCCAAGATGGAAGAGAATTGAGAAGTCTAGAGGTCAATGGTTTTGGTGTACTTAGAAATACCTCCTGGCATCTGGCTGAGGGCAGAGGGATTGTATGTCTACTTTGGGAGCAGAGAGACATACTGAGGACAGAGAGCTGCAGGTGTCCTGACCCTTCCTGGCAGAGTGAGGTGATTACTGTGGGCTCCAGATAGACCAAGATGGCAGACACCTAGCTGAGAGGTCCAATGAGGAGGAGTTGTGTAGGGGCCGCCAAAGGGAAGAAGGATGTCTGCTGCCCAACCTTGTGAATCACTGCTGCTGGATTCAGTTTTGTGCCTATCTTTCTTGGTGTGAACTCTGTGTGTATCTGTGGGAGATGGTTCTTCAGGCTTTGGCTGGGAAAATTTTATAGTAACTGTTCTTGAACTGTTGTTATTTTAGCATCTGACTGAATACTTTTAATGAATTGAGGCTATTTGTTGATAGGGAGCTTAAAGATATTGGAATATTAAGAGTATAGTCCCTCAGCATTACTCCTTGTAATTAATATTCACCCTCCTAGGGGCCTAGTCTGGAGCTCTAAATTCTAAGTAAGAACTTGGCCCAAGAAGGGATGCTGTATAGATGTGTGTGTGTCTTTGTGTGTATCCAATTTGCATCCAATAAATAAATAAATCCAAAAAATAGATCCAATATGGCAGTCCTATCACAGTTCTTTCTAAACTTAATATTATTCCATTGTTAATTTTTCATAATTTATTTATAAAATTTTTTTGCTCTCACTTCTCAATGACTCACCCCAACCTGGTACTTTTCACACACACACACACACACACACACACACACACACACACACACACACCCAACAAGCTAATATATTGTCCATGTCTGACAGTATATTCCTCACATCCCACATATAGTCCAACACAAAATTCTGAGGAGAAGGATGCCTGATTGACTATCAGCCCTTTGACACCATGACTAGACGTTGTATTTAACAGATTTCTGATGTCTAGTCATGGATGGTTTCCTCACTATAATCATTCTGTAAATTTTCCTCTTCAATGTAATTACTTTATTGCACATTAGTTCACTCAAACCTTCCCAGTTTTTTTATCCTTTTTTTTGCTGTTTTTTTCTTCTGTGATGATTATATTTTTGAATTTTATACCTAAATGTGTGTAGTCATTCTCCAAGGCATCTTTCCTTCCAGTTCTTTGCTAGTCCTCAATATGGCAGCTAGGTGGTGCAGCAGGATAGAGCACCAGTGCAGGAGTCAGGAGGACCTGAGTTCAAATCTCGCCTTAGACACTTGACACTCACTAGCTGTGTGACCTTGGGCAAGTCACTTAACCCCAATTGCCTCATCGTGGGTCATCTCCAGTCATCCTGATGAATATCTGGTCACAGGATTCAGATGGCTCTGGAGGAGAAGTGAAGCTGGTGACCTGCACTGCCCTCCCTCACTCAGAACAAAGTCAAGTGCAAGTCATGTCATCATTTCTCTGATGGCATGGTCTTCTTCGGCAATGAAAGATGAACACACACACTCCTCAATAAGCTACTCTTAAGCTTTATATTTAAAATTTTTTTAAACTCAAAGTCTAAAAAGGCATTTCCACACATATGGCAAAATGCAAAGTGTGGACTCTCTGTGAAACCATAAACCATAAACCTTCATTTCACACACTTGCCTTTGGAGAAAGGTGTATAATAAATTCTTCATGATTTTTTAAAATAAAAATATACTTCTCTGTTTTTCCTTCTGAACTTTCTTCTGTTCTCTTCCATGCATTTTAAAATGTCTCAGCAGATCTATTTTTAGATCAATGCTTCTATGTCCTCCCTCTTTGTGACCCCAATTAACTGAGAGAATGAAATGCCAAAAGAAAAAAAAACTCAAGACTGATACTATAAACAAATTAGGGGAGTAAGGAATAGTTTATCTGTCAGATTTATGTAGAATGGGAGGGATTTATGACTAAACAAGAGATAGAGAACATTATGAAATGCAAAATAGATCATTTATTAAATTGAAAAGTTTTTGCACAAACAAAACCAATGCAACCTTGATTAGGAGGGAAGCAAAAAATTGAGAAAGAATTATTACAACTGGTGTCCTTGATAAAAGCCTCATTTCTAAAATATATAGAGAATGGGATCAAATTTACAAGAATAAAAGTCATTCCCCAATTGACAAATGGTCAAATGATATAAATAGGTAGTTTCCAGAAGAAGAAATTAAAGTTAGCCATAGTCATATGAAAAAATGTCCTAAATTGCTATTGATCAGAGAGATGCAAATCAAAACAATTCTGAGGTCCTATATCACACCTATCAGTTTGACTAACATGACAGAACAGGAAAATGATAAATGTTGGAGAAGATGTGGGAGAAGTGGAACACTAATTTCTTGCTGGTGGAGTTGTGAGCTGATCCACCCATTCTGTAGAACAATTTGGAACTATGTCCAAAGGGCTATAAAAATTAGTATAACATTTGATATTACTTCTAGGGTTGTATCCCAAAGAGGTCATAAAAATGGGAAAAGGACTTATGTGTACAACAATATTTATAGCAGCTCTTTTGGTGGTGGCTCTTGACTCACCTATAAATTATATTGAAGGGAGGTAAAGTTGTGTCGAGTGGCCCTCATTTTTTCTTCCAGAATCATCAGAGTCCATGGTAGAGAACTTCCAGTGACCAGGATCTGTGAGTTACTCTTACCACACCTGCTCTCTTGAGTTCACTTTTCCTTGGACAAAGTGAGTCACTGTCTTTTGGAGGATAATTTGTACTAATTGTTCTTAACAATTGTTAACTAGTACACTTACCATAATAGTATTTATTATAAAGTTAGGAAAATATAAAAATAACATACATATGGTATGACTTAGCATTATACTTTTGTTGCTACTGTACTGAAATTGTCTTTTACATGCCACCTGTTTCCTATGTATTTGAAGTGCTTGTTCAGTAGTAAAGATAGAGAAATTTTAAAATGTGAACCATATTTGTGTTTTCTCTATAAGTCATGTTTAACTTAAAAATATATTGCCGCCCTTTTGAATTCATGGTTTATCACATTATGAGCAGATCTGAGCATTCTCCTTATCTAAATGTTGACATATTTAATGCTACTTTGTTACACTTGTGGATTTACGATATTTAAAAAGAATTTACATGCCATTGTAACAACATTGTATGGACATTTTTAGATTAAATTAACTCCTCAAAAATTATTTCCTCTAGGCTAACAAGAGAGATCAAATTCTAGCCTAGTCTCCTCTCTGTGAGCTCAGTAACATGACCAGCCTCATGACCTCAATCTTCTGTTCCCCCGCTCCTGGTAGGAATGAAAGTCTGCCTTGAAACAGGGTAGAGGGAAGAGACTAGAGATATCTATTCACTGTACCTTATGAGCCACTTATGGACAGACCTATTGGGACATACGTAACCTATCTGGGCCACACATGCACTCAAACACATCCAGCTATGGAAAGACGACAAATGGAGAGGCTTAAAGTAGGCTTCCAAGAAAGTTCCTCTCCACCAGTGCCCCCCACCATGATATCCCTTCAGTGGATATAAAGGTTGATCAAACCCATTGCTGATTGTCTAGGACTCTGGGGCAATAAAACGGTGATACCTAATTTACGACCAGGGCAAATGTAGAGATTTTTCTGAGAACCATATTCCCACATCTGAGCAGCCCCTGTAGTAAGGGAACAGGGCCAAAGGCAGTGCAGGGAGTAAAGAGGGGACCAGCTTCACTGGGCTACAGAAGAGACATTATGAACCTGGCTTGTGAGGAGAGGGAAGCAGGTTCTTTCTCCTCTTGGGTGGAGTAAAGAAAATGAGAATAAATTGAAATCAAGAAGCATGCCCAATACTTTGTACTTCTAGTGACTTCACATGTCCTTCCCATTTACTATAGGAACCAGCCTCTCGTCACCCTTCCATGCCCCAACCCATCTTCAATTTCCAAGTTTTGGAATCTCCTGGTATAGTACAAGTGAACACTTATTAACTTATTAACAACCAAGGCTGATCTTATGCTAGGCCCAGAGCACCAGGAACCAGAATGAGGAGACTATCATTTCTCTTGTAGAACTTGAGGTATGAAGTCCCTCATGGGTGTGAAGTTGTGTCATCATGATCCAGTGATTTCTCCTTTAGTCTCTGTCAAGCCTTTCTGGAGAGTCCCATTGTAAGACCCTACCAAGAATGTGTTGGTGGTTATAAACAATTGAAGCCTCTCTTCTCTGGGGAGAAGAGATCAAGGTGGGGTTTTGAATAAAAATCAGCTAAATAGAGGGACAAATGCCTGACTGGAGGTAGCAGAAAGGGCCATTAGAAAAGAGAAATGAGTGGTACTGGGGTTTAGTTACACAACAGAGAAAGACTTTAAAGGCACATGGAGAAACAGGGTCATAGTAAATAAAGATACAGATACCTTGGGAAAGCAAGGAAAGTTCCTGGACCTACTGAAAAATGGTCTTGGGGAGCAGGGCCAGCACCATTGGGGCCCTATGGAGAACTGTCTCAAGGCTCCACTCTGCCTCACTGAGAGCCATGTATCTCTGATTTCTGTAGATGTCTATAGTCTGTTTTTTATACTTCATCACTCCCTCATTTGATTCATTTTTGTCCAGTGATGCTGAGACTCCTGGTCAAGCCAATTTTCTCTTTAGAATGTCAGTTCTTAGGGCTATAACTAACAACTCAGCAGCCACATCTATAGCCCAAGTTTTTGACTTAGGAAATGTAGAAAGACTGAGTCCAGAACTGTGAACCTTTTTCCTTCTCTCTGATACCTGGGCTTTTCCCCTTTACAGCCTATGTAGCTGATAAAGGAGATTGCTGTCTTTCTCTGAATGAGATTCAGGTTTTCTGAAACTCTTTGATTCTGTATGAAGACAAACCCTTGGACTAGAATTTTATAAGAGAAAGTAGCACAGAAGGGACTGGAAGACCTCCAAGAACAAAAGTCAGAAGGTAGCCAGAGAAACTATTCTAATGACGAAAAGAGTGTGTTTGGGGAGTGGCATGGGCATGATCATCTAAAGAGACCACGTGTGGTCTTGATCAGGAGGGAACAGCAAATCTATGTGTTGTCTCCCAAGCCCAGGGCTCTGTGCAATATGGTGCCACCTAGTGGCCCCAGTCAAAAGGGCAATAGTCCCTACATGGGTCCACAGCTCTACACTCTCTTAATGTATTGTGACTGGCCTTTCAGAAACTGTCTCACAAGGCCCTCATGGGATCGTCACAGGTTCCTTAATACTTTCTAGCTAACAGCGAATGTAGAGGACAGTTGGTAGGATGTGCTTATGCTGGGAACAAGCAATTGTGACCTTTCTTGAGCTCTTCCAAGAAAACTTTTTGGGCTTGAGACTAATTGATATTCCCCTTTGAGGGTTTGGGTATAGGTATATTGACAATGTTGTCTTCATCTGAGTTTGTGTTTTGATCTTCCCTGTCACCCTAGTAACTTTCAATGGCCAATGTTTGTTTTTGGTTATTTTTTCCTTCTCTCCCTTTTCTCTTTTATTTCCCCCTGTTACATCATAAAAACAATTTTTAACATTTGTTTTTAAAACTTTGAGTTCCAGATTCTCTCTCTTCCTTCTGCCTTCCCCTAACATTGAGAAGACAAGCAATTTGATAGAGGTTATACATGTGTAGTTAAGCAAAACGTATCCATAATAGTCATGTTGTAAAAGAAAACCCAGATAAAAAAATACAATTCAAGAAAAATTAGGTAAAAATGTATGCTTCAATTTATTTGAAGATAGTATCAGTTCTTTCTCTGGAAATGCATAGCATTTTTCATCTTAAGTCCTTCACTGTTTTCTTGGAACATTGTAGAACGTTGTGGAAAATAGCTAAGTCATTCATAGCTGATCATCTTATAGCATTGTACTTTGGACATAGTACATTTCATTTTGCATCAGCTCACTAAGTCCAGGTTTTTCTGAGAGCAATCTGCTCATCATTTCTTATAGTACAATAATATTCCATCTTAAGCACATACCATGACTTATTCAGTCATTCCCCAACTGATGGGCTTCCCATGAGCTTCTAATTCTTTAACCTCAGAAAAGAGCTGCTATAAATATTTTTGTACACTTAGGTTCTTTTCCCTTTTTTTAAATCTCCTTTGTGATATAGATTTAGTAGTAGTTTTGACAGGTCAAAGGGTATACCTGGTTTTAAAGTTATTTGGGCATAGTTCCAAATTTCTCTACAGAATGGTTGAACCAGTTCATAACTTCACCAATAAAATTTCATTTTCCTCACATACCACCGAATATTTGTCACTTACCTATGTTGTCATATTTGCCAGTCTAATAGGTATGAGGTAGTACCTCAGAATTGTTTTAATTTGCATCTTCCAGCTCAATATTGAGTTAGAGCATTTTTTCATATGCTGATAGATAGCTCAGATTACTTCATCTGAAAACTGATCATATCTTTTGATCACTCACCAATTGAGAAATGTCTCTTATTTTTATTTGCTTTCACTTTTTGCTCATCTTTGCTTATTCTTGTTTATCATGTTTGCCTATTTCTTGACTTTTGAAGTTGAGTTCACTGGCTGGAGCACAAGGTCACTGTCCCAAGCTTCTTGTGCTAGGGACTGGGGGCCTGGTCTCTGATTTTGTGTGCTAGGACCTCAGGTATTTGGCAGCTGGAGGCTGTAGAGGTCTGGCAGTTTAGCTGATGCTGAACTGGAGTACTAGTGGTGTTTTCTGGTGTGTGCTGAGGCCAGGTGGGGTTTTTCTTCAGTTTAATGAGGCTCCAGTGAAGCACATGGAGGTCTGAGCACTGGAAGACATTTGCCCTCCCTGGGCTGCACTAGAACATGTGGTGGTTCTCTGAGCTGGAGAGGCATATGGGGGATCCTGGTGTTGGTGTATGCCTACTCCACATGATTTTCTGCTGAGTTGTCGAGGTGGGGCTTGCTCCAGGTTTGGTGGGATGCTTCCTATCCTGGAATGTCCTCCTGTTTTACTGTCGTGAGAGGGACTTTTCTTGATCCTCCAAACTTCCTGAGTTAAAATACTGCTCCACCCTACCTTTCTACTGTTCCAGAACTTCTTCTGGGACACTATTTTATGGTTGTTGGGAAGTAAATATGAGAGAGTGACATTGATTTAATATTTACTCTGCCATATTGACTCCCAGAAGTAGTTCTCATTCATTCTCTACTTATGGATCAAAAATGCAGGGACATTTTTTGAGGGGATTTTCCTACTTGTAGAAGGATGGGGACAGAATAAAAAAGTTGTCCAAAGCTGGGTATAATGGGTCAAATTTCATGACATGGTTCTTACTAGGAATTTCCCTAAAGTTTTGCACCTGAATAGGAATAAAAACAAGCTACACAAGTACAGCCTTTGGGATGGGGAAAGGGAAATGTGTTTAATAAGTAAGTTACTGGTTCACAAACATTTATGAAGCTCTTGTCATGAGCCAGGGAAGATTTCCTGCCCAGGTAATACAAAGGAAGGCTTAAATACAGTTTCTTAGGCTGCTGCCTGGTCTTCTTGAGCTCTTTCATTCATCACTTATTCTTATTTATGGAATATTGAGCTATGAAGAAAGAACAGAATGTACCACTGGCTCTGGGTTTCTGTTTCTCCCTGAGAAGGGAGTCCTATGAAATAGAATGGTAGAATGCTTCAGGCCCAGGGCTCTGTAGGGTGACCCAGTCTGAGAGGGGCTGATCCTTTCCTTCACTATAGTGCTCATGGCTGGAAAGGAGCAACATCCTTTGTAGATGTGATCTACATCTACAGGTCCCAGAGCTGCCAGACCGTGGCCTTCCCCTGAGCCCTGAGTCCCTTTTCTCATGTCAGCTCCAGAGATGCTGCCCCTACGCAGGTAGCCCAACAGCTGCTGGAAGAGAGGAAGGAGAAGAGACAACTGAGTCCCCTCACCAACGAGTCTAGGCCTGGGGAGGTTTTTATTCAGGGATATAGCACTGTGGGAGGATAACAAAATGTTTGAAAGCAGTAATAATCTGCCCCATCTTAAGGCTCCAAGCTGCTGATTGTGAGGGTGAAATCCTTCTCACCACCACTGGCACTGAACTGGGCAAAAACACCTTAGACTAGATTGGAAGTCTTGTAAATGAGCACCTGAGGAGATTGTCCAGGTTTCTGCTGGACCCAATATAAGTAAGTATTTTTTATCACTGTGTTTGACACTCTGACTGGCCTTGCAGGTGATGGTGACTTTCTCTCCTGGGATCACAGACACTGAGGCTGGAGACTGGGTCAGAAGAGTTTGGGAAAGGAAAGGGAAGTAATAGAACTATCAGCAATGAGATGATAATTAAATCCATGGGAGCTAATGAGATTACCAAGTGAAATTTTAGAGAGGGAGGAGAAGAAAAAGTCCACAGTGACCCCTGTGGGGCCACTTCACTTTGTATCTGCAGCTCTCTCTGGCTTTGATTCCAAGAAACAAGATCACCCTCGAAGGATAAGCTCAATCCTTCTCTTCCCCACCAAGCTGCTAATTCACGTCTGGACACTACTTCTTTCAGTCTCTTTTCCTTTGATTGGGCTGGAGGGTAATGTACCAAACTCCTCCCAAATTATTCCTTTATACAGGATTCTGAACTCATTCTCATGTGTCAAGGGATCTAATTTTAGATTGATTCTGCTTTGCATCTAAAGCTCTCTCTGGTTTCAACTCCATGGTACCTCCTGGTGTCTCATCCCCTCCACACCTTCATTTGTGTGCTATCTTCCCTCATTATATTGTAAGCTTCTTGAGGGCAGAGACTGTCTTTCCTTTTCTTACTTGTATCCTCAATGCTTAGCACAGTGCCTGGCACACAGTAGGTTCCTAACAAATATGGAATTGGGACATGTATGGTCTGAGAGTATGATCTGGATGAGGATCCAGCAAAGGAGACTGAAGAGTGATCTGATAAGTGGGAGAACCAAGAATGAATGGTGTCCTGGAAACCTGGAGAGAAGGAATCTCCAGGAGAAGAGGTTGATTAACAGTGTCAAAGTTTGTAGAGACGGGGAGGAAAATAAAGACGGAGAAAAGATCATTGAATTTGGTTCCCAGGAGACCATATCCACATGACATCTAGGGGAGAGGGATCCAGTAGAGACCATCACCTCTTCCAAGAAATTTTCCATTAATGAGAAGGAAAGCCAGGGAATAAACTGAGTTCATATTGCTGTGAAGAAATTCTATTCTGTGCAGGTGGGAAGTGGATGAGAAGGAGGAATGTGACTATAAATGTCAGATATTGTGCTGCCATATGAATTTAATGAAAAGAAAAGAGATGACAAGCAGGGAGAATGGGAAGAATCTGAAAATTTTTGGAATGTAAGGCAGACTCCTTAAAGGTGAGAGGTTTGTTAGACTTTACATCAGTATAACAGACATGGAGAATTCTCAGCTTTATCATTCTTAGGGGTAATCCAGATATTGCCTGCATGAAATAGTCTACTGCATGAAATTTTATGGGTCTGTGTCTGGCCATGTATGACTGAGGGCTTATACTATATGGATGATAAGAAAATCTGATTGCCTACTTTACTTACGTGAAAGAACAAGTGTCTCGGGGTCTCTCAGGTAGAACTTGATACATATACAAAGATCCAATGTGATTCAGGAGAGCATCTTTTAGCTGCCTCTGGAAAGCCAAGTTGAGGAATGTTGGCTGCCCTGTCCATTATCTCCCTTGACCATGGGAGCTGGGAATAGATGACTTCCCCTGTCTCTTTGTGATTATTTTATTCTCATCTTAGGGGAAAGAACAAGCCAAGATGGAAGAATACTCCTAATAATTAATATTCACCTTCCTGGGGACAATTTTTTATTGGGAATTCCACGTAGGAGTAATGCTGGAGAAGGGTTTTGTATTGATGTATCTCTCTCTCTCTCTCTCTCTCTCTCTGTCCAAATAGCATTCAGTATCAAGTTTATGTCAGACTTGACCATGTGGTTTTGAAACTTAATGTTTCTCAGATGCTAATTTTTCACATATTTAGTTGTTAATTTTTTCTTTGCTGTCACTTCTCAATGACCCACCCAAACTGGTCCTTTCCACACAAAAAATTGTTAAGGTAAACAAGCCCATATATTGTCATCGGAAGATGAGCAGTACAGTCCTCTGAAAGGATGCTCAGACACCCAGAGGGGCTCTCGAATACCATTGTTCTTTCAGTCTAGAGAGAAGATGACTCTATGACCCGGGCTGCTTGTGTGCAGGGTTGTGACGATAACTCTCAGTGCATCTGCACCTGTTGCTTTGTCACCTGCTTTTGATTCACCTACATATTGAACTGAAGGGAAGCTGAGTTGTGTGAAGGAGTAGGGCTCATTTTTCCTTCCAGAGATATCATAGTCCAGTGGCACAGGACTTCTAGTGACCAGGAACTGATAGTTATTCTTGGCACACATGCTCTCTTGATTCCACTTTTCCTTGGAAAGAGTATGCCACTGACTCCTGGGGGGATGTTTTGCACCCACTGTTCTTACTATATCACTTGTGAGGTCAGTTGAATAAAAGCATTCTCTACTTAAATCTTGGAGGAAAGCACACTGATGAGGTTTGAGCCAATGCTATTAGAGAATAATATCTGACTCATTAGTGGTGCATCTAGAACTTGGAGAGGTAGAGGTAGTCTTGAGTTTATACCTGAGATTGTTTGTAAGAGTAGCAGCTACAATAAGGTAAGCTTATGTGGACTATAAATGACTGTGCATTGAGATCTTAAGTCCAACCAGCTTCCTTATCCATCAAACTCCATGATTATTCAGCCTGTTTCTTTTCCAAATTGAACTGCTTACATTCCTACATGGAAAGATGTTATTTGTAACTCATGAGGTCTTTTTCAGTATTAGGGTAGTTAGAGGGAATATATATATGTAGGTGTGTCTGGGTATATATCCATGTGTATATTATATATGTGTAGGTATGTATGTGTACATGTGTGTATGTGTGTATGTATATATGAAGGTATATATATATACATACAGACAGACAGAGGACATATGGTGAGCTGAATATGAAGGGAGAATATCTAAAAAATAAAATTTACTGTTGAATAGAATGTACTAGGAGTAAGAGAAAGGGAGAAGTAGAATGTAGCACACCATATCATGTACAAGAGGGAAGAAAGAGCTTCTACAATGGAAGGGAAGAGGGAGGAGATGAAAGGAAATTGGGCCTTACTCTCATGGAATTTGGCTTAAATCCAGCACTCAATTGGATATGGAAATTGATTTTATCCTGCAGGAAGGCAAGGGGGAAGGGGATAGGAGAGGGAAGATAATAGAAGGGGCAACAAATTGGGAAAAGGGATAATCAGAAACAAATACTATTGTGGAAAGACAGGTCAAGGGAAAGAATGAAATATATGAGGGGCAGGATAGGACAGAGGGAAATGTGGTTAGTCTTTTACAACATAACTACTATGGAAGTGCTTTGCATTGCTGCACATGTATGACCTATATTGAATTGCTTATTTTCTCAATAAGAGTGGGTGGGGAAGGGGTGAGAGAATATGGAACTCAAAGCTCTAAGAAAGAATGTTAAAAGTTCTTTTAGCATGCACCTGGAAATTGTTGAGGGCCAGGGTGGAGTGCTGTTGACAAGATCAGGAAAAACCTTTGGGGAAACTGTTCTTTGAGACTGTGCTCATTATCATCCGGAATGGCTCTCCATGCCCCCCCAGATGTTGCTGTCTCCGTGAGACAAACATGGAACTACAGAAGACAAGGTATATGTAAAATAGAAGTCCTCTAGGCTAACAGTCTTTAAAGACAATAGGACTGGCCAAATGTCTGGGACTGGAGATGAGCAGAATCTCATGTAGACTTGCAGTTTCTGTCTATAAATACCTTGACCCTCAGATCAATAAACAGAATTGGTCTATCTTTTCCCACCTCCCGTGTCTCTTTCTTCTTCAACCACATCATCCAGGCATGTAGGGACATGGGCTCTCCGCTACAGGAAATTAATCTGTACAGGCAATGGAGTATAGAAATCTATTTTGCCCTACAGGAAATTAGAGGGGAAGGGAGATGGAAGAAGTGTTGGTAATAAAAGGAAGGACAGACTGGAGGAAGTTGTGGATGGGTTGCATGCTGTCCTGGGATGGGGGGTGGGGAGAGAAGGGGAGAAGATTTTGAATTCAAATTCTTGTGGAAGTGAATGTTAAGAATGGAAAAGTATAAATTATATATTAAAATTATATATTAAAAAGGAAACAATTCAAGTATTATGGAAACACAATCAAGATAACACAAGAATTAGCAACTTCTACACTAAGGTATTAGAGGACTTGAAACATGATATTCCATAGGTTAAAGGAAGTAGAATTAAAACCAAGAATCATCTACCCAGCAAAACTGAGGATAATCCTTCAGGAGGAAAAATGAACATTCAATGAAATAGAGGACTTTCAAGTATTCTTGAAAAGTTTGGCTTTAAAATACAAAACTCAAGGAAAGCATGAAAAGGTAAACAGGTGAGTTGAATATGAAGAGATGACATCTAAAAATCATATTAAGGGGTGAGAGAGGACAGTACTGTGAGAAGGAGAAAGGGAGAGGTAAAATGGAGTAAATTGTGTTACATAAAAGAAATAAGACAAAAGTTTCACAGTGAAGGAGAAGAAGGTGTAGGTGAGAGGAACTGAGTGAACCTAGCTCTCATTGGATTAGTCTTAAGGAGGGAATAACATACACACTCATTTGGGTATTGAAATGTATCTTACCCTACAGAAAAGTAGAGGGAAAGGGGATAAGAGAATGAGGGATGATAGAATGGAGAGCAGACTGGGGGAAGAGGTATTCAGAATACACACCATCTTGGGGTGGGGAGGGGAGAGATGGGGAGAAAATTTGAAACTCAAAATCTTGTGGAAGTAAGTGTTGAACATGTAAAATAAAGTAATATAACAAATAAATAAATATGTGTGTGTATAAGCAAAAAAAGAAGAAGCACTTAGAGTTGGAGAAAGGTGAAGAAGGAATCTAGATTTCTTCTACTATGTCTAGAATGAGAAGAAAAATCAGAGAAGATATCCTTTTTAACTGGCCAAAAGAGTGAATTTTAGTTAGGTTGCTGTGATAACTTCTATCCTTGGACACGTGAATTATGCATTGGAGATAATTGGCTGAGCTAATCTGTGCATCCCAGATATGGTCAGTTTGATGAACTTGGTAGTTCTCTGATTTAAAGAGAACTGCTATTTTTTTGTTTTTTTTTTTAAATTTTTAAAATATATTCATTTTATTTATTTTTAATGCTCTACAATCACTACCATAAAACTTAAATTTTTTCCCCCTACCTCCCCCCCATTACTCCCCTCCCTCCCCAAGACAGCATACAATTCTATATAGGATCTACACATACGTTCCTATTGAATATATTTTCATTATAGTCATGCTGTGTAGAAGAACTAAAATAAATAGGAGAAATCACATAACAAATCAAAACATAATACACACACACACACACACACACACACACACACACACATACAAATGATCTGCTACATTCCACAATTGAATTCCATAGTTCTTTCTCTGAATGTGGAAGGCATTTTGCCTTAGAAGACCATTGGGAATTTTTTTTTTAAATGTCCTTGCATTGTTATGAAGATCCAAGTCTACCAGAAAAAACTCCTGGTTCTGCTCCTTTCACTCAGCATCAGATCATATAAGTCTTTCCAGGCCTCTCTGAAGTCTTCTTGAGAACTGCTATTTACATTAAGAGTATGATCTGGAGTGGTGGTGGAGCCAAGATGGCAGAGTAAAAGCAGGAACTTGCCTGAGCTCTCCCCACAAACCCTCCAAATACCTGTAAAAATGACCCTAGACAAATTCTTTTGCTAAAGAAGCCACAAAATGACAGAGTAAAACAATTCTCTAGCCCAAGAAAACCTGGAAAGTTGACAGGAAGGGCATATCACATCAGGCAGGGAGTAGAGCACAGTCTGGCAATGGCTGCACCTGTACAGATGGACCAGAGCAAGCCTCAGGGGAATGAATCCCTGACAGATGTGGCAGTTTCCAGACTTCTCAACTCACAAACACCAAAGAAAGCATAGAAAGTCAGTGGGAAAACTTTGTGGGACCTGGGTGAAATAGGAACAAGTGGTTTGCCCAGAATCAGGCCCCAGTCCCATGGTGGTGGTGGTGGTTGTGGTGGCAGCAGTGGTGGCAGCAGAAGCAGCAGCATCAGTGGCTGCTTCCTGAGCTCTGGGCCCACAGATGTTGGGGAATTAAGTGCCTGATACAAAACCCTTGAAGCCTGGGACAGCATACTCACCCTATCCCCACCTGCTATAGGAACAGAGTCCTACCTTGTCAAAGAGTTAGAAAGGCAAGTATTTTGCTGGGAAGATGACTAAACAGCAGAAGAAAACCTCAGACAATAAAATCTTATTTTGGTGACAAAAATATCAAAACATACAACCAGAAGACAAAAAAGTCAAAACTCCTGTATCAAAAACCTCCAAGAAAAATATGTATACAGACTATGGAAGAGCTCCAAAAGGATTTTGAAAATCAAGTAAGAGAAGTAGAGCAAAAATTGGGAAGAGAAATGAGAGTGATGCAAGAAAATTACCAAAAATTAGTCAACAGCTTGGTAAGGGAGACCCAAAAAATACTGAAGAAAATAACACCTTAAAATGTAGACTAACTCAAATGCCCAAAGAAGTCCAAAAAGCCAGTGAGGAGAAGAATGCCTTAAAAAGCAGAATTGGCCAAATGAAAAAGGAGGTCCAAAAGCTCACTGAAGAAAATAATTCCTTAAAAATTAGAATGAGGTAGAACCTATGTAAAACTGTCACCCATCTTGGGGAGGGAATGAGGGGGAGAGGGGGAAAAAATCTAAATTATATGGTAGTGATTGTAGAACACTGAGAATAAATAAAATTAAAAAAAAGGTAGAAACCTTAAAAAATTATAATGGAGCAAATGGAAGCTAATAACTTTGTGAGAAATCAGTAGATTACATTAATAAATAAAAGCAAAAGAATGAAAAAATAGAAGACAATGTGAAATATCTCAGTGGAAATACCACTGACCTGGAAAATAGATCCAGAAGAGATAATTTAAAAATTATTGGACTACCTGAAAGCCATGATCTAAAAAGAGCTTAGACATCCTGTTTCAAGAAATTTTCAAGGAAAACTGCCTTAATACTCTAGAACCAGAGGGTAAAATAGAAATAGAAAGATTCTACCAATTGCCCCTGGAAAGAGACTCCAAAAGGAAACCTTCTAAGAATATTGTAGCCAAATTCCAGAGTTCCCCGGTTAGGGAGAAAAAACATCAGCCAGCAAGAAAGAAAGTATTCAAGGATTGTATAAATACAATCAGGATAACACGAGATCTAGCAGTTTCTACATTAAGGGATTGAAGGGCGTGAATATGATATTCCAAAGGTCAAAAGAGCTAGGATTAAAACCAAGAATTACATACTCAGCAAAATTGAGTATAATACTTCAAGGGAATAAATGGTCATTCAATGAAATAGAAGACTTTCAAACTTTCTTGATGAAAAGATCAGAACTGAATAGAAAATTTGACTTTCAAATACAAGGATCAAGAGAAGCATGAAAAAGTAAACAGGAAAGAGAAATCATAAGGGACTTATTAAAGTTGAACTGTTTATATTTCTACATGGAAAGATATTTGTAACTCATGAGACCATTCTGAGTATTAGAGTAATTGGAGGAAATTGATAGATGGATAGATAGATAGATAGATAGATAGATAGATAGATATAGAGAGAGGGAATGGGATGAGTTGAATATGAAGGACTGATATCTAAAAATAAAATTAAGGCATGAGAGAGGAATATATTGGGAGAAGGAGAAAGGGAGAGATAGAATGGAGTAAATTATCTCATATAAAATCGACAAGAAAAAGGTTTCACAATGGATGGGAAGAAGGGGGAGGTGAGAGGAAATGAATGAGCCTTACTCTCATTGGATTGGTTTCAGAAGGGAATAACATACACACTCAATTGTGTATGTTCCTGTAATCTACAGGAAAGTAGGGAGGAAGGGGATAAGGGGAGATGAGAGAAAGGAGGGCAGATAGGGGGATGGGGTAGACAGAAGCAAACACTTTGAAAAGGGACAAGATCAAAAGAGAAAATAGAATAAATGAGGGGCTGAATAAGATGGAGGGAACTACAGTCTTTCACAACATGACTATTATGGAAGTGTTTTGCATAACTATACATGCATAATCCATATTGAATTGCTTATCTTCTCAGTGGGGAGGAAAGAAAGGAGAGAATTTGGAACTTTTAAAAACATATGTTAAAAAATACAGCTGGAAAATAACAATACAGGCAATGGGGTATAGAAATCTATTTTGCCCTTCAAGAAAGTAAAGGGAAAAGGAATAAGAGGGGGGATGGTAAACGAGAGGGCAGAATTGGGGAAGGGGAATGCATGCCCTCTTGGGCTGAGTTTGAGGGGAGAGATGAGAAAATCTGAAACTCAAAATCTTGTGGGACTGAATGTTGAAAACTAAAAATAAATAAATAAATTATAAAAAAAGAGTAAGATCTAGAAGTGACATTCTGAGTGACTGGTTGTATAGATGAAAAACTTATTAGATGGGGGCTCAAGGTCAAGGGGCCAGTAGAATTTATCAACAACATTACTTCTAGTCCTTTGAGGTCAGTATCACATTCCCCCTGCCATGTCCACCTCTCTCTTTTTACTCTTAGGAGACCCCTTCTTTTCTCGAGGTAAGACCCAGTAAACCAAATTTGTCCTGAGCTTGGCATAGCAACAATCCTTTATGCTCACCCTCTGGGTGAATTTTGCTGCAGCAAAATCACAAAACTGATGGTCCCAGAGCTCAAGCAAGCACAGGCAGGCCTGGTCATGAAGCCCTGTTATGAACAGACTTTTGTCACTGGGCAACCTTGCCTCCCTGTTGCTGTTATGTCTCTCCACTGATCCCTTCTCTGCACTGCATGTTTCTTTGTCTAGCCACAACTACATATATCATGGTTTTGCCTCATTGCCTGAGGAGTCCCCAGCATGCTGGTCTAGTTTCCTACCTCACATGGAATATAGAATGCTTTTTGTTTATAACTACTGTTAACTCTTTGATTATATTTTATTGTTCAGAGTTAACAGTTAAGATACTAACTCTGTGAACACTTTGGTATTTTTTTAAGAGTGAACAATGCTTTCAAAACCTCTGTAAATCTTTGGTCACTTATTTTCAGGGTTTGACCATTTCTCCAATTCCTTGATTTTGAGTTTCAGGTCCTAAGTTTCATACTCACATGTTGAATATTCTCCATGCTAACCCCTAAAATAACCAATGTGTGGCCTGGGGTCCCTGATCAACTTCTTGGACTTGACCTGTTGGTTCTGACCTTCCCCAGTGTGATCTGTCTCTTTGCCATCCCTTTTCCCTTTTAGCAGATCCTGTGATTAGGGGTCCTCAAAGTAGCTCTTGCTGCTCTCTGCGCTGGGCAGTTCTCTCCAGAACCTGGAGGTCCATCTAATTGACAGGATCTATGAGGGAACAGAGATAAGTGGAATAGAGGTGGGGTCTGTGTGTGTGAAATACTGGGGATTAGGGAACTTAGAAAAGAAAAGACTGAGGGGAAAAAGGGCCCAGCTCCAGTTCTTCCCCTGTGTCACTCTCACCCAATTTTGACCTGAAGCTATGAGAAGATGACTCAGATGTATTATTGTGGTTATGACTGTCACTGAGAATTAATGGGCATGTTCTCCCTTTAAGAGCAATAGCCTAGTGGTTAAAGAATGGGAGAAGAGTTGGTAAAGGGGCAGGTTGTAGTGCCTGGTGGCCAGTGAGGATCTGTGTGCCAGGCACTTTGTTTTAGAAATGTGGGGTTTGAACTAACATTTACTAATTAGTTATACCCCTTCCCTCACTCCAGTATAGTCACAGAGCTTAGCTTCTAATATCTGACCAGAAAGAGAATGAGGTCAGGGCAGGGTCCAGGAAGAACATCTAATGTGTCAAGTCTACTCTTTCCCAGGAACCCTTCAAATTTTTCCCCTAAATGGACCCTAGTAATCTTCATCTGAGCAGCTCCCACAGTAAATGGGCAGGGGTTAAGACCGATAAGGGAGTAAGGAAGGGGACCAGCTTCACTGAGTACCTGGCTTGAGAGAAGAGGGGAAAAGGTTCTCTCTCCTCTTCCTTCTTTCTGCTCCCTACCCCTTTCAAGGATGTGAGAGACAGGGATCTATGACCCCAGAGTTGGACTGTTTGGCTCAGCCTCGCCTGGGCCCTATGGGGGCTCTGACTCAGGGGCTTTGGAGGAAGCAGCTGGTCTCTTGTGCAAAAGAGTTCAACAGCCCAGGAGGTTTTTGTTCAGGCCTGCAGCACTGTGGGTTAGGATACTCATAATAATGCCCACAGTAGTAATGTCCAACATCTTCAGCCTTCACACTGCTGATTGTGAGAGTAAAATCCATCCCAGATCCCCTGCCACTGAAGTGGACAGGAACCCCAGGTGCTCGGTAAGTAGCAGCATAGATTAGAGGCTTGGGAGATTGTCCTGGAGGCTGATGGTACCAGGCTAACCAATTGCCAATACCCTTACTGGCCCTGCAGCTGATGGTGACTCTCTCTCCCACAGTCATAGGTAGGGAGGCTGGAGACTGGCTCAGCAGAATGGCTGTGCTGGACTCTTGGTTGCATTAAAGAACATGAGAAGAAATAGATTTAGTAAAGAACCTTATCCAAAAGCAATGAAATCCCTTGTGAGTTCCCCTCCTTTCAGATAGTACGTTTGGTGACTGAGTCTGACATGTCTTTCCAACTAGGTATAAAGACCTCTCCCTTATACAAATCTTCTCCCTCCGCTATCCTTCATACATTTTCAAGTTATGGAATCTCCTAGAGCACCTCAAAAAGCATTAGTTTTTGGATGGTCTTACCCTGAGCCCAGAGCACCAGGAACCAGAGAAGCTGGAGTGGGAAGATCATTCTGTCCTTTGTAGACCTGTAGGAAGAGAGCTCTGAACCAGAGTGAGACAGATGGGGATAGAGAGGTATTTATACCTCAGGACATGATTGTATACGGTTGTTGAGATATCAGTATGCAAAATCAGTATCATTTCCAGTGGCCAGATGAAGATCAGACACTGAACTGGATTTACTGGAGCATGTTACCTTCTGCTTAAATGATCCCACTTTCTAGTTTCATCTCTGCCAAGCTTGCCTGGAGGGTTCCATGGAAAGGCCAATGTGCTTCTTATGTCTGTGCACTTTCTCCACAAATGTTAGGTATTACATGTGAGAGGGAGCCCCTATTTATGGGGAAAATGCTTTCTTCCTCAAGCTTAATTTCTTTCATCGTGTCTTTCAAGGAATCATACATGAATTTAACATATGCATGCCAAATGCTTTTGTTGGAGTCAAATACAAAGAATATTAACAATGGGGACTTGTATTTTGTGCTCCTTTCAGTCAACTGTGACTGTAAAAATGTGATACCATTTGAGCAGGACTATTCAGTGCTCAAACCTTCATCAGGTGTGGCCTCAATATAGATATAAATCATTTCCATAAAGATTTAACAGAGGGGCCAAAGAAGGCATTGGTGTACTGGTTAGAGGTACCATCTCATCTTGGTTTTCAGTAGAAAGAATGTCCATAATTTTTTTCTACTTGTTTGGAATCTTCCTCTCTTTTAGTTGTCTTGAAACTCAATCCCTAAAAGTCCTAAAAGTTGTTTTGCTTGGTGTAGACCTCCTCTTTCCATCCTTAGGCTGCTCCAGCTGCTCTCTTCATATTTGTTTTTTGTCACTCTCCTTCCTTGTGCCTCAAATGGGGACAGTGAAAATATAAGTCACATGTGGCAGCTCCACTATCAGTGACAAAGAAAATCTTTTCTTGTAAAAATCTTGGCTGAATTTTTCCATTTCTACTTCTATTGGTTTCAGTGTGAGATACTGGTTTCTGCCTGGTTTCTGCCATACTATTTTCCAGTTTTCCCAGCAGTTTTTGTTAAATAGTGAGTTTTTATCTCAGAAACTGGAGTCTTTGGTTTTATCACAGTAGATTACTATGATCATTTAATACTGTGTCTTGTATACCTAATCTATTTCACTGGTCTACCACTTTATTTCTTAGCCAGTAGAAATCGTTTTGATGATTGCTGCTTTATTTTATAGCTCTACATCTGGTATGTCTAGTTCACTTTCCTCCATATTTTTCTCATTAATTTCCTTCATATTCTTAATCTTTTGTTTTTCCAATGAATTTTGCTATTATTTTTATAGCTATGCAAAATAAATTTTTAGTATTTTGATTGGTATGGCACTGAATAATTAAATTAATTTAGGTAGAATTGTCATTTTTATTATATTAGTTTGGCCTACCCAGGAGTAATCAATATTTTTCCAATTGTTTAGATATGACTTTATTTGTTTGAAAAGCTTTTTGTAATTGTGCTCAGGAGCTATTCTAAATCCACTCATCTCATCCCAGATCACCTGCACTACCCCCCTTCCTTACCTCTCAGGAGAGGATATCTCCAAATTCTTCTTCAAAGAACATGAGATTTTTTTTTTAATCTATTGCTTCTTCCTGATGCCATAATCCAGTCACCTCATCACTATCACACCATTTGCATTCTTTGCTTCCATCTCAAAGAATGAACTGGGCAGTCTCCTAGCCAACATCAACTCCTCAACTTATGCCCCTGATCCTAGTCCTTATCTTCTCTGACAACTTGCCCCCGCTATATTCCTTTCTCCCCCTATTTTTCCATGTCTTTTTCTCCACAGACTTCTTTTCTGTGTCTTACAAATTTGCCAGGTTGGTCCCTACCCTTCACCTGGTGCTGCGATCCCTTCAAACTATCATGTAGAATCTTTTCCTGCTTCCCCCACCAGCCTCTTGGCAAATGTCATCTACACGTGTTTCCATCATTTTCTCATCTGTCAAATGTCTCAGCCTCTTCAGCATCAGTGGCTAAAGCATAGACCTATGTTACTGTGCAACTGTTTGCCTTGGATTTGACAGATATTGTTCTGTCATTTGTGAGATTCTACCCCAGTTCTGCTTTTCTCACCCTTTTATGGGCTATGAAAGCTACTCCATTTCCTTTAAGGGATTTCTGCCCACAGTAACATATGTAATGACCACCGACATTCACCCATTCTCATCCACTTCACTGACATCCAAGATGGTGATGTTTAATCTTTCTGTCTCCTCTTTGACTACATCCAGTTTACCTTGGGTCATAGGATCTTACATTTCAAGTTCCATAGCAATATTGGTCTCTACAGAATTAGATCTTCCTTTGTCACACAGCTGAGCTTCCCTTTGACTTTGGCCCAGTTGCTTCATTCTTTCTGGAGCTGCTTGCAGTTGTCCTTCACACCTCCCTAGTAGAGTGTTGGACACTTTCTGCTCCTGATGGGCTCAATTTCTGGTGTTATATCTTTTATTATTTTAATATCATTCATTCAATTTTCTTGGCAAAGACACAGGAGTGCTTTGTCATTTCCTCCTCCAGTGGATCACTATTTGTCAGAACTCTCCACTATGACCAGTCTATCTTGGGTAATCCTGCATGACTTAGCTTATAGTTCCATTGAGTTACTTGAGCTCCTCTGCCACCATACGGTGGATTTAAGAGGTGCCTGATATAGTGTAGGAGAAAATTGTAAGAATGACCAATTTGGGTTTTCGTCCATGTTCATGTACTTGGCTTTGATCTGCTCTTTCTGGCTTTTCCCAGTTTGGCCTGGCCCATAGCCATTCTTTTTTTTGTCAGAAAGTTCTCTGATTTGGTAGTCCCCAGGACCACTTCACCCTGTGATGCTCCCTGTGTAAGGCACTCCCCTCTACAGCCCCAAATCTTATTTGGGCTTCCTTATTGACAGACTTATTAGATCACAGAGACAGACAAAGCTCAGACACTGAGGATCAAGTAGAGGGGAAGAGAATCTTAGACAAGAGAAGGTTGAGAGATAAACCTTTTACTGGGAGAGGGAGAATAAGTTTGAGATGTTTCTGTCTCAAGCTTTCCACCTCAGGATGTTTCTTTGTGTAGTTCACCACACTTGTTAATTGTCCCGAACTTGAATAGGATGATCAGGATATGCTCTTGGGGCCTACTATTTATAATGAATTGGCATCTCCCTAGATTGGAGTAATAGCCTGATGATTGAAGAATGAGAGACCAGGTGATAAAACAACTGAATGGGGGGGTTTGTGTACTGCTTTTCTATCTTTTTTAATTTTTAAATTTAAATAGTGTTTTTTTCCAAATACATATTAAGAAAATATTTTAGGGTTCATTTTTACAAGATTTTGAGTTTCAAATTTTTCTCCCTAACTCCCCTCTTCTCTTCTGCAACTGGTAGACTGTCAGACATAGTTTATACATGTACTATCATGTAAAACATATTTTCACATTTGTCACAGTTGTGAAACAAGAAATAAATCAAAGGGAAATATAAAGATGAGAAAAAATAGTGAAAAAAATATACTATCTGCATTCAGATTTTTTAAAATCTACATATGGATAGCATTTTCCTTCACAAGTCCTTCGCTTTGCTTCAGTTTATACAAATCTTTCCAGGTTTTTCTGAAATCTGCCTGTTTATTATCTCTTATTGCACAATATTCCACAGCTTGTTTAGCCATTCCCCAATTGATGGTCATTCCCTCAATTTCCAATATTTTGTCACCATGGATAGGGATACTGTAAACATTTTTGCACACATGGGTCCTTTCTCCCTTTTCTGTGGTCTCTCTGGAATACAGACATAGTAGTGGTATCACTGGATCTAAGTATATGCACATCTTGGTAGCCCGTTGGGCATAGTTCCAAATTGCTGTCCAGAGTGGTTGGATCAGTTCACAAGTCTACCAACAGTGCATGAAGGTCCCAATTTTCCCACATCCTCTCTTATATTGATCATTTTCCTTCTCTGTCATATCAACCAATAGGACAGTGTGAGGTGGTACCTCAGCTGTTTTAATTTGTATTTCTTTAATCAAAAGTGATTTAGAGCACTTCTTCATGTGCCTGTAGATACTTTTGGTTTCTTCACTTGAAAGCCACCTGTTCATATCCTTTGACCATTTATCAGTTGGGGAATGGCTTGTGTTCTCATAACTCTGATTCAGTGCTCTGTAAATCCTGAGAAATGAGGCCTTCATCAGAGACAATTGCTGTAAAAATTGTTTCCTCTATTTTACTTCTCACGATAGTTCCGTTGGTTTTCTTTGTACAAAAGCTTTTCAATTGAATATGAATAAATTGTTTATTCTACAATTCATAATGCTCCCTATCACTTGTTTGTAAATGAATTCTTCCTCTCCCTATGCCTCTCCCTATGGATAAAGCAGGTAGGCTTCCTTGCTTTTCTAATTTGGTTGTTTCATGGTGTATGGGACCTTTTAGCAAGATGTAGTTTCCTTCCTTATCTTATACTAACCTTATTAAAATGGAGAAGTTATAATTGTATCCAGGCTCCAAATCTATGAGGAGAACAGAATGGCCAGCTTCTTGGAATCAATCTCTTGTTCCCCTTCTTTGTAGAAAGTGAAATCCTCCATGAGAAAGGGTAGGCAGAGGAGAATCTAAAGAGATTTTTTTTTCATAAAAAAATTAAATCAAAATCTGATTTAAAATATGATCAAAGAAAATGGTCCTGGGAGGATAAGCTCCACCCTTCTTACCACCATGCTATTAACTCAAGCCTGGACATGACCTCCCTCAACCTCTTCTCTGATTGGACTGAACACTGAAACAACAAATTCCTTCCAAAGTGTTCCATTATGCAGGGCAGAAACTAGATTCTGAGCTCATGCTCACGTGTCAATGGATCTATTTTTTAGATCAATTCTACTTTGCATCTGCAGCTCGTTCTGGTTTTGATTCCATGGTACAAGATACCTCCTGATGTCTCATCCCCTTTACACCCTCATTTGTGTGTCTTCTCTCATTATATCCCTTGAGGGGAAGGGCTGTCTTCCCTTTTTCTTATTTGGTACTCAATGCTTAGCACAGTGCTTGGCTCACAGTAGGTTCCTAATAAATATTTATAGAATTGGGACATGTATGGTCTGAGAACATGATCTGGATGAGGATCCAGCAAAGGAGACTGAAGAGTGCTCTGACAGATGGGAGAACCAAGAATGAATGGTGTCCTGGAAACCTGGAGAGAAGGAATCTCCAGGAGGAGAGGTTGATCGTCTGTGTCAAAGTCTGCAAAGAGGGGGAGGAGAATGAAGACTGAGAAAAGGCCATTGGATTTGGCTCTTAGGAGACCATACCTACAAGACCTCCAGGGGAGAGGGATCTGCAAGAGACCACCTTCTCATTCAAGGAATTTTCCATTAGTGAGCAGGAAAACCAGGGCATGAATTAGGTTCATGCTGTGGTGGAAGGATACTATTCTGTGCAGGAGGTAAGGAGGTGAGGTGAGGTGAGGAAGAGGAATGTGACTGTAAATGTCAGTGCTGCCACATGAATTTAATGGAAGGGAAGGAGATGACAGGCAGGGAGAAGGAGAAGAATCAGAAAATCATTGGTATGTGAAGCAGACTCCTTAAGTGAGAGGTTTAGACTTTACATTAGTATAACAGACGAGGGTCACACTCAGCTTTGTCTTTATTAGGGGATAATCCAGATATTCCACTCATAATTTTGGTCTACCACATGAAACTTTGTGGGTCTGTGTCTGGCTATGTATGACAGAGGGCTTGTTCTGTCTGGATGATGAGGAAATCTGATTGCCTGCTTATTTGAAAGGAATAATGACCCAGCTAGAACTTGATATACATAGAAAGATCTAATGTGAGTAAGGGAGGGCATCTTCTATCTGTCCCTGGAGAGCCAGAGAGGGGAAAGTGGGCTGTCTTGTCTATATAACCTTTGACCATCGGGGCAGGAAATAGATGACTGCCTCTTTCTCTTTGTGTTTATTATATTCTAATCTTAGGGCAAGGAATAACCTCACATGGAAGAGTATTGAGAGGTCTAGAGGTCTGTGGTTTTGGTGCACTTAGAAATACCTCCTGACATCTGGCTGAGGGCAGAGGGAGTGTCTGTCTATCTTGGGAGCAGAGAGACATACTGAGGACAGAAAGCTGCAGGCATCCTGACCCCTCCTGTTGGAATGAGGTGATCTCTATGGGCTCCAGAAAGGCCCAAATGGCAGATACTCAGTAGAGAGGTCCAATGAAGAGGAGTTATGTGGGGGCCCACACAGGGAGGAAGGACGTCTGCTGCCAAACCTTGTGAATCACCACTTTGCCATCAATGTTCTCTCTCCAGGTTCCTCAGTACTGCTGGATTCAGTTTTGTGTCCATCTTTCATGGCATTTATACTGTGTGTATTTGTGGGAGAGAGTGCTCCAGGTATTGACTGGGAATGACTTTTAGCTGCTGTTCTTTTTGTACCACAGGAATAAATGCTTTTAATGAATTGAGGCTATTTGTTGATAAGAAGCTCATTGGTGTTAGAGTTTTAGGAGTACAGTTCCTCAGCATTACTCCTAGTAAATAATAATCCCCCTCATGGGGACACAATCTGGAGCAGTGAATTTCAGGTAGGAACACGATCCGGGAAGTGTTGTTGTATTGATGTGTGTGTGTGTGTGTGTGTGTGTGTCCAAACAGCATCCAATGATTAGTTTATTACAGCCTCGACCCAGTTGTTTCTAAACTTAATATTTTCCAGTTATTAATTTTCATATATTTAGTTGTTAATATTTTTGTAGTAACTTCTCCATGATCCTCCGCATACTCTTCTCTTTCACACACAAAAGTAATACAGACAAACAAGTCAAAATATTGTCCATGTCTGACAATATATTACTCTCACCCCACTTATAGTCCAACACACAATTCTGAAGGGAAGGAGGCAGACTTGACTGTTAGCCCTTTCATACCATGACTGGCATAACATAACAGATATCTGATATCTAGTCATGAGTGGTTTCCTGACTGTAGTTGTTTTGTAAATTTTCCTCCTAGATGTGATTACTTTGTACATTGGTTCATCTCAATTGGCCCTGTATTTCTCTGATTTCTGCTTATCTGTCATGCTTTGTTCTGTGATGACCTTCTTTAACATTTGTACCAAAGTGTGAGCATTCATTTTCCAGAGCATCTTTCTTTCCAGTTCTTTGCTACTACTGAATATGCTTGTCTAAAGTTTTATCTTTTAAATTTTATTTTTTTTAACTTAAACACTAAAGAAGCATTTCCACACATAGTAAAACAGAAAAGGGAACTCTCTGTAAAACCATGTATCTCCATTTCACACTGTTTGCCTTTTGAAAAAAATGTATATAATAAATTCTTCATGTTTCTTTCTAGTCTGCTCCTCTGTTTCCTTCTGAACTTTCTTCCATTCTCTTCCATTCATTTGAAAATGTTTCAATGGATCTATTTTTATATCGACACTTCTATTCCCTCCATACTTCTATTCCCTCCATCTCTGTGACCCTAATTTACTGATAGAGTGAAATGTGAAAAGAAAAATTGCCAGTCTGGCAAATAAGCAGAGTCAAATAAAATGAATCTACATAGAATTTATATCCAAAAATGTATGTCTCTATCTTGAGTTCATTGATGGGATTTCTTGTTGTCCATAAGTGGGTGTGCACATTCTAAGTACGGATGGTGAGTGGAATCATCTTCATAAAAGTTTTGTACAATTTTTTTTTGTGTTTTAACCACAAGATGGCATCCCTGCCTGCCATGTCAAGGAAGCAAGGTTGGGTGAAGCAGACAATTTTTAGCCCTTCATTTCTAGTCCTTCCTTGCACCAGGAGGTGAGCAGTGCAGTCCTCCATCAAGGAAGTTCAGATACCCAGAGGGGCTGCCCAATCTCACTGCTGCTTCAGTCCAGTGAGAAGACAACCCTATGGCCTGGGCAGCCTGTGTTGAGGGTTGTGACTGCAGCCCCTAGTATCTGCATGTACTGCTTCATCACCTGCTCTTGACTTACCTATAAACTGGAAGGAAGGGAGGCAGAGGTGTGTGGAGTGGGCCTCAGTCTTCCTTCCAGAGACATCATAGTCTAGTGGCACAGGATTTCTAGCAACCAGGAGTTGTGAGTTACTCCTGCCACATGTGTTCTGTTGAGGCTACTTTTCCTCAGACAGAGTGCATCACTGAGTTTTGGGGAATATTTTGTACACAGTATCCTTACTATATCACTTGTGAGGCCAGTTGAATAAAATAATTCTCTACTTCAATCTATTTCTTTTAGGAAGTGCTTAAAACTGGGGAAAGTTTACATTCTTTGCATGGACCCATTGCTTTCTTTTGCCACCTCTAGATTGCAGAGGAAATTCAGAGATTTTCTGCTTAACCGATCAGATGAATGAATCTTTGATGTGTTGCTGTGAACTCTGCTATGATTGGACAAGTGATACTTCCAGGGAAGTGAATAATTAGCTGGGTTAAACTGTCTATCCCAGAGATGGCCAGTTTGATGAACTAGGTAATTTCCTGGTTTAAAGAGAACTTCTATTTACAGTAAGAGTAAGATCTAGAAGTGACATTCTGAGTGGCTGTAGATGAAAACTTATTGGATGGGGACTCAAGAGCCAGAATCAAGTAGAAATTCTCCTGAACAAAGTTCCTTATAGTCCTCTGAGAGTTTGTCTATGTCAGAATCGTTTTCACTCCTCAGCTTTTACTATTAGGAAACACCTTGTTTTCCTGAAGTAAGGACCAGAAAGCAAGTTTTATCCCAAGCTTTGCATAGCAACAATCCTTTGCACTCATTCTCTAGATGAATTAATTCTGATGAAACTAAACTGATAGCCCCTGAGCTAGGTCAACCATCAGCAGACCTAGTCATGAAGCTCTGTTATGAATGGATTTTTTTGTTAGTGGGTATCCTCACATCACTGTTGCTCTCATGTTTCACCTCTATCCCTACCCAACATTGCATCTTTCTTTGTCTAGCTACAACTATATTTATATGTACCAAGGTTATTGTCATTTGCTGGGATCTCCTCTTAGAAGAGACCCTGTAACATGGGGCTTGTTTCCTTCCTCACATGGAATAAAGAAAGCTTTTTGCTTATAACCACTGTTAACTCTGTAGTTTTACTTTATTTTTCAGAGTTAACAGTTGAGGTATTACCTCTGTGAGTTCTTTTGTATGTTTTTGTACAATTTTTTTTTTTGTGTTTTAACCACAAGATGGCATTCCTGCCTGCCATGTCAAGGAAGCAAGGTTGGGTGAAGCAGACAATTTTTAGCCCCTCATTCCTAGTCCTTCCTTGCACCAGGAGGTGAGCAGTGCAGTCCTCCATCAAGGAAGTCCAGATACCCAGAGGGGCTGCCCAATCTCACTGCTGCTTCAGTCCAGTGAGAAGACAACCCTATGGCCTGGGCAGCCTGTGTTGAGGGTTGTGAAGAGTTATCACTGCTTTTATAACCTCATTTATTTTCAGGGTTTCATAATTTCTCCAGTTCTCTTTCCCCCCTTGAGTTTGAGTTTCAGGTTCTAAGCTTCATACTCATATAATGAAATAATATGCTAATCACTAAAATGTAATCCTTAATCCCAAATACAACCATGCTAACTCCTCAAAGAACCAATATGTGGCCGGCGGGGGGGTGGGGGGGTGTCTATGATTAGCTCTTTGAATTTCACCTGTTGGTTTTGACCTTCCACGGCGTGACCTGTCCCTCAGCCATTCCTTTCCTTGTAAGCAGACTCTGTGAATAGGAGTCCCCAAGGCAGCTCCTGCTGCTCCTTGCACAGAGCTCTCCTCTCCTGATCCTGGAGTCCCGTTGAACTGACATTATATATGAGGGAACAAAGGAAAATGGAATCAAGTTGGTGTGTATGTATGAAATACTAGGGATTAGAAAATTTAGAAAATAGAAAGGTGAGGGAAAAGGGACCCAGTTGCAGTTCTGCCTCTGTGTCACTCACCCAATGTGGGCTTGGGGCTCTGAGAAGATAACTCAGGTATATTATTGTGGTTATGACTTCCCCTGAGAATTGGTAGTTCTCTGAAAGGAGCAATAGCCTAGTGTGTAAAGAATGGGAGAAGAGTTGTTAAAGGGGCAGGTTGGAGTGCCTGGTGGTCATTGAGGATCTGTGTGCCAGGTACTTTGTTGCAGGAACATGAGCCTGATACTAACATTCACTAAGTACTTATACTCCTATTCTCAGTCCAGTAGAATATCTGAGTTTAACTTCTAATGGGAAGAAGCCAGAAAAAGAAGCTTAAAGCAGACTTCCCAGGGTGTTGCTCACATCCCAGCCTGGCCAATAATATCCTTTCTCTAGTGAGTGAATGGTAGGTAGTGAGTGATGGTCAAACTCACTTGCTCAGAGTACTCAATTCTGGGGAGATGAACTGGGGACTTATCAGGGATTACAGGGATGGGGATGTAGAGTTTACTGAGAATTATATTCCCCCAGAGGTGGAGCCAAGATGGTGGTGTAGAAGCAGGGATCTGCTAGAGCTCTCCCTGAAAACCTTCCAAAAAACCCGTAAAAAATGACTCTAAATAAATTGTAGAGCAGCAGAACACACAAAATAACAGACACAAAAATGACAGACAGAAGCAAATTTCAAGCACAAGACTATCTGGAGAGTCAACAGGAAGGGTCTATCACTCCAGCCTGGGAGTGGAGTGCAGCTCAGCACAGGCATGCCAACCTGATGGAGCTGGAGCAGGCCTTAGGAGACTGAATTGCTGGTGATGGTTGAAATTTCTAGACTTCAAAACCCACAAACACCAGACAGTTTTGCAGGTCAGTGGGAAGGGTCTCTCACTTGGCTGAGAGGGGAGCATTGTCCGGCTTCAGAGCTAGTCTCAGTTTTGGCCCCAAACCCAGCCTCAGGCACAGGGCATTGGCAGCCACTGCTGAAAGGGAGACTGTATCTGGAGCCTCTCACTTAACAAAGAGCTGAAAAGTCAAGTAACTGACTGAGAAAATAAGCAAACAGGGGAAAAGAAACTGTGTGTACATTCTTACTTTCATGATGCAGAGGTATTTTCTTACATCATTGGTGATGAGGAAGATCAAAACATATAACCAGAGGAAGACAACAAAACCAAAGCTCTTGCATCCGGAGCCTCTAAGAAAAAGTATGAATTGGTCTCAGGCCATAGAAGAAGTCAAAAAAGATTTTGAACATCAAGTAAGAGAAGTAGAGGAAAAACTGGGAAGAAAAATAAGAGTGATGCAAGAAAATCATAAAAAATGAATCAATAGCTTGCTAAGGGAACTTTACCCCCTCAAAAGCTGAAGAAAATAGCACTTTTAAAATTAGACTCACTCGAATAGCAAAAGAGATCCAAAAAGTCAATGAGGAGAAGAATTCCTCAAAAAGCAGAATGGGCTAAATGGAAAAAAGAGGTCCAAAAGTTCACTGATGAAAATAATTCCTTAGAAATTAGAATGGAACAAATAGAAGCTAATGACTTTATGAGACATCAAAAAATTACAAAACAAAACCAAGAGAATGAAAAATAGAAGACAATATAAAATATCTCATTGGATAAACCACTGACCTGTAAAATGGATCCAGGAGAGGTAATTTAAAAATTATTAGACCACTTGAAAGCCATGATAAAAAAAGAGTCTAGACATTGTCTTTCAGGAAATTCTCAAGGAAAATTGTCCTGATATGCTACAATCAGAGAGTAAAATAGAAATGGAAAGAATTCACCGATCTCCTGAAACAGAACCCCAAAGGAAAATTCCTAGGAATATTGTTGCCAAATTCCAGAGTTCCCAATTCAAGGAGAAAATATTACAAGCAGTCAGAGATAAACAATTCAAGTATTGTGGAAACAATCAGGATAACACAAGATTTAGCACCTTCTACACTAAGGGATCAAAGGGCTTGGAATATGATATTTCAGAAGTCAAAGGAGATAGGATTGAAACCAAAAATCACCTACCCAGCAAAACTGAGTATAATACTTCAGGGGAAAAATCAAACTTCAATGAGATAGAGGACTTCCAAGTATTCTTGTTGAAAAGACCAGAGCTTAATAGAACATTTGACATTCAGTATGAGAATCAAGAGAAGCATGAAAAGGTAAACAGGAAAGAGAAACCATTAGGGACTTATTAAAGTTGAACTGTTTACATCCCTAAATGGAAAAATGATATTTGTAACTCATGAGACCTTTCTCAGTATTAGGATAGTTGGAAGCAATATATATATATATGTGTGTGTGTGTGTGTGTGTATACATAAATATACATGTATATATGTATGTATATACAGAGAGAGAGAGAGAGAGAGCACAGACAAAGAGAAAGACAGTGAGATGAATATGGAGGGATGACATCTACAAAAGAAAATTAAGGGTTGAGAGGAATGTATGAGGAAAAAAGGAAAGGGAGAGGTAGAATGTATAAATCATCTCACATAAATGAGGCAAGAAAGAACTTTTACAATGGAGAGGAGGAAGGGGAAGATGAGAGGGAATAAGTGAGTCTTCCTTTCATCAGATTTGGCTTCAGGAGGGAATAGTATACACACTCAAATGGGTGTAGAAGTTTATCTTACTCTACAGGAAAGCAAGGAGGAGGGGGATAAGAGAGGGAGGAAAATAGAAAGGATGGAAGATTGGGGTAAGGGATAATCATGAGCAAACACTTTGGTAGAGGGACAGCTCAAAGAAGAGAATAGAATAAATAGAGGGCAGGGCAGGATAGAAGGAAATAAAATTAATGTTTCACAACATGACTGTTATGGAAGTGTTTTGCATGACTACACATGTATAACCTATACTGAGTTGCTTGCTTTCTCAATGAAGGTGGGTGGATAGGGGAGAAGGGAGAGAATGTGGAACTCAAAGCTTTAAAAATGAGTGTTACAAATTATTTTTACATACAACTCTGAAATAAGATATATAGGCAATGGGATATAGAAATATATCTTGCCCTACAGGAAAATAGAAGGGAAGTGAGGAAGGGGGTGGGGTGATAGAAGGGAGGGCCAATTAGATGAAAAGGTAATCAAAATACACACTGTCTTGGGGTGGGTGTAGGGGGGAAATGGGGATAAAATTTGAAATTCAAAATTATGTGGAAGTGAATGTTAAAAACTTAAATAAATTTTTAAAAATAAAAGATAGATATTTGATATATTATTTTTCATATTTTACATATTGAGGAAACCTGGTCATAAATAGTTTTATAAGAAGTCATGCAAAATAAAACAAGAAGAACCAGGCAAACATTGTAAACAGTAATCATAATATTGTAAGGATGATTAACTGTGAAAGACATACTACTCTGAACAAGACCATGATCCAAGACAGTTCCAAAGTACCCATGAAGAAAAATGCTATCCACCTCCAGGGAGAGAATTGATTAATTTGATTGCATATTGAAGCAAACTTAAATTTTTTTCTTGTTTTATTTTTTGTCTGTTTTCTTTTGCAAAATGTGCAATATGGAAATACGTTTTCCGTGACTTCATATGCATAATTAGTATGAAATTGCTTGCCTTCTCAATGAGTGGGGATTTGGGGAGGGAAGAAAGGAGAGAACTTGGAAATCAATTTAAAAAAGTGATTGTTAAATATATTTTTAAATGTAACTGGAAAACTAACAAAATAAAAACATAATTTAAAAAAGAATTATATTCCCCAAATGGAGGCCCCAGAATGGGGCATCCTGATCATTCCTCATGATCTTGTTCTCTCCCTGTCAGTGCAGGTCTATTGAAAAGCCTCAGAAGGGTCAGGATAATTCCTTGGAAGAAGCCCTTCAAATCCTTCTCCTAAATGGGAAGGTTTCTAATCGGCTTTGTCTGAGGAGCCTGAAGAGGAAGGTGAAAGCAGGGCATAAAGGAAGGGGCCTAGCTTCCCTGGAGGGCAAGTAAGTTAGGTTGTGAGTCTGTCTGAAATGGTCAGGAGGAGAGGGCTCTGCATCCTCTTCTTTGTACTCTATACCCCTTCTTACCATGGGAGAGCCTCAGATTCCTGATCACCATAGTAAGGCTGAATTACATCCAGTTTTCCCCCTGAGTTCAGGCGTTGCTGTGAGTTTTGGACTCTGAGGAATTTAGTTGCTTCCAGATCTAAAAGTCCCAAACACCTGTTGGGGCAAAGGTTTGTAGAAAACTGAGACAAGTACAAATTCAGACTTGGAATTGCCTAACAATACAGGCATGGTGTCTATGGAGGAAGTGGCACCTCTGCTGACCTCAACTGGCTGAAGAGTAATCAAGACATTCCTAAGGATTCCCATTGGCTGTGTACTGACTGAAAACCACAACTGGAAAAAAATTAAAAAGAAAACCACAAATTACCATTATTACATGTTTGATTATGTTTTTCTTTGTCTGGTTAAATATTTCTCAATTACATTTTCATCTGGTTCAAGCAGTAATCCTGATGTTTGACATCTCTGGTCTAGTGGATAAATTAGCGCAAAGACAAGAGGTAAAAGAATTGAACAGCAGGTTAGAGTGCCTGGCATTTGTTTAACTGGAGATTGTAGATAACTAGGGATACACATCCTCACTAAGGGATATTGATCAGGAACTACGCTTGGACCTAAACAAATCTGGGAGGAAGGTGGAAACTTCAGCGTCTAGGGCTGCCTGGCTTTGACTAGGGTCTAAATATCATCTTTTAGAGAAACATGAAAGAAAATTTTGTGGCAAGAGTTTTTCTCCCTACCTTTCTCATAGACAGCATGTTTGTGCTGAAGATGAGGCTTGAATGGTTCTTAACCAGGCTATTTAACACAGTAGTATTTATTGCAAAGGTAGTAAAAGATGAGAATAACATACAAATGGTTTGGCTTCGAGTTGTATTTTTGATACACTATACTGAAAGTTTTCTTTTAAATGCCCACTGTTTTCTATGTATTTGAAGGGCTTGCTCAGAAGTAAAAAGATAGAACTTTTAAAAATGTGTACAGTATTTGTGTTTTCTCTGTAAGTCTTGTCTAACTTAAAAATATGTTACTATCCTTTTGAGTTCATGGTGTATCTCATTACGAGCAGACTGATGTCTGAGCATTCTCCTTAGACAAATATTGACATATTTAAGCAATATTTTGTTACATTTGTGGAATTCTGATATTTAAGAACAGTTTACATTCCACTGTAACAACATGGTACAGAGATTAAATAAAATGAAAACCCAAAAAATTCCCTCTAGCCTATCAAGAGAGATCAAACTTCAGCCTGCTGTCTTCTCTCTGAGCTCAGCAGAATGGCCAGCCTCATGACCTCAATATGCTGCTTCCCTCCTGGTAAGAATTAAAATTTCTCTTAGAAAAGATAGGGGGGAAAGACTTTAGAGATATCTATTCATAGCACTTTATGAACCACATATAGGCAGGTCTATTGGATCACACATATACTCAAACACGCCCATTGATGGGTAGAGGATAAGTAGGGAGGCTTAAAGTAGCCTTCCAAGAAAGTTCCTCACCACTACTGCCTCCCGTCATGGTAGCTCTTCAGTGGACACAAAGGTTGGTCAAATCCATTGCTGATTTTCTGGGGCTCTGAGATGATGAAGTGGTGACAACTTAGGGATGACAGGGACAAAGACAGAGATTTTTCTGAGAGAAATATTCCCAGAATATGGGGGTAAAAACTGAAGGGGACCTCCAGAGAATTGCTAAGGATGCTTTCCTGGTGTGGCCTGTCATGGCAGGGTACAAGAAGAACATCTGATGTGTAAGGCCTAACCTTTCCCAGGAACCCTCCAAATCTTTCCTCTAAATGGATCTTGATGATCTTCATCTGAACAGCCCCCATAGTAGGGAAGGGGACCAGCTTCCCTGGGGACCATGGAGGTGGTCATGAGCCTGGCTTGAGAGGAGAAGAGTGAAGACTCTCTCTCCTTTTCCTTCTTTCCACTCCCTACCCATTTCTAGCATGTGAGAGACAGGGATCCATGACCCCAGAGTTGGACTGTTTGGCTCACCCTTACCCTGGGCTCTGTGGTGGATCTAACTCAGGAGCTCTGGACTAAGCAGCTGGTCTCCTGAGCTAAAGAGCTCAACAGCCTGGGAGGATTTTGCCTGCACCATTGCGTAGGGTACTCATAATACTGCTGACAGTAGTAATGTCCAACCTCTTCAGACTCCACACTGCTGATTGTGAGAGTATAATTCGTCTCATATTCACTGCCACTGAAGTGGGCAGGTACTCAGAGTGCAAAGTCGAAGGTGCATAGATTAGGAGCTTGTGTGTCTGCCCTGGCAGCTGCTGGTTACCCAGATAATGCACCAAAAATAAGCTGATTGGTCATGCAGCTGATGGCGACTCTTCCTCCAAGAGTAACAGACAGAGAAGCTGGAGACTGGGTCAGCACAATGGCTGCAACTGACCCTTGGGTGAAGAAAAGAAAATGAGAACAGATTGAAATCAAGAAGCCTATCTAGTAGTGTGTACTCTGTGTGACTTCAGATGTACTTCCCATTGACTATGGGGTAAAGCTACTCATCACTCTTTCCAGTCCTTCATCACCCTCCCCTGTCCCAAGCCATCTTCAATTTCCAAATTTGGAATCTCTTGGTATAGCTCATCAAGTGAACATTTATTAACTTATTAATACTAGAACCTGATCTTATCCTGGACTCAGAGCACCAGGAGCCAGAGGAAGCAGATTGGGGAGATCATTGTTTTTCATGTAGACCTTCAGGTTTGAGACCTCTGAGGTCACAGTGGGGCAGATGGGGACATGGGCATATTTATGCCTCATGTAGTGGTTGTGCAAGGTTGCTGTGACATCAATTTGCAAAAAAAATGCCATGTGTGAGGTCCCTTCTCCAAGAGACAGTGCTGGTTATTACATGTGGGTCAGACTAGCTCAATAGTCTGTGTGTGGGAAGTTGTGACCTCCTGATCTGATGTTCTCTCTTTCCATCTCTGCCATGCCTGCCTGGAGGGTGCCATAATAAGGCTGCAACAAGTGGTTCATTGTGATTATAAACAAGAGAAGCCTTTCTTCTCTGGGGAGAAGAGATTTCTGTCAGTCTAACAAAATAGAGAGACAGATACCTGACTGAAGGTAGCAGAAAAGTCCATTGGAAAAGGGAAATGAGCTGAATTAGGATTTAGTTTCAGAAGAGAAAAGAGAGACTTTAAAGGCAGCAAGAGGAATAGGCTCAGAGTAGATGAGGGAAGATAGAACCACCATGGGAAAGCAGCAAAAGAATCCTGGACAGACTGAAAAATGGTTTTGGGGAGCTGGATCAGCTGTAAAGAACTGTCTAAAGGTTTCCCTCTGCCTTGCTGAGCTAGCCTTTATCTGTATGTCATGTTTCTAATTTCCATACATGCCTATAGGTTTTATTTTGAACTTCCTCATTCCCTCATTTGATTCAACTGAACTAAAGGTGGTCCAAAGGCAGTGGAGACTGATGCATACTACCTGAAAGGAATTGCTGATAAAAAGTTTGTAAAATGTGTGATGAGGGATATATGTGATCAGAAACAGAGGTAGCAAGGGTTAGTGGGACAGTGCAGTTCCTGTAGATTTTGCCTTCAGACATTTAAAGAATCAGAGAAAAGTCTTCATCGTGTTGGGTTTAGACTTTGTGTGGGCTTTCTGGAGGGACATGGATATGAATGACCCAGGTGGGGAAAACCTGGATGTATTTTCTTCTGAATTGTGGCTGATAAGGCTCAGTCTCCTTAAGGGTTTAATCTTATTCTAGCTTTTCCTATTCCTAGGGAGCTGGTAGTTGCAGTGGGTAGTTGGTTAAACCTAGAGTCATGAAGTCCTAAGTACAAATCTCACCACCCCTGACACTTACTAGCTGTGTGACTCCAAGAAAGTTACTTAGCTTCACTTTCCTAAAGTGTAAGATGGGAATAATAATACCTGCCTCACTCTGTTTTTATGAGAACCTCAAAGAGATAATATTTGTAAAAAAAAAGAAAGTGTTTGGTACATAATAGGCACTATATAAATCACCTGGCTCCTCCTGTCTTCCTGCCAAAGCTAACCTGTCCACCTTTATTTACATGAATTCTCTGGGTTCTCATCCACCTCTGTGACCTTACTCCAACAATCTTTTTTATTTATCTTCAGGGCATCCTTCTCTCCTCGTTCATTCCACACAAATGAAATAGCTGTCTCCAAAGTCACCAAGTACTTTTTCTGTCCCTATCCCCCTTAACCTTGACCTGTCTGAGGTACACGATACTGTGAATACTAGACCTACAGAACTTCAACAAGAAGATGTGACACTCAGAAATTCACATAATACCAAATTCACAAAGTGACCAAGCAATTAAAAAGCTGGCTTCAGATGCTCATCTATAAATGTCTGAAGCTTGGGTAACAGTGAGGTGAACTAAATATTCTAGAAAAGGATGCAAATTTGCCCTCATATTTATTACTTAGCCTTGGAAGGGAGATACTCTGGACTTGAGAATGACTCTTAAATAATGCTCAAAATAAGCTGGATAGGTAATGGTGTGTGTGTGTGTGTGTGTGTGTGTGTGTGTGTATGTGTATGTGTTTAGAAAAGCAATGTATACTAAGAATGCAGAACCTAAAGAAAATCAAAAGTTAGAAGGAGAATCATGGTGGTAAAGAGTTTTTGGGTAAATATTCAAGAACGGTGAAATAAATATTGTTTTCAAGGGACTTCAGTCACCAGAATAGGAGACAGTAGATGAGTGATTCTAGAAAAAAATTGTTAGGTCAGCATGGAGACTTGACACTAGAATAAAGGGGATCTTCCATTACTCAACTAATATAGGCTCTTACCTTCCAAAAGGAGAGAAATAAACAGTTTCATGGATTTCCGTAATGGAATTCTCATTCTTTAAATAGAGGAGGATCCAACTAGGGCGACTGCTCTTCTAAACCTGTTTCTCCCCAATAACCAGACAGTTTGGTGAGAAATGATCATGCTATGTTATAGCTTGTAATAGAAGAGGGGAGGAAAACCAGGTGTCATCTGCCCTGTGGGCCAGATTTGGGAAGAACAGATTTCAAAGGGCTCAGAAAAGAAATAGATAGGACTTTGGGGGAGAATATTAGCCTCCCCAAATTGCTAAATAAAGAAGCCCAAAGGTTGTTGACAGAATCTTTCTATCTTAATAAGACCAGCAGTAACAGCCCTACTCCTCCTTTCTTTCTAAGTGTGGAATTTGGATATCAACTAGCCACCCATTTTTCACCGTACTTCACCACTTCTGAATCTGCACCAGTCTTAAACATGGTCCTACACCCTAGCTCTGAGCTCTCTACTCCTTGCTTCTCATGCTTTGTCTCTGTTTGACCCAGATAAGAAAAATCCACAAATCAATCATGTATCCCATGTGTTTAGCACCCAATGCCATCCAGGGTCCTAGTGGATTTCTCTGTGTGTATCCAGGCTTCTTGACTGCCCTTTGCCTGTGTGAAAAGGCCCTCTCCATAGAACTTACTTGTTTCACTTTCCTTTTCATTATGCTGCATTCTGTCCAGTGGTGCTGAGCCTCCTGACCAAGTCAATTTTCTCCTTAGAAGGATGAGCCATTGCTTAGGACTATGACTAACAACTCAGCAGCCACATCTGTAGGCCATGTTTTTGACTTAGTGGATATAGAAAGTAAAGGCTGAGTCCAGAACTGTGAGCCTCTTTCCTTTTCTCTGACATCTGGATCTTTCCTCTTTGCAGCATAAGTTGCATAACATAAAGGAGAATGCTGTCTTGTCTCTGAATGAGATTAAGATTTTCTGAAACTCTGAATCTGTATCAAGACAAACTTGGGACTAGAATTTTAAGACAGAAAGCAGCACAAGAGGGACTGGAAGACCTGCAAGAGTGAAGGTGAGGGCAGAACCAAGATGGTGTAGCAGAAGAAGGGACCTGCCTGAGCTTTCTCCCCAAAGGCTTCAGAATGCCTGTAAAAAACAACTCTAAAGAAATTCTAGAGCAGCAGAAGCCACAAAATGACACAGTAAAACAGATTTCCAGCTCAAGACAATCTGGAAAACCAACAGGAAGGGTCTATTGCACTTGGCTTGGAACAGAGTGCTGCCCAGTCACTCCTGCACAGACAGGACTGGAGAGGGCCTCAGGGCACTGAATCACTTGCAGCTGTAGTGGTCTCCTGAATTCTTAACCCACAAAGCACCAAAGATAGCTTCAAAGGTCATTGAAAAATCTCTCTCACCTGGATGAGAGAGGAACATGGTCTGACCCCAGCCCAGCCCCAGCCCCAGTCCCAGGGGCTAGTACTGTAGCAGAGGCTACTTCTGGAGCACTTGGCCTACACATGGTGGAAGAACAGAGTAGCTGATTTGGGTTGCCATCCTGGGTGGTATTCCTAAGGTGAGGAGTAGTGCTGGTGTGGCAGAGCTGGTGGCAGCTGTGTAGAGGGAATCCAACTCGCAGTGCCAGAGCAGAAAAGAGTGTTTGTGGTTGCTCACAGACTGGAGTGCAGGCAGGAGAGAAGTAAACACCTCTCCTTTGATCACACCATTTTGGAGGAACTGAGAATTTACAGGTCCCTAGAGATATCTCTGAAAACAGCTGCACAAACCCCCTGAAACTTCAGGCAGTACACCCCCCACTAAGCTCAAAACTCAAGTAATTGGCTGGGGAAATGACCAAAAGGGGTAAAAATAAGACCATGGAAGGTTACTTTCTTGGTGAAAAGGTATTTTCTTATGATGAGGAAGATCAAACCATACAACTAGTCAAGGCTCCTACATTCAAAGTCTCCAAAATACATATGAAATGATCTCAGATCATGGGATAGCTCAAAAAGGATTTTGAAAATCAAGTTAAGAGAAGTAGAGGAAAAACTGGGAAGAAAAATGAGCATGATGCAAGAAAATCATGACACACAAGTCAATCACTTGCTAAAGGAGACCCCAAAAATGCTGAAGAAAACACCTTTAAAAATGAACTAACCCAAATGGTAAGAGATACAAAAAACCAATGAGGTGCAGAATGCCTTAAAAAGCAGAAATGGCCAAATGTAAAAGGAGCTTCAGAAGCTCACTGAAGAAAATAATTCCTTAAAAATTAGAATGGACCAAATGGAAGCTAATGATTTATGAGAAATCAAAAAATTATAAAATAAAACCAAAAGAATGAAAAAAATAGAAGACAACGTGAAATATTTCATTGGCAAAACAACTGACCTGGAAAATGGATTCAGGCAAGGTCATTTAAAAATTGTTGGTCTATCTGAAAACCATCATCACAGAAAGAGCCTAGACATGATCTTTCAAGAAATTATCAAGGAAAACTTCCCTGACATTCTAGAATCAGAGTATAAAATAGAAATGGAAAGAATCCACTGATCACCTCCTGAAAGAGATCTCCAAAAGAAAACTCCTAGGAACATTGTAGCCAAATTCCAGAGTTCCCAGGTCAAGGAGAAAATATTACAAGGAGTCAGAAAGAGGCAATTCAAGTATTATAGAAACACAAGCAGGACAACACATGATTTAGCTGCTTCTACATGAAGGAATCAGAGAGCTTGGAATATGATATTCCAGAGTTCAAAGGACGTAAGATTAAAACCAAGAATCACCTACCCAGCAAAAATTAGTATGGTACTTCAGGCAAAAAAATGGAATTTCAATGAAATAGAGGACTTCCAAGCATTTTTCTGAAAAGACCAGGGCTGAAAAGAAAATTTGACTTTCAAATACAAGAATCAAGAGAAACATGAAAAGGTAAACAAGAAAGAAAAATCATGTGGAACTCTTTAAAGTTGAACTGTTTACTTTCCTACATGAAAAGATGATATTTGTAACTCGAGACCTTTCTCAGTATTAGGGTAGTTAGAGGGAATATATATACATACACATACACACACACATATATATACACGTGCATATAAATGTATACATGTACATACATACATATATGTGTATATATGTATATACATGCATATATGTGAATGTATATTATATATCTATATTATATGTGTGAATATGTGTGTGTACATATATATGTGTGAATGTATGTGTATATATATCTATATCTATCTATCTATATAAACAAAGGGCTCAGGGTGAGCTGCATATGAAGGCAGGATAACTAAAAATAAAATTAAGTGTTGAGAGGAATATACTGGGAGAAAGAGAAAGGGAGAGGTAGAATGTAATAAATCTTCTCATATAAAAGAGACAAGAAATAGCTTTTACAAAGAAGCAGAAGAGGGGGGAGATGAGAAGTAATAAATGAGCCTTACTTTCATCTAATTTGACTTAAGGAGGGAATAAGACACATTCAATTTGGTATGGAAATCTGTCTTACCCTGCAGGAAGGCAGGGGGAAGGGCATAGGAGAGGAAGGATAACAGAAGGGATGCCAGCTTGAGGGAAAGGCTAATCAGAAGCAAACACTATTGTGGGGGGACAGGTCAAGGAAGAGAATGGAATAAATGGAGGGCAAGAGAGGACCGAGGGAAATGGGATTAGTCTTTCACAACATGACTGTTATGGAAGTGTTTTGTATGGCTACACCTGTGTGACCTATATTGAATTGCTTGCTTTCTCAATGAGGGTGGGTAGGGATGCAGGAAGGGAGAGAATTTGGAACTCAAAGCTTTAAAAGTGTATGTTAAAAATTGTTTTTATATGCAGCTGGGAAGTAAGTTGTACAGGCAATGAGGTATTTAAATCTATCTTGCCATACAGGATAAGAGAGGGGGAGATGGATGCTAGAAGGGGAGTGATAGAAGGGAGGGTATATTGGAGGAAGGGGTGGTTGGTGTGCATGCTGTCTTGGGGTGTGGGGAGGGGAGAGTTGGGGAAAACATTTGGAATTCCAAATCTTGTGGAAGTAAAAGTTGAAAACTGAAAATAAGTAAACTATACAAAACAAACTTTTAAAAAAAGAACGAAAGTCAGGAAACATTAAGAGAAACTATTCCAATGAGGATGAAAAGAATGTGTTTGGGGAGAGGGGAGGATCATCTAAAGAGAGTGCATGTGTGGGGAATCCTTTGACTAGCAGCAAATCCCCATGGAGTCTCCCAAGTCCAGTGCTCTGTGCACTATGGAGCCACCTAGCGGTCCCAGTCAGAACAGTAGTCACTAAATTGGTCCATACCCTTAGATCCCCCTAATGTATTGTGACTTGCTTTTCAGAAACAGGCCTCACAAGCCCCTCACCTTGACATGGGATTGTCATGAGCTCCTTGACATTCTCTTGCCCACACTGAATGTAGACGGTTGGTAGGATTTGCTTATGTTGGGAACAAGCAGTCATGACCTTTGTTTTTCTACACACAAGCACTAAGGGTCTCCTCCATCATTAATTTAGAATTATAATAGGACAATCTCTCTGAATGTAGAATTAAGAATTGTAAGTAATTTGAAAAGTTGTGTAATCCTGTTTGATTTCCTGAATTCATTTAGGATATTGTCTTAATTTTGCTTCTTCCTTGCGTGGGTGGATGAGGTTTGTGAATGTCAAAGAATTTTTGCTCGAAAGTGGTGCCTAGAATATGTTTTAGGGTGTAGTTTTATAGTTTTTTGGCAGTAAATATGATAGAGTTACAATGATTTACTGCTTACTGTGCCTTCTTGGCTTAGAGAAGTCCCCTTGCTCAAGTTTTTTTAAAGTTAGCATTTTGGAACAGCTAGGTGGCACAGGGTAAAGAACAGCAGTCCTATAGTTAGGAGGACCTGAGTACAAATCCATCCTCAGACAGTTGACACTAGCTGTGCCACACCAGGCAAGTAATTTAACCCTAATTGTTCCGCAAAAGCATAAATAAATAGTTATTATTCACAAAGCCATTGTTAAATCATTCTCCTTTTGCTCACATCACTCTGAAACACTTAATCACTCTGTGTATTATCTGTTATATTCTCATGCGCACCATCTCTCTGTGTTTGCTTTAGTAAAATTTAGGAACAGAGGGTATACTGGATATTTGCTCTGTGTGGTCTTTGTGTAATTTGCATGTGATGCGAAGGGACTCAGAACTTGGATACACACATAAACACACACATACACACACACACACACAAAACTCAGTGCACTCCTCTCACAAGGGATAGCAATGAGGAACTCAGCATAGATATAAAAACAAATTAGTTCTCTTGAACTAACATTATTAAGATGGGGTAGAGTCTAACCAGGCACCATATCTATGAGAAGAGCAGAAAGACCAACTTCTTGGCCCCAATTTCTTGTTCCCCTTCTTTCTAGAAACTGAAGTCTTCCTTGGAAAAAGGTGGGCAGAGGAAACCCTAGAAAGATCACTTCAGGTCCTGCTGACATGAAGAGATAAAAATTTAGATAAAAATATGATTTGAAAACATGATCAGAAGAAATGGTCTCAGGATGTGAAATTTGGGCTTGGCCCATTGACAGATTTTGTTTGGTAGCTGCCTGGTCTTCTTGAGTTCTTGGGTCCATGACTCATCACTTTCTATGGAATATTGAGCTAGGAAGAAAGGAGAGAAAGAATCTCTAACTAGAGATTTCAGGTTCTTTTTTTTTTTTTTACTCTCATCAGTGGGAAGTCAGATGAAATATGAATGAGATAGTGCCCCAGGCCTGTCTGACAGTGGTAGATTCTTTCCCTGACTATACTGCTGTTGGCTGAGAAGAAGCAAGAGAACTCAGGGCAAAGGGCTGCCAGAGCCTGGCATTTCTCTTGAGCCCTGAGTCTCTTTTCTCATTTCAGATTTAGACCTGCCCCTGAGCAGGCAGCTCAGCAGCTACTGCAGGAGAGGGATCAGCTGAGCCTCCCTGAGCAGCCAGCCTAGGCCTGGGAAGGTTTTTGTTCAGGGATGTAGCACTGTGCGAGAAGTAAATGATAACTGAGCACAGTAATAATCTGTCCCATCCTCAGGCTCCACACTGCTTATTGTGAGGGTGAAGTCCTTCTCAGCACCACTGCCACTGAACCGGGCAGGGACTCCTGAGTACAGGTTGGCAACCCTGTAAATGAGTACCCGAGGAGATTGTCCAGGTTTCTTTTGGAGCCAGGACAAATACGTGTATCCATTGCTGTGTTTGACACTCTGACTGGCCTTGCAGCTGATGGTGACTCTGTCTCCTGGGGTCACAGACACTGAGGCTGGAGACTGGGTCAGCACAATTTCTCCCCTGGAACCTAAAAGCAGGAATTAATGATCAACCAACATGAAATAAACAGAACAATCTCCTTCCATTTTGATATTTATTCCACAGACAACCTGTTTCTGTAAACCCTTCTGACCTCCTAGAAGTTCACATTCCCCCTTGGTCTACACTGGCTCATGGCCCCAGAGATTCTAAGCTCCTTTGAATTCTCTTGTCTGGTGAAAAATTGCACATCTGCATGTTGTGCTGTCCCATGGTCTCACCTGGGGCCAAAAGCATGAGGAGCCCACAGGGAAGCTAGGACAGGGGCTCCATTGTGCAGTGTCTTCTCCTCTGTGGCTGCTCTGTCCCCATTCCCAATTTATGTCCCTGTTTCTGCAGACCCTCCCTTTGGGGATCTCTTTATGCAAAGCAGCTGAGGGTATAGGCGTTATAGGAGCAGAAGTGACTGACTCCACTCAGTGAAGGCCCTGCTTTTATGAAGATCCCAGTCTAATGGGTAAGCTGAATAAGAACAACAAGTGAGGCACATGATCTGTGAGGGTAACTTGGAGATAACTAACAGAAGCAAGAGAGAGGGAAGAATCTGGGATGATTCTTCCCAGATCATGAGTCTGAGGAAGAGGGAGGTTGGTGTTGCTCTTTACAGTAACTGGGAAGCAGGAGAGGGGAGGGCTTGGAAATGATATGTCTACTGGACATCCAGTTTGAGATGTTTCCAAGGAAGTTGGAGATGACAGATTGGAGGTCAGAAAAGAGGTTGGGAAAGGGAAGTAGTTATGAGAAGCATGAGCAATGAGATCATATTTATATCCATGGGGACTAATGAGATTATCAAGTGCAATCATATAGAGGAAGGAGAGGAAAGAGTCCATAGTGACCCCTGTGTGACCACTTCACTTTATATGTGCAAGTCTCTCCGGCTTCAACTCCAGCAAATAAGATCCCCCTCCAAGGATAAGTTCAACCCTACTCCTCATCACCATGCTGCTAATTGGAGCCTGACCCCCACTTCCCTCAGCCTCTTCTCTTCTGATGGACTGGAGGCTAGAGGTCTAGACTCCTCCCAAAGTCTTCCTTTATCCAGGATACAAACTGGATTCTGAGCTCATTCTCATGGGCAATGGATGTGTTTTGTAGATAATTCTACTTTGCATCTGTAGCTTCCTCTGGTTTCAACTACATGGTACAAAATACCTCCTGGTGTCTCCTCCCCCCTTCACCCTCTTTTGTGTATTGTCTTCCCTTATTACGTTTTAAACTTTTTGAGGTGTGGGACTGTCATTCTTTTTCTTATTTGTATCCCCAGTGCTTAGGATAGTGCCAAACATACAGTAGGTACATAACAAATATTTGTGGAATACAGAGATGTACGGTCAGAGGTCATGATGTGGATGAAGATTCAGCAAAGGAGAATGAGGAATGTCCTAATAGGTAGGAGAACCAAGAACGAGCATTGTCCTGAAAACCTGGAGAAAAGGAACATCCAGGGGGAGAAGCCAATCAATTGTGTCAAAGTCTGAAGAGAGGGGGAAGAGAATGAAGATGGAGAAAAGGACATTGGATTTAGCTCCTAGAAAACCATATCTATTCTATACTATCTCCAAAGGAGATGGACCCAGCAAAGATCATCTTCCCCTCCAAAGAATCTTCCAATAGTGAGCAGAGACATGAGCAGGATGCGAATTGGGTTCATATTGGGGCAAGGAGATCCTAGTCTTGTGCTGGACAGAATGGGGTGAGGAGGAGGAATGTGACTGTAAATGTCAGAGGTTGTGTTGCCATATGAATTAAATGGAAGGGAAAGAGATGACAAGCAGGGAGAATGGGAAAAATATGAATATTGTTGTAATGTAAGGCAGACACCTTTAAGGTCAGAGGTTTATTAGACTTTACATTAGTATGACAGTTCTTGAGAGAGACCCTGGCATAGGACCGCTCAACATGGCATGCCCACATAAGAAAAGGTGCTGTGCTCTTTGAGCAAAACAGAATTGAGACAGCACAAAGTAAATGCAGGATGCACAAATTTGGGATATTCACACCCAATATTCATGTGAACTATCTGTGCCCAACCTGTGGTAGAGCATTCTGAGTTCATATTGGTCTGATCAGCCACAGTTGGACACAATGAAATTTCACTCTACAATGGTCATGTCATTTTGGTCCTCTTCTAAGACAAAGGACAACAACCAACCAACCAAACAGTATGACAGGCATGGGTCACACCCAGCTTTGTCCTTCTTAGGGACTGATCCAGAAATTCCCTGCACGGTTCTGGTCTACCACATGAAACTTTATGGGTCTGTTTCTGGCCAAGTATGACTGAGGGCTTCTAATGTCTGGGTTATGAGAAATATAATTCCCTGCTTATTTGAAAGGACTAATGATCCAGGGTCCCTAAGGCAGAACTTGACACACATACAAAGATCCATTGTGAGTAAGAATGGGCATCTTTTAGCTGCCTCTGGAGAACCAGAGATGAGAAGGTTGGCTGTTCTCTCTATATCCCCCTTGACCATGGGGCTATGAATAGATAGCTGCCTCTGTCTCTTTGTGTTTATTCTATTCTCATCTTAGGGGAAGGAGTAACCCCACATAGAAGAGTATTGAGAGGTCTAGAGGTCTTTGGTCTGGTGCTCTTAGAAATACCTCTTGGCATCTGACTGAGGGCAGAGTTATTGTCTGTCTACTTTGGGAGAAGAGAGACATTCTGAGGACAGAGAGCTGCGGGAGTCCTGACCCTTCCTAGTGGAGTCAAGTGAATGCTGTAGGCTGCAGAAAGGCCAAGATGGCAGACACCCAGCAAAGAGATTCAATGGAGAGGAATTGTGTAGGGGCCCGTAAAGGGAGAAATGACCTTTGATGTCAAACCTTGTGAATTACCACTTTGCCCTCGATGTTCTCTCTCCAGGTGCCCTACTGCTGCTGGATTCAGTTTCATGACCATCTTTCATGCCATGGACTCCATGTGTATCTGTGGAAGAGGTTACTCCAGGCATTGGTTGGGAATATTTTTTTAGGTACTGTTGGTATTGTGCCACGGGAATGAATGCTTTTAATGAACTGAGGCTATTTGTTGATAAGCAACTCACAGGTGCTGTTGTGTTAGTAGTATAGCCCCTCAGTATTATTCCTAGTCATTAATATTCAGCCTCTGGGGACTGAGTCTTGGGCTCTGAATTCCAGGTAGGAACAATGTCCCCAAAGGGTTGTTGTGTTGATGTCTCTCTTTGTGTATTTGTGTGTCCAATGAGCATCCAATAATTGGTTTCTGGTAGTCTCAATGAAGTTGTTTCTAAACTTAATATTTCTCAGTTACTAACTTTTTATATATTTAGTTGTCAATTCTGAGGGGATGGAGGTCTGCTTTACTGTCAACCTTTTCATGCCATCACCAGTGTTACACTGAATAGATTTTTACATCTAGTCGTGGGTGGTTTCCTTACTGTAGTCATTTCGTATATTTTCTTCCTAGATGTTAATACTTTATCATACTTCAGTTCATCCAAACCTTCCCAGTTCCTTCCTCATGTATGTCTTTTTTTCTTCTGTGATGATTTTCTTTTACATTTATACCAAATGTATAGTTATTTTGCACAGTATCTTTGCTTCCAATTCTTTGCTGCTCCTCATTATGCTGCTCCAAAACTTTATCTTTTAATATTTTTAACTTAAACATTCAAAAAACATTTCCACACATGTGGGAAAACAGAAAAGTAGATTTTCTGTAAAACCATGTATCTCTGCTTCACAGTGCTTGTCTTTTGAGAAATTTATATAACAAATACTTCATGGTTTTTAAACATCTGATTCTCTGTTTCCTTCTGAATTTTCTTCTGTTTCCTACCATGCATTTAAAAACGTTTCTGTGTATCTATTTTTAGATCAATACTTCTATTTCTTCCCTCCCTCTGACTATTAACTGAGAGAATGAGATGTCAAAAGAAAACATATCAATATGGATAATAATCATTGTCAAAAAATGAATCAATATGGAAGTCATATCCAAAAATGTTTGTCTCTTTATCTTGAGTGCATCCACTGGATTTCATGTTGTCTACAAGCATGTGTGCACATTCTGTGTACCTAGTGAGGGGAATCATCTTCACAAAAGTTTTTGTACAATTTTTTGTGTTTTGACCACAAAGTGGGATCACCACCTTGCATGGTAAGCAGGACAGGGTTGGGGAAAGCAGACAATTTTTAAGACACTTTTTGTAGCCCTTCTTGGCACCAGGAGGCAAGCAGCATGGTGCTCCTAAAAGGATGCAAAGACATTCAGAATTGCTGCTGATTCCCACTGCTACTCCGGTCCAGAGAGACAACGACCCTGTGGCCTGGGCCACCTGCATTCAGGACTGCGACTACAGCTGCCTGTGCATCTGCCCCTGCTGATTTGTCAACTGCTTTTGACTCACATATAAACTGAACTGAAGGGAGGCAGAATTGTGTGAAGTGGTTGGGCTCATTCTTCCTTCCAGAGGCATCAGAGGTTAGTGTCATAAGATGTGACCAGGAGTTTTGAGTTATTCTTGCCACACATGCTCCCTTGAGTCCACTTTTTCTTTCTTTTTTCTTTTTTTTGAATTATAATGTTAATATGTTTATTTATTTTTATTTTTCATTTTTAACACAGTTCATATTACATAAAACAATTCCAACTTTTGGTCAGGTGATACTTCTTTTAAAGCATTTACAATATAGACCACAAACGAATTTTTTTTTTTAACATTAACCAAATGAGACACACATAATAATTATGTATGCTAGCTTGACAGGCCCTTGACCTAATTGTCTCTACATTATTACCAAGAATTAAAGGACCCTAACTTATTGTTGTTGGTCTAAACTCCTAAGCCTAATAGCTTAATTTTAGACTTAACCTCAGATGTTTCCCTACCAACAATCTATAATATAATAGATCTGATATTAAGCTTACAAACCTTTTGACTATAGGAAATTGCCACTAAGAGTAGAGACATTGCAGGGAAACAGTATCTCCCCAATTTCATGTCAGTTTCAGGCAGGAATAGATTGTCAACTTGCATTCAGTCAGGCTTAAAGTCTGCCAGGTGTCAGTGGGGAAATGGAGTCAGGAGAATCCTACTTCAGCCCAGGCTGAAGAGCTGCTTTCCCGTACTCCCCATGAAATAACCTTTTTCAGTTAATACCAGCATCTCATAGGCTTACTGGCATCATGGATTGGAGGCTCAGACTGCTTTTCTTCCTATCCATACCTGGAGTTAGACTCAGAAGAACAGTCAGTTAATAGTCCCATAGCATCTTAAAATAGCAAATTCCAATAACCAGGTTTCAGATATGACTATAATTTCAAATTGGCTAAGGAACATCTTTTGAGGCAAGTCTTAAGTGGCTTACATGCCTTTCTAGCCATGTTCTAGTTCCTGATTAAATAATAATCATAAAATCAAATTTACCATTAAATTTTTAACTTTTCATCAATGTAAAATTTTACCCGAGGTTACCTGCCTCTAGGAAATTTAGACTAAAATTCTTTTCCCCAAACTAAAGAGGTCTCTGATTTATTCTCAGTAATTAATTCAGTCAATTGTTTTAATACTAATTGCTTTTACATCACTATGTAGCATGTCCAATTTTCTCCCCATCTCTCCCCTCCCCCACCCTTGTATTCTGATTACCCTTCCCTCAATAAGCCCTCCTTTCTATCACACCCCACCCTTCCCTTATCCCCATCTTCTCTCTTTTCTTGTAGGGCAAGATAAATTTCTATACCCCATTACCTGTATTTCTTATTTCCCAGTCATATGCAATAATAATTCTCAACATCCATTTCTAATACTTTGAATTCTAACTTCTCTCCCTCCCTCCCTCCCTAGCCATCCCCACTGAGAAGGCAAGAAATTCAGGACAGACTAAATATGTGTCATTTTGCAAAAGACTTCCATAATAATCATGTTGTGTAATACTAACTATATTGTCCTCTGTCCTACTCTATTCCCTCTTATTTTTTATTCCCTCATTTGACCTTGTCACTTCCCAAAAGTGTTTATTTTTAGTTACTCCCTTCTCCCATTTGCCCTCCCTTTTTTCATTCCCCTCATCCCATTTATTGCTTCCTCCCCTACTTTCCTGTAGTGTAAGATAGATTTTCATGCCAAATTTAGTGATCATGTTATTCCCTCCTTAAGCCATATGTGGAGAGAGTAGCTTCACTTTTCCCTTCTCCCCTTATACCTTTTCTCCTCCATTGAACAAGATTTTTCTTATCTCTTTTATGAGTTATAGCCTGCCCCATTCCATTTCTCCCTTTTTCCTCCCAGTATTTTCCTCCCTCACCCCTTAATTTTTATTTTATTATTTTTTTTGTGGATATCATCTCTTCTGATTCAACACAACCTGTACTTTCTGTCTATGTGTGTGTGTGTGTGTGTGTGTATGTATGTATGTATGTATGTACAATTCTTCCACCTACCAAATACTGAGAAATGTCTCAAGAGTTATAAATATTTTCTTTCCTTGCAGGAATGTAAACAGTTCAGCTTTAGAAAGTCATTTATGATTTCTCTTTTTTGTTTACCTTTTCGTGCTTCTCTTGATTCTTGTGTTTGAAAGTCAAATGTTTCCTTCAGTTCTTGTCTTTTCATCATGAATGCTTGAAAGTCCTCTATATCATTGAATGACCATTTGTTGCCTTGAAGTATTATACTCAGTTTTGCTGGGTAGGCAGTTCTTGGTTTTAATCTCAGTTCCTTTGACTTATGGAATATCCTATTCCAAGCCCTTCGATCCCTTAATGTTGAAGATCAGATCCTATGTTATCCTGATTGTATTTCCACAATACTCGAATTGTTACTTTTTAGCTGCTTGCAGTATTTTCTTCATGACCTGGGAACTCTGAAATTTGGCCACAATATTCCTAGGAATTTCTCTCTTCAGGTCTCTTTCAGGAGGTGATCAGTGGATTCTTTCAGTATTTATTTTGCCCTCTGGTTCTAGAATATCAAGACAGTTTTCCTTGATAATTTCATGGAAGATAATGTCTAGGCTCTTCTTTTTTTGATCATGGCTTTCAGGTAGTCTCATAATCTTAAAATTGTCTCTCCTGGATCTATTTTCCAGGTCAGTTGTTTTTCCAATGAGATGTTTCACATTATCTTCTATTTTTTCAAACTTTTGGTTTTGTTTTTTAACTACTTGGTTTATGTCACAGTCATTAGCTTCCCTGAACTCAATTCTCTCTTTTAGAGAACTGTTTTGTTCAATGAACTTTTGAACCTTCTCTTCCATTTGGCTAATTCTGCTTTTTAAAGCCTCCTTCTCTTTATTGGCTTTTTGGACCTCTTTTTCCAATTGAGTTAGCCCCTTTTTAAAGGCGTTATTTTCCTCAGCATTTTTTTGGATCTCCTTTAGCAATCTGCTAACTCGCTTTTTGAGCTCTTCCATGGCCTGAGCCCAGTTTAAGTTCCCTTTGGAGGCACTGGAGGCAGGGGCCTTGACTTCCTGTGACAGTATGCCTTGTTCTTCCTCATCTGAAAAGATGGGAGGAGACACCTATTCACCAAGAAAGTAGACTTCTATGGCTTTATTTTTTTCCCTTTTTTGGGCATTTTCCCATCCAGTTACTTGACTTTTGAATCCTTTGTCAAGAGGATGGTCCTATTTTCCCTCCCTTCCCCAGTGCTGTGTTCAAGACTGAGATTTGACTCAACTGCTCAATTTCCCTGGGGCTTTGGGTGGGGACAGGGCTGTCACTCAGGACTGAGATTTAGATCAGATGCTCCCTACTGCCAGAGGCTTTAAGCTGAGCTGTTTGGACAATGGACCCAGGTTGCTTCCTAGCCATCTTAGCTGCCTGAAGTCTGCTGCCACAGCCTCTGCCATGGCCTGAGGCTATTGCTGGAGGGACCCCATTCCCTTTTGCCCAGCTGGGAAAGCCCTCCCACACTGACCTTTGGAGCTTTCTTTGTGGGTTGAGGTATCTTGGACCCTCCCTGCTGGGAACTCTGCCCTGGAGGTCTGTTCAGGTTCTAATCCTCCCAGTGCCAGGTGGCCAGGGCTGAGCTCCACTCCACTCAGTGTCCCATGAGATAGACCTTTCCTGTTGGCCTTCCAGGTTACCTTTGACTGGAAACCTCTTTCACTCTGTTGTTCTGTGGCTTCTACTTCTCTAGAATTTGTTGTGAGTCATTTTTTGCAGATAGTTTGTGGGCTGTGGGGGAAGGGCTAGAGTATATGCGTCTTTCTACTCCACCATCTTGGCTCCTCCCCTGAGTCTACTTTTTCATGAACAGAGTACGTCACTGACTTTTAAGTAACTGTCCTTACAATATCACTTGTGAGTCCAAATAGAAAAAAAATTTCTCCACTTAAACCTTGGGAGAAAGCACACTGGTGAGCCATTGTTATTAGAGAATGACATTTGACTCATTTGTGGTGTGCCTAGAATCTGAAGGGGTAAAGGAAACCTTGAGCTTTGACCCAAAATTGGTCTGTAAGAATAGCAGTTACCATAAGGTAAGTATACATGGGTTCATGTGAGCTACAAACATCTATGCTTTGAGATCTATAGCCCAACCAGTTTCCTAATTCATCAAATTTTATGACCATTCAGCCTGCTTTCTCCAATTTATCCAGAAAGAGTCACTTTTTCAAATGCTTATATGAAATGGAGGCAAATTATATCCCAGGCATTGCCTTAAATCAGAAATCTAGAAACTTCATAAAAGAGAATCTTGGATCAGTCTGACATTAGAAGTCTTCTCCTGTGATAGAGATGGAGAGATCACTTGGCCTCTGTGGCGTCTCTCAGCCCTCCTCTGAAAGGTCTCTCATGGGGAATGTATTTGATTCTCTCTACATCTCCATGGAGAAGGAGAAGAGGAGGCAGAACAAGGGAAAGACAAGACACAATGCATAGGTGATGAAGAAGGTGGGGAGAAGTGAAAATATAGGAGGGAGAAAATGTAGAATCGAGAGGCACCCTCTTGGAACTGTGGCAGAGAAGCTAGTCATTTAGGCTTCAGAGGAGGGACTCTGAATTGACTTGGTGTTGTTGTTCGTGGTGTAAGATTCTTCATGATCCTATCTGGAATTTTCCTGGTAAGGATACTAGAGTGATTTTCATTTATTTCTTATTTTTCACAGATGAGGGTTAAGTGACTTGCTTAGGGTGACATAGCTAGTAAGTGACTAAGTTTAGATTTGCACTTAGGAAGATGAATTTTCCTGATTCCAAGCCTGGGCTCCATCCTCTGGACCACCTAGCTGCCCCTAGATTGGCTGGAGAGAACTTATTTCACTGGCCCAGAATTCCATTGCTGCCTATTGTTTTTTAGGGAGCACTGACAGCTGGGGAGAGTTGATGTTTATTACATTGGCTCAGTGATTTCTTCTGCCACCTCTAGAGTGAGAAGGAAAAGTAGAGGGGTCTCCTATTTAATAGTCAAAAGAGGAAATCATAGCTGTGTTGCTGTGAACTCTGCTTTGGACAAGTGAAGCATGCACAGGGGTGGGTGGCTGGCTGGGCTAATCCGTCTATTCCAGACATGGCCAGTTTGATGGACTTTGAAGTTCTCCAGTTAAAAGAGAACTGCTATTCACAGTAAGAGTAAGATCTCAAAGGGACATTCCAAGTGACTGGTTGTGTAGATGAAAAACTTATTGGATGGGGGCTCAATAGCCAGGGGCCAGTAGAATTTCTCTTGAACAAGTTTACTTCTAGTTCTCTGACAAAGTTTGTCTGTGTCAGAATCCCCATGTCATGACCACCCCTCTCTTTCCATTCCTCTCTTTTTACTATTAGGAGACCTCTTGTTTTCTAGAGTTAATGTCCAGCAAGAAACTTTGTCCCAACTTGGCACAGCAACAATCTTTTGTGCTCACTCTCTGGATGAATTCTGCTGCAGCTAAATTAAAGAACTGATGGTCCCTGAATATGGGAAAGTACCAGCAGGCCTGATCATGAAACTCTGTTATGGATAGATTTTTTGTCTCTAGGCAACCTTACCTCCCTTACTTGTTGCTGCTATGTCTCACCCCTATTACTATACCACACTGCATGATTCTTTGTCTAGCCATAACTATATATGTATATATCACTATCTATCTATCAATCAATCATCTATCACAAGGTTTAATGTCATTTCTTTGGGTCTCCTCTTAGCATTGGAATAAAGAATGCTTTTGCTTATAACCACTGTTAGCTCTTTGGTTTTATTTTATTTTTCAGAGTTAATAGTAGAGATATTACCTCTGTGAGCTCTTTGGTATTTTCAAAGTTAAGAGCAGTTTCATAGCCACTAAAACTCTTTAGTTATTAATTTTCTGGGTTTACTTGTTTCTCCAGTTCCCTTTTCCCCTTTGATTTTAAGTTTCAGGTCCTAAGTTTCAGACTCACCCCTGAAATAGTCTCCATGCTAGTCTGTAAAATAACCATTATTGGCCTGGGTTCCATGATCAGCTTCTTGGACTTGACCTATTGATTCTTACCTACCTCATTGAGACCTATCCCTCAGCCACCCCTATTCCCTGTAAGTAGATCCTGTGATTAGGAGTCCCCAAGACAGCTCCTGCTGCTTCCTGAATAGGGCTGTCCTCTCCTGAGCCTGGAGTCCTATCTAATTGACAGGATCTATGAGGGAACAAAGACAAATAGAAACCAGGTGGGGATTAGGGAGCTTAGAAAAGAGAAAACTGAGGGAAAAGGGCCCAGATTGGGTTCTGCCGTTATGTCACTCACCCTATGTTGGCCTGAGTCTATGAGAAGTTGACTCATTATTATTGTGGTAATGACTCCCACTGAGATTTAATGGGTTTGTTCCCACCCCTCTCCATAGGAGCAACAGCCTAGTGGCTAAATAATTGGAGAAAAGCACATGTCATGGAAATAATTCATAACTTTTGGCTGTTTCTTATTTTTTCCCATCAGCATATACCTTAAATATATAAACTTTGAGCTGTTTTCAACGTATGTCACATCATCTAATGCAATTCTTCTTAAAATTAGGTATTGATTTTCTTTTTTTTCTCTTTCTCCTAGAAGCAGCTACATGGTACAGTGGATAGAGTACTGTCCTACAGTCAGGAAGACTGAATTCAAATCTTGCTGAATTCAAATACTAGTTGTGTGATCCTGGGTGAATTACTTAACTTTTGTCTGCCTCCGTTTCCTCCACTATAAAATGGGAACAATAATAACACCCGCCTCCCATGGTTGTTGTGAAGATCAAATGAGATAATATTTAGAAAGTAGGTGCTCAAGGAATGCTTGTTTACCTCCACCCTTCTCTTCCCTCCTACTATCTTTTCTTCCTTCCTCCCTCCTTCCTTCCTTCCTTCCTTCCTTCCTTCCTTCCTTCCTTCCTTCCTTCCTTCCTTCCTTCCTTCCTTCCTTCCTTCCTTCCTTCCTTCCTTCCTTCCTTCCTCTCAAATAAGCCAATGTTCGCTCAAATATCAGCTCAGAAAAAATTGATTCAGAAATTCCTCATATGGGCATCTCGGTGGTAACTGTAAAGTTCTTTGACATTTTGAAGTCCGTTACAACCTGGTCCTATCCTACTTTCCCTACAGCTCTTCAAACACATTTCAGTGCAGTCAAATCTGTTTCTTTCTGTTTCTCAGGGAATATTCTACCTCCCATCACCAGTTATTTATTCTTCACATATGGAATGTACTTCTTCCCATCACATCTTAGAATCCTACCTTTCTTTTAAGACATAGTTCAGATACTCCCTTCTACTGAAGTATTTCCCATTTCTCCTGGTTTCTAGTTCACCCCTCCTTTCATTAAGTATTTGTATTTGCCTAAACATGTCCATATGGTTTTCCAGTTAAAATAAAAATTCCTTGAGGATAGCCAAGCACTCAGCAAGTACTTTTTAAATGTCTATTTTGTGTCTGCCACTAGTTTATGTGTTGGGGAGACCAAAATAGACAAAAAGCGCTTTTGTGTAAGGTGCTCACCTTCTAATGTTAGAGAGGGGACAACCTGCAAACAAAAGCTATCTAGATATATCTATGTATATATCTATAAGTATTTACTATACACCTTGTTTGTGCATAGAACATATATATGGATATATCTGGATACATATATCTTGTTAGGGTTATACATTTACATGAATTATATATGCATGAAATGATATACACATACAATCTGTACATGTATACATATATGCATATGTGTATACATAGGTTATATGCATATATAAGCTATATGCACATATAGGTTATATACATGTGTGAATGTATTTATATGCACATCTATACATATATATATACATAGAGAGAGAGTGAGAGGCAAAGAGAGATGGAAGGAGGGGTGAAGGGAGGGATAGAGAGATGGCAGAGAACAAATGTAGAACAGAAGAAATTAAGAAAGAGGTTTATTTAGTCATCAAACAGTGGGGAGAGTAGTAAAAAGGAGTGACCCACTCCTCCTAGTATCTGTAATTCTTATACGAGTTTAAGCAAAGGAAGGAGGAAACAGTGTCCGATTGGCCAACACCAAGGCCATTTGCAGACAAGAACCATGGGTTGCTAAGAATGTATAAAGGGAGAAAAGTCCTCATATCAGCCTTTAGATGTGGAAGAACAGGCTAAGGTGATAAAGCAGAGAGAAAGAGGAAAGGAAAGAAGGTCACAATCAGAGAAAGGGATATTAGAGATCATGAACAGGGAAGTGAGACATTTGTAGGTGATGTCAAGGTCCAGGTTAGGACCATCTCTGGGTGTAGTTGAGGTCAGGACAAGCTCACAAGTGTTAATGAAATACCTCACTACGCCAGGTGCTGAACTGAGTGCTGTTGGTCATGAGTAGATTGAGGAACTGGAAGGTCAGGTTATTTGAAGGAGGATCACCATGTATGGTGACATCTTCTAATATGTGGACAGGGATTGTTTAACTTAGCTTTTGAATCCCCATCTACTGGCACAGTGCTTGGTATATAAGTGGTGCTTAATCAATGCTTGATGTTTGATTCAATGAAATGATAAGTGAGTGTGAGGATAGATTATGGATAGGGCTGAAAGTGAGACATAGAATGTCCTATGGTATCTAGACTTGAGGAAACCTGGTTCTGCCCCTCACTGTTCAGTCCTGGACAGGGGAGAAGCCCCGAGTCTCAACGCACAGAATGCTCACTCCATATCCCTTCCCCTCAATTGCTTTCCTCAAAAACAGACACAGACATTTTGCATCTGAGCAGGTCCCACTAAATTTTGTTGCTTCAACTAGTTTTGTTTAAAGGAGGCTGATGCTCATTAGTTACCCAAAGGCCTTTTCCTTTTCCCTGTTCCCATTTGCCTGCCCTTATCCTTGCTTTAAGGTTTTACTTAACTTATTCATTTTTTCCTTTCTTCAGTTATCATTTCTTTCCCTCTTTTGTCTTTTCTCTTTCCCTTCCCAGTGACACATTTAGCTGAAAATCTGTCTTCCTTCCCTCCAACTTCTTAGATTATGATTTTCTTTTACTGAACCTATTTCTAGAAAATGTTTTCTTTGCTTTGTTCTTTTTGTGATTTCTCTTCCCTTCCAGCTTATTTTGAAATTTCATTTCCTGATTCATGAGTATGTTCTCTAGCTTTCCCAGTGTCCTCTATCCTCTGGGAGCTCATAATTCTTTTCTCCTGGGCCACAAGGCAGCCTGTGGAAATACAACTCTTTTTCAGAGAAAGCATTCTCCCAAGGCATCAACTTCCCTCAGACTAAGATCATTATGTCATGTCCTTCTCCCTCTGAAGTCACATATGTCCCCTGGGAGTGCTCAAATACACTCTGTGGGCTTGAGATATTCCTGTCTCAACCTCTCCACCTCAGGTGCTGTCTCTGTGTCCCTCACACCAATTATTCATTGTCAAGGCCATGAATAGATTGATCAGAATGTATTATTGGGTTATGTCTAATATTTAGAATGAATTGGAAACTTTCTAGATAGGAGTAATAACCTAATGGTTGAAGAATGAGAGATCAGGCAGTAAGAGAGTTGAGTGGTAGGTTTGGGTGCCTGGTTGTTGATGAGCATCTGTGTGATTCGCGTTTTGCTGCAGGAGTCAAGCTTGAAAATAGGCAGGCATGTATCCCTTGCACTGTCAGTGGGTTAACAAGTGTCTTTCTAGCCTTACGCCCATGGCCTCAAGGGCAGTTTCATAAGTTTCTCCTCATTGATTGGTATGCTGATACACTCAACATATTTGATATGTATTATTACATAAAACATAAGTTATATGCAAATATATATATGAATATATAAATGCATCTATTTGCACAGTGAGAATGTTCCATGCCTGTTTGGGAGGTGGAGTTGGCAGTAGAGTGAATCTAGATTTTAGGTTTCCAGGTTTCAGAAGATGACAGGTAGTTCTTGATTGACTTGTGGAGCATTCCCTGACAAGAGAGAAAGATTGGGGAAGGAGCCAACATGTTAAGGAAGCAGCAGTTTCATACCCCAAATATCCTGCAATAGAGAGCTGGGGGAATTTCCTCCTGGGTAATATCTGGAATGCTATCTTAGTTCATTGGAGATCTTTCATTCTGAGAAGAAAAACTCAATCACTCTGTGTACTATCTGGTATATTCTCATGTATATAATTACTGTTTTCTGCCTATTATCATCTTGGAAAAAACTATATATTTGGTATGTATTCTCTATTGTCTTTACGTAACTGGCATCTGGTAGGAAGGGACTCAAGTCTTATTTACATACACACACACACACACATCACATCACACACACAAATCTGATGACTCATTCCTCAATAAGGGATAGGAATGAGGAGCTCAGCTTGAATTTAAAAACATTAGTTCTCTCAGAATAACATTATTAAGATGGGGAAGATAGTTATAATTCTAACTAGGCATCATATCTATGAGGAGAGCTGAATGGCCAGCATCCTGACATCAATTTTTTGTTCTTTGTTCTTTTGTCTCTGGAAAAGGGTGGACAGAGAGGAGAGTGCAGAGAGATCTCTTCAGGGCCTCCTGACATGCAAGGATAAAAATGATATGAAAATCTGATTTTAAAACATCATCAGAGACAATGGGCCCAGAATATGAAATTAAGCCTGGAGCACTGATGGATTTCATTAGGAGTGGTCTTCTTGACCTCTTGCGTCCACAACTCATTGCTTTCTATGGTATCTGGAGAGATGAGGAAAGGACAGAAAGAATCTCTGGCTGGGGATTTCTCATTTCTTCTTTGTTTGCCTCTCAGTGGCTGGTCAGATGAAATATGAATGGGAGAGTGTCTCAGACCCAGGGGAGGGTAGAGTGCCCCAATCCGGGAGGGGATAGTTCCTTCCCTGACTATACTGCTCATGGCTGAGAAGGAGCAAGACCCTCAGGGCCCACAGCTGTCACACCATGGCCTTTCCCCTGAGCCCTGAGTCCCCTTCTCATGAAAGCCCCAGAGATCCTGCCCCTGAGCAGGCAGCCCAGCAGCTGCTGGAGGAGAGGAAGGAGAGGAGCCAGCTGAGCCCCTGTCACCAGCCAGCCTAGGCCTGGGGAGGTTTTTGTTCGGGGTTATAACACTGTGGAGGAACAGAAGTTCCCTGTAAACAGTAGTAAATTGCCCCATCCTCAGGCTCCAAGCTGCTGATTGTGAAGGTGAAATCCTTCTCAGCACCACTGCCACTGAACCGGGCAGGGACTCCTGTGTCCAGGTTGGAAACCTTGTATATAAGTCTCCGAGGAGATTGTCCAGGTTTGTGTTGGAGCCAGTTTAAGTAAGTGTTTCCATCACTGTGTTTGAGACTCTGACTGGCCTTGCAGCTGATGGTGACTCTCTCTCCAGGGGCCACAGACACTGAGGCTGGAGACTGGGTCAGCACAATTTCCCCCCTGGAACCTAAAAGCAGGAATTAATGATGAACCAACATGAAATAAGCAGAACGATCTCCTTCCATTTTGATATTTATTCCACAGACAACCTGTTTCTGTAAACCCTTCTGACCTCCTAGAAGTTCACATTCCCCCTTGGTCTACACTGGCTCATGTCCCCAGAGCTTCTAAATTCCTTTGAATTCTCTCATCTAATGAAAATTTGCACATCTGCATGTTTTGTTATCCCATATTCTCACCTGAGACCAAAAGCATGAGGAGCCCACAGACAAACTGGAACAGGGACTCCATTGTGCAGTGTGTCCTCCCCTGTGACTGCTCTGCCCCTAGCCCAAGTATATGTCCCTCTGTCTGCAGGCCCTCCCCTTGGGGATCTGTTTATGCAAAGCAGCTGGGGGTGTGGGGCTTCTAGTAGCAGAAGTGACTGACTCAGCTCAGGAGAAGGTCCTCTCCATGAAGATCCCAGTGTATTTAGTAAGTTTCATAAGAATAATTATTGACTGACAAGATCTGTGAGGTCAAATAGGAGATAATCAACACAGGGAAGACAGATGGAGCAATCCAGGATGATTTCCAGAACCTGAGCCTGGGGGACAGGGAGGATGGTGCCCCTCTTTGTAGTAATGGGAGGGGGGAGGGTTTAGGGGAAAGAAAATGACATTGCTTTTGGCAGGATGAGGTTAAGCTGTCTTATGCACATCTAGTTCCAGATGTTTCAAAGGCAGTTGGAGATGGGAGACTGGAGGTCAGCAAAGAGGTTGGTAAAGGAAATGGGGATAGAGAACCACCAGAAATGAAATGACAATTAAATCCATGGGAGTTAACGAGAATACCAAGTGAAATTGTCTAGAGGGAGCAGAGGAGAGGGTCCACAGTGACACTGTGGGACCACTTCCCTTTGCATCTGCAGATCTCTCTGGCTTCAACTCCACGAAACAAGACCACCTTCCAAAGTTATGACCCACGCTTCTCCTCCTTACCATGCTTCTAACTCAAGTCTGGACACCACGTCCCTCAGCCTCTTCACCTCTGATTGATCTGGAGGCTTAAGGACCAAACTCCTGCCATGTGAATTTAATGGAAGGGAAAGAAATGACAGGCAGGGAGAAGGGGAAGATTTTGAAAATCATTGGAAGGTAAGGAGACACCTTAAAGATGAGAGGTTTATCAGACCTTCTATTAGTATAACAGACATAGGGCACACTCAGGTTTGCCCTTCCTAGGGTCTAATCCAGATATTCCCTGCCTGGTTTTCAATGATATGAAATTTTGTGGGTCTGTTTCTGGTCATATATGACTGAGGGTTTGTACTATCTGGTTGATGAGGAAATTTAATTGCCTGCTTATTTGAAAGGACCAATGATCCAGGGGCCCTAATGTGGAATTGGATACAAATAGAAAGATTCAGTGTGAGGAAGGGAGGGAGTCTTTTAGCTGCCTCTGGAGAGCCCGAAAGGAAAGTTGGCCGCCCTCTCTGTATCCCCCTTGACCATGGGAGATGGGAATAGATAGCTGCTTCTTTCTCTTTGTGTTTACTATGTTCTCATCTCAGAATAACCCAAGATAGAACAATATGGACTATTGAGAGGTCTAGAGGTCTGTGGTTTTGGTGCCCTTGGAAATACCTTCTTGCCTCTGGTTGAGGGCAAAGGAATCAAGTGTCTACTTTGGGAGCACAGAGACATACTGAGGACAAAGTGCTGCAGGCATCCTGACCACTCCTGGTGGACTAAGGTGATCACTATGGGCTCCAGAAAGGCCAAGATGGTAGACACCCAGCAGAGTGATCCAATGGAGAGGAGGTGTGTGGGGGCCCACACAGGGAGGAAGGACGTCTGCTTCCAAACCTTGTAAACTACCACTTTGCCATTTATGTTCTCTCTTTAGGTGCCTCAGTATTGCTGGAATCAGGTTTGTGTCCCATCTTTCATGATGTAGACTCTGTGTGTGTCTGTGGGAGAGGCTGCTCCAGGCTTTGACTCAGAAAGTTTTATAGTAACTGTTCTTATTATATCATAGAAATGAATGCTTTTAATGAACTGAGGATATTTGTTGATAGGGAGCTCACAGATACTGGAATGTGAGGAGTACAATCCCTCACCACTGCTTCTAGTAATTAATATTCTCCACCCTGGGGGCATAGTCTGGAGCTGTGAATGAACTTGGATGGACAAGACCTAAGAAGGTTCTTGTACTGATGTGTGTTTGTTTGTGTACGTGTCCAAAAAATACTCAGTAAATAAACGAGTCCCCAAATAGATCCAACATGGCAGCCTTGACCCACTTGTTTCTCAACTGAATATTTTTCCATTCTTTATCTTTCATATATTTATTTGTTATTTCTTTCTCTCACTTCTCAATAGCCCATCCTAAACTGATACTTTTCACACACACACGAAAAAAATACAGTTAAACCAAAAAGTCAATACATTGTTCATGTCTAACAGCATATTCCTCACATCCCACCTAGAGTCTAACACAAATTTCTGAGGGAAGGAGGCCTGACTGACGGTCAGCCCTTCCATACCATAACCAGGCATTGCTTTGGATTGATTTCTGATGTCGAGTCAATGGTGGTTTCCTGAGTGTGATCATTCTGTACATTTTCCTCTTAGATGGGATTACTTTACTGCACCTCAGTTCATTCAAATCCTCCCAGCTGTTTTTCTGATTTCTTTTTTTCTGTCATTTTTTTCTTCTGCAATGATTTTCTTCTACAATTTTGTAGCAAAATATGTGCAGTCATTCTCCCAGGAATCTTTGCTTCCAGTTGTTTGATACTCCTCCATATGCTACTCAAAAGTTGTATCTTTTAAATTTTATTTTTATTTTTTGCTCAAACTCTAAAAAAAGCATTTCTGCACTCATGGCAAAACATTAAATATGGACTATCCATAAAATTAGGCACGTCTACTTCACACTCTGTTTGCCTTATCTGAAAGGTAAATAATATGTTCTTCATGGTTTTTTTTAAAAAAATCTGCTTCTTTTTGTTTCTTTCTGAACTTTCTTCTGTTTTCTTCCATACATTTAAAAATGACTCAACTGATCTATTTTTACATCGATGTTTCTGTTCCCTTTCTCACTGTGGCCCCAATTAACTGAGAAAATGAAATGTCAAGAGTAAAAATGCAAGAGTAGCATATAACCAGAGTCAAATTAAATGAATCTGTGTACTAGAGGCCCAACAGTGTTTGTCTCTTCATCTTGAGTCGATCTACTGCATTTCCTGTTGGCCATGAATATGTGGGCACATTCCATGAACTGGTTGGTTGGTTGTTGTCCCTCATCTTTGAAGAGGACCAAAATGACATCACCATGACAAAGTGAAATTTCAGTGTGTCCAACTGTGGCTGATCAGACCAATACAAGCCCAGAATGCTCTTTCGCAGGTGGAACACAGATAGTCCATGTGAATATTTGGGATGGATATCACAAATTTTAGCATTCTGCATTTACTTTGGCCTGCCTCAATTCTGCTTTGCTCAAAGAGCACAGCATCCATTCTGATGTGGGCATGCCATGCTGAGTGGTCCTAGGCCAGTGTCTCCAGTGTTGCATAGTCAAATGCAATGTTCTTGAGAGTGTCCTTGTATAGTTTCTTCTGGCCACCATGTGATCGCTTGCCACATGTGAGTTCTCCATAAAATAGTCTTCTTTGCTAGCCTACGTTTTGCATTCAAACAATGTGGCCAGCCCGTCGGAGTTGCGCTCTCTGAAGCATAGTTTGAATACTTGGCAGTTCAGCTCGAGCAAGGACTTCAGTGTCTGGTATCTTATCCTGCCAGGTGATCCTCAGACTCTTCCTAAGACAGTTCAAATAGAAACAATTCAGTTTCTTGACATGGTGCTGGTAGACTCTCCATGTTTCAGAAGCATATAGTACTGAATGGGGTATAGGGTGTGTTCAGGAAGGACCAGTAGCTTTGGTGTAATGGCTACTGAGCCTTTTTTGAGTCTCTTTCCACCTTTGGTGTCCATGTGTTTCACTCAACTCTCACCTGTGCCTCCAAGAACCTACAACATGCACAATGGCCACGTCCCAGCAAAGTGTTTCAGCAGATGAACTAAACCAGTTTGAGAGTAATCAGGGGTTGTCAAATCCATGGGTGAGTTGGGGAGGTGTCTACCCCAAGCATGTGAAGACTTCCTCTGGTGGAATGTGCAGATGAGAACATTCCATGAACCAATGGTGAATGTAATCATCTTTATAAAAATTTTTGTACAACTTTCTTCAGTTTTGACCACTGGTGGGTTCCACACCTGCCATGTTAAACAGGCCAGGGTAGAGTGAAGCAGAAAATTTATAATGCACCATTTGGTGCAAACGTTTCCTTGCAGAGGAAGATGAGCAATGGGGTCCTCCCAAAAGGATGCTCAGACACCCAGAAGGGCTGCTGAATCACATTGCTGTGTCAGTCCAGGGAGAAGACAATCCTATGAACTGGGCAGCCTATGTTCAGGGGTGTGAGGACAGCCCCAATGCACCTGCACCTGTTGCTTCATCACCTGCTTTTCACTTTCCCAAAAACTGGAATGAAGGGAGGCAAAGAAGTTTTAAGGAGTGGGTCTCATTTTTCCTTCCACAATCATCAGAATCCAGTGGCAAAGGACTTCTAGCGACCAGAAGTTGTGAGGTACTCTTGTCACACATGCTCTCTTGAGGCCACTTTTCCTCAGACAGAGTGTATCACTGAGTTTTGGGGGATATTTTGTACCCATTGTTCTTATAATATCACTTGTGAGGCCATTTGAATAGAATCATTCTCTACTTTGATCTATTTCTTTTAGGAAGCACTTAGAACTGGGGAAAGTTGAAATTCTTTGCACAGGGCCATTGCTTTCTTCACTACCTCTGAAGTGCAAAGGGAATAAAGAGGGGGTTTCCTACATAACAGGTCAGGTGAAAGAATCTTTGCTATATTGCTGTGAACTCTGCTGTGATTGGACAAGTGACACTTCTAGGACAGTGGAGAACTGGCTGCCTTAACCTGTCTGGACAGGGATGGCCAGTTTGATGAAATAGGCAATTTTCTGGCTTAAAGAGAACTTCTATTTATAGTAAGAGTAATGTCTAGAAGTGCCACTCTGAGTGGCTGGTTGTGCAGATGAAAACGTATTGCATGGGGTCTCAAGAGCAAGGGGAAAACAGAAATTCTCTGAAAAATATTACTTTCAGTCCTTTGAGATAGTGTCTGTGTCAGAGTCATTTTAACTCCTCACTTTTTACTATTAGGAAACACCTTGTTTTCCAGAGTTAAGGATCAGAAAGCAAGGTTTCTTCTAAGCTTTCTTTGCAACAATGCTTTGCACTCATTCTCTGGATGAATTAATTCTTCTTCAACATTTTTTGGGTCTCCTTTAGCAAGTTGTTGACTCTCTTTTCATGATTTTCTTGTATTGCTCTCATTTCTCTTGCTAGTGTTTCCTCCACCTCTCTTACTTGATTTTGCAAAGCCTTTTTGAGCTCTTCCATGACCTGAGGCCACTGTATATTTTTTTGGAGGTTTTGGATGTAGAAGCCTTGTGTTTTATGTCTTCCTCTGATGGTATCCTTTGTTCTTCCTCATCTGAGAGGATGGAAGAAAATACCTTTTCACCGAGAAAATGAGCTTCTGTAGTCTCATTTTTTCCCCTTTTCTGGGGATTTTCCCAACCACTTATTTGACTTTTGAGACCTTTGTCAAGTGGAGGATATACTCAAGGGACCTGTAACTTCTCAGTTCCTCCAAGATAGTACAGTCAAGGAAGAGTAATTCTCTCATCTTCTGGCCTGTGTTCTAGCGTGTGCACAACCAGAAGCACTCTTTTGTGTCCTGAAACTGTGAGTAGGGTTTCCTCTCCGCAGCCACTACCAGCTCCACCATTCCAGCACACCTCCTCACCCCAGGACCACCACTCAGATTTGAGATCCAGATTGGTCACTCCATTTACGTCCAGGTCTCCAAAACTGGATGCTGCTGGCCCAGTGATTACTGCAACCATGGGTCTGGGGCTGGGGCCAGATAGCACACCTCTCTCACCAAGGTAGAAGAGCTTTCTCACTGACCTTTGAAGCTGTCTTTGGTAAAAGTTGATACATATACAAAGGTCAAGTGTGAGTAAGGGAAGACATCTTTGACATACCTCTGCAGAGGCAAAGTAGGGAAAACTGGCTGCCCTATCTACTTCCCTCTTGACTATGGGAGATAGGCATAGATGGCTGCCTCTTTCTCTCTGTATTTATCCTAATTTCATTTTGGGGAAGGAATAAGCCAAGATGGCAGAATATTGAGAGGACTAGAGGTCTATGGTTTTGGTGCACTTAGAAATGCCTCCTGCCATCTGACAGAGAGATTGTATACTTTCTAACCAGAGACACATATTGAGGACACAGAGCTGTAGGCATCCTGACCTCTTCTGGTGGAGGGAGGTGATCAGTACGGGCTCCAGAAAGGCCAAGATGGCAGATACCCAGAAGAGAGGTCAGTGAAGAGGAGTTTATCAGGGCCCATAAAAGAACGAGACTTCCATTGCCAGATGTTGTGAATTGCCACTTTGTCATCTATGTTCTCTGTCCAGGTGCCTCAGTGCTGCTGTGTTAAGTTTTGTGCCCACCTTTCATACTGCGGACTATTTGTGTATCTGTTGGAGAGGGCGCTCCAAGCTTTGTCTGGGAATGTTTTGTAGTAACTGTTCTTTAATTATTGGTATTTTAGCACTTGATTGAATATCTTTAATGAATTGAGGATATCTGTTGACAGGGAGCTTACAGACACTGGAGAGTTAGGAGTAATGTCCCTCAGCATTTCTCCTAGTAATTCATATTCACCCTCCTGGGGCCCTAGCTTGGAGCTGCATATCCTAAGTAGGAACATGACCCAGAAAGAGATGTTGTGTTGATGTGTGTGTTTATGTATGTGTGTGTGTATTTGCGTATGTCCAAATTGTATGCAACAAATAAATAAATGCACAAAAAAAATCCATTATCACAGTCTTCATCTAGTTGTTTCTAACCTTAAAATTTTTTTGTTGTTAATTTCTCATATATTTATTTGTTAATTTTATTTGCTCTCATTGCACAATGACCTTCCCCAAACTGATACTTTTCCCACACCAATGTGTGTATGAGGGAATGATAGAAGGGAGGGCATATGGGAGGAGGGAGTAACTAGGGACAAGGTCAGAAGAGAGAGTAGAATAAATGGGGGGCAGGATAAGATGGAGGGAAATATACTTAGTGTTTCACAGCATGACTTTTCTGAAAGTGTTTTGCATAACTATACATGTATGTAACCTGCATTGAATTTTTTGCCTTCTCAATAGGGATGGGTGGGGAAGGAGGAAGTGAAAGAAGTAGGAAGTGAGAGTTTTAAAAACGAATGTTAAAAATTGTGTTTACATGCAACTGGGAAATAAGAAATACAGATAATGGGGTATAGAAATCTATCTCACCCAACAAGAAAGTAGAAGAGAGGTTGATAAGGCAAGGGATAGATGTGATAGAAGGGACAGCAGATTGGGGGAAGGAATAATCAGAACACAAGGTGTCTTGGGGTTCAGGGGAGGGGTGAGACAGGGATAAAATTTGAAACTCAAAATCTTGTGGAAATGAATGTTGAAAACTAAAAATAAATAAAATTAAAATAAGAGCAGCTTATAAAGCCTTAGGTGTAGATGTGCTGGAAGTTGTGTTCATAGCCCTGCACACAAGAAGCCCAGGCCATACGGTGGTCTTCTCTCTGGACTGAAACTGGGGTGGAATTTGGCAGCCCTCTGAGTGTCTGAGTGTCTGAGCATCCTTTTTAAAGGATGGCATTGCTCATGATGTGTGCATCACCCAGCTGTGTCCTCCTTCTTATGAGAGGTGGAGTGTTGAGAGCCAGGGTGGAGTGCAGCTGACAAGATCAGGATAGACCTTTGGGGAAACTGTTCTTTGAGACTGTGCTCATTATCCCAGGAATGGCTCTCCATGCCCCCCAGATATTGCTGTCTGCCTGAGACAAACAAGAGGACTACAGAAACCAAGGGATATGTAAAATAGATGCCCTCTAAGGTCACAGTCTTTAAGGTATGACTGATTAAATCACTAGGACAGGTGACAAGCAGAATGTCACCTAGGCTTGCAGTTTCTCTCTATAAATACCCAGACCCTCAGATCAATGAAGGAAGTTGGTTATTCTTCACCCCCCTCCCCTGTCTTTCTTCTTCACCACATTACCACCAGGCCCTGTAGGGACGTAGGTGGATCACTACAGTGGAGATCCCTCCCTATGGTCAAAACACAGTATCTATAAAAATTTTGTGAAGATGAACGCACTCACCGTCAGTATATGGAAAGCACACACACACTTATGGACTACATGAAATGCAGTAGATGCACTTAAAATAAGGAGACATAAATCTCTGGACGTGACTGGTATGTGAATACATTTTATATGCCTCTGCTCATTTGCTACGTTGGCATTTTCAGTTTTTCTTCTGACTTTTTCATTGTCAGTTAATTGGTGTCATAGGACAGAAGTATTGATCTACAATTAGATCCACTGAGACATTTTTAGAATGGAAGATAATAGAAGAAAAATTCCTAGGAAAACCCAGAGGAGCAGACTTCAAAAGAATCATGAAGAATTCATTATACATCACATATTTATTATATAAATAAATTTTAAATCTTGTTTGTCAATAATTGTTCTTTTGCAGCTTACACATTAGACTGAGATATTCATAAACACAGGACGTTCCACTGTGCTGGAGTCAGTCACTTATGCTCATAGGAACCCATGCCTCCAACTGCTTTGCATAAAGAGATCCCCAAGGGGAGGGCCTGCAGACACAGGAACATAAACGGGCTGGCAGCAGAGCAGCCACAGAGGAAGAGACACTGCACAGTAGAGTTCCTGTCCCATCTTCTCTGTGGGCTCCTCATGCTTTTGGTTCCAGGTGAGAACATGGGACAACACAATAGCAGATGTGCATTTTTTCATAAAATGGGAGAATTCAGGGAGCTTAGAACTTCTGCAGCCATGAGCCAGTGCAGACCAAGGGGCAATGTGGATTCCTAGGAAGTCAGCCGGGTTTGCAGAGCCAGGCTACCTGTGGGCTAAATATCAAAATAGAGGGTGACTGTTCTGTTTATTTCATGTTGGTTCATCATTAATTCCTGCTTTTACATTTCAGGGGGGAAATTGTGCTGATCCAATCACCAGCCTCAGTGTCTGTGACCCCAGGAGAGAGAGTCACCATCATCTTCAAGGCCAGTCAGAGTGTCAAACATAGTGATGGAAACACTTATCTGGCCTGGGTCCAACAGAAACCTGGACAATCTCCTCAGGGACTCATTTACAAGGTTTCCAACCTGGAATCAGGAGTCCCTGCCAGGTTCAGTGGCAGTGGTGCTGAGAAGGATTTCACCCTCACAATCAGCAGTGTGGAGCCTCAGGATGTGGCAGTTTACTACTGCTTTCAAACAACTTGTTATCCTTCCACAATGCAACATCCCCGTTATCCTTCCACAGTGCAACATAAACCTCTTCAGACTGAGGCTGCCTAATCAAGGGGGCTCAGCTTTCTCCTCTCCTTCCTGTCCCTCAGCAGCTGCGGGGCTGCCTGCTCACGGGGAGGGTCTCTGAAGTTGACAAGGAACTCAGGGCTCAGGGGAAAGGCCATGGTCTGGCAGCTCTGGGCCCTGAGTCCTCTTTCTCCTCTTCAGCCTTGTGCAGTACAGTCAAGGAAGCAACCAACCCCTCTCAGATGGGGTCACCCAACAATGCCCTGGGCCTGAGGCACCCCCCAGTTCATATTTCATCTGACTCCCCACTGAGAAAGAGGCACAGCAGAAACTGGAATCTCTAGTCAGACATCCTTCCTGTCCTTTATTCCTAGCTCAATGTTCCTTAGTAAGCAGTGAAATGTGGACACTAGAGTTCAACAAGACCACGTATTAGCCAAAGCATTCCATCAATGGGCAACCTTGAATTTCACATCCTGTACCCATTTTATCTCACCCTGTTTTTCAACCAGATATTTATCTAATTTCTTTTATGTATTCCTGTTAGCGCACCCTGATGAGATTTCTCTAGACTGTCCTCTGCATGAATTCTTTTAAGGATGACTTCAAATTCCAGAAAGAAGCAGAATGAAAGATTGGGGCCAGGAAGCTTCTCATTCTGCTCTCCTCATAGATATGGTGCCTGGTTACAGTTAGAGGTATCTGCCCTTTCTCAATTATGTTAGTCTAAAATATCTTTGTAAAGTTGAAGCTGAGCTCCTCATTGTTATCCCTTACTGAGAAAGGAGTGTCCCAAGGCATAGTGGGAGAGGGAGAGAGAGAGATAGAGAGAGATAGAGAGAGATAGAGATAGAGAGAGAGAGAGAGAGAGAGAGAGAGAGAGAGAGAGATGTGGGGGGGAGAGGAGAGAGATGTGGGGGGGAGAGGAGAGATACAAGTCTTCAGTCCCTTTCAGTAAAACACGAGTTACACAAAGACCATACAGAGTAAATATCAAATGTAACCTTTTATCCAAGCTGAGAGTAAATAGTGATAATCATTTAATATCACTTTTGGACTTTCAGAAGAGCCAGAGCCTGAGCTAATCAAGCAGAAGTAGAGCCTGGACCTGACAGCTTCTTTGTTCTCTGGGTAAACTCAGAGATTACCTCTTCCTATGTCACCAAGGCCAGGTGGGGCTGACGTAAGAGCATTTTTCCCCGGTTCAAGGATGAGACCCTTAACCTGAGACACTATCTTGAATAATGGGACTTTTTCTTATCTTAATATTTTGTGGACACATACTATGTTTTGTCACAATAATGGTTAAGAAAACACAGATATCCTGGGTTGTAATTTCAATTGACAGTTTGTCAACTCTCTTATCTTATTGTATTTACAACGTATTCAATTAAGAAAATTCCTTTCTTATAATATACAATATATAATAATATATAACATATATGGAGATCATAAATGTGAGTGACATAGAGAGTCTGAGTTGGGATTGTTCTGAAGGATATTTAAGCCTGGTCATTCTTGTATCAGACAGTCAGAACTTCAGAGAGACACTTATGGTGCCCTTGACAAGGGATGGCACTGATGAAATGGGACAAAGGCAGAACAGCACCTCCCCCCATCAATGCTAAAGATTTAGGTGGCTCATGATTCATTTTTGCTGGAGTCTTATCCTGGCTGGGTCAGGGAAGCTCCCTGTTCCCAGCTGCTGGAGGACTCCCACAAGTTTGGTTGAAGTCTCCAATTTCCATTTAAAGCCAGCTCAGGGAGCAGGGACCAAGCCTGAGGTCAAATGCTCTGTATAGATCCCCTGGAAGAATGGATTGAGCTCAGGAAATGTAGCCTAATATTGCCAGTGCTAGTGCCAGTTAAGGAAAGACAGCCCCAAAATATATCAGCTATAACAGGGCTCTTTTGGATCAAAGTTACTTTATCTCAAAGTCAAATGAAGTTTAAGGACAACACAACATTGAGCATAACCAAAGCATGGTGGGGGTTTCTAACAAGCTTCTAATTCTCCCTGTCCTTGTCATAAACTGTGAGCTCTGTTTGTATTTGTTCTACAATTTTGTCTGACAGTGAGTGTTTCTGTGTCTGTATCACGTGTGCTGTGAAGGAGTCTGTTACCTTGGAAGATTTAAAATGCAAGCAGGTAGAGATTTCTAAGGGCTGCAGACAGCAAAGCAAAGAAACAAATCTGTAACTTGTCCTGGTCTGGCCAACAACAGTGAAAAAGTGAACTGTAGTAAAAAGTAAGATACAGCTAAAAGTCACCTTAGCAGATTTGGAGGGGTTTTTTTATGAATCATTAAGAAGTTTTGATCATTTGGGGATTTCTAGAGAAAACTGCTGATCCTGGGGGTAATACCAGGAACTCCCCAGGGCTAACACACCTCCTACCATTCCTGACTGCTGAGCATTCTTCAGTGCCTCCCCTGATCAGATTAAGAGAAGAGAATGCAGGAGAAATGTAGGAAAAACTTAAATCACCCTTCCCCACTTGGTAAAAGTAGGGTAGGGGTACATTCATAGACTGGCAGTGGTCCTAACTGTGCTGTGACTCTGGGCACCTTCTAGCCCATCCTTCTCCCCAAAACTTGGAAATATCACCCAGGTCCTGTACCTTCGGCCCACCCTGTCCCATAAGCTGCAAATCGCCCAAAGCTCAGTAAATTTTGCAGCTACAGGGGAAGGGAGGGGTGGATGGACTGGACCTGTGGAGAGCATTCCCTAAACCCTGACCCCAAGAACTATCACCATTGGTTATCCAACCTCGGATCTTGGCAACCTTCACACTTCTCTGTTTCAGTTTCAAAAATGTATTTCATCTCTGTTTGACCCATTTCCTGCTTTGTAAAGGAAAAAATAATTAAAAAAATAATTGTTGTTATGGAATCAAAATGACATAATGATCATAAAACACTTAACTTAGTGATTGGCATATGTTATACCAGGTAACTGGTCCTTGCTTTGTCTTTGGAAGCCTTACTTTAGCTCATATTGGGAATCCCTTATCCCTCCCCATTTAATCTCTGGTACCTAACCTAGAACTAATCAGAGTCTGCTCTTGCAAGTCTTATGTTAACAAATATCTATAAGCATGTGGAAGTCAAAGTAGAGGAGCTCACAATCCCAACAGAAGTTTGCATATTGATTAAATTGTCACAAAGGGAAGAGATGAAAAACAATCTCCTCCTGAAGGGAGGGGAATGGCAGGAGGAGGACATCAGGAGATATGGGGAAATGCCTAATTCCCTCCCAAAGGGGAGGAGAATTCACAAAGAAGTAGGCTGGCAAAAGCCCCAATCTTTTCCCTTGGGCACTGCTAGACTTTGAACAGAGGAGGGCCTATTTATCTACAAGGGTCCCTACAAGGTTTTATCTACAAGACTGTTTCTCAGGCTGGTGCAGAACTGGCACTGTCCTGACTCCCAAGGACAGACAGGGAGTCCAGCTTGGAGGACAAAGGACCCCTGATGTCAGCTGGGGTGGGGGCCCTTTGTCCTCGACACATTCAGAACCTTCTGCACACACCAATGCCAGTGCTTCTGGAAAATAGGGCAACTATTTTCCCTGGCTGATAGCAGCTTCAGAAATATTTGTGAACTACTTACTGACTGACCACGTTTCCCTTCCCCAATCATCAAACCTCTAGTTGTGTAGCCCATTCTTTTTTCCTATTAATGTGCAGGACTGAAGGGAAATTCCTAGTCACACCTATGTCATTAAATTTGGCCTTTTACAACATCCTTTGGTTAACTTTTTAGATACTATCCCTGTCCTCCCGCGTGTAAGATAATTAAAAAAATATTTGTTGCATTTTTGATCCATGAGTGAAAATGAGAATAAAAGTCGAAATTACCTTGAATTCTTGTGAGGTTGAGGTCTATACCTCCACAACCCAGTTTCCTTTCCCTTTGGCTGCCCGGAAACCTTCAGGCCAGTGTTGACTCACTTGTGCTTTCATCACCCAGACTCTTCTGCATCTTAATCAAATTTCCCTCTTGCCCCACCTCAGAGTTTCCCAGTACCATTACTTTAGGAGAGCTGATTCCTTCAAGAAAGAGGAGGGGGGAAAGACAATTGGTTCCTCTAAACCATCCAAAGGAATAAAAGAATGGCAGCCCTTCCACTTTAGGGACTCCATGATAAACCCCCAAAAGAATCAGTAATCAGTGAGACATTAGGTCATGGGTTGGAGTAAAGTGCAGGATGTCAGTAGCTACCATATCTTTGCTGCCTTCAGGCACAGACCTCTTTTTGCTAGACAATATTGACACATATATAAGCACTCTAGCCTTTTAGAATTGTAAAACTAACTAAATTAAAAAAAAAAAAAACCAAAGGACAGGTGTGAATAGGAGGAATTCCCCATGACTCAAGTGTCCCAGGAGGAAGGACATCTTCAGGGTCTCAAGGTCTCAGGGACTTCTCCTGCGTTGAATCAGTCACATCTACTCCTATGACTCCACACCTCCATCTGCTGTGCACAAAGAGATCCCCAAGGGGAGGGCTTGTAGACAAAGGGACATAAAATGGGACTGGTGGCAGATCAGCCACAGAGGAGGAGACACTGTATAGCGGAGTCCCTGTCCCAGTTTCTCTGTAGGCTCCCTCATGCTTTTTGGTCCCAGGTCACAACATGGGATAACAAAACACACAGACATGTAATTTTTCATAGGATTAGAGAATGCAAAGGAGCTTAGAATCTCTGGGGCTATGAGCCAGCACAGTCCAAGGGGGAATGTGGATTTCTAGGAGGTCAGTGGGGTTTGCAGAGCTAGGCTTCATGTGGGCTAAATATGAAAATAGAAGGAGATTCTGTTCTGGTCATTTCATGTTGATAGATCATTTATTCCTGCTTTCAGGTTCCAGGGGGGAAATTGTGCTGACCCAGACTCCAGCATCAGTGTCCGTGACACCAGGAGAGAGAGTCACCATCAGCTGCAAGGCCAGTTAGAGTCTCAAACACAGCAATGCAAAGTCTTATCTTCACAGGCTGCAACACAGCCACCTGGACAATCTCGTCAGGGACTCATTTACCTGGCTTCCAATCTGCACTCAGGAGTCCCTTCCTGGTTCAGTGGCAGTGGTGCTGAAAAGAATATCACCCTCACAATCAGCAGCTTGGAGCCTGAGGACATGGAGAATTATTACTGTTTAGAAACATTTTCTTCTCCTCCCACGGTGTTACATGCCCAAACAAAAACCTCCCCAGGCCTAGACTGACTGGTCAGGGGGCCTCAGCTATCTCCTCTCTTTCTTCTCCTCTTTCAGATGCTGGGCTGCCTGCTCAGGGGCAGGTTCTCTTGGGCTGACATGAGAAAAGGGACTCAGGGCTCTTGGGAAAGGCCATGGTCTGGCTCAAATGAGCCCTGAGGGCTCTTGATTATCTGTAGTCATGAGTAGCATAATGAAAGAAAGAACCAATCCCTCTCAGACTGGGTCATCCTATAGTAGCCTGAGCTTGAGATTCTCTCACGTTCATATTTTATCTAATTCCTTACAAAGTGAGGAATAGAAAACCAGTTCTAGGCATGCTTTCTGTTCTTTCTTCATAGTTCACTATGCCATAGATAAGAATGAATGATGGATGAAAGAGCTCAAGAAGACCAGGCAACTGCCTAAGGAATTGCATTTTAGCCTTCCTTTGTATGCTCTGGGCATGAAATCTTCCCTGGGAAGAGCTTTATGAATGTTTGTGAACCAGTCACTGCCTAAATTCATTTCCTTTTCTCAATCCTGTACTTGTGTAGACCATTTTTCTTCCCTTTGGAGTGCAATACTTTAGGAAAAGTCCTAATAAGACCCATGTCATGAAATCTGACCCATTACAACTGGCTTTGGGCAACTTTTTGGATTCTATCCCTGTCCCTCTGCAAGTAAGAAAATCCTATCCCAACATTTCCCTGCATTTTTGACCCAAAAGCAAAGAATGAATGAGAACCTCTTCTGGGACTCAAGGTGGAGGAATAGGCAGCAAATCGCTGTCACTCTTTCATATTTGCCCATGAACAACCACAAAATAGTGCTCCAAAACAAGTCCTGGAGCAGCAGATTCTGAAGAAATACAGGGGTGGGGCAGGCTTTTAATTCAAGAAATTTGGAAGACGGAAGGAAAGCCCATCTCACTATGATAAAAGGGTAGTGCATTCCAGAACAGAAAGTGTCTCAGCAAGCCCCACCTCAGCAAACCAGTGGAAGATCTTGTGCCCCAGTATGGGACAGCAGGCAAACATCAACACCAAGACCTCATGACTTAGCTTACTCGGGGAACTTGTAGATTCCAGCTCAGAAAACTCTCACATGCTCCAGTGCAACCCAGGGAGGCAGACATCCTCCAATGATCAGAATGAAGGAAAACCCCACTTAGACTCAGCACACACCAGCTCAGCATCAGGTAAACTGCCAGACTCTACAGTCTCCAGATGGTAATACCTCAGGTCCAAGCACACATATCCAGGGACTAGGACCCCAAGCCCTAGAACAAGAAATTTGGGACCGTGACCCTGTGCTCTAGCCAATTAACTCAACTTCAAAAACTAGGAAATAGGCAAACAAGGATGAGCAAGAATCAAAAACAAATAAAAATAAGTGCCATTTCTCAATTGATAAATGATCAAAAGATATGACCAGTTTTTAGATGAAGTAATCAAAACTATCTAAAGGCATATGAAAAAAATACTCTAACTCAAGAGTGAGAGGAACAAAGGCAAATTAAAAAATTTCAAGGTACTACCTCATGCCTATTAGACGGGATAACAGAACAGAAAAGGCAAATGACAAATGTTGGACAGGATATGGGAAAAATGAGACTTTAATGTACTGTTGGCAGAGGTGAGAACTGATTCAACCATTCTATAAAGCAATTTGGAACTATTCCCAAAGGTCTATAAAACCATGCATACTCTTTGATTTAGCAGTACCATTACTAGGTCTGTATCCCAAAAGAGATAAAAAAAAACAAAAACAAAAATGAAAAGGATCTCTATGTACAAATATATTTATAGCAGTTCTTTGCTGGGGACAAAGAATTGGAAACTAAGGGGATGTCTATCATTTAGAGAATTGCTGAACAAGTTGTGGCATGTTTTTTTTTTTAATTTATTTATTTAAGTTTTCAACATTCACTTCCACAAAATTTTGATTTCCAAATTTTCTCCCCATCCCTCCCCTCCCCCACCCCAAAACTTCAAGCATTCTAATTACCCCTATCATCAATCTGCCCTCCCTTCTAACATCCCTTCCTTCCCTTATCCCCATCTTTACTTTTGGCCTCTATGGCAAGATAAATTTCTATGCCCATTACATGTGTTCCTTATTTCCTAGTGGCAAGAACAATACTCAACAGTTGTCCCTAAAACTTAGAGTTCCAACTTCTCTTCCTTCCGCTCTCCCCACCCATCTCCACTGGGAAGACAAGCAATTCAATATAGGCCATATACGTGCAGTTTTGCAAATGACTTCCATAATAATCATCTTGTGTAAGATTAACTATATTTCCCTCCATCCTATTATGCCTCCCATTTCTTCTATTCTCTCTTTTCACCTTGTCCCTCCCCAAGAGTGTTGACTTCTGATTGCTCCCTCCTCAATTGCCTTCCCTTGCATCACACCCCGACCCTGTTTATCTCCTTCTCCACCACTTTCCTGTATTGTTAGATAGGTTTTCATACCAAAATGAGTGTGTATTTTATTCCTTCCTTTAGTGGAATGTGATGAGAGTAAACTTCATGTTTTCCCCTCACCTCCCCTCTTTTTCCCTCCACTAAGTCTTTTGCTTGCCTCTTTTATGAGAGATAATTTGCCCCATTCCATTTCTCTCTTTCTCCTCCCAACATATTCCTCTCGTGCTCCTTAGTTTCATTTTTTTTAGATATGATACCATCCTATTCAACTTACCCTGTGCTCTCTGTCTCTCTCTCTCTGTGTGTGTGTGTGTATGTGTGTGTGTGTGTGTGTGTGTGTGTGTGTGTGTGTGTGTGTGTGTGTAATCCCACCAACTACCCAGATACTGAAAAAAGTTTCAAGAGTTACAAATATTGTCTTTCCATGTAGGAATGTAAACAGTTCAACTTTTATAAGTCCCTTATGACTTCTCTTTGCTGTTTACCTTTTCATGCTTCTCTTCATTATTGTGTTTGAAAGTCAAATTTTCTTTTCAGCTCTGGTCTTTTCATCAAGAATGCTTGAAAGTCCTCTATTTCATTGAAAGACCAATTTTTCCTCTGAAGTATTATACTCAGTTTTGCTGGGTAGGTGATTCTTGGTTTTAGTCTGAGTTCCTTTGACTTCTGGAATATCCTATTCCATGCCCTTCGATCCCTTAATGTAGAAGCTGCTAGGTCTTGTGTTATCCTGATTGTATTTCCACAATACTTGAATTGTTTCTTTCTAGCTGCTTGCAATATTTTCTCCTTGACCTGGGAACTCTGGAATTTGGCCACAGCGTTCCTAGGAGTTTCTCTTTTTGGATTTCTTTCAGGCGGTGTTCTGTGAATTCCTTGAATACTTATTTTGCCCTCTGGTTCTAGACTCTCAGGGCAGTTTTCCTTGATAATTCCATGAAAGATGGTGTCTAGGCTCTTTTTTTGATCATGGCTTTCAGGTAGGCCCATAATTTTTAAATTGTCTCTCCTGGATCTATTTTCCAGGTCAGTTGTTTTATCAATGAGATATTTCACATTATCTTCCATTTTTTCATTCTTTTGGTTTTGTTTTGTAATTTCTTGGTTTCTCATAGAGTCATTGGCCTCCATCTGTTCCATTCTAATTTTTAAAGAACTATTTTCTTCAGTGAGCTTTTGAATCTCCTTTTCCAATTGGCTAATTCTTCTTTTTCAAGCATTCTTTTCCTCATTGACTTTTTCAACCTCTTTTGCCAATTGAGTGAGCCTATTTTTTCAGGTGTTATTTTCTTCAGCATTTTTCTGGGTCTCCTTTAGCAAGGTGTTGACGGGTTATTCATGATTTTTTTGCATCTCTCTTATTTCTCTTCCCAATTTTTCCTCCACCTCTCTTACTTGATTTTCAAAATCCTTTTTGAGGTCTTCTATTACCTGAGATCATTGAATATTTATTTTGAATGTTTGGGATAGAGAAGGCTTGACTTTTATGTCTTTCCCTGATGGTAAGCATTGTTCTTCCTCATCCTAAAGGATGGGAGAAGATATCTCTTCACCAAGAAAGTAACCTTCTATAGTCTTTTTTTTCACATTTTTGGACATTTTCCCAATGAGTTACTTGACTTTTGGATCCTTTGTCAAGAGTAGGGTATATTCTGGGGATCTGTAAGGTCTCAGTTCCTCCTACGTGTAATAATGAATTGTGTACACTGGTTTGGGTGTAAGGAGAAATTTCTGTGTTTAGAATCTTAGTAGAGTTTCCTCTTCACAACCACCTCACCTCCAGTTCCACCAAGCCAGGACTGGGGGCTGAGATTCAGATAAGCTGCAGAAGCAGGGTCACCATTCAGTGTGAGATAAAGATCAGCTGCTCAAATCCCCCAGGAGTATTAGGAGGGGGCAGGGCCTCTACACAGTGCTGAGGTAAGAGTCAACTGCTCAGTGCTCCCAGGGGTTTTACAATCCAACAATGGGTGGGGTTGCTGTGGAAGCTGCTGCTGCCTGCCTGATGCAGGCTCACCACCTGAGGCCAGAGTTATGGGAAGGCCCTTCTCCCTTCTGGGCCAGGTGAAAAAACATTGTCACTGACCTTTGGAGCCTGTAGGTTGAGGGATCTGTGAACTGCTGCTACTGTGCTTGGGGATTCCACCTCCAAGATGTCGCGAAGGCTGGGCTAGGCTCTGCTCCACATCCAGTGCAACTGACATTTCCCACCAGTCTTTCAGGTCACCCTGGGCTGGAAATCTCCTCCACTCTGTTGTTCTGTGGTTTCTGCTGCTCTAGAATTTGTTGAGAGTCTTTCTTTACAGGTATTTTATGGACTGTGGGGTAAGAGCTAGAATATGTAGGTCTGTTTACTCCACCATCTTGGCTCTGCCCCCGTGGCATGTTATTATGATGGAATACTATTGTATTGTAAGAAATGATGAGCAGGATGCTCTCAGAAAAATCTGGTAAGACTTGAATGGACTGCTGCAAAATAGAATGTACAGTATACAAAGTAAAGACAGTATAAGATGATCAGCTGGGAATAACTTAGCTATTCTCAATGATACATCAAAGATAACACTAAAAGACTTAATATGAAAAATACTATCCATCACCACAGAATGAATCGATGGTGTCTGAATACAGATTGAAGAACACTTCTTTAATTTGCTTTTTTTAGCTTTGTTTGTTCCCATGTTTTCTTTTACCACATGACCATTATGGATATGTTTTGCATCATTTTTACACATGTCTAACCTATACAAAATTGCACTCCTTTCAAATGGGGTGGAGGAAGGAGAAAGGGAGAAAATCTGGAACTCGAAGTTTTTAAAAGAAATGTTAAAAATTGTTTTTACTTATGACGGGGGGGGGGAAACAAAATGCTTATTAGAGAAGGGGCAAAAGAAGTAAAAATGAACACTGACCATTGAAAGCTCCTATGATGACAGGGAAGATCAAGAGATAAATTCAGAAGAAGACAATATTTTCAATATATCTACTCTGGAACCTCAAAGGCTCTAAAGCCCAAGAAGCCTTTTTGTAAGAGTTTAGGAAGGATTTTAAAGTAAAATTAAATAATATATATTATATAAAATATTTATAAATAATCATATATAATTATATAAATGATTATAAATAAAATATTTATATATATGAATTCAAAAATATAAATAAATTAAAATAAAAATATATAAATATAACAAAATAAAAGTAAAACAAAAAATAAAAAAGCAAAATGAGAGAGTTATAAGAAAAACTGGGAAATGGAACGAGTGGTGTTTGAGAGAGTAAACAGTTTGGGAAAAGGAAGGATAAAAATTGATTGAAGAAAACAATTCCTTTAAAGTCCAATGAGCAGAATGGGAGGGAATCCAATGAAGTAAACAACTCTTTAAAAAGTAAAATTGGCCAAATGGAAAATTTAGTACAGAAATTCACTGAAGAAAACTCCTTAAAATGTGTAATTGGCCAAAGACAAAGGGAGGCACAACAACTACTTGAAAAAAATAATGCCATTAAAATTAGGATTTGCAGCTGGAAGGTAATGAGTTGATAAGCCATCAAGAAAAAGAGAAACAAAATCAACAGAATGAAAAAAAAGGAAAAGAAAATGTAAAATAACTCATTGGGCAAATAATTGACATGAAGAAACGACTTAGAAGAAATAATTTTCAAATTATTGGATGAAAAACATGGACGTAAGAGTCATGATCAAGAAAAGTATAAACAAACAAAACCTGGACTAGATCTTTGAAGAATTTATCAAGAAGACTCCTTGATAGTCATCACAGAACCAGAAAGTAAACTAGTCATTGAAAGAAGCCACCAATCACCTCCAGAAAGAGATCCCCAAATGAAAACTGCTAGGAATATTCTAGCCAAATTCCAGGGTTTCCAGATCAAGGAACAAATACTACAAACAACCAGAAAGATACAACTGACTTATCAGGGTTATGCAGGATTTAGCAGCTTCCAAGTTAAGGGATCAGAGTTCTTGCAATATGATAATTCAAATGGCCAAGGAGCTTGGAATATAACCAAGAATTGAAAACAGTTTTCTAGGGGGAAAGATGGACATTCATTGAAATAAAGGACTTTCAGTCTTTCCTGACAGAAAAAAGAAACAGAACTGAGCTGAAAAATTTGATCATCAAATACAAGACTCAAGAAAAGCATAAAAAAATAAACAGGAAAGGGGAAAAAACATTAAACTCTTTACATCCCTTGATGAGAAGATGCTATTTGTAACTCTGAGAACTAACTATTATTATGGAATTTAGAAGGGGTATACATATACAGAGTGTTTGGGTATAAATTGACTTTGATGTGATGATAAAAAATCAATTATTTAAGGGGCTTAAAAAGCACTGTAGTAGATGAACAGGAAAGAGGGAGATAGAAAAGTGTGAATTGTGTCACATGAAGAGGTGCAAAGACCTATTGCAATAAAGAGAAAGAAGGAATGAAGCATTGTTTGACCTTTATTCTCATGAGATTTTGCTCAAAGAGAGAATAACCTAAACATTCAGTGGGTTACAGAAATCCATCTTACTCTATAGGGAAATAAAAGAGGAAATGATTAGAAAAGGGAGGCAGAGGGTAGATGGGAGGGCAGAGAGTAGGAAAAAAGTAGCAGGGAAAGAGAAAAGGAGGTGAGTTGATAGAAGGGAAGGCAGATTGCGGGGGAGGAAGGGCTGTTTCAGAAGCAAATCACCAGCGAGGAAGGAAAGATTGAAAGGAGAGAGAAAAGTTCAAATGGGGGAGAAAGGATAGAGAAAGATAGTAATTATAACTGCGAATGTGATTGTGAGGAACTCTCTTAAAGAGTGGAGGTGGATAGCAGATGGGATTACAAACGAAAATCCCATAATATGTTATTTAAATGAAATACAGTTAAAGCAGAGATATACATACAGAGTAAAGTTAGAAGCCTGGGGAAGAACATACTATGCTTCTACTGAGGTAAAAATAACAAAAACAAAAGAGGGATGGCAATCCTGATCTCAGAGAAAGCAAAGGCAAAAATAGATGTAATTCAAAAAGATAAGGAGGGAAACTCCATCTTGGTAGATGGTACCATAAAAAATGAAGTAACATCAATAGTAAACATATAGCCATCAAGTGGGATATCATCCACATTCTTTGAGGTGAATTTCAGTGAGTTACAGGAAGAACTTGTCAGCAAAACTATACTAACAGGGTGTCTCATCTTCCCACTCTCAGAACTAGATGATGGAACCAGAAAATAAACAAGAATGGTTTTAAAGGAGGTGAATAAAATTTTAGAAAAGTTAGATATGGTAGACCATAGGGTTGTGACCCTTCCTCTAGACAAGATAAGGAGTCAGCCCCAACACTGGCTAATAGGGCTTTATAGGCACAGCTGGGACCTGGTTGGCAGAAAGTATAATATCTCTCTGAAAAATGGAGAACACTGTCTCACTTTTGGAGCCATAAGGTGATTTGTGGCTTCCTGGGTTTAAATACATCTGAAATTACAAATTATTTTTCTGGAATGTCCATATATTTCTATTTTAATTTATTTATGATTCCTACGGTGATGGCGTATTGACAGTCTTCAGCCACCTTGTCTGTATCTCCAGGAGACAGTCAGGATGAAGTGCAAGGCCAGGAAGAGTATCACAGACAGTGATGGTGAAGACCTCTTATACTGGCACCAGAAGTAGTCTGGTCAAGGCCTGAGATGCTTCATCTACTGGGCCACGAAGCTGTATTCCAGAGTGCCTGCAGGTTCAGTGGCACTGGATCTGGGAAAGATTTCACTCTCATCATCAGCAGTGTGGAGGCTGAGGACAGGACACTGCAGTCTATTACTGCTCACCAGGGTCTTAAAAGTTCTACTCCAGTGATATATTTTGGAACAAAAATCTCTCAAGGCTCAGGCCTGGGGATCAGGAGCCTTGTGTACCCCAGCTAATTCCCCTTCATCTGAAGCTGCTGTAGGGGCTACACACATGTGGCTTGTTTGCTTTTCTTGGACATTCAGTGAATGTTACTAGACTGTCCAGTGCTCTCTGGTAAGAGTCAATTTGGAATTAGAAGAAATAAGTCTGGCACATAAGAGGTACTTAATTATCACTAGATTCACTTGACTGTCACACTACACAAACATTGGTCATTTTCAACGAGTTTAGTGCTTATTTTGTACATCTTGTGCCGCACTGTTCATTGCCTTGCCAAGTCTTTCTACTGTGACACTTTATTAATTTTAATTACATTCATTTAATTTTAATTATTAATTATATTTTAATTATTAATTTTAATTTTAATCACATTTCTCAATTTTAGGGCAAGGGAAATAGCCATGGCACAAAAAGGCCCGGGGGACTAACCCTGTTCTTTTATTGAAACTACAATTGCCCCAATTATTAAACTGAATTTTTAAACCTTTTGTAAAAAATCTGATGCATGAATTTTTACTAACATCTATTTCAAATAAGCACCAGGCTTAAAGATGAGGCTTTTATTAGAGAACTTTGAAAAAAGAAATAGATGCAAAGAGGCTGCCAAATGGCAATGAGAAGAGAGAGCTTCTCTTCATGTCCCAAAGACGTGAGTTCAAATCCAACCTCACACACCTACTAGCTGTGTAACTCTGATCAAGTCACTTGTTTTTTTTACCTCAATTCCCGTATGTTTAAGATCTGGATATAAATAGCACTTTCCTCCCATGGTTGTTGTGAGGATCAAATGAGGTAGTATTTGTAAAACATTTCGACAGCAGATATTTAATAATTTCGTGTGTACCTCATCATTCAACTGAGGTCTTTAACTTAAAATCCTTAGTCTAATTATAAACCATATAATTTATCATTTGAAGGGGAAAAATGAGACTGACCCCATCTTGGAACATTTTTAACAATTAGAGCCAATGTGATAAGGACACACTGGTGAAGCCTCAGCAGTCTGAGAATTTAAACATAGAAAGCTTTGGATGGTATAATCATCTTCACATTTTCCCACCACTGCTTAATCTATTCAGCCTTTACACCTGTACAAGTAAAAAAGTTGTATGTGCCATGTAGAATGCTGTCAGTATCCAGAGTGATCTGATTCTGTTTCTTATTATTCAAACAAGTAAAGTCTCTTACCTCATGTGACGTTTAATCAGCTTGATTTGGTGGGGGAGCATGTTTAATTATGAACTGACTTGGGCATTCACTGTGATGCCCCTGCTCTGAGGCTGGCTGCTGCTGCTGCTCTGGGTCCTTGCTCCCCCTCCCAACCCAGAGAGACAGACCTTTCCTACCAGGCTGGCAAGCTGCCTCCCTGCTCCTAGATCAATTCTGAGGCAGTTTTATAGTTGTTTGAAGGGGAATTTGGGAAGCTTCAGATGGTTCCTTCCTTACTCTGCCATCTTGGCACCAGAAGTCTGGAGAATTTTTATAGAAGGCGCAGATAACATTTGAATGCCAGTAGATGCCACAGGAAAAGATTAGAGACTCAGAAACACATAAAATAATTGTATAATATTGTATAATAACATATTTTATCTTTCAAGACCATTACAATTCAGACTTCTTCTCTGGTACAAAAGGGGATACTAAAATTTTTCCTCAGATTATTCAGATTTCTAGGGGTGCCCCACCCATAATTCTCTGATGGGGAAGTGATAGCTGTACTTCAAAAATTCACATCCATGCAACACTGTACTTAGACTTATACTTTTGATTGTCATAGAAATCTGGTGAACTAGGAAGTGTAACTATTATATCTACTCTAAAATTAAGAACATATTCCTTCTTTTTTCAATTTACCATCACACACTCTCTCCTTAGGGCTTTTCATTTGTTCTTGAGGGATCGTGCTCCAATCTAAAAAAAAATCCAACATGAACAGTCAGTCTCCTTAGGCAAGAGCAAGGAGACCAGAGTAAACAGATGCCAAGAGTCCTTCTCTCTGAAGCTCTTGCCCCCCTCTGCCATTCTCAAAAAGGTCACAGGTGTTTGATGAGTGGCTATCATCATTTCATGGTCAGAGCCCAACACAGAACCATTAGAACCTTCCAGTCACCTCTGTCCTGTGACTCACTAATTAGAAAGTTGTTTCTTATACAGTTGTGAATATTTGAGGAAGTCTGAGAACTTCCTCCCCTTTCTCTTTCATTCTTTTCTCCCAGAACCATCTAGCATAGTTTGATGTATTTGCAGCTGTGTTAGGGGCAAAACCTCAAGCCTTTGCTGGCTACTTAGGAGGCTACTTTCAACTGCCAAGGACCAGTGAGCTCAGTTTGCCTATTTCCTGGTTTTTGAAGTTGAATTCATTGGGAGGAGCATAAGGGGCAATGTCCTGAGCTTCTTGTTCTGGGGCCTGGGGTCCTGGTCCCTGGCTATGTGTGCTGGGACCTCAGGTATTGGCATCTGGAAGCTGTAAGGGTCTGGCAGTTTACCTGCTGAAAAACTGGGATCTCAGTGGTGTTATCTGGTGTGTGCTGAGTCTAGGTGGCACTTTCCTTCATGATGATCATTGGAGGATGTCTACCTGCCCTGGTTTGCACTGGAGCTTGTGGTAGTTCTCTGAGTTGTAGTCTACAAGTTCCCCTGACTGAGCTAAGTCATGGAGGGGTCCTGGTGTCGACCTTTGCCTGCTCTACCACACTGGGGCCCAGGATCTGCCACTGGTTTGCTGAGCTAGGGCTTGCTGGGACACTTCCTGTCCTGGAATGTGCTCCCCTTTTAAAGTAGTGAATTGGAGATTCTTTGCTCATCCTCCAAATTTCCTTAGTTAAAAACTGCCCAACCCCATTTCTCTTCTGGCTCTGCTGTTCCAGGAATGGTTGGTGCATTATTTTTATGGTTGGTCATGGATGAATATGGGAGAGTGACAGCAGTTTACTGCTTGCTTTGCTCCCAGAAGTGGTTCTCATTCATTCTTTACTTGTGGATCAAAAATGAAGGAAATTTTTTGGAGGAATTTTCTTACTTGCCTAAGGACAGGGATAGAATCTCAAACATTATCCAAAACCAGTTGGAATGGGCCCAACTTGATGACATGGGTCTTACTAGGAATTTCCCTAAAGTCATGTGCCCCATAAGGAATAAAAACAAGCTGCACAAGTGCAGGTTTGGGGTTTGGAAAAGGGAAGGGTGCTTAGTTAGGGACTGGTCCACAAACATTTTTAAGGCTCTTGTTGTGAGCCAGGGAAGATTTCATGCCCAGAGGTTACAAAGGAAGGCTTAAATACAGTTCCTTAGGCTGCTGCCTGGTCTTCTCAGGCTCTTTCTTCCATGTCATTCTCATATACGGAATATTAATCTATGAAGAAAGAACAGAATGCAGCTCTGACTCTGGATTTCTTTTTCTCACTCAGAGGAGCATCAGGTGAAATCTAAATGTAAGAGGGCCTCAGGCCCAGGTATTGGAGGGTGACCCAGTCTGAGAGGGCTTGGTTCTTTCCTTAACTGTACTGCTCATGGCAGAAAAGGAGCAAGAGGACTCAGGGCCTATTTTGGGCAGACCATGACCTTTCCCTTGAGCCTTGAGTTCCTTTTCTCATGTCAGCCCCAGATACCCTGCCCCTGAGCAGGCAATCCAGCAGCTGTTGGAGGAGAGGAGGGAGAGAAGACAGCTGAGTCCCTAAGCCCCAGCCAGCCTAGGCCTGGGGAGGTTTCTGTTCGAGGATGTAACACTGTGGGAGGAGAAGTTCCCTGTGAACAGTAGTAAACTGCCAGATCCTCAGTCTCCAAGCTGCTGATTGTGAGGGTGAAATCCTTCTCAGCACCACTGCCACTGAACCTGGTAGGGATTCCTGATTCCAGAAAGGAAGCACCGTAAATGAGTCTCCGAGGAGATTGTCCAGGTTTGTGTTGGATCCAGTACAAATAGGTGTTTCCATCACTGTGTTTGACACTCTGACTGTCCTTGCAAGTGATCACGACTCTCTCTCCTGGGGTCACAGACACTGAAGTTGGAGACTGGGTCAGCACAATGTCCCCCTTGGAACCTAAAAGTAGGAATTAATGATCAACCAACATGAAATAAACAGAACAGAGTCACCTTCCTTTTTGATATTTAGCCCACAGGCAGCCTGACTCTGCAAACCCCTCTGACCTCCTAGAAGTCCACATTCCCCCTTGGCCTATACTGGCTCATGGCCCCAGAGATTCTAAGCTCCTTTGAATTATCTCATCCTACAAAAGTTCCACTTCTGCAGGGTGTATTGTTCCATGTTCTCACCTGGGACCAAAAGCATGACAAGCCCACAGAGAAGCTGGTACAGGGACTCCATTGTGTAGTGTCTCCTCACCTGTGGCTGCTCTGTGCCCAGTCCCAGTTTAAGTCCCTCAGTCTGTAGACCTTCCCCTTGGGGATCTCTTTATGCAAAGCAGCTGGGGGTATGGGGCTTCTAGGAGAAGTGACTGACTCAGCTCAGGGAAGGCCTTGAGACCTTGATATCCCAAAGACATCCTTCCTCATGTGGCCATTGAGGGATAGGTCCTCCTGCTATTCCCAACTTTCCTTAGTTTTTTCTTAGTCAGATTTATGGTTTCATGGGGCTTCTAGGTAGTGTAGGGGATAGAGTGCTGAGCCTGGGGAACACTCACTTCCCTGAGATCAAATCCTGCCTCAGATACTTCCTAGCTGTGAGAACCTAGGCAAATCACTTAGCCTTCTTTGTCTCAGTTTCCTCATCTGTAAAACGAGTTGGAGAAGAAAATATCTAGCTTCTCCATTATCTTTTCCAAAAAAACCCTAAATGGGGTTAGAAAGAGTCAGAAGTAACTGAACAACAACAAGAATGTTTCCAAAAAGACAGAGACATTATATGAGAAGCAGAGTTTGAGTCCATGGATGTCAGTGAACAGCTGCATAGCCTTCAGTGCTGGTAACATTTTGTTCACATGTAGTTGAAGCCTGGCTTGTAGAATCTTATGCCTGGCCTTGCTGGTATGTGAAACGAACAAAATTATTTGGGAATTTGACATCACTTTTTTTAGCACCGCATTTCATTAGGACTGAGAAGTAACTGGTCTTTTTCCAGGACAGTGCTCACTGCTGAGTTTTCCAAATCTGCTGGCATGTTGAGTGCAGCACTTTGATGATCCCATTTTTCAGGATAGTAAATAGCTCAGCTGGAATTCTACCATCTCCTCAAGGATTCTGTTTGTCCTTTGTTTTTGAAGAAGACCATGACATCATGGAAATGATGAGATGACTTGCAGTTGACGTTGGTTTGAGTGAAGGAGGACTATGTAAGGGTACCAGCCTCTCTTTCTCCTCCAGAGTCATGTGCATCCAGTGACCAGACATTCATCAAGGTGATTGGAGATTCCGAAAGGTGCAGTGGGGGACCCTGACCCTTTCAGCATCAAGCTTGTTCAGATACCCCCTTAGAGTGTGGTAGCACCCAGTAAGGAAATAGGCCTCTTTACGACAGGAGTCAAGTGATGACCCATTTAATTAGAAAAAAAAAGAAAAGATCAAACTGGAAAGGTAATACCCTCAGGATTGCTATTCCTAATAGAAACAGTTACCCTTGACCTTCTGAGACAGGAGGGCCTAAAATGTAGCCATTAAGTGGACCTTAGGCAGGGACTCATTATGATCCAAACTATAAGCTTCAGATGAAATGAGTTAAAGGTTTTGTGAAAGAAGCAGAAAAGCAAGGAGGCAAGGAAAAGAAAGAAAGAAAGAGAGAGAGATAAAGAAAGAATGGGAGAAAGAAAGGAAGAAAGGAGGAAGGAAAAAAAGAAAGGAAGAAAGAAAGAAAGAAAAAGAAAGAATGAGAGACAGAAAAGAAATCCAGCCCGTAAACCCTGAGTTAACTGGGCAGCTTCTGGCCATCAAAATTTACTTTCCTGTGGAGAGGAGAAAGAGAGGGAGAGGGATATGGAGAGTGAGAGAGACATGGAGACAGAGACGACAAGCTGAACTGCCCAACTCGATCTCCACCAGGCTTTCTGATAGCAGTTGTTCCTAGGTCCCACTTGGTTTCATTCTCCACCAGGTCTGGCTGTAGATTAGTAACCACACTTGTAGAGGTCAGTGATGTTAAGTTCTTTCTTGTGTAGTTCATTTGTGTATTCTTACTGTCCCTTCTTAGTATCTTCTACTTTTGTTAAGTACCTACCATCGTTGGTTTGTAACATGCCAATTTTTGTAAGAAAGTTTCCCTTGATAGCTCTAATTTTCTTGAAGAGACCTCTTGGGTTTTCCATTCTATTGTTTTCTTTTATTTCTTTACATTCTTCATTTAAGGAAACCTTTCCTCTCCTTGCTGTCCTCTGGAATTCTGCCTTCATTTGGCCATATTGTTCACTTTCTCCTTTCCTTTTACTTCCCTTCTTTCCACAGATATTTGGAAAGCCTCATCCACCTGCCATTTTACTGTGTTGCTCTTCTTTTTTCTTGGTTTCCGTTGTTGCCTTCTGTTCAATATTCTGAACCTCTGTCCATCGTTCTCTGTACACTCTCTCTAATCATTTAAGTGTATTTGTCACTTCGACTTCATATTCATAAGGGAAGTGATTTAGGTCATATCTCTGTGGTTTGATGATTTTCCCTCTTTCTTCAAGTCTGAATTTTGCATTAAGAAGCTCATGACCTGAGCCATTGTCAGTTTTAGGTCTTGTTTTAAGTGATTGCATACAGCTTCGCCATCCTTGGCTGCATGGTGTGTAATCAGTCTGATTTCTATATTAACCATTGGGTGATGTTAAGGTGCAGACTGATTTTTGGTTTGTAGAAAATAAGTGTTTGTTACAACCAGATAATTTTCTTGACTAAACTGTTGGTCTCTTACTTGCTTTATTTTGTATGGCAAAACCAAATTTTCCTGTCCCTCCAAAGATCTTTTCCTCTTCGTTTCCTTATTTCCTACTTTAGCATTGAAATCCCCTGTGATGAATGACATCTGTTTGATGTTATTTCTACAAGGTGTTGTAGTGCTTCATTGAAGTGATCAGGTTTGACTTCTTTGGCATCAGTGGTTCCAGCACAGAGGGATGGTTTCCCTTGGATTTGTACAGATGGCATTCTTTCATTTCTGGGATTCTACCCCAGTTTAAAATGATGAGATCCCCTTTTATTGTCTATGAGGACTGTTGCATTTCTCCTAAGGAATTCCTGGGAAAGTTGCATATGTAAGCATTACCTGAATTCAATCCATCATTTCACTTCCATTTCAGTTCACTAATACTGAAGATGATTATGTTTAATCCATTACCTCTTTGACCATATCCACTACACCTTGGTTCATAGATCCATAATTCCATGTTCATATGTAATATTGGTCTTTATAACATCAGATTTGCCTTTGTCACCAGATACACCCACAGAATAGCTTCCTTTTGACTTTGACACATTTACTTTAATCATTCTGGACATACCTATAGTTGCCTTCCACTCTTTCCCAGGTGCATGTTGGAATTTTCCACTTTGAGGGACTTCTCTTCTGATGTCATATCCTTTATCATTATAACACTGGTTATGGTGATTTCCTAGCAAAGATACTAGATTTTTTGTCTTTCCTTTTCCAGTGGATCACCTTTTGACAGAACTCTCCACTATGATTTGGGTGTCTTAGATATCCCTGCATGGCACTGTTCACTTTCACTGAGCTACTTGTCTCTCCATCATGACATGGCATTGATCCAGGAAGGCCCAATAGAGTGATAGTTTCAATTGCAAAAATTATCAATAGATGGGTTTTCCTCCATGTTTAGCTCCTTGGCCTTAACCTGTTCTTTTTGGCCTTTCCCATGTGGCCTGTTCCATGTCCATTGCTTTCTTCTGCAAACAAGTTCTGGGATTCATATTCCCTCAGACAACTCCTGATGCTCCCTGTGTAAAGCAATCCTGTCTAGTACCTCAAATCTCATTTAGGATTTTCTATTTAATGGACTTATTAGATGACAGAGGCACCTGGAGCCCAGGCAGGGAGAATGGAGGAGAGGGAATGGGAAGCTTTGATAAGAGAAAGTTGAAGGATAAACCTCCATCCTTGAGAAGGGGAATGAGTTCGAAATATTCTTCTGTGTGTGTGTGTGTGTGTGTGTGTGCATATGTGTCTGTATCTGTGTCTATTTGCATATATATTTGTGTCTACTTGTATATATGTACATATTGACATACTGAATGTTCCATGCCTGTACAGGGGGTGAAACTGGGAGAAGAATGATCTTATTCTTCAGGTTTGCAGCTTTAGACAGATCATACGTTGTTCCTGATTTTCTTTGGGGAGAATTGACTGAAGACAGAGAGAAAATCTCAGAAGGAGCTGACATGTAGAGGAGGCAGTTTCTCTCTAATGTCTTTATCCCAAGCAACCTACACTGGTGTTTTGGAGGAATTTCCTCTTGTGGGATAGCTGGGATGATCTCTTAGTCAAATGAAGACTATACATTTGGAGCAAGAAAGCTCATTCCCTCTGTATTTTCTGGTATATTTTCATCTCTGGTATATTCTCAGCTTGGCTAAAAGGTTATATTTTTTGTACTCTGTATAGTCTTGGTGTAACAGATACATAGCAGTAGGTGACTCATGTCTTGAATTTATACAAATATGTATCTTGGGGTTTTCTTAACCGAAGAAGGGAGAGAAATGAGGAACTCAGCTTGGATTAAAAAACAGTTCTCTTAAATTAACATTATCAACATGAGGAAAATATTTGTAATTGTAACTCGGCAGCAAATCCCTGAGGAGGGCAGAATGGCCAACTTCCTGGCACCAATCTCCTGTTCCCCTTCTTTGTAGGAATTAAGAGTGCCTGCTTCAGCACCTGCTGACAAGAATAGATAACAAATAGATAAAGAGAATTAAAAAACATAGTCAGAAAAAAATGGGCACAGAATGTGAAATTGAAGCTTGGCCCATTAGTGAATTTCCTAGGGCTGCTGCCTGGTGTGCTTGAGCTCTTAAATCCAGGAGCCATTGCTGTGTGCAGGGATGGGGAGGGTGTTCATTTATTTATTTTAGTTAATACATTTCTTTTTGGTTTTCAACATTCACTTCCATAAGTTTTAAATTTTATCCCCTCCCTCTCCAAGACAGCCTGCAATCCAGTATAGGCTCTAGATATACATTCCTATTAAACGTATTTTCATATTAGTCATGTTGTATAGAAGAATTCTAATGGAATGGAGAAACGATGAGGAAGAAAAAACAAAACAACAAAAACAGAAAGTAATCTGCTTCACTCTAAAATCACTCTATGTACTTCTTTCTCTGAATGTGAATGGAATTCTCCATCATGAGTCATTTGGAATTGTTTTAGATTCTTGCATGGCTGAGAAGGGCTTAGTCTATGAAAATCAATCACATTAGACTGTAGCTTAGAAGACAGGACAGAAAAATCTCTGTCTAGTGATTTCTGGTTTCCTCTTTCTTGCTCTGTGCTGAGTCACATGAAATATAAATGGGAAGGCACATCAGGCCCAGGGCAGTGCAGGGTGACCCATTCTGAGGGGGCTTGGTTCCTTCCTTGACTATACTGCTCAAGGCTCAGGAGGAGCAAGAGCCCTCAGGGCCCAGAGCTGCCAGACCATGGCCTTTCCCTTGAGCCCTGAGTTGATTTCTCATGTCAGCACAGAGACCCTGCCCTTGAGTAGGCAGCTCCAAAGCTGCTGGATGGGAGAAAGGAGAGGAGACAGCTGAGCCCCCCTAACCAGTCAGCCTAGGTCTGGGGAGGTTTTTGTTCAGGGATGTAGCACTGTGGGAGGAGTACAAGTTACTTGAACACAGTAATAAACTGCTCCATCTTCAGCCTCCACACCACTGATTGTGAGGGTGAAATCTGTCTCAGCTCCACTGCCACTGAACCTGGCAGGGACTCCTGATTCCAGGGTGGAAACCCAGTAAATGAGTCCCCGAGGGGATTGTCCAGGTTTCTGTTGGAGCCAGCGTAGATAAGTCTTCCCATCACTGTGTTTGACACTCTGACTGGCTTTGCATCTGATGGTGATTCTCTCTCCTGGGGTCACAGACACTGAGGTTAGAGACTGGGTCAGCACAATGTCTCCTCTAGAACCTAAAGTAGGGATTAAAGATGAATCACCATGGAATACTAAGAACAGAGTCTCCTTCCATTTTGATCTTTAGCCCACGACAGACTGGCTCTCCATACCCCACTGATCTCCTAGAAACCCACATTCCCTCTTGGACTGTGCTGGCTCATGGCCCCAGAGGTTCTAAGCTCCTTTGAATTATCTCATCCTGTGAAAAACTATACATCTGCTTGTTGTGTTGTCCCATGTTCTCACCTGGGACCAAAAGAATGAGGAACCCACAGAGAAGCTGAAACAGGGACTCCATTGTGCAGTGTCTCCTCCCCTGTGCTTACTCTGCCCCCAGCCCCAGTTTATGTCCCTGTGTCTGCAGGTCTTCTCCTTCTGGATCTCTTTATGCAAAGCAGCTGGGGTTGTGGAGGTTTTAGACTAGAAGTGACTCACTCAGCTCAGGGGAAGGCCCTGAGACCTTGACACCCTGAAGATGTCCCTACTCCTGAGACCCTTGGGTTATGGGGACTTCTGCTATTACCAGCTATCCTGAGGCTTTTTTACTTTTGGTCAGTTTTATGGTTTCATGGGGCTGCTATGTGTTGCAGTGGATAGAGTGCTGAGCCTGGGACTAGGCACACTGATATTCCTTAGATCAAATCCTGCCTTGCTCATTTCCTAGCTCTGTGAGTCTGGGAAAGTCACTTTAACCTCTTCATCTCAGTTTCCTCATCAGTACAATCAGTTGGAGAAGCAAATGGCAAATCACTCCAGTGTCTCTGCAAGAAAACACAAAGAGGGGCATGAAGAGTCAGAAATGACTGAATGACAACAAAAATGTTTCCAAATGGCCAGATATATTGCATGAGAAACAGGGTTGTCCAGGGAAAAGCGGTCAGGACCTGTAGACAGCAACAATCTGAGAGCTAGTGACATCATACACTTTAACAGTAATTATGATCAGATAGCCCCCTAAGTGAGGATCCTTTGGGGACTTAGCATAGAGACTCCTAACATGAAAGGCCTGTCATCTTTTATTCCTCCATTTGGTTGAGGGGAACCAGCTTTCCTTCCCACCACCATTTTCCTGAAGGAATCAGCTATCCTTAAAAATGGCATTGGTGAAGTCTGGGGTGGGGCAGGAGGGAAAAGTAATGGAGGTCCACATTGATGCTCCTTCAAGATATCTTCAGCACAGCATATTCTTCCCTTTATTTTCTTGTAGAAATCCAGATGTTCCCTCTTCTACAAAGCTGACCTTGATACAATTTTAGGTTACAATTCCAAAGCTGTATGCTTTTATCCCTCTCAAAAAATCAAAATTGAGTCTTTGGCCAGTTGTCATGTTTCAGAAATCCGCATTAGAACCCAGTATTTACATTTCACATTAATTCACTATTCATTTCCCCCATCAGGAGGATGAAATTTCAATAAGTAGTCAATACCAGGCTCCAGTACTTACGTAACTAGAATAAATAATCATTTTTACCTCAGTACATATCACATCATTAAACAATTGCAACTTTGATCACATAATGCTTCCTTTGAAGCTTTTAAGATATAGACAACAAACCATTTTTCTTTTAACATTAACCAACACAACACAAAAGTCTGGCTGAGACAAAATAGGGTGAAGTGAATCCAGGCCTGAATGTTTTGCATCAGCAGAGGGGAAAGGAAGCTGGTCAGTGGGATTCTGGCCCCAGAAAATGAGCTCAGAGGAAATCAAGGTAATATCTACCCATTATTCTCTTGTTAATTTTTTAGTTATGTATCAAAAATGCAGGAGATGTTTTGGAAAAGTATCTTACATGCAAAAGAACTTGGAAAGAATCTAAAAAATTGCCCAAAGGCTGGTATAATGGGTCAAATTTTGTGCCATGTGTTTTTCTTGGAATTTCCCTTAAATCTTACAGCTGAATAAGAAAAAGGAAGGAGCTGCAGTAGTACAGGACTGTGGATTGGGGAAGGGAAATATGATCAGTCCATGAGTTGTCCACCCACATCTATTAAGCTCTTATCATGAGCCAGAAAGGTAAGAAGTACAAGGGGTAGGAAGGAAGGCTAAAACACAGTCCTTGACCCCAAAGTGCTGACATTATAATGGGAAAGACATCTTGTAAATGAGTAGGGACCTACAAGATAGGTACAGGAGATGTGAAGGCAACTACAAAGGCAAGAAGCAGGTGGTGAGAAAGGGGAGTAATAGAAAATCGTCTTGAAGAAAAGTAGACTTTTTTCAGTCTTCAAATTCTCCAAAGAACAGAGCTGGAGGTGATGGAGGGAGAATGTTCCACCCATTATATGCCAGGAAAAATGCCAGGAACTGAGAGATGGAGTCTCCTGTTGGAGGGACAGCAAGGCCAGTGTCTTGGAACTGGAGGGTACATGGAACTGAGCAAAGTGTAAAAATGAAAAGCTAAGGAGTATCTGGGTTCTAGAGGACTTTGAAAACCCAACAGAAGGTTCATAACACTTAGCCAATGATTGGGATAGCAGGAAGGTTAGTGGAATGGAAACAGCATCATGAATCATCAGGGTTCCTACAAACAACAAAAAAAGAAAGTTTAATGTTAGTATTTATTGAGATTAAAAGTGCCCAAACATTTGCTTTTCTGACTTAAACAACCTGCTAAATGGAGATATATCCTTCAAAGAATTTCGGGACTGAGGAAATAGAAATCCCTGGTCTCTGAAGTGACATGACAGGATCTATTTAGGGGATACCAGGAGATGCCTGAACTTGTCTTCTTGTGTTGCTCTATTTTCTAGAAACCCTGAAGCTATTGTAAACAGGAGGCTCTACATGTGTCAAACCCCTCACTCCAGCTGGCACGATAGGATATTGGAACTCCCAGCTGGATTCCCTATGTGCCCTTGGCATTGAAGACAGGTTTCAGTTGGTCTTCCCCAGACTGAGGATCTGCTTGTGCAGCTGGCACTCTTGTAGATAATTAGACCATCCTGTCTTCATAGTCTAGTGGTTCCCAAGGGGAAAGTATGGGGTTTTGGCCCCATATATCCTCCTCATTCATAGTTACTCCTCTGCTTTGGGAGAGCATTAGTCTTTTTCTCATACTTCTTTTTTCCTTCTTCTGTGACCCTCCTGTTAAGGGAAGATTAGTGCTCCCCTTTTTACTTTCCTGCAGCTTCAAAAATCTAGTAGATTTTGTGTGAATGGTGAGTTCCTCTGCCTGAAGTTCCAGTCACCAGGGAATGTGACATTTTTAAAAGTTGAGCTTGAGAGCAGTAGATAGGAGAGGCTCTGTTCTATGTGCTCAAGGGCATGACTTCTGAATCTAGTAGTCCCTTTCTGGACAGGAAACACTTCTCTGTTCAAGGCTGGGTGAGGACCAGACCAATTCTAGAAGAAAAGAGGAGAAAATATCCCCTTTTCCGTTCGGTAAAGTGATGTAATAGATGTTGCTCCTCTTTCTACCAATACTCTGTGCCTTCTCATTGCGTGCAATATTTGTCCATGCCTTTCCACAATTCCAGGTGGAGGATTTATCTATTGAGTAGGAGGCATTCCTCAGATTAAGGAGCAAAAAGCATCTCTTGCATGCCAGGGATGTATTTCGGCAGTTCACAAGTTTTCATTTCTGATTAATTTATTCCAAGGACTAGCTGAAGTTCATAGCATGTGCAGAACTTCAGCACTGGAAAGAATCAAAAATGCGGAATCCATTCCCTAAGGGGATAAAATTCCCATCTTCAACATCACCTGAACATGGTCAGCCAACCTCAGTCTTACAAAAGGAAATTGTGTAGGAATTTAATTAGCAAGACATAATTTGGTATAAAAATTTTAATGGGTTCTTAGAGTTGAGCTTTGGTTCCATACCACTGTAGGGGACCCAAAGGCAATGAAAAGAGTTATTAGAAAATTAGGGTTACAGAACTAAGCATGATTTAACATACTGCCCACAATGATGTGATGAAGAAAAATACCAAAGGAAGAGACATAGGAGCCCTGGGAGTGGTAGCTCCCCTTCTTCCACAACTGTCTCCCCTTACATTCCTTCTTTCATGCCAGAACTCATGGTCATCAAAGGGCACAGCAACCTCTCTAGGGAAGGAGCTTCCCTTTTCCACCCTTGGCCAAATAACACTCATAGTGTTGGTAGCTGATCATATTGAGGAAGCAAGGCACCTGAGGGAAAGGCAGGATGTAGTCTGTGAAGGACAAATCATGTATGACTGAGCAATGGTACTGTCTAGGTGATGAGAAAATCCTATTTTCTACTTAACTGAAAGGGCAGACTCAGTCTTGCCTTTCTTGTGGGAGAATCCAGGTGTTCCCTGCATGGTTCTGGTCTACCTTTGTGGGTCTGTGTCTCTCCATGTATGACTGAGAGCTTGTACTTTCTGGGTGATGAGGAAGCAGAGAGACACACTAAAGACAGAGAGCTGCAGGTGTCCTGACCCCTCCTGGTGAAGTGAGGTGATTGCTGTGGGATCCAGAAAGGCAAAGATTCAGACACCCAGAAGAGAGATCCAGTGGAGAGGAGTTGTATAGGGGCCCACACAGGAAGCGATGATGTCTGCTGCCAAACCTTGTGAATTGGCACTTTCCCATCCATGTTCTCTCTCCAGGTACCTCACTGCTGCTGGATTCTGTTTTGTGCCAATTTTTCATGGTGGGGATTCTGTCTGTATCTGGGGGAGAGGAGGCTCCAGGCATTGACTGCGAAGAGTTTTAGTTACTCTGTTTATTGTAATACAGGAATGGATGCTTTTAATGAATTAAGGCTATGTGACGGTAGGGCAATTACAGGTAATCTAGTGTTAAGAATACAGTTCATCAGCATTACTCTTAGGTATTGATGATTACCCTCCTGGGACCCGGTCTGGACCTATTTATTCCAGCTAGAAATATGGTCCCAGAAGAATTGTTGTATTGATGTGTGTGTCCAAATGGCATCTAACAAGTACTTTGTGACAGGCTTGATCCACTTGTTTGTAAACTGAATATTTTTCCTTTGGTAATTTTTCATATATTTAGTTGGGCTTTTTTGCTACCACTTCTCAATAACCCACCCCAGCCTTATCTTTTTCACGCACAAAAAAATAGTTAAACCAAACAAGCCAAAACATTGTCCATGTCACACCTCACTTACAGTCCAACACAACATTCTGAGAGGGAGGAGGCCTGAATGAAGGGCAGCCCTTTCATACCATTACCAGTCATTGCACTGAATAGATGTCTGATGTCTAGTCATGGGTAGTTTACTGACTATAAATGTTCTGTAGATTTTCCTCTTAGATATTGTTACTTTATTGTGCTTCAGCTCATTCAGATCTGCCCAGTTTTAATCTCATTTCCTCATATCTGTCCTTTTCTTCTGGGATGATTTTGTTCTACATTTAGATCACAATGTGTATAGTCATTTTCCAGGGAATCTGGGCTTTCAGTTCTTTCTATTTCTGATTAATCTGCTCTAAAATATTGTCCTTTTTTTTTTTAACTTAAACACTAAAAAAAGAATTTCCATCCTCATGACAAAACTCAATAAAGGGACTTTCCGTAAAACCATGAACCTCCATTTCATATTGCTGGTCTTTTGAGAAATGTATATAGTGAGGTTCTTGTGTTTTAAGTCTGTTCCTCTATTTCCTTCTGAACTTTCTCCTGTTCTCTTCCATACATTCCAAAATGTTTCAAAGGATGTATTTTTAGGTCGATATTTCTATTCCTTCCCTACCTATGACACTATTAACTGATAGAATGAAATGTCTGAAAAACTCCAGAAAACAAATAAGCTGAGTCAAATGAAATGAACCTATGTAGAAGACAAGTCTAAGAAAGTATGTCTCTTTATCTTGAGTCGATCTATTGGATTTTGTGTTAGACAGGAGTGTGCTCATACATTCCATGCAGTAATGGTGAATGGAAGCACCTTTACAGAAGTTTTTGTCCAATTTTCTGTGTTTTGACCACAGGGTGGCAACCTCACCTGCCATGGTAAGCTTCCCAGGGATGTATGAGGCAGACAATTTGTAGTGTGCCATTTCTAGCCCATCCTCTATTCAGGAGGTGAGCAGTGCAGTCATTTAAAAAGTATTCTCAGAGACCCAGAGGTGCTGCTGATTCCCAATACTGCTTCAGTTCAGTTCGAAGACGACCGTATGGCCTGGGTGGTCTGTGTGCATGGTTGAGATGACAGCTCCCAGAACATCTGCACCTGCTTCGTCATCACCTGCTTTAGACTACCCTGGATTGGAGTGAGGGGAGGCAGAGGAGTGGGAAGTGGTCAGATTCATTCTTTCTTTTGCAGGAATCACAGTATAGAATACAGGACTGCTAGTGATCAGGAGGTGTAAGTTACTCTTGCCACACATGGTCTCTGAAGTCGACTTTTCTGTGGACAATGTGTCACTGACTTATGGGGGACATTTTGGAAACTCTGTTCTTACTATATCACTTGAATAAAAACTTTCTCCACTTAAGTATTGGGGGAAAGAATGCTTCTGGGGTTTGAGCTAATGCTAGTAGATAATAACATTTGACTGACTATTGGTGTGCCTAGAACCTCTCTAAGGTACATGATGCTGTGAATACTGCAGCTACAGATCTTCAACAAAAAGCACAAAGACTCAGAAATTCACAGGACCCCAAATCCAGGAAGGGAACAAGCAATTACAATCCTGGCCTCAGATGCCCATCTCTAGATGCCTAAAGCTTGGATAGCAGTGAGGTGAACCAGATATCCTAGAATAGGATGCAAATTTGTCTTCATATATGTTACATAGCCTTGGAACTGTGATAGCCTAGACTTCAGGATAACTCTGAAATAACATATAAAGTAAGCTACATAGGGAATAAGATATCTCTCTCATTCTCTGTATCTCTCTCTCTCTCTCTCTCTCTCTCTCTCTCTCTCTCTCTCTCTCTCATAGAAATGTACATTAAGAAGGCATAAGCACAAGAGGAAAATTAGAACTTAGAGGGAGAAGCACAATGGTAGAGAATATTTGAGTAAATATCCAAGAAGGGTGAAATGTTCCCTGTTGACATGGGATTGCAGCTCACCAGAATAGGAGGAAATTGGTGGGTGGTTCTAGAAACATATTATTAGGTTGGCATGGACACTTGACACTAGAGTGAAGGGGGTCTTCCATTACTTAAAGAATGATGCCTCTCACTTTCAAAGCCAAATTATTAGTGTCATGGATTTCAATTAGGAAATTCCCATTCTTTAAACAGGGGCGGTTGCTCTTCTAGACATGATACACCCCAATAACCATGCATCTTGATGAGAAGTCATCATGGTATCTTAAAACTTCTCAAAAGAAAGGGCAGGAGAACCAGGTGTCACATGACCTGCTGCCTAGATTTAGGAAGAACAGATTTCAAAGGACTCAGTGGGGAAGAGACAAGAACTTGGGGGATTAGAGTAGCTTCCCTAAATGGCTAAACAAGGAAGCCTCTTGACCCCTGACAGAATCTTTCTAACCGAATAAGACCAGTAGGTAAAACCCAAGTCACCCTTTCTTTCTAGGTGGGGGATTTGAATATCACCCATTCACTCGTTTTCCTCCATACTTCCACCATTCTGAATCATAACCAGTCTTGGACTTTGTCCTACACCCTAGGTCTGAGCTCTCTGCTCTCTGCCCCCAGTGTCTTTTCTCTGTCTGACCAATATAAGAAAGGTCCATAAATCAGTCTCTCTTCCCCTGCATCGCGCAGCCAACAACATCCAGGGACCCAGTGGATTTCCCTTAGTGTATCCAGACCTCCTGGCTCCTCCTCCATTGTGGGAAAACCCCTCTCCACAGAGATTGCTTGCTGAACTTTCTCTGTCCATTCCATCATACTGCAGTTTATCCTTTGGTGCTGAGCCTCCCAGCCAAGCCAATTTTCTCTTAGAATGATGAATCAGTGGTTAGGTCTATGAGTAACAACTTAGCAGCTGTGTCTGTAGCCCACGTTTTTGACTTAGAGAATGTAGAAAATAAAGGCTGAGTCCAGATGTGTCTCTTTCCTTCTATCAAACACCTGGGCTTTTCCACTTTGTAAAGTAAGTGACTGATGAAGGAGATTGCTATCTTTCTCTGAATGAGATTCAGGTTTTCTGGACCACTCTGAGTCTGTATGAAGACAAACCTGGGGTAGAATTTTAAGAGAAAAAGCAGCACAGGAGGTACTGGAAGACCTCCGAGAATGAAAGTCAGAAGACAGTAAGAGAAACTATTTCAATAAGGAGGAAAAGAGTGTCTTGGAGGTGGCGAGGAGTCATGTAAGGTGAGAACATGTGTGGGGAAGCCCTTGACTAGGAGGGTATAGCAAATCCTCACCTATTATCTGAAACCCAGTGCTCTGTGCACTGTGCCGCCACCTAATGGCCCCAGTCAGAAGAGCAGTAGTCCCTACATGCGTCCACATACAGTACTGGGGCTGGCCTTTCAGAAACAGGCCTCACAAGCCTCTCACCTTGGCATGGTACTGTCATGGATTCCTTAACACTCTCTAGCTAACAGGGATTGTAGAGGACAGTTGGCTGGATGTGCTTATGTTGGGAACAAACAAAACTAAACACTTGTGACCTTTACTATCCTACACACAAGTACAGAGTGCCTCTACCACCATGAATTTAGAACCATAATGTACAATCTCTCTGAATATAATACTAAAGACTGTAAGTGCTTTTCAAAAGTCATTCAATCTCCTTTGATTTCCTGAATTCGTCAGGGCATTGTCTTAATTTTTGTTTCTTCCATGTCTGAAATAATAATGTTTGTTAAAATCAAGGAGTTTGGGTTGGACAGTGGTGTCTATCATTTCTTTTGCCACATGATTTCATGTTCCTGTGGGGATGAATAATGGGGACTTTCAGGCATTTATTGCTTGCTACACCATCTTGGCCTCTAGACGTCTCCTTGCTCGAGTCTTTCAAAGCAAGTATTTTGGAGCAGCTGGGTGGCAAGGTGGAGAAAACACCAGCCTAGAGTCAGGAAGCATCCTCAAACAGTTGACTGTGATACACCAGTCAACTCGTTTAACCCTAATTGTCTTGGATAATTTAACAGCTATCCTCCCTCATAAGCTGTCGTTATTATTTTGTTGTTGTATAAATCCCTCTCCTTGTATCGCTCATATCTCTCTGAATCATGCAATCACTCTGTGTATTATCTGGTGTATTCTCATGTGTGTCATTTCTCTGTTTTCAATTTATTGTCATCCAGGAAAAGTGGGTATATTGGATGTGACCTCTGTGTGGTTTTTGTGTAACTGGCATCTGGTGGGAAAGGACTCAAAACTTGGAAAACCCTCCTCTCCCCAACACACTCACACACGCACACACACACAGACACACACACACACACACACACACATATAACTTGGCTCACTCTTTCCCTGTGAGGGATAGCAATGAGGAGCTCAGTATAAATTAAGTTGTTCTCTTGAACTAACATTAAGATGGGGAAGATTCTGACCAGGCCCTGTACCTATGAGAAGAGCTGAAGGGCCAGTTTCCTCACACCGAGTTCTCGTTCACCTTCTCTGTAGGAATTGAGGCTTTCCACTAAAGAGGGTGAGCAGTGGAGAATCTAGAGGAATTTCTCCTGGGAGCAGGCATGAATAGATAAAAACTTGATGCAGTTCTGATTTCTAAACTGATCCAAGCACATGGGCACAAGATGTGTAATTGAAGGACATGGTTGAGTGCAGCCCATGCTTGTTAAACTAATGAAAAGGTTGATAAACCTCTAACCTTTAAAGTATCCACCTTACATCACAACAATATTAATACTTTCCCCATTCTCTCTGACTGTCATCCCTTTCTCTTCCATTAAATACATATGTGTGTGTGTTCATCCTTCGTTACCAAAGAAGACCGCGCCATCAGAGAAATGATGACATGACTTCCACTTGACTTTGAGTGAGGGAGGGCTGTGCAGGTCACCAGCCTCACTTCTCCTCCAGAGCCATCTGAATCCAGTGACTAGATAGTCATCAGGATGACTGGAGGTGACCCAGGATGAGGCAGTTGGGGTTAAGTGACTTGCCCAGGGTCACAGAGCTAGTGAGTGCCAAGTGTCTGAGATGAGATTTGAGCTCAGGTCCTCCTGACTCCTGCACTGGTGCTCTATCCAGTGCACCACCTAGCGGCCCCTAGATTCATATGGCAACACAATCTCTGACATTAACAGTCACATTCCTCCTCCTCACCCCATTCCATCCAGTACAACTATCTCCTGGCCCCAGTATGAACCCAATTTACATCTTGCTCATGCCATCTTGTCTTCTCTCTTTTCTTCCTTCCTTCCTTCCTTCTTCCTTTCTTTCCTTCTTTTTTTCTCTCATTCCCTCTCTCTTCTTTCCTTCCTTTCTTTCTTTCTTCCTTCCTTCCTTTCTCTCGAACAAGCCAACATTTGCTCAAATGTCGGCTCAGACAATTGATTCAGGAATTCCTCATATGGGCATCTTGGTGGCAGCTGTAAAGTTCTTTGACATTTTGAAGTCCATTACAACCTGGTCCCATCCTACTTTCCCTATTGCTCTTCAAATACATTTCAGTCCAGTCAAACCTGTTTCTTTCTGTTTCTCAGAGAATATTCTACCTCCCATCATGTTATTTATTCTTCGTACATGAAATGTACTTCCTCCCATAACTTCTCAGAATCCTCCCTTCCTTTTAAGGCATAGTTCAGATATTCCCTTCTACTGAAGTGTTTCCCATTCCTGCTGGTTTCTAGCTCACCCCTCCTCCCATTATGTATTTGTTTTTGCCCAAACATGTCCATATGGTTTTCCAGTTAGAATAAAAATTCCTCAAGGGTAGCCAAGCACTGAACAAGTACTTTTTAAATGTCTATTCTGTGTCTGCCACTGGGTTAAGTGTTGGGGGTCCAACTGAGGCAAAAAGTGCTTATGTGTAAGATGCTCACCTTCTAATGTTTGATGGGGGACAACATGTAAACAAAAACAACTTATTTAGATATATCTATATGTATATCTATACGTATCTACTACGGACCTTTTTAGTGCATAGCACATATATATGGACACATTCTATATGGATACATAGATCATATGAATTTATTGCTAAGGTTACACATTTACATATATGATATATGCATGAGATGACATACACATACAATGTGTGTGTGTATATATATATACATAGGTGTATACGTACATAGGCTATATGCATATGTATGCTATATATGTGTGTGAATGTATTTATATGCACATCTACATATGCACATATATACATAGAGAGAGAAAGAGAGTGAGACACAGAGAGACAGAAGGAGGGATGAAGGGAGGGAGGGAGAGAGAGATGGCAGAGAAGAAATGTAGAAAGGAAGAAATTAAGAAAGAAGTTTATTTAGTCATCAAACAGTGGGGGGAGCAGTAAAAAGGAGTGATCCATTCCACCCAGTGCCTGTAATTTTTATATGAGTTTAAGCAAAGGAAGAAGGAAACAGTGTCTGATTGGCCAACACCAAGGCCATTTCCAGACTAGAATCATGGGTTGCTAGGAATGTATAAAGGGAGAAAACTCCTCATATCAGCCCTTAGATCTGGAAGAACAGGCTAAGATGATAAAGTAGAGAGAAAGAGGGAAGGAAAGAAGGTCACAATCGGAGATCATGAACAGGGAAGCAGGACGTTTGTGGGTGATGTCAAAGTCCAGGTTAGGGCCATCTCTGGGTGTAGCTGAGGTCAGGATAAGTGTTTATGAATTATCCCAAATGCCAGGTGCTGAACTGAGTGCTGTTGGTATGAGCAGATTGAGGAACTGCAAGGTCAGATTATTTGAGGGAGGATCACCATGTATAGTGACATCTTCTAATATGTGGACAGGGATTGTTTAACTTACTTTTTGTATCCCCATCTCCTGGCACAGTCCTTGGTATATAAGTGGTGCTGAATAAATGCTTGTTGCTCGATTCACTGAAATGGTAACTAAGTATGAGGATAGATTATGGATAGGACTGAAGTGAGTCTTAGAATGTCCTATATTTCCTAGACTTGAAGGGACTTAGTTATACCCCTCATTGTTCAGCCCTGGCCAGGGGAGGAGCCCCCAGTCTCAATGCACAGAATGCTCACGCCATATCCCTTCCCCTCAATTGCTTTCCTCAGAAATAGACACAGACATTTTGCATCTGAGCAGGTCCCACTAAATTTTGTTGCTTCAACTAGTTTTGTTTAAAGGAGGCTGATGCTCATTAGTTACCCAAAGGCTTTTTCCTTTTCCCTATTTCCGTTTGTCTGCCCTTATCCTTGCTTTAGGGTTTTACTTAACTTATTCACTTTTTCCTTTCTTCAGTTATCATTTCTTTCCCTCTTTTGTCTTTTCTCTTTCCCTTCTCTGTGACACATTTAGCTAAAAATCTCTGTCTTCCTTCCCTCCAACTTCTTAGATTTCTATTTCCTTTTACTGAACTTCTTTCAAGAAAATGTTTTCTTTGCTTTGTTCTTTTTGTGATTTCTCTTGCCTTCCAGCTTATTTTGAAATTTCATTTCCTGATTCATGAGTACATTCTCTAGCTTTCCTAATGTCCTCTATCCTCTGGGAGCTCACACTTCCTTTCTCCTGGGCCACAAGGCAGCCTGTGGAGATAGAACTCTTTTTCAGAGAAAGCATTCTCCCAAGACATCAGCTTACCCCAGACTAAGACCATTATGTCAACTTCTTCTCCCACTTTACTCACATACGGGAGTGCTCAAATACACTCTGTGGGCTTGAGATATTCCTGTCTCAACTCCCCACATCAGGTTCTGTCTCTGTCACTCACACCAAATATTCATGGCCAACACCATGAATAGATTGATCAGAATGTATTATTGGGTTATGTCTACTATTTAGGATGAATTGGATTCTTCCTAGGTAGGAGTAATAACCTAATCACTGAAGAATGAGACCAGGTCGTAAAAGAGCTGAGTGGTGGGTTTGGGTGCCTGGTTGTTGGTGAGCATCTGTGTGATTCACGTTTTGGCTGCAGGAATCAAGTTTGAGAATAGGCAGGCATTAATCACTTGCACTGTCAGTGGGTTAACAAGTGTGCTTGTAGCCTTATGCCCATGGCCTCAAGGGCAGTTTCATAAGTTTCTCCTCATTGATTGATATGCTGATACACTCAACGTACTTGATATATTATTACATAAAACATGTTATATATAAATATATATATGAATATATAAATGCATCTATTTGTACAGTGAGAATGTTCCATGCCTGTATGGGAGGTGAAGTTGGCAGTAGAGTGAATCTAGATTTTAGGTTTCCAGGTTTCAGAGAGATGACAGGTGGTTCTTCATTCACTCGTGGAGCATTCCCTGATAAGAGAGAAAGATTGGGGAAGGAACCAACATGTTAAGGAAGCAGCAGTTTCATCATATCTTTACCCCAAATATCCTACAATAAAGAGTTGGGGGAATTTCCTCTTGGGTGATATCTGGAATGCTGTCTTAGTTCATGGGAGATCTTTCATCCTGAGGATAAAAGCTCAATCTCTCTGTGCATTATCCGGTATATTCACATGTGTATCATTACTGTTTTCTGGTTATTATCATCTTGGAAAAAGCTATATATTTGGTATGTATTCTGTATCATCTTTATGTAATTGGCATCTGGTGGGAAGGGACTTAAGTTTTATTTACACACACACACACAAATTGGATCTCTTGTTCCTCAGTAAGGGATATCAATGAGGAGCTCAGCTTGAATTTAAAAACATTATTTCTCTGAGACTAACATTATTAAGATGGGGAAGATAGTTATAATTCTAAGTAGGCACTATATCTATGAGGAGAGCTGAATGTCCAGCATCCTGACATCCATCTCTTTTTCTTTGTTCTTTTGTCTCTGGAAAAGGGTGGACAGAGAGAGGAGAGTGCAGAGAGATCTCTTCAGGGTCCCCTGACATGCAAGGAAAAAAATGATATGAAAATCTGATTTTAAAGCATCATCAGAGACAATGGGCCCAGAATTTGAAATTTAAGTCTGGACCACTGATGAATTGCATAGGTCTGGTCTTCTTGACCTCTTGCGTCCACAACTCATTGCTTTCTGTGGTATCTGGATAGATGAAGAAAGGACAGAAAGAAACTCTGGCTAGGGATTTCTTGTTTCTTCTTTGTTTGATGCTCAGTGACTGGTCAGATGAAATATGAATGGGAGAGTGTCTCAGGCCCAGGGTAGTGTAAGGTGTCCCAATCTGGGAGGGGTTGGTTCCTTCCCTGACTATACTGCTCATGGCTGAGAAGGAGCCGCAGCCCTCAGGGCCCACAGCTGTCAGACCATGGCCTTTCCCCAGAGCCCTGAGTCTCCTTCTCATGAAAGCCCCAGAGATCCTGCCCCTGAGCAGGCAGCCCAGCAGCTGCTGGAGGAGAGGAAGGAGAGGAGACAGCTGAGCCCTGTCACCAGCCAGCCTAGGCCTGGGGAGGTTTTTGTTCGGGGTTGTAACACTGTGGAGGAACAGAAGTTCCCTGTAAACAGTAGTAAACTGCCCCATCCTCAGGCTCCAAGCTGCTGATTGTGAGGGTGAAATCCTTCTCAGCACCACTGCCACTGAACCGGGCAGGGACTCCTGTGTCCAGTTTGGAAACCTTGTAAATGAGGAGCCGAGGAGATTGTCCAGGTTTCTGTTGGAGCCACCACAGATAAGTATTTCCATCACTGTGTTTGAGACTCTGACTGGCCTTGCAGGTGATGGTGACTCTCTGTCCTGGGGCCACAGACACTGAGGCTGGAGACTGGGTCAGCACAATTTCCCCCCTAGAACCTAAAAGCAGGAATTAATGATGAACCAACATGAAATAAGCAGAACAATCTCCTTCCATTTTGATACTTTGCCCACAGGCAACCTGACTCTGCACCTACTGTCTTCCTAGAAACCCACATTCTCCCTTGGTCTGCACTGGCTCATGTCCCCAGAGCTTCTAAGTTCCTTTGAATTCTCTCATCTAATGAAAATGTGCACATCTGCATGTTTTGTTATCCCATGTACTCACCTGGGACCAAAAGCATGAGAAGCCCACAGAAAAACTGGAACAGGGCCTCCCTTGTGCAGTGTTTCCTCCCCTGTGGCTGCTCTGCCCCCAGCCCAAGTATATGTCCCTCTGTCTGCAGGCCCTTCCTTTGGGGATCTCTTTATGCAAAGCAGCTGGGGGTGTGGGGCTTCTAGTAGCAGATGTGACTGACTCAGCTGGGGGGAAGGCCCTCTCTTCATGAAGATCCCAGTCTATTTGGTAAGCTGCAGAAAAGTAACTACTGACAAACAAAATCTGTGAGGGCAAATAGGAGATGAGCAACATAGGGAAGACAAAGGGAGCAATCCAGGGTGATGTTCAGATTGTAAGCCTGGGGGACAGGAAAGATGGTGCCTCTCTTTTTAGTAACAGGAGGGGGGAGGATTCGGGGGAAAGAAAATGACATCGCTTTTGGCAGGATGAAGTTAAGCTGTCTTATGCACCTCCAGTTCCAGATGTTTCAAAAGCAGTTAGAGATGGGAGACTGGAGGTCAGCAAAGAGGTCAGGAAAGGAAATGGGGATAGAGAACGAATGCTGTCAGTATCCAGAGTGATCTGACTCTGTTTCTTCTTATTCAAACAAGTAAAATCTCTCAGCTCATGTGACTTATGATCAGCTTGATTTGGGTGGGGGGAGCATATGTAATTATGAACTGACTTGGGTATTCACTGTGATGCCCCTTCTCTGAGTCTGGCTGCTGCTGCTCTGGTTCCTCACTCCACTTCCCAACCCAGACAGACAGACCTTTCCTACCAGGCTGGCAAGCTGACTCCCTGCTCCTAGATCAATTCTGAGGCAGTTTTGTAGTTGTTTGAAGGGGAATTTGGGAAGTTTCAGATGGTTCCTTCCTCACTCCACCACCTTGGCATTGGAAGGCTTTGAGGAATTTTTGTAGAAGGGGCACATAACATTTGAATGCCAGTAGATGCCACGGAAAAAGAATAGAGACTCAGAAACATATAAAATAATTGTATAATATTGTATAATAACATATTTTGTCTTTAATACCATTACAATTCAAACTTCTTCTCTAGTACACAAGGGGCTACCAAAATTTTCCTCAGATTTTTCAGATTTCTAGGGGTGCCCTACCTCTAATTCCTTGATGGGGAAGTGATAGCTGTACTTCAAAAATTCACATCCATGCAGCACTGTACTTAGATTTATACTTCTGATTGTCATAGAAATCTGGTGAACTGGGAAGTGTAACTATCATATCTACTCTAAAATTAAGAACATATTCCTTCTTTTTTCAATTTACCATCACACACACTCTCCTTAGGGCTTTTGATTGGTCCTAGAGGGAGCCTAATCCAATCTAAAAAAAACCCAGCATGAACAGTCAGTCTCCTTGGGTAAGAGCTAGGGGACTAGAATAAGCAGATGCCAAGAGTCCTTCTCTCTGAAGCTTTTGCCACTCTCTGCCCTCCCCCCAAAAGTCACAGGTTCAATTAGCTCCAAGTAAGGTAGAAGCTGGCAGGACATCAGATGAAGGTCTTTGATTAGTGGTTATCATCATCTCCCTGTCAGAGTCCAGCACAGAACCACTAGAACCTTCCAGTCACCTCTGTCCTGTGACTCACTAATTAGAAGGTTGTTTCTTACACAGTTGTGAATATTTGAGGAACTCTGAGGACTTCCTCCCCTTTCTCTTTCATTCTTTTCTCCCAGAACCATCTAGCATAGTTTGAAGTGTTTGCAGCTCTGTTAGGGGCAAAACCTCAAGCCTCTGTTGGCTACTTAGGAGGCTACTTTCCACTGTCAAGGACCAGTGAGCTCAGTTTGCCTATTTCCTGGTTTTTGAAGTTGAATTCATTGGGAGGAGCATAAGGGGCAATGTCCTAAGCTTCTTGTTCTGGGGCCTGGGGTTCTGGTCCCTGATTATGTGTGCTGGGACCTCAGGTATTGGCATGTGGAAGCTATAGGGGTCTGGCAGTTTACCTGCTGAAGAACTGGGATCTCAGTGGTGTTATCTGGTGTGTGCTGAGTCTAGGAGGCACTTTCCTTCATGATGATCATTGGAGGATGTCTACCTGCCCTGGTTTGCACTGGAGCTTGTGATAGTTCTCTGAGTTGTAGTCTACAAGTTCCCCTGACTGAGCTAAGTCATGGAGGGGTCCTGGTGTCAACCTTTGCCTGCTCTGTCACACTGGGACCCAGGATCTGCCACTGGTTTGCTGAGCTGGGGCTTGCTGGGGCACTTCCTGTCCTGGAATGTGCTCCCCTTTTAAAGTAGTCAGTTGGAGATTCTTTGCTCATCCTCCAAATTTCCTTAGTTAAAAACTGCCCGACCCCATTTCTCTTCTGGCTCTGTTGTTCCAGGAATGGTTGGTGGATTATAGTTATGGTTGTTCATGGATGAATGTGTGAAAGTGACAGCAGTTTACTGCTTGCTTTTCCATCTTGACTCCCAGAAGTGGTTCTCATTCATTCTTTACTTGTGGATCAAAAATGAAGGAAATTTTTTGGCGGAATTTTCTTACTTGCCTAAGGACAGGGATAGAATCTGAAACGTTATCCAACACCAGTTGGAATGGGTGCAGTTGCATGACATGGGTCTTACTAGGAATTTCCCTAAAATCGTGTACCCCATAAGGAATAAAAACAAGCTGCACAAGTGCAGGTTTGGGGTTTGGGAAAGGGAAGGGTGCTTAGTTAGGGACTGGTCCACAAACGTTTTTGAGGGTCTTGTTATGAGCCAGGGAAGATTTCATGCCCAGGGATTACACAGGAAGGCTTAAATACAGTTCCTTAGGCTGCTGCCTGGTCTTCTCAGGGTCTTTCTTCCATCTGTCATTCTCATATATGGAATATTAATCTATGAAGAAAGAACAGAATGCAGCTCTCACTCTGGGTCTCATTTTCTCACTCAGTGGAGCATCAGGTGAAATCTGAATGTAAGAGGTCGTCAGACCCCAGTATTGGAGGGTAACCCAGTCTGAGAGGGCTTGGTTCTTTCCTTAACTGTACTGCTCATGGCAGAAAAGGAGCAAGAGGACTCAGGGCCCATTTTGGGGAGACTATGATCTTTCCTCTGAGCCTTGAGTTCCTTTTCTCATGCCAGCCCCAGAGACCCTGCCCCTGAGCAGGCAGCACAGCAGCTGTTGGAGGAGAAGAAGGAGAGGAGACAGCTGAGTCCCTAAGTCCCAGCCAGCCTAAGCCTGGGGAGGTTTCTGTTCGAGAATGTAACACTGTGGGAGGAGAAGAAGTGCCCTGTGAACAGTAGTAAACTGCCAGATCCTCAGTCTCCAAGCTGCTGATTGTGAGGGTGAAATCCTTCTCAGCACCACTGCCACTGAACCGGGCAGGGACTCCTGATTCCAGAGAGGAAGCACCGTAAATGAGTCTCCGGGGAGATTGTCCAGGTTTATGTTGGATCCAGTACAAATAGGTGTATCCATTACTGTGTTTGACACTCTGACTGGCTTTGCAACTGATGGTGACTCTCTCTCCTGGGGTCACAGACACTGAAGTTGGAGACTGGGTCAACACAATGTCCCCCTTCGAACCTAAAAGTAGGAATTAATGATCAACCAACATGAAATAAACAGAACAGAGTCACCTTACTTTTTGATATTTAGCCCACAGGCAGCCTGGCTCTGCAAACCCCTCTGACTTCCTAGAAGTCCACATGCCTCCTTGGCCTATACTAGCTCATGGCCTCAGAGATTCTAAGCTCCTTTGAATTATCTCGTCCTACAAAAGTTCCACTTCTGCAGGGTATGTTGTTCCATGTTCTCACCTGGGACCAAAAGCATGACAAGCCCACAGAGAAGCTGGTACAGGGACTCCATTGTGTAGTGTCTCCTCACCTGTGGCTGCTCTGTGCCCAGTCCCAGTTTAAGTCCCTCAGTCTGTAGACCTTCCCCTTGGGAATCTCTTTATGCAAAGCAGCTGGTGGTGTGGGGCTTCTAGGAGAAGTGACTGACTCAGCTCAGGGAAGGCTTTGAGACCTTGATATCCCAAAGACATCCTTCCTCATGTGACCATTGAGGGATAGATCCTCCTGCTATTCCCAATTTTCCTTAGTGTTTTTCTTAGTCATTTTTATGGTTTCATGGGGCTTCTAGGTAGCATAGTGGATAGAGTGCTGAGCCTGGGGAACACTCACCTCCCTGAGATCAAATCCTGCCTCAGATACTTCCTAGCTGTGAGAACCTAGGCAAATCAATTAGCCTTCTTTGCCTCAGTTTCCTCATCTGTAAAACGAGTTGGAGAAGAAAATATCTAGCTTCTTCATTATCTTTTCCTAAAAAACCCTAAATGGGGTTAGAAAGAATCAGAAGTAACTGAACAACAACAAGAATGTTTCCAAAAGGACAGTGACATTATATGAGAAGCAGAGTTTGAGTCCATGGATGTCAGTGAACAGCTGTGTAGCCTTCAGTGCTGGTAACATTTTGTTCACATGTAGTTGAAGCCTGGCTTGTAGAATCTTATGCCTGGCCTTGCTGGTATGTGAAAAGAACAAAATTATTTGGGAATTTGACATCACTTTTTTTAGCACCACATTTTATTACGGCTGGGAAGTACCTGATCTTTTCCAGGACAGTGCTCACTGCTGAGTTTTCCAAATCTGCTGGCATGTTGAGTGCAGAGCTTTCCTTGCCTCATTTTTTAGGATTTTACATAGCTCAGCTGGAATTCTACCATCTCCTCACGGATTCTGTTTGTCCTTTGTTTTTGAAGAAGTCCATGACATCATGGAAATGATGATATGACTTGCGGTTGACTTTGATTTGAGTGAAGGAGGGCTGTGCAAGGGTACCAGCCTCTCTTTATCCTCCAAAGTCATGTGGATCCAGTTACCAGATATTCATCAGGGTGATTGGAGATGCCAAAGGTGCAGTGGGGGACCCTGATCCTTTCAGCATCAGGCCTTTTCAGGTACTCCCTTAGAGTGTGGTAGCCCCCATTCAGTAAATAGGCCTCTTTAAGACAGGAGTCAAGTGATGACCCATTTAATTAGAAAAAAAAAGAAAAGATCAAACTGGGAAGGTAATACCCTCAGGACTGCTGTTCCTAATAGAAACAGTTACCCTTGACCTTCTAAGCCAGGAGGGCCTAAAATATAGCCATTAAGTGGACCTTGGGCTGGGACCCATTATGATCCAAACTATAAGCTCCAGATGAAATGAGTTAAAGGTTTTGTTAAAGAAGCAGAAAAGCAAGGAGGCAAGAAAAAGAAAGAAAGAGAGAGAGAGAGAGAGAGAGAGAGAGAGAGAGAGAGAGAGAGAGAGAGAGAGAGAGAGAGAGAAGAAAGAAAGAAAGAAAGAAAGAAAGAAAGAAAGAAAGAAAGAAAGAAAGAAAGAAAGAGAAAGAAAGGGAGAAAGGAAGGAAGGAGGAAGAAAAAATGAAAGAGAGAAAGAAAGAATGAGAGAGAGAAAAGAAATCCAGCCCGTAAACCCTGAGTTAACTGGGCAGCTTCTGACCATCAAAATTTCCTTTCCTGTGGAGAGGAGAACGAGAGGGAGAGGGATATGGAGAGGGAGAGGGACATGGAGACAGAGACGACAAGCTGAATTGCCCAACTCAATCTCCACCAGGCTTACTGATAGCAGTTTTTCCTAGGTCCCACTTGATTTCATTCTCCAGCAGGTCTGGCTGTAGATCAGTAACCACACTATTGTAGTGGTCAGTGATGGTAAGATCTTTCTTGTGTACTTCATTTGTGTATTCTTACTGTCCCTTTTTAGTATCTTCTACTTTTGTTAAGTACCTGCCATCTCTGGGTTGTAACATGCCCATTTTTGTAAGAAACTTTCCCTTGATAGTTCTAATTTTCTGGAAGAGACCTCTTGTGTTTTCCGTTCTATTGTTTTCTTCTATTTCTTTACATTATTCATTGAAGGAAACCTTTCCTCTCCTTGCTGTCCTCTGGAATTCTGCCTTCATTTGGCCACATTGTTCCCTTTCTCCTTCCCTTTTGCTTCCCTTCTTTCCACAGATATTTGGAAAGCCTCATCCACCTGCCATTTTACTGTGTTGCTCTTCTTTTTTCTTGGTTTTTGTTGCTGCCTTCTGTTCAATATTCTGAACCTCTGTCCATGGTTCTCTGTACACTCTCTCTACCAGATCTAATCATTTAACTGTATTTGTAACTTGGACTTGATATTCATAATGGAAGTGATTTAGGTCATATCTCTGTGGTGTGATGGTTTTCCCTCTTTCTTCAAGTCTGAATTTTGCATTAAGAAGCTCATGACCTGAGCCATACTCAGTTTTAGGTCTTGTTTTAAGTGATTGCATACAGCTTCTCCATCCCAGGCTGCACGGTATGTAATCAGTCTGATTTCTATATTGACCATCTGGTGATGTTAAGGTGCAGACTGATTTTTGGGTTGTACAATCCAAGTGTTTGTTACGACCAGAGAATCTTCTTGACTAAATGGTTAGTCTCTTCCCTTCTTCATTTTGTATTGCAAAGCCAAATTTTCCTGTCCTTCCAATGATCTTTTCCTCTTATTTTCCTTATTTCCTACTTTAGCATTCCAATCCCCAATGATGAATGTGACATATTTTTTTTAATGTTATTTCTACAGGGTGTTGTAGTGCTTCATAGAGGTGGTAAGGTTTGGCTCCTTTGGCATCAGCGGTTCCAGCACAGAGGGATGGTTTCCCTTGGATTTGTACAGATGGCACTCTGTCATTTCTGGGGTTCTACCTTAGTTTAAAAGGATGAGATCCCCTTTTATTCTCTAGGTGGACTCTTGCATTTCTCCTCAGGAATTCCTGGGAAAGTTGCATATGTAAGCATCACCTGAATTCAATCCATCATTTCACTTCCATTTCAGTTCACTAACACTGAATATGATTATGTTTAATCTATTACCTATTTGACCATATCCACTCTACCTTGGTACATAGATCCCTAATTCCATGTTCATATGTAGTATTGGTCTTTATAGCATCAGATTTGCCTTTTTCACCAGATACACCCACAGAGTAGCTTCCTTTTGACTTTGACACAGTTACTTGATTCATTCTGGAGATAACTGTAGTTGTCTTCCACTCTTTCCCCATGTAGTTGTCTTCCACTATTTCCCAGATGAATGCTGGAATTTTCCACTTTGAAGGACTCATCTTCTGGTGTCATATCCTGTATCATTATAACTCTGGTTATGGTGATTTCCTAGCAAAGATACTAGATTTTTGCCTTTCCTTTTCCAGTGGATCACCTTCTATCAGAACTCCTCACTATGACTTGTGTGTCTTAGATAGGCCTGCATGGCACTGCTCACTTTCATGGAGCTACTTGTCTCTCCATCACGACATGGCATTGATCCAGGAAGGCCCAACAGAGTGATAGTTTCAATTGCAAAAATTATCAATAGATGGGTTTTCCTCCATGTTCACCTCCTTGGCCTTAACCTGTTCTTTTTGGCCTTTCCCATCTGGCCTGTCCCATGTCCATTGCTTTCTCCTGCAAACAAGTTCTGGGATTCATATTCCCTCAGACAACTCCTGATGCTCCCTGTGTAAAGCAATCCTCTCTAGTACCTCAAATCTCATTTAGGATTTTCTATTTAATGGACTTATTAGATGACAAAGGCACCTGGAGCCCAGGCAGAGAGAATGGAGGAGAGGGAATGGGCAGCATTGATAAGAGAAAGTTGAAGGATAAACCTCCATCCTTGAGAAGGGGAATGGGTTCAAAATATTCTTCTGTGTGTGTGTGTGCATATGTGTGTGTATCTGTGTCTATTTGCATATATGTGTGTGTCTATTTGTATATATGTACGTATTGACATGCTGAATGTTCCATGCCTGTATGGGGGGTGAAACTGGGAGAAGAATGATCCTATTCTTCAGGTTTGCAGCTTTAGACAGATCATAGGTTGTTCCTGATTCTCTTTGGGGAGAATTGAGTGAAGACAGAGAGAAAATCTCAGAAGGAGCTGCCATGTAGAGGAGGCAGGTTCTCTCTAATGTCTTTATCCCAAGCAACCTACACTGGTGTTTTGGGGAAATTTCCTCTTGTGGGATAGCTGGGATGATCTCTTAGTCAAGTGGAGACAATTCATTTGGAGCAAGAAACCTCATTCCCTCTGTATTTTCTGGTATATTTTCATCTCTGGTATATTCTCAGCTTGGCTAAAAGGTTATATTTTTTGTACTCTATATATTCTTGGTGTAACAGATACATAGTAGTAGGTGACTCATGTCTTGAATTTATACAAATATGTATCTTGGGGCTTTCTTAACCGAAGAAGGGAGAGAAATGAGGAACTCAGCTTGGATTAAAAAACAGTTCTCTTAAACTAACATTATCAATATGAGGAAAATATTTATAATTGTAACTGGGCAGCAAATCCTTGAGGAGGACAGAATGGCCAACTTCCTGGCACCAATCTCTTGCTCGCCTTCTTTGTAGGAATTAAGAGTGCCTGCTTCAGCACCTGCTGACAAGAATAGATAAAAAATAGATAAAGAGAATTAAAAAACATTGTCAGAAAAAAATGGGCACAGAATGTGAAATTGAAGCTTGGCCCATTAGTGAATTTCCTAGGGCTGCTGCCTGGTGTGCTTGAGCTCTTAAGTCCAAGAGCCATTGCTGTGTGCAGGGATGGGGAGGGTGTTCATTTATTTATTTTAGTTAATACATTTCTTTTTGGTTTTCAACATTCACTTCCATAAGTTTTAAATTTTATCCCTTCCCTCTCCAAGACAGCCTACAATCCAGTATAGGCTCTAGATATACATTCCTATTAAACGTATTTTCATATTAGTCATGTTGTACAGAAGAATTCTAATGGAATGGAGAAACCATGAGGAAGAAAAAACAAAACAAGAAAAATAGAAAGTAATCTGCTTCACTCTAAAATCACTCTATGTACTTCTTTCTCTGGATGTGAATGGAATTCTCCATCATGAGTCATTTGGAATTGTATTAGGTCCTTGCTTGGCTGAGATGGGCTAAGTCTATGAAAATCAATCACAGCAGACTGTAGCTTAGAAGACAGGACAGAAAAATCTCTGTCTAGTGATTTCTGCTTTCCCCTTTGTTGCTCCGTGCTGAGTCACATGAAATATAAATGGGAAGGCACATCAGGCCCAGGGCAGTGCAGGGTGACCCATTCTGAGGGGACTTGGTTCCTTCCTTGACTATACTGCTCAAAGCTCAGGAGGAGCAAGAGCCCTCAGGGCCCAGAGCTGCCAGACCATGGCCTTTCCCCTGAGCCCTGAGTTGTTTTCTCTTGTCAGCCCAGAGACCCTGCCCCTGAGCAGGCAGCTTCAAAGCTGCTGGAGGAGAGGAAGGAGAGAAGACAGCTGAGCCCCCCAGACCAGCCAGCCTCGGCCTGGGGAGGTTTTTGTTCAGGGATATAGCACTGTGGGAGGAGTAAAAGATACTTGAACACAGTAATAAACTGCTCCATCTTCAGCCTCCATGCCACTGATTGTGAGGGTGAAATCTGTCTCAGCACCACTGCCACTGAACCTGGCAGGGACTCCTGAGTACAGGTTGGAAACCTCGTAAATGAGTCCCCGAGGGGATTGCCCAGGTTTCTGTTGGAGCCAGCGTAGGTAAGTGTTTCCATTACTCTTTTTGACACTCTGACTGGCCTTGCAGCTGATAGTGACTCTGTCTCCTGGGGTCACAGACACTGAGGCTGGAGACTGGGTCAGCACAATGTCTCCGCTGGAACCTAAAAGCAGAGTTTAAAGATCAGTCACCATGGAAAAACAAGAACACAGTCTCCTTCCATTTTGATCTTTAGCCCACGGCCGACTGGCTCTCCATACCCCACTGATCTCCTAGAAACCCACATTCCCCTTTGGACTGTGCTGGCTCATGGCCCCAGAGGTTCTAAGCTCCTTTGAATTTTCTCATCCTGTAAAAAACTATACATCTGCCTGTTGTGTTGTCCCATGTTCTCACCTGGGACCAAAAGAATGAGGAACCCACAGAGAAGCTGAAACAGGGACTCCATTGTGCAGTGTCTCCTCCCCTGTGGTTACTCTGCCCCCAGCCCCAGTTTATGTCCCTGTGTCTGCAGGTCCTCTCCTTCTGGATCTCTTTATGCAAAGCAGCTGGGGTTGTGGAGTTTTTAGACTAGAAGTGACTCACTCAGCTCAGGGGAAGGCCCTGAGACCTTGATACCCTGAAGATGTCCCTACTCCTGAGACCCTTGGGTTATGGGGACTTCTGCTATTTCCAGCTATCCTGAGGCTTTTTTTCTTTTGGTCACTTTTATGGTTTCATGGGGCTGCTATGTGTTGCAGTGGATAGAGTGCTGAGCCTGGGGCTAGGATCACTGACATTCCTGAGATCAAATCCTGCCTTGCTCACTTCCTAGCTCTGTGAGTCTGGGCAAGTCACTTTAACCTCTTTTCCTCAGTTTCCTCATCAGTACAATCAGTTGGAGAAGCAAATGGCAAATCACTCCAGTATCTCTGCAAGAAAACCCCAAAGAGGGGCATGAAGAGTCAGAAATGACTGAATGACAACAAAAATGTTTCCAAATGGCCAGATATATTGCATGAGAAACAGTGTTGTCCAGTGAAAAGAGGTCAGGACCTGTAGACAGCAACAATCTGAGAGCTACTGACGTCATACACTTGAACAGTAATTATGACCAGATATCCCCCTAACTGATGATCCTTTGGGGACTTAGCATAGAGACTCCTAACATGAAAGGCCTGTCATCTTTGATTCCTTCATTTAGTTGAGGGAAAACATCTTTCCTTCCCACCACCATTTTCCTGAAGGAATCAGCTATCCTTAAAAATGGCATTGGTGAAGTCTGGGGTGGGGTAGGAGGAAAAAGTCATGGAGGTCCACATCGATGGTCCTTCAAGCCATCTTCAGCACAGCATCTTCTTCCCTTTCTCTTCTTGTAGAAATCCAGATGTTCACTCTCCTACAAAACTGACCTTGATACAATTTTAGGTTACAATTCCAAAGCTGTATACTTTTATCTCTTTAAAATTCAAAATTTAAACTTTGGCCAATTGTCGTGTTTAAGGAATCCACATTAGATCCCAGTATTTACATTTCACATTAATTCACTATTCATTTCCCCCATCAGGAGGATGAAATTTCAATAAGTAGTCAGTACCAGGCTCCAGAACTTACATAAATAGAATAAAGAATCATTTTCACCTCTGTATATATCACATCATGAAACAATTGAAACTTTGATCATGTGATGCTTCCTTTGAAGCTTTTAAGATATAGACAACAAACCATTTTTCTTTTAACATTAACCAACACAACACAAAAGTCTGGCTGAGACAAAATAGGATGAAGTGAATCCAGGCCTGAATGTTTTACATCAGCAGAGGGGAAAGGAAGCTGTTCTGTGGGATTCTGGCACGAGAAAATGAGCTCAGAGGAAATCAAGGTAATATTTACCCATTATTCTCTCATTAATTTTTTAGTTACGTATCAAAAATGCAGGGGATGTTTTGGAAAAGTATCTTACATGCAAAAGAACTTGGAAAGAATCTAAAAAATTGCCCAAAGGCTGGTATAATGGGTCAAATTTTGTGCCATGTGTTTTTTTTGGAATTTTCCTTAAGTCTTACAACTGAATAAGAAAAAGGAAGGAGGGGCAGTAGTACAGGACTGTGGATTGGGGAAGGGAAATATGATCAGTCCATGAGTTGTCCACCCACATCTATTAAGCTCTTATCATGAGCCAGCAAGGCAAGAAGTTCAAGGGGTAGGAAGGAAGGCTAAAAACACAGTCCTTGACCCCAAAGTGCTGAAATTATAATGGGAAAGACATCTTGTAAATGAGTAGGGACCTACAAGATAGATACAGGGGATGTGAAAGCAACTAAGAAGGCAAGAAGCAGGTGGTGAGAAAGGGGAGTAATAGAAAATCCTCTTGAAGAAAAGTAGGCTTTTTTCAGTCTTCAAATTCTCTGCAGAACAGAGATGGAGGTGATGGAGAGAGAATGTTCCACCCATCAAGACTTGCCAGGAAAAATGCCAGGAACTAAGAGATGGAGTCTCCTGTTGGATGGACAGCAAGGCCAGTGTCTTGGAACTGGAGGGTACATGGAACTGAGCAAAGTGTAAAAATGAAAAGCTAAGAAGTATCTGGGTTCTAGAGGACTTTCAAAACCCAACAGAAGATTCATAATACTTAGCCAGTGATTGGGATAGCAGGAGGGTTAGTTGAATGGAAACAGCATCATAAATCAGCAGGGTTCCTACTAAGAACAAAAAAAGTAAGTTTTATGTTAGGATTTCCTCATAATTAAAAGTGCCCAAACATTTGCTTTTCTGAATTAAACAACCTGGTAAATAGGGAAACATCCTTAAAAGAATTTCGGGACTGAGGAAATAGAAATCCCTGGTCTCTGAGGTGACGTGACAGGATCTATTCAGGGGATACCAGGAGATGCCTGAACTTGTCTTCTTGTGTTGCTCTATTTTCTAGAAACCCTGGAGCTGTTGTAAACAGGAGGCTCTACATGTGTCAAACCCCTCACTCCAGCTGGCACAATAGGATATTGGAACTCCCAGCTGGATTCCCTGCGTGCCCTTGGCAGTCAAGACAGGTTTCAGTTGGTCTTCCCCAGACTGAGGACCTGCTTGTGCAGCTGGAACTCTTGTAGATAAATAGACCCTACTCTCTTCATAGTCTAGTGGTTCCCAAGGGGAAAGTACGGGGTTTGGACCCGTATATATTCCTCATTCATAGTTACTCCTCTGCTTTGGGAGAGCATTAGTCTTTTTCTCATACTTCTTTTTTCCTTCTTCTGAGACCCTCCCGTTAAGGGAAGATTAGTGCTCCCCTTTTTACTTTCCTGCAGCTTCAAAAATCTAGTAGATTCTGTGTGAATGGTGAGTTCCTCTGCCTGGAGTTCCAGTCACCAGGGAATGTGACATTTTTAAAAGTTGAGCTTGCGAGCAGTAGATAGGAGAGGCTCTGTTCTATGTGCTCAAGGGCATGACTTCCGAATCTAGTAGTCCCTTTCTGGACAGGAAACACTTCTCTGTTCAAGGCTGGGTGAGGACCAGACCAATTCTAGAAGAAAACAGGAGAAAATATCCCCTTTTCCATTCGGTAAAGTGATGTAATAGATGTTGCTCCTCTTTCTACCAATACTCTGTGCCTTCTCATTGCATGCAATATTTGTCCATGCCTTTCCACAATTCCAGGTGGAGGATTTATCTATTGAGTGGGAAGCATTCCTCAGATTAAGGAACAAAAAATGTTTCTTGCATGCTAGGGATGTATTTCAGCAGTCTACAGGTTTTCATTTCTGATTAATTTATTCCCAGGACTACCTGAAGTTCATAGCATTTGTAGAACTTCATCACTGGAAAGAATCAGAAATGAGGAATCTATTCCCTAAGAGGATAAAATTCCCGTGTTCAACATCACCTGAACATGGTCAGCCAACCTCAGTCTTACAAAAGGAAATTGCGTAGGAATTTAATTAGCAAGACATAATTTGGTATGAAAATTTTAACGGGTTCTTAGACTTGAACTTTGGTTCCATACCACTGTAGGTGACCCAAAGGCAATGAAAAGATGTATCACAGATGTAAGCATGATGCAACATACTGCCAACAATCACTTGATGGAGAAAAATGCCAAAAGGAAGAGTCACAGGAGCCCTGGGAGTGGCAACTCCCCTTCTTCCCCAACTCTCTCCCCCGATTCCTTCTTTCATCCCAGAACTCATGGTCATCAAAGGGGAGACCAACTTGCCTGGGGAAGGAGCTTCTCTTTTCCACCACTGGCCAAGTAACACTCATAGTGTTGATGGCTGATCATACAGAAGAAGCAGGGCACCCTGAGGGAGAGACAGAATGTAGCCTGTGAAGGACAAATCATTTATGACTGAGTAATTGTACTGTCTGGGTGATGAGAAAATTCTATTTTCTACTTAACTGAAAGGGCAGACTCAGTTTTGCCCTTCGTCTGGGAGAATCCAGATGTTCCCTGCATGGTTCTGGTCTATCTTTGTGGGTCTGTGTCTGTCCATGTATGACTGAGGGCTTGTAATGTCTGGGTGATGAGGAAGTGTACCTGATAGGTACCTGATAGGACAATTGACCCAGGGGTCAATAAGCGAGAACTTGATAGACATAGAAAAATCCAGTATGACTATGGGAGGTCATCTTCTAACCCTCTTTGGAAGGCCAGAGAGGGGAAAGTTGGCTGCGTTCGCTATATCCCCCTTGACCATGGGGGCTGGGACCATGTGGCTGCCTCTGTCTCTTCCTCTTTATTCTGTTCTAATCTTGGAATAAGCCAAGATGGAAGAATGTTGAGAGGCCTAGAAGTCTGTCCTTTTGGTGCACTTGGAAAGAACTCCTGGCATGTGGATGAAGGCAGAGGAATTGTCTGTGTATTTTTGAAGCAGAGAGACACACTAAAGACTGAGAGCTGCAGGTGTCCTGACCCCTCCTGGTGGAGTGAGGTGATTGCTGTAAGTTCCAGAAAGGCACAAATTCAGGAACCCAGAAAAGAGATCCAGTGGAGAGGAGTTGTGTAGGGGCCCACACAGGAAGGAATGACGTCTGCTGCCAAACCTTGTGAATCGCCACTTTGCCATCCATGTTCTCTCTCCAGGTGCCTCACTGCTGCTAGATTCTGTTTTGTGCCCATTTTTCATGGTGGGGATTCTGTCTGTATCTGGGGGAGAGGAGGCTCCAGGCATTGACTGGGAAGAGTTTTAGTTACTCTGCTTTTTGTAACACAGGAATGGATGCTTTTAATGAATTGAGGCTATGTGACGGTAGGGCGATTACAGGTAATCTAGTGTTAAGAATACAGTTCATCAGCATTACTCTTAGGTATTAATGCTTACCTTCCTGGGACCCAGTCTGGACCTGTTTATTCCAGCTAGAAATAAGGTCCCAGAAGAATTGTTGTATTGATGTGTGTGTCCAAATAGCCTCTAATAAGTACTTTGTGGCAGGCTTGATCCAGTTGTTTCTAAACGGAATATTTTTCCTTTGCTAATTTTTCATATATTTAGTTGGGTTTTTTGCTACCACTTCGCAATAACCCACCCCAAGCCTGTCTTTTTCACACACAAAAACACAGTCAAACCAAAGAAGCCAAAACATTGTCTATGTCACACCTCACTAACGTTCTCAGAGGAAGGAGGCCTGATTGAAGGTCAGCCTTTTCATACCATTACCAGGCATTGTATTGAATAGATGTCTGATGTCTAGTCATGGGGGGTTTCCTGACTGTAAACATTCTGTAGATTTTCCTCTTAGATAGTGTTACTTTATTGTACTACAGCTCATTCAGATGTCTCCAGTTTTTATGTCTTTTCCTCATATCTGTTCTTTTTCTTCTGGGATGATTTTTTTTATTTTAGGAGAATTAGCCTTTATGTAGAGACACAGTAAGTGTTGCATTTTACCTTGAGCCAAGCGTTCGTCCATGTCTGTACAATTAAGTACACTTCAAATGGCGGCCTTCATAAATATTGACTGTATAAGGACTCTTTTATCCTAATAAAATGGAGGAAAAATAGACTGTGGAAAACAAATGAAAACACAGAGCCCAGACAGGGCCAGGGGTCTTGTTTTTGAGGAAAGACATCAATTCACATCCAAGAAGGAAGAAAAGGACCACCTTCCTTCCCTTCCCTAAACAGAATCACAAACGTTTACAGTGACATACGGACAACAGAGGAGTCAAGGTTACAATGTGGTGAGCCAGTCTCACAGAAGCATGCCCTCATGGCAATGCAGGGGCTGACTGGTTAATTCCTCCCCACAATGCCATGGGAGAAAACACCTGGGAAATATTCCCCAGTCCTCACTGCAGGAAGCTCCAGTCTCTGCCCAAGTACTTATTAAATCATTGGTGGTCCCACGTTTGGTTCTGCCATCAAAAGAAGCTTTTTTTTTTTTTTTATAAAGCACATCAGAATTTAAAAAAAAAATCAAAAATCTCCAATAAGCATGAGGCCACTTCAAATTTTACATAGTTATATGAGGAATGTTTACCTCTCTCTGATTAATCCAATTTTCCACCATGACTAGCTAAGAAATCTTTTAACATAAGTCTCTTCATCCTCACCCTGAAATCTAATCAAGTCCAAGGAAAAGCCAAAATGATTTAATAAAGAAAACAATTTTATGCACTATCTTTCCTTTCTCCTTACATAATTTTCAAGTTTTGGAAAATTATGTTTCTTAAGTTTGTGACTTGAGAGCAGGACAACATTATCTAAGACTAAGGGCCAACCAATCACTGTAAAATGCTCCTGTTGCACTGGGGGCAGAGGAGGAGGGGTATCTTCCAAGCACCCCAGTTTTCTTCACCAGAAGGTCAGAGGTACATTTGGTTTGTATTATCGCGAGGCCCATTAAGTGATCTGGGTTGTTTTTCCGTCAGTTAGGGCTTTATTTGTTAAAAGGGCGTCTATTCTGGACCTCCACATTTGGTTGACAATTTGCTGATGAGATTCATAACCTTTGGGTTGCTCTGATATTTGGACATGTTCGCGGGGTTCTGTGCCACATCCTGGAACGCCACCATCACCTCTGGGTCCTGCATGGCTGCAAGACTAAGAATCTCACTGAGCCCGGGCATTCCTGCCATCCCTGGCATGGCCCCTCCCATGCCAGGCATGCCTCCAAAGTTCCCAGGCATACCTCCAGGAAAACCTGGAAAAGAGCCAAACTGGGGTCCGCAGGTCCTCCGGGCTTCTTCCTCCCTTTGGGCTCGCTCATGTTCCTCCTGAGCCTTCTTCACCCTTTCTAGCCTGTCTTTGATCTCTCGCTCCTCACACTTTCTTTCGTATTCTCGCCGATGTCCGGCAATCTTCTGGGCCCTTGGCTGGACTTCCTTCCGCAGCGCACTTGCATCCTCATCGTAGTCCTGTGTGCAAGCCATGTCAAGATCATGGGCCGACTCCTCCCAGTGGCCAAGGAGTCCGTGGGCTTTCCCTCGCCATATGTAGGGCTTATTTCAATCGCTCTGTCACAGTCTCTGATCGCAGCCTGGGCTTTGGCAGTTTTGTAAAGATACTGGCTCTCTTAGCATATGAAATGGCCAAACGAGGGTTCAGTCGGATGGCCTCGGTAAGTAAGTGAGTGGCAGTCTGAAGATCACCCCTCCTGAGGGCGTCAGTGGCTGCCACCTTCTTGTCGTTGGCCTGATCCATCCTCTCCTCTGTTCTCTCGGCAGCCTCCTCTCCCATTTCCTAGGGGAATCGGTATCTCCTTCAATCACTCCTTCATCATCCATCTCCGCGTCCCTCTCCTCACTCTCGAGCTCTTCTAGTTTGGGGGATTCTGCCGGTTTCTTACTTTCACTCTTTTCCTCCTTGATTTTTTCTTCTGATTTCGCTTTCTGTGGAGCAGGTGGGATTTTACCACCCGTACTCTCCACCCAGTCCCGGAGGAATCGCAGCTCGTGGGTGTGCAGAAGTCCGGGGTCCTGCTGGCAGAGCCCAATGAAGGCTCCCTGAGCTGGCGGGCATCCGTGTCGGGAGGAGCTGGGTCTGGATCTGGGGCTGGGGCCGGGGCCGGGGCAGGGAGCTGTGGAGCGGCGGCGGGCGGAGATGGAGGAGGCGGAGAAGGTGGGCAGGCGGACCGGCGACCCTAGGATGATTTTCTTCTACATTGATATTACAATGTGTGCAGTCATTCTCCAGGGAATCTTGTCTTTCAGTTCTTTCCATTCCTTATTAAGCTGCTCTAAAGCTTTGTCCTTTGTTTTTTTTTTTTACTTAAACACTAACAAAAGCATATTCACCCACCTGACAAAACTCAAAAAAGGGTCTTTCTGTAAAACCATGAACCTCCATTCCATATTACAGGTCTTTTGAGAAATATGCATAATGAAGTCTTCATGTTTTAAGCCTGCTCCTCTGTTTCCTTCTGAGCTTTCTCCTGTTCTCTTCCATACGTTCGAATATGGTTCAAAGGATCTATTTTTAGGTCAGTACTTCTATTTCTTCCCTACCTATGACACCATTAACTGATAGAATGAAATATCCAAAAAATGCCAGAAAATAAATAACCTGAGTCAAATGAAATGAATCTGCGTAGAAGACAAGTCAAAAAATGTATGTCTCTATCTTGAGTCCGTCTACTGAATTTCGTGTTAGACATGAGTGTGCTCTCGCATTCCATGGAGTAATGGTGAGTGGAAACATCTTTACAGAAATCTTTGTCCAGTTTTTTGTGTTTTGACCACAGGGTGTCATCCTCACCTGCCATGGTAAGCAGCCCAGGGTTGTACGAAGCAGACAATTTTTAGTGCGCCATTTCTAGTCCATCCTCAAACCAGGAGGTGAGCAGTGCAGTCCTTTGAAAACGATGCTCAGAGACCCATAGGGGCTGCTGAATCCCACTGCTGCTTGAGCTCAACTTGAAGACAGCCCTATGGCCTGCGTTGCCTGTGTGCAGATTGTAAGGACATCTCCCAGAGCATCTACACCTGCTGCTCCATCACCTGCTTTAGAGTACCCTGGATTGGACTGAAGGGAGGCAGAGGAGTGGGAAGTGATCAGACTCATTCTTTCTTTTGCAGTCATCAGAGTATACCAGAACAGGACTTCTAGTGATCAGGAGGTATAAGTTACTCTTGCCACATATGGTCTCTGAAGTCCACTTCTTTGTGGACAATGTGTCATTGACTTTTGAAGGACTTTTTTTACCCGTTGTTCTTACTATATCACTTGTCAGGCTAACTGAATAAAAACATTCTCCACTTAAATATTGGGGGAAAGAACGCTGGTGGGATTTAAGCTAATGCTACTACATAATAATATCTGACTAATCATAGGTGTGCCTAGAACCTGGAAGGGTAGAGGTAGCCTTGAGCTTAGATCTGAGATTGGTCTGTAAGAGCAGAAGTTACCATGAGGTAAGCTTATGGAGGCTTATATTGGGTGCAAATGACTATGCTTTGAAATCCGCAGTCCAGTCAGTTTCCTAACCCATAGAAATGCATGATCATTTAGCCTGTTTTTCTCCTACTTATCCAGAATGAGTTACTTTTTCAGATGCTTCTGTGAGATGGAGACAAATTGTATCCCAAGCTTTTCCTTGAATAAGAAATCTAAAAACCCAATAAAAGATGACCTTGGATTAGTCTGAAATTAGGAGTCTCTTCCTGTGTTAGAGAGAGATCACTTGGTCTCTGGGGACTTCTCTCAGTCTTCTTATTCCCTCCTCTAAAAGAGCTCTTATAGGGAATATTTGGTCCTCTGCACCAACACTTCTTAAACTGTGGGACATGACCACATGTGCTATCATGTAACTGAATGTGGAGAGCGGGAATATTTGGTAACTATAAAAGATGTGTGAATGTGTAATGATAATTAATTAAAAATCAAACATTTAATGAATCCTGGTTTTTCTGGCAACTCCTGCCTGTGTTGCAACAGTCTACATGCTAATCCTTATGATAACCAATATGCACACTGGTGTCCAGGATCAGCTCCCTGGACTTGATCTACTGACTCTGACCTTCCCCTGAGTGACATGTTCCTCTGCCATCCCTTTTCCCTGTAAGCAGATCCTGTGAAGAGGAGTCCCCAAGGCAGCTCCTGCTGCTCCCTGCTCAGGGCTGTCCTCTCCTGAACACAAAGTCCCATCTAATTGACAGGATTTATGAAGTAACAAAGACAAATGGAAATGGAATGGGGCTCTGTGTGTGTGAAACACTGGTGATTAGGGAGCTTAGGAAAGAGGTTGAGGAGAAAAGAGGCCCAGTTTGGGTTCTGTCCCAGTGTCACTCATCTAATGTGGGCCTGGAACTCTGAGAAGAAGACTTCTTCTAGGACTATATGCAGCAGAGATTATAAAAATGGGAAAAGGTCCCACATGCACAAAAATATTTACAGCTGCTCTCCTTGTAGTGGCCAAAACCTGGAAATTAAGGGGATGCCCATCAATTAGAAAATGGTTGAACAAATTGTGTCATATGAATGTAATGGAATACTATGTTGTTATAAGACGTGATGAACAGGAAGACTTCAGAGAGGTCTGGAAAGACATATGAACTGATGCTGAGTGAAAGGATCAAAACCAGGAGAACTTTGCACACAGCAACAACCACAGCATGTGAGGAATTTTTCTGGTAGACGTACTCCTTAATAGTAATGCAAGGACCTAAAAAATTCTCAATGGACTTTTGAGGCAAAATGCCTTCCACATCCAGAGAAAGAACTATGGAACTGGATTGCAGAATGAAGCAGACCATCTTCTTTTGCATCATGTTTTGTTTTATTTTTAGTTTCTCCCATTCCTTTTAATTCCTATTACTAAGGTGAAAATGTATTTCATAGGAATGTATTATGAAACTTGTATAAGATTGCATGCTGTCTCATGGAGAGATTGGTTAAGGAGAGGGAAAGGAGGGGGAAGGAGGGAAAAAATCTAAGGTATATGATTGTAGAACACTGAAAACCTATAAAATAACTTTTAAAAAAAGAATTGTATTCCCCAACTCGTGACCCCACAATGGAGATTCCTGATCACTGCTCATGATCTTGTCCTGCACCATCCTGTCATTTCATGTCTGTTGAAAAGTCCACTCCCTTTGTAAGAGCCCTTCAATTACTTCCCCTAAATGGGAAGATCCTAATGGGCTCCATCTTATGAGTCTGCAAGGGTAAGGAGCTGAGGAAAGTGAGAGCAGAGAGTAAGGAAATGGCCGAGCTTCCTTGGAGGGCAGGGAAGGTGGGTTGTGAGTCTGTCTTATATGGTCAGTAGTATGGAGGCCTCATCTTTAGGCTCTATACTCCATCCTACCATGGGAGAACCTTGGATCGCCATCATAAGGCTGAATTGTTCCTAGTCTTTCCTTAAGTTCAGGGGATGCTATGACATTTGACTCAATGAAGTAGTTGCAATCTGAGCTAAAGGGCCCAAACATCTGTTGGGACAAGTGCTATGTAAAAATTGAGGCAAGTACAAATTCAGATTTGGCATTGCCTACCATCGGGGTCATGGAGTCTATGGGGAAAATGGCTGCTCCACTGACTGAAGAGCAAGAGGGGACTTTAATCAGGTGGTCACTACATATAGAAAGGGGAGCCAAAGCCATTCCTGAGGATCCCTGCTGGCTTCACACTGACTTAGAAAACCATACATTATCATTGTTTCACATTTGATTGTGATTTTGTTTATTTTTCTAAATATTTCTGAATTTAGTTTTCAACTCATTCAAACAGTAATCTCAGGGTTTGACACCTTTGGTCTAATGGATAAATAGTGCAAAGGTCAGTGGTAAAGGAATTGAGTAGCGAGTTAGGGTACCTGACATTTTTCTAACTGGAGTTTTGTGACAAGGGAAACAAGCCTTGGATAGATACCTTTTGATACTCATAAGCTTGGACCTAAACAAATCATGGAGGTAGGTAGAAACTTCAATGTCTAGGGCTGCCTGGCTTTGACTGAGGTCTAAATATCATGTTAGAGAAACAGGAAACAAAATATTGTGCAAGAGTTTTCCTCCATACCTTCCCCATAGACAACATATTTGTATTGGACATGGGGCTTGGATGGCTGTTATCCAGGCTACTTAACATAGTATTTTTGTTACAAAGGTAGTAATAGATTAAAATAACATACAACTGATGTGGCTTAGAGCTATATTTTTGCTGCTACACTATTGAAATTGCTTTTCAAATGCCACCTGTTTTGAAGTGTTTTTTCAGTTCAAAAGATAGAGCTTTTAAAATGTGAACAGTATTCCACATAAGTGTCATGTCCAACAGATAAAAATCTCTTTTTGTATTTACGAGTTGATGGTTTATCTCATTACGAGCACACTAATGTCTGAGCATGTTCCATATACAAACGTTGTTTAAGTGATGCTCTGTTACACTTCTGGAATTCTGATATTTGGAAAAAAACAGTTTGCATTCTATTTTAATCACATGGTACAAGACATTATTAAATAAATTTAACGTATCAAAAATTCTTTCCTCTAGACTACGAAGAGAGATCAAATTCTGCCTGGCCTCCTCCCTCTGAGCTCAGCAGAATGGCCAGTCTCATAACCTCAGTCTTTTGCTTCCATCGTGGTAGGAATTCAAATCTCCTTTGACAAAGGATAGTGGGAAGAGATTCTTAGAGGTATCTATTTACAGCACATTATGAACCATGTATGGGCAGATCTATTGGGACATATGTAACCCACCTGTGCAACACATACACTCAAATACACCCAACAATGTGAAGAGGACAAACAGAGAGGCTTTCAGTGACCTTCAAAAATGTTCTTCACCACCATTACCCCTCACCATGATATCCCTTCAATGAACATGAAAGTGGGTTAAACCCATTGATGGTCATCAGGGACTCTGTGGTGGTGAACTGGTGACACCTAAGTGATGACAGAGACAAGGATAGAGTGTCCAGAGAAGCATACTTCCAGCAGAAGTAGGGAAATATAGAAGGAACCTCCAGAACATTGCTAAAGATGTTCTCCAGGGACTGTCAGTCAGGGTGAGGTACAAGTAGAGTATCTCAAGCGTCACCATTTCTCTTTTCCAACAACACTCCAAATCTTTGCCCTAAATGGAACATGATGATCATCTTATCAGGCTACATGTGAGAGACTGCGATCTGTGGCCCCCAGAGCCAAGCTGTTAGATCCATCCCTTCCCAGGGCTCTGTGGTGGCTCTGACTCAGATGCTCTTGGGGAAGTGGCCGATCTCCTGAGCTAAAGAGCTCAACAACTCAGGGAGGATTTTGTTCAAGCCTGCACCACTGTGGGTTAGGGAACTCATAATATTGCTGACAGTAGTGATGTCCAACATCTTCAGCCTCCACACTTCTGATCCTGAGAGCAAAATCTGTCCCAGACCCACTGCCACTGACGTGGGAGGGGACAACACAGTGAAGGTTAGAAGCATCATAGATCAGGAACTTGGGAGACTGTTCTGGTGGCTGCTGGTACCAGGCTAAGTAACTACCAATACCCTGACTGTCTCTGCAGATGGTGGTGACTCTTTCTCCAGCAGTACCAGACAGAGAAGCTGGAAACTGGATCAGCAAAATGACTGCACAGGACCCTTGGGTGGAGAAAAGAAAATGAGAATAAATAGATTGAAATTAAGAAGCATACCCACTAGTGTGTTCTCCGACTGGCTTGAGATGTCCTTCTCATTGACTGTAGGATCTACCCTCTCATCACCCTGTCCTCTCCCCAACCCAGATCAAATTTCCAAGTTTTAGGATCTCCTGGTGTACCACAAGAGACCACTTGTTATCTCTCTCCCCAGGCTGATTTTACCCTGGGCTCAGAGCATCAGAAGCCAGAGGAAAATGGGGAAATCATTGTTTCTCTTGTAGAAGTTCAGGCTTAAGACCTCTGGGGCACACTGAGACAGATGGGGACAGGCCATATTTAGGTCTCAGACAGTGGATGGGCAAGGTTGCTGTGATATCAGTTTACAAAATAATCCCAGTGAGGTCCCTCCTCCAAGAGTCAATGCTTGGTATTACATATGGGTCAGACTGATTGAGTGATCTATGTGTGGGAAGTTGTGATCTCACGGTCCCATTATCTCTTCTTTAGTCTCTGCCAAGCCTGTCTCCATGGTCCTATGGTAAGTCTGTAAGAAGCGACTGATTGTGGCTAGAAACAAGAGAAGCTTCCCTTCTCTGGGAGAAGAGATTACTATTAGTTTTGGGAAAAAAATTAACTAGATGGAGAATCAGATGTCAGACTGATGGTGGCAAAAAAGGCCATCAGAAAAGAGAAATTAACTGAAAAATCATTTCGTTTCAGAAGAGTGACAAAAAAGACTTTAAAGGCAACTATAGGAACAGGCCAACGGTAGAGGATGGAAGACAGAGCCACCTTGTGAAAGCAGAAAAACGAATTCTGGAGAGACTGATAAATGGGCTTGGTGCTGGATCGGTGTCAGTGGGGCACTGTACAGAACTGTTTCAAGGCTCCACTCTACTTTGCTGAGGTCACCTTTGTCTGCACGTCATATGTCTGACTTCCATACATGCCTATGGTCTGTACTTTTAACTTCCCCACTCCCTCATTTGATTCAATTGAGCTAAAGGTGACACAAAGGCAAAGGAGATGGATCCATGTGACCCGACAGGACTAGCTGATAACAAGTTTGTAAAATTTCTGATGACAGACATGAATGTTCAGAAACAGAGGTAGCAGTGATCAGAGGCACTAGAGGGACAGTCCAGTTCCTGTAGATTTTGCCTGCAGACACTTAAGGAATCAGAGCAAAGTCTTCAGTGTATTGTGTTCAAACTTTATGTGGGCTTCCTGGACGGTCATGGATGTGAATGGCCCAGGTGGGGAAAGCCTGGAGGAATGTTATTCTGTATTGGGCCTGATGAGACTCTGTCTCTTTAATTGCTTAATCTTGTTCTACCTCCCCCTATTCCTGGCTGCTGTTTGGTACAGTACATAAGTGGCTGAGCATGATGTCATGCAGTCCTGAATTCAAATCTCACTCCCAAAATTCACTAGCTTTGTGACCCTGTGCAAGTCACTTAGCCTCAGTTTCTGCAACTGGAAGATGAGGATCATAATAACATCTGCCTCATAAGATTGTTGTAAGAATCTGAATGAGATAATTTTTGTGAAAAAATATGTGTTTGGTACATAATAGTCCATTTATAAATCATCTGGCTCCTCCTTCCATCTACCAATCCTTCTTTCCACAACTAATCTGCTCACCTTCATTCACATGAATTTTCTGAGTTCTCTCTCAAAAATCCCTTTTATGTATCTTCAGTGCTTCCCTCTCCCCTATTTCCTTCTACACTAATGAAATAGCCATGTCCAACGTTACTGCTGAATTCAGACATTTTTCTTTCCCTATCCCGCTGACTGTGACCTCTCTAAAGTACATGATGCTGTGAATACTGCAGCTACAGATCTGCAACAAAAAGGATAGAGACTCAGAAATTCACAGGACACCAAATCCAGGAAGGGAACAAGCAATTAAAATCCTGGCCTCAGATGCGCATCTATAGATGCCTAAAGCTTGGATAGCAGTGAGGTGAACCAGATAGCCTAGAAAAGGGTGCAGATTTGTCTTCATATATATTACATAGTCTTGGAACTGTGCTAGCCTAGACTTCAGAATAACTCTGAAATAACTTATTTAAAGTAAGTTACATAGGGAATATGATCTCTCTCTCTCTCTCATAGAAATGTACATTAAGAAGGCATAAACACAAGAGGAAAATTAGAACTTAGAGGGAGAAGCATAAAGGTAGAGAACATTGGAGTAAATATCCAAGGAGGGTGAAATGCACTCTGTTGACATGGGATTGCAGCTCACCAGAATAGGAGGAAATTAATGGGTGGTTCTAGAAACACATTATTAGGTTGGCATGGATGCTTGACTCTAGAGTGAGAGGGGTCTTCCATTACTTAAAGAATGCAGCCTCTCACCTTCATAGCAAAATTAACAGTGTCATGGATTTCAGTAACGAAATTCCCATTGTTTAAACAGGGGCAGTTGCTCTTCTCTACATGATAGACCCCAATAACCATGCATCTTGATGAGAAGTGATCATGATATATCAGAACTTCTCATAGGAAAGGGCAGGGGAACCAGGTGTCACCTGACCTGCTGCCTAGATTTAGGAAGAACAGATTTCAAAGGACTCAGTAGGGGAAGAGACAAGAAGCTGGGGGAGTAGAGTAGCTTCCCTAAATGGCTAAACTAGGAAGACTATACACCCCTGACTGAATCCTTCTAATTGAATGAGACCAGTAGGTACAACCCAAGCCACCCTTTCTTTCTAAGTGGGGAATTTGAATATCAACTAGTCACTCATTTTTCTCCATACTACCCCCATTCTGCATCACAACCAGTCTTGCACTTTGTCCTACACCCTAGGTCTGAGCTCTCTGCTCCCTGCCCCCAATGTCTTGTCTCTGTCTGACCAACATAAAAAAGGTCCATAAATCAGTCTTGCTTCCCCTGTTTTGGTCACCCAACAACACCTAGGGTCCTAGGATTTCCCTGAGTGTGTCCAGACCTCCTGGCTTCTCCCTCATTGTGGGAAAAGGCCTTCTCCACAGAGACTGCTTGCTGAACTTTCTCTATCCATTTCTCCATACTGCATTTTATCCTGTGGTGCTGAGCCTCCCAACCAAGCCAATTTTCTCTTAGAAGGATGAATCAGTGGTTAGGTCTATGAGTAACAACTTAACACCCCATCTATAGCCCACGTTTTTGACTTAGAGAATGTAGAAAATAAAGGCTGAGTCCAGAAGTGTGAGTCTTTTTCCTTCTATCAAACACCTGGGCTTTTCCACTTTGTAAAGTCAATGGCTGATAAAGGAGATTGCTATCTTTCTCTGAATGGGATTCAGGAGTCTGTATGAAGACAAACCTAGGGTAGAATTTTAAGAGAGAAAGCAGCACAGGAGGGACTGGAAGACCTCCGAGAATGAAAGCCAGAAGACATTAAGAGAAACTATTTCAAAAAGGAGGAAAAGAGTGTGTTGGGGGTGGGGGAGTCATCTAAAGAAAGAGCATGTGTGGGGAAGCCCTTGACTAGGAGGGGATAGCAAATCCTCAAGTATTATCTGAAGCCCAGTGCTCTGTGCACTGTGCCGCCACCTACTGGCCCCAGTCAGAAGAGCAGTAGTCCCTACATTGGCCACATAATGTACTGGGGCTGGCCTTTCAGAAACAGGCCTCACAGGCCTCTCACCTTGGCATGGTATTGTCACGGGTTCCTTAACACTCTCTAGCTAACAGTGATTGTAGAGGACAGTTGGCTGGATGTGCTTATGCTGGGAACAAATAAAACTAAACACTTGTGACCTTTACTATCCTACACACAAGTACAGAGTGCCTCTCCCACCATGAATTTAGAACCATAATGGACAATCTCTCTGAATGTAGTACTAAAGATTGTAAGTACTTTTCAAAAGTCGTTCAATCCCCTTTGATTTCCTGAATTCGTCAGGGTATTGTCTTAATTTTTGATTCTCCCATGCCTGAAATAATAAGGTTTGTTAAAATCAAGGAGTTTGGATTGGACAGTGGTGTCTACCATTTCTTTTGCCACATGATTTCATGGTCCTGTGGTGGTGAATAATGGGGACTTTCAGCCATTCATTGCTTACTACACCATCTTGGCTCCTAGACGTCTCCTTGCTCAAGTCTTTCAAAGTAAGCATTGAGGAGCAGCTGGGTGGCAAGGTGGAGAAAACACCAGCCTAGAGCCAGGAAGCATCCTCAAACAGTTGACACGTGTTAGCTGTGAATCTCCAGTCGACTCGATTTACCCTAATTGCCTTGCATGATTTAACAGCTATCCTCCCTCATAAGCTATCGTTATTATTTTGTTATTGTATAAATCCCTCTCCTTGCATTGCTCATATCTCTCTGAATCTTGCAATCACTCTGTGTATTATCTGGTGTATTCTCATGTGTATCATTACTCTGTTTTCAGTTCATTGTCATCCAGGAAAAGTGGGTATATTGGACGTGACCTCTGTGTGGTCTTTGTGTAACTGACATCTGGTGGGAAGAGACTCAAAATTTGAATACTACTCCATGTCCCAACACACACACACACACACACACACACACACACACACACACACACACACACACAACTTGGGTCACTCCTTCCCTGTAAGGCATAGCAATGAAGAGCTCAGCATGGATTAACAAAAGTAGTTCTCTCGAACTAACATTAAGATGGGGAAGATTCTGACCAGCCCCTGTACCTAGGAGAAGAGCTGAAGGGCCAGTTTCCTCGCACCAAGTTCTCGTTCGCCTTCTCTGTAGTAATTGAGGCTTTCCACCAAAGAGGGTGAGCTGTGGAGAATTTAGAGGAATTTCTCCTGGGAGCAGACATGAATAGATAAAAACTTGATGCAGTTCTGATTTCTAAACTGATCCAAGCACATGGGCACAAGATGTGTAATTGAAGGACATGGCTGAGTGCAGCCCATGCTTGTTATACTAATGAAAAGTCTAATAAACCTCTCAGCTTTAAAGTGTCCACCTTACATCAGAACAATGTTAATATTTTCCCCATTCTGTCTGACTGTCATCCCTTTCCCGTCCATTAAATACATATGTGTGTGTTTGTCCTTCATTGCCAAAGAAGACCATGCCATCAGAGAAATGATGACATGACTTGCACTTGACTTTGTTTTGAGTGAGGGAGGGCTGTGCAGGTCACCAGCCTCACTTCTCCTCCAGAGCCATCCAAATCCAGTGACTGGATATTCATCAGGATGGCTGGAGATGACCCAGGATGAGGCAACTGAGATTAGGTGACTTGCCCAAGGTCACACAGCTAGTGAGCCTCAAGTGTCTGAGGTGAGATCTGAGCTCAGGTCCTCCTGACTCCTGCACTGGTGCTCCATCCACTCACCACCTACCTGCCCCTAGATTCATATGGCAACACAATCTCTGACATTGACAGTCACATTCCTCCTCCTCACCCCATTCCATCCAGCATAACTATCTCCTTGCCTCAATATGAACAGAAATCACATCCTGCTCATGCCATCTTGTCTTCTTTCTTCTCTTTCTTCCCCCTTCCTTTCTTTCTGTATCACTTTTTCTTTCTCTCTCTCCCTCCCTCTCTCCGTCTATCTTTCTTCTTTTTCTTCCTTCCTTTCTTTCCTTCTTTCTTTCTTCCTTTCTTTCTTCCATCCTTCCTTCCTTTCTGTCTGTCTTTCTCTCTTTTTCTTTCTCTCTCTACCTCCCTCTCTCTTCTTTCCTTCCTTCTTTTTTTCTTTCCTTCCTTTATTTATTTCTTTTTTTCTTCTTTCTTTCTTTCCTTGCTTCTTTCACTTTTCTTCCTTCCTTCCTTCCTTCCTTCCTTCCTTCCTTCCTTCCTTCCTTCCTTCCTTCCTTCCTTCTTCCCTCCCTTCCTCCCTCCCTCCCTCCCTCCCTCCCTTCCTTCCTTCCTTCCTTCCTTCCTTCCTTCCTTCCTTCCTTCCTTCCTTCCTTCCTTCCTTCCCTCCTTTCTTTCTCTCAAACAAGCCAACATTTGCTCAAATGTCAGCTCAGACACCTGATTCAGGAATTCCTCATACGGGCATCTTGGTGGCAGCTGTAAAGTTCTTTGACATTTTGAAGTCCATTACAACCTGGTCACACCCTACTTTCCCTGTTGCTCTTCAAACACATTTCAGTCCTCTCAAACCTGTTTCTTTCTGTTTCTCAGAGAATATTCTACTTCCCATTATGCATTATTTATTCTTAACATATGGAAGATACTTCCTCCCATCATTTCTCAGAATCCTCCCTTTCTTTTAAGGTGTAGTTCTGATATTCCCTTCTACTGAAGTATTTCCCATTCCTCCTGGTTTCTAGTTCACCTGTCCTCCCCTTATGTATTTGTATTTGCCTAAACATGTCCATATGGTTTTCTAGTTAGAATATAAATTCCTCAAGGGTAGCCAAGCACTGAACAAGTACTTTTTAAATGTCTATTGTGTGTCTGCCACTGGGTTAAGTGTTGGGGGGGCCAAATGAGGCAAAAAGTACTTTTGTGTAAGGTGCTCACCTTCTAATGTTTGATGGGGGACAACATGTAAACAAAAACAACTTATTTAGATATATCTGTGTATATATCTATACATATCTACTATAGACCTTTTTAGTGCATAGCACATATATATGGACACATTCTATCTGGACATATATATCCTGTGAATTTATGGTTAAGGTTATACATTTACATGTATGATATATGCATGAAATAATATACAATGTGAATGTGCATACATATACACATGTATATACATACATAGGCTATATGCATATGTATGCTCTATATATACATGTGAATGAATGTATTTATATGCACATCTACACATGCACATACATGCATATATATAGAGAGAAAGAGAGTGAGAGACAGAGAGACAGAAGGAGGGATGAAGGCAGGGATAGAGAGATTGCAAAGAACAAATGTAGAATAGAAGAAATTTAGAAAGAGGTTTATTTAGTCATCAAACAGTGGGGAGAGTAGCAAAAAGGAGTGACCCATTCCACCCAGTGCCTGTAATTCTTATATGAGTTTAAGCAAAGGAAGAAGGAAACAGTGTCTGATTGGCCAACACCAAGGCCATTTCCACACTAGAACAATGGGTTCCTAGGAATGTATAAAGGAAGAAAACTCCTCATATCAGCCTTTAAATCTGGAAGAACAGGCTAAGGTGATAAAGTAGAGAGAAAGAAGGAAGGAAAGAAGGTCACGATCAGAGAAAGGGATATCGGAGAGCATGAACAGGGAAGCAGAACATTTGTGGGTGACATCCAAGTCCAGGTTAGGACCATCTCTGGGTGTAGCTGAGGTCAGGACAAGTGTTTATGAATTATCCCACATGCCAGGTGCTGAACTGAGTGCTGTGGGTATGAGTAGACTGAGGAGCTGCAAGGTCAGGTTATTTGAGGGAGGATCACCATGACATCTTGACATCCTCTAATATGTGGACAGGGATTGTTTAACTTACTTTTTGTATCCCCATCTCCTGGCAGAGTACTTGGTATATAAGTGGTGCTTAGTAAATGCATGTTGCTCGATTCAGTGAAATGGTAGCTAAGTATGAGAATAGATTATGGATAGGACTGAAGTGAGTCTTAGGATGTCCTATATTTCCTAGACTTGAAGGGACCTCGTTATACCCCTCAGTGTTCAGCCCTGGCCAGGGGAGGAGGCCCCAGTCTCAATGCACAGAATGCTCACGCCATATCCCTTCCCCTCAATTGCTTTGCTCACAAACAGACACAGACATTTTGCATCTGAGCAGGTCCCACTAAATTTTGTTGCTTCAACTAGTTTTGTTTAAAGGAGGCTGGTGCTCATTAGTCACCCAACGGCCTTTTCCTTTTCCCTATTCCCATTTGTCTGCCCTTATCCTTGCTTTAGGGTTTTACTTAACATATTCACTTTTTCTTTTCTTTAGTTACCATTTCTTTCCCTCTTTTGTCTTTTCTCTTTCACTTCTCAGTGACACATTTAGCTGAAACTCTCTGTCTTCCTTCCCTCCACCTTCTTAGATTTCTATTTGCTTTTACTGAAACATTTTCTAAAAAATGTTTTCTTTGCTTTGTTCTTTTTGTGATTTCTCTTCCCTTCCAGCTTATTTTGAAATTTCATTTCCTGATTCATGAGTACATTCTCTAGCTTTCCTAGTGTCCTCTATCCTCTGGGAGCTCTCACTTCCTTTCTTCTGGGCCACAAGGCAGCCTGTGGAGAGAGAACTCTTCTTCAGAGAAAGCATTCTCCCAAGGCATCAGCTTACCCCAGACTAAGACCATTATGTCAACTTCTTCTCCCACTTTAGTCACATACGGGAGTGCTCAATACACTCTGTGGGCTTGAGATATTCCTGTCTCAACCTCCCCACATCAGGTTCTGTCTCTGTGTCACTCATACCACTAATTCATTGCCAAGACTATGGATAGATTGATCAGAATGTATTCCTGGGTTATGTCTAATATTTAGAATGAATTGGAAACTTTCTAGATAGGAGTAATAACCTAATGACTGAAGAATGAGAGGCCAGGTGGTAAAAGAGCTGAGTGGTGGGTTTGGGTGCCTGGTTGTTGGTGAGCATCTGTGTGATTCATGTTTTGCTGTAGGAATCAAGCTTGAGAATAGGCAGGCATGAATCATGTGCACTGTCAGTGGGTTAACAAGTGTGCTTCTAGACTTATGCCCATGGCCTCAAGAGCAGTTTCATAAGTTTCTCCTCATTGATTGGTATGTTGATGCAACCAACATACTTCATCTATATTATTACGTATAACATAAGTTATATATATAAATATATGTGTATATATATGCATCTATTTGTACAGTGACACACTCAATGTTCCGTGCCTGTTTAGGAGGTGGAGTTGGCAGTAGAGTGAATCTAGATTTTAGGTTTTCAGGTTTCAGAGAGATGACAGGTGGTTCTTGATTCACTTGTGGAGCATTCCCTGATAAGAGAGAAAGAATTGGGGAAGGAGCCAACATGTAAAGGAGGCAGTAGCTCCATCATATCATTACCACAATATCCTGCAATAGAGAGTTGGGGGAATTTCCTCTTGGGTGATATCTGGAATGCTGTCTTAGTTCATTGGAGATCTTTCATCCTGAGGATAAATGGTCAATCTCTCTGTGCATTATCTGGTATATTCACAGGTGCATCGTTACTGTTTTCTGGTTATTATCGTCTTGAGAAAAGCTATATATTTGGTATGTATTCTGCATCGTCTTTATGTAACTGGCATCTGGTGGGAAGGGACTTGAGTCTTATTTACACACACACACACACACACATACACACACACACACACACAAATTGGATTACTCCTTCCTCAGTAAGGGATAGCAATGAGGAGCTCAGCTTGAATTTAAAAACATTATTTCTCTCAGACTAACATTATTAAGATGGGAAGATAGTTATAATTCTAACCAGGCACCATATCTATGAGGAGAACAGAATGGTCAGCATCCTGTCATCAAATCTCTTGTTCCCCTTCTTTGTAGGAATTAAAGTCTTCTTTGGAAAAGGGTGGACAGAGAGAGGAGAGTGCACAGATATCTCCTCAGGGCCCCCTGACATGAAAGGATAAAAATGATATGAAAATCTGATTTTAAAACATCATCAGAGACAATGGGCCCAGAATATGAAATTTAAGCCTGAATCACTGATGGATTTCATTAGGTCTGGTCTTCTTGACCTCTTGCGTCCACAACTCATTGCTTTCTATGGTATCTCTTTGTCTCTTTGTTTGTCTCTCAGTGACTGGTCAGATGAAACATGAATGGGAAAGTGCCTCAGACCCAGGGTAGAGTAGGGTGCCCCAATCTGGGAGGGGTTGGTTCCTTCCCTGACTATACTGCTCAAGGCTGAGAAGGAGCAAGAGCCCTCAGGGCACACAGATGTCAGACCATGGCCTTTCCCCTAAGCCCTTAGTCCCCTTCTCATGAAAGCCCCAGAGATCCTGCCCCTGAGCATGCAGCCCTGCAGCTGCTGGAGAAGAGGAAGAAGAGGAGACAGCTGAGGCCCTGTCACCAGCCAGCCTAGGGCTGGGGAGGTTTTTGTTCGGGGTTATAACATTGTGGAGGAAAAGAAGTTCCCTGTGAACAGTAGTAAACTGCCCCATCCTCAGGCTCCAAGCTGCTGATTGTGAAGGTGAAATCCTTCTCAGCACCACTGCCACTGAACCGGGCAGGGACTCCTGTGCCCAGGTTGGAAACCTTGTAAATGAGGAGCCGAGGAGATTGTCCGGGTTTGTGTTGGAGCCAGTCCAAGTAAGTGTTCCCATCACTGTGTTTGACACTCTGACTGGCCTTGCAGCTGATGGTGACTCTCTGTCCTGGGGCCACAGACACTGAGGCTGGAGACTGGGTCAGCACAATGTCCCCCCTGGAACCTAAAAGCAGGAATTAATGATGAACCAACATGAAATAAACAGAATAATCTCCTTCCATTTTGATACTTTGCCCACAGGCAACCTGACTCTGCACCTACTGTCCTCCTAGAAACCCAAATACTCCTTGGTCTGCACTGGCTCATGTCCCCAGAGCTTCTAACTTCCCCTGACTTCTCTCATCTAATGAAAATTCGCACATCTGCATGTTTTGTTATCCCATGTTCTCACCTGGGACCAAAAGCATGAGGAGCCCACAGACAAACTGGGACAGGGCCTCCATTGTGCAGTGTCTCCTCCCCTGTGGCTGCTCTGCCTCCAGCCCAAGTATATGTCCCTATATCTGCAGGCCCTCCCCTTGGAAATCTCTTTATGCAAAGCAGCTTGGGGTGTGGGGCTCCTAGTAGCAGAAGTGACTGACAGCTCAGGGGAAGGCCCTCTCTTCATGAAGATCCGAGTCTATTTGGTAAGCTGCAGAAAAATAACTTTTGACAAACAATATCTGTGAGGGCAAATAGGAGATAACCAACATAGGGAAGACAGAGGGAGCAATCCAGGGTGATTTCAAGATCGTGAACCTGGGGGACAGGGAGGATGGTGCCCCTCTTTGTGGTAGTAGGAGGAGGGAGGGTTCAGGGGAAAAAAATGACATCGCTTTTGGCACAATGAGGTTAAGCTGTCTTATGCACCTCCAGTTCCAGATGTTTCAAAGGCAGTTGGAGATAGGAGACTGGAGGTCAGCAAAGAGGTTGGGAAAGGAAATGGGGATAGAGAACCACCAGAAATGAGATGATAATTAAATCCATGGGAGCTAATGAGAATACCAAGTAAAATTTTATAGGGGGAGCAGAGGAGAGGGTTCACAGTGATCCTGTGGGACCACTTGTCTTTGCCATCTGCAGATCTCTCTGGCTTCACCTCCATGAAACAAGATCACCTTTAAAAGTTATGCCCCATGCTTACCTCACCACCATGCTTCTAACTCAAGTTGAGACACCACCTCCTTCAGCATCTTCACCTCTGATTGGGCTAGAGACTGAAGGACCAAATTCCTGCCATAAGAATTTAATGGAAGGGAAAGAAATGACAGGCAGGGAGAACGGGAAGATTTTGAAAATCATTGGAATGCAAGGAGACACCTTAAAGGTGACAGGTTTGTTAGACCTCCTATAAGTGTAATAGACATAGGGCACACTCAGATTTCCCTTCCTAGGGTCTAATCCAGATATTCCCTGCCTGGTTTTCAATGATATGAAATTTTGTGGGCCTGTTTATGGCCATGTATGACTGAGGGTTTTTACTATCTGGTTTGTGAGGAAATTTCATTGCCTGCTTATTTGAAAGGACTAATGATCCAGGGACGCTGAGGTGGAATTAGATACAAATAGAAAGATCCAGTGTGAGGAAGGGAGGGAGTCTTTTAGCTGCCTCTGGAGAGCCAGAAAGGAAAGGTGGCTGCCCTCTCTGGGTCACCCTTGACCATGGGAGCTGGGAATAAATATCTGCTTCTTTCTCTTTGGGTTTACTTTGTTCTCATCTCAGAATAACCCAAGATGGAACAATATGGAGTACTGAGAGGTCTAGAGGTCTGTGGTTTTGGTGCCCTTGGAAATACCTCCTTGCATCTGGCTGAGGGCAAAGGGATCGACCCTTTACTTTGGGAGCACAGAGACATTCTGAGGACAGAGAGCTGCAGGCATCCTCACCCCTCCTGGTGGACTAAGGTGATCACTATGGGCTCCAGAAAGGCCAAGATCATAGACACCCAGCAGAGTGGTCCAATGAAGAGGAGGTGTGTGGGCACCCACCCAGGCAGGAAGGACATCTGCTGCCAAACCTTGTGAATCACCACTTTGCCATCTGTGTTCTCTCTTCAGGTGCCTCAGTACTGCTGGAATCAGGTTTGTACCTCACCTTTCATGATGTAGACTCTGTGTGTGTGTCTGTGGGAGAGGCTGCTCCAGACTTTGACTCAGAATGTTTTGTAGTAACTGTTCTTATTGTATCATAGAAATGAGTGCCTTTAATGAACTGAGGATATTTGTTGATAGGGAGCTCACAGATACTGGAATATTAGGAGTACAATCCCTCAGCATTACTTCTAGTAATTAATATTCTCCACCCTGGGGATGTAGTCTGGAGCTGTGAATGAACATGGATGGACAAGATCTAAGAAAGACTGTTGTATTGATGTGTGTTTGTTTGTGTATGGGTCCAAAAAGTATTCAATAAATAAACGAATCCCCCAAATAGACCCAACACAGCAGCCTTGACCCACTTGTTTCTAAACTGAATATTTTTCCATTCTTTATCTTTCATATATTTATTTTTATTTCTTTCTCTCACTTCTCAATAGCCCATCCTAAACTGATACTTTTCACTCCCACATGAAAAAAATACAGTTAAACCAAAGAAGTCAATACATTGTTCATGTCTAACAGCACATTCCTCACACCCCACCTAGAGTCCAACACAAATTTCTGAGGGAGCGAGGCCTGACTGTCAGCCCTTTCATACCATAACTGGGCATTGCTTTTGATTGATTTCTGATGTCGAGTCAATGGTGGTTTCCTGAGTGTGATCATTCTGTACATTTTCCTCTTAGATGTGATTACTTTGCTACACATCAGTTCATTCAAATCCTCCCAGGTGTTTTTCTGATTTCATTTCTGTCATTTTTTTCTTCTGCAATGATTTTCTTTTGCAAGTTTGTAGGAAAATATTTGTTGTCATTCTCCAAGGAATCTTTACTTCCAGTTATTTGATATTCCTCAATATGCTACTTAAAAACTTTATCTTTTAAATTTTATTTTTATTTTTTGCTCAATATCTAAAAAAGCATTTCTGCATTCATGGCAAAACACTAAATGTGGACTCTCCATAAAACCAAGAATGTCCACTTCACACACTGTTTGTCTTTTCAGAAAAGTATATAATACATTCCTCAAGGTTTTTTAAAAATCTGCTTCTTTGTGTTTCTTTCTGAACTTACTTCTGTTTTCTTCCATACATTTAAAAATGCCTCAACCAATCTATTTTTACATCAATGTTTCTATTCCCTCCTTCTCTGTGGCCTCAATTAACTGAGAGAATAAAATGTCAAGAGAAAAAATGCAATAGCAGCAAATAAGCAGAGTCAAATGAAATGAACCTAAGTAGTACTGAGGCCCTACAGTGTTTATCTCTTCATCTTGAGTCCATCTACTGCATTTCCTGTTGGCCATGAGTATGTGGGCACATTCAATGAACTGGTTGGTTGGTTGTTGTCCTTCATCTTTGAGGAAGACCAAAATGACATCACCATGATAAAGTGAAATTTCAGTGTGTCCAACTGTAGCTGGTCAGAGCAACACAAGCCCAGAATGCTCTTTCACATGTGGAACACAGATAGTCCATGTGAATATTTGGGGTGTATATCCCAAATTTGAGCATCCTGCATTTACTTTGTCCTGTCTCGATTCTGCTTTCCTGTAAGAGCACAGTACCCATTGTGACATGGGCACGCCATGCTGAGTAGTCCTGCGCCAGTGTCTCCTATGCTGCACAGTCAAATTCAGAGTTCTTGAGAGAGACCTTGAGAGTGTCCTTGTATTGTTCCTTCTGGCCACCATGTGATCGCTTGCCACATGCAAGTTCTCCATAAAATAGTCTTTTTGGCAAGCCTACATTTTGCATTGAAACAAAGTGGGCAGCCTGTTGGAGTTGTGCTCTCTGAAGCATACTTTGAATCCTTGGCAGTTCAGCTCAAGAAAGGACTTCAGTGTCTGGTATCTTATTCTGTCAGGTGATCCTCAGACTCTGCCTAAGGCAGTTCAAATGGAAACAATTCAGTTTCTTGACATGGTGCTGGTAGACTGTCCATGTTTCACAAGCATATAGTAATGAATGGGGTATAGGGTGTGTTCAGGAAGGACCAGTAGCTTTAGTGTAATGGCTGCTGAGCCTTTTTCGAGGCTCTTTCCACCTTTGGGGTCCACATGTTCCACTTCACGGTCACCTGTGGCTCCAAGAAGGTACAACATGCACAGTGGCCATGCCCCAGTAAACCATTTCAGCAGACGAGCCAAACCAGGTTGAGGGTAATCAGGGGTTCTCATATGCATTGGTGAGTTAGGGTGGTGTCTACACCAAGCATGTGAAGACTTCCTCTGGTTGAATAGGTGGATGAGAACATTCCATGAACAAATGGTGAATGTAATCATCTTTATAAAAATTTTTGTACAACTTTTTTCAGTTTTGACCATTGGTGGGTTCCACACCTGCCATGTTAAACAGGCCAGGGTTGAATGAAGCAGAAAATTTATAATGCACCATTTGGTGCAAATCTTTCCTTGCACAGGAAAAAGAGCAGTGGGGTCCTCCCAAAAGGATGCTGAGACACTCAGAAGGGCTGCTGAATCACATTGCTGTGTCAACCCAGGGAGAAGACAATCCTATGAATTGGGCAGCCTATGTTCAGGGTTGTGAGGACAGCCCCCAGTGCATCTGCACCTGTTGCTTCATCACCTGCTTTTCACTTTCCTAAAAACTAGAATGAAGGGAGGCAGAGAAGTGTTAAGGAGTGGGTCTCATTCTTCCTTCCACAATCATCAGAATCCAGTGGCAAAGGACTTCTAGTGACCAGAAGTTGTGAGGTACTCTTGTCACACATGCTCTCTTGAGGCCACTTTTCCTCAGACAGAGTGTATCACTGAGTTTCTTGGGGGGGTTTGTACCCACTGTTCTTATAATATCACTTGTGAGGCCACTTGAATAGAATCATTCTTCCATCTATTTCTTTTAGGAAGCACTTAGAACTGGGGAAAGGTGACATTCTTTGCACAGGGCCATTGCTTTCTTCACTACCTCTGGATTGCAAAGGGAATAAAGAGGGGGTTTCCTACTTAACTGGTCAGATGAAAGAATCATTGCTATGTTGCTGAGAACTCTGCTGTGATTGGACAAGTGACACTTCTAGGACAGTGGAGAATTGACTGCATTAACCTGTCTATCCCAGAGATGGCCAGTTTGATTAATTAGGCAATTTTCTGGTTTAAAGAGAACTTCTGAAGATGGCGGAGTAGAAAGACACACATACGCTAGCTCCAAACCCACAGCCCATAAAATATCTGTAAAAAAGAAATCCCAACAAATTCTGGAGCAGTTGAAGCCACAGAACAACAGAGCGGAGGAGATTTCTGTTCCAGAGGGACCTGAAAACCTCTCGCAAAAGGTCTGTTGCACTGCAGACGCAGAGCAGAGCCCAGCCCTGCCTTGGCTGCATGGTGCTGAGAGGAGGGGATCCGAGCAGGCTTCAGGAACAGAATCTCCAGTGGCCACGTGGGTCCTTCCACCCACGGGCCCCAAAGGTTGGTGAGAGAGTCTTCTCAGCTTGCCGAGAGGGAAGTGGGGTACCCCCATAACTCAGGCCCCCTCGGGAGGCAGCAGCGGAGGCGGGAGCAGACCAGGGCTCCGCAAGCAGGCAGGAGCTCAGATCCATTGTTGAAGGTCTCTGCATAAACCCCCTGAGGGAACTGAGCCCATGAGGCTGCTCTGCCCCCACCTGAACACCTGAACTTAATCTCACACTGAATAGCAGCCCTGCCCCTGCCCAAAGCCCTGAGGTTGGGAAGCAGCATTTGAATCTCATACCCCAAGCACTGGCTGGGCAGATCTGGAGGCCAAGTGGGTATGAAGAGAATATTCAAAAGTCAGGTCACTGGCTGGGAAAATGCCCAGAAAAGGGAAAAAAAATAAGACTATAGAAGGTTACTTTCTTGGTGAACAGGTATTTCCTCCCTTCCTTTCTGATGAGGAAGAACAATGCTTACCATCAGGGAAAGACACAGAAGTCAAGGCTTCTGTGTCCCAGCCCACTCAATGGGCTCAGGCCATGGAAGACATCAAAAAGGATTTTGAAAATCAAGTTAGAGAGGTGGAGGAAAAACTGGGAAGAGAAATGAGAGACATGCAAGCAAAGCATGAAAAACAAATAAACACCCTGCTAAAGGGGACCCAAAAAAATGCTGAAGAAAATAACACCTTGAAAAATAGGCTAACTCAATTGGCAAAAGAGGTTCAAAAAGCCAATGAGGAGAAGAATGCTATCAAAAGCAGAATTAGACAAGTGGAAAAGGAGATTCAAAAGCTCACTGAAGAAAATAGTTCTTTCAAAATTAGAATGGAACAGATGGAGGCCAATGACTTTATGAGAAACCAAGAAATCACAAAACAAAACCAAAAGAATGAAAAAATGGACAATAATGTGAAATATTTCATTGGAAAAACAACTGACCTGGAAAATAGGTCCAGGAGAGACAATTTAAAAATTATGGGACTACCTGAAAGCCATGATCAAAAAAAGAGCCTAGACATCATCTTTCATGAAATTATCAATGAAAACTGCCCTGAGATCTAGAACCAGAGGGCAAAATAAGTATTCAAGGAATCCACAGATCACCACCTGAAAGAGATCCAAAAAGAGAAATTGCTAGGAACATTGTGGACAAATTCCAGAGTTCCCAGGTTAAGGAGAAAATATTGCAAGCAGCTAGAAAGAAACAATTCGAGTATTGTGGAAATACAACCAGGATAACACAAGATCTAGCAGCTTCTACATTAAGGGATTGAAGGGCATGGAATAGGATATTCCAGAAGTCAAAGGAACTAGGACTAAAACCAAGAATCACCTACCCAGCAAAACTGAGTATAATACTTCAGGGGAAAAATTGGTCTTTCAATGAAATAGAGGACTTTCAAGCATTCTTGATGAAAAGACCAGAGCTGAAAAGAAAATTTGACTTTCAAACACAAGAATGAAGAGAAGCATGAAAAGGTGAACAGTAAAGAGAAGTCATAAAGGACTTACTAAAGTTGAACTGTTTACATTCCTCCATGGAAAGACAATATTTGTAACTCTTGAAACTTTTCAGTATCTGGGTACTGGGTGGGATTACACACGCACACATGCACACACACACACACACACACACACACATAGAGACAGAGTGCACAGAGTGAATTGAAGAGGATGGGATCACATCTTTAAAAAATGAAATCAAGCAGTGAGAGAGAAATATATTGGGAGGAGAAAGGGAGAAATGGAATGGGGCAAATTATCTCTCATAAAAGAAGCAAGCAAAAGACTTATTAGTGGAGGGATAAAGAGGGGAGGTGAGAGAAAAACATGAAGTTTACTCTCATCACATTCGACTAAAGGAAGGAATAAAATGCACACTCATTTTGGTATGAAAACCTACCTTACAATACAGGAAAGTGGGGGATAAGGGGACAAGCAGGGTGGGGGGGATGATGGAAGGGAGGGAATGGGGAGGAGGGAGCAATTTGAGGTTGACACTCATGGGGAGGGACAGGATCAAAAGAGAGAATAGAAGTAATGGGGGGCAGGATAGGATGGAGGGAAATATAGTTAGTCTTATACAACAAGACTATTATGGAAGTCATTTGCAAAACTACACAGATTTGGGCTATATTGAATTGCTTGCCTTCCAAAGGAAAGGGGTGGGGAGGGAGGGAGGAAAAGAAGTTGGAACTCAAAGAGTTAGGAACAACTGTTGAGTACTGTTCTTGCCGCTAGGAAATAAGAAATACAGGTAAAGGGGTATAGAAAATTATCTGGCCCTACAGGACAAAAGAGAAGATGGAGACAAGGGCAGAGAGTGATGATAGAAGAGAGAGCAGATTGGTGATAGGGACAGTTAGAATGCTTGGTGTTTTGGGGTGGGGGGAGGGGAGAAAGGGGGAGATAATTTGGAACCCAAAATTTTGTGAAAATGAATGTTAAAAGGTAAATAAATAAATGAATGAATGAATAAAAATAAAGAGAACTTCTATTTATAGTAAGAGTAATATCTAGAAGTGCCACTCTGAGTGGCTGGTTGTGTAGATGAAAACATATTGCATGGGGGCTCAAGAGCCAGGGGCAAATAGAAATTCTCTGAAAAATGTTATTTCTAATGCTCTCAGAAAGTGTGCCTATGTCAGAGTCATTTTAACTCCTCATCTTTTACTCTTAGGAAGCTCCATGTTTTCCAGAATTAAGAATCAGAAAGCAAGGTTTATTCCAAGCTTTGCTTAGCAACAATGCTTTGCACTCATTCTCTGGATGAATTAATTCTTCTTCAACATTTTTTGGGTTTCGTTTAGCAAGTGTTGACTCTCTTTTCGTGATTTTCTTGCATTGCTCTCATTTCTCTTCCCAGTGTTTCCTCCACCTCTCTTACTTGATTTTGAAAAGCCTTTTTGATCTCTTCCATCACCTGAGGCCACTGCGTATTTTTTTTGTCATTTTGGATGTGGAAGCCTTGTGTTTTATGTCTTCCTCCAATGGTATCCTTTGTTCTTCCTCATCTGAGAGGATTGAAAAAAATACCTTTTCACTGAGAAAGTGACCTTCTATAGTCTTATTTTTTCCCCTTTTTCGGGCATTTTGCCAACCAGTTACTTGACTTTTGAGTCCTTTGTCAAGTGGAGGTTATACTCTAGGGACCTGTAACTTCTCAGTTCTTCCAAGATAGTACAATCAAGGAAGAGTAATTTTCTCATCTTCTGGCCTGTGTTCTAGTGTGTGCACAACCAGAAGCACTCTTTTCTGTCTTGAAACTCCAAGTAGGGTTTCCTCTCCACAGCCACCACCAGTTCCACCATGCCAGCACTCCTCCTCACCCCAGGACCGGTACTCAGAATGAGATCCAGATTGGTCACTCAATTTACACTGAAAGATTGTGCCCATCTTTCATTTAATTGCATGCTGCTGGCACAGTGTCTATTGCTATTGTGGGGCCGGGGCTGGGGCCAGATAGCATACCTCTCTCACCAAGGCAAAAGAGCTTTCTCACTGACCTTTGAAGCTATCTTTGTTAAAAGTTGATACATGTACAAAGGTTAAGTGGGAGTAAGGGAAGGCATCTTTGACCTGCCTCTGCAGAGGCAAAGTAGGGAAAACTGGCTGCCCTATCTACTTCCCTCTTGACTATGGGAGCTGGGAATAGATGGCTGCCTCTTTCTCTCTGTGTTTATTCTATTTTCATTTTGGGGAAGGAATAAGCCAAGATGGAAGAATATTGAGAGGACTAGAGGTCTATGGTTTTGCTGCACTTAGAAATACCTCCTGCCATCTGGCAGAGGGATTGTCTACTTTCTAAGCAGAGACACAAATTGAGGACACAGAGCTGTAGGCATCTTGACCTCTCCTGGTGGAGTGAGGTGATCACTGTGGGCTCCAGAAAGGCCAAGATGGCAAATACCCAGGTCCAGTGAAGAGGATTTTATCAGGGCCCACAAAAGAATGAGACTTCCATTGCCAAATGTTGTAAATTGCCACTTTGTCATCTATGTTCTCTCTCTAGGTACCTCAGTGCTGCTGTGTTCAGTTTTGTGCCCACCTTTCATACTGTGGACTATTTGTGTATCTGTTGGAGAGGGCACTCCAAGCATTGTCTGGGAATGTTCTGTAGTAACTGTTCTTGAATTGTTTTTATTTTAGCACTTGATTGAATATCTGTAATGAATTGAGGATATCTGTTGACAGGGAGCTTACAGACACTGGAGAGTTAGGAGTAATGTCCCTCAGCATTACTCTTAGTAATTCATATTCACCCTCCTGGGGCCCTAGTTTGGAGCTGCATATCCTAAGTAGGAACATGACCCAGAAAGAGATGTTGTGTTGATGTGTGTGTTTATGTATGTGTGTGTGTATTTGAGTATGTCCAAATTATATGCAACAAATAAGTAAATGCACAAAAAAAATCCATGATCACAGTCTTCACCTAGTTCTTTCCAATCTTAATATTTTTTTGTTGTTAATTTCTCATATATTTATTTGTTAATTTTATTTGCTCTCATTGCACAATGACCTTCCCCAAACTGGTACTTTTCCCATATCAATGTGTGTATGGGGGAATGATAGAAGCGAGGGTAAATGGGAGGAGGGAGTAATTAGGGACAAGGTCAGAAGAGAGAATAGAATAAATGGGGGGCAGGATAAGATGGAGGGACATATACTTAATGTTTCACACCATGACTTTTCTGGAAGTGTTTTGCATAACTATACATGAAGGTAACCTATGTTGAATTTTTTGCCTTCTCAGTAGGGATGGGTGGGGAGGGAGGACGCAAAAGAAAGTGGAACTCAGAGTTTTAAAAACGAATGTTAAAAATTATTTTTGCACGCAGCTGGGAAATAAGAAGTACAGTTAATTGGGTATAGAAATCTATCTCTCCCTACAAGAAAATAGAAGAGATGGGGATAAGGCAAGGGATGGATGTGATAGAAGGGAGAGCAGATTGGGGGAAAGAGTAATCAGAACACAAGGTGTCTTGGGATTCAGGGGAGGGGTGAGACGGGAATAAAATGTGAAACTCAAAATCTTGTGGAAATGAATGTTGAAAACTAAAAATAAATAAATTTAAAATAAGAACAGATTACAAAGCATCAGGTGTAGATGCACTGGGAGCTGTGTTCATAGCCCTGCACACAAGCAGCTCACGCCATACGGTGGTCTTCTCTCTGGACTGAAACTGGGGTGGAATTTGGCAGCGCTCTGAGTGTCTGAGTGTCTGAGCATCCTTTTTAAAGGATGGCATTGCTCATCTCCTGGTGAGATTAAGTGCCAGAAATGGGGCCCGAAATGGGGGCCTGAGTGATGTCTGCATCACCCAGCTGTGTCCTCCTTATTACGAGAGGTGGAGTGTTGAGGGCCAGGGTGGAGTGTGGTTGACAAGATCAGGATAAACCTTTGGGGAAACTCTTCTTTGAGACTGTGCTCATTATCTTCCAGAATGGCTCTCCATACCCCCCCAGATGTTTCTCTCTCCCTGAGACAAACAAGAGAATTATAGAAAACAAGGGATATATAAAATACATGCCCTCTAGGTTCACAATCTTTAAGATAAGACTGATTAAATCACTAGGGCAGGAGACAAGCAGAATGTCATGTAGGCTTGCAGTTTCTCTCTATAAATACCCAGACACTCAGATCAATAAACGGAATTGGTCATTCTCCCCCCCGCCTCCCATGTCTTTCTTCTTTACCACATCACCAAGCCATGTAGGGACGCAAGCCGTTCGCTACAGTGGAGATCCCAGCCTGTGGTCAAATCACAATATTGTACAAAAGCTTTTGTGAAGATGAACCCACTCACCGTCAGAATATGGAAAGAACACACACACTTATGGACAACATGAAATCCAGTAGATGAACTCAAAACAAAGAGACATCAATCTCTGAACGTGACTGGTATGTGGATACATTTTATATGCCTCTGCTATTTTCCTACTTAGGCATTTTCAATTTTTTTTCTGACTTTTTCATTATGTCAGATAATTAGTGTCTAGAACAGAAGTATTGATCTAAAATTAGATCCACTGAGACATTTTTAAAATGGAACAGAATAGAAGAAAAATTCCTAGGAAAATCCAGAGGAGCAGACTTCAAAAGAATCATGAAGAATTCATTATATATCACATATTTATTATATAAATAAATTATAAATCTTCTTTGTCAATAATTGTTCTTTTGCAGCTTACACATCAGCCTGAGATATTCATAAACACAGGACCTTCTACTGTGCTCGCGTCGGTCACTTATGCTCATAGGAACCCAGACCTCCAACTGCTTTGCATAAAGAGATCCCCAAGGGGAGGGCCTGCAGACACAGGAACATAAATGGGCTGAGAGCAGAGCAGCTGCAGGAGAAGAGACACTGCACAATGGAGTTCCTGTGCCATCTTCTCTGTGGGCTCCTCATGCTTTTGGTCCCAGGTGAGAACATGGGACAACACAATAGCAGATGTGCATTTTTTCACAAAATGGGAGAATTCAAAGGAGCTTAGAACCTCTACAGCCATGAGCCAGTGCAGACCAAGGGGCAATGTGAATTTCTAGGAAGTCAGTGGGGTTTGAACAGCCAGGCTGCCTGTGAGTTAAATATGAAAATAGAAGGAGATTCTGTTCTGGTTATTTCATGTTGATTGATCATTTATTCCTGCTTTCAGGTTCCAGCGGGGACATTGTGCTGACCCAGACTCCAGCAGCAGTGTCTGTGACCCCAGGAGAGAGAGTCACCATTAGCTGCAAGGCCAGTCAGAGTCTCAAACACAGCAATGGAAACTCTTATCTACACAGGCTGCAACACAGTCACCTGGACAATCTCCTCAGGGACTCATTTACCTGGCTTCCAATCTGCACTCAGGAGTCTCTTCCTGGTTCAGTGGCAGTGGTGCTGAAAAGAATATCACCCTCATAATCAGCAGCTTGGAGCCTGCAGACATGATGAATTATTACTGTTTAGAAACATTTTCTTCTCCTCCCACAGTATTATATCCCCAAATAAAAACCTCCCCAGGCCTAGACTGACTGGTCAAGGGGCCTTAGCTATCTCCTCTCTTTCCTCTCCTCTTTCAGCTGCTGGGCTGCCTGCTCAGGGGTAGGTTCTCTGGGGTGACATGAGAAAAGGGACTCAAGGCTCTTGGGAAAGGCCATGGTCTGGCTGATATGGGCCCTGAGGGTTCTTGATTATCTGTAGTCATGAGTAGTATAATAAAAGAAAGAACCAACCCCTCTCAGATTGGGGCACCCTATAGTAGCCTGATCTTGAGATTCTCTCACATTCATATTTTATCTAACTCCTTATGAAGTGAGAAATAGAAAACCAGTTCTAGGTGTGCATTCTGTTCTTTCTTCATAGTTCATTATTCCATAGATAAGAATGAATGATGGATGAAAGGGATCAAGAAGACCAGGCAACTGCCTAAGGAACTGCATTTTAGCCTTCCTTTGTATGCTCTGGGCATGAAATCTTCCCTGGGAAGAGCTTTATGAATGTTTGTGAACCAGTCACTGCCTAAATTCATTTCTCTTTCCCAATCCTGTACTTGTGTAGGGTATTTTGGGGGTGCAATACTTTAGGAAAAGTCCTAGTAAGACCCATGTCATGAAATTTGACCCATTACAACTGGCTTTGGACAACTTTTTGGATTCTATCCTGTAAGGGAATTGCCAACCCTCAGCTCTCTTGGACGGCATACACCAATCACGGCTCAGGTAATCTGAGAGGAGATTGGTAAGGCATGAACAAGATGGCACTGGGAGGAAGGGTTCCGCCCCTGTTCACCACCAGATACTTCCTGAAACGTGGCTGGAAAGCAGTAGCAAAACCTGCTTAAACTAGTTTAATCTTGCTTGTGCTGCTTACGTAACTAAGGCATACATGATACTATATAAGTGCCTGAGCTAGTTTGAATAAACGGAGTTGCCTAACATCTTTGCCTCCCGCCTCATCGTTACTCACAGCGAGCTCCTTCAGGGTCGACAGGCCCTGCTGGTCAGATAAACCTGTCGGCTTGGGGTGAACGGCCCCGATAAATCCCGTTCAAGGGGTGCCCAGACCCGGGGCGGTAGATAAGAATTCTCAGCGACCGTAGGAGGTGGAAAGCAGTTGGTAATGGTCGTAGGTTATCAGAGACTCGAAAGACAGAAGTCTTGAGGGCTCAAGATAGCAACAGGAGCGGACAGTGCGGGGGCAAAAGCGTGACCTCGTAGCTCGAGAAAAGACTTAGCCCGCATTCGTCGGATGGTGCCTCATGACAAGGGTGGGACGTGGGACGACGCGCGCTTCAGCCATCCAGGAGACAAAAGAAAAAATTTGAGACTGCGAGTAACCTGCTTATATGTATACAGATATATATAGGTAGGGAGCTAGGGTTTTAGCATTAATGAGGCTAACAGCATCAGCAGAAAAGCTAGATAAGAAAGCTAAGAGCCAGGGAGTTACAGTGCAGTGAAAATTAATTAGAAAATTTTTAGAACAAGTCCAAGATTCAGAACAGTCCCTGGGTGGAGGAGCGACCCTCCTTATCTACACACACTTGGCAGATAGTAGGAGAACAGTTAACTGCTTATGACCAGGAAAGTCCTGGAGTTATATCACCACATACTTTTATCTATATAATATTGTAAAAAGTTCTTTTCAAGTAGAAGAAGGAGGTTGTGATAAACAAGTCAGACAATTTGCCACCTCAACATAGACCACTCCTTCAAGCTCTTCAGAGAGCTCAAGAGAGAATAGCCCAGAAAGAATGTATCCTGATTTGCAGAAGGAGCAATCAGAATGGAAAGAAAAAGAAAAAATTAATAATTTGGAGACTGAGCTTCTAAAGATAAGCAAAAAATTGAAGCAATTGAAGTTTAGAAAGAATGTGTCATTTAAGGAGGACATTATAGAGTCTCATGCTGAATATATGGAGCCAACAAGTTTAAAATTATGTTTGGAACTAAGTAAAAGAAATCAAGCCATAGGTCTAATTAGTGCAGAGGATTTCTGACAATCTTCTCTCAGTTTTTGAATTTTTTTATTGTCTGTATATATGTTCAGTCTTTACATGTTCTGTATGCGTGTGTTTGTGAGTTATTACGGCCAGCTCCATTGTAGCTGGAATTCAGAATGTTATCTCTTTGCCTCCCCCTCATCCCTTCTCTCTGATGGCTGCAGCATCAGGGAGAAGAATGGGAGAGAGAAAGAGAGGAACTAATCTTATATTATTTAGTTTATATGACTGCTAAATGCAGTTTTACATAAGAAATACAAGGCAATAATATGTAAAGTTTTAAAGGAGCTTTAATCAAAGCCCACTAGGAGTACAACATGGGCATGAAGTTTAAGGAAAGCATAAAAGTTTTGGAATTTATTGTTAAGTAGTTGGTAAAATTCTCTCTCTCTCTTTACCCTCTGACCCTGGCCAGGTTGTGAAGGTGGAGAGAAAGACAAGAAGAAATTGGGGAAATTTTTCCCTCCCATCACAAAGGCAGATTGAATAGCATTTTAATTATCTCATGCCTCACCTAAAAGAGAAAAGTTTTTGTGTATGGGATACAACTAAAAGGTAGTTATTCTGGTCATATTTTAAGTAAAACATGTCACTCCTAATTGGATGTTTAAGACAGGTCAGAATTTATTGTATTATTTGGCATTAAGGCAAATTGAGAATATGCGTAAAACTAAAAATGAAAAAAGACACCTCAGAGATGAAGATGTGAACTTCCAAGTGGAGAGGAGGGGACTGGCACCACTGAACTTTGTTCCAGAGTCTCCCTCACTTCCACTTGCAGTTTTACAACTTTCTCTTTCAAACACATTTTCAAGGAGTAGACATAGATGTGAAATTTTCTTGAGTAAAAATTAGAACCATTATGATTTTTATTTTACCCTGTAATCCAGAAATGGTATTAGAGAAAGCAATTTGTAATCTGAATCTTGTTGAAACTAAAAGATGTTGGAAAAATTGTGTGTAGCCATTTATGTTACTTAAAAATTTTATCAGTCCTACTAACCTTATCTTGTAATGTTCTATAATTGCCATTTAGAAAACCAGGTATTTTCACCTTTTCCTGTTAAAGAAATTACAGCTAAAATAATTTGTTTATCATTTATAAAAGTTGTAAGATTGTTAACTAAGTTTTTGAAGTTGCTGTTTTAATGCTAAACCTAAAATTGTTAATTAATTATTGTGTATAGAAAGAAAAGAATGGAGTAAAAATTTTATTTAGACTGGTTCTGCCCATTCAGAACAGTCCAGACAGCATGTTTGGGGTTTGGCAAGCATGGGATTCATGCCAATTCCTTTTATTTTTTAAAACTGCCAAGGCCTCTTTCATGTGGACAAGGTCATCAGTCCCAAGAAAGAAATTTGTTTGGCTTATATAATTCATAAACAATGAATGTGGCTTGCTCAATACTTGTAATAGATAGAAAAGATTTTAATAATTGAGTTTTATATCAGGACAAGTTTTAAATTTGAGAAGGAAGAATCTTAAATGAAATCTCATATGTATGTGAGTCTTGTTAATCTTCATTGCTTATTGCAACTTCATGGGAATACAAATAACTCTATCTGGCTTTAAGTTGGGATTAGTGAAATTTGCTGTTTAAGGTAAAAGCATTTGGGACCATAAATATTTTTGTTTAAGTGTGAATTTGGGTATAGTTGTCTGCATTAGATCAGTATCTGAAAGAATATGCCACAAGTTACTCAGAGGGACTGTGATCCTACATCCTGTACTGTTATCAGGTGAAATTTGTATCTGGAGAGGAAACACTGAGGGGGCAATTCTAGACTCAATCTAGGATGGGATCCTCCTGATCAGTTTCCCCATTGTGTCCTTTTATAAAGGAATCTTTTGCACCTGACTATTCCTGAGTCTGGCTATAATACAGATACTGCATGATTGGAAAATTTCACTCCTATCTGAATTCAAACAGAGTCAAAGATGTTTTATCCTATCATACTTGCTATATCCCATGTCTCTATTTTTTCCTTTTATAGCAAACTTCTATGATCAATTACAAGTAGTCAGTATAACATGTGAGTCCTTTTGTGTAATCTTACTAGAAAACTTAATATTATTTTTATCTGAAACTGGAACATGTTCAGAAATTTATGTAAATGACTTAAGGCTCACCTTAAGATGTCCCTATTGTTTAAAGCAGTAATTTTTTTTTGTAATCAGTCTCTTACTGTTACCAATGTGAGATTCTATTATGCACTTTTATTAAAACATTTTGTGATATCTAGGAATTCTGGAATACCTAAGAATTTGGTTTGTTATAATACTTTGGGAATTTATATTCCTTAGAACATTTTTATACCAACTAAGTTTTAATAAATTTTAATTTTAAAAGGTTTATTTTTGCTTCAAAATGAAAAGACAACTATCATTTTAAAAGGTTTCACCTAACCTTCTTTTTAAAAAAGGTTTAGTAACTCTCTTAACATTATGATAAATTTTCAACTGTTTTAAAAACAAGGAATATTTTTAGAAGAAATATTTTTCAAAATAAGGCTAAAGCCTATTAAAATTTTCATTTTCAAGATAATGTATTGCTACTTAATATGTAATGATCTATAAAGCAGAACAGAAGGTTTTTCTTCCAGAGTGAATATAATCAGAAAAAGATAAACAAGCTGATGAAACAGCGATGATCATCTATTCAGTTGTGAGATTCAACTTAGAAATCTCTTTTGTTTAAGATAATACAGCTATGCTAGTGAACAGTAATAACTTCTGCACTATCTTGTCTATGGTAGAAATATAAAGGAATATGAAGCAGTCTGAATGATCACTTCCAGAGATTTGGAAAGCTAAATACAAGCTTGATCAAAATATATAGAAAGCAGATAAGGAGGTTGGAGACAAATATGAATCATCCAAGCCCCTCCTATCCTAGATAGTTACTAAGTATGTCAAGAGAGTGTGAGGATGTCCGACAGTATTCTCACATCCACCTCACTTCTAGTTATTTTATTCTTACTCCTTTTTGGTTCTTGTTTGTTTAATCTCTGTGCCAGATTTGTGTTTTCTAGGTTTCTTTGTCCAAGACCATCACCTATCACCCTCTGAATCGTCAAGTTCCTCATATTGGTTAAAGATCCAACCCCTCCAATATTGGGACCCTGTGAGGCAGGATCAGCTCTACGTCCAATCTCAGCAGGAAGCAATTTCAGAAGTTGAGACCTTCATCCCTTATCCCAAAATATGTTGGGTCTCATCTGTTTATAGGGGGACAGGGTGTGGTGCTTGAGTGCCTATACTTGGGCTCCAGTTCTAATATTGAATTTCTTTTTATAAATCATTCATATTTCAGGAATACCATATAACTCTATGAGTCAGGCAATAGTATATAAGAAGAATAAAACTCTCAACCTGTTCCTTCAAAAACAAATAGGGGAATGTTTGGTAGGTCCCCTCAGGAACAATTGGCACAGGCCGTATATACAATGAACAACTTAACCTTAGATTATGACAGCCTTACTCCTTCGCAAACATTCTTTTCATTTTTGGGCCATAATGATATCAGAATTATTAGTAAAAAGTAGATTGCATCCCAGCAACAATAGGTGTTGTGGAAGGATGTCAGAGCACACCTCTTACATTGCTTTGCCCATCATGGTGTGCCAAGAAGTATTAAAACAGACAATGGTCCAGCTTATACTAGCAAAGCCATTCAACAGTTCATGGCAGAATTCTCTATATCACATGTTACTGGAATCCCCCATAATCCTACTGGTCAAGCTATAGTAGAGCGGGCGAATCACTCCTTGAAAACTTGTTTGCAAAAACAAAAAGGGGGAGCTGGACCAGGAGTTGATAACAAATTACAATTGGCTGTTTACACATTAAATTATTTGAAATTTGATGATGATGGCTTATCAGCTGCTATGAAATTTTTAACATCTCTTACAAAGACTGAGTCTATTAAGACCAGGTCAGTTACAGCAAATGCATTGAATGCCAAAGCCCATAAGGTGATGTGGCATGATGAGAATAAACAATGGTTTGGTCCTCATATAGTATTAACTTGGGGAAAAGGATATGTTTGTGTTTTAACAGATGACAACAAAGAAGTGTGGGTTCCAGTGAAACGTATCCGAGTGTTGGAAGACAGCAATCATGACAAAGAAGTCACAGGGGGCACGACAGAGACAATAAAGGAAGTTACAGAAGCTTTGTCAGGTTTTTAGCCATCTACAACATAATGGTGCTCCTGATCTTTCTCACAACACTCCTACTATGCAACCATTCTGCGCCCTCTCTTCACACACAGGAGAAGGACTCCAGACAGACAGAACAACTGAGATGAGTGTTCGTCATGGAATCACCATGGCTGAGAGTGATGTCATGGAGTGAGACAATGCCAGAATTCATTCTTCATGGTAACATTTCCCACATATATGGAAATGATGGAGTTGACACAGAGATAAAGACTATTAATGAGACTATACTTCAGAGACATTTTAATTTTTCAGGCTTAGTTTCAGGTTTTCCATTCTGTCTACAGAAAGGTATTTCAGATATCTGGAATGGGTCCAGTTTCAACTACACACAGGTGAAGGGGATAGAAAGATATCCTTGGTGTGCCACCATAGTGGATGGAAAAGATGCTTTAGATGAGAAAGATGGGCGACATGCTTATTATTTGTTCACCTGGAGAATAAATGGGACAATGGTAACCTGGTCAAATACAGACTTTGCAGGACTTTCTCGGAGTATGGGATATAGACCATTTTGTGATTTGTTTAAAAAGAGAAATGTAACCTTATGGCATCTATATACAGGTTTTTTATCGTTTGAGAATTGTCATACCCATACATGTCAACAAACAGAGTTAACATTTGGGAATTATACAGAAATGTTGTATTCATGTCACAATCTTTCATATGCACCAGGTGCAAGATTTGCCCCAGAGTTTCCTAGACAAATGTATATCATCCACTTGGGGTATCCTCTGATAGGAAGACCAGTTCTAGGGATGGACAAAATTATAATGGCTATGGGAGGACAGACTATACAGGCAATGCCTGAAGTTTCAAAAAAGGACAAAAATAATGTTATTTTACTGACAGGGAGAGTATGTTTAGGGAATAAATATGCATTTCTTTGGGATAGAGACAATAGATCAACATTGGAGACATATAGAAATCGGACAGGAATTTACAATTTCACTTGTCAGAATTGTTCTGTGCAAGAATGTATAGGGCCAAATATTGATGGGAGAGTATTCATTTTAACAAGGCCACACTATGCATTAACAGCAGTCAAGGCAAAAGGGTGGTATAAGACACCCAGTGATGAAGTAATATATACACTGGACAAACAATTGGACGAATTGATGATTAGAGTTAAAAGGATGTGTTTCATGTGTAGTTTTAGGAATTACTTTATTAGCTGAAGTCATCTTGGCATCTACTTCATTGGCTATGTCAATTTATAATACCCAGAATGAAACGGTTCAAGCTTCTGAATTACATGCTCTTATGAAAAATGTATGTGCTGGATTTAGACAACAAGCAAAGATAGATGATGAGTTTTATAAAGCCCTTTATTCTTTACAAAAGGCAACTGAGGTAATTGGAGAAGAAGTTGCAATGATACAACTGCAACAAAAAATTACAGTGTGATTACAGATATAACACATTTTGTCTAACAAAGAAAAAATATGAGTCTCAGATGTGATGGGAAGAAATTAGGACGCAGTTACATGGGTTAGTTGCCGACAATATTACATTGGAAATTCAACAATTGATAAAACTAGCACAAGAGATTGATGAAGAAGCAAATACTGATTTTGTACCTGAAAAAACAGCAGCAAAGATAAATGATTTCTTTAAGCATATTGTTTCTTAGGGATCTGTCAAAAATTGGTTTGTGCCAAGTATTGTAGGCTTTGTAGTATTGTTTTTAGGATGCACTATTATACCCATATGTATTAAGTTTGCATTGCATAATTTGTATAATGCTCTACTTTCCAGTAAGCAAAGTGTTCTTATTCTGAAAGATCAGATGTATCAAAACAAAAAGGGGGAATTGTAAGGGAATTGCCAACCCTCAGCTCTCTTGGACGGCGTACACCAATCACGGCTCAGGTAATCTGAGGGGAGATTGGTAAGGCATGAACAAGATGGCGCTGGGAGGAAGGGTTCCGCCCCTGTTCACTCCCATGAAACATGGCTGGAAAGCAGTAGCAAAACCTGCTTAAACTAGTTTAATCTTGCTTGTGCTGCTTACGTAACTAAGGCGTACATGATACTATATAAGTGCCTGAGCTAGTTTGAATAAATGGAGTTGCCTTACATCTTTGCCTCCCACCTCATCGTTACTCACGGCAAGCTCCTTCAGGGTCGACAGGCCCTGCTGGTCAGGTAAACCTGTCGGCTCAGGGTGAACGGCCCCGATAAATCCCGTTCACTATCCCTGTCCCTCTGAAAGTAAGAAAATTCCATCCCTATATTTTATGTCTTCCTCTGATGGTATGCTTTGTTATTCCTCATATGAAAGGAAAAAAGAAAATACCTTTTCACCAAGAAAGTAATAGTCTTATTTTTTCCCCTTTTTGGGCATTTTCCCAGCCAGTTACTTCACTGTGGAGTCCTTTGTCAAGTGGATGTTATACTCTAGGGACCTGTAACTTCTCAGTTCCTCCAAGTTAGTACAATCAAGGGAGAGGAATTTTCTCATCTCCTGTCCTGTGCTCTAGTCTGTGCGCAACCAGAAACACTGTTTTCTGTCATGAAACTGCAAGTAGGGTTTCCTCTTCACAGCCACTACGAGTTCCACCATGCCAGCACTCCTCTTCACCCCAGGACCACCACTCAGAATTGAGATCCTGATTGGAGGTTTGATTCCCCCAGGGTCTTTAGGTCAGGGGCCCCAAAATTGGATACTGCTGCCCCAGTGTCTACTGCCACCCTGGGGCTGTACTGGGGCCAGATAAAATACCCCTCTCACCCAGGTGAAATAGCTTTCTCACTGACCTTTGAAGCTGTCTTTGGCATTTGTGGGTTGAGAAATCTGGGAACCACAGTTACTACCTGTGATTCCACACCCTGAAGTCTGCTCCAGTCTTCTCTGTGCTATGCTGCATGGCCAAGGCTGGGCAGTCCTCCACTGTGAGCCAAGGGCGATAGAGCTTTTCTTTCTGCCTTCGAGGCTCTCTTGCACTGGAAATTGCTGTCAGTCTCTCATTTTGTGGCTTTTGCTGCTCCAGAATTTGTTTAGAGCCATTTTGAGAGGTATTTTACAGACTATGGGGGGAGAACTAGAACAGGTCTATTTTTCTACTCCACCATCTTGGATCCACCTGCCTTTCCCAGATGAATTAATTATGCTGCAACTAAATTGCAGTACTGATGGCTCCTGAGGTAGGTCAATTGTCTGCAGGCCTAGTCATGGAGTCCTGTTATGAATGGACTTTTTGTCAGTGGGCATCCTCACCTCACTGCTGGTCTCATGTTTCACCTCTAACCCTACACCACATCACACATTTCTTTATCTAGCCACAACTATATACTTGAAAATTTAGCCTTTCTTCTTGGGCCCCATCATGTGAGTCTCATTTTCTTCTCCACAGGGAAGAAAGAATGCTTTTTTCTTGTAACCACTGTTAGCTCTTTGGTTTTACTTTATTTTTCAGAGGTCACAGTTGAGGTATGATCTCTGTCAGCTATTTTTTAGTGATTTTTAGAGTTAACACTGCTTTCATAATCTCTGTAAGTTTTGGTCATTTATTTTCTGGGTTTCACAATTTCTCCAGTTCCTTTTCCCCTTTTGATCTTGAGTTTCAGCTTGTAAGTTTCATATTCACATATGGAGATGATATGCTAATACCTATGCTAATCCCTAATCCCAAATATAACTATACTAATCCCTAAAATAACCAATATGGGGCCTGGGGTCTATGATCATCCCTCTGGACTTAACCTGCTGGTTTTGACTTTCCCCAGTGTGACCTGTCCCTCAGTCATTCCTTTTCTCAGTTAGTAGGTACTGTGATTAGGAGTCCCCAAAGTAGTTCCTGCTGCTCCCTGCACAGAGCTATCCTCTCCTTACGCTGGAATCCAATCTAATTGACAATATCTATGAGGGAACAAAGACAAATGGAATCAAGGTGGAGAGTAGGGAGCTTAGAAAAGAGGAGACTGAGGGGAAAAGGGCCAACCCTGGTTCTGTCCCTGTCTAACTCACCCAATGTGGGCCTGGGGCTCTGAGAAGATGACTCAGATGTGTTATTATGGTTATGGCTCCCATTGAGAGACATACACTTGGTATGTCCCTTGATAGGAGCAAAAGCCTAGTGGTTAAGAAATAAGAGAAGAGCTGGTAAAGGGGCAGATTGGAGTGCGTGGTGGTCATTGATGATCTGTGTGCCTGCACTTTGTTGCAGAAACATGAGCCTGATACCAACATACACTAATTTCTTACACCCCTACTCTCACCTCAGTAGAGTCACAAAGCTTAATTTCTAACGTGAAGAGACCAGAGAAAGACCCCTAAAACAGGTTTCCTAGGGTGTACTCGTATCCTAGTCTCACCAATAACATCCATTCACAGGTTGTGATTGATGGTCAGACCAACTGTTCAAGGTTATCAGTTCTGGGGAGATGAACTGCAGCTTTCCTGGGGACAAGGACAGAGATACAAACTTTCCTGAGAATTATGTTCCCCAAACTGGAGGTCCCAGAATGGGGCTTCCTGATCATTGCTAATGCTCTTATCCTGGGCTTACCTGTCAATACACATCTGTTGAAAAGCATCCAAATACGTCAGGGAAGTCACTTTAAAGGAGCTTTTCAAATCCTTCTAAGTGGGCTTCATCTGAGGAGCCTGCAGAGCAAGGAGCTGAGGAAGGTGAGAGCAGGGCATAAGGAAGGGGCCCAGCTTCCCTGGAGGACAGGGAAGGTAGGTTGTGAGTCTGTTTATAGTAGGGAGGGTTAAAGGGCTCTGTATCCCCTTCTGTGGACTCTATACTCTTTCCTACCATAGGAGAGCCTCAGATTCCTGATCCCCATAGTAAGACTGAATTTTACCCATTAGTCCCCTGGGTTTAGGGGATGCTCTGATTTTTTGACTCTGAAGAAAATAGTTTCTTCCTGAGCTAAAGGCCCAATCATCTCTTGGGGCAAATGCTGTGTAGAAACTGAGTCAAGTACAAAGTCAGACTTGGGATTGCCTACCAGTACAGTCACGGTGTCTAAGGAGGAAGTAGCTGCTCCCCTGACCTCAAATGGCAGAAGAGTAAGGAGGAACTTCATTCAGGTGGTCACCACGAATAGATAGGGGATCACCAAGCCATGCCTGAGGATCCCCACTGGTGGCATGTTGATTTCAGAAACCACATATCACCTATATTTAATGTCTAATTATATTTTTATTTGTTTTGCTAAAAATTTCTCATTTACATTTTCATCTGGTTCAAGAAGCAATCCCAGGGTTTAGCACCTCTGTGCTAGTGGACATATAGTGTAAAGACAAGAGCTAAAATAATTGAGTAGCAGGTTAGGGTGCCTGGCATTTGTCTAATTGGAATTGTGACAAGGGAAACAAGCCTTGAACAGAAAACTTGGGATCCATATCCTCACTAAGGGATATTAATCAGGAGCTAAACTTGGACCTAAACAAATCTTGGAGGAAAGTGGAAACCTCTGTGTCTAGGGCTGCCTGGCTGTGACTAGGGCCTAGAGATTATCTGTTAGAGAAGCATGAAGCAAAATATTGTGACAAGAGTTTTCCTCCCTACCTTCACCATAAGCAGCTTGTTTGTATTGAAGATGGCACTTGAATGGTTGTTAACTGGACTATTTAACACAGTAGCATTTGTTACAAAGGTTGTAAAAGATGAGAATAACATATAAATGGTGTGACTTAGGGTTGTGTTTTTCTTGCTGCTATATCAAAGTGCTTTTAAAATGCCACCTTTTTCTATGTATTTGAAGTGCTTATTCAAACGTAAGGATAGAACTCTTTTAAAATATGAAAAGGATTTGTGTTTTCTCTATGAGAGACTTGTCCAACTGAAAGTATATTACTGTCCATTTCAGTTGATGGCATGTCTCTCTGTGAGCATCTCTGTGTAACAGCAATGTGTATTAAGAAGTCCTAAATACAAAAAGAATATCAGGAACTGGAGGGAGAACCATGGTGGTAGAGGGCACTTGGGTAAATATCCACGAAGGGTGAGATAAATGTTTTCATGGGACTGAAGTTCTCCTAGAATAGCAGAAAATGCGAATGTGGTTCTAGAAACACATTGTTAGGTTGGCATGGAGACTTGACACTAGATTGAAGGGAGTCTTCTGTTACTCAAATAATACAGCCTTTCAGCTCCCAAAAGGAGAGAAAAAAACAGTTTCATAGATTTCCATAGTGAAATTCCCATTCTTTAAATAGGGGAGAGAACCAACTAGGCTAACTGCTCATCTACACATGATTCTCCCCAATAACGGGGCTTCTTGGGGAGACGTGATCAAGGCATCTTAAAACTCTTCTTAGAAAAGGGGCGAGAATCAGGTATCATGTGACCTGCTACCTAGATTTGGGAACAACAGATTTCAAAGGTCTCAGAGGAGGAATAGATAGGACCTTGGGGGAGTATAATAGCCTCCCTAAAATGCTAAGCAAAGAAACCCAAAGACCATTGCCAGAATCTTTCTATCTGTATCAGACCAGTGATAGCAACTCAACTCCTCTTTCTTTCTAGGTGGGGAATTTGAACATCAACCAGTCGTCATTTTCCTCCATTCTTCCCCCATTCTGAATTTGTACCAGTCTTAGACCTTGCTCTACAGCCCAGCCCTGAGCTCTCTGCTCCCTGCCTCCAATGACTTGCATCTGCTCAACCCAGATCAGAAAGATCCATAAATGAATCCTTCTTCCCCTGTGTTGGGCACCCAACACCACCCAGGATCCAAGTGGATTTCCCTGTGTGTGTCCAGACTTCCTGACTGCCCCTCCACTACGTGAAACGTCCCTCTCCTTAAAACTTGCTTGCTTCACTGTCTCTGTTCCATTATGCTGCATTTTGTCCAGGGGTGCTGAGCCTCCCAGCCAAGTCAATTTTCTCTTAGAAGGATGAGTCAGTGCTTAAGACTATGACTAACAACTCAGAAGCCACATCTGTAGCCCCTGTTTTTGACATAGGGAATGTAGAAAGTAAAGACAGTCCAGAATTGTGAACCTCTTTCCTTCTCTCTGACAACTGGACTTTTACCCTTTGTGACATGAGTGGCTGATAAAGAATATTTCTGTCTTTCTCTGAATGAGATTGAGATTTTCTGAAACTCTTTGAGTCTGAATGAAGACAAACCCCACAGTCTAGAATTTTGTGAAAGAAAGCAGCAGAAGAAGGACTGGAAGACCTCCAAGAATGAAAGTAGAAAACATCCAGAGAAACTATTGAAATGAGAAGGAAAAGAGTGTATTTGTGGGGTGAGGGGGAGAGGGTCATCTAAAGAGAGAGCAAGTGTGGGGAAACCCTTCCTCAGAAGGGGGCAGCAAATCCTCATGTAGTAATCTCCCAAGTGCAGACTATGGCACCACTTATTAGCCCCAGTCAGAAGAGCAATAGTCCCTAAATGGGTCCCCATTCCTAGACACTCCTATAATGCATTTTGGCTGGCGTTTCAGAAACAGGTCTCACAAGTCCCTCACCTTAGTATGGGATTGTCACAGTCTCCTTCACACTCTCTAGCTAACAGTAGATGTAGAGGACACTTGGAAGGATGTGCCTACACTGGGGGAAAAAACCAATCATAACCTTTGCTATCCTACACACAAGCACAAAGTGCCTACCCCACCATGAATTCAGAATCACAAGAGGACAAGCTCTCTGAATGTAGAATGAAAATTTGCAAGGAGACTGGTAAAGTCACACAATCATCTTTAATTTCCTGACTTCATCAGGGTATTATCTCAGTGTTTGTTTGTTTCGTGCATGGGAGGATCTAGTTGGTGAAAGTCAAGGAAAAGTGTGTCCTCTGATTTCTTTTGGGGCATGAATTTATAGTTGCTTGGTGGTGAATAGGATAGAGTTTCAGCAATTTTCTGCTTACTCTGCCATCATGGCTCCCAAAAGTCTGCTTGTTCAAGTCTTTGAAGTTAGCATTTTGGAGCACCTGGGTGCTTGTTGCCCTTCATCTTCAAAGAGGACCAAAATGACATCACCTTTGTAAAGTAAAATTTCAGTGTGTCCAACTGTGACTGATCAGAGCAATATGAGCTTGGAATGCTCCACCACAGGTTGGGCACTGATAGTCTGTATGAATATTTGGGGTGGATATCCCAAATTTGTGCATCTTATGTTTACTTTGTTGTATCTCAATTCTGCTTTGCTCAAAGAGCACAGCACCTTTTCTTATGTGGGCACACCATGCTGAGTGGTCCTGTGTTAGTGTCTCCCATGTTGCACAGTTAAATACAAAGTTCTTGAGAGTGTTCTTGTATCATTTCTTCTGGCCACCATGGGATCACCTGCCACATGCAAGTTCTCCATAAAATAGTCTTTTTGGCAAGTGTACATTTGGCATTCGACAAATGTGGCCAGCCCATTGGAGCTGCGCTCTCTGAAGCATGGTTTGAATACTTGGCAGTTCAGCTCAAGCAAGGACTTCAGTGTCTGGTACCTTACCATGCCAGGTGATCTTCAGAATCTTCCTAAGACAGTTCAAGTGGAAGCGATTCAGTTTCCTGGCATGGCGCTGGTACACTGTCCATGTTTCACAAGCATATAACAACGAGGTCAGCACAACGGCTCTGTAGACCTTCAGTTTGGTAGTCAGTCTAATACCTCTTCTCTCCCAAACATTTCTTTGGAGCCTCCCAAACACCGAGCTAGCTCTGGCAATGCATGCATCAACCTCATTGTCAATGTGTACATCCCTGTAAAGTACACTAGCAAGGTAAGTGAACTTATCCACAGCATTCAAAACTTCTCCATTAGTTGTAACTCAAGGTTCCATGTATGGATGATGTGGTGGTGGCTGATGAAGCACCTGTGTTTTCTTGGTGTTAATTATTAGGGCAAAATTAGCACAGGCAGCAGAGAATTGATCCATACTTTGTTGCATCTGAGCTTCAGAGGCTGCATTGAGTGCACAATCGTCTGCAAACAGAAAATCATGAACCAACACTCCCTCGACTTTAGTCTTGGCTTGTAACCTTTTCAAATTGAAGAACTTCCCATCAGTAGGATAATTGATCTTGATGCTGAGTTCATCCTCACTGAAAGCATTTCTCAACATGGCTGAAAATATCACGCTAAAAAGCATGGGAGCAAGCACCCAGTCCTGTTTCATTCCATTGGTGACTGGGAAGGCACAAGAGCTTTGGCCATTATCCAGAACCTGGGCAAACATGCCATCCTGCAACTGATGTACAATATTGATGAACTTCTCTGAGCAACCAAATTTTGACATAATTTTCCATAAACCCTCCCGACTAACAGTGTCCAAGACCTTGGTCAGATCTACAAAAGTTGTGTACAGACTTCTGTTCTGCTCCTGGCATTTCTCCTGGAGTTGTCGGGCAGCAAATACCATATCGACTGTTCTTTGGCCTTTTCTGAAGCCCCACTGGCTCTCAGGTATATGCCCATCTTCCAGGTGAAGGATCATCCTGTTAAGGAGGACTCTACCAAGAATTTTGCCAGCTACGACTAAGAGAGAGATGGCCCTGTGATTGCTGCAGGACAATCTATTCCCTTTACCCTTGTAGAGATTGACAGTGGAGGCATCCTTGAACTCCTGGGGGAAAACCTCTTGCCATATAACCTGGAAAATTTCAGTCAACTTTTGCATGAGCAATGGTCTCCCTACCTTATAAATTTCAGCTGGAATAGAATCAGTACCAGGTGCTTTGCCACATGAAAGGAGCCTAAGGGCCTTCAAAACCTCTTCTTCAGTTGGAAGTTCAGCTAAGGAGGGATTGACTTCCACCTGAGGTAAATGGTCAATGGCCTCAGCATTGATTGATGATGTTCTGTTGGGAACACTGTGGAAGTGTTTAGCCCATCTCTCTAAGATCATGTTTTCATCAATAATCAATGTGGCTTCCTCAGCACTGAGTAGTTGTGATGCACCATAAGTTTTTGGTCCATAAATAGCTCTCAGGGAATCATAAAAGCACCTTGGATTGTTACTATCAGCATAAAACTGAATTTCCTCTGCCTTCTTACTGAGCCAGGAATCCTGTGTCTCTCGAAGCTTTGCTTGCACTTTTCTTTGGATGGAAGTAAATGCTGCCTTCTTAGAGGTGGATGAACTATCCTGCTGGTAAATCCTGTGGAGTTCACATTTTAAATTTAGCTGCTTCTGAATTTCCCTGTCATTTTCATCAAACCAACCTTGGTGTTTGCTAGGGTTCTGACCCAGATGAGCAAATGCAGTGCTGTACACCAAATCTCTGAGAGCTGTCCCCTCCTTTTCTGCTCCACTGTTACAACTGTATGTTGGTTCAACTTTCCTTCCTAGTAAGTAGCAAACTGTTCACCCTCAGAGAAGAGCTCTAATTTGTTGACATTAATTCTTCTGGTAGTCCTTTTGCCTTGGTGACGGTACTTTTGATGAACGTAAATATTTAGCTTAGAAAGGAGAAGTTTGTGATCAGTCCAGCACTCTGCACCACATATTACCTTTGTCACTCTCACATCTTGTTTGTCTCTTCTCCTTACAATCACATCATCTATTAGATGCCAGTGTTTGCTGCAAGGGTGCATCCATGAAGTTTTATTGTGTTTAGATAAAAGGAAGACCATGTTGGTGAGGAGAAGGTCATGCAATGCACCAGTCCTCAGCAGGAAATGACCACTTCCCTTCCTGTTTCCAACTCCATTCCTCCCTAGGACTCCCTACCAAGTCTGGTAGTCTGAGCCTACTCTAGCACTAAAGTCACCCAGAATAACAAGCTTGTCCTCTTTTGGCATATTGACCATAAGGGTCTGTGGGTTTTCATAAAATTTTTCTTTGACTTCATCAGGGTTTGTCATGGTGCGAGCATAGACACTGATGGTGGTGACATGGCGTTTTCCTGTGAGTGGGAATCACATTGTCATGAACCTGTCATTTCTTCTTTTTGGCAGGCATACCAGCTTGCTGATTAGATTAGTTTTGATTGTAAAACCCACACCAGCTTCACAGCTCTTCCCTTCACTGCATCCACTCCAGAAAAAGGTGTATCCAGCTCCAACTTCAGTAAGCTGGCCTTCATTTACCCACCTTGTTTCACTCAGGGCTACTATTTAGATGGGATACCTGTTGAGTTCTCTTGCAATAAGAGCAGTTCTTCTTTCAGGACTACTGGATTTTGTGTTATCTATTAGTGTGCACATGTTCCATGTGCCCATGTTGAGTGGAATCAACTTTGCAGATGTTTTCATACATTTTTTTTGTGTTTTGACCACATAGTGGGATTGCCCTCCTGCTGTGATAATTAGGTCAGGGTTGGCCAAGCAGGCAATGTTTAGGGCCCCTTTTCTAGCCCCCTTCCTCACACCAGGAGGTGAGCAGTGCAATCCTTAAAAGGCTGCGCAGAAACCAAGGGGTCTGCCAAGTTCCACTGATGCTTTCAGTGAGAAACGACCCTATGGCCTGGGTTACTTGTGTGCAGGCTCATGACCACAGCTCCCAGTGTATCCTCATCTGCTGCTTCATCACTTGACCGTTGCCACAGATCTTTGGGGCATAATAGTGAAAAGGTATGGGTGATGTGATGTCTTTTGATTTGTGTGTAAATTAGATTTAAGTGAGGCAGAGTTGCATGATGTCATCCACCTCACTCTCTCCTCCTGAGTCATCATAGTCCAGTGGCAGGACAGAGTCAAGATGGCAGGTGATGGCTCAGGATACAGTGGATGACCTTGGAGTCTTTGGTGTCTCACCAAGCTCTAAGCACTCCACATTGCCTGCTTCATCTGCCTTCATGGCCATTGGAACAAATTGTTCTCATCTGCCCATTCCACCAGGTGAAGTCTTCACATGCTTGGGGTAGAAACCCCCCTAACTCTCCAATGGCTTTGACAACACTTGGTTACCCTCAACCTGGTTTGGCCTGTCTGCTGAAATGCTTTACCGGGATGCGGCTGCTGCTCATCCTGCAGCTTCTTGCAGCCACAGGTGAGAGTTACTTGGAACAGGTGGACACCAAAGGTGGAAACAGCCCTGAAAGGGCTCAGCAGCCATCATACCAAATGTACTGGTCCTCCCTGAACACACCCTATATCCCAACAGCAGCTGAGTAGCACAGTGGAGAGAGCATCAAGTGTAAAGTGAGAAGGACCTGAGTATCATACCCAGATTCAGATTGTTGACACTTACTAGTTGTGTAACACCAGGTAACTAATTTAACCCTAAAAGCCTTGCAAAAAATTAACAAAGTTATCCTCCCTCACAATGCTGTTGTTAGTATTTTATGTTATCATATAAATCCTCCTTGTTTTGTTCATATCACTCTATGTATTTTCTGGTACATGCAACATTTTATCACTCTGTATTATCTGCTATATTCTCATGTATGTCACTACTGTTTTCAGTTTACTATCTTCTTGGAAAAGGGTGTATATTGGGTGTGTACTCTGCATGATCTTTATGTAACCTTAATCTGGTGGGAAGGGACTCAAGTCTTGTTCATTCACACACACACACACACACACACACATACACACACACACACACACACACACACACACACACACACACACACACACACACCCATAACTCCGGGAACTCCTTCCCTAGTAAGGGATAGCAATGAGGAGCTCAGCATAGATTTAAAAAAATACTTCTCTTCAACTAACATTGTTAAGCCAGGAAGATCCTAACCAGGCGCCATATTTATGAGAAGAGCAGACTGGCCAGCTTCCTGGCTCCAATCTCTTGTCCCCATTTTTTGGTAGGAACTGAACTTTCTTTGTAAAAGAATAGGAAGAGGAGACCATAGAAATGTGTCTTCAGGGACTGCTGATATGATGGGGTAAAAAACGTTATATAAATATCTGATATAAAAACATGGTCAAAGAAAATGAGCACACGGTGTGAAATTAAAGCGTGACCCATTGGCAGATTTCACCAGGAGCTGCCTGGTCTCCTTGAACTTTGAGTTCCAAGGCTCATTGTTTTCCATGGGAAATGTTGAGCAAGGAAGAGAGGGCAGGAGGAATCTCTGGCTGGAGATTTCAGTTTCTTCTTCATTTCTCACTCTTATTGAGTCAGACAATATATTTATTGTCTGAGGCCCAGAGCAGCGTGGGGAGGGCCCCATCTCAGAGGCCTGGGTTCTTTTTCGTTCCAAGGCTGAAGAGCACCAAGAGTCCTCAGGGCCCAGAGCTGCCAGGCCATGGCCTTTCCCCTGATCCCTGAGTGCCTTTTGTCATGTCAGCCCCAGACCTGCCCCTGAGCAGGCAGCCCTGCAGCTGCTGGAGGAGAGGAGACAGCTGAGCCCCCTGAGCAGCCAGCCTGGGCCTGGGGAGGTTTTTGTTTGGGGTTGTAGCACTGTGGGAGGATCAAAAGATCCTTGAGCACGGTAATAATGTGTGCCATCCTCAGGCTCTAAGCTGCTGATTGTGAGGGTGAAATCCTTCTCAGCACCACTGCCACTGAACCTGGCAGGGACTCCTGAGTATAGATTGGAAACCTTGTAAATGAGGAGCCGAGGAGATTGTCCAGGTTTCTGTTGGAGCCAGGACAGATAAGTGTTTCCATAGCTGTCTTTGACACTCTGACTGGCCTTGCAGGTGATGGTGACTCTCTGCCCTGGGGCCACAGACACTGAGGCTGTAGACTGGGTCAGCACAATTTCCCCCCTGGAACCTAAAAGCAGGAATTAATGATGAACCAACATGAAATAAACAGAACAATCCTTCCATTTTGATACTTTGCCCACAATCAACCTGGCTCTGCACCTACTGTCCTCCTAGAAACCCACATTCTCCCTTGGTCTGCACTGACTCATGTCCCCAGAGCTTCTAAATTCCTTTGAATTCTCTCATCTAATAAAAATGTGCACATCTGCATGTTTTGTTATCCCATGTTCTCACCTGGGACCAAAAGCACGAGGAGCCCACAGACAAACTGGAACAGGGACTCCATTGTGCACTGTCTCCTCCCCTGTGGCTGCTCTGCCCCCAGCCCAAGTATATGTCCCTCTGTCTGCAGGCCCTCCCCTTGGGAATTTCTTTATGCAAAGCAGCTGGGGGTGTGGGGCTTCTAGTAGCAGAAGTGACTGACTCAGCTGGGGGGAAGGCCCTCTCTTCATGAAGATCCCAATCTATTTGGTAAGCTGCACAAAAGTAACTACTGACAAACAAGATCTGTGAGGGCAAATAGGAGATGAGCAACATAGGGAAGACACAGGGAGCAATCCAGGATGATTTCTAGATTGTGAGCCTGGGGGACGGGGAAGAGGGTGATCCTCTTTGTAGTAACAGGAGGGGGAAGGGTTCAGGGAAAAGAAAATGACAGTGCTTTTGGCAGGATGAGGTAAAGCTGTCTTATTCACCTCCAGTTCCAGATGTTTCAAAGGCAGTTAGAGATGGGAGACTGGAGGTCAGCAAAGAGGTTGGGAAAGGAAATGGGGATAGAGAACGAATGCTGTCAGTATCCAGAGTGATCTGACTCTGTTTCTTATTATTCAAACAAGTAAAACCTCTCAGCTCATGCGACTTATGATCAGCTTGATTTGGGTGGGGGGAGCATATGTAATTATGAACTGACTTGGATATTCACTGTGATGCCCCTACTCTGAGTCTGGCTGCTGCTGCTCTGGTTCCTCACTCCACCTCCCAACCCAGAGAGACAGACCTTTCCTACCAGGCTGGCAAGCTGACTCCCTGTTCCTAGATCAATTCTGAGGCAGTTTTCTAGTTGTTTGAAGGGGAATTTGGGAAGCTTCAGATGGTTCCTTCCTCACTCTGCCACCTTGGCATTGGAAGGCTTTGAGGAATTTTTGTAGAAGGGGCCCATAACATTTGCATGCCAGTAGATGCCACAGAAAAAGAATAGAGACTCAGAAACATATAAAAAAATTGTATAATATTGTATACTAACATTTTATCTTTTAATACCATTACAATTCAGACTTCTTCTCTGGTACCAAAGGGGCTACCAAAATTTTTCCTCAGATTTTTCACATTTCTAGGGGTGCCTCACCTCTAATTCCTTGATGGGGAAGTGATAGCTGTACTTCAAAAATTCACATCCATGCAGCACTGTACTTAGACTTATACTTTTGATTGTCATAGAAATCTGGTGAACTGGGAAGTGTAACTATTATATCTACTCTAAAATTAAGAACATATTCCTTCTTTTTTCAATTTACCATCACACACACTCTCCTTAGGGCTTTTGATTGGTCCTAGAGGGAGCCTAATCCAATCTAAAAAAAACCCAGCATGAATGGTCAGTCTCCTTGGGCAAGAGCTAGGGGACTAGAATAAGCAGATGCCAGGAGTCCTTCTCTCTGAAGCTCTTGCCCCCTTCAGCCATCCCCAAAAAGTCACAGGTTCAGTTAGCTCCAAGTGAGGTAGAAGCTGGCAGGACATCAGATGAAGATCTTTGATTAGTGGTTATCACCATCTCACTGTCAGAGCCCAGCACAGAACCACTAGAACCTTCCAGTCACCTCTGTCCTGTGACTCACTAATGAGAAAGTTGTTTCCTACACAGTTGTGAATATTTGAGGAACTCTGAGGACTTCCTCCCCTTTCTCTTTCATTCTTTTCTCCCAGAACCATCTAGCATAGTTTGAAGTGTTTGCAGCTCTGTTAGGGGAAAAACCTCTAGCCTCTGCTGGCTATTTCGGAGGCTACTTTCCACTGTCAAGGACCAGTGAGCTCAGTTTGCCCATTTCCTGGTTTTTGAAGTTGAATTCATTGGGAGGAGCATAAAGGGCAATGTGCTGAGCTTCTTGTTCTGGGGCCTGGGGTTCTGGTCCCTTATTATGTGTGCTGGGACCTCAGGTATTGACATCTGGAAGCTGTAGGGGGCTGGCAGTTTAGCTGCTGAAGAACTGGGATCTCAGTGGTGTTATCTGGTGTGTGCTGAGTCTAGGTGGTACTTTCCTTCATTCTGATCATTGGAGGATGTCTAGCTGCCCTGGTTTGCACTGGAGCATGCGGTAGTTCTCTGAGATGGAGTCTACAAGTTCCCCTGACTGAGCTAAGTCATGTGGGGGTCCTGGTGTCGACCTTTGCCTGCTCTGTCACGCTGTGGCCCAGGATCTGCCACTGGTTTGCTGAGTTGGGGCTTGCTGGGACAATTCCTGTCCTGGATTGTGCTCCCCTTTTAAAGTAATAAGTTGGAGATTCCTTCCTCATCCTCCAAATTTCCTTAGTTAAAAACTGCCCAACCCCATTTCTCTTCTGGCTCTGCTGTTCCAGGAATGGTTGGTGCATTATTTTTATGGTTATTCATGGATGAATATGGGAGAGTGGCAGCAGTTTACTGCTTGCTTTGCCATCTTGGCTCCCAGAAGTGGTTCTCATTCATTCTTTACTTGTGGATCAAAAATGAAGGAAAGTTTTTGGAGGAATTTTCTTACTTGCCTTAGGACAGGGATAGAATCTCAAACATTATCCAAAACCAGTTGGAATGGGCCCAATTTGATGACATGGGTCTTACTAGGAATTTCCCTAAACTCATATACCCCATAAGGAATAAAAACAAGCTGCACAAGTGCAGGTTTGGGGTTTGGGAAAGGGAAGGGTGCTTAGTTAGTGACTGGTCCACAAACATTTTTAAAGCTCTTGTTATGAGCCAGGGAAGATTTCATGCCCAGGGATTACAAAGGAAGACTTAAATACAGTTCTGTAGGCTGCTGCCTGGTCTTCTCAGTCTCTTTCTTCCATGTCATTCTCATATATGGAATATTAATCTATGAAGGAAGAACAGAATGCAGCTCTGACTCTGGGTTTCTTTTTCTCTCTCAGTGGAGCATCAGGTGAAATCTGAATGTAACAGGGACTCAGGCCCAGGTATTGGAGGGTAACCCAATTTGAGAGGGTTGGTTCTTTGTTGAACTGTACTGCTCATGGCAGAAAAGGAGCAAGAGGACTCAGGGCCCATTTTGGGCAAACCATGACCTTTCCCCTGAGTCTTGAGTTCCTTTTCTCATGTCAGCCCCAGAGACCCTGCCCCTGAGCAGGCAGCCCAGCAGCTGTTGGAAGAGAGGAAGGAGATGTGACAGCTGAGGGCCCCTGACCAGCCAGCCTAGGCCTGGGGAGGTTTCTGTTCGAGGATGTAACACTGTGGGAGGAGAAGAAGTTACCTGTGAACAGTAGTAAACTGCCCCATCCTCAGTCTCCAAGCTGCTGATTGTGAGGGTGAAATCCTTCTCAGCACCACTGTCATTGAACCTGGTAGGGATTCCTGATTCCAGAGAAGAAGCACTGTAAATGAGTCTCCGAGGAGATTGTCCGGGTTTGTGTTGGATCCAGTACAAATAGGTGTTTTCAGCACTGTTTTTAACACTCTGACTGGCCTTGCAGGTGATGGTGACTCTCTCTCCTGGGGTCACAGACACTGAAGTTGGAGACTGGGTCAGCACAATGTCCCCCTTGGAACCTAAAAGTAGGAATTAATGATCAACCAACATGAAATAAACAGAACAGAGTCACCTTCCTTTTTGATATTTAGCCCACAGGTAGCCTGGCTCTGCAAACCCCTCTGACCTCCTAGAAGTCCACATTGCCCCTTGGCCTATACTGGCTCATGGCCCCAGAAATTCTAAGCTCCTTTGAATTATTTCGTCCTACCAAAGTTCCACTTCTGCAGGGTGTGTTGTTCCATGTTCTCACCTGGGACCAAAAGCATGACAAGCCCACAGAGAAGTTGGGACAGGGACTCCATTGTGTAGTGTCTCCTCACCTGTGGCTGCTCTGTGCCCTGTCCCAGTTTAAGTCCCTCTGTCTGTAGACCTTCCCCTTGGGGATCTCTTTATGCAAAGCAGCTGGGGGTATGGGGCTTCTAGGAGAAGTGACTGACTCAGCTCAGGGAAGGCCTTGAGACCTTGATATCCCAAAGACATCCCTCCTCATGTGACCACTGAGGGATAGGTCCTCCTGCTATTCCCAACTTTCCTTAGTTTTTTCTTAGTCAGTTTTATGGTTTCATGGGGCTTTTAGGTAGTGTAGTGGATAGAGTGCTGAGCCTGGGGAACACTCACCTCCCTGAGATCAAATCCTACCTCAGACACTTCCTAGCTGTGAGAACCTAGGCAAATCACTTAGCCCTCTTTGCCTCAGTTTCCTCATCTGTAAAACGAGTTAGAGAAGAAAATATCTAGCTTCTCCATTATCTTTTCCAAAAAAACCCTAAATGTGGTTAGAAAGAGTCAGAAGTGACTGAACAACAACAAGGTTTCCAAAAGGACAGAGACATTATATGAGAAGCAGAGCTTGAGTCCATGGATGTCAGTGAACAGCTGTGTAGCCTTCAGTGTTGGCAACATTTTATTCACATGTAGTTGAAGCCTGGCTTGTAGAATCTTATGCCTGGCCTTGCTGGAATGTGAAACGAACAAAATTCTTTGGGAATTTGACATCACGTTTTTTAGCACCGCATTTCATTAGGACTAGGAAGTAACTGGTCTTTTCCAGGACAGTGCTCACTGCTGAGTTTTCCAAATCTGCAGGCATGTTGAGTGCAGCACTTTCACATCCTCGTTTTTTAGGATTTTAAATAGCTCAGCTGGAATTCTATCATCTCCTCATGGATTCTGTTTGTCCTTTGTTTTTGAAGAAGACCATGACATCATGGAAATGATGATATGACTTGCATTTGACTTTCATTTGAGTGAAGGAGGGCTGTGCAAGGGTACCAACCTCTCTTTCTCCTCCAGAGTCATGTGGATCCAGTGACCAAGTATTCATCAAGGTAATTGGAGATGACCAAAGGTGCAGTGGGGGACCCTGACCCTTTCAGCATCAGGCCTTTTCAGATACTCCCTTAGAGTGTGGTAGCACCCATTCAGTAAATAGGCCTCTTTAAGGCAGGAGTCAAGTGATGACCCTTCAATTAGAAAAAAGAAAGAAAAGATCAAGCTGAAAAGGTAATACCCTCAGGATTGCTGTTCTTAATAGAAACAGTTACCCTTGACATTCTAAGCCAGGAGGGCCTAAAATATAGCCATTAAGTGGACCTTGGGCAGGGACCCATTATGATCCAAACTATAAGCTTCAGATGAAATGAGTTAAAGGTTTTGTGAAAGAAGTAGAAAAGCAAGTAGGCAAGGAAAAGAAAGAGAGAAAGAGAGAGAGAGAGAAAGAAAGAAAGAAAGAAAGAAAGAAAGAAAGAAAGAAAGAAAGAAAGAAAGAAAGAAAGAAAGAAAGGAAGGAAGGAAGGAAGGAGGAAGAAAAAAGAAAGAGAGAAAGAAGGGAAGGAAGGAAGGAAGGAGGAAGGAAAGAAAGAAAGAAAGAAAGAAAGAAAGAAAGAAAGAAAGAAAGAGAGAGAGAGAGAGAGAGAGAGAGAGAAAGAATGAGAGAGAGAAAAGAAATCCAGCCCGTAAACCCTGAGTTAACTGGGCAGCTTCTGGCCATCAAAATTTACTTTCCTGTGGAGAGGAGAGGGAGCGTGAGAGGGACATGGAGAGTGAGAGTGAGATGGAGGAGAGGACAAGCTGAATTGCCCAAGTAGATCTCCCCCACGCGTACTGATAACAGTCATTCCTAGGTTCCACTTGATTTCATTCTCCAGCATGTCTGGCTCTAGATCAGTAACCACACTGTTGTAGTGGTCAGTGATGCTAAGATCTTTCTTGTGTACTTCATTTGTGTATTCTTACTATCTTCTACTTCTGTTAAGTACCTACCATCTTTGGTTTGTAACATGCCAATTATTGTAAGAAACTTTCCCTTGATAACTCTAATTTTCTTCAAGAGACCTCTTGTGTTGTCCATTCTATTGTTTTCTTCTATTTCTTTGCATTATTCATTGAAGGAAACCTTTTCTCTTCTTGTTGTCCTCTGGAATTCTGCCTTCATTTGGCCATATTGTTCACTTTCTCCTTCCCTTTTGCTTGCCTTCTTTCCACAGATATTTGGAAAGCCTCATCCACCCACTATTTTACTGTGTTGCTCTTCTTTTTTCTTGGTTTTTGTTGCTGCCTCCTGTTCAGTATTCTGAACCTCTGTCCATGGTTCCCTGTATATTCTCTCTACCAGATCTAATCATTTAAGTGTATTTGTCACTTCGACTTTATATTCATAAGGGAAGTGATTTAGGTCATATCTCTGTGGTTTGATGGTTTTCCCTCTTTCTTCAAGTCTGAATTTTGCATTAAGAAGCTCATGACCTGAGCCATTGTCAGTTTTAGGTCTTGTTTTAAGTGATTGCATAGAGCTTCTCCATCCCTGGCTGCACAGTGTGTAATCAGTCTGATTTCTGTATTGACCATCTGGTGATGTTAAGGTCCAGACTGAATTTGGGTCGTAGAAAACAAGTGTTTGTTGTGACCAGTCAATTTTATTGACTGAACTGTTTGTCTCTTCCCTGCTTTGTTTTCTATTGCAAAGCCTTTCCTGTCCTTCCTGTAATCTTTTCCTCTTATTTTCCTTATTTCCTACTTTAGCCTTCCAAACCCCAATGATGAATGTGACATCGTTTTTTATTTTATTTCTAGAAGGTGTTGTGGTGCTTCACAGAAGTGATCAGGTTCAACTCCTTTGGCATCAGTGGTTCCAGCACAGAGGGATGGTTTCCCTTGGATTTGTACAGATGGCATTCTGTCATTTCTGGAATTCTACCCCAGTTTAAAAGGATGAGATCCCCTTTTATTGTCTATGAGAACTATTGCATTTCTCATAAGTGTATGTGTGTCTGGGTATGTATGTATGTGTCTATCTGTGTGTATGTACATATTTACATACTCAATGTTCCATGTCTGTGGGGGGTAAAACTGGGAGCAGAGTGATCCCACTCTTCAGGTTTGCAGCTTTAGACAGATCACAAGTTGTTCCTGATTCTCTTTGGGGAGAATTCACTGAAGAGAGAGAGAAAATCTGAGAACAGCTGACATGTAGGAGAGGCAGATCCTCTACAATGTCTTTATCCCAAGCAGCCTACATCGGAATTTTGGGGGAATTTCCTCTTGTGGGATAGCTGGGATGATCTCTTAGTCAAATGGAGACAATTCATTTGCAGAAAGAAAGCTCATTCCCTCTATATTTTCTGGTATATTTTAGTCTCTGGTATATTCTCAGCTTGGCTAAAAGGTTATATTTTTTGTACTTTGTATAGTCTTGGTATAACCGGTATGTAGTAGCAAGTGACTCATGTCTTGAATTTATACAAATATGTATCTTGGGGCTTTCTTTCCCCAGGAAGGGATAGAAATGAGGAACTCAGCTTGGATTAAAAACCAGTTCTCTTAAACTAAAAATATCAACATGAGGTAAATATTTATAATTCTAACTCGGCAGCAAATCCCTGAGGTCCTCAGAATGGCCAGCTTCTTGGCACCAATCTCTTGTTCCCCTTCTTTGTAGGAATTAAGAGTGCCTGCTTCAGCACCTGCTGACAAGAATAGATAAAAAATAGATAAAGAGAATTAAAAAACATTGTCAGAAAAAAATGGGCACAGAATGTGAAATTGAAGCTTGGCCCATTAGTGAATTTCCTAGGGCTGCTGCCTGGTGTGCTTGAGCTCTTAAGTCCAAGAGCCATTGCTGTGTGCAGGGATGGGGAGGGTGTTCATTTATTTATTTTAGTTAATACATTTCTTTTTGGTTTTCAACATTCACTTCCATAAGTTTTAAATTTTATCCCCTCCCTCTCCAAGACAGCCTGCAATCCAGTATAGGCTCTAGATATACATTCCTATTAAACGTATTTTCATATTAGTCATGTTATATAGAAGAATTCTAATGGACAGGAGGAACCATGAGGAAGAAAAAACAAAACAAGAAAAATAGAAAGTAATCTGCCTCACTCTAAAATCACTCTATATACTTCTTTCTCTGGATGTGAATGGAATTCTCCATCATGAGTCATTTGGAATTGTATTAGGTCCTTGCAAGGCTGAGAAGGGCTAAGTCTATGAAAATCAATCACAGCAGACTGTAGCTTAGAAGACAGGACAGAAAAATCTCTGTCTGGTGATTTCTGGTTTCCTCTGTGTTGCTCCGTGCTGAGTCACATGAAATATAAATGGGAAGGCACATCAGGCCCAGGGCAGTGCAGGGTGATCCATTCTAAGGGGGCTTGGTTCCTTCCTTGACTATACTGCTCACGACTCGGGAGGAGCAAGAGCCCTCAGGGCCCAGAGCTGCCAGACCATGGCCTTTCCCCTGATGCTTGCGTTGTTTTCTCATGTCAGCCCCAGAGACCCTGCCCCTGAGCAGCCAGCCCCGCAGCTGCTGGAGGAGAGGAAGGAGAGGAGACAGCTGAGCCCCGATAACCAGCCAGTCTAGGCCTGAGGAGGTTTTTGTTCAGGGATGTAGCACTGTGGGAGGAGTACAAGTTACTTGAATACAGTAATAAACTGCTCCATCTTCAGCCTCCATGCCACTGATTGTGAGGGTGAAATCTGTCTCAGCTCCACTGCCACTGAACCTGGCAGGGATTCCTGATTCCAGGTTGGAAACCTGGTAAATGAGTCCCCGTGGGGATTGCCCAGGTTTCTGTTGGAGCCAGCTTAGATAAGTCTTCCCATCACTGTGTTTGACACTCTGACTGGCTTTGCAGCTGATGGTGACTCTCTCTCCTGGCGTCACAGACACTGAGGCTGGAGACTGGGTCAGCACAATGTCTCCTCTGGAACCTAAAGTAGGGATTAAAGATGAATCACCATGGAATACCAAGAACACAGTCTCCTTCCATTTTGATCTTTAGCCCACGACAGACTGGCTCTCCATACCCCACTGATCTCCTAGAAACCCACATTCCCCCTTGGACTGTGCTGGCTCATGGCCCCAGAGGTTCTAAGCTCCTTTGAATTATCTCATCCTGTGAAAAACTGTACATCTGCCTGTTTGTGTTGTCCTATGTTCTCACCTGGGACCAAAAGAATGAGGAACCCACAGAGAAGCTGAAACAGGGACTCCATTGTGCAGTGTCTCCTCCCCTGTGCCTGCTCTTCCCCCAGCCCCAGTATATGTCCCTGTGTCTGCAGGTCCTTACCTTCTGGATCTCTTTATGCAAAGCAGTTGGGGTTGTGGAGGTTTTAGGAGCAGAAGTGACTGACTCAGCTCAGGAGAAGACCTTGAGATCTTGATACCCTGAATATGTCCCTACTTCTGAGACCTTTGGGTGATGGTGACTTCTCCTATTACCTACCATCCCGAGGTTTTTTATTTTTGGTCAGTTTTATGGTTTCATGGGGCTCCTATGTGATGCAGCAGATAGAGTGCTGAGCCTGGGGCTAGGAACACTGATATTCCTTAGATCAAATCCTGCCTTGCTCACTTCCTAGCTCTGTGAGTCTGGGCAAGTCCCTTTAACGTCTTTTCCTCAGTTTCCTCATCAGTAAAATCAGTTGGAGAAGCAAATGACAAACCACTCCATTGTCTTTGCAAGAAAACTCGAAAGAGGGGCATGAAGAGTCAGAAATGAGTGAATGACATCAAAATGTTTCCAAATGGCCAGATATATTGCACGAGAGACACTGTTGTCCAGTGAAAAGAGGTCAGGACCTGTAGACAACAACAATCTGAGAGGTAGTGACATCATACACTTTAACAGTAATTATGACCAGATATCCCCCTAATTGATGATCCTTTGGAGACTTAGCATAGAGACTCCTAACATGAAAGGCCTGTCATTCTTTTTGTCCTTCATTTGGTTGAGCTGAACCAGCTTTCTTTCCCACCACCCTTTCCCTGAAGGAATCAGCTATCCTTAATAATGGCATTGATGAAGTCTGTGGTATGGCAGGAGGGAAAAGTAATGGAGGTCCACAAAAGTCTAGCTGAGGGAAAGTAGGATGCAGTGAATACGGGCCTGAATGTTTTGCATCAGCAGAGGGGAAAGGAAGCTGGTCAGTGGGATTCTGGCCCCAGAAAATGAGCTCAGAGGAAATCAAGGTAATATCTACCCATTATTCCCTCATTAATTCTTTAGTTATGTATCAAAAATGGAGGGGATTTTTCCGGAGAATTATCTTACGTGTAAAAGAAGTTGTAAAGAATCTAAAAGGCTGGTTCAAAGGCTGGTATAATGGGTCAAATTTTGTGGCATGTGTTTTTCTTGGAATTTCTCTTAAGTCTTACAACTGAATAGGAAAAAAAGGAGCTGCACTAGTACATGATCGTGGATTGGGGAAGGGAAATGTGATGAGTCCATGAGTTGTCCACCCACATCTATTAAGCTCTTATCATGAGCCAGCAAGACAAGAAGTACAAGGGATAGGAAGGAAGGCTAAAACACAGTCCTTGACCCCAAAGGGGTGACATTGTAATGGGAAAGATATCTTGTAAATGAATAGGGACCTACAAGATAGATACAGGGGATGTGAAGGCAACTAGGAAGGCAAGAAGTAGGTGGTGAGAAAGGGGAGTAATAGAAAATCCTCTTGAAAAAAATAGATTTTTTTCAGTCTTCAAATTCTCTAAAGAACAGAGATGGAGGTGATGGAGGGAGAACGTTCCACCCATCAATACATGCCAGGAAAAATGCCAGGAACTGAGAGATGGAGTGTCCTGTTGGAGGGACAGCAAGGCCAGTGTCTTGGAACTGGAGGGTACATGGAACAGAGCAAAGTGTAAGCCTGAAAAGCTAAGGCGTGTCTGGGTTCTAGAGGACTTTCAAAACCCAACAGAAGATACATAATATTTGGTCAATGACTGGGATAGCAGGAGGGTTAGTGCAATGGAAACAGCATCATAAATCAGCAGGGTTCCTACTAAGAACAAAAAAAAGTAAGTTTTATGTTAGGATTTCCTCATAATTAAAAGTGCCCAAACATTTGCTTTTCTGAATTAAACAACCTGCTAAATGGAGATACATCCTTAAAAGAATTTCAGGACTGAGGAAATAGAAATTCCTGGTCTCTGAGGTGACATAACAGGATCTATTTAGGGGATACCAGGAATGCCTGAACTTGTCTTCTTGTGTTGCTCTATTTTCTAGAAACCCTGGAGCTGTTGTAAACAGGAGGCTCTACATGTGTCAAACCCCTCACTCCAGTTGGCGCAATAGGATATTGAAACTCCCAGCTGGATTCCCTGTGTTCCCTTGACAGTCAAGACAGGTTTCAGTTGGTCTTCCCCAGACTGAGGACCTGCTTGTGCAGTTGTAGATAAATAGACCATGCTCTCTTCATAGTCTAGTGGTTCCCAAGGGGAAAGTATGGGGTTTGGCCCCATATATCCTCCTCATTCATAGTTACTCCTCTGCTTTGGGAGAGCATTAGTCTTTTTCTCATACTTCTTTTTTCCTTCTTCTCTGACCCTCCCGTTAAGGGAGGATTAGTGCTCCCCTTTTCACTTTCCTGTAGCTTCAAAAATCTAGTAGATTCTGTGTGAATGGTGAGTTCCTCTGCCTGGAGTTCCAGTCACCAGGGAATGTGGCATTTTTAAGAGTTGAGCTTGAGAGCAGTAGATAGGAGAGGCTCTGTTCTATGTCCTCAAGGGCATGACTTCTGAGACCCAGAGTCCATTTCTGGACAGGAAACACTTTTCTATTCAAAGCTGGGTGAGGATCTGGCTAATTCTAGAAGAAAAGAGGAGAAAATATCCCCTTTTCCATTCGGTAAAGTGATGTAATAGATGTTCTTCCTCTTTCTACCAGTATTCTATGCCTTCTCACAGTGTGCAGTATTTGTCCACACCTTTCCATAATGACAGGTGGAGGATTTACCTACTGAGCAGGAAGCATTCCTCTAATTATAGAACAAAAAACATCTCTTGCAATGCAGGGATGTATTTGGGCACTTCCCAGGTTTTCATTTCTGAATAATTTATTCCAAGGACTAGTTGAAGTTCATGATATTTGTAGAATTTCAGCACTGGAAAGAATCAAAAATGAGGAATCCATTCCCCAAGAGAGTAAAATTCCCAACTTCAGCATCACCTGAACATGGTCATCCAACCTCAGTCTGAAAAAAGGAAGTTGTGTAGAATTTTAATTAGCAAGACATAATTTGGTATAAAAATTTTAATGGGTTCTTAGAGTTGAGCTTTGGTTCCATACCAGTGTAGGTGACCCAAAGGCAATGAAAAGATATATTGCAGATATAAGCATGATGCAACATAGTGCCCACAAAGACCTGGTGAAGAAAAATACCAAAAGGAAGAGATATAGGAGCCCTGGGAGTGGTAGCTCCCCTTCTTCCACAACTGTCTCCCCTCACATTCCTTCTTTCATCCCAGAACTCATGGTCATGAAAGGGCAGAGCAACCTCCCTAGGGAAGGAGCTTCTCTTTTCCACCACTGGCCAAGTAACACTCATAGTGTTGGTGGCTGATCATATTTAGGAAGTAGGGCACTTGAGGGAGAGACAGGATGTAGCCTGTGAAGGACAAATCATGTATGACTGAGCAATTGCACTGTCTAGGTGATGAGAAAATCCTAATTTCTACTTAACTGAAAGGGCAGACTCAGTTTTGCCCTTCTTCTGGGAGAATCCAGGTATTCCCTGCATGGTTCTGGTCTACCTTTGTGGATCTGTGTCTGTCCGTGTATGATTGAGAGCTTGTACTTTTTGCGTGATGAGGAAGCAGAGAGACACACTAAAGGCAGAGAGCTGCAGGTGTCCTGATCCCTCCTGGTGGAGTGAGGTGATTGCTGTGGGATCCAGAAAGGCAAAGATTCAGACACCCAGAACAGACATCCAGTGGAGAGGAGTTCTGTAGGGGCCCACACAGGAAGGAATGAAGTCTGCTGCCATACCTTGTGAATCTCCACTTTGCCATCCATGTTCTCTTTCCAGGTGCCTCACTGCTGCTGGATTCTGTTTTGTGCCCATTTTTCATGGTGGGGATTCTGTCTGTATCTGGGGGAGAGGAGGCTCCAGGCATTGACTGCAAAGAGTTTTAGTTACTCTGCTTATTGTAATACAGGAATGGATGCTTTTAATGAATTGAGGCTATGTGACGGTAGGGCGATTACAGGTAATCTAGTGTTAAGAATACAGTTCATCAGCATTACTCCTAGGTATTAATGCTTACCCTCGTGGGACCCAGTCTGGACTTGTTTATTCCAGCTAGAAATATGGTCCTAGAAGAATTGTTGTATTGATGTGTGTGCCAAATAGCCTCTAATAAGTACTTTGTGGCAGGCTTGATCCAGTTGTTTCTAAATGGAATATTTTTCCTTTGCTAATTTTTCATATCTTTAGTTGGGTTTTTTGCTACCACTTCTCAATAACCCACCCCAAGTTTGTCTTTTTCACACAAAAAAATACAGTTAAGGCAAACAAGCCAATACCTAGTCCATGTCACACCTCACTTACAGTGCAACACATCATTCTGGTAGGAAGGAGGGCTGATTGCAGGACAGCCCTTTCATACCATTACCAGGCATTGTATTGAATTCATGTCTGATGTCTAGTCATGGGGGTTTTCTTGACTGTAAACGTTCTGTAGATTTTCCTCCTAGATATTGTTACTTTATTGTACTTCAGCTCATTCAGATTTCCCCAGTTTTTGTCTGATTTCCTCATATCTGTCATTTTTCTTCTGTGATGATTTTCTTCTACATTTAGATCACAATGTGTGCAGTCATTCTCCAGGGAATCGTGGCTTTCCGTTCCTTCTATTCCTCATTAAGCTGCTCTAAAATTTTGTCCTTTATTTTTTACTTAAACACTAAAAAAAGCATTTCCATCCTCACAGCAAAGCTCAGTAAAGGGACCTTCTGTAAAACCAAGAACCTCCATTCCATATCTTTGGTCTTCTGAGAAATGTATATAGTGAGGTCCTCATGTTATAAATCTGTTCCTCTATTTCCTTCTGAGCTTTCTTCTGTTCTCTTCCATACGTTCCAAAATATTTCAAAGGATGTATTTTTAGGTTGATACTTCTATTCCTTCCCTACCTATGACACTATTAACTGATAGAATGAAATGTCCAAAAAATGCCAGAAAGGCACATAAGCTGAGTCAAATGAAATGAACCTATGTAGAAGACAAGTCTACAAATGTACGTCTCTTTGTCTTGAGTCCATCTGCTGCATTTTGTGTTGGACATGGGTGTGCTCATACATTCCATGGAGTAATGTTGAATGGAAGCAACTTTACAGAAGTTTGTGTTGATTTTTTTGCGTTTTGACCACAGGGTGGCAACCTCACCTGCCATGGTAAGTAGCCCAGGGATGTATGAGGCAGACAATTTTTACTGCGCCATTTCTAACCCATTCTCTATTCAGGAGGTGAGCAGTGCAGTCATTTAAAAAGTATGCTCAGAGACCCAGAGGTGCTGCTGATTCCCAATACTGATTCAGTTCAGTTCGAAGATGACCCTATGGCTTGGGTTGCCTGTGTGCATGGTTGAGATGACAACTCCCAGAGCATCTACACCTGCTTCTTCATCACCTACTTTGGACTACCCTGGACTGGACTGAAGGGAGGCAGAGATGTGGGAAGTGGTCAGACTCATTCTTTCTTTTGCTCTTGTCTCTAAAGTCGACTTTTCTGTGGACAATGTGTCACTGACTTATGGGGGATGTTTTGGACCCTCTGTTCTTACTATATCACTTAAAGAAAAACTTTCTCCTCTTAAGTATTGGGGTAAAGAATGCTGGTCGGGTTTGAGTTAATGCTAGTAGATAATAACATCTGACTGATTATTGGTGTGCCTAGAACCTCTCTAAGGTACATGATGCTGTGAATACTGCAGCTACAGATCTGCAACAAAAAGCACAGAGACTCAGAAATTCACAGGATATCAAATCCAGGAAGGGAACAAGCAATTACAATCCTGGCCTCAGATGCCCATCTATAGATGCCTAAAGCTTGGATAGCAGTGAGGTGAACCAGATATCCTAGAATAGGATGCAGATTTGTCTTCATATATATTACAGAGCCTTGGAACTGTGATAGCCTAGATTTCAGGATAACTCTAAATAACTTCTTTAAAATAAGCCACATAGGGAATAAGATCTCTCTCTCTCTCTCTCTCTCTCTCTCTCTCTCTCTCTCTCTCTGTCTCTCTCTCTGTGTGTATGTGTATGTGAGTGTGTATAATAAAAATGTACATTAAGAAGGCATAAGCACAAGAGGAAAAGTAGAACTTAGAGGGAGAAGCATAAAGGTAGAGAACATTTGAGTAAATATCCAAGAAGGGTGAAATGCACCCTGTTGACATGGGAATGCAGGTCACCAGAATAGGAGGAAATTGATGAGTGGTTCTAAAAACACATTATTAGGTTGGCATGGACGCTTGACACTAGAGTGAAGGGGGTCTTCCATTACTTAAAGAATGATGCCTCTCACGATCGTAGCAAAATTAATAGTGTCATGGATTTCAATAAAGAAATTTCCATTCTTAAAACAGGGGCAGTTGCTCTTCTAGACATGATACACCCCAATAACCATGCATCTTGATGAGAAGTGATCATGGTATCTTAAAACTTCTCCACGAAAAGGGCAGGAGAACCAGATGTCACCTGACCTGCTGCCTAGATTTAGGAAGAACAGATTTCAAAGGACTGGGTGGGGGAAGAGACAAGAAGTTGGGAGAGTAGAATGGCTTCCCTAAAAGATTAAACAAGGAAGCCTAGAGACCCCTGACTGAATCTTTCTAACTGAATAAGACCAGTGGGTACAACCCAAGCCACCCTTTCTTTCTAGGTGGGGAATTTGAATGTCAATCAGTCACTCATTTTTCTCCATACTTTCCCCATTCTGAATCATAACCAGTCTTGCCCTTTGTCCTATGCCCTAGGTCTGAGCACTCTGTCCCTGCCCCCAATGTCTTGTCTCTGTCTGACCAACACAAGAAAGGTCCATAAATCAGTCTCACTTCCGCTGTGTTGGGTACCCAACAATATCCAGGGTCCCAGTGGATTTCATTGAGTGTGTCTAGACCTCCTGGCTCCTCCCTCATTGTGGGAAAAGGCCCTCTCCACAGAGACTGCTTGCTGAACTTTCTCTATCCATTGGACCATACTGCATTTTATCCTGTAGTGCTGAGCTTCCCAACCAAGCCAATTTTCTCTTAGAAGGATGAATCAGTGGTTAGGTCTATGAGCAACAACTTAGCAGCCCCATCTGTAGCCCGCATTTTTGACTTAGAGAATTTAGAAAATAAAGTCCAGACCTGTGAGTGTCTTTCCTTCTATCAAACACCTGGGCTTTTCCACTTTGTAAAGTAAATGGCTGATAAAGGAGATTGCTATCTTTCTCTGAATGAGATTCAGGTTTTCTGGACCACTCTGAGTCTGTATGAAGACAAACCTGGGGTAGAAATTTAAGAGAGAAAGCAGCACAGGAGAGACTGGAAGACCTCTGAGAATGAAAGTCAGAAGACATTAAGAGAAACTATTTCAATAAGGAGTAAAAGAGTGTGTTGGAGGTGGGGAGGAGTCATCTAAGAAGAGAACATGTGTGGGGAAGCCCTTGACTAGAAGGGTACAGCAAATTCTCAGGTATTATCTGAAACCCAGTGCTCTGTGCACTGTGCCGCCACCTAGTGGCCCCAGTCAGAAGAGGAGTAGTCCCTACATGGGTCCACATAATGTACTGGGGCTGGCCTTTCAGAAACAGGCTTCACAAGCCTCTCACCTTGGCATGGTATTGTCACGGGTTCCTTAAAGCTCTGAAGGTAACAGTGATTGTAGAGGACAGCTGTCTGGATGTGCTTATGCTGGGAACAAAGAAAACTAAACACTTGTGACCTTTACTATCCTACACACAAGTACAGAGTGCCTCTCCCACCATGAATTTAGAACCATAATGGACAATCTCTCTGAATGTAGTACTAAAGACTGTAAGTACTTTTCAAAAGTCGTTTAATCCCCTTTGATTTCCTGAATTCATCAGGGTATTGTCTTAATTTTTGTTTCTCCAATGCCTGAAATAATTAAGTTTGTCAAAATCAAGGAGTTTGGGTTGGACAGTGGTGTCTATCATTCTTTTGCCACATGATTTCATGGTCCTGTGGTGGTGAATAATGGGGACTTTCAGCCATTCATTGCTTACTACACCATCTTGGCTCCTAGACGTCTCCTTGCTCAAGTCTTTCAAAGCAAGCATTTAGGAGCAGCTGGGTGGCAAGGTGGAAAAAACACCAGCCTAGAGCCAGGAAGCATCCTCAAAAAGTTGACGCGTATTAACTCTGAAATGCCAGTCAATTCGTTTTACCCTAATTGCCTTGCATAATTTAACAGCTATCCTCCCTCATAAGCTATCATTATTTTGTTATTGTATAAATCCCTCTCCTTGTATTGCTCATATCTCTCTGAATCATGCAATCATTCTGTGTATTATCTGGTGTATTCTCATGTATATCACTACTCTGTTTTCAGTTTATTGTCATCCAGGAAAGGAGGATATATTGGATGTGACCTCTGTGTGGTCTTTGTGTAACTGAAATCTGGTGGGAAGGGACTCAAAATCTGAATACTACTCCTCCTCCCAACATACACACACACACACACACACACAGACACACACACACACACACACACACACACACACACACACACACACACACACACACACATACAACTTGGGTCACTCCTTCCCTGTAAGGCATAGCAATGAAGAGCTCAGCATGGATTAACAAAAGTAGTTCTCTCGAACTAACATTAAGATGGGGAAGATTCTGACCAGGCCCTGTACCTATGAGAGAAACTGAAGGGCCAGTTTCCTCGCACCAAGTTCCTGTTTGCCTTCTCTGTAGGAATTGAGGCTTTCCGCTAAAGAGGGTGAGCAGTGGAGAATCTAGAGGAATTTCTTCTGGGAGCAGACATGAATAGATAAAAACTTGATGCAGTTCTGGTTCCTAAACTGATCCAAGCACATGGGCACAAGATGTGTAATTGAAGGACATGGCTGAGTGCAGCCCATGCTTGTTACGCTAATGAAAAGGCTAATAAACTCTCACCTTTAAAGTGTCCACCTTACATCACAACAATATTCATATTTTCCCCATTCTCTCTGACTGTCATCCCTTTCCCTTCCATTAAATACATATGTGTGTGTGTTCATCCTTCGTTGCCAAAGAAGACCATGCCATCAGAGAAATGATGACATGACTTGCACTTGACTTTGTTTTGAGTGCGGGAGGGCTGTACAGGTCACCAGCCTCACTTCTCCTCCAGAGCCATCTGAATCCAATGACTAGATATTCATCAGGATGGCTGGAGATGACCCAGGATGAGGCAACTGGGATTAGGTGACTTGCCCAAGGTCACACAGCTAGTGAGTGTCAAATGTCTGAGGTGAGATCTGAGCTCAGGTCCTCCTGACTCCTGCACTGGTGCTCCATGCACTCACCACCTAGCTGCCCCTAGATTAATATGGCAACACAATCTCTGACATTGACAGTCACATTCCTCCTCCTCACCCCATTCCATCCAGCACAACTATCTCTTTGCCTCAATATGAACACAATTCACATCCTACTCATGCCATCTTGTCTTCTTTCTTTTCTTTCTTCCTCCCTTCCTTTCTTTCTGTCTCACTTTTTCTGTCTCTCTCTCCCTCCCTCTCTCTTCTTTCCTTCCTTCTTTCTTTCTTTCCTTCCTTTTTTCTTTCCTTCCTTTATTTACTTCTTTCCTTGCTTCTTTCTTTTTTCTTTCTTTCTTTCTTCCTTCCTTCCTTCCTTCCTTCCTTCCTTCCTTCCTTCCTTCCTTCCTTCCTTCCTTCCTTTCTTTCTCTCAAACAAACCAACATTTGCTCAAATGTCAGCTCAGACACCTGATTCAGGAATTCCTCATATGAGCATCTTGGTGGCAGCTGTAAAGTTCTTTGACATTTTGATGTCCATTACAACCTGGTCCCACCCTACTTTCCCTATTGCTCTTGAAACACATTTCAGTCCACTCAAACCTGTTTCTTTCTGTTTCTACTTCCCATTACCCATTATTTATTCTTCACATATGGAAGATACTTCCTCCCATCATTTCTCAGAATCCTCCCTTTCTTTTAAGGTGTAGTTCAGATATTCCCTTCTACTGAAGTATTTCCCATTCCTCCTGGTTTCTAGTTCACGTGTCCTCCCATTATGTATTTGTATTTGCCCAAACATGTCCATATGGTTTTCTACTTAGAATCAAAATTCCTCAAGGGTAGCCAAGCACTGAACAAGCACTTTTTAAATGTCTATCGTGTGTCTGCCACTGGGTTAAGTGTTGGGGGTCGACATGAGGCAAACAGTGCTTTTGTGTAAGGTGCTCACCTTCTAATATCAGAAGGGGGACAACATGTAAACAAAAACAACTTATTTAGATATATCTATACGTATCTACTATAGAGCTTTTTAGTGCATAGCACATATATATGGACACATTCTATCTGGACATATATATCCTGTGAATTTATGGTTAAGATTATACATTTACATGTATGATACATGCATGAAATAACATACAATGTGAATGTGTATACATATACACATGTATATACATACATAGGCTATATGCATATGTATGCTCTATATATACGTGTGAATGAATGTATTTATATGCACATCTACACATGCACATACATGCATATAGAGAGAGAGAAAGAGAGTGAGAGACAGAGAGACAGAAGGAGGGATGAAGGCAGGGATAGAGAGATTGCAAAGAACAAATGTAGAATAGAAGAAATTTAGAAAGAGGCTTATTTAGTCATCAAACAGTGGGGAGAATAGTAAAAAGGAGTGACCCATTCCACCCAGTGCCTGTAATTCTTATATGAGTTTAAGGAAAGGAAGAAGGAAACAGTGTCTGATTTGCCAACACCAAGGCCATTTCCACACTAGAACAATGGGTTCCTAGGAATGTATAAGGGAAGAAAACTCCTCATATCAGCCTTTAAATCTGGAAGAACAGGCTAAGGTGATAAAGTAGAGAGAAAGAGGGAAGGAAAGAAGGTCACGGCTCAGAGAAAGGCGTATCAGAGATCATGAACAGGGAAGCAGGACGTTTGTGGGTGACATCAAAGTCCAGGTTAGGACCATCTCTGGGTGTAGCTGAGGTCAGGACAAGTGTTTATGAATTATCCCACATGCCAGGTGCTGAACTGAGTGCTGTTGGTATGAGTAGATTGAGGAACTGGAACGTCAGGTTATTTGAGAGAGGATAACCATGACATCTTGACATCCTCTAATATGTGGACAGGGATTGTTTAACTTACTTTTTGTATCCCCACCTCCTGGCACAGTCCTTGGTATATAAGTGGTGCTTAGTAAATGCATGTTGCTTGATTCAGTGAAATGGTAACTAAGTATGAGAAAAGATTATGGATAGGACTCAAGTGAGTCTTAGGATGTCCTATATTTCCTAGACTTGAAGGGACCTCATTATACCCCTCACTCTTCAGCCCTGGCCAGGGGAGGAGGCCCCAGTCTCAGTGCATAGAATGCTCACTCCGGAACCCTTCCCCTCAATTGCTTTCCTCAAAAACAAACACAGACATTTTGCATCTGAGCAGTCCACTAAATTTTGTTGCTTCAACTAGTTTTGTTTAAAGGAGGCTGATGCTCATTAGTCAGCCAAAGGCTTTTTCCTTTTCCCTATTCCCATTTGCTGCCCTTATCCTTGCTTTAGGGTTTTACTTAACTTATTCACTTTTTCTTTCTTTAGTTACCATTTCTTTCCCTCTTTTGTCTTTTCTCTTTCCCTTCTCAGTGACACATTTAGCTGAAAATCTCTCTCTTCTTTCCCTCCACCTTCTTAGATTACGATTTTCTTTTACTGAACCTTTTCCTAAAAAATGTTTTCTTTGCTTTGTTCTTTTTGTGATTTCTCTTCCCTTCCAGCTTATTTTGAAATTTCATTTCCTGATTCATGAGTACTTTCTCTAGCTTTCCTAATGTCCTCCATCCTCTGGGAGCTCACACTTCTTTTCTCCTGGGCCACAACTCAGCCTGTGCAGATAGAGCTCTTTTTCAGAGAAAGCATTCTCCCAAGGCATCAGCTTACCCCAGACTAAGACCATTATGTCAACTTCTTCTCCCACTTTACTCACATACGGGAGTGCTCAAATATACTCTGTGGGCTTCAGATATTCCTGTCTCAACGTCCCCACATCAGGTTCTGTCTCTGTGTCACTCATACCACTAATTCATTGCCAAGACCATGAATAGATTAATCAGAATGTATTATTGGGTTATGTCTAACATTTAGAATGAATTGGAATCTTTCTAAATAGGAGTAATAACCTAATGATTGAAGAATGAGAGACCAGGTGGTAAAAAAGAGCTGAGTGGTGGGTTTGGGCACCTGGTTGCTAGTGAGCATCTGTGTGATTCACGTTTTGCTGCAGGAATCAAGCTTGAGAATAGGCAGGCATGAATCATGTGCACTGTCAGTGGGTTAACAAGTGTGCTTCTAGACTTATGCCCATGGGCTCAAGGGCAGTTTCATAAGTTTCTCCTCATTGATTGGTATGTTGATACACTCAACATACTTCATATATATTATTACATATAACATAAGTTATATATATAAATATATGTATATATATGCATCTATTTGTACAGTGACACACTCAATGTTCCGTGCCTGTTTGGGAGGTGGAGTTGGCAGTGGAGTGAATCTAGATTTTAGGTTTTCAGGTTTCAGAGAGATGACAGGGGGTTCTTGATTGACCTGTGGAGCATTCCCTGACAAGAGAGAAAGAATCGGGGAAGGAGCCAACATGTAAAGGAGGCAGTAGCTCCATCATATCATTACCACAATATCCTGCAATAGAGAGTTGGGGGAATTTCCTCTTGGGTGATATCTAGAATGCTGTCTTAGTTCACTGGAGATCTTTCATCCTGAGGATAAAAGCTCAATCTCTCTGTGCATTATCTGGTATATTCACATGTGCATCATTACTGTTTTCTGGTTATTATCATCTTGGAAAAAACTATATATTTGGTATGTATTCTGCATCGTCTTTATGTAAGTGGCATCTGGTGGGAAGGGACTTGAGTCTTATTTACACACACATACACACACATGCATACACACACACATGTACACATACATGCAAATTGGGTCACTCATTCCTCAGTAAGGCATAGCAATAAGGAGCTCAGCTTGAATTTAAAAACATTATTTCTCTCAGACTAACATTCTTAAGATGGGAAGACAGTTGTAATTCTAACCAGGCAGCATATCTATGAGGAGAGCAGAATGGACAGCATCCTGTCATCAATCTCTTGTTCCCCACCTTTGTAGGAATTCAAGTCTTCTTTGTAAAAGGGTGGACAGAGAGAGGAGAGTGCAGAGAGATCCCTTCAGGGCCCCCTGACATGAAAGAATAAAAATGATACGAAAATATGATTTTAAAACATCATCAGAGACAATGGGCCCAGAATATGAAATTGAAGCCTGTAGCACTGATGGATTTCATTAGGACTGGACTTCTTGACCTCTTGCGTCCACAACTTATTGCTTTCTGTGGTATCTGGATAGATGAAGAAAGGACAGAAAGAATCTCTGGCTGGGGATGTCTCATTTCTGCTTTGTTTGCCTCTCAGTGGCTGGTCAGATGAAATATGAATGGAAGAGTGTCTCAGACCCAGGGTAGTGTAGGGTGCCCCAATATGGGAGGGGTTGGTTCCTTCCCTGACTATACTGCTCATGGCTGCGAAGGAGCCAGAGCCCTCAGGGCCCACAGCTGTCAGACCATGGCCTTCCCCTGAGTCCTGAGTCCGTTTGCTCATGTTAGCCCCAGAGACCCTGGCCCTGAGCAGGCAGCCCAGCAGCTGCTGGAGGAGAGGAAGGAGGGGAGACAGCTGAGCCTCCCTCACCAGGCAGCCTAGGCCTGGGGAGGTTTTTGTTCGGGGTTATAACACTGTGTAGGAAAAGAAATTAGCTGTAAACAGTAGTAAACTGCCCCATCTTCAGGCTCCAAGCTGCTGATTGTGAGGGTGAAATCCTTCTCAGCACCACTGCCACTGAACCGGGCAGGGACTCCTGTGCCCAGGTTGGAAACCTGGTAAATGAGTCTCCGAGGAGATTGTCCAGGTTTGTGTTGGAGCCAATACAGATAAGTGTTTCCATCACTGTCTTTGAGACTCTGACTGGCCTTGCAGGTGATGGTGACTCTCTGTCCTGGGGCCACAGACAATGAGGCTGGAGACTGGGTCAGCACAATTTCCCCCCTGGAACCTAAAAGCAGGAATTAATGATGAACCAACATGAAATAAGCAGAACAATCTCCTTCCATTTTGATACTTTCCCCACAGGCAACCTGGTTCTACAACCCTACTTACCTCCTAGAAACCCACATACTTCTTGGGCTGCACTGGCTCATGTCCCCAGAGCTTCTAAGTTCCTTTGAATTCTCTCATCTAATGAAAATGTGCACATCTGCATGTTTTGTTATCCCATGTTCTCACCTGGGACCAAAAGCATGAAGAGCCCACAGACAAACTGGAACAGGGTCTCCATTATGCAGTGTTTCCTCCCCTGTGGCTGCTCCCACAGGCCCATTATATGTCCCTATGTCTGCAGGCCCTTCCCTTGGCAGTCTCTTTATGCAAAGCAGCTGAGGGTGTGGGGCTTCTAGTAGCAGAAGTGATTGAATCAGCTCAGGGGAAGGCCCTTTCTTCATGAAGATCCCAGTCTAACTGGCAAGCTGCATAAGAATAACTATTGACTGACAAGATCTGTGAGGGCAAACAGGAGATAAGCAACATAGGGAAGACAGAGGGAGCAATCCAGGGTGATTTCCAGATCCTGAACCTGGAGGACCAGGAGGATGGTACCCCGCTTTGTAGTAACAGGAGCGAGGAGGGTTCGGGGAAAAGAAAATGACATTGAGTTTGGCAGGATGAGTTTAAGCTGTCTTATGCACATCCAGTCCCAGATGTTTCAAAGGCAATTGGAGATGGGAGACTGGAGGTCAGCAAAGAGGCTGGGAAAGGAATTTGGGATACAGAACCACCAGAAATGAGATGATAATTAAATCCATGGGAGCTAATGAGAATACCAAGTAAAATTGTATAGGGAGAGCAGAGGAGAGGGTTCACACTGACCCCTGTGAGACCACTTCCCTTTACATCTGCAGATCTCTCTGGCTTGAACTTCATGAAACAAGATCACCTGTCAAAGTTATGCCCTACGCTTGCCTCCCCACCATTCTTCCAACTCAAGTCTGGACACCTCCTCCCTCAGCCTCTTCACCTTTGAATGGGCTAGAGACAGAAGGACCAAACTCCTGCCATGTGAATTTAATAGAAGGAAAAGAAATGACAGGTAGGGAAAATGGGAAGATTTTGATAATTGTTGGAATGTAAGGAGACACCTTAAAGGTGAGAGGTTTATTAGAGCTCCTATTAGCATAACAGATAGGGCACACTCAGGTTTACCCTTCCTAGGGTCTAATCCAGATATTCTTTGGTTGGTTGTCAATGAAATGAAGTTTTGTGGGTCTGTTTCTGGCCATGTATGACTGAGGGTTTGTGCTACCTGGTTTATGAGGAAATTTAATTGCCTGCTTATTTGAAATGACTAATGATCCAGGGGCCCTGAGGTAGAATTGGATACAATTAGAAAGATCCAGTGTGAGGAAGGGAGGGAGTCTTTTAGCTGCCTCTGGAGAGCCAGAGAGGGGAAAGTTGGCTGCCCTCTCTGTATCCCCCTTGACCATGGGAGCTGGGAATAGACAGCTGCCGCTTTCTCTTTGTGTTTACTCTGTTTTCATCTCAGAATAACCCAAGATTGAACAATATGGAGTACTGAGAGGTCTAGAGGTCTGTGGTATTGGTGCCCTTGGAAATACCTCCTTGCATCTGACTGAGGGCAAAGGGATTGACCCTCTACTTTGGGAGCACAGAGACATACTGAGGACAGAGAGCTGCAGGCATCCTCACCCCTCCTGGTGGACTAAGGTGATCACTATGGGCTCCAGAAAGGCCAAGATGGTAGACACCCAGCAGAGTGGTACAATGAAGAGGAGTTGTGTGGGTGCCCACCCAGGGAGGAAGGACATCTGCTGCCAAACCTTGTGAATTACCACTTTGCCATCTGTGTTCTCTCTTTAGGTGCCTCAGTACTGCTGGAATCAGGTTTGTGTCCCATCTTTCATGATGTAGACTCTGTGTGTGTCTGTGGGAGAGGCTGCTCCAGGCTTTGACTCAGAATGTTTTATAGTAACTGTTCTTGTTGTATCATAGAAATGAGTGCTTTTAATGAACTGAGGATATTTGTTGATGGGGAGCTCACAGATACTGGAACGTTAGGAGTACAGTCCCTCAGCATTACTTCTAGTAATTAATATTCTCCACCCTGGGGATGTAGTCTGGAGCTGTGAATGAACATGGATGGACAAGACCTAAGAAGGGTTCTTGTACTGATGTGCATTCTTTTGTGTATGTGTCCAAAAAGTATTCAGTAAATAAATGAATCCCCCAAATAGATCCCACATGGCAGCCTTGACCCACTTGCTTCTAAATTAATATTTTTCCATTCTTTATCTTTCATATATTTATTTGTTATTTCTTTCTCTCACTTCTCAATAGCCCATCCTAACCTGATACTTTTCACACACACACGAAAAAAATACAGCTAAACCATAAAGTCAATACATTGTTCATGTCTAACAGCATATTCCTCACACCCCACCTAGAGTCCAACAGAAATTTCTGAGGGAAGGAGGCCTGACTGACTGTCAGCCCTTTCATACCATAACCAGGCATTGCTTTGGATTGATTTCTGATGTCGGTCAATGGTGGTTTCCTGAGTGTGATCATTCTGTACATTTTCCTCTTAGATGTGATTACTTTACTGAACATCAGTTCATTCAAATCCTCCCAGGTGTTTTTCTGATTTCATTTCTGTCATTTTTTTCTTCTGCAATGATTTTCTTTTACAAGTTTGTAGGAAAATATGTGCGGTCATTCTCCAAGGAATCTTTACATCCAGTCCTTTGATACTCCTCAATATGCTACTCAAAAGTTGCATCTTTTAAATTTTATTTTTATTTTTATTCAAGCTGTAAAAAAGCATTTCTGCACTCATGGCAAAACACTAAATGTGGACTCTCCATCAAACCAGGAATGTCCACTTCACACACTGCTTGCCTTATCTGAAAGGTATATAATATATTCTTCATGGCTTTCTGAAAGTTTGCTTCTTTTTGTTTCTTTCTCACCTTTCTTCTGTTTTCTTCCATACATTTAAAAATATCTCAACTGATCTGTTTTTACATCAGTGTTTCTGTTCCCTCCCTCTCTGTGGCCCCAATTAACTGAGAGAATGAAATGTCAAGAGAAAAAATTCAAGAGTAGCAAATAAGCTGAGTCAAGTAAAATGAATCTATGTAGTACTCAGGCTCAAAAATGTATATCTCTTTATCTTGAGTCCATCTGCTGGATTTCATGTTGGCCATAAGTGCAAGGGCACCTTCCATGAACTGGTTGGTTGGTTGTTGTCCTTCGTCTTTGAAGAGGACCAAAATGACATCACCATGATAAAGTGAAGTTTCAGTGTGTCCAACTGTGGCTGATCAGACCAATACAACCCCAGAATTGTGTTTCACAGGTGGAGCACAGATCGTCTGTGTGAATATTTGGGGTGGATATCCCAAATTTGAGCATCCTGCATTTACTTTGTCCTGTCTCAATTCTGCTTTGCTCAAAGAGCACAGCACCCATTCTAATGTGAGCACGCCATGCTGAGTGGTCCTGTGCCAGTGTCTCCCATGCTGCACAGTCAAATTCAAAGTTCTTGAGAGAGACCTTGAGAGTGTCCTTGTATCGTTTCTTCTGGCCACCATGTGATTGCCTGCCCCATGTGAGTTCTCCGTAAAATAGTCTTTTTGGCAAGCCTTCATTTTGCATTCAAACAAAGGGCCAGCCCATTGGAGTTGCGCTCTCTGAAGCATAGTTTGAATACTTGGCAGTTCAGCTCCAGCAAGGACTTCAGTGTCTGGTATCTTATCCTGCCAGGTGATCCTCAGACTCTTCCTAAGACAGTTCAAATGGAAGCAATTCAGTTTCTTGACATGATACTGGTAGACTGTCCATGTTTTACAAGCATATACTAATTAATGGGGTATAAGGTGTGTTCAGGAAGGACCAGTACCTTTGGTGTGATGTCTGCTGAGACTTTTTGGAGGATCTTTCCCCATTTGGTGTCCATGTGTTCCACCTAAGCCTCACTTGTGGCTTCAAGAAGCTATAGTAGGCCCAGTAAACCATTTCAGCAGACGAGTCAAACCAGGGTGAGGATAACCAGGGGTTCTCAAATCCATTCGTGAGTTAGGGAGTTGTCTACCCCAAGCATGTGAAGACTTCCTCTGGTGGAATGTGCAGATGAGAACATTCCATGAACCAATGGTGAATGTAATCATCTTTATAAACATTTTTGTACCACTATTTTCAGTTTTGACCACTGGGGTTCCACACCTTCCATGTTAAACAGGCCAGGGTAGAGTGAAGCAGAAAATTTATACTGCTCCATTTAGTGCAAACCTTTTCTTACACAGGAAGATGAGCAGTAGGGTCCTCCCAAAAGGATCCTCAGACACCCAGAAAGGCTGCTGAATCAAACTGCTGTGTCAGTGCAGGGAGAAGACAATCTTATGAACGGGGCAGCCTAGGTTCAGGGTTGTGAGGACAGTCCCCAGTGCATCTGCACCTGTTGCTTCATCACCTGCTTTTCACTCCCCTAAAAACTGGAATGAAGAGAGGCAGAGAGGTGTGAAGTTGTGGGCCTCATTCCTCCTTCCACAATCATCAGAATCCAGTGGCAAAGGACTTCTAGTGACCAGAAGTTGTGAGTTGCTCTTGTCCCATGTGCTCTCTTTGAGGCCACTTATCTTCAGAGTGTATCACTGAGTTTTGGGGGATATTTGTACCCACTGTTCTTATAATATCACTTATGAGGCCACTTAAATAGAATCATTCTCCACTTTGATCTATTTCTTTTAGGAAGCACTTAGAACTGGGGAAAGTTGACATTCTTTGCACAGGGCCACTGCTTTCTTCACTGCCTCTGGATTGTGAAGGAAATAAAAAGGGGGTTTCCTACATAACTGGTCATATGAATGAATCTTTGCTATGTTGCTGTGAACTCTGCTGTGATTGGACAAGTGACACTTCCAGGATAGTGGAGAATTGGCTGCATTAACCTGTCTATTCCAGAGATGACCAGTTTGATGAAATAGGCAATTTTCTGGTTTAAAGAGAACTTCTATTTATAGTAAGAGTAATATCTAGAAGTGCCACTCTGAGTGGCTGGTTGTGCAGATGAAAACATATTGGATGGGGGCTCAAGAGCAAGGGGAAAACGGAAATTCTCTGAAAAATATTACTTTCAGTCCTTTGAGATAGTGTCTCTATGTCAGAGTCATTTTAACTCCTCCCTTTTTACTGTTAGGAAACACCTTGTTTTCCAGAAGTAAGGCTCATAAAGCAAGGTTTATTCTAAGCTTTGCTTAGCAACAATGCTTTGCACTCATTCTCTGGATAAATTAATTTTTCTTCAACATCTTTTGGGTCTCCTGTAGCAAGCTGTTGACTCTCTTTTCATGATTTTCTTGCATTGCTCTCATTTCTCTTCCCAATTTTTAATCCACCTCTCTTATTCAATTTTGAAAAGCCTTTTTGATCTCTTTCATGGTCTGAGGTCACTGCTCATTTTTTTGGAGGTTTTAGACATAGAAACGTTGACTTTTATGTCTTCCTCTGATGGTATGCTTTGTCCTTTCTCATCTGAAAGGATAGAAGAAAATCCCTTTTCCCCAAGAAAGTAATAGTCTTATTGCTTCCCCTTTTTGGGCATTTTCCCAACCAGTTACTTGACTTTTGAGTCCTTTGTCAAGTGGAGGTTATAATCTAGGGACCTGTAGCTTCTCAGTTCCTCCAAGGTTTTACAATCAAGGGAGAGAAATTTTCTCATCTCCTGGCCTGTGCTCTAGTCTTTGCACAACCAGAAGCACTGTTTTCTGTCCTGAAACTGCGGGGTAAGGTTTTCTCTCCACAGCCACTACCAGCTCCACTAAGCCAGCACTCCTCCTCACCCCAGGACCACCACTCAGAATTGAGATTCAGATCAGTGGTTCTATTCCCCCAGGGTCTTTAGGCCAAGGGCCCTAAAATTCGATGCTGCTGCCCCAGTCTCCACTGCCACCCTGAGGCTGGGCTGGGGCCAGATGAAACACCCCTCTCACCCAGGTGAAATATCTTTCTCACTGACCTTTGAAGCTGTCTTTGGCATTTGTGGGTTGAGAAATCTGGGAACCACAGTTACTACCTGTGATTCCACACCCTGAAGCCTCCTCCAGTCTTGTCCATGCTGTGCTGCATGGCCAAGGCTGGGCAGCCCTCCACTGTGAGCCAGGGGCGGAAGAGCTTTCCTTTCTACCTTGGAGGTTATCTTGACTGGAAATTGCTGTCAGTCTCTCATTTTGTGGATTCTGCTGCTCCAGAATTTGTTGAGAGTCATTTTGAGAGGTATTTTACAGGCTATGGGGGGAGAAGTAGAGGAGGTCTATTTTTCTACTCCACCATCTTGCATCCACCCTCCTCCCCAGATGAATTAATTATGCTGCAACTAAATTGCAGTACTGATGGCTCCTGAGCCAGGTCAATTGTCAGCAGGCCTAGTCATGGAGTCCTGTTATGAATGGACTTTTTGTCAGTGGGCATCCGCACCTCAATGCTGGTCTCATGTTTTGCCTCTATCCCTACACCACATCACACCTTTCTTTATCTAGCCACAAGTGTATTCTTGAAAATTTAGCCTCCCTTCTTGGGATCTTCTCTTAGAGAAGGTTCCATCATGTGGGTCTCATTTTCTTCTCCACAGGGAAGAAAGAATGCTTTTTCTTATTACCACTGTTAGCTCTTTGGTTTTACTTTTTTTTTCAGAGTTAACAGCTGAGGTATGATCTCTGTCAGCTCTTTTGCATTTTTAGAGTTAACACTGCTTTCATAATCTCTGTAAGTTTTTGGTCATTTATTTTCTGGGTTTCACAATTTCACCAGTTCCTTTTCCCCCTTTGATCTTGAGTTTCAGCTTGTAAGTTTCATATTCACATATGGAGATGATATGCTAATACCTAAAATGCTAATCCCTAATCCCAAATACAACTATGCTAATCCCTAAAATACCCAATATGGGGCCTGGGGTCTAAGATCATCTCTCTGAACTTAACCTGTTGGTTTTGACTTGCCCCAGTGTGACCTGTCCCTCAGCCATTCCTTTTCTCTGTTAGTAGGTACTGTGATTAGGAGTCTCCAAAGCAGTTCCTGCTGCTCCCTGCACAGGGCTATCCTCTCCTGACCCTGGAATCCAATCTAACTGACAGTATCTATGAAGGAACAAAGACAAATGGAATCAAGATGGAGAGTACAGAGTTTAGAAAAGAGGAGACTGAGGGGAAAAGGGCCAACCCTGGTTCTGCCCCTGTCTAACTCACCCAGTGTGGGCCTGGGGCTCTGGGAAGATGACTCATATGTGTTATTGTGGTTATGGCTCCCATTGAGAGACATACACTGGGTATGTCCCTTGATAGGAGCAAAAGCCTAGTGGCTAAGAAATGAGAGAAGAGCTGGTAAAGGGGCAGATTGGAGTGCCTGGTTCTCAGTGAGGATCTGTGTGCCTTCACTTTGGTGCAGAAACATGAGCCTGATACCAACATACACTAATTGCTTACACCCCTACTCTCATCTCAGTAGAGTCACAAAGCTTAATTTCTAGCATGAAGAGACCAGAGAAAGACCCTTAAAGCAAGCTGCCCAGGGTGATGCTCATATCCTAGTCTGACCAATAATATCCATTCACAGGTTGTGAGTGATGGTCAGACCAACTGTTCAAGGTTATCAGTTCTGGGGAGATGAACTGCAGCTTTCCTGAGGACAAGGACAGAGATACAAACTTTCCTGAGAATTATGTTCCCCAAACTGGAGGTCCCAGAATGGAGCTTCCTGATCATTGCTAATGCTCTTGTCCTGGGCTTACCTGTCAATACACATCTGTTGAAAAGCATCCAAATACGTCAGGGAAGTCACTTTAAAGGAGCTTTTCAAATCCTTCTAAGTGGGCTTCATCTGAGGAGCCTGCAGAGCAAGGAGCTGAGGAAGGTGAGAGCAGGGCATAAGGAAGGGGCCCAGCTTCCCTGGAGGACAGGGAAGGTAGGTTGTGAGTCTGTTTATAGTAGGGAGGGTTAAAGGGCTCTGTATCCCCTTCTGTGGACTCTATACTCTTTCCTACCATAGGAGAGCCTCAGATTCCTGATCCCCATAGTAAGACTGAATTTTACCCATTAGTCCCCTGGGTTTAGGGGATGCTCTGATTTTTTGACTCTGAAGAATGTAGTTTCTTGCTGAGCTAAAGGCCCAATCATCTCTTGGGGCAAATGCTGTGTAGACACTGAGTCAAGTACAAAGTCAGATTTGGGATTGTCTACCAATACAGTCATGGTGTCTAAGGAGGAAGTAGCTGCTCCCCTGACCTCAACTGGCAGAAGAGTAAGGAGGAACTTCATTCAAGTGGTCACCACAAATAGATAGGGGACCACCAAGCCATCCCTGAGGATCTCCACTGGTGGCATAGTGATTTCAGAAACCACATATCACCATTATTCAATGTTTAATTATATTTTTATTTGTTTTGCTAAAAATTTCTCACTTACATTTTCATCTGGTTCAAGAAGCAATCCCAGGGTTTGGCGCCTCTGTTCTAGTGGACATATAGTGTAAAGACAAGAGCTAAAATAATTGAGTAGCAGGTTAGGGTGCCTGGCATTTGTCTAATTGGAATTTTGTGACAATGGAAACAAGCCTTGCATAGATAACTTGGAATCCATATCCTCACTAAGGGATATTAATCAGGAGCTAAACTTGGACCTAAACAAATCTTGGAGGAAAGTGGAAACTTCTGTGTCTAGGGCTGCCTGGCTGTGACTAGGGCCTAGAGATTATCTGTTAGAGAAGCATGAAGCAAAATATTGTGACAAGAGTTGTCCTCCCTACCTTCACCATAAGCAGCTTGTTTGTATTGAAGATGGCACTTGGATGGTTGTTAATGGACTACTTAACACTGTAGCATTTGTTGCAAAGGTTGTAAAAGATGAGAATAACATACAAATGGTGCAACTTAGAGTTGTGTGTTTCTTGCTGCTATATCGAAAGTGCTTTAAAAATGCCACTTTTTTCTATGTATTTGAAGTGCTTATTCAAACGTAAGGATAGAGAACTTTTAAAATATGAAAAGTATTTGTGTTTTCTCTATAAGAGTCTTGTCCAACTGAAAATATATTACTGTCCATTTCAGTTGATGGCATGTCTTTCTGTGAGCATCTCCGTGTAGCAGCAATGTATGTTAAGAAGTCCTAAATACAAAAGGAATATCAGGAACTGGAGGGAGAACCATGGTGGTAGAGAGAATTTGGGTAAATATCCACGAAGAGTGAGATAAATGTTTTCATGGGACTGAAGTTCTCCTAGAATAGGAGAAAATGCATGTGGTTCTAGAAACACATTGTTAGGTTGGCATGGAGACTTGACACTAGATTGAAGGGAGTCTTCTGTTACTCAAGTAATAGAGCCTTTCAACTCCCAAAAGGAGAGAAATGAACAGTTTTGTAGATTTCCACAGTGAAATTCCCATTCTTTAAATAGAGGAGAACCAACTAGGTTAACTGCTGGTCTAGTCATGATTCTCCCTAATAACAGAGCTTCTTGGGGAGAAGTGATCAAGGCATCTTAAAACTTTTCTTAGAAAAGGGGCGAGAACCAGGTGTCACGTGGCCTGCTACCTAGATTTGGGAACAACAGATTTCAAAGGGCTCAGAGGAGGAATAGATACAATTTTGGGGGAGTATAGTAGTCTCCCCAAAATGCTATGCAAAGAAACCCAAAGACCCCTGACAGAATCTTCCTATCTGTATCAGCCCAGTGACAGCAGCCTAACCTGTCTTTCTTTCTAGGTGGGGAATTTGAATATCAAGCAGTCATCCATTTTCTTCCATTTTTCCTCCATTCTGAATCTGCACCAGTCTTGGACCTTGTTCTACACCCCAGCCCTGAGCTCTCTGCTCCCTGCCTCCAATGACTTGCCTCTACTCAACCCAGATAAGAAAGGTCCATAAATCAATCCTGCTTCCCCTGTGTTGGGCACCCAACACCACCCAGGATCCAAGTGGATTTCCCTGTGTGTGTCCAGACTTCCTGACTGCCCCTCCACCATGTGGAATGTCCCTCTCCTTAAAACTTGATTGCTTCACTGTCTCTGTTCCATTATGCTGCATTTTGTGCAGTGGTGCTGAGCCTCCCAGCCAAGTCAATTTTCTCTTAGAAGGATGAGTCAGTGCTTAAGACTATGACTAACACCTCAGCAGCCACATCTGTAGCCCACGTTTTTGACATAGGGAATGTAGAAAGTCGACTGAGTCCAAAATTGTGAACCTCTTTCCTTCTCTCTGACAAGTGAACTTTTACCCTTTGTGACATGAATGGCTGATAAAGGAGATTTCTGTCTTTCTCTGAATGAGATTAAGATTTTCTGATACTCTTTGAGTCTGAATGAAGACAAACCCCACAGTCTAGAATTCTGTGAGAGAAAGCAGCAGAGGAAGGACTAGAAGACCTCTAAGAATGAAAGTAGAAAACGTCCAGAGAAACTATTCAAATGAGAAGGAAAAGAGTGTATTTGTGGGGTGAGGGGGAGAGAGTCATCTAAAGAGAGAGCATGTGTGGGGAAGCCCTTTCTCAGAAGGGGGCAGCAAATCCTCATGTAGTAGTCTCCCAAGCGCAGAGCTATGCACACTATGGCACCACCTAGTAGCCCCAGTCAGAAGAGCAATAGTCCCTAAATGGGTCCCCATTCCTAGACACCCCTAATGCATTGTAGCTGATGTTTCAGAAACAGGTCACCCAATTATCTTTAATTTCCTGACTACTTCAGGGTATCATCTTAGTGTTTGTTTATCTTGTGCATGGGAGGATCTAGTTGGTGAAAGTCAAGGAAAGTATGTCCTATGATTTCTTTTAGGGTATGAATTTATTGATGCTTGGTGGTGAATACGATAGAGTTTCAGCAATTTTCTGCTTACTCGGCCATCTTGGCTCCCAGAAGTCTCCTTGCTCAAGTCTTTCAAGTTAGCATTTTGGAGCTCCTGGGTGGTTGTTGCCCTTCGTCTTCAAAGAGGACCAAAATGACATCACCATTGTAAAGTAAAATTTCAGTGTGTCCAACTGTGACTGATCAGAGCAATACGAGCTTGGAATGCTCTACCACAGGTTGGGCACTGATAGTCTGTATGAACATTTGGGGTGGATCTCCCACATTTGTGCATTCTATGTTTACTTTGTTCTATCTCAATTCTGCTTTGCTCAAAGAGCACAGCACCTTTTCTTATGTAGGCACACCATGCTGAGCGGTCCTGTGTTAGTGTCTCCCATGTTGCACAGTCAAGTCCAAAGTTCTTTAGAGTGTCCTTGTATCATTTCTTTTGGCCACCATGTGATCACCTGCCACATGCAAGTTCTCCATAAAATATCTTTTTGGCAAGCATACATTTGGCATTCGAACAATGTGGCCAGCCCATTGGAGTGGTGCTCTCTGAAGCATAGTTTGAATACTTGGTAGTTCAGCTCGAGCAAGGACTTCAGTGTCTGGTTGTTGGGGTCCCCTAGACCATTTACGGGAACCCCTGAGCCCGAACCAAGGCTCTTGTCCAGCAAGAGGCCTTGATCTCGTGAGTAATGAAATGGGGTGGGAGACAAAGATGGTGAAGACTCCGTTTTATTCCTCTAAATCACATGCATTTATAGTTTTACCTACGTACATTCCTAAGTACATTCCTAAGCCCTACGTAGGACCTATCACCTATCACCTTTCACATTGAACCTATCACCTATCACCAATCACCTATCACCTTTCCTTATATGGGTGTCTTCTCCACTGGACATCCGGAGCCAGGACAAAGAACTGCCACGTTGCAAACAAGGACAAGACCCTTCCTCCTGAATCCATCTAGTTCCACCCCTACTGACAAGCCCCTAGGTTATCTAGGCAGGCCCTCAGTGTGTCATCCTACGATGAACAGGGGTCGGCTCTAACTCGTCCCGTTACAACTCCCCCTTTTTGTTTTGGTACAGTTGTTCTTTCATAGCCAACACGGTATGTTTAGTGGAGAAGAGGGAATTACGGATTGTTAACAATATCCATTTTAATAATATTGGTATAATAGCAACTAATATAAGCAAAATTAGCACTCCTGATCCTAATGAAATTAGCCAAGTTTTTAGTGAGTGCCAGGGATCAGCATGTTGGAAAAAATCTAAGATATTTTGAGCAGTTTTATGTGGAAGTAGGTCTTCATGGGAAGCCTGATTGATATTTTCTGCCAATTGAATCAATTGTTGGAGCTCTAAGGTCATATTATCACTGATTACACCTTGTAATTGAGCCCGAATCTTTTCCCATGCCATTTCAATTGCATCATATTGTTTTGGAGTAAGACAAAAAGTATTGTACCTATAATCACATTGCAACTTTGATTGTAATTCTAGATATGCAACTTCATGTCCCAAGAACAGTACTGCTTTCTGTAAAGCACGAATAGCATTGTAAAATTCCTTATCCATTTGAGCCTGACGTTGAAATCCTTCTGAGACATTGCGCATGAGATCATGAAGAGCATTTGCTCTCTGGACACTATTCTGCGTGTTAGAAACAGACATTGCGAGAGCAGTAGAACTAACAATTAGTTCAACTAATAAGGTTATACCTAACACTACACATGAGATACATCTTTTGAACCACATCATACTTGTTATCTTTTGATCTAATACTGACATAATATTGTCAGCCAGAGTGCGATACCATCCTTGTGTTTTCACTACTGAGAGTGCATACTTTGGCCTAGCAATGATGTAAAGCCTTCCTTTATCAAATTGTGGCCCCATGCATTCATGTACCGAACAATTCGGACAAGTTAAATTGAATATCCCTGTCATATTCATATGTGGCACAAGTGTAGACTGACTTGCACGATCCCACATAAAGGCATGAGATGATCCTAAACACACTCGCGCCGTAAGACTAATATGGTTTGTAATTATTTTACCGTCTGATCTTACAACAATAAATGGTCCTACAAAATTTTGTACTGTCTGTCCCCCAATAGCGGCAATCACCCGTTCAATCCCTGCTGTATCAGAACCCTTGTTAGTAACATATCTAGGACTAGGATATCCTGAGACATAGTGATCTGGCCTAAAATGCGATAGGTTGTGACATGAGGTAAGACTCTCATTATACTGCTCTAAGAATAACACAGTCTGTTGACATTGATGTGACTGACAATCTTCAAATGATACAAAACCTGAATAATTACGATAAATGGAGACATAAGGATCGTTTCTCTTGCTATGTTGTGGTCCAGATCTAGAAATCACTTCTCATTTTTGTCCCATGTCTTGTGCCCCATTCATTTTTGCACAATATGGTCTATGTCTCAAACCTATTTCTCGTTTTTTATCCATATCTTGTCCCTCAATGACCCAAGTCCATAGGCGAAAAAGTCTAGAGTCCCCTCGATAAGCTAAAGTCTCATGTCCCAGAGTTATATTTGCACACCATGTCGTATCGGCTGCTACATTATTAAAAACCCATGTAGTACCAGTCCATCGTCCAACAACCTTCTTTTGAAGACAGAGCAGTAATCCTGTGATCAATCCAGTAAAGTTCATCCTTGGCTGTGAACTATTTGATTTACCTATAGATTCAAAACCTGTACCCCCAAACATGTGTGATAAACTGCCACGTAATACTAGTGTTGGTATCTTTTCACCCCATCTTATGGCCCTCACCCACGGAGGATTTGGGATGAACGCCCAGTGATGTGCATCCCCACTTGTCTCCTGGGTCGGAGTTGGACTTTCTCCGACCCCAAGAGTCACTAAGAGAAACAGAATCAACTTCCTCATTTTGAAGACAAAGACTTCTTATTTGTTCTTCCAGCTTCTTTCTCCGCTTTGCTGCTCTCAGTCTCTTGCCCTGTGATTTTCTTCCCGTTGTCTCTCTCTTCTATCAGCCGAAGCCTGCATACTGGTACCCACTGTTCTTTCTCTTTTCCTGTGGAAACACAAGCATAACCCTTTCCCCATATATTATTTTTCCTGGACCATGCCATAGTCCTTCTGCATCACACCACATGGCCTGTTTTCCTTCATTCTCTATTTGTGTTTTTTCTAGAAGTGAAGTTCCTTTTGATGTTGTTATAGCAATAGCATATTTCATGGCTGCTGAAAGATTCTTATCATTGAATTTTAAATAATTTAATGTATATAAGGCTAAATTGAGAGATGCCTGAGGGCCTTGTGTAATTCCCCCTTTTTGTTTTTGCAAGTAAACCTTGAGGGAATGATTTGCCCTTTCAACAATGGCTTGACCTGTAGGGTTATGAGGAATGCCAGTAACATGATAGATGGAAAATTCATAGCAGAATTTTTTAAATGCAGCTGACATATAGGCTGGGCCATTATCTGTTTTTAAACATTTTGGCACTCCATGATTAGCAAAACATGCTAGCAAGTGAGTTGTCACATCTTTGACTGCTTCACCGCAGCGAGCAGTTGCCATAAGAAAGCCTGAAAAAGTATCTACACATACATGTATATATTGAGAACGTCCAAATGACGAATAGTGAGTGACATCCATCTGCCAAATATCATTTGGGCAGTCACCTATAGGATTTTTTGGGTGTATAGGTGGTGGGAGAAACGGAGCACATTGGGTGCACGCCTTTACAATCTGCCTTGCTTCCCTTTTTGTTATGCCAAATAAATGTCTAAGAGATCGTGCAGACAAATGAAATTTAGAATGAGCTAATACTGGAGATGACTCCGCATGAAAAACTTGCAAGGCTTCATCAGCAATTGCATTGCCTTCAGTTAAGGGGCCTGGTAAATTAGAATGTGATCAAATATGTAAAACATGGAATTTATTAAATCTACCTCTAATAGCCTTTTGTGTTTCTAAGGTAAGATGTGTGATAGAATCCTGACATGTAGGAATATAGGCAGTCTCTAAATTGGGTATTAACCCTGACACTTACCTACTATCTGTGATAATATTAATAGGGACATCAATTATAAGAGCTTGAAGCACAGCAAACAGTTCATTTTGTTGAGTAGAGGTAAATTATGTCTCAAACACTTGTAACCTCTTTTCAGATGGTATGTATAAAGATGCTCGTTGATGTTTTGTGGCATATGTAAAAACATTGATCCCTACTACAGGCGACTCAGAATGCTTGTCTGACCAAGACCATGGCCATGCAGTGAGTTGATCAGCAAATGGCACAGGATTGCCATAATGATAATCCTGTCCAATTATAATTTGCCAATCTGCATCTTCCATAAAACATTTTTCCAATTGTTGAGAGGTATAAGAAGTAAAAATACTTGCAGGATCCATACCACTAAGAGCTCGTGCCCTCTGTATGCCTTTCCAAATCACCTTAGCCACTAGGTTTGTATAAGGAGAACATGTTCTGTTCTTTACCTGTGGTAAATGAATCCACTCAAGGATTCCTAATTGCTGATGTAAAACCCCAGTTGGTAAGTTTGGAGTGAAAAGTATAGTTAAATTTATTTTCTCTCCCTTGTCATATCTTTGAGTGGTTTGTTGTATGAGAGTATTTTGAATATTCTTAATACATTTAAGAACTTCAGGGGTCCAATCCCTACTTGAATTAAGGTCAGAAGAGCCTTTCAATAATTCATATAGTGGTGCTAATGCAGAGGTAGAGATACCAGGCCTTGGCCTGCACCACTGAATCTCTCCTATCAGTTTTTGGAAATCATTCAGAGTTTTGACCTTTTGTATATCAAAATTTGGAAACTTAACTTGAATCTCTCTGTCTGATAACTTATACCCTAAGTAATCAATTGGTAGTGCCTTCTGTATTTTTTCTGGTGCTACCTGTAGCCCATGCTTGCTAAGAGTTTGTATCCCTTCCTGTAACATTTTTTCTAGCAGTTCACCATCTCTATGTGCTGCCAAAATATCATCCATGTAATGTATTATTATGGCCTCCTTATATTTCTCTCTCATGGGTTGAAGTACTTTATGCACATACCATTGGCACAATGTAGGACTATTCCTCATACCTTGTGGCTGTACTTTCCATTGATACCTCATATAGGGTTCCTGCAAATTAATGGAAGGTATGGAGAAAGCAAATCTCTGTCGATCCAGAGGATGAATGGGAATGCTGTAAAAACAATCTTTAATGTCTATAACCCATATTTTATAATCTTTTGGTATCATATTTGGTGAAGGAAGTCCTGGTTGTAATGAACCCATAGTAAGCATGGATGCATTAACTTTTCTTAGGTCTGTTAACATTCTCCATTTGTCTGATCTCGTTTTAATAGCAAACACAGGTGAATTCCAAGCACTGAAAGATTCCTCTATATGACCTAAACTAAGTTGTTCTTTGACAATCTCCTTTAAGGCTGCTAATTTATCATCAGTCAAGGCCCACTGGTCAACCCAAATTGGTTCATCATTGATCCATTGTAATTGTGGAACAGGTATGGGTTATGCAGCCATTCCAGGGGGCCCCACTAAAAATTTTCTATTGTAGATATGGTAAGGCCTATTTGTGACAACAGATCTCGACCCCATAAAATGATTGGGAGTCCTGGTAATACATGTGGCCAAACCTTTCCTGTTTTTCCTTCAAATTCCCATCTCAATGGCCGTTTTGCTTCAACCGCTGCCTGAACACCCCCTATACCATATAAATTTTGTGCTTGCCCTAAAGGCCACGCAGAATTCCACTGCTCTAAAGGAAAGACTGTACGATCAGCCCCAATGTCCATGAGGGCTGTACATCTCCTCCCTTCTATAATGACTGTAAGTTGTGGCCTCTCCAGAGTAATTTGCTGTGTCAAGAATACTTGAGAATCTGCCATTTTTGGAAATAGTAATAACACTGCTATTTTTTGTCCTGCATCTAATAAACTCTCCATATTCGTAGTATTCATCATTGGAATATATTAAAATTCCATATCAGGTGGAAACATATGTGTTATGGGTATCATGCCTGTATATTCATGAGCTGCAGGTGCTAACAGTATTCCTATGCTATCTGGTTTGAGCTTGATTTTTTCCTGTATGGGAACCATGACTGTAGTCATTGGATTAATAGAAAAATATCCAGCACTGTGTAGGTCCTCTATTTGAAAGGACGCATTCCTGCTAATTCCTGATATCTCTGGCGTAATGCCATTGTGCTGGCATTGGGATTGTCCTGCCATTGGTCGGCAGAGGGCGGTAGAAAGCCCATTCCTCCCCTTTGTTCCTGGGCTGGGGAGGGGCCCGTTAGGGTGTTTAAATATTGCTGAGGCAGGCCACTACGACATTCTGATGCCCAATGCCCCGGTTTTCTACATTTTGGGCAGGGTGTCTTGGGTCTGGCTCCCCCACTTTGTGTCGGCCTTACTTTGCAATCCTTTTTGAAATGCCCAAACTTGCCACATTGAAAGCATTTTTTGTCTGGTTTTTTAGTCGGCCTATTTTCATGATATGCCTGGGCTCGAACTTGTGCAACATAGACCTCACTACCCACTATCTCACATCTTTGTAACATTTCTTCCACCCCAGCATCCCTTTTCAATCCTATCATGGCCTTTTTGCAGTCTGCATTACAACTGTTTCTCAAGATATCCTTGATTACAACTACAGTCCCTTCTACTTCCCCCATGATCTTTGTCATAGCATCTTGAACTCTTACACAAAAGTCAGAAAAAGGCTCATCGGGTTTTTGCTTTAAAGCACTCAATGAAGTTTTACTTTCTCCTTTAACTGGCAACTTGTCATAAGCCCTCTCTACACATTGTGCTAGCCGCTCATAGAATTCCACAGGGTGCTGAATTTGTGCCCTATCTGTGCTATACTGTCCACCAACGAGTAACATCTCATAATATCTTTGAACATTTTGAGGGTTATCAGGATTATGGCGTACTGCCATTAATCTACATTCTTCAGAAAACATCCCTAACCATACTACCATCTCTCCTGGCGTGAGGATGGCCCTCATAACAAGCTTCCAATCATTGGGAGTAAGTACATGTGAGGCCAATTCTTTAATCCTGACTTTCACATATGGTGATTTAAGTCCGTAGTCTGTTATGGCTCTTTTGAGCTCTTTTAACAGATATGGAGATACCATATAGTGTGTCCTTTGTGCTGGATTATTATCATCTCTAGGTGTTTCTAATACAGGGAAAACATTTTGAAAGCCAAGATACTCTAGAACCTCGTCTTTACCTTCCTTTTGTAATTTCCTTATCTCCTGTTGTAATGGAGAAAAATATTCACTAGAAGTTTCCTCATATTCCTTCAAAAAATTCTTTTTCTGTACTACCTCTATTTGTCCATCAGATATCTGTATTCCTTTAACCAGAATTTTTTCCTTTTGCAATGTCTCTACCTGTCCACTAGGTGTCTCCCTTGAGCTCTCTCTCCCTGGAGACCATGCCAATTCCCTTTGTTTCCCACTCACTTTTACCCTTTTCTTTGTTTCAGGGTCCTCCCGTTTGGCGGGAACGTTCACTTCCTCTTTGAACTTAACTGATTTTTCCTTTTCCACTTCTAAGTCCCGTAATCTACTCTTTAGCTCATCTATCTCCTGTTGCATTCTTTCTCTCTCCTCCTCCCTCTGACTCTGCTCCTGCAGCTGTCCTAAATTAGGATAAATTGAAGGTGGACTGGGAGAACTCGGATGGGATGGTTCAGGGGAGGAATCTGGTGAAACGGAAGGCGTTGTTTGTGTGGAGGCTGGGAATTGCCTGGGTTGCCGATCACAACAGCCATCCACAGCCTGAAGGGCCGCTTTTACTATATTATACAGAAGGAAACTTGTTAGCTCCAGATCCCCAGGATTTTCGGAGTCATAGCTAGTTAACTGTTCCCCTACAACTTTCCAGGAGCTTATAGCGACCGGAGGTCTCTGCTTTGTCCAGGGACAAATTCTTTCTACTTCGTTTAAGAACTCCCTGATCACTTTCTTTTGAATGACGACCCCCTGTATCTTAGCTGATCTGTAAATTATCTTAACAAAAGTTTCTCTATCGGCCGTCTTTACTGATTCAACTAGCCCCATAGTAAGATTAGTCTTACTTCACTGCTCCCGAAGCAGGTTACTCACAAAACTGGTGTCGTCTTTGTCCTTTTTCTTCCTGAGGCTGAGTGCACGGAATTCTTCTCAGATTGGTCAGTCTGAGGCACCCCAGGGCACACAGGTACATCTTCTCCCCCGCTAAAGGACTACGCTTTTGGCCCTGTGCTGTGTTCCGTGGATTTTTTCTTTTCTTCTTCTTTTTCTGCCCCACGAAATGGGCGCCAGAATGTTGGGGTCCCCTAGACTATTTACGGGAACCCCTGAGCCCAACCCAAGGCTCTTGTCCGGCAAGAGGCCTTGATCTCGTGAGTAATGAAATGGGGTGGGAGACAAAGATGGTGAAGACTCCGTTTTATTCCTCTAAATCACATGCATTTATAGTTTTACCTACGTACATTCCTAAGTACATTCCTAAGCCCTACGTAGGACCTATCACCTATCACCTTTCACATTGAACCTATCACCTATCACCAATCACCTATCACCTTTCCTTATATGGGTGTCTTCTCCACTGGACATCTGGAGCCAGGACAAAGAACTGCCACGTTGCAAACAAGGACAAGACCCTTCCTCCTGAATCCATCTAGTTCCACCCCTACTGACAAGCCCCTAGGTTATCTAGGCAGGCCCTCAGTGTGGCGTCCCACGCTGGACAGGGGTCGGCTCTAATTCGTCCCGATACATCTGGTACCTTACCATGCCAGGTGATCCTCAAAATCTTCCTAAGACAGTTCAAGTGGAAGCGATTTAGTTTCCTGGCATGGCGTTGGTACACTGTCCATGTTTCACAAGCATATAACAATGAGGTCAGCACAACGGCTCTGTAGACCTTCAATTTGGTAGTCAGTCTAATACTTCTTCTCTCCGAAATATTTCTTTGGAGCCTCCCAAACACTGAGCTAGCACTGGCAATGCATGCATCAACCTCATTGTCAACGTGTACATCCCTGGAAAGTACACTAGCAAGGTAAGTGAACTTATCCACAGCATTCAAAACTTCTCCATTTGTTGTAACTGAAGGTTCGATGTATGGATGATGTGGTGGTGGCTGATGAAGCACCTGTGTTTTTTTCGTGTTAATTATTAGGCCAAAATTAGCTGAGGCATCAGAGAATTGATCCATACTTTGTTGCATCTCAGCTTCAGAGGATACATTGAGTGCACAATCGTCTGCAAACAGAAAATCATGAATCAGCTCCCTCCACTTTAGTCTTGGCTTGTAATCTTTTCAAATTGAAGAACTTCCCATCAGAAGGATAATTGATCTTGATGCTGAGTTCATCCTCACTGAAAGCATCTGTCAACATGGCTGAAAACATCATGCTAAAAAGCATGGGAGTAAGCACACAACCCTGTTTCATTCCATGAGTGACTGGGAAGGCACAAGAGCTTTGTCCCTTTTCCAGAACCTGGGCAAACATGCCATCCTGCAACTGATGTACAATATTGATGAACTTCTCTGAGCAACCAAATTTTGACATAATTTTCCATAAACCCTCCCGACTAAGAGTGTCCAAGACCTTGGTCAGATCTACAAACATTGTGTACAGACCTCTGTTCTGCTCCTGGCATTTCTCCTGGAGTTGTTGGGCAGCAAATACCATATCGACTGTTCCTTGGCCCTTTCTGAAGCCCCACTGGCTCTCAGGTATATGCCCATCTTCCAGGTGAAGGATCATCCTGTTAAGGAGGACTCTAGCAAGAATTTTGCCAGCTATGACTAAGAGAGAGATGGCCCTGTGATTGCTGCAGGACAATCTATTCCCTTTATCTTTGTAGAGATGGACAGTGGAGGCATCCTTGAACTCCTGGGGGATAACCTCTTGCCATATAACCTGGAAAATTTCAGTCAACTTTTGCATGAGCAATGGTCTCCCTACCTTATAAATTTCAGCTGGAATAGAATCAGTACCAGGTGCTTTGCCACATGAAAGGAGCCTAAGGGCATTCAAAACCTCTTCTTCAGTTGGAAGTTCAGCTAAGGAGGGATTGACTTCCACCTGAGGTAAATGGTCAATAGCCTCAGCATTGATTGATGATGTTCTGTTGGGAACACTGTGGAAGTGTTCAGCCCATCTTCTAGGATCATGTTTTCATCAATAATCAATGTGGCTCCATCAGCACTGAGTGGTTATGATGCACCATAAGTTTTTGGTCCATAAATAACTCTCAGGGAGTCATAAAAGCACCTTGGATTGTTACTATCAGCATAAAACTGAATTTCCTCTGCCTTCTTACTGAGCCAGGAATCCTGTGTCTCTCGAAGCTTTGCTTGTACTTTTCTTTGGATGGAAGTAAATGATGCCTTCTTAGAGGTGGATGAACTATCCTGCTGGTAAATCCTGTGGAGTTCACATTTTTCATTTAGCAGCTTCTGAATTTCCCTGTCATTTTCATCAAACCAGTCTTGGTGTTTGCTAGGATTCTGACCCACATGAGCAAATGCAGTGCTGTACACCAAATCTCTGAGAGCTGTCCCCTCCTTTTCTGCTCCACTGTTACAACTGTATGTTGGCTCAACTTTCCCCCCTAATCAGCAGCAAACTGTTCACCCTCAGAGAAGAGCTCTAATTTGTTGACATTAATTCTTCTGATAGTCCTTTTGCCTTGGTGGCGGTACTTTTGATGAACGTAAATATTTAGCTTAGAAAGGAGAAGTTTGTGATCAGTCCAGCACTCTGCACCACATATTACCTTTGTCACTCTCACATCTTGTCTGTCTCTTCTCCTTACAATCACATCATCTATTAGATGCCAGTGTTTGCTGCAAGGGTGCATCCATGAAGTTTTATTGTGTTTAGATAAAAGGAAGACCATGTTGGTGAGGAGAAGGTCATGCAATGCACCAGTCTTCAGCAGGAAATGACCACTTCCCTTCCTGTTTCCAACTCCATTCCTCCCTAGGACTCCCTACCAAGTCTGGTAGTCTGAGCCTACTCTAGCATTAAAGTCACCCAGAATAACAAGCTTGTCCTCTTTTGGCATATTGACGATAAGGGTCTGTGGGTTTTCATAAAATTTTTCTTTGACTTCATCAGGGTTTGTCATGGTGCGAGCATAGGCACTGATGGTGGTGACATGGCGTTTTCCTGTGAGTGGGAATCACATTGTCATGAACCTGTCATTCCCTCTTTTTGGCAGGCATACCAGCTTGCTGATTAGATTAGTTTTGATTGTAAAACCCACACCAGCTTCACAGCTCTTCCCTTCACTGCATCCACTCCAGAAAAAGGTGTATCCAGCTCCAACTTCAGTAAGCTGGCCTTCATTTACCCACCTTGTTTCACTCAGGGCTACTATTTAGATGGGATACCTGTTGAGTTCTCTTGCAATAAGAGCAGTTCTTCTTTCAGGACTACTGGATTTTGTGTTATCTATTAGTGTGCACATGTTCCATGTGCCCATGTTGAGTGGAATCAACTTTGCAGATGTTTTCATACATTTTTTTTGTGTTTTGACCACATAGTGGGATTGCCCTCCTGCTGTGATAATTAGGTCAGGGTTGGCCAAGCAGGCAATGTTTAGGGCCCCTTTTCTAGCCCCCTTCCTCACACCAGGAGGTGAGCAGTGCAATCCTTAAAAGGCTGCGCAGAAACCAAGGGGTCTGCCAAGTTCCACTGATGCTTTCAGTGAGAAACGACCCTATGGCCTGGGTCACTTGTGTGCAGGCTCATGACCACAGCTCCCAGTGTATCCTCATCTGCTGCTTCATCACTTGACTGTTGCCACAGATCTTTGGGGCATAATAGTGAAAAGGTATGGGTGATGTGATGTCTTTTGATTTGTGTGTAAATTAGATTTAAGTGAGGCAGAGTTGCGTGATGTCATCCACCTCACTCTCTCCTCCTGAGTCATCATAGTCCAGTGGCAGGACAGAGTCCAGACGGCTGGTGATGGCTCAGGATACAGTGGATGACCTTGGCGTCTTTGGTGTCTCACCAAGCTCTAAGCACTCCACATTGCCTGCTTCATCTGCCTTCATGGCCATTGGAACAAATTGTTCTCATCTGCCCATTCCACCAGGCGAAGTCTTCACATGCTTGTGGTAGAAACCCCCCTAACTCTCCAATGGCTTTGACAACACTTGGTTACCCTCAACCTGGTTTGGCCTGTCTGCTGAAATGCTTTACCGGGATGCGGCTGCTGCGCATCCTGCAGCTTCTTGCAGCCACAGGTGAGAGTTACTTGGAACAGGTGGACACCAAAGGTGGAAACAGCCCTGAAAGGGCTCAGCAGCCATCATACCAAAGGTACTGGTCCTCCCTGAACACACCCTATATCCCAACAGCAGCTGAGTAGCACAGTGGACAGAGCACCAACTGTAAAGTGAGAAGGACCTGAGTATCATACCCAGATTCAGATTGTTGACACTTACTAGTTGTGTAACACCAGGCAACTAAATTAACCCTAAAAGCCTTGCAAAAAATTAGTAAAGTTACCCTCCCTCACAATGCTGTTGTTAGCATTTTATGTTATCATATAAATCCTCCTTGTTTTGTTCACATCACTCTATGTATTTTCTGGTACATGCAACATTTTATCACTCTGTATTATCTGCTATATTCTCATGTATGTCACTACTGTTTTCAGTTTACTATCTTCTTGGAAAAGGGTGTATATTGGGTGTGTACTCTGCATGATCTTTATGTAACCTTAATCTGGTGGGAAGGGACTCAAGTCTTGTTCATTCACACACACACACACACACACATACACACATACACACACACACACACACACACACACACACACACACACACACACACACACACACACCCATAACTCCGGGAACTCCCTCCCTAGTAAGGGATAGCAATGAGGAGCTCAGCACAGATTTAAAAAATTACTTCTCTTCAACTACCATTGTTAAGCCAGGAAGATCCTAACCAGGTACCATATTTATGAGAAGAGCAGACTGGCCAGCTTCCTGGCTCCAATCTCTTGTCCCCATTTTTTGGTAGGAACTGAACTTTCTTTGTAAAAGAATAGGAAGAGGAGACCATAGAAATGTGTCTTCAGGGCCTGCTGATATGATGGGGTAAAAAACGTTATGTAAATATCTGATATAAAAACATGGTCAAAGAAAATGAGCACACGGTGTGAAATTAAAGCGTGACCCATTGGCAGATTTCACCAGGAGCTGCCTGGTCTCCTTGAACTTTGAGTTCCAAGGCTCATTGTTTTCCATGGGAAATGTTGAGCAAGGAAGAAAGGGCAGGAGGAATCTCTGGCTGGAGATTTCAGTTTCTTCTTCATTTCTCACTCTTGGGGAGTCAGACAATATATTATTGTCTGAGGCCCAGAGCAGCGTGGGGAGGGCCCCATCTCAGAGGCCTGGGTTCTTTTTCGTTCCAAGGCTGAAGAGCACCAAGAGTCCTCAGGGCCCAGAGCTGCCAGGCCATGGCCTTTCCCTTGAGCCCTGAGTGCCTTTTCTCATGTCAGCCCCAGACCTGCCCCTGAGCAGGCAGCCCTGCAGCTGCTGGAGGAGAGGAGACAGCTGAGCACCCTGAGCAGCCAGCCTGGGCCTGGGGAGGTTTTTGTTTGGGGTTGTAGCACTGTGGGAGGATCAAAAGATCCTTGAGCACAGTAATAATGTGTGCCATCCTCAGGCTCTAAGCTGCTGATTGTGAGGGTGAAATCCTTCTCAGCACCACTGCCACTGAACCTGGCAGGGACTCCTGAGTATAGATTGGAAACCTTGTAAATGAGGAGCCGAGGAGATTGTCCAGGTTTCTGTTGGAGCCAGGACAGATAAGTGTTTCCATCAGTGTATTTGACACTCTGACTGGCCTTGCAGGTGATGGTGACTCTCTGCCCTGGGGCCACAGACACTGAGGCTGGAGACTGGGTCAGCACAATTTCCCCCCTGGAACCTAAAAGCAGGAATTAATGATGAACCAACATGAAATAAACAGAACAATCTCCTTCCATTTTGATACTTTGCCCACAATCAACCTGGCTCTGCACCTACTGTCCTCCTAGAAACCCACATTCTCCCTTGGTCTGCACTGACTCATGTCCCCAGAGCTTCTAAATTCCTTTGAATTCTCTCATCTAATAAAAATGTGCACATCTGCATGTTTTGTTATCCCATGTTCTCACCTGGGACCAAAAGCATGAGGAGCCCACAGACAAACTGGAACAGGGACTCCATTGTGCACTGTCTCCTCCCCTGTGGCTGCTCTGCCCCCAGCCCAAGTATATGTCCCTCTGTCTGCAGGACCTCCCCTTGGGAATTTCTTTATGCAAAGCAGCTGGGGGTGTGGGGCTTCTAGTAGCAGAAGTGACTGACTCAGCTGGGGGGAAGGCCCTCTCTTCATGAAGATCCCAGTCTATTTGGTAAGCTGCACAAAAGTAACTACTGACAAACAAGATCTGTGAGGGCAAATAGGAGATGAGCAACATAGGGAAGACACAGGGAGCAATCCAGGATGATTTCCAGATTGTGAGCCTGGGGGACGGGGAAGAGGGTGCCCCTCTTTGTAGTAACAGGAGGGGGAAGGGTTCAGGGAAAAGAAAATGACAGTGCTTTTGGCAGGATGAGGTAAAGCTGTCTTATGCACCTCCAGTTCCAGATGTTTCAAAGGCAGTTAGAGATGGGAGACTGGAGGTCAGCAAAGAGGTCCGGAAAGGAAATGGGGATAGAGAACGAATGCTGTCAGTATCCAGAGTGATCTGACTCTGTTTCTTCTTATTCAAACAAGTAAAATCTCTCAGCTCATGCAACTTATGATCAGATTGATTTGGGTGGGGGGAGCATATGTAATTATGAACTGACTTGGGTATTCACTGTGATGCCCCTGCTCTGAGGCTGGCTGCTGCTGCTCTGGTTCCTCACTCCACCTCCCAACCCAGAGAGACAGACCTTTCCTACCAGGCTGGCAAGCTGCCTCCCTGTTCCTAGATCAGTTCTGAGGCAGTTTTCTAGTTGTTTGAAGGGGAATTTGGGAAGCTTCAGATGGTTCCTTCCTCACTCTGCCACCTTGGCATTGGAAGGCTTTGAGGAATTTTTGTAGAAGGGGCCCATAACATTTGCATGCCAGTAGATGCCACAGAAAAAGAATAGAGACTCAGAAACATATAAAAAAAATTGTATAATATTGTATACTAACATTTTATCTTTTAATACCATTACAATTCAGACTTCTTCTCTGGTACAAAAGGGGCTACCAAAATTTTTCCTCAGATTTTTCACATTTCTAGGGGTGCCTCACCTCTAATTCCTTGATGGGGAAGTGATAGCTGTACTTCTAAAATTCACATCCATGCAGCACTGTACTTAGACATATACTTTTGATTGTCATAGAAATCTGGTGAACTGGGAAGTGTAACTATTATATCTACTCTAAAATTAAGAACATATTCCTTCTTTTTTCAATTTACCATCACACACACTCTCCATAGGGCTTTTGATTGGTCCTAGAGGGAGCCTAATCCAATCTAAAAAAAACCCAGCATGAATGGTCAGTCTCCTTGGGCAAGAGCTAGGGGACTAGAATAAGCAGATGCCAGGAGTCCTTCTCTCTGAAGCTCTTGCCCCCTTCAGCCATCCCCAAAAAGTCACAGGTTCAGTTAGCTCCAAGTGAGGTAGAAGCTGGCAGGACATCAGATGAAGATCTTTGATTAGTGGTTATCACCATCTCACTGTCAGAGCCCAGCACAGAACCACTAGAACCTTCCAGTCACCTCTGTCCTGTGACTCACTAATTAGAAGGTTGTTTCTTACACAGTTGTGAATATTTGAGGAACTCTGAGAACTTCCTCCCCTTTCTCTTTAATTCTTTTCTCCAAGAACCATCTAGCATAGTTTGAAGTGTTTGCAGCTCTGTTAGGGGAAAAACCTCAAGCCTCTGCTGGCTATTTCGGAGGCTACTTTCCACTGTCAAGGACCAGTGAGCTCAGTTTGCCTATTTCCTGGTTTTTGAAGTTGAATTCATTGGGAGGAGCATAAAGGGCAATGTGCTGAGCTTCTTGTTCTGGGGCCTGGGGTTCTGGTCCCTTATTATGTGTGCTGGGACCTCAGGTATTGACATCTGGAAGCTGTAGGGGGCTGGCAGTTTAGCTGCTGAAGAACTGGGATCTCAGTGGTGTTATATGGTGTGTGCTGAGTCTAGGTGGTACTTTCCTTCATTCTGATCATTGGAGGATGTCTAGCTGCCCTGGTTTGCACTGGAGCATGCGGTAGTTCTCTGAGATGGAGTCTACAAGTTCCCCTGACTGAGCTAAGTCATGTGGGGGTCCTGGTGTCGACCTTTGCCTGCTCTGTCACGCTGTGGCCCAGGATCTGCCACTGGTTTGCTGAGTTGGGGCTTGCTGGGACACTTCCTGTCCTGGAATGTGCTCCCCTTTTAAAGTAATAAGTTGGAGATTCCTTGCTCATCCTCCAAATTTCCTTAGTTAAAAACTGCCCAACCCCATTTCTCTTCTGGCTCTGCTGTTCCAGGAATGGTTGGTGCATTATTTTTATGGTTATTCATGGATGAATATGGGAGAGTGGCAGCAGTTTACTGCTTGCTTTGCCATCTTGGCTCCCAGAAGTGGTTCTCATTCATTCTTTACTTGTGGATCAAAAATGAAGGAAAGTTTTTGGAGGAATTTTCTTACTTGCCTTAGGACAGGGATAGAATCTCAAACATTATCCAAAACCAGTTGTAATGGGCCAAATTTCATGACATGGGTCTTACTAGGAATTTCCCTAAACTCATATACCCCATAAGGAATAAAAACAAGCTGCACAAGTGCAGGTTTGGGGTTTGGGAAAGGGAAGGGTGCTTAGTTAGTGACTGGTCCACAAACATTTTTAAAGCTCTTGTTATGAGCCAGGGAAGATTTCATGCCCAGGGATTACAAAGGAAGACTTAAATACAGTTCTGTAGGCTGCTGCCTGGTCTTCTCAGTCTCTTTCTTCCATGTCATTCTCATATATGGAATATTAATCTATGAAGGAAGAACAGAATGCAGCTCTGACTCTGGGTTTCTTTTTCTCTCTCAGTGGAGCATCAGGTGAAATCTGAATGTAACAGGGACTCAGGCCCAGGTATTGGAGGGTAACCCAATTTGAGAGGGTTGGTTCTTTGCTGAACTGTACTGCTCATGGCAGAAAAGGAGCAAGAGGACTCAGGGCCCATTTTGGGCAAACCATGACCTTTCCCTTGAGTCTTGAGTTCCTTTTCTCATGTCAGCCCCAGAGACCCTGCCCCTGAGCAGGCAGCCCAGCAGCTGTTGGAAGAGAGGAAGGAGATGTGACAGCTGAGGGCCCCTGACCAGCCAGCCTAGGCCTGGGGAGGTTTCTGTTCGAGGATGTAACACTGTGGGAGGAGAAGAAGTTACCTGTGAACAGTAGTAAACTGCCCCATCCTCAGTCTCCAAGCTGCTGATTGTGAGGGTGAAATCCTTCTCAGCACCACTGCCACTGAACCTGGCAGGGACTCCTGAGTACAGGTTGGAAACCTGGTAAATGAGTAGCCGAGGAGATTGTCCAGGTTTCTGTTGGAGCCAGGACAGATAAGTGTTTCCATAGCTGTCTTTGACACTCTGACTGGCCTTGCAGGTGATGGTGACTCTCTGTCCTGGGGCCACAGACACTGAGGCTGGAGACTGGGTCAGCACAATTTCCCCCCTGGAACCTAAAAGCAGGAATTAATGATGAACCAACGTGAAATAAACAGAACAATCTCCTTCCATTTTGATACTTTTCCCACAGGCAACCTGGCTCTGCACCTACTGTCCTCCTAGAAACCCACATTCTCCCTTGGTCTGCACTGGCTCATGTCCCCAGAGCTTCTAAGTTCCTTTGAATTCTCTCATCTAATAAAAATGTGCACATCTGCATGTTTTGTTATCCCATGTTCTCACCTGGGACCAAAAGCATGAGAAGCCCACAGACAAACTGGAACAGGACCTCCATTGTGCACTGTCTCCTCCCCTGTGGCTGCTCTGCCCCCAGCCCAAGTATATGTCCCTCTGTCTGCAGGCCCTCCCCTTGGGGATCTCTTTATGCAAAGCAGCTGGGGGTGTGGGGTTCCTAGTAGCAGAAGTGACTGACTCAACTGGGGGGAAGGCCCTCTCTTCATGAAGATCCCAGTCTATTTGGTAAGCTGCACAAAAGTAACTATTGACAAACAAGATCTGTGAGGGCAAATAGGAGATGAGCAACATAGGGAAGACACAGGGAGCAATCCAGGATGATTTCCAGATTGTGAGCCTGGGGGACGGGGAAGAGGGTGCCCCTCTTTGTAGTAACAGGAGGGGGAAGGGTTCAGGGAAAAGAAAATGACAGTGCTTTTGGCAGGATGAGGTAAAGCTGTCTTATGCACCTCCAGTTCCAGATGTTTCAAAGGCAGTTAGAGATGGGAGACTGGAGGTCAGCAAAGAGGTCCGGAAAGGAAATGGGGATAGAGAACGAATGCTGTCAGTATCCAGAGTGATCTGACTCTGTTTCTTCTTATTCAAACAAGTAAAATCTCTCAGCTCATGCGACTTATGATCAGCTTGATTTGGGTGGGGGGAGCATATGTAATTATGAACTGACTTGGGTATTCACTGTGATGCTCCTGCTCTGAGGCTGGCTGCTACTGCTGCTCTGGTTCCTCACTCCACCTCCCAACCCAGAGAGACAGACCTTTCCTACCAGGCTGGCAAGCTGCCTCCCTGCTCCTAGATCAATTCTGAGGCAGTTTTCTAGTTGTTTGAAGGGGAATTTGGGAAGCTTCAGATGGTTCCTTCCTCACTCTGCCACCTTGGCATTGGAAGGCTTTGAGAAATTTTTGTAGAAAGGGCACATAACATTTGAATGACAGTAGATGCCACAGAAAAACATTAGAGATTCAGAAACATATAAAATAATTGCATAATATTGTATACTAACATTTTATCTTTTAATACCATTACAATTCAGACTTCTTCTCTGGTACAAACGGGGCTACCAAAATTTTTCCTCAGATTATTCAGATTTCTAGGGGTGCCCCACCTCTAATTCCTTGATGGGGAAGTGATAGCTGTACTTCAAAAATTCACATCCATGAAACACTGTACTTACACTTATACTTTTGATTGTCATAGAAATCTGGTGAACTGGGAAGTGTAACTATTATATCTACTCTAAAATTAAGAACATATTCCTTCTTTTCTCAATTTACCATCACACTCACTCTCCTTAGGGCTTTTGATTTCTTCTAGAGGGAGCCTAATCCAATCTAAAGAAAACCCAGCATGAACAGTCACTCTCCTTGGACAAGAGCTAGGAGAGTAGAATAAGCAGATGCCAAGAGTCCTTCTCTCTGAAGCTCTTGCCAGCCTCTGCCATCCCCCCAAAAGTCACAGGTTCAGTTAGCTCCAAGTGAGGTAGAAGCTGGCAGGACATCAGATGAAGGTCTTTGATTGGTCATTATAATCATCTCACTGTCACAGCCCAGCACAGAACCACTAGAACCTTCCAGTCACCTCTGTCCTGTGACTCACTAATTAGAGAGTTTTTTCTTATACAGTTGTGAATATGTGAGGAACTCTGAGGACTTCCTCCCCTTTCTCTTTCTTCTTTTCTCCAGAACCATCTAGCATAGTTTGAAGTGTTTGCAGCTCTGTTAGGGGCTCTGCTGGCTATTTCGGAGGCTACTTTCCACTGTCAAGGACCAGTGAGCTCAGTTTGCCTATTTCCTGGTTTTTGAAGTTGAATTCATTGGGAGGAGCATAAGGGGCAATGTCCTAAGCTTCTTGTTCTGGGGTCTGGGGTTCTGGTCCCTGGTTATGTGTGCTGGGACCTCAGGTATTGGCATCTGGAAGCTGTAGGGGGCTGGCAGTATATTTGCTGAAGAACTGGGATCTCAGTGGTGTTATCTGGTGTGTGCTGAGTCTAGGTGGCACTTTCCTTCATTCTGATCATTGGAGGATGTCTGCCTGCCCTGGTTTGCACTGAAACATGTGGTAGTTCTCTGAGTTGAGGCTACAAGTTCCCCTGACTGAGCTAAGTCATGTGGGGGTCCTGGTGTCGACCTTTGCCTGCTCTGTCACACTGGGGCCCAGGATCTGCCACTGGTTTGCTGAGCTGGGGCTTGCTGGGACACCTCCTGTCCTGGAATGTGCTCCCCTTTTAAAGTAGTAAGTTGGAGACTCCTTGCTCATCCTCCAAATTTCCTTAGTTAAAAACTGCCCAACCCCATTTCTCTTCTGGCTCTGCTGTTCCAGGAATGGTTGGTGCATTATTTTTATAGTTGTTCATGGATGAATATGGGAGAGTGACAGCAGTTTACTATTTGTTTTGCTCCCAGGAGTGGTTCTCATTCATTCTTTACTTGTGGATCAAAAATCAAGGAAATTTTTTGACGGAATTTTCTTACTTGCCTAAGGACAGGGATAGAATCTAAAACGTTATCCAAAACCAGTTGGAATGAACCCAATTTCATGACATGGGTCTTACTAGGAATTTCCCTAAAGTCGTGTGCCCCATAAGGAATAAAAACAAGCTGAACAAGTGCAGGTTTGGGGTTTGGGAAAGAGAAGGGTGCTTAGTTAGGGACTGGTCCACAAACATTTTTGAGGGTCTTGTTATGAGCCAGGGAAGATTTCAAGCCCAGGAATTACAAATGAAGGCTTAAATACAGTTCCTTAGGCTGCTGCCTGGTCTTCTCAGGCTCTTTTTTCCATCTGTCATTCTCATATATGGAATATTAATCTATGAAGAAAGAACAGAATGCAGCTCTGACTTTGGGTCTCGTTTTCTCAATCAGTGGAGCATCAGGTGAAATCTGAATGTAAGAGGCCGTCAGGACCAAGTATTGGAGGGTAACCCAGTCTGAGAGGGCTTGGTTCTTTCTTTAACTGTACTGCTCATGGCACAAAAGGGGGAAAAGGACTCAGCGCCCATTTTGGGCAAACCATGACCTTTCCCTTGAGCCTTGAGTTCTTTTTCTCATATCAGCCCCAGAGACCCTGCCGCGCAGGAGGCAGCCCAGCAGCTGTTGGAAGAGAGGAGGGAGAGGAGACAGCTGAGTCCCTAAGCCCCAGCCAGCCTAGGCCTGGGGAGGTTTCTGTTTGAGGATGTAACACTGTGGGAGGAGAAGTTTGCTGTGAAGAGTAGTAAACCACCAGATCCTCAGTCTCCAAGCTGCTGATTGTGAGGGTGAAATCCTTCTCAGCACCACTGCCACTGAACCGGGCAGGGACTCCTGATTCCAGAGAGAAAGCACCGTAAATGAGTCTCCGAGGAAATTGTCCAGGTTTATGTTGGATCCAGTACAAATAGGTGTATCCATCATTGTGTTTGACACTCTGACTGGCCTTGCAACTGATGGTGACTCTCTCTCCTGGGGTCACAGACACTGAAGTTGGAGAGTGAGTCAGCAAAATGTCCCCCTTTGAACCTAAAAGTAGGAATTAATGATCAACCAACATGAAATAAACAGAACAGAGTCACCTTCCTTTTTGATATTTAGCCCACAGGCAGCCTGGTTCTGCAAACCCCTCTGACCTCCTAGAAATCCACATTCCCCCGTGGCCTATACTGGCTCATGGCCCCAGAAATTCTAAGCTCCTTTGAATTGTTTCATCCTACAAAAGTTCCACTTCCGCAGGGTGTGTTGTTCCATGTTCTCACCTGGGACCAAAAACATGACAAGCCCACAGAGAAGCTGGTACAGGGACTCCATTGTGTAGTGTCTCCTCACCTGTGGCTGCTCTGTGCCCAGTCCCAGTTTAAGTCCCTGTGTCTGTAGACGTTCCCCTTGGGGATCTCTTTATGCAATGCAGCTGGGGGTATGGGGGTTCTAGGAGAAGTGACTGACTCAGCTCAGGGAAGGCCTTAACATCTTGATATCCCAAAGACATCCTTCCTCATGTGGCCATTGAGGAATAGGTCCTCCTGCTATTCCCAACTTTCCTTAGTTTTTTTCTTAGTCAGTTTTATGGTTTCATGGGGCTTCTAGGTAGTGTAGTGGATAGAGTGCTGAGCCTGGGAAACACTCACCTCCCTGAGATCAAATCCTGCCTCAGATACTTCCTAGCTGTGAGAACCTAGGCAAATCACTTAACCTTCTTTGTTTCCTCATCTGTAAAATGAGATGGAGAAGAAAGTATCTAGCTTCTCCATTATCTTTTCCAAGAAAACCCCAAATAGGGTTAGAAAGAGTCAGAAGTGACTGAAAAACAACAAAAATGTTTCCAAAAGGACAGAGACATTATATGAGAAGCAGAGTTTGAGTCCATGGATGTCAGTGAACAGCTGTGTAGCCTTCAGTGCTGGTAACATTTTGTTCACATGTATTTAAAGCCTAGCTTGTAGAATCTTATGCCTGGCCTTGCTGGTATGAGAAACGAACAAAATTATTTGGGAATTTGACATCACTTTTTTTAGCACCACATTTCACTAGGACTAAGAAGTAACTGGTCTTTTCCAGGACAGTGCTGACTGCTGAGTTTTCCAAATCTGCTGGTATGTTGAGTGCAGCACTTTGACAGCCTCATTTTTCAGGATGTTAAATACCTCAGCTGAAATTCTATCATCTTCTCACGGATTCTGTTTGTCCTTTGCTTTTGAAGAAGACCATGACATGAGGGAAATTATGATATGACTTGCAGTTGACTTTGATTTGAGTGAAGGAGGGCTGTGCAAGGGTACCAACCTCTCTTTCTCCCCCAGAGACATGTGGATCCAGTGACCAGATATTCATCAAGGTGATTGGAGGTGCCGAAAGGCGCAGTGGGGAACCCTGACCCTTTCAGCATCAGGCCTTTTCAGATACTCCCTTAGATTGTGGTAGCACCCATTCAGTAAATAGGCCTCTTTAAGACAGGAGTCAAGTGATGACCCATTTAATTAGAAAAAAAAAGAAAAGATCAAGCTGGGAAGGTAAAACCCTCAGGACTGCTGTTCCTAATAGAAACAGTTACCCTTTACCTTCTAAGCCAGGAGGGCCTAAAATATAGCCATTAAGTGGACCTTGGGCAGGGACCCATTATGATCCAAACTATAAGCTTCAGATGAAATGAGTTAAAGGTTTTCTGAAAGAAGCAGAAAATCAAGGAGGCAAGGAAAAGAAAGAAAGAAAGAGAGAGAGACAGAAAGAAAGAAAGAAAGAAAGAAAGAAAGAAAGAAAGAAGGAAAGAAGGAAAGAAGGAAAGAAGGAAAGAAAGAAAGGAAGGAAGGAAGGAAGGAAGGAAGGAAGGAAGGAAGAAAGGAAGAAAGAGAGAGAAAGAAAGGGAGAAAGGAAGGAAGGAAGGAAGGAAGGAAGGAGGAAGGAAAAAAAGAAAGAATGAAAGAAAGAATGAGAGAGAGAAAAGAAATCCAGCCCGTAAACCCTGAGTTAACTGGGCAGCTTCTGGCCATCAAAATTTACTTTCCTGTGGAGAGGAGAAGGAGAGTGAGAGGGACGTGGAGAGTGAGAGTGAGATGGAGAAGGAGAGGACAAGCTGAATTGCCCAATTCGATCTCCACCAGACTTACTGATAGCGGTGGTTCCTAGATCCCTCTTGATTCCATCCTCCAGCAGGTCTGGCTCTAGATCCGTAACCACACTATTGTAGTGGTCAGTGATGTTAGGATCTTTCTTGTGTAGTTCTTTTGTGTATTCTTACCATCCCTTCTTAGTATCTTCTACTTTTGTTAATTACCTACCATCTTTGGTTTGTGACATGCCCATTTTTGTAAGAAACTTCCCTGGATAGTTCTAATTTTCTTGAAGAGACCTCTTGTGTTTTCCATTCTATTGTTTTCCTCTATTTCTTTACATTATTCATTGAAGGAAACCTTTCCTGTCCTTGCTGTCCTCTGGAATTCTGCCTTCATTTGGCCATATTGTTCCCTTTCTCCTTTCCTTTTACTTCCCTTCTTTCCACAGATATTTGGAAGGCCTCATCCACCGGCCGTTTTACGTTTTTGCTCTTGTTTTTTCTTGGTTTTTATTGCTGCTTCCTGTTCAATATTCTGAACCTCTGTCCATGGTTCTCTGTACACTCTCTCTGCCAGATCTAATCATTTAAGTATATTTGTCACTTTGACTTCATATTCATAAGGGAAGTGATTTAGGTCATATATCTGTGGTTTGATAGTTTTCCCTCTTTCTTCAAGTCTGAATTTTGCATTAAGAAGCTCATGATCTGAGCCATATTCAGTTTCAGGTCTTGTTTTAACTGATTACGTAGAGCTTCTCCATCCCTGGCTGCACAGTATGTAATCAGTCTGATTTCTGCATTAACCATCTGGTGATGTTAAGTTCCAGACTGAATTTGGGTTGTAGAAAACAAGTGTTTGTTATGACCAGATAATTTTCCTGATCAAACTGTTAGTATCTTACTTCCTTCCTTTTGTATTGCGAAGCCAAATTTTCCTGTCCTTCCAATGATATTTTCCCCTTACTTTCCTTATTTCCTGCTTTAGCATTCTAATCCCCAATGATGAATGTGACATCTTTTTTGATGTTATTTCTAGAAGGTGTTGTAGTGCTTCATAGAGGTGATCAGGTTTCACTCCTTTGGCATCAGTGGTTCCAGCACAGAAGGATGGTTTCCCTTGGATTTGTACAGATGGCATTCTGTCATTTCTGGGATTCTACCCCAGTTTAAAAGGATGAGATCCCCTTTTATTGTCTATGAGGACTGTTGCATTTCTCCTCAGGAATTCCTGGGAAAGTTGCATATGTAAGGATCACCTGAATTCAATCCATCATTTCACTTCCATTTCAGTTCATTAACACTGAAGATGATTATGTTTACTCTATTACCTATTTGACCATATCCACTATACCTTGGTATATAGATCCATAATTCCATGTTCATATGTAGTATTGGTCTTTATAACATCAGATTTGCCTTTGTCACCAGAAACACCCACAGAGTAGCTTCCTTTTGACTTTGACACAGTTACTTGATTCGTTCTGGAGATACCTGTAGTTGTCTTCCACTCTTTCCCCCTGTAGTTGTCTTCCACTCTTTCCCAGATGAATGTTGGAATTTTCCACTTTGAGGGACTCATCTTCTGATGTCATATCCTGTATCATTATAACCCTGGTTATGGTGATTTCCTAGCAAAGATACTAGATTTTTGTCTTTCCTTTTCCAGTGGATCACCTTCTGTCAGAACTCTCCACTATGACTTGTGTGTCTTAGATATGCCTGCATGGCACTGCTCACTTTCATGGAGCTACTTGTCTCTCCATCACGACATGGCATTGATCCAGGAAGGCCCAACAGAGTGATAGTTTCAATTGCAAAAATTATCAATAGATGGGTTTTCCTCCATGTTCACCTCCTTGGCCTTAACCTGTTCTTTTTGGCCTTTCCCATCTGGCCTGTCCCATGTCCATTGCTTTCTCCTGCAAACAAGTTCTGGGATTCATATTCCTTCAGACAACTCCTGATGCTCCCTGTGTAAAGCAGTCCTCTCTAGTACCTCAAATCTCATTTAGGATTTTCTATTTAATGGACTTATTAGATGACAGAGGCACCTGGAGCCCAGGCAGGGAGAATGGAGGAGAGGGAATGGGCAGCATTGATAAGAGAAAGTTGAAGGATAAACCTCCATCCTTGAGAAGGGGAATGGGTTCAAAATATTCTTCTGTGTGTGTGTGTGCATATGTGTGTGTATCTGTGTCTATTTGCATATATGTGTGTGTCTATTTGTATATATGTACATATTGACATGCTGAATGTTCCATGCCTGTATGGGGGGTGAAACTGGGAGCAGAGTGATCCTGTTCTTCAGGTTTGCAGGTTTAGACAGATCATAGGTTGTTTCTGATTCTCTTTGGGGAGAATTGACTGAAGACAGAGAGAAAATCTCAGAAGGAGCTGACATGTAGAGGAGCCAGGTTCTCTCTAATGTCTTTATCCCAAGCAACCTACACTGGTGTTTTGGGGAAATTTCCTCTTGTGGGATAGCTGGGATGATCTTTAGTCAAATGGAGACACTTCATTTGGAGCAAGAAAGCTCATTCCCTCTGTATTTTCTGGTATATTTTCATCTCTGGTATATTCTCAGCTTGGCTAAAAGGTTATATTTTTTGTACTCTGTATAGTCTTGGTGTAACAGATACATAGCAGTAGGTGACTCATGTCTTGAATTTATACAAATATGTATCTTGGGGTTTTCTTAACCAAAGAAGGGAGAGAAATGAGGAACTCAGCTTGGATTAAAAAACAGTTCTCTTAAACTAACATTATCAATATGAGGAAAATATTTATAGTTGTAACTGGGCAGCAAATCCCTGAGGAGGGCAGAATGGCCAACTTCCTGGCACCAATCTCCTGTTCCCCTTCTTTGTAGGAATTAAGAGTACCTGCTTCAGCACCTGCTGACAAGAATAGATAAAAAATAGATAAAGAGAATTAAAAAACATAGTCAGAAAGAAATGGGCACAGAATGTGAAATTGAAGCTTGGCCCATTAGTGAATTTCCTAGGGCTGCTGCCTGGTGTGCTTGAGCTCTTAAGTCCAGGAGCCATTGCTGTGTGCAGGGATGGGGACGGTGTTCATTTATTTATTTTAGTTAATACATTTCTTTTTGGTTTTCAACATTCACTTCCATAAGTTTTAAATTTTATCCCTTCCCTCTCCAAGACAGCCTGCAATCCAGTATAGGCTCTAGATGTACATTCCTATTAAACGTATTTTCATATTAGTCATGTTGTACAGAAGAATTCTAATGGAATGGAGAAACCATGAGGAAGAAAAAACGAAACAAGAAAAACACAAAGTAACCTGCTTCACTCTACATTCACACTATATACTTCTTTTTCTGGATGTGAGTGGAATTCTCCATCCTGAGTCATTTGGAATTGTTTTAGGTCCTTGCTTGGCTGAGAAGGGCTAAGTCTATCAAAATCAATCACAGCAGACTGTAGCTTAGAAGACAGGACAGAAAAATCTCTGTCTAGTGATTTCTGGTTTCCTCTGTGTTGCTCTGTGCTGAGTCACATGAAATATAAATGGGAAGGCACATCAGGCCCAGGGCAGTGCAGGGTGACCCATTCTGAGGGGGCTTGGTTCCGTTCTTGACTATACTGCTCAAGGCTCAGGAGGAGCAAGAGCCCTCAGGGCCCAGAGCTGCCAGACCATGGCCTTTCCCCTGAGCCCTGAGTTGATTTCTCAAGTCAGGCCAGAGACCCTGCCCTTGAGTAGGCAGCTCCAAATCTGCTGGATGGGAGAAAGGAGAGGAGACAGCTGAGCCCCCCAGACCAGCCAGCCTAGGTCTGGGGAGGATTTTGTTCAGGGATGTAGCACTGTGGGAGGAGTACAAGTTACTTGAACACAGTAATAAACTGCTCCATCTTCAGCCTCCACACCACTGATTGTGAGGGTGAAATCTGTCTCAGCTCCACTGCCACTGAACCTGGCTGGGATTCCTGATTTCAGGTTGGAAACCTGGTAAATGAGTCCCCGTGGGGATTGCCCAGGTTTCTGTTGGAGCCAGCTTAGATAAGTCTTCCCATCACTGCGTTTGACACTCTGACTGGCTTTGCAGCTGATGGTGACTCTTTCTCCTGGGGTCACAGACACTGAGGCTGGAGACTGGGTCAGCACAATGTCTCCTCTGGAACCTAAAGTTGGGATTAAAGATGAATCACCATGGAATACCAAGAACACAGTCTCCTTCCATTTTGATCTTTAGCCCACGACAGACTGGCTCTCCATACCCCACTGATCTCCTAGAAACCCACATTCCCCCTTGGACCGCTGACAGAATCTTTCTAACTGAATAAGACCAGTAGGTACAATCCAAGCCACCCTTTCTTCCTAGATGGGGGATTTGAATATCAACCAGTCACTCATTTTCCTTCATACTTCCACCATTCTGAATCATAACCAGTCTTGCACTTTGTCCTTCACCCTAGGTCTGAGCTCTCTGCTCTCTGCCCCCAATATCTTGTCTCTGTCTGACCAATACAAGAAAGGTCCACAAATCAGTCTCTCTTCCCCTGTGTTCGGCACGCAACAACATCTAGGGTCCTAGGATTTCCCTGAGTGTATCCAGACCTCCTGGCTCTTCCCCCATTGTGGGAAAACCCCTCTCCACAGAGATTGCTTGCTGAACTTTCTCTGTCCATTCTGTCATACTGCAGTTTATCCTTTGGTACTGAGCCTCCCAGCCAAGCCAATTTTCTCTTAGAAGGATGAATCAGTGGTTAGGTCTATGAGTAACAACTTAGCAGCCCCATCTGTAGCCCACGTTTTTGACTTAGAGAATGTAGAAAATAAACGCTGAGTCCAGATGTGTCTCTTTCCTTCCATCAAACACCTGGGCTTTTCCACTTTGTAAAGTAAATGGCTGATAAAGGAGATTGCTATCTTTCTCTGAATGAGATTCAGGTTTTCTGGACCACTCTGAGTCTGTATGAAGACAAACCTGGGGTAGAATTGTAAGAGAGAAAGCAGCACAGGAGGGACTGAAAGACCTCCGAGAACGGAAGCCAGAAGACGTTAAGAGAAACTGTTTCAATAAGGAGGAAAAGAGTGTGTTGGAGGTGGGGAGGAGTCATCTATGGAGAGAACATGTGTGGGGAAGCCCTTGACTGGGAGGGTACAGCAAATCCTCAGGTATTATCTGAAACGCAGTGCTCTGTGCCCTGTGCCGCCACCTAATGGCCCCAGTCAGAAGAGCAGTAGTCCCTACATGGGTCCAGATAATGTACTGGGGCTGGTCTTTCAGAAACAGGCCTCACAAGCCTCTCACCTTGGCATGGTATTGTCACGGGTTCCTTAACACTCTCTAGGTAACAGTGATTGTAGAGGACAGTTGGCTGGATGTGCTTATGTTGGGAACAAATAAAACTAAACACTTGTGACCTTTACTATCCTACACACAAGTACACAGAGCCTCTCCCACCCTGAATGTAGAACCATAATGTACAATCTCTCTGAATGTAATACTAAAGACTGTAAGTGCTTTTAAAAAGTCGTTCAGTCTCCTTTGATTTCCTGAATTCGTGAGGGTATTGTCTTAATTTTTGTTTCTCCCATGCCTGAACTAATAAGGTTTGTTAAAATCAAGGAGTTTGGGTTGGACAGTGGTGTCTATCATTCTTTTGCCACATGATTTCATGGTCCTGTGGTGGTGAATAATGGGCACTTTCAGCCATTTATTGCTTACTACACCATCTTGGCCTCTAGACCTCTCTTTGCTCGAGTCTTTCAAAGCAAGCATTTTGGAGCAGCTGGGTGGCAAGGTGGAGAAAACACCAGCCTGGAGTCAGGAAGCATCCTCAAACAGTTGACACGTGTTAGCTGTGAAACTCCAGCCAATTCGTTTAACCCTAATTGCATTGGATAATTTAACAGCTATCCTCCCTCATAAGCTGTCATTATTATTTTGTTACTGTATAAATCCCTCTCCTTGCATTGCTCATATCTCTCTGAATCACGCAGTCACTCTGTGTATTATCTGGTGTATTCTCATGTGTGTCATTACCTTGTTTTCAGTTTATTATCATGCAGGAAAAGTGGGTATATTGGATGTGACCTCTGTGTGGTCTTTGTGTAACTGACATCTGGTGGGAAAGGACTCAAAACCTGGATAACCCTCCTCTCCCCAAGACACTCACACACACACACACACACACACACACACACACACACACACAGACATACAACCTGGGCCACTCCTTCCCTGTGAGGGATAGCAATGAGGAGCTCAGTATAAATTAAGTAGTTCTCTTGAACTAACATTAAGATGCGGAAGATTCTGACCAGGCCCTGTACCTATGAGAAGAGCTGAAGGGCCAGTTTCCTCGCACCAACTTCTCATTCGCCTTCTCTGTAGGAATTGAGGCTTTCTACTAAAGAGGGTATGAGCAGGGAAGCATCTAGAGGAATTTCTCCTGGGAGCAGACATGAATAGATAAAAACTTGATGCAGTTCTGATTTCTAAACTCATCCAAGCACATGGGCACAAGATGTGTAATTGAAGGATGTGACTGAGTGCAGCCCATGCCTATTATACTAAAGAAAAGTCTAATAAACCTCTCACCTTTAGAGTGTCCATCTTACATCACAACAATATTAATATTTTCCCCATTCTCTCTGACTTTCATCCCTTTCCCTTCCATTAAATACTTATGTGTGTGTGTTCATCCTTCGTTGCCAAAGAAGACCGTGCCATCAGAGAAATGATGACATGCCTTACACTTGACTTTGTTTTGATTGAGGGAGGGCTGTGCAGGTCACCAGCCTCACTTCTCCTTCAGAGCCATCTGAATCCAGTGACCAGATATTCATCAGGATGCCTGGAGATGACCCAGGATGAGGCAACTGAGATTAGGTGACTTGCCCAAGGTCAGAGCTAGTGAGCCTCAAGTGTCTGAGGTGAGATCTGATCTCAGGTCCTCCTGACTCCTGCACTGGTGCTCCATCCACTCACCACCTACCTGCCCCTAGATTCATATGGCAACACAATCTCTGACATTGACAGTCACCTTCCTCCTCCTCACCCCATTCCATCCAGCACAACTATCTCCTTGCCTCAATATGAACCCAATTCACATCCTGCTCATGCCATCTTGTCTTCTTTCTTTTCTTTCTTCCATCCTTCCTTCTTTCTTTCTTCCTTCCTTCTTCCTTCCTTTCTGTCTGTCTTTCTTTTACTTTCTCTCTCTCCCTCCCTCTCTCTTCTTTCCTTCCTCTTTCTTTCCTTCCTTTTTTCTTTCTTTCCTTCTTTATTTCTTTACTCCTTTCTTTCTTTCTTTCCTACCTTCCTTCCTTCTTTCCTTCCTTCCTTCCTTCTTTCCTTCCTTCCTTCCTTCCTTCTTTCCTTCCTTCCTTCCTTCCTTCCTTCCTTCCTTCCTTCCTTCCTTCCTTCCTTCCTTCCTTCCTTTCTTCCTTTCTTCCTTTCTTCCTTTCTTCCTTTCTTCCTTTCTTCCTTTCTTCCTTCCTTCCTTCCTTCCTTCCTTCCTTTCTTTCTTTCTTTCTTTCTTTCTTTCTTTCTTTCTTTCTTTCTTTCTTTCTTTCTTTCTTTCTGTCTTCCTTTCTTCCTTCCTTCCTTCCTTTCATCCTTCCTTTCTTTCTCTCAAACAAGCCAACATTTGCTCAAATGTCAGCTCAGACACCTGATTCAGAAATTCCTCATATGGGCATCTTGGTGGCGGCTGTAAAGTTCTGTGACGTTTTGAAATCCATTACAACCTGGTCCCACCCTGCTTTCCCTATTGCTCTTCAAACACATTTCAGTCCACTCAAACCTGTTTCTTTCTGTTTCTCAGAGAATATTCTACTTCCCATTACCCATTATTTATTCTTCACATATGGAAGGTACTTCTTCCCATCATTTCTCAGAATCCTCCCTTTCTTTTAAGGTGTAGTTCAGATACTCCCTTCTACTTAAGTGTTTCCCATTCCTCCTGGTTTCTAGTTCATGCCCCTTCCCATTATGTATTTGTATTTGCCCAAACATGTCCATATGGTTTTCCAGTTAGAATAAAAATTCCTCAAGGGTAGCCAAGCACTGAACAAGCCCTTTTTAAATGTCTATTCTGTGTCTGCCACTCGGTTAAGTGTTGGGGGTCCAACTGAGGCAAAAAGTGCTTTTGTGCAAGGTGCTCACCTTCTAATGTCAGAGGGGGGACAACGTAAACAAAAAGAACTTATTTAGATTTGTCTATGCATACATACATACGTATCTACTACAGACTTTTTCATGCATAGCACATATGTATGGACACATTCTATCTGGATACATAGATCATGTGAATTTATGGTTAAGGTTATACATTTACATGTATGATATATGCATGAGATGACATACACATAAAATGTGTATGTATATATACAGGTGTATACATACATAGGCTATATGCATATGTATGCTATATATATATATATATATGTGTGTGAATGTATTTATATACACATCTACACATGCACATAGAGAGAGAGAGTGAGACACAGAGAGGCAGAAGGAGGGTAGAAGGGAGTGATAGAGAGAGAGATGGCAGAGAAGAAATGTAGAACGAAAGAAATTAAGAAAGAAGTTTATTTAGTCATCAAACAGTGGGGAGAGCAGTAAAAAGGAGTGACCCATTCTACCCAGTATCTGTAATTCTTACATGAATTTAAGCAAAGGAACAAGGAAACAGTGTCTGACTGGCCAACACCAACGCCATTTCCAGACAAGAATCATGGGTTGCTAGGAACGTATAAAGGGAGAAAACTCCTCATATCAGTCTTTAGATCTGGAAGAACAGGCTAAGGTGATAAAGTAGAGAGAAAGAGGAAAGGAAAGAAGGTCACGATCAGAGAAAGGGATATCAGTGATCATGAACAGGGAAGCAGGACGTTTGTGGCTGACATCAAAGTCCAGGTTAGGAACATCTCTGGGTGTAGCTGAGGTCAGGACAAGTGTTTATGAATTATCCCACATGCCAGGTGCTGAACTGAGTGCTGTTGGTATGAGTAGATTGAGGAACTGGAAGGTCAGGTTATTTGAGGGAGGATCACCATGTACAGTGACATCTTCTAATATGTGGACAGGGATTGTTTAACTTACTTTTTGTATCTCCATCTCCTCGCAGAGTGCTTGGTATATAAGTGGTGCTTAGTAAATGCATGTTGCTCGATTCAGTGAAATGGTAACTAAGTAAGAGGATAGATTATGGACAGGACTGAATTGAGTCTTAGGATGTCCTATATTTCCTAGACTTGAAGGGACCTCGTTATACCCCTCACTGTTCAGCCCAGGCCAGGGGACGAGCTCCCAGTCTCAGTGCACAGAATGCTCACTCCATATCCCTTCCCCTCAACTGCTTTTCTCAAAAACAGACACAGACATTTTGCATCTGAGCAGGTCCCACTAAATTTTGTTGCTTCAACTAGTTTTCTTTAAAGGAGGCTGATGCTCATTAGTTACCCAAAGGCCTTTTCCTTTTCCCTGTTCCCATATGCCTGCCCTTATCCTTGCTTTAGGGTTTTACTTCACTTATTCACTTTTTCCTTTGTTTCATTACCATTTCTTTCCCTCTTTGTCTTTTCTCTTTTCCTTATCAGTGACACATTCAGCTGAAAATCTCTGTCTTCCTTCCCTCCAACTTCTTAGATTCCTATTTTCTTTTACTGAACCTTTTTCTAGAAAATGTTTTCTTTGCTTTGTTCTTTTTGTGATTTCTCTTCCCTTCCAGCTTATTTTGAAATTTCATTTCCTGATTCATGAGTACATTCTCTAGCTTTCCTAATGTCCTCTATCCTCTGGGAGCTCACACTTCCTTTCTCCTGGGCCACAAGGCAGCCTGTGGACATAGAACTCTTTTTCAGAGAAAGCATTCTCTCAAGGCATCAGCTTACCCCAGACTAGGACCATTATGTCAACTTCTTCTCCCACTTTAGTCACGTATGGGAGTGCTCAAATACACTCTGTGGGCTTGAGATATTCCTGTCTCAACCTCCTCCCCTCAGGTGCTGTCTCTGTGTCACTCACACCACTTATTCGTTGCCAAGACCATGAATAGATTGCTCAGAATGTATTATTGGGTTATGTCTAATATTTAGAATGAACTGGAAACTTTCTACATAGGAGTAAGAACCTAATGATTGAAGAATGAGAGACCAGGTGGTAAAAGAGTTGAGTGGTGGATTTGGGTGCCTGGTTGTTGGTGAGCATCTGTGTGATTCACGTTTTGCTGCAGGAGTCAAGCTTGAGAATAGGCAGGCATGAATCATGTGCACTGTCAGTGGGTTAACAAGTATGCTTTTAGCCTTATGCCCATGGGCTCAAGGGCAGTTTCATAAGTTTCTCCTCATTGATTGGTATGTTGATGCAACCAACATACTTCATCTATATTATTACGTATAACATAAGTTATATATATAAATATATGTGTATATATATGCATCTATTTGTACAGTGACACACTCAATGTTCCGTGCCTGTTTAGGAGGTGGAGTTGGCAGTAGAGTGAATCTAGATTTTAGGTTTTCAGGTTTCAGAGAGATGACAGGTGGTTCTTGATTCACTTGTGGAGCATTCCCTGATAAGAGAGAAAGAATTGGGAAAGGAGCCAACATGTAAAGGAGGCAGTAGCTCCATCATGTCATTACCACAATATCCTGCAATAGAGAGTTGGGGGAATTTCCTCTTGGGTGATATCTGGAATGCTGTCTTAGTTCATTGGAGATCTTTCATCCTGAGGATTAAAGCTCAATCTCTCTGTGTATTATCTGGTATATTCACATGTGTATTGTTACTGTTTTCTGGTTATTATCATCTTGAAAAAAGCTATATATTTGATATGTATTCTGCATCATCTTTATGTAACTGGCATCTGGTGGGAAGGGACTTGTGTCTTATTTACACACACATACACACACACACACACATACACACACACATACACACACACCACATCACACATGCAAATTACATCACTCGTTCCTCCGTAAGGCACAGCAATGAGGAGCTCAGCTTGAATTTAAAAACCTTATTTCTCTCAGACTAACATTATTAAGATGGGAAGATAGTTATAATTCTAACCAGGCAGCATATCTATGAGGAGAGCTGAATGGTCAGCATCCTGTCATCAATCTCTTGTTTCCCTCCTTTGTAGGAATTGAAGTCTTCTTTGGAAAAGGGTGGACAGAGAGAGGAGAGTGCAGAGAGATCTCTTCAGGGCCCCCTGACATGAAAGGATAAAAATGATATGAAAATCTGATTTTAAAGCATCATCAGAGACAATGGGCCCAGAATATGAAATTTAAGCCTGGAGCACTGATGGATTTCATCAGGACTGGTTTTCTTGACCTCTTGAGTCCACACCTCATTGCTTTCTGTGGTATCTGGATAGATGAAGAAAGGACAGAAAGAACCTCTGGCTGGGGATGTCTCATTTCTTCTTTGTTTGCCTCTCAGTGGCTGGTCAGATGAAACATGAATGTGACATGTAAACTACGTGACGGGAGAGCTTAAGTAGGGTCAGGAAAGCCTGAAAGTTCTCTTGGGCGGAGGGGCCACATGTGAGGACACAAGGCTCCGCATTTTCTCTCTCCTCTCTCCCCTCCCCCTCTCTCCCCACTTACACTTCTACTTCCAATCTCTTGTTGTAAGATCTTTACCTCCTTCGGAGATCTTACTCTCTCCCTCCTAAGGAAGAATTCCCCCTGCACTTGTTACCAGAACCCTGAAATAAAGCTCAACCCTTGTTCGACTCTGATAGGTCTCTTCTCTCATACGACTATCCGGTTTGGCCAGCCGAAGACCTCCGATAGAGGTAAGGTAAGACTCGGGTAGCCCACAGGCCTCTAGGCCTGGCAGTTGGCGTCTCCGAACAGGGGACAGGAGCGCAGATATCCTGGGTGCCTGGGAACACCCGGAAGGGGCTGTGAAAGACGCGAGTCCCGAATCCTAGATTCGGAAGGAGAGAAAGAGTGAGAGTAGCTTCCCACACCCATGGGAAAAGGGCAGGGATGGGGAATCAATTGCCAGTAATAAAGCCAGAGGAAGAGGAGGTCTGGGCTGAGATACTTTACAGAGAATGCAGTGAGGCGGGGGTCACTATAGAGTTAAACGACCTCCGAGAATTTTGTAAAAGGATTTGGAAAGTTTCTCCTTGGCTCGAGCAGACAGGAATATCAAGAGAAAGATGGGGAGCGGTCGGAGAACAAATGACCGCTTATGAGCAACAATGCCCCGGGGAGCTGGAGGATTTAGATTTCCTGATATTCGGTGTAATTAAGAGTCTGTTGAAAGGGCTGGAGAGACCAGGGAGGGATTGGAATGAGAGTGGAAGCAGAGAGAGGGGAGGGGAGAACCCTGGCAAGCAGAAAGTTAAGGAGTGTAAATAAAAAATAGGTTTGGAGCTCCATTTAGCGGATGGGAAAGGCGAGGCAGGGGAGAATGTACCGTGTCTTCCTTCTGCGCCTCCTTATAACCTGCTCCATTGGTCAGACAGTCCAGGGCCACAGTCCAGTTTGGAAACGGGAACACGAAAGGCCATAGAGAATGGAGAAGATGTAGGGATATTTCCTGTGTTAGAAATAGCGGACCCCAGTGTCCCCGGTGGGGTTCAGAGGAGCCACATACCCATAGAGTGGAAGAGAGTAGTGACTCTTAAAGAGGCTTGTACCAAGCACGGCCCCAATTCACCCTTTGTCATAGCCATGCTTGAGACTCTCAGTGGTCAGTTCGTTCTGACTCCTAATGACTGGAAGAGCTTAGCTAGAGCCTGCCTTACCCCTGGGCAGAATGTGATTTGGGTATCAGAATTTTCTCAGAGGGTAAAGAGCACTACCAGTAGGCTGGGGGTTCAGGCCCCCCAGGCTTATCAGCGATTTACAGGAACAGGGCAGTTTGAGGTTACAGGGAATCAATTACAGTACTCGGCCGCCTATTATGTCTTGATTGCCGGAATGGCTATTGCCTCCTGGAAGGTTATAGCCTCTAAGAAAGAGAGAGAGTTTCCCATGACTAGGATTACACAGGGAAACACTGAGCCATTTACTAATTTTGTGGCCAGGCTGCAGGAGGCAGTAGGTCGAGACATGGGAGAGGAGAATCAAGGGACAGAGATAGTGTTAAAGACATTGCTGTGGCAGAATTGTAATCATGACTGCAAAAAGGCAATGCTGGGACTGCCAAAGAATGCATCTGTTGAAGAAATGATACAAAGATGTGACAGGGTAGGAAGTCAGGTATACTTGGCACAGGTGCAAGGGGAGTACCTTGCCGCCGCCTTAAGTAATATCTCTTTGGAGAAAAAATGTTTTAACTGCAGAAAACCGGGACACCTTAAGAAAGAGTGTAGGAAAGAAATAAGTACAGGGAGGGGCCAGGACCCTTGTTTTTCATGTGGAAAGCCAGGTCACCTAGCTAGACAATGTAGGAAGTCGGGAAACGGGGTGAGGGGCCCCTCGAGGGCCCCGAAAGTGTACCCTTTGGCAGAGAATCGGGACGGCCCCTTGGAGGGAGAATACAGGAGATTATGGGGCCAGGGGAAGGAATGAAACACCTTTACAGCTTAGATAAGTGCCAGCTTGCAGCTCATCAGTTTACTATGATTCCCCTGAGAGACCCCATACAGAAGGAATCCCTGATATTACAGAACCCCTCTCATGCACCCGTAGTTAATGGATGTCACCCATCTTAAGGGCCAGTGCATACATGTGACAGTTGACACATGGTCCGGATTCCTTATGGTAACTTTACAGCCAGGTGAATCAAGTGCTAAAGTAATTCAGCATCTTTGGCACTGTTTTTCTGTTTCAGGTTTACCCTTAGAAATAAAGACAGATAACGGTCCTGCCTATACTTCTCAAACCCTTACACACTTCCTCCACGATCTAGGGGTTTGACATGTTACAGGAATCCCCTACAATCCACAAGACCAGGCCATAGTGGAAAGGGCCAATCTCACCTTAAAGGCAATCCTCGCTAAACAAAAAAGGGGAGAAAGAGGTCTCCTAACACAATCAGAGCTTGATACAGCTGTGTATACACACAATTTTTTGCATGTCTCAAAATTCCAAGACAACCCCGCAAGGAAAGTAATACCCAGGCTGGAAATAAGGACACATGGGCCATGGTAAAGGATATGGCCTCAGGGAAATGGCAAGGTCCGTATAAGATACTAATATGGGGTCCAGGGTATGTTTGTGTCTCCACAGGAAAAGGGGATGCATGGATTCCCATTAGAAGGATCCGTAGGTGGAAACCGATGTCGGAGACGGCGGAGACGTAGGAGGCGGAGACCCCGGAGAGCCCGGAGACCCCGGAGAAGGATCATGCACCACCTGAGTCTGCTGCTAACAGCTTTAACCTTGCTGCCCAGAGAGAAAGCAGCAGTCATCCCAACAAATGGCATTGCTGCTCACTCCATCTAGGCATCTCTTTTCAGCGGCTGAAGGAGGACTTTGATATCACAAACCCAGGACACTTGGGGGGGGGAGGAGATGACCAACTTTTCGGGAGGTGACCAACTTTTTGCCTGAATACCACAGGCTTGGCCATTCAGGCTTAGCCGTTGAGATCCATTTGCAAGACTGAGGGGGTGGTGATGTGTAAGGCGCCAGCACTAGCTACTCTCTTAGAAAATGCTTTGGAATTAGTGATTGCACTTCCCTTGTTGTAACTCAGCCATTTAGTTTCATCTTTGTTTTATTTGATGCCTCTCTTTGTCAGTTGTGCTAGCTGCAGATTTCTGTGTATATGAAGCTCTTGCTGTGGGGTACTCATATGCTAAAGGCCTTCCTAACCCACTTAGCCTCCAGCCGCTGTTTGCTCTAGAGCCAGGTGCGCGCCGCACAAAACAAAGAAGGGGAGATGCTGGGATTGGAAGCTCAATTCCATGTGGACAGTCTCGGGCAGGTAAAAGTGGGAACTTCTAAATCTTAGAGTTCTCACGAGGCCCCCCATAATGTCACCAGGAATCGAGGAGGAGACCGAGCTATCTCGTGTATTTCCGCCTCTTCCCGTGAGATACGTGATGGGAGGAGCATCCTCGCTCTGGAGGCTGTCCCGGATCTGGGCACACCTGTTGTTACCTAACAGGCTCGGTATTGACGTGTAAACTACGCAACGGGAGAGCTTAAGTAGGGTCAGGAAAGCCTGAAAGTTCTCTTGGGCGGAGGGGCCACGTGTGAGGACACAAGGCTCCGCATCTCCTCTCTCCTCTCTCCCCTCCCCCCCCTCTCCCCACTTACACTTCTACTTCCAATCTCTTATTGTAAGATCTTTGCCTCCTTGGGAGATCTTTCTCTCTCCCTCCTAAGGAAGAATTCCCTGCACTTGTAACCGAGACCCTGAAATAAAGCTCAACCCTTGTTCGACTCTGGAACGTCTCTTCTCTCATACGAGCATCTGGCTTGGCCAGCCGAAGACCTCGAGAGGTGAGGTAAGAAGACTCGGGTAGCCCACAGACCTCTAGGCCTGGCATGAATGGGAGAGTGTCTCAGACCCAGGGGAGTGTAGGGTGCCCCAATCTGGGAGGGGTTGGTTCCTTCCCTGACTATACTGCTCATGGCTGAGAAGGAGCAAGAGCCCTCAGGGCCCACAGCTGTCAGACCATGGCCTTTCCCCTGAGCCCTGAGTCCGTTTGCTCATGTTAGCCCCAGAGACCCTGCCCCTGAGCAGGCAGCCCAGCAGGTGCTGGGGGAGAGGAAGAAGAGGAGACAGCTGAGCCCCCCTGACCAGCCAGCCTAGGCCTGGGGAGGTTTTTGTTCGGGGTTATAACACTGTGGAGGAAAAGAAGTTCGCTGTGAACAGTAGTAAACTGCCCAATCTTCAGGCTCCAAGCTGCTGATTGTGAGGGTGAAATCCTTCTCAGCACCACTGCCACTGAACCAGGCAGGGACTCCTGTGTGCAGAGAGGAAGCACCGTACATGAGTCTCCGAGGAGATTGTCCAGGTTTCTGTTGGAGCCAGTCCAGATAAGTGTTTCCATCACTGTGTTTGAGACTCTGACTGGCCTTGCAGCTGATGGTGACTCTCTCTCCAGGGGCCACAGACACTGAGGCTGGAGACTGGGTCAGCACAATTTCCCCTCTGAAACCTAAAAGCAGGAATTAATAATGAACCAGCATGAAATAAACAGAACAATCTCCTTCCATTTTGATACTTTGCCCACAGGCAACCTGGCACTACAAACCCTACTGACCTCCTAGAAACCCACATTCTCCCTTGGTCTGCACTGGCTCATGTCCCCAGAGCTTCTGACTTCCCTTGACTTCTCTCATCTAATGAAAATTTGCACATCTGCATGTTTTGTTATCCCATATTCTCACCGGGGACCAAAAGCATGAAAAGCCCACAGACAAATTGGAACAGGGCCTCCATTGTGCAGTGTTTCCTCCCCTGTGGCTGCTCTGCCCCCAGGCCCAATATATGTTCCTGTGTCTGCAGGCCCTTCCCTTGGCAGTCTCTTTATGCAAAGCAGCTGGGGGTGTGGGGCTTCTAGTAGCAGAAGTGATTGAATCAGCTCAGGGGAAGGCCCTCTCTTCATGAAGATCCCAGTCTAACTGGCAAGGTGCATAAGAATAACTATTGACTGACAAGATCTGTGAGGGCAAACAGGAGATAAGCAGCATAGGGAAGACAGAGGGAGGAATCCAGGGTGATTTCCAGATTGTGAGCCTGGAAGACAGGGAGGATGGTACCCCCCTTTGTAGTAACAGGAGCGGTAAGGGTTCAGGGAAAAGAAAATGACTGCTTTTGGCGGGATGAGGTGAAGCTGTCTTATGCACATCCACTTCCAGATGTTTCAAAGGCAATTGGAGATGCGAGACTGGAGGTCAGCAAAGAGGCTGGGAAAGGAAATGGGGATAGAGAACCACCAGAAATGAGATGATAATTAAATCCATGGGAATTAATGAGAATACCAAGTAAAATTGTATAAGGGGAGCAGAGGAGAGGGTCCACAGTGACCCTTGTGAGATCACTTCCCTTTGCATCTGCAGATCTCTCTGTCTTCAACTCCATGAAACAAGATCACCCTCCAAAGTAATTGCCCCACGTTTCTCATCCCCACCATGCTTCTAACTCAAGTCTGGACACCACCTCCCTCAGCCTCTTCACCTCTGATTGGGCTGGAGGCTGAAGGACCAAACTCCTGCCATATGAATTTAATAGAAGGGAAAGAAATGACAGGCAGGGAGAATGGGAAGATTTTGAAAATCGTTGGAATGGAAGGAGACACCTTAAAGGTGAGAGGTTTATTAGACCTCTTATTAGTATAACAGATAGCGCACACTCAGGTTTGCCCTTCCTAGGGTCTAATCCAGATATTCCCTGATTGATTGTCAATGATATGAAATTTTTTTTTCTGTTTTTTTTTTTAATTTCACTTTTAACATTCATTTTCACAGAATTTTTGGGCTCCAAATTTTCTCCCCTCTTGTCCCTTCCCCCCACCCCAAAACACCGAGCATTCTAATTGCCCCCATCTCCACTCCGCTCTCTTCTCCATCATTCCTCTCTGCCCTTGTCGCCATCCTCTCCTCTGTCCTGTTGGGCCAAATAACTTTCTATACCCCTTTACCTGTATTTCTTATTTCCTAGCGGCAAGAACAGTACTTGACAGTTATTCCTAAAACTTTGATTTGCAACTTCTTTTCCTCCCTCCCTCCCCTCCCCCTCCCTTTGGAAGGCAAGCAATTCAATATCGGCCAAATCTGTGTAGTTTTGCAAATGACTTCCATAATAGTCGTGTTATATAAGACTAACTATATTTCCCTCCATCCTATCCTGCTTCCAATTACTTCTATTCTCTCTTTTGATCCTGTCCCTCCCTGTGAGTGTCGACCTCAAATTGTACCCTCCTCCCCATGCCCTCCCTTCCATCATCCCCCCCCACCCTGTTTATCCCCTTATCCCCCACTTTCCTGTATTGTAAGATAGGTTTTCATACCAAAATGAGTGTGCATTTTATTCCTTCCTTTAGTGGAATGTGATGAGAATAAGCTTCATGTTTTTCTCTCACCTCCCCTCTTTTTCCCCAAACTAAAAAAAAATCTTTTGCTTGCGTCTTTTATGAGAGATAATTTCCCCATTCCATTTCTCCCTTTCTCCTCCCATATATTTCTCTCTCACTGTTTGATTTCATTTGTTTTTTAAAGATATGATCCCATCCTATTCAATTCACTCTGCGCACTCTGTCTCTATGAGTGTGTGCGTGTGCATGTGTGTGTGTGTAATCCCACCAAGTACCCAGATACTGAATAGTTTCAAGAGTTACTAATATTGTCTTTCCATGTAGGGATGTAAACAGTTCAACTTTTATAAGTCCCTTATGACTTCTCTTTGCTGTTTACCTTTTCATGCTTCTCTTCATTCTTGTGTTTGAAAGTCAAATTTTCTTTTCAGCTCTGGTCTTTTCATCAAGAATGCTTTCACCTCCAGTGAGGAGGAAATTAAAACAATAATTAGAAACTACTTTGCCCAACTTTATGCCCACAAATTCAATAATCTAAATGAGATGGATGAATATTTTAAAGAATGCTTGAAAGTCCTCTATTTCATTGAAAGACCATTTTTTCCCCTGAAGTATTATACTCAGTTTTGCTGGGTAGGTGATTCTTGGTTTTAGTCCTAATTCCTTTGACTTCTGGAATATCCTATTCCATGCCCTTCGATCCCTTAATGTAGAAGCTGCTAGATCTTGTGTTATCCTGATTGTATTTCCACAGTACTTGAATTGTTTCTTTCTAGCTGCTTGCAATATTTTCTCCTTGACCTGGGAATTCTGGAATTTGGCCACAATATTCCTAGGAGTTTCTCTTTTTGGATCTTTTTCAGGTGGTGATCAGTGGATTCTTTCAATATTTATTTTACCTTCTGGTTCTAGAATCTCAGGGCAGTTTTCCTTGATAATTTCACGAAAGATTATGTCTAGGCTCTTTTTTTGATCATGGCTTTCAGGTAGGCCCACAATTTTTAAATTGTCTCTCCTGGATCTATTTTCCAGGTCAGTTGTTTTTCCCATGAGATATTTCACATTATCTTCCATTTTTTCATTCTTTTGGTTTTGTTTTGTGATTTCTTGGTTTTTCATAAAGTCATTAGCCTCCATCTGTTCCATTCTAATTTTGAAAGAACTATTTTCTTCAGTGAGCTTTTGAACCTCCTTTTCCATTTGGCTAATTCTGCTTTAGAAAGCATTCTTCTCCTCATTGGCTTCTTGAACCTCCTTTGCCAATTGAGTTAGCCTATTTTTCAGGGTGTTATTTTCTTCAGCATTTTTTTGGGTCTCCTTTAGCAGGGTGCTGATTTGTTGTTCATACTTTGCTTTCAAGTCTTTTATTACTCTTCCCAGTTTTTCCTCCACCTCTCTATCATGATTTTGAAAATTGTTTGGGCTCTTTAAGACTTTTTCCCAGAACTGATCCCATTGAGTGGGCTGGGATGTAGAAGCACTGACTTCCGTGTCTTCCCCTAATGGTAAGCACCGCTCTTCCTCATCAGAAGGGAGGGGAGGAGAAACCTGCTCACCAAGAAAGTAACCCTCAATAGTCTTGGTTTTTTTCCCTTTTCTGGGCATTTTCCCAGCCAGAGACTTGAGCTCTGAATATTCTCCTCACACGCACCTCGCCTCCGGATCCTCCCAGCCCGTGCTTGGGGTCTGAGAATCAAATGCTGCTTCCCAACCTCAGTGCTTTGGGCGGGGGCAGGGCTGCTATTCAGTGTGAGATTAAGTTCAGGTGCTCAGGTGGGGGCAGGGCCGCCTCACAAGCTCAGTTCCCTCAGGGGGTTTATGCAGAGACCTTCAACAATTGATCTGGGCTCCTGCCTGCTTGGGGAGCCCTGGTCTGCTCCAGCCTCCGCTGTTGCCTTCCAAGGGGCCTGAGTATGGGGGCACCCCACTCCCCTCTCGACCCACCAAAGAGACCTTCTCATTGACCCCTGTCACCTGTGGGTGGAGGGACCTGCGCGGCCGCTGGAGATCCAGTCCCTGAAGTCCACTTGGATCTGTTCCTCTTGGTGCCGGGCCCGGTGCAGGGCTGGGCTGGGCTCCGCGTCCGCAGCGCGATGGACCTTTTGCAAGAGGTTTGCAGGTCCCTCTAGAACAGAAATCTTATCTGCTCCACTATTATGTGGCTTCTCCTGCTCCCGAATTTATTGGCAGCTCTTTACTACGGATATTTCATGGGCTGTAGGTTCAGAGCTAGCATATTTGTGTGTTTCTACTCAATGATATGAAATTTTGTAGGTCTGTTTCTGGCTATGTATGACTGAGGGTTTTTACTATCTGGCTTATGAGGAAATTTAATTGCCTGCTTATTTGAAAGGACTAAAGATCCAGGGGCCCTGAGGTGGAATTGGATACAATTTGAAAGATCCAGTGTGAGTAAGGGACGGACTCTTTTAGCTGCCTCTGGAGAGCCAGAGAGGGGAAAGTTGGCTGCCCTCTCTGTATCTCCCTTGACCATGGGACCTGGGAATAGACAGCTGCCCCTTTCTCTTTGTGTTTACTCTGTTTTCCTATCAGAATAACCCAAGATTGAACAATATGGAGTACTGAGAGGTCTAGAGTTCTGTGGTTTTGGTGCCCTTGGAAATACCTCCTTGCATGTGGCTGAGGGCAAAGGGATTGACCCTCTACTTTGGGAGCACAGAGACATACGGAGGGCAGAGAGCTGCAGGCACCCTGACCCCTCCTGGTGGACTAAAGTGATCACTATGGGATCCAGAAAGGCCAAGATCATAGACACCCACCAGAGATGTCCGATGAAGAGGAGTTATGTGAGGGCCCACACAGGGAGGAAGGAAGTCTGCTGCCAAACCTTGTGAATTACCACTTTGCCATCTATGTTCTCTCTCCAGATGCCTCAGTATTGCTGGAATCAGGTTTGTGTCCCATCTTTCATGATGTAGACTCTGTGTGTGTCTGTGGGAGAGGCTTCTCCAGGCTTTGACTCAAAATATTTTATAGTAACTGTTCTTATCGTATCATAGAAATGAATGCTTTTAACGAACTGAGGATATTTGTTGATAGGGAGCTCACAGATACTAGAACGTTAGGAGTACAGTCCCTCAGCATTACTTCTAGTAATTAATATTCTCCACCCTGGGGGCATAGTCTGAAGCTGTGAATGAACTTGGATGGGCAAGACCTAAGAAGGGTTCTTGTACTGATGTGTGTTTGTTTGTGTACGTGTCCAAAAAATACTCAGTAAATAAACGAGTCCCCAAATAGATCCAACATGGCAGCCTTGACCCACTTGTTTCTAAACTGAATATTTTTCCATTCTTTATCTTTCATATATTTATTTTTATTTCTTTCTCTCACTTCTCAATAGCCCATCCTAAACTGATACTTTTCACACCCACACGAAAAAAATACAGTTAAACCAAAAAGTCAATACATTGTTCATGTCTAACAGCATATCCCTCACACCCCACTTACAGTCTAACAAATTTCTGAGGGAAGGAGGCCTGACTGACTGTCAGCCCTTTCATACCATAACCAGGCATTGCTTTGGATTGATTTCTGATGTCGAGTCAATGGTGGTTTCCTGAGTGTGATCATTCTGTACATTTTCCTCTTAGATGGGATTACTTTACTGCACCTCAGTTCATTCAAATCCTCCCAGCTGTTTTTCTGATTTCTTTTTTTCTGTCATTTTTTTCTTCTGCAATGATTTTCTTTTACAATTTTGTAGCAAAATATATGCGATCATTCCCCAAGGAATCTTTGCTTCCAGTTGTTTGATACTCCTCCGTATGCTACTCAAAAGTTGTATCTTTTAAATTTTATTTTTATTTTTTGCTCAAACTCTAAAAAAAGCATTCCTGCACTCATGGCAAAACATTAAATGGGGATTCTCCATAAAAGCAGGCACTTCTACTTCACACACTCTTTGCCTTATCTGAAAGGTAAATAATATGTTCTTCACAGTTTTTAAAAAATCTGCTTCTTTTTCTTTCTGTCTGAACTTTCTTCTGTGTTCTTCCATACATTTAAAAATGACTCAGCTGATCTGTTTTTAGATCAATGTTTCTATTCCCTTCCTCACTGTGGCCCCAATTAACCGAGAGAATGAAATGTCAAGAGTAAAAATGCATGAGTAGCATATAACCAGAGCCAAATTAAATGAATCTATGTAGTATTGAGGCCCAACAATGTTTGTCTCTTCATCTTGTGTCCATCTACTGCATTTCCTGTTGGCCATGAATATGTGGGCACACTCCATGAACTGGTTGGTTGGTTGTTGTCCTTCATCTTTGAAGAGGACCAAAATGACATCACCATGACAAAGTGAAATTTCAGTGTGTCCAACTTTGGCTGATCAGACCAATACAAGCCCAGAGTGCTCTTTCACAGGTGGAACACAGATAGTCCATGTGAATATTTGGGATGGATATCCCAAATTTTAGCATGCTGCATTTACTTTGTCCTGTCTCAATTCTGCTTTGCTCAAAGAGTACAGCACCCATTCGGATGTGGGCACACCACTCTGACTGGTCCTAGGTCAGTGTCTCCCATGCTGCACAGTCAAATGCAAAGTTCTTGAGAGAGATCTTGAGAGTGTCCTTGTATCGTTTCTTCTGGCCACCATGTGATCGCTTGCCACATGTGAGTTCTCCATTAAATAGTATTCTTGGCAAGCCTACATTTTGCATTCAAATATAATGGCCAGCCCATTGAAGTTGCGCTCTCTGAAGCATAGTTTGAATACTTGGCAGTTTAGCTCCAGCAAGGACTTCAGTGTCTGGTATCTTATCCTGCCAGGTGATCCTCAGACTCTTCCTAAGACACTTCAAGTGGAAACAATTCAGTTTCTTGACATGGTGCTGGTAGACTCTCCATGTTTCACAAGCATATAGTAATGCACGGGGTATAGGGTGTGTTCAGGAAGGACCAGTAGCTTTGGTGTAATGGATACTGAGCCTTTTTTGAGTCTCTTTCCACCTTTGGTGTCCACGTGTTCCACTTAACTCTCACCTGTGCCTCCAAGAATCTACAGCATACGCAATGGCCACACCCCACTAAACTGTTTCAGCAGATGAGCCAAACCAGTTTGAGGATAATCAGGGGTTCTCAGATCCATTGGTGAGTTAGGGAGGTGTCTACCCCAAGCATGTGAAGACTTCCTCTGGTGGAATGTGCAAATGAGAACATTCCATGAACCAATGGTGAATGTAATCATCTTTATAAAAATTTTTGCCCAACTTTTTTCAGTTTTGACCCCTGGTGGGTTCCACACCTGCCATGTTAAACAGGCCAGGTTAGAGTGAAGCAGAAAATTTGTAATGCACCATTTAGTGCAAACGTTTCCTTGCACAGGAAAATGAGCAGTGGGGTCCTCCCAAGAGGATGTTCAGACACCCAGAAGGGCTGCTGAATCACATTGCTGTGTCAGTCCAGGGAGAAGACAATCCTATGAACTGGGCAGCCTATGTTCAGGGGTGTGAGGACAACCCCAGTGCACCTGCACCTGTTGCTTCATCACCTGCTTTTCACTTTCATAAAAACTGGAATGAAGGGAGGCAGAGAAGTGTTAAGGAGTGGGTCTCATTCTTCCTTCCACAATCATCAGAATCCAGGGGCAAAGGACTTCTAGTGACCAGAAGTTGTGAGGTACTCTTGTCACACATGCTCTCTTGAGGCCACTTTTCCTCAGACAGAGTGTATCACTGAGTTTTGGAGGATGTTTTGTACCCACTGTTCTTATAATATCACTTGTGAGTTCACTTGAATAGAATCATTCTCCACTTTGATCTATATCTTTTAGGAAGCACTTAGAACTGGGGAAAGTGGATATTCCTTGCATAGAGTCATCACTTTCTTCACTACCTCTGAATTGCAAAGGGAATAAAGAGAGTGTTTCCTACTTAACATGTCAGATGAAAGAATCTTTGCTGTATTGCTCTGAACTCTTGGACAAGTGACACTTGTAGGACAGGAGAGCACTGGCTGCATTAAGCTGTCTGTCCCAGAGATGGCCAGTTTGATGAAACAGGCAATTTTCTGGTTTAAAGAGAACTTCTATTTAAAGGAAGAGTACTATCTAGAAGTGCCACTCTGAGTGGCTGGTTGTATAGATGAAAACATTGCATGGGGGCTGAAGAATAAGGGGAAAACAGAAATTCTCTGAAAAATATTACTTTCAGTCCTTTGAGATTGTGTGTCTATGTCAGAGTCATTTTCACTCCTCACCTTTTACTATTAGGAAACACCTTGTTTTCCAGAGTTAAGGATCAGAAAGCAAGGTTTCTTCTAAGCTTTTCTTTGCGACAATGCTTTGCACTCATTCTCTGGATGAATTAATTGTTCTTCAACATATTTTGGGTCTCCTTTAGCAAGCTGTTGACTCTCTTTTCATGATTTTCTTGTATCACTCTCATTTCTCTTCTCAATGTTTCCTCCACCTCTCTTCCTTGATCTTGAAAAACCTTTTTGAGCTCTTCCATGACCTGAGGCCACTGTATATTTTTTTTGGAGGTTTTGGATGTAGAAGCCTTGTCTTTTATGTCTTTCTCTGATGGTATCCTTTGTTCTTCCTCATCTGAGAGGATGGGAAGAAAATACCTTTTCACCAAGAAGGTGGGCTTCTATCGTCTTATTTTTTCCCCTTTTCTGGGCATTTTCCCAATCCCTTACTTGACTTTTGAGTCCTTTGTCAAGTGGAGGATATACTCTAGGGACCTGTAACTTCTCAGTTCCTCCAAGATAGTACAGTCAAGGAAGAGTAATTCTCTCATCTTCTGGCCTGTGTTCTAGTGTGTGCACAACCAGAAGCACTCTTTTCTGTCCTGAAACTGCGAGTAGGGTTTCCTCTTCACAGCCAGTACCAACTCCACCATGCCAGCACTCCTCCTCACCCCAGGACCACCACTCAGAATTGAGATCCAGATTGGTCACTCGATTTACGTTGAGGGCTCCAAAATTGGATGCTGCTGGCCCAGTGACTACTGCCACCATGGGGCTGGGCCTGGGACCAGAGAGCACACCTCTCTCACCAAGGTGAAAGAGCTTGCTAACTGATCTTTGAAGCTGTCTTTGGTAAAAGTTGATACATGTACAAAGGTCAAGTGGGAGGAAGGGAAGGCATCTTTGACCTGCCTCTGCAGAGGCAAAGTAGGGAAAATTGGCTGCCCTATCTATTTCCCTCTTGACTATGGGAGCTGGGAATAGATGACTGCCTCTTTCTCTTTGTATTTACCCTAATTTCATTTTGCGTAAGGAATAAGGCAAGATGGAAGAATATTGAGAGGACGAGCTCTATGGTTTTGGTGCACTTAGAAATACCTCCTGCCATCTGACAGAGAGATTGTCTGCTTTCTAAACAAAGACACATATTGAGGACACAGAGCTCTAGGCACCCTGACCTCTCCTGGTAGAGGGAGGTGATCACTACGGGCTCCAGAAAGGCCACGATGGCAGATACCCAGAAGAGAGGTTCAGTGAAGAGGAGTTTATCAGGGCCCAGAAAAGAATGAGACTTCCATTGCCAAATGTTGTGAATTTCCTCTTTGTCATCTATGTTCTCTCTCCAGGTGCCTCAGTGCTGCTGTGTTCAGTTTTGTGCCCACCTTTCATACTGTGGACTACTTGCGTATCTGTTGGAGAGGGTGCTCCAAGATTTGTCTGGGAATATTTTATAGTAACTGTTCTTGAATTACTGGTATTTTAGCACTTGATTGAATATCTTTAATAAATTGAGGGTATCTGTTGACAGGGAGCTTACAGATACTGGAGAGTTAGGAGTAATGTCTCTCAGCTTTACTCCTACTAATTCATATTCACCCTCCTGGGGCCCTAGTATGGAGCTGCATATCTTAAGTAGGAACATGACCCAGAAAGAGATGTTGTGTTGATGTGTGTGTTTATGTATGTGTGTGTGTAATTGTGTATGTCCAAATTGTATGCAATAAACAAATGCACACAAAAAATCCATTTTCACAGTCTTGACCTAGTTCTTTCTAATCTTAATATTTTTTTGTTGTTAATTTCTCATATATTTATTTGTTAATTTTATTTGCTCTCATTGCACAATGATCTTCCCCAAGCTGGTACTTTTCCCACACCAATGTGTCTATAGGAGAATGAGAGAAGGGAGGGCAAATGGGAGGAAGCAGTAATTAGGAACAAGATCAGAAAAGAGAATAGAATAAATGGGGGGCAGAATAAGATGGAGGGAAATATACTTAGTGTTTCACAGCATGACTTTTATCGAAGTGTTTTGCATAACTATACATGTATGTAACCTATATTGAATTTTTTGCCTTCTCAGTAGGGATGGGTGGGGAAGGAGGAAGCCAATGACGTTGGAACTGAGCGTTTTAAAAACGAATGTTAAAAATTGTTTTTACATGCAACTGGGAAAGAAGAAATACAGGCAATAGGGTATAGAAATCTATCTCTCCCAACAAGAAAATAGAAGAGTTGGGGATAAGGCAAGGGATGGATGTGATAGAAGGGAGAGCAGATTGGGGGAAGGAGTTATCAGAACACAAAGAGTCTTGGTGTTTGGGGAAGGGGGTGAGACGGGGATAAAATTTGAAAATCCAAATCTTGTGGAAATGAATGTTGAAAACTAAAAATAAATAAATTTAAAATAAGAGCAGATTACAAAGCCTTAGATGTAGATGCACTGGGAGTTGTGTTCATAGCCCTGCCCACAAGCAGCCCAAGCCATACGGTGGTCTTCTCTCTGGACTGAAACTGGGGTGGAATTTGGCAGCCCTTGGAGTGTCTGACTGTCTGAGCATCCTTTTTAAAGGATGGCATTGCTCATCTCCTGGTGAAATTAAGGGCCTGAAATGGGGCCCAAAATGGGGCCCTGGGTGACGTCTGCATTACCCAGCTGGGTCCTCCTTATTATGAGAGGTAGAGTGTTGAGAACCAGGGTGGAGTGTGGTTCACAAGATCAGGATAGACCTTTGGGGAAGCTGTTCTTTGAACTCTGCTCATTATCATCTTGAATGGCTCTCCATGCCTCCCAGATGTTGCTGTCTCCCTGAGACAAACAAGAGTAGTACAGAAACCAAGGGATATGTGAAATAGATGCCCTCTAGGCTCACAGTCCTTAAGGTAAGACTGATTAAATCACTAGGGCAGGAGACAAGCAGAATGTCAGGTAGGCTTGTAGCTTCTCTCTATAAATGCCCAAACCCTCAGATCAATAAAGGAAGTTGGTCGTTCTTCCCTGGCCTCCCTTGTCTTTCTTCTTCACCACATCACCACCGAGCCCTGTAGGGACGCAGCCCATTCACTACAGTGGAGATCCCACTGTAGTGAATGGGATCAAAACAATCTCAATTATATTAGTCTAGGGGAAATATCTTTGTAAAGTTGAAGCTGAGCTCCTTATTGTTATCCCTTACTGAGAAAGAGTGCCCCAAGGCGTAGTGGGAGAGGGAGAGAGAGAGACAGACAGACAGACAGACAGAGAGACAGACAGACAGACAGAGAGTCAGAGAGACAGAGAAACAGAGAGAAACAGAAAACGAGAGACAGAGGGAGAGAGATACAAGTCTTCAGACCCTTTCAGTAAAACACGAGTTACACAAAGACCTTACAGAGTAAATATCAAATGTAACCTTTTATCCAAGCTGAGAGTAAATAGTGATAATCATTTAATATCACTTTTGGACTTTAATAAGAACCAGAGCCTAAAGTAATCAACCAGAAGTAGAGCCTGGACCTAATAGCTTCTTTGTTCTCTGGGTAAACTCAGAGAATACCTCTTCCTATGTCACCAATGAAGAGGTTCAGGGGTGATTGGGGACCCCAAAATACCGACAGTCCGGGTCGTGCTCGAATGAATTTCACTCAAGCCTTCTTAAAGCCAAAGAAAACAAAGTTTATTAAAGATTTGCCAAATTGGGTTGTCTCTTAAGGAGCCTAAGCGTATGTAACGCTTGTATTCACAAGCGGGCCAGATAGAATCCCAGCTAGACAGAGGGGCAGTATGGGAATGGATACAGACCTTGATGGAAGCGGTTGGCAGCCTGGGGAATGGCGTGGGGGATGCAACAGAGACCTGAGTAGAATGATAATGAAAAGCCCATGGGCTTCCCGAGACTGCCAGAAGAAATGGGAAGATTAGATTTGAGTAAGAAAGGACAGATTAAGTGGGAAGACTCAAGGGGAGCTCAAGGAGGTTCCCAGAGTCTGAACCTCATCAACCAAGGCCAGATGGGGCTGTCTTAAGAACATTTTTCCTCTGTTCAAGGATGAGACCCTTAACCTGAGACACTATCTTGAATAATGGGACTTTTTCTTGTCTTAATATTTTATGGACACATACTATGTTATGTCGCACTAATGGTTAAGAAAACACAGATATCCTGGGTAGTAATTTCAATTGACAGTTTGTCAATTCTCTTATCTTATTGTATTTACAACCTATTCAATTAAGAAAATTTCTTTCTTATAATATACAATATATAATAATATATAACATATGTGGAGATCATAAATGTGAGTGACATAGAGAGTCTGAGCTGGGATTGTTCTGCAGGATATTTCAGCCTGGTCATTCTTGTATCAGACAGTCAGAACTTCAGAAAGACAGTTATGGTGCCCTTGACAATGGATGTCACTGATGAAATGGGACAAAGGCAGAACAGCACCTCACCCCATCAATGCTAATGATTGAGGTGGCTCATGATTCATTTTTGCTGGAGTCTTATCCTGGCTGGGTCAGGGAAGCTCCCTGTTCCCAGCTGCTGAGGGACTCCCACAAGTTTGGTTGAAGTCTCCAATTTCCATTTAAAGCTAACTCAGGGAGCAGGGATCAAGTCTGAGGTCAAATGTTCTGTATAGATCCCCTGGAAGCATGGATTGAGCTCAGGAAATGGAGCCCAATATTGCCAGTGTTAGTGCCAGTTAAGTAAAGATAGCCCCAAAATATATCAGTTAGAACAGGGCTCTTTTGGATCAAAGTTACTTTATCTCAAAATCAAATGAAGTTTAAAGGGCAACAAAACATCTAGCATAACCAAATAGAGGTGGGGGTTTCTAATGTTGACCTGAAAACTTGGTTAAAGAAAAGGCAACTGGCTCAATGCATGCATTTTATGATTTAGTTAATTAATTGATCAATTTGCTATTAAAGACAACGGTAACATAATGCATTATGGAGCCAGAAATGTTCGGGCTACCGATACAAAGAACTGGGCAGCCTTAAATCTGTTTTAGGACAAAGAAGTGTTCTGTGTCCTTCAGATTTATGGTCTCCATAAGTGACTAACTAGACCATTAGTAAAGGAATTTCTTAATTGCATAGGTTGTAAATACAATAAGATAACAGAGTCTGACAAAGTTTCACATAGAAATTACGACCCAAGATGTCTGTGTTTTCTTTACCATTAACATGCCACAACATAGTATATGTCTACAAATATTAAGATATGGAAAATGTCCCATTATTCAAGATAGTGTCTTAGGTTAAAGGTCTCTTAAGGAATGTTAAGTCAGCCCTGGCTGGCTTTTGTTGACATAGGAAGAGGCATTCTCTGAATTTGCTTCAGAGAGAACAAAGAGATTATTCCAAAATTTTATATTAAACATTATCACTAACAAGCTTCTAATTCTCCCTCTCCTTGTCATAAACTGTGAGCTCTGTTTGTATTTGTTCTACAATTTTGTCTGTCAGTGAGTGTTTCTGTGTCTGTATCGTGTGCTGTGAAGGAGTCTGTTACCTTGGAAGATTTAAAATGCAGGCAGGCAGAGGTTTCTAAGGGCAGCAGCCAGCAAAGCAAAGAAACAAATCTGTAACTTTTCCTGGTCTGGCCAACAACAGTGAAAAAGTGAACTGTAGTAAAAAGTAAGATACAGCTAAAAGTCACCTTAGCAGATTTGGAGGGGTTTTTTTTTTTTTTTTTTATGAATCATTAAGAAGTTTTGATCGTTTGGGGATTTCTAAAGAAAACTTGTGAAACTGGGGGTAATACCAGGAACTCCCCAGGGCTAAAACACCTCCTCCCAATCCTGACTGCTCAGCATGCTTCAGTGTCTCCCCTGATCAGATTAAGAGAAGAGAATGCAGGAAAAATGTAGGGAAAACTTAAATCACCCTTCCCCACTTGGTAAAAATAGGGTAGGGGTACATTCATAGACTGGCAGTGGGCCTAACAGTGCTGTGACCCTGAGCACCTTCTAGCCCATCCTTCTCCCCAAAACTTGGAAATATCACCCAGGTCCTGTACCTTCTGCCCACCCTGCCCCATCAGCTGCAAACTACCCAAGGCTCAGTGAATTCTGCAGCTACAGGGGAAGAGAGGGGTGGATGGATTGAACCTGTGGAAAGCATTCCCTAAACCCTGGCCCCAAGAACTATCACCATTGGTTATCCAACCTCGGATCTTGGCAACCTTCACACTTCTCTGTTTTAGTTTCAAAAATGTATTTTTTCTCTGTTTGACCCATTTCCTGTTTTGTGAAGCAAAAAGTACTTAAGAAAATAATTGTTGTTATGGGATCAAAATGACATAATGAATGTAAAACACTTAACGTAATGACTGGCATGTATTATACCAGGTGACTGGGTCTTGCCTTGTCTTTGGAAGCCTTACTTTAGCTCACATTGGGAATCCCTTATCCCTCCCCATTTAATCTCTGGTAGCTAACCTAGAACTTATCAGAGTCTGCTCTTGTATGCCTTATGAACAAATATCTATAAGCATGTGGAAGTCAAAGTAGAGGAGCTCACAATCCCAACAGAAGTTTGCATATTGATTAAATTGTCACAAAGGGAAGAGGAGAAAAACAATCTCCTCCTGAGGGGAGGGGAATGGCAGGAGGAGGACATCAGGAGGTATGGGGAAATGCCTAATTCCGTCCCAAAGAGGAGGAGAATTCACAAAGAAGTAGGCTGGCAAAAGCCCCAATCTTTTCCCTTGGGCACTGCTAGACTTTGAAGAGAGGAGGGTCTGTTTATCTACAAGGGTCCCTCCAAGGTTTTATCTACAAGACTGTTTCTCAGGCTGGTGCAGAACTGGCACTGTCCTGACTCCCAAGGACGGACAGGGAGTCCAGCTTGGAGGACAAAGAACCCCTGATGTCAGCTGGGGTGGGGGCCCTTTGTCCTTCACACATTCAGAACCTTCTGAACACATCAAAGCCAGGGCTTCTGGAAAATAGGGCAACTCCAGAAGACAAACTCAGGGGACCCCTTAACATTTCTTAACTAGATACTATCAAGGCACCTCAGAGTCCAGGGATTTCCATTGCCTCAGTTCCAAAATTTTCTTAAGAAATGCCTGTATTTAGGAGATTGATTGATTCAGAAAATTGAAGGCCTGGACACTTTGAATTATGAATAAATCCCAATATGACATTGATTCTTTTTTTTTAATCTGAATTGATTCACCGCTCAATTATATTAAGTTTTCCAATGCACTAGCCCTCTTGCTCTCCCAGTCATTGTCATAAGTATTGTTTATCCTGTCTGGCTTTGAAAGTCCTTCAGAAACCTCACCCTTCTTGTCTTTTCAATCTTACACTTTGCTCTCTTCCACATACCCTGTGCTCCCAACTCTGGCCTTGCTGTGCCTCCAGCAGGACTCTTCATCTCTCAGTTCTGACCCTTTTTTCCTGATTGTCCCCCATGGGTGAAATATTCTCCTTCCCTCACCTCTACTTCTGGTTCTGAAGAACTTTAAGACTAAAAAATACCAACTACTTTCTGCAAGAGAATTATTCTAGTATTCCCCCTGCTCATCACTCACTTCCTGCTTTCCTAATGGCCTTCAGATCTACTGTTTCTACCTGGTAGGTCCTTATTCATTTTCAAGATGTCTTTCCCATTAGAATGTCAGCACCTTGAGGACAGAAACTGTATTTTAGCCTTGCTCTGTCTCCCCTGTACATAGTAACTTCCCTGGCTGATAACAGTTTCAGAAATATTTGTGAACCTACTCACTGACTGACCACATTTCCCTTCCCCAATTCTCAAACTTGGACTTGTGCAGCTCATTCTTTTTTCCTATTCAGGTGCAGGACTCAAGGGAAATTGCTAGTCAAGCCCATGTCATGAAATGTGGCCTATTATAACAGCCTTTGGACAACTTTTTAGATCCTATCCCTGTCCTTCTGAGTGTAAGATAATTAAAAAAAATATTCATTGCATTTTTGATCCATAACCAAAAATGAGATTAAAGGGTCGATATTACCTTGAATTCCTGGGAGCTTCAGGTCTATACCTCCAAAACTCAGTTTCCTTTCCCTTTGGCCCAAAAACCTTCAGACCAGTGTTGCCTCACTTCTGCTTTCATCACCTAGACTCTTCTGGATCTCAATTAAATTTCCCTCTTGCCCCACCTCAGACTTTCTCAGTGCCACCACTTTAGGAGAGCTGATTCCTTCAAGGAAGTGGAGGTGGGAAAGAAAGCTGCTTCCTCTAAACCATCCAAAGGAATAAAAGAATGGCAGCCCTTCCACTTTAGGTGGCTCCATGATAAACCCCCAAAAGGATCTCTAATCAGTGAGACATTAGGTCATGGGTTGGAGTAAAGTGCAGGATGTCAGTAGCTACCATATCTTTGCTGCCTTCAGGCACTGACCTCTTTTTGCTAGACAATATTGACACATATATAAGCACTCTAGCCTTTTAGAATTATAAAATTGACTAAATTAAAAAAAAAAACCAAAGGACAGGTGTGAATAGGAGGAATTTCCCATGACACAAGGGTCCCAGGAGGAAGGACATCTTCAGGGTCTCAAGGTCTCAGGGACTTCTCCTGCGTTGAATCAGTCACATCTACTCTTATGACTCAACACCCCCATCTGCTGTGCATAAAGAGATCCCCAAGGGGAGGGCTTGTAGACAAAGGGACATAAAATGAGACTGGTGGCAGATCAGCCACAGAGGAGGAGACACTGCATAGTGGAGTCCCTGTCCCAGTTTCTCTGTAGGCTCCTCATGCTTTTTGGTCCCAGGTGAGAACATGGGATAACAAAACACACAGACATGTACTTTTTCATAGGATTAGAGAATGCAAAGGAGCTTAGAATCTCTGGGGCTATGAGCCAGCACAGTCCAAGGGGGAATGTGGATTTCTAGGAGGTCAGTGGGGTTTGAAAAGCAAGGCTTCATGTGGGCTAAATATGAAAATAGAAGGAGATTCTGTTCTGGTTATTTCATGTTGATAGATCATTTATTCCTGCTTTCAGGTTCTAGGGAGGAAATTGTGCTGACCCAGACTCCAGCATCAGTGTCTGTGACACCAGGAGAGAGAGTCACTATCAGCTGCAAAGCCAGTCAGAGTCTCAAACACAGCAATGCAAAGTCTTATCCTCACAGGCTGCAACACAGCCACTTGTACAATCTCGTCAGGGACTCATTTACCTGGCTTCCAATCTGCACTCAGGAGTCCCTTCCTGGTTCAGTGGCAGTGGTGCTGAAAAGAACATCACCCTCACAATCAGCAGCTTGCAGCCTAAAGATGTGGGGAATTATTACTATTTAGAAACATTTTCTTCTCCTCCCACAGTGTTACATGCCCGAACAAAAATCTCCCCAGGCCTAGGCTGACTGGTCAAAGGGCCTTAGCTGTCTCCTCTCTTTCCTCTCCTCTTTCAGATGGTGGGCTGCCTGCTCAGGGGCAGGTTCTCTGGGCCTGACATGAGAAAAGGGACTCAGGGCTCTTGGGAAAGGCCATGGTCTGGCTAAAATGAGCCCTTACGGCTCTTGATTATCTGTAGTCAAGAGTAGCATAATGAAAGAAAGAACCAATCCCTCTCAGACTGGGTCACCCTATAGTAGCCTGAGCTTGAGATTCTCGCACATTCATATTTTATCTAACTCCTTACCAAGTGAGGAATAGAAAACCAGTTCCAGGCATGCATTCTGTTCTTTCTTCGTAGTTCATTATGCCATAGATAAGAATGAATGATGGATGAAAGAGCTCAAGAAGACCAGGCAACTGCCTAAGGAACTGCATTTTAGCCTTCCTTTGTATGCTCTGGGCATGAAATCTTCCCTGGGAAGAGCTTCATGAATGTTTATGAACCAGTCACTGCCTAAATTCGTTTCCGTTTCTCAATCCTGTACTTGTGTAGGCCATTTTTCTTTCTTTTGGGGTGCAGTACTTTAGGAAAAGTCTTAGTAAGACCCATGACATGAATTTGGACGCATTACAACCGGCTTTGGACAACTCTTTGGATTCTATCCCTGTCTCTCTGCAAGTAAGAAAATTCCATCCCAACATTTCCCTGCATTTTTGACCCAAAAGCAAAGTATGAATGAGAACCTCTTCTAGGAGTCAAGTTGGAGGAATAGGCAGCAAATTGCTGTCACTCTTTCATATTTGCCCATGAATAACCACAAAATAGTGCTCCAAAACAAGTCCTGGAGCAGTAGATTCTAAAGAAATACAGGGGTAGGGCAGGCTTTTAACTCAAGAAATTTGGAAGATCAGGAAGGAAGACACATCTCACTATGAAAGTGTCTCAGCAAGCCCCACCTCAGCAAACCAGTGGCAGATCTTGTGCCCCAGTATGGTACAGCAGGCAAACATCAACACCAAGACTCCCATGACTTAGCTTACTTGGGGAATTTGTAGATTCCAGCTCAGAAAACTATGACATGCTCCAGTGCAACCCAGGGAGGCAGACATCCTCCAATGATCAGAATGAAGGAAAACCCCACTTGGACTCAGCACATACCAGCTCAGCATCAGATAAACTGCCAGACTCTACAGTCTCCAGATGGTAACACCACAAGTCCAAGCACACATATCCAGGGACCAGGACCCCAGGCCCTAGGATAAGAAATTTGGGACTGTGACCCTGTGCTCTAGCCAATTAACTCAACTTTAAAAACGAGGAAATAGGCAAACAAGGATGAGCAAGAATCAAAAACAAATAAAAATAAGTGCCATTTCTCAGTTGATAAATGATCAAAAGATATGACAAGTTTTCAAATGAAGTAATCAAAACTACCTAAAGGCATATGAAAAAATACTCTAACTCAAGAGTGAGAGGAAAAAATGCAAATTAAAAAATGTCCAGGTACTACCTCATACCTATTAGATGGGATAACAGAACAGAAAAGGCAAATGACAAATGTTGGACAGGATGTGGGAAAAATAAGACTTTAATGTACTGTTGGCAGAGGTGAGAACTGATTCAACCATTCTATAAAGCATTTTGGAACTATTCTCAAAGGTCTATAAAACCATGCATACTCTTTGATTTAGCAGTACCACTACTAAGTCTGTATCCCAAAAGAGATTAAAAAAAACAAAAACAAAAATGAAAAGGATCTGCATGTACAAAAATATTTATAGCAGTTCTTTTCTGGGGACAAAGAATTGGAAATTGAGGGGATGTCTATGAAGCAGAGAACTGCTGAACAAGTTGCGGCACGTTTTTTTAAAATTTATTTATTTAAGTTTTCAACATTCACTTCCACAAAATTTTGATTTGCAAATTTTCTCCCCATCTCTCCCCTCCCCCACCCCAAAACTTCAAGCATTCTAATTACCCCTATCATCAATCTGCCCTCCCTTCTAACATCCCTTCCTTCCCTTATCCCCATCTTTGCTTTTGGCCTGTATGGCAAGATAAATTTCTATACCCATTACATGTGTTCCTTATTTCCTAGTGGCAAGAACAATAATAAACAGTTGTCCCTAAAACTTAGAGTTCCAACTTCTCTTCCTTCCTCTTTCCCCACCCATCCCCACTGGGAAGACAAGCAATTCAATATAGGCCATATACGTGCAGTTTTGCAAATGACTTCCATAATAATCGTCTTGTGTAAGACTAACTATATTTCCCTCCATCCTCTCGTGCCTCCCATTTCTTCTATTCTCTCCCCAAGAGTGTTGACTTCTGATTGCTCCCTCCTCCATTGCCTTCCCTTGCATCACCCCCCCCACCCTGTTTATCTCCTTCTCCACCACTTTCCTGTATTGTTAGATAGGTTTTCATACCAAAATGAGTGTGCATTTTATTCCGTCCTTTAGTGGAATGTGATGAGAGTAAGTTTCATGTTTTCTCTCTCACCTCCCCTCTTTTTCCCTCCACTGAAAAGTTTTTTTCTTGCCTCTTTTATGAGAGATAATTTGCCCCATTCCATTTCTCTCTTTCTCCTCCCAATATATTCCTCTCTTGCTCCTTAGTTTCATTTTTTTACATATGATACCATCCTATTCAACTTGCCCTGTGCTCTCTGTCTCTCTGTCTCTGTCTTTCTCTATCTGTGTGTGTGTGTGTGTGTGTGTGTGTGTGTGTGTGTGTGTGTGTGTGTGTAATCCCACCAACTACCCAGATACCGAAAAAAGTTTCAAGAGTTACAAATGTTGTCTTTCCATGTAGGAATGTAAACAGTTCAACTTTAGTAAGTAACTTATAATTTCCCTTTCCTCTTTACTTTTTCATGCCTCTCTTGATTCTTGTGGTTGAAAGTCAAATTTTCTTTTCAGCTCTGGTCTTTTCATCAAGAATGCTTCATAGTGCTCTATTCCATTGAAAGACCATTTTTTTCCCCTGAAGTATTATATTCAGTTTTGCTGGGTAGGTGGTTTTTGGTTTCAGTCCTAGTTCCTTTGACTTCTGGAATATCATATTCCATGCCCTTTGATCCCTTTATATAGAAGCTGCTAGATCTTGTGTTATCCTGATTGTATTTCCACAATACTTGAATTGTTTCTTTCTAGTTGCTTGCAATATTTTCTCCTTGATCTGAGAACTCTGGAATTTGACTGTAATGTTGCTGGGAGTTTCTCTTTTTGGATCTCTTTCAGGAGGTGATCTGTGGATTCTTTCAATATTTATTTTGCCCTCTGGTTCTAGACTATCAGGGCAGTTGTCCTTTATAATTTCATGAAAGATGATGTCTAAGCTCTTTTTTTGGTCATGGCTTTCAGGTAGTCTCATAATTTTTAAATTGTCTCTCCTGGATCTATTTTCCACGTCACTCACTTTTCCAATGAGATATTTCACATTATCTTCCATTTTTTCATTCTTTTGGTTTTGTTTTATGATTTCGTGGTTTCTCATAAAGTCATTAGTATCCATCTGTTCCATTCTAATTTTTAAAGAACTATTTTCTTCAGTGAGCTTTTGAATCTCCTTTTCCAATTGGCTAATTCTTCTTTTTCAAGCATTCTTTTCCTCATTGGCTTTTTGAACCTCTTTTGCCAATTGAGTGAGCGTATTTTGAAAGGTGTTATTTTCTTCAGCATTTTTCTGGGTCTCCTTTAGCAAGGTGTTGACGGGTTTTTCATGATTTTTTTTTTGCATCTCTCTTATTTCTCTTCCCAATTTTTCCTCCACCTCTCTTACTTGATTTTCAAAATACTTTTTTGAGCTCTTCTATTACCTGAGATAATTGAATATTTATTTTGAATGTTTGGGATAGAGAAGGCTTGACTTTTATGTCTTTCCCTGATGGTAAGCATTGCTCTTCCTCATCCTAAAGGATGGGAGACGATATCTCTTCACCAAGAAAGTAACCTTCTATAGTCTTTTTTTCACATTTTTGGACATTTTCCCAATGAGTTACTTGACTTTTGGATCCTTTCTCAAGAGTAGGGTATACTCTGGGGATCTGTAAGGTCTCAGTTCCTCCTAGGTGGCATAATGAATTGTGTACAATGGTTTGGGTGTAAGCAGAAATTTCTGTGTCTAGAATCTTAGTAGAGTTTCCTCTTCACAACCACCTTACCTCCAGTTCCACCAAGCCAGGACTGGGGGCTGAGATTCAGATAAGCTGCAGAAGCAGGGCCACCATTCAGTGTGAGATAAAGATCAGCTGCTCAAATCCCCCAGGAGTATTAGGAGGGGGCAGGGCCTCTACACAGTGCTGAGGTAAGAGTCAACTGCTCAGTGCTCCCAGGGGTTTTACAATCCAACAAAGGGTGGGGCTGCTGTGCAAGCTGCTGCTGCCTGCCTGATGCAGGCTCACCACCTGAGGCCAGAGCTATGGGAAGGACCTTCTCCTTTCTGGGCCAGCTGAAAAAACCTTGTCACTGACCTTTGGAGCCTGTGGGTTGAGGGATCTGTGAACTGCTGCTACTGTGCCTGGGGATTCCACCTCCAAGATGTCGTGAAGGCTGGGCTAGGCTCTGCTCCACATCCAGTGCAACTGACATTTCCCATCAGTCTTTCAGGTCACCCTGGGCTGGAAATCTCCTCCACTCTGTTGTTCTGTGGCTTCTGCTGCTCTAGAATTTGTTGAGAGTCTTTCTTTACAGGTATTTTATGGACTGTGGGGTAACAGCTAGTATATGTAGGTCTGTTTACTCCACCATCTTGGCTCTGGCCCCCGTGGCATGTTATTATGATGGAATACTATTGTATTGTAAGAAATGATGAGCAGGACGCTCTCAGAAAAATCTGGTGAGACTTGAATGGACTGCTGCAAAATAGAATGTACAGTATACAAAGTAAAGACAGTATAAGATGATCAGCTGGGAATAACTTAGCTATTCTCAATGATACATCAAAGATAACACTAAAAGACTTAATATGAAAAATACTATCCATCACCACAGAATGAACTGATGGTGTCTGAATACAGATTGAAGAACACTTTTTTAATTTGCTTTTTTTAGCTTTGTTTATTCCCATGTTTTCTTTCACCACATGACCATTATGGATATGTTTTGCATCATTTTTACACATGTCTAACCTATACAAAATTGCACTCCTTTCAAATGGGGTGGAGGAAGGAGGAAGGGAGAAAATCTGGAACTCAAAGTTTTAAAAAGAAATGTTAAAAATCGTTTTTACTTATGACTGGGGGGAAATAAAATGCTTATTAGAGAAGGGGCAAAAGAAGTAAAAATGAACACTGACCATTGAAAGCTCCTATGATGACAGGGAAGATCAAGAGATAAATTCAGAAGAAGACAATATTTTCAATATACCTACTCTGGAACCTCAAAGGCTCTAAAGCCCAAGAAGCCTTTTTGTAAGAGTTTAGGAAGGATTTTAAAGTAAAATTAAATAATATATATTATATAAAATATTTATAAATAATCATATATAATTATATAAATGATTATAAATAAAGTATTTATATATAAGAATTCAAAAAATATAAATGAATTAAAATAAAAATATATAAATATAACAAAATAAATAAAAGTAAAACAAAAAATAAAAAAGCAAAATGAGAGAGTTATAAGAAAAATTGGGAAATGGAACGAGTGGTGTTTGAGAGAGTAAACAGTTTGGAAAAAGGAAGGATAAAAATTGATTGAAGAAAACAATTCCTTTAAAGTTCCATTACCAGAATGGGGGGGAATCCAATGAAGTAAAGAACTCTTTAAAAAGTAAAATTGGCCAAATGGAAAATTTAGTACAAAAATTCACTGAAGAAAACTCCTTAGAATGTATAATTGGCCAAAGACAAAGGCAAGCACAACAACTACTTGAAAAAAACAATGCCATTAAAATTAGGATTTGCAGCTGGAAGGTAATGAGTTGATAAACCATCAAGAAAAAGAGAAACAAAATCAAAAGAATGAAAAAAAAGCAAAAGAAAATGTAAAATAGCTTGTTGGGCAAATAATTGACATGAAGAAAAGACTTAGAAGAAATAATTTTAAAATTATTGGATGAAAAACATGGATTTAAGAGTCATGATCAATAAAAATATAAACAAACAAAACCTGGACTAGATTTTTGAAGAATTTCTCAAGAAGATTCCTTGATAGTTATCACAGAACTAGAAGGTAAAATAGTCATTGAAAGAAACCACCAATCACCTCCAGAAAGAGATCCCCAAATGAAAACTCCTAGGAATATTATAGCCAAATTCCAGGGTTTCCAGATCAAGGAACAAACAGTGCAAGCAACCAGAAAGTTACAACTGACATATCAGGGTTACGCAGGATTTAGCAGCTTCCAAGTTAAGGGATCAGAGTTCTTGCAATATGATAATCCAGATGGTAAAGGAGCTTGGATTCTAACCAAGAACTGAAAACAGTTTTCTAGGGGAAAAGATGGACATTCATTGAAATAGAGGACTTTCAGTCTTTCCTGACAGAAAAAAGAAACAGAACTGAGCTGAAAAATTTGATCATCAAATACAAGACTCAAGAAAAGCATAAAAAAGTAAACAGGAAAGGGGAAAAAACATTGAACTCTTTACATCCCTTGATGGGAAGATGCTATTTGTAACTCTGAGAACTAACTATTTTTATGGAATTTAGAAGGGGTATACATAGACAGAGTGTTTGGGTATAAAATGACTTTGATGTAATGATAAAAAATTAATTGTTGAAGGGGCTTAAAAGCACTGTAGTAGATGAACAGGAAAGAAGGAGATAGAAAAGTGTGAATTGTGTCACATGAAGAGGTGCAAAGACCTATTGCAATAAAGAGAAAGAAAGAATGAAGCATTGTTTGACCTTTATTCTCATGAGATTTTGCTCAAAGAGGGAATAACCTAAACATTCGGTTGGTTACAGAAATCCATCTTACTCTATAGGGAAATAAAAGAGGAAAGGATTAGAAAAGGGAGGCAGAGGGCAGAAGGGAGGGCAGAGAGTAGGGAAGTAGTAGGGAAAGAGAAAAGGAGGGGAGTTGATAGTAGGGAAGGCAGATTGCAGGGGGTGGGAGGTTCAGAAGCAAATCACCAGCAAGGAAGGAAAGGTTGAAAGAAGAGAGAGAAGTTCAAATGGGGGAGATAGGATAGAGAAAGATAGTAATTATAACTGCGAATGTGATTGGGAGGAACTTTCCTAAAAAGTGAAGGTGGATAGCAGATGACATTACAAACCAAAACCCTACAATATGTTGTTTAAATGAAATACAGTTGAAGCAGAGATATACATACAGAGGAAAGGTAGAAGCCTGGGGAAGAATATGCTATGCTTCCACTAAGGTAAAAAAAACAAAAACAAAAGAGGGGTGGCAATCCTGATCTCAGAGAAAGCAACAGCAAAAATAGATGTAATTCAAAGAGATAAGGAGGGAAACTCCATCTTGGTAGATGGTACCATAAAAAATGAAGTAACATCAATACTAAACATATAGGCATCAAGTGGGATATCATCCACATTCTTTGAGGTGAATTTCAGTGAGTTACAGGAAGAACTTGTCAGCAAAACTATACTAACGGGGTTTCTCAACTTCCCCTCTCAGGACTAGATGATGGAAGCAGAAAATAAACAAGAATGGTTTTAAAGGAGGTGAATAAAATTTTAGAAAAGTTAGATATGGTAGACCATAGGGTTGTGACCCTTCCTCTAGACAAGATAAGGAGTCAGCCCCAGCACTGGCTAATAGGGCTTCATAGGCACAGCTAGGACCTGGTTGGCAGAAAGTGTAATACTCTCTGAAACATGGAGAATACTGGCTCACTTTTGGAGCCATAAGGTGATTTGTGGCTTCCTGGGTTTAAATACATCTGAAATTACAAATTATTTTTCTAGAATGTCCATATATTTCTATTTTAATTTATTTATGATTCCTGTGATCGTGTATTGACAGTCTTCAGGCACCTTGTCTGTATCTCCAGGGGACAGTCAGGATGAAGTGCAAGGCCAGAAAGAGTATCACAGATAGTGATGGTGAAGACCTCTTATACTGGTACCAGAAGTAGTCTGGTCAAGGCCTGAGATGCTTCATCTACTGGGCCACCAAGCTGTATTCCAGAGTGCCTGCAGGTTCAGTGGCACTGGATCTGGGAAAGATTTCACTCTCACCATCAGCAGTGTGGAGGCTGAGGACAGGACACTGCAGTCTATTACTGCTCAGCAGGGTCTTAAAAGTTCCACTCCAGTGATGTATTTTGGAACAAAAACCTCTCAAGGCTCAGGCCTGGGGATCAGGAGCCTTGTGTACCCCAGCTAATTCCCCTTCATCTGAAGCTGCTGCAGGGGCTACAGACATGTGGCCTGTTTGCTTTTCTTGGACATTCAGTGAATGTTACTAGGCTGTCCAGTGCTCTCTGGTAAGAGTCAATTTGGAATTAGAAGAAATAAGTCTGGCACATAAGAGGTACTTAATTATCACTAGATTCACTTCACTGTCACACTATGGAAACATTGGTCATTTTCAACGAGTTTAGTGCTTATTTTGTACATCTTGTACCACACTGTTCATTGCCTTGCCAAGTCTTTCTACTGTGACTCTTTATTAATTTTAATTACATTCATTTAATTTTAATTATTAATTATATTTTAATTATTAATTTTAATTTTAATCACATTTCTCAATTTTAGGGCAAGGGAAATAGCCATGGCACAAAAGGCCCGGGGGACTAACCCTGTTCTTTTATTGAAACTACAATTGCCCCAATTTTTTAACTGAATTTTTAAACCTTTTGTAAAACATCTGATGCATGAATTTTTGCTAACATCTACTTCAAATTAGCACCAGGCTTAAAGATGAGACGTTTATTAGAGAACTTTGAAAAAAGAAATAGATGCCTAAGAGGCTGCCAAATGGCAATGAGAAGAGAGAGCTTCTCTTCATGTCCCAAAGACTTGAGTTCAAATCCAACCTCAGACACCTACTAAGCTGTGGAACTCTGATCAAGTCACTTGTTTTTTACCTCACCTCTCGTTATCTTTAAAATCTGGATATAAATAGCACTTTCCTCCCAGGGTTGTTGTGAGGATCAAATGAGGTCATATTTGGAAAACATTTCTACAGTAGGCACTTAAGAAATTGGTGTTTCCTTCTTTCCATATTCTGAATACATACATATATGTTTCTTAACTGATGGTAACTTGCAGTCCTTTCAGACCTCATTATTTCTGTCCCCTTTACCTTAATATCAGAGCCCCATTTATGTTACACAAACATAGTGGATCTATTTGGCATCAATATCCTGATACCTCATCATTCAACTGAGGTCTTTAACTTAAAAACTTTAGTCTAATTATAAACCACATACTTTATCATTTGAAGGGGAAAAATGAGACTGACCCCATCTTGGAGCATCTTTAACAGTTAGAGCCAATGTGATAAGTACACACTGGTGAAGCCCCAGCAGTCTGAGAATTTAAACATAGATGACTTTGGATGGTAAAATCTCCTGTACATTTTCCATTATTACTTAATCCATTCAGCCTTTATACCTGTACAAATAAAAAAGTTGTATGTGCCATGTAGAATGCTGTCGATATCCAGAGACAACTAACTCTCTTTCTTCTTATTCAAACAAGTAAAATCTCTCAGCTCATGTGACTTATGATCAGCTTGATTTGGGTGGGGGGAGCATATGTAATTATGAACTGACTTGGGTATTCACTGTGATGCCCCTGCTCTGAGGCTGGCTGCTGCTGCTCTGGGTCCTCACTCCACCTCCCAACCCAGAGAGACAGACCTTTCCTACCAGGCTGGTAAGCTGACTCCCTTTTCCTAGATCAATTCTGAGGAAGTTTTCTAGTTGTTTCAAGGGGAATTTGGGAAGCTTCAGATGGTTCCTTCGTCACTCTGCCGTCTTGACACCAGAAGACTTTGGAGAATTTTTGTAGAAGGTGCAGATAACATTTGAATGTGTTTAGATGCCACAGGAAAAGATTAGAGGCTCAGAAACACATAAAATAATTGTATGATAATGTATAATAACATATTTTGTCTTTTAATACCATTACAATTCAGACTTCTTCTCTGGTACAAAAGGGGCTACCAAAATTTTTCCTCAGATTTTTCAGATTTCTAGGGGTGCCCCACCTCTGATTCCTTGATGGTGAAGTGATAGCTGTACTTCTAAAATTCACATCCATGAAACACTGTACTTACACTTATACTTCTGATTGTCATAGAAATCTGGTGAACTGGGAAGTGTAACTATTATATCTACTCTAAAATTAAGAACATATTCCTCCTTTTTTCAATTTACCATCACACACACACTCTCCTTAGGGCTTTTGATTGGTCCTAGAGGGAGCCTAATCCAATATAAAAAAAAACCCAGCATGAGCAGTCAGTCTCCTTGGGCAAGAGCTAGGGGACTAGAATAAGCAGATGCCAAGAGTCCTTCTCTGTGAAGCTCTTGCTCCCCTCTGCAATCCCCCAAAAAGTCACAGGTTCAGTTACCTCCAAGTAAGGTAGAAGCTGGCAGGACATAAGATGAAGGTCTTTGAGTAGTGGTTATCATCATCTCACTGTCAGAGCCCAGCACACAACCACTAGAACCTTCTAGTCACCTCTGTCCTGTGACTCACTAATTAGAAAGTTGTTTCTTACACAGTTGTGAATATTTGAGGAACTCTGAGGACTTCCTCCTCTTTCTCTTTCATTCTTTTCTCCCAGAACCATCTAGCATAGTTTGAAGTGTTTGCAGCTGTGTTAGGGGCAAAACCTCAAGCCTCTGCTGGCTAGTTAGGAGGCTACTTTCTACTGTCAAGGAGCAGTGAGCTCAGTTTGCCTATTTCCTGGCTTTTGAAGTGGAATTCATTGGGAGGAGCATAAGGGGCAATGTCCTGAGCTTCTTGTTCTGGGGCCTGGGGTTCTGGTCCCTGGCTCTGTGTGCTGGGAACTCGGGTTTGGCATCGGGACGCTGTAGGGGTCTGCACCTGATGCAGAGCTGGGATCTCAGTGGTGTTATATGGTGTGTGCTGAGTCTAGGTGGCGCTTTCCTTCATTCTGATCATTGGAGGCTGTCTACCTGCCCTGGTTTGCACTGGAGCATGCAGTAGTTCTCTGAGTTGGAGTCTACAAGTTCCCCTGAGTGAGCTAAGTCATGGGGGGGTCCTGGTGTCGACCTTTGCCTGCTCTACCACACTGGGGCCCAGGATCTCCCATTGGTTTGCTGAGCTGGGGCTTGCTGGGACACCTCCTGTCCTGGAATGTGCTCCCCTTTTAACGTAATAAGTTGGAGATTCCTTGCTCATCCTCCAAATTTCCTTAGTTAAAAACTGCCCAACCTCATTTCTCTACTGGCTCTGCTGTTTCAGGAATGGTTGGTGCATTATTTTATGGTTATTCATGGATGAATATGGGAGAGTGGCAGCAGTTTACTGCTTGCTTTGCCATCTTGGCTCCCAGAAGTGGTTCTCATTCATTCTTTACTTGTGGATCAAAAATGAAGGAAAGTTTTTGGTGGAATTTTCTTACTTGCCTAAGGACAGGGATAGAATCTAAAACGTTATCTAAAACACGTTGGAATGGGCCAAGTTTCATGACATGGATCTTACTAGGAATTTCCCCAAAGTGCTGTACTCCAAAAGGCATAAAAGGAAGCTGCATAAGTGCAGGTTTGGGGTTTGGGAAAGGGAAAGGTGCTTAGTTAGGGACTGGTCCACAAACATTATTGAGGCTCTTGTTGTGAGCCAGGGAAGATTTCATGCCCAGGGATAACAAAGGAAGGCTTAAATACAGTTCCTTAGGCTTCTGCCTGGTCTTCTCTGGCTCTTTCTTCCATCTGTCATTCTCATATATGGAATATTAATCTAGGAAGAAAGAACAGAATGCAGCTCTGAATCTGGGTTTCTTTTTCTCACTCTGTGGAGCATCAGGTGAAATCTGAATGTAAGAGGGCCTCAGGCTCAGGTATTGGAGGGTGACCCAGTCTGAGAGGGCTTGGTTCTTTCCTTAACTGTACTGCTCATGGCAGAAAAGGAGCAAGAGGACTCAGGGCCCATTTTAGGGAGATCATGACCTTTCCCCTGAGCCTTGAGTTCCTTTTCTCATGTCTGTCCCAGAGACCCTGCCGCTGAGGAGGCAGCCCAGCAGCTGTTGGAGGAGAGGAAGGAGATGAGACAGCTGAGGCCCCCTGAGCAGCCAGCCTAGGCCTGGGGAGGTTTTTGTTCAAGGATGTAACACTATGGGAGGAGAAGAAGTTCCCTGTGAACAGCAGTAAACTGCCAGATCCTCAGTCTCCAAGCTGCTGATTGTGAGGGTGAAATCCTTCTCAGCACCACTGCCACTGAACCTGGAAGGTATTCCTGATTCCAGGTTGGAAACCCTGTAAATGAGAAGCCGAGGAGATTGGCCAGGTTTGTGTTGGATCCAGTTCAAATAGGTAAATCCATTACTGTGTTTGACACTCTGACTGGCCTTGCAACTGATGGCGACTCTCTCTCCTGGGGTCACAGACACTGAAGGTGGAGACTAGGTCAGCACAATGTCCCCCTTGGAACCTACAAGCAGACATTAATGATCAACCAACATGAAATAAACAGAACAGAGTCACCTTCCTTTTTGATATTTAGCCCACAGGCAGCCTGGCTCTGGAAACCCCGCTGGCCTCCTACAAATCCACATGCCTCCTTGGACTATGCTGGCTCATGGCCCCAGAGATTCTAAGCTCCTTTGAATTATCTCGTCCTACAAAAATTCCACTTCTGCAGGCTGTGTTGTTCCATGTTCTCACCTGGGACCAAAAGCATGACAAGCCCACAGAGAAGTTGGGACAGGGACTCCATTGTGTAGGATCTCCTCACCTGTGGCTTCCCTGTGCCCAGTCCTAGTTTAAGTCCCTGTGTCTGTAGACCTTCCCCTTGGGGATCTCTTTATGCAAAGCAGCTGGGGGTGTGGGGCTTCTAGGAGAAGTGACTGACTCAGCTTAGGGAAGGCCTTGAGACCTTGATATCCCAAAGACATCTTTCCTCATGTGACCATTGAGGGATAGGTCCTCCTGCTATTCCCTACTTTCCTTAGTTTTTTTCTTAGTCAGTTTTATGGTTTCATGGGGCTTCTAGGTAGTGTAGTGGATAGAGTGCTGAGCCTGGGGAACACTCACCTCCCTGAGATCAAATCCTGCCTCAGACACTTCCTAGCTGTGAGAACCTAGGCAAATCACTTAGCCTTCTTTGCCTCAGTTTCCTCATCTGTAAAACAAGTTGGAGAAGAAAATATCTAGCTTCTCCATTATCTTTTCCTAAAAAACCCTAAATGGGGTTAGAAAGAGTCAGAAGTGACTGAAGAACAACAAGAATTTTTCCAAAAGGACAGAGACATTATATGAGAAGCAGAGTTTGAGCCCATGGGTGTCAGTGAACATCTGTGTAGCCTTCAGTGCTGGCAACATTTTATTCACATGCAGTTGAAGCCTAGCTTGTAGAATCTTATGCCTGGCCTTGCTGTTATGTGAAACAAACAAAAGTCTTTGGGAATTTGACATCACTTTTTTTAGCACCGCATTTCATTAGGACTGGGAAGTAACTGGTCTTTTCCAGGACAGTGCTCACTGCTGAGTTTTCCAAATCTGCTGGCATGTTGAGTGCAGCACTTTCATGGTCTCATTTTTTAGGATTTTAAATAGGTCAGCTGGAATTCTATCATCTCCTCACCAAGTGTTTGAGTCCTTCATTTCTGAAGAAGACCATGACATGAGGGAAATGATGATATGACTTGCAGTTGACTTTGAAGTGAGTGAAAGAGGGCTGTGCAAGGGTACCAACCTCTCTTTCTCCCCCAGAGTCATGTGGATCCAGTGACCAGATATTCATCATGATAAGTGGAGATGCCCAAAGGTGCAATGGGGGAACATGACCCTTTCAGCATCAGGCCTTTTCAGGTACTCGCTTAGGGTGTGGTAGCATCCATTCAGTAAATAGTCTTCTTTCAGAAAGGAGTCAAGTGGTGACCCATTTAATTAGAAAAACAGTAAAGAAAAGAGCAAGCTGGGAGGGTGATACCCTCAGGATTGCTGTTCCCAATAGAAACAGTTACCCTTGATCTTCTAAGCCAGGAAGACCTAAAATATAACCATTAAGTGGAGCTTGGGCAGGGACCCATTGTCATCCAAACTATAACCTTCAGATGAACTCAATTTAAGGTTTTGTGAAAGAAGGAGGAAAGGAAGGAAGGAAGGAAAAGAAAGAAAGAAAGGAAGGAAAGGAGAAGGAAGGAAGGAAGGAAGGAAGGAAGGAAGGAAGGAAGGAAGGAAGGAAGGAAGAAAGGAAGAAAGAAAGAAAGAAAGAAAGAAAGAAAGAAAGAAAGAAAGAAAGAAAGGGAGAAAGAAAGGATAAGAGAGAGAAAATAAATCCAGCCTGTAAACCCTGAGTTAACTGGGCAGCTTCTGGCCATTAAAATTTACTTTACTGTGGAGAAGAGAAGGAGAGAGAGAGAGGGACATGGAGAGTGAGAGTGAGATGGAGAAGTAGAAGACAAGCTGAATTGCCCAAGTAGATCTCCACCAGGCTTACTGATAGCAGTGGTTCCTAGGTCCCGCTTGATTTCATTCTCCAGCAGGTCTGGCTCTAGATCAGTAACCACACTATTGTAGTGGTCAGTGATGTTAAGATCTTTCTTTTGTAGTTCTTTTGTGTATTCTTACTGTCCATTATTAGTATCTTCTACTTGTGTTAAGTACCTACCATCTTTGGTTTGTAACATGCCAATTTTTGTAAGAAACTTTCCCTTAATAGCTCTAATTTTCTTGAAGAGATCTCTTGTGTTTTTCATTCTATTGTTTTCTTCTATTTCTTTGCATCCTTCATTGAAGGAAACCTTTCCTCTCCTTGCTGTCCTCTGGAATTCTGCCTTCATTTGGCCACATTGTTCACTTTCTCCTTTCCTTTTTCTTCCCTTCTTTCCACAGATATTTGGAAAGCCTCATCTGCCTGCCATTTTACTGTGTTGCTCTTCTTTTTTCTTGGTTTCTGTTGCTGCCTCTGAACCTCTGTCCATGGTTCTCTGTACACTCTCTCTACCAGATCCTGAACCTCTGTCCATGGTTCTCTGTACACTCTCTCTACCAGATCTAATCATTTAAGCGTATTTGTCACTTCGACTTCATATTCATAAGGGAAGTTATTTAGGTCATATCTCTGTGGTTTGATGGTTTTCCCTCTTTCTTCAAGTCTGAATTTTGCATTAAGAAGCTCATGCCCTGAGCCATACTCAGTTTTAGGTCTTGTTTTCACTGATTGCATGGAGCTTCTCCATCCTTGGCTGCACAGTGTGTAATCAGTCTAATTTCTGTATTCACCATCTGGTGATGTTAAGGTGCAGACTGAATTTGGGGTGTAGAAAACAAGTGTTTGTTATGATCAGGGAATTTTCTTGACTAAACTGTTAGTCTCTTTCCTGCTTCATTTTGTGTTTCCCTGTGTTTCCAGTGGTCTTCTCTAATTATTTTACTTATTTCCTACTTTAGCATTCCAATCCCCAATGATGAATGTTATAGTTTTTTTTAATGTTATTTCTAGAAGGTGTTGTAGTGCTTCATAGAGGTGATAAGGTTTGGCTCCTTGGGTGTCAGTAGTTCCAGCACAGAGGGATGGTTTCCCTTGGATTAGTACAGATGGCATTCTGTCATTTCTGGGATTCTACTCCAGTTTAAAAGGATGAGATCCCCTTTTATTGTCTATGAAGACTATTGCATTTCTCCTCAGGAATTCTTGGGAAAGTTGCATATGTAAGCATCACCTGAATTCAATCCATCAATTCACTTCCATTTCAGTTCACTAACACTGAAGATGATTATGTTTAATCCATTACCTGTTTGACCATATCCACTATACCTTGGTACATAGATCCATAATTCCATGTTCATATGTAATATTGAACTTTATACCATCAGCTTAGTCACCAGATATACCCACAGATTAGCTTCCTTTTGACTTTGGTCCAGTTACTTGTTCCATTCTGGAGATACCTGTAGTGGTCTTCCACTCTTTCCCAGGTGCACGTGGGAGATGTCCACCTTGAGGGACTCATCTTCTGATATCATGTCCTTTATCACTTTAACAACGTTTATGTTGTTTTTCTAGCATAGGTAATAGATTTTTGTCATTTCTTTTTCCAGTGGATCACCTTCTCTCAGAACTTTCCACTATGACTTGTGTGTCTTCGATAACCCTGCATGACATTGCTCAGTTTCTTTGAGCTACTTGTCTCTCCATCATGACATGGCATTGATCCAGGAAGGCCCAACAGAGTGAAGGTTTCAGTTGCAAAAATCATCAATAGATAGGCTTTCCTCCATATGTAGCTCCTTGGGCTTACCCTGTTTTTTTTGGCCTTTCCCAGTTTGGCCTGTGCCAAGGCCATTCCTTTCCCCTCCACACAAGTTTTGGGATTCGGATTCCCTCAGACAAGTCCTGATTCTCCCTGTGTAAGGAAATCCTCTCTAGAATCTCAGTTCTCATTTAGGGTTTTCTAAATGATGGACTTTTTAGATCACAGGCACACCTGGAACACAGGCAGGGAGGATGGAGGAGAGGGAATGAGCCATTTAGATAAGAGAAGCTTGAAGGATAAACCTCCATCCTAGAGAAGGGGGAATGGGTTCAAGTTATTCTTCTTTGTGTTTATGTGTGCATGTGTGTGTATGTGTCTGTGTATGTGTGTGTGTGTATTTGCATATATGTATATCATACTCCATGTTCCATGAGCCTGTGGGGGGGGGTGAAGCTGGGAGAAGAGTGATCCTGTTCTTCAGGTTTGCAGCTTTAGACAGATCACAGGTTGATCTTGAATCTCTTTGAGGAGAATTGACTGAAGAGAGAGAGAAAATCTTAGAAGGAACTGACATGTAGGGGAGGCACGTCCTTTATAATGTCTTTATCCCAAGCAACCTACACCGCAGGTTTGGGGGAATTTCCTCTTGTGGGATAGCTGTGATGATCTCTTCGTCAAATGAAGATAATTCATCTGGAGCAAGAAAGCTCATTCCCTCTATATTTTCTGGAATATTCACAAATCTGGTATATTCTCAGCTTGGATAAAAGGTTATATTTATTGTACTCTATATATGCTCAGGGTCAGGGCCCGAGCCCCCTGGGTCCCCCCTGACCAACAGATCTCTAAAGGCCAGTCAGTCTGAGTAATCCATGAGCTGTGAAAGAAGGAGAGCAGAGACAAGATGATCCAAGCAACTCTGTCTATTCAGCTGAAGGTTAGGGTTTATAAAGGCTGTATCCACCAGTCACATACATGCTGAGCTCATCCCATTACTTCACCATCTCATGACTATTCCACATCCTTACACCCGCAGTAAGTAAGGAAGCTTATCTTGTTCCTGCAGCTAGTTCCTGGATTCCCAGGCTCACTTGTTACTTTACTGTAGGGGACATCGGTATCTGCGGGAACATCAGGTTCCAGGGTCACACAGAGCTTCTGCCAGGGTGTGCATCAGCATCTTTCCCACAGGGACAGGCTTTGCCTCTGACTTGCACCCCCTGGGGCCCTCTGGGCCCCTTACATATATGCTCTTCATGTAACAGGTATAAAGTAGCAAGTGAATCATATCTTGAATATATACAAATGTGTACCTTGGGGCTTGGGGCTTTCTATCCCCAGGAAGGGATAGACATGAGAAACTCAGCTTGGATTAAAACAGTTCTCTGAAGCTAACATTATCAAGATGGGGATAATATTTACAATTCTAACTCGGTAGCAAATCCCTGAGGAGGGCGGAATGGCCAACTTCCTGGCACCAATCTCTTGTTCCCCTTCTTTGTAGGAGTTAAGAGTACCTGCTTCAGCACCTGCTGACAAGAACAGATAAAAAATAGATAAACAAAATTAAAAATATAGTCAGAAACAATAGACGCACAATGTGAAATTGAAGCTTGCCCATTAATGAATTTCCTAGGGCTGCTGCCTGGTCTTCTTGAGCTCTCAGGTCTATGAGTCATTGTTGTGTGTGGGGGTGGGGTGGTAGTCGTTGATTCATTTTAGCTAAATTATTTCTTTTTAGTTTTCAACATTGACTTCCATAAGTTTTAAATTTTCTCCCCCTGCCTCCCCAAGACAGCCTGCAATCCAGTATAGGCTCTATATACACATTCCTATTAAACATATTTTCATATTAGTCATGTTATATAGAAGAATTCTAATGGACAGGAGAAACGATGAGGAAGAAAAAACAAAACAAGAAAAATAGAAAGTAACCTGCTTCACTCTACATTCACACTGTATACTTCTCTCTGGATGTGAATGGAATTCTCCATCCTGAGTCATTTGGAATTGTATTAGGTCCTTGCATTGCTGAGAAGGGCTAAGTCTATCAAAATCAATCACAGCAGACTGTAGCCGTGACTGTGTACAATGTTCTTCTGGTTGTGCTCCCTTCACTAAGCATCAGTTCATATAAATCTTTGCAGGTTTTTCTGAAGTCCACCTATTGATCATTTCTAATAGCACAATAGTATTCCATTGTATTCATATGCCAAAACTTTTTCAGCCTTTCCTCAATTCATGAGCATCCCCTCAATTTCCAGTTTTTGCTCACCCCAAAAAGATCTACTATAAATATTTTTGTACATGTGAGTCCTTTTCCCATCTTTATGAACTCTTTGGGATGGAGCCCTAGAAGTGATACTGCTGGGTCAAAGGGTATGCACATTTTTATAGCCCTTTGGTCATTCTTTCCAATTGCTCTCCAGAATGGTAGGATCAGCTCATAGCCCCACCATCAATGAACTAGTGTTTCATCTTTCCCAGATCTTCTCCAACATTTATCATCGTCGTGATTTGTCAGGTTAGCCAATCTCATAGTTGTGATGTGGTAGCCCAGAGTTGTGTTGATTTGCATCTCTCTAATCCATAGAGATTGAGAGCACTTTTTCTTAGGGCTGTACATAGCTTTAATGCCTTCCTCTGGAAACTGCCTGTTCCTATCCTTTCACCATTTATCAATTGGGGATTGACTTGTATTCTTGCAAATTTGACTTATTTCTCTACATATTTTAGAAAGGAGGCCTTTATCCTCAGAGACAGGAGTTGTACAATTTTTTCCCAGTTTTCTGCTTCCTTTCTAATTTTGGTTACATTGGCCTCATTTGTAGAACAACTTTTCAATGCAATGTAATCAAAATTATCCATTCCACATTTCATAAAAGACAGAAAGAGAAATTCCACTTTAAGTTACTTTAGATATTATAAAATATTTTGGAGTCATTGCTTCTTTATGTGATCCTGAGCTTAGAAGACAGGACAGAAAAATCTCGGCCTAGTGATTTCTGGTTTCCTCTTTCTTCCTCTGTGCTGAATCAGAGAAAATATGAATAGGAGGGTACATCAGGCCCAGGGCAGTGCAGGTGACTCCATCTGAGAGGGCTTGGTTCCTTCCTTGGCTATACTGCTCAAGGCTGAGGAGGAGCAAGATCCCTCAGGACCCAGGGCTGCCAGACCATGGCCTTTCCCCTGAGCCCTGGGTTGTTTTCTCATGTCAGCCTCAGAGACCCTGCCCCTGAGCAGGCAGCCCCTCAGCTGATGGAGGAGAGGAAGGGGAGGAGACAGCTGAGCCTCCCTGAGCAGACAGCTTAGATCTGGGGAGGTTTTTGTTCAGGGATGTAGCACTGTGGGAGGAATAAAAGACACTTGAACACAGTAATAATCTGCTCCATCTTCAGCCTCCACACCACTGATCGTGAGGGTGAAATCTGTCTCAGCACCGCTGCCACTGAACCTGGCAGGGACTCCTGTGTTCAGGTTGGAAACTTCTTTAATAAGTCTCCGAGGAGACTGTCCAGGTTTCTGTTGGAGCCAGCTTGGATAAGTCTTCCCATCACTGTGCTTGACACTCTGACTGGCCTTGCAACTGATGGTGACTCTGTCTCCTGGGCTCACAGACACTGAGGCTGGAGACTGGGTCAGCACAATGTCTCCTCTGGAACCTAAAACACGGATTAAAGATGAATCACCATGGAATAACAAGAGCACAGTCTCCTTGCATTTTGATCTTTACCCCACGACAGACTGGCTCTCCAAAGGCCATTGATCTGCTAGAAATCCACATTCCCCCTTGGACTGTGCTGTATCATGGCCCCAGAAGTTCTAAGCTCCTTTGAATTATCTCATCCTGTAATAAACTGTACATCTGCCTGTTGTGTTGTCCCATGTTCTCACCTGGGACCAAAAGAATGAGGAACCCGCAGAGAAGCTGAAACAGGGACTCCATTGTGTAGTGTCTCCTCCCCTATGGCTTCTCTGCCCTCAGCCCCAGTATATGTCCCTGTGTCTGCAGGTCCTCTCCTTCTGGATCTCTTTATGCAAAGCAGCTTGGGTTGTGGGGGTTCTAGGAGCAGAAGTGACTGACTCAGCTCAGGGGAAGGCCCTGAGACCTTGACACCCTGAAGATGTCCCTACTGCAGAGATACTTCGGTGATGGGGACTTCTGCTATTTCCAACTATCCTGAGGCTTTTCTACTTTTGGTCAATTTTATGGTTTCATGGGGCTCCTATGTGATGCAGTGGATAGAGTGCTGAGCCGAGGCCTAGGAACACTGATATTCCTTAGATCAAATCCTTCCTTGCTCAGTTCCTAGCTGTGTGACTCTGGGCAAGTCACTTGAACCTCTTTTCCTCAGTTTCCTCATCAGTAAAATCAGTTGGAGAAGCAAATGGCAAACCACTCCATTGTCTTTGCAAGAAAACACAGAGAGGGTCATGAAGAGTCAAAAATGACTGAATGACATCAAAATGTTTCCAAATGGCAAGATATATTGCAAGAGAAACAGTGTTGTCCAGTGAAAAGAGGTCAGGACCTGTAGACAGCAACAATCTGAGAGCTACAGACATTGTACACTTTAACAGAAATTATGACCAGATATCCCTGTAATTCATGATCCTTTGAGAACTTAGCATAGATCCTCCTAGCATGCAAGGCCTGTCATTCATTTAGTCCTTCATTTGGTTGAGGGGAACCAGCTTTCCTTCCCACCACCCTTTCCCTGAAGGAATCAGCTATCCTTAATAAGGGCATTGGTGAAGTCTGGACTGGGGCAGGAGGGAAAAGTAATGGAGGTCCACAAGAGTCTGATTGAGGGAAAGTAGGATGAAGTGAATCCAGGCCTGAACGTTTTGCATCAGCAGAGGGGAAAGGAAGCTAGTCAGTGGGATTTTGGCCCCAGAAAATGAGCTCAGAGGAAATCAAGGGAATGTCTACCCATTATTCTCTCATTAATTCTTTAGTTACATATCAAAAATGTAGGGGATTTTTTTGGAGAATATCTTACATACAAAAGAAACTGGAAAGAATCTAAAAAGTTGTCCAAAGGCTGGTATAATGGGTCAAATTTTGAACCAGGTGTTTTTCCTGGAATTTCCCTTAAGTCTTACAGTTGAGTAGGAAAAAAAGAAGGAGCTGCACTAGTACAGGATTGTGGATTGGGGAAGGGAAATGTGATGGTCAGTGAGTAGTCCATACATATCTATTAGGCTCTTATCCTGAGCCAGCAAGATAAGAAGTACAAGGGATAGGAAAGAAGGCTAAAACACAGTCCTTGGCCCCAAAGTGCTGACATTGTAATGGGAAAGACATCTTGTAAATGAGTAGGGACATACAAGTTAGATACAGGGGATATGAAGACATCTAGGAAGGCAAGAAGTAGGTGGTGAGAAAGGGGAGTAATACAAAATCCTCTTGAAGAAAGTAGATTCTTTTCAGTCTTCAAATTCTCCAAAGAACAGAGATGGAGGTGATGGAGGGAGATCGTTCCACCCATCCATAACTACCAGGAAAAATGCCAGGAACTGAGAGAAGGAGTGTCCTGTTGGAGGGACAGCAAGGCCAGTATTTTGGAACTATAGGGTACATGGAACAGAAAAAAGTGTAAGCCTGAAAAGGCAAGAAGTGTCTGGGTTCTAGAAGACTTTCAAAACCCAACAGAAGATACATAATACTTAGTCAATGGCTGGGATAGCAGGAGGGTTAGTGGAATGGAAACCATCAGGAATCAACAAGATATGTACTAAGAACAAAAAAAGAAAGTTTTATGTTAGGATTTATTGAGAATTAAATGTGCCCAAATATTTGCTTTTCTGACTTAAACAACCTGCTAAATGGAGATACATCCTGAAAATAATTTCGAGACTGAGGTAATAGAAATCCCTGGTCTCTGAGGTGCCATAACAGTATGTATTTAGGGCATGCCAAGAGATGGCCTGAACTTGTCTTCTTGTGTTGCTCTGTTTTCCAGAAATCCTAGAGCTGTTGTAAACAGGAGGCTACATGTGTCAAACCCCTCACTCCAGCTGGCACAATAGGATATTTGAAGTCCCAGCTGGATTCCCTGTGTGCCCTTGGCAATCAAGACAGGTTTCAGTTGGTCTTCCCCAGACTGAGGACCTACTTGTGCAGCTAGGACTCTTGTAGCCCTCCTCTCTTCCTAATCTAGCAGTTCCCAAGGGGAAAGTATGGAGTTTTGGCCCAATATATCCCCCTTATTCATGGTTCCTCCTCTCCTTTGGGAGAGCAGTTTTCTTTTTCTCATATTTCTGTTTTCCTTCTTCTGTGTCCCTCCCCTTAGGGGAAGGTTAGTGCTCCCCTTATCACTTTGCTGCAGCTTTGTAAATCTAACAGATTCTGTGTGAATGATGAGCTCCTCTTCCTGGAGTTCCAGTCCCTAAGGAATGTGGCATTTTTAAAAGTGGAGCTTGAGAGCAGTAGATAGGAGAGACTCTGTTCTGTATCCTCAAGGGCATGACTTCTGAGACCCAGAGTCCCTTTCTGGACAGGAAACACTTTTCTATTCAAGGCTGTGTGAGGACCCAACCAATTCTTGACTAAAAGAGGAGAAAATATCCCCTATTCCATTCAGTAATGTGATGTAATAGATGTTGTTCCTCTTTCTACCAATATTCTCTGTCTTCTCACTGTGTGCAATATTTTTTCATGCCTTTCCACAATTCCAGGTGGAGGATTTACCTATTGAGCAGGAAGCATCCCTTCGATTAAAGAACAAAAAACATTTCTTGTATGCCAGGGATGTATTTGGGCAGTTCACAAGTTTTCATTTCTGATTAATTTATTCCAAGGACTAGTTGAAGTTCCTGATATTTGCAGAACTTCAGCACTGGAAAGAATCAGAAATGAGGAATCCATTCCCTAAGGAGATAAAATTCCCTACTTCAACATCATCTGAAGATGGTCATCCAACCTCAGTCTAAAAAAAAGAAATTGTGTAGGATTTTAATTAGCAAGAAATAATTTAGTATAAAAATTTTAATGGATTCTTAGAGTTGAGTTTTGGTTCCATACCATTGTAGGTAACCCAAAGGCAATGAAAAGATGTATCACAGATGTACACATGATGCAATGTAGTGCCCACATAGACCTGGTGAAGAAAGACACCAAAAGGAAGAGACATAGGAGCCCTGGGAGTGGTAGCTCCCCTTCTTCCACAACTTTCTCCCCTCACTTTCCTTCTTTCATCTCAGAACTCATGGTCATGAAAGGGCAGGGCAACCTCCCTAGGGAAAGAGCTTTCCTTTTCCACCACTGGCCAAATAACACTCATAGTGTTGGTGGCTGATCATATTGAGGAAGCAAGGCACCTGAGGGAAAGACAGGATGTATCCTGTGAAGGACAAATCATGTATGACTGAGCAATGGTACTGTCTAGGTGATGAGAAAATCCTATTTTCTTCTTAACTGAAAAGGCAGACTCAGTTTTGCCCTTCTTCTGGAAGAATCCAGGTATTCCCTGCATGGTTCTTATCTACCTTTGTGGATCTCTGTCTGTTCATGTATGACTGAGAGCTTGTACTTTCTGGGTGATGAGGAAGCAGAGAGACACACTAAAGACAGAGAGCTGCAGGTGTCCTGACCCTCCTGGGGAAGTGAAGTGATTGCTGTGGGATCCAGAAGGGAAAAGATTCAGACACCCAGAACAGAGATCCAGTGGAGTGGAGTTGTGTAGGAGCCCACACAGGAAGGAATGACGTCTGCTGCCAAACCTTGTGAATCGCCACTTTGCCATCTATGTTCTCTCTCCAGGTGGTTCACTGCTTCTGGATTCTGTTTTGTGCCCATTTTTCATGGTGGGGATTCTGTTTGTATCTGGGGGAGAGGAGGCTCCAGGCATTGACTGGGAAGCGTTTTAGTTACTCTGCTTATTGTTAACACAGGAATGGATGCTTTTAATGAATACAAGGAATTTGATGGTAGGGTGATTACAGGTACTCTAGAGTTAAGAGTACACTCCTAGATATTAATGCTTACCCTCCTGGGACCCAGTCTGGACCTGTTTATTCCAGCTAGAAATATGGTCCCAAAAGAATTGTTGTATTGATCTGTGTCTCCAAATAGCATCTAATAAGGTCTTTGTGGCAGGCTTGATTCAGCTGTTTCTAAATGGAATATTTTTCTTTGGTAATTTTTCACATATTTAGTTGAGGTTTTTTGCTACCACTTCTCAATAACCCACCCCAAGCTTGTCTTTTTCACACGAAAACTATAGTTAAACCAAACAAGCCAAAATATTGTCCATGTGACACTGCACTTACAGTCCAACACAACATTCTGAGAGGAAGGAGGCCTGATTGAAGGGCAGCCCTTTCATACCATTGCCAGGCATTCCATTGAATAGATGTCTGCTGTCTAGTCATGGGTAGTTTACTGACTGTAAACATTCTATAAATTTTCCTCTAAGATATTGTTACTTTATGGTACTTCAGCTCATTCAGATCTCCCCAGTTTTTATCTAATTACTTCATATATGTGTCTTTTCTTCTGGGATTATTTTCTTCTATATTTATATCTCAGTGTGTGCAGTCATTCTCCCAGGGAATCTTGGTATTCACTTCTTTCTATTCCTGATTAAGCTGCTCTAAAATTTTGAGCTTTTTTTTTTTCCTTAAACACTAAAAAAAGCATTTCCATCCTCAGGACAAAACTCAATAAAGGGACTTTATGCAAAACCATGAACCTCCATTTCATATTGCTGGTCTTTTGAGAAATGTATATAGTGAGGTTCTTGTGTTTTAAGTCTGTTCCTCTATTTCCTTCTGAGCTTTCTCCTATTCCCTTCCACACATTCCAATATGGTTCAAAGGACGTGTTTTTAGGTCGATACTTCTATTCCTTCCCTACCTATGACACTATTAAGTGATAGAATGAATTGTCAAAAAAATGCCAGAAAGGCAAATAAGCTGAGTCAAATGAAATGAACCTATGTAGAAGACGAGTCTAAAAATATATGTCTCTTTATCTTGAGTGCATCTACCGGATTTTGTGTTGGACATGAGTGTGCTCATACATTCCATGGAGTAATGTTGAATGGAAGCAACTTTACAGAAGTTTTTGTTGAATTTTTTGTGTTTTGACCACAGGGTGGCAACCTCACCTACGAGCAGCCCAGGGTTGTATGAAGCAGTCAATTTTTAGTGTGCCATTTCTAGCCCATCCCCAATTCAGGAGGTGAGGAGTGCAGTCATTTAAAAAGTATGCTCAGAGACCCAGAGGTGCTGTTGATTCCCAATACTGCTTCAGTTCAGTTCGAAGATGACCCTATGGCTTGGGTTGCCTGTGTGCATGGTTGAGATGACAGCTCCCAGAGCATCTGCACCTGCTTCTTCATCACCTGCTTTGGACTACCCTGGACTGGACTGAAAGGAGGCAGAGATGTGGGAAGGGGTCACACTCATTCTTTCCTTTGCAGGCATCACAGTATAGAATACAGGACTTCTAGTGATCAGGAGGCATAAGTTACTCTTGCCACATATGGTCTCTGAAATCGACTTTTCTGTGGACAATGTGTCACTGACTTATGGGGGATGTTTTGGACCCTCTGTTCTTACTATATCACTTAAATAAAAACTTTCTCCACTTAAGTATTGGGGTAAGGAATGCTGGTGGGGTTTGAGCTACTGCTAGTAGATAATAACATCTGACTGGTTATTGGTGTGCCTAGAACCTCTCTAAGGTACATGATGCTGTGAATACTGCAGCTACAGATCTTCAACAAAAAGCACAGAGACTCAGAAATTCACATTACACCAAATCCAGGACGGGAACAAGCAATTACAATCCTGGCCTCAGATGCCCATCTATAGATGCCTAAAGCTTGGATAGCGATGAGATGAACCAGATATTCTAGAATAGGATGCCAATTTGTCTTCATATATATTAGATAGCCTTGGAACAGTGATAGCCTAGGCTTCAGAATAACTCTTAAATAACTTATTTAAAATAAGCTACATAGGGAATAAGACATCTCTCTTTCTTTCTCTATTTCTCTCTCTCTCTTTCTCTCTCTCTCTCTCTCTCTCTCTCTCTCTCTCTCTCCATGTGTGTGTGTGTGTGTGTGTGTATAATAAAAACGTACATTAATAAGGCATAAACACAAGAGGAAAATTAGAACTTAGAGGGAGAAGCATAAAGGTAGAGAACATTTGAGTAAATAAATATCCAAGAAGGGTGATATGCACCCTGTTGACATGGGACTGTAGCTCACCAGAATAGGAGGAAATTGATGAGTTTTTCTAAAAACACATTATTAGGTTGGCATGGACACTTCACACTAGAGTGAAGGGGCCTTCCATCACTTAAAGAATGCAGCCTCTCACCTTCATAGCAAAATTAATAGTGTCATGGATTTCAATAACAAAATTCCCATTCTTTAAACAGGGGCAGTTGCTCTTCTAGACATGATACACCCCAATAACCATGCATCTTGATGAGAAGTGATCATGGTATCTTAAAACTTCTCCAAGAAAAGGGCAGGAGAACCAGGTGTCACCTGACCTGCTGCCTAGATTTAGGAAGAACAGATTTCAAAGGACTCAGTGGGGGAAGAGACAAGAAGTTGGAGGAGTAGAGTAGCTTCCCTAAATGACTAAACAAGGAAGCCTATATACCCCTGACAGAATCTTTCTAACTGAATAAGACTAGTAGGTACAACCCAAGCCACCCTTTCTTTCTAGGTGGGGAATTAGAATATCAACCAGTCACTCGTTTTCCTCCATACTTCCCCCATTTTGAATCATAACCAGCCTTACATTTTGTCCTAGGCCGTAGGTCTCAGCTCTCTGCTCCCTGTCCCCAATGCCTTTTCTCTGTCTGACCAAGATAAGAAGGGTCCATAAATCAGTCTCGCTTCTCCTATGGTGGGCACTCAAAAACATTCAAGGTCCCAGTGGATTTCCCTGAGTGTGTCCTGACCTCCTGGCTCCTCCTCCATTGTGGGAAAAGGCCCTCTCCACGGAGATTGCTTGCTGAACTTTCCCTGTCCATTGCACCATACTACATTTTATCCTGTGGTGCTGAGCCTCCCAGCCAAGATAATTTTCTCTTAGAAGTATGAATCAGAGGTTAGATCTATGAGTAACAACTTAGCAGCCACATCTGTAGCCCATGTTTTTGACTTAGAGAATGTAGAAAATAAAGGCTGAGCCCACATCTATGAGTGTCTTTCCTTCTATCAAATACCTGGACTTTTCCACTTTGTAAAGTAAAGGGCTGAGAAAGGAGATTGCTGTCTTTCTCTGAATGAGATGCAGGTTTTCTGGACCACTCTGAGTCTGTATGAAGACAAACCTGGGGTAGAATTGTAAGAGAGAAAGCAGCACAGGAGGGACTGGAAGACCTCTGAGAATGAAAGCCAGAAGACATTAAGAGAAACTATTTCAGTAAGGGGGAAAAGAGTGTGTTGGGGGTGGGGGAGTTGAAGCCCTTGACTAGGAGGGTGCAGCCAACCCTCACCTATTATCTGAAACCCAGTGCTCTGTGCACTGTGCTGCCACCTAGTGGCCCCAGTCAGAAGAGTAGTAGTGCCTACATGGGTCCACATACTGTACTGGGGCTGGCCTTTCAGAAACAGGCCTCACAAGCCTCTCACCTTGGCATGGTACTGTCATGGATTCCTTAACACTCTCTAGCTAACAGTGATTGTAGAGGACAGTTGGCTGGATGTGCTTATGTTGGGAACTAATAAAACTAAACACTTGTGACCTTTCCTATCCTACACACAAGTACAAAGTGCCTCTCCCACCATGAAATTAGAACCATAATGGACAATCTCTCTGAATGTAATACTTAAGATTGTAAGTACTTTTCAAAAGTCATTTATTCCCCCGTGATTTCCTGAGTTCATCACGTATTGTCTTAATTTTGGTATCTCCCAAGCCTGAAATAGTAAGATTTGTTAAAATCAAGGAGTTTGGGTTGGACAATGGTATCTATCCTTTCTTTTGCCACATGATTTCATGGTCCTGTGGTGGTGAATAATGGGGACTTTTAGCCGTTTGTTGCTTACTGCACCATCTTGGCTCCTAGATGTCTCCTTGCTCAAGTCTTTCAAAGCAAGCATTTAGGAGCAGCTGGGTGGCAAGGTGGAGAAAACACCACAAGCCTAGAGCCAGGAAGCATCCTCAAACAGATGACGCGTATTAGCTGTGATACACAAGTCAACTCATTTAACCCCAGTTGCCTTGCATACTTTAAGCTATCCTCCCTCATAAGCTGTCATTATTTTGTTATTGTATAAATCCCTCTCCTTGCATTGCTCCTATCTCTGAATCACGCAGTCACTCTGTGTATTATCTGGTGTATTCTCATGTGTGTCATTACTCTGTTTTCAGTTTATTGTCATCCAGGAAAAGTGGGTATATTGGATGTGACCTCTGTGTGGTCTTTGTGTAACTGGCATCTGGTGGGAATTGACTCAAAATCTGAATACTCCTCCTCCTCCTCCCCCACACACACATACATACACACACGCACACACATACAACTTGGGTCACTCCTTCTCTGTGAGGGATAGCAATGAGGAGGTCAGTATAAATTAAGTAGTTCTCTTGAACTAACATTAAGATGCCGAAGATTCTGACAAGGCCCATTAACTATGAGAAGAGCTGAAGGGCCAGTTTCCTTGCACCAAGTTCTCGTTCTCCTTCTCTGAAGGAATTGAGGCTTTCCTCTAAAGAGGGTGAGCAGGGGAGCATCTAGAGGAATTTCTCCTGGGAACAGACATGAATAGATAAAAACTTGATGCAGTTCTGATTTCCAAACTGATCCAAGCACATGGGAACAAGATATGTAATTGAAGGACATGGCTGAGTGCAGCCCGTGCCTATTATCCTAATGAAAAGTATAATAAACCTCTCACCTTTAAAGTGTCCACCTTACATCACAACACTATTAATATTTTCCCCATTCTCTCTGACTGTCATCACTTTCCATTAAATACATATGTGTGTGTTTGTCCTTCGTTGCCAAAGAAGAACATGCCATCAGAGAAATGATGACATGACTTGAACTTGACTTTGTTTTGAGTGAGGGAGGGCTGTGCAGGTCACCAGCCTCACTTCTGCTCCAGAGCCATCTGAATCCAGTGATCAGATATTCATCAGGATGACTAGAGGTGACCCAGGATGAGGCAGTTGGGGTTAGGTGACTTGCCCAACGTCACACAGCTACTGAGTGTCAAGTATGTGAGGTGAGATCTGAGCTCAAGTCCTCCTGACTCCTTCCCTGATGCTCTATCCACTGCACCCCCTAGCTGCCCCTAGATTCATATGGCAACACAATCTCTGACACTGACAGTCAAATTCCTCCTCCTCACACCATTCCATCCAGCACAAGTATCTCCTGACCCCAATATGAACCCAATTCACATCCTGCTCATGCCATCTTGTCTGCTTTCTTTTCTTTCTTCCTCCCTTCCTTTCCTTCTGTCTCTCTTTTTCTTTCTCTCTCTCCTTCGCTCTCTCTTCTTTCTGTCCTTCCTTTCTTCCTTCTTTCTTCCTTTCTTTCTTTTTTCTTTCTGTCTTTCTTTCTTTCTGTCTTTCTCTCTCTCAAACAAGCCAACATTTGCTCAAATGTCAGCTCACATAATTGATTCAGAAATTCCTCATATGGTCATCTTGGTGGCAGCTGTAAATTTCTTTGACATTTTGAAGCCCATTACAACCTGGTCCCGTCCTACTATCCCTATGGCTCTTCAAACACATTTCAGTCCACTCAGACGTGTTTCTTTCTGTTTCTACTTCCCATCACGCATTATTTATTCTTCACATATGGAATGTACTTCCTCCCATCATTTCTCAGAATCCTCCCTTTCTTTTAAGGTGTAGTTCAGATATTCCCTTCTACTGAAGTATTTCTCCTTCCTCCTGGTTTCTAGTTCACCTGTCCTCCCATTATGTATTTGTATTTGCCCAAACATGTCCATATGGTTTTCCAGTTAGAATCAAAATTCCTCAAGGGTAGCCAAGCACTGAACAAGTACTTTTTAAATGTCTATTGTGTGTCTGCCACTGGGTTAAGTGTTGGGGGCGCCAAATGAGGCAAAAAGTACTTCTGTGTAAGGTGCTAACCTTCTAATGTCAGAGGGGGGACAACATTTAAACAAAAACAACTTATTTAGATATATCTGTGTATATATCTATACGTATCTACTATAGACCTTTTTAGTGCTTAGCACATATATATGGACACATTCTATCTGCATACACCGGTCATGTGAATTTATGGTTAATGTTATATATTTACATGTATGATATATGCATGAGATGACATACACATACAATGTGTACATGTATACATATATACATATATAGGCTATATGCATATGTATACTATATATGTGTGAATGTATTTATATGCACATCTACACATGCATATATATACATACATAGAGAGAGAAATAGAGTGAGACACAGAGAGACAGAAGGAGGGATGAAGGGAGGGATAGAGAGAGAGATGGCAGAGAAGAAATGTAGAACAGAAGAAATTAAGAAAGAAGTTTATTTAGTCATCAAACAGCGGGGAGAGTAGTAAAAAGGAGTGACCCATTCCACCCAGTGCCTGTAATTCTTATATGAGTTTAAGCAAAGGGAGAAGGAAACAGTGTCTGATTGGCCAACACCAAGGCCATTTCCAGACAAGAATCATGGGTTGCTAGGAATGTATAAAGGGAGAAAGCTCCTCATATCACTCTTTAGATCTGGAAGAACAGGCTAAGATGATAAAGTAGAGAGAAAGAGGAAAGGAAAAAAGGTCACGATCAGAGAAAGGGATATTAGAGAGCATGAACAGGGAAGCAGGACGTTTGTGGGTGACGTCAAAGTCCAGGATGGGACCATCTCTGGGTGTAGCTGAGGTCAGGACAAGCGTTTATGAATTATCCCACATGCCAGGTGCTGAACTGAGTGCTGTTGGTATGAGTAGATTGAGGAACTGGAAGGTCACATTACTTGAGGGAGGATCACCATGACATCTTGACATCCTCTAATATGTGGACAGGGATTGTTTAACTTACTTTTTGTATCCCCGTCTCCTGGCAGAGTGCTTGGTATATAAGTGGTGCTTAATAAATGCTTGTTGCTCGATTCAGTGAAATGGTAGCTAAGTGTGAGAACAGATCATGGATAGGACTGAAGTGAGTCTTGGGATGTCCTATACTTTCTAGACTTGAAGGGACCTAGTTATACCCCTCACTGTTCAGCCCTGGCCAGGGGAGGAGACCCCAGTCTCAATTCACAGAATGCTCACTCCATATCCCTTCCCCTCAATTGCTTTCCTCAAAAACAGACGCAGACATTTTGCATCTGAGCAGGTCCCACTAAATTTTGCTGCTTCAACAAGTTTTCTTTGAAGGAGATTGATGCTCATTAGTCACCCAAAGGCCTTTTCCTTTTCCCTATTCCCATTTGCCTGCCCTTATCCTTGCTTTAGGGTTTTACTTAACATATTCACTTTTTCTTTTCTTTAGTTACCATTTCTTTCCCTCTTTGTCTTTTCTCTTTCCCTTCTCAGTGACACATTCAGCTGAAAATTTCTGTCTTCCTTCCCTCCACCTTCTTAGATTTCTATTTGCTTTTACAGAACCTTTTTCCTAAAAAATGTTTTCTTTGCTTTATTCTTTTTTGTGATTTCTCTTCCCTTCCAGCTTATTTTGAAATTTCATTTCCTGATTCATGAGTACTTTCTCTAGCTTTCCTAGTGTCCTCTATCCTCTGGGAGGTCACACTTCCTTTCTCCTGGGCCACAAGGCAGCCTGTGGACATAGAACTCTTCTTCAGAGAAAGCATTCTCCCAAGGCATCAGCTTACCCCAGACTAAGACCATTCTGTCAACTATTTCTCCCACTTTAGTCACATACGGGAGTGCTCAAATACACTCTGTGGGCTTGAAATATTCCTGTCTCAACCGCTCCACCTCACGTTCTGTCTCTGTGTCACTGATACCACTAATTCATTGCCAAGACCATGAATAGATTGATCAGAATGTATTATTGGGTTATGTCTAACATTTAGAATGAATTGGAAACTTTCTAGATAGGAGTAATAACCTAATGATTGAAGAATGAGAGGCCAAGTGGTAAAAGAGCTGAGTGGTGGGTTTGGGCACCTGGTTGTTAGTGAGCATCTGTGTGATTCACGTTTTGCTGCAGGAGTCAAGCTTGAGAATAGGCAGGCATGAATCATGTGCACTGTCAGTGGGTTAACAAGTATGCTTCTACCCTTATGCCCATGGGCTCAAGGGCAGTTTCATAAGTTTCTCCTCATTGATTGGTGTGTTGATACACTCAACATACTTCATATATATTATTATATAAAACATAAGTTATATATGTATATATATATGCATCTGTTTGTACAGTGACATACTCAATGTCCCATGCCTGTTTGGGAGGTGGAGTTGGCAGTAGAGTGAATCTAGATTTTAGGTTTTCAGGTTTCAGAGAGACGACAGGTGGTTCTTGATTCACTTGTGGAGCATTCCCTGGTAAGAGAGAAAGAATCAGGGAAGGAGCCAACATGTAAAGGAGGCAGTAGCTCCATCATATCATTACCACAATATCCAGCAATAGAGAGTTGGGAGAATTTCTTCTTGGGTGATATCTAGAATGCTGTCTTAGTTCATTGGAGATCTTTCATCCTGAGGATAAACGCTCAATCTCTCTGTGCGTTATCTGATATATTCACTTGTGTATCGTTACTGTTTTCTGGTTATTATCATCTTGAAAAAAGCTATATATTTGGTCTGTATTCTGCATCATCTTTATGTAACTGGCATCTGGTGGGAAGGGACTTGAGTCTTATTTACACACACACAGACATACACACACACCACATCACACATGCAAATTGCATCACTCGTTCCTCAGTAAGGCATAGCAATGAGGAGCTCAGCTTGAATTTAAAAACTTTATTTCTCTCAGCCTAAAATTATTAAGATGGGAAGATAGCTATAATTGTAACCAGGCACCATATCTATGAGGAGAGCAGAATGGCCAGCATCCTGACATCAATCTCTTGTTCCCCTCCTTGGTAGGAATTGAAGTCTTCTTTGGAAAAGGGTGGACAGAGAGAGGAGAGTGCAGAGAGATCTCTTCAGGGTCCCCTGACATGCAAGGAAAAAAATGATATGAAAATCTGATTTTAAAGCATCATCAGAGACAATGGGCCCAGAATATGAAATTTAAGCCTGGAGCACTGATGAATTGCATAGGTCTAGTCTTCTTGACCTCTTGCGTCCACAACTCATTGCTTTCTGTGGTATCTGGATAGATGAAGAAAGGACAGAAAGAATCTCTGGCTGGGGATGTCTCATTTCTTCTTTTTTTGCCTCTCAGTGGCTGGTCAGATGAAATATGAATGGGAGAGTGTCTCAGACCCAGGGTAGTGTAGGGTGCCCCAATCTGGGAGGGGTTGGTTCCTTCCCTGACTATGCTGCTCATGGCTGAGAAGGAGGCACAGCCCTTAGGGCCCACAGCTGTCAGAACATGGCTTTCCCCTGAGCCCTGAGTCCGTTTGCTCATGTTAGCCCCAGAGACCCTGCCCCTGAGCAGGCAGCCCAGCAGGTGCTGGGGAAGAGGAAGAAGAGGAGACAGCTGAGCCCCCCTGACCAGCCAGCCTAGGCCTGGGGAGGTTTTTGTTCTGGGTTATAACACTGTGGAGGAAAAGAAGTTAGCTGTGAACAGTAGTAAACTGCCCCATCTTCAGGCTCCAAGCTGCTGATTGTGAGGGTGAAATCCTTCTCAGCACCACTGCCACTGAACCGGGCAGGGACTCCTGTGCCCAGGTTGGAAACCTTGTAAATGAGTCTCCGAGGAGATTGTCCAGGTTTGTGTTGGAGCCAATACAGATAAGTGTTTCCATCACTGTCTTTGAGACTCTGACTGGCCTTGCAGGTGATGGTGACTCTCTCTCCTGGGGCCACAGACACTGAGGCTGGAGACTGGGTCAGCACAATTTCCCCCCTGGAACCTAAAAGCAGGAATTAATGATGAACCAACGTGAAATAAACAGAACAATCTCCTTCCATTTTGATACTTTGCCCACAGGTAACCTGGCTCTACAAACTCTACTGACCTCCTAGAAACCCACATACTCCTTTGTCTGCACTGGCTCATGTCCCCAGAGCTTCTAAATTCCTTTGAATTCTCTCATCTAATGAAAATTTGCACATCTGCATGTTTTGTTATCTCATGTTCTCACCTGGTATCAAAAGCATGAAGAGCCCACAGACAAACTGGAACAGGGCCTCCATTGTGCAGTGTTTCCTCCCCTGTGGCTACTCTGCCCCCAGGCCCAATATATTTCCCTATGTCTGCAGGCCCTTCCCTTGGGATTCTCTTTATGCAAAGCAGCTGGGGGTGTGGGGCTTCTAGTAACAGAAGTGATTGAATCAGCTCAGGGGAAGGCCCTCTCTACATGAAGATCCCAGTCTAACTGGCAAGCTGCATAAGAGTAACTATTGACTGACAAGATCTGTGAGGGCAAACAGGAGATAAGCAACATAGGGAAGACAGAGGGAGGAATCCAGGGTGATTTCCAGATCCTGAGCCTGGGGGACGGGGAGGATGGTACCCCCCTTTGTAGTGACAGGAGCAGGGAGTGTTCGGGGGAAAAGAAAATGACATTGCTTTTGGCAGGATGAGGTGAAGCTGTCTTATGCACATCCAGTTCCAGATGTTTCAAAGGCAATTGGAGATGGGAGACTGGAGGTCAGCAAAGAGGTCTGGAAAGGAAATGGGGATACAGAACCACCAGAAATGAGATGATAATTAAATGGATGGGAGTTAATGAGAATACCAAGTAAAACTGTATAAGGGGAACAGAGAAGAGGGTCCCCAGTGACCGCTGTGAGACCACTTCCCTTTGCATCTGCAGATCTCTCTGGCTTGAACTTCATGAAACAAGATCACCTTTCAAAGTTATGCCCTACGCTTGCCTCCCCACCATGCTTCTAACTCAAGTCTGGCCATCACCTCCCTCAGCCTCTTCACCTCTGATTGGGCTAGAGACTGAAGCACCAAACTCCTGCCATATGAATTTAATAGAAGGGAAAGAAATGACACGCAGGGAGAACGGGAAGATTTTGAAAATCGTTGGAATGTAAGGAGACACCTTAAAGGTGAGGGGTTTATTAGAGCTCCTATTACCATAACAAATAGGGCACACTCAGGTTTGCTCTTCCTAGGTTCTAATCCAGATATTCTTTGCTTGGTTGCCAATGGAATGAAGTTTTGTGGGTCTGTTTCTGGCCATGTCTGACTGAGGGTTTGTACTATCTGGTTTATGAGGAAATTTAATTGCCTGCTTATTTGAAAGGACCAGTGATCCAGGGGCCCTGAGGTGGAATTGGATACAATTAGAAAGATCCAGTGTGAGGAAGGGAGGGAGTCTTTTAGCTGCCTCTGGAGAGCCAGAGAGGGGAAAGTTGGCTGCCCTCTCTGTATCCCCCTTGACCATGGGACCTGGGAATAGATAGCTGCCCCTTTGTCTTTGTGTTTACTCTGTTCTCATCTCAGAATAACCCAAGATGGAACAATATGGAGTACTGAGAGGTCTAGAGGTCTGTGGTTTTGGTGCCCTTGGAAATACCTCCTTGCATGTGGCTGAGGGCAAAGGGATTGACCCTGTACTTTGGGAGCACAGAGACATACTGAGGACAGAGAGCTGCAGGCATCCTCACCCCCCTGGTGGACTAAGGTGATCACTATGGGCTCCAGAAAGGCCAAGATGGTAGACACCCAGCAGAGATGAAGATGAAGAGGAGTTGTGTGGGTGCCCCCCCAGGGAGGAAAGATGTCTGCTGCCAAACCTTGTGAATTACCACTTTGCCATCTATGTTCTCTCTTCAGGTGCCTCAGTGCTGCTGGAATCAGGTTTGTACCTCACCTTTCATGATGTAGATTCTGTGTGTGTGTCTGTGGGAGAGGCTGCTCCAGGCTTTGACTCGGAACGTTTTATAGTAACTGTTCTAATTGTATCATAGAAATGAATGCCTTTAATGAACTGAGGATATTTGTTGATAGGGAGCTTACACATACTGGAATGTGGTGAGTACAATCCCTCAGCATTACTTCTAGTAATTAATATTCTCCACCCTGGGGACATAGTCTGCAGCTGTGAATGAACATGGATGGACAAGACCTAAGAAGGGTTCTTGTACTGATGTGTGTTTGTTTGTGTATGTGTCCAAAAAGTATTCAGTAAATAAATGAATCCCCCAAATAGATCCAACATGGCAGCCTTGACCCACTTGTTTCTAAATTAATATTTTTCCATTGTTTACCTTTCATATATTTATTTGTTATTTCTTTCTCTCACTTCTCAATAGCCCATCCTAAACTGATACTTTTCACACACACAGGAAAAAAATACAGCTAAACCAAAAAGTCAATACATTGTTCATGTCTAACAGCATATTCCTCACACCCCACTTACAGTATAACAAATTTCTGAGGGAAGGAGGCCTGACTGACTGTCAGCCCTTTCATACCATAACCAGGCATTGCTTCAGATTGATTTCTGATGTCGAGTCAATGGTGGTTTCCTGAGTGTGATCATTCTGTACATTTTTCTCTTAGATGGGATTACTTTATTGCACATCAGTTCATTCCAATCCTCCCAGCTGTTTTTCTGATTTCTTTTTTTCTGTCATTTTTTTCTTCTGCAGTGATTTTCTTTTACAATTTTGTGGCAAAATATGTGCGGTCATTCTCCGAGGAATATTTACTTCCAGTTCTGTGATACTCCTCAATAAGCAAATCAAAAGTTTTTTCTTTTAAATTTTATTCTTATTTTTTGCTCAAACTCTAAAAAAGTATTTCTGCACTCATGGCAAAACATTAACAGGGACTCTCCATAAAAGCGGCAACATATACTTCACACATTGTTTGCCTTATGTGAAAGGTATATAATACGTTCTTCATGGTTTTCTAAAAATCTGCTTCTTTGTGTTTCTTTCTGAACTTTCTTCTGTTTTCTTCCATACATTTAAAAATGACTCAACTGATCTGTTTTTAGATCAATGTTTCTATTCCCTTCCTCTCTGTGGCCCCAATTAACTGAGAGAATGAAATGTCAAGAGTAAAAATGCATGAATAGCATATAACCAGAGTCAAATTAAATGAATCTATGTAGTACTGAGGCCCAACAGTGTTTGTCTCTTCATCTTGAGTCCATCTACTGCATTTCCTGTTGGCCATGAGTATGTGGGCACATTCCATGAACCGGTTGGTTGGTTGTTGTCCTTCATCTTTGAAGAGGACCAAAATGACATCACCATGACAAAGTGAAATTTCAGTGTGTCCAACTTTGTCTGATCAGACCAATACAAGCCCAGAATGCTCTTTCACTGGTGGAACACAGATAGTCCATGTGAATATTTGGGGTGGATATCCCAAATCTGAGCATCCTGCGTTTCCTTTGTCCTGTCTCAATTCTGCTTTGCTCAAAGAGCACAGCACCCATTCTGATGTGGGCACGCCATGCTGAGTGGTCCTAGGCCAGTGTCTCCCATGCTGCACAGTCAAATGCAAAGTTCTTGAGAGAGACTTTGAGAGTGTCTTTGTATCCTTTCTTCTGGCCACCATGTGATTGCTTGCCCCATGTGAGTTCTCCATAAAATAGTCTTTTTCACAAGCCTACATTTTGCATTCAAACCAAGTGGCCAGCCTGTCAGAGTTGCGCTCTCTGAAGCATAGTTTGAATACTTGGCAGTTCAGCTGGAGCAAGGACTTCAGTGTCTGGTATCTTATCCTGCCAGGTGATCCTCAGACTCTTCCTGAGACAGTTCAAAGGGAAACAATTCAGTTTCTTGACATGGTGCTGGTAGACTGTCCATGTTTCACAAGCATATAGTACTGAATGGGGTATAGGGTGTGTTCAGGAAGGACCAGTAGCTTTGGTGTAATGGCTACTGAGGCTTTTTGGAGGCTCTTTCCATCTTTGGTGTCCATGTGTTCCACTTAACTCTCACCTGTGGCTCCGAGAAGCTAGAACATGCACAATGGTGATGCCCCAGTAAACTGTTTTGGCAGATGAGCCAAACAAGGTTGAGGGTAATCAGGGGTTCTCAGATTCATTGCTGAGTTAGGGAGGTGCCTACTCCAAGCATGTGAAGACTTTCTCTGGTGGAATGTGCAGATGAGAACATTCCATGAACCAATGGTGAATGTAATCATCTTTATAAAAATTTTTGTGCAACTTTTTTCAGTTTTGACCACTGGTGGGTTCCACACCTGCCATGTTAAACAGGCCAGGTTAGAGTGAAGCAGAAAATTTATAATGCACCATTTAGTGCAAACATTTCCTAGCACAGGCAGATGAGCAGTGGGGTCCTCCCAAAAGGATGGTCAGACACTCAGAAGGGCTGCTGAATCATACTGCTGTGTCAGTCCAGGGAAAAGACAATTCTATGAACTGCGCAGCCTATATGCAGGGTTGTAAGGACAACCCCAGTGCATCTGCACCTGTTGCTTCATCACCTGCTTTTCACTTTCCTAAAAACTGAAATGAAGGGAGGCAGAGAAGTGTTAAGGAGTGGGTCTCATTCTTCCTTCCACAATCATCAGAATCCAGTGGCAAAGGACTTCTAGTGACCAGAAGTTGTGAGGTACTCTTGTCACACATGCTCTCTTGAGGCCACTTTTCCTCAGACAGAGTTGATCATGAAATTTTGGGAGATATTTTGTACCCACTATTCTTATAATAGTACTTGTGAGTTCACTTGAATACAATCATTCTCCACTTTGATCTATTTCTTTTAGGAAGCACTTAGAACTGGGGAAAGTGGACATTTTTTGCACAGGGCCATTGCTTTCTTCACTACCTCTGGATTGCAAAGGGAACAAAGAGGGGGTTTCTTACTTAAGAGGTCAGATGAATGAGTCTTTGTTATGTTTCTGTGAACTCTGCTGTGATTGGACAAGTGACACTTCTAGGACAGTGGAGAACTGGCTGCCTTAACCTGTCTGTCCCAGAGATGGCCAGTTCAATGAAATAGGCAATTTTCTGGTTTAAAAACAACTTCTATTTAAAGGAAGAGTAATATCTAGAAGTGCTACTCTGAGTGGCTGGTTGTATAGATGAAAACATATTGCATGGGAGCTCAAGAACAAGGGGAAAACAGAAATTCTCTGAGAAATATTCCTTTCAGTTCTTTAAGATTGTGTGTCTATGTCAGAGTCATTTTCACTCCTCACTTGTTACTATTAGGAAACACCTTGTTTTCCAGAGTTTAGGATCAGAAAGCAAGGTTTCTTCTAAGCTTTCTTTGCAACAATGCTTTGCACTCATTCTCTGCATGAATTAATTCTTTTTCAACATTTTTTGGGTCTCCTTTAGGAAGCTATTGACTCTCCTTTCATGATTTTCTTGCATCACTCTCATTTCTCTTCCCAATGTTTCCTCCACCTCTCTTCCTTGATTTTGAAAAGCATTTTTGAGTTCTTCCATCACCTGAAGCCACTGCATATTTTTTTGGAGGTTTTGGATGTAGAAGCCTTGTGATTTATGTCTTCCTCTGATGGTATCCTTTGTTCTTCCTCATCTGAGAGGATGGGAAGAAAATACCTTTTCACCAAGAAGGTGGGCTTCTGTAGTCTTACTTTTTCCCTTTTCTGGGCATCTTCCCAACCCATTACTTGACTTTTGAGTCCTTTGTCAAGTGGAGGATATACTCTAGGGACCTGTAACTTCTCAGTTCCTCCAGGATAGTACAGTCAAGGAAGAGGAATTCTCTCATCTTCTGGCCTGTGTTCTAGTGTGTGCACAACCAGAAGCACTCTTTTCTGTCCTGAAACTGCGAGTAGGGTTTCCTCTTCACAGCCACTACCAGCTCCACCATTCCAGCACTCCTCCTCACCCCAGGACCACCACTCAGAACTGAAATCCAGATTCGTCACTCGATTTATGTTGAGGGCTCCAAAATTGGATGCTGCTGGCCCAGTGATTACTGCCACCATGGGGCTGGGGCTGGGGCGAGATAGCATACCTCTCTCACCAAGGTGAAAGAGCTTTCTCACTGACCTTTGAAGCTGTCTTTGGTAAAAGTTGATACATGTTCAAAGGTCAAGTGGGAGGAAGGGAAGGCATCTTTGACCTGCCTCTGCAGAGGCAAAGTAGGGAAAATTGGCTGCCCTATCTACTTCCCTCTTGACTATGGGAGCTGGGGATAGATGACTCATGCGACTCATGATCAGCTTGATTTGGGTGGGGGGAGCATATGTAATTATGAACTGACTTGGGTATTCACTGTTATGCCCCTGCTCTGAGGCTGGCTGCTGCTGCTCTGGTTCCTCACTCCACCTCCCAACTCAGACAGACAGACCTTTCCTTCCAGGTTGGCAAGCTGACTCCCTGCTCCTAGATCAATTCTGAGTCAGTTTTCTAGTTGTTTCAAGGGGAATTTGGGAAGCTTCAGATGGTTCCTTCCTCACTCCGCCATTTTGGCATCAGAAGGCTTTGAGGAATTTTTATTGAAGGGGCACATAACATTTGAATGCCAGTAGATGCCACAGAAAAAGATTAGAGACTCAGAAACACATAAAATAATTGTATAATATTGTATATTAACATATTTTGTCTTTTAATACCATTACAATTCAGACTTCTTCTCTGGTACAAAAGGAGGTACCAAAATATTTCCTCAGATTTTTCACATTTCTAGGGGTGCCTCACCTCTAATTCCTTGATGGGGAAGTGATAGCTGTACTTCAAAAATTCACATCCATGAAACACTGTACTTAGACTTATACTTTTGATTGTCATAGAAATCTGGTGAACTGGGAAGTGTAACTATCATATCTACTCTAAAATTAAGAACATATTCCTTCTTTTTTCAATTTACCATCACACACACTCTCCTTAGGGCTTTTGATTGGTCCTAGAGGGAGCCTAATCCAATCTAAAAAAAACCCAGCATGAATGGTCAGTCTCCTTGGGCAAGAGCTAGGGGACTAGAATAAGCAGGTGCCAGGAGTCCTTCTCTGTGAAGCTCTTGCCACCCTCTGCCATCCCCCAAAAAGTCACAGGTTCAGTTAGCTCCAAGTGAGGTAGAAGCTGGCAGGAAATCAGATGAAGGTCTTTGATTAGTGGTTATCATCATCTCACTGTCAGAGCCCAGCACAGAACCACTAGAACCTTCCAGTCACCTCTGTCCTGTGACTCACTAATTAGAAAGTTGTTTCTTACACAGTTGTGAATATTTGAGGAACTCTGAGGACTTCCTCCCCTTTCTCTTTCATTCTTTTCCCCCAGAACCATCTAGCATAGTTTGAAGTGTTTGCAGCTGTGTAGGGGCAAAACCTCAAGCCTCTGCTGGCTAGTTAGGAGGCTACTTTCCACTGTCAAGGACTAGTGAGCTCAGTTTGCCTATTTCCTGGTTTTTGAAGTTGAATTCATTGGGAGGTGCATAAGGGGCAATGTCCTGAGCTTCTTGCTCTGGGGCCTGGGGTCCTGGTGCCTGGCTAAGTGTGCTGGGACCTCAGGTATTGGCATCTGGAAGCTGTAGGGGGCTGGCAGTTTACCTGATGCAGAGGTGGGATATCAGTGGTGTTATCTCCTGTGTGTGCTGAGTCTAGGTGGTGCTTTCCTTCATTCTGATCAATGGAGGATGTCTGCCTGCCCTGATTTGCACTGGATCATGTGGTAGTTCTCTGAGTTGAGTCTACAAGTTCCCCTGACTAAGTCGTGTGGGGGTCCTGGTGTCCACCTTTGCCTGCTCTACCACACTGGGGCCCAGGATCTGCCACTGGTTTGCTGAGCTGGGGCTTGCTGGGACACTTCCTGTCCTGGAATGTGCTCCCCTTTTAAAGTAGTAAGTTGGAGATTCCTTCCTCATCCTCCAAATTTCCTTAGTTAAAAACTGCCCTACCCCATTTCTCTTCTGGCTCTGCTGTTCCAGAACTGGCTGGTGCATTATTTTGTGGTTGTTCATGGATGAATATGGGAGAGTGGCAGCAGTTTACTGCTTTCTTTGCCATCTTGGCTCCCAGAAGTGGTTCTCATTCATTCTTTACCTGTGGATCAAAAATGAAGGAAATTTTTTGGCAGAATTTTCTTACTTGCCTAAGGACAGGAATAGAATCTAAAACGTTATCCAAAACCAGTTGGAATGGGCCTAATTGCATGACATGGGTCTTACTAGGAATTTCCCTAAAGTCGTGTGTCCCATAAGGAACAAAAACAAGCTGCAAAAGTGCAGGTTTGGGGATTGGAAAAGGGAAGGGTGCTTCGTTAGTGAGTGGTCCACAAATATTTTTGAGGCTCTTGTTGTGAGCCAGGGAAGATTTCATGCCCAGGGATTCCAAAGGAACGCTTAAATACAGTTCCTTAGGCTGCTGCCTGGTCTTCTCAGGCTCTTTCTTCCATCTGTCATTCTCATATATGGAATATTAATCTATGAAGAAAGAACAGAATGCAGCTCCGACTCTGGGTTTCTTTTTCTCACTCAGTGCATCATCAGGTGAAATCTGAATGTAAGAGGGCCTCAGGCCCAGGTATTGGAGGGTAACCCAGTCTGAGAGGGCTTGGTTCTTTCCTTAACTGTACTGCTTATGCCAGAAAAGGAGCAAAAGGACTCAGGGCCCATTTTGGGCAGACCATGACCTTTCCCCTGAGCCTTGAGTTCCTTTTCTCATGTCAGCCCCAGAGACCCTGCCCCTGAGCAGGCAGCCCAGCAGCTGTTGGAGAGGAAGGAGAGGAGACAGCTGAGTCCCTAAGCCCCAGCCAGCCTTAGCCTGGGGAGGTTTTTGCTTAAGGATGTAACACTGTGGGAGGAGAAGAAGTTCCCTGTGAACAGTAGTAAACTGCCAGATCCTCAGTCTCCAAGCTGCTGATTGTGAGGGTGAAATCCTTCTCAGCACCACTGCCACTGAACCTGGAAGGGATTCCTGATTCCAGGTTGGAAACCCTATAAAGGAGTAGTTGAGGAGATTGTCCGGGTTTGTGTTGGATCCAGTTCAAATAGGTGTTTCCATCACTGTGTTTGACACTCTGACTGGCCTTGCAACTGATGGTGACTCTCTCTCCCGGGGTCACAGACACTGAAGTTGGAGACTGGGTAAGCACAATGTCCCCCTTGGAACCTAAAAGCAGGAATTAATGATCAACCAACATGAAATAAACAGAACAGAGTCACCTTCCTTTTTGATATATAGCCCACAGGCAGCCTGGCTCTGCAAACCCCTCTGACCTCCTAGAAATCTACATGCCTCCTTGGCGTATACTGGCTCATGGCCCCAGAGATTCTAAGCTCCTTTGAATTATCTCACCCTACAAAAATTCCACTTCTGCAGGGTGTGTTGTTCCATGTTCTCACCTGGGACCAAAAGCATGACAAGCCCACAGAGAAGCTGGTACAGGGACTCCATTGTGTAGTGTCTCCTCACCTGTGGCTGTTCTGTCCTCAGTCCCAGTTTAAGTCCCTGTGTCTGTAGACCTTCCCCTTGGGGATCTCTTTATGCAAAGCAGCTGGGGGTGTGTGGCTTCTAGGAGAAGTGACTGACTCAGCTTAGGGAAGGCCTTGAGACCTTGATATCCCAAAGACGTCCTTCCTCATGTGGCCATTGAGGGATAGGTCCTCCTGCTATTCCCAACTTTCCTCATTTTTTTTCTTAGTCAGTTTTATGGTTTCATGGGGCTTCTAGGAAGTGTAGTGGATAGAGTGCTGAGCCTGGGGAACACTCACCTCCCTGAGATCAAATCCTGCCTCAGATACTTCCTAGCTGTGAGAACCTAGGCAAATCACTTAGCCTTCTTTGCCTCAGTTTCCTCATCTGTAAAATGAGTTGGAGAAGAAAATATCTAGCTTCTCCATTATCTTTTCCAAAAAAACCCTAAATGGGGTTAGAAAGAATCAGAAGTAACTGAACAACAACAAGAATGTTTCCAAAAGGACAGAGACATTATATGAGAAGCAGAGTTTAAGTCCATGGATGTCAGTGAACAGCTGTGTAGCCTTCAGTGCTGGCAACATTTTGTTCACATGTAGTTGAAGCCTGGCTTGTAGAATCTTATGCCTGGCCTTGCTGGTATGTGAAACGAAGAAAATTCTTTGGGAATTTTGACGTCACTTTTTTTAGCACCACATTTCATTAGGGCTGGGAAGTACCTGGTCTTTTCCAGGACAGTGCTCACTGCTGAGTTTTCCAAATCTGCTGGCATGTTGAGTGCAGCCCCTTCATTGCCTCATTTTTTAGGATTTTACATAGCTCAGCTGGAATTCTACCATCTCCTCACGGATTCTGCTTGTCCTTTGTTTTTGAAGAAGACCATGACATCATGGAAATGATGATATGACTTGCAGTTGACTTTGATTTGAGTGAAGGAGGGCTGTGCCAGGGTACCAGCCTCTCTTTCTCCCCCAGAGTCATGTGGATCCAGTGACCAGATATTCATCAGGGTGAGTGGAGACGCCCAAAGGGGCAACAATGAACCCTGACCCTTTCAGAATCAGGCCTTTTCAGGTACTCACTTAGAGTGTGGTATCCCCCATTCAGTAAATAGGCCTCTTTAAGACAGGAGTCAAGTGATGACCCTTTAATTAGAAAAAAGAAAGAAAAGATCAAGCTGGTAGGGTAATACTCTCAGGATTGCTGTTCCTAATAGAAACAGTTACCCTTTACCTTCTAAGCCAGGAGGGCCTAAAATATAGCCATTAAGTGGACCTTGGGCAGGGACCCATTATGATACAAACTATAAGCTTCAGGTGAAGTGAGTTAAAGGTTTTGTGAAAGAAGCAGAAAAGCAAGGAGGCAAGGAAAAGAAAGAAAGAAAGAAAGAAAGAAAGAAAGAAAGAAAGAAAGAAAGAAAGAAAGAAAGAAAGAAAGAAAGAAAGAAAGAAAGAAAGAAAGAAAAAAAGAAAGAAAGAAAGAAAGAGAGAGAGAGAGAAAGAAAGAAAGAAAGAAAGAAAGAAAAAAGAAAGAAAGAAAAAAGGAAGGAAGGAAGGAAGAAGGAAGGGAGGGAGGGAGGAAGAAAGGAAGAAAGAAAGAAGAAAAGAAAGAAAGGAAGAAAGAAAAAAGGAAGGAAGGAAGAAGGAAGAAAGAAAGAAAGAAAAAAAGGAAAGAAAGAAAGAAGGAAAGAAAGAAAGGATGAGAGAGAGAAAAGAAATCCAGCCAGCAAACCCTGAGTTAACTGAGCAGCTTCTGGCCATCAAAATTTACTTTCCTGTGGAGAGGAGAAGGAGAGAGAAAGAGAGGGACAAGAAGAGTGAGAGTGAGATGGAGAAGGAGAGGAAAAGCTGAATTGCCCAACTCGATCTCCACCAGGCTTACTGATAGCAGTGGTTCCTAGGTCCCTCTTGATTCCATTCTCCAGCAGGTCTGGCTCTAGATCAGTAACCACACTATTGTAGTGGTCAGTGATGTTAGGATCTTTCTTGTGTAGTTCTTTTGTGTATTCTTACTGTCCCTTCTTAGTATCTTCTACTTTTGTTAAGTACCTACCATCTTTGGTTTGTAAAATGCCCATTTTTGTAAGAAACTTCCCTTGATAGTTCTAATTTTCTTGAAGAGACCTCTTGTGTTTTCCATTCTATTGTTTTCCTCCATTTCTTTACATTATTCATTGAAGGAAACCTTTCCTCTCCTTGCTGTCCTCTGGAATTCTGCCTTCATTTGGCCACATTGTTCCCTTTCTCCTTCCCTTTTGCTTCCCTTCTTTCCACAGATATTTGGAAAGCCTCATCCACTGGCCGTTTTACTTTTTTGCTCTTGTTTTTTCTTGGTTTTTATTGCTGCTTCCTGTTCAATATTCTGAACCTCTGTCCATGGTTCTCTGTACACTCTCTCTGCCACATCTAATCATTTAAGTGTATTTGTCACTTCGACTTCATATTCACAATGGAAGTTATTTAGGTCATATCTCTCTGGTTTGATAGTTTTCCCTGTTTCTTCAAGTCTGAATTTCGCATTAAGAAGCTCATGACCTAAGTCATATTCTGTTTCAGGTCTTGTTTTAACTGATTACATAGAGCTTCTCCATCCCTGGCTGAACAGTATGTATTCAGTCTGAATTCTACATTAACCATCCGGTGATGTTAAGGTCCAGACTGAATTTGGGTTGTAGAAAACAAGTGTTTGCTATGACCAGATAATTTTCTTGACCAAACTCTTAGTGTCTTACTTCCTTCCTTTTGTATTGCAAAGCCAAATTTTCCTGTTCTTCCAATGATATTTTCCCCTTACTTTCCTTATTTCCTGCTTTAGCATTCCAGTCCCCCATGATGAATGTAATATCTTTTTTGATGTTATTTCTAGAAGGTGTTGTAGTGCTTCATGGGAGTGATCCATTTGGCTCCTTGGGCATCAGCAGTTCCATCAGAGAGGGATGGTTTCCCATGGATTTATACAGATGGCATTCTGTCATTTCTGGGATTCTACCCCTGTTTAAAAGGATGAGATCCCCTTTTATTGTCTATGAGGACTCTTGCATTTCGCCTAAGGAATTCTTGGAAAAGTTGCATATGTAAGAATCACCTGAATTCAATTTATCAATTCACTTCCATTTCAATTCACTAACACTGAAGATGATTATGTTTAATCTATTACCTATTTGACCATATCCAATATACCTTCATATGTAAATCCATAATTCCATTTTGATAAGTTATATTGGTCTTTATAACGTCAGATTTGCCTTTGTCACAAGATATACCCACAGATTAGCTTCCTTTTGACTTTGGCCCAGTTACTTGATTCATTCTGAGATACCTGTAGTGGTATTTCACTCTTTCCCAGGTGCATGTTGGAGATTTCCATCTTGAGGGACTCGTCTTCTGATGTCATAGCCTTTATTACTTTAACACCTTTTGTGATGTTTTCCTAGCGTAGGTACTAGATTTTTGTCATTTCCTTTCCTAGTGGATCACCTTCTGTCAGAACTCTCCACTATGATTTCTGTGTCTTAGATAGCCCTGCATGGCACTGCTCACTTTCATTGAACTACTTGTCTCTCCATCATGTCATGGCATTGATCCAGGAAGGCCCAATAGAGTGAAGGTTTCAGTTGCAAAAATTATCAATAGATGGGCTTTCCTCCATGTGTAGCTCCTTGGCCTTAACCTGTTCTTTTTGGTCTTTCCTGGTTTGGCCTGTGCCAAGGTCATTCCTTTCTCCTCCACACAAGTTCTGGGATTCAGATTCCCTCAGACAACTCCTGATGCTCCCTGTGTAAGGCAATCCTGTCTAGAACCTCTAGTCTCATTCAGAGCTTTCTAAATGATGGACTTATTAGATCACAGGGACACCTGGAACACAGGCAGGGAGGATGGAGGAGAGGGAATGGGCAACTTACATAAGAGAAGCTTGAAGGATAAAACTCCATCCTTGAGAAGGGGAACTGGTTCAAATTATCCTTCTGTGTGTGTGTGTGTGTGTGCATGTGTGTGTGTCTATTTGCATATATGTACATATTGATATACTCAATGTTCCATGCCTGTGTGGAGGGTGAAGCTGGGAGTAGAGTGATCCTATTCTTCAGGTTTGCAGCTTCAGACAGATCACAGGTTGATCCTGAATCTCTTTGGGGAGAATTTACTGAAGAGAGAGAAACTCTGTGAAGGAACTGACATGTAGGGGAGGCAGGTCCTCTATAATGTCTTTATTCCAAGTAACCTACATGAAATGTTTGAGAGAATTTCCCCTTGTGAGATTGCTGGGATGACCTCTTAGATATATGCAGATAATTCTTTTGGAGCAAGAAAGCTCATTCTCTCCATATTTTCTGGTATATTCGCATCTCTGGCATATTCCCAGCTTGGATAAAAGGTTATATTTTTTTGTGCTCTGTATAGTCTTGGTGTAACAGGTATATAGTAGCAAGTGACTCATGTCTTGAATTTATACAAATATGTAGCTTGGGGCTTTCTATCCCCAGGAAAGGATAGACATGAGAAACTCAGCTTGGATTAAAAAACAGTTCCCTTAAACTAACATTATAAAGTTGGGGAAAATATTTACAATTCTAACTCGGGAGCAAATCTCTGAGGAGGGCAGAATGGCCAACTTCCTGGCACCAATCTCTTGTTCCCCTTCTTTGTAGGAGTTAAGAGTGCCTGCTTCAGCACCTGCTGACATGAACAGATGAAAAATAGATAAACAAAATTTAAAAACATAGTCAGAAAAATTAGGCACAGAATGTGAAACTGAAGCTTGCCCATTAATGAATTTCCTAGGGCTGCTGCCTGGTGTGCTTGAGCTCTCAGGTCCATGAGTCATTGCTGTGGGGGGGGGGGGGGTAGTTATTTATGTATTTTACCTAAATTATTTCTTTTTAGTTTTCAACATTCACTTCCATAAGTTTTAAATTTTCTCCTCCTCCCTCCCCAAAACAGCCTGCAACCCACTATAGGTTCTACATACACACTCCTATTAAACATATTTTCATATTAGTCATGTTGTGTAGAAGAATTATAATGGACAGGAGAAACGATGAGGAAGAAAAAACAAAACAAGAAAGACAGAAAGTAACCTGCTTCACTCTACATTCACACTATGTACTTCTTTCTCTGGATGTGAATGGAATTTTCCATCATGAGTCATTCGGAATTGTATTAGGTCCTTGCATTGCTGAGAAGGGCTAAGGCTTTCAAAACCAATCATAGCAGACAGTAGCTGTTACTGTGTACAATGTTCTTCTGCTTATGCTCCCTCCGCTAAGCATCAGTTCATATAAATCTTTGCAGGTTTTACTGAAGTCCACCTGTTCATCATTTCTTATAGCACAATAGTATTCCATTATATTCCTATACTAAAACTTGTTCAGCCTTTCCTCAATTCATGAGCATCCCCTCAATTTCCAGTTATGGCCACCACAAAAAGATCTACTATAAATATTTTTGTACATGTGATTCCTCTTCCCATCTTTATGAACTCTTTGGGATGCAGCCCTAGAAGTGATATTGCTGGGTCAAAGGATATGCACATTTTATAGCCCTTTGGTCATTCTTTCAAATTGCTCACCATTATGGTTGGATCATAGCTCATAGCTCCACTATCAATGAACTAGTGTTTCACCTTTCCCAGATCTTCTCCAACATTTATCATCGTCCTGATTTGTCAGGTTAGCCAATCTGATAATTGTGATGTGGTAGCCCAGAGTTGTGTTGATTTGCATCTCTCTAATCCATAGAGATTTACAGCACTTTTTCATAAAACTGCACATAGTTTTAATGTCTTCCTCTGAAAACTGCCTGTTCATATCCTTTCATCATTTATCAATTGAGGAATGACTTGTATTCTTATAAATTTGATTGATTTGTCTATGTATTTTAGAAAGGAGGCCTTTATCCTCAGAGACAGGAGTTGTACAATTTTTTCCCCAGTTTTCTGCTTCCTTCTTAATTTTGGTTACATTGGCCTCATTTGTAGAACAACTTTTCAATGCAATGTAATCAAAATTATCCATTCCACATTTCATAAAAGACAGAAAGAGAAATTCCACTTTAAGTTACTTTAGATATTATAAAATATTTTGGAGTCATTGCTTCTTTATGTGATCCTGAGCTTAGAAGACAGGACAGAAAAATCTCGGCCTAGTGATTTCTGGTTTCCTCTTTCTTCCTCTGTGCTGAATCAGAGAAAATATGAATAGGAGGGTACATCTGGCCAAGGGCAGTGCAGGGTGACCCATTCTGAGCGGGCTTGGTTCCTTCCTTGGCTATACTGCTCAAGGCTGAGCAGGAGCAAGAGCCCTGAGGGCCCAGAACTGCCAGACCATGGCCTTTCCCCTGAGCCCTGAGTTGTTTTCTCATGTCCACCCCAGACCTGCCCCTGAGCAGGCAGCCCCTCAGCTGATGGAGGAGAGGAAGGGGAGGAGACAGCTAAGCCTCCCTGAGCAGGCAGCTTAGATCTGGGGAGGTTTTTGTTCAGGGATGTAGCACTGTGGGCGGAATAATTAATACTTCAGCACAGTAAAAATGTGCTCCATCTTCAACCTCCATGGCACTGATTGTGAGGGTGAAATCTGTCTCAGCACCACTGCCACTGAACCTGGCAGGGACTCCTGCATTCAGTTGGGATACTTCGTAAATAAGTCTCCGAGGAGACTGTCCAGGTTTCTGTTGGAGCCAGATTAGATAAGTCTTCCCATCACTGTGTTTGGCACTCTGACTGGCCTTGCATCTGATGGTGACTCTCTCTCCTGGGGTCCCAGACACTGAGGCTGGAGACTGGGTCAGCACAATGTCTCCTCTGGAACCTAAAACAGGGATTAAAGATCAATCGCCAGGGAAAAATAAAAACACAGTCTCCTTCCATTTTGATCTTTAGCCCACGACAAACTGGCTCTCCATACCCCACTGACCTCCTAGAAATCCACATTCCCCCTTGGACTGTGCTGGCTCTTGGCCCCAGAAGTTCCAAGCTCCTTTGAATTATCTCATCCTGTGAAAAACTGTACATCTGCCTGTTGTGTTGTCCCATGTTCTCACCTGGGACCAAAAGAATGAGGAACCCGCACAGAAGCTGAAACAGGGACTCCATTGTGCAGTGTCTCCTCCGCTACGGCTTCTCTGCCCCCAGCCCCAGTATATGTCCCTGTGTCTGCAGGTCCTCTCCTTCTGGATCTCTTTATGCAAAGCAGCTGGGGTTATGGAGGTTCTAGGAGCAGAAGTGACTGACTCAGCTCAGGAGAAGACCTTGAGACCTTGATACCCTGAATATGTCCCTACTTCTGAGACCTTTGGGTGATGGTGACTTCTCCTATTACCTACCATCCTGAGGTTTTTTTTATTTTTGGTCAGTTTTATGGTTTCATGGGGCTCGTGTGTGATGCAGTGGATAGAGTGCTGAGCCTGGGGCTAGGAACACTGATATTCCTTAGATCAAATCCTACCTTCCTCAGTTACCAGCTGTGTGACTCTGGGCAAGTCCCTTTAACCTCTTTTCCTCAGTTTCCTCATCAGTAAAATCAGTTGGAGAAACAAATGGCAAACCACTCCGTTGTCTTTGCAAGAAAACACAAAGACGGTCATGAAGAGTCAGAATTGACTGAATGACATCAAAATGTTTCCAAATGGCCAGATATATTGCAAGAGAAACAGTGTTGTCCAGTGAAAAGAGGTCAGGACCTATAGACAGCAGCAATCTGAGAGCTACTGATGTCGTACACTTTAACAGAAATTATGACCCGATATCTCCCTAATTGATGGTCCTTTCGGAACTTAGCATAGTTCCTCCTGGCATGAAAGGCCAGTCAGTATTTTATTCCTTCATTTGGTTGAGGGGAACCATCTTTCCTTCCCACCACCCTTTCCCTGAAGGAATCAGCTATCCTTAATAATGGCATTGGTGAAGTCTGGGGTGGGGCAGAAGGGAAAAGTAGTGGAGGTTTACAAGAGTCTGACTGAGGGAAAGTAGGATGAAGTGAATCCAGACCTGAACATTTTGCATCAGGACAGGGGAAAGGAAGCTGGTCAGTGGAATTCTGGCCCCAGAAAATGAGCTCAGAGGAAATCAAGGTAACGCCTACCATTATTCTCTCATTAATTCTTCAGTTACCTATCAAAAATGGAGGGGATTTTTTGGAAAAGTATCTTACATGCAAAAGAAACTGGAAAGAATCTAAAAAGTTGTCCAAAGGCTGGTATAATGGGTCAAATTTTGAACCTGGTGTTTTTCCTGGAATTTCCCTTCAGTCTTACAGTTGAATAGGAAAAAAAGAAGGAGCTGCACTAGTCCAGGATTGTGGATTGGGGAAGGGAAATGTGATGAGTCAATGAGTAGTCCCCACGTATCTATTAAGCTCTTATCATGAGCCAGCAAGATAAGAAGTACAAGAGATAGGAAGAAAGGCTAAAACACAGTCCTTGACCCCAAAGTGCTGACATTGTAACAGGAAAGACATCTTGTAAATGAGTAGGGGTCTACAAGTTAGATACAGGGGATATGAAGGCATCTAGGAAGGCAAGAAGTAGGTGGTGAGAAAGGGGAGTAATACAAAATCCTCTTGAAGAAAGTAGATTCTTTTCAGTCTTCAAATTCTCCAAAGAACACAGATGGAGGTGATGGAGGGAAAACATTCCACCCATCAAAAACAGCCAGGAAAAATGCCAGGAACTGAGAGATGGAGTGTCCTGTTGGAGGGAGAGCAAGGCCAGTGTCTTGGAACTAGAGGGTACATGGAACACAGCAAAGTGTAAGACTGAAAAGGCAAGAAGTGTCTGGTTTCTAGAGGACTTTCAAAACCCAACAGAAGATACATAATACTTAGTCAACGACTGGGATAGCAGGAGGGTTAGTGGAATAGAAACCATCAGGAATCAACAAGGTACGTATTAAGAACAAAAAAAGAAAGCTGTATATTAGAATTTATTGAGAATTAATTGTGCCCAAATATTTGCTTTTCTGGCTTAAGCCACCTGCTAAATGGAGATACATCCTTCAAAGAGTTTCTGGACTGAGGAAATAGAAATCCCTGGTCTCTGAGGTACCATGACAGTATGTATTTAGGGCATGCCAAGAGATGCCCTGAACTTGTCTTCTTGTGTTGCTCTGTTTTCCAGAAACCCTAGAGCTGTTGTAAACAGGAGGCTCTACATGTGTCAAACCCCTCATTCCAGCTGGCACAATAGGATATTTGAACTCCCAGCTGGATTCCCTGTGTGCCCTTGGCAATCAAGATAGGTTTCAGTCGGTCTTGCCCAGACTGAGGTCCTGCTAGTGCAGCTGGGACTCTTGTAGATAAATAGACCTTCCTCTCTTCATAGTCTAGTGGTTCCCAAGGGGAAAGTATGGGGTTTGGGCCCCATATATCCTCCTTATTCCTGGTTACTCCTCTGCTTTGGGAGAACATTAGTCTTTTTTCCATACTTCTGTTTTGCTTCTTTTACAACCCTCCCATAAGGCGTAGATTAATGCTCCCCTTTTCAGTTTGCTGCACCTTTATAAATCTATCAGATTCTGTGTGAATGGTGAGCTCCTCTGCCTGGAGTTCCAGTCACCAGGGAATGTGACATTTTTAAAAGTTGAGCTTCAGAGCAATAGATAGGAGAGGCTCTGCTCTTTGTCCTCAAGGGCATGACTTCTGAGACCCAGAGTCCCTTTCTGGACAGGAAACACTTTTCTATTCAAGGCTGTGTGGTGACCAGAACAATTCTAGAAGAAAAGAGGAGAAAATATCCCCTATTCCTTTTGGTAAAGTGAAGTAACAGATGTTGTTCCTCTTTCTACCAATATTCTATGCCTTCTCACTGTGTGCAATATTTGTCCATGTCCTTCCACAATTCCAGGTGGAGGATTTACCTATTGAGTAGGAAACATTCCTCCGATTAAAGAACAAAAAGCATTTCTTGTATGCCGGGGATGTATTTGGGCAGTTCACAAGTTTTCATTTCTGATTAATTTATTCCAAGGACTAGTTGAAGTTCATGATATTTGCAGAACTTCAGCACTGGAAAGGATCAGAAATGAGGAATCCATTCCCCAAGAGATTAAAATCCTGTCTTCAACATCACGTGAACATGGTCGTCCAACCTCAGTCTAAAAAAACGAAATTGTGTAGAATTTTAATTAGCAAGACTTAATTTGGTAAAAAAATTTTAATGAGTTCTTAGAGTTGAGGTTTGGTTCCATACAACTGTAGGTGACCCAAATGCAATGAAAAGATGTATCACAGATGTAAGCATGATGCAACATAGTGCCCACAATGACATGGTGAAGGAAAATACCAAAGGGAAGAGACATAGGAGCTCTTGGAGTAGTAGCTCCCCTTCTTCCACAACTGTCTCCCCCCTCATTCCTTCTTTCATCCCAGAACTCATGGTCATCAAAGGGCACAGCAACCTCCCTAGGGAAGGAGCTTCCCTTTTCCATGACTGGACAAACAACATTCATAGTGTTGGTGGCTGATCGTATTGAGGAAGCAAGGCACCTGAGGGAAAGACAGGATGTAACCTGTGAAGGACAAATCATGTATGACTGAGCAATTGTACTGTCTAGGTGATGAGAAAATCCTATTTTCTACTTAACTGAAAGGGCAGACTCAGTTTTGCCCATCTTCTGGAAGAATCCAGGTATTCCCTGCATGGTTCTGGTCTACCTTTGAGGGTCTGTGACTATCCATGTATGACTGAGAGCTTGTACTTTCTGAGTGATGAGGAAGCAGAGAGACACACTAAAGACAGAGAGCTGCAGGTGTCCTGACCCTCCTGGGGAAGTGAGGTGATTGCTGTGGGATCCAGAAGGGAAAAGATTCAGACACCCAGAACAGAGATCCAGTAGAGAGGAGTTGTGTAGGAGCCCACACAGGAAGGAATGACATCTGCTGCCAAACCCTGTGAATCGCCACTTTGCCATCTATGTTCTCTCTCCAGGTGCCTCACTGCTACTGGATTCTGTTTTGTGCCAATTTTTCATGGTGGGGATTCTGTTTGTATCTGGGGGAGGGAATACTCCAGGCATTGACTGGGAAGAGTTTTAGTTACTCTGCTTATTGTTAACACAGGAATGGATGCTTTTAATGAATACAGGGAATTTGATGGTAGGGCGATTATAGGTACTCTAGAGTTAAGAATACAGTTGATCAGCATTACTCCTAGATATTAATGCTGATACCCAGTCTGGACCTGTTTATTCCAGCTAGAAATATGGTCCCAGAAGAATTGTTGTATTGATCTGTGTCTCCAAATAGCATCTAATAAGGTCTTTGTGGCAGGCTTGATCCAGTTGTTCCTAAATGAAATATTTTTCCTTTGCTAATTTTTCATACATTTAGTTGAGTTTTCTTGCTACCACTTCTCAATAACCCACCCCAAGCTTGTCTTTTTCACACTGAAAATATAGTTAAACCAAACAAGCCAAAATATTGTCCATGTCACACTTCACTTACAGTCCAACACAACATTCTAAGAGGAAGGAGGCCTGATTGAAGGGCAGCCCTTTCATACCATTACTGGGCATTCCATTGAATAGATGTCTGATGTCTGGTCATGGGTAGTTTACTGACTCTAAACGTTTTGTAAATTTTCCTCTAAGATATTGTTACTTTATTGTACTTCAGCTCATTCAGATTTCCCCAGTTTTTGTCTGATTTCCTCATATCTGTCATTTTTCTTCTGTGATGATTTTCTTCTACATTTAGAAAACAATGTGTGCAGTCATTCTCCAGGGAATCGTGGCTTTCAGTTCTTTCTATTCCTCATTAAGCTGCTCTAAAATTTTGTCCTTTATTTTTTTCTTAAACACCAAAAAAAGCATTTCCATCCTCATGACAAAACTCAATAAAGGGACTTTATGCAAAACCATGAACCTCCATTTCATATTTCTGGTCTTTTGAGGAATGAATATAGTGAGGTTCTTGTGTTTTAAGTCTGTTCCTCTGTTTCCTTCTGAGCTTTCTCCTGATCTCTTCCATACATTCCAATATGGTTCAAAGAATATTTTTAGATCAGTACTTGTATTCATTCCCTACCTATGACACTATTAACTGATAGAATGAAATGTCCAAAAATTGCCAGAAAGGCACATAAGCTGAGTCAAATGAAATGAACCTAGGTGAAAGACAAGTCTACAAATGTACGTGTGTTTATCTTGAGTCCATCTGCTGAATTTTGTGTTGGACATGAGTGTGCTCACACCTTCCATGGAGTACTGTTGAACGGAAGCAACTTTACAGAAGTTTTTGTCGAATTTTTTGCGTTTTGACCACAAGGTAGCAACCTCACCTGCCATGGTAAGCAGTCCAAGATGGTATGAAGTAGACACTTTTTAGTGCGCCATTTCTAGCCCATCCCCAATTCAGGAGGTGAGGAGTGCAGTCATTTAAAAAGTATGCTCAGAGACCCAGAGGTGCTGCTGATTCCCAATACTGCTTCAGTTCAGTTCGAAGATGACCCTATGGCCTGGGTTGCCTGTGTGCATGGTTGAGATGACAACTCCCAGGGCATCTGCACCTACTTCTTCATCACCTGCTTTGGACTACCCTGGACTGGACTGAAGGGAGGCAGAAGAGTGGGAAGTGGTCAGACTCATTCTTTCTTTTGCAGTCATCAGAGCATAGTAGTACAGGACTTCTAGTGATCAGGAGGTGTAAGTTACTCTTGCTCTTGTCTCTGAAGACGACTTTTTTGTGGACAAGGTGTCACTGACTTATGGGGGACGTTTTGGACTCTCTGTTCTTACTATATCACTTAAATAAAAACTTTCTCCACTTAAGTATTGGGGTAAAGAATGCTGGTGGGGTTTGAGCTAATGCTAGTAGATAATAATATCAGACTGATTATTGGTGTGCCTAGAACCTCTCTAAGGTACATGATGCTGTGAATACTGCAGCTACAGATCTTCAACAAAAAGCACAGAGACTCAGAAATTCACAGGACATCAAATCCAGGAAGGGAACAAGCAATTACAATCCTGGCCTCAGATGCCCATCTATAGATGCCTAAAGCTTGGATAGCAGTGAGGTGAACCAGATATCCTAGAACAGGATGCAAATTTGTCTTCATATATATTACAGAGCCTTGGAACTGTGATAACCTAGGCTTCAGAATAACTTAAATAACGTATTTAAAATAAGCTAGATAGGGAATAAGATAACTCTCTTTCTCTCTTTCTCTCTGCCTCTCTCTCTCACTCTCTCTCCTTCTCTCTCTTTCTCTCTGTATAGGTGTGTGTGAGTGTGTATAAAAAAAATGCACATTAAGAATGCATAAGCACAAGAGGAAAATAAGAACTTAGAGGGAGAAGCACAATGGTAGAGAACATTTGAGTAGATATCCAAGAAGGGTGAAATGCACCCTGTTGACATGGGATTGCAGCTCACCAGAATAGGAGGAAATTGATGGGTAGTTCTAGAAACAAATTATTAGGTTGGCATGGATGCTTGACACTAGAGTGAAGGGGGTCTTCCATTACTTAAAGAATGACACCTCTCATGTTCGTAGCAAAATTAATAGTGTCATGGATTTCAATAATGAAATTTCCATTCTTTAAACAGGGGCAGTTGCTCTTCTAGACATGGTACACCCCAATAACCATGCATCTTGATGAGAAGTGATCATGGTATCTTAAAATTTCTCAAAGGAAAGGGCAGGAGAACCAGATGTCACCTCACCTGCTGCCTAGATTTAGGAAGAACAGATTTCAAAGGACTCGGTGGGATGAGACAAGAAGTTGGGGGAGTAGAGTAGCTTCCCTAAATGGCTAACCAAGGAAGCCTATAGACCTCTGACAGAATCTTTCTAACTGAATAAGACTAGTAGGTACAACCCAAGCCACCCTTTCTTTCTAGGAGGGGAATTTGAATATCAACCAGTCACTCATTTTCCTCTATACTTTCCCCATTCTGAATCATAACCAGTCTTGCACATTGTCCTGCACCCTAAGTCTGAGCTCTCTGCTCCCTGCCCCCAATGTCTTGTGTCTGTCTGACCAAAATAAGAAAGGTCCATAAATCGGTCTTGCTTCCCCTGTGTTGGGCACCCAACAACATCTAGGGTCCTAGAATTTTCCTGAGTGTGTCCAGACCTTCTGGCTGCTCCTCCATTGTGGGAAAAGCCCCTCTCCACAGAGATTGCTTGCTGAACTTTCTCTATCCATTGCACCATACTGCATTTTATCCTGTGTTGCTGAGCCTCCCAGCCAAGCCAATTTCCTCTTAGAAGGATAAATCAGTGGTTAGGTCTATGAGTAAGAACTTAGCAGCCACATCTGTAGCCCATGTTTTTGACTTAGAGAATGTAGAAAATAAAGTCCAGACCTGTGAGTGTCTTTGCTTCTATCAAACACCTGGGATTTTCCACTTTGTAAAGTAAGTGACTGATAAAGGAGATTGATATCTTTCTCTGAATGAGATTCACGTTTTTGGGACCACTCTGAGTCTGTATGAAAACAAACCTGGGGTAGAATTTTAAGAGAGAAAACAGCACAGGAGGTACTGAAAGACCTCTGAGAATGAAAGTCAGAAGACATTAAGAGAAACTATTTCAATAAGGAGGAAAAGAGTGTGTTGGGGGTGGGGGAGTCATCTAAAGAGAGAGCATGTGTGGGGAAGCCCTTGACTAGGAGGGTGCAGCAAATCCTCACCTATTATATGAAACCCAGTGCTCTGTGCACTGTGCCGCCACCTACTGGCCCCAGTCAGAAGAGCAGTAGTGCCTGCATGGGTCCACATACTGTATTGGGGCTGGCCTTTCAGAAACAGGCCTCAGAAGCCTCTCACCTTGGCATGGTATTGTCACAGGTTCCTTAACACTCTCTAGCTAACAGGGATTGTAGAGGACAGTTGGTTGGATGTGCTTATGTTGGAAACAAATAAAACTAAACACTTGTGACCTTTACTGTCCTACACACAAGTACCAAGTGTCTTTCCCGCCATGAATTTAGAACCATAATGGAAAATCTCTCTGAATGTAGTACTAAAGACTGTAAGTATTTTTCAAAAGTCGTTCAATCCCCTTTGATTTCCGGAATTCTTCAGGGTTTTGTCTTAATTTTTGTTTCTCCTGTGCCGAAATAATAAGGTTTGTTAAAATCAAGGAGTTTGAGTTGGACAGTGGTGTCTATCATTCTTTTGCCACAGGAATTCTTTGTTCTGTGGTGGTGAATAATGGGGACTTTCAGCCATTCATTGCTTACTACACCATCTTGGCTCCTAGACATCTCCTTACTCAAGTCTTTCAAAGCAAGCATTGAGGAGCAGCTGGGTGGCAAGGTGGAGAAAACACCAGTCTAGAGCCAGGAAGCATCCTCAAGCAGGTGACACATATTAGCTGTGAAACACCAGTCAACTGTTTAACCCTAATTGCCTTGGATAATTTAAAAGCTATCCTCCCTCATAAGCTGTCCTTATTATTTTGTTATTGTATAAATCCCTCTCCTTGCATTGCTCATATCTCTCTGAATCACGCAGTCACTCTGTGTATTATCTGGTGTATTCTCATGTGTGTCATTACTCTGTTTTCAGTTTATTGTCATCCAGGAAAAGTGGGTATATTGGATGTGACCTCTGTGTGGTCTTTGTGTAACTGGCATCTGGTGGGAATTGACTCAAAATTTGAATACTACTCCTCGTCCCAACACACACACACACACACACACACACACACACACACACACACACACACACACACACACACACACACACACACGTACAACTTGGGTCACTCCTTCCCTGTGCGGGATAGCAATGAGGAGCTCAGTATAAATTAAGTAGTTCTCTTGAACTAACATTAAGATGCGGAAGATTCTGAGCAGGTCTTGCACCTATGAGGAGAGCTGAAGGGCCAGTTTCCTCATACCAAGTTCTCGTTCACCTTCTCTATAGGAATTGAGGCTTTCCTCTAACAAGAGTGAGCAGTGGAGAATCTAGAGAAATTTCTCCTGGGAGCAGACATGAATAGATAAAAACTTGATGCAGTTCTGATTTCTAAACTGATCCAAGCACATGGGCACAAGATGTGTAATTGAAGGACATGGCTGAGTGCAGCCCATGCCTGTTATACTAATGAAAAGGCTAATAAACCTCTCCCCTTTAAAGTGTCTGACTTATATCACAAAATATTAATATTTTCCCCATTCTCTCTGACTTTCGTCCCTTTCCCTTCCATTAAATGCATATGTGTGTGTGTTCATCCTTCATTGCCAAAGAAGACCATGCCATCAGAGAAATGATGACATGACTTGCACTTGACTTTGTGTTGAGTGAGGGAGGGCTGTGCAGGTCACCAGCCTCACTTCTCCTCCAGAGCCATCTGAATCCAGTGACTAGATAGTCATCAGGATGACTGGAGGTGACCCAGGATGAGGCAGTTGGGGTTAAGTGACTTGCCCAGGGTCACAGAGCTAGTGAGTGCCAAGTGTCTGAGATGAGATTTGAGCTCAGGTCCTCCTGACTCCTGCACTGGTGCTCTATCCAGTGCACCACCTAGCGGCCCCTAGATTCATATGGCAACACAATCTCTGACATTAACAGTCACATTCCTCCTCCTCACCCCATTCCATCCAGTACAACTATCTCCTGGCCCCAGTATGAACCCAATTTACATCCTGCTCATGCCATCTTGTCTTCTTTCTTTTCTTTCTTCCTTCCTTCCTTCTTCCTTTCTTTCCTTCTTTCTCTCTCTCCTTCCCTCTCTCTTCTTTCCTTCCTTTCTTTCTTTCTTCCTTCCTTCCTCTCTCTCGAACAAGCCAACATTTACTCAAATGTCAGCTCAGACAATTGATTCAGGAATTCCTCATATGGGCATCTTGGTGGCAGCTGTAAAGTTCTTTGACATTTTGAAGTCCATTACAACCTGGTCCCATCCTACTTTCCCTATTGCTCTTCAAATACATTTCAGTCCAGTCAAACCTGTTTCTTTCTGTTTCTCAGAGAATATTCTACCTCCCATCATGTTATTTATTCTTCGTACATGAAATGTACTTCCTCCCATAACTTCTCAGAATCCTCCCTTCCTTTTAAGGCATAGTTCAGATATTCCCTTCTACTGAAGTATTTCCCATTCCTGCTGGTTTCTAGCTCACCCCTCCTCCCATTATGTATTTGTATTTGCCCAAACATGTCCATATGGTTTTCCAGTTAGAATAAAAATTCCTCAAGGGTAGCCAAGCACTGAACAAGTACTTTTTAAATGTCTATTCTGTGTCTGCCACTTGGTTAAGTGTTGGGGGTCCAACTGAGGCAAAAAGTGCTTATGTGTAAGGTGCTCACCTTCTAATGTCTGATGGGGGACAACATGTAAACAAAAACAACTTATTTAGATATATCTATATGTATATCTATACGTATCTACTACGGACCTTTTTAGTGCATAGCACATATATATGGACACATTCTATCTGGATACATAGATCATGTGAATTTATTGCTAAGGTTATACATTTACATGTATGATATATGCATGAGATGACATACACATACAATGTGTATGTATATATACATATGTGTATACGTACATAGGCTATATGCATATGTATGCTATATATGTGTGTGAATGTATTTATATGCACATCTACATATGCACATATATACATAGAGAGAGAAAGAGAGTGAGACACAGAGAGACAGAAGGAGGGTAGAAGGGAGTGATAGAGAGAGATGGCAGGGAACAAATGTAGAACGAAAGAAATTAAGAAAGAAGTTTATTTAGTCATCAAACAGTGGGGAGAGCAGTAAAAAGGAGTGACCCATTCTACCCAGTATCTGTAATTCTTATATGAATTTAAGCAAAGGAAGAAGGAAACATTGTCTGATTGGCCAACACCAAGGCCATTTCCAGACGAATCATTGGTTGCTAGGAATATATAAAGGGAGAAAACTCCTCATATCAGCCTTTAGATCTGGAAGAACAGGCTAAGATGATAAAGTAGAGAGAAAGAGGGAAGGAAAGAAGGTCACAATCAGAAATCATGAACAGGGAAGCAGGACGTTTGTGGGTGATGTCAAAGTCCAGGTTAGGACCATCTCTGGATGTAGCTGAGGTCAGGATAAGTGTTTATGAATTATCCAAAATGCCAGGTGCTGAACTGAGTGCTGTTGGTATGAGCAGATTGAGGAACTGCAAGGTCAGATTATTTGAGGGAGGATCACCATGTATAGTGACATCTTCTAATATGTGGACAGGGATTGTTTAACTTACTTTTTGTATCCCCATTTCCTGGCACAGTCCTTGGTATATAAGTGGTGCTGAATAAATGCTTGTTGCTCGATTCACTGAAATGGTAACTAAGTATGAGGATAGATTATGGATAGGAATGCAGTGAGTCTTAGAATGTCCTATATTTCCTAGACTTGAAGGGACTTAGTTATACCCCTCATTGTTCAGCCCTGGCCAGGGGAGGAGCCCCCAGTCTCAATGCACAGAATGCTCTCTCCATGTCCCTTCCCCTCAATTGCTTTCCTCAGAAATAGACATAGACATTTTGCATCTGAGCAGGTCCCACTAAATTCTGCTGCTTCAACAAGTTTTCTTTGAAGGAGATTGATGCTCATTAGTTACCCAAAGGCTTTTTCCTTTTCCCTGTTCCCATTTGCCTGCCTTTGTCCTTGCTTTAGGGTTTTACTTAAGTTATTCACTTTTTCCTTTCTTCAGTTATCATTTCTTTCCCTCTTTTGTCTTTTCTCTTTCCCTTCTCTGTGACACATTTAGCTAAAAATCTCTGTATTCCTTCCCTCCAACTTCTTAGATTTCTATTTCCTTTTACTGAACTTTTTTCAAGAAAATGTTTTCTTTGCTTTGTTCTTTTTGTGATTTCTCTTCCCTTCCAGCTTATTTTGAAATTTCATTTCCTGATTCATGAGTACGTTCTGTAGTTTTCCTAGTGTCCTCTATCCTCTAGGGAGCTCATGCTTCTTTTCTCGTGGGCCACAACTCAGCCTGTGCAAATACAACTCTTTTTCAGAGAAAGCATTCTCCCAAGGCATCAGCTTACCCCAGACTAAGACCATTATGTCAACTTCTTCTCCCACTTTAGTCACCTATGGGAGTGCTCAAATACACTCTGTGGGCTTGAGATATTCCTGTCTCAACCTCGGCACCTCAGATTCTGTCTCTGTCACTCACACCAAATATTCATGGCCAAGACCATGAATAGATTTATCAGAATGTATTATTGGGTTATGTCTACTATTTAGGATGAATTGGATTCTTCCTAGGTAGGAGTAATAACCTAATCACTGAAGAATGAGACCAGCTCGTAAAAGAGCTGAGTGGTAGGTTTGGGCACCTGGTTGTTGGTGAGCATCTGTGTGATTCACGTTTTGGCTGCAGGAATCAAGTTTGAGAATAGGCAGCATTAATCACTTGCACTGTCAGTGGGTTAACAAGTGTGCTTGTAGCCTTATGCCCATGGCCTCAAGGGCAGTTTCATAAGTTTCTCCTCACTGATTGATATGCTGATACACTCAACGTACTTGATATATTATTACATAAAACATGTTATATATAAATATATATATGAATATATAAATGCATCTATTTGTACAATGAGAATGTTCCATGCCTGTATGGGAGGTGAAGTTGGCAGTAGAGTGAATCTAGATTTTAGGTTTCCAGGTTTCAGAGAGATGACAGGTGATTCTTGATTCACTCGTGGAGCATTCCCTGATAAGAGAGAAAGATTGGGGAAGGAACCAACATGTTAAGGAAGCAGCAGTTTCATCATATCTTTACCCCAAATATCCTACAATAGAGAGTTGGGGGAATTTCCTCTTGGGTGATATCTGGAATACTGTCTTAGTTCATGGGAGATCTTTCATCCTGAGGATAAAAGCTCAATCTCTCTGTGCATTATCTGGTATATTCACATGTGTATCATTACTGTTTTCTGGTTATTATCATCTTGGAAAAAGCTATATATTTGGTATGTATTCTGTATCATCTTTATGTAATTGGCATCTGGTGGGAAGGGACTTAAGTTTTATTTACACACACACACACACACACACAAATTGGATCTCTTGTTCCTCAGTAAGGGATATCAATGAGGAGCTCAGCTTGAATTTAAAAACATTATTTCTCTGAGACTAACATTATTAAGATGGGGAAGATAGTTATAATTCTAAGTAGGCACTATATCTATGAGGAGAGCTGAATGTCCAGCATCCTGACATCCATCTCTTTTTCTTTGTTCTTTTGTCTCTGGTAAAGGGTGGACAGAGGGAGGAGAGTGCAGAGACATCTCTTCAGGGGCCCCTGACATGCAAGGAAAAAAATGGTATGAAAATCTGATTTTAAAGCATCATCAGAGACAATGGGCCCAGAATTTGAAATTTAAGCCTGGATCACTGATGAATTGCATAGGTCTGGTCTTCTTGACCTCTTGCGTCCACAATTCATTGCTTGCTGTGGTATCTGGATAGATGAAGAAAGGACAGAAAGAAACTCTGGCTGGGGATTTCTTGTTTCTTCTTTGTTTCGGGCTCAGTGGCTGGTCAAATGAAATATGAATGGGAGAGCGTCTCAGGCCCAGGGTAGTGTAAGGTGTCCCAATCTGGGAGGGGTTGGTTCCTTCCCTGACTATACTGCTCATGGCTGAGAAGGAGCCGCAGCTCTCAGGGCCCACAGCTGTCAGACCATGGCCTTTCCCCTGAGCCCTGAGTCCCCTTCTCATGAAAGCCCCAGAGATCCTGCCCCTGAGCAGGCAGCCCCACAGCTGCTGGAGGAGAGGAAGAAGAGGAGACAGCTGAGGCCTGTCACCAGCCAGCCTAGGCCTGGGGAGGTTTTTGTTTGGGGTTGTAGCACTGTGGGAGGATCAAAAGATCCTTGAGCACAGTAATAATGTGCGCCATCCTCAGGCTCTAAGCTGCTGATTGTGAGGGTGAAATCCTTCTCAGCACCACTGCCACTGAACCTGGCAGGGACTCCTGTGCCCAGTTTGGAAACCTGGTAAATGAGTCTCCGAGGAGATTGTCCAGGTTTCTGTTGGAGCCACCACAGATAAGTGTTTCCATCAGTGTATTTGACACTCTGACTGGCCTTGCAGGTGATGGTGACTCTCTGCCCTGGGGCCACAGACACTGAGGCTGGAGACTGGGCCAGCACAATTTCCCCCCTGGAACCTAAAAGCAGGAATTAATGATGAACCAACAGGAAATAAACAGAACAATCTCCTTCCATTTTGACACTTTGCCCACAGGCAACCTGGCTTTGCACCTACTGTCCTCCTAGAAACCCACATTCTCCCTTGGTCTGCACTGGCTCATGTCCCCAGAGCTTCTAAGTTCCTTTGAATTCTCTCATCTAATGAAAATGTGCACATCTGCATGTTTTGTTATCCCATGTTCTCACCTGGGACCAAAAGCATGAGAAGCCCACAGAAAAACTGGAACAGGGCCTCCCTTGTGCAGTGTTTCCTCCCCTGTGGCTGCTCTGCCCCCAGCCCAAGTATATGTCCCTCTGTCTGCAGGACCTCCCCTTGCGAATTTCTTTATGCAAAGCAGCTGGGGGTGTGGGGCTTCTAGTAGCAGAAGTGACTGACTCAGCTGGGGGGAAGGCCCTCTCTTCATGAAGATCCCAGTCTATTTGGTAAGCTGCACAAAAGTAACTACTGACCAACAAGATCTGTGAGGGCAAATAGGAGATGACCAACATAGGGAAGACACAGGGAGCAATCCAGGGTGATTTCCATATTGTGAGCCTGGAGGATGGGGAAGCGGGTGCCCCTCTTTGTAGTAACAGGAGGGGGGAGGCGTGGGGGGATGGAAAAAGACATCGCTTTTGGGAGGATGAGTTTAAGCTGTCTTACGCACCTCCAGTTCCAGATGTTTCAAAGGCAGTTAGAGATGGGAGACTGGAGGTCAGCAAAGAGGTCCGGAAAGGAAATGGGGATAGAGAACGAATGCTGTCAGTATCCAGAGTGATCTGACTCTGTTTCTTCTTATTCAAACAAGTAAAATCTCTCAGCTCATGCGACTTATGATCAGCTTGATTTGGGTGGGGGGAGCATATGTAATTATGAACTGACTTGGATATTCACTGTGATGCCCCTGCTCTGAGGTTGGCTGCTGCTGCTCTGGTTCCTCACTCCACCTCCCAACCCAGAGAGACAGACCTTTCCTACCAGGCTGGCAAGCTGCCTTCCTGCTCCTAGATCAATTCTGAGGCAGTTTTCTAGTTGTTTGAAGGGGAATTTGGGAAGCTTCAGATGGTTCCTTCCTTACTCTGCCACCTTGGCATTGGAAGGCTTTGAGGAATTTTTGTAGAAGGGGCACATAACATTTGAATGACAATAGATGCCACAGAAAAACATTAGAGATTCAGAAACATATAAAATAATTGCATAATATTGTATACTAATATATTTTATCTTTTAATACCATTGCTATTCAGACTTCTTCTGTGGTACAAAAGGGGCTACCAAAATTTTTCCTCAGATTTTTCAGATTTCTAGGGGTGCCCCACCTCTAATTCCTTGATGGGGAAGTGATAGCTGTACTTCAAAAATTCACATCCATGCAGCACTGTACTTAGACTTATACTTGTGATTGTCATAGAAATCTGGTGAACTAGAAAGTAGAACTATACTATCTACTCTAAAATTAAGAACATATTCCTTCTTTTTTCAATTTACCATCACACACACTCTCCTTAGGGCTTTTGATTGGTTCTAGAGGGAGCCTAATCCAATCTAAAGAAAACCCAGCATGAACAGTTAGTCTCCTTGGACAAGAGCTAGGGGACTAGAATAAGCAGATGCCAAGAATCCTTCTCTCTGAAGCTTTTGCCCCCGTCTGCCATCCCCCAAAAAGTCACACGTTCAGTTAGCTCCAAGTGAGGTAGAAGCTGGCAGGACATCAGATGAAAGTCTTTGATTGGTGGTTATCATCATCTCACTGTCACAGCCCAGCACAGAACCACTAGAACCTTCCAGTCACCTCTGTCCTGTGACTCACTAATTAGAGAGTTTTTTCTTATACAGTTGTGAATATTTGAGGAACTCTGAGGACTTCCCTTTCTCTTTCATTCTTTTCTCCCAGAACCATCTAGCATAGTTTGAAGTATTTGCAGCTGTGTTAGGGGCAAAACCTCAAGCCTCTGCTGGCTAGTTAGGAGGCTACTTTCCACTGTCAAGGACCAGTGAGCTCAGTTTGCCTATTTCCTGGTTTTTGTAGTTGAATTCATTGGGAGGAGCCTAAGAGGCAATGTCGTAAGCTTCTTGTTCTGGGGTCTGGGGTTCTGGTCCCTGGTTATGTGTGCTGGGACCTCAGGTACTGGCATCTTGAAGCTGTAGGGGGCTGGCAGTTTACTTGCTGAAGAACTGGGATCTCAGTGGTGTTATCTGGTGTGTGCTGAGCCTAGGTGGCACTTTCCTTCATTCTGATCATTGGAGGATGTCTACCTGCCCTGGTTTGCACTGGAGCATGTGGTAGTTCTCTGAGTTGAGTCTACAAGTTCCCCTGACTAAGTCATGTGGGCGTCCTGGTGTCGACCTTTGCCTGCTCTGTCACACTGGGGACCAGGATCTGCCACTGGTTTGCTGAGCTGGGGCTTGCTGGGGCACTTCCTGTCCTGGAATGTGCTCCCCTTTTAAAGTAGTGAGTTGGAGATTCTTTGCTCATCTCCAAATTTCCTTAGTTAAAAACTGCCCAACCCCATTTCTCTTCTGGCTCTGCTGTTCCAGGAATGGTTGGTGCATTATTTTTATGGTTGTTCATGGATGAATATGGGAGAGTGACAGCAGTTTACTATTTGTTTTGCTCCCAGGAGTGGTTCTCATTCATTCTTTACTTGTGGATCAAAAATCAAGGAAATTTTTTGACAGAGTTTTCTTACTTGCCTAAGGACAGGGATAGAATCTAAAATGTTTTCCAAAACCAGTTGGAATGGGCCCAATTGCATGACATGGGTCTTACTAGGAATTTCCCTAAAGTCGTGTGCCCCATAAGGAATAAAAACAAGCTGAACAAGTGCAGGTTTAGGGTTTGGGAAAGAGAAGGGTGCTTAGTTAGGGCCTGGTCCACAAACATTTTTGAGGCTCTTGTTATGAGTCAGGGAAGATTTCATGCCCAGGAATTACAAATGAAGGCTTAAATACAGTTCCTTAGGCTGCTGCCTGGTCTTCTCAGGCCCTTTTTTCCATCTGTCATTCTTGTATATGGAATATTAATCTATGAAGAAAGAACAGAATGCAGCTCTGACTCTGGGTTTCTTTTTCTCACTCAGTGGAGCATCAGGTGAAATCTGAATGTAAGAGAGCCTCAGGCCCAGGTATTGGAGGGTAACCCAGTCTGAGAGGGCTTGGTTCTTTCTTTAACTGTACTGCTCATGGCACAAAAGGAGCAAGAGGACTCAGGGCTCATTTTGGGCAAACCATGACCTTTCCCCTGAGCCTTGAGTTCCTTTTCTCATATCAGCCCCAGAGACCCTGCCCCTGAGCAGGCAGCCCAGCAGCTGTTGGAGGAGAGGAGGGAGAGAAGACAGCTGAGTCCCTAAGCCCCAGCCAGCCTAGGCCTGGGGAGGTTTCTGTTCGAGGATGTAACACTGTGGGAGGAGAAGAAGTTTCCTGTGAAGAGTAGTAAACCGCCAGATCCTCAGTCTCCAAGCTGCTGATTGTGGGGGTGAAATCCTTCTCAGCACCACTGCCACTGAATCTGGTACGGATTCCTGATTTCAGAGAGGAAGCACCGTAAATGAGTCTCCGAGGAGATTGTCCAGGTTTGTTTTGAGTCCAGTACAAATAGGTCTTTCCATCACTGTATTTGACACTCTGACTGGCCTTGCAGGTGATGGTGACTCCCTCTCCTGGGTCACAGACACTGAAGTTGGAGACTGGGTCAGCACAATGTTCCCCTTGGAACCTAAAAGCCGGAATTAATGATCAACCAACATGAAATAAACAGAACAGAGTGACCTTCCTTTTTGATATTTAGCCCACAGGCAGCCTGGTTCTGCAAACCCCTCTAACCTCCTAGAAATCCACATTCTGCTTGGCCTATACTGGCTCATGGCCCCAGAAATTCTAAGCTCCTTTGAATTATCTCATCCTACAAAAGTTCGACTTCTGCAGAGTGTGTTGTTCCATGTTTTCACCTGGGACCAAAAGCATGACAAGCCCACAGAGAAGCTGGTACAGGGACTCCATTGTGTAGTGTCTCCTCACCTGTGGCTTCCCTGTGCCCAGTCCCAGTTTAAGTCCTTGTGTCTGTAGACCTTCCCCTTGGGGATCTCTTTGCCAAGCCTAGAGGCCTGTATTGGGCTACCCGAGTCTTTCTTACCTGTCCAGGTCTTCGGCTGGCCACGCCGGATGCACATATGAGAGAAAGGACGTTCCAGAGTCAAACAGGGGTTGAGCTTTATTACAGGGTTTCGGTTACAAGTGCAGGGGGTCTTCTTTCTTAGGACGAAGAGGGGGAGATTTCCTAAGAAGGCTAAGCTTAAGGGAATGGAAGTAGAAGTACAAGCGGGGAGAGAGGGGGAGGGGAGAGAGGAAAGAAAAGAAGCGGAGCCCTACTTTTCTCTTTGGCTCCACACGTGCTAAGAGCGCTTTTAGGCTTCCTCAATCCTACTTAATCTTCAGCCACACAGTTTGCATCTCAATACCATGCTGTTAGGTAACTAGGTGTGCTCCAATCCGGGACGACCTCGAGGGCAGGGAGACTCCACCCATCACGTATCTCCCGGGGAGAGGCGGAAATACCCGAGCTAGCTGAGCTAGCTCGGTCTGACCTTCTCGAACCCCTGCTGTTCATGGAGGGCCTCGTAAGACTCTAAGATTTAGAAGTCCCACTTTTACCCGCCCGAGACTGTCCACACGGATTTGAGCTTCCAGTCCCAACATCTCTTTATGCAAAACAGCTAGGATATGGGGCTTCTAGGAGAAGTGACTGACTCAGCTCAGGGAAGGCCTTGAGACCTTGATATCCCAAAGACATCCTTCCTCATGTGGCCATTGAGGGATAGGTCCTCCTGCTATTCCCAACTTTCCTTAGTTTTTTTCTTAGTCAGTTTTATGGTTTCATGGGGCTTCTAGGTAGTGTAGTAGATAGAGTGCTGAGCCTGGGGAACACTTAACCTCCCTGAGATCAAATCCTGCCTCAGATACTTCCTAGCTGTGAGAACCTAGACAAATCACTTAGCCTTCTTTGCCTCAGTTTCCTCATCTATAAAACCAATTAGAGAAGAAAATATCTAGCTTCTCCATTATCTTTTCAAAAAAAACCCTAAATGGGGTTAGAAAGGGTCAGAAGTAACTGAACAACAACAAGAATGTTTCCAAAAGGACAGAGACATTATATGAGTAGCAGAGTTTGAGTCTATGGATGTCAGTGAACAGCTGTGTAGCCTTCAGGGCTGGTAACATTTTGTTCACATGTATTTAAAGCCTGGCTTGTAGAGTCTTATGCCTGGCCTTGCTGGTATCAGAAACAAACAAAATTATTTGGGAATTTGACATCACTTTTTTTAGAATCGCATTTCATTAGGACTGGGAAGTACCTGGTCTTTTCCAGGACAGTGCTCACTGCTGAGTTTTCCAAATCTGCTGGTATGTTGAGTGCAGCACTTTGACAGCCTCATTTTTCAGGATGTTAAATACCTCAGCTGGAATTCTATCATCTCCTCACGGATTCTGTTTATCCTTTTTTTTTGAAGAAGACCATGACATCAGGGAAATGATGATATGACTTGCAGTTGACTTTCATTTGAGTGAAGGAGGGCTGTGCAAGGATACCAGCCTCTCTTTCTCCCACAGAGTCATGTGGATCCAGTGACCAGATATTCATCAAGGTAATTGGAGGTGCCGAAAGGCGCAGTGGGGGACCCTGACCCTTTCAGCATCAGGCCTTTTCAGATACTCCCTTAGAGTGTGGTAGCACCCATTCAGTAAATAGGCCTCTTTAAGACAGGAGTCAAGTGATGACACATTTAATTAGAAAAAAAAAATGAAAAGATCAAGCTGGGAAGGTAAAACCCTCAGGATTGCTGTTTCTAATAGAAACAGTTACCCTTGACCTTCTAAGCCAGGAGGGCCTAAAATATAGCCATTAAGTGGACCTTGGGCAGGGACCCATTATGATACAAACTATAAGCTTCAGATGAAATGAGTTAAAGGATTTCTGAAAGAAGCAGAAAATCAAGGAGGCAAGGAAAAGAAAGAAAGAAAGAAAGAAAGAAAGAAAGAAAGAAAGAAAGAAAGAAAGAGAAAGAAGGAAGGAAGGAAGGAAGGAAGGAATAAAAGAAAGAAAGAAAGAAAGAAAGAAAGAAAGAAAGAAAGAAAGAAAGAAAGAAAGAAAGAAAGAAAGAAAGAGAAAGAAAGAAAGAAAGAAAGAAAGAAAGAAGGAAGGAAGGAAGGAAGGAAGGAAGAGAGAGAAAGAAAGGGAGAAAGAAAGGGAGAAAAAAAGGAAGGAAGGAGGAAGGAAAAAAGAAAGAAAGAAAGAAAGAGAGAAAGAAAGAAAGAAAGAATGAGAGAGAGAAAAGAAATCCAGCCCTTAAACCCTGAGTTAACTGGGCAGCTTCTGGCCATCAAAATTTACTTTCCTGTGGAGAGGAGAAGGAGAGTGTGAGGGACGTGGAGAGTGAGAGTGAGATGGACAAGGAGAGGACAAGCTGAATTGCCCAACTCGATCTCCACCAGACTTACTGATAGCAGTGGTTCCTAGGTCCCTCTTGATTCCATTCTCCAGCAGGTCTGGCTCTAGATCAGTAACCACACTATTGTAGTGGTCAGTGATGTTAGGATCTTTCTTGTGTAGTTCTTTTGTGTATTCTTACTGTCCCTTCTTAGTATCTTCTACTTCTGTTAAGTACCTACCATGGTTGGTTTGTAACATGCCCATTTTTGTAAGAAACTTCCCTTGATAGTTCTAATTTTCTTGAAGAGACCTCTTGTGTTTTCCATTCTATTGTTTTCCTCCATTTCTTTACATTATTCATTGAAGGAAACCTTTCCTGTCCTTGCTGTCCTCTGGAATTCTGCCTTCATTTGGCCACATTGTTCACTTTCTCCTTTCCTTTTGCTTCCCTTCTTTCCACAGATATTTGGAAAGCCTCATCCACCGGCCGTTTTACGTTTTTGCTCTTCTTTTTTCTTGGTTTTTATTGCTGCTTCCTGTTCAATATTCTGAACCTCTGTCCATGGTTCTCTGTACACTCTCTCTGCCAGATCTAATCATTTAAGTATATTTGTCACTTCGACTTCATATTCATAAGGGAAGTGATTTAGGTCATATCTCTCTGGTTTGATAGTTTTCCCTCTTTCTTCAAGTCTGAATTTTGCATTAAGAAGAGCATGACCTGAGCCATATTCAGTTTCAGGTCTTGTTTTAACTGATTACATAGAGCTTCTCCATCCCTGGCTGAACAGTATGTAATCAGTCTGAATTCTACATTAACCATCTGGTGGTATTAAGGTCCAGACTGAATTTGGGTTGTAGAAAACAAGTGTTTGTTATGACCAGATAATTTTCTTGACCAAACTGTTAGTGTCTTACTTCCTTCCTTTTGTATTACAAAGCCAAATTTTCCTGTTCTTCCAATGATATTTTCCCCTTACTTTCCTTATTTCCTGCTTTAGCATTCCAATCCCCCGTGATGAATGTAACATCTTTTTTGATGTTATTTCTAGAAGGTGTTGTAGTGCTTCATGGGAGTGATCCATTTGGCTCCTTGGGCATCAGTAGTTCCAGCAGAGAGGGATTGTTTCCCATGTATTTGTACAGATGGCATTCTGTCATTTCTGGGATTCTACCCCAGTTTAAAAGGATGAGATCCCCTTTTATTGTCTATGAGGACTATTGCATTTCTCCTAAGGAATTCTTGGAAAAGTTGCATATGTAAGAATCACCTGAATTCAATCCATCAATTCACTTCCATTTCAATTCACTAACACTGAATATGATTGTGTTTAATCTATTACCTATTTGACCATATCCACTCTACCTTGCTACATAGATGCGTAATTCCATGTTCATATGTAATATTGGTCTTTGTAGCATCAGATTTGCCTTTGTCACCAGATACACCCACAGATTAGCTTCCTTTTGACTTTGACACAGTTACTTTATTCATTCTGGAGACACCTGTAGTTGTCTTCCACTCTTTTCCAGATGAATGTTGGAATTTTCCACTTTGAAGGACTCATCTTCTGATGTCATATCCTTTAACATTATAACACTGGTTATGGTGATTTCCTAGCAAAGATACTAGATTTTTGTCTTTCCTTTTCCAGTGGATCACCTTCTGTCAGAATTCTCCGCTATGACTTGTGTGTCTTAGATATCCCTGCATGGCACTGCTCACTTTCATGGAGCTACTTGTCTCTCCATCACGACATGGCATTGATCCAGGAAGGCCCAACAGAGTGATAGTTTCAATTGCAAAAATTATCAATAGATGGGTTTTCCTCTATGTTCAGCTCCTTGGCCTTAACCTGTTCTTTTTGGCCTTTCCCATCTGGCCTGTCCCATGTCCATTGCTTTCTCCTGCAAACAAGTTCTGGGATTCATATTCCTTCAGACAACTCCTGATGCTCCCTGTGTAAAGCAGTCCTCTCTAGTACCTCAAATCTCATTTAGGATTTTCTATTTAATGGACTTATTAGATGACAAAGGCACCTGGAGCGCAGGCAGAGAGAATGGAGGAGAGGGAATGGGCAGTTTTAATTAGAGAAAGTTGAAGGATAAACCTCCATTCTTGAGAAGGGTAATCCGTTCAAAAGATTCTTCTGTGTGTGTGCATATGTGTGTGTATCTGTGTCTATTTGCATATGTGTGTGTCTATTTGTATATATGTACATATTGACATGCTGAATGTTCCATGCCTGTGCAGGGGGTGAAACTGGGAGCAGAGTGATCTTGTTCTTCAGGTTTGCAGCTTTAGACAGATCATAGGTTGTTCCTGATTCTCTTTGGGGAGAATTGACTGAAGACAGAGAGAAAATCTCAGAAGGAGCTGACATGTAGAGGAGGCAGGTTCTCCCTAATGTCTTTATCCCAAGCAACCTACACTGGTGTTTTGGGGAAATTTCCTCTTGTGGGATAGCTGGGATGATCTCTTAGTCAAATGGGGACAATTCATTTGCAGAAAGAAAGCTTATTCCCTCTGTATTTTCTGGTATATTTTCATCTCTCGTATATTCTCAGATTGGCTAAAAGATTATATTTTTTGTACTCCGTATAGTCTTGGTGTAACAGGTATATAGTAGCAAGTGACTCATGTCTTGAATTTATACAAATATGTATCTTGGGGCTTTCTTTCCCCAGGAAGGGATAGAAATGAGGAACTCAGCTTGGATTAAAAAACAGTTCTCTTAAACTAACATTATCAACATGAGGAAAGTATTTATAATTCTAACTCGGCAGCAAATCCCTGAGGAGGACAGAATGGCCAACTTCTTGGCACCAATCTCTTGTTCCCCTTCTTTGTAGGAATTAAGAGTGCCTGCTTCAGCACCTGCTGACAAGAATAGATAACAAATAGATAAAGAGAATTAAAAAACGTGGAAAAAAATAGGCACAGAATGTGAAATTGAAGCTGGGCCCATTAATGAATTTCCTAGGGCTGCTGCCTGGTGTGCTTGAGCTCTTAAGTCCAGGAGCCATTGCTGTGTGCAGGGATGGGGAGGGTGTTCATTTATTTATTTTAGTTAATACATTTCTTTTTGGTTTTCAACATTTACTTCCAGAAGTTTTAAATTTTATCCCTTCCCTCTCCAAGACAGCCTGCAATCCAGTATAGGCTCTAGATATACATTCCTATTAAACATATCTTCATATTAGTCATGTTGTGTAGAAGAATTCTAATGGAAAGAAGAAACCATGAGGAAGAAAAAACAAAACAAGAAAAATAGAAAGTAATCTGCTTCACTCTACATTCACACTATATACTTTTTTCTCTGGTTGTAAATGGAATTCTCCATCCTGAGTCATTTGGAATTGTTTTAGGTCCTTGCTTGGCTGAGAAGGGTTAAGTCTATCAAAATCAATCACAGCAGATTGTAGCTTAGAAGACAGGACAGAAAAATCTCTGTCTAGCAATTTCTGGTTTCCTCTTTCTTGCTCTGTGCTCAGTCCCATGAAATATAAATGGGAAGGCACATCAGGCCCAGGGCAGTGCAGGGTGACCCATTCTGAGGGGGCTTGGTTCCTTCCTTGACTATACTGCTCAAGGCTCAGGAGGAGCAAGAGCCCTCAGGGCCCAGAGCTGCCAGACCATGGCCTTTCCCCTGAGCCCTGAGTCCCTTTTCTCATGTCAGCCCCAGAGACCCTGCCCTTAAGCAGGCAGCTCCAAAGCTGCTGGAGGAGAGGAAGGAAAGGAGACAGCTGAGCCCCCCTAACCAGCCAGCCTAGGTCTGGGGAGGTTTTTGTTCAGGGATGTAGCACTGTGGGAGGAGTAAAAGATATTTGAACAGAGAAATAAACTGCTCCATCTTCAGCCTCCATACCACTGATTGTGAGGGTGAAATCCTTCTCAGCACCACTGCCATTGAACCTGGCTGGGACCCCTGAGTACAGGTTGGAAACCTCGTAAATGAGTCCCCGAGGGGATTGTCCAGGTTTCTGTTGGAGCCAGCGTAGATAAGTGTTTCCATCACTTTTTTTGACACTCTGACTGGCCTTGCAGTTGATGGTGACTCTCTCTCCTGGGGTCACAGACACTGAGGCTGGAGACTGGGTCAGCACAATGTCTCCTCTAGAACCTAAAGCAGGGATTAAAGATGAATCACCATGGAATACTAAGAACACAGTCTCCTTCCATTTTGATCTTTAGCCCACAACAGACTGGCTCTTCCATACCCCACTGATCTCCTAGAAATCCACATTCCCCCTTGGACTGTGCTGGCTCATGGCCCCAGAGGTTCTAAGCTCCTTTGAATTATCTCATCCTGTGAAAAACTGTACATCTGCCTGTTGTGTTCTCCTTTGTTCTCACCTGGGACCAAAAGAATGAGGAACCCACAGAGAAGCTGAAACAGGGACTCCATTGTGCAGTGTCTCTTCGCCTGTGGTTACTCTGCCCCCAGCACCAGTTTATGTCCTTGTGTCTACAGGTCATCTCCTTCTGGGTCTCTTTATGCAAAGCAGCTGGGGTTGTGGAGGTTTTAGACTAGAAGTGACTGACTCAGCTCAGGGGAAGGCCCTGAGACCTTGACACCCTGAAGATGTCCCTCCTCCTGAGACCCTTGGGTGATGGGGACTTCTGCTATTTCCAGCTATCCTGAGGCTTTTTTACTTTTGCTCGGTTTTATGGTTTCATGGGGCTGCTATATCTTGCAGTGGATAGAGTGCTGAGCCTGGGGCTAGGATCACTGACATTCCTGAGATCAAATCCTGCCTTGCTCACTTCCTAACTGTGTGACTCTGGGCACGTCCTTTCAACCTCTTTTCCTCAGTTTCCTCATCAGTACAATCAGTTGGAGAAGCAAATGGCAAACCACTCCAGTGTCTCTGCAAGAAAACCCCAAAGAAGGGCATGAAGAGTCAGAAATGACTGAATGACAACAAAAATGTTTCCAAATGGCCAGATATGTCGCATGAGAAACAGTGTTGTCCAGTGAAAATAGGTCAGGACCTATAGACAGCAAGAATCTGAGAGCTAGTGACATCATACACTTTAACAGTAATTATGAGCAGATATCCCCCTAATTGATGATCCTTTGGGGACTTAGCATAGAGACTCCTAACATGAAAGGCCTGTCATCTTTGATTCCTTCATTTAGTTGAGGGAAAACATCTTTCCTTCCCACCACCATTTTCCTGAAGGAATCAGCTATCCTTAATAGCATTGGTGAAGTCTGGGGTGGGGCAGGAGGAAAAAGTAATGGAGGTCCACATCGATGGTCCTTCAAGCCATCTTCAGCAGAGCATCTTCTTCCCTTTATCTTCTTGTAGAAATCCAGATGTTCTCTCTCCTACAAAACTGACCTTGATACAATTTTAGGTTACCATTCCAAAGCTGTATGCTTTTATCACTCTCAAACTTTGGCCAATTGTCGTGTTTAAGGAATCCACATTAGATCCCAGTGTTTACATTTCACATTAATTCACTATTCATTCCCCCATCAGGAGGATGAAATTTCAATAAGTAGTCAGTACCAGGCTCCAGAACTTACATAAATAGAATAAAGAATCATTTTCACCTCCGTATATATCACATCATGAAACAATTGAAACTTTGATCATGTGATGCTTCCTTTGAAGCTTTTAAGATATAGACAACAAACCATTTTTCTATTAACATTAACCAACACAACACAAAAGTCTGGCTGAGGGAAAATAGGATGAAGTGAATCCAGGCCTGAATGTTTTGCATCAGCAGAGGGGAAAGGAAGCTGGTCAGTGAGATTCTGGCCCCAGAAAATGATCTCAGAGGAAATCTAGGTAATGTCTACCCATTTTTCTCTCATTAATTTTTTAGTTATGTATCAGAAATGCAGGGGATGTTTTGGAAGAGTATCTTACATGCAAAAGAACTTGGAACGAATCTAAAAAATTTCCCAAAGACTGATATAATGGGTCAAATTTTGTGCCATGTGTTTTTCTTGGAATTTCCCTTAAGTCTTACAACTGAATAAGAAAAAGGAAGGAGCTGCAATAGTACAGGACTGTGGATAGGGGAAGGAAAAAATGATCAGTCCATGAGTTGTCCACCCACATCTATTAAGCTCTTATCATGAGCCAGCAAGATAAGAAGTACGAGGGGTAGGAAGGAAGGCTAAAATACAGTCCTTGACCCCAAAGTGCTGACATTATAATGGGAAAGACATCTTGTAAATGACTAAGGAACTACAAGATAGATACAGGGGATGTGAAGGCAACTAAGAAGGCAAGAAGCAGGTGGTGAGAAAGGGGAGTAATAGAAGATCCTCTTGAAGAAAAGTAGAGTTTTTTCAGTCTTAAAATTCTCCAAAGAACAGAGATGGAGGTGATGGAGGGAGAATGTTCCACCCATCAATAACTGCCAGGAAAAATGCCAGGAACTGAGAGATGAAGTGTCCTGTTGGAGGGACAGCAAGGCCAGTGTCTTGGAACTGGAGGGTACATGGAACTGAGTGAAGTGTAAAAATTAAAAACTAAGAAGTATCTGGGTTCTAGAGGACTTTCAAAACCCAACAGAAGATACATAATACTTAGCCAATGACTGGGATAGCAGGAGGGTTAGTGGAATGAAAACATCATTATGAATCATCAGGGTTCCTACAAAGAACAAAAAAAGAAAGTTTAATGTTAGTATTTATTGAGATCAAAAGTGCCCAAACATTTGCTTTTCTGACTTCAACAACCTGCTAAATGTAGATACATCCTTCAAAGAATTTCGGGACTGAGGAAATAGAAATCCCTGGTCTCTGAGGTGACGTGACAGGATCTATTTAGGGGATACCAGGAGATGCCTGAACTTGTCTTCTTGTGTTGCTCTATTTTCTAGAAACCCTGGAGCTGTTGTAAACAGGAGGGTCTACATGTGCCAAACCCCTCACTCCAGTTGGTGCAATAGGATATTTGAACTCCCAGCTGGATTCCCTGTGTGCCCTTGGCAGTCAAGACAGGTTTCAGTTGGTCTTCCCCAGACTGAGGACGTGCTTGTGCAGCTGGCACTCTTGTAGATAAATAGACCCTCCTGTCTTCATAGTCTAGTGGTTCCCAAGGGGAAAGTATGGGGTTTGGCCCCATATATCCTCCTCATTCATAGTTACTCCTCTGCTTTGGGAGAGCATTAGTCTTTTTATCATACTTCTTTTTTCCTTTTTCTGAGACCCTCCCGTTAAGGGAAGATTAGTGCTCCCCTTTTTACTTTCCTGCAGCTTCAAAAATCTAGTAGATTCTGTGTGAATGGTGAGTTCCTCTGCCTGGAGTTCCAGTCATCAGGGAATGTGACATTTTTAAAAGTTGAGCTTGAGAGCAGTAGATAGGAGAGGCTCTGTTCTGTGTCCTCAAGGGCATGACTTCTGAATCTAGTAGTCCCTTTCTGGACAGGAAACACTTCTCTGTTCAAGGCTGGGTGAGGACCAGACCAATTCTAGAAGAAAAGAGGAGAAAATATCTCCTTTTCCATTCGGTAAAGTGATGTAATAGATGTTGCTCCTCTTTCTACCAATACTCTGTGCCTTCTCATTGCGTGCAATATTTGTCCATGCCTTTCCACAATTCCAGGTGGAGGATTTATCTGTTGAGTAGGAGGCATTCCTCAGATTAAGGAACAAAAAGCATTTCTTGTATGCCAGGGATGTATTTCAGCAGTTCACAAGTTTTCATTTCTGATTAATTTATTCCAAGGACTAGCTGAAGTTCATAGCATCTGCAGAACTTCAGCAGTGGAAAGAATCAGAAAGGAGGAATCCATTCCCTAAGGGGATAAAATTCCCATCTTCAACATCACCTGAACATGGTGAGCCAACCTGAGTCTTACAAAAGGAAATTGTGTAGGGTTTTAATTAGGAAGACTTAATTTGGTATAAAAATGTTAACAGGGTCTTAGAGTTGAGCTTTGGTTCCAAACCACTGTAGGGGACCCAAAGGCAATGAAAAGAGTTATTACAGAGTTAGGGTTACAGAACTAAGCATGATTTAACATACTGCCCACAATGACATGATGAAGAAAAATACCAAAGGGAGAGACATAGGAGCCCTGGGAGTGGTAGCTCCCCTTCTTCCACAACTGTCTCCCCTCACATTCCTTCTTTCATCCCAGAACTCATGGTCATCAAAGGGCACAGCAACCTCTCTAGGGAAGGAGCTTCCCTTTTCCACTATTGGCCAAATAACACTCATAGTGTTGGTAGCTGATCATACTGAGGAAGCAAGGCACCTGAGGCAAAGACAGGATGTAGTCTGTGAAGGACAAATCATGTATGACTGAGCAATGGTACTGTCTAGGTGATGAGAAAATCCTATTTTCTTCTTAACTGAAAGGGCAGACTCAGTTTTGCCCTTCTTCTGGGAGAATCCAGGTGTTCCCTGAATGGTTCTGGTCTACCTTTGAGGGTCTGTGTCTCTCCATGTATGACTGAGAGCTTGTACTTTCTGGGTGATGAGGAAGCAGAGAGACACACTAAAGACAGAGAGCTGCAGGTGTCCTGACCCCTCCTGGTGAAGTGAGGTGATTGCTGTGGGATCCAGAAAGGCAACCCAGAGCAGAGATCCAGTGGAGAGGAGTTTTGTAGGGGCCCACACAGGAAGGGATGACGTCTGCTGCCAAACATTGTGAATTGGCACTTTGCCATCCATGTTCTCTCTCCAGGTGCATCACTGCTGCTAGATTCTGTTTTGTGCCCATTTTTTCTGGTGGGGATTCTGTTTATATCTGGGGAGAGGATGCTCCAGGCATTGACTAGAATAGTTTTAGCTACTCTTCTTATTATAACACAGGAATGGATGCTTTTAATGAATGGAGGCTATGTGATGGCAGGGTGATTACAAGTAATCGAGTGTTTAGAATACAGTTCATCAGCATTACTCCTAGGTATTGATGATTACCCTCCTGAGACCCAGTCTGGACCTGTTTATTCCAGCTAGAAATATGGTCCCAGAAGAATTGTTGTATTAATGTGTGTGTCCAAATGGCATCTAATAAGTACTTTGTGACAGGCTTGATCCACTTATTTGTAAACTGAATATTTTTCCTTGCTAGTTTTTCATATATTTAGTTGGGTTTTTTTTGCTACCACTTCTCAATAACCCACCCCAACCTTATCTTTTTCACGCACAAAAAAATAGTTAAACCAAACAAGCCAAAACATTGTCCATGTCACACCTCACTTCCAGTCCAAGAGAACATTCTGAGAGGGAGGAGGCCTGATTGAAGGGCAGCCCTTTCATACCATTACCAGTCATTGCACTGAATAGATGTCTGATGTCTAGTCATGGGTAGTTTACTGACTATAAACGTTCTGTAGATTTTCCTCTAAGATATTGTTACTTTATTGTGCTTCAGCTCATTCAGATCTCCCCAGTTTTTATCTCATTTCCTCATATCTCTCCTTTTTCTTCTGGGATGATTTTCTTCTACATTTATATCACAATGTGTACAGTCATTCTCCAGGGAATCTGGGCTTTCAGTTCTTTCTATTTCTGATTAATCTGCTCTAAAACATTGTCCTTTATTTTTTTTTACTTAAACACTAAAAAAAGAATTTCCATCCTCATGACAAAACTCAATAAACCATGAACCTCCATTTCATATTGCTGGTCTTTTGAGAAATGTAGATAGTGAGGTCCTCATGTTTTAATTCTGTTCCTCTATTTACTTCTGAGCTTTATCCTGTTCTCTTCCATACATTTGTGCGGGATGTCTCAGGTCCGTACATAAATCAGTTACTCAGAGGCCTCTCAAAGTGATGACAGAAAAGAGATTTATTCGATTCTCGAGAAGTGGGGCTAACCTGTAGGAGTAGGAAAGCCGAAGACAAAGAAAAGGCAGTGATTTATATAGACTCTAACACAAGTCCCTCCCCCCGCACTGACCATTATTCTCATTAGCTGAGAATATGATCTTACATTCTAGGCACGAAATCTAACCAATCCCTTTTGAAATGAAGACATGGAAGAATTGGGTAAACTTTATCCAATCATTGAGACCCTAATGTACTACACAGTTTTATATCCTTATATTGAATTATTCTGTTCTAAAAATATAGTAACCTTGAGACTCTCAGTCTTACCTCACCCCTGGGAGAAGTATTACAATCTGAGAAGTCTTCACTAAACCTTTTCCACTTAATCCCTCCTCTTATTTATTAACCTGAAGACTTCTCATGGATATTTCAACCACAGTTCTGTAACACGATCTCACACTGTCTATTAATTTCCTTACCCCAATCAGGATCATTCCTGTCTTTTGTCTCCACAGGTGCCCATCCTTCCTTCTTTAGTATCATCAACTGAATGGCTTCTTCGGTCCTCTCTTCTACTCTAGCAAGTTTAATAGAGAATTTCTAACTATTTTAGTAATAAGTGAAATCAAACAAGGTAAACAAACAGGAAGTAATAGGATACCACTAATTGCTATGATGCCAAACCACAGTAATCTCTTCCACCAGCTCCCTTCAAAACAGGACCACCAAGACATATTAAAAAGGGAGTTCCAGGTTTGTACAGGAACATGAGCAACCTTCCTGATATTTTTGGTGATCTCTTTCACTATTCTTCCATTATCATCATTTTTTAAGCAACATGTGGATAAATTGAGCTTTCCACAAACTCCCCCTTCTTCTGCAAGTAAATAATCTAAGATCAACCTATGTTGCAGTACTGCTTCCCTAGTTTGTGTGGCTTGATCAGCCAATAAGTCCAAATCTTCTGCTGTTTGATTGGTAATAATTTCAACTACTGCTTGGAGTCTGATTAGTCTATTTAATAGATATTTAGGGGTTCTATAACCCCAACTCTCATCTTGAGCCCAAGTTGCAGGCCCATACTCTCTGATTATCCTCTCAGGAGGCCAAGTGTCACCCCACCCATTTGCATTTCCAGTTTGAGTGAGGGAGGTGTCAATGTTCCTCTTCCTTTTGGCTAGATCATCATATAGAGGAACCCCCAGATGCCGTTTCCCTGATTCAGGCAAGAAAAAGAATTTAGGTCTCACCAATCCAATATAACAAACACCCCTACAGTTTAAGAGAAGGTGAGTATAAGCTGTCTGTTCACATATCCAATGATGTCCTCTCAAAGCAGGATTTTCCTCTAGAAACAGTCTTACCCTATAATCCACAGCCAGAAAGTACTTCACATCTTCTGGGCCTAATGGTCCTCCTTTCATGATCTCTGACTTACACCTCCATAGTTGTTGCTTCCTCTTCCATATACAATGTTGATAATTCTCCCCAGTTCTATTGATTACACTCCAGAAAGTATCAAACATCATCCTATGTGTTCCATTCTCCCACTTGCATACTCATTCTTTATATTCTGTGTTATTCTTAGTACTATTCATATATATGCAACTCCACGAATAGTCATAGTCATGCCCCCTTCACATTCTTTCCCTTATGAATCCTTCCCTTCATACAGAGATTCAAACGGAAAGGTAAATTAATGAATTGTCCATTTAGAGGTTCCATCTCATACAGCAGTCTGGGGAGAAGTATCATCTTATGCAGTTTTCTGATCTGGATGCTCCTTCAAACAGTCTTCAGCACAGCATCTCAGCATCTTCTTCTCTTTATCTTCTTGTAGAAATCCAGATGTCCACTCTCCTGCAAAACTGAACTTAATACTATCTTAGATCACCATTCCTATCACTCTTACAAAAATCAAAATTGAAACTTTGACAAATTGTCATTACTAAAAAAGGAAATTCACATTAAAATGCAGCTTCTACATTTCACAGTAATTCATTATTCATTCCCTCATTAGGAAGATGAGATTTCACTAAGAAGTCAATACCAGGCTTCAGTATTTACATAAATACAATAAATAATAATTTTTAACACAGTGCATATCACATCATAAAACAATTCTAACTCCTGATCATGTGATGCTTCTTTTAAAGCATTTACGATATAGTCCACAAACCATCTTTCATTTAACATTAACCAACTAAGATAAAATAATAACTATGCATGCTAGCCTCAGAAGCCCTTGACCTGATTGTCTTCACACTATTACTAAGAATTAAAGGACCCTCACTTATTGTTGTTGGTCTAAAGTCCTAAACCTATTAGCTGAATTTTAGACTTAACCTCAGATGTTCCCCTATCAACAATCTATTATTCAACAGATCTGGTATTATTACTTACAAAACTTCTGATTTTAGGAATTTGCCACTAAGAGTAGGGACATTGCAGGGAAACAACATCTCCCTTACTTCATGTCAGTTCCAGGCAGGAGTAGATTGTCAACTGGCATTCAGCCAGACTTCAAGTCTGCCAGGTGTCAGTGGGGAAATTGAGTCAGGAGAATCCTACCTCAGCCCAGGCTGAACAGTCACTCTCCTGACCTTCCCATGAGATCAACTTTTGCAGTTCATACCAGCATCTTACAGGCTTACTGGCATCATGGATCAGTGGCTCAGACCACCTCTCTTGCTATCCACACCTGGAGTTAGACTCGGAAGAACAGTCAGTTAATAGTCCCACAAAAATCTTAAAATAGCAAGCTCCAATAATCAATTTCAAACATGACTAATTTCACATTGGCCAAGGAACATCTTTTGAAGCAAGTCTTAAGTAGCTTACATGTCTTTCTATACATGTTCTAGTTCCTGATTGAATAACAATCATAAGTCATTGCTCTAATAGATTTATATCTGTTTCCCAAACTACTTTATCCCTTTCTAACCCTGCTCAGTCTAAAAGAATGAGCTACACATGTGAGAAGTTCAAACACTAAGTTGAATTTTTATGTTCATGTAATGAATTCAAATCAAAACAATCATTTAACTTTCAATGCCAAATATTACCAGAGACTACCTACCTCTAAGAAAATTAGACTGAAATTCTTTTTCTCAAAATGAAGATGTCTCTGATTTAGTCTCAGTGATTAATTCAGTCAATTGCTTTAATACTAATTGCTTTTACATCATTTTGTAACATGTAAAGATCTCATTCCAAGTTGGGACCTTTGTCCATTACCCCAAAAGAGTTTTAGTCCCATTTGTCTAAAGGCCTTGGAAAACCTCACCTTGAAAACTCCTTGGTTTTTTTTGTTTGTTTGTTTGTTTGTTTTTCCACGTGAACTGGCTCTCCTAAGGTCCACTCTATCACTATGCCCAAGTCTATTCTACTTCCCACTCTTAGTTCTATCAGTCCAAATCAACAGTTTCCTGGCCACTCCCATCAAGACCATTCCTGGAGCTCCCAGACCACCTGCGCCCCCCCCCCCATATTTTTTTTGTAATTGATTCCTTTCCCTGAATCCCCCCATAAATAAAATACAATTACAGTTAACTTTAAATCCCAGTCTTGTTCTATGGAACAATGATACAACATCTATTTATTCCCATTAGATTTAGAAAGAATGTTCCCAGGGATTTTATTTACCTCTTAGATCTTAAATTTGCCCTAAAGAGCCAATCACTGAAGATCATTTCTTATACATTTTCAAATTCTCACCAAAGCAAGTTCTACATACAATCTCCTCAGCTGCTGCGGCTATACTTGTTACTAGCCTGAGGACTGCTTCTTTTCCCACATATACACACAGTGTACCAGCTTTAGGTTTTAGCATTAGAATTACAAATGGCAAACATAATTTTCATAAGTGATAACAAATTGTTTTAGCTATGAACCCGAACAATAAACTTCAGATGACATCAATTGCATTTTCATATCCTATTAGAGAAACTAAATTCTTCCCACTTTTGTAACTTACAAATACAAATTGCATAGGTAGGCCTTCCAAAAACCCATACAAAAGATTTTACAAAGTATTTCTTAATACAGCAAATATTTCCTCTCTTACGAACAGTTTACAATTTATCACAATCCCCTTGAAACTAATTGACAGAAATCACAAGAAAAGACCTAAACCCAAAGCCTTTTCACATTTGCCCGTAAACTTTCTTTTACAAACATAACTTTAGAGTAAATGCTTGATTCATGGCAAAAACAATTTTACCTAAAATTTCCTTTTCAACAGCAAAAATAAACCTTTAACATAATACATCCTCAGATGGAACAAGCTTGACAATCACACACACACACACACAAATATATATATACACATGTACATTTTTAAAGTGTTCTCATTTTTTTAATAAGAATGCTACAACAAGGAAACTCTTATAAAAAAATTCATAGCAGCTCTTTTTAACCAATTCACTAATTAACTTAAGAATGCAATTTCTAATACAATATTTAGATGAATTACCTAAAAGTTTAAACTTATTTAAGTTTATTTAAAACTTAAAATAAGCCATTAACCTATTCAACTCCTTTTTTTATATATAACAAATATAAGTTTCAGATTATCAAATTTCTATCACATCTTTTTAAAACCCCAATCCATATGCAATAAATTACAAAATTTAAAATCGTGTAACAGTTACATTAGGTTAATGTTGCATCTAACAAATACCTATCCTTTTGTTACTGGATCTAACATTTTTGGCAGAAATGCTGCTGGGTGTCTCTGCCCTCCTCTTATTTGTGCCAGGATTCCCAAGGCCACCCCTTTCTGGCCCTCCCACTCTGCAAAGAAAAAGAAAAACCTAAACTTATTATCTTTTTACTTTAAATACATTGTCTGGCATCAAATATATTGATCTAATTAAACCTAAATTCAAAACTCTCAGCTCTAAGTTGCTTACTTGAGATTTTCTTTTACTTTCTAATCTTCTGCTTACTTACACCAAACTTCAATAAATTCTAACCTATCTTAAACATTAAATTAAGAATGACACATTTCACCTATTCACAATTCCAAGTACAACCAGAATGAGTTCAATTAACTTTCTGTTATTTCCCATTGCACTAAAATTTCTTCTTTTAGGTGAGGCAGGAAATGGTTAAATGCTTGCTAGCATGCCTCTTTGGTCTGAGGGAAAAAGATAAATTCCCTCCCTCCCTTTTGTACTTCTTCCAAGCCTTCTCATTACACAGTACTCCTGCTCCTCTCATCATCTCTACCTGCTTAAATTCTCTTGCCTTTCCCTCAAGCCACTTTGAAACTGCACATAACTTATTTCTTTCTACTCCGAATCTGACACTTCTCCTACATTCTTTTACTTGCTGTTTCCAACCATATAAACTGAACAGTAAAATAATCTTTTTTTCCCTTTCTCTCCCTCCTTGTCTCTCCTCCCCTCTGAAACTAATCTGGAGGGGCTGAAGAAGGGGAGTAACAGGAATTTCAAGGACAGTTCAGCTCAGCCTTTCTGCTCCTGCTGGCTGGCTGGCTGGCTAAATTTACACCCTTATCAGATAAAAACAGAGACATACAGACTTTCATTCACACAGAAATACCAACACAACATATACAGACAAAACATTTAACAGAATAGAATAGTACATATAGGTTTAAAATTTTGGCAAACCCAGTCCTTGGACGAACCATATTTGGGCCAGTTTGTGCCTCCTCCTCCGATGTCTTTTCACCCCATATGAAACAATAATACTTAATCATCTTCTTCTTGTTCTTTCCTCTATAATTTGGTAATTCATGCCAATTTTGTAATTGATTTCCCAAAGGAGTATTTACCAGTATTTCCTGACTCCATTCTGAAGCTCGGTGGGGTTTAGACTGCCCCTTCCCCATTCTTTTGGACGAGAGTTGTCACCAACACCTCTGAGTCTATGACTCAACAAATTTTGCTAGCTCCCTCGCTACCTCTCAGTGGGGGTCGCCCACCCACGCACAGTCACCCAGCAAATGTTTTTTTGGGGGCCCTACACCCTGGGGTCCTGCAGTCCACCAATTTGGTTGGGAGTCATCACCTTCTTCCCAAGTCTATCTAAGACTCAATGAATTGACCCCCAGGCCCCTCCGTGCTTACCACTGGGTTGTACACATACAAGTTGCCTGACTGCAACCTTCAACACCAACTGGTTGGCATTTTCACACACTTCACAGCTTCGGAGTCTTTGGAGTCCCTATCTCTATTCTTTTCTGTCCTCACTGAGTTCTTCTGCTTTGGGTTGTTACTTTGCAGAAAGGGAGTCCCGGCAACCCTATTTCAAAGACCATGGGGGAATATCCCCCCGGGCGCCCAGTCTTTGAACTGAGTTGCCAGCTGTCTTTCTGAAAAGCCCCAGATCCCGGTATGATGAGCCCCCAAACTGTGTGGGATGGCTCAGGTCCCTACATAAATCAGTTACTCAGAGGCCTCTCAAAGTGATGACAGAAAAGAGATTTATTCGATTCTCGAGAAGTGGGGCTAACCTGTAGGAGTAGGAAAGCCGAAGACAAAGAAAAGGCAGTGATTTATATAGACTCTAACACAAGTCCCTCCCCCCGCACTGACCATTATTCTCATTAGCTGAGAATATGATCTTACATTCTAGGCACGAAATCTAACCAATCCCTTTTGAAATGAAGACATGGAAGAATTGGGTAAACTTTATCCAATCATTGAGACCCTAATGTACTACACAGTTTTATATCCTTATATTGAATTATTCTGTTCTAAAAATATAGTAACCTTGAGACTCTCAGTCTTACCTCACCCCTGGGAGAAGAATTACAATCTGAGAAGTCTTCACTAAACCTATCCCACTCACATTCCAAAATGTTTCAAAAGATGTATTTTTAGGTCGATATTTCTATTCCTTCCCAATGACACTATTAACTGATAGATTGAAATGTCTGAAAAATGCCAGAAAACAAATAAGCTGAGTCAAATGAAATGAACCTATGTAGAAGACAAGTCTAAGAAAGTATATCTCTTCATCTTGAGTTCATCTATTGGACTTTGTGTTAGACAGGAGTGTGCTCATACATTCCATGCAGTAATGGTGAATGGAAGCATCTTTACAGAGGTTTTTGTCCAATTTTTTGTGTTTTGTCCACAGGATGGCAACCTCACCTGCCATGGTAAGCAGCTCAAGGATGTATGAGGCAGACAGTTTTTAGTGTGCCATTTCTAGCCCATCCCCAATTCAGGAGGTGAGCAGTGCAGTCATTTAAAAAGTATGCTCAGAGACCGAGAGGTGCTGGTGATTCCCAATATTGCTTCAGTTCAGTTTGAAGATGACCCTATGGCCTGAGTGGTCTGTGTGCCTGGTTAAGATGACAGCTCCCAGAGCATCTACACCTGCTTCTTCATCACCTGCTTTAGACTACCCTGGACTGGACTGAGGGGAGGCAGAGGAGTGGGAAGTGGTCAGACTCATTCTTTCTTTTGCAGGCATTACAGTATAGAATACAGGACTTCTAGTGATCAAGAGGTGTAAGTTACTCTTGCCACATATGGTCTCTGAAGTCGACTTTTCTGTGGACAATGTGTCACTGACTTACGGGGGATGTTTTGGACACTCTGTTCTTACTATATCACTTAAATAAAAGCTTTCTCCACTTAAGTATTGGGGGAAAGAATGCTGGTGGGGTTTGAGCTAATGCTAGTAGATAATAACATCTGACTGATTATTGGTGTTCCTAGAACCTCTCTAAGGTATATGGTGCTGTGAATACTGCTGCTATAGATCTTCAACAAAAAGCATAGAGACTCAGAAATTCACAGGACACTAAATCCAGGAAAGGACCAAGCAATTACAATCCTGGCCTCAGATGCCCATCTCTAGATGCCTAAAGCTTGGATAGAAGTGAGCTGAACCAGATATTCTAGAACAGGATGCAAATACGTCTTCATATATATTACAAAGCCTTGGGACTGTGATAGCCTAGACTTCAGGATAACTCTGAAATAACATATAAAGTAAGCTACATAGGGAATAAGATATCTCTCTCATTCTCTGTATCTCTCTCTCTCTCTCTCATAGAAATGTACATTAAGAAGGCATAAGCACAAGAGGAAAATTAGAACTTATAGGTAGAAGCACAATGGTAGAGAACATTTGAGTAAATATCCAAGAAGGATGAAATGCACCCTGTTGACATGGGATTGCAGCTCACCAGAATAGGAGGAAATTGATGGGTGGTTCTAGAAACACATTATTAGGTTGGCATGGACGCTTGACACTAGAGTGAAGGGGGTCTTCCATTACTTAAAGAATGCAGCCTCTCACCTTCATACCAAAATTGATAGTGTCATGGATTTCAATTACAAAATTCCCATTCTTTAAACAGGGGCAGTTGCTCTTCTAGACATGATACACCCCAATAACCATGCATCTTGATGAGAAGTCATCATGGTATCTTAAAACTTCTCAAAAGAAAGGGCAGGAGAGCCAGGAGTCACCTGACCTGCTGCCTAGATTTAGGAAGAACCAATTTCAAAGGACTCAGTGGGGGAAGAGACAAGAACTTGGGGGATTAGAGTAGCTTCCCTAAATGGCTAAACAAGGAAGCCTATTGACCCCTGACTGAATCTTTCTAACTGAACAAGACGAGTAGGTACAACCCAAGCCACCCTTTCTTTCTAGATGGGGGATTTGAATGTCAACCAGTCACTCGTTTTCCTCCATGCTTCCCCCATTCTAAATCATAACCAGTCTTGCACATTGTCCTATACCCTAGGTCTGAGCTCTCTGCTCCCTGCCCCCAATGTCTTGTGTCTGTCTGACCAACATAAGAAAGGTCCATAAATCAGTCTCTCTTCCCCTGTGTTGGGCAGCCAACAACATCCAGGGTCCCAGTGGATTTCCCTGAGTGTATCCAAACCTCCTGGCTCCTCCCCCATCGTGGGAAAACCCCTCTCCACAGAGATTGCTTGCTGAACTTTCTCTGTCCATTCCATCACACTGCAGTTTATCCTTTGGTGCTGAGCCTCCCAGCCAAGCCAATTTTCTCTTAGAAGGATGAATCAGTGGTTAGGTCTATGAGTAACAACTTAGCAGCCCCATCTGTAGCCCACATTTTTGACTTAGAGAATGTAGAAAATAAAGGCTGAGTCCAGATGTGTCTCTTTCCTTCTATCAAACACCTGGGCTTTTCCACTTTGTAAAGTAAGTGACTGATAAAGGAGACTTCTATCTTTCTCTGAATGAGATTCAGGTTTTCTGGACCACTCTGAGTCTGTATGAAGACAAACCTGGGGTAGAATTTTAAGAGAGAAAGCAGCACAGGAGGGACTGGAAGACCTCCGAGAATGGAAGTAAGAAGACATTAAGAAAAACTATTTCAATAAGGAGGAAAAGAGTGTGTTGGAGGTGGGGAGGAGTCATCTAAGGAGAGAACATGTGTGGGGAAGCCCTTGACTAGGAGGGTATAGCAAATCCTCACCTATTATCTGAAACCCAGTGCTCTGTGCACTGTGCCGCCACCTAATGGCCCCAGTCAGAAGAGCAGTAGTCCCTACATGCGTCCACATACAGTACTGGGGCTGGCCTTTCAGAAACAGGCCTCACAAGCCTCTCACCTTGGCATGGTACTGTCATGGATTCCTTAACACTCTCTAGCTAACAGGGATTGTAGAGGACAGTTGGCTGGATGTACTTATGTTGGGAACAAATAAAACTAAACACTTGTGACCTTTACTATCCTACACACAAGTACAGAGTGCCTCTCCCACCATGAATTTAGAACCATAATGTACAATCTCTCTGAATGTAATACTAAAGACTGTAAGTGCTTTTCAAAAGTCATTCAATCTCCTTTGATTTCCTGAATTCGTCAGGGTATTGTCTTAATTTTTGTTTCTTCCATGTCTGAAATAATAATGTTTGTTAAAATCAAGGAGTTTGGGTTGGACAGTGGTGTCTATCATTTCTTTTGCCACATGATTTCATGGTCCTGTGGTGATGAATAATGGGGACTTTCAGGCATTTATTGCTTGCTACACCATCTTGGCCTCTAGACGTCTCCTTGCTCGAGTCTTTCAAAGCAAGTATTTTGGAGCAGCTGGATGGCAAGGTGGAGAAAACACCAGCCTAGAGTCAGGAAGCATCCTCAAACAGTTGACTGTGATACACCAGTCAACTCGTTTAACCCTAATTGTCTTGGATAATTTAACAGGTATCCTCCCTCATAAACTGTCGTTACTATTTTTTTATTGTATAAATCCCTCTCCTTGCATTGCTTATATCTCCCTGAATCACACAATCACTCTGTGTATTATCTGATGTATTCTCATGTGTGTCATTACTTTGTTTTCAGTTCATTGTCATCCAGGAGAAGTGGGTATATTGGATGTGACCTCTGTGTGGTCTTTGTGTAACTGGCATCTGGTGGGAAAGGACTCAAAACTTGGATAACCCTCCTCTCCCCAACACACACACACACACACACACACACACACACACACACACATATAACTTGGGTCACTCTTTCCCTGTGAGGGATAGCAATGAGGAGGTCAGTATAAGTTAAGTAGTTTTCTTGAACTAACATTAAGATGGGGAAGATTGTGACCAAGCCTTGTACCTATGAGAAGAGCTGGAGGGCCAGTTTCCTTGCAACAAGTTCTTGTTCACCTTCCCTATAGGAATTGAGGCTTTCCACTAAAGAGGGTGAGCAGAGGAGCATCTAGAGGAATTTCTCCTGGGAGCAGACATGAATAGATAAAAACTTGATGCATTTCTGATTTCCAAACTGATCCAAGCACATGGACACAAGATGTGTAATTGAAGGACATGGCTGAGTGCAGCCCATGCTTGTTACGCTAAGGAAAAGGCTAATAAACCTCTCACCTTTAAAGTGTCCACCTTACATCACAACAATATTAATATTTTCCCCATTCTCTCTGACTGTCATCCCTTTCCGTTCCATTAAATACGCATGTGTTTGTGTTTGTCCTTTCTTGCCAAAGAAGACCATGCCATCAGAGAAATGATGACGTGCCTTACAGTTGACTTTGTTTTGATTGAGGGAGGACTGTGCAGGTCACCAGCCTTATTTCTCCTCCAGAGCCATCTGAATCCAGTGACCAGATATTCATCAGGATAATTGGAGATGATCCAGGATGAGGCAATTGGGGTAGGTGACTTGCCCAAGGTCACACAACTAGTGAGTGTCAAGTGTCTGAGATGAAATTTGAGCTCAGGTCCTCCTGACTCCTGCACTGGTGCTCTATCCACTGCACCACCTACCTGCCCCTAGATTCATATGGCAACACAATCTCTGACATTAACAGTCACACTCCTCCTCCTCACTCCATTCCATACAGCACAAGTATCTCCTGGCCCCAGTATGAACCCAATTCACATCTTGCTCATGCCATATTGTCGTCTTTCTTTTCTTTCTTTCATCCTTCCTTCTTTCTTTCTTTCTTCCTTCCTTCTTCCTTCCTTTCTGTCTTTCTCTCTTTTTCTTTCTCTCTATCCCTCCCTCTATCTTCTTTCCTTCCTTCTTTCTTTCTTTCCTTTTTTCTTTCCTTCCTTCTTTATTTCTTTCCTCCTTTCTTTCTTTTGTTCTTTCTTTTGTTCTTTATTTATTTGTCTCTTTACTTCTTCCTTCCTTCCTTCCTTCCTTCCTTCCTTCCTTTCCTCCTTTCTTTCTCTCAATCAAGCCAACATTTGCTCAAATGTCAGCTCAGACACCTGATTCAGAAATTCCTCATATGGGCATCTTGGTGGCAGCTGTAAAGTTCTGTGACGTTTTGAAGTCCATTACAGCCTGGTCCCACCCTACTTCCCCTATGGCTCTTCAAACACATTTCAGTCCACTCAAACCTGTTTCTTTCTGTTTCTCAGAGAATATTCTACCTCCCATCATGTTATTTATTCTTCACATATGGAAGGTACTTCCTCCCATCATTTCTCAGAATCCTCCCTTTCTTTTAAGGTGTAGTTCAGATATTCCCTTCTACTGAAGTGTTTCCCATTCCTTCTGGTTTCTAGCTCACCCCTCCTCCCATTATGTATTTGTATTTGCCTAAACATGTCCATATGGTTTTCCAGTTAGAATAAAAATTCCTCAAGGGTAGCCAAGCACTGAACAAGCACTTTTTAAATGTCTATTATGTGTCTGCCACTGGGTTAAGTCTTGGGGGTCCAACTGAGGCAAAAAGTGCTTTTGTGTAAGGGGCTAACCTTCTAATGTCAGAGGGGGGACAACATGTAAAAAAACCCAACTTATTTAGATATATCTATGTATACATCTATACATATATACTATAGATCTTTTTTGTGCATAGCACATATATATGGACACATTCTATCTGGATACACAGATCATGTGAATTTATGGTTAAGGTTATACATTTACATGTATGATATATGCATGAGATTACACACATATATAATATGTATATACACACATATACACATGTGTATACATACATAGGTTATATACATATGTATGCTATATATATGTGTGAATGTATTTATATGAACATCTACACATGCACATAGAGAAAGAAAGAGAGTCAGACACACAGAGGCAGAAGGAGGGAAGAAGGGAGGGATAGAGAGAGAGATGACAGGGAAGAAATGTAGAATGAAAGAAATTAAGAAAGAAGTTTATTTAGTCATCAAACAGTGGGGAGAACAGTAAAAAGGAGTGACCCACTCCACCTAGTGTCTGTAATTCTTATATGAATTTAAGCAAAGGAAGAAGGAAACAGTGTCTGATTGGCCAACACCAACGCCATTTCCAGACAAGAATCATGGGTTTCTAGGAATGTATAAAGGGACAAAACTTCTCATATCACACTTTAGATCTGGAAGAACAGGCTAAGGTGATAAAATAGAGAGAAAGAGGAAAGGAAAGAAGGTCACGATCAGAGAAAGGGATATCAGAGATCATGAACAGGGAAGCAGGACGTTTGTGGGTGACATCCAAGTCCAGGTTAGGACCATCTCTGGGTGTAGCTGAGGTCAGGATAAATGTTTATGAATTATCCCACATGCCAGGTGCTGAACTGAGTGCTGTTGGTATGAGTAGATTGAGGAACTGGAAGGTCAGGTTATTTGAGGGAGGATCACCATGTATAGTGACATCTTCTAATATGTGGACAGGGATTGTTTAACTTACTTTTTGTATCCCCATCTCCTGGCAGAGTGCTTGGTATATAAGTGGTGCTTAGTAAATGCATGTTGCTTGATTCAGTGAAATGGTAACTAAGTAAGAGGATAGATTATGGATAGGACTGAAGTGAGTCTTAGAATGTCCTATATTTCCTAGACTTGAAGGGACCTCGTTATACCCCTCACTGCTCAGCCCTGGCCAGGGGAGGAGGCCCCAGTCTCAGTGCACAGAATGCTCACTCTGTATCCCTTCCCCTCAACTGCTTTCCTCAAAACCAGACACAGACATTTTGCATCTGAGCAGGTCCCACTAAATTTTGTTGCTTCAACTAGTTTTGTTTAAAGGAGGCTGATGCTCATTAGTCACCCAAGGGCTTTTTCCTTTTCCCTATTCCCGTTTGCCTGCCCTTATCCTTGCTTTAGGGTTTTACTTAACTTATTCACTTTTTCTTTCTTTAGTTACCATTTCTTTCCCTCTTTTATCTTTTCTCTTTCACTTCTCTGTGACACATTTAGCTGAAAATCTCTGTCTTCCTTCCCTCCACCTTCTTAGATTCCTACTTTCTTTTACTGAACCTTTTCCTAGAAAATGTTTTCTTTCCTTTGTTCTTTTTGCGATTTCTCTTCCCTTCCAGCTTATTTTGAAATTTCATTTCCTGATTCATGAGTACTTTCTCTAGCTTTCCTAGTGTCCTCTATCCTCTGAGAGCTCTCACTTACTTTCTCCGGGGCCACAAGGCAGCCTGTGGAGAGAGAACTCTTTCAGAGAAAGCATTCTCCCAAGGCATCAGCTTACCCCAGACTAAGACCATTACGTCAGCTTCTTCTCCCACTTTGGTCACATATGTCCCCTGGGAGTGCTCAAGTACCCTCTGTGGGCTTGAGATATTCCTGTCTCAACCTCGCCACATCAGGTACTGTCTCTGTGTCACTCACACCACTTATTCGTTGCCAAGACCATGGATAGATTGATCAGAATGTATTACTGGGTTATGTCTAATATTTAGAATTAATTGGAATCTTTCTAGAGAGGAGTAATAACCTAATGATTGAAGAATGAGAGACCAGGTGGTAAAAGAGCTGAGTGGTGGGTCTGAGCGCCTGGGTTGTTGGTGAGCATCTGTGTGATTCACGTTTTGCTGCAGGAATCAAGCTTGAGAATAGGCAGGCATGAATTATGTGCACTGTCTGTGGGTTAACAAGTGTGCTTCTAGCCTTATGCCCATGGGCTCAAGGGCAGTTTCATAAGTTTCTCCTCATTGATTGGTATGTTGATACACTCAACATACTTCATATATATTATTACATATAACATAAGTTATATATATAAATATATGTATATATATGCATCTATTTGTACAGTGACACACTCAATGTTCCATGCCTGTTTGGGAGGTGGAGTTGGCAGTAGAGTGAATCTACATTTTAGGTTTTCAGGTTTCAGAGAGATGACAGGTGGTTCTTGATTCACTTGTGGAGCATTCCCTGATAAGAGAGAAAGAATTGGGGAAGGAGCCAACATGTAAAGGAGGCAGTAGCTCCATCATATCATTACCACAATATCCTGAAATAGAGAGTTGGGGGAATTTCCTCTTGGGTGATATCTGGAATGCTGTCTTAGTTCACTGGAGATCCTTCATCCTGAGGAGAAAAGCTCAATCTCTCTGTGCATTATCTGGTATATTCACATGTATATCATTACTGTTTTCTGGTTATTATCATTTTGAAAAAAGCTATACCAAATGGTATGTATTCTGTATCATCTTTATGTAATGGGCATCTGGTGGGAAGGGACTTGAGTCTTATTTACACACACACACACACACACACACACACACACACACACAAATATACACACGCACCACATCACACATGCAAATTGCATCACTCGTTCCTCAGTAAGGCATAGCAATGAGGAGCTCAGCTTGAATTTGAAAACATTAGTTCTCTCAGACTAACGTTATTAAGATGGGAAGATAGTTATAATTCTAACCAGGCACCATATCTATGAGGAGAGCAGAATGGCCAGCATCCTGTCATCAATGTCTTGTTCCCCTCCTTTGTGGGAATTGAAGTCTTCTTTGGAAAAGGGTGGACAGAGAGAGGAGAGTGCAGAGAGATCTCTTCAGGGCCCCCAGACATGAAAGGATAAAAATGATATGAAAATCTTATTTTAAAGCATCAGCAGAGACAATGGGCCCAGAATATGAAATTGAAACGTGGAGCACTGATGGATTTCATCAAGACTGGTCTTCTTGACCTCTTCCATCCACAACTCATTGCTTTCTATGGTATCTGGATAGATGAAGAAAGGACAGAAAGAATCTCTGGCTGGGGATGTCTCATTTCTTTTTTGTTTGCCTCTCAGTGGCTGGTCAGATGAAATATGAATGGAAGAGTGTCTAAGACTCAGGGTAGTGTAGGGTGCCCCAATCTGGTAGGGTTTGGTTCCTTCCGTGACTATACTGCTCATGGGTGAGAAGGAGCCAGAGCCCTCAGGGCCCACAGCTGTCAGACCATGGCCTTCCCCTGAGTCCTGAGTCCGTTTGCTCATGTTAGCCCCAGAGACCCTGCCCCTGAGCAGGCAGCCCAACAGGTGCTGGAGGAGAGGAAGGACAGGAGACAGCTGAGCCCCCCTGACCAGCCAGCCTAGGCCTGGGGAGGTTTTTGTTCAGGGTTATAACACTGTGGGCGAACAGAAATTCCCTGTAAACAGTAGTAAACTGCCCCATCTTCAGGCTCCAAACTGCTGATTGTGAGGGTGAAATCCTTCGCAGCACCACTGCCACTGAACCGGGCAGGGACTCCAGCATTCAGGTTGGAAACTAAGTAAATGAGGGGCCGAGGAGATTGTCCAGGTTTCTGTTGGAGCCAATACAGATAAGTGATTCCATCACTGTGTTTGAGACTCTGACTGGCCTTGCAGGTGATGGTGACTCTCTCTCCTGGGGCCACAGACACTGAGGCTGGAGACTGGGTCAGCACAATTTCCCCCCTGGAACCTAAAAGCAGGAATTAATGATGAACCAACGTGAAATAAACAGAACAATCTCCTTCCATTTTGATACTTTGCCCACAGGTAACCTGGCTCTACAAACTCTACTGACCTAGAAACCCACATACTCCTTTGTCTGCACTGGCTCATGTCCCCAGAGCTTCTAAATTCCTTTGAATTCTCTCATCTAATGAAAATTTGCACATCTGCATGTTTTGTTATCCCATGTTCTCACCTGGGACCAAAAGCATGAGAAGCCCACAGAGAAACTGGAAAAGGGCCTCCATTGTGCAGTGTTTCCTCCCCTGTGGCTGCTCTGCCCCCAGGCCTAATATATGTCCCTGTGTCTGCAGGCCCTTCCCTTGGGGATCTCTTTATGCAAAGCAACTGGGGGTGTGGGGCTTCTAGTAGCAGAAGTGATTGAATCAGCTCAGGGGAAGGCCCTCTCTACATGAAGATCCCAGTCTAACTGGCAAGCTGCATAAGAATAACTATTGACTGACAAGATCTGTGAGGGCAAACAGGAGATAAGCAACATAGGGAAGACAGAGGGAGCAATCCAGGGTGATTTCCAGATCCTGAGCCTGGGAGACCGGGAGGAGGGTTCCCCCCTTTGTAGTAACAGGAGCAGGGAGGGTTCAGGGAAAAGAAAATGACATTGCTTTTGGCAGGATGAGGTTAAGCTGTCTTATGCACATCCCATTCCAGATGTTTCAAAGGCAATTGGAGATGGGAGACTGGAGGTCAGCAAAGAGTCTGGGAAAGGAAATGGGGATACAGAACTACCAGAAATGAGATGATAATTAAATGGATGGGAGTTAATGAGAATACCAAGTAAAACTGTATAAGGGGAGCAGAGGAGAGGGTCCACAGTGATGCCTGTGAGACCACTTCCCTTTTCATCTGCAGATCTCTCTGGCTTCAACTCCATGAAACAAGATCACCCTCCAAAGTAATGCCCCACGCTTCTCATCCCCACCATGCTTCTAAACCAAGTCTGGACACCACCTCCCTCAGCCTCTTCACCTCTGATTAGGCTGGAGGCTGAAAGACCAAACTCCTGCCATATGAATTTAATAGAAGGGAAAGAAATGACAGGCAAGGAGAATGGGAAGAGTTTGAAAATCATTGGAATGGAAGGAGATACCTTAAAAGTGAAAGGTTTATTGGACCTCCTATTAGTATAACAGATAGGGCACACTCAGGTTTGCCCTTCCTAGGGTCTAATCCAGATATTCCCTGATTAGTTGTCAATGATATGAAATTTTGCGGGTCTGTTTCTGGCCATGTATGACTGAGAATTTGTACTATCTGGTTTATGAGGAAATTTAATTGCCTGCTTATTTGAAAGGACTAATGACCCAGGGGCCCTGAGGTGGAATCGGATACAATTTAGAAAGGTCCAGTGTGAAGAAGGGAGGGAGTCTTTTAGCTGCCTCTGGAGAGCCAGAGAGGGGAAAGTTGGCTGCCCTCTCTGTATCCACCTTGACCATGGGACCTGGGAATAGATAGCTGCCCCTTTCTCTTTGTGTTTACTCTGTTTTCATATCAGAATAACCCGAGATGGAACAATATGGACTACTGAGAGGTCTAGAGTTCTGTGGTTTTGGTGTGCTTTGAAATACCTCCTTCAATCTGACTGAGGGCAAAGGGATTGACCCTCTACTTTGGGAGCACAGAGACATTCTGAGGACAGAGAGCTGCAGGCATCCTCACCCCTCCTGGTGGACTAAGGTGATCACTATGGGCTCCAGAAAGGCCAAGATGGTAGACATCCAGCAGAGTGGTCCAATGAAGAGGAGTTATGTGGGTGCCCACACAGGGAGGAAGGACGCCTGCTGTCAAACCTTGTGAATCACCACTTTGCCATCTATGTTCTCTCTTCAGGTGCCTCAGTACTGCTGGAATCAGGTTTGTGTCCCATCTTTCATGAGGTAGACTCTGTGTGTGTCTGTGGGAGAGGCTGCTCCAGGCTTTGACCCAGAATGTTTTGTAGTAACTCTTCTTATTGTATCGTAGAAATGAGTGCTTTTAACGAACTGAGGATATTTGCTGTTGGGGAGCTCACAGATACTGGAATGTTAGGAGTACAGTCCCTCGTCACTACTTCTAGTAATTAATATTCTCCACCCTGGGGACGTAGTCTGGAGCTGTGAATGAACATGGATGGACAAGACCTAAGAAGGTTCTTGTACTGATGTGTGTTTGCTTGTGTATGTGTCCAAAAAATATTCAATAAATAAACGAGTCCCCAGATAGATCCAACATGGCAGCCTTGACCCACTTGTTTCTCAACTGAATATTTTTCCATTCTTTATCTTTCATATATTTATTTGTTATTTCTTTCTCTCACTTCTCAATGGCCCATCCTAAACTGATACTTTTCACACACACACGAAAAAAATACAGCTACACCATAAAGTCAATTCACTGTTCCTGTCTAACAGCATATTCCTCACACCTCACTTACAGTCCAACACAGATTTCTGAGGGAAGGAGGCCTGAGCAACTGTCAGCCCTTTCATACCATAACCAGGCATTGCTTTTGATTGATTTCTGATGTCGGGTCAATGGTGGTTTCCCGAGTACGATCATTCTATAAACTGAGAGAATGAAATGTCAAGAGCAAAAATGCAAGAGTAGCAAATAACCAGAGTCAAATTAAATGAATCTATGTAGTACTCAGGCTCAGAAATGTATATCTCTTTATCTTGAGTCAATCTACTGGATTTCATGTTGGCCATGAGTGTGGTGCACATTCCATGAACTGGTTGGTTGGTTGTTGTCCTTCATCTTTGAAGAGGACCAAAATGACATCACCATGATAAAGTGAAATTTCAGTGTGTCCAACTGTGACTGATCAGACCAATACAACCCCAGAATGCTCTTTCATAGGTGGAACACAGATAGTCCATGTGAATATTTGGGATGGATATCCCAAATTTTAGCATCCTGCATTTACTTTGTCCTGTCTCGATTCTGCTTTGCTCAAAGAGCACAGCACCCATTCTGATGTGAACATGCCATGCTGAGTGGTCCTGTGCCAGTGACTTCCATGCTACACAGTCAAATAAAAAGTTCTTGAGTGAGACCTTGACAGTGTCCTTTTATCATTTCTTCTGGCCACCATGTGATTACTTGCCACATACGAGTTCTCTATAAAATAGTCTTTTTCACAAGCCTACATTTTGCTTTCAAACAAGGTGGCTAGCCTGTCGGAGTTGTGCTCTCTGAAGCATAGTTTGAATCCTTGGCAGTTCACCTCAAGCCAGGACTTCAGTATCTGGTGTCTTATCCTGCCAGGTGATCCTCAGACTCTTCCTAAGACAGTTCAAATGGAAACAATTCAGTTTCTTGACATGATGCTGGTAGACTGTCCATGTTTTACAAGCATATAGTAATGAATGGGGTATAGGGTGTGCTCAGGAAGGGCCAGTAGCTTTGGTGTGATGGTTGCTGAGCCTTTTTTGAGGCTCTTTCCACCTTTGGTGTCCACGTGTTCCACTTAACTCTCACCTGTGACTCCAAGAAGCTACAACATCCATCTTTTGTCAAGAGTAGGGTATACTCTGGGGATCTGTAAGATCTCAGTTCCTCCTGATCTGGGAGCAAGTATAAATTTTTTACCTAGAATCTTAGTAGAGTTTCCTCTTCACAACCACCTCACCTCCAGTTCACCAAGCCAGCACTGGAGGCTGAGATTCAGATAAACTGCAGGGGCAGGGCCACCATTCAGTGTGAGATAGAGATCAGATGCTCAAATCTCCTAGGAGTATTAGGTGGGGGCAGGGCCTCTACACATGGCTGAGGTAAGAGTCAGCTGTTCAGTGCCCCCAGGGGGTTTTACAATCCAACAATGGATGTGGGCTACTGTAGGGGCTGCTGTGGAAGCTGCTGCTGCCTGCCAGATACAGCCTTGCCACCTGAGGCCTAAGCTATGGGAAGGCCCTTCTCCCTTCTGGGCCAACTGAAAAATTCTCTCACTGACTTTTGGTACCTGTGGATGGAAGGATCTGTGAACTTCTGCTACTGCAACTGGGGCTTCCTCCTCTGAGGCCTGCTCTTGTCCTCCTCCTAGAGCCAAATCACATCATGCAGCCAAGTCTAGGCTAGGCTCTGCTCCACATCCAGAGCAACAGACTCTTCCCATCGGCCTTTCAGGTCACCAGGGCTGGAAATCTCCTCCACTCTGTTGTTCTGTGGCTTCTGCTGCTCTAGAATTTGTTGAGAGTCTTTCTTTACAGGTATTTTATGGGCTGTGGAATAAGAGCTAGTATATGTGTGTCTTTCTAGTCCACCATCTTGGCTCTGCCCCCCATGGCATGTTATTATGATAGAATACTACTGTACTGTAAGAAATGATGAGCAGGGTGCTCTCAGAAAAATCTGGTAAGACTTGAATGGACTGCTGCAAAATGGAATATACAGTATACAAAGTAATGATAGTATATGATGATCAGCTTGGAATAGCTTAGCTATTCTCAGAGATACATCAAAGATAACACTGAAAGACTTAAGATGAAAAATCCTATCCATCACCACAGAATGAACTGATGGCATCTGAACACAGATTGAAGCACATTTTTTTCATTTTCTTTTTTTTTAGCTTTGTTTATTCCCATGTTTTCTTTTACCACATGACCATTATGGATATGTTTTGCATCATTTTTACACATGTATAACCTATACAAAATTGCTCTCCTTCTTTTGCAGAGGAGGGAGGAAGGGAGAAAATCTGGAACTCAAAGTTTTTAAAACAAATGTTAAAAATTCTTTTTACTTATCACTGGGGGAAAATAAAATACTTATTAAAGAAGGGGGAAAAGAAGCAAAAATAAACATTGACCATAGAAAGTTACTATGATGACAGGGAAGATCAAGAGATAAACTTAGAAGAAGACAATATTTTCAGTATACCTACTCTGAAACCTCAAAGGCTCTAAAGCCCAAAAAGTCTTTTTTGTAAGAGTTTAGGAAAGATTTTAAAAGTAAAATACAATAATATATATAATATAAAATAATTGTAAATAATAATATATAATTATAGGGATGACCCCACAGCCCATAAAATACGTGTAAAGAAGAACTCTCAACAAATTCTAGAGCAGCAGAAGCCACAGAACAACAGAGTGGAGGAGATTTCTGTTCCAGAGAGACCTGAAAAACTGACAGGAAAGGTCTGTCACACAACAAACTTGGAGCAGAGCCCAGCCCTGCCTTGGTCAGGCAGCACTGAGAAGAGCAGATCCAAGCTGGCTTCAGGGATGGAATCCCCAGCAGCAGCACAAGTCCCTTAACCCACAGGTGCCAAAGGTCAGTGATAGGGTCTTTTTGGCTGGCTGAGAATGGAGTGGGGTGTCCCCATGACTGAGGCCTCCTCAGGAGGCAGCAGCGGAGGCAACAGCGGACAAGGGCTCCCAAAGCAGGCAGGAGCTTGGATCCATTGTTGAAGGTCTCCTGGTAAACCTCTGAGGGAACTGAACCCTGTGTGGTGCTCCTGCCCCAACCTGAGCAGCTGATCTTAATCTCACACTGAATAGCAGCCCCGCCCTTGCCAAAATCCCCCAAGGCTTGGGAGAATCTCTTTTGAATCTCAGCCCCCAAGTGCTGGTGGAACTGAAGGCGAGCTAGTTGTGGAGAAGAAACTCAGAAGTGAAGAAAAAGCTGGGAAAATGCCCAAAAGAGGGGGGAAAAAAATAAGACCATAGAAGGTTACTTTCTTGGGGAACAGATGTCTCCCCCCATCCTTTTGGATGAGGAAGAACAAGACATACTGTCAGAGGAAGAAGTCAAGGCCTCTGCCTCCACAGGGAATTTAAAATGGACTCAGGCAATACAAGACCTTAAAAAACAAGTTAGTAGCTTACTAAAGGAGAACCAAAAAAATGCTGAGGAAAACAACAGCTTTAAAAAGAGGCTAACTCAATTGGAAAAAGAGGTCCAAAAAGCCAACAAGGAGAAGGAGCTTTTAAAAAACAGAATTAGCCAAATGGAGGAGAAGGTTCAAAAGCTCACTGAACAAAATAATATGTTGAAAGAGAGAATTGATTCCAGGGAAACAAATGACTATGAGTTAAACCAAGAAGGTGGTAAACAAAACCAAAAATTTGAAAAAATGCAAGATAAGGTGAAATAACTCATTGGAAAAACAACTGACCTGGAAAATAGATCCAGGAGAAACAATTTAAAAGTTATTGGACTACCTGAAAGCCATGATCAAAAAAAGAACCTAGACACTATCTTCCATGAAATTATCAAGGAAAACTGCCCTGATGTCATAGAATCAGAGGACAAAATGGATATTGAAAATATTCATCATTCACCTCCTGAAAGAAAACCAAACAGAGATACTCCTAGGAATATTGTGACCAAATTTCAGAGTTCCCAGATCAAGGAGAAAATACTGCAAGCAGCTAGAAAGTGACAATTTAAGTAATGTGGAAATATAATCAGGATAACACAGGATCTGGCAGCTCCAACATTAAGCAATCGAAGGGCTTGGAGTGGGATATTTCAGAAGTCAAAGGAACTGGGACTGAAACCAAGAATTACCTACCCAGCAAATCTGAATATAATACTTCAAGGGAAAAAATGGTCATTCAGTGATATAGATGACTTTCAAGAGTTCATGTTGAGGAAAAGACGAGATCTGTATTTAAACATTTGACTTCCCAAGATTAGAATCAGGAGAAGCATGAAAAGGTAAACAGAAATGGAAAATCATAAAAGACTCTCTAAAGCTGAACTGTTTACATTACTACATGCAAAGAAAATATTTTTAAGTCTTGAATCTTTTCTCCGTATTTGGGTAGTTGGAGAGATTGTACATACACATACAAAGTCACACACACACACATACACATAGATAGATAGATAGTACAGGGCGTGTTATATCAGAAGAGATGATATACACACACACAAAAATAAAATAAAATAAAAATTAAGGGGTGAAGGAGGAAAATTCTGGGAAGAAAAAGGGAGTAATGGAATGGGGCAGGTTATAACTCATAAAAGAGATAAGAAAATCTTATTCAATGGAGGAGATAAGGGAGAAGGGGAGAAGGGGAAAAATAAAGCTACTCTCCCCATGTGTGGCTGAAGGAGAGAATAACATGCTCACTCAATTTGATATGAAAATTTATATACACCACAGGAAAGTAGGAGAGGAGGCAACAAGTGGAGTGAGGGAAATGTTAGAAGGGAGGGCAAATGGGAAAAGGGAGTCACTAGAAATAAACACTTTTGAGAAGGGACAAGGTCAATTGTAGGGGGAAAAAATAAGGGGGGATAGGGTAGGACAGAGGGCAATATAATTAGTATTATACATCATGATTACTACAGAAGTCTTTTGCAAAACAACACATATTTAGTCTGTATTGAATTGCTTCCCTTCTCAGTGGGACTGGGGAGGGAGGTGAGAGGGAGAGGAGTTGGAATTCAAAGTATTAGAAACGAATGTTGAGAATTTTTATTGCAGATAAGTGGGAAATAAGAACTACAGGGATAGGGGTATGGAAATTTATCTTGCCCTGCAAGAAAAGAGAGAAGATGGAGATAGGAGAGGGATGGGGTATGATGGAGGGGAGGGTACATTGAGGGAAGGAGTAATCAGAATGCAAGGTGTTAGGAAGCAGAGGGAGTGGAGTGATGGGGAGAAAAATTGGACATGTTACAAAGTGAGGTAAAAGCAATTGGTATTAAAACAATAGACTGAATTAATTACTGAGAATAAGTCAATGACATCTTTAGTGTGGAGAAAAGAATTTCAGCCTAAATTTCCTAGAGGAAGGTATCCTCAGGTAAAATTTAGCATTGATAGAAAAGTCAAAGCTTTAATGGTAAATTTGATTTTATGATTGCCATTTAATCAGGAACTAGAACATGTATAGAAAGACATGTAAACCACTTAAGACTTGCCTCAAAAGATGTTCCTCAGCCAACGTGAAGCTATTATCATATTTGAAACCTGGTTATTGGGACTTGCCATTTTTAGATGCTATGGGACTATTAAGTGACTGTTCTTCTGAATCCAACTCCAGGTATGGGTAGGAAGAAAGGCGATCTGAGCCTCCAATCCATGCTGCCAGTAAGCTGATGAGATGCTGGTATGAACTGCATAGATGATCTCAAGGGAAGGGTAAGAGAGCGGCTGTTCAGCATGGGCTGAGGTAGGATTCTCCTGACTCAGTTTCCCTGCTGACACCTGGAAGACTTTAAGCCTGACTGAATGCAAGTGGATAATCTAATCCTGCCTGGAACTGACATGAAGTTAGTGAGATGTTCTGTCCCTGCAATGTCCTTACTATTGGTGGCAATTTCCTATAGTCAAAAGGTTTGTAAGCTTAATACCAGATCTATTCAATTTTAGATTATGGGTAGGGGAACATCCAAGGTTGTCTAAAATTAATCTATTAGGCATAGGACTTTAGACCAACAACATTAAGTTAGGGTCCTTTAATTCTTAGTAATACTGTGGAGACAATTAGGTCAAGAACTTGTGAAGTTAGCAATATAAATATTATCTGTGTCTCAGTTGGTTAACGTTTAAAAAAAAATTCTTTTGGGATCCATATTGTAAATGTTTTAAAAAGATGTATTACCTGACCAAAAGTTTGAATTGCTTTATCTGTTATAAACTATGTTAAAAATAAATTTAAAAAAATATAGGGATGATTATAAATAAAATAATTATCTACATATATAAATTTAAAAAAATATAATTGAAATAAAACAAAAATATATGAACTTAATAAAATAAATAAAAAGAAAAGAAAATAAAAAAGAAAAATGGGAGAGTTAAAATAAAATTGGGAAATGGAAAGAGTGGTATTCAAGAGAGAGTCAACAGTTTGGAAAAGGAAGGAATGAATTGATTAAAGAAAACAATTCCTTTAAAGTACAATTAGCAGAATGGGGAGGGGGGAAATCCAATGAAGTAAACAATTCTTTAAAAAGTAAAATTGGCCAAATGGAAATTTTGGTACAAAAATTCACTGGAGAAAACTCATGAAAAAGTATAATTGGCCAAATAGAAAGGGAGGCACAACAATTAATTGAAAAAAATAATGCCATTAAAATTAGAATTGGCAACTGAAAGCAAATGAGTTGATAAGCCACCAAGAAAAAGTGAAACAAAATTAAAAGATTGAAAAAAAGCAGAAGAAAATGTAAAATGGCTAATTCAGAAAATAACTGACATGGAAAAAAAAAACTTAGAAAAGATAATTTTGAAATTATTGGACTAAAAACATGAACTTAAGAGCCATAATCAAGAAAAATATATAAACAAACAAAGCTTGGACAAGATTTTTCAAGAATTATCAAGGAAGGCTCTTTCATAGTTATCACAGAACTTAAGGGTAAAATCATCATTGAAAGAAGCTACCAATCACCTTCAGAAAGAGATCCCCAAAAGAAAACTCCTAGGAATATTATAGCCAAATTCCAGGGTTTCCAGATCAAGAAGCAAATACTGCAAGCAACAAGAAAGATACAATTGATATATCAGGGTTATGCAGGATTTAGCAGTTTCCAAGTTAAGGGATCAGAGTCCTTGCAATATGATAATCCATATGACAAAGGAGCTTGGATTATAACCAAGAATTGAAAACAGTTTTTCAGGGGGAAAGATGGACATTCATTGAAATAGAGGACTTTCAGTCTTTCCTGACAGAAAAAAGAAACAGAACTGAGCTGAAAAATTTGATCTTCAAATACAAGACTCAAGAAAAGCATAAAAAAAGTAAACAGAAAAGAGGGAAAAACATTAAACTCTTTACATCCCTTGATGGGAAGATGATATTTGTAACTCTAAGAACTAACTTTTATTATGACATTTAGAAGGGGTATACGTAGACAGAGTGTTTGGGTATAAATTGACTTTGATGTGATGATAAAAAATTAATTATTTAAGGGGCTTAAAAAGATTGTAGTAGATGAACAGGAAAGAGGGAGATAGAAAAGGGTAAATTATATCACATGAAGAGGGGCAAAGACGTATTGCAGTAAAGAGAAAGAAGGAACGAAGCATTATTTGAACTTTACACTCATGAGATTTTACTCAAAGAGGGAATAACAAACATTCAGTGGGTTACAGAAATCCATCTTACTCTATAGGGAAATAAGAGAGGAAAAGATTAGAAAAGGGAGGCAGAGGGCAGAAGGGAGGGCAGAGAGTAGGGAAGAAGTAGTAGGGAAAAAGAAAAGGAGGTGGGTTGATAGAAGGGAAGGCAGATTAGGGGCAGGGGGGTGGTCAGAAGCAAATCACCAGCAAAAAAGGAAAGGTTGAAAGGAGAGAGAAAAGTTCAAATGGGGGAGACAGGATAGAGAAAGACAGCAATCATAACTATGAATGTAATTGGGAGGAACTCTCCTAAAGAGTGGAGGTGGATAGCAGATGGGATTACAAACTAAAATCCCATAATATGTTGTTTAAATGAAATACAGTTAAAGCAGAGATATACATACAGAGTAAATGTAGAAGCCTGGAGAAGAAATATATTATGCTTCAACTGAAGTAAAAAAAAAAACAAAAACAAAAGAGGGGGTGGCAATCCTGATCTCAGAGAAAGCAAAAGCAAAAACAGATCTAATTCAAAGAGATAAGGAGGAAAACTGCATCTTGCTAAATGGTACCATAAAAAATGAAGTAACATCAATACTACACATATAGGAGTCAAGTGGGGTATCATCCACATTCTCTGAGGTGAATTTCAATGACTTACAGGAAGAATTTGTCAGGAAAACTATACTAGTGGGGTATCTCAGCCTCCCCCTCTCAGATCTAGATACTGAAACCAGAAAATAAACACAAATGGAGTTAAAGGAGGTGAATAAAATTTTAGAAAAGTTAGACATGGTAGATCATAAGGCTGTGACCTTTCCTCTACACAAGAAAAAGAGTCAGCCCCAGGCCTGGCTAATAGGGCCTTATAGGCACAGCTGGGACCTGGTTTGCAGAAAGTGTAATGTCTCTCTGAAACATGGAGGATACTGGCTCACTTTTGGAGTCATAAGATGATTTGGGACTTCCTGAGTTTAAATACCTCTTAAATTGCAAATGATTTTTTTAGAATGCCCATACATATCTAGTTTAATTTATTTATAATTCCTATGATGGTAGTGTATTGACAGTCTTCAGCCTCCTTGTCTGCATCTCCAGGAGACAGTGAGGATGAAGTGCAAGGCCAGTAAGAGTATCACAGATAGTGACGGTGAAGACCTCTTATACTGGCACCAGAAGTAGGCTGGTCAAAGCCTGAGATGCTTCATCTACTGGGCCACCAAGCTGTATTCTGGAGTGCCTGCAGGTTCAGTGGCACTGGATCTGGGAAAGATTTCACTCTCACCATCAGCAGTGTGGAGGCTGAGGACAGGACACTGCAGTCTATTACTGCTCAGCAGGGTCTTAAAAGTTCCACTCCAGTGATGTATTTTGGAACAAAAACCTCTCAAGGCTCAGGCCTGGGGATCAGGAGCCTTCTGTACCCCAGCTAATTCCCCTTCATCTGAAGCTGCTGTGGGGGCTACACACATGTGGCCTGTTTGCTTTTCTTGGACATTCAGTGAATGTTACTAGGCTGTCCAGTGTTGTGTGGTAAGAGTGAGTTTGGAATTAGAAGAAAAAAGTCTGGCACATAAGAGGTACTTAATTATCACTAGATTCACTTGACTGTCACACGACGGAAACCTTGGTCGTTTTCAACGAGTTTAGTGCTTATTTTGTGCATCTTGTGCCAAACTGTTCATTGCCTTGCCAATCTTTCTGCTGTAACTATCATTAATTTTAATCTCATTTCTCAGTTTTGGGGGTGGGAAATAGCCATGGCGCAAAAGGCCTGGGGGACTAACCCTGTTCTTTTACTGAAACTTCAATTGCCCCAATTTTTAAACTAAAGTGGTGTTATCTGGTGAGTGCTGAGTCTAGGTGGGGTTTTCCTTCATTTTGAACATTGGAGGATGTCTACCTGCTCTGGTTTGCGCTGGAGCATGTGGTAGTTCTCTGAGTTGGAGTCTACAAGTTCCCCTGACTGAGCCAAGTCAGTGGGGGGGGGGAGGGGGGCTGGTGTCGACCTTTGCCTGCTCTACCACACTGCGACCCAGGATCTGCCACTGCTTTGCTGAGGTGGGTCTTGCTGGAACGCTTCCTGTCCTGGAATGTGTTCCCCTTTTAAAGTAGTAAGTTGGAGATTTCTTGCTCATCCTCCAAATTTCTTTAGTTAAGAACTGCCCCCCCCCCCGCTATTTTCCTTCTGGCTCTGCTGCATTATTTTATGGTTATTCATGGATAAATATGGAAGAGTGACAGCAGCTTACTGCTTGCTTTGCCATCTTGGCTCCCAGAAGTGGTTCTCATTCATTCTTTACCCGTGGATCAAAAATGAAGGAAATTTTTTGGAGGAATTTTCTTACTTGCCTAAGGACAGGGATAGAATCAGAAACGTTATCCAAAACCAGCTGTAATGGGCCAAATTTCATGACATGAGTCTTACTAGGAATTTCCCCAAAGTGTTGTACCCAAAAGGCATAAAAAGAAGCTGCACAAGTGCAGGTTTGGGGATTGGGAAAGGGAAAGGTGCTTAGTTAGGGACTTGTCCACAAACATTTTTAAAGCTCTTGTTATGAGCCAGGGAAGATTTCATGCCCAGGGATTACAAAGGAAGGCTTAAATACAGTTCCTTAGGCTGCTGCCTGGTCTTCTCAGGCTCTTTCTTCCATGTCATTCTCATATATGGAATATTAATCTAGGAAGAAAGAACAGAATGCAGATCTGACTCTGGGTTTCTTTTTCTCACTCAGTGGAGTATCAGGTGAAATCTGAATGTGAGGGCCTCAGGCCCAGGTATTGGAGGGTGACCCAGTCTGAGAGGGCTTGGTTCTTTCCTTATCTGTACTGCTCATGGCAGAAAAGGAGCAAGAGGACTCAGGGCCCATTTTGGGCAGACCATGACCTTTTCCCTGAGCCTTGAGTTCTTTTTCTCATGTCTGCCCCAGAGACCCTGCCCCAGAGCAGGCAGCCCAGCAGCTGTTGGAGGAGAGGAAGGAGAGGAAAGAGCTGAGGCCCCCTAACCAGCCAGCCTAGGCCTGGGGAGGTTTTTGTTCGAGGATGTAATACTGTGGGAGGAGTAAAACTATCTTGAAAGCAGTAGTAAACTGCCCCATCCTCAGGCTCCACGCTGCTGATTGTGAGGGTGAAATCCTTATCAGCACCACTGCCACTGAACCTGGCAGGGACTCCTGATTCCAGGTAGGAAGCCTGGTAAATGAGTAGCTGAGGAGATTGTCCAGGTTTCTGTTGGAACCAGGACAAATAGGTGTATCCATCGCTGTATACGACAGTCTGATTGGCCGTGCAAGTGATGGTGACTTTCTCTCCTGGGGTCACAGACACTGAAGCTGGAGACTGTGTCAGCATAAGGTCCCCCTTGGAACCTAAAAGCAGGAATTAATGATCAACCAACATGAAATAAACAGAACAGAGTCTCCTTCTATTTTGATATTTAGCCCTTGGGCAGCCTGGCTCTGCAAACCCTTCTGATTTCCTAGAAATCCACATTCCTCCTTGGCCTGTACTGGCTCATGGCCCCAGAGATTCTAAGCTCTTTTGAATTATCTCATCCTACAAAAATTCCACTTGTGTTGTTCCATGGTCTCACCTGGGACCAAAAGCATGACAAGCCCACAGAGCAGCTGGGACAGCGACTCCATTGTACAGTGTCGTCTCACCTGTGGCTGCTCTGCCCCCTGTCCCAGTTTAATTCCCTGTGTCTGCAGGCTCTCCTCTTGGGGATCTCTTTATGCAAAGTAGCTGGGGGTGTGGGACTTCTAGGAGAAGTTACTGACTCAGCTCAGGGAAGGCCTTGAGACTTTGATAGCCTGAAGATGTCCCTCCTGATGTGACCCTTGGGGGATGGGTCCTCCTGCTATTCCCAATCTTCCTTAGTATTTTTCTTAATTTTAGTCAGTTTTTTGGTTTCATGGGGCTGCTAGGTGGTGTAGTGGATAGAATGCTGAGCCTGGGGCTAGGATCACTCACCTCCCTGAGATCAAATTCTTCCTCAGATGCTTCCTAGCTGGAGAGCCTAGGCAAATCACTTAGCCTTCTTTACCTCAGTTTCCTCATCTGTAAAATGAGCTGGAGAAGAAAATATCTACCTTCTCCATTATCTTTTCCAAAAAAACCCCAAATGGGGTTAGAAAGAGACAGAAGTGACTGCACAACAAAAAAAATCTTTCCAAAAGGACAGAGACATTATATGAGAAGCAGTACTATCCAGTGTAAAGAGGTCAGGACTTGAAGGCAAGCAAAATCTGAAAACTACTGACATTCCATACTTTACTTCCACCCATGATCTGACATCCCACTTAATAATGATCTTTTGTGGTCTTAGCAGAGAGCCTCCTGAAATGGAAGGCAGGCGGTTCTTTTACTCCTCAATAAGATTTATGGGAGCCAGCTCTCTTTCCCACCACCACTGCCCTGAAGGTAGCAGCCATCCTGAAGTGATGATAATGAGGAAGTCTGGGGTGGGATATTAGCGAAATATAACAGACATCCTGAAGAGTCTGGTTGAGGGAAGGCAGGCCTCGGTGGACACTGGCCTGAAGGCTTTTGGGCAGTCAAGAGGAAGGAAAGCTGGGTAATGGGAGTGTGGTCCCAGAAAAGAAGCTCAGAGGAATTTAAGGTAGTTTCTACTCATTATTCTCTCATTCATTTTTTTTTTTTACTTATGGATCAAATATTCAGGCAAATTATTTTAGGAATTATCTTACACAGGAGAACAGGGACAGAATCTAAAACGATGTCTAAAGCCTAGAACAATGGTCCAGATTTAATGAGATAGGTTTTATTAGCAATTCTCCTGAAGTCCTGTGCCTAGATAGGATAAAAGAATAAGTCCAAATTTGGGGATTGGGGAAGGGAGTTGTGGTCAGTTAGTGAGTCATCCACAAGAATCTATTAAGCTCTTTCATGAAGCAGTCAAGATACCAAGCTCAGGGGATACAAGGAAGGTGAAAATACAGTCCCTGGGCTCAAGGATCTGACAATCAAATGGGAAAAGCACCTAGTAAATGAATAGGGACATAGAAGGCAGATACAGTGAATGGGAAGGTGATTAGGAAGGCAGGAGTGGGTGTTGAAGAAGGGGAATTCCAGAGAAATCCTCTTGCTGAAAGTTTATTTTCATTTGAGTCTGAAAATTCACCAGGGACAAGAAATGGAGGTGAGGGAGGGAGAACATTCAATCTATGGGGGACAACCAGGAAATAGCACCAGAACTGAAAGATGGAGTGTCCTCTTTGAGGCACAGCAAGGCCAGAGTCAGGACCACAGGGTATGTGGAAGAGAGCAAAGGGTAAGATTGAAAAGCCAATCTTACCTGGGTTCTGAAAGATTTTCAAAGCCAGACAGAGGATATCAATACTTGTGACAATCTATGGGATAGCAGAATTAGTGGAGTGGAAGCCTGAACATCAATCAATGTATGTAGAGTGAAAGGGGGGGGGGGATTAACAAAATATTTAGAATTTTTTTTCCAGTTTAAAGTGCCCAAACTTTCAATTTTCTAGCTACCTCAACCTCCTTAATGCAGATGTTTCCTAAGAAAATTTTGAAATTGATTCAGTGAAGACCCTTGAAGTCTGAGCCCCCTTGATAGGATCTACTTAGGAAATGTTAAGGGGTCCACCGAACTTGTCTTCTAAAGCTGCATATTCTCCACTGGAGGTGGAGTATGCAGGAGGCTCTGAATACATCAAGGATGATGCCCTCTCTCCCCAGCTGACATCGTTGGTTATTGACTCTCCAAGCTGGGGTCCCTGTGTGTCTTTGGGAGTCAAGGCAGGGACTAGTTGGTCGGCACCAGATTGAGAAACTGCTCGTGTAGCTGGAATCCTTGTAGATAAGGATATGCTCCTCTCTTCACAGTCTAGCTGTTCCCAAAGGAAAAGAATGGGGCTTTTGCCACACTACTTGTTCCTGTTTTCTGTTCCCCTTTGGGAGGGCATTAGCCTTTTGTCCACACCTACTGCTCTTCTCCACCTGCCATGCCCCACCCCTCAGGAGGAAATTCTTGTTCCTCCTCTTCCCTTTGTTTTAATTTAATCAATATGCAGCATTCTGTTTGGATTGTGAGCCCCTCTGCTTGGAGTTCCACAGGCAAAGAAATATTGGTTAACAGAAGGCATGTAAGAGCAGAGTGGGATTAGTTTTAGGTTAGCTACCAGACATTAAATGGGGAGATATAAAGTATTCTCAATACCAGCTAAAGTAAGGCTTCCAAAGAAGAGGCAAGGCCCAGTCACCCTGCAATAGATTATTTTTAAATTGAGGTTGAGGTCATCAGGTAGGAGTGGCTCTGTTCTAGGTCCACAAGAGCTTTCATTCTGATGCACAGAATCCCTTTCTGGACAGGAAATACTCTTTCCTATTCAGGGCTATGGAAGGACCAGACCAGTACTTAAAGAAAAGAGGAGAAACTTCCCCAGTCCTCCATTTAACCCAAGTGATGGCATTGATGATTTTACCCCACCTGCCAGTGCCACACAACCCTATCATCTCTTCTCATTTTGTGTAATATTTGTCCATGCCTTTCCACATTTCCAGGCTGAGGATTTACTACTTTACTAGAAAACATTTCTGGCATTAAAAAGAAAATTCTTGCACACCAGGGCTGGCTTTGGGTGGTGTATGTTTCATTCTTTTATTCCAAGAACTAGATCAAGTCCATATTATTTACAGAATTTCAGAGTTGAAAGTCATCTGAGAGTCCACAAGAGGATGAGAATGCCATCTTCAACATCACGTGCATAAGGTCATCCAAGTTCAGGCTAAGGGAAGGAAGTTGAGTAGGTTTATTAATTAGCAAGAGATAATTTGGTTTAAACAAATTAAGTAGGTTCTTAGATAGGAGGTTTCCTTCAGTACTACTGCAAGTGACCCAAAGGCAAAGAAAAGATGCATCATAAATGCAAAGATGCTGGAACATGTTGCCAACAATGAGTGCTGGGGAGAAATAATGATAAGACAATAGACAAGGGACCCCTGAGAGGAGCAGCACCCCTTCACTTCCCCTCATTCCTTCTTCAGCCCAGAATTCATGGCCTTCCTGGGGTAAATAATTCCCATGGAGAAAGGGCTGCCCATCCCCAGGCAATGCTCCTTCCCAAGGCAGACCATTCCACCTAGTTGAGGCAGCAGGGCACCCTGAGGCAGAGAAAGGAGGCAGGTAGTGCCAGGCAAGCAAAAACACCCTCACCCCCATGTACCCTCAACTCCTTTGATTCCAACTCATCATTTTGTCATATCTCAGGGTGGTTTGTCTCATGACCATCCTTTCTCCTGACACAAGGGCTTGTGATTAGGAATTCACAGGATGACACATGCTGCCCTCTGCAATAGGCAGACCCCTCCAGAGCTCTGGGTCCCTTTTAGGACTTTCTAATGGATAAACTGGGTGGAAGAATAAGAATAACATGGACTTCTGTAAATTTGGTGAAAGACAGGGGACTAGGTAGCTTAGAAAAGCAAAGGTTGAGGGACAGATGTCTGTCTACTATAAAGTCAATGGACTTCGTATCTTACTGCATCAAAGCTCAACAATCAGACTTTGTCTTTGTGGAGCAGAATACCAAGGTCATTTCCCAGGGCTCAGAGAATCTTCAGGATACCCTTATTACTGAGTCTGACCCTGAACGTCCCCAGATGGTCAATATAGAAATCAGTTTGATTACATATGGTGCAGCCAAGGTTGGAGAAGCTCGATTCCATCAGTTAAAACAAGTCCTAAAGCTGACTGTGGCTCAGATCATGCAGATCACGTGCAGACTCATTTATTGGGATATAGAAAACAAGTGTTTGTTATGACCAGGGTGTTTTCTTGATTAAACTCTGTTAGTCTCTGCCCTACTTCATTTTGTATTCCAAAGCCAAATTTTCCTATTCTTCCAATGGTCTCCTTCCTTATTTTTCTTATTTTGTACTTTAGCATTCCATTCTCCCATGATGAATGTCACATCATTTTGGTTGTTATTTCTAGAAGATGCTGTGGTTCTTCACAGAAATGATCAGATTTAGCTCCTTTGGCATCAGTGGTTGCTGCATAGAGGAATGGTTTGGCTTGGATTTGGACAGATAGCATTCTGTCATTTTGGGAATTCTACCCCAGTTTAAAAGGATCAGATTCCCTTTTATGGTCTATGAGGGCTGCTCCATTTCTTCTGAGGGATTCTTTTACAAGTTGTATATGTAAGGATCACCTGAATTAAATTCATCATTTCACATCCATTTCAGTTCACTGATACCCAAGATGCTGATGTTTAATTTATCACCTGTTTGACCATACCCACTATACCTTGGTGCATAGATCTTTTATTTCCTTATCTTATGCAACATTGGTCTTTACAACAATATATTTGCCTGTTGTCACCAGATAGATCCATAGTCCTGCTTCATTTTAACTTTGGCCCAGTTACCTTACTCATTCTGGAGATACTTGCAGTTGTCTTCCACCCTTTCCTAGTTGCATGTTGGGCATTTCCACTTTGAGGGGTTCATTTGATATCATATCTTTTATCACTTTAACACTCTTTATAAGGTTTTCCTGGTAAAAGTTCTAGATATTTTTTGTCTTTTCCTTTTCCACTGGATCACCTTTTGTCAGAACTCTCCATTATAACCTTTGTGTCTTCAATAACCCTGCATTGCATTGCTCAGTTTCCCTGAGCTACTTGTATCTCCACCACAACATGGTATTGATCCAGGAAGGGCCCAATAGAGTGAAGGTTCCAACTGCAAACATTATCAATACGTGGTCTTTCCTCCATGTTCAGTTCCTTGGCCTCAACCTGTTCTTCCTGGCCTTTCACAGTCTGACCTGTCCTATGGCCATTCCTTTCCCCTCCAAATAAGTTCAGGGATTTGTATTCCCTCCCTGTGTAAGGCAGTCCTCTCTAGAGCCTGAAGTCTCATTTGGAGTTTTCTAATTGACAGATGACAGAGACACCTAGAATCCAGGCAGGGAGGATGGAGGAGAGATAATGGGCAGTTTAGATAAGAGAAGGTTGAGGGATAAACTTCCATCCTTGAGAAGGGAAATGAGTTCAAAATATTCCTGTGTCTGTGTGTGTGTATTTGCATTTATGTATTTGTTGACGTATTCAATGTTCCATGCCTGTGTGTGGAGTGTAGCTGGAAGTAGAGTGGTCCTATCTTTCAGCTTTGTAGCTTTAGATATATGGCAGGTCGTTCCTGATTGTCTTTGGGAAGAATGGCTTGAAGAGAGAAAAAAAATCTGGGAAGGAGCTGACATGTAGAGGAGTCAGGTCCTCTGTAATGTCTTTATCCCAAGCAACCCACATTTGAGATTTGGGGGAATTTCCTCTTGTGGGATAGCTGAGAAGATCTCATAGTCCAATGGAGATATTTTATTCTGAACGAGAAAGCTCATTCGCTGTGTATTGTCTGGTATATTCTCGTCTCTATCATATTCTGTTACTATCAGCTTGCATAAAAGGTTATATATACTGTACTCTTTGTGATCTTGGTGTAAGTGGTGTATAGTAGCAAGGGACTCAGGTCTTGGATTTATACAAATACTGAGCAATGCAATGCAGGGTTTCCTTCCCCAGAAAGGGATAGCAAAGAGGAACTCAGCTGGGATTAAAAATAGTTCTCTGAAACTAACATTATCAATGTTAATTGATATTTATATTTATAAATATTTATCATTTTATATTTATAATTCTATAGTTATATATGTATACATATATATATAAAATTCTACTTTTATATTTATAATTCTATAGTTATATATGTATACATATATATATAAAATTCTACTTTTATATTTATAATTCTAGCCCAGCAACAAGTCTCTGAGAGCACAATTGCTAGCTTCCTGGCACCAACCTCTTGTTCCCCTTCTTCGTAGGCATTAAAGTATACCTTGGAAAAGTGTGGGCAGAGTATACCCTAGAGAGATCTCTTCAAAACATGCTGACATGAATATATTTTTAAAAATTAGATAATAATTTGATTTAAAAACATGGTCAGATATAATGGGCACACAATTTGAAATTGAAGCTTGGCCCATTGATGGATTTCCTTGGGCTGCTGCCTGGTCTTCTTGAGCTCTTGGGTCCATGAGTCATTGCTGTGTGTGTGTGTGTGTGTGTGTGTGTGTGTGTGTGTGTGTGTGTGTGTGAATTATAGTTATTTATTTGTCTTTTGTTAATTTATTTCTTTTTCGTTTGTACATTCACTTTCAAATTTTAAATTTTCCTCCCCTCCTCAGGATGACCTGTGATCCAATATAGATTCTACATATACATTCCTGTTAGACATATTTTCATATTAATCTTGTTGTATAGAAGAATTACAATGAATGGGAGAAACCATAAGAAAGAAAAAAACAAAACAGCAACAACAACAAAATAATCTGCTTCGCTCTACATTCAGACTCCATAGTTCTTTCTCTGGATGTGAGAAACGGCATTTTCCATCACAAGCCCTTTGGAGTTGTTTTAGGTCCTTGCATTGCTGAGAAGGGCTAAGTCTATCAAAATCAATCATCCCAGCCTGTGAGTGTTACTGCGGACAATGTTTTTCTGGTTATCCTCCCTTCACTAAGCATCAGTTCATAGAAATCTTTGCAGGTTTTTCTGAAGTCCGCCTGTTCATCATTTCTTATAGCACAAATACCAAAACTTGTTCAGCCATTCGCCTTCATGGGCATCCTCAATTTCCATTTCTTGGCCACCACAAAGAGAGCTGTTTTAAATATTTTTGTACTTGTTAGCCCTTTTCCCATCGTTAAGATCTCTTTTGGATACGGGGCTAGAAGTGATATTGCTGGATCAAAGGGTATGCACATTTTTATAGTCCTTTGGTCATATTTCCAAATTGCTCTCCAGAATGGTTGTATCAGCTCACAGATCCAGAAACAATGAATTAGTGTTCCAACTTTCCCATTTATCATTTTATCCAACATTTCTCTCCAACATTTATCATTTTCTTGTTTTGTCATGTTAGCCAATTTCATAGGTGTGATGTGGTACCTCGGAGTTGTTTTGATTCTCCTCTCTGTAATCAACAGTGATTTAGAGCATTTTTTCTTATGACTATAGATAGCTTTAATTTCTTACTCTGAAAATTGCCTGTTCATATCCTTTACTATTTATCATTTGGGGAATGACTTGTTTTCTTTTAAATTTGACTCAGTTCTCTCTATATTTAAGAAATGAGACCTTTGTCCTCAGAGACAATACTTGTAAAAATTCTTGCCCAGTTTTCTGCTTCCCTCCCAAACATAGAGGTTGCATTGTCTGTACAAAAATTTTCATTTTAATGTAATGAAAATTACTCATTTTGTATTTCATAAAAGATAGAAAGAGAAATTGCATTTAAAGTTATTTTGGATATTATAAAGTATTTGGTAGTCATTGAGTTTTTATGCCACCCTGAGCTTAGAAGAAAGGACAGAAAAATCTCTGTCTAGCAATTTCCACTTTCTTTTTTGTTACTCAGTGGGGAGTCGGATGAAATAGGAATGGGAGAGTGCCTCAGGCCTAGGGCATTGTGGGGTGACCCCATCTGAGAGGAATTGATTCCTTCCTTGACTGTACTGCTCAAGGCTGAGGAGGAGCAAGAGCCCTCAGGGCCCAGAGCTGCCAGACCGTGGCCTTTCCCCTGAGCCCTGAGTCCCTTTTCTCATGTCAGCCCGAGAGACCCTGCCCCTGAGCAGGCAGCCCTGCAGCTGCTGGAGGAGAGGAAGGAGAAGAGACAGCTGAGCCCCCATGACCAGCCAGCCTAGGCCTGGGGAGGTTTTTGTTCAGGGATGTAGTACTGTGGGAGGAACAAAAGATGCATGTGCACAGTAATAATCTGCCCCATCCTCAGGCTCCAAGCTGCTGATGGTATGGGTGAAATCCTTCTCAGCACCACTGCCACTGAACCTGGCAGGGACTCCTGTGCCCAGGTTGGAAACCTCATAAATGAGTCCCCGAGGGGATTGTCCAGGTTTCTGCTGGAACCACTTTAGATAAGTGTTTCCATCACTGAGTTTGACACTCTGACTGGCCTTGCAGCTGATGGTGACTCTCTCTCCTGGGATCACAGACACTGAGGCTGGAGACTGGGTCAGCACAATGTCTCCCATGGAACCTGAAAGCAGGAATTAATGAACAACCAATATGGAAAAACCAGAGCAGAGTCTCCTTCCATTTTGATATTTAGTCCACAGACAGCCTGGCTCTCCAAACCCCTCTGACCTCCTAGAATTCAGCATTCCTCCTTGGCCTCTAATGGCTCATGGCCCCAGTGGTTCTAAGCTCCTTTGCATTTAATCATCCTATGAAAGATTACATGTCTGCATGTTGTGTTGTCCCATGTTCTCACCTGGGACCAAAAGAATGTGGAGTCCGTAGAGAAGCTGAAACAGGGACGCCATGGTGCAGTATCTCCTCCCCTGTGGCTGCTCTGCCCCCAGCCCCAGTTTATGTCCCTGTATTGCAGGCCCTCCCCTTTGGGATCTCTATATGCAAAGCAGCTGGGTTTGTGGGGGTTCTAGGAGCAGAAGGGACTGACTCAGCTCACGGGAAGGCCCTGAGACCTTGACACCCTGAAGATGTCCCTCTTCCTGGGACCCTTGTGTGATGGGATCTTCTACTATTCCCAACTATCCCAAGGCTTTTTTTACTTTTTGTCAGTTTTGGGGTTTCATGGGGCTGCTATGTGGCGCAGTGTATAGAGTGCTGAGCCTGGTGCTAGGAACACTGACCTTCCTGAGATCAAATCTTGCCTTGGTCACTTCCTAGCTGTGTGAACCTAGTCACTGCCCCTTACTTGCCTCAGTTTCCTCATCAGTAAAATCAGTTGGAAAAGTAAATGGCAAACCACTCCAGTATCTTTACCAAGAAAACCTCAAAAAGGGTCATGAAGAGTCAGAAATGACTGAATGGCAACAAAAATGTTTCCAAACAGCCAGATATATTACATGAGATTGTCATCCAGTGAAAACAGGTCAGCAACTATAGACAGCAATGATCTGACAGCTACTGACATCGTACATCTTAATCGAAATTATGCCCTGATATCTCACTAATTAATGATCCTTTGGGGACTTAGCATAGAGATTCCTAATATGAAAAGCCTGTCATTCTTTTATTTCTTCATTTGGTTTGGGGGAACCAGCTTTCTTTCCCACCACCACTTCCTTGAAGGAATCAGCTATCCTTAATAATGGCATTGGTGAAGTCTGGGGTGGGTCAGGAAGAAAAAGTAATTGAGGTCCACAAGAGTCTGGCTTAGGGAAGTTAGGATGGAGTGGCCATTGGCCCGAACATTTTCGGAAGGGAGGCTCGGTAATGGGAGTCTGGCCTTAGAAAATGAGCTCAGAGGAAATCAAGGCAATTTCTACCCTTTATTATCTCATTAATTTTTTAGTTATGGATCAAAAATGCAGGTGATATTTTGGGGGGATTATCTTAAATGCAGAAAAACTTGCATAGAATCTAACTAAAAAGTTGTCCAAAGACTGGTGTAATGGATCAAATTTTGTGACGTGTTTTTACTAGGAATTTCCCTTAAGTCCTATACCTTATAGGAAAAAAGAAGGAGCTGCACTAGTACAGGTTTGTGGATTGGGGAAGGGAAATGTGGTCAGTCAGCATGCAGTCCACAAGCTTTTCCTAGGCTCTTATCATGAGCCAAGCAAGATAAAAAGTACAGGAAATGCAAAGGAAGGCTAAAACACAATCATTGCCCCCAAAGAGCTGACAATGTAATGAGAAAGACATCTTGCAAATGAATAGGGAACTACAATGTAGATACAGGGGATGTGAAGCAACTGGGAAGGCAGCAAGTAGGTGGTGAGAAAGGGGAGCAATAGTAATCTCTTAAAGAAAGAAGATTTTATTTTCAGTCTTAAAATTATCCAGAGAACAGAGATGGAGGTGATGGAGGGAGAACATTCCACCCATCAATGACTGCCAGAAAAAATGCCAGGAACTGAGAGTTGGAGTGTCCTGTGGGAGGGATAGCAAAGCCAATGTCTTGGAACTGGAGGGTACTTGGAAGAGAGCAAAGTGTAAGATTGATAAGGCAAGAAGTGTCTGGCTTCTGAAGGACTTTCAAAACCAAGTAGAAGAAAAGTAACGTTTAGTCAATGTGGGGTAGCAGGAGGGTTAGTGGAATGGGAACATCATCATGAACCAACAGGGTTCCTACTAAGAATTAAAAAAGAGAGAATTTCATGTTAGAAATTATTCATAATTAAAAGTGCCTAAACATTCTCTTTCCTGGCTGCATCAGCCTGCTAAATGTAGATACATCATTAAAGAAACTTTCAGGACTGAGGAAATAGAAATCTCTGGTCTCTGAGATGCCTCGACAGAATCTATTTAGGGGATAGTAAGAAGTGCACTGAACTTGTCTCCTTGTGTTGCTCTGTTTTCCAGAAACCTTGGAGCTGCTGTAAGCAGGAGGCTCTGCATGTGTCAAACCCCTCACTCCAGCTGGCACAATAGGTTATTTGGACTCCCAGCTGGATTCCCTGTGTGTTCCTGGGAGTCAAGACAGATGTCAGTTGGTCTTCCCCAGACTGAAGACCTGTTTGTGCAGCTGGGACTCTTGTAGATAAGCAGACCCTCCTCTCTTCATACTCTAGCAGTTCCAAAGGGAAAAGTATGGGCCATCCTCCTTATTCATGATTACACTCTACTTTGGGAGGACGTTAATCTTTTTCTCGTACTTCCCCTTTCTTCTGCTGTGCCCCTCCCCTTCCATTGGAAGACTAGCACTTCCACTCTTTCTTTTGCTATAGTTCCATTAATATATCAGATTCTATGTGAATGGTGAGCTCCTCTGATTGGAGATTCAGTCACCAGGGAATGTGGCTCTTTTTGTTAAAGTTGAGCTTGAGAGTACTAGATAGGAGAGGCTCTGTTCTGTGTCCTCAAAGACATAATTTCTGAGGCACAGAGTCCCTTTCTAGACAGGAAACACTTTTGTATTCAAGGCTTTGTGAGCCCCACACTAGTTCTAGAAGAAAAGAGGAGAAAATAATCCCCTTTTCCGCTTGGCCAAAGTGATGTAATAGATGTTGTTCCTCTTTCTACAAATATTCTATGTCTTCTCATTGTGTGCAATATTTGTCCATGGCTTTCCACAGTTCCCAGTGGAGGATTTACCCACTGAATAGGAAGCATTTCTCAGATTAATGGAAAAAAGAACATTTCTTGCATGTCAGGGATGTATTTGGGCATTCTACAGGTTTTCATTTATGATCACTTTATTCCAAGAACTAGTTGGAAGTTCATGGTATTTGCAGAGCTTCAGCATTGGAAGGAATCAGAAATGAGGATTCCCTTCCCCAACAGGATAAGAATCCTTTCTTCAATATCACCAGAATATGGTCATCCAACCTCAGTCTAAAGAAAGGAAATTGTGTAAGGTTTTAATTAGCAAGACATAATTTGGTATAAAAATTTTAATGGGTTCTTAGAGTTGAGCTTTGGTTCCATACCATTGCAATTGACCCAAAGGCAATGAAAAGATGTATCACAGATGTAAATATAATACAACAGGTTGCCACCAATGATTTTCAGGAGAAAATTACCAAAAAGAAGAGACACAGGAGCCCTGAGTGTGACAGCTCCGCCTTTCCCCCAACTGTCTCCTCCCTACATTCCTTCTTTCATCCCAGAACTCATGGTCATCAAAGGGGAGAGCAACCTGCCTAGGGAAGGAGCTTCCCTTCACCACCTGCCAACCAACATTCATCGTGTTGGTAGCTGATCACACTGAGGAATCAGGGCACCCTGAGGGAGAGACAGGATGAGGCCTGTGAAGGCCCAATCATGTATGAGTGAGCATTTGTACTGTCTGGGTGATGAGAAAATCTTATTTTCTACTTCACTGAAAGGGCACACTCAGTTTTGCCCTTCTTATGGGAGAATCCAGATATTCCCTGCATGGTTCTGGTCTATCTCATGAAACTTCGTGGGTCTGTGTCTGTCCATGTATGACTGAGGGCTTGTACTGTCTGGGTGATGAGGAAGTGTACCTGATAGGTACTTGATATTACAAATGACCCAGGGGTCTATAAGCTAGAATTTGGTACACATAGAAAAATCTAGTGTGAGTAAGGGAGGATATCTTCTAGCTGTCTTTGCGGAATCAAAGAGGGGAAAGTTGGCTGCCCTTGCTATATCCCCCTTGACCATGAGGGCTGGGACCATGTGGCTGCCTCTGTCTCTTCCTGTATATTCTGTTCTAATCTTGGAATAAGCCAAGATACAAGAATATTGAGAGGTCTAGAAGTCTGTGGTTTTGGTGCACTTGGAAAGAACTCTTGGCATGTGACTGAGGGCAGAGGGATTGTCTGTGTACTTTTGAAGCAGAGAGATACGCTGAAGACAGAGGGTTGTAGGAGTCCTCACCCCTCCTGGTGGAGTGAGGTGATTGCTGTGGGATCCAGAAAGGCCAAGGTTCCAGACACCCAGCACAGAGGTCCAGTGGAGAGGAGTTGTGTAGGTGCCCACATAGGAAGGAAGGAAGGACATCTGCTGCTAAACTTGTAAACTTTGCCTTCTATGTTCTCTCTCCAGGTGCCTCACTGCTGCTGGATTCTGTTCCCCGTCTTTGAGGGTGGATTCTGTGTGCATCTAGGGGAGAGGGTGCTCCAGGCATTGACTGGGAATAGCTTTAGTTACTTTTTATTGTACCACGGGAATGAATGCTTTTAACAAATTGGGGCTATTTGATTATAGGGAGATTACAGGTATTCGAATGTTAAGAATACAGTTCATCAGCATTACTCCTAGGTATTAGTACTTACCCACCTGAAACCCAGACTAGAGCTGTTTATTCCAGCTAGGAACATGGCCCAAGAAGAGTTACTGTATTTATGTGTAGGTATATTTGTGTGCATCCAAATGACATCTAATAAGGCTTGACCCAGTTGTTTTTAAACTTAATATTTTTCCTTTGCTAATTTGTCATATATTTAGTTGTCATTTTTCTCATTAACGCATGCCAAATTGGTCCTTTTCACATGCAAAAAAAAATTAGTTAAACCAAACAAGCTGATACATTGTCCATGTTACACCCCACTGAAGTCCAACACAACATTCTCGGGGGAAGGAGGCCTGATTGACTGTCTACCCTTTCATACCATTACCCGGCATTTCTGATGTCTGGTCATGGGTTGTTTCCTGACTGTAAACGTTCCATAGATTTTCCTCTTAGATGTTATTACTTTATTGTAGTTCAGTTCATTCAGATTTCCCCAGTTTTTATCTGATTCCCTCATATGTCTCATTTTTCTTCTGTGATGATTTTCTTCTACATTTATATCAAAATGTGTGCAGTTATTCTCCAGGGAATCTTTGCTTCCAGTTCTTTCTCTTTCTGATTATAGTGTTCTAAAATTTGGTCCTTTATTTTTTTTACTTCAACAGTAAAAAAAGCATTTCCACCCACATGGGAAAACACAAGGAAGGGACTCTGTACAACCATGAACCCCCATTTCACATTGTTGGCCTTTTGAGAAATGTATATAATACATTCTTCATGTTTTTTTAAATCTACTCCTCTGTTTCCTTCTGAGTTTTCTTCTGTTGTCTTCCATACAATCCAAAATCATTCAAAGGATCTATTTTTACATCAATATTTCTATTTCTTTCCTCCCTGTGACATTATTAACTGATAGAAGGAAAGGCCAAAAAAATGCCAGAAAAGCAAATTAGCAGAGTCAAATGAAATGAATCCACATAGAAGACAAGTCCAAAAACGTACGTCTCCTTGTCTTGAGTCCATCTACTGGGTTTACACTGCTAGTTCAGTCCAGCTACAAGAGGGCCCTATGGCCTGGGCTGCCTGTGTGCAGGGTTGTGATGACACCTCCCAGGGAAGCTGCACCTGTTGCTTCGTCACCTGCTTTTAACTCTCCTGTGAAATGAACTGAAGGGAGGCCGAGGTGTGGGAAGTGGTCAGACTCATTCTTTCTTTTGCAGTCATCAGAGTCCAAGGGCAAAGGACTTCTAGTGACCAGAAGTTGTAAGTTACACTTGCTACATGTGGTCTCTTACGTCCACTTTTCTGTGGACTGAGTGTGTCATGGACTTTTGGGGGTTGTTGTGTACCTCCTGTTCTTACTATATCACTTGTAAGGCCAGTTGAATAAAATCTTTCTTCACTAAACCTTGGGGGAAAGCACCTGATGGGATTTGAGCTAATGCCATTAGAGCATAATGTCTGACTAAGTAGTGCTGTGCCTACAACCTGGAGGGGTAGAGGCAGCCTTGAGCTTAGGCCTGAGATTGGTCTGTAAGAGCAGTAGTTAGCATGAGGCAAGCTTATGTGGGCTTAAGTGTGGTACAAATGACTGTCTTTGAGATCTTCAGTCCAGCCAGTTACCTAATCCATCAAACTCCATGATCATTCAGCCCGTTTTTTTCCAACTTGTCCAGAAGGAGAGCCACTTTTTCAATTGCTTCTATGAAGTGGAGGCAAATTATATCCCAAGCATTTCCTTGAGTCAGAAATCTGGAAACCCCATAAAAGAGGACCTTGGATTAGTCTGACATTAGGAGTCTCCTCCTGTGATAGAGAGAGATCACTTGGCCTCTAGTTGCTGATTTCAGTCCTCTTATTCCCTTCTCTGTAAGAGCTCTCATGAACAATGTGCTTGGTCTTCTACACCAGCACTTCTTAAACTGTGGGACATGATCCCATGTGGTATCAGGTAACTGAATGTGGAGGGTGGGAATAATTTGGTAATACTGAAAAATTTCTGAATAGGCAACAACCAAAAATTCATTCAAAATTAAACAGTTAATGAATTCTGGTGTTTTTGGCAACTCTTGCCTGTGTTGCAACAGTCTACATGCTCATCCCTACAATAACCTATGTGCCTCCTGGCATCCAGGATCAGCTCCTAGATTTGATCTACTGCTTTTGACCTTCCCTTGTGTGACCTGTCTGTCTGCTATCCCTTTTTCCTATAAGCAGATCTTGTGATTAGGAGTTCCTTAGGCAGCTCCTTCTGCTCCCTGCACAGGGCTGCCCTCTCCTGAGCCTGGACTCCCATCTAATTGACAGGATTTATGAAGGAACAGAGACAAATGGAACTGAGGTGAGGGTCTATGTGTGTGAGATACTGGGGATTAGGGAGCTTAGAAAAGAGAAGGTTGAGGGGAAAAGAGGCCCAGCTCGGGTTCTGTCCCTGTGTCACTCACCCTATGTGGGCCTGAGGCTCTGAGATGATGACTCATCTGCATTATTGTCGTTATGACTACCACTGAGAATTAATGGTTATGTCCCCCAACAGGAGCAATAGCATATTGGCTAAAGAATGAGAGAAGAGCTGGTAAAGGGGCAGATTGGAGTGCCTGGTGGCCAGGGAGCATCTGAGTGCCATGCGCTTTGTTGTAGAAACATGAGCCTGGTACTAACATTCACTAATTGCTTTCACCCCTGCCCTCACCCTAGGAGAGTCACAGAGCTTAGCTTCTGATGGGAAGAGACCAGAAAGGGAAGATTAAAGCAGGCTTCCCAGGGTGTTACTCACAATCCAGCCTGGCCAATAACATCCTTTCATTGTGAGTGAGTGAGGGTCAGAACCACTGCTCAAGGTCCTCAATTCTGGGAGATGAACTGGGGACTTCTCAGGGATGACAGGGCAGGGATACAGACTTTCCTGAGAATTATATTCCCCAAATGGAGGCCCCACAATGTTCCTTCATGATCACTGCTCATGATCTTGTCCTGGTCCTTCTTGTAATTTCAGGTCTGTTAAAAATTATCAGAAATGTCAGGCCAGTTCCATTGTAGCAGCCCTGCAAATCCTTCCCCTAAATAGGAATATCCTAATGGGCTTCATCTGAGGAACCTGGAGAGCAAGGAGCTGAGGAAGGTGAGAGCAGGGAGTAAGGAAGTGTCCCAGCTTCCTTGGAGGGCAGGGAAGGTAGGTTGTGAGTCTGTCTAATATGGGCAGGGGTAGGAGGGCTCTGTATCTCCTTCTTGGGACTCTTTCCTACCAAGGGAAAGCCTTGGATGACTGATAGCCATGGTAAGGTTTAAGTACACCTAGTCTTCCCTTGAGTTCAGGGGATGCTCTGACTTCTGACTGAATAATGTAGTTGCTACCTGAATTAAAAGGCCCAAATATCTGTGGGGATAAGTGCTGTATAAAAATTGCATCCATTCCAAATTGAGATTTGAGATTGCCTACCATCAAAGTTATGGTTTCTATGGAGGAAGTAGCTGCTCCCCTGACGTCCACTGGCTGAAGAGCAAGAGGGGAGTTCATTCAGGTGGTCATCACAAATGGAAAGGGGACCACCAAGCCATTCCTGAGGATCCCCGCTGACTGTATACTGACTTAGAAAACCACAAATTTCCTCGTTTCAGACTTGATTGTAGTTTTGTTTGTTTTGCTAAATATTTCTCAACTACATTTTCATCTGGTTCAAGCAGTTATCCTGATGTTTGACACCTCTGGTCTAGTGGATAAATAGTGCAAACAGCACTGGTAAAGTAATTGAGTAGCAGGGCTAGGTACCTGACATTTATCTAACTGGAATTGTGTGACAAGAGAAACAAGCCATGAATAGATAACTTGGGATACTCATCCTCACTAAAGAATATTAATTAGGAGCTAAGCTTGGATCTAAACAAATCTTGGAGGAAGGTGCAAACTTCAGTGCCTAGGGCTGCCTGACTTTGACTAGGGCCTAAATTTCACTTGTTAGAGAAACACAAAACAAAATATTGTGCAAGAGTTTTCCTCCTTGCCTTCCCCGTAGACAACATGTTTTTACTGAAGTTGGGACTCCAAAGGTTGTTAACCAGGCTACTTAACACAGTAGTATTTATTACAAAGGTAGCAACAGATTAGAATAACATACAACTGGTTTGGCCTAAAGCTACATTTTTGCTGCTACCATATCGAAATTGCTTTTTAAATGCCACCTGTTTTCCATGTATTTGAAGTGTTTGCTCAGCCCCAAAGACAGAGCTTTTCAAATGTGAATAGTATTTGTGTTTTCTATATATATGTCATGTCCAACTGATAAAAATTTATTTCTGTCCTTATGAGATGATGATTTATCTCATTACGTGCAGACTAATATCTGAGCATGCTCCTTATAGAAATGTTGACATATTTAAGCAATGCTCTGTTGCAATTGTGGAATTCTGATACTTAAAATAATTTACATTATTTCGTAAGAACATGGTACAGACTATCCTGGTGACTGTTGGTGCCAGTACAACCAACTGGTACTACCCTGACTGGCTCTGTAACTGATAGTGACACTTTCTCTTGGAGCCAGAGACAGAGAAGCTGGAGACTGGGACAGTACAATGGCTTCACAGGACCCTTGGGTGGAGAAAAGAAAAAAGGAAGACATAGATTGAAATCAAGATGCATGTGCAGCAGTGTGTCCTCTGACTGACTTTAGATGTCCTTCCCAAAAGGAAGCAGTCCCTCATCACCCTCCCCTATTCTAATCCCCTTCCGTTTCCAGGTTTTGGAATCTCCTTGAAAAGTACAACGAGTGAACACTTGTTCATTTGTTAAAACCTGCCACTGATCTTACCCAGAGTCCAGAACACCAAGAGTCAGAGGAACTATGATAGGGAGATCATCCTTTCTCTTGTAGGCTTGAGATTCCTGAGGCCTAAACAAGGCAGATGGCGATAGAAGTAGATGTGGAAGGTTTCTGTGACATCAGTTTGCAAAAGAGACTATGGTATGTGGTCCCTTCTCCTACAGTCAGTGCTGAGTATTTCATGTGGATCAGACTATCTCAGTAGTCTATGTGTGGGAAGTTGTGACCTCATGGTTCAGTAATCTCTGTCCATCTTGGCCAAGTTAGCCTGTGGGGTGTCCCATTTTAAGGCTATAACACGTGCCTCGTTGTGGTTATAAACAAGGGAAGCCTCCCTTCTCTGGGGAGAAGAGAGTATGTTGGTTTTGATAAAAAATAACGAACTGAACGGAGAAACAGATGCCTGACTTGAGGTAGCAGAAAAGTCCATCAGAAAAGAGAAATGAGCTGACAAAATTTAGTTTCAGAAGAGAGAAAAGAGAGTCTTTAAAGGCAGCTGGGGGAGCAAGCTCGGAGGAGACAAGGACAGATACAGCCCCTCAGGAAAGCTGAAAAAGAATCCTGAGTAGACTGAAAAATGGACATGGAGAACTGAACTAGCCCCTTTGGGGAACTGGACAGAACTCTCTCAAGGCCCCACTCTGCTGTCCCTCTGATTTCCATACATGCCTATAGTCCGTAATTCTAAATTTTTCACTCCCTCATTTGATTCAACTCAAATAAAGTTGACCTAAAGGCAGTGGAGGCTGATGCATGCTACCTGAAGTGACTTCCTACGAAAGTTGGTAAAATGCATGATGAGGGACATGTATGATCAGAAGCAGAGGTAGCAAGGATAAGAGTCACTGGAGGGACCAACCTAGAGATTTTGTTTCAGACACTTAAAGGATTGGAGGAAAGTCTTCAGTATGTTGGGTTCAAACTTGGTGTGGGCTTTCTGGAAGGTCATGAATGTGAATGGCCCAGGTGTGGAAAGCCTGAAGGGATTTTATTCTGTATTGATACTTCAAGTGTTTAATCTTGTTCTAGCTCCCCCTGTTCCTATGCTGCTGGTTGGTGCAGTGGGTACTTTGTACAACCTGGAGTCATAAAGTCCTGAATTCAAATCTCACCTCTGGCACTTACTAACTGTGTGACCCTGGGCAAGTCACTTAGCCTCAGTTTCTGCAACTGGAAGATGGGCATAATCATAACCCCTGCCTCACAGGATAGTTGTGATATCTATATGAGATATTATGTGTAAAAAAAATTTGTTTGGCACATAATAGACAATATGTAAGTCACCTAGTTCCTCCTTTCTTCCAAAACTAACCTGCCCATCTTCATTCACATGAATTCTCTGGGTTTTCTGACCATCTGCTTGACTTCACTCCAACAATAACTTTCATGTGTCTTCAGTGCATCTTTCTCCTCTGGTTCCTTCTAGACTAATGAAATAGCCATCTCCAAAGTCACCACTGTCCTCAGTCTTTTTTCTGTCCATATCCTCCTTGACCTTGACCTCTCTGAGGTACATGGTACTATGAATACTGCAGGTATAGAACTTCAACAAGAAGGTAGAGACTCAGAAATTCACATGACACCAAATCCAGCAAGGGACTCAGCAATTAAGATACTGGCCTTAGATGTCCATCTTTGAATGCCTGAAGTTTGGATAACAATGAGAAAAACTCAATATCCCAGAACAGGATGCAGATTTAACTTCACATGTATTACTAAGACTTGGAAGGATGAAGCTCTAGACATGAGAAGGGCTCTTAAACTAGTTATTCACAATAATCTGGATAGGTAATGGTGTGTGTGTGTCTGTGTGTCTCTCTGTGTGTGTGGCCTTTCTTTTAATTAGTTCGGATTAGAGTGAGTCTCAAAGGTGAGCTATTCCCCATCTCACTCCCTCCTCCTTGTTGTATCAACGACTACCTGTGTATCCTGATTATGTGAGATAATTTTCCCAACCTTTGCTTCCTTTGTTCTCAAGAGCATTCTTTCTTCCTTCCTTCTCTTTCCACTTTTTTTGTATCAATATGAAACACAACTACTCTTAGGCCTTGTCAAATTAGACTCCCTTTATGACCCCTGAGGGGACATATTTGCCACCTCCCCATATTTAAATGGAAGCAGTTTATCCCTCCTCAGTCGTTCATAATGTTTTCATTCATGTTTACCTTTTTCTGGTTCTATACATTCTTGTCCTCTCATCAGCAATGTTTTGAAGACCTTTATTTCATTGAAAATCCTTTATTCCCCCTTCCTGTTGCACTGTAGTCATTTTTACTGGGTAAGTTATATTTGGCTCTGAGTTCACATCCTTTGCCTTCTGTCATATTGTTTTCCAGTCCTTTGTAGTGGTGGCTATTAAATCATGTGTGATCTTCCCTCAAGTGAGGGAACAACTGCCTGATCTAGTCCATGTTGTCAATTTAATGAACTTGACAGTTAGTCATCTGTCAAAGAAAATTGCTTTTTACAGTAGGAATTGATTTGAGGTTTTGGAACTGATTTTCAGATTCAATCGTCACTAAATCAAGTTTATCACATTCTGAGTAGACTAATATCTGAGCATTCTCCTTATACAAATGTTGATATATTGAAGTAATGCTTCGCTATTCTTGTAGAATTGTGATACTTAAAAAAAATTGCATTCCATTGTAATAACACAGTACAGACACTATTAAAAAAATTTGAACATACCACAAATTTTATTTTCTTTAGACTAAACAAGAGTGATCAAATTCTAGCCTGATATCCTCTCTCTGAGCTGAGTAGCATGGATAGTCTCATAGAATCAGTCTTCTGCTTCCCTCCTGGTAGGAATTTAAATCTCCTTTGACAAAAAATTGGGGGAAGAGACACTTAGAGATAGCTCTTTACAGCACCTTATGAGCCACATATGGACAGGCTTATTGGGACACATGTAACCTATCTGTGTAACATATACACTCAAGCATACCCAGCAATGGGAAGAGGACAAACAGAGAGGCTTAAAGTAGCCTTCCAAGAAAGTTCTTCACCACCATTGTCTCCCACCATGGTATCCCTTCAATGGACATGAAGGTTGGTCAAACCCATTACTGGTAGTGAGGGACTCTGTGGTGATGAACTGGTCACATCTAAGGGATTACAGGGACAAGGACAGCGATTGTCCTGAGAATCATACTTCCAGAATAAGGAGAAAATACTGAAGGGGCCTCCAGAGCATTGCTAAGGATGCTCTCCTGGTATGGCCTGTCAGGGCAGGGTAAAAGAAAAGTATTTGATGTGCCAGGTCTAAGCTTTCCCAGGAAAACTCCAAATCTTTCCCCTAAATGGACCCTGATAATCTTCATCTGATCAGGCTGCATGTGAGAGGTATGAGAAACTGGGATCTATGACCCCCAGAACTTGGTTCTTGGGACCACTCTCCCAGGGCTCTGTGGTAGCTCCGACTCACAGACTCTGGAGGAAGTAGGTGGTCTCCTGAGCTAAAGAACTCGATAGCCCAGGGAGGTTTTTGTTCAGGCCTGCACTACTGTGGGTTAGGGTATTGGTTACGTTGCTGACAGTAATAATGTCCAACATCTTCAGCATCCACACTGCTGATTGTGAGAGTAAAATCTGTTCCACTCCCACTGCCACTGAAGCGGGCAGGTACCCCAGAGTGAAGGTTGGAAGCACCATAGATCAAGAGCTTGGGAGACTGTCCTGGTGGCTGCTGGTACCAGGATAAATAAGTACTAACACCCTGACTGGCTCTGCAGCTGATGGTGACTCTATCTCCAGGAGTAATAGACAGTGAAGCTGGAGACTGGGTCAGCAAAATGGCTGCACAGGACCCTTGGGTGGAGAAAAGAAAATCAGAAGAAATAGATTGAAATCAAGAAGCATCCCCAGTAGTGTGTGCTCTGACTGAGCTGAGATGTCCTTTTCATTGACTTTAGGATCTACCCTCTCCTCACCCTCTCCTCCCCCGAATCAAGGTTAAATTTCCAAGTTAAATTTCCAAGATCTCCTGCTGTAGCACAAGAGACCACTTGTTATCAATCTCCCTGCGCTGATCTTACCCTGGGCCCAGATCACCAGAAGATAGAGAAAATGGGATGAGGAGATCATTGTTCCTCTTGTAGATGCTCAGGCTAAAGACTTCTGGGGCACACTGAAACAGACGGGGATAAGTCATATTTATGTCTCAGACAGCGGATATACAAGGTTGTTGTGATATCAATTTGCAAAATAGTCACAGTGTAGTCCCTCCTCCAAGAGTCAAGGCTGGGTATTACATATAGGTCAGAATGGTTCAGTGATCAACATGTGGGAAATTGTGAACTCATGGTCCAATTATCTCTTCTTCAATCTCTGCCAATCCTGCCTACAGGATCCTATGGTAAGTCTGGAAGGAGTGACTCATTGTGGCTAGAAACAAGAGAAGTCTCCCTTCTCTGGGGAGAAGAGATTACTACTAGTTTTGAAAAAAAAAAATTAATGAAATGGAGAAACAGATGCCTGACTGGTGGTAGCAAAAAAGTCCATCAGAAATGAGAAATAAGCTGAACAAAGATTTAGTTTCAGAAGAGAGAAAAGAGGCTTTAAAGGCAACTATAGTAACAGGCCAACAGTAGAGGATGGAAGATACAGCCACCTGGTGAAAGCAGAAAATAGAATTCTGGAGAGACTGAAAAATGGGTTTGGCTCTTGACCAGCACCATTGGGGCACTGTACAGACCTGTCTGAAGGCTCCACTCTACCTTGCTGAGGTCACCTTTGTCTGCATGCCATGTGTCTGACTCCCATACATGCCTATAGTCTGTAATTTTAACTTCCCCCCTTCCTCATTTGATTCAATTGAACTAAAGGTGACACAAAGGCAAAGGAGATGGATCCATGTGACCTGACACAACTAGCTGATCACAAGCTTGAAAAATGCCTGATGGGGACATATATGATCAGAAGCAGAGGTAGCAATGATTAGAGTCACTGGAGGGACAGTCCAGTTCCTGTAGATTTTGCCTTCAGGTGGTTAAAGAATCAGAGCAAGTCTTCAGTGTGTTCTGTTCAAACTCTGTGTCATCTCTCTGGAAAGTCATGGATATGAATGGCCCAGGTGGGGAAAGCCTGGAAGAATTGTATCTGCATTGAGACTCTGAGTCTCTTTAAGTGTTTAATCTTGTTCTACCTCCCCTGGCTGCTATTTGGTGCAGTGCATAAGTGGCTGAGCAAGATATCATGGAGTCCTGAATTCAAATCTCACTCCTGAAATTCACCAGCTGTGTGACTCTGGGCAAGTCACTTAGCCTCACTTTCTGCAACTGGAGATTTGGATGATAATAACACCTGCCTCATAGGATGTTGTGAGAATCTGAATGAGATAATATTTGTAAAAAAAAAATGAGTGTTTGGTACATAACAGCCACTATGTAGATCACCTGGCTCCTTCTTCCATCTACCTATCCTTCTAACCAAAGCTAATCTGCCCACCTTCATTCACATGAATTCTCTGCGTTCTCACTCATCTCAATGACCCTACTCCATTAATCTCTTTTATGTACCTTCAGTGCATCCCTCTCCCCTGGTTCCTTCTACACTAATGAAGTAGCCATCTCCAAAATCACGACTCAGTTCTTTTTCTATTCATATCTCCTTGACCGTGAGCTCTCTAAGGTACATGATACTGTGAATACTGCACCTACAGATCATCAGCAAAGTTAGTAGACACCAAATACAGGAAGGGACCAAGCAATCAAAATTTGGGCCTCAGATGCCCATATATAGAAGTCTAAAGCTTGGATAACAATGAGCTGAACTAGATATCCTAGAAAAGGATGCAAATTTATCTTCATATATATTACATAACATTGAAATGGTGATACCCTAGACTTGAGGATAACTCTTAAATAAGTTATTTGAAGTAAGTTACATAGATAATAAGATTTCTCTCTCTCTGCATGTGTATGTGCGTGTGCATGATTTGTAACAGAAATGTACCTTAAGAAGGCACAAACACAAGAGGAAAATTAGGAATTAGAGGAAGAAGCATAATAGTAGAAAACATTTGAGCAAATATCCAAGAAGGGTGAAATACACACTGTTGACATGGGATTGCAGTTCACCAGAATAGAGGAAATAGATGGGTGGTTCTAGAAACACATTGTTAGGTTGGCATGGAGTCTTGACACTAGAGTGGAGGGGGTCTTCCATTACTCAAAGACTGCAGCCTCTCACCTTCCAAAAGTAGAGAAACGATCAGTGTCATGTATTTCAATAATCAAATTCCCATTCTTTAAATAGGGGAGAAGTCACCTAAGGAAATTGCTCTTCTAGACGTGATTCATCCCAATAACCAGGCATCTTGATAAGAAGTGATCATGGCATCTCAAAACTTCTCATAGAAAAGGTGAGGAGAACCAGGTGTGGTCTGGCCTGCTGCCTAGATTTGGGCAGAACAGATTGCTAAGGACTCAGTGGGGAAATAGACAAGACCTTGGGGGAGCAGAGTAGCTTCCCTAAACAGCTAAGCAAAGAAGCCTAATGACCCCTGACAGAATCGTTCTATCTGAATAAGTAGGTACAGCCCAACCCACCCTTTCTTTCTAGGTGGGGAATTTGAATATAAACCAGTCACCCATTTTCCTCCATACTAGCCCCATTCCGAATCAGAACCAGTCTTGGACTTTGTCCTACGCCCTAGGTCTGAGTTCTCTGCTTCCTGCCCCCAATGACTTGCATCTGTCTGACCAAAATAAGAAAGGTCCATAAATCAATCCCGCTTCTCCTGTGTTGAGAACTCAACGCCATTGAGGGTCCCTGTGGATTTCCCTGAGTGTTTCCAGACCTCCTAGCTGGCCCTTCATTGTGGGAAAAGCTCCTCTCCATAGAGTTTGCTTGCTGAACTTTCTCTGTCCATTTCACCCTACTCTATTTTATCCAGTGATGCTGAGCATCCCAGGCCAAGTCCATTTTCTCTTAGAAGGATGAATCAGTGCTTAGGACTATGACTAACAACTCAGCAGTCACATCTGTAGCCCATGTCTTTGACTTAGCGAATCCAGAAAGTAAAGGCCAAGTCCAGAACTGTGAGCCTCTTTCCTTCTCTTGGACACCTGAGATTTTCCTCTTTGCTACGAGTGGCTGATAAAGGAGATTCCTGTCTTTCTCTGAATGAGATTCAGGTTTTCTGAAACTCTCTGAGTCTGTACGAAGACAAACTTGGGACTAGAATTTTAAGAGAGAAAGCAGCACAGGAACGACTGGAAGACCCTCGAGAATGAAAATCAGAAGACATTATGAGAAACTATTCCAATGTGGAGGAAAAGAGTGTGTTGTGGGGGAAAGGGGAGTCATTTAAAGAGAGATCATGTGTAGGGAAGCTCTTGACTAGGAGAGGAGAGAAAATCTCCATGTAGACTCTGAAGCCCAGTGCTCTGTGTACTCTAGCACCATCTAGCAGCCCCAGTCAGAAGAGCAGTAGTCCCTACGTGGCTCCACCTAATGTACTGTGGCTGGCCTTTCAGAGACAGGCCTCACAAGCCCCTCATCTTGGCTTGGGATTGTCATGGTTTCCTTCACACTCTGTGGGTAACTGTGATCATAGAGGACAGTTGGTCTGATTTACTTATGCTGGGAACAAATTAAACCAAACAATTGGACTTTTACTACCCTATACATAAGCACAAAGTGTCTCTCCCACCATGAGTTTAGAATCATAGTAGGACAATCTCTCCGAATGTAGCCCTAAAGACTGCAAGTACTTTTCAAAAGTCATTCAATCTCCTTGGATTTGCTGAATTCGTCAGGATATTGTCTTAATTTTTGTTTCTTCCGGGCATGAAAGAATATGTTTTGTGAAAATCAAGGCATTTGGACTGGAAAGTTGTGTCTATAAGTTCTTTTGCCATATGATTTTATGGCTGTGTGGTGGTGAATAGTGGAGATTTTCAGCCATTTACTGCTTATTATGCCATCTTGGCTCCAAGAAGTCTCCTTGGTCAAGTCTTTCAAAGTTAGCGTTTTGGAGCAGCTAGGTAGCACAGTAGATAGAGAACCAGCCTAGAGTCAGGAGGACCTGAGTTCAAATGCATCCTCAAACAGTTTACATGTACTAGCTGTGAAACACCAGCCAACTTGTTTAATCCTAATTGCCTTGCAAAAATTAACGGTTATGCTCCCTCATAATACTATTGTTATTATTTTATGTTATTGTATAAATCCCCTTCCTTGTTTTGCTCATATCTCTCTGAATCACTCAATCACTCTGTGTATTATGTGGTGTATTCTCATGTGTATCATTACTTTGTTTTTAGTTTATTGTCATCCAGAAAGAGTGGGCATATTGGATGTGACCTCTGTGTGGTCTTTGTGTAACTGGCATCTTCTTGGAAGAGACTCACAACTTGGATACCCCTCTTCTCCCCAACACATACACACACACACACACACACACACACACACACACACACACACAAAGGCACACACATACAACTTGGGTCACTCCTTCCCTGTGAGGGATAGCAATGAGGAGCTCAGCATGGATTAAAAAAAATAGTTCCCTTGCACTAACATTACAATAGGGAAGATTCTGACTAGGTACTGTATCTATGAGGAGAGCAGAATGGCCAGTTTCCTGGCACCAATCCTTTGTTCTCCTTCTTTGTAGGAACTGCGCCTTTCCTTTAAAGAGTGTGAGCAGAGAAGAATCTAGAGAAATTTTGCCTGGGAGCCCTGACATAAATAGGTAAAAAATTGATCAAAATCTGATTTACGAACCTGATCAAAGCAAATGGACACAAGATGTGAAATTGAAGCTTGGCCCATTGGTGGATTTCCTTAGGCTGCTGTCAGGCCTTCTTGAACTCTTGGGTTGATGAGTCATGGCTTTCTATGGAATATTGAGCTGGGAAGAAAGGACAGAAAGAATCTCTGGCTAGAGATTTCTGGTTTCTGCTTTGTTTCTCCCTCGGGGTGGGTCAGATGAAATATGAATGGGAGATGGCCTTAGTCCCAGGGCAAGGTAAGTTGACCCAGTCTGTGGGAGATTCGTTCCTTCCTTGACTATACTGCTCATTCCTGAAGAACAGTAAGAGGACTCAGGGTACAAGGCTGCCAGACCATAGCCTTTTCCCTGAGCCCTGAGTCCCTTTTCTCATCTCAGCCCCAGAGACCCTGCCCCTGAGCAGGCAGTCGAGCAGCTGCTGGGGGAGAGGGAGGAGAGGATGCAGCTGAGCCCCCATGACCAGCCAGCCCAGGCCTTGAAAGGTTTTTCTTCATGGATATAACACTGTGGGAAGACTAAAAGAATTTTGAAAACAGTAACAATCTGTGCTATACTCAGGCTCCAAGCTGCTGATTGCAAGGGTGAAATTTTCCTCAGTACCACTGCCACTGAACCTGGCAGGGAGTCCTGAGACCAGGTTGGAAAACTTGTAAATGAGTCTCTGGGGAGACTGCCCAGGGTTCTGGTGGAGACAGTGAAGATAAATATTTTCATTACTCCTTCCATTTTGCTATTTAGCCCACAGGCACCCTGGCACTACAAACCCTATTGAACTCACAGAAATCCACATTCCCCCTTGGACTGTTCTGGCTCATGGCCCCAAAAGTTTTATGTTCCTTTAAATTCTCTAATCTTACGAAAAGCTGCACATCTGTGTGTTATGTTGTCCTATGTTCTCACCTGGGAGCAAAAGTATGAGGAGGTATATGACCATCTTCCAGGTAAAAGATTAGCCTATTAAGGAGGACTCTAGCAAGAATCTTGCCAGCAATGACTAAGAGATAGACACCCCCCGTGACTGTCACAGGACTATCTATTCCCTTTACCTTTATAGAGATGGACAATGGAGACATTGACCATCCTGGGGGATAACCTCCTCTTGAGATATAACCTGGAAAATTTCAGACAGCTTTTGTATGAGCAGTGGTCCCCCTACCTTGTAAACCTCAGCTGGAATAGAATCAGCACCAGATGCTTTGCCACATGAAAGGAGCCTAATGACCCTCTAAACCTCTTCTTCAGTTGGAAGTTCAGCCAAGGAGAGAATAACTTCAGCCTGAGGTAAATGGTCAATGGCCTCAGCATTGATCGATGGTGGTCTGTTGAGAACACTATGGAACTGTTCAGTCCAACTCTCTAGGATCATGTCCTTGTCACTAATCAATGTGATTTCATCAGCACTGAGTAGTTGTGATGCACCATAGATTTTTGGTCCATAAATAGCTCTCCGAGAATCATAAAGTATTTTGGATTGTTACTATCAGCATAGAACTGAATTTCATCTGCCTTCTTCCTGAGCCAGGAATCTTCCATCTCTTTAAACTTTGCTTATACTTTACTTATGATGGAATTTTATGCTGCCTTCTTAGAGATCATGAACTATCCTTCTGGTAAATCCAGTGGAGTTCTCGTTTTACATTTACCAGTTTCTGAATTTCCCCATGATTTTCATCAAACCAGCCTTGGTGTTTGTGAGTGTTCTGGCCCAGATGAGCAAATGCCATGGTGTATACCAAATCTCTGAGAGTTGCCCACTCCTTTTCTAATCCACTCTTGTCCACTGTGTGTTGGTTCACCTTTCCCTCCAAGTTAGCAACAAACTGTTCACACTCAGAGAAGAACCTTAATTTGTTGACATTAATTCTTCTGTTAATCATTTTGCCTTGTGGAGGGGGGCTGTGCTTTTGATGAATGCAAATATTTAGTTGGAAATGATACATCTATGATCAGTCCAGCACTCCGCACCACACATTGCCTTTGTCACTCTCACATCTTGTCTATCTCTCCTCCTTACAGTCACCTAATGTATTAGATGACAATGTTTGGTACAAGGGTGCATCCATGAAGTTTTATGGCATTTATATAAACAGAAAACAGTGTTGGTGATGAGAAGGTCATGCAATGCACAAGTCTTCAGTAGTAAATGACCATTCCTGTTGCTGTTTCCAACTCCATTCCTCCCTAGGATTCCCTGCCAAGTCTGGTAGTCTGATCTTACTCTAGCATTAAAGTCACCCAAAATTATCAGCTTGTCCTCTTTAGGCACATTGATGATAAGGCTCTCTAGGTCTTCATAAAATTTTTCTTTGACCTCATCAGGGTTCGTCATGGTGGGAGCATAGGAACTGATGATGGTGGCATGGCATTTTCCTGCAAGTGGCAATCGCATTGTCATGAACCTGTCATTCACTCCTATAGGCAGGCATACTAGGTTAGTTTTGATTGCAAAACCTAAGCCAACTTCAAGACACTCCCCTTCACTGCAGCCCCTCCAGAAAAATATGTATCCAGCTCCAACTCCAGTAACTTGGCCTTCATTTTCCAGACTTTTTTCATTCAAAGCTGCTATTTGGATGAGACACCTGTTGAATTCTCCTGCAACAAGAGCAGTTCATCTTACAGGTCTGGATTTTGTGTTGTCCATAAATGTGCACAGGTTCCATGTGCCTATGGTGAGTGGAATCATCTTTGCAGATGTTTTTGTACATTTTACACATTTTTTTGTGTGTGTTTTGACTGTAGAGTGGAATTCCATGCCTGCCACGGTAATCAGGCCAGGTTTGGATAAGCTGACAATTTTTAGGATACCTTTTCTAGCTCTCTTCCTCACAACAGAACTTGAGCAATGAGATCCTTACAAGGCTACTCAGACACCCAGGGGGGGTGCCGAGTCCCACTGCTGCTTCCAGTGAGAGACAACCCTATGGCCTGGGCCGCCTTTGTGCAGAGTTGTGACTACAGCTCCCATGTATCCACTTCTGCTGCTTTGTCACTTGCCTGTTGCCACAGGATTTTGAGGTATAAGAGTAAAATGATATGGGTGATATCTTTTGATGAGTGTGTAAATTGGATTTAAGTGAGGCAGAGTTGGACAAAGTCATCAGCCTCATTCTCTCCTCCAGAGTCCTCACAGTCCAGTGGCAGGACAGAATCAAAATGACTGATGATGGCTCAGGATGCAGTGGAAGACATTGGCATCTTCAGTTTCTAACCAAGCTCCAAGGGCTCCACATCACTTGCTTCAGCTGCCTTCATGGCCATTGGAACAAATTATTCTCTGCCCATTCCACCAGATGAAGTCTTCACATGCTTGGGGTAGATACCCCCCAACTCACCAGTGGATTTGAGACCCCTTGGTTACCCTCAACCTGATTTGGCCTGTCTGCCGAGATGCTTTACCAGGGTGTGGCCTCTGTGCATGCTGCAGCTTCTTGGAGCCACAGGTGAGAGTTAGGTGGAACAGATGGACACCAAAGGTGGAAAGCAGCCCTAAAAAAGGCTTGGCAGACACCACACCAAAGGTACTGGCCCTCCCTGAACACACCCTACACCCCACCTCCCTCCTAGCCTTAGGAAGACCAAATGACATAATATTTGTAACAGTGCTCAGCCCAGTCCCTGGTAAATAGTAGGTGCTATATAAATGCTTATTCCTTCCCCTAGCACACAGCCCCCATCTAAGTTAAGCTTCTAGGTCATTGAGTAGGGCAGACTTGTGAGTTTAAAACAATCCTAGCATTAGTTCTGTCTCTAGCAAGGAATAAGGACTTGCCCAGGACACCTAACTGTGCAAGGTTTGAGCAACCTCAGATACTAGGACAACACAGTGTGAGCTAAGAACACAGTGAGGGGAGTTCTTGAAGGAAAAGGGTCAAATTCCTAGCCTTTCTGGGTCCTGTAGTTTGAAGGCTTTTATGTCTGAACCCAGAGTCTGGGTTTGGCACCTTCCTGGATGTGTCTAAGCTCCTGAAACAGCTTCACACCAGCTACTTTTCCTGCTCTGGCCTCGGGAGAGTGAGGTCCATCCATGGCAAGGAAAAGTCTTTGGTACAAGAAGGGTCTAGGTGAATTACTCCTTGCCCTAAAGATTTTCATCAGACTGCAGTGGAAAGAAGAGCTTTCTCAAGGATCTGACCTCTGAAAGTCTCCACATCTCAGGTTTTTCCTCATGGACAGTCTTCCATTCTCACCTTGGGCAGGGTAGGGTGAAAACAGGGACAGGGAGAGGAAGGAATAAAATGACTTTACCTCAGCTCAGGGGCCTTGGGTGCCTTACAGGCAGTTAGGAAGGTATTTTTCTTGGCTTCTCTGGGCTATAAAGCAGGCTAATCATGTGAAACCCTAACCCTACGTGCTCCAGTCCTTACTCATGACAAGACTGAAATCGTTAAGTAGAGCATGGTGTTACCAAGTTCAGGGGAAGGACATGGGGTTTGGAGTCAGGAGGGTTCAAATATCACCTTAGATCCTTAGTAGTTGTGTAACTCTAGACAAATCATTCTCCATACCTCAGCTTCTTCATATGTAAAATTTGGAGGGAAGAGGCTGGAGTCAGTGACACATGAGGGCCTTTCCAGCTCTAGGTCCCTGATCCCAGGATTTTCCAGCAGATAGAATTGAACTATGTACTTTCCTATGGGGAAAATAGTCAAGTTCTTTGAGGCCCAGAATGGCTCCAGACTTTTCTTCTGTTCTGGCACTTATCACAGAACATTAGATAGCCTAGAAGATAAAATACAGTGAATGTCCAGGAGAGGCAGAACCGTCATATGTGTGTAGCCAGTGCAGCAGCATCTGAGGAAAGGGAAGTAGCTGGGGTGCTGAAGCCTAAGGTCTGAGCCTTGGGAGGTTTTTGCTCGAGAATATATCACTGTGGGAGGAACTTTAAAACTTTGTAGACAGTAATAGACTGCAGCATCTTCAGCCTCCACACTGCTGATAGTGAGAGTGAAATCTGTCCCAGATCCACTGCCACTGAACCGAGCAGGCGCTTCAGAATCCAGCCTGGTGGCCCAGTAGATGAGGAGTCTTGGGCTTTGGCCAGGCTTCTTCTGGAACCAGTATAAGAGGTCATCACCATCACTATCTGTGATCTTTTCACTGGCCTTGCAGTTCATGGTGACTCTGTCTCCTGGAGACACAGGCAGGGAGGTTGGAGACTGGGTCAGCACAATATCACCATAGGAATCTGAAATGAAGAAAATAGAAAAATATGAACATCCCTGTCAAATATTATGTATTTAACACAGAGATGTATTAAAGCCCTAAATCACTTTAATCAGTCATAAAAATGAGACACTTCAGACATTACAGTTTCTGCAAACCAGGACCCAGTTGTGCCTGGAAACCCCTAACAGCCAGGGCTGGACTGAATCCTTATCTTGTCTAAAGGAAGGGTCACAAATTTAACCCTTAACTCTAACTCTTGTGGAAACATGTCCCCCCTTTTGTTATGCCTTACCTTGAGCCCAGATCAGCAGCAGCCAGAGGAGATGGGGCAGAGACATCATCCTGTCACCAGAACACCTGCAGGTAGAGACCACTGAGCTCAGAGTGAGACAGTTGGAGGCAGAAAGACATTTATATAAGGAGCAGTTGCAGTGAAAGGCCCCTTGGGGATTCCCATGCAAAAGAAGCCCTGCATCACAGGCCTCAGTCCAGGGACTGCAGATGCCAGTATAAGACAAGCTGGTGGCATGGAACCATGCCTGGTGAGTCTCTCTATTATATCTATCTGATGTTGTGAGCCTGTGTGTCCATGTCTTGTGTGCAGATGTGTCTGTGCTTTGTGTCTGATATAGGAATAATCACCACAGGTTCTAATGGATCACCAGGAACATCTGCTCTGTGTACCTTTGGCAAGACTCCATTTCTGAATCCATCAGAGAGATCTGTAAGCCTAGAGGCCTGGGGTTCAGGTGAAGGAGGCAGGAGGTCACTGTCTGTAGGTTTCTTGGTTTTAATTCTACCTGCCTCTTTATGCACTGGATGGAGAAGGAAGGATAGGAGGATGCTGTGGAGGTCTCTCTCTCTCTCTCTCTCTCTCTCTCTCTCTCTCTCTCTCTCTCTCTCTCTCTCTCTATATATATATATATATATATATATATATATATATATATATATATATATATATATATATATATAAAGAGAGGGCACAGAGTGAGTTGAATAAGAAGAGATGCTATCTAAAAAAATAAAATTAGGGGGTGAGAGAGGAATACTTTGGGAAGAGAAAGGGAGAAATGGAATGGGGCAAATTCTCTCTCATAAAAGAGGCAAGAAAAGCTTTTTCAATGGAGGGAAAAAGGGGAAAGGTGAGAGTGAAAAAGGACAGCTTACTCTCATCACATTTGACTTAAGGAGAGTAACATGCACATTCAATTTGGTATGAAAATCTATCTTACACTAAAGGAAAGTAGGGGAGAAGGGGGTAAGTGGTGTATGGGGGATGATAGAAGGAAGGGCAAATGTGAGAAGATGGTAATTAGAAGTAAGCACTTTTGAGGAGGGACAAGGTCAAAAGAGAGAATAGAATAAATAAGGGGCATGACAGGATGGAGGGAAATATAGTTAGTCTTTCACAACATGACTTTTATGGATGTCTTTTGCATAACTACACATGTGTAACCTTTATTGAATTGCTTGCCTTGTCAGTGGGGATGGGTGAGGAGGGAGGAAGGGAGAAAAGTTGGAACTCCAAATTTTAAAAACAAATGTTAAAAATTGTTTTTACATGCAACTGGGAAATAAGAAATACAGGTAATGGGGTATAGAAATCTTTCTTGCCCTACAAGAAAATACAGTATATAGGGATAAGGGAAGGGAAGGGTGTGATAGAAGAGAGGGCAATTTGGGGAAAGGGGTAATCAGAATACACCATCACTTGGAGTGGGGCCAGGGGAGAGATGGATAAAAAATTCAAAACTCAAAATCTTGTGGAAATGAATGTTGAAAGCTACAAATAAATAAATTTAAAATAAAAAAAAAGAAACAATGAGGATGACCTTCCTGTCTCCATCTCCCATTCTTAGACAGGAGGTCAGCACTGATGACCTGTTCTTTGAGTAAGTATGTGAAGTGAGACTGAGAATTTCCTGTTGAGGAGATTGGAGATACTTGGGATCACAATCCAAGGGAATGATTTCAGCTGGTTCTTAGTGAGAGCTGTTGTCTTTTCTAATAGAGCTGGAGAAAGCCTGTGGGCTTTAAGTTGAAGAAGGATAGGAACACCTGCTTTTCTCTTCAGCAAGAGATCAGTTTGCAGCTAAGTTGGAAATTGGAGGCAACAGAGTGTGCAGGAGAACAACTTCTGGAGACGTTATTCTTTCAGCTGAGTCAGTGCATTTGGCTGAGCAAAGTCCACAGAGACTATGAGAACCAAGAGGAGAAGGACAGGGATAAGTAGCCTCCACAGAAAAGTCAGTCTTCCTATGGAGCTGGAGGTATGAATTACACCTCCCTATATGTACCAGGGCCACATGTGTGTTCCCTGTGGATGCCCTTCCATAGGTGTTCCCCAACTACCTACTTAAACTTCAAAAATGCCTCTACATGATGCTTGAATCACAAATACATGCATTCATTCACCCTTTCATGTAGGCATTTTCTGAACTTATGCTGGATACATTCTTGTGAGAGAGAGTCCAGATTTATGGGAAAATGCTTTCTTCCCCATGCTGAAGTTATTTCATTGTGTCTGTCAAGGAATCTTGCGTAGTTGTGACATACGCATGTCAAATGAATCAAATGCTTTTTTAGACTCAATTCCAAAGAATAACAACAAGACCTTGTATTTTCTGCTCCTTTCAGTCAACTGTGTGATTGTAAAGTTGTGATAATGTTGGAGAAAGACTTTTTGATGCTCATTCCTTCATTAAATATGATCTCAATATAGATGTAAATCATTTTCATAAAGATTTAAAAAAGAGGCCCAAGAAGGCCTTGTTGTCTCTGGTTAGAGATACCATCTCATGTGTGTCAGTAGCAGGAGTGTCCATATTTTTTCCTAGTTGTTTGAAATCTTCCTCTCTTTTACATATCTTGAGACTTGATCCCTAAAAGTCCTAAAAATTGTTCTGCCTTTAGTCTAGACCTCCTCTGTCCATCCTTGGGCTGCTCCAGCTGCTCTCTCTATGTTTGGTTTTGAGTCATTCTCCTTCCTTGTGCCTCGAAAGGGGACAATGACAACATTGAACAAATGTGGTAGCTCCAAAATCAGTGACAAAGAAAATAGTTTCTGGCACAAATCTTGGCATATTTTCTTCCTTTTTTCCATTTCTAGTTCTCTAATCAGTTTCATCCCTTGAAATGACCTGAATTAATTGGTTCTGACATAAGTAAAGCTATTTTCCCCTCCAATAGTTGTCAGTGCTTTACATCATAATATGGCTTGTAATCTGCTCATATAAGATATATAAATTTTCTAGTGCCCTTCTGTAAATCAGAGTTTGCCTTGGTAGGCCATTGCTCATTCTTTGGCAAGGAAATCATGTATTGTTAAAGCGGAATTGTTTTTTGCTAGGCTCATTTGTCCTATGTATATTGATGATTGCTTTAAGTTGCTTATATTTCCCTAGGTCATGAGTGCAATTCATGACTTTTAATGTTTCTCCTTTTTCCCCTTCATGAAATTGCTTAAATATATAATGTTTCATTTGTTTTAAATGTATTTCATATCATCTAATTGATTTTTTTTCTCAAAATTAGGCATTGATTTTCTGTGTTTTTTTCTGTTTTGTTTTCTTTTTTTTATTCCCTAGAGGCACCTAGTTGTTGCAGTGGACAGAGTGCTGGCCTATAGTCAGGAGGAACTGAATTCAAATCCAGCCTAAGATGCTTACCTTTTATGTGATCCTGGCTGAATCACTTCACCTTTGTATGCCTCAGTTTCCTTCACTATAAAGTGGGAATAATAACAGTACCTGCCTCCCATTGTTGTGAAGATCAAAAGAGATAATATTTACAAAGTTCCTGACACACAGTAAGTCCTCAAGAAATTCTTGTTTACTTCCTTTCATCATTTATTCTCTCCCTCCATCTTTCCTTCCTTCATCCTCTCCTTTCTTCCTTCCTTCTTTCCCTCCCTCAAAGAAGCCAATGTTCTGTTAAATGTCAGCTCAGGTAGTTGATTCAGAAACTACTCATAGGTGCAGCTTGGTGGTAATTGTCAAATTCTTTGCCATTCTGAAGTTCATTACAACCTGGTCAAGTCTGACTTTTGCAATAAAAAGTTCATGATCTGAACGACAGTCAACTTTTGATTTTTGCTTGTTAGTGTCTTTGATTTTAACTGAATGCATAGTCTCTCTACCCTTGGCTGCAAAATATATAATCAATCTGATTTTTATATTGTCTGATTTTTATATTGACCTTGTGGTGATTGTCTATGTGTAGTGTCACCTTTTGAGTTGCTGGGAAAAAAGTGTTTGTTATGACCAATAAGTTTTCATGACACCATTCTATGAGTCTCTACCCTGGTCCATTTTTTACTTCAGTCCCAAACTTTCCGTTGTTCCAGTTATCTTTTCATTTCCAACTTTAGCATTCCAGTCATCGATGATAAATACGACATCTTTTTTATTTTATTTCTCTAAGATGTTGTTCGTCTTCACTGAATTGATCAGCTCTATACTCCTTAGCATCAGTGATTAGAGCACAGAGCATGCTTTGCCAGGGATTTGACAGATATCATTCTGTCATTTTTGAGATTCTACCCTAATACTGCTTTTCGTCCTTTTTTTCTCTTGACCATAAACTCTATCCCATTTCCATTAAAGGATTCTTGTACACTGTAGCATATGTAATGATCACCTGAATCCACTCATTCCCTTCCACTTCAGTTCACTGACAGTTGAGATGGTTATGTTTACTTTTTGATCTCCTGTTTGACCACAGCCAGTGTATCTTGGATCATAGTTCTTACCTTGAAGGTTGCTTTGTACTATTGATCTTAATAGCCTCAAACTTTCCTGTCGTCACCAGATACATCCCCAGATGAGCTTCCCTTTGACTTTGTTTCAGTTCTGTCTGGAGCTACCTGGAGCTGTCCTCCCCGCCTTTCCCAGTAGGTGTTGGACACCTTCCACTCTGAGGGGTCATCTTCCAGTATCATAACTTTTATCATTTTAATCTTTTCTATGGGGTCTTCCTGCAAAAACACTAAGCACTGGTTTACCATTTCATCCTCCAATAGATCACCTTTTGTCAGAACTCTCCACTATGACTTTTCTATTTTGGATAACCCTGCATAGCATATTTAACTCATAGTTTCCTTGTACATTGCAAGTCTTTCCACCATCACAAGGCAGTGATCCAGGAAGGCTCAAAATAGTGCAGGGGCCAATGGTAAAAATGACCAATAGCATTTAAATTTGGCCTTCCTTTCATGTTCAGCCTCTTGGCAGTGACCTGTTCTTTCTGGCCTCTCTCAGTCTGGCCTAGCCCACTGCCATTCCTTTCCTTGTAAGCAGGTTCAGTGATTAGTATTCCCCAAGACAACTCCTAATGCTGCCTATGTAAGGCAGTCTTCTCTAGAGCCGCAAGTCTCATTTTGGGTTTTCTAATTGACAGATTTATTGGATCACAGAGATTCCTAATGTCTCGGCAAAGAGGATGAAGGAGAGGGAATGGGGAACTTAAAAGAGAGAAGACTGGAGGATAAATCTGTGTCCTTGAGAAAAGAAATGGGCTTCAAATATTCCTGTCTCAAGATCCCTCCTCAGGTTCTGTCTCTGTCACTCACACCAATTATTAATTGCCTAGAATTGAATAGGATGATCAGAATTTGTCATTGGGGTTATGGCTTATATTTAGAATTAATTGGAATCTCCCTAGGGAGAAGTAATAGCTTAGTGATTGAAGAGTGACAGGACCAGTGGAAAAATATCCGAATGTTGAGGTTGGGTACCTGCTTTTTGATGAGTGTCTGATGCTTATTTGTGGAAATCTAGTTTGAGAATAGGCAGACATTAGTCACTTGCACTGTCAGTAGATTAGCAAATGGGCTTATAACATTTTTCAACCATAACCTTAAGTCCAGTTTCATAAGACTCTCCTCAGTGGTTAATATTTTGATACACTCAATATTTTAGTTATATATCTTTACATAAAACATATGCTTTATGTGTATGTGTCTATGTATATCAACACATAATATATATTCTTTATATGCATAAATTTATGTGGTAACATACTCAATGTTCCATGCCTGTTCTGGGGGTAGAGTTGGGAGAAAAGTAATCCCAGTCTTCAGGGTTCCAGCTTTGAGAGAGATGACAGGGAGCTCCTGATTTTCTCCAGGGAACATTCCCTGAAGGTAGAGAAAGAGACTGGAAGTAATAGCTTTGGAAATGTGTGGTGTAGGGCAAAAGGGAAGAGTAATTGAGGTCCAGGAGAGCCAGGGTGAGGCAAGCTCGACTCAGTGAACCCTGCTCTAAAGACTTTTGGGCAGCCAATGGAAGGGTAATTCAGAAGTAGGATTTTCACCCCTCAAAAAGAGCTTAGAGCAGTTCAAAGTAATTACAACCATTTATCTCCTCAGTCTTTCTTTCCTTATGGATCAAATATGCACGCAAATCTTTTGGGGAATTATCTACATGCAGAAAGACTAAGACTGAATGTAACACATTGTATAAAGGCTGATTATGGGCCACACTTAATGACATAGGTTTTACTTGGACTTTCCCCCAAATCCTGTACCTGAATAGGAAAAAAGAAGAAATTGTACAAGTACAGGTTGGGAGATTGGGGAAGGTAAATATGCTCAATCAGTCAACCATAAGCATTTATAAAGCTCTTATCATGAGCCAGGGAAGATACCAAGCACAAGGCATACTATGGATGTCTAAAATGCAGTCCCTGCCCTAAGGAACTGACAATGTAATGAGAAAGACATCTTGTAAATGAATAGGGACTTACAAGGCAGAAAGAGTGCATTTGAAGGCAATTAGCAAGGCAGAAAGTGAGAGGTGAGGAAGGGAACAATCCTCCTGTAGAAAGTGGATTTTCATTTCTGTCTTAAAATTCTCCAAGGAACAGAGATAGAGGTGAGGGAGGGAGAACATTCCAACCATGGAGAACAACAGGAGAAAGGCCCAGAACTGACAGATGGGGAGTCCTGTTTGAGGAACAGCAAGGCCCGAGTCTTGGGACCATAGAACAGTTGGAAGAGTTTAAAGTGTAAGAACAATTAAGAGGCAAGAATGCTCTGAGTCCTAAAGGACATTGAAAGGCGAACAAAGGAAAAAGATAATTATGACACTGGTTGAGGGAGGGGATGATAAATGCAATGGAAATATCGTTAGAAATCAACAGATTAAGTATTGAGAAGAAAAACAAATAATTTAATCTTAGAATTTAGGCATAATTAAGCTTTCTAAAACTTCACTTTTCTAACCAGAGCAACCTCATAAATGCAGCCTTCCCAAGAAAATTTAGGAATCTAGGGAAGGAGAAGTCTGGACTCTGAGGCCTCTTGGCCTGGTGTTGTTAGAAAGGCACATAAAATCAGACTGATCAGGTGTAGGTTAGCTACCAGAGATTAACAGGGAAGTACAAGGGATTCCCATTTCAAGCAAAGTGAGGTTTCCAAACATGAAGTCAGCCCCAGGCACCAAGGAATATGGTTCTTCTTTTTCATTTTTGTAAGTTGAGTTTGAGGGCACTAGGTAAGAGTGGTTCTGTTCTGTTTCCTGAAGGGCTTAGCTTATGAGGCACAGAATTCCTTTTTGGAGAGGAAACATCCTTTTCTATTCCAAGCTTTGGAAGGACAAAGCCAGTGCTGGAAGAAAAGAGGAGAAAATTTCCCTTTCTCCATTCAACCAAAGTAATACCACTAAGATTGTAACTCCTTCTCCCAGTACCACACAACCTAGGCATTGTGTGCAATATTTGTCCCTGCCTTTCCAAAATTCCTGGTGGGGGATTTTCCCATTGAATAAAAAATATTTCAGGGATTGGAAAAACACATTTCTTGAAAGCCAGGGTTATTTGGTTCCAATCTACATGTACAGTACAAACTGATTATTGTTTACTACACTCTAGGTAATTTATGGTATTTACCAAATTTCAGAGCTGGGAAGGAGTGAGAAAGGGGAAGGATTCCAATTCATAAGAAGAAGAGAATTCCCTCTTCAGCATCACCTACAAGTGCTACCCAACTTCAGAGTAAGGAAAGGAAGTTGAGTAGGTTGTTACTTAGCAAGAGGTAATTTGTTGCCTAAATTTTAACCAGATTCTGAGAGTTGAGATTTGGTTCAATAAAATTTGAGGTTACTCAAAGGGAATAGATACATTCCAGTTCTAAACATGATGCAACAAGTTGCCAACAATGATTGGCTGGAGGGAAATAACAATAGAAAGATAGACAAAGGAGCCCTGGTAGTGGCAGCATCCTTTCCCTTGCCCTCACTCCTTTTTTTAGCGTGGAATTCACAGCTATCATTGCTCCTGTGCAGAAGGGTCCAGCCATCTCCACCAGCTGACAACCAACACTTCCACGTGAGCCAGGCCAGTCCACTTAGTTGAGGCAGCAGGGCACCCTGAAGCAGAAACAGGAGTCAGCTTGTGACAGGAAAGTTAAACCATTATTACTCCCTGATCCTCATGTCCCTCAGACCACATTATAGACAGCAGAGGACTCTGAACCCAAAGAAATTGGGAATGACTTTGCTTCAAAAAAGTCATGTACCCTCAGGTCATTTGACTAGTCCTTGCACAATAGGGTCTGTCCCATGGTCATACTTTCTCCCGCCCCAAGCGTTTGTGATTAGGAACTCACAGGATGACACATGTTGCCTCTGAACAAGGCAGACCTCTCTAGAGCTCTGGGTCTGTTTTAGCTGATAAGCTCCCAAGAAGAAGGACAACTGGGAATCTTGCATGTTCAGTGAAAGAGTGGGGATTAGGTATCTTAGAAAAGTGAAGATTGAGGGACAGATGTCTGTCCTGAAGAAGGGGCAAATGGGCTTCTTATCATCCTGCATCAAAGCTCAACAATCAGATTTTGTCTTTGTGTGGCAGAAAACCATGGTCACTTCCCAAGGTTCAGAGAATCACTGATATATTCTTATTATTAAAAATGGGTCAAATGATGGGGCAAAGGACCCCATTGAGAGCTAACTGCAACCTTCCCAGAGAGGATTATACACTGAAAATAGGTAATTCATTTATACAATATTGCTGTTATTTTGTATGTAGTACATCATACTTTGCATCAGCCCATGCAAGTCTTTCCGGATTTTTATCTGAGACTAGCATTGCCTTAATTTCCAGTTCTTTGCTCCCAGAAAAGATCTGTATAATTTTTTTTTATATATCTAGGTCTTTTTCATTTTTTTTTTATCCCTTTTGAGATACAGATCTAGTAGTGCTTTTGCTAGGTCAAACCATGCATATGTGGTTTTATAGACCTTTGATAGGTATGAAGTAGTACCTCAGAACTATTTTCATTCCCCACTCAATAGTGAATTAGAGTATTTTTTCATTTAGCTATATATAGCTTTGATTACTTTATGTGAAAACTGATCATAACTTTTGATAATTTATCAATTGGGGAATGGCTCTTATTTTCATGAAATTAATTCAGTTCTCTATATGTTTGAGAAGTGAGACTTTATCAGTTGCTCCACTATTTTTTCTAATTGTATTTCCCTCCATCATATTCTCCCCCTTCATTTATTCTATTCCCTCTCTCCTTTCCCCCTATTCCTCCTCAAACATGTCTTATTTCTAACTACCCTCTTCCCCAATTTGACCTCCCTTCTCTCTTATTCCTTTCCCCTTCTACTTTTCCATAGGGTGAGATAGTTTTTATAGTCAATTGAGTGTGTGTGTTATTACCTCTTTGAGCCTTAGTGTGCACTTCTGGTAGCTTTTTATTCACATATTGCTCAAGCCTAACTTATAGAATCATAAGCATAGTCTTGCTGGCATATGAAATGAGCACAATTCTTTGGTAATTTGAGGGTTTTTTTTAGCATTGCACTTCATTAGGTCTGGGACATAAACCGATCTTTTCCAGTTCTATGTCCATGGTGGTTTTCCAAATTTGTTGGCACATTGAGTGTAGCACTTCCATAGCATCATCTTTTAGGATTTTAAATAGCTCCACTGGAATTCTGTCACCTCCATCAACCTTACTTTTTAACCATGCTTCCTAGATTTTTCTTGACTCCATTCTCCAAGATGTCTGACTCTAGATCTTCTCACTCTAGATCACACTGTTATAGTTGTCAATGATATTAAGATTATTCTTGTATCATTCTTTTGTGTATTCTAACCACCTGTTCTTGGTATCTTCTGCTTCTGTAAAGTTCCTCCCATTTTTGGTTTTTAACATTTCCATTTTTGCATAAAACATCACATTGATATCTCTAAATTTCTTGAAGAGATCTCTTATCTTTTCCATTTTATTATTTCCTTGTATTTCTTTGCAATGTTCATTTTCAAAAACCTTTTTTCTCCTTGCTATTCACTGGAATTCTGCCTTCATTTGGGTATATTGTTCCCTTTCTCTTTTCTTTTTCACTTGGCTCTCTCAGCAGCTATTTGTGAAACAAATCAGGTGGCCATTTTACTTTTTTACTCTTTGTTTTCCTTGGAATGTTTTTGTTGCTGTCTACAATTCAGTATTGTGAACCTCTCTCCTTAGTTCTCTGGACACTCTACTTACCAGATCTAACCCCTTAGATCTATTTGTCACTTCTACTTCAAATGCATAAGGAAAGTTATTTAAGTTGTAACTATATAGTCTGATCATTTCCCCTCTTTCTTCAAGTCTGAATTTTGTAATAAGAACCTCATGACTGAGCCACTGTCAGCTTTAGGTCTTATTTTAATTGATTTCATGGAGCTTCTCTATCCTTGGCTTCACTGTATATAGTAAATCTGAATTCCATATTAACCATCTGGGGATGTCCATGTGCCAACTCATTCTGTGGTTGGGGGGGGGAGGGTTTGGTTGAAAAAATACTTATCGTGGCAGAGGGTTTTCTTGATTTAATTCTGTGAGTCTCTGCCCTGACTGATTTTGTACTCCAAGGCAAAATTTCTCTGTGATTTCAATTATTTTTTGATTTTCTGTTTTGGCATTCCAATGCCCTATGATGAAATTGACATCCTTTTGGATGTTATTTCTATAAAATGTTATAGGTCTTCACAGGATTGATAAACTTTCACCCCTTTGGCATCAGTGGTTGCAGTATACAGTAATGGTTTGTCTTGGATTTGGAGAGATGTCATTCTCTCATTTTGAAGATTCTACCCCATTTTAAAGGATGAGATCCCCTTTCATGGACTATGAGGGAGGCACCATTTCTTCTAAGAGATTCTTGCCCACAGTTGCATATGTAAGGATCACCTGAATTAAATTCAACCATTCACATCCATTTCAGTTCACTGACACCCAAGATGTTGTTGCTCAATCTTTCTATCTCCTGTTTGACCACATCCAATTTACCTTGGGTCATAGATCTTACATTGTAGGTTTTCCATGCATTATTCTTCTTTCCAGCATCAGACTTTCCTTTTGTCACCAGATACACCCACAGATGAGCTTCCTTTTGGCTTTGGCCCAAATTTCTTCATTCTTTCTGGAAATATTTTCTATTATTTTCTTCATTTCCCTCTTGCATGTTGGGCATTTCCACCCCAAGAGGCTTACTTCTTTATATTTTATCACTTTCATACTGTCTATGGTATTGCATCCTGGCCCATCTCCAGTCATCCTGATGAATATCTGGTCACTGGATTCAGATGGCTGTGGAGGAGAAGTGAGGCTGCACAACCCTCCCTCACTCAAAACAAAGTCAAGTGCAAGTCATGTCATTATTTCTCTAATGGCATGATCTTCTTGGGCAGTGAAGGAAAAACAAACACATATTCTTTACTTATGGATCTAATATGCAGGCAGATTATTTGGGGAATTATCTTACACACAGAATGATGGGGATAGAATCTAAAAAGTTACCCGAAATTTAGAAAAATGGGTCACATTTAATGAGATGGGTTTTACTAGCTATTTTCCTAATACCCTGCACCTAATTAGGAAAAGAGAATGAGCTGCACCAGTACAAGTTTGGGGATTGGGGAATGGAAATGTGGTCAATCTGTGGGTCATCCACAAGCATCTATTTAAGTCTTATCATGAGCCAGGCAAGATATCAAGCTCAGGGCATACAAAGGAAGGTGAAAATACAGTTCCTGGCCTCAAGTAGCTGACATTGTAATGAGAAAGATTTCTTGTAAATGAATAGGGATCTACAAGGTAGATATAGGGAATGGGGAGGCAATAAGAGAGGCAGAAAGTGGGTGGTGAGGAAGGGAAATTCCCGAGAAAACCTCTTGCAGAAATTAGATTTTGATTTCAGTCTTAAAATTCTCTAGGGACAAGAGATGGAGATGAGGGAGAAAGGGAAAAGGCCCAGAAGTGAGAGGTGGAGTGTTCTGTTTGAGGAACAGTGAGGTCAGAGTCTTGGGAGCGTAGAGTAGTTGGAAGTGAGTAAAGTGAAAGATTAAAAAGGCAAGAAGGGTCTAGGTTCCAAAGGACTTTCAAAAAGAGCATGTATAATGTCTATGACAATGGATGGGGGGGTAGAATTAGTGGAATGGAAACCTCAACATGAATCAACCCACTTATAGTTAAAAAAAAAAAAGGATTAATATAATATTAGGATTTATTCACAATTAGAAGTGCCAAACATTCACCTTTCCAGCTACCTCAACCTCCTCGATGAAGACATTTCCTAAGGAAATTTTAGAACTGGCACAATCAAGAACTCCTGACTTGGAGGCCCTTTGACAGCATCTAGTTAGGAAATATTAAGGGGTGCCCCGAACTTGTCTTCTGGAGTTGCCATATTTCCCAGAAACACTGGAACTAGAATATGCAGGAGGCTCTGAATATGTCAGGGAAGATCCCCCCTCCCATCCCATCTGGCATACTAGGTTATTTATACTCTAAGCTGGTCTCTCTGTGTGTCTTTGGGAGTCAAGACATGCCCCAGTTGGTCTGCACCAGATTGAGAAACTGCTTGTACATCCGGGACCCTTACAGATAAACAGATCATCCTCTCATCACAGTCCATCAGTTCTCAAGGAAAAAGAGTGAGGTTTTTCCCATCCTACTTATTCCTAATTTCTCCTCCCCTTTGGGAGGGAATTAGTCTTTTGTCCACACCAACTGCTCTTCTCCTCCTGCCATGCCCCTCCCCTCAGGAGGAGATTGCTGTTCTTACTCTTTCCTTTGTTGCAATTTAATCAATATGCAAGTTTGTGTTCAGATTTTTAGCCCCTCTACCTGGAGTTCCACAGGCACACAAATATTGGTTAACAGAAGACATATAAGGGTAGCCTTTGATTAGGCTTGTTAGCTACCAGAGATCAAACAGGGAGGTATGAGGTATTCCCAACCTGAGATAAAGTAAGACTTCCAAAGGAGAGGCCAGGCCTAGTCACCAAAGAATAGGAATTTTTTTTTTTAATTGAGCTTGAGGACTCTATTTGGGAGAGGTTCTGTTCTGTGTCCTCCAGGGCTTGTCTTCTGAGAATAGATTCCCCTTTTGGAACATGAAACACTCTTTTCTAATCAAGGCTATAAAAGGATATGACTACTGCTTAAAGAAAAGGTGAGAAAGTTCCCCAGTTCTTGATTTAACCCAACCGATCTCACTGTTGTTTTTACTCCACCAACTAGTACCACACTCAGTCCTTCCACTCCTTCTCCTTGGTCGCAATATTTGTCCATGACTTTCCACACTTCCAGGTTCAGGATTTAGCCATTGAGTAGAAAATATTTCTTGTACACCAGGACTGTATTTGTTCAGTCTACACATTTTCATATATGATTATTTTATTCGAAGAATTAGGTTAAGCCATGGTACATACAGAATGCGAGAGTAAGAAGGAATCAGAATGAATCCCCAAGAGGATGAGAATCTCCCCTTCAACATCACCTACATGTGGTCATCCAGCCTCAGGCTAAGAGAGTGAAACTAAGTAGGGTTCATAATTAGCAAGAGACAATTTGCTACAGACATTTTAACCAGGTTCTTAAAGTTTAGGTTTGGTTCAATACAACTGCAGGTGACTCGACAGCAAGGAAAAGATGCATCCTAGATATAAGCATGTTGTGACATGCTGCCAGCAATGACTTGCTGGAGAAAAATACCAAAAGGAGGATAAACACAGGAATCATAGGAGGGCCAGCACCCCTTCTTCCCCAACTCCCACCTCCAATATTTGTTCTATCAGCTTGGAACTTATGGTCACCATACAGGAAAGCAACACCCCTGGAGAAGGGGCTGGCAATCTCCACCAACTGCCAACCAACAACCAGACATAGGAGTCAGCCAATCTAGCTAAGCCAGCAGGTCACCCAAAGGGAGAGGCAAGAGGCAACCTATGCAGGAGAAGTAAAACCACTCCCACCCCCTTGACCATCCCCTCAGGCCCCAGGGCAGACAGCAAGGGACTCTAAACACAGAGAAATTAAGAACAGCCTTGCTACCAGCCCAGTGCCTTAGACACCATCCTCAGACATTCACATTTCACTGGATTCAGAGGAAGACTAAGCAGGACCCACTAATTAAAAGTTTACATGAGGTGGAAGCAGAGGAGGGATGGAAAGATACCAAGAATGAATGTGTAAATATTAAAAAATGTGTTGAGGAGGAAACTGAAAAACTGCTGGGTTGTCTAAGGAGACCAATGTCTATGTCCCGGTTACTCGCTGACATACAAAAAAGTTATGATAAAACTACCCATTGCCTTGTTCCAGAAGACTGGCTATGTAGATGTCATGCTAATTGATGGTAGAGGTCAGTGATTCTACTGTCAGTTCTGAATATTCCCTTTTCAGCTGGCTTCAGTCAATCAGGAATTCAATAAGGATACGTGAAGCATGACACCAGACACTGTGGCATGTTCTGGGGTGGAGGGGAAAGGTTAAAGGCAACCATTGCTTTCATAAAGATCCTAGTGACTAGAACCCAGTCTAATGGTTAAGCTGTATTAGAACAAGTACGGACAAACAAAAAATATGAGGGCAAACTGTAGATGACCAATAGGGGGATGAGAGACTGAGGAATCCAGGATAACTCCTAGATACTGGGGCTGAGGGATTGAGAGGATGTTGCTGCTCTTTATAGGAACAGAGAAGGTGGGGGAGGGAGGGTTTAGAGGGAAAGACAATTATATTATTTAGAACATAATGAGTTTAAGATGTCTACTGGACATCCAGATGGAAATGTCTGAAATGCAGTTGAAGATGGGAGGCATCAAGATGATAATTAAATCCATGGGAGCTAATGAGATTCCCAAGTGAAATTGAACAGAGGGAGGAGAGGAAAGAGTCCACAGTGATCCCTATGACATCTGTAGCTCTCTCTGAATTCAGCTCCAAGAAACAAGATCCCTCCTTCCCCACAAATGATAAACTCAACCCCTCTCCTCACCACCATGATCCTACCTCAGGCCTGGACCGCACCTCCCTCTGCCTCTTCTCCTCTGACTAACTTGGAAGCTGAAGTACCAATCTCCTCCCAAAGTCTTCCTTTATACAGGGCAGAAATTGAATTCAACACTCATTTTCATTGTTGATGGATCTATTTTCTAGATCAATTTCACTCTGTAGCTGCAGCTCCCTCTGGCTTCAACTCCATGGTACAAGATACCTCCTGGTCTCTCATCCCATCCCAACCCTCAGGTTAGCCTTTTGGAGAAGCTGGGTTGCACAACGCATACAACACCAGCCCTAAAGTCAGGAGAACCTGAGTTCATATCCAGCTTCAGACTGTTGACACTTACTATCTGTGCTACACCAGGCAACTTATTTAACCCTAACTGCCTTGCAAAAAAATTAATAAATAAAGTTATCCTCCCTCACAATGCTATTGTTACTATTTTATGTTATCGTATAAATCCTTCTTCCAGTTTTACTTACATCACTCTGAAACACTCAATCACTCTGTGAATCATCTGATATATTCTCATGTGTATCACCACTCTGTTTCCAGTTTACTGTTGTCTAGGAAAAGGGGGGTATATTGGATATGTACTCTGCATGTTCTTTGTGTAACTGTCGTTTGGTGTTAAGTGACTCAAGTCTTGTTCACACACACACACACACACACACACACACACACAACTTGGGACACTACTTTCCCAGTTAAGGATAGCAGTGAGAAGCTCAGTATGGATTTACAAACAAATACTTCCCTTGAACTAACATTGTTCAGATGGGGAAGATTCTAACCAGGTACCCTATCTATGAGGAGAGCAAAATGGCCAACTTTCTAGCACCAGTGTCTTGTTCCCATTCTTTGTAAGAACTGAAGTCTTTCTTGGAAAGAAAAGTAGGCAGAACAGACTCTATGGAGATCTCTTCAGGGCATGCTGACATAAAGAGATAAAAAATTAGATAGAAATCTGATTTAAAAACATAGTCAGAGAAAATGGGCAAAGGATGTGAAACTTAAGCTTAGTCCATTAATAGATTTTGTTAGGCTGCTGACTAGACTTTGTGAGCTCCTGGATCCATGAGTCACAGTTATCTATGCAATATTGATTAAGGAAGAAAGTACAGAAAGAACCTCTAGCTAAAAATTTCTGACTTGTTTTTTGTTTCTCTCTGAGAGGGGAATCAAATGAAATATAAATGGGAGAGTGCCTCAGGCCTAGGGTAGTGTAGGGTGATGCAATCTGAGAAGGGTTGGTTCTTTCCTTGACTATACTGCTGAAGACTAAGGAGGAGTAAGAGCCTTCAGGGCCCAGAGCTGCCAGACCATGATGTTTCCCTTGAGTCCTGAGTCCCTTTTCTCATGTCAGCCCCAGAGACCCTGACCCCAAGCAGGCAGCCCTGCAACTTCTGGAGGAGAGGAAGAAGAGGAGACAGCCGAGCCCCCCTGACCAATCAACCTAGACCTGGGGAGGTTTTTGTTTGGGGATATAGCATTGTGTGAGCATAAGAAGATGCTTGAACACAGTAATAATTTGTCACATCCTCAGGCTCCACACTGTTGATTGTGAGAGTGAAATCCTTCTCAGCACCACTGCCACTGAACCAGGCAGGGACTTCTGATCCCAGGGTGGAAACATGATAAATGAGTCCCCGAGGAGACTGTCTGGGTTTCTGTTGAAACCAGTACAGATAAATGTTTCCATTATTGTGTTTGACACTCTGACTGGCTTTGCAGCTGATTGTGACTCTCTCCCCTGGGGTCACAGACACTGAGGCTGGAGACTGGGTCAACACATTTTCCCCCCTGGAACCTAAAAGCAGGAATTAATGATCAACCAACATGGAATAAATGGAACAATTTCCTTCCATTTTGATATTTATCCCAAAGGCATCCTGGCTTTGCAAACCCACCATGTAGCCATGTAGAAACCCACATTCCCCCTTGGACTGCACTGGCTCATGACCCCAGAGGTTCTAAGCTCCTTTGAATTCTCTCATCCTATGAAAAACTGAACGTCATCATGTTGGTTTGTCCCATGTTCTCACCTGGGACGAAAAGGAGGAGGAACCTGCAGAGAAGCTGGGACAGGGACTCCATTGTTCAGTGTCTCCTCCCAGTGACTGCTCTGCCCCCAGCTCCAGTTTATGTCCCTATGTCTTTAGGCCCTCCCTTTGGCGATCTCTTTATTCAAAGCAGCTGGGTCTGTGGGGCTTGTAGAAACAGAAGTGACTGACTCAGCTCAGGGAAAGTCCCTGAGACCTTGACACCCTGAATATTTCACTAGTCCTGGCACTCTGTGATTGGGGGGTTCTGCTATTTCCACTTTTCTTTAGTTTTTTTTTTTTTCTAAAATTTTAGTGGTTTCATGTATCTAAAATGCTAGAGTGCTTAACTAAGTGGCAATATTGTCTAGTGAAAAACAGGTAGGACCTGAAGGTAGCAAAGATGTGACAGCTACTGACATCCTTCACTTTACTCTAACCCATGATCCGATGTCCTACTAGTTAATGATTATTTGCAGGTTTATCATGGAGACTCCCAACATGGAAGGCCGGTCATTCTTTTAGTCCTTGTGATGGTTTTAATAGCCATCTCTCTTTCCAATCCCTTCTTCCTTAAAGGAATCAGCTACCCTTAATAATGGCATTGAGGAAGTCCGGGGAAAGAAGGAGAGAAAAGAAAAAGAGAAAAGAGAGATCCAAAAGAGTCCGAGTGAGTGAAGGCAAGACTGAGTGGATCCTGCCCTGAAGGCTTTGGGGCAGCCCACTGGAAGGAGAACAGGGTTTTGGAAGCCTGGCCCCAGAAAAAAGCTTCAAGCTTTTCATAGTAATTGTCAACTTTTATCTCCTCATTCATTCTTTAGCTATGGATCAAATATGCAGAGAAATATATGAGTAAATTACCTTACATGCAGAAGGATAGGAATGGAATGTAAAAATGTCCAAAGGTTGGTATAATAGGCTATATTGAATGATTTGGGTTTTACTAGCAATTTCCCTAAACTCCAAATAGCCAGAAGAAAGGAGCTGTTCATGCACAACTTGGGGGATTGGGGAAGGGAAATGTGGTCAGTCAGTGAGTACTCCACAAACATCTATGAAATTCTTACCATGAGCCAGAGAAGGTGCCCATGTACAGTGGATACAAAGGAAGGTTAAAATATAGTCCCCACCCTCAATTGTAATGGAAAAGAAATCTTGTAAATGACTAGGAACCTAAAAGATAGTTACACTGGATGTGAAAATAACTAGGAAAACAGGAAGGGGTTGATGAAAAAGGAGAATACTAGAAAAATCCACTTGCAGAAAGTGGATTTTTTTCGGGCTTAAAACTCTCTGGAGATCAGAGATGGAGATGAGGGAGGGAGAACATTTCAGCCATGGAGGCAGCCTCAGAAAAGGCCCAGAACTAAGAGATGTAGTGTACTGTTTGAGGAACAGCAAGGCCTGTCACTTGAAACTGTTCTTGGAAAAGAGCAAAGAGTAAGATTAAAAAGTCAAGAAGGGTTGGGTTTCTGAAGGACTTTCAAAGCCAAAGAGGATAAACCATACTTGTATCAATGACTGTGAGAGGAGGAGGGTTATTGGAATGGAAACCACAATTTGAATCAATAGGGTGCTTATTTAGAGTAAAAAAACAATAGAGAATTTCATGTTAGGTTATATTCATAATTGCAAGTGCTCAAACCTTCACTTTTCTGGTGTCATCAATCTCTTAAATACAGACATTCACTAGGAACATTTTGGAATTGGCACACTGGAAATCCCTGGAATCTGAGGTACTTTGACAGGATCTATTTAGGGGATGGTATGAGGCGCCCCAAATTTGTGTTGCTATATTTTCCAGAAATGCAGGAGTTGTTGAGTAGAAAGAATAAGCCAAGATGGAAGAATATATTGAGAGGTCTAGATGTTTGTCATTTTGGTGCACCTAGAAATACCTCCTGGCATCTTGCTGAGGGCAGAGGGATTGTATATCTACTTTGGGAGAAGAAAGACATACTGAAGACAGAGAGTTATAGGTATCCTGATCCCTCCTGTGGAGTTATGTGATTGCTGTGGGCTCCAGACAGGCCAAGATGGTAGACACCTAACAGACAGGTCCAACGAAGACTAACTGTGTAGGGCCCCACACAGGGAGGAAGGTCATTTGTTGCCAAACCTTGTGAATCATCTCTTTGTCATCTATGTTCTCTCTCCAGGTGCCTCACTGCTCCTGTATTCAGTTTTGTGCCCATCTTTCATGGTGTGGACTCTGTATGTATCTGTGGGAGAAGGTGCTCCAGGAATTTGTTAGGAATGTTTTTTTCTTAGTAACTGTTCTTATTGTACCACTTGAGTGAATGCTTTTAATGAATTGTGGCTATTTGTTGATAGGGAGCTTACAGGTGCTGTAGCTTCAGATGTCCAGTCTCTTACCATTACTCCTAGTAATTAATATTCACCTTCCTAGGGACCCAGTCTGGACCTGTGAATTCCAAGTAGGAACATGGCCTGAGAAGGATTGTTGTACAGATGGATGTAATTGTGTATATTTTTCTGTTTCCAAATAGTATACAATAATTAGTTTATGTAAGTCTTGAACCAGTTGTTTCTAAACCTATCTTCATATATTTAGTTATTATCTTTTCTTTACATTTGCTTCTCAATGATCCACCACAAACACTGATTTTTTCACTCAAAAAATATAGTTAACTAGGAGCCAAGATGGCAGAATAGGACAGACTTATAGAAGTTCTCAACAATAGCCCATACGATACTTGTAAAACTCTAAACAAATTCTAGAGCATCAGAAGCCACAAATCAACAGAGTGAAAGAGATTTCTAGCCCAATACATCATGAAAGGCTGACAGGAAAATGTCTATCACACCAGACACAGAGCAGAGTGCAGCTCAGCCTTGACCACACAGTGCACAGGAACTGGACTGGAGCATGTCTCAGGGGTTGGAATCCCTGGCAATAGCTGCCGTTCCCAGATTGCTCAGCCTACACATGCCAAAGACAGCTTCAAAGGTCAGTGAGAAAGCTCTTTCACCTGGGTGAGAAGGGAACAAGGTCTGACCCCATCTGCAACAGCAACTGCAGCAGCAGCATCCATTTTTGGAGCCCTTGGCCAAAAGACCCTAGGGGAATTGAGCTGATGATCTAGATCACAGCCCTGAGTGGGGGTCCTGGGGTGAGGAGGAGCACTGGCTGGTGGAGGTGGTGGAGGATCTAGGCAAGGAATCCTACTCGCAGATCCTGGGCAGAACAGAGTGCTTGTGGTTGCTCATAGAAAAGAGCACAGGCCAGGAAAAGAGTAACTCTCCTCCCTTGATTATGCCACCTTGGAGGAACTGAGAACTTACATATCTCCAGAATATAGACTCCTCTTGACAAAGGACTGAAAAGCCAAGTAGCTAGGTGGGAAAATGTCCCAAAAAAAGGGGGAAAAAAAGGAGTATAGAAAGTTACTTTCTTAGTGAACAGATATTTTCTTCTATTCTTTCAGATAAGGAAGAAAAGTGTATACCATCAGAGGAAGACATAAAAGTCAAGTCTTCTGCATCCAAAACCTCCAAAAAATATGCAATGGTCTCAGGCCATGGAAGAGCTCAAAAAGAATTTTGAAAAACAAGTAACAGAGGTAGAGGAAAAATTGGGGAGAGAAATGAGAGCAATGCCCAAAAATCATAAAAAGGGATTCAACAGCTTGCTAAAGGAGACCCAAACAATGCTGAAGAAAATAGCACCTTTAAAAAAAAAAACTAACTCAAATGGCAAAAGAGGTCCAAAAAGCTAATGAAAAGAATACTTTAAAAAACAGAATTAGCCAAATGGAAAGGGAGGTTCAAAAGCTCACTGATAAAAATAGTTCTTTAAATATTAGAATGGAGCAGATGGAAGCTAATGACTTTATGAGAAACCAAGAAATTACAAAACCAAACCAAAAGAATGAAAAAATAGAAGACAATGTGAAATATCTGATTGGAAAAACAACTGACATAGAAAATAGATCCAGGAGAGACAAACCAAAAATTATTGGTCTCCCTGAAAGCCATGATCAAAAAAAGAGCCTGGACATCATCTTTCATGAAATATCAAGGAAAACTGCCCTGAGATTCTAGAAGCAGAGAGTAAAATAGATATTGAAAGAACCCACCAATCACCTGAAAGGGATCTGAAAAGAAAAACTTCTAGGAATATTGAAGCCAAATTCCAGAGCTCCCAGGTCAAGGAGAAAATGTTGCAAACAGCCAGAAAGAAACAATTCGAGTACTGTAGAATAAAATAAGGATAGCACAAGATCTAGGAACTTCTACATGAAGGGATCAAAGGGCTTAGAATATTAAATTTCAGAAGTCAAAGGTACTATGATTACAACCAAGAATCTTCTACCCAGCAAAGTTGAGTATAATACTTCAGGGGGAAAAATGGTCATTCAATAAAATAGAGGACTTTCAAGCATTTTTGATGAAAAGATCAGACCTGAATAGAAAATTTGCCTTTCAAACACAAAAATCAAGAAAAGCATGGAAAGGTAAACAGAAAAGAGAAATCATAAGGGACTTAGTGAAGTTGAACAGTTTACATTTCTACATGGAAAGATAATACCTGTAACTCTTGAAATTTTTCTCAGTATTTCGGTAGTTGGAGAGATCATACACGCACACACACACACACACACACACAGAGATGTAGAGAGAGAGAAAGACAGACAGAGGGCACAGGGTGAGTTTAATAGGAAGGGATGATATCTAAAAAATATAATTAAGAGGTGAGAGAGGAATATATTGAGAGGAGAAAGGAAGAAATGAAATGGGGCAAATTATCTCTCATGAAAGAGGCCAGGAAAAGGGGGGAGATGAGAGGGATAAAGTGAAGCTTACTCTTATCGCATTTGACTTAAGGAGAGAATAATATGCACACTCAATTTGGTTTGAAAATCTATCTTAGACTATAGGAAAGTAGGGGAGAAGGGGATAAGTGGGGTGGGAGGATGATAGAAGGGAGGGCAGATGGGAGGAGGGAGTAATTAGAAGTAGACACTTTTGAGGAGGAACCAGGTCAAAAGAGAGAAGAGAATAAATGGGGGCAGGATAGGATGGAGGGAAATATAGTTAGTCTTACACAACATGACTATTATGGAAATCTTTTGCAAAACTACACATATATAATCTATATGGAATTGCCTGCCTTCTCAGTGAGGATGGGTGGGAAGGGAAGAATGGAGAGAAGCTGGAACTCAAAATTTTAGGAAAGAATGTTGAGAATTGTTTTTGCATGCAACTGGGTTATAAGAAATACAGGTAACAGGGTATAGAAATCTATCTTGCCCTACAAGAAAAGAGAGAAAATGAGGATAAGGGAAGTGAGGAGTATGATATCAAGGAGGGCATATTGGGGGAAAGGGTAATCAGAATGCAGGGTGTCTTGAGGTGGGGGGAAGGGAGAGATGGGGAGACAATTTGGAACTCAAAATTTTTGGAAAATTATGGAAATATATGTTGACAACTAAAAATAAATAAACATAAAAATTAAAAAATTAAAAATATATATAGTAAACTAAAGAAGCCAATACATTGTCCATGTCTGATAATATATTCCTTGCACCCCACTTGTAGACCAATACAGAATTCTGAGGGGAAGAAGGCATGCTTGACTGTCAGCCCTTTTATACCACTGCTGGACACTGCATTTAACAGTTTCTGATGTCTAGTCACGGATTATTTCTTGACTCTATTCATTCTGTAAATTTTCCTCCTAGATGTGATTACTTTATTGTATATTGGTTCATTCAAATCTTTCCAGTTTTTCCTGACATCTTCATGTCTGGCCAGAGCCAAGATGACAGAGTGAGAGCAAGTACTCATGTAAGCTCTTAGACAAACTCCTTCAGATACCTCTAAAATGAGAATCTGACTGAATTTTGGAGTGGCAAAATCTAATAGGAGACAGACTGTGGCAGATTCACAGCCTAGGACAGACTGGAAGGTCGACAGGAAGGATCTGTTCCTCCAAGCTGGAGGAGCACACATCACACAGTGCACAGGCTGTACCATTGCATCCCTGCCATGGCAGGGCTGAGCAGGAAGCCCCAGGCACTCTGAGGCAGTGGACTCACTGTGAAATCTCAAACATATCAGTCCAGGACAGGAGTCCAGAGGAACTGAGCAAGTGAGAGCCTCAGAGCTCCAGGTATCTGCAGTGGCTGCTCCTGAGACTATCGGTACACAGATTAAATGTGTGTAAGTCACCTACTTGAACATCCAGGAACCAAAATGACAGAGTGATCAGTAAGGGCTCTCTCCCCCTCCCCTTATTGATCTTGAAAGACCCATAAAATATTTCCCCAGAAAAATCCTGGAACAGTGGGTTCAGCAGAAGGAGCAAACAGCCTCTTAGCAAGTGAGGCTAGGAAAAGCACTAAGGAGGGTCCCACTTGCTGTGGCTGAAGGGGACCAGTGTAGGACTGAAGTTGTCCCAGACAGCCCCACCTTAGCAAACCAGGAGAAGATCCTGATCTCCAGTGGTTGAAGCACACAATCGCCAACACTAGGTCCCCAGGCTTGCCTCAGCACCCCAGGGGAATCAGGAAGACACTAGAGCAGACAGGATCACCAACCACTGAGCTTTCCTATGCACTAGCTCAGCAGAGAAGACCTGCTGTAGCCAGACCACCCCTCCCCCACACTTAATGCAGTTAGCTCTAGGAAAACTCCAGGGAAACCCAGAAAGACTTCACCTGACCTCTGCTTTCCAATACCAGCCAGTTCAGCACCAGGTAAGCTGCAGCATTTAGCTTCTAGCTGAAAGCACCAGAGGCCACAACACACAGAGACTCAAGTTCAAGGCACAAAAACTGTGGGACAGAGCCCCTTGTGCCCTAGAAGCAGAGATCTACTTTAAAAGCCAGAAAAAGTGTGATCATCATCATCATGAGAAAGGAACAAAGCAGAAATGAAAACACCATAGAATCTTTCTATAGGAACAAGGACCAAAACACGAATACCAAAAAGGTCAGCATTGAGACTATACTTCCATCTGAAACTTCAGAAGGGAATATGAACTGTTTGCAAGCACAAAGAGCACTCTTGGAAGAGCTGGAGAAGGATTTTAACAGTCAAATTACAGAAATAGAAGAAAAACTGGCCAATGATTTAAAAATATGAAAAAAGAATTCACTGAAGAGAACAGCTCCTTAAAAAAGGAAAACTGGACAACTGACATCCTCATATCTGTCACATTTTATTTTGTGATGATTTTTTTTGGTTGATTACTTGTTATCCTTCGTTGGCGAAGAGATCAAAATGACATCACCATGATTAACTCAAGTTTCAATGTGTATGATCTTGGATTGCTTTACCACAGATTGGGTACAGAGAGTACTTGTGAATATGTGGGGTGGATACTCCACATCTGTGCATCCTATGTTTCCTTTGTGCTGTCTCAATTGTGTTTTGCTCACAGAGCACAGTACCCTTTCTGATGTGGGCACAACATGCTGAGCAGTCCTATGCCAGTGTCTCCCATGTGCCAGAATTAAATCCAAAGGTTTTTTTTAATTTTTTTTATTTTAGTTTTGAACATTCATTTCCACAAGATTTTGAGTTCCAAATTGTCTCCCCATCTCTCCCTTCCCCCCACCTCAAGACACCCTGCATTCTGATTACCCTTTCCCCCAATATGCCCTCCTTGCTATCATACCCCTCCCTTCTCTTATCCTCATTTTCTGTCTTTTCTTGTAGGGCAAGAGAGATGTTTATGCCCCACTTCTGGTATTTCTTATTTCCCTGTTGCATGCAAAAACAGTTTTCAACATTTTTTCCTAAAACTTTGAGTTCCAACTTCTCTTCCTTCCTCCTTCCCCACCCATCCCCACTGAGAAGGCAGGTAATTCAATATAGGCTATACATATGTAGTTATGCAAAAAGACTTCCATAATAGTCATGATGTGAAAGACTAACTATATTTCCCTCCATCCTATCCTAACCCTCATTTATTTTATTCTGCCTTTTAACCTTGTCCCTCCCCAAAAGTGTTTACATCTAATTATGCCCCTCTCATTTGCCCTCCTTTCTATCATTCCATCCCCACACTCAACTTATCCCTTTCTTCTCTACTTTCCTGTAGTGTAAGATAGATTTTCATACCGAATTGAGTGAACATGTAATTCCCTCCTTAAGCCAAATGTGATGAGAGTAAGCTTCACTTTTTCCAACTCCTCCCTTTTCCCCTCCACTGACAAAGCTTTTTTTGCCCTTTTATGAGAGATAATTTATCCCATTCAATTTCTCCCTTTCTCCTCCCAATATATTCCTCTCTCACCCCTTAATTTTACTTTTTTAGATATCATCCCTTTCTATTCAACTCATCCTGTGCCATCTGTCTATATGTAATTATTTCTCTGATGGCATGGTCTTCTTCAGCTATGAAGGGTGAATACACAATATAAAACCTACAACTACTCAAATGCTGAGAGAAGTCCCAAGAGTTACAAATATTATCTTTCCATGTAGGAATGTAAACAGTTCAACTTCAGTAAGTCCCTTATGATTTCTCTGTCCTGTTTACCTTTTAATGTTCTCTTGATTCTTGTGTTTGAAAGGCAAATTTTCTATTCAGGTCTGATCTTTTCATCAAGAATATTTGAAAGTCCTCCATTTTATTGAATGACCATTTTTTCCCCTGAAGTATTATACTCAGCTTTGCTGGGTAGATGATTCTTGGTTGTAATCATAGTACCTTTGACTTCTGGAATTTAATATTCTAAGCCCTTTGATCCCTTAATGTAGAAGTTGTTACATCTTGTGTTATCCTGATTGTATTTCCACAATACTTGAATTGTTTCTTTCTGACTGTTTGCAACATTTTCTCCTTAACCTGGGAACTCTGTAATTTGACTACAATATTCCTGGGAGTTATTCTTTTTGGATCTCTTTCAGGAGGTGATTGGTGGATTCTTTCAATATTTATTTTACCCTCTAGTTCTAGAATATCAAGGCAGTTTTCCTTGATAATTTCATGAAAGGTGATGACTCCTGACCTATATTCTGTCTTGTAAGCAACCACAAGCATTCTAATCTGTGAGTAAGATTCCCTTTCTGGAGTCACCACCAGCTTCACCAAGCCAATGCACTTCCTCACCCCAGGACTGTCACTCAGAACTCAAACCCAGATCAGCCACTTGATTCCCCCAGGGTCTTTAGGCAGAGGACTCCAAAAATGGTCACAGCTGCCACAGTGGCGGCCACCTCACAGGGGCCAGGGCCAGATGACATTCCCCTCTCACCCAGTTGAAAGAGCTTTCTCACTTAACTTTGAAGCTGTCTTTGGCATTTGTGGGTTGAGAAATCTGGGAACTGCAGCTGTTACCTGTGATTCTGCTCCCTGAAGCCTGCTCCATTCCTGTCCCTGCCTTGGCAGGGCTGTGCTCCACTCCGAGTCTAGGTGCGATAGACCTTTCAGGTCCACCTTCCAGGCTGTCTTGGACTGGAAATCTCTTCCACTCTGTTGTTTTATGGCTTCTGCTGCTCTAGATATTGTTTAGCATCATTTTCTACAGGTACTTTATGGGCTATGGGGGTAGAGCAGGTTGGTCCTTCTTCTCTGCCATCTTGGTTCCAACCCATAATTCAAATTTCTTGAGAGAGACCTTGAGAATGTCCTTGTATCACTTCTGACTACCATGGGATTGCCTACCCATGCTAGTTTGCCATAAAATAGTCTTTTTGGCACGCAAACATTTTGCATTTGAACAATGTGGCTGGCCCATCAGAGCTGCACTCTCTGAAACATAGTTTGAATACTTGGTGGTTTAGTTTGATTAAGGACCTCAGTGTCTGGTAGCTTATCATGCCAGGTGATCATCAGAATCTTCCTAAGATAGTTCAAATGGAAGCAATTCAGTTTCCTGGCATGGCGATGGTATGCTCTTCAGGTTTCACAGGCATACAACAGTGAGGTCAGTACAATGGCTCTATATTCCTTCAGTTTGATAGCAGTCTAATACCTCATCTCTCCCGAACCTTTCTTCAGAGTCTCCCAAACACTGAGCTAGCTCTGGCAATGCATGTATCAACTTCATCAATGTGTACATCCCTGGAAAGTGCACTACCAAGGTAAGTGAACTTATCCACAGAATTCAAAACTTCTCCATTTGTTGTAACAGATAATTCCACATATGGATGGGATGATGTATTGGTGGCTGATGAAGCACCTGTGTTTTCTTGGTGTTAAATAGTAAGCCAAAATTAGCACAGACAGCAGAGAACTGATCCATACTTTGTTACATCTGAGCTCCAGAGGCTGCATTGAGTGCACAATCATCTGCAAAGAGAAATCATGCACCAACACTCCTTCCACTTTCGTCTTGGTGTAAATTCAAATTCAAATTGAAGAATTTACCATCAGTACAGTAGCTGACCTTGATGCCTTGTTCATCCTCATTGAAAGAATTTGACAACATGGCTGAAAACATCATTCTAAAAAGCATCAGAGCAAGCAAAAAGCCCTGTTTCATTCTACTGGTGACTGGGAAGGCACGAGAGCATCATCCAGTATCCAGAACCCAGGCAAACATATCATCATGAAATTAACCTACAATGCTGATGAACTTTTTTGGCTTATCAAATTTTGACATAATTTTCCATAAGCCCTCATGATTAACAGTGTCAAAGGCCTTGGTCAGATCTACAAACATTGTGTATAGCCCTCTGTTGTATTCCTGCCATTTCTCCTGGAGTTGTCAGACAGCAAACACCATATCGACTGTTCCTTGGCCCTTTCTGAAGCCACACTGGCTCTCAGGTATATGCCCATCTTCCAGGTGAAGGATCAGGCTATTAAGGAGGACTCTAGCAAGAATCCTGCTAGTAGTGACTAAGAGAGAGACCCTCCCCACTGTGATTGTCACAGGACAATGTTACACTTTACCTTTATAGAGATGGGCAATGGAGGCATCCTTGAACTCCTGGGGGATAACCTCCTCTTGCCATATAAACTGGAAAATTTCAGTCAGCTTTTGTATGAGCAATAGTCCCCCCACCTTGTAAATCTCAGCTGGAATAGAATCAGCACCAGGTGCTTTTCCACATGAAAGGAGCCTAATGGCCCTCAGAACCTCTTCTTCAGTTGGAAATTCAGCTAAGGAGGGATTGACTTCAAACTGAGGTAAATGGTCAATGTGATTTTCTTTTGCACTTTTAACAAAATGTGGGGAGTCATTCTCCCAGGTATCTTTGTTTCCAATGCTTTGCTACTACTGAATAGGCTCCTCTAAGAGTTTATCTTTGATTTTTTTGACTTAAACACTAAAAAGCATTTGCACCCACATGACAGAACATAAAAATGGGACTCTCTGTGAAACCATGAATCTACATTTCACACTGCTTCTTTGTTGCACAAATGTTTATTATAAATTCTTCATGTTTTTTATCTGTTCCTCTGTGTTTCCTTCTGAACTTTCTTTTGTTATCTTCCATTCATTTCAAAATATTCAATGAATCTATTTTTAGATCAACACTTCTATTCCCTCCATCCCTCTGATCCCAATTAACTGAGAGAATGAAACGTGAAATGAAAAAAAGTGCCAACCTGACAAATAAAAAGAGTCCAATAAATCCCCATAGAAGTCATGTCCAAAAATACATAAGTATTCATCTTGAGTTCATCTGCTGTGTTTTGTGTTGTCAATAAATGTGTGTGCACATTCCAAATACCGATGATGAGTGGATTCATCTTCACAAAAGTTTTTGTACAATTTTTTTGGAGTTTTAACCACAGGGTGGCATCCCTGCCTCACATGTTAAGCAACCCAGAGTTGGGTGCAGCAGACAATTTTTAGCACACATTTTCTAGTCCTTCCTTGCACTAGGAGATGAGCAGTGTGGTCCTCCAAAACAATGTTCAGACACCCCGAGGGTATTCCAAATCCCACTGTTGTTTCAGTTCAGGGAGATGATGAATATATGGCCTGGAGAGCCTGTATTCAGGGCTGTGACTACAGTTCCCAGCGGATCTACATCTGCTGCTTCATCACCTGCTTTTCACTAAACTATAAAGTGTACCAAGGGAGGCAGAGGTGGGGGAACGATTGGACCTCATTTCTCCCTACAGAATCTTCAGAGTCCATGGGCACAGGACTCCTATGGACAAGGAGTTGTGACTTACTCTTGCCACATGTGCTCTCTTGAGTCCACTTTTCCTCAGACAGAGTGTGTCACTGACTTTGAGGGTTGTTTTGTGCCAACTCTTCTTACTATACCAATTGTAAGACCAGTTGAATACAAACATTTCCATTTATATCTTGGAGGAAAGCACACAGGTGATGTTTGAACCAATGCTATTAGAGAATAATATCTAACTCATTAGTGGTGTGCTTAGAACCTGGAATGGTAGAGGTAACCTTGAGCTTAGATCTGAGATTGGTCTGTAACAGTAGTGGTTACCATAAGGTAAGTTTAAGTGGGATAATGAGGGTTGCACTGTGCCTTGAGATCCACAAGGCCCTTCCTATTATGGAAGAGTGTCAGATGCCTGATCACCATAGCAAGGCTGAATTACACCCAGTCTTCCCTTAGGTTCAGGGGACTCTGAAGGATGTAGTTGGTTCCTGAGCTCCAGGGTCCAAATATCTGTTTGGGCAAATGCTATGTAGAAACTGAGTCAAGTACAAATTTAGATTTGGGATTGCCTACCAATATTGTCTTGGTGTCTACGGAGGAAGTAGCAGTTCCCCTGACTTCAACTGGCTGTAGAGCAAGAGGGGAGTTCTTTCAGGTGATCACTACAAATAGAAAGGGGACCACTGAGCCATTCCAAACATTCCCACTCGTTGTATACTCACTTAGAAAACCACAAATTACAATTATTTAATGTTTTATTGTAGCTTTGTTTTGTTAAATATTTCTCAGTTAAATTTTTTTCTCCTTCAAGCAGTAATCCTGGTATTTGAACCCTCTGGTCTAGGGGATAGATTAATGCAAAGATAAAGAGGTAAGGGAATTGAGTAGCAACTTAGGGTACCTGGTATTTGCATAAATTGAATTTTGTGACAAGGGAAACAAGGAAGCCTTGGATAGATAAATTGGGAAACACATCCCCACTGATGGATAGGAATCAGGAGCTAAGCTTGGACCTAAACAGATCTTAGAGGATGCTGGAAATTTCACTGTCTAGGGCTGCCTGACTTTGACTATGGCCTAAAGATCATCTGTTAGAGAAGCATAAAACAAAATATTATGACAAGAGTTTTCCTCCCTACCTTCTTCATAGACATCTTGTTTGCATGAAGAAGAGGCTTGAAGGGTTGTTAACGAGGCTACTTAACACAGTAGTAGCATTTATTATAAAGGTAGTAAAATAAGAGGATATCATAGAACTGTGTGACTTTGTATTCTATTTTTGCTGGTATTATATCGAAGTTGGTTTTTTTTTAAATGTCACCTGTTTCCTACATATTTGAAATGGTTGTTCAGCAGTAAAGATAGAGAACTTTTAAAATGTGTAGACTATTTGTGTTTTCTCTATAAGAGTCATGTCCAAGTGATAAAATATATTGTTGTCATTTTGAGTTAATGGCTTATCACATTATAAGCTTATTAATACTGGAGCATTCTACTTAAACAAATGTTGACATATTTAAGAAATACTTTGTCACAGTAGTGGAATTGTGATGTTTAAAAAGAATTTACATTCAGTTGTAGTAACATGGTGCAGATATTATTAAATAATATGAACACATAAAAATTTATTTCCTCTAGACTAAAAAGAGAGATCAAATTCTAGCCTGCTGTCCTCTCTCTGAGCTCAGCAGAATGGCCAGCCTCATGACATCAATCTGTTGCTCCTCTACTGGTACTCTTGCAAAAGAGTAGAAGGAAGAGACTCTAGAGATATTTATTCACAGTGTTTTATGAGCCTCTTAAGGAGAGACCTTTGGGAACACATATAACCTATTTGGGCCACACATACACTCAGACTCCCCAGTGATGGGGAGAGGACAAACAGAGAGGTTTAAAGTAGTTTACCTAGAAAGATCCTTTCTATGACTACCCTTCTCCCATGATATCCTTCCAATGAACATGAAGGTTGGTCAAACCCATTACTGATTAACTGAGACTCTGGGGTGATAAAATGGTGATATTTTTGGCAAGACAGAGATAAAAACAGAGATGATCCTGAGAACCGTATTCCCAGAATAAGGAGGGAAATACCGAAGGGGGCCTCTAGAGCATTACTAAAGATACAGACCTGGTGTGGCCTGTGAAGTAAAAAAAAATTACAATGAAGTAAAGAAAAAATATTTAAAACAGATAAAGGAGAAGAAATTCAGAATCATTAGACTGAACTAACATTCATTACCAGAAATGGAATGAGATAACATGTGTTAAGGGATCTTAAAAAGAAAACTGCCTTAGTCTCTTAGAACCAGAAAACAAAATGAAAATTGAATGAATCTAACAATCACCTCTTGAAAGAAATTCCTAAACAAAACACTCAGAAACATTATAGTCCAAATCCAGAGCTTCCCAGTGAAAGAAAAAAAATTTTGCAAGCAACAGAATGAAAGAATACAGAACCAAAGCTAAAACATGATTTCACAGACACTTCTCTAAAGGAGCAGAGATCATACAATACAATTTTCCAGAAGGAAAAAGATTTAGGCTTATAGCCAAGAATAACTACTCATAAAAACTGAGTGTAATCATAGAGGGAAAGAGGGAATTTTAATGAAATAAGAGGACTTCCCAGCATTCCTGATGAATAGATCATAACCATGGGCAAACACAGGAATCAAGAATAACATAAAGAAGTAAACATCAATGAACAACGATAAGGGACCAAGCAAGGATAAAATACTTACATTTGAACTTAGGGAAAGTATTCATATGCTCCCTCTGAACTCAGTTATCCTTAGAGGTCACAGAAGGAGAGTCCCAAACAGAACTTATCACCTTTGCATCCCAAATCACCTCTTACTCATGTCCCTATTTCTTGAAGGCACCATTATCCCCCAGAACCCTTCAGTTATCAGCCTTGGCGTCATCCTTGACTCCTTATTATCATACTGAACCAGGTGTGAAATCTTTTCTTGTCTACCTCCACAGCATTTCTCATGGAATTTCCTCTCTAGTAATAGCCCCTCTACTCTACTCCAGGTCTTCTTTTTCTGTTTTATGGAAAATTGAGAAAACTCTCTCATTGACCTCCATGCCGCAAGTCCATTTTCTTTAACATAGCTGTCAAACTGATTTTCCTAAAGTATAGGTCTGACCATGCCACCTCCCCACTTGATCAAAACCAGTGGCTTCCTATTAAACTTAGGATAAAATATAATTTACTCCTGTTTGACATATAAAGTTCTCACTAACTGACCTTTTCAGTATCCTCACTTATTAATTGCATTAATACACTCTATACATTGATCATACTTATTTAATCCTCACCCATGTCACTCTCTCTTCCACTTACTGTCTCTTTTCCTTGGAATGTTCTTCACCCACCAAACCTCTGTCTCTTAAGACTTTCTAGCTTCCTTTATGACTCATCTGAAACATGACATTTTGAAGGAGGACTTTTCTGGTTTCCCGTATTCCTCATGTCTTCCCCTCTGTTATTTTAGATCTACTTTACATGAAACTTTCATGTATTTATAAAATACTTGGTATCTGCTCTTTTAGAACCTAGGCTTCTTGAAGGCAGGAGCTGTTTTTCTTTATAGTCTTAGTGTTCAGCACAGTTCTCACCATTTCCTTAGGTCTATGTGTCAAGTTGTGGAATTTCTGGTCAAAAGGTCTAATCCACAATCATTTATTAAGTTCTTATCATGTGCCAGACTTTTCTCATTTAATTTGAGATTATTCCCTAGAATGATTTGGCCAGTTGCAAATTGATTTTTCCAATAGCACCCACATATGTATAGAAACTGACTGCTAATCCAAAATACAGAACTCGAGACATTGTAAATTACTAGAATCCCAGAATGTTCAGAACTCTGCAGTTCTCTGATCTGATATGTATCTGAAATAGAATTGTTATTATAGGACATTTCATTTCCATTGAATATGGACCAAAAGAAGCTGATCTAAATCTTCAACCCAAGGAACTGATATGGACGTAAAGAGATTTTAGATATAAAATGTTTTTTCGGTCAAAAAGCATTTATTTTTTCCCACTTGTTAGTATTTATTTTATTTTTCCAATTACTTGTAAAGATAGTTTTCAGAATTCATTTTTATAAAATTTTGAGTTCAAAATTATCTTCTTCCTTCCCCTCCCCTCTCTCCAAGATGGCATGTAATCTAATATAGGAAAAACATGTACTACTAGTTGTATTAAACATATTTTCACAAGTCAAGTTGTTAAAAAAAAAAAAGAGTCAGAACCAAAGCAGGCAGGGGAGGGGGGGGGGGAACATGAGAAAGAAAGCAAAAGGGTAAATGGTTTCCTTCAATGAGCATCCAGACTCCATCGTTCTTTCTCTGGATGATGATTTTCCATCCTGAGTCATTTGGAATTGTCTTAGGTCAGTGCATTGCTGAGAAGAGATGTCTACCAAAGTTGGTCACTGCACAGTGTTGCTGTCACTGTTTACAATGTTCTTCTGGTTCTGTTCACTTTACTCAGCATCAGTTCATATAAGTCTTTTGAGAATTTTCTGAAGTCCTCCTGCTCATCATTTCGTAAAGAATGTTCGTATTCCAATACATTCATATATAACAACTTGCTCAGCCATTCCCCAATTGATGGGCATCCTATAAATTGCTAATTCTTTGCTATCACACAAAGAGCTGCTATAAATTTTTTGTACATATGGGTTCTTTTCCCTTTATTATGATTTCTTTGGGATACAGATGTAATATTGGTATCACTGGATCCAAGTGTATTCACCATTTGGTAGCTCTTTGGGCATAGGTTCCAAATTGCTCTCCAGAATGGTTAGATGAGTTCTCAAGTTCCCCAACAATGCATTAGTGTTCCATTTTCCCCCCACATCTTCTCCAACATAAATAATTTTCCTGTTCTGTCATTTTGGTCAATCAGACAGGTGTGATGTGGTATGTCAGTTGCTGTAATTTGCATTTCTTTGAACAATAATTATTTAGAGCATTTTCTCATATGAGTAGAGATAACTTTAATTTGGGGCACTTCGTAATGTTCTCTATCACTTGTATGGTCACAAATTTTTCCCTTTGTGGGTGGAGTCAAAATAGTGGAATAAAAGTAGGGACCAGCTTGAGCTTTCCCCCCAGGTCCCTCAAAAACCCTGCAAAAATTTACTCTAAACAAATATTAGAGTAACAGAAGCCACAAAATGAAAGATTGAAGTAAATTTCCAGCCCAAGATAATCTGGAAGGTCAACATGAAAGGTCTATTGCATGGAGTGCAGGTGTGGGTAGAGCTAGAACAGGCCTCATAGGACTGAATTGCTTGCAACATCTCAACCCACAAATACCAAAATACCAAAGACCAAACAAATACCAAATACCAAAGACAGCTTCGAAGATCAGTGGGAAGCATCTCTCCACTGGCTGATAGGGGACTGTGGTCTAGCCTGAACTCTAGACCCAGCTCCAGGGTGATTGCAGCCACTGCCTAAAGAGTGGCTGCTTCTGGAGCCTTCCACTTAACAAAGAGTTCAAAAGTGAACTAATTGACTGGGGTAAAGAGCAAACAAGGAAAAAAGGCAGACTATAGATCCTTATTTCCTTGGTGAAAAGGTATATTCTTAAGTCATTGGTGATGAGGAAGATGAAAACATAGAACCAAAAGAAGACAACAAAGTCAAAGCCTCCAAGAAAAATATGAATTAGTTTGAGGAAGACCTCAAAAAGAATTCTGAAAATCAAGTAAGAAAAGTGGAGGAAAAATTGAAAAGAGAAATGAGAGTGATATAAGAAAATCATGAAAAATGAGTGAACAGCTTGGTAAAGGAAACTCCCAATAATGCTGAAGAAAGTAACACCTTTAAAATTAGGCTAATCAAATGGCAAAAGAGGTCCAAAAAGCCAATGAGGAGAACAATGTTTTAAAAAGCAGAATGGGCCAAATGGAAAAGGAGGTTCAAAAATTCACTGAAGAAGATAATATCTGAAAAATTAGAATGGAACAAATGGAAGCTAATGACTTTATGAGAAATCAAGAAATTATAAAACAAAACCAAAAGAATAAAAAAAAGAAGAAAATGTGAAGTGTCTCACTGGAAAAACAACTGACCTGGAAAATGGATCCAGGAGAGATAATTTAAATATTATTGGACTACCTAAAAGCCATCATTATAAAAGAGCCTAGAAATCATCTTTAAGGAAATTATCAAGGAAAACTGCCCTAATATTTTAGTACAACAATGTAATATAAAAATGGAAAGAATCCACCAATCACCTCCCAAAAGAAATCCCACAAAGAAAACTGCTAGGAATATTGTAGCCAAATTCTAGAATTCCCAACTGAAGGAGAAACTCTTACAAGCAGCTAGAAAGAAACAATCCCAGCATTGTGGAAATACAATCAGGACAACACAAGATTTAGCAGCTTCTACCTAAGTGATCAGAGGGCTTGGAATGATATTCCAGAGATCAAAGGAGGTAGGATCGAAACCAAAACTTATCTGCTGAGCAAAACTGAGTATAGTATTTCAGGGGGGGAAAGGAAATTCCAATGAAATAGAGAATTTCTTTTTTAATCTATTTATTTATTTTTAGTTTTTAACATTCATTTCCACAAGATTTTGAGTTCCAAATTTTCTCCCCATCTCTCCCCCCCCCACCCTGAATCACTATGCATTCTGATTATACCTTCTTCCAATGTGCTCTCCCTTCTCTCATACCCTTCCCTTCCCTTATTCCCATCTTCTCTCTTTTCTTGTAGGGCAAGATAGATTTCTATACCCCATTACCTGTATTTCTTATTTCCCAGTTGCATACAAAACAATTCTCAACATTCATTCCTTAAATTTTGAGTTCCAACTTCTGTCCCTTCCTCTCTCATCATCCATCCCCCCTGAGAAGGCAAGCAATTCAATATAGGCTATATATTTGTAGTTTTGCTAAAGACTTCCATAATAGTCATGTTGTGAAAGACTAATTATATTTCTCTCCATCCTACCCTGCCCCCTATTTATTCTATTCTCTCTTTAGACCTTGTCCCTCCCCTAAAGTGATTACTTCTTATTGCTCCCTCCTCTCATTTGTCCTCCCTTCTATCATCCCCCCTCTTATTCCCTTCTCCCCTACTTTCCTGTAGTGTAAGATAGATTTTCATGCCAAACTGAGTGTGCATGTTATTCCTTCCTTAAGTCAAATGTGATGACAGTAAGCTTCAAGTTTTCCCTCCCACCTCCCCCCTTCTCCCCTCCATCTTGCCTCTTTTATGAGAGATGATTTGCCCCATTCTGAAACAGAGGATTTCTGAGCACTCTTGATGAAAAGACCAGAGGTGAATAGAAAATTTGACTTTCAAATATAAGAATCAACAGAAGCATGAAAAGGTAAACAAGAAAGAGATACCATAAGGGACTAATTAAATTTAACTGTTTACATTCCTATGTGGAAAGATGATTTTTGTAATTCATGAGATATTTCTCAGTATTAGGGTAGTAGGAGGGAATATGTGTGTGTATATGCATATGTATATGTACGAATGTACATGTATGTTCATGTATGTATGTGTGCATAGATACATATGTGTATGCACATATGGGGAGAGAGAGAGGGAGAAGAGAGGGGCACAGGATGAGCTGAATATGAAGGGATGATATCTAAAGAATAAAATTATATGTTGAGAGGAATGAACTGGAAGAGAAAGGGAGAGGTAAAATGGGGTAAATTTTCTCACATAAGAGGCAAGAAAGAGTTTTTAAAATGGAGGGGAAGAGGGGAAATGTGAGAAGGAACAGGTAAACCCTACTTGCATTGGATTTAGCTTCAGAAGGGAATAATATACACACTCAGGTGGGTATGAAAGTTTATCTCACCCTGGAGGAAAGCAAGGGGGCAGAACGGACAAGAGAATGGAGTGCTCTTTGCTGGAGCAGATTGGGGGAAGTGGTAATTGGAAGCAAACAATTCCATAGAGGGACAGGTCAGTGGAGAGAATACAATAAATGGAGGATGGAACAGGTTACAGGAAAATATAGTTAGTCTTTCACAAAATGACCGTTTTGGAAGTGTTTTGCATGACTACGTGTATATAACCTATATAGAATTGCTTGTCTTCTAAATGAGGATGGGTGGGGAGGGGGGAAGGGAGAGAATGTGGAACTCAAAGCTTTGAAAATGAATATTAGAAATTGCTTTTACATGTGACTAGGAAATAAGATATATAGATAATGGGGTATAGAAATCTACCTTGCCCTACAGGAAAATAGAATGAAAGGGGGTAATGTGGGAGATGATGGAAGGGAGGGCAGATTGGAGGAAAGGGTAATCAGAATACATATTGTCCTGTGGTGAAGGAGGGGGAAGATGGGGAGAATATTTGAAATTCAAAATTGTGTGAAAGTGAATGTTGAAAACTGTAAATAAATAAATTTAATTAATAAAGAAAGAAAATTCCAACCTTTTATACAAATTGCTTAGGTTATGACCCAGGCTTTCACACAATGGTTTTTTTAATGATTCATTGAGTTGTACAGGTCCTAGTACTCTTGGTTCTAAATGTTTGATTCAATGCAAAAGTGTGGGAAAGGGGTGGGGTGTGAGAGAGTGGTTTCCAATCCCACTCTAAGTCTTCTAGGAAAGACATTCAAGTATATTAATTTTCAAGTTTAATCTTTGCAATGCTCAAGTAACAATTTGTCATTGAGGGCCAAAGGTGGTATAGCATATTAGATCTGAATTTGTCTTGGAAGTAAGGAAGACCCAGATTCAAGTCCTGATGCCTACTGACCAGATGCCTGGTCAAGTTACAACTTCATAATGGCCCCACTAAACTGTCCTAGACTAAGAATTATGGAGAAGTTGCTAATTTAACAGAGAGTTTCCTTCTTAGTGTTACTCTACAGATCTGCCTGGGGTTGGGGGGAGGTTGAGGATACTTAGATTACACATTGAAAATACCTTCAAATATTCAAATTCATCTCTGATTTGGGGGAAGGAAGGCATATAAACCCAAGAAACCAAGGGAAGGGGTGAAATATTGTAATTCCCTACAGGTCTGCACTGAGGGTAATTACTGAATACCATAACAAAGAACCCTACTGCCAGAGAAATGACCTTATGGAAGGGTAAGGCGAAGTCATAAAACAGAGTGTGGCAAAGCCCCTGAGGAAAGAAAAGCCAGACTAGGACCAGAAGGAAAGAAAGGAAAAAATAAATACATAAAAAAAAACAGTATGTAGATATGGCTTGAGGAATGATAAGCAGTATCCCAGCTAAGCCAGAAAAAAGGATCTGATGAATAAAGGTTGTTGCATCCTGATGGGTTTACTGTGAGGCCCATTGTGGGAAAAAATGACCCCTGTATATACTGGGGCACTGGACAGAACTGTGTCAAGGCTTCAGTCTGCTTTCTCTCTGATTTTCATACATGCCTATAGTCTGTAATTTTAACTTTTTCACTCCCTCATTTGATTCACTTGAACTAAAGGTGACCCAAAAGTAGTGGAGAGTTTTGCATGCTACTTGAATTGAGTTACTGATGAAAAGTTTATAGAATGTATGACGAGGGACATGCATGATCAGATACAGAGGTAGCAAGGATGAGAGTCACTAGAGGGTCAGTCCATTTCCTATAGATTTTGCCTCAGATATATAAAGAATTAGAGGAAAGTCTTCATTGTGTTGGGTTGAAACTTTATTTGGCCTTTCTGGAAGATCATGGAGTTGAGTGAATCAGGTAGGGAAAGACTAGAAGGATTTTATTCTGATAAGAGACTGATAAGATTCTTAGTCACTTTAAGTACTTAATCTTGTTCTAATTCCTCCTATTCCTAGGTAGCTAGTTTGTACAGTGGATAGGTAACTGAGACTGGAGTAATGAAGACCTGAATTCAAATCTCACCCCAGGCACTCATTAGCTGTATGACCCTGGGCAAGTCATTTAGCCTCAATTTCCTCAACTTTCAGATGGAGATAATAATAACCCCTGCCTCACAGGGTTCTGAGAATATAAATTAGATAATATTTGTTTAAAAAAAAATATTTGGTACATAATAGGTACTATGCAAATCACTTGGCTCCTCCCTTCATCTACTTATCCTTTCTGCCAAAGCTAACCTGCCCACCTTCATTCAGATGAATTCTTGGGGTTATCAGTCTTACTCTTTGACTTTACCCCAACAATCTCTTATAAGTATCTTGAGTGCACCCCTCTCCCCTGGTTTCTTCTTCACTAATGAAATAGTTATCTCCAAAGTCACTACTGACCTCAGTCCGTTTTCTGTCTATATTCTCCTTGACCTTAACCTCTCTTAGGTACATGATACTATGATACTATGAATACTGCAGGTACAGATCTTCTACAAGAAGATAAAGACTCAGAAACTCACTTGACTCCAAATCCAGGAAGGGAATCAGCAATCAAAATACTGACCTTAGGTGTCCATCTTTAAATGCCTAAAGGTTGGATAACAATGAGAAAAGCTCAATATCCCAGAACAGGATGCATATTCGACCCCATACATATTACTAAGCCTTCGAAGGGTGATACTCTAGACTTGACAAGGACTCTTAAATCAGTTATTCAAAATAAACTGGAGAGTTAATGTGTGTGTGCTGTGTGTGTGTGTGTGTGTATGACCTTTCTTTTAATCAGTTCAGATGAGAGTGAGGCTCAAAGGTCATCTATTCTCCATCTCACTCCCTCCTCCTTGTGTGTACAGATGACTACTTCTGTACCCTGATTATGTAAGATAATTTTCCCAACCTTTCTTTCTCTAGCCCTCAAGAGCATTCCTCCTTCCTTCTGTTTCCCCCTTTTCTCTAACAATATGTAACAGAACCATTCTTAGACCTTGTCAAATTAGACTCTCTCTATGACCCCTGAGGAGACATATGTGCTATCTCTCTATACTTAAATGCAAGCAATTTATCCCTGTTCTGTCTTTTATCATGTTTTCATTGAAAATCCTTTTTTTCCCTCCAGCAGAATTATACTCATTTTTGCAGGGTGTTGTTTTTTACTATAAGCCCATATCCTTTGCCTTCTGTAATACACTGTTTTCCAGTCCTTTATACTGGTGGTTATTAAGTCATGTGTGATCTTTACTGTAATTAAATTTTTCCTGTTTGCTTACGGTATTTTTTCTTTGGCTTAGAAACTTTAGATTTTGACTTTGATTTTCCTGAAAATTTTCATTTTGGGATTTCCTTCAGGAGTGAACAATAGATTCTTTCCACTTCCACATTTCCATATGTTCTAATACAGGGTCAGGAAACTTGCAGCCTTAAGGACACATGTAGCCTTGTAGGTCTTCATGTGTGGCCCTTTGGATGAATCAAAACTCACAGAAAAAATCCACATAGTAAAAGAATTGGTTCTATAAAATTGGACTTAGTCAAAAACCCACACTCAACGGTGTAGAAGACCACATGTGGCCTTGAAGTTGCAGGTTCCTCAAACCTGGTCTAAGAGATCTGGACAGTTTTCTTTTAGGATTTCTTGAAACAGGATGTTCAAGTTCTTTGTTTCTTCTTCTACTTCTTCTTCTTCTTCTCCGCTTCCTCCTTCTTCCTCTTCTTTTATCTCTTTTGTTGCTTACCTGGGACCTTTCTACTTTTCTGATCATGGAATTGAAGCTGGATACAGTCTTCTTTAGATCTTTGACTTAGAATTGGCTTATGGGCAACAAAACTGGCAGTTCTCACTTGTTCCCATTGTAGTGCCCTGGTCTGCTGCTCGCCCAGCATGGGTTCAGGACTTCCTGTCACCCTGGTTCATGGCTTCTCCCTGAGTGCTAAAATGCTTGCATGCACTATGCCCCTGGACCACCCTTGTCAAGAATAATAGTGAATTGTGTTGCTATGAACTCTGTTCTGCTTGGACAGTGAAGTCCAAGTGAGTGAATAACTGCCTGGCCTAGTCTATGTGGTGAGTTTAATGAACTTGACAGTTATCTGTCATAAAGAAAAATTGCTATTTACATTAGGAATTGATTTGGGATTTTGGACTTCAATTTGCACATTCAATCTTCACCAAATCAAGTTTATCATGTTCTGAGCAGACTAGTATCTGAGTATTCTCCTTATACATATGTTGACATATTTAAGTAATACTTTGTTATTCTTGTGTAATTGTGATACTTAAGATAAATATCCATTTCATTGTCGTAACATGGTATTAATTTATTAAAAAATTTGAACATTCCAACAATTTTATTTCCTTTAGACTAAACAAGAGAGATCAAATTCTAGCCTGATATCCTCTTTCTGAGCCCAACCGAATGGCCAGTCTCATGTCCTCAGTCTTCTGCTTCCCTTCTGGTGGGAATTAAAATATTCCAAAAGGATATGAGGATAGAAGGAAGAGAATCTTAGAGATACCTATTCACAACACTTTATTAGTCACATATGGACAGGCCTACTGGGACACATGTAACCTATCTGGCAACACACACCCTGAAACGTAGCCAACAAAGGGAACAGGATAAACAGAGAAGATTAAAGTAGCCTTCCAAAAGAGTTCACCCTCACTGTCCCTTTCTGTGGACAAGAAGGTTGGTTAAACTCATTGCTGGTAGTCTGGGGCTCTGTGATGATGAACTGGTGATACCTAAGGGATGACAGGGACAAGGATGGAGATTGTCCTGAGAATCATATTTCCAGAATAATGAGGGAAATATTGAAGGGGCCTCCAGTGCATTGCTAAGTATGCTCTCCCAGTGTGGCCTGTCAGGGCAGGGTAAAACAAGAGCATTTGCTATACAGGGCTACCCTTTCCCTGGAACCCTCCAAATATTTCCCCTAAATGGACCCTGACAATCTTCATCTCATCAGGCTGCATGTGAGAAATGTGAGAGACGGGGATCTGTGGCTCCCACAGCTGAGCTGTTAGGCCCAGGCCTCCTTGGGCTCTGTGGTAGCTCTGGCTCAGATGCTCTGGAGGAAGCAGCTGGTCTCCTGAGCTAAAGAGCTCAACACCCCAGGGAGGCTTTTTTTCAGGCCTTCACCACTGTGGGTTAGGGAACTCATAATATTGCTGACAGTAATAATGTCCAACATCTTCAGCCTCCACGTTGTTGATCATGAAAGTATAATCTGTCCCAGACCCGCTGCCACTGAAGTGAGCAGGGATCCCAGAGTGAAGGTTGGAAGCATCATAGACCAGGAGCTTGGGAGACTGTCCTGGTGGCTGCTGGTACCAAGCTAATGCTTTATTAATACTCTGACTGGCTCTGCAGCTGATGGTGACTCTTTCTTCAGGAGTAATAGACAGTGAAGCTGGAGACTAGGTCAGCAAAATGGGTGCACAGGACCCTTGTGTGGAGAAAAGAAAATGAGAAGAAATAGATTGAAATGAAGAAGCATGCCCAGTAGAGTGCACTCTGACTGCCTTGAGATGTCCTTCTCACTAACTGTAGGATCTACCCTCACATTACCCTCTCCTCCCAACCCAGGTTAAATTTCCAAGTTTTGCAATCTCCTGGTGTAGCAAAAGAAGAGACCACTTATTAACTCCCCAAGCTGATGTTACCCTGGGCCCAGAGCACCAGAAGCCCCAGAAAATGAGATGGGGAGATCATGGTTTCTCTGGTAGACGTTCCGGCTTAAGACCTCTGGGGCACACTGAAACAGATGGGGACAGGGCATATTTATATCTCAGGCAGTGGATATGCAAGGTTGCTGTGATATCAATTTGCAAAATAGTCCCAGGTGTGAGGTCCCTCTTCCAATAGTCAGTGCTGGGTATTACATATGGGTTGGACTGGTTCAGTGATCTGCATATAGGAAGTTGTGACCTCACAGTCTGATGACTTCTCCTTCAATCTCTGCCAAGGCTGCCTACATGGTCCTATGGTAACTCTGTAAGAAGTGACTTATTGTGGCTAAAAACAAGAGAAGCCTCCCTTCTCTGGGTTGAAGTCATTACTACTAGTTTTGAAAAAAAAAATAATCAGTTAAATGCAGACACAGATGCCTGACTGGTAGTAACAAAAAAGTCCATCAGAAAAAAAGAAATTACGAACAAAGATTTAGTTTCAGAGGAGAGAAAAGAGATTTTAAAGGCAGCAGGAGGAACAGGCTAACAGTAGATGACAGAAGATACAACCACCTTGTGAAAGCAGAAAAAAGAATTCTGAAGACATTGAAAAATAAGCTTGGGGAGCTGGACCAGTACCATTGGGGCACTGTACAGAACTGTCTCAAGGCTCCACTCTACCTTACTGAGGTCACCTTTGCCTGCATGTCATGTATCTCTGACTTTCATGCATACCTATAATCTGTAACTTTAACTTCCTCACTCCCTTGTTTGATTCAGTTGAACTAAAGGTGACACAAAGACAAAGAAGACTGATCCACGCTACCTGACATGACTAGCTGATAAAAAAGTTTGTAAAATGTCTGATGAGGGACATGTATGATCAAAACAGAGGCAGCAAGGATTAGAGTCACTAAAGGGACAGTCCAGTTCCTATAGATTTTGCCTTCAGACAGTGAAAGAATCAGAGGAAGTCTTCCGTGTGTTGGGTTCAAACTTTGTGTGGGCTTCCTGGAAGGTCATGGATGTGAATGGCCCAGGTGGGGAAAGCCTGGAGGAATGTTATTCTGTATTGGGGCTGATGAGACTCTTAGTGTCTTTAAGTGTTTAATCTTGTTATAACTCCCCCTATTCCTGGCTGCTATTTGGTGCAATGGATAGGTGATGCCACGGAGTCCTAAACTCATATCTCCCTCCTGATATTCACTAGTTGTGCCACCCTGGGCAAGTCACTTAGCCTCAGTTTCTGCAACTGAAAGATGAAAGATGAAATCCTGCCTCATGGGATTCTTCTGAGAACCTGAATTAGATAATTTTTGTAAAAAATGAGTGTTTGGCACATCATAGGCCATTTATAAATCACCTGGCTCCTCCTTCCATCTACCAATCCTTATTGCCAAAGCTAATCTGCTCACCTTCATTCACATGAATTCTCTGGGTTCTCTGCCATCTCAATGACTTTACTCCAAAAATCTCTTTTATGTCTTCAGTGTATCCCCCTCCCCTGATTCCTTCTACGCCAATGAAATAGCCATCTCCAAAGTGACCACTGACATTTTTCTGTCCATATCCCCCTGACCCTGACCTCTCTAAGGTACATGATACTGTGAATACTGCAGCTACAGATCTTCAACAAAAAGCATGGAGACTCAGAAATTCACATGACACCAAATCCAGGAAGGGACCAAGCAATTAAAATTCTGGCCTCCGATGCCCATCTATAGAAGCCTAAATCTTGGATAGCAGTGAGGTGAACCAGATATCCTAGAATAGGATGCAGATTTGTCTTCATATATATTACATAGCCTTGGAATGGTGATACTCTAGACTTGAGAATAACTCTTAGTAACTTATGCAAAGTGAGCTACACAAATAATAAGATCTGTGTGCATGCATGTGTTTGTGATAGAAATGTACATCAAGAAGATATAAGCACAAGAGGAAAATTAGAAATTAAAGGGAGAAGCATAATGGTAGAGAACATTTGAGTAAATATCCAAGAAGGGTGAAATACACACTATTGGCATGGGATTGCAGTTCACCAGTATAGAAGGAAATAGATGGGTTGTTCTCGAAACACATTGCTAGATTGGCATGGAGGCTTGACACTAGAGTGGAGAGGGTCTTCCATTACTCAAAGAATGCAGCCTCTCACCTTCCAAAAGTAGAGAAATGATCAGTGTTATGTATTTCAATAATGAAATTCTCATTCTTTAAATACGGGAGAAGCCAACTAGGGCAATTGCTCTTCTAGACATGATTCACTCCAATAACCAGACAGCTTGATGAGAAGTGATCATGGCATCTTAAAACCTCTCATAGAAAAGGGAAAGAGAACCAGGTGGCATATGTCCTGTGGCCTAGATTTGGGAAGAACAGATTTCAAAGGGCTCAGTGGGGGAATAAAGACCTTGGGGGAATATAGTAGCTTCCCTAAACAGCTAAACAAAGAAGACTAAAGAGCCCTGAGAGAATCTTCCTAACTGAATAAGTAGGTAAAACCCAACCCACCCTTTCTTTCTAGGTGGGGAATTTGAATATAAACCAGGCACCCATTTTCTTCCATACATTCTCCATTCTGAATCAACACCATATGTGGACTTTGTCTGAGCTCTCTGCTCCCTGCCCCCAGTGACTTGCATCTGTCTGACCAAGGTAAGAAAGGTCCTTAAATCAATCTTACTTCCCCTGTGTTGGGCACCCAACAACACCTAGTGTCCCAGTGGATTTCTCTGAGTGTATCTAGATTTACTGGCTGCCCTCCACTGTGGGAAATGCTCCTCTCCACAGAGCTTGCTTGCTTGCTAAACTTTCTCTGTCCATTCCACCCTATTGCATTTTATCCAGTGGTGCTGAGCCTCCCCTCCAAGTCAATTTTCCCTTAGAAGGATCAATCAGTGCTTAGGTCTATGACTAACAACTCAGCAGCTGCATCTATAGCCCATGTTTTTGACTTAGAGAATATAGAAAATAAACTTAGTCCAGAATTGTGAGCCTCTTTCCTTCTCTCGGACACCTGGGCTTTTTCTTTTTGCTATATTAGTGGCTGATAAAGGAGATTCCTGTCTTTCTCTGAATGAGATTCATGTTTTCTGAAACTCTTCGAGTCTGTGTGAAGACAAACTTGGGACTAGAATTTTAAGAGAGAAAGCAGTGCAGGAGGGACTGGAAGACCTCTGAGAATGAAAATCAGAAGACATTAAGAGAAATTCTTCCATTGTGGAGGAAAAGTGTGTTTGGGGGGTAGGTAGGGCTCATCTAGAGAGAGCATGTGTGGGGAAGCCCTTGACCAGGAGGTGGGAGCAAATACCCAGGTAATCTCCCAAGCTCTGCGCACTCTACCACCATCTAGAGGCCCCAGTCAGAAGAGTAGTAGTCCCTAAATGGGTCCACATAATGTATTATGGCTGACCTTTCAGAAACAGGCCTCACCTGCCTCTCACCTTGGCATGGGATTATCACAGGTTTCTTAACACTCTCTAGCTAATAATGAACATAGAGGACAGATGGTAGGATGTGCTTATGCTGGGAACAAATAAAACCAAACAATTGTGACCTTTGCTATCCTCCACATAAGCACAAAGTGCCTCCCCCACCATGAATTTAGAATTGTAATACAACAATCTCTCTGAGAGTAGCACTAAAGACTGCAAGTACTTTTCAAAAGTCGTTCAATCCCCTTTGATTTTCTGAATTCGTCAGGTATTGTCTTAATTTTTGTTTCTTCTGTGCAAGAAAGGATAAGGTTTTTGAAAATCAAGGATCCTGGGTGGAAAAGTCATGTCTATAAATTCTTTTGCCACATGCTTTCATGGTTGTTTAGTGGTGAATAATGGGAATTCTCAGCCATTTATTGCTTACTGTATCAACTTAGCTACTAGAAGTTTCCTTGCGTAGGTCTTTCAAAGTTAGCATTTTGGAGTAGCTGGGCATCACAATGGATAGAGCACCAGGCTACAGTCAGGAGGACCTCAGTTCAACCTCAAACAGTTGAGACGTATTAGCTGTGAAACACCAGCCAACTTGTTAAAATTTAATTGCCTTGTAAAAAATTAACAGTTATGCTCCCTCATAATGCTTTTATTATTATTTTATGTTATTGTATAAATGCTCCTTGTTTTGCTCATATCTCTCTGAATCACTCAGCCACTCTGTGTATTATCTGGTATATTTTCATGTGTATCATTACTCTGTTTTCAGTTTAATGTCATCCAGAAAAAGTAGGCATATTGGATGTGACCTCTGTGTAGTCTTTGTATAACTGGCATCTGGTGGGAAGGGACTCAAAACCTGGATACTCCTCCTCCTCCCAACACACACGAACATACGACTTGGGTCACTCCTTCCCTTGTGAGAGATAGCAATGAGGAGCCTCAGCATGGATTTAAAAGATATAGTTCTCCTGAACTAACATCAATATGGGGACGATTCTGATTAGACACCTTATATATGGGGAGAACAGAAATGGCCAGCTTCCTGGCACCAATCACTTATTTGTCTTTTTTGTAGGAATTGAGGCTTTCCTTTAAAGAGGGAGAGCAGAGGAGAATTTAGAGAGATTTCATCTGGGAGCACAGATATGGATAGATAAAAAAATTGATCAAAATCTGATTTTCAAACCTGATCAGAGAAAATGGGCACAAGAAGTGAAACTGAAGTTTGGCCCACTGGTGGATTTTATTAGGATGTTGCCAGATCTTCATGAACTCTTAGGTTCATGAGTCATGGCTTTCTATGGGCTATTGAGCTGGGAAGAAAGGACAGAAAGAATCTCTGGCTAGAGATTTCTGGTTTCTTCTTTGTTTCTCCATCAGTGGACAGTCAGACAAAATATAAATGGGAGAGTGCCTCATTCTCAGGGCAATGTATGATGACCCAATCTGAGCAGCATTGGTTCTTTCCTTGACTATACCACTCTTGGCTGAAGAGGACCTAGAATGCTCGGGGCCCACAGCTGCAAGATCTTGGCCTTTCCCCTGAGCCCTGAATCCCTTTTCTGGTCTCAGTCCCAGAAACCCTGCCCCTGAGCAGGCAGCCCTGCAGCTGCTGGAGGAGAGGAAGGAGAGGAGACAGCTGAGCTCCCTGACCAGCCAGCCTAGGCCTGGGGAGGTTTTTGTTCAGGGGATGCAGTACTGTGGAGAAGAAGAAAATGTTTGGAAAGAGTAATAATCCCCCACATCCTCAGGGTCCAAGCTGCTGATTGTGAGGGTGAAATCCTACCCAGTACCACTGCCACTGACCCGGGCAGGGACTCCTGAGATTAGGTTGGAGACCTCATAAAAGAGTCACCCAGGAGATTGTCCAGGTTTCTGTTGGAGTCAGTATAGATAAGTGACTCCTTTACTCTTTTGGACACTGTGACTGGTCTTGCAGCTAATGGTGACTGTCTCTCCTGGGTCAGACATTGAGACTGGAGACTGGGTCAGCACAATTTCCCCCCCGGAACCTAAAAGCAGGAATTCATGATCAACCAACATGAAATAAACTGAACAATCTCCTTTCATTTTGATATTTAGCCCACAGGCAGCCTGGCTCTGCAAACCCCTCTGACCTCCTAGAAATCCACATCCCCCCTTGAACTATACTGGGTCATGATCCCCAGAGACTCTAAGCAAATTTGAACTCTCTCATTTCTTTAAAAATTGCATGTTTACATGTTGTATTTATTGTTTTTTCACCTGCTGTCAAAAGCATGAGGAGCCCACAGAGAAACTGGGGCAGGGACTCCATTATGCAGCATCTCCTCCCCTGTGGCTGCTCTGACCCCAGTCCCAGTTTATGTCTTTGTGTCTACAGGCCCTCCCCTTGGGGATCTCTTTATGCAAAGCAGCTGGATGTGTGGGGTTCTAGGAGTACAAGTGACTGACTCAGCTCAGGAGAAGACCCTGCATTGATGAAGATGGCAGGCCAATGAGTAAGCTGCATAAAGAAACAAGATGTGTGTGGGTAAATTGGAGATAACCAAGTGAGAAAAGAGAGAGGGAGGAATCCAGGATGATTTCCAGATCATGAGCCTGAGGGAAGGGGAGGATGTTGCTGCTCTTTTTAGTGATAAGGAGGTGGGACAGGGAAGGGTTTAGGAGGAAAGATAATGACATCTATTTTGACATGATGAAGTTAAGATGTCTCCTGGACATGGTGTTCCAGGTGTTTCAAAGGCAGTTGAAGATGAGACATCAGAGGTCAGGAAAGAGGTTGGGACAAGAAAGTAGATATGATTACCATCAGGATTTAAATGATAATTAAATTCATAAGAGCTACTGAGATTACCAAGTGCGGTTGCATAGAGGGAGGAAAGCAAAGGCTCCACAGTGGCCCCTGTGAGACCACTGCACTTTGCACCTGCAGCTCTCTCTGGTTTCAAGTCCATGAAATAAGATCTTCCTCTAAGGATAAGCTCAACCCTTCTCCTCACCATCATGGTACCAACTCAAGCATGGACACCACCTTCCTCAGTGTAGCAAACTCCTCCCAAAGTGTTCTACTATACAGTGAAGAAACTGAATTCTAATCTCGTCATAATGTGTCAATTGATCTATTTTTTAGATCAGCTACTCTTTACATCTGCAATGCCCTCCAGTTTTGACTCCATGGTACAAGACACCTCCAGATTTCTCCTTCTCTCAATTCTTCTTTGTCCCTTGTCTTCCCCCACTATTATTATTAGTGCGGTAACTGACAATCAGTAGGCTCCTAGTAAATATTTATAGAATTGAAACAAGTATTGTCAGAGGGCACGATCTGGATGAAGACCAGCAAAGGAGACCGAGGAGTGTTCTGACAGGGAGGAGCACCAAGAAGAAACAGTGTCCTGAAAACCTGGAGAGAAGAAATCTCCAGAAGGAGAGGCTGATCAACTGTGTCAAAGTCTTCAGAGAAGGGGAGGAGGAAGACTGAGAAAAGGCCATTGGATTTGTCTCCCTGAAGACCACTTATACATCACATCCAGGGGAAAGTGATCCAGTAGAGGCCACCTTCTCCTCAAAGGAATTTTCCATTAGTGAACAGGAAAAACCAGGGCATGAATCAGGTTCATATTGAGGCAAGGGGATACCAGTCTGTTCAGGAGGTAAAGGGGTCATCAGTAGGAATGTGATTGTAAATGCTAGAGATTGTGCTGCTATAAGAATTGAATGGAAGGGAAAGAGAAGACAGGCAGGAGAATGGGAGGTGTTTGAAAATCATTGGTATGTAAGGCAAACTCCTTAAAAGTGAGAGGTTCATTAGATTTTACATTAGCATAACAGACATGGGGCATACTTAGCTTCGTCCTTCTTAGGGGTTAATCCAGATATTCCTGGAATGGTTCTGGTCTATCACATGAAACTTTATGTGTCTGTGTCTGCTCATGTATGACTAAGGGCTTGCACTCTCTGGGGGATGAGAAAACGTAATTGCCTGCTTATTTGAAAGGACTAATGATCCAGGGTCCCTGAGGTGGAATTTGATACAATTGGAAAGATCCAATGTGAGTAAGGGAGGGAGTCTTTTAGCTGCCTCTGGAGAGCCAAAGAGGGGAAAGTTGGCTGCCCTCTCTGTATCCCCCTTGGCCATGGGAGCTGGGAATAGATAGCTGCTTCTTTCTCTTTGTGTTTACTCTGTTCTCATCTCAGAATAACCCAAGATGGAACAATATGGAGTACTGAGAGGTCTAGAGGTCTGTGGTTTTGGTGAACTTAGAAATACCCCCTGGCATCTTGCTGAGGGCAGAGGGATTTGGAAGCAGAGAGACTTATTGAGAACAGAGAGCTGCAGGTATCCTAACCCCTCCTGGTGGAGTGAGGCGATTGCTGTGGACTCCAGAAAGAACAAGATGGCAGATACCCAGCAGAGAGGTCCAATGGAGAGGAATTGTGTAGGTGCACATGCAGGGAAGAAGGACATCTGCTGCTAAATCTGGTGAATTACCACTTTGCCATCTATGTTATCTCTCTAGGTGCCTCACTACTACTGTATTCCATTTTTGGTCATCTTTCGTGATATGGACTCTGTGTGTATCTGTGGGAGAGGGTGCTCCAGGCTTTCCTGGGGAATAGTTTTAGTAATTGCTCTTATTGTACCACAGGAATGAATTCTTCTAACTAATTTAGACTTTTTACTGATGGGGAGTTTACAGGTGCTGTAGTGTTAGAAGTAAGGTCCCTTAGCATTCATATTCACCCTGCTCGGGACCCAGTCTGCAGCTATGAATTCCAGATAGAAAGCCATGAACATCACTATCTTTTCACTTATCTCCTTTTATTATAAGGCAATACTTTATTTTCCAGAAGTCAGAAAGAGAAAGCAAGCTTTGTCTGTAGCTTGGCATAGCAACAATCCTTTGCACTCATTCTCTGGAAGAATTTACTCTGCTGCAGCTAAATCTCAGAACTAATGGTTCCTGAACTTGGCCAAACGCCAACAGGTGAAGAAGTCCTGTTTTGCATTTTTTATATATATCTATCATATTTTTTATCATATTTCTGTATGTATGTATATGCATGTACACACATATATATACCTATATGCCTCTCAATCTTCCAAAAGGAGAGAATTAAATGGTTTCCTGCATTCCCATTCTTTAAATAGAGGAGGATAATAGCCCTTTTTCTTCCCAATAACCAGGCAGCTTGGTGGGAATGGTCATGCTGTCTTAAAGCTTGTAATAGAAGAGGGGAGGAAAACCAGTGTCATCTGGCCTGCTGCCTAGATTTGGGAAGAACATACTTCAATGGGCCTAGAGAAGGAATAGTCAGGACCTTGGGGGAGTGGAGTAGCCTCCTCCCAAACTGTGAAGTGTAGGCAGCAGTTGAGGACCACAACAATACCAGGAGTTCATGATGGCCTGATAAGCCCACTCTATTGTGCTAAAGGAGCAAAGGTTGTTGGTTCGGTTGGTTCGGCCCTCGGGGATCTCATACAATAGCCCCAAGGCTTTCAGGTCTTAGGTAAACATCTTAGTATTTGACAAACATCCTGAGGCAGTCCTGGGGTCGTGCGGTTCTTGATGAAAGAGAATTGGTGAAAGTAATCGCAGCACGAGCTTGCCACAAGTGTGGAACTTACGGCTGCACAGCATATAAGACTTGTACTTGCTAATAATAAACGGAGCTTGTAACATCTTTGTCTCCCACCTCATCACTGCGTGCCTGAGATCGAGACAGCCCGTGGGTTGGGGGTTTCTCCACCGAGCCGGCTGTAGCAGTGAAGCAAAGAAGCCCAAAAACCCCTGATTGAACCTTCCTGTCTGAATAAGACCAGCAGTAATAGCCCAACTCTCCATTTTTTTCTAAGTGGGGAATTTAAATATCAACCATCCACCCTTTTTCTTCCATACTTCCCCCATTCTGCACCTTATCCTACACCCAACTCTGATCTCTTTTCTTCCTGACCCCAATGACTTGCCACTGTTCGACCCAGATAGGAAAGGTTCATAAATCAATTTTGCTTACCCAGTGTTGGGCACCTAACTCCATACAGGGTCCTAGTGGATTCCCCTATGTGTGGCCAGACTTTCTGACTGCCCCTCCATTGTGAAAAAAGTCACTTTCCATTATGCTTTCTTACTGAACTTTCTCCATTCCATCACGCTGCATTTTGTCCAGTGGTGCTGAGCCTCCAAGCCAAGCCAGTTTTCTCTTAGAAGGACAATTCAGTGCTTAGGACTATGACTAACAACACAGAAGTCACATCTTAGCCCACGTTTTTCACTAAGGGAACAGAGAAAGTAAAAGCTGAGTCCCAAACTGTGAGTCTCTTTCCTTCTCTCAGACACCTGGGCTTTTTCCCTTCGCTATATAAGTGACCCATAAAAGAGATTGCTGTCTTCGTCTGAATGAGATTCAGGTTTTCTGAAACTCCTTGAGTCTGTGTGAAGACAAACCTGGGGCTAGAATTTTATGAGAGAAAGCAGCACAGGAGGGACTGTAAGACCTCTGAAAGTGAAAGTCAGAAGACATTAAGAGAAAGTCTTCCGTTGTGGAGGAAAACAGTGTGTTTGGGGGGTTGGTAGGGCTCATCTGGAGAGTACATGTGTGGGGAAGCCCTTGACCAGGAGGCGGAAGCAAATACCCATGTAGTCTCCCAAGATCAGTGCTCTGTGCACTATGGTGCCACCTAGTGGTCCAAGTCAGAAGAGCAGTACCCTGTAGATGGGTCCACACATGTACACATCCCTAATGTATTGTGGCTGGCAATTCAGAAACTGGCCTCACTTGCTATGGGATTGTCATGGACTTCGTAACACTCTCAGCTAACGGTGAATGTAGAGGACAGTTGTTAGCATGCGCTTATGCTGGGAGCAAACAGTCATGGCCTTTTCTATCCTAAATGTGAACACATCCCAAAGATGCCTTCCCCATCATTAATTCAGAATCATATTAGGAGAAGCTTTCTGAACGTAGAGTTAAAGATTACAAGTAGATTTGAAAATTGTCCAATCTCCTTTGATTTCATGAGTTCATCAGGGAGTTGTCTCAATTTTTGTTTCTCTGATGCATAGGAAATTGTGGTTTGTGAAAGACAATGAGCTTTGGCTGGAAAGCAGGGCCTAAGATATGTTTTGGGGCATGAATTTATGGTTGCTTGGTTGCAAATAAGAGTAGACTTACAATAGTTTATTTCTTACTCTACCCTCTTGGCTCCCAGAAGTCTCCTTGCTCAAATCTTTTAAAGTTAGCATTTTGGATCAGTTGGGTAGCACAGTGGATAGAGAACCTACTCTAGAGTCAGGAGGACCTGAGTTTAAATTCATCCGGACTGTTGACACTAGCTGTCCAGCACTAGGCAACTCTAGACCCAGAGTGGACAGATGGGGAATAGGACTATGCTTAGGTCTCAAACACTATTTGTACAAGGTGGGAGGGCAATAGGCAAAATAATCCCACCTCTGAGCAAAGAGATCACGTGAGTGCTAGACTGAGTATTGTATGCAGGGAAAAGTGGGTCTTCATGGTGGGATGATTTCTATTCCCAGCACCATCACACAGTCTTCATGGTGAGATGAGTTCACCTTCTAGTTCCATCTCTACCTAGCTTGCCTGAAGTATCACATGGTAAGACTGTAGCAGACTGTTAATTGTGGTTATAAACAGAGAGGGACTCCTTGTCTTAGATCATACTTGGTCTTGAAGAAAGAATCAGCCTCCTGGGATGGAGGCAGGAAAGAAAAAGACATTAGAAAAGAGAAAAAAATTTAGGAATTAGTTTGGGAAGAATGAAATGGTAGATTTCAGAAGCACTTAAAGGGCAGGCTCAGGGCAGGTAAGGGAGGACACATCCATCTTGAGAAGGCAGGAAGGAATCCTAGGCTGAGAGAACAAGGGGCTTGGGAAGCTGGGCAGACACTATGGTTGCTCCAGAAAGAACCAAGACTGGCCTCTAAATTCACTCTCATGTTGCTGCAATGGCCATATATGTCAATAGACTGTCCGTTCAACTTCCTCCCTCTCTCCTTGATTTGATTCAGTTCAACTGCAGGGTAACTAAATGCAATGGAAAGATGCATCAGGGGTAGGAGCATGCTGCAATTATTTACTCTTGAGAAGTTTGTAAAATATATGGTGAGGGACATGTACAATCAGAGATGGAGGTTGGATGTCCAGGTAGCAAGAGAAAGGCATGACAGATTAAGAGTTCAACTTCTACAGTCTTATCTTTGAGATGTTTAAAGAATGAAAGTGTGTGGGATAAAAGACCCTTAACTCAAAATCTTAAATAAATGAAGTCTTCTCAATAAGAACAGAAAGGAAACGATTTATTACAATTCTCGAGAAAGGCACATCCTTCCACCAGGTTGGGGAACCTGGTGGAGGGAGGCATCTTACAGAAATTGAAGCACAATTTTTATACCCTAATGCAGAGAATCCCACCTCCCCACTATCCCACCTCTCCATTGGCTGGGAGGAGGGCTCACAATCTAAGCTCGAAAAACTAGACAAACCCCAGGAAATCTTCACCTATCCCAACACAATGACCTCATCTAATATCTAACTTAACTGCTGATGTGGCTTTAGAAAAGAGTGGGGGGGAGAAGCAGGAGCTGGTAGTGTTGATGTGGCAGCAGTACAACAAACAAAGGGGAGATTTGAGTAACCTCCAACTTTCGGTTACAGCCCACAGCACTTTCACAAAGAAAGTTGGTAGCTGGTAAGGGTGGGGAAGCCAACTGACCATCCACAAGCCCTGGATACCTGAAACTCAGGTATCCAAGGAGAGAGGCCATATGGAAGAGAAATATTATTTAGAAAATCCAATATTCCCCATATTTTTATTATGAAAAGTCTTCACAATCTCTTCATCTCACTCCAAAGGAAGTGCATCAGTGTGTTAGGTTGTGTGGACTTATGAAAGGACATGGATGAGAACAGTATGATAGGGATTTCACTCTGCATTGGGATTCCTGATCTCTCTAAGTGTATATAAGGCTGTTGTATTCCCTCCAGTACATCTCTGAGCCTCTCATTGTATTCACAGAAGGCAGGTAGGTGAAATAGTGAGTAGAGCACAGGTCCTAAAAATCAGGAAGACTGGAATTTAAATCTATCAGTGTGACCCTGGGCAAGTCATTTAACCTCTCTCTGTCTTAGTTTCCTCAACTATGAAATGGGGATAATTGTACCTTCCAGTGTTGTTGAGAGGGTCAAATGAGATACTTTTCTTGTAAAATGCTTGGCACACTGCCTAGCACATAGTAGATGCTTAAAAAAGGTTTGTTCCCCTATTCCTGTAGCCATTTCTCCAACCCACTAATCTATAAGGAAGATCCCTTCCTTTTTACCAAAGCTAATCTTTCCTCTGATACTGCCTCTAATCACCTCCATAACCTCACTCTACCAGTCTCTTTTGGGCACCTTCAATTGCTCACTTTTCCCTGGCTCCTTCCCCTGCAATGAAGCACTTTTCTCTAATGCCATTAATGACTTTTCCTGTAAATACAATAAATGGGGTTTTTTGCACTTGCTTCTCTTAAGCCTTGACCTTGACCTCTCTGTGACTGGATTGTGGATATTATAGCCCAGAGCTGTTAGAAGAATCAAAATACAGACCCAGAAATTCACATCACACCAAATCCAAAAAGGGGTCCAGAAATTAAAAAATCCTGACCTCTGATCCATAAATGTATAAAATTTGAGCACAAGCAGGGCAAGATAGAAATCCTAAAGTAGTAGGCAAATTTGACCTTATAAGAATTTTTTTTATTCCTTTTCATTTCTCTTTATTGCTTAGAGTTTGGGGTCGCCTCTCCCATTAAGAGGCTATTTGGCAGACTGAAACCTGTTCTATGGAATGTTAAAATTTAGTGAAGACCCTCAAACATTCCTGAGATAAGAAGACAAAAGGGAGGCCAACCTTTCCAAAGTAATTGCACTTGCTTTATTTGTGTAAGGATTCCAACTGAGCTCTGATTCTATGGTTATCTTTTGGCATGTAAATCTTCCCTCCTGCTTAGCCCATTATGAGCTTAAATATAGTAATATGTAACTCGCTTTACTTTATCTCTAGATACCAAAGTAAGTCCATTTTAACTCTTATGGTTCTGGAGAATGTGTGTATAATTGCTTCCCTTTTGATATAGAGACATGGACAAAAATTATTCCTGTCTCTCTGACAAAACTGAAAACTATTTAAGTTTTGTTAAAACCCTAAATGGAATTCAGAGTTATTTTTCTGAGTTCTGAAACTGGGCTAAAACCTAAGATTTAGCCTCAGGAATCTCTGTCCAGTGCTAGTGTTATTTTGACAGCATTTACCTATCACAAGAATTCAGTGAGAATATTTTTCCCATATCAGTCACTAAGGTATCATTAAAATTTTGAGAGGTGCTATTCTGAACTGAATTATTTTTCTTGAATACCATGTTCAAAGGAAACAGTTTAAGTAAAAAGTTGTGTGTAGAATTAGGTGTGGAGGGGATAAAAATATAAGTGTATATTAAAAATTATTACACGAAGAGGAAAATCAGGAATTGGATAAGGGAATCCATGCTTGTAGAGAAAATTTGGGTTAATATCCAAGGCATGAGAAAGAGAAGCACTGTTGCTATTGCGCTGGAGACCACAAGGACAGAAGGAAGAAAGAGATACTTGTCCAGCAAATAAATGGCAAAGTTGGCATGGAACAATGACAGCAACAATAAGGGGTTTTTTAACTACTCAGGCAAATACCTTGCAAAGCAAAGAAGCTGATAATTTCTTGGTTTGCTCTAATGATGATTTGCTTGATTAATGAAGGACCCAACAAAGCAACAGCTATTCAAAAACAAAGGGCAGCTTGGTGGCTGAGTGGATAGAGTGACAGGCCTGAAGTCAAGAAGACTATTTTCCTGAGTTCAAATCTGACTTCAGACACTTACTTGCTGTTTGACTCTGGACAAGTCACTCAATCCTGTTTGCCTCAGGCCACATCTATAAAATGAGCAGGAGAAGAAAATGGCAAAACACTCCAATATTGTTGCCAAGATAAACCCTAAATGTGGTCACAAAGAGTTAGACACAACTAAAACAACTCAATAAAAACAATTCTAGATCAGATTTTCAGATACAAAGAGATATTTAACAAATTAGAAATAATTGCAGCTTTGGAGAAAAATAATCAATTTGTCTTATTTTTTTATAAAAAATAAAAAAGAAAGGAAAATCAAATAAAATTTGACATGCTCTCTAGACTTGGGGAGAACAGATTTCAGACTTCAGGTAAAAAATGGGCAGGCTCCCTTACAGAGAATTATACAGGAGATAACAGCACAGTAAAGAGTAGTAGATCTTTAGAATGAAATTCTGAAATCATTTAGAAAAAAAAAATTCAAATAAGATCCAAAAGAGAGGGAGGCTGGGGGAGAGATTCTAAAAAAGACTATTTTAAACGCACAGAGTACTCAGAGAATGATTTATATATAAAGGCAATCAATCTACAAGCACTTATTAAATACATACTTTATGCCAGGCAACATGCAAAACATTGGAGATAGAAATACAGGTAAATGACAATCTCCATCCTTCAGCTTACTTTCTTATGGAATAAGACAATATATAAGTGAAGCAGGTAAGCACTGGGGTTGGAGACAAAGGTAAGGCAGCTGATGAAGATGTAGAAGAGTCTTTAAAGTGAGTTGAAACAGGAGTGAAGTGAGTATGACTGGACACCCTTCAAAAATGTTAGTTTGGGCTTGGGAGTCACTAATCAAGAGACGTTTCTCCAGATAGAAAGGTGGCTGTAGAGGAGTCAGGTGAGTGGAATGAAAGAGGAAATGAAGGGAAAGGAATAAGCATTTTTATAGCATCTAGTATGTGCCAAGCAATGTGTGAAGTTCTTTTCTTTAAACCGCTACCTCATTTGATGCTCAAAACAGCCCTGTGACAAGAGGACTACTATTACCCCTTTCAAGGAAACTGAGACAAAGAAGGAGTAAGTGATTTGCTAACCATGCTGCTCGTGTCTGATTCAGATTTAAACTCAGGCCATCACCTAGTGTACTTTGTTGCATCCTCCTCTGCCTCTCTAGAGGGAATGACAAGAAGGTAAAATTTAGGAGATGAATTGGACATATTTTGAAGTGAAAACTAATTTTTATCATTGCTGTCACTTCTTGATGACAACTCCACTTGTTCCTCATCACCATATTAACCTGTTAATCTGTTAACCTGTTCATGAACCCATTCCATCCCATCTCTTCCAACAGATGGCCCCTTCTGTCATGCACATTCTTTCACTTATTCTCAATATCTCCCTCTCTACAGGCTAATTTCCTCCCATCTACGAACTTACCCCTGTCTCTCTCATCCTGAAGAAAAAAGAAAATGTCACGATCTTTCCATCCTAATTAACCATCATCCTATGTCTCTTCTGCATTTTGTGGCTAACCTCCTTGAAAAGGTGTCTGCAATGTGGGTCTCCATTTCATCTCTCTCACTCTCTTCTTAACCCCTCACAATCAGGCTTCTAATCATATTATGCCCCAAAGACTGTTTTCTCCAGTTACCAATAATCTTTACTTGCCAAATCCAATGACCTTTTCTGTACTCTCATTCTCTTTGACCTCTCTGCAGCCTTTAACCCAACAGATTGCTCCTTCTTGGTACTCTCTTCTTTTTAGCTTTTCAGGGCATCACTCCCTCTTGGATTTCTTCCTGTCTATTTTACTATTCCTTCTCTGTCTCCTTTGCTCAATCCTCCTCCAGATCATGACCTCTAAATGTAAGCATCTCACAAGGCTATGTCCTGGGCCCTTTTCTTTTCTTGTTTTATGTGACTTCACTTGGTAATGTCATCAGTTTCCAAGGATGTAATTTACCATCTGCAGATGATTCTCAAATCTAGCTATCCTACCCTAATCTCTCTGCTAATCTCCAATCTTGCATCTCCACCTGCCATTCAAACATCTCAAACTGAATTTCCCATAGATATCTTAAACTCAATATGTCCAAAACAGAGCTCATTATCTTTTTCCCCAACTGCTTCCTTGCTACTGTAGAGGGCATTGCCATCCTTGCAGTCCCCTGGCTTACAAACTAGGAGTCCTAGTGGATTCCTCACTCTCTCTCACCCCCATATTGTATATGGTGTCAAGGATTGTTGATTTTATCTTCTCAAAATCTCTTTGATATGCCCTTTTTCTCTTCTGGCACTGCCACCCCCTAACGCAGATCCTCCTCACCTCAGACTTGGATTATTGAGATAGCTTGATTGGGGGAGGAGGGGAATGGAACAGGGCTGGCTGCCTCAATTCTCACCCCAGTCTAGTACATCTTCTATTCATCCACCAAAGTGATTTTCTAAAGTGATAGTCTGACCATGTCACTCCCACCTTTCCGAACTAATAACCTCCAATAACTTCCTATTGCCTTAAGAAGCAAATACAAAATGGTATTCAGAACGTTCCATAACCTAGCTTTCTCTTACCTTCTCAGTCTTATATCTTACTTTTTACCATGTATTCTTTCATCTAGTGATACTGGACTGTTCCTTACTGTTCCACAACAAGAAATTCCATATTTCTACTGGGGCACTTTGTCTGCCTATCTTCTCATGCCTGGAACACTCTTACTACTGTTTTTCCTGGCTTCATTTAAGTCCCCACTAAATCCCCAAACTCTGTAAGAAGTCTTCTACTACCCTTCTTATTTCCAATGCCTTCTCTCTATTAATTATTTCCTGTTTATCTACATAGCTTGTTTTGTTTTGTGTGTGTATGTGTGTGTGTGTGTGTGTGTGTGTGTGTGTGTGTATAAAGTGCTTAGTACCTAATAACTGTTTATTGATAAATAAAGTTTATAGATAAAGTATCTGGTGCTTAACATATGTTTATTGATCATTTGAAAAATAAAAGAATTATTATTAATATATATATATGGATTTATGTCTCTGTGTGTCTCTCTCTGTGTGTCTCTCTCTCTATATATATGTGTGTATATATATATATATATATATATATATATATATATATATACATATATATATATATATCTGTCTCTCTATATATCTATGGTCTCCCTATATATGTGTATATATGTGCATGTGTATATACATATGTATGCATGTATATGTGTGTGGTATATGTAAACACACATACATACACACACAAATACACATATCTGACAAATGATCATTCAGCTTTTATTCAAAGGCCTCCCAAAGGATGCCTATTCCACTTTTTAGACTACTGTAATTATTGGGAAGCTTTTCTTACATTAGACTTAAACTTGCCCCTTTGTCATTCACATCTATCATTTCTGGTTCTCCACTGTAAACCAAACAGAACAAATTCAGTCTCTCTTCTAAATTACCATCCTTCAAATATCTGAAGTTAACTATCATGTCAGGACAGAGCCAAGATGGCAAAGCAAAGTCAGCAACTTAATTGACCTCTAATCCAAACCCCTCCAAAGACCTGTAAAAAATGACTCTAGAAATATTGGGGGAGGGGGGCAGAGCCAAGATGGCAGAGTAGAAAGACACACATACTCAGGGTCTCCCCACACAGCCCATAAAATACCTGTAGAGAGGAACTCTCAACAAATTCTGTAGCAGCAGAAGTGGAGAAAAACAGAGTGGAGGAGATTTCCAGCCCAGGGTGACCTGAAAGGCCCACAGGAAACATCTGTTGCACGGGGCCTGGAGTGGAGCCCAGCCCAGCCTTAGCCACACAGCAAGGCTCATGAACAGCCCTTGGGGGCGGAATCTCCAGTCTTGGAATACCCAGTCCCAGCAACAGTGGGTTCTCAGATCCCTCAACCCACAGGCTCCAAAGGTCAGTGACGGGTTTTTTCAGCTGGTCGAGAAGGGAGTAGGGCCTTCCCATAGCTCTGGCCTCAGGCAGCAGCTACAGAGGCCACACTGGGCAGGTGGCAGCAGTTTTCATGGCAGCCCGAGACCATTGTTGGGTTGTAAAAACCCCTGGGGGCACTGAGGAGCTGATTCTTTCCTCCACCCTGTGTAGAGGCCCTGAGGGAGATTGCTGGCCTTGCCCCCCACAGCCTGACTGAATCCCAGCCCCCTAGTGCTGGCTTGGTGGAAGTGGAGGCCAGGTGGCTGTGGAGAGGAAACTCTGCTAAGATTCTGGACACAAAAATCCCTCCCTGCACCCAGACCAGTACACCCTTGATTATGCCACCTTGGAGGAACTGAGATTTTACAGATTCGCAGAGTATACCCTGCTCTTGACAAAGGACCCAAAAGTCAAGGAACTGTTTGGGAAAATGCCCCAAAAAGGGGAAAAAAATAAGACCATAGAAGGTTACTTTCTTGGTGAACAGATATCTTCTCCCATGCTTTCAGATGAGGAAGAACAATGCTTACCATCAGGAAAAGGCATAAAAGTCAAGGCTTCTGTATCCCAAACATCCAAAATAAATATTCAATGGGCTCAGGCCATTGAAGAGCTCAAAAAAGACTTTGAAAATAAAGTTAGAGAGGTGGAGGAAAAACTGGGAAGAGAAATGAGAGAGATGCAAGAAAAGCATGAAAAGTGGGTCAACACCTTGCTAAAGGAGACCCCAAAAAAATGCTGAAGAAAATAACACCTTGAAAAATATGCTAACTCAATTGGCAAAAAACGTTCAAAAAGCCAATGAGGAGAAGAATGCTTTCAAAAGCAGAATTAGCCAAATGGAAAAGGAGGTTCAAAAGCTCACTGAAGAAAACAGTTCTTTAAAAATTAGAATGGAACAGATGGAGGCTAATGACTTTATGAGAAACCAAGAAATCACAAAACAAAACCAAAAGAATGAAAAAATGGAAGATAATGTGAAATATCTCATGGGAAAAACAACTGACCTGGAAAATAAATCCAAGAGAGACAATTTAAAAATTATGAGACTACCTAAAAGCCATCATCATAAAAAGAGCCTAGACATCACCTTTCATGAAATTGTCAGGGAAAACTGCCCTGACATTCTAGAATCAGAAGCTAAAATAAATATCAAAAGAATCCACTGAACACCTCCTGAAAGACATCCAAAAAGAGAATAGGAATTCTCTTAAGAATATTGTAGTCAAATTTCAGAGGTACTAGGTCAAGGAGAAAATGTTGCACGCCGCAGAAAGAAACAATTCCAGTATTGTGGAAATACAATCAGGATAACACAAGATCTGGCAGCTTCTACATTAAGGGACTGAAGGTCTTAGAATATGATATTCCAGAAGTCAAAGAAACTAGGATTAAAACCAAGAATCACCTACCTAGGAAAACTGAGTATAATACTTCAGAGGGAAAAATAGTCATTCAGTGAAATAGAGGACTTTCAAGCATTCTTGATGAAAAGACCAGAACTGAATAGAAAATTTGACTTTTAAACACACGAATCAAGAGAAGCATGAAAAGATAAACAGGAAAGAGAAATCCTAAGGTACTTTCTAAAGTTGAACTGTTTGCATTCCTACATGGAAAGATAATATTTATAACTCTTGAAATTTCTCTCAGTATTTGAGCAGTTGGAGGGATCATACACATACACACATGTATGTGTGTGTGTGTCTAAGTGTCTACATATATATAGACAGAGAGCACAGGGGGAGGTTAACAGGAAGGAAACATATCTAAAAAACTAAAATTAAGGGGTGAGAGAGGAATATCTTGGGAGGAGAAAGCAAGAAATGGAAAGGGGCAAATTATCTCTCATAAAAGAGATAAGAAAAAGCTTTTTCAATGGAGGGGAAAAAGGGAGAGGTAAGAGGGAATAAAATGAAGCTTACTCTCATCACATTTGGCTCAAGGAAGGAATAATGTGCACATTCTATTTGGTATGAAAACCTATCTTACACTACAGGAAAGTAGGGGAGAAGGGGATGAACAGGGTCGGGGATATGATGGAAGGGAGGGCAAATGGGAGCAGAGAGCAATTAGAAGTAAATACTCTTAGGGAGGGACAAGGTCAGAAGAGAGAATAAAAGAAATGGGGGCAAGATAGGAAGGAGGGCAATATAGTTAATCTCACACAACATGACTATTAGGGAAATCATTTGCAAAACTACACATATATAGCCTATATTGAATTGCTTGCCTTCTCGGTGGGGATAGGTAGGGAGAGAGGAAGGAAGAGAAGTTGGAACTCAAAGCTTTAGGAAGAAATGGTGAGAATTATTTTTGCATACAAGTGGGAAATAATTGCAGGTAATGGGGTATAGAAACTGATCTTGCCCTACAAGACAAGAGAGAAGATGGGGATAAGGGAAGGGAGTGGTGTTAGAAGGCAGGACAGATTGGTGGAAGGGATAATCAGAATGCTTGGCATTTTGGGGTAGGGGGAGCAGAGAGGTGGGGAGAAAATTTGGAATTCAAAATTTTGTAGAAATGAACATTGAAAACCAAAAACAAATAAATAAACATACAAAAAAAATAGACTAACTCAAATGATAAAAGAGGTCCAAAAAGCCAATGAGGAGAAGAATGCTTTAAAAGCAGAATGGGTCAAATGGAGAGAAGGTTCAATAGCTCACTGAAGAAAAAAGTTCTTTAAAAATTAGAATGGAGCAGATGGAAGCTAATGACCCTATGAGAAACCAACAAAATTACAAAACAAAACCAAAAGAATGAAAAAATAGAAGACAATGTGAAATATCTCATTGGAAAAACAAATGACCTGGAAAATAGATCCAAGATAGGCAATTTAAAACTATGTGACTACTTGAAAACCATAATAAAAAAAAAAAGAGAGAAATTATCAAGGAAAATTGTCCTGATATTCTAGAACCACAGGGTAAAATTAATATTGAAAGAATCCACCAAACACCTCCTGAAAGAGATCCAAAAAGAAAAACTCCTAGAAATATGGTAGCTAAATTCCAGAGTTCCCAGGTCAAGGAGAAAATATTGCAAGCAGATAGAAAGAAACAATTCCAGTATTGTGGAAATACAATGAGGATGACACAAGATCTAGCAGGTTCTACATTAAGGGATTGAATATGGGCTTGGAATATGATATTCCAGAAATCAAAGGAATTAGGATTAAAATCAAGAATATCCTACCCAGCAAAACTGAGTATAATACTTCAGGGGGAAAAATGGTCATTCAATGAAATAGAGGACTTTTAAGCATCCTTAATGAAAAGACCAGAGTTGAATAGAAAATTTTACTTTCAAACACAAGAGTCAAGAGAAACATGAGAAGGTAAACAGGAAAGAGATATCCTAAGGGACTTACTGAAGTTGAACTGTTTACATTCCTACATGGAAAGATAACTTTTCTCATTGTTTGGGTAGTTGGAGGGATTATGCACATATATATAGAGAGAGGGCACAGGGTGAGTTGAATAGGAAGGGATGATATCTAAAAAAATAAAATTAAGGGGTGAGAGAGGAATTTATTGGGAGGAGAAACGGAGAAATGGAATGGGGCAAACTATCTCTCATAAAAAAGGCAAGAAAAAGGTTTTTCAATAAAGGGGAAAAGGGGGTAGGTGAGAGGGGAAAAAGTGAAATTTACTCTCATTACATTAGGCTTAAGGAGGGAATAACATGCACACTCAATTTGGCATAAAAATCTCTCACACTTCAGGAAAGTAGGAGAGAAGGGGATAAGAGGGGTGTGGGGGGATGGTAGAAGGGAGGACAAATGGGAGGAGGGAGTAATTAGAAATAAACACTTTGGGGGAGGGATGAGGTCAAAAGAGAGAATAGAAGAAATGGGGGGCAGGATAGGGTGGAGGGAAATATAGTTAGTCTTATACAACATGATTATTAAGGAAGTCTTTTGTAAAGCTATACATATACAATCTATGTTGAATTGCTTGCCTTCTCAGTGGTGATGAGTGGAGAGGGAGGAAGGGAGAGAAGTTAGAACACAAAGTTTTAGGAACAAATGTTGAGAATTGTTTTTACATGCAACTGGGAAATAAGAAATACAGGTAATGGGGTATAGAAATCTATCTTGCCCTACAAGAAAAGAGAGAAGATGGGGATAAGGGAAGGAACGAGTGTGATAGAAGGGAGAGTAGATTAGGGGAAGGAGTAATCAGAATGCATGGTGTTTTGGGGTGCGGGGAGGGGAGAGATGGGGAGATAATTTGGAACGCAAAATTTTGTGGAAATGAATGTTGAAAACTAAAAGTAAATAAACATTTTTTTAAGAGAGCCTAGACATCATCTTTCAAGAAATTATCAAGGAAGACTGCCCTGATATTCTAGAACCAGAGGGCAATACTTATGGAAAGAATCTGCCTATTGCTTCTTGAAAGAATTGATTCAACTTCTTCCTCTGATAATTACTGATACATTTTTTTCTTTATTCTTACATTAATGGAGATCACATTAATTAATGACTCTCTAAAACTTAACAAATGGCTTTGCTAAAAAAAGCAAGGAGGGGAATAGGATTGGGTGAGGTGATAGAGAGGAGGGCAGACTGAGGGAAGGTATAATCAGAATACCATCTTGGGGTGTGGAGGAGGGGAGAGATGGGGAGAAAATTTGGAACTCAAAATCTTTTGGAAGTGAATGTTGACTAAAATAAATTAATTAATCAAAAAAAGAAGGGGAACTTGAGTCAAAGTCCCTTCATTTTATAGATGAGTCACAGAGAAGTTGTGTACACAGTGTGGCATGGTCAGTAAGGGTCTAAAGCAGGATCTGAACTGAAGTTTTCCTGAATATAAATTCAGATTTCTATTTACTATACTATTTTAATCCCTAGCTTCCATGCACCACTCATATGTCAAGTACGACAAGCCTTTGCTGATGCCACCTAGCTGTCAATGTTTTCTCCTTCCCCCTCAAATTATAAAGTATATACCAATCTGTTTACATATTTTTCTTCTCTCTCCAACTCTCTAAGTAGAACACATGTACCTTTGTATTCCCAGTACCTTGGACAGTTCCCTGCACGGAACATTAATACTATTTTTTTGATTGCATTGAACAAAGTGGAAATGGTTTGATCAGAATATCACAGCTAGGAAGTAGCAGAACTAAGATGGGAATTTCTGGCTCCAATTCTAGTGTTAGAACCTCCTTCCTTTCCTTGTACTACTGGGTTGAGAGAAAAATATGAATGTGAATTCCCTCAGCTTCTGAGCTAAATGAACAGCCCTTTCTTCTGCCTGAGTCCTCGCCAGACCACTCTTGTACTCTTTTTCCATCTTAATTTTTTCCTTAAGCAGCTCATCTCTGTTTCTACACATAATACATTAAGCCATTAGTAAAATCCAGCCTCTCCTACTTACCCCTGGCAATTCCTTTCCTAGTTTTATTCATATGCCTTGCAAACACCTTTCCAAATCTCCAGGTTCCACCTCCTGTGACCTTTCTTCCCAGTTTTCACAGGGTCCAGTGCTTTTAGCCCACTCCCTTGCTAGTGACAAAAATGGTAAATTCTCCCATCCTGGGACATTAATGTCTTCCTCTAAATCATTTCTGCCTCCAAATAGAGATTTTTTTACTTTGCAATCCTGTTCGTGATGCCAAATGGATCACAAAGGCAATACTCACAGCACTGGTGGTGACTATGAATATTCCAGTATAGTTCTCAATCACAAAATATAAAAGACTCTCCATATAGAGGCAGAAGAAAAACATTTATTTAAGCACCAGAAAGTCAAATACCAAAACCAGAAAGCAAAATGCATCTTGGTGACCAAGAAGTTAATAAGCATGATCACAGCAGAGGGCAAAGCCATTCTCAAACCTTCCCTTCCCCAGCCACAGATTTCTCACCATCAACTGTCACAATGTTTTAGTTGGGCCTGTGTTCTTTCCCCTCTGACCTGACCCCACTCATTTCCTCCCAGTTCTGCTCCATCTTTCCTCTTCTGTCTCTTCAGCAAGCTCCTCCTACCACATGTGACCAGACTTTAAGGGTTGGATCCAAGCAGATCATGTGGGTCTGCTAATTACTGAGAAAGATCTTTGTATTTTAAATTACTGCTACAACATCAGAGAATCCACACTGGGGAGAAGCCACATGAATGTAATCAATGTGGAAAGGCTTCCACACAGAGTTCCACTCTTGTTGGACATCAGAGAATCCACACTGGAGAGAAACCTTATGAATGTAATGAATGTGGAAAAATTTTCATTTCTAGCTTCAGTCTTGCTGTAAATCAGAGAATCACACTGGAGAGAAACCATATCAGTGAAATCTATGTGGAAAGGTTTTCACACAAAACTATCAACTTGCTCTACACCAGAGAATCCATACTGGAGAGAAATCTTATAAATGTAATGAATGCAGAAAGGCTTTCAGAGAGAGGTCCAAACTTATTCTCCATCAGAGGATCCACACTGAAGAGAAACCTTATGAATGTAATGAAAACACTGGAGAGCAAAGGAGTAAATGAAGCCTTCCATGAAATGATAAGCAGCATCTACCTAAAACCATCAGCAGGCATTATATGTAATGGGGATAAACTGGATGCATTTCCAATAAGATCAGGGGTGAAACAAGGATGTCCATTATCACCACTGTTATTCCATATGGTTCTAGAAATGTTAGCTTTAGCAACAAGAGAAAAAAATTGAAGGAATTTGAGTAGGTAAAGAAAAACTAAGTTACCACTCTTTGCAGATGATAAGATGCTATACTTAGAGAATCCCAGAGAATTAAGTAAAAACTACTTGAAATAATAAACAACTTTGGCAAAGAAAGTTGCAAGTTACAAAATAAACCCAGATAAATCATCTGCATTTCTATATATTACTAACAAAGCCATCAGCAAGAGATATAAAGAGAAATCCCATTTAAACCTATGATAGACACTATAAAATATCTAGGAGTCTACCTGCCAAAACAAACCCAGGGACTATATGAACACAATTACAAAGCACTTCACACAAATAAAGTCAGATCTAAGTAAGGGGAAAAACATCAGTTGCTCATGGGTAGGCTGAGCTAATATAATAAAAATGACAATACTACCTAAATTAATTTATTTATTCATTGCCATACTAATCACAGTACTAGATAATTATTTTCTAGAGCTAGAAAAAATAATATCAAAATTCATCTGGAAGAACGAAAGGTCCAGAATATCAAGGGAACTAATGAAAAGAAATGCTAGGGAAGAAAACATAGCCCTACCAGATTATAAATTGTATTATAAAGCAGCAATCATCAAAATCACTTGATTATTTAAAATTTAATGAGTATGATGATATTTGGATTTATTCTAATGGGAATGGGGGGGAGGGGTGGGTCATGAATCTTCAATCAGTTTTGAACAAAGAGATTCATTTCTATCAAGATCATCCTTGCCTAGGGCAGTCTGGACCAAGCTTTTTTTAAAAAAGCACAATGGATCAGAACTCACTTAGAATAAAATCTTTAAATTTTGGTCATATCAAAATTTTCCCAGTTGGCTGAGTCTTGCCCAAGATTTCATGTCATCATCAGCGTTGTCCTTCAAAGATGGGCTTAACCACCTACAGTGGCTGATTTCTGAATGAAGAAATGGGGGGAAACCTTAGTCCTAATTCAATAAGCATTTATTTGTGAGGGAGAAATATTCTTTCCTCTCACTTCAGAGAATTCATTCTAGAGGACATTTCACAAAAGTGTTCAAGTTAAAGTCATCCTTTATTTCCTATCAATATTCATGTGAGATAGAAATTATATTCCTATAATGAATGTGAAAAGACATTTCTATGCACTATTGAGCTTGTTAGATATCAGAAATTTCACCTCATGAACAAGCCCTGCCTGGACTCAGGGAAGATATGCAGCCAGAAATCATCTCTTCTTTTACATCAAAGATTCCTAGTAGAGAGAAGACTTACGAATGTGCTAAATGAGGACCAACCTTTTCCTGGAAGGGCCAGGTCACTAGACACCACAATATTCACACTACAAGGAAACCTTATAAAAACAATAATGGTAGGAAGGTCATCATCTGAATCTCATAAATTTTTGTTTGTGTACTCCAATGCGTACATTGGAGAAATCTTCCTGGAGATAAAATTTATGGATCTTAGTTAATGAGGGATGGTCTCCCTCTGCAGCACACATCTCACTAGACATTGTGCATTTCATACAGTGCACAGAGCCCAAAAGAGGTATTGAATTTGTCAGAAACCCCAAGGTTTCCCATGACTCCCCTAAAATATGCCATGGACCCCTAAGGTGAAGCCTGCCACTGGCTTCCTTAGTTAACTGCATTCTCCCAATGAAGTGAGACACCTTTCCTGCTCACCCTTCAAGCTGTCCTAGCCTGGTAATCTGGTTCACTGCTCCAAAATTGGTTCTGAGCCATTATTGTAAGGTTGTTTTCAAGGGAATTTGCAAGAGCCTAGAAAAGTGACTGCCTCTCCTTGCCAACTTGGCTCAAGAAGTTCTCATGCCCATATTGTCAGGAAATACTCCTTTGAAAGCTCAAATTTTCTTGGAAAGTTCTCTTGTCTTTCCCCTTCAATTGTTTTCATCGATTTCTTTGCAATGCTCATTTGAGAAAATTCATGGGAAAAACAATTGACTTGGAAAATAGATCCAGGAGAGGCAATTTTAAAATTAGGGGACTAAATATTGAAAGAATCCACCAATCACCTCCTGAAAGAGATCCAAAAAGAGAAACTCCTAGGAATGTTATGGTGAAATTTCAGAGTTCCCAGGTCAAGGAGAAAATATTACAAGCAGTCAGAAAGAAACAATTCCAGTATTGTGGAAATACAATCATGATAACACAGGATCTGGCAGCTTCTACATTAAGGGATCAAAGGTCTTGGAATATGATATTCCAAGAGTCAAAGGAACCAGGATTAAAACCAAGAATCACCTACCTAGCAAAACTGAGTATAATACTTCAAGGGAAAAAAATGGTCATTCAATGAAATAGAGGACTTTCAAGCGTTCATGATGAAAAGCTCAGAACTGCATAGAAATTTGACTTTCAAACACAAGAATCAAGAGAAACATGAAAAGGTAAACAGGAAAGAGAAATCCTAAGGTACTTTCTAAAGCTGAACTGTTTACATTCCTACATGGAAAGATAATATTTGTAACTCTTGAGACTTTTCTCAGTATTTGGGTAGGTGGATGGATTATACACACATACACACACACACACACAGACATACATACATACATAGAGAGTACAGGTTGAGTTAAATCAGAAGAGATGATATCCATAAAAAAAATAAAATTATGGGGTGAGAGAGGAAAATATTGGGAGGAGAAAGGGAGAAATGGAATGGGGCACACTATCACTCATAAGAGAGATAAGAAAAATCTTTTTCAGTGGAGGAGAAAAGGGTGGAAGTGAGAGGGGAAACATGAAGATTAATTTCTTCACATATGTCTTAAAGAGAGAATAACATGCTCACTAAATTTGGTGTGAAAATTCATCTTACACTACAGAAAAGTAGAGGAGAAGGGGACAGATGGGGTGAGGGGGATGATAGAAGGGAAGACAAATAAGAGAATGGAGTAACTAAAAGTAAACACTTTTGAGAAGGGACAAGATCAAATGAGGGAACAGAAAAAAAGGAAGGGGACAGGGTAGGATGAAGGGCAATATAGTTAGTCTTACACAAAACAACACATATACAGCCTGTGCTAAATAGCTTGCCTTCTCAGTGGGGATGGGTGGGAAAGGAGGAAGGGAGAGAAGTTGGAATTCAAAGTGTTAGAAACAAATGTTGAGAATTGTTATTGCATATAACTGAGAAATAAGAAATACAGGTGATGGGATATAGAGATTTATCTTGCCTACAAGAAAAGAGAGAAGATGGGGATAAGGGAAGAGTGGGGTGTGATAGAAGGGAGGGCACATTGAAGGAAGGGGTAATCAGAATTCAAGGTGTTATGGGGTGGGGGGAGGGGAGAGATGGGGAGAAAAATTGGAACTCAAAATTTTATGGAAATGAATGTCAAAATATAAAAATAAATAAATAAAACTGTTTGAAAAAAAAAAAAGAATGTCAGCAAGGTGTTTAAACCAAATAAACTAAATTTGTATTTTTTTTAAAAAGTAAAGAAAATAGACTAACCCAAATGGCAAAAGAGGCAAAAAGCCAATGAGGAGAGTAATGCTTTAAAAAGCAGAATTAGCCAAATGGGAAAGGAGGTTCAAAAGCTAACTGAAGGAAGTAGTTCTTTAAAAATTAGAATGGAGCAGATGGAAGCTAATTACTTTATGAGAAACCAAGAAATTACAAAACAAAATCAAAAGAATGAAAAAATAGAAGACAATATGAAATATCTCATGGAAAAACAACTGACCTCAAAAAAATCCAGGAGAGACAATTTTAAAATTATGTAACTACCTGAAAGTCATGATCAAAAAAAGAGCCTAGAAATCATCTTTCATGAAATTATCAAAGAAAACTGCCCAGATATTAAGAACCAGAGGGCAAAATAAATATTAAAAATGTCTGCCAACCACCCCCTGAAAGAGATCCCAAAAGGAAAACTTCTAAGAATATTGTGGCCAAATTCCAGAGTTTCCAGATCAAGGAGAAACTACTATAAGCAACCAGAAAGAAAAAATTTGAGAATTGTGGAAATATAATCACAGCAACACAAGGTCTAGCAGGTTCTACATCAAGGGATTGAAGAGTTTGGAATATGGTATTCCGGGAGTCAAAGGAACCAGGATTAAAACCAAGAATCACCTACCCAGCAAAACTGAGTATAATACTTCAGAGGAAACATTGGTCATTCAGTGAAATAGAGGACTTTCAAGCATTCTTGATGAAAAGACCAGAGGTGAATAGAAATTTTGACTTTTAAACACAAGAATCAAGAGAAGCATGAAAAGGTAAATAGGAAAGAGAAATCATAAGGACCTTACTGAAGCTGAACTGTTTACATTCCTACATGGAAAGACAATATCTGTAACTCCTGAGAATTTTCACAGTATTTGGGTAGTTGGAGGAATTATATACATATAAACAGAGGGCACAGGGTGAGTTGAAGAGGAAGGGATGATATCTAAAAAAATAAAACTGAGGGGTGAAAGAGGAATATATTGGGAGGAGAAAGGAAAAAATGGAATGGGGCAAATTTTCTCTCATAAAAGAGGTAAGACAAAGCTTTTTCAATGGAGGGGAATAGGGAGGAGGTGAGAGGAAAAAAGTGAAGCTTACTCCTATCACATTTGGGATAAGGAGGGAATAGCATGCACAATCAGTTTCACTCTCACCATCAGCAGCCTGGAGCCTGAGGATGCTGCAGATTATTACTGTTGGCAATCTAAGAGCTCCCCATTCCCACAGTGCTTCAACCCTAAACAAAAAACCCCAAGCTGCTCAGAGGATTCAGCTCAGAGCAGCAGCTGGTTCCTTGTGAGCAGCCCATGCTCTCTGGGCAGGCTCACAACTCCTAGAACTTCCGCTTTACACCCCTGCTTCCCACCTCCACATTCTCTCTCATTCTCCTAGCAGAGGCATCACACAGACATTCTAGTATCCAAAGTGAGTTGGAGATAGCACAGGCCCCTGGGAAATACCACGACCTGGATTTTCTGAGGGATCCACTTCATTTGAAACATTTTATGTCACATCAAGAGACTTTCTCTTCTTGTGAGCTCCAGTTCAAGTTGAAGAGCCCTATTGTGCTTCTGTATGAATCTAGACACATCCCTCATTCTCCATTTCCCTTAGTTTCCTTAACAGTAAAATGGGGGTAAAAGCAGCACCTTCCTCACCAGGTTGTTGTGAAGATATAAAAAGGTAATATTTGTAAAGCAGTTAGCACAGTGCCTGGCACAGAGTAGACATTATATAAAGGGTATTCCCTTTCCTTTCTCCTTTTCATTCAGTCCTGGCACAGTCTACAAAGCACAACAAATGTCTTCTAGAGTTAGATTTCCTGGTAGATGTGTGAGAGCCAGAGGGTTAAGGTGAATCAGACTCTTCCTTGATGACTTGGATTCCTTGGTTCTGGTCAAGAGCCTGTAAAGGTCAGGTCACTGACTCTTCTTGTAGCCCAGTAACTTAAATCTTACTGTCCAGTCACTTTCTCATTCATTCATTCATTCATTCATTCATTCATTCATGACTAATTGAGTGGACAAAAGGGAGACAAGAGACAATGAGAATAAATATGAGACTAGTGTCATCCCCCAGTACAGTAATGATTAGCCAGAAGGGAAAGACTCAGCCTCCAGCTTCTCAGGCTCTGCCTCTAAACCAGTCTCCCTCATCTCCATGGTCTCCCTTGGGCATATAGATGGACCTGTATCCACTTTCCCAGTAAAGGCAGAGACAGACATGGGATGGAATATACCTATAGGCCTATATTTTCTCCTTTATGGGGTATATGTGGAATGGGGCAATGGAGAACAGAGTAGACATAATCTTTGCCTCTTTAAAGTTCAAGACAACCACAGTAATCTCGTCCAGTGAATGACAGGACCCATTCATATCAGAGTGACATTTTCCTAGGTTTTTCTCATGGGCCCTGACTAAGACCTGTTCAGTCTCAACCAGACCCTCCTCGTTGCCTCCTTGAATTCACTCCTTCTCTAGAGACTAGTGGGGCAGATAGAGTAACAGAGGAAGGTGAGGAAACCCCAAAGCCTTCAAGCTGTGAGTTCCTGCCCTCTCTGCCTCCTCTTCAGAGCTTGGAGCTTTCTTCTGGCTTCAGAGAATTGAGTTGTGGGGGACAGAGAGAAGAATCTCTTTGTCATCTCTAATCAATGCAGTGATTCCTCTAACAGTCACTAAATATGAACTTGTCCATGTTTCTGAAGTCCCAATTCAAAATTCATAAACTAGGAAAAGTAAGTCCACAGTGTTTGTGTTAGCTACAATGTCTTTTTTTAAGGTTAATTTATTTATTTTTAGTTTTCAACATTCACTTCCATAAGTTTTAAATTTTCTCCCCCTCCTTCCCCTCTCCAAGATGGCATCCAAGGTGATATAGACTCTACACATACATTCCTACTAAAAATTCCTATTTTCACACGTCATGCTGCATAGAAGACTTAGAATGAATGAGAGTAACCATGAGAAAGAAAAAGATAAAACAGAACAAAACGAAAAAGAAAAGTCTACTTCACTCTGCATTCTGAAGACCATAGTTTTTTTCTGGATGTGGATGGCATTTACCATCATGAGCCTCTGGAGTTGTTTCAAGGCCTTGCATTGCTGAGAAAGGCTAAGTCTATCAAAATCAGTAATCAAACACCATGACTTGTTCTGTTAACAATATTCTCCTGCTTTTGTTCACTTCACTCAGCTTCAGTTCATATAAATCTTTCCAGGTTTTTCAGAAGTATACCTCTTCTTCATTTCTTATAGTACAATAGTATTCCATTAAATTCATATACCACAACTTATTCAGTCATTTCCCAATTAATGGGCATGCCCTCAATTTCCAGGTCTTGGCCATCACAAAAAGAGCTGCTATAAATATTTTTATATATGAGGGTCCTTTTCCTATTTTCATGATCTCATTGGGATACAGCCCTAGAAGTGGCATTGCTGGGTCAAAGAGTATGCACGTGTCTATAGCCTTTTGGGCATAGTTCCAAATGGTCCAGAATGGTTGATCAGCTCACAGCTCTACCAAAGATGATTTAGTGTTTAAACTCTCTCACATCTTCTCCAGCATTTATCATTTTCCTGTTTTGTCATATTAGCCAATTTGATAGGTATGATGTGGTATCTCAGAGTTTTGGTTTGCATCTCTCTAACGAATAGTAATTTAGAGCATTTTTTCATATGATTATAGATAGCTGTAATTGCTTCCTTTGACAACTTCCTGTTTATATCTTTAGACCCTTTACCAATTGAGGAATGACTTCTATTCTTGCAAATGTGACTCTATTGTCCATATATTTTAGAAATGAGGCCTTTTTCAGAGACACTAGTTATAAAAATTCTTTCTCAGTTTTCTGCTTCGCTCCTTATTGCTTATTGCTTCCCTCATTGGTTTTGTCTGTGCAAAAACTTTTCAATTTAATGTAATTGAAATTATCCATTTTGCATTTCATAATGTTCTCCCTTGTTTGGTCATAAATTCCTCCATTCACCATAAATCTGACAGATAAATTATTCTTTATTCCTCTAATTTGCTTATAGTATCAGCCTTTATACATAAATCATGTACCCATTTGAACTTTATTTTAATATACAGTGTAAGACATTGGTTTATGTCCAGTTTTTGCCTTACTATTCTCTACTTTTCCCAGGAGTTTTCGTCAAGTGGTGAGTTCTTTGTCAAATGGGGTATTTGGGTTTATCAAACAGAAGTTGCTATAATCATTGACTACTACATCTTGTGTACCTAACCTATTTGACTGATCTACTCCTCTGTTTCTTAGCCAGTACCAAGTAGTTTTGATGTTAGCTGCTTTACGATACCGTTTAAGATCTGGTTGTGTCTAGGCCACCTTCCCTAGCATTTCTTTTCATTGTATTCATTCTTCATTCATTGTATTTATTCTTGATATTCTGGACCAATTGTTCTTCTATATGAATTCTGATGTTATTTTTTCTAGATCTACATAATAATTTTTTGATGGTTTATTAGTATGACATTGAATAAGTAAACTAATTTAAGTAGAATTTCCATTTTTATTATATTAGTTCAGCCTACCCACGAGCAACTGATGTTTTTTCCAAATATTGAGATCTGATTTTATTTGTATGAAAAGTGTTTTGTAATTGTGTTCATATAGTTCCTGGGTTTGTTTTGGCAGGTACATTCTCAAATACTTTGCAATATCTAAGTAACTTTAAATGGAATTTCTCTTTCTATCACTTGGTGTTGAGCTTTGTTAATAATATATAGAAATTCTGATGATATATATGGGTTTATTTTATATCCTGCAACTGTGCTAAAGTTCTTTATTATTTGGAATGCTGACAATCTGACCTTGACAAGGAGCAGGACTTCCTCATGATGTCAGGCAGGGTGAAGGAGGAGACAGTGGCAGAAGGTGCCTGGAGATGGGAGATGAGGAGGAAAGGAGAAAAGAACAGGGGGCTCTCTGAGAATAACTTCCATTTTCTTCAGTAGAATATGAGGGGAGGTTCTCAGCTGAGAAAACGTAGTTGGTCAAACTATAGAAAGTATGAAGAAGGATGAAAACATCCTGCAGAACAAAGGTGGTGGGTTAACAAAGGTACCAAAGGATTGCCTCTCAGCACAGAAGCCCCAGGTGAGATTATGGAGCATGAGTTTGGAGTGCACCCAGTCAGAAGGGTCTCAGGGATTTTCTCCACATTTATTCACCAGCATTTATGTCTTTTTTTGTTCTGAATTCAGTTTTCTGACTGTTTTCCTCTTCCACTCTTAGGTGCTGCTTTATCCAGATAATTAGCTTTCTTCTATCTATTTTAGCGCAACTCTCTTCTCACTGGCTCTTTTCACCTCAACCTCCTCCTTCTCTCCCAGTTGTCCACCATATCCCTGTTTTTAGAGTTTTATTTAACTTTCTGGTTTCTTTATCTCTTCCTCCTTTATTTAGTTATATAATGCCCCCTTTGGCCCCTCCTTTTCTCTCTTGAAGTGAAGTCCTTTGTTCACAATCCCTTCTCTTCTACAGCTTGATTCTTTTCTTTTTCTACACCTTTTCTTCTAAGATTCCTTAACCTCATTCTTATTTCTCTTCCCTTTCTGTCTAGGCTGAACCATCATTCTTCAGTTCATGTTCTGTATATTTATTCTTTGCTTAAATCCTGTGTGAGCACTCATACATTAGAGAGAGTGTTACATTAGATGCCTTCAACAAACCCTTCACACTCAGAGATTCTTTTACTCTTACAAAAGTTTTTTCTCCCATCATTTTGCCAACTCAGAGAGGCTTCGTCATCTCATCACAGTCACACAGCTACTCAGTAGTAGAAATAACACTAACCAAGGTCATATCCCAAGGCTTATACTCTTTCCCATATATCCTTGGTGGCTTCAGGCCTGTGTTTCCCAAAATAGATGGAAGTGTTGAGGTCTGAGGGATGCTGGGGACTCTGAAATATCAACATGCCATGTCTTGCTGTAATGAATTCGACTCAAGCCTTCTTAAAGATGAAGAAAGACAGTTTATTAAAAATTCACCATATTGGGTTGACTCTTGAGGAGCATGAACATTTATAAGGCTTGTATTCATAAGTGGATCAGATAGAATCTCAGCTAGACAGCTGAGCTGGATTGAATTTGAATGCCGTCATGGAGGCAAGATGGAATTTAAATGCAGAAAAGACTGTAGGAGATCTGGGGGTGGTCTGGTAGTCTAGGGTGATGGGAGGAGTAGTTTAGGGAGGGTCTTGAGGAGAAGTCCAAGGAGGAATTCAATGGGACTGGGGTGGCTAGTCATAGGTTAGAAACAGGATGAGGCAATCAGGAGATATCAGGTAGATAATCAGGCAGGAAGGTTTAGATGGGAAGCAAGTGAGGCAATCCAGAGGTAACAGACAATGGAAGGCCAGGCTAGGCCAAGGGCAAGAGATTTGAATATGAAAGGTCGGATTAAGTTGAAAGATTCCAGAGGACCTCCCTACAAATTTGAGTATTGAAAGGCCAGGTTAAGTGGCAAGATTTAAGGAGAACCTGTTTGCAGACTTGAGTATGAAAGGATAGGTTAAGTGGGAAGATGTAGATCAAAGCAAACTTCTTTACTCTTCATTTTTCTTTGGGTATTTTAATCTGTGTCTTCTTTTACAACACGACTAATCTGGAAATGGGTTTTGTCTGACTACACATGTATAACTTATCTCAGATTGCTTGGCTTCTCAATGAGAGAAAAGCAGTGGGAGGCAGAAAATTTGGAACTCAAAAATTCAAAAAAAAGTTAAAATAACTGTTAGATGTAATTGGAAAAAAAAATATTTTTTTTTGTATTTTCATTTTTATTTCAAAACAACTTAAATTTTTAGACACATGATTTTAATATATAAATTTGATTGTTTTTTTATACAGAATATAAAGATTTCCCTCATTAGTCTTCCATAGAAAGTGTTTTACAAGCCTCAAGGAAGATACTTTCTGCACACAAATGTTTCTCTCACATGTGGGGTACTGGAAAACAACTGCCTAATGCCTCTACACATAAATTAGAACAGGTGACACTGCATATCAAAAAGAGCGTGAGAAACATTTTAGTCAATCATACACAAGAAGCAGATGTGACAAGGAAAACTGTGCAAATTCCAGTAAGGCCAAGTCAGTAACTTTAGTGGGAACACAGTAGATAATTGAGGGGGATGAGTAGTGTGCACCGAATTAAACAGCAGTCAAGAGCTATTTTTTTTTAAAAGGTAGAAAGAGGGACTTTTGCTAAAGCAAATGAATTTGTTTTAACTGCCAAAACAAAGCAAAACTGAGCATCATAATGAGTGTTAGTATACTGGAGGCTTATTGGCCTGTTTCTGTGCAGCGTGCTCAAATTAGCGAGAACCTCTTCACCGGTGCGTAGGAATCACTAATATTCATGGGAATAGTCTTGTTTATTTTCACATAGATTTTTTACAGCATTCAGGCATGTCTGATTTGGGATGGAGTATAACTTTTATCTATTATTTCATCTTGTAAAAACATGTGAAGACAACGTTCGTTCTGTGCCAACGGGTGGCCAGCAACCTTGTTTATAAATTGTTCAAGCCCTTGCTTCCTTTCCTCTATAAAAGAATCATCAAATATCCCATCATCTCCTCGAAAAGGGAGCTGGCGCAGAAATGCTTTCCCAAAACCTTGCTTTCTCTTTCTAATTCACTTCGAAGCCACTCAAAATCACTATATCTTCTTCTCACAGAAGACTCCTTCAACTTGAAAATAGGAAGATTTGTCTTGACCCTTACCTCGTAGGTGCTGAAGCGGCCTCGGCCGACCCCACGGTCTGCGGGTTGCTCATGTCGATCTCGAGGAAGTTGCTGGGCGGCCCGTAGGTGTCATTCAGGTTGGGCGGTTTGGTGATCAATCGCTGGGTGGCCGCTACGGTCTCCGCCATTGCGCCGCTGTCCCTTCTTCAACCTCCACCGCCGCCGCTGCCGCCGCCCACCCCAAAATAAAATATTTTTAAAAAGCAGAACTGCTTGTTCGTGTGTTCATTCACTGTTGGTCCATGAAAGAAAGAAGCTGGGGGCTGGGATGCCAAACAGCAGGCTCTTTTAATCCCCCCAGGACAGAAGTGATTATCCAGAAATCAATGACTTTATCCAGTCTCCTTGTCTCTTACTCAGTCATTCTCACTTTCATGTCCTCACATTGGCACACAGATTGACACAGATCCACACCTCTGGAAAGAGTCACAAGCAGAATATAGGATGGATCACAGAAAGGGTCCTCACCTTCATGGCAAGTCTAGAATGCGAAAATGGGGACAAGGGCAGGTATACCCTTTTGTTCCACAATGCTCAGAACATTGTCTTCTAGTGACTGACAAAACCCATTTCCCTAGGAAAGAGCCTCTGCTGGGCTTTTCCCAGGGGCCCAGGCTAGCATCTGTCCATCAACCTCACCCTCCTCACTGCCTCCTTGAGTTCACACCTTCTCCAGCAGAGGGAGGTAGTGGAGCAGGGCCAGGAGCAGGGTCAGTTGAGGCACCTCCAAAGCCTCCAAGCTGTGAGCTCCTGCTGTCTCTGCCACCTGCCCAGAGTTGGAGCTCTCTCATGGTTATGGGGAATCTAGTCCTGGGACACAGAGGGAAGCCTGATAATCATTTAATATAAATTTTGGGCTTTAATAAGGGCCAGAGCTTGAATTAAGAAGAGCCTGAACCTAAAAGTCTATTTGTTCTCTGAAGTAAACTCAAAGAATACCTCCTCCTATGTCAGCAAAGCCAGATGGGGCTAACTTAGTATTCCTTTCAAGACCCTTAACCTAAGACACTATCTTAAGCAATGAGACATTTTTCATGTCTTAATATTTTGTGGACATATACTATGTTATGGCATGTTAATGGTAAAGAAAACATAGATATCCTGAGTCATAATTTCCACTGAAACTTTGTCAACTCTGTTATCTTATTGTATTTACAATCTATACAATTAAAGAAATACTTTTCTCATGGTTAATCACTCATGGAGACCATAAATCTGAAGGACACAGACCACCTTGGATTGTGCTAAAAAAAGATTTAAGCCTGGTCATTCTTGTATTAGGCAGTCAGAAGCTTTTCTGGCTCCATGATCATGTAACTGCCAGCTTTAAGGGAATAAACAATATGCATTTAGCCTGTTTGCCTTTTATTAACCAAACTTTCAGGTCAACAGTGTCTCCTCATTTACCCAAACCAGCAGCAGCCATTCCTCTATCAGTCACAAAACAAAAGCTTGCCTTTGCTATTGATGTAACACATTTGGGGACAAAAAAGAGTGAGACTCCTTCCCACAAAGTCACTCTCAGCCAGTGTAATGCAATGTGGCTTAGAGGGTCCCTGAGATGAGGCTCCTACAAGACCTGGGGCTATTTGTCATGTGGAGACCCAAGGGATCTGTAGTGAGCCCTACTCAAGACATAAAAGCTTCCTCCTTCCTGCCTGCCCTCCCAGGGCTCTGAGTGCTCTCTCTGCAGGTGTATAAAGGCCAAGATGGTCTCCCCATGGCAGCTCCTCTGGTTCCTAGTGCTCTGGGCTCAGAGTAAGGCACAGCAGAGCAGTGAAGGGTTTAGAAGACCACAGGTTACAAAGGATTAAGGACTTGATGACCTCTCATGGACTGGGTTAAGAGGAAGGATGTTAGGGAAAGAGGCAGGGCTGGTTCCCCTGGATGCTGCTCCCTGCTTTAATACACACATTGGCTCACTATGTCCCCCTTCTAACCATCTGCTCAATAGCGGATCAGTGCCACGATACAGAGCCTTATACTTTACTGTTCATCCAATGGTTCCCTTACCTGGAGAGTTCCCTAGTGACTTACAATAAAGATTACGTTCCTTTTTCTGTCATTCCTTAGGAAACTTGATTTTATTCCCTCAGAGCACGGGACCATCACAATTGAGAATGATCTTCAATGACTCCAATGAGACTTCCAGTGTGGGAGTTTAGAAGAACACTGTGGAATGAGTTGAATTGTGTTGGAATACATTGGAGTAGGCAGTAAACAGGGTGAAATATTTTGGAAAGATGAATTTGGAATTTCATGGAGTCTGACCCATTGGCTGTTGATGTCTGCTAATCTTAAGATCCCTAGATTTCTCTCCATTGCTTTAGCTAAAGTATAATTTGCCCTTCTTCAAGACTACTGTGTTCCCTGACCCATGACCATCTGAGATCTCTGGGCGATTATAGGTATTTTGAAAGATGGATTTTCGTAGCAAGAATGTACACTGCATGAAACTACTCACATTCAGTCCAGAGAATTGTCTTCCCAGTCCTGGGAGACACTTAAAAAGATCCTTGATTTTTAATTGATTCATCCGCAAAAAAGAGGCAAAGAGATACTGTAATTTGTAAGTGAAATGGCTATTCCTTTGGTGCAGAGTGAGGGATGGAGGGAGAAAGGTGGTAGAGCAACGGGGTAGGGAAGCTCTGAGAGATGATTAGGCTTGTATGTGGTAGCCCTGGGGGAATTCTGTCCCTGGCTTGTATGTGGTAGCCCTGGGGGAATTCTGTCCCTGGGGTGAACATTGGAAGCCTAGGAAGAGGGCAGGGAAAAAGAGATGTCATTCTAGAAGGTGGAAGGTAGGGCAGGGATCAGGAGGACCTACCCTGAGCAGGTTGGCTGGAAGCAGAAGCACTAGAAGCTGAGAGCTCTCTGCCTTCTGGGAGCCATCTTTGCACAGGCAGGTGCCAGGTAGGTCTGAACTAGGGCCCCTCCCCAATCTTCACATCTGCTGCCTGCATTGGACTTCTTCTTCCCCCTCTGAACTCTTGGTGAGTGTCCTCCAGCTATGCCAGGAGCAGGCTTTCCTCCTGGTCCTGGCTCCCAGGGTTGCCCCCTGGAACTTGTCCAGGCTCCCTGAGATATCCCAAAGTTCCTCGGGAGCCATCCCTAGTTTTGCCATTGGGTCACAGTTGCCTGACCCAAATATCTCACCCACAGTATCTGATGGAGGCACAGCTCTCAGTCTGGAGTCACTGAGGTTCTGACTGGTCTCATCCCATCTGGGGTCTCAAGCCCCTTTTGCCTCTTAGGTTTTTGTGGGAGTATGGAGGAGGGATATAAGGCCCAAGGGAAGGAGTTAGAGTGGGTGGCAAGTCCTCTTCTTGCCCAAGCCAAGCTGTCATCCAAGCCTGACCCTCCCTGTTGTCCTAAGACATTGGTAGGGCTCTTTCCCCTGAGGGCAAGGCCAAGTAACTCCTGTAAGACCTCACCTTCTATAATTTGCAGCAGGTCAGCATCCAGCCTAGGAAGAAAAGGCATAAACTAAGTCTCCCCCTTTTACATCTTGTCTTGTCCTTCCCCAGTTCAGTCTGCAGAAGACCAAAGTTTGGAGCCAAACAGAATGACCCTTAGGACCCAGAAATGCTCATCCCAGGTCAGGACAGTCCATCCACAGAGCAGATCAGCATCAGCAAAGATGGAGTCCAAGAGACCCATGGGAGCTTCATCCTGATAGATGCAGGTTGGCCTTTGCAGAACAGAGCAGAAATTGGTCTCCTGCTTCAGCTCATTTCCTCCTGCCTCCAACCACACATATCTTCCCAGGTCTCTTTGAATCCCTCTCATTTCTTAGTTCAAGTCAGTAAACACTTAGAAAGTGGCTGCTCTGTGCCAAGCACTGTGCTAACCCCCTGGGGATGCAGAGAAAGGTTAAAAAAAATAACCTCCCCTGCCCTCCTTGTGTTCACAACCTAATTGGGAGAAAACATCTCATCAGCTGTGTCCACACCAGCTCTCTACAGTATGGATGGGAGACACCTGAGAGGGAAGGCTCTGCCACTTTCCTAACCTGGAAAAGCTTGTTTTCTGAAGGTGAGATTTTAGCTGAGATGTGAAGGAAGCCAGGAGGCTCAGGTGAAGGGAGAGGATGAGAGACAGCCATTGGAAAGGCACAGACAAAGGAAGGTCAAGGATCAGCGAGGAGGCCAGTGTCCCTGGTCAGAGAGGAGAAGAAGACCAAAGTGTGAGAGAATGGAGGTTAAGGGGCTGGTTTTATGGTGTCTGCTGTCTGCCAGGTGCCATATAATTATTATCTCATTAGATCCTGTTGGGAACATTTCCTCAGGGTCCTTGCTAGGGACAGCCAGAATAAGGGAGCATAGGTTACAGACAGGCAGTAAACTGTGGTTTATTTATCCACGCAATAGTGTGACACTCTTTAGATAAAATTATGTGTCTCAGAGTTCCACAGAGGACACAGAGACAGTCTGTCGTCCTGAGCTACATAACTCATGCTTTGAGGTCTTGTAGGCAAGTTTACAAAGAAATTTTGGGTAAGATCAGGTTGGAGAACAGAGGCAAAGAAAGGCATATTTGCATGTGTAGGTATGTGTATGTTTGTGTTTGTGTATATATACACATACACATACACACATCCATAGAGACAGATGTAGAGACACATACATGTGTGTAAATATAAAGTTATTTTATTATTAATATTATTATATTAATTAATTTTAAACATATTAACAATTTGATAATATTTTTCACCAATTATACATCCAGACTATTTTCAGCATTTTGTTTTACCAGAATTTGAGTTCCACATTTCTGTCTCTCCTTCATGCCCTCCAGTCTTCCTAAAATGGGAAAACATTTGATATAGGTTGTATAAGTGCTATCATATAAAACATATTTCCATATTAATCACAGTTGTGAAAGAAAGAACAGATCAAAAGGGAAAAAATACAAAAACATAGAATAAAGTAAGTGCAAGAAGTATTCTTGGATCTGCACTCAGAGTCCATGAGTCCTTCATCTGCCTGTGGACAGGATTTTCCTTCTGGGGTCCTTTGTAGTTGTCTTAGATCACTGCGTTGCTGGGAAGAGCTGATATTCATCTTTGGAAATCACACAATTTTGCTGACAGTGTGTACAGTGTTTTCCTGGTTCTGCTCATTTCGCTTTGCATCAGTTTATACAAATCTTTCCAGGTTTTTCTGAAATCTGACTGTTCATCATATCTTATTGCATAAAAGTATTCCATTACATTTACATGCCACAGCATGTTCAGCCATTCCCCGGTTGATGGACATCTAAATTTCCAATATTTTGCCAACCACAAAAAGGGTTGCTCTAAAGATTTTGCCATATGCATGTCCTTTTCCTTTTTTTATGATCTCCTTGGAATACAGTCCTAGTAGTGTTATTGCTGGATCAAAGGGTATGCACGGGTTGGTTGCCTTCAAAAATAATTTCAAATTGTTCTCCAGAACGGATGGATTAATTCACAGCTCCACCAACAGTGTACTAGTATTTCAATTTTCTCACATTCTACCCAACATTTATCATTTTCCTTTTTTTGGTTATATTAGACCATCTGATACATGTGCGGTGGTACTTCAGAAATGTTTTTATTTGAATTTCTTTCATCAGAAGTGATTTAGAGCATTTCTTCATGTGCCCATGGATGATTTTGAGTTCTTCATCTGCAAACTGCCTGTTCATATCCTTTGACCATTTACCAACATGGGAATGACTGCTTGTAAATTTGACTCACTTCTCTATGTATTTGAGAAATGAGGTCTTTTTCAGAGACACTTGCCATAAAGATTGTTTTGCACCTTTCTGCTTTCGTTGAAAGGTATATTTTTAGCAAAAGCAAAAAAAAAAAAAAAAAAGGGAATTTAGAGTTATAGTTAGAAAAGTCTGTTACAAAGGCCTTTAGCACAGTTACTTATACTAGTCTAAAGAACTGTAGCTGCTTGATTAGTTAGGTAGTTAAGCAGCATTTGCTAAGCCCTTTGTGCCTTCTTAGAATACCAGGACAGGAAGGGAGACCTATGGGTTTTCTCAAAGAGATTGAGAGGGTGCGGCATAAAAGTAACCAGGAAGTCGCAGCCAGGGGATAAGGGTTGGGCTGGTTGAGAGATCTCCCCAGTCAGGATAGTCAGGCCTCTGGGTCAGCACCAACTCAAAGGGTTACTTCTTTCAACCAGAGGGTCTAGCAGGAGGAGAAGTCCAAGGCAAAACTTGCCTAAAAAGGTACAGTATGTGGAAAGCAGAAGAAGCCCCAAGAGCCTCAATGGTCAACCCTTTTCTGGGACAGTTCAAGGACCGCTCTTTGTCTCATTCCTGAGACCCCAGGATCATTCTGTTCCTCCATTCAACTCTGATGGCCAGAAACTCAAAGCTCTGCCTTCCTCTTTGCCCCTATTCCTGGTTTCCACCAACTGTAATGCCAGGGCCATGGGAGTGACCCTTCTTCTGCTTTGACCTTGTCCTGGTTTACCAACTTAAATCCCAGGGGTCAAATTCTACATGGGCTAAAATGGAAAATATTGGTTTCTACTGAGAGCTCTTCCTCCCTCTTCTGCCTATCCACTTCCACTCCCCCTCTTTCATCCTACTGTGGGAGTGTATCAATAAAAGCTGGTTGCATCTTGAATTCCTTGCTGACCTAAGGTGATCAAGTGCTCAATGTGTTTCTACATTGACAAAGTATAAGTAACTCCTTTTAATTCTCCTTGTCCTGAATTTTGCCTTTTTAATCAAGGTGAAAGCCTGAATGGAGACTTTACCAGCTCCTAGGTAATTTTCTCAAAGAGTAGATTACCCTACATTTTAAAGCAAAATATACCCAATTAAATAGAGAATAGTGTGGAAACATCATAACCACCCTCCTTACAGCTTAAGTCACAAATTCACAGCATTCAGATAAAAAGAAAATTACGTTTTCTAATGGTACAATTAACTGCATATCCCTTTAAAAAAATTTTTTTTTTCAAATTAAAAACACATATACAATGGTTCCCCAACTGAGAAAATTTTGGAGCACAATAACAACACGAAAGATGTTACAATGTTAATACACGAAACAAAAGTGCCAGTCAAATAACATCAGTTCAGCGGATTATCTTAGTTAGAATTATCTTAAAGAGGAAAACCACTTTGCCCAATTATGCATTTGACCCTCTAGGTTGGCTACACTCAGGGAGGAGCAAAGGGTAATTCTGATCCAATGACACTGAATTCTTATTCTTTCAACTCCCAAACACATTCCTTTAAATGCCAAATTTTTTTAAATTTTTTTTTTATTTTTAGTGTTCTACAATCACTACCACAAAACTTAGATTTCTTTTCCCCTACCTACCCCACACCTCCCCCCTCCCTCCCCGAGATGGCATACAATTCTATATAGGATCTACACATACATTCCTATTAATACATTTTCACTATAGTCATGCTGTCTGGAAGAACTAAAATGAATGGGAGAAATCGTATAACAAACCAAAACATAATACACACAAAAAAATGACCTGCTCCATTCTGCGATTGACTTCCATAGTTCTTTCTCTGGATGTGGAGGGAATTTTGCCTTAGAAGACCACTGGGAATTTTTTTAGGTCCTTGCGTTGCTATGAAGTTCCAAGTCTACCAGAAAAAACTCTCACACTTTGTGATCCTTGCTGTGCACAAAGTTCTCCTGGTTCTGCTCCTTTCACTCAGCATCAGATCATATAAGTCTTTCCAGGTCTCTCTGAAGTCTTCTTGTTCATCATTTCTTATGGCACAATAGTACTCCATTACATTCGTATACCATAATTTATTCAGCCATTCCCCAATTAATGGGCATCCCCTTGATTTCCAGTTTTTAGCTACCACAAGTAGTGCTGCTATAAATATTTTTGTACATGTGAGACCCTTTTCCATTTTTATGATCTCTTGGGGATACAGTCCTAGAAGCGATATTGCTGGGTCAAAGGGTATGCACATTTTTGTAGCCCTTTAGACGTAGTTCCAAACTGCTCTCCAGAATTGTTGGATCAGCTCACAGCTCCACCAACAATGACTTAGTGTTCCAACTCTCCCACATCCTCTCCAACATTTATCATCTTCCTGTTCTCTCATGTTTGCCAGTCTGATACGTGTGATGTGGTATCTCAGAGTTGTTTTGATTTGCATCTCTCTAATCAAAAGTGATTTAGAGCATTTTTTCATAGGATTATAGATATTTCTTCTTCTGAAAATTGCCTGTTCATATCCTTTGACCATTTATCAATTAGGGAATGACTTGTATTGTTGTACATTTTACTCACTTCTCTATATATTCTAGAAGTGAGGCCTTTATCCTCAAGATTAGCTGTAAAAATTCTTTCCCAATATATTACATTAAATACCACATATTAAATCTATTTCACATTAAGGGTCGATCTGCCCGTAACTGCTCAAACATCCCATTTGTCTTACTGGGATCTGACTTGAAACGAGCCACATTCTAATTCAAACTAGGAGAATGTGCTCATCACATTGCCTACATTTGGTGAGCATCCCCCATCCTCAAACTAAGCTGTGTTTGGCTGGGAATCCCCAGCTTGCCTCTTCCTTGTTCTCCCCCTCCCAACTCCTGAGGTCCTGAATTTTTCCTCCAATAACAAATCAGGTGGGAGGGTGATGGGGGAGGAGGAGCCCTCAGAGATGACCAGCCTGGTGGGAGGGGGGGGGGGGTGGCCTGCGTGGAACGGGAGTTCTGGGGTGCAGTTTGGGGGTCTGGGTGGAGTCTACAGCGGAAGAGGGATCGTCTCCGTGGCCACGGCTGTCCAGGTGATGGAGGGCAGGGCTTGGGGCGGAGAGGGAGGAAGGGTCCTGAGTGCCTGAGTCTGAGTGTGTTTGGAGGAAAAAGGGCCTCAGAGATTGGAGGAGCCTCCCAGAGTGGGCTGGCTGAAAACCGGAACGTGTGCTGAGATCTTTCTTCCTTCTTCACTGGAGCTGGTATCCTTCTGCCTTCTGCTCTAAGACTGGAGCTCCCTCAGCCTTCTTTCCTCAGATCCCGGATCACACTGTCTTCTCTTGGACCTGAGATCTCTGCCTTCTGGAGGCCATCTCTGGGTGCAGGTGCCAGGTGGGTCTGAGCCAGCCCCTCACAGACCTGCTGGATGTTCATCCCATTGGGTCTCATCCTCCCCCTCTAACCCTGTGCTGAGTCTAGCTCCAGGTCCCCCTGGAGCAGTCCTCCCTCCCCAGCCTGGTCCTTGGACAAGCTTCCTCCTGCTAACTCTTTTGCAGACTCCCGATCACTTCTCAAGAGTCTGGGTCTACCCACTCAACCCCCGGATTTAAGATTGTGTTACCTTCTCACAAAATTCACACCTCGCTGTCAGGGACCCAGGAATCCTGCTTGAGTGAAACAAAGCTGAAAGTCTTGAATGAACCTGGAAATGCCCATATGAAGGCCTGGATCTGCCTCCAAGGAACAGGGCCCCTCAAGCCATTTTTCATTCAGACACTAGGTTTATTCTGTTGCCTATAGAAGAGGGTGAGATGGTTTTGTTTTTTAATCTGCCCATTTGGTCTGGTCAAAACTGACTTTTATAGGGAAAAAGGAAAGATGGTGGGAAGATTTCGGGTGGGTTTGAGGGGTGGCAGATTGCCTGTGGTGATCCTGAGGTAAAGGAGAAGGGGCCTGAGGTGATTAGGAGGTAACCCACTAAGAAGGGTTGGGCTGGGTGGGGGCCACAAATACAGGATAATTGAGAGGATTGTTCAGTACCTAGGTGTAGGTGGGGGAAAGATCAGGAGCTGGATTGCTCTTTTCTGCCCATGTCCTGGACCCAGTCAGAGGGAAGTCTCTGATTCAGGAGCTATGCAGGTTCTGACTGCTCTTATTCCACTTGGGATCCCACTTACCTTCTGCCCCTTGTTATCTGAATAAGAATGGGAGAAAGGAAGGGGAAAGAAGAGTAGTAAGAGGTGGTGGGACCCCTACCTCTCAGAATCATTCTCTGTCCTGGGGGCAGGCCTCACCTCCTGTAACTTCCTATAGGCCAGCCTCCTACCCTAGGATCCTTCTGTCCCCAGCTCAGTCTGCAGAAGACCAAAGCCTGGCCTAGTCTGGGAGTGTCGAGCCAGAAGGAATGGCCTTTGGCAGCTGCAGACCCCCACCCCAGGTGAGTGCACTCTGTCCACAGACTTGACCCCCAAAGAGGCCATTTCCATAGACAAAGTGGATTGTCTGTGAGGCTGACAATTCCCTCCCTATGGATTGTTCCTTTACAAAAATAGGCAGGACATTGAAAACAGTAGTAAGAACACCACTCTGTTCTCTGTCCTTTGAATTAATCCTTGGCATATTGGCATCACAATCACCAACTACCCCTCATCCCCAGTTGCTGCCCTCCTAAGACCTCTTCACTCATTTCTCTCTGTTCTGTAGGGGTCTTGTCTTTGCTCCTGTTTCCATGCCTGGCACCCTTCCCCCACATATCCATAGGACTTCTTCCCCCTGCCCTTTGCCTCTTTGTCGAAGCTCTCCCTGGCAGACTTGAAAGACAGGATTCTCTGCTTATCTTCCGTGGTCTAATCTGCACAAATGGTTAATCTGTCAGTTGCATGCTGTCTTGTAGTTGGGCATTATAAGGGCACACTGAGGGGACAGTGAGGGGTGCCAGGAGTAAATACCATGAGCCTGGGCTGAGATGCTGCTGGCCTCCTGCATACTGTGCTCCTGTGTTTCTGCAAAATATTGCAACTCTAAAAAACAGGTTGAGGTGGTCTCTGGCTTACGTTCCCATATTCTAAGGCCCTCCCAGGACTATTTGGACTAGGCCAAAGAAAAGAATGCCTTCTTTAGCTGTTACTTAATTAGCATATATTAAGGGCCCAGTACCTCCCTTGTTAGAGAAGATATAAGAAAGGACTGAGTAGGGGAACTATTCAAAATTCTGGAAGTTTTCTTTTCCAGTGGGGGAGAGGGAGGTCCTAAAGGAGACACTCAGTTCTTATCAAAGAGGCATAGGGCTCAAAAGCAAAGACCCAGTGGAGTGTCTTTCTTTCTCCCCCAAATCCACTTTTGACCATCTTCACAACAACCCTATAGGGTAGGTGCTTTTCTTATCTTTATTTCACAGTTCAGGAAACTGAGGCCAACAGATTCAATGCGTTACCAACTAGGGTCACATAACTAGTCAGTGGCTGAGGCAGCATTTGAACTCAGATCTGCATGATCTTCTCCCATTCCAGAGCTCCATCCACAATGTATTTGTGTGCTCACCTTCCCACAACTCCTAAAGCATTGACTGGTGCTGTTGTCATTGCTGTCAGTTTTGCAGAGTGTGAGATGAATTCTCTGTGGTTTACTTTTCTTAGTGTTTTGGGGCATTTTTTCATGTGGCTGGGAATTCTTGGCAGTTGGTTCTGATAATTTTTTGTTCAGATCCTTTAACCATTTATCTACTGGGGAATGGTTATTTGTTGTTTTCCAGTTGTTTTAGTCTTGTCTGGCACTTTGTGACACACTGGGGTTTTCTTGGCAGAGATACTGGAGTATTTCCCCATTTCTTTCTCCAGCACATTTTACATAGGAGGAACTGAGACAAACAGGGAGAAGTGACTTGCCCAGGGTCACGTTGCTAGTAAGTGTCTGAGGCTAAATTTGAACTCAGATCCTCCTGACTCCAGCAGGTTCTACGTATGCAGTCATGTAAAGCATTTCCATATTAGTCACTTCATGGGGGAAAAATTCAAAGGAAAAGGAAAGCAAGTGAAAAGTAGTATGCTTTAGGTCTATATTCTGAATCAGTTCTTTCTGTGGAGCAGGATAGGATTTTTCATTGTGGATCCTTTCAGAACGTCCTAGTTTATTATATAGCTGAGAATAGCTAAGTTGTCACTGTTGTTCATCATATAATATTGCTGTTAGTTTGTAAAATGTTATCCTGCATCTGTTTATTCTGCATCAGTTCATTTCAGTCTTCCTAGGTTTTTCTGAAATCATCCTGCTTGCCATTTTCTGTAACACAATCGTATTCCGTTGCATTCATATACTACCACTTGTAAAGGCATTCCCCAATTCATGGGCACCTCCTCAATTTCAAATTCTTTGCCACCATAGAAAGAATTATTGTAAATACCCTCATATGAGTAGGTCCTTTTCTCTCTTTTTAAAAAAATGTTTTGTGGATAGCAACTTTGTAATGTTATTGGTGGGTCAAAGGACAACCACCTTATATAGCATTTTGAGTACACTTCGAAATTATTTTCTGTAATGGTTGGATCAGTTCACAAATCCAGCAACAGTGTGTTAGTGCCTCAGTTTTCCTATTTCTCTCCAATATTTTATGATTTTCCTTTTCTGTTTTATTACTCAATTTAATAGGTATGAGGTTGGTTTTAATTTGAGAGTTGTTTTCAGTTTTCTTTTTCTAATCAATAGTCCTTTAGAGAATTTTTATATGATTATAAATACCTTTGATTTCTTTGTTTGAAAAATGCCTATTCATTTCCTTTGACCATTTATCAGTTGGCTTGTGATTTGCATTCTTTTCAATTTTGACTCAGTGGTCTTATCTGTATATTTGAGAAATGAGGCCTTTATCAGAGATACTTGCTGTAATTTTTTTCCCAGTTGTCAACTTCCCCTGTAATCTTGGTTGTATTGATTTTATTTCTGAAAGAAAAACACTTTTAAACTTAGTACAATCAAATTTACCTGTTTTACATCTATTAATGAATTTTATGGTTGAGTTAATTGCATTCATATTTGCATCTATGATACCTGTGTATATCCCTCCAGCCTATTTCTCCTTCTCACTCTCTCTTTCTTTGACCTTTTACCCTCTCTCCACACCCGTGTTTTGCCTCTGACCAATGCCTCCCCCAGTCTACCCTTCTTCTACAGTCTCTCCCCTCCCCCCTTAACCAAGTCCCTTTCTACTTCCATGTAGGATGAGTGAGATATCTGTACCCATCTAAGCATGTATGTTATTCCCTCTTTGAACCAATTTTAATAAGAGTAAGGCTCAAGCCCTGCATTCCCACCTCCTCTGTGTTCATCCTTCACTGTAATAGCTCTTCTTTGCTTCTTTTATATGACAGTTCACCCCCATGTACCTTTCTCTTCCTTCTTCTTGGAGTGTCATTCTCTTTCTCACCCCTTAGTTTTGTTTTCTTGAATGCCACCCCATCACAATTAATGTATTCTGTCAATGTATACTCCTTCTAATTGCCCTAATAGTCATAAAGTTCTTCAGAGTTCCAGGTATCCTCTTCCAATGTAGGAATATAAACAATTCAACCTTATGGAACCTTTTGTTTTCTCTTTCCTGTTTACCTTTGGATGTTTCTCTTGGGTCTTGTATTTGAAGACCCAATTTTTGTTCAGCTCTGGTCTATTCATTAGGAATGCTTGAATATATTCTATATACTGAATATCCATTTTTTGTTTCCCCTCAAGAATGATGTTCACTTTTTCTGGGTATGTGATTCTTGGTCACCATCCTAGTTCCTTTGTTTTGCTGAATATTATATTCCGTAATCTCTGTTTTGTTTTGTTTTTTATGTAAAAGTTTCCTACTTTTGTGTTAGCCTGACTGTGCCTCCATGACATGTGAATTGCTTCTTTCTGGCTGATTATACTCTTTGTTTTCTTTGAGCTGGGAACTCTGGAATTCGTCTATAATATTCTCTAGAGTTTTCATTTTGCATCTTTTTTAGGAGACGATTGGTGAATTCTTTCAATTTCTGTTTTACCCTTTGGCTCTTAAGATATCAGATCTGTGCCAGGAAAATACCAGATGGGGTCATGGAGGGTCAGACATGACTGAAGCAACTGAACAGCAGCAGTGACATCGATATAGAGTATATTGTAGGGTACTGTATGAGATGTTGGTCTAGTCCTATTTCCTGACTCCACAGTGTTTACTTTAACCAAATAAGGAGTTTTTCCTCAATCAGTCTATTTTCCAGTTTACCAAACATGGTGTAACTGAGTTCTGATGATTCTGAGTCTCCCTTGTTTGATGTGTTCCATTCATTTCTCTCTCTCTCTCTCTCTCTCTCTCTCTCTCTCTCTCTCTCTCCCTCTCTCTCTCCCTCTCTCTCCTCTTCTCTTCTCTTCTCTTCTCTTCTCTTTCTCTTATTATTATTGATGTTTTTTAGTCATGTTCAAGTCCTTGTGACCCAATTTGGGGTTTTCTTGGCAGTGATGTTGGGGTGGTTTTTATTTCTCCAGCTCATTTTTCAGATGAGGAAACTGAAGCAAACAGAATTAGGTGCCCTGCCCAGGATTACATAGCTAGGAAGAGTCTGAAACTGAATTTGAACTCAGATTTTTCTAACTTCAGGCCAGCATTCTATTCATTCTGCCCCCAGGTACCCCCATCATTTCAGGACTATAGAATTAAATATTGTTGTTAAGTCTCCATTTGGTTTTAATCTTTTGTTGTCTTTGAGCCAATTTTCATTCTTATTTTATTACAGAATGAAAGGCTATATTGATAATTTCTGCCTTTTTACATATGTTTGAGTATCTTTCTACCCTAGTCCACAGTGATTTTTTGCAAAAATTCCATGGATTGCAAAGAAACAAATAACGACTTCAGTTTTGATTTTATTTCTAAAGACATTTGACTGATTTTTTTGGTAATCATTGAACATCCTGTTTTGTCCCACATGGATAATTACATATTTTAAGGATAAATCTCCCTGTACTGCATACTGACCTTCACTGCTCTCTGGACACATTGTTCCATTCTGTGCTCATGTCTAGTAGGTTTGCAATAGTCTCAAATATTTCAGTTTCCTTTTCATTGCATTTGAAAGTTTTTCTCCTCATGACTTTTAGAACTCTCATCCTCCAGGACCTGACAGTCTAACAGAGGAAGGCAACACACACACACCACACACACACAAATGATAAATAGTTTGGAATGAGGCATTATGAAGTGCAAGATGAATAATTCTGATTACATTAAACTGAAAAGTTTTTGCACAACCAAACCCAGTGCAAGCAGAATTCAGAGGGATGTAGTGTATTGGGAAAGAATTTTTACAGCTCATCTCAGGGATAAAGACCTCATATCTAGAGTTTATAGAGAACTGAGTCAAAAGTACAACAATGCAGCTCATTCCCCGAATGAGAAATGGTCAAAGGATATGAACAAGCAATTTTCAGAGGAAGAAATTAAAGATATCTATAATCATATGAATAAATGCTCTAAGTCACTTTTGATTGGAGAGATGCACACCAACTCTAAGGTACTATATCACACCTATCAGATTGGCAAACATGACAGAACAGGAAAATGATAAATGTTGGAAAGGATGTGGGAAAGTTGGAACACTAATTCATTGTTGGTGGAGCTGTGAGCTGATCTAACCATTCTGGAGGGCAGTTTGAAACTATGCCCAAAGGGCTACAAAAATGTGCATAGAGGGGCGGACCAAGATGGCGGAGTAGAAAGACGCACATACACATAGCTCCAAACCCACAACCCATAGAACATCTACAAAAAAGTAACTCACGGCGAATTCTGCACCCAGAGGCCACAGAACATTGGAGCGAGGGAGATTTCTGTTCCAGAGAGACCTGCAAACCTCTCGAAAAAGGTCCTTAGCACCGTGGACTGGGAGCTGAGTACAGCCCGGCCGCAGCCGCGGCACCGAGAGGAAAAGATCCGAGCGGGCTTCAGGGATGGAATCTCCAGCAGCCACGCGGGTCCCTCTACCCACAGGTGACAGGGGTCGGTGAGAGGGTCTCTTTGGTGGGTCGAGAGGGGAGTGGGGTGCCCCCATAACTCAGGCCCCCTTGGGAGGCAACAGCGGAGGCGGGAGCAGACCGGGGCTCCCCAAGCAGGCAGGAGCCTGGATCCATTGTTGAAGGTCTCTGCATAAACCCCCTGAGGGAACTGAGCCTGTGAGGCAGCCCTGCCCCAACCTGAGCACCTGAACTTAATCTCACACTGAATAGCAGCCCTGCCCCCACCAAAAGCCCTGACGCTGGGAAGCAGCATTTAAATCTCAAACCCCAAGCGCTGGCTGGGAGGATCCAGAGGCGAAGTGGGTGTGAAGAGAATATTCAGAAGTCAAATCACTGGCTGGGAAAATGCCCAGAAAAGGGAAAAGAAATAAGACTATAGAGGTTACTTTCTTCGGGAACAGGCATTTCCTCCCTTCCTTTCTGATGAGGAAGAACAATGCTTACCATCAGGCAAAGACACAGAAATCAAGGATTCTGTGTCCCAGCCCACCCAATGGGCTCAGGCCATGGAAGAGCTCAAAAAGAATTTTGAAAATCAAGTTAGAGAGGTGGAGGAAAAACTGCGAAGAGAAATGAGAGGGATGAAAGAAAAGCATGAAAAGCAGATCAGCTCCCTTTTAAAGAAGAACCAAAAAAATGTTGAAGAAATTAACACCTTGAAAACTAGCCTAACTCAATTGGCAAAAGAGGTTCAAAAAGCCAATGAGGAAAAGAATGCTTTCAAAAGCAGAATTAGCCAAATGGAAAAGGAGATTCAAAAGCTCACTGAAGAAAATAGTTCTTTCAAAACTAGAATGGCACAGATGGAGGCTAAGGACTTTGTGAGAAAGCATGATATCACAATACAAAACCAAAAGAATGGAAAAATGGAAGATAATGTGAAATATCTCATTGGAAAAACAACTGACCTGGAAAATAGATTCAGGAGAGACAATTTGAAAGTTTTGGGCCAACCTGAAAGCCATGATCAAAAGAAGAGCCTAGACATCATCTTTCGTGAAATTATCAAGGAAAACTGCCCTGAGATTCTAGAACCAGAGGGCAAAATAAATATTCAAGGAATCCACAGAACACCGCCTGAAAGAGATGCAAAAAGAGAAACTCCTAGGAATATTGTGGCCAAATTCCAGAGTTCCTAGGTAAAGGAGAAAATATTGCAAGCAGCTAGAAAGAAACAATTCAAGTATTGTGGAAATACAATCAGGATAACACAAGATCTAGCAGCCTCTACATTAAGGGATCGAAGGGAATGGAATAGGATATTCCAGAAGTCAAAGGAACTAGGACTAAAACCAAGAATCACCTACCCAGCAAAACTGAGTATAATACTTCAGGGGAAAAATAGGTCTTTCAATGAAATAGAGGACTTTCAAGCATTCTTGATGAAAAGACCAGAGCTGAAAAGAAAATTTGACTTTCAAACACAAGAATGAAGAGAAGCATGAAAAGATAAATAGCACAGAGAAGTCATAAGGGACTTACTAAAGTTGAACTGTTTACATTCCTACATGGAAAGACAATATTTGTAACTCTTGAAACTTTTCAGTATCTGGGTAGCTGGTGGGAATACACACACACACATGCACATGCCCATGCACACACACATAGAGACAGAGTGCACAGAGTGAATTGAAGAGGATGGGATCATATCTTAAAACAATTGAATCAAGTAGTGAGAGAGAAATATATTGGGAGGAGAAAGGGAGAAATGGAATGGGGCAAATTATCTCTCATAAAAGAGGCAAGCAAAAGACTTATTAGTGGAGGGAAAAAGAGGGGAGGTGAGAGAAAAACATGAAGTTTACTCTCATCACATTCCACTAAAGGAAGGAATAAAATGCACACTCATTTTGGTATGAAAACCTATCTTACAATACAGGAAAGTGGGGGATAAGGGGATAAGCAGGGTGGGGGGGATGATGGAAGGGAGGTCATGGGGAGGAGGGAGCAATTTGAGGTGGACACTCATGGGGAGGGACAGGATCAAAAGAGAGAATAGAAGTAATGGGGGATAGGATAGGATGGAAGGAAATATAGTTAGTCTTATACAACACTACTATTATGGAAGTCATTTTCAAAACTACACAGATATGGCCTATATTGAATTGCTTGCCTTCCAAAGGGAAGGGATGGGGAGGGAGGGAGGACAGATTTGCAGACAGGGGCAATTAGAACACTCAGTGTTTTGGGGTGGGGGGAGGGGACAAAAGGGGAGAAAATGTGGAACCCAAAATTTTGTGAAAATGAATGTTAAAAGTTAAATAAATTAATAAAAAAAATGTGCATACACTTTGACCCAGCAATATGGCTTCTAGGACTGTATCCCCAAGACATCATAAAAATTGGAAAGGGTCCCACATTGTCCCTTATCCCGAATCCAGGCACACATGCCATTATGAAATTGACATACAATATTGATGAACTTCTCTGGGCAACCAAATTTTGACATAATTTTCCATAAGCCCTCCCTCATGACTAACAGTGTCAAAAGCCTTGGTCAGATCTACAAATGTGTACGGACCTCTGTTCTGCTCCTGGCATTTCTCCTGGAGGTGGCGGGCAGCAAACACCTTATAGACTGTTCTTTGGCCTTTTCTGAAGCCACGCTGGCTCTCAGGTATATGCCCATCTTCCAGGTGAAGGATCAGACTATTAAGGAGGACTCTAGCAAGAACTTTGCCAGCAATGACTAAGAGAGAGATCCCCCTGTGATTGTCACAGGACAGTCTATTCCCTTTACTCTTATAGAGATGGACAGTGGAGGCATCTTTGAACTTCTGAGGGATAGCCTCCTCTTGTCATATAACCTGGACAAATTCAGTCAGCTTTTGTGTGAGCAGTGGTCCACCTACCTTGTAAATATCAGCTGGAATAGAATCAGCACCAGGTGCTTTGCCATGTGAAAGGAGCCTAATGGCCCTCAAAACCTCTTCTTCAGTTGGAAGTTCAGCTAAGGAGGGATTGACTTCCACCTGAGGTAAATGGTCAGTGGCCTCAGCATAGATTGATGATGGTCTGTTGAGAACACTATGGAAGTGTACAGTTCATCTCTCTAGGATCATGTTCTTATCACTAATCAAGGTGACTCCATCAGCACTGAGTAGTTGTGATGCACCATAGGTTTCTGGTCCATAAACAGCTTTCAGGGAATCATAAAAGCTCTTTGGATTGTTACTATCAGCATAAAACTGAATTTCATCTGCTTTCTTACTGAGCCAGGAATCCTGCATCTCTCTAAACTTTGATTGTACTTTGCTTGTGACAGAGTGAAATGCGGCTTTAGAGGTGGATGAACTATCCTGCTGGTAAATCCTGCAGAGTTCTCATTTTTCATTTAGCAGCTTCTGAATTTCCCCATCATTTTCATGAAACCAGTCTTGGTGTTTGCAAGTGTTCTGACCTAGATAAGCAAATGCAGTGCTGTACACCAAATGTCTGAGAGCTGCCCACTCCTTTTCTGCTCCACTGTTACCAACTGTGTGTTGGCTCAACTTTCCCTCCAAGTCAGCAACAAGCTGTTCTTGCAGTCCTAGGAAATGCATTACCTAAATCATCAACCCATGTCCCTTGCTTGATCTCTAGGACTCACTCTTTGGCCCCTTCTTGGAGAATTGTTGGGCAGATTCATTGAATTTGACAGCCACTCTCAGTTTGATAAAGTGGGTAGTAGAATTTCCCAGGTATTTCATAGTAAGAGATTCTTCAGGAGCCTAGAAAGAAGTCTCGACTTATCTTCACTGTGGATCTCATCAGGTCCCATCAGGGTTAAAACCAAAGAAAGTTCACTGAAATAAGAGATAAGGTGCAAAAACGAAGGAGACAGAGACTGAGGCCAGAACCTGCATTTTCCAAATAAGACAGAGACCAGAATATAGGGATTGAGGTAGAAACTGGGGCCTGCTGTCGGTCATGGGCCCTTGAAGTCTGTCAGTAATCATGAATTAAGCACTTCCAGTTTTGGGAAGGGTAAAGGCAGTCCTTGTTGTTAAGGAGCTGCCAATCTGTCATAGAACATGGAAATGGTTGAGAAGAAACAACAGATCAGGAACCTTGGTCATAGCTGATCTAGGGAAAGGAGAGTCTTTGAGAGTGGAAAGCTATCTAGTTCAGTGGGATACACTGGAATAAAGGGAAACTCAAGGAGTGAAATTAATAGTAGTTTAAGGAGAATTGAATTAAGGAAGACTCAAAATCGAGAGAAGAATGAGAAAAAATCCAGGTATACCTCAGCCATATTGCAGAATCAATTCCTGAGCTCTGCAGTAAAGCAAATAGTGCAATCAAATGAGTCACCTGAATTTTTTTTCAATGCATATAAGTTACATTTTTTATATATTGTTGTCTATTACATGTACAATACTGTTTTGTTTTTTGAAAGTACATATTTTAATTTGAAAATATGTCACTGGTAATAAAAGCTACCTATGTCTGAACCTTCAGTGAGCACCAGTCTTCTTTCTGGTGGGGTGTTTGGTCCAGTGTTGCTGGCTGTTGACTTGTCAGAGTTGTGATTGCTCAAGGTTGGCTGCTGCCATGCCAGTTTTTAAAAATAAGGCTACAGAGAAGGTTACCACATAAATTGACTCTTCCCTTGAACTTAAAGGTACATTGTAGGCTTATCAGTTGGCCTAATTTCAATATTTTTGTGTCTCAGAGAATAGGGAGACCCAAAGAGAGGGAGAATAAAGTCATGGATACAAAAATATTTTTTTCTCACCAAAGGTAGAACAAATGTAAGTGCCATGGAGAAGGGCCATCTAGTTCCCTTGACAGAACATGCCCACTTTCAGGGTTGGTGGTCTAATCTTACCTGCAGGGATACTTTTCAGGTCACTCAGCCATTCTGAGCTCATAGCTTTACTATGGTTGTTTTAAGAATGCTAGGTCTGCCAGTTTCACATGTGTTCTTGAGGATCCAATGTTCTTGTCTGTGAAGCTCTCTCTAAATCAAGTTATCCTGCAAATTTGAGATAATGGCATTTTCTAACAATTGTGATTGTGTCTTTTATGACTTCTTCACCTGGGGAAGTATCATGTAGATCAGTTTACTTTCTTGCAGTGGAGGGAAAGGTTTCTAATTATATGCCTGTGTCCATGTGTCTCTATGTATGTTTTACTGTTTGTTTTTTTGCAGAAGGAATGATTAGACCTGGAATGAAAGTGACTAATGAAACCCTAAGGATTTCTGTGAAGGAAAGACACCAAGGACACCTCATGAGTGATGGTCCCTGTGACTTCACTGGGAGAGAAATCTGTGCTATGAATCACAGAAACCACACAGGAGAAAAACCTTATGTTTGTCATGATTGTGGGAAAAACATGAGTCAACAGTCATCTTTGAATTACCGCCAAAAAATTCATACTGGAGAGAAACCACATGAGTCTCTTGAATGTGGTGTACCTTTTAGTGAACACTCGTCCTTCCTTATTCATTACGTTATTCACAGTGACACAAAACCTCATGAATGTAGTTGGTGTGGAAAGACTGGGACTTGCAGCTGTAGTCTTGCTGGGCATCAGAGCATGGAGACTAAAGAGCAACCTTATGTATATGATAAACTTGGAAAGGCATTCCCACAGAGGTCCAGTCTTACTCAGCATCAGAGAATCCACAATAGTCAGACACCTTATGAATGTAATCGTTGTGGAAGTCCATTCAGACTTAAACGCCATCTTACTGTACATCCACAAATCCACATTGGGGAGAAATGTTATGCATGTAATCAATATGCAAAGACTTTCACAATGCACTCCCATCTTGCTGAACATCAGAGAATCCACACTGGTCACAAACCTTAAGAATATAATCTATGTGGCAAAGTTTTCAGTTCAAGTTCCATTCTTCTTGTACATCAGAGGATCCTCACTGGAGAGAAACCTTATGAGTGTATTCAGTGTGGAAAGGCTTTCACAAAGAGCTCCAGTGTTGCTGCACATCAGAGAATCCACACTGGAGAGAAACCTTATGAATGTAATCAATGTGGAAAGACTTTCACAAGGAACTCCAGTCTTACTGCACGTAAGAGTATCCACACTGGAGAGAAACCTTATAAATGTAATCAATGTGGAAAGACTTTCACATGCAGCTCCAGTCTTGCTGTACATGAGAGAATCCACAATGGAAAGAAACCTTAGGAATGTAATCAGTGTGGAAAGGCTTTCAGAGAAAACTACGAACTTGATAGACATCAGAGAATTCAAAGTGCAAAGAAACTATGTATGTGGAATCAATGTCCAAAGGCTTTCACTTGTAGCTGCACTCTTACTGCACATCAGAGAATCCACAGTTGAGAGAAACCTTGTCAATATCATGAATGTGGAAATGCTTTCAGATTAAAGCTCCAACTTCCTGTATACCAGCAAATACACACTGGAGAGAAACTAAATATGATAAAACCTTTTATGTACACTCTCAACTTACTGTACAATTCTGATGAAAACAACATGACATAATTTTGGGGTAATCATTTAGTGTTACTTACTGAATAATTAATTAAAAAATGGTCTTGTAGCTTTATCTTGTATGTTCATCCTTTGCCAAAGAAGATCATGTCATCAGAGAAATAATGACATGACTTGCACTTGACTTTGTTTTGAGTGAGCAAGGGCTGTGCAGGTCATCAGCCTTACTTCTCCTCTGGAGCCACCTGAATCCAGTGACCAGATATTTATCAGGATGACTGGAGATGACTCAGGAGAAGTCACTTAACTTCAAGCCCAAGGTCACACAGCTAGTGAGATTTGAACTCAGGTCCTCCTGACTCCTACACTGGTACTTTAAGCTATATCTTGTAAGTGAAAGATGAATAATGGAGGCCTCTCAATACTTTATATGCTCTTAGATAAGTAGGTGTTGCCAACAAGCATCAATTAATTCTGATTGGTTAAACCTTGATGAGAATGAATATTATAATGAGGTGGATTTAGGTTAATGAAGAGCTGGGGGGACATGACTCGACTCAATCTTGGACAAAAAGACTTATTTCTATCCAGATCATCCTAACTTATGGCAATCTACACCTGAAGGGAATCCACTTCCCCTCAGCACTGTCTGACTGAAGCAGAAGGGTCAGAATTTAATTGGACTAAAAGCTTTATAACTTTTGGTCAGATCTAAACTTTCCCACTTGGCTAAGTCTTCCCCAAGATTTCTTCTCGTTGTCAGCCCTGCTCTTCAAAGGCTGGCTGAATCAGGGGTTGATTTCTGAATGAGGAAATTCAGGGCATAAAGCCCTGAAAATGGATTGAATTTATTTATCTCTGAAATTCCAAGGTTTCTGATGACTCTCTCCTAGGGTGAAGCCTGCCACTGGCTTCCTCACTTATCTGCACTCTGCTGCTGTAGTGAGAGACCTTTCCTGTTCACCCTCCAAAGCTGTGCTGACTGGTAATCTGCTTCAGTGCTCCAAAATTGGTTCTAATCCATTAATACAAGATTGTTTGGAGGGGAAATTGGAAGAGCCCAGATAAATTAGTGCCTTGCCTTGCCATGCTTGCTCCAGAAGTCCTCATTCCCAGTTTTGCAGGAAATAATTCCCTTCACAGTTCAAATTTTCTTAAACAAATCTATGTCTTTCCCATTCAGTTGTTGTCTTCTATTTCTTTGCAAGCTCATTTAAGAAAACCTTGAGGGGGCAGGGCCAGGGTGGTGCAGTAGAAGGACAGACCTACTCTAGCTCTCCCCCCATAGCCCATAAAATACCTGTAAAAAATGACTAAACAAATTCTAGAGTAGCAAAAGCCACAACATGCCAGAGTGAAACAGATTTGTAAGCCAAGACAGCCTGGAAGGATGACAGGAATGGTCTATTGCACCTGTCTCAGAGCAGAGCACAGGACTGGAGCAGGCTTCAGGGAATGGAATCATGGGTTGCAGCTGTGTTTCCCAAATTTCTCAACCCACAAACTTCAAAGATCAGTAAAAAAGCTCTTTCATGTGGGTGAGAAGGGAGCACTGTGTAGCCCCAGCTTTGGCCCCAGGGCTACGGCAGCTACTGCGGCAGCAGCACACTGTCCACTTTTGGAGTCCTCAGCCCAATGATCCTTGGGGAATCGAGCAGCTGATCTGGGTCTCAGTTCTGAGTGGTGGTCCTGGGGTGAGGAGGAGCTCTGACATGGTGGAGCTGATGGTGGCTGTGGAGAGGGAGCCCTACTCACAGTTCCAGGGCAGAAAAGCATGCTTGTGGTTGCTTACAGACCAAAGCACAAGCCAGCAGAGGAGTAAACTACTCTCTCTTGATTGTGCCACTTTGGGGGAACTGAGAACTAACAAGTCCTTAGAGATATCTCATGGAACAGCTGTACAAATCCTCTGAAGCCTAGGGAAGGATACCCTCCACTTGACAAAGGACTCAAAAGTCAAGTAACTGGCTGGGAAAATCCTTAAAAAAGGGAAAAAATAATCTATAGAAGGTTACTTTCCTTGTGAAAAGGTATTTTCTTCCATTCTCTCAGTTTAGGAAGAACAAAGCATACCATCAGAGAAATACATCAAAGTCAAGACTTCTACATTCAAAACCTCAAAAAAAAAATGCAATGGTCTCAGGCCTTGGAAGAGCTCAAAAAGGATTTTGAAAATCAAGTAAGAGAGATGGAGGACAAGTTGGGAGGAGAAATGAGAGTGATGCAAGAAAATCATGAAAAGTGAGTCAACAGCTTGCTAAAGGAGACCCCAAAAAAATGCTGAAGCAAATAACACCTTTAAAAATAGACTAACTCAAATAGCAAAAGAGGTGCAAAAAGCCAATGAGGAGAAGAAAGCTTTAAGAAGCAGAATTTGTCAAAAGGAAAAGGAGGAGTTTCATAAGCTCTCTGAAGAGAATAGTTCTTCAAAAATTAGAATGGAGCAGATGGAAGCTAATGACTTTATGAGAAACAAAGAAATTGGAAAACAAAACCAGAAGAATGAAAAAAATAGAAGACAGTGTGAAATATCTTATTGAAAAAATAACTGATCTGAAAAATAGATCCAGATGAGATAATTTAAAAATTATTGGCCTACCTGAAAACTATGATCAAAAAAACAGCCTAAAAATCATCTTCCAAGAAATTATCAAGGAAAACTGCTCTGATATTCAAGAGCCAGAGGGTAAAATAGAAATGGAAATAATCCCCCAAATCACCTCCTGAAAGAGTCTCCAAAAGGAAAACTCCTGGGAATATTGTAGCCAAATTCTACAGTTTCCAGGTCAAGGAGAAAGTATTACATGCAGCCAGAAAGAAACAATTCATATCCTGTGGAAATACAATCAGGATAAAACAGAATTTAACAGCTTCTACACTGAGGGATGAAAGGGCTTGCAATGCGATATTCTAGAGATCAAAGGAGCTAGAATTACAACCAAGAATCTCCTACCGAGCAAAACTGAGTATGATACTTAAGGGGAAAAAGTGGAATTTCAATGAAATAGAGGACTTCCAAGCATTCTTGTTGAAAAGACCTGGGCTTGAATAGATAATTTGACTTTCAAATAACATGAAAAGGTAAACAGGAAGGAGAAGACTTAAGGAAGTCACTAAAGTTGAACTGTTTACATTCCTACATGGAAAGATGTTATTTGTAACTTATGAGACATTTTTCAGTATTAGGGTAGTTAGAAGGAATATATAAAATGTACATATGTGTGTGTATATGTGTAGGTATGTGTATGTAGATGAGTATGTGTCTATATATGTATATACCCTAACCCTAAACATACATATGTATATGTGTGTGTATACATATATACATGTTCACACATAGGCAGAGGGCACATGGTGAACTGAATATCAAGGAAGAACACCTAAAAAAAAATTTCCTCTTCAATGGAACGTACTAGGAGTAAGAGAAAGGAAGACGTAGAATGTAGCAAATCATCTCACATAAAGGAGGGAAGAAAGATGAGTGGGGAGATGAAAGGAAAATAAGTGAGCTTTACTGTCTTGGGATTTGGCTTAAGAAGGGAATAACACACACTCAATTGAATATGGAAATCTATTTTACCCTGCAGGAAGGCAACGGAGAAGATGATAGGAGAGGGAAGACAACTGAAGGGACAGCAAATTGAGGAAAGGGATAATCAGAAGTAAACACTATGGTGGGAGGACAGGTCATGGGAGAGAGTGGAATAAATTGAGGGCAGGATAGAGGTAAATGTGCTTAGTCTTTTACAACATAACTATTATGGAAGTGATTTGATTGTTATACATGTGTGACATTGAATTGCTTGTTTTCTCAGTGAGGATGGGGAGGGAATGAGATAATAAGAAACTCAAAGCTTTAATAATGAATTGTAAAAATTTATTGTAGCATGCAGCTGGAAATTAAGATATACAGGCAGTGGAATATAGAAATCTATTTTGCCCTATAGGAAAATAAAGGGGACGAGGGATGGAAGAAGGGTGGGTAATAGAAGGGAGCTCAGACTGAAGGAAGGGGTGGAGGGGTGCATGCTGTTCTGGGGTTGGGAAAGAGGGAGAAAAATTTGAATTCAAATTCTTGTGGAAGTGAATGTTGAGAACTGAAAAATAAATAATATATTTTTAAAAATCGTATATCCATGATATTCTCTGGAATTCTGAATTCATTTGGGTATATATTTTCCCTTTCTCTTTTTCCTTTCCCTTTCCTTCTTTCCTCAGCTATTTGTAAGACTTCATCAGACAGCCATTTTGCTTTCTTGCTCTTCTTTTTCTTTGAATATAATCAGTTGCTGCATCCTCTACAATATTCAGAATTTCTGTGGTTCTTCATGAACTCTCTACCAGATCTAATCCCCTAAATCTAGGTAGCACTTCCAATTCTTATTGATAAGTAATGTCATTTGGATCTGAATTTTGCAATGAAGACCTCAAAATCGGGGTCTCAGTCAGCTCCAGGTCATGTTTTGACTATATAGAATTTCACCACCTGCATCCTTTTCCATAGAAATTGTTTTGGGTTTTCATAGCACTGAGTAATTTTGGCCTCTTTGGAGTCACTGGTTGGAACATAGACTTGTCACTGTAAGGGTGAATGGATCACTTTGGATTTGAACAGTTCCTGACTACACTTTGGAAAAATCTTGCTGGAGATAAAACTTAGGGATCTATTTAACAAGGTTAGGCCTCTTCCAGAAGACCTCATTGCATTTCCCAGTGTGAGACCTCATTAAACATCCAAAATTACTCTGATAAACCCCTAGAAATTTCACTACTTTTCCTCCTGAAATCCTGATGTTTCTCAATATTTTCAATCATATTCCTTCATTATTCTTATACTGTAATTTCTTTAGTTATTCAAATATTGATGGGTATTCACTTTGTTTCTTATTCTTTGTTGGCACAAAAACTGATATAAATATTTTGATAACTGACTGCAATCAGTCTAGACTATTAAAAGTATAGCTAGAGAACGTGATTTTCTATGTAAGATAATTTGGGAAATATATTCAACTGAGTTGATATCATTTGATTGGCAGCAAGTTTTTTTTAATCTCATCAAAACAATAAATTTTGTTTTAAATCTGTAATATTGCTTTGGTTATGCTTCAAATTATTTTTTTGTGATTTGGGGGAATTATTTGATAAAAATGTTAACTTCAAAAATGATAACTAAAGGGTGATGCATTTGTATCTTAGGAAATCAACTTTTTTGATGTGGATACTGTGAAATGAGCTTCTCTCTTAGAGAATATGGTTACAACATTTACGAAAATTATGAAATTCCACCTAGAGCAATATATATGGCAATTCCTACACCTTTGAACCAACTAAGTCTTAAATTTCAAAATAGGATCCCATACTTGAGTCTAACTGACAGATCTTGGAGTGTAGAAAATAAGACAGTGCTTCCAAGCCTCATTATCTGGGGATTCCATCATGTCAATTCAACAAGCCCCAATTCCATGCCAGGCTCTGTGTTAGGTGCTATAACAAGCAAGGTGAAACAGCTACCACCCACAAGGAGCTCATTCTAAAGGGTTGTCCATTAAGAAAAAAGAAAATAGAAGACAATTTCCAAACAATCACACCACACAATGCATAATAATGACTAAAGGAACCAGTGGATAGACTGTTGGGCTTAGAGTCAGTCAAATCTTGCCTCAGACACAAGCTAGTTTGCCTCAGTTTTCTTTGTTGGAAAATGGAGGTGATAGTGTTGTGGTCTAGGCGTGCCAGGAAGCCTCAGATCCAATGGTACAGGGTGGGGTGTCTTCCTCAAAAGAATTTGATCACTCCAGCTTTTCATTCCAAGTAGCAAGTTTATTGGATCACCAATAGAAGCCAGACAGGCTCTTAGTGAGTCTGTGCTTTCTGTGATGCCTGTACAAGCAGGGTAGATTTGAAGAATCTGTGCATTTGATGACGTTGGAACTGATATTTTTGTACAGAAAGAGTGGGGAAAGATCTGGATGGAATCTGACAGTGGCAAGTAGCCTGAGGTGGTCTGGAAGTAACAGAGACAGGAGCCTGAATAGGATGGAAGGAGTGCCAAGTAAGCTAAATAATTCAGGTGGGCTGTTGTGGACCAGATACTCCAGGGGAAGTCAGGGTCTGGGTTCCTGAAATATGTGGGAAACTTCAAGGTCTTCTCCTTTTAGGGGTCCAGAGTTCCCCCACCATTAGGACCTACAGAGTAGGCTTGTTTTTAGGATCTGATGAGATAGTAGTTGTAAACTTCCTGTGCCTGGCACAAAGCAGGTACTTTTAAAAAAAAACAAATGTTTTTTCCCCCTATTTCCTACATATAAACTATGTACAAAGTAAATTGGAGGATATCAAAGGAATGTTGGGCCAAGGAATGCTTCTTGAAGAAAGCCAGTGAAATTAGGAGATTGAGACAAGGAGGGATTGCATTCAAAGCATGGAGAGGGAGGGCCATTGGTGGGATCCAATGAAAATGTGGAGTTAGGAGATGGAGATTCATGTGTGACAAACAACATGAATGCCGATGTCACTGGATCCTGAGTACATGGAGAAGAACAAAGTGTGTGACACCTAGAAAACTAGTGTATGGAGAGAAATAGCTCTTCTCTGAGTTCCTGTGGTGGGTAACTGCTGCCAAAGAGATACTTCCTACAATGCAGAAATTATGGAGATAAAAACTTAGGCTTTGGTATTATGCTCAAGTATAGGTTCAGGTCTCAGAAAAAAACCCTACATGTATGTAACTGTGCTTAGTCTACTGTCTTCGTGTGATAAAGCTTGCCCTAAGGGCTCTAAGTACAGCAAAGAAAACATTTACACATTCTAGCTCTAACAATCCTTGTTGCTGGATCTTGGAAAAAATATGAGGAACATGAAGAACACCTGTCCCTCCTCCCTCTGAGCAGGAGAGAGCACAATTGATCTTCTCCAAGTGACAGATTGTTCTTCATTCCTGAAGAGGACCAATGACATCATGAAGGTGATGTCTTGACTTGCAAGTGTGGGAAAAAGAAAGTTCTGTTTCCACAGTTTTGAGTGATCCAGGTTGTGACCTAGCACAGTCAGGTTAGAGGTCAGAAACTTGTGGGCAGGCTTGATGAGCTGTTCCAGAGAAAGCCTGTCAGAGATGAGAACATGAAGTCATGTGGCCAGGGGATTGTGGGGGCTGAGTCCAAACTTCAGAACAGTAATAAGAAGCTTCCATTAGTCTGAACAAGTTGTAGTATTCTTGTAGCCTTACTAGGAAGGTGCCCATTCATTCAAGAGAATGAACGTAGAAGGTATTCGCTCTTCCTGAAGAGTGGGGAAATCAGCTTTGGCCACAGTGTTCAGTTCCTCTGAAGTCTGTTTTAACAGATTTTCCTTAATACCTTTTTTTGTGTCAGCCATGTCTCTAACACAAGTGAACTGGATTTCAGTGAGGCAGGGCTGAGCAAAATCACCAGCCTCCCTTTCTCCTCCAGAGCCATCTAGGTCCAGTGGCAAGATAGATCAGGATGACTGGAGATTGCTCCAGATGCAGTGGGATACCTTGGCCTTTTTGAGCAAAAGTCTTTCCCAGGTTTCAGTTTGTCTGAAGTAAGAGCCATCTAGTGATTTAAGGTTGGGTAAAAAAAAGAAGCAAAATATGGTCTCATTGGCTATTCAAAAAAAAGGAAAAAAAATCAGTCTGGGAGGGAAAGACCTTAAGATTTCTGACCAGAAAAGAAATGATTGCTATTTACACTCACTCTGAGCCAACAAAACCCAAACAAGGCCCTATAGAGGCTTGAACTGGGACTGATTATTGGCCAGCCAGTGAAAGCCAGAGTGATTTGGGTCATGTTGCTCCATTTGAACCCCAAAGGGCTTTATCAAAGTGTGAATTTACAGAGTTCTATTTCAAGAAATTTATGTTCCACATGAAAGTTTATGATTCCCCATTGGGAAGAAGGAAGGGAGAAAGAGAGGCTAGGTGGACATAAGAAAGGAAGGAGGAAAAAAGAAAGAAGGAGGGAAGGAAGGAAGGAATTTCATTGCCCAAATAAAACTAAGGCTGCCCAGTTGGGTTCCCAGTGGGGCAGCTGCTAGTACTCATAGATTAATGTGTGTCCTTCTACTCAAAGAGGACCAAAGACATCAGAAAGCTGATGTCATGACTTATGAGTGAACTGGATTTAAGTGAGGCAGGGCTGTAGGAACTCATCAGCCTCACTGTCCTCCAGAGCCATCTGGGTCCAGTGGCAAGATACAGATCAGGAAGACTGGAGATGGCACTGGATGTAGTGGGAGATTTTGGCCTTTTAAGCAAAGGTCTTTCCCAGATGTCAGTTTGTCTGAGGGAGCATCCATTTTGTGACTAAGTGCTGCATGACCTGAGGGTGACTGTTATTCACAAAAGTTCCTTAGTTCACAACCTTTAGATGCAAATAGGTTTTGCTGTGCTCAGCAATACTTGGAATACGGGTAACCATGGATGAAAGCTAGGCATTGTTTTGTTTGATGAAGATGTCTGTTAATACAAGAGATAATTTCAACATGATTCCAATCAGTTCAGTTCAATTCAAAATCAGTTGGTGAGCACTTGCTATAAAACATGCACTAGGTTAGATGTCCTGAGACTCCATTTTACCAAATTAGCCAAACTGAAGGAACCCTGAGGAGTTTCATCATTGCTAGACCTTGGCTTGGGCAGGCTCTTGTTAGATCCATTATCCTGGAATGGCCTCAGACTCCCAGTGTGGGCCTTGAAAGAGTCTCCAAAGTATCATAACCACTGAAGGGCACAGAACCTTGATTGGGAGAGGGGCGGGGGGACACAAAGCCCCTTCTAAATTCCAATCACTTTTACCTCTGCTCATAGGACCCCAAATGTCTAACAACTAGCTCTAGTTCTAACTGCTAAAGGCAACCTGAGTTGTATTATATGTGGACGAAAGGTCAATCTAGTTTGAGAATCTATGGAAACAATCTTCAGGCCAAGAATGCAGCCATAGCGGGGGAGAAGAAAAGCAGCTTTTGAGAAGGTTGATTTCAAAAACCATTCATGCCCTGACTTTGCCAATGTCTGGAATCTGCTGGCTACGCTCAATCCTCCTCTGCTGGAGGACTTGGAGGCAGGATCTGGTCTGCCTCCCTGAATCTCCCAGAATACTGAACTTTCTTAGATCACCATTTTCCTAAACCTTCTCTGGCTGAATTGTCTCCCCTGACCCATGACCCTGACTTAGCTCATGCTCTAGGCCTCCAGTAGTCTGACTCCTAGTCTTTTGCTCACCAGAAGGCCATGTCCCTATCCCATGAGGAGGTTTAGTCAAAAGGTAACAAACACATAATTGTTTTTTTAATTAAGCACCTATCATATGCTAGAAGCTGTGGATTCAAAGACCATAGCCAAATAATTACTGCCCATGTGGAAATTCATATTCAGTTGGGGAGAGGGCCACTGGTGTCTACAGAGCAATTCCAAGTGGAAAGAAGGCATGGGAGGAGTAGCCAAGGCCTCCCCAGTGGGATGGAAGCTGAACTGAGCTTCAAAAAAAGCTGGAGCTTCTGCCTGAGGGTGCCAGGTGTGCAAAGGCCTGGCAAGGAATGATGGAAGCCTATGTGCAGGAAGAGCTGACATGCTGGTTTAATTAGAACAGCGACAACACTAAGCTGGGAAGATAGGAGGGAACCATATTGGGGAGTGTTAAATGCCAGGGTGAGGATATTGTGTTTGAACCAAGAGTTAAATAGGAATCCTGAAGGGATTTTTGAGAGAGTGACATGATCAGATTTAATGAATATCAATTTTGTCACCCTGTGGAAGAGGGAAAATCACAATGACTTCTGATGATCTGGTACCTTAGGAAACTAAAATGTTTTCTGGACTGTAGTTCTTCTGATCAGAGCACATGTAAATGCTCTGTGATCAGTCATACATTAGGAAGAGGTTAGATTCAATATATTCATCACTTCCTTCCAAGCCAGAGTTTCCTTTATTCTTTGCTAAATTTTTTTTCATCATTTTGGCAACTCAGAGAGGCTTAGTAATCTGATCAAAGTCACACAGCTACTCAGTAGTAGAACTGACACCTAACCAGGCCACACCCAAGGTTGACCTTCTTTCCCTGAGTATCCTTGGTGTGCTCAGCCTGGTCTTTCCCCAAAACAGATTAAGAGATCTTCATGCCTCCCTCTTCTCTCTCTGTCCTCACTTTCTTTCCCACTATAGGTACATATGGCCATGGAAGACATAGCTGAAGTAGATAGATGATGCAGATATACTTATCAATGATATAAATAAATGTGATTTAGATGATGCAACATGGAATATGGATAGAAAAGTGCCTGCTTTTTGCAGATTTATTTGCATGCTGTCTCCCCATTAGATGATAAGCTTCTTGAGGACAAGGACAATGTTTTGCATATTTTTCTCTCTTCAGCAGTTAGCAGAGTGCAAAGCACATAGTAGGCATTTTTTCATTGTTTATTGATTTATTAATTGGCCTCAGACTCAAGAATTCCTGTATTTCTGATTTACACTGGTCATGTGTTACTGAGTAACTTAACCTCTCAAGGATGGAGGGACTTCCTACAAGGAGTCCTTCTAAAGAAGTTGCCAAGTTGCCTGGGAGAAGGTTTTGATTGGGAGCTTTTTACACACAACTCATTCTGCATGACACTGAGAGAGAGATAGGTAGTTAGATAGAGAGGGATAGGTGGACATATACACAAACAGATAGATCTATGTCTTTATCTCTACAGCCCTGACAAATAGTGAGTACAGGGGATAGAATTCAGGGCCAGGAGTCAGGGAGGCCTGAGTTCAGATCCTGCCTCATTTATTTACTAGCTATGCTTCTATGAACATGTCCCTTGATTACTCATTGTCTCAGTCTCCTCATCTGTACCTCATATCGATGCTATTAGCTCACCTACTTCCTAATGCCATTATGAGGATGAAATGAGATAAGGCACTCGATAAATGCTATCTAATATTTCCAACATTAATATCAATAGTAGTTATTAATATTACATTTTGTCTGCCGTGAAAATATTAGCACCTTATATGCAGGACCTGTTCTCGTTTTTCATTTACATCGGAAGGAGTTAACATTCTGCTTTGCCCATAAGTTAATGATTGCTTTGTCATTTATTCCTTCATTGTTGATTGGAGGGAGAGACGAGGCAGAGATTCCAATGAGGAGACTCTGGCTATCCCCTAAGACAGTAGTGATTAGCCAGAAGTGAATGACTCATTCTCCAGCTTCCTTGTCTCTGCCTCTGAGCCAACCACTCCCCCTTCACAGGCTTGGACCTTCTTCCTCTGAAAACTGCTTGTTTATGTCTTTTGACCATTGATCAATTGGGGAATGACTTGTATTCTTGTAAATTTGACTCAGTTCTCTATATATTTTAGAAATGAGGCCTTTATCACAGATACTAGTTACAAAAATTCTCAGTTATCTGCTTCCCTCCTAATCTTGAGTTGCTTGAGTTTGGTTGTGCAAAAATTTTGCAGTTTAATGTAATCAAGATTATCCGTTTTGCACTTTGTAATGCTTTCTATCTCTTGTTTAGTCAAAAATTCTTCCCTTCTCCATAAATTGGATAAATACACTATTCCTTGCTTCAGTAATTTGTTTATACTATCAATCTTTTTACCTAAATTCATATCTCATTTGGACTTGATTCTTGTGTATGGTGTCAAGCATTGGTCTTTGCCTAGTTTCTGCCACATTATTATCCTGTTTTCCCCGCAATTTTTGTCAAACAGTGAGTTCTTATCCCAGAAGATGGGGTCCTTGGGTTTATCAAACAATTGATTGCTATATTCATTGACCACTGTGTCTTCAGTACCTAACCCTATTCCACTGGTCTACCCTTCTGTTTCTTAGCCAGTAGCATGTTGTTTTGATACTTGCTGCTTTATAATAAAATTTGAGATCTGGTAGAGCTAGCCCACCTTCCCTAGCATTACTTTTCATTAGTTCCCTTCATATTTTGGACCTTTTGTTCTTCCAGATGAATTTTGATATTTTTTTTTCAGTTCTAGAAATTAATTATCTGATAGTTTGATTGGTATGGCACTAAATAAGTAAATTAATGCCAAGCCTAGAGGCCTGTATTGGGCTACCCGAGTCTTTCTTACCTCACCTCCGAGGTCTTCGGTTGGCCAAACCGGATAAACGTATGAGAGAAAGGACGTTCCAGAGTCGAACAGGGGTTGAGCTTTATTTCAGGGTCTGGGTTACAAATGCACGGGGGTCTTCCTTAGGAGGAAGAGGGGAAGATCTCCTAAGGAGGCTAAGCTTAAGGGATTGGAAGTAGAAGTACAAGCGGGGAGAGAGGGGGAGGGGAGAGAGGAAAGAAAAGAAGCGGAGCCCTACTATCCTCTTGGCTCCACACGTGCTAAGAGAGAGCTTTCTGGCTTCCTCAATCCTACTTAATCTTCAGCCACACAGTTTGCATCTCAATACCGTGCTGTTAGGTAACTAGGTGTGCTCCAATCCGGGACAATCTCGAGGGCAGGGAGACTCCACCCATCAGGTATCTCTGGGGGGAGAGGCGGAAATACCCGAGCTAGCCGAGCTAGCTCAGTCTGACCTTCTCGAACCCCCACTGATCATGGAGGGCCTCGTAAGACTCTAAGATTTAGAAGTCCCACTTTTACCTGCCCGAGACTGTCCACACGGAATTGAGCTTCCAATCCCAACAAATTAATTTAGCTATAATTGTCATTTTTATTATATTGGCTCAGCCTACCCATGAGCAACTGATGTTTTTCCACTTACTTACATCTGATTTTGGGGCAGCTAAGTAGTGCAGTAGATAGAGCACCAGTGGAGGAGTCAGGAGGATCTGAGTTCAAATCTCACCTCAGACACTTGACACTCACTAGCTATGTGACCTTGGGCAAGTCACTTAACCCCAATTGCCTCCTCCTGGGTCATCTCTAGTCATCCTGATGAATATCTGGTTACTGGATTCAGATGGCTCTGGAGGAGAAGTGAGGTTGGTGACCTGCACAGCCCTCACTCACTCAAAACAAAGTCAATTGCAAGTCATGTCATTATTTCTCTGATGGCATGGTCTTCTTTGGCAGTGAAGAATGAACACATAGATCTGACTTTATTTGTGTGAAAAGTATCTTGTAGTCCCTGGATTTGTTTTGGCAGGTAGACTCCCAGATATTTTATAGTGTCTGCCCTAGCTTTAAATGGGATTTCTCTTTCTATCTCTTGTGCTGGGGGGCTCTTTTACTAATGTATAAAAATGCAGAACTTTTGTGTGGGTTTATTTTGCAACCTGCAACTTTGCCAAAGTTGTTTATTATTTCAAGTAGTTTTTTACTTGAATCTCTGGGATTCTCTAAGTATATCATCATATTATATGCAAAGAGTGAAAACTTAGTTTCTTCTTTGTCTATTCTAATTCCTTCAATTTCTCTTTCTTTTCTTATTGCTACAGCTAATATTTCTAGTACCAAATTGAATAATAGTGGTGATAATGGACATTCTTGTTTCATCCCTAATCTTATTGGAAATGTATCTCATTTATCTCTATTGCATATAATGCTTGCTGACAGTTTTAGGTAGATGCTGCTTATTAATTTATGGAAAGTTTCATTTATTCCTATGCTCTTCAGTGTTTTTAATAGGAATGGGTTTTGTATTTTGTCAAAAGCTTTTTCTGCATCTCTTGAGATAACCATGTGGTTTCTGTTAGGTTTGTTGTTGATATGATCAATAATACTAATAGTTTTCCTAATACTGAACCAGCCCTGCATTCCTGGTATGAATCCTACCTGATCATAAAGTATTGTTCTCGTGATAAGATGCTGTATTCTTTTAGCTAAAATCTTATTTAAAATTTTTGCATCTATATTCATTAGAGAAATTGGCCTATAATTTTCTTTCTCTGTTTTTGTCTCTTCCTGGTTTAGGTATCAAAACGATATTTGTGTCATAAAAAGTATTTGGGAGGACTCCTTCCTCAATTTTCCCCAAGTCTATCTCATTCAGATTGTTGAATTTATGGGCATAAAGTTGGGCAAAGTAATTTCTAATTATTGTTTTAATTTCCTCCTCACTGGAAATGAGTTCACCCCTTTCATTTTTGATATTGGCAGTTTGATTTTCTTCTTTCTTTTTTTTTAATCAAATTGACCAAATGTTTATCGATTTTATTCGTTTTTTCATAAAGCCGCCTCTTAGTTTTATTTATTAGTTCAGTAGTTTTGTTAATTTCAATTTTATTAATCTTTCCTTTGGTTTTCAGTATTTCTAATTTGGTATTTTCTGGGGGATTTGGTTTTTTTCAAGCTTTTTCAGTTGCATGCCCAATTTATTGATCTCCTCTTTCTCCAGATGAAGCCCTGCTCGAGCTGAGTCTTAAAGAAAGTCCAAGATCCAGGTGTGTGTTAGGACTAGGAACAGTACAAGGGCTGGGGGACAGTCCATGCCCAGTCCCAGAGAGGAAAGGTACAGTCGTGTGTGTGTGTGTGTGTGTGTGTGTGTGTGTGTGTACCCAGATGCTGAAAAAAGCTTCAAAAGTTACAAATATTGTCTTTCCATGTAGGAATGTAAACAGTTCAACTTTTGTAAAGTCCCTTATGACTTCTCTTTGCTTTTACCTTTTCATGCTTCTCCTCATTCTTATGTTTGAAAGTCAAATTTTCTTTCCAGCTCTGGTCTTTTCATCAAGAATGCTTGAAAGTCCTCTATTTCATTGAAAGACCAATTTTTTTCCTAAAGTATTACACTCAGTTTTGCTGGGTAGGCGATTCTTGATTTCAGTCCTAGTTCCTCTGACTTCTGGAATATCCTATTCCATGCCCTTCGATCCCTTAATGTAGAAGCTGCTAGATCTTGTGTTATCCTGATTGTATTTCCACAGTACTTGAATTGTTTCTTTCTAGCTGCTTGCAATATTTTCTCCTTGACCAGGGAACTCTGGAATTTGGCCACAATGTTCCTAGGAGTTTCTCTTTTTGGATCTCTTTCAGGAGGTGATCAGTGGATTCTTTCAATATTTATTTTGCCCTCTGGTTCTAGAATATCAGGTAAGTTTTCCTTGGTAATTTCATGAAAGATGATGTCTAGGCTCTTTTTTTGATCATGGCTTTCAGGTAGTCCCATAATTTTTAAATTGTCTCTCCTGGATCTATTCTCCAGGTCAGTTGTTTTTCCAATGAGATATTTCACATGATCTTCCATTTTTTCATTCTTTTGGTTTTGTTTTGTGATTTCTTGGTTTCTCATAAAGTCATTAGCCTCCATCTGTTCCATTCTAATTTTGAAAGAACTATTTTCTTCAGTGAGCTTTTGAAGCTCCTTTTCCATTTGGCTAATTCTGCTTTTGAAATCATTCTTCTCCTCATTGGCTTTTTGACTCTCTTTTGCCAATTGAGTTAGCCTATTTTTCAAGGTGTTATTTTCTTCACCATTTTTTTGGGTCTCCTTTAGCAAGGTGTGGACCTGCTTTTCATGCTTTTCTTGCATCTCTCTCACTTCTCTTCCCAGTTTTTCCTCCACCTCTCTAACTTTATTTTCAAAATCCTTTTTGAGCTCTTCCATGGCCTGAGCCCATGGTATATTTATTTTGGATGTTTGGGATACAGAAGCCTTGACTTTTATGTCTTTCCCTGATGGTAAGCATTGTTCTTCCTCCTCTAAAAGGATGGGAGGAGATATCTGTTCACCAAGAAAGTAACCTTCTATAGTCTTATTTTTTTTCCCTTTTGGGGCATTTTCCCAACCAGTTACTTGACTTTTGGGTCCTTTGTCAAGACTAGGGTATACTCTGGGGACCTGTAAGATATCAGTTCCTCCAAGGTGTCACAATCAATTGTGTGCAGGTCTGGGTGCAGGGAAGGATTTTTGTGCCCAGAATCTTAGCAGCATTTCCTCTCCACAGGCACCTGACCTGCAGTTCCATCAAGCTAACACTGGGGCATGGGATTCAGTCAAGCTGCAGGGGCAGGGCCTCCATTCAGTGCAAGACAAAGACCAGCTGTCTCAGGGCGTCTACACAGGGCTGAGGTAAGACTCAGCTCTTCAGTGCCCCCAGGGGTTTTTACGATCCAACTATGGTCTCAGGCTGCTGTAGGGGCTGCCCTGAGAACTCCTGACACCTGCCCAATGTGAAGGCCTTTCTCCCTTCCTAGCCAACTGAATAAACCCCATCACTGACCTTTGGAGCCTGTGGGTTGAGAGATCTGCAGACCCTCTGGTGCTAAGACTGGGGATTCCGAGATTGGAGATTCCACCCTGGAGGGCTGTTCACGAGCCCTGCATGTGCGGCCAAGGCTGGGCTGGGCTCCTCGCTCTGCTCCACGTCCAGGTGCAACTGACTCTTCCTATGGGTCTTTCAGGTCGCCCTGGGCTGGAAATCTCCTCCACTCTGTTGTTCTCCACTTCTGCTGCTCCAAAATTTGTTGAGAGTCCCTCTCTACAGGTGTTTTATGGGCTGTGTGTGGGCAGCCTCCAATTGTGTGTCTTTCTACTCCGCCATCTTGGCTCCGCCCCCCTGGAGATTTTTTCCTAGGGACTTCACTTATGGCCTTTTCAATTTCTTCTTCTGAGATGGGGTTATTTAAATATTCAATTTTCTCTTCTTGTAATCTGGGCAATTTATAATTTTTAAAATACTCATCCATCTCATTTAGATTGTTGAATTTATGGGCATACAGTTGGGCAAAGTAATTTCTAATTAATGGCTTAATTTCCTCCTCACTGGAGGTGAGTTCACCCTTTTCGTTTTTTAATATTGGTAACTGATTTTCTTCCTTTTTTGTTAAAACAAATTGACTAAAATTTTATCAATTTTGTTGGTTTTTTCATAAAACTAATTCTGAGTTTTATTTAGTAGTTCAATAGTTTTCGTAATTTCAATTTTATTAATCTCTCCTTTAGTTTTCAGTATTTCCAATTTGGTATTTATTTGGGGATTTCCAGTTTGTTCTTTTTCTAGCTTTTCAGTTGCATGCCCAATTCATTGATCTCCTTTTTTCTATTTTTTTCATGCATGCATTCAAAGATATAAAAGTTCCCCTAAGAACTGCTTTTGCAGTATCCCATAAGATTTGGTAGGTTGTCTCATTATTCTCACTCTCTTAAATGAAATTGTTGATTGTTTCTATAATTTGTTGTTTAACTCACGTATTCTTTAGGATTAGATTGTTTTGTTGCCAGGTGCTATTGTGACAGCATAGCTTACCAAGAGGAGCAAGTCTTATGCCTGGCCAGCAAGCTGCTCGTCCTCCTGTGGAGCTCGCAAGTAAAAGAATGAGGTGGGAGAGCGGGTCATGAAGCAACTCCAATTTATTCAAGCAAGCACTCTGATTATATAGTCTCTGCCAGCTAGCCCAGTGAACCATGGTAACACACACAAACAAACCCGAAGTTATAGTGATGAACACAAGCTGGAACTATAGTGACAAAAACAAACCAGGGATGGGGCCATCCCTTCCAGCGCCATCTTGTTCACCCTTCCCTGCACCAGACTTAGTTTACCTGATGTCCATCAGTGTGGCATTCCAGATGGTGTGGCGGTCAACACCCCTTAAACTCCCCCTTTTTGTTTTAGACCTGATGACCTTCACGGGTTTGTACATCTCTCATCTTGAATTGATTTTCAGTGAGCATCCACATTGTATCTTTTACAGTTCGTAGGGCACATTTGAGACATGCTGGTATAAGACATATAACAATCAAGATAACAATACCTCCTGACAACAATGGACCTAGCCAATTAAACAATGAGGTGGAATGACCAAAAAGTTGCATCATATCTGAAACAAAATTTTCAGGTATTAACTTTTTTGTCCCTTGAGTATTTATATCCAATGCCAATTTTTCCAACAGTTTCATTTCACTTGAAACTTTGGCAAGTGTTAAACCATGCAACTGAGCTCTTATTTCTTCTCAATAAAATTCAGTATCATTGTACAATTTGTTCATCATGCAAAAATGATGATATCTGTAATCACATCTTAAAGCCAATTGTGTTTCTATGGCCTGTAGTTCATCTCCAATAGCTATTACATCATTTTATAACATTAGAATGGCCTGGTAGAATTCATGATCCATCTTTAGTTGTTCCCTGAATCCTACTGATACATTATTTGTACAAACACCAAGGATAGCCCTTCACCAGTCCTGTAAAGTTGAAATGTCTACTAATGTCCAAAGGTCCAATACTGGTCCTTGGCCTGGCTCACTGTTAGAAGTATTAAGATGCAGCTGACTAATTTCATGGCTCAGGCGTTATAGTTTCTTCTTCTTTCTCTGGCAGAATCCCTGTGATTTCTTCCTGGTGCTGTACGATCCATAGTCTTTTCACTGGTACCCAGATCTCCTTGTCTCCTGTAAAGATACAAGCATAACCCTTGCCCCAAGTTAGTATGGTATGTGTTCTAGCAGTCAGTCTGAGCTGACCATGTATTTCATGGCAGACGTAAGACCGTACTCATTGAATTTTAAAAATTGATTGTGTATAGTGCCAATTTTAATTGATCATGTGCCGTGGACCTGGGTCCCGAAGCTCCCCCTTTTTGTTTTTGGACATATTGTTTTATGGTGCGGTTTGCACATTCTACTATAGCTTGTCCTGTGGGGTTATAGGGGATCCCAGTCACGTGAGAGATTCCGAATTCTGAGAGAAATTTTTGGAAGGCCAAAGCAGTGTATGCTGGGCCATTATCAGTCTTTAATAGTCGTGGGCCGCCATGGGTGGCAAAACATTGAAGCATATGACTACACATGTCCTTAACTGCCTCTGCGGTGCGTAGAGCAGCCATGATGAAACCAGAGAAAGTGTCTATAGACACATGGACATAATCAAGTCTCCCGAATGAAGATATGTGAGTCACATCCATTTGCCAGATATCATTAGGATGTGATCCCTTAGGATTGTACACTCTGCATTGCATCGGTGGCTGGAAAGGAATGCATGCTGTGCATGATTTTACAATCTTTCGGGCCTCTTTCTTAATAAGTTTATATAAATGTCTTAATGATTTTGCTGATATATGAAACTTATTGTGAGCCTGCTGAGCTTCCTCAGTGGTTTCTAGGTATACACCTCCTGACACTACTTGATCCACAACCTCATTTCCTTCTGCTAGAGGCCCTGGTAGATTGGAGCGTGATCTTATATGTAAAATGTGGAATGGGAACATACGTCCTCTTATGGCGTTTTGGACTTCTGCTAGCAACTGTCCAATTTCTAATTGAATTGACATGCAGGAAATCTCTAGGTCTGCTATAAGTGTGGCTACATATCTACTGTCAATAATGACATTGATAGGCTCATCAATTTCTAAAGCCTTCCAGACCGCAAATAGTTCGTTCTTTTGCATGGATAAGAACGGAGTATTATATACCTCCAACCATTTATCTTGCTATACATATGTGGCTGCTCTATTTAATTTTGTGGCATCAATAAATACATTCTTTCCTATGACTGGAGTGTCATGGTGTTTCTCCGCCTATGTCCCTGGTGTTTCCTGGTATATGCTTAGAGCCTTATTTATGTTCCCTGTTTTGAAGTTTTGATTAATAATGACTTGCCATTCTAGGTATTCTGTACAGCATTTCTCTATTTGTTCTTTAGTGTATCTACAGTAGATGGCATCAGGATCTCTTCCTATCAGTTTCCTCACTCTCTGAATTGCCTTGTAAACCACTTGTGCAACTAGTTCACAGTAAGGGACACAAGACCTGTTGTGTATTCTCTTCAAGTGTATCCACTCTAATACCCCTCCCTCTTGGTGAAGGCATCCTGTGGGAAGTTCCACAGTGAAAAGGATAGAGATATACATACTTTCTGTATCTTATCAGATGCTATTCTTAAGCCCTGTTTGAGGAATTCTCTCTCTATCATTTGTAATGTCATTTCTAAGAGTCCAATGTTATCATGAGCTCCTAAGATATCATCCATATAATGGAGTATCAACACCTGGGGAAATCTTTTCCTGACTGGGTGTAATGTCTTGTCTACATACCACTGACAAATTGTGGGACTGTTTTTCATTCCTAGGGGTAGTACCTTCCATTGGTAATGATGGTATGGCTCCTGTAGATTGACACTGGGTACAGAGAATGCAAACCTTTCCTTATCCTCAGTATGAACAGGAACACTGTAAAAACAATCCTTGATGTCAATCACCCAAAGTTTATAACTGCTGGGAATTGCATTGGGTGATGGCAAACCTGGCTGCAAAGCACCCATTGGCTGCATGATGTTATTGATCTTTCTCAAATCAGTCAACATTCTGTATTTTCCAAATTTCTTTTTTATGACAAATACATGAGAGTTTCAAGGACTAAAGGATTCCTCAATGTGTCCTAACTCTAACTGTTCTTGTACTAGGTCTTTCAGGGCCGTGAGACTTTCATATTTTAGGGTCCACTGATCCACCCAGATGGGCTCATCTGAAATCCATCATAATTTCAGTGGTGGGATTCTCACGACGCTGTCATCAATGGACCCGTTCAAAAATTTGTTGTTAATCTTACCCCTAATTGTGTAAGCAGGTCTCTTCCCCATAGTATTATGGGAAGCTCTTCCAATACTTGTGACCAAAATTTTCCTGATCTGTCCTCAAAAGTCCACCGTAGTGGTCTGGCCACCTCCCTGGCCCATTGTGAGCCTCCTATGCCATATACACTGTTTTCCTCTCCTATAGGCCATTGAGATTCCCATTGCGAAAAAGGGAATATGCTTCTGTCTGCACCAGTGTCAACAAGGCCTGTTTTAGGTATTCCTTCTATATATATGGTAAGCATTGGTCTCTGATTGCCAATTTGTTGAGTCCAATATATTGTTTGTTCTATGTTATGATTCATTTGTATCAATTGTGCCACTGGTTGCCCTCTATCAACCTCAACCTCCACATTGTTAGAGTTGCACATCAGGATCTTGTGCAAGGTACCAATTGGTGGTTGCTGTACTATGGCCTGTAAGCCTGTGTAAGCATTTGCTGGTGCAGAAATGATAATCTCTTGCTTTGTTTTGATGCGTACTTCCTCTATTGGTAACCATACTGTTGTGCATGGAGGTATCAGGAAATTCCCTAAGCTTCTAATTAATTTTGACTGTATGGCACCGACTTGAGTGTCTGGTACCTCCTCCTGAATGCTAAAGTGGCCTGTGGGACCCTCTCTGCATCCTCCCAGTAGCCCCTCCTTGTCTCCTGGGCTGGAGGGACACCCGTCTGCATGTTTAAATATTGAGCACTACCCTTGAGAGGAGGGAATGACCTACACTCTGAAGCCCAATGTCCTGTTTTCTTACATTTTTGGACAGGGTGTGGTTGGCCTACTCTTAAATGGTGTTCTGTTCCCTTGGTTTTGGAGTCCCTTTCTTCCCTCTGCATTGTTTCTACACTCCCTCTGGTAATGTCCTATTTTTCCACACTTAAAGCATCTCATTTTTGGTCTTGCCAGTTTCAGCCTTAAGCTTAGCAATACATTCCTTCAGGGTTCTATTCATCCTTTCTACCTGGCCTGAATTCTGGGGTCCACGTACATGTACTCAAGCACCCCACCCTGTCTCTCTTTAAGCAGATGGGACCCAACATATTTTGGGATAAGGGATGAAGGTCTCGGCTTCTGAAACTGCTTCCTGCTGAGACTGGACGTAGAGCTGACCCTGCCTCACAGGGTCCCAACATTGGAGGGGTTAGGTCTTTAACCAGTATGAGGAACTTGACGATTCAGAGGGTGATAGGTGATATTACAATTCTCGAGAAAGAGACGTCTCTCCACCTGGTGGAGGGAGGCAACTTACAGAAACTGAAGCACAATTTTTATACCCTAACACAGAGAATCCAACTTAATTGCTCATGTGGCTTTAGAAAGGAGGGGAGATTTGAGTAACTTTTGGGTACCTTCCAAGTTTCAGCTACAGCCCACAGCACTTTCACAAAGAAAGCTGGTAGCTGGTAACCAATCAACCATCCACAAGCCCTGGATACCTGAAACTCAGGTATCTAAGGAGAGAGACCTTATGGAACAGTACAGGATGAAGGATCACAGTCCCTCTAAGTAACTTGTGGCATATCCTTTCAGATACTGATTTAATGCAGACAACTATACCCAAATTCAAACTTAAACAAAATTATTTATGGTCCCAAATGCTTTTACCTTAAACAGCAAATTTCACTAATCCCAACTTAAAGCCAAATACAGTTATTTGTATTCCCATGGAGTTGAAATAAGCAATGTACATTAACAGGACTCACATACGTAAGAGATTTCATTTCAGATCCTTCTTTCTCAAATTTAAAACTTGTCCTGATATAAAAGTCAATTGTTACAACTTTTTAGCAAGTCACATCATTATTTATGAATTATACAAGCCAAACAATTTTCTAAGGACTGATGACCGTGTCCACATGAAAGGAGCATTGGCAGTTTTACAAAATAAAAGGAATTGGCATGGATCCCATGCCTGCCAACCCCAAACATATAGGAGGACTGTTCTGAATGGGCAGAACCAGTCTAAATAAATTATTACTCCATTCATTTCTTTCCACACATAGTAATCCATTAACAATTTTAGGTTTAGCTTTAAAACAGCAGCTTTTTAGCTGTAACTTTTTTTTTTAACAGGCAAAGGTGAAAACACCTGCTTTTCTAAATAACATAACTTTTCCAACATCTTTTAGTTTCAACAAAATTCAGATTACAAATTGCTTTCTCTAACACCATTTCTGGATTATAGGGTAAAATAAAAAACTTGATGGTTCTAACTTTTACTCAAGAAAATTTCACATCTGTGGCCACTCCTTAAAAATGTTTTTGAAAGAAAAAGTTGTGAAACTGCAAGTGGAAGTGAGGGAGACTCTGGAACAAAGTCTAGTGGCGGGGGCGGAGCCAAGATGGCGGAGTAGAAAGATGCACATACACATAGCTCCGAACCCACAACCCACAGAACGGCTAGAGGGGACCAACTCACGGTGAATTCTGCACCCAGAGGCCACGGAATATTGGAGCGAGGGAGATTTCTGTTCCAGAGAGACCTGCAAACCTCTCACGGGGGGTCCTTCGTGCTGCGGACTGGGCTCCAGGACTGGGAGCAGAGGGCAGCCCTGCAGCGGCCGCGACACCGTGAGGAAAAGATCCGAGCGGGCAACGGGGACGGGATCTCCAGCGGCCACGCGGGTCCCTCCACCCACAGAGGGACCTGCAAACCTCTCGCAAAAGGTCTGTCGCGCTGCAGACGCAGAGCCCAGCCCAGACCTGCGGCGGCCGTGGCTCCGAGAGGTACAGATCCGAGCAGGCTTCAGGGACAGGATCACCAGTGGCGGCACAAGCCCTTCCACCCACAGGTGACGGGGGTCGGTGAGAGAGTCTCTTTGGTGGGTCGAGAGGGGAGTGGGGTGCCCCCATGGCTCAGGCCCCCCCGGGAGATAGAAGCTGAGAGGCGGCTGCAGACAGGGGCTCCCCAAGCAGGCGGGAGCCTGGATCCATTGTGGAAGGTCTGTACATAAACCCCCTGAGGGAACAGAGCCTGAGAGGTGGCCCTGCCCTGACCTGAGCACCTGAACTTAATTCTCACACTGAATAGCAGCCCTGCCTCCGCCAAAAGCCCTAAGGCGGGAAGCAGCATTTAAATCTCAGTCCCCAAACGCTGGCTGGGAGGATCAGGGGGTGAGGTGGGTGTGAGGAGAATATTCAGAGGTCAAGTCACTGGCTGGGGAGAATGCCCAGAAAAGGGAAAAGAAATAAAACTATTGAAGGCTACTTTCTTGGAGAACAGACATTTCCTCCCTTCCTTTCTGATGAGGAAGAACAATGCTTACCATCAGGCAAAGACACAGAAATCAAGGATTCTGTGTCCCAGCCCACCCAATGGGCTCAGGCCATGGAAGAGCTCAAAAAGAATTTTGAAAATCAAGTTAGAGAGGTGGAGGAAAAACTGCGAAGGGAAATGAGAGGGATGAAAGAAAAGCATGAAAAGCAGATCAGCTCCCTGCTAAAGGAGAACCAAAAAAATGTTGAAGAAATTAACACCTTGAAAACTAGCCTAACTCAATTGGCAAAAGAGGTTCAAAAAGCCAATGAGGAGAAGAATGCTTTCAAAAGCAGAATTAGCCAAATGGAAAAGGAGATTCAAAAGCTCCCTGAAGAAAATAGTTCTTTCAAAACTAGAATGGCACAGATGGAGGCTAAGGACTTTGTGAGAAAGACAGATATCACAGAACATAGCGAGAAGATTGGAAACATGGAAGATAATGTGAAATATCTTATTGGAAAAACAACTGACCTGGAAAATAGATTCAGGAGAGACAATGTAAAAATTTTGGGACTACCTGAAGTTGTTTTTTTTTCCCTTGTTTACATTTTTATGCCTCTCTTGAGACTTGAGTTTGAAGATCAAATTTTCTATTGAGCTCTGGCCTTTTCATCAGGAAGGTCTAGAAATCCCTTATTTCTTTGAATGTCCATATCCTTGCCTGAAATATTATGCTCTACTTTGCTGGGTAATTGATCCATGGCTGTAGTCTCAGCTCCTTTGCCTTATGGAATATTGTATTCCAATTCCTCCAGTCTTTTAATGTAGAAGTTGCAAGGTACTGTGTGATCCTGACTGTAGCTCCTCGATATTTGAATTGTTTCTGTTTGGCTACCTACAGTATTTTCTCCTTCACTTGATAGTTCTGGAATTTGGCAATGATATTCTTTGGTGTTTTTCATTTGGGATCCCTGTCAGAAGGTGAGTGGTAGATTCTTTTGATGACTATTTTGCCCTCTGAATCTAGAACTTCTGGGGAATTTTCCTTGATGAGATCTTGGAAGATATCATCCAGGCTCTTTTTATCATCATGGCTTTCTGATAGACCAATAATCCTTAGCTTTTTCTCTTCTAGATCTATTTTCCAGGTGAGTTGTTTTTCCAATTAGATATTTTACATTTTCTTCAATTTTTTCATTCTTTAGATTCTGTTTGACTGTTTCTTGATGTCTTATAGAGTCATTAGTTTCTATTTGCCCAATTCTAATTTTTATCAAATTGTTTTGTTCAGTTCACTTTTGCATTTCTTTTTTCATCTGTTGAATTGTTCTTTTTAAGGAGTTATTTTCTCCAGTTAGGTTTTGTACTTCTTTTTTCATTTGTCCAATTTTCCTTTTAAATTCTTCTGTGATTTCATTTTTCATATTTTTAAAATCATTGGTGAGTTTTTCTTCTATTTCTCTACTTTGGCTTTTAAATCCTTCCTGAGCTCTTCCAAGAATGCTCGTTGTGCTTCAGACCAGTTCATATTCCCTTCTGAAGTTTCAGATGGGAATACAGTCTCAATGCTGACTTCTTTGGTATTTGTTTTGGTCCTTGTCCCCATGGAAAGTTTCTATGGTCTTTTCTGCTTTGCTTCTTACTCATGATGATCACCCTTTCCCTGGCTTTTAAAGTAGATATCTACATCTGAGGCACAGGGGGCTCTGTCCCACAGTTCTTGTGCCTAAAATTTGAGACTTTCTATGTTGTGGGCCTCTGGTTCTTTCAGCTAGAAACTAAAATGCTGCAGCTTACCTGGTGCTGAGCTGTCTGGTGTTGGAAAGAAGAGGCCAGGTGAAGTATTTTTGGGTTTCCCCAGAGTTACCCTGGAGGTAGCTTGTTAAGTGTGGAGGAGGGGTAGTCTGGTCACAGACAGTCTCATCTGTTAAGCTAGAGCGTAGGCAAGCTCAGTAGTTGGTGATCCCATCTGCAATAGTGTCTTCCTGATCCCCCTGGGGGGCTGAGGCACTCCTGGGGTCCTGGTGTTGGCACTTGCAGGCTTCACCAACCTGGGGCTCAGGATCTTCTCACGGTTTGCTGGGCTGTCTGGGAAAGCTCCAGTACTGCACTAATCCCCTTCAGCCACAGCAAGAGGGACCCTCCTTAGCAATATTCCAAGCCTTAAGGGCTAAGGGACTCTTTACCCCTTCTGCTGCTCCCACTCTTCCAGGATTTTTCCAGGGAGGTATTCTCTAGGCTCTTTAAGGTCAACAAGGGGAGGGAAATAGCAGTTACCAATCACTCCACCATCTTGGCTCCCAGGAGAAATCCTCCACAAATTATACTTTTTCTGTATAGTTGTGAGATCTTGCTCAACTACTTTGCTCACCCTATCTAACTAGCTGACATCCACCATGACCATGAATGTCAAGATCTTTACCTCTTTTAGGTGACTTCTCTATTCATTTTTGGGGTGGGTTATTATTTTTTTTGTAATTTTAAACTTAGGTACAAAGTGAGAAAAGAAAGAAAATTGCCATGTACATAGTAGATCATAAGAGAAGATTCAATGTAAAACAATAAATTTCCATTTCAAGAAAACCTATTTGATAAATACTACATAATTTTTTTTAAATACCCAGCTTTGTTTCCTTGCTATTCTTCTGTTTATCTGCTGTGCACTTTTTCTTTGCGTTCCCCTTTCCTCCCCAAACACTGCAAAGAAGGCTGCAATGCTGCAATTGAATGTAGATAGGTAACTATATCTTTATGTACAAATATCTTATATATACATATATATATATACTTAGATATCTATAAGCATATATATATATTCACATATACTCTCATGCCCATATATGTAAGGTCATATTTTACTCATTTCCTCCTATCATCTGTTTCTCTGAAGCTGCATAGCATCTTCCTTCAAAAGTTCAAGTCTTTCCATGTTTTTCAAAATCAACTAGCTCATTGTTTCCTATACCACATCAATACTCCATGAGAAAGAATAAACAAAAGAAAACAAAAAATGGAGCAAATAGTATGCTTCAATATGCCTTTAGACTCCCTATTTCTTTCTTTCTTGGGATGAGGAAAATATTTTCCATTATGAATCTTTTGGAATTGTTTTAAGTCCTTTCATTGATGACAAGAGCTAACTGTACCAAACCCAATCATCGTACAATGTGGTTGTTATTGTTTACAATGTTCTCCTGGCTCTGCTCACTTCACTCAGCATCAGTTCATTTAACTCTTTCCAGGTTTTTCTGAAGTTGGCCTGCTCATCATTTCTTATAGCAGAATACCATTCCATTACAGTCAGATACCACAACTTGCTTAGCCATTCCTCAATTGATGGACATGCCCTCAATTTCCAGTTCTTGGACACTGCAAAAGGAGCTGCTATACATATTTTTGTACTTGTGGATCCTTTTCCTGTTTTGATGATCTCTTTGCTATACAGCCCTAGAAGTGGTATTGCTGGGTCAAGGGGTATGCACATTTTTATGGCACTTTGGGCATAATTCCCAGTTACTCTCCAAAATGATTGGATCAGTTCACAACTCCACAAATACTGAATTAGTGTTCCAATAATCCCACACTTTCTCTAGCATTTATAATTTTTCCTGTTTTGTCATGTTAGCCAATCTGATAGGTGTTATGTGATACCTAAGAGTTGTTTTGATTTTCATTTCTCTAGTGAATAGTGATTTAGAACATTTTTCTCCCATGACTATAGGCAGCTTTAATTTCTTCATCTGAAAAGTGCCTGCTCATATCCTCTGACCATTATTTAATTGGGGAATGACTTGTTGTCTTAAAAATTTGACTCAATTCTCTATATATTTTAGAAATGAGGCCTTTATCAGAGACACTAGTAAAAATTTCAGTTTTCTGCTTCCTTCTTTATCTTGGTTGTAGTGACTTTCTTTGTGCAAAAACTTTTAAATTTAATGTAATTAATATTATCTACTTTGCATTTGATAATATTCTCTATCTCTTGTTTGGTCATAAATTCATCCATTCTCCATAAATCTAACAGGTCAATTACTCCTTGTTCTCCTAATTTGCTTTATAGTGTCACCCTTTATATCTAAATTTTGTACCATTTGAACTTCATTTTGGTATCCAGTGTCAGGCACTGGTCTATCCCCGGCTTCTGCCATACTATTTTCCAGCATTCCCACCAGATTTTGTCAAATAGTGTGTTCTTATCCCAGAAACTGGGGTCTTTGGGTTTATTACTATAAACCCCAGTAGATTACTATAGTCACTGACTACTGTATCTTGTGTAGTAACTTATTCTAGTGATCCACCACTCTACTTAGCCAGTACCAAGTAGTTTTGGTGATTGCTGCATTGTAAAACAATTTAAGAACTGATATGGCTGGGAAATCTTCCTTTGCATTTCTTTTCATGAATTCCCTTGATATTCTGAAATTTTTGTTCTTCCAAATGAATTTTCTTCTTATTTTGTCTAGCTCTGTAACAAAATTTCTAGTAGGCTGATCGGTATGACACTACATAAGTAGATTGATTTTAGTTATAATTATCATTTTTATTATATTAGCTACCCATGAGCACCTAATAATTTTCCAATTCTTCAGATTCGACTTTATTTGTGTAAAAAGTGTTTTGTGATTGTGTTCATATAGTTCCTGCGTTTGTCTTGGCAGGTAGATTCACAAATATTTTATAACATCTACAGCAATTTTAAATGGACTTTCTCTTTCTATCATTTGCTGTTGGACTTTTTTAGAAATACATAGAAAATCTGATGATTTATGTATTTTGTGTTTATTTATGATTTAATATTCTACAATTGTGCTAAAGTTGTTTATTTTTTCAAGTAGTTATTTACTTGATTCTCTGGGATTATCCAAGTATATCATCTTATCATCTGCAAAGAGTGATAGCTTGCTTCCTTCTTTGCCTATTCTAATTACTGAAATTTCTTTTTCTTCTCTTATTTCTAAAGCTAATGTTTCTAGTACCACATGGAGTAACAGTGGGGATGATGGACATCCTTGTTTCACCCCTGAAAGATTTGTAGTTCTAAAGAAGATGCCAAATTTCATAGGTAGACTTTTTTTTTCCTTTCAGGGCTTATCACAGCAAATCCTATCTGGATAAATTGATTTCTGTGTTAATACCTGTTTCTATATATTCCCAGGTACTGCATTAGAAAGAGGCCTAGATCTGGTTTCAGACAGACCTGATTTCCAATCCTGCCTTAGACCCTTACTGGCTGTGAAACCCTGAACATGTCACTCTCCCTGTGATTGACTCAATTTCCTCCTCTGTAAAATGGGTATAGTACCCCTATCGGTGCACACCGCCTTCCTAGCTGAATTGTAATCATCAAATGATATACCAGTTGAATGTACTTTACAAAGATGAAAGCAATCAACAAAAGACTGCTGTATCATCATCATTTTTTATGATTCCATTGCAGTCTCTGCTGGGGATGGAAGCTAAATTCCATGTGGACAGTCTTGGGCAGGTAAAGGTGGGAACTTCTAAATCTTAGAGTTCTCACGAGACCCCCCAGGAAACGACTGGGAATCGAGGTGAACCGAGCTATCTCGTGTATTTCCGCCTCTTCCCGTGAGAAACGTGATGGGAGACAGCTCTCCCTGCCCTCGAGATTGTCCCGGATCTGGGCACACTATTGTTATCTAACAGCACGGTTTTCAGATGCAAACTATGCGACTGGAGAGTTTAAGTAGGATCAGGAAAGCCTGAAAGCTCTCTTAGCACGGGAGGGGTGCAGACAGGACACAAGTCTCCACGTTTCCTCTCTCCTCTCTCCCCTCCCCCTCTCTCCCCACTTATACTTCTACTTCCAATCTCTTATTGTAAGATCTTTGCCTCCTTGGGAGATTCTTCTCTTCCCTCCTAAGGAAGAATTCCCCTGCACTTGTAACCGAGACCCTGTAATAAAGCTCAACCCTTGTTCGACTCTGGAACGTCCTTTCTCTCATACGAGCATCCGGCGTGGCCAGCCGAAGACCTCGGGAGGTGAGGTAAGATAAGACTTGGGTAGCCCACAGGCCTCTAGGCCTGGCAAGTCTCCATTAGAATAAGAGCGCCTACACAAGCTGGACTGTGTCTGCTTTTTCATTTGTATCCCCAGAACTTAGCACTCTGCCTTGTACCCAGCTTAAAGAGCCTTTTTCCCACATATTCATTCACTTTTGATTGACTGGAGAGAGGAAAGACTGGGGGCAGGTGGACCAAATGGTCTAGCAATCCTCCAGGACAAAAGCAACTGGCCAGAAGCCAATGACTCTCTCTAGTCTCCTTGTCTCTAAGCCAGTCATCCTTACCTTCCCAGCTTCACATTTGGCACACTCATTTGCCCAGATCCACACCTCTAGAAAGAGTAACTGGGAGGATACAGGATGGACCATAGGATGGGTCCTCATCTTTGGTGAATGTGTAGAATGGGAAAATAGGGAGTAAGAATATGCAAAATATAAAAAACTCTCCATATAGAAGGTAGAAGAAAAACCTTTATTTAGACACCAGAAAGCCAAAACTGTTATAGTGACCAAGAAGTTAATAAACGTGATAACCACGGGGGCAAAGCCATTTCCAAGGCTCCCCCCTCTCCTCAGTCAGGGACTTCTCACAAGCAAGCATTGACATGGCTGAGCCTTGCTGCCTTTTACCTGCCTGACTCCTCTCCCCTCTGACCCTACTGAACTCATTCCCTGCTGGTTCTGCTCTACCTTTCCTGTTCTACTGGTTCAGCAAATCTCCTCCCACCACATGTGACTTAGGCTTCCAGGTGATGTAATGGGCCTATTAACGAATATGAAAGATTTTCCAATTCAAATTACCATTACACTGGGTTCCAAGATCTTTCATATTCATTACATAAGTCGTAGGGGCAACTGGTGTCAACAGAACTATCCAACAGTATAACAGGGATCACACAAAATGAGCACATAAAACAGTATCTTAGGGTGGTGTTTGAGCACAAGTACCCCATCATACCCTCCCTGAACAAACGGGGCCCAAAATCTTGGGGTAAAGAGCGAAAATCTCTTCTTCTGTAGCTACTTCCTGCTGAGATTGGTCGTAGAGCTGTCCCCGCCCCAACAGCTCCTGTTTGAGAGATCAGTTCTCTAGCTGGCATCTGGAGTTTGGTTGACTTCAGGTCCAGAGATGACATAGGACTGTCATGGATAGGGGGTGACATCTGGCTTAAGTCATCAGGCATCCGCAGAAAACAAATTTGCAGAAAACAAGTCTGACAAACAAGGTGAATAGACAAAAAGCCAAAAAGAAACAAGGAGACAATCACCAGAAGCAGGGTAGATACAGGGTCAGTCGTGCTTCTGGAGTCCATGAACCCATGATCATAGCCTCATTCACTTTAGTTTACTGTTTTCCAATTTGCCGTCCTGGGGTTATCATTCTAGAAAGCGGTATACCCTCTTTAAGCTGAGCTGGGGCCTGGACATCCCCCCATTCTCCCTGCAGGTGTGATGAACCTGAATGCAATGTTTCAGAAGGATCTGCAGGGGCAGCTTCTACCTCCCTGCTCAGTCTAAAATCAAGCCTCTTTCCTCACTTCATTTTATATAGTTCATTAGTTGGAATGCCATCTATTCTTCCAAAATCTACCCTTGCTCTCAACAGAGCAGCAAACAACTCTTTTCTTGTCAATCCACTCTGACCCTGAATCTACTGTCTATTCATTCTTCTCTCTAGAGAAAACCTATGTTTTTCATTAATTCTTACCATCCAAGGTACTGATGGGGTGCTTGGACCCCAATTCTAAAATCCCAATTCTCTAAAAATCCCATTTCTCTCTAGCCTCAAAACACTATCTCAGGCAGTCTCCCTCCAGATCAAGGACAGCCTGCCCCAGCAGGAACTGTTATCTCCCTTCCTGCCACAGTAGCCAGCTGCACCTATAGAATTTATCACTCAAAGCCAGCTGCATACTGAGTGAACTGGCTGTGCATGGGGTCATAATGACATTGACCACTCACTGACCAATTGTATGTATCCTATACTTAGATCTATGTGTATTCCCTTTGCATTAATCTTGTCTAACAAGACATTGATGAGAGAAGCCTGATTTTCCCTGGTCAGCCCTGACCATTGGTTGACTTCGTGACATTTCAGGCCTAAAGCCACACCTCCACGTACCACCCCCCTCCCGGGCTATTTCCTGATGAATTTTGGGCAAATACGTGCACAGTAGATATCCAAAATGCATGTTCTCTAAGAACTGACCACTCCTGAACCACTCCCTAATCCAACCCCAAAACGCATGGTATATTTGGCACACATCTCACTATAGAGTAATTTTTATAAACTTTATGTATAACTCCTTTAAATTGCAGGTTCCCTAAGAACTCTCGCCAGCTAAAAAGAATAATAAATCTTTACCTTGACCTCAACAATGCTCGAGTCCGTGAATTCTTCTCCAGGTGACCTGCGCCTGGTATCCTAGTCCTTGTGGGGGTCTCACAGCCCCCTTCCAGCTCTCATTAGTAAGGGTCTTTGAACAGAAGCCAGCTTAACCTGTTTTTGATGAGGTTCAGACTCTGGGAACTTCCTTGAGCTCCCCTGGAATCTCCTTACTTAATCTGGCTGTTCATACTCAAATGGAGCTCTCCTTGTATCTCTCCACAGAATCTGGCTTTTCATACTCAAATCTGTGGCCATTGTCTGTTATCTCTCGATTGACCCACCTGCTTCCCACCCAAAACCTTCCAGGTGTGCTATCTCCTGATGGCCTCCAGCTGTTTCCAGCCTTTGACCTTCCTTGGATTCCCTCCTTGGACTTCTCAACACCCTTCCTAAACCCCTCCTCCCATCACCCTGGACTACCAGACCACCACCACCACCACCCCCCAGATCCCTCCTATACTCTTTTCTGTATTTAAGTTCCATCTTGCCTCCATGAAGGTGCTCAGATTCAATCCAGCTTAGACTATCTAGCTGAGATTCTCTTTGGCCCGCTTGTGAATACAAGCGTCACAAATACTTAGGCTCCTTAAGGGGCAACCTAATTTGGCGAATCTTTAATAAACTTTATTTTCTTTGGCTTTAAGAAGGCTTGAGTCAAATTCATTAGAGCATGACCTGGACTGTCGGTATTTTGGGGTCCCCCAGCACCCCAGAACCTCATCAGCTGCTTATAGTATTTACTCCTTTCATCCTTCACTGCCCCCTCAGTTTGCCCTTGTTGATGCCCAACTACAAGACAGTGTGCCCCAGAGAGATTAACTATTTGTGCAGATCAGACCCTGGAGGATAAGCAGAGCATCCTGTCTTCCAGGTCTGCCAGAGAGAGCTTGGCCAAAGAGGTAAAGGGAAGAGGGGAGCAGTTCTATGGATATGTGGGGGAGGGGTGCTAGGCATAGAGCAAAGACAAGACCTCCACAGAACAGAGAGGAATGAGTAAAGAGATCTTCCTTGTGACAGGGATCATGAGGGAAAGGTTAAAAAACACACACAGGAGGGCTGCAACTAGGGAATGGGGTAGTTAGTGATTGTGATGCCAATATGCCATGGATTAATTCAAAGAACAGAGGACTGTGATGTTGTTATTACTCTTTTCAATTTCTTGCCTATTTTTGTAAATAAAGAGGCCATAAATTGGGGATTGCCAGCCTCACAGACAATCCTCTTTGTCTATGGAAATGACCTCTTTGGACGTCAAGTCTGTAGACAGAGTGCACTCACCTGGGGTGGGGTGTCTGCAGCTCCCAAGGGCCATTCCTTCTGGCTTTGCACTCCCTGACTGGGGCAGGCTTTGGTCTTCTACAGACTCATCTGGGGAGAGAGATGGAGTCCTGGGCAGGAGGCTAGCCTACAGGGATTTACAGGGGGTAAGGTCCTGCCCTCAGGATACAGAATGATGCCTAGAGGTAGGGGTCCTGCTTGAAAAAAATGGTCCCACCCTCTCCCATTCCTCTTCTTTTCTATTCCTTTTCCCCAGTCTGATTCATATCACCAAGAGGCAGAGGGGCTTGGAATCCCAGATGGGATAAGAGCAGTCAGAGTCTCAACAGCTCCTGAATCAGAGATTTCCCTCTGACTGGCTATGGGACCTGAACAGCAAGAGAGCAGTCAAGCTCCAGAACTTTGCCCCACACCCCCACCTAAATACTTAATAATCCTTTCAATAGTCCTAGCAAGGTGGTCACCACCTAGCCCAACCCCTCATTGTGTATTACCTTGGAATCACCCATGGTTGCTTAATCTTCATCCAGGCCCCTTCTCCTTTACAGCAGGATCACCACAGGCCATTTGCCACCCCTCAATCCCATTCCTAATTTTCATGGCATCTTTACTTTTTCCCTATAAAAGTCAGCCTTGACCAGACCAAGTGGGCAGATTAAAAAAAAAAAAAAAACAATCTCACCCTCCTCTACTAGCAACACAATAAGCCTTGTCTCTGAATGAAAAAAAGACTTGAGGGTCCCGATACCTAGAAGGAAGATCCAGGCCTTCACACTGGCATTTCCAGGTTCACTCAAGCCTTTTACTTTTGTTTCGCTCAAGACAGGATTCATGGGTCCCTGCAGGTAAGGTGTGAATTTTGTGAAAAAGTGACATCATCTTAAATTGGGGTATTGAGGGGGTAGCCCCAGATTTTTGAGAAGTGATTGGGAGTCTGGAAAAGAATTAGCAGCAGGAAATTTGTCCAGGAACCAGGCTGGGGAGGGAGGATTGCTCCACGTTGAGTGGTATAGGTTTAGTGAATTCTTCTCAGACTGTAATTCTTCTCCCAGGGGTAAGGTAAGACCGAGAGGCTCAAGGTTACAATATTTTTAGAGTGGAATAATTCCATATAAGGATATAAAACTGTGTAGTACATTAGGGTCTCAGTGATTGGATGAAACTTACATAACTCTTCGATGTCTTCATTGCAAAAGGGATTGGTTAGATTTTGCATCTAGAATGTAAGATCATATTCTCAGCCAATGAGGATAATGGTCAGTGGAGGGAGGTGGGTCTTGAGTTAAGGTCTATGAATATCACTTCTTCTCCTTTGTCTTCAGCTTTCCTACTCCAGGTGAACTGCTATAGGATTGTCCTGCTTCTGGAATCGAGTAAATAAACTTTCTGTCATCACTTTGAGAGGCCTCTGAGTAATTAATTAAGTAGGAATCCGAGCCATCCCACACAGTTTGGGGGCTTGTCTGAGATCTGTGGCTTTTCAGAAAGACGGCTGGCAACTCAGTTAAAGGACTGGCTGCCCATGGGGAGATTCCCCCCACCCCCCCATGGTCCTTGAAACGGGTTGCCAGGCCTCCCTCTCTGCAAAGTAACATCCTGAAGCAGAGGAACTCAGTGAGAACAGAAAGAATAGAGATAAGGACTCCAAAGACTCTGAAGCTGTGAAGTGTGTGAAAATGCCAACCAGTTGGTGTTGAAGGTTGCAGTCAGGCAACTTGTACACATACCACTCGGCGGTAAGCACGGGGAGGCGGGGAGGGCCTGGGGGGTCAATTTGTTGAGTCTTAGATAGACTCTGGGAGAAGGTGACGACTCCCAACCAAGTTAGTGGACTGCAGACCCCAGGGTCAAGGGCCCCCCAAAAAACGTTTGCCAGGTGACTGCTAGTGGGTGGGTGACCCCCACTGAGAGCTGGCAAGGGAGCTAGCAAGGGAGCCAGCATAATTCGTTGAGTCTTAGACTCGGAGGTGTTGGTGACAACCCTCATCCAATCAAAATGGGGAAGGAGCATTCCAAACCCCCCCCAAGCTTCAGAGTGGAGTGAGGAAGAAATACCGGTTAATAGTCCCTTGGGAAATCAATTGCATAATTGGCACAAATTACCAAATTATAGAGGAAAGGACAAGAAGAAGATGATTAAATATTGTTGTTTCATATGGGGTGAAAAGACATCAGAGGAGGAGGCACAATTTGGCCCAAATATGGTTCCTCCAAAGACTGTGTTTGCCAAAAATTTAAACCTATATGTACTATTCTATTGTGTTAAATGTTTTGTCTGTATATGTTGTGTTGGTATTTCTGTGTGAATGAAAGTCTCTGTCTCTGTTTTATCTGATAAGGTTGTAAATTTAGCCAGCCAGCCAGCAGGAGCAGAAAGGCTGAGCTGAACTGTCCTTGAAATTCCTGTTACTCCTCTTCTTCAACCCCTCCAGATCAGTTTCAGAGGGGTGGAGGGACAAGGAGGGAGAGAAAGGGAGAGAAAAATTATTGTACTGTTCAGTTTATATGGTTGGTAACAGCAAGTAAAAGAACGTAGAAGAAGTGTCAGGTTAGGAGCAGAAAGAAATAAGTTATGTGCAGTTTCAAAGGGGCTTGAGGGAAAGGCAAGAGAATTTAAGCAGGTAGAGATGATGAGAGGAGCAGTGGTACTTTGTAATCAGAAGGCTTGAAAGAAGTACAAAAGGGAGGGAGGGAATTTATCTTTTTCCCTCAGACCAAAGAGGCATGCTAGCAAGCATTTAACCATTTCCTGCCTCACCCAAAAGAAGAAATTTTAGTGTTATGGGAAATAACAGAAAGTTAATTGAATTCATTCTCGTCGTATTTGGAATTGTGAATAGGTGAAATGTGTCATTCTTAATTTAATGTTTAAGATAGGTTAGAATTTATTAAAGTTTGGTGGAAGTAAGCAGAAGATTAGAAAGTAAAAAAATCTCAAGTAAGCAACTTAGAGCTGAGAGTTTTGAATTTAGGTTTAATTAGATCAATATATTTGATGCCAGACAATGAATTTAAAGTAAAAAAAAAAATAAGTTTAGGTTTTTCTTTTTCTTTGCAGAGTGGGAGAGCCAGAAGGGGGTGGCATAGGGACTGGCATAAATAAGAGGAGGACAGAGACACCCAGTGGCATTTCTGCCAAAAATGTTAGATCCACTAACCAAAGGTTAAGTATTTGTTAGATGCAACATTAATCTAATGTAATTGTTACATGATTTTAAATTTGTAATTTATTACATATAGATTGGGATTTTTTAAAAGGATGTGATAGAAATTTGATAATTTGAAATTTATATTTGGTTATAAAAAGGAGCCGAATAGGTTAATGGCTTGTTTTAAGTAAACTTAAATAAGTTTAAATTTTTAGGTAATCCATCTAAATATTGTATTAGAAATTGCATTGCTAAGTTAATTAATGAATTGGTTAAAAAAGAGCTGTTAGGAATTTTTTTGTAAGAGTTTCCTTGTTGTAGCATTCTTATTAAGAAAATGAGAACACTTTAAAAACGTACATATATATGTTTATATATATATATATGTGTGTGTGTGTGTGTGTGTGTGTGTGTGTGTGTGTGTGTGTGTGTGTGTGTGTGTGTGATTTTCAAGCCTGTTCCATCTGAGGATGTATTGTGTTAAAAGTTTATTTCTGCTGTTGAGAAGGAAATTTTAGGTAAAATTGTTTTTGCCATGAATCAAGCATTTACAAGTTATGTTTGTAAAAGAAAGTTTATGGGCAAATGTGAAAAGGCTTTGGGTTTAGGTCTTTTCTTGTGATTTCTGTCAATTAGTTTCAAGGGGGTTGTGATAAATTGTAAACTGTTTGTAAGAGAGGAAATATTTGTTGTATTAAGAAATACTTTGTAAAATCTTTTGTATGGTTTTTGGAAGACCTACCTATCCAGTTGGTATTTGTAAGTTACAAAAGTGGGAAGAATTGTTTCTCTAATAGGATATGAAAATGCAATTGATGTCATCTGAAATTTATTGTTCGGGTTCATAGCTAAAACAATTTGTTATCACTTATGAAAATTATGTTTGCCATTTATAATTCTAATGTTAAAACCTAAAGCTGGTACACTGTGTGAATATGTGGGGGAAAGAAGCAGTCCCCAGGCTAGTAACAAGTACAGCCCCAGCAGCTGAGGAGATTGTGTATAGAACTTGCTTTGGTGAGAATTTGAAAATGTACAAGAAATGATCTTCAGTGATTGGCTTTTTAGGGCAAATTTAAGATCTAAGAGGTAAATAAAATCCCTGGGAACATTCTTTCTAAATCTAATGGGAATAAATAGATGTTGTATCATTGTTCCATAGAACAAGACTGGGATTTAAAGTTAACTGTAATTGTATTTTACTTACAGAGGGATTCAGGGAAAGGAGTCCCTTACAAAAAAGGGTGGCCCCAGGTGGTCTGGGAGCTCCAGGAATGGTCTTGATGGGAGTGGCCAGTAAACTGGAGATTTGGACTGATAGAATTAAGAGTGGGAAGTAGAACAGACTTGGGCATAGTGATAGAGTGGACCTTAGGAGAGCCAGTTCATGTGGAAAAAAAAAAAACCAAGGAGTTTTCAAGGTGAGGTTTTCCAGGGCCTTTAGACAAATGGGACTAAAACTCTTTTGGGGTAATGGACAAAGGTCCCAACTTGGAATGAGATCTTTACAGGTTACAAAATGATGTAAAAGCAATTAGTATTAAAACAATTGACTGAATTAATTATTGAGACTAAATCAGAGACATCTCCAGTTTGGGGGAAAGAATTTCAGTCTAATTTTCTTAGAGGTAGGTAGCCTCTGGTAATATTTGGCATTGAAAGTTAAATGCTTGTTTTGATTTGAATTCATTACATGAACATAAAAATTCAAGTTAGTGTTTGAACTTATCACATGTGTAGCTCATTGTTTTAGATTGAGCAGGGTTAGAAAGGGATAAAGTAGTTTGGAGAAACAGATATAAATGTATTAGAGCAATGACTTATGATTGTTATTCAATCAGGAACTAGAACATGTATAGAAAGGCATGTAAGCTACTTAAGACTTGCTTCAAAAGATGTTCCTTAGCCAATGTGAAATTAGTCATATCTGAAACTGATTATTGGAGCTTGCTATTTTAAGATGTTTATGGGACTATTAACTGACTGTTCTTCTGAGTCTAACTCCAGCTGTGGATAGCAAGAGAGGCGGTCTGAGCCACTGATCCATGACGCCAGTAAGCCTGTGAGATGCTAGTATGAATTGCAAAAAGATGATCTCATGGGAAGGTTGGGAGAGCAGCTGTTCAGCCTGGGCTGAGGTAGGATTCTCCTGACTCAATTTCCCCACTGACACCTGGTAGACTTTAAGCCTGGCTGAATGCCAGTTGACAATCTACTCCTGCCTGGAATTGACATGAAGTTAGGGAGATGTTGTTTCTCTGCAATGTCCCTACTCTTAATGGCAAATTCCTAAAATCAAAAGTTTTGTAAGTAATAATACCAGATCTATCGAATAATAGATTGTTGGTAGGGGAACATCTGAGGTAAAGTCTAAAATTAAGCTAGTAGGCTTAGGACTTTAGACCAACAACAATAAGTTAGGGTCCTTTAATTCTTAGTAATAGTGTGGAGATGATTAGGTCAAGGGCTTGTGAGACTAGCATGCATAGTTATTATTTTGTCTCAGTTGGTTAATGTTAAATGAAAAATGGTTTGTGGACTATATTGTAAATGCTTTAAAAGGAGCATCACATGATCAGAAGTTGGAATTGTTTTATGATATGATATGCACTGTGTTAAAAATGGTTATCTATTGTATTTATATATAAGTACTGGAGCCTGGTATTGACTCCTTAGTGAAATCATCTTCCTAATGAGGGAATCAATAATGAATTATGGTGAAATGTAGAAGCTGCATTTTAATGTGAATTTTCTTTTTCTTTTAAAAAAAAAACATGACAATTTGTCAAAGTTTCAATTTTGATTTTTGTAAGAGTGATAGGAATGGTAATCTAAGATGGTATTAAGTTCAGTTTTGTAGGAGAGTGGACATCTGGATTTCTACAAGAAGATAAAGAGAAGAAGATGCTGAGATGCTGTGCTGAAGACTGTTTGAAGGAGCGTCCAGACCAGAAAACTGCATAAGATGATACTTCTCCCCAGACAGCTGTATGAGATGGAACCTGTAAGTGGACGGTTCATTAATTTCCCTTTCCCTTTGAATCTCTGTATCTGTACTTATAACAAGAGGACTGCCCCTTGTAATTTGCCAATGTGTCAGTCAACTTTGCTCCCTTCCCATTTTCATATAAAAAGGGAGATAAATGAAGGGAAGGATTCATAGGGGAAAGAAGGTGAAGAGGTATTTATTGATTGGATTTAGGTGTGGAAACAGGAATAAATAAGAGGAGGGGAGGAATATGGGTGGGATGTGCTTGAACCTTGAACTATCCCCCCATCCCAATTCAGAAAATGTTTAGCATATTGGGAAACCAGTAGACAAACTTATGAAAGGTTATTGCATTTAAAAATTTTAAAGTTGTTTACTGTCATTTATAATTATTACTATTAGTTATTAAACTCCCAAGCCTCATGCTTGGAAGACACACTTTGTCGGTATTAAAAGCTCCATTTAAAGCATGTATGAGAACACAGAAAATTTGGAAAGGGATAGCCAATGAGGCCTGTATATAAACTCATATGTTTTGTTGTTTGGGGAACTATACTAGGGTTATTATTGTTTCTTCTCAACATAGCAGTACTACAACATAGATTGATCTCAGATTATTTACTTGCAGAAGAAGGGGGAGTTTGTGCAAAACTCAATCTGTCCACATGTTGTTTGAAAATTCATGATAGGCAGAGCCAAGATGGCGGAGTAGAAAGACGCACATACGCTACCTCTGAACCAACTGCCCATAAAATACCTGTAAAAAAAAAAGAACCACCAGCGAATTCTGGAGCAGCAGAAGCCACAGAATGGAGCGGATGAGATTTCTGCTCCAGAGAGCCTGAAAACCTCTCTCAAAAGGTCCCTCGCACCCCAGACCCAGAACAGAGCCCAACCCTGCCTTGGCGGCACAGTGCCGAAAGGAGCAGATCCGAGCAGGCTTAAGGCATGGAATCTCCAGCAGCCGCGCGGGTCCCTCCACCCACAGGTGACAAGGGTCGGTGAGAGGGTCTCTTTGGCGGGTCGAGAGGGGAGTGGGGTGCCCCCATAACTCAGGCCCCCTTGGGAGGCAGCAGCGGAGGCAGGAGCAGACCAGGGCTCCCCAAGCAGGCAGGAGCCTGGATCCATTGTTGAAGGTCTCTGCATAAACCCCCTGAGGGAACTGAGCCCGTGAGGTGGCCCTGCCCCAACCTGAGCACCTGAACTTAATCTCACACTGAACAGCAGCCCTGGCACCGCCAAAAGCCCTGAGGCTGGGAAGCAGCATTTGAATCTCAGACCCCAAGTGGCTGGGCGGATCTGGAGGCCTGGTGGGGGTGGAGAGGACACTCAGAAGTCAAGTCACTAGCTGGGAAAATGCCCAGGAAAGGGAAAAAAATAAGACTATAAAGGTTACTTGCTTGGTGAACAGGTATTTCCTCCCTTCCTTTCTGATGAGGAAGAACAATGCTTACCATCAGGGAAAGACACAGAAGTCAAGGCTTCTGTATCCCAGCCCACCCAATGGGCTCAGGCCATGGAAGAGCTCAAAAAGGATTTTGAAAATAAAGTTAGGGAGGTGAAGGAAAAACTGGGAAGAGAATTGAGTGACATGCAAGCAAAGCATGAAAAACAAGTAAACACCCTGCTAAAGGAGACCCAAAAAAATGCTGAAGAAAATAACACCTTGAAAAATAGGCTAACTCAATTGGCAAAAGAGGGTCAAAAAGCCAATGAGGAGAAGAATGATTTCAAAAGCAGAATTAGCCAAATGGAAAAGGAGCTTCAAAAGCTCACTGAAGAAAATAGTTCTTTCAAAATTAGAATGGAACACATGGAGGCTAATGACTTTATGAGAAACCAAGAAATCACAAAACAAAACCAAAAGAATGAAAAAATGGAAGATCATGTGAAATATCTCATTGGAAAAACAACTGACCTGGAGAATAGATCCAGGAGAGACAATTTAAAAATTATGGGACTACCTGAAAGCCAGGATCAAAAAAAGAGCCTAGACATCATCTTTCATGAAATTATCAAGGAAAACTGCCCTGAGATTCTAGAACCAGAGGGCAAAATAAGTATTCAAGGAATCCACAGAACACCACCTGAAAGAGATCCAAAAAGAGAAACTCCTAGGAACATTGTGGCCAAATTCCAGAGTTCCCTGGTCAAGGAGAAAATATTGCAAGCAGCTAGAAAGAAACAATTCAAGTATTGTGGAAATACAATCAGGATAACACAAGATCTAGCAGCTTCTACATTAAGGTATCGAAGGGCATGGAATAGGATATTCCAGAAGTCAAAGGAACTAGGACTAAAACCAAGAATCACCTATCCAGTAAAACTGAGTATAATACTTCAGGGGAAAAATTGGTCTTTCAATGAAATAGAGGACTTTCAAGCATTCTTGATGAAAAGACCAGAGCTGAAAAGAAAATTTGACTTTCAAACACAAGAATGAAGAGAAGCATGAAAAAGTAAATAGCAAAGAGAAGTCATAAGGGACTTTACAAAAGTTGAACTGTTTACATTCCTACATGGAAAGACAATATCTGTAACTCTTGAAACTATTCAGCATCTGGGTACAGGGTGGGATTACACACACACACACACACACACACACACACACACGCACATGCACATGCACACACACATAGAGACAGAGTGCACAGAGTGAATTGAAGAGGATGGGATCATATCTTAAAAAAATGAAATCAAGCAGTGAGAGAGAAATATATTGGGAGGAGAAAGGGAGAAATGGAATGGGGCAAATTATCTCTCATAAAAGAGGCAAGCAAAAGATTTATTAGTGGAGGGATAAAGAGGGGAGGTGAGAGAAAAACATGAAGTTTACTCTCATCACCTTCCACTAAAGGAAGGAATAAAATGCACACTCATTTTGGTATGAAAACCTACCTTACAATACAAGAAAGTGGGGGATAAGGGGATAAGCAGGGTGGGGAGGATGATGGAAGGGAGAGCATGGGGAGGAGGGAGAAATTTGAGGTCAACACTCATGGGGAGGGACAGGATCAAAAGAGAGAACAGAAGTAATTGGGGGCAGGATAGGATGGAGGGAAATATAATTAGTTCTTACACAACACTACTATTATGGAAGTCATTTGCAAAACTACACAGATTTGGCCTATATTTAATTGCTTGCCTTCCAAAGGGAAGGGGTAGGGAGGGAGGGAGGGCAGATTTGCAGACAGGGGCAATTAGAACGCTCGGTGTTTTGGGGTGGGGGGAGGGGACAAAAGGGGAGAAAATTTGGAACCGAAAATTTTGTGAAAATGAATGCTAAATGTTAAATAAATAAATAAATAAATTCAAAATGAATAAATAAATAAATGTACAACCTCAAAAAAAAAAAGAAAGAAAGAAAATTCATGATAATGGAAGAATAGTGAAAGAGATCACCAAGAATATCAGGAAAGTTGCCCACGTTCCTGTACAAACTTGGAACTCCCTTTTCAATATGTCCTGGTGGTCTTGGTTTGAAGGGAGCTGGTAGAAAAGATTACTGTGGTTTGTCCTCATAGTAATTAGTCGTATTATATTACTTCCTATTTGTCTGCCTTGTTTGATTTCACTTATCACTAGGATAGTTAGAAATTCTCTACTAAGGCTTGCTAGAGTAGAAGAGAGAACCGAAGGAGCCATTTGGTTGATGATACTAAAGAAGGAAGGATGGGCACCTGTTGAGACAAAAAGACAGGAGCAATCCTGATGGGGATGAAGAAATTGATAGACAATGTGAGATCATGCTACAGAACTTTAGTTGAAATATCCGTGAGAACTCTTCAGATTAATAAATAAGAGGAGGGATTGAGTGGAATAGATTTAGCGAAGACTTCTCAGATTGTAATTCTTTTTTGTGTTTTTTTAAATCAATTTTTGACATGAGCCATATTTTCCCACAGACCTCTCAAGCATTTTTATGTTTAGTTTTTATTGGATGGCCTGGTCCTGCTTGTCAGCCCATCTGCCTTGCAGCACTCAAGGTTCCTCACCCACTGGATCCTGGGAATCTTAACTTTCATTTTATTTGGTTTTCCAGTGATAACCTCTACACCACAGTCTCATTCTCTAATCTGCTGTGTCTTACCCTGAGCCCAGAGCAACAAGAGCCAGAGGAGCTGACAGGGGGAAGTCATCCTGTCCCTTGGAGATCTTAGACAGTGCACAGGCAGGATGAGGGGACTTTATATCCTGAGCAGAGGTTGTGAGAGCTCCCATGAGTATGTAAAAGAGCCTCAGGTCTGGTATAAGCCTCATCTCAGGGCCCTGTCAGCCAGACTAGGCCACATCCCCTGAGGTTGGTCTTGGGGGACATGGCTTCCTCTTTTATGTCCTTGAATTTGTGAACTCAAGAACAAGGGAAGTTCATGTTTTGTCTCTGACACAAGAATAGTTGCTGATAATTGTGGATAAGTGAGAGAAGGCTCCATCTGTGCACCAGGAGTAGATTCCCTGTAACCAACCAGAACAGAACTCCAAGCCCTGGACAGGTGGCAGAGATGGCAGGAGCTCAGGATCCCTCCTCTCACTCTCCTGCACCTGTCCCTATACCTCTCCCTGCTAGAGAAGGAAGGAAGTCAAAGAAACAGTAAGGTGGGTCTAGCCAATGCTGGACAGACCTTGAGCCAGGGTGCCTGAGAAAAACATGGATTAAGGGACCCAGATAGTCCCTACATGACTATGTCTTAAACCCAAATCACTCTGGCTCTCACTGACTGCCCAAGAATCAGTCTCAGTCCAAGCCTCTGGGGGCCGTGTTTGGGTTTTTCTGGCTCAGAATGAGTGTAAATAGCAATCATTTCTGCTCTGGTAAGAAACCCTGAGAGTCCTTCCCTCCCAGACTGATTTTTTTTCTTTTTTTTGAATAGCAAACGACAGCATATTTTGCTTCAATTCTTACCAGAACTTAAATCACTAGATCGTTCTTACTTCAGACAAACTGCGACCTGGGCAAACCCTTTGTTTAAAGAGGACAAGGTATCCCAATACCTCTGGAGCAATTTCAGTCATCCTGATCTGTATCTTGCCACTGGACCAGATGGCTCTGGAGGACAGAGTGAGGCTAGTGACTTTGCAGGGCCCTGCTCACTGAAATCCAATTCATTTGCAAGTCAAGACATCACCCTTATGGTGTCATTGGTACTCCTGGAGAATGAAGGACAATCTGTCACTAGAAGAGCAACAGTGCCCTCACCTGGTCAGAGGGAGAAGGGACAGGAGGCCTTCTTCATGTTCCTCATCCTTTATCCAAGATCCTGCAAAAAGCATTGTTAGAGCTACAATGAGTAGATGTTTTCACTGCTGTCCTTAGAGCCCTTAGGGCAACGCTTATCATGGGAAAAGAGAGAGAGTAGACTCAGCACCTCAGTTACATACGTGTACGTTTTTTCTGAGGCCTGAACCTATATTTGAGCATAATACTAAAGCCCATGTTTTTCCTGCATAAGCTCTGCATTGTGAGAAATTGACAGCAGGAACCCACCACATGAACTCAAAGAGCCATTTTTCTCCCATGTTGACTGAAAGTTTGGCTGAAGGAAAGGCAACAGGCCAAATGCATACATTTATTAATTCATTCCCCTTAAAGTAACGGTTACATAGTACTAAGGAGCCAGATATTATCTGACTGCTGATACAAAAAATGGCCAGGCTTAAATCTGTTTTAGGACAAAGAAGGTAGTCTGTGTCCTTCAGATTTATGGTCTCCATGAGTGATTAACTAGACCATTAGAAAGGAATTTCTTAATTGCACAGATTGTAAATACAATAACAGTTTGACAAAGTTTCAATTGAAATTACGACCCAAGATGTCTGTTTTCTTTACCATTAACATGTCATATGCCATGGTATATGTCCACAAAATATTAAGATATAGAAAATATCCCATTATTCAGAAAAAGTATCTTAGGTTAAAGGTCTCTTAAGGAATGTTAAGTGAGCCTTATCTGCCTTTTGTTGACATTGGAAGAGGCATTCTCTGAGTTTAGTTCAGAGAGAACAAAGAGATTATTCGAAAATTTATATTAAATATTGTCATTCCCTCCTTTTGGTCAAAGGCCTGTAGACCAACAAAGATATGAAAAAAAAAACCTCTCAATAGCCAGTAGTGTGAGAGTTATTCTTCATGCAAGTCTGGTCCAGGCTCTTGGGAAAGCTGCTTATGTCTGATGTTATCTTCTTCAGGACTCTTTGAAACTGGAGGACATGGTACACTGAGGAGCAGGGGCAATGGAAGTGACAGATGGATCCAAAAGTCTATACAGAAAACTGGACAGGGTCTCCCAGAAAGCAGATAATTTGATAAGTGAGATGATACAGTACACTATAGTTAATATGGATAAAGGCACATAGCAATAGTTCAGTTTAAGAGCCATGCAGGGCTAGGTTCAAACAACACAGAATTGTATTTTTACATTAAGTCAGATAGAAATTAAAACTTAGATGGCTCACAATAGACTATTTTTGAAAGGCAGATTTACATGTCACCAATATAAACAAGAAAACTAAACACAAACCACACAAATAAATGCAATCATTCTTTCCAATGTTAATTAATATTAAGTTCCTTGTATCTCAGCAATCCATTCTTAATTTCCATTTAAACATCGCTTTTTTGAATCCCAAATTTCTCATGTAGTTATCTGATGTCTACATATCCTTCCTTTGACAATAGTTTTATTCTTGGGATAGTTCAAAGAGGGAGTTCTGCTTTTCTTGTTCAGATCTAGAAGGTCCCAGATAATTCTGACAGTACAAATTAGTACAATCACTTAAAATTTGTCCTCCAATTTTTGAAATTTCAGAAAATTTCCGTTTATTATTTGCTGTTTCTGGAATAAGAATCTTTTAAAATGTGAGGGTTCAACCATAAAATGAACTCATCTTTAAATTATTGGACAGGTACTTTAACAAAGAAGAAATAATTTCACTTACTTTTGCCACTATCTTCTACAAATTTTATGCAAAAATCCAAATTTGAGATCTTATTATCAAAAACATGATCAATTTTAGAAGCCACTCACATACATCTGTATATAATTCTTAGAGGAATCAGGCTAATCCTGCTGTTTTTCCTCAAAATTTGCTACTCTATTTAATTAAACATCTATCACATTACATCTCTGTCTTATTACCTGATCTAATCATTTCCTCGATGTTATCTCTATATTATATTCTTCTTAATTATAAAGATTTGCTATAAAAGAAAAAAGAGGGACAATGTTAACGGAAGGAAAAGATTTCCTTAGTTCTGATTGATTCCAGGAATGAGTCATTATCTCACAGCTGTAAGATGTGGTCATCAGGTACTGAAAGCAGGGCTTAGAAGTAATCAGGTGGGGAATTTCCTTTTTTCAGAGAGGAAACAGCACATTTGAGAAATAAAGTCAGGAAGATCCTACCTAGGCTGTGTCCAGTTGTCTTCAAAACCTTTCCAAGCATCCACCGTTAGCCTGCAGCACATGTCAACTGGCTTTATGACAACTTAGACAACTATTCCTGTAATCAGAGCTTCGAACAAGACTAAATTGCAGTCCCAATCTTGTAGCTAATAAATATTGGCTGGTATCCTTCAGATAGGGCCATCTCAAAATTGATTGAGCTATTAATTGTTTTCTGTCTTCTTAAAATACTTCCTCACACTTTAAACCATCTGAAACTGACACAACAGTATCCGGAACAACTATCCAGGAAAAAGAGGGGTTCAGATAACCCACATTGGTTCCCAAACCTTATTTACCCTTCATAGTTTCAGTCAGAACTTAATTTATCCTTCCAAATCTCTCAATTCTATTCTTCAGATTATTCCACTTGCTTTTACATTTTCACTATAAGACAAGGTAGTTCATGAGTCATTACTTTTTGCTAGCATAAGTGTGCTATGGTAACGGCATAGCACACCAAGAGGAGCAAGTCTTAGGCCTGGCCAGCATGCTGCTCGTCCTCCTGTGGAGCTCCTGAGTAAAGGAATGAGGTGGGAAAGCAGGTCATGAAGCAGCTCCGATTTATTCAAGCAAACACTCTGGTTATATAGTCTCTGCCAGTCAGCCCAACAAACCATCGTAACACACGCAAACACCCGAAACTATAGTAATGAACACAAGCCAGAACTATAGTAACAAACACAAACCAGGGGTGAGGCCATCCCTTCCAGTGCCATCTTGTTCACCCTTCCCTGCTCTGGACTCAGTTTACCTGATATCCGTCAGTGTGGCATCCCAGATGGCATAGCAGTCAGCGCCCCTTACATAACTGTTCTGGAATCCTCTTCCAGTTTAAACAAAGCAAAGAGGTTAGTGGCTAATCTTAATACTTTGATGGAACTATGTCTGTTTCACAAGTTTGTTATTCGTCCCTAATTATACTCACTCTGGAAGAATGAGATACTTCAGGAATTAAATCTTTTATATATAACAAGTTCAAACGCAAATTTTAACTCTTGCTTAGGCCATAGAATGACTACAAATTCACATCAAAACAGCAAGATCACTTCGGTTTTACAGCTTAATTGAACAGTAAATTATTTTGAAATTTTAGTAGGCCTTCTAAAAAATCACACAAGATATTATTTTTTAAAAACATTTCTTCTAAAAGTATTTCCCCTTCTTTAAAAACAGTTTAAAATTTATTCTGATGCTAAGGGACAAACTTTTATAAAGAAAATTAGTTGGAAACTTTTAAAATGATTGATATACCTTTCTTTTTTCCTTAAGCTAAAATAAACTTTTAAAATTGTAATTCATTAAAGCTGAGTTTTTGCCAAAATATCCTTACGTTATATGAATTTCCAAAGTATTATAACAAACTGAACTCTCACTTATTGCAGAATTCCTAGATATCACAAAATGCTTTAGTAAAAACGGGGTTGGAATGGAATCTCACATTGGTAACAGTAAGAGACTAACTCACAGAAAAGCACTACTGCTTTTAAAAATCCTTTCAAACAATGGGAACATCTTAAGGTGGCTCTCAAATAGTTTACATAAAACTCTGCACATGTTCTAATTTCAGATGAAAACAATATTCAATTTCCCAGTAAGATTACACAAAAGGGCTCATGTGTTTTGCTGGTCACTTGCTTTTGATCATAGAAGTTTGCTATAGAAGGAAAAAGCAGGGACATGTGACATACGAAATATGACAGGATAAAACATCCTTTACTCTGTTTAAATTCAGATCAGAGTGAAATTAATGCAGACAACTATACCCAAATTCAAACTCAAGATAAAAAATAGTTATGGTCCCAAAATGCCTTTTACCTTAAACTGCAAGTCTCACTCATCACAGCTTAGAGCCAGATACAGTTATTTCCACTCTCATGGAGTTACAATGAGCAATAAAGATATACCAGGACACACACACGTAAGGGATTCTATTTAGTATCTTTCCTTCTCAAACTTAAAATTCGTCCTGATGTAAAAGTCAATTGTTAAAAATCCTTTCTATCTATTACAATTTCTGAGCAAGTCATATTCATTGTTTAGGAATTACATTCCTAGGAATTTTTAGCAATTACTTTCCTAGGGCTGTCTTGCCCACACGAATGGGAGGACTGTTCTGAATGGGCAGAAAGAATCTAAATAAAGTTTTCATTCCATTCCCTCCTTTCCATACACAGTAATCACTTAACAATTTTTGGTTTCAGCAGTAAAACGGTACTCCCAAATAATTTAGTTAACAATTCTATAGCTTCATAGAAGATAGTCAAATTGTTTTAACTGTAACTTTTTAACATGCAAAGGTGGAAATACCTGATTTACTAAATGGCTATTACAAAACATTATAAGACAAGGTTAGCAGGACGGATAAAGTAACATACCTAGTTTTACACAATTTTCTCAACATCTTTTTAGTTTCAACAAAATTCAGATTAAAAATTGCTTTGTCTAACACCATATCTGGATTACAGTGGTCACTCAATTTTCACAATCCAAGAGAAATTCAGAAATACAATCTTAGAAATACAGTTTGAACACAACAATAACTTCAGACAGAATTATTTGCATTTCCAGAAATGATTGATCTTATTACTTTGAGTAATTAAAACCACTTTAAAGTTAATAATTACATTAGAGAGAGATAATAATACAGTGTATAATATATCAATCATTATGTGAACCATTTTGGCATCATTTTATCATTTTGATCCCATAACAACCATAATTATTTTTACTTTTACAAATCAGAAAACGCATCAAACAGACGTAAAATACATTTTGCAACTGAAACAGAGAAGTGAAGCTTGCCAAGAGCAGAGAAAATGGTGTCCCAGCTACGATGAGTTTTGCAGGCAAGAGTTTGGTGAATGCTTGTCACAGGCCTGATCTGTCCACCTTTCTCTTCCCCCCAAGGCTGCAGAATTTACTGAGCCTCAGGTACTTTGCAGCTGCTAGGACAGGGTGGGCAGAGTGTATAGGACCTGGTGACATTTCCAAGCTTCACCTAGAAACGTGGGCTAAAAGGTTACCTAAGGGCACAGGACTGTTAGAATCATTGCAATTGCTGCCCCTACACTTCTCCTACATTCTCCTCTCTATAATTAGATCTGGGATGAGAGGGGTTAACATGAACTTCTGTAGTTGCTAAAGAATTCCTGTTCTGAAATACTCCCTTAACTCTGAGAGAGAGTGAGGAATTTTAGGTGATCAGAATTAGCAAGGTGAATTTCTAGGGCTAACCACAATCTTAGGAGGTATTTTTTTCCAGTAATTTCAAATGATCAGTTGCCAAAATTTTTTTATGATTAATCTCACAACATACAAATCTGCTAAAATGATTTTACCTCAGATGGTCTAACTTTCCATTGTAATTCCAGGTTGGCCAGACCAGAACAACAAGGAAAAATGTTAAAGTTTTGTTTGTTTCTTTCCCCAGCTGCAGCCCTGGATGTCCAGCTGCTTGCATTTAAATCTTACAAGATAACAGACTCATTCACAGCACACAGGATACAGAAACATACGCTGACAGATAATTGATGACAGCACAAACACAACCAGAGCTCAAAACACAAAAAAACGAGAGAGAGCGAGAGAGAGAGCAATTAGAAGTCTGATAGTTCGTAAGTGGATTGTAACTGTCCTCTTCAAGACCAGAGTCCTTAAAAGGAAAAGTAGGGAGCGGGAAGGAGGAGACAATGGAGGCTTGAACAGAGGTTTCCTTCCTCAGGGCTAAGGCAGGTAGGGGAAGGCAAGGGGGAAAAGAGAGCGTCTAAGTGCCATCATCTTCCCCAGATCAGAGCCCTTCAAGGGAAGGGGGAGGGAAGAAGGACAGAGGGGGAATCGGACCAAGGGAGTGAAGGACAGACTGCAGAACTTTGAAGAAGAAAGGAATTTGGCCAGTACTCGGCTAGTGCTGAAGCAGCTCTGCGAGCCCTAAAGTGAAGAGGCTTCTCTCTTTTATTCTCCCTGAGCCATGTCAGCAAGCCCAAGATGAAACATTCCTGCTGCTGGCTAGAGGTTTTGTTGGCCTTGAAACATAATTTGGTTGTAAAATAAAGTAACTTCGACCCGTCCAAAAGAGCCCTGTGGTGGCCAACATAATTTACAGCTATCTTTAGTTAATTGACACTAGTGCTGCAATACCTGTGATCATCAGGTGGATAAAGGCCTGACATATGAGAAGCAGAGGTCTTATCAGCCAGATTTCTAACTTTAGTGGCTTTTTTTAAAACTGACCCATAACTAGCTGATTTTCCTAGATCAGTGCTCAGAGGAGACCCAATTAGTACAGAGCAAATTAATCTGAATTGGTCTCCGCCCCCAGAGTTAGCTTGAAAGGGAATTTTTAGACGTCAATCAAGCTAAGGGGAGTCCTTTGGAAGCTGGAAGGGAGAGGACTTACACCAACCCCGTCAAGGCCCAGGACTCTAGGACAAACAGATCCTCTGGCACCTGAGTCCTGGTCTTGGTGAGATGAGGAAATGTCCATCCCATTCCTCAGTTCCAATCCATATTGGTCGCCAGTACTATTGACCTGAAAGTTTGAAGGTTGAAGGAGAAGCAACAGGCCAAATGCATACACTTATTATTAATTCATTACCCTTAAAGTAATGGTTACATAGTACTTCTCATTTTAACTGACTAATTACATATGTCTTCGAGAACAGATTCTCTGATGTGGGAGAAAAGAATGTTTTTCCCATATAAATAATTATTCAATTAGGACTAAGCTGTTTCCCCATCTCCTCATTCAGAAACTGGCCAGTGTAGGTGATTCAGTCAGTCTTTCAAGGGCAGGGCTGATGATCAGATGAAATCTTGGGCAAGACTTATTCACCTGGGAAAATTTAGATCAGAACAAAATGTAAAGAGATTTTATTATAGGTGAATTCTGGCCTATTGCATTTTAGTGAAACAGTTCTGAGGGGAATTGGACCTCTCTGGTCTAGACTGCACTAAGTAATGGTGATCTGGCTAGAAAGAGGACCCCTTGTCCAAAACTGAGTCAAGATTCAGGCCCCTCCCACCTAGTCCCTCATTAGAATAAGTTCAAATCTCATAATACTCATTCTCATTAAGATTTAAGTAATCAGAATTGATTTACGCCTATAGGTAACTCCCACTTAGCTAAGGGAATACAAGTTTTGAGAGGTCTCCATGATTCCTATTTGGTTAGTAAGAGATAGCTAAATGACCATTGTTTTATAAATTATAAACAAGCCATAATTAAATAATTACCCAGAAATGATGTCTCCTCAAATTTGCTTTCATCAGATTTGTATAATAAGGTGAGAGTGTATATAAAAGGTTCAATTATATTATACAACTCTCCAGTGTGATTTCTATTATGTGCAGCAACTAGGAAGTCTAGTTCTGAAAGCCTTACCACATTGACTACATTCATAAGCTTTCTCTCCAGTGTGGATTCTCTGATGTAGACTAAGTTTGGATCTCTCTCTGAAAGTCTTTCAACATTCATGACATTCATAAGATCTCTCTCCAGTGTGAATTCTCTGATGTACAAAAAGTTGGTAGTTCTCCCTAAAAGCCTTTCCACATTGATTACATTCATAAGATCTCTCTCCACTGTGGATTCTCTGATGTACAGCAAGATTTGAGCTGTCTCTGAAAACCTTTCCACATTGATTACATTCATAAGGTTTCTCTCCAGTGTGGATTCTCTGATGTACAATAAGTTGGTAATTCTCCCTAAAAGCCTTTCCACATTGATTACATTCATAAGGTTTCTCTCCACTGTGAATTCTCTGGTGTAAAGTAAGCTGGGAGTTTTGTCTGAAAGTCCTTCCACATTGATTACATTCATAAGGTTTCTCTCCAGAGTGGATTCTCTGATGCAGGATCAGTTTGGAGCTTTCTCTGAAAGCCTTTCCACATTCATTGCATTCATAAGGTTTCTCTCCAGTGTGGATTCTCTGATGTACAGTAAGTTGGTAGTTGACCGTAAAAGCCTTTCCACATTGATTACATTTATAAGGTTTCTGTCCAGTGTGGATTCTCTGATCTGCTGCAAGATCTGAGCTAGACCTGAAAGTCTTTCCACATCGATTACATTCACATAGTCTCTCTCCAGTGTGGATTCTCTGATGTGCAGCAAAAGTGGAGCCCCTTGTGAATGCCTTTCCACATTGATTACATTCATAAAGTTTCTCCATATGGATTTTCTGATGTAGAATAAGATGGCCTTGAAATCTGAATGCATTTCCACAGGGATTACATTCATAAGCTTTCTCACCATTGTGGATTTTCTGATGTTGAGTAAGACTGGAGCTCTGTAGGAATGCCTTTCCACGTTTATCATATTCATAAAGTTCCTCTCCAGTCTCAATGCTCTGATGTACAGCAAGACTACAGCTGCAACTCCCAGCCTTTCCACACCTATTGCATTCAGGAGGTTGCCTCTCACTGACAATAATGTGATGAATCAGGAAGGATGAGTGTTCACGAAAATGTACACCACATTCATGAAGCTCATGTGGGTTCTCTCCAGTACAAATTTTTGGACAGTAAATCAGGGAGGACTGTTGACTCATGTTTTTCCCACAGTGATGACAACCATAAAGTTTATCTCCAGGGTGATCTTTCTGAAATACAGCACAGATCTGTCTCCTAGTGAAGTCACAGGGACCATCACTCATGAGGTTTTCTTGGTGTGTTTCTTTCACAGAAATACTTAGCTTTTCAGTAGTCTCTTTCATTCAAGGTCTAATCATTCCTTCTGCAAAAACACAAATAGTGAAACATATTTACAGAGACACAGGTACACACATCACAATTATAAACACTCCCCTCCACTGGAAGAAAGTAAACTGATCTACATGATACTTCTTCAGGTAAAGATAAAAGTCTTCCAAGTTAAACAGACACAATTACAATGTTTGAAAATGCCACTGCTTGAAGAGCTCTGCAGAATAACTTGACTTGGAAAGACCTTCAGAGACAATCACATTGGATCCTCAGAAACACCTCAGAAACTGGCAGATCCAGCATTCCTGCTACAACCTCAAGTCAGGCCATGAACTCCGAATGGCTGAGTTACCTGAAAAGTATCCCTGCAGGTGAAATTAGATCACCCACCCTGCAACTGGGCATGCTCTGTCCACAGAACTTGATGGCCCTTTTCCATGGCACTTACTTTTTTCAACTTTTTTAAAGAAATAAGGTTTTATTTTTGCACTTTTTTCTCCCTCTCTTTGGGTCTTCCTATTACCTGAGACACAAAAATATTGAAATTAGGGGAGCGGAGCCAAGATGGCAGAGTAGAAAGACACACATATGCTAGCTCCGAACCCACAGCCCATAAAATATCCGTAAAAAAGAACTCCCAACAAATTCTGGAGCAGCAGAAGCCACAGAACAACGGAGCAGACAAGATTTCTGTTCCAGAGAGCCCTGAAAACCTCTCGCAAAAGGTCCATCCACTGCAGACCCAGAGCCGAGCCCAGCCTTGCCTTGGCCATGTGGCACCAAGAGGAGCAGATCCGAGCAGGCTTCATGAACAGAATCTCCAGAGGTCACATGGGTCCCTCCACCCACGGGCCCAAAAGGTTGGTGAGAGTGTCTTCTCGGCTTGCCAAGAGGGGAGTGGGGTCCCCCCATAACTCAGGCCCCCTCGGGAGGCAGCAGCAGAGACGGGAGCAGACTGGGGCTCCCCAAGCAGTCTGGAGCCTGGATCCATTGTTGAAGGTCTCTGCATAAACCCCCTGAGGGAACTGAGCCCTGAGTGATGGCCCTGCCCCCACCCGAGCACCTGAACTTAATCTCACACTGAACAGCAGCCCCGCCCCCGCCGAAAGACCTAAGGCTGGGAAACAGCATTTGAATCTCAGACCCCAAGCTCTGGCTGGGTGGATCTGGAGGCAAAGTGGGTGTGAAGAGAATACTCAGAAGTCAAGTCACTGGCTGGGAAAATGCCCAGAAAAGAGAAAAAAAATAAGACTATAGAAGGTTACTTTCTTGGTGAACAGGTATTTCCTCCCTTCCTTTCTGATGAGGAAGAACAATGCTTACCATCAGGGAAAGACACAGAAGTCAAGGCTTCTGTGTCCCAGCCCACCCAATGGGCTCAGGCCATGGAAGAGCTCAAAAAGGATTTTGAAAATCAAGTGAGAGAGGTGGAGGAAAAACTGGGAAGAGAAATGAGATGCAAGAAAAGCATGAAAAGTAGGTCCACACCTTGCTAAAGGAGACCCAAAAATATGCTGAAGAAAATAACACCTTGAAATATAGGCTAACGCAACAGGCAAAAGAGGTTCAAAAAGCCAATGAGGAGAAGAATGTTTTCAAGAGCAGAATTAGCCAAATGGAAAAGGAGGTTCAAAAGTTCACTGAAGAAAATAGTTCTTTCAAAATTAGAATGGAACAGATGGAGGCCAATGACTTTATGAGAAACCAAGAAATCACAAAATAAAACCAAAAGAATGAAAAAATGGAAGATAATGTGAAACATCTCATTGGAAAAACAACTGACCTGGAAAATAGATTCAAGAGAGACAATTTAAAAACTATGGGCCTACCTGAAAGCCATGATCAAAAAAGAGCCTAGACATCATCTTTCATGAAATTATCAAAGAAAACTGCCCTGAGATTTTAGAACCAGAGGGCAAAATGATTATTCAAGGAATCCACAGATCACCGCATGAAAGAGATCCAAAAAGAGAAACTCCTAGGAACATTGTGGCCAAATTCCAGAGTTCCCAGGTCAAGGAGAAAATATTGCAAGCAGCTAGAAAGAAACAATTCAAGTATTGTGGAAATACAATCAGGATAACGCAAGATCTAGCAGCTTCTACATTAAGGGATCAAAGGGCGTGGAATATGATATTTCAGAAGTCAAATTGTATACATAACTTTTGAAACATTACAATCACATACTCTGTCAGCTTAATTCATGATTTGGGAGCATCAAGTTGAAAAGAGGAGTTCATTCCCTAGGGATACAATGGGATAAACCTCTAGGATTTATTTTTTAAATTAGAAAAAAATTATAATAAAAGAAATGTTAGGATAATAATAATAATACAAAAGTATCAACTTGTCAACCAAATAACATCAATTCAGCTGAACACATTTCTGAATTATCTGACATACAAAACCACTTTATCCCTTCATCATTTGGACACTCTAGACTGATTGCATTCAGGAACCAAAGGATTCAATGATCCTTTTAACCCTTATCTTTATAATCTCTAAAAATATTGCCTCATTGCCCAAAGATAAGTGTATTTGCATGAAGGAATAATTTCCCTAAGAAGGGTCAAACATCACAAGTATCCTAAGAGGAGAACACATGTGACTTTTAAGGAGACTGCGTACGAATTTCATTTAGGACAAAGTTTTATGAATGACAGATTTGCAGTTACAAATGGTATATCATGCAGTATCTCAATTTTCCCTAAAGCCATTTGCTACTGGGACCTCCAAATGCAGGGCCCACTCCTTTGGGTTAATGGACTGCCAAAGTTTTATTGTGGCAGACTTTCCATTCAGGAGGAGAAGGGTTCTTTTCATCACAGAAGGATGAAAAAGGGAGACTGGGAGGGGATGGACAGATGAGGGAAGAGGAGCTCTCATTGGAAACCAATCTTTTCCATTTTAGCCCAGGTAGAATTTGAGCCCTGGGGTTTAAGTTGATACACCAGGACAAGGGCAAGGCAGAAGAAGGGTCCTTCCCATGATCATGGCATTACAGCTGATGGAGACGAAATAGGGACAGAGAGGAAGCCAGCAGCCTGAGTTTCTGGCCATGAGAGTGGAATGCAGGAACAGGATGATCCTGGGGCCTAAGGACTGAGGTAGAGAGGGGTTCTTGAACCTGCAGAGCAAGAGGTTGGCCCACTGACACTCTTGGGATTTCTTCTGCTTTCCACCTACTGTACCTTTCTAGACAACTTTTGCCTTGGACTCCTCTTCCTGTCAGACCCCCTGGTTGAAAGAAGTAACCTTTTGAGTTGAGATAACTATCATCTAGAAATACAAGGCTGGGCTTGCAGGTCCCAGTCAAGTATGATCCAGGATGTCAGAGAGGTCAGAAAACCTACCTCTACTCTAACTGACTAGTCTTCTAAGCATGACAAGTGGTCTTTGATGTCACCTTCATGCCATGATTCCTGCTTCCCTCAGCCCCCTGGTGCTGACCCAGAGGCCTGACTTCCTGACTGGGGACGTCTCTCAACCAGCCCAACCCTTATCTCCTGACTGTTGCTTTCTAGTTAGTGTTATCCCAGCCCCTGCCAATCTCTTTCCTCCTTTAACTCTGGGAAGGATGATCACAGCTTTTCTACTCATATCCACCAATTCTCACCAGTGAGGCTTTCATATACCAAGTTCATGAGGGTTTTCAAAATGGAATTTTTGAGAAAATATAACTGATTCTATTAGATGATTTACCTATATCAATGTAAAGAATGTCCCTTTCAGTACCTCCCTTCCCCCAATCTTAGAGAAAACTCATAGACTCATTTCCTGTCCTGTTACTGTATGTAAGATGGCACAAAGGGATCAGCAAATCTTGCTTAACTACCTGACTAATCAAGCAGCTAATGTTTTCTTTGGACTAGTATAAGTAGTTATACTAAAGGCCTTTTTAACTGACCTTTCTCACTATAACTGTATATTAACATATTTTTCCTTTTGCTAAAAAATATACCTTTCAATGAAAACAGAACAATGTAAAACGATCTTTAAAGCAAGTGTCTCTGATAAAGACCTCTTTCTCATGTACATAGAAAAGTGAGTCAAATTTACAAGTCATTCCCATGTTGGTAAATGGTCAAAGGATATGAACAGGCAGTTCTCAGATGAAAAAATCAAAATCATCTATGAGCACATGAAGAAATGCTCTAAATCACTTTTGATTAAAGAAATTCAAATAAAAACCATTTCTGGGTACTATCTCACACGTATCAGATTAGGTAATATTATAAAAAAGGAAAACAATAAATGTAGGGGAGGATGTGAGACAATTGGAATACTAATACACTGTTGGTGGAGTTATGAACTGATCTAAACTTTCTGGAGAACAATTTGACACTATTCCTGAAGGCAACCAACCTGTACATACCTTTGCATTCAGCAATACCACTATTAGGTCTATATTCCAAGGAGATCATCAAAAAGGGAAAAGGACATACATGCACCAAAATCTTAACAGGAACCTTTTTTGTGGTTGGGAAAATATTGAAAATTGAGATGTCCATCAATTGGAGAATGGCTGAAGAAGCTGTGCCATATGAATGCAATGGAGTACTATTCTGCAATAAGAAATGATGAAAAGTCAGATTTCAGAAAAACCTGGAAAAATTTGTACAAACTGATGCAAAGTGAAATGAGCAAAACAAGGAAAACATTGCACACACTGTCAGCAAAATTGTGTGATTTCTAACTATGAATGTCAGCTCTTCTCAGCAACACAGTGATCCAAGACAATTACAAAGGACTCCAGAGGGAAAATCCTATCCACAGCCAGGTAAAGAACTGATGGACTTGGGATGCAGATCCAAGCACACTTCTTTCCCTTTATTATTTTTTGCATTTTTTCCCCTACGATATGTTGCTTCTTTCCCAACTATGATTAATAGGGAAATTTGTTTTACATGATAGCACATGTATAACCTATATCAAATGGCTTCCTATTTTAGGAAGAGGTGAGGGCATAAAGGAGAGAGAGAAATGTGAAACTCAAAATCTTGTGAAACAGTATGCTGAAAATTGTCTGGATGTATAATTGGGAAAAATACTACTCAGTTATTAATATCATTAATGTTGAAATGAATACTATAACAATATTATTATTACAATAATTTTATACACACACATATACAGAATCTACATCTATCTTTATGAATGTATGTATGTGTATATGTGTATACACACACAAAGATGTACATATATACCTACATACATATGTATACATATACATATGTATATACACACACAAATACCCCTTTCCCTAGCTTTGTTCCCCAACCTGATCATACCCAAAACTTCTTTGGAAGCCTGCCTAAAAGACCTCACATATCGTACCCAAAGTGTGGGTCATGTCACTCAGGAGGAGAGACTGTCTCTATATCCTCTGTGCAACTCTGAGACATACAGTTCAATCTGAAATGTGTCACACTGTTGAGTGGATAAATAAACCAGCGTTTACTGTCTGTATGTAATCTATGCTCCCTTACTCTGGCTGTCCCTAACAAGGATCCTGAGGAAATTCTCCCAACAGGATCAAATCTGATAATATTTATATGGCTCCTAGCACACAGTGTACACCATAAAACAAGCCCCTTAACTTCCCTTCTTTTACACTTTGGTTCCTTCTCCTCTCTGACCAGGGACACTGGCCTCCTGGCTGATCCTTGACCTTCCTTGGTCTGTGCCTTTCCAATGGCTGTCTCTCATGCTTGGAATGTCCTCTCTCTTTACCTGGGCCTCCTGGCTTCCTTCATATCTCAGCTAAAATCTCACCTTCTGAAAACAAGCTTTTAATGGTCTAAGAAAGTGCCAGAGCCTTCCCTCTCAGGTGCCTCCCATCCATACTGCAGAGAGCTGGTTTGGACACAGCTGATGAGATGTTTCCTCCCAATTATACCATCAACACATAAGTGGCAGGGCCTGTTATACTTTTAACCTTTCTCTGCATCCCCAGGAGGTTAGCACAGTGCTGGGCACAGAGCAGCCACTTCCTAAATGCTTCTTGACTTACACTAAGATACGGTAAATGAGAGGGATTCAGAGAGCCCTGGGAAGATATGTGTGGCCTGAGGCAGGAGGAAATGAGAAGAAGCAGGAGGGCCATTAATGCTCTGCTGACAGCACTGCAAAGGCCAACCTGGGTCTAAGGGGATGAAGCTCCCTTGGCTCTCTTGGATTCCATCTTTGATGATGCTGGTCTGCTCTGTGGATGGGCTGCCGGCCCTGTTATGAGCGTTTCTGGGTCCTAGCATCCATTCTCTCTGGCTTCAAACTTTGGTCTTCTGCAGAATGAGCTGGGGAGGGATAAGACAAGGATGGCAGAGGGAGGAACTTTGTTCTTGCCTTTTCTTCCTAGGCTGGATGCTGACCTGCTCCAAATTATAGAAAATGAAGTCTCACAGGAGTCACTTGATGTTGCCCTCAAGGGTAAGACCCCTACCAATATCTGAGGACAACAGGGAGGGTCAGGTTTGGAAGACAGCTTGACCTGGACAGGAAGAAGACTTGCCACCCACTCTAATTCTTTCCCTTTGACTTTATACCCCTCCTCCATACTCCCACAGAGACCCAAGAGGAAGAAGGGGCTTGAGACCCTAGAAGGGATGAGACCAATCAGAACCTCACTGATTCCAGCCCAGAGCCCTGCCTCCATCAGATACTGTGGGGGAGATATGTGGGTCAGGCAATTGTGACCCAAAGATAAAACTAGAGATGGCACCCTAGGAACTTTGGGATGGAGCAGGGAGCCTGGATAATTGACAGGGAGCCAGGACCAGCAGGAAAGCCTGCTCCTGGCATAGCTGAAGGATACTCACCAAGAGGTCAGAGGGGGAAGAAGAAGTCCAATGCAGATGGCAGCCAGCACAAGTGTGGTATGGGAAGGGGCCCTCATTCAGACCTACCTGACACCTGCCTATGCAGAGATGGCTCCTAGAAGGCAGAGAGCACTCAGCTTCTAGTGCTTCTGCTTCCAGCCAACCTGCTCAGGGTACGTCCTCCTGATCCAAAGAGTCCCACCCTGCCCTGCCCTCCACCTTCTAGAATGACCTCTCTTCTCCTCCCTGTCCTCTTCCCAGGCTTCCAATGTTCACCCCAGGTACAGAAGTCCCCCAGGGATATCATCCACAAGCCTAATCATCTCACAGAGCTTCCCTACACCATTGCTCTATCACCTCTCTCTCTCCATCCCTCACTCTGCATCAAAGGTACTGTCTGTCTGTCTTTGTCCTTCATTTTCAAAGAAAACCACTGCATCAGACAAATGATGACATAACTCCACTTGACTTTGTTTTCAGTGAGGTAGGGCTGTGTAAGGTCCTCTCCAGGGCCATCTGGATCCAGTGACCAGATATTCATCAGGATGACTGGAGAAGGCCCAGGATGCACTAGGAAACCTTGGTCTATTCAGGTACTCACAGTGAGGTAATGCCCATTCAGTGAAGAGGCCTCTTTAAGAAGTAAACAGGGAATGGCCCCTTTAATGAGCAATAGGAAAAATAGAAGTCAATCCAGGGGGAAGGGAAAGAGCAACAGTTACTAATGATAATCACTCTGAAGCCATCAAGTGGAGTTTGGGAAGGGACCTATTGTTGTGCAACGTGTGGACTACAGAGTACATCAAAGGAATTGAACATCCACTTAGAGCATCTCTTCCTCTCATTTTTCCACATGAATCAACTGAAAATGAAGGATCTTATTAAGTGGCTCCCAGGACTGAGATGAGAATTGCCTGGATTGAATGTGGGTACTTTCATGCAGAGTTCATTCTTGCCACTAAAACCCATCTTTCTAAATATCTATAATCTCCCAGAGATCCCAGGTGGTCATGGATCATGGAAAACAGCAGTCTCCAAAAAAGGCAAATTACACTTTAGCTAAAGCAATGGAGAGAAAACTAGGGCATTGAAGATTAGCAGACATCAACAGCCAATGGGTCCTACTCCACTGAACTTCCAAATTCATCTTTCCCAAATATTTCACCCTGTTTATCGCCTATTCGCATGTATTCCAACAAAATTTGCCTCATTCCACAGTGTTCTTCTAAACTCGCACACTGGAAGTCTCATGAGAGTCAGTGATGGTCACTCTCAATTGTGATGGTCCTGTGTTCTGAGGGGATAAAATGAAGTTTCCTAAGGGATGACAGAAAAAGGAAAGTAATCTTTCTGGTAAGTCTCTAGGGAACTCTCCAGGTAAGTGAACTGCTGGATGAACACTAAAGGATAAGGCTCTATATCATGGCACTGGTCATGGTTAGAAGAGGAGATAATGAGCCAATGTCTACATTAAAGTAGGGAGCGACATCCAGGGGAATCAGCCCTGCCTCTTTTCCTAAAATTCTTCCTCTTATCCCTCTCCATGAGGTCCTATCATTGGTTCTACCCCACAGTTGGAGGATGGAAATGGGGGGATTTCTCAGTGGAACCAGTTTTACTGAATGGCATGTCTGGAAGTTCAAGGATCTGAGGTTTGAATGTGAGACTCAAAATATTGCCCTTCTTTTTAATTTACACATTCAGTGCAAGGAGTTTCAATGGAGAATCACAGAGAGGTATAGAGAGTGCAAGTCCCCTTCCTGGGGCTATTGTGGCGGGGTCTGAGATGTCAGTCTCAGTGAATATAAGAGACAGTTGTACACACACAAGATATCTGAAACATATTTCTAGGGAAGGAAGCTTTGTTCTATAAAGTAGTACGAGCCTTTGAGGTGTCTAGGTCTAGATGATGGGATGCTGGACCAGATAATGGATGGCCAACTGATGGAAAGCCATTTGGCTGCTGGAGCCTCAGCCCTCTACCCCCATTTCAGCTTCCTGCTGTGATGGTACCTTCAGAGTTAAGACTCCTTCCTAATTCTTGCTGCTTCCTTCAGTCTTTCTCATTCCTTCATCCTTATTTGGTAATTTAGAAAAGATTTTTATTTTAGTGGACCAGAAGACAAAAAAGTGGTTTCCCCCAAGTCCTCTGAAAGTATCTATATGTCAAATGAAATACAAGATCAAGCCCTGAGTGTCTCTGGTCCTTCAACAACTAACCATAGAACTCCTCATGTGCCTGGAACATGGAAGTGCTTAATAAACGTTTATCGACAGACTGATTGATTAAATTGGAATGGTTTCTTTGGGTCTCTAGGACAAAATCCAAAGCATTCTGTCATTTGAAGTCTTTGCCATCAAATTCAGCATCCCTTTCCAGATTAATTACATGATACACTCCTTTATTTCTTCTACAATCCAAAATAAAGAATTGTCTTGCTCTTCATCACAAATGATATTTCACCTCCTATCTCCACAACTTTGCCCAGGCTGTGCCCTATTCCTGAAAAACACTCTCTACACTCCTCTGACTCTGAGAATACATACTGTTCTTTAAAGCTGAGCTCAAGGCCCCACTCTTAGAGGAAATCTGCTTTCCCTGGCTGCCCATGGCTCACTTTCCATATGAATGTTTTTCCACATCAGCCTTTCTCTAGGCTTTCCCATAGCTTCATTTCATGTAAGAAAACTCTCACATGTAAGAGACTTTATGTAAAGAAATTCAATGTAAGCAAATCCTTGTACTTCATGTAAGCCCCCTGCTGGAGTCGGGGCCACGAGAGTGAAGGAAAGAGTCTGGGAACATTGCAAGTGTGGGGACCCAAGACCCCACTGAGAAGAATGTAGGAGTTGAGCCAATCTCCTCTTCCTTTCACTTATAAAGGCTGACTAGAAGGTAGAGGACTGGTAGTGAATACATATGTGTGTTCTTGGCCCTAAAGGGAATGGACAGGGCCTTGGGCCTTCATACCACTAAAGATTCCTTGGGTCAGAAAATACAATCAGGGACACCTCACAGAGATAGCCAGTGAATGGGTGTGACCCTGCCACCAGCTCTATAAGGAACTCCCAACATGCCTGCTGGGAGGTATGCTCTAACCCTCCTGGTATACACATTACCCTGAGTTAGCCCATAAGGCCATTGATCTCCAGATGCAGGAAATGATGAGTTTCTCACTGGACACTGGCTAGGTGAGTCAAGGCATTCACCTGGGCTTCTGGTCAGGCTCAGGTCATAATGAAGCCTGCCCTGTGAGCCCAGTGTGACCAGGACTCAAGAGAAAAGAATCTAGTCTGTATCATGGCACACAAGTGGCTCAGTGGATGGAGCATTGGGCCTGGAATCCAAAAGACTCGTACTCCTGAGTTCAAATGTGACCTTAGATACTTCCTAGCTTGGTGACCCTGGGTAAATCACTTAACCCTATTTGCCTCAGTTTCCTCATCGGTGAAATGAGCTGGAGAAGGAAATGGCAAACCACTCCAGGACAATTCCCAAGAAAATCCCAAGTGGGATCACAAAGAGTCAGACACAGCTGAACACCAGCAACCAACAACTTTCTATTATTTGCCACAGAGAACAAGAACAAAGCCTCCTTCCCATAAACTTCATCTCCAAATAAGAAAAAAAAATATCTTGTGGAGGAAAAGAGATCAATGGATTTGAAGTGTCAGCATTTCCCCTGCTTGGATTTTCCCCTTTGTTTACCAGGGGCCTGTGCTACCTTCACTCTGCCTTGGCTGTGGAGACAGCGTTTGTGATTGACAAGGCTTTGTTAGAAGGAGGAGCCCTGTAAGCCCTGGGAGATGAGAGGCTGCCCAGAGAGCAGGGTCTGCTCTGCCTTGGGGACCAGAGAGGAAGCTGCTCTGAACTGAATGCCCTGAACAGCCTGGGGAGGTTTCTCTTCAGGGCTGAAGCACTATGGGAATGGGGAGAGCCTAGACTGCAGACAGTAATAATTTGCAGCATCCTCATAGGCTCCAGGTTGCTGATGGTGAGAGTGAAATCTGTGTCAGACCCACTGCCACTGAACCAGGAAGGCACTCTAGTTGCCAGGCTGGTAGCCAAGTAGATGAAGAGCCTGGGGACTTGGCCAGGCTTCTGCTGGTACCTATTAAAGTAGACAATACCAAATTTATTTAAACTCTCACTGGCCTTGCAGCTGCTGATGACTGTCTCTCCTTGAGATGTTGACAAGTATCCTGGAGACTCAGTCATCATAATCGCTCCTTGGGAATCTAGGAAACCAACAAAAGTAGAAGACAGAAATAAGTCAATATCCAAGTCAAAATGTAGGAACAAGAAGATTTTTCTGGAGAATTGCAAGCAATGTGCAAGTAGTGTTTTTGGCTGTCAACATGAGACAGAAGCCTTCTTTCTTACAGACCTCCCAATGTTTGTAACCTGGTGCTGGTCATGCTGGTCTGCCCCCATCTGCTTCTGTGGAGCCTAAGCTTGCTCACCCACTGGATTGAGGGGTCATCAAGTCTTTAATCCCTTGTATCCTATGGTCTTCTAAACCCTTCACTGCTCTACTGTGTCTTCCTTTGAGCCCAGAGTACTTGGAGTCAGAGGAGCTGCCATGGAGAGACCATCCTGGCCTTTAGACACCTGCAGAGAGAGCACTCAGAGCCCTGGGAGGGCAGAAAGGAGGAACTTTTTATATCTTGAGCAGGGAGAGTTTACAAACTAAATTATTTTTGGTGGAGCTGTGAGCTGACCAACCATTCTGGACAGCAATTTGGAACCATGCCCAAAGGGCTCCAAAAATGTGTGTACCCTTTGACCCAGCAATACCACTTCTCGGGCTGTATCCCAATGAGATCATACAAATGGGAAAAGGACCCTCATGTACAAAATTATTTATAGCAGTTCTTTTTGTGATGGCCAAGACCTGGAAATTGAGGGCAGGCCCATTAACTGGGGAATGACTGAACAAGATATGGTATATGAATTTAACGGAATGCTATTGTACTATAAGAAATGAAGAAGAGGTGTACTTCAGAAAAACCGGGAAAGATTTATATGAACTGAAGCTGAGTCAAGTGAACAGAAGCAGGAGAATATTGTTAACAGAACCAGCCACAGTGTGTGATGATTGATTTTGATAGACTTAGTCCTTCTCAGCAAGGCAAGGCCTTGAAACAACTCCAAAGGTTCACGATGGTAAACGCCATCCACACCCAGAGAAAGAACTATGGAGTCAGAATGCAGAGTGAAGTAGACTATTTTCTTTTTTGTTTTGTTTTATCTTTTTCTTTCTCATGGTTTCTCTCATTCATTCTAATTCTTCTATGCAACATGATTCATATGAAAATATGTATGTTTAATAGGAATGTACGTGTAGAGTCTATATCACCTTGGATGCCATCTTGGGGAGGGAGGAGGGGAAGAAAGGGCAGAATATTTAAAACTTATGGAAGAGAATGTTGAAAACTAAAAATAAATTAACCTTAAAAGAAGACATTCTGGCTAACACAAACACTGGAGACTTATTTTTCCTATTTCTTGAATTTTGAATTGGGACTTTAGAAACATGGACAAGTTCATATTTAATGACTGCTAGAGGAATCACTGCATTTGATTAGAGATAACAAAGAGATTCTTCTCTCTGTCCCCCACAATTCAATTCTCTGAAACCAAGAGAAAGCTCCAAGCTCTGAGGAGGAGGCAGAGAGGGCAGAAACTCACAGTTTGAAGGCTTTGGGGGTTCCCCACCTTCCTCTCTTCCTCTTCCTGCCCCACTAGTCTCTGGAGAATGTGTGAATTCAAGGAGGCAATGAGGAGGGTCTAGCTGAGACTGAACGGGTCTTAGGCAGGGCCCATGAGAAAAACCTAGGAAAATGTCACTCTGAGATAAATGGATCCTGTCATTGACTGGATGAGGTTACTAGGGTTGTCCTGAACTTTGTGGAGTGAAAGACTATGTCCATCCTGGTCTCCATTGCCCCATTCAACAAATACCCCATAAGGGAGAAAATATAGTCCTAGAGATATATTCCATCCCATGTCTGTCTGTGCCTTTACTGGGAAGGTGAATATGGGTCAATCTGTGTGCCAAAGGGAGACCACAGAGTTGAGGGAGACTGGTTTAGAGGCAGAGACTGAGAGGCTGGAGGCTGAGTACTTTCCCTTATGGCTAATCTTTCCTCTCCTGGGGGATGACAATGGCTCCATATTTGTGCTCATTGTCTCCTGTCTCTCCTTTCTCCAGTCAGTTAGTCACAATTGAAACAATGAATGAATGAATGAATGAATGAATGAATGAATGTGTGAATGAGAAAGTGACTGGACAGTAAGATTTAAGTTACTCAACTACAAGAAGTGTCAGTGCCCTGACATTCATAGGCTCTTGACCAGAACCAAGGATTCCAAATCATTGAGGAAGGGCCTGATTCCCCTTAAACATTTAGCTTCACACAACTACCAGGAAATCCAACCTAGAAGATATTTATAGTGCTTTGTAAACTGCACCAGTACTGAATGAAAATGAGAAAGCAAAGGCAATACCTCTTTATGTAACATTTACTCTGGGCCATGCACTGTGCCAATTGCTTTACCAATCTAAATTTATTGTATTCTCACAACAACCTGATGCTGCTATTATCCCCATTTTACAGGTGAGGAAAATGAGGGAAACAGAGAATGAGTGATGCGTTCCGACTCACAGTGAAGCACTATAGGGCTCTGCAACTTGAACTGGAGCCCACAAGAAGAGAAAGTCTATTGATGTGACATAAAAGGTTTCAAATGATCTTCATCTCTCAGCAAATCTATGCCATGGTGTTTCCCAGCAGTCTGTGCTATCTCCAACTCACGTTGGCTACAAGAGTGTCTATGTGATGCCTCTGGTAGGACAACGAGAGCTGATGGGCCAGGGGCAGCAAAGGGGAAGCCCTAGCAGATGGGAGTCTGCCCAGAAAGCAAGGTCCGCTCTGCCCTGAGGACCCACAAGGAAGCAGCTGCTGCTCTGAACTGAATCCTCTGAACAGCCTGGGGAGGGTTTTGTTCAGGGCTGAAGCACTATGGGAATGGGGAGATCTTGGACCGCTGACAGTAATGACCTGCACCATCTTCAGGCTCCAGCCTGCTGATGTTGAGTTTGAAATCGGCCCCACACCTACTGGCACTGAAGGAGGCAGGCACTCCTTGTACCACCCTGGTTACCCTGTAGATGAGGAGCCTGGGGGTTTGGTCAGGTTTCTGCTGGTACCAGTTTAATCATTCGCGTAAAAAACAAAGCCAAACAAACCATGTCCTTCTGAGTAAGGCTCTCACTGGCTTTGCAGAGAATGGTGACCCCTTCTCCTGGAAATCTATACAGAGAGTCTAGATACTGTATTGGTACAATTCCCACTGGAGTCTAAGAAGAAACAAGAATTACATCAAGACAAATGAATGAATGACCATGTTAAAATGTAAGAACAAAACAATTTTATGGAAAACCATGAATTCCCAAATTTCTGACTATCAACCATATTTGTTATCGAGGCCTGACATGAGCCGTGTTTTCCCACAGACCTCACAGCTATTTTTTATTTGTATTTTTTATTGTGTGGCCTGGTCATGCCTGTCAGCCCATGTGCCTTTGCTGCACTTAAACTTCTTAACCCACTGCATCAAGGGAAACATAGGTTTAGTTTAGTTTTGTTTTGTTTTCTAGGGAAAACCCCTACTCTGGAGGCTCCTTCTCTGATCTTCCATGTCTTACCCTGAGCCCAGAGCACCAAGAGCCAGAGGAAGCTCACAGTGGGAAATCATCCTGGCCCCTGGAGATCTGTAAATAGAGCACCAAGCACTAAGACAGACAGGGAGAGGGCCCCATGTATCCTGAGCAGAGCTTGTGAGAGCTGCCTTGGGTCTCCATGTGCAAAAGAGCCCCAGATCTGGTATGAACCTCACCTCAGGATCCTTGCAGCCAGACTAGGTCACACCACTTGAGGTTGGTCCTGGGGGACATGGCTTCCTATTTTGTGTACCCAAATCAGAAACCCCCAGGCCATAGAAAAGTTCACGTTTAGTGTCTGACATAAGAACGGTTGCCACTAGTTGTGGATAAATGAGGAAAGGCTTCTGTCTGTGCCCCAGAATTAGATTCCCTGTAGCCAGGAGAGAACTCCAAGTCTTATGGATGTGGCAGAGATTGCAGGAGCTCAGGGTGCCTCACCTGCCCCAACACCTCCCACTACTGGGGAAGCTAGGAAGTCAAGGGGGGAGTGAGCAGGGTCTATCCAAGGCTGGACAATCCTTTAGATAAGGTCCCTGAGAAATACCCAGTTGAATGGATCAGTCAGTCCCTACGTGAGGTCACTGGAGTTATGCCGCGCATTGAGGAGGCAAACATTGTGCCTGCTCCCGTCCCCACATTCCCATCCCAGACATAAAAAAGGCAGAAGCTATAGGCCTGTAGAGATGATGTCTCCCAAGTCTGGCCACTTCTCAGAACTTGGATCTGGGACAATCTATGTGAAAGAGAGAGTGATTGGCTTAGAGACAGAGACAAGGAAGCAGGAGAATGAGCCATTCACATCTGGCCAATCACTTCCCTCTTAGGGGAAGATCCTAGTCTTCTTGTTGAAGTCTCTGCCTCTGGTCTCTCCTCTCTCCAATCAATCAACAGCAGTGAAGGAATAAATGACAAAGCAGTCAATAAGTTATGGGCAAAAACAGAATGCTAAGTCCTGCAGATGGAAATAACAAACAGGGCCTGTTTCATGGCAGCTAAAACATATTAATAACAGTATTGTTATTAATAATAACAACTAACATTTAGTGAGTGCCTTGTCTCATCTCGTCCTCATAATGGTTCTAGGGGGTAGGTTCTCTGAACTGAAAACACAGATGTGAGGTACCGTTCCCATTTTACAGATGAGAAAGCTGAGACACTCAGCAGTTAAGTGACATGCTCACAGGGGAACAGCTATAAATGAATGAGGCAGGATCTGAAGTCAGACGTTCTAAGCACAAAACTCTATCCCCTGTTCTCCCCAGTGGTCAGAGTTCATAGATAAAGACATAGATCAGTCTATTTATCCATTCATCCATCTGTCTCTCCTCTTTCGAACCTTCTCTCTTATGCAGGCAGAGTTGGGGTGAAAAGCTCCCAATCCAAACCTTCTCCCAGAAAGCTAGGTAATTTCTCTACAAGGTATACTTGTAGGAGGGCCCTCCATTCTAGAGAGGTTATTAGTATCACATGACCAGTGGGAATCAGAAACAGGATGCTGTTCTGGGATTCTTGATTACTGGGTTACTCAGTTAATCAATAAACAATGGATTCTGCCACTGCAACCAGGGCCATCTTCAGTCTTCTCAATCTATATCTTGCCACTGAATCCAGATGGCTCTAGAGGACAGAGTGGGGTTGGTGACTTCGTGCAGCCCTGCCTCACTTAAATCCAATTCACTCATAAACAAAGCCATCAACTGCCTTATGTCTTTGGTCCTCTTTGAGTAGAAGAACAAAAATTAATCTGTGAGTACTAGCAGCTGCCCCGCTGGGCCCCTCTGTTTCTATTTGGGCAACATTACTCCTTCTTTCCTTCCCTCCTCTGTTTCCCTTTCCTTCCTTCCATTCTTTTTTCCACCCATTCTCCCTTATCTTCCTCCTATCTTCCTTCCTTCTTTCCTTCCTTCGCCGTTTCTTTCTCCTTCCTTTCATCCTTCCACCCTACCTTCCTTTTTCCCTTTCTTCTTCCCCATGGGGAATCATACACTTACATGTGGACCATAAATTTCCTGAAATAGAGCTCTGTGAAATCACACTTTGATAAAGACCATTGGAGTTCAAATGGAGCTACATGCCTATGCCTTAAACCCAAATCACTGACTCTCACTGACTGGCCAAGAATCCATCCCAGCCCAAGCCTCTGGTGGACCTTGTTTGGGTCTTGATGGATGTAATTCACAATCATTTCTGCTCCAGCAAGAAACCCTGAGAGAGAATCTGTCCCTCCCAGATTGCTTATTTTTCTTTTTTCTGAATAACAAATGAGACCATATTTTGCTTCATTTCTTACCAGACCTTAAATTGCTAGGTGGCTCCTGAGACAAACTGAGACCTGGGCAAGACCTTTATTTAAAGAGGACAAGGTATCCCACTGCCTCTGGAGCAACCTCCAGTCATCCTGATCTGTGCCTTGCCACTGGACACATATGGCTCTGGAGGAGAGTGAGGCTGGTAACTTTGCACGGCCCTGCCTCAATGACATCCAATTCATTTTCAAGTCAAGGCATCATCCTCAAGTTGTCATTGGTCCTCTCTGAGAATGAAGGAGAAGCAATCTGTCCCTAGGAGAAGAGCAATAGCGCCCTCACGTGGTCAGAGGCAGGAGGAAGAAGAGGCCTTCATCTTCCTCATTCTTTTTTAAAGATGCAGCAACAAGAATTGTTAGAGTTAGAATGTTAGATATTTTCACTGCTGTACTTAGAGCTCTTAGGGCAACCCTTATCATGCGAAGAGACAAGAGTAGATGCAGCACCTTAGTTACATGCATGTTGGTTTTTTCTGAGGCCTGAACCTATACTTGAGCATTAATAAAGCCCAAGTTTTAATCTGCATAAGCTCTGCATTCTCTCCTGACACTAGTTTTCTAGGTGTCATACACCTTGCTCCTCTCCATGTACTAAGGATCAGTGACATTGGCCTCCATATTGTTTGTCACACGTGAATCTCCATCTCCTGACTCTGCATGTTCACTAGTTCCCACCACTGCCCCTCCTCACCCATTCCTTAAATGCTCTCCTTCCTTATCTTAGTCTCCTGATTTCACTGATTTCAAGCTTTCCTTGTTTCATTATCTGTTTATTTCTTCCAATTTACCTTGTATATAGATTTTACGTAGGAAACAAATGGGTTTTTAAGAACCTGCTTAGTTCGAGGTGCAAATATTATCTCCTCAGACCCTAACAACCCTGCTCTGTAGGTCACAATGATGGGGAAATCTGAACCCCTCAAAGGAGAGGCCCTTGAACTTCCCCACGTATTTCAGGAACCCAGCATCTGGCCCACTCATCTACCTCAATTACTTAACACTCCTTCATCCCATCTAGGCTCCTTTCTCCATTACTTCCAGACCACCGTAGGCTACTTGTCACTGTCAGATTTCATTCAGATGCTCCCCTAGTCTTTCTGTATAAAAGTATCAGTCCCAGCCTTATCAAATGCAGATTCTTCAGATCTAGCCTACTTGTATTGGTTTCACAAACAGCACAGACTCACTAGGTGGCTGGCTTCTATTGATGATACTTGATACTTAGACTAAAAGGTCTGAGTGGATGAATTCTTTTTTTTTTTTTTCATTTTTAACAGTTTATAACAGATAAAACAATTCAAACTTTTGGTCAGGTGATACTTCTTTTTAAAGCATTCACAATATGGACCACAAAAGAATTTTTTTTAAACATTAGCCAACTGAGACACAAATATATGTATGTTGCTAACTTCACAAACTCTTGACCTAATTGTCTCTCCACATATTACTAAGAATTAAAGGACCCTAACTTGTTGTTGGTCTGAAGTCCTATGCCTAATAGCTTAATTTTAGACAACCTTGGATGTTCCCCTATCCGTAATCTATAATTGAATAGATCTGGTATTAAGCTTATAAACCTTTTGACTATAGGAAATTGCCACCAAGAGTAGGGATATTGCAGGGATACAATATCTCCCCAACTTCATGTCAATTTCAGGCACGATTAGATTGTCCACTTGCATTCAGTCAGGCTTCAAGTCTGCCAGGTGTCAGTGGGGAAATTGAGTGAGTGGATGAATTCTTTTGAGAAGGACCCTTACCCTGCACCTTTGGATTTGAGGATACCTAGCACACCTAGACTGCAACACTATCAATTCCTTTTTTTATGGAGGAGAAAACTGAGGCTAGATCTGACTGACTCCAGGCCAATTAGCCTATCCCCCTGTATCTCCTTGTGATTTATGCATTGTTTGGGTGTATGTGTGGGTGTAGGGGAGGAGGTGGTGGTGGTGTTTAATTGCTTGCAAATTGTCTATTTTCTTTTCACATTATGGGAATCCCAAGAACCTACCAGTTGCTTGGAAAAGACCAGATGCTTAAAAGCTTGTTGACTTAAATATTTGACCAAATCCTTTAAATGTGAGCTCCTTATGGGCAAGGGTTGTTTGGCCTTCCTTGGTACCCCCTATATCTAATACCGAGACTGGCACGCAATCAGGGCTTGTGGAATTGACCTGATAGAGTGCCTGGACAATGAGGATTGCAGTCATTTTCTTATTTTCTGCATTCCAAGACCTGTCAATTTTACTCAATTTGTTGGTTTACTCAATTTGAAACTGAGTTGCTTCAAAGATGTAGTAATTCTCAGACATATTACTCGAGATGAAGTTTCATAATTTTCATAATCAGTTGCCAGACAAATTCTCACAAAACTTGGATATAATAAACAAACGTGCAAGCTCCCCCTCCCCAAACCTTACTTTGGCTGTTTGACTTAATTACTCAGTAAAACATTTCATTACTTGGGAATTGGAAGACCTGAACTTTCAGCAGCTTCTGTCCCAGGGCTGATAAGCTTTTGTAACCCAAAGCATTTGATTAGTCCCCAAGGAACTCCCCAGGTAAGGAGTATCTATGTCTTCTCCACTTTTCCCAAAAGTTAAGTTATCTTCATTTTGTAAACTAAATATATCCAATTAAATACTTAGCAGTTTTTCAACATTGTAGTCACATTCTTTAACAGTTTAATTCATCATTTCGTAGCATCCAGATCAAAAGACAAGTTGATTTCCTAAGGGTACAATTGCTTCACCCAGTAGGTATGATTTTTAAAAGTGACATTTCTAATCCAATAATTTCCAGAATCACAATGATGGGATGCTTGGGAACATGTACTTGGGCCCCAATTCTGAAATCACATTTCTCTTTATAGCCTCCAAATACTATCCCAGGCAGTTCCTCCCCAGCCCAAGGAAAAGGCCTATCCAGCAGCAACCACTGTCTCCCTTCCTGCTAAGGCAGCCAGGTGCAACTGCAGAACTTATCAGTCTGATCCCACCGCGCACTGACTGAACGGGCTGTGCACTGGGTCATGACAACATTGACTACTCACTGACCGATCATACGTATCCTAGACTTAGACATAGGTACACTTCCTTACGTTTACCTTGTCTAACAAGACTTTGATGAGAGTAACCTGACATTTCTGAGCCAGACAAGACCTTTAGTTGACTTACTGATTTTTCAGGCCTAAAAGAACACCCTTAGACGGCACCCCCCTTGGGGTATTTCCTGAGGAACTCTAAGTAAAATGCCTGTGCAGTATATCTCAAAAGTGCATGTTCCTTTAAGAACTAACCACTCCTTAACCACTCCCTAATTCTACCCCAAAGCACCTACTTAGCATATTTGGCACATGTTTCACTATAGAATATCCTATATAAACTTTTAATAAGGTTGCAGGTTCCCTAAGAACTCCTGCCCTCTGAAAAGCATAATAAATGTTTACCTTGATGTCAACAATGCTTGAGTCTGTGAATTCCTTCCAGGCTGCCTGCCCTTGGTACACTGGTCTTTGTGATGATCCCACCCCACCCCTTCCAGCACTCATCAACAATAAAGTTTTGAAGCATCATAATAACAAAAGTAACATTACAAATTTAAAACAAATCTTATTGTTTTGATGATAAAAACTTAAAACAAAAATGTGTTGCCATTCAAATGATAATTCAGTTGAAAACAGTTTCCAAATTATTGACTTACACAATCACTTTGTCCAGCTATGATTTTAACATTCTAGACAGATTGTTGTGCTTTATCAAAATATTTATACCAGAACATTTTGTTCCAGCAAAGAACAAAGTGAATACCTATCAGCTGTTGAACAGCTGAAGAAATCACAGTACATTAATTAAAAGGAGTATTATTGAAGAATAATAAGAAACACCAGGATTTTGCAAGCAAAGTTCTATTTTTAGAGATTTCATCACAGTAAATAACTTTGGATGTTTACAGAGGTCTCTTATGCTGCAAAATCTAATGAGGTCTTGAGCAAGACACAATCCTGTTCATTAGAGTCCTAAATTTTGTCTCCAGCAAGATTTTTCCAATGTATGCACATATACAGTTCAAATTCAAAGAATACCATTCTTTGACAGTGACAATTAAGTCGTCCAATCCCTGACTCCAAAGAGGCCCAAACTGTTGAGTTTTATGAAACCATAAAACTGTACATTTTCTAAGGAAAAGGCAGAGGGGGGTGACATTCTACACAATTTGGAAAAACATGATCTGGAGCTGACTGAGGCTCAGATCCTGAGGTGATTATTGCAAAATACAGACTCAAATAGAAGAAAACCATTAGACCCTAAAGATATGATCAAAATAGCATGGCTACAGGTAGGAATTCAAAGGGATGCATGGATTTAAGGGATCAGATCTGGTAGATAAAATATCCTGAAGAGCCATTGACTGAGATTCTTAACATTGTACAGGAAGCAAGAATTAAATATATCCTTAAGAAAAAGAACAAAGCCAAATGGCTGTTTGATGAGGCCTTACAAATAGCTGAGTAATGAAGGAAAGGGAAAGAAAAGGTAGAATTCCTCAAACGAATTCATAATTTGTGAGAGTATCAAGGAGAAATAAGGTTTTCTTAAATGACCATGGCAAAGAAATAGAAGAAAACAATTGAATGGGAAAGACAAGAGTCCTTTTCAAGAAACATTGAGTTATCAAGGGAGTATTTCCTGAAAATATTGCCATGAGGACTTCTGGAACCAAGGTGTCAAGGTGAGGCAATCACTTGTCTATGCTCTTTCAAATTCCCTTGAAAACAACCTTGCAGTAATGATTCAGAACCAATTTTAGAGCGCTGAACCACATTGCTAGCCTAGGACAGCTTAAAGGGTGAACAGGAAAGATATCTCCCTAGAGTGGCAGAGTGTACTAAAGTCAGGAACCAATGGAAAGATTCATCCTAGGGGGTCATGGCATATTTTAGGGAAGTCATGAGAAACTCTGGGGTTTCTGAGATAAATTCAGTTTCTTTCTGGGGCTTCATGCACTATATGAAATATACGATCTCTGCTAAGGTCTGTACTCCAGGGAAAGACCATATCCCATTAATTAAATCCTTAAGTCTTATCTCCAGGAAGATTTCTCCAAAGCACACATTGGAGTACACAAACAAAAAAATTTAAGAGCCTCAGGTGATGACCTTCCTACCATTACTGCTTTTATAAGACTTCCTTGTAGTGTGAATAATGTGGTATCTAGTGACCTGCCTCTTCCAGGAAAAGGCTGGTCTTCATTGAGCACATTCATAAATCTTCTCTCCACTAGGAATCCTTGATGTAAAGGATGAGATGATCTCTGGTTGCAGACCTTCCCTGAGACCAGATAGGGCTTGTTCATGAGGTGAAATTTTTGATGTCTAACAAGCTCAATAGTCCATCTGAATGTTTTTCCCCATTCATTAAAGGAATATGGTTTCTATTTCAGGTGAATTCTGATGGAAATTAAGGGATGACCTTAGCCCTTACACTTTTCATATTATTTTAATGACATATGTCCTCTAGAATGGATTCTCTGATGTGAGACAAAAGAATATTTCTCCCATTTAAAGAAACAATTATTGAATTAGAACTAAGCTCTTCCCCCATTTCCTCATTCAGAAACTGACCACTGTGATTCAGCCAGCCTTTGAAGGGCAGGGCTGATGATCAGATGAAATCTTGGGTAAGACTTATTCAACTGGGAAAATTTAGATCTGACCTAAATTTAAAGAGTTTTTATTCTAGGTGAACTCTGGCCCATTGTATTTTTGTCAAACAGGTCTATGGGGAAGTGGATCTCTCTGGTCCAGACTGCCCCAGGCCATGGTGATCTGGACGGAAATAAGTTTCTTTGTCCAAAACTGAGTGAAGATTCATGCCTCCCCTCATTAGAATAAGTCAAAATCTCATTATAATACTCCTTCTGATTAAGTTTCAACTAATCAGAATTGATTTAGGCCTGAAGATACCTCCCGCTTATCTAAGGAAATATAAATGTTGAAAGGTCTCCATGATTCATCTTTAGTTTGTAAGAGTTAAATGACCATTGTTTTATTAATTATTAATTGGCCATAATTAAATAATTACTCAGAAATTACGTCTCTGCAAATTTGCTTTCAAGAAAATTGTACAGTAATGTGATAGTGTATACAAAAAGTTTTATGGCATCATGTTTCTCTCCACTATGGATTCTGTTGTGTGCATCAGGTAGCGAGTTGAGTTCTGAAAGCCTTTCCACAGACTAAATTCACAAGGTTTCTCTCCAGTATGAATTCTGTGATGTACAGCAAGAGTGGAGCTGTAACTGAAAACCTTTCCACATTCACTGCATTTTTAAGATTTCTCTCCAGTATGGATTCTCTGATGTAGAATGAGTTTGAAGTTCTCTCTGAAAACTTTCCCACACTGATTGCATTCATAAGGTTTCTCTCCAGTGTGGATTCTCTGGTGTGCAGCAAGTAGGAAGTTTACTCTGAAAGTTTTTCCACAATGATTACACTCATAAGGTTTCTCTCCAGTGTGGATTCTGTGGTGTACAGCAAGTTGGGAGTTTTGCCTAAAAACCTTTCCACATTTATTACATTCATAAGGTTTCTCTCCCATGTGGATTCTCTGATGTACAGCAAGTAGGAAGTTTACTCTGAAAGTTTTTCCACAATGATTACACTCATAAGGTTTCTCTCCAGTGTGGATTCTCTGGTGTACAGCAAGCTTGGAGCTGTCTCTGAAAGACTTTCCACACTGATTACATTCATAAGGTTTCTCTCCAGTGTGGATTCTCTGATGTACAGTAAGAAACCAGTTTCTTCTGAAAGCCTTTCCACACTGATTACATTCATAAGGTTTCTCTCCAGTGTGGATTCTATGATGTGTAGCTAGAGTGGAGCTCTTTCTGAAAGCCTTTCCACACTGACTGCATTCATAAGGCTTCACTCCAGAGTGGATACACTGATGTACAGCAAGATTGGAACTCTTTCTGAAAGTCTTTCCACAACGATTACATTCATAAGGTTTCTCTCCAGTGTGGATTCTCTGATGTACAGCAAGACTGGAGCTGGAACTCAAAGATTTTCCACACTGATTGCATTCATAAGGTTTCTCTCCAATATGGATTCTCTGATGCACAGCAAGAGTGGAGCTAGAACTGAAAACCTTTCCACATTCATTACATTCATAAGCTTTCCCTCCAGTGTGGATTCTCTGATGCACAGCAAGAGTGGAGCTAGAACTGAAAACCTTTCCACATCCATTACATTCATAAGGTTTCTCTCCAGTGTGGATACTCTGATGTGCAGCAAGATTGGAGCTCCTTGTGAAAGTCTTTCCACATTGATTGCATTCATAAGGTTTCTCCCCAGAAAGGATTTTCCGATGTACAATAACATGGCCTTTAAATCTGAATCCATTTCTACAATGATTACATTCACAAGACTTCTCACCATTGTGGATTCTCTGATGTGGAGTAAGACTGGAGTTCTGTGAGAATGCCTTTTCAAGTTTATCATATACATAAGGTTGCTCTTTAGTCTCCATGCTCTGATGTACAGCAAAACTACAGCTGCAACTCCCGGCCTTTCCACACCAATTCCATTCATGAGGTTTTGTCTTCCTGTGAATACTGTGACGAATAAGGAAGGATGAGTGTTCACTAAAAAGTACACCATACTCACGACACTCATGTGGTTTCTCTCCAGGAGGAATTTTTTGACAGCAAATCAGAGATGACTGTTGACTCATGTTTTTCCCACAATGAGGACAACCATAAAGTTTTTCTCCTGTGCGGATTCCATCATTTGTAGCACAGATTTGTTTTTCAGTGAAGTCACAGAGACCAGCACTCATGAGGTTTTCTTGGTGTGTTTCCTTCACAGAAATCCTTGGCTTTTTAGTAGTCTCTTTGATTCCATATCTAATCATTCCTTCTGCAAAAAACAGACAGTAAAACATATACACGGAGACACATGTATACAGATATATAATTAGAAACCTTGCCCTCCATTGCAAGAAAATAAACTGATCTACATGATCCTTTCCCAGGTGAAGAAAAAAGCCTTAAAAGACAGAAACATGATTGTCTTAAAATGCCATTAGCTCAAATTTGCAGGATAACTTGACTTACAAAGAGCTTCACAGACAATCATATCGGATCCGCAGAAATACCTGTGAAACTGGCAGACCCAGCATTCTTATTACAACCTCAAGTCAGGCCATGAACTCAGAATGGCTGAGTGACCTGAAAAGTATCCCTGCAGCTGAGACTAGACCACCAACCCTGCAAGTGAACATGTTCTGTCGATGGAACTAGAAGGCCCTTCTCCATGGCACTTACTTTTATTCTACCTTTTTTTAAGAAAAATTGTTTTCTTTTTGTATATTTGACTTTTTGCTCCCTCCCTTTAAGTCTTCCTATTCTCTGAGACAAAAAATATTGAAATTATACCAATTCATAAGTCTAGAATGGGTTTTTAAGTTGAAGGGAAATGAAGAGTCAATCAATGTGGTAACCTTCTCTATTGCCTTATTTTAAGAAAAAGCCATGGCACCTACCAACCTGGAGCAATTACAACTCTGATGAGTCAACAGCCAGCAACACTGGACCAGAACCACCACCAGAAAGATTAGGACTCACTGAAGGCTGAGAAATAGGTAGCTTTTACTACCAATGAAACATTTCCAAATTAATATATGTACTGTTAAGAAGCAAAATAGTATTCTCTATGTAATATACAACAGTATATTAGAAGCATAACTTTTATATGCACTGAAAAAAGAAAATTTCAGATGACTCACCTGCTTGCAATATTTGCTTTACCACAAGGTCTGGAACTGATTTTACAATATGGCTGAGGTGTACCTGGATTTTTTCTCATACTTGTCTTGATTTTGAATCTTCCCTAATCCTATTCTCCTTAAACTATTACTAATTTCACTCCTTGAGTTCCCCTTTATTCCAGTGTATCCCGCTAAACTAGATAGCTTTCCACTCCCAAACACTCTCCTTTCCCTAGATCAGCGAAGAGCAATGTTCCTGATCTGTTCTTTCTTCTCAATCATTTCCATGTTTTGGTGACAGATTGGCAGTTCCTTGACAGTAGGAACCGCCTTTTCCTTTCCTAAAACTTGGTGAGATGCCTAGAAAACTGGAGGTACTTAATCCATGCTTATTGACTGACTACCAGGGACCATGATTGACAGCAGGCCTCAGCTTCCATCTCAGTCCCTATATTCTGGTCTCTATCTTATTTGTCAAATGCAGCTTCTGGCCCCAGCCCTGTTTCTCTCCTTTTTGCACCTTATCTCCTATTTCAGTGAACTTTCTCTAGTTCAAACCCTGATGGGACCTGACCAGGTCCATAGTGAAGACTGCAGAGACTTCTTTTAAGGCTCCTAAAGAATCTCTTACTGTGGAATACCTGGGAATTTCTACTACCCACTTCATCAGACTGAGGGTGGCTGTCAAATTCAATGAATTTGCCAAACAATTCTGCAAGAAGGGTCCAAAGATTGAGCCTTAGAGATCAAGGAAGGGACATGGATTGATGATTTAGGTAAAGCATATCCTAGGATTAATTCTAAGTGAGTGACACATAGCTAAAAATCTCTGAGAAAGAATCCCAGGTCAGGTGTTCCTGCCCCCAAATCTAGCACTTGCATTGCCCCAAGAACCAGAGTCACAGCTCTCATATACCTGCTTTCACCTCACTCACCTGCATAGCAGCTCCTCAGGCCTTCTTGTTCCAGCATCTGTGGTGTTTCCCTTTTCTCCAAATAAAAAGCCAAATATTCTCTGGGAACTGGAAGCCCTAAGAATGTGGAATAAGGAATGAACATGGAGAAAAACTTATAATTGATTTCTCTTTAAGGAAAATAGTGTACATACAAAGCTGCTCCATTTTGAGAATCACTCCATCATGCTCACACCTATCTGATTTATTCTTCCATTAATACTTGTAATGTAAGTAACTAAAAAAAGAATGTGCCAGATCAGCATTAAGCTCCAGAAAATTAGAGCTTGATGAATCAGTTTTGCCTTTGTCTCCCATCCAACCATGAAACCTATAAAAACCTGGTTACTGTTCCTTCAAGGAATCATTGCCTTTCATGGTCAGATTCTCCTTTTGGGGAACTCAATGAATCTTAAGTCAAATTCAAATGCTTAACCAGTCTCTTATTCCTACCATGGATAGGGGCATAAGAGCAAGGAGCACAGGATGGTTCTCAGACCTCTGTAAGCATGGTTTAATAGCATTTATTTCTGAGAACTTTGGGGAAAGGTGGGCAAGAAGGTCATGGAGCCAACTGAGAATAAGAAAATTTGATTATAGTGCACCTTCTTTATAGGAAGATGGCCTCATTGTAGAATTTCCATTATCTAGAAATTAGAGGCAGCTGGTAGTGCAGAGGAGAGAGTCCTGGGACGAGAATGAGGAAGGCTAGGATTTAAATCCAGCCTCAGACAAGTTGCTAACTGTGTGTCTCTGGAAAAGTCACTTAACCTCTATTTGCTTCAGTTTTCTCAAATTTCAGATGGGGATAATAATACCAGCTAATAACATAATATTGTAAAGCTAACACTTAACACAACAGCTGATGAACAGCAGGTGAAGAGAAAGGCTTATTGCCCTCTGTCCTTTCCACCACCTGTACTGCATAGTGGAGGTAATTTAAAGAAAGATTAAGGACAAATGTGTGACACTTGGCACAACCAGAAACTGAGAATTATAAATTGATGCTTCTCAAAAAGGAGGATATCCTAAATAATTGGCCCATCCCAAAGAGGAAGAATGTACAAAAGAAAGCAGACTGAGCACTTTTCAGAGATTTGGCACAAAAACTTAATGTCCAGGGAGAGGTTGGGCTAAATAATCCAGAAGATTAGGTATACAATTGAGATGCTTCAACACTGACCCAATCTTTGACCTTAAATTACCTAGAATTGCCAAGGGACAGCTACAGGAGCAACAACTGAACAGGTATGTTATCTTCACACAATCTACTCACGTTCTAGAGGAAAACCAGGCAGAAGGAGGACAGAAGAACACCCCATTTCCCTTCCTAGTAACTGATAAATGACCCAAAGCCAGCATGAGGGATAAATATATTGCCTTTGATAGCGGAGGGGCCATGGGAAATGTCCTTACCCAAGGAGAGTAGGTTGTGGGCATTCTCCAGCATGACCTCCTTGTAAAACTCCTTCTGAGGGTGGTCTAAGAGGTCCCATTCCTCTGCGGTGAAGTCCACAGACACATCCTGGAATGTCACCAGCTCCTAAACCATCAAGAGTCACAAGATTTAGACCTGAAAAAGACTCCAGAATTCAGGCAGTCTAACCCTCATCAAGGGAGAAGAGGAAACTGACCTAAAAGTCATATCCTTGTTGAGTAAGAGAGTCAATACTTAAAACCACAGTCACTAAGAGGTCATTGAAAATTGAGAAAATTATTTGATATGATCAGTTGGAATAAACCTGAGGAATATCTTACTATGGAATCTGGGACAAATTGTCAGTGTTATGTGTGATTTTCAAAGAACTCAGGAGAAGAAAGAGAAATGTGAAATTTCTTCCATATTTGAACTGATAAAAACAATGTTCTAAATAATATTATGTCAGGTTTGTGAGAAGCTGGCAAGTAGAGTGTATTCTGGGGTATGAGGGGGAGAATGAATGTTTGATTAGAGGAGAGATAAGAAAAATATCTAATTACCTCGGAGCCTGAATCAAAGTTTTGTCTAGGTAAAACATGAAAACGATTCATAAGAGATACTTAAATACAACCTGGATTGAACTGAGGGAGATGACTTTTCAGCCAAGTGAAGGAGAATAATCTGTCATTGCATTGGGTCTTGATGCTGCCCTAGGTATAACCTGTCATAGTCTAAATATCTTATGCCTTCTCTTTATGACTGCTTTCATTTGTCAATACCTTATTATATCATTATTAAAATGTTCAGTTATATACTTGTCCATTTTTGCTGATTTTTATGTTCAAAGTACACTAAAATGATGTCAATATGTAAGGGTGAAAGTACAATGTTTCTGACCATGGATGATTAGACTGAAAGAGGCCAGAAGGCTTTACCACAGGCTGGGAACAAATACTCCACAGGAATATTTGCGGTGGAGATGCCTGTCAATTTGCACATCTCACTCTTCTTTTGAAATACTGTAATTCTACCTTTCTTGCACAGCACAGCATGTTCTTTGATGGGGATAAGCTATGCTGGCTAGTTCTTGCCACTGTCTCCCATATCTCACCATTGATTACAAAATTCTTCAGAGACCTTTGGAATGCCCTTGTATTATGTCTTCTGACCACATTGTGAGTGTCTTCTTTGCATGTGATCTCCATAAAATAGTCTTTTAGAAAAACATACTTTTGGCATTTCAACAACATGGCCAGTCCATCAGAGTTGTGCTCTCTGCAGTAGAATATGAATGACAGGCAATCTAACATGAGACAGCCAGAGTCCAGTACTATGCCAGGTGACCTTCAGAATCTTATTAAGGTAATTCAGTTGGAATTCAAAGAAGATTCGCAATTTCTCCATTTGCTGCAGTCAATGGATTGTGCCATGCTGAATAGTGGAGAATCTCTATTTTCTTTGTTTACATTTTCTGAAAAATGATTTCACCTTACTACATGTGTTTTTTAAATGATAATGCCACCTTACTGAAGTTGGAGTTGGATACACCTTTTTCTGGAGTGGGAGCAGTGAAGGTGAGCACCTTGAAACTGGAGTGGGTTTCGCAATCAAAACAACAACAGCAGTGGTCACTTCCTGCTGAAGACTTGTGCATCACATTACCTTCTCATCACCAACACTGTCTGCCATTTACCTAAACGCAATAAAACTTCATGGAGGAAGCCTTGCAGCAAACATTGGCATCTAATACACTAGGTGACTGTAAGGAGAAGGGATAGGCAAGATGTGAGAGTGACAGAGGCAATGTGTGGTACAGAGTGCTGGACTAATCATAGACTTATCCTTTCCAAGCTAAAAATTTGCATTCCTCAAAAGCACTACCCCCAAGGCAAAATGAATATCAGAAGAATTAATCTCAACCAATTAGAGCTCTTCTCTGAGCGTCAACAGTTTGTTGCTGCCTTGGAGGGAAAGTTGAGCCAATACACAGTTGGCAACAGTGGAGCAGAAAAGGAGTGGGCAGCTTTCAGAGATTTGCTGTACAGCACTGCATTTGCTTATCTGGGTCAGAACACTCACCAACACCAAGACTGGTTTGAAAACAAGTATTCCACAAGATGTACCAGCAGGACAGCTCATTCACCTCTAAGAAAGTAGCATTTAATTCCATCATAAGCAAAGTATAAGCAAAGCTTAGAGAGATGCAGGATTCCTGGCTCAGTAAGAAGGCAGATGAAATTCAGTTTTGTGCTGATAGTAACAATCCAAAATGCTTTTATGATTCCCTGAAAGATATTTATGGACCAAAAACCTATGGTGTATCACAACTAATCAGGGCTGATGGAGCCACATTGATTAGTGATAAGGACGTGATCCTAGAGAGATGCACTTCACACTTCCATAGTGTTTTCAACACACCATCATCAATCAATGCTGAGGTGGCTGACCATTTACCTCAGATTGAATTCAATCCCTCCTTAACTGAACTTCCAACTGAAGAAGAGGTTTAGAGGGCCATTAGGCTTACTTCATGTGGTAAAGCACCTGGTGCTGATTCTATTCTAGCTGAGATTTGAAAGGTAGGGGGATCATCGCTCCTAAAGGGTGACTGAATTTTTCCAGGTTATATGGCAAGAGGAGGTAATCCCCCAGGAGTTCAAGGATGCCTCCATTCTCCATCTCTATAAGGGTAAAGGGAACAGATTGTCCTGTGACAATCACAGGGGGATCTCTCTCTTAGGCATTGCTGGCAAAATTCTTGAAAGGGTCCTCCTTAATAGGCTGAGCCTTCAAGTAGAAGATAGTCATACATCTGAGAGCCAATGAGGTTTCAGAAAGGGCCAAAGAAGAGTAGATATAGTGTTTGCTGCCCCACAACTCCAGGAGAAATGCCAGAAGCAGAAAAGAGGTCTGTACACAATGTTTGTAGATCTGATCAAGGCCTTTGATACTGTTAGTCGTGAATGGAAAATTACATCAAAATTTGGTTGCCCAGAGAAGTTTATCACCATTGTACATCAGTCTCATGATGGCATGTTTCTCCAGGTTCTGGATAATGGACAATATTCTTGTGCCTTCCCAGTCAACAATGGAGTGAAACAGGGCTGTGTGCTTGATCCCATGGTTTTTAGCATGATGTTTTCAGCCATGTTGACAAATGTTTTCAATGAGGATGAATACAGCACCAAGGTCAACTACTGTACTGATGGCAAGTTCTTCAATCTGAAAAGGTTACAAGTGAAGACCAAAGTGGAGGGAGTGTTGGTGCATGATTTTCTCTTTGCACAAGACTGTGCACTCAATGCAGCCTCTGAAGCTGAGATGCAACAACATAAGGATCAATTCTCTGCTTCCTGTGCTAATTTTGGCCTCATAATTAACACCAAGAAAAGACAGGTGCTCCATCAGCCACCATCACACCATCCATATGTGGAACCATCGGTTACAACAAATGGAGAAGTTTTGAATGCTGTGGATAAGTCCACTTATCTTAGCAATGTACTTTTCAGGGATGTACACACTAACAATGAAGTTGATGCATAAAATGCCAGCTAGTTCAGTGTCTGGGAGGCTCCAAAGAAAAGTTTGAGAGAGAAGAGGTATTAGACTGAAGATCTACAGAGCCATTGTGCTGGCCTCATTGTTATATGCTTGTGGAACATGTACAATCTACCAGCACCATGCAAAGAAACTGAATTGCTTCCATTTGAACAGTTTTAGGAAGATTCTGAGGATCACCTGGCAGGATTAGGTAGCAGACACTGAAGTCCTTCCTCTAGCTGAACAGTCACGTATTCAAATTGGGCTTCAGAGAGTGCAACTCCCATGGGCTGGCCACATTGTTTGAATGCAAAATGTATGCTTGCCAAAAAGACTATTTTGTGGAGAACTTGAATGGGGCAGGCGATCACATGGTGGCCAGAAGAGATGATGCAAGGATACTTTCACGAACTCTGGATTTGACTGTGCAACATGTGAGGCACTAGTACAGGACGGGTCAGCATAGTGTGCCCATATCAGAAAGGGTGCTGTGGTCTTTGAGCAAAGCAGAATTGAGACAGCACAAAGTAAATGCAAGATGTGCCAATTTGGAATATCCACCCCAAATCTTCACAGGGATTATCTGTGCCCAACCTGTGGTAGAACATTCTGAGCTGGTATTGGTCTGATCAGCCACAGCTGGACACACTGAAATTTTACTTTATCATGGTGATGTCATGTTGGTCCTCTTTGACTACAAAGGACAACAACCAAGTAAGCAATAAGACATAGGTTACACATGTGCAATCATGTAAAACATTTCTGTATTAGTTACTTTGTACAGAAAGACTTGGGGTAAAAAAAGAAAAAGAATGTAAGATAAAAGGTGACAAATAGCATGCTCCAGGCTGTATGCAAACAATCAGTCCTTTCTCTGGAGGTAGATAGTAGGCTTTGGCATTGGTCCTTTGAGCATTTTCTTGGGTCACTGCATTGCTGAGAATAGTTAAGTTATTCACAGTTCTTCACTAAACCATACTGCTGTTACTGTATATAATGTTCTGCTGCTTCTATTCACTTCTTTTTGCATCAGTTCAAGTAAGTCAAGATTTTTTTTTAAATCATCCTCCTAGTCATTTCTTATTGCACAATACCCCATTACAATTACAGACCAGAGATTGTTTAGCCATCCTCCCACTGATGGGCAGCTATTCAATTTCCCATTCCCAACCAACACAATAAGAGTTGCAGAAAATAGTTTTGTAGAAATAGGCCCTTGGGTTTGGGTTAATCATATACCACATTACTGGGGTCCTTTAATATAAGATACTTTATACCAATCTATTACATTGATCCATCACTTTAATTCTTAGCCAGTACCACACTGTTTTGATAATTATGGCTTTAAAACCAGTTTGAAATCTGCTAGGATCAGACCACCTTCTTCATTTTTTGTTGATTCCCTTGATTCCCTCATCCTCTGAGTAAACTTGTATTTTCTTGTTGTAACTATCAGGTCAAAATTACCACAAGCATCAGAGAATGGAGCCATATGCTGTTCCTTAGTTAAACAGAAATAAGAGTAATGGTAGAAGGTTCATAGATTTAAAAAAAGATTTAAAAAACGAGTAAAATTTAATTAGAGGTTGTATTTCAGCTAATTTATCAGAAAGATATTGACAGTTTCCTCAAGAGAAATAAAAGATCTAAACATACCTCTAGAATTCTGGAAACTTGGGAAGAAAAAAGCCAAAAAACCCAAACCATATGCAGGAGAGATGAGCCAAATTTGATAATGCCTTCATACTTGGAAACAGTCCTTTATATTTCCAGTCTGCTCCATGCACAATGAATGTTTGGTGTATGTGCTTGCGATTTGTTGGTCTTACATTCCCATATAAGGATATGATTCAAGTTGTCAGAGATTCTGATATTTGGGAATAACTTTCCATCAAAATTATCCTTTATACTTAATCATAGTGATTTCTTCATCAAAACATTCTGACTCATGGTCTATTTTTTAACCTACAATTAAACTTTCACTTCCTTTAATATTTTTCTTTGGAACAGTTAAAGTGCTTATTGGTCATTGAGTTTATAATCCTTGTTTTTCACTAGGGTCTCTAGAGTTACTTTTCTTCATGGCAGAGTAGTCATCACATGGGCTTTCACTTCAGGAAGACAGCCCTCTTATTTATCAATAACTGCTCCTTGATTACATAACACCCAATAAGAGATCTTCAAAACCTCTGTCCTTTGCAAGCCTTCCCCATTCATCTCTCCTCAGCACAGGATGGGGTTATGAACTCCAACCTTCATTTAAGTAGAAAGCCCATTTCAGACATTTCATTTCTCAGCTGGCTCAACATCTCTGGGGCTCAGCTCTGAGCCCCTGAACAGGGGCTTACTCCAAACTGTTTATCATTTGTGTGTGTGTGTTGTCTTCTTCTGTTAGACTGTCAGGTCCTTGAGGCTAAGAGACTTCTAAAAGCCATCAGGAGAAAAACTTTCAAATGCAATGAAAAGGAAACTGAAATATTTAAGACTATTCCAAACCTACTAGATATGAGGAGGGAATGAAACAATGAGAGACAGCAGTGAAGCTCAGTATGCAGCCCAGGGAGATTTATCCTGAAAATGCGTACTTAGCAATGAGGGACAAAAGGGATGTTCACTGATTTAAAAGAAAAAAACAGTCAGATGTCTTTAGAAATCAAATCAGCACTGAAGACATTATTTGTTTCTTTGCACCCACGGAATTTTTGTAAAAAGTAACTGTGGACTAGGGCTGAAAGATACTCAATTATATGTAAAAAGGCAGAAATTATCAATAAAGCCTTTTATTCTATAATAAAATAAGAATGGAAATTGGTTCAAAGACAACAAAAGATTCAAACTCAAATGGAGGATTAAAAACAGTATGTACATATTTAATTCTATAGTCATGAAATGCTGGGTGCAGAGTGGATAGAATGTTGGGCCTGGAGTTAGGAAAATCTGAGTTCAAATTCAGTGCTCCTGGGAAGGGCATTTAACTCTGTTTGCTTCACTATTTTCATCTGAAGAATGAGGTGGAGAAATAAAAACCACTCCAGCATCATTGCCAAGAAAACCCCAAATGGGGTCACAAAGATTTGGACATGGCTGAAAAACAAGAATGTAAGAATGGAGGAGGAAGAGACATCAAACTGTACTGTACAGCATTGGTCAGCAACATCATTGCTATTGGGGGGGAGAGAGAGAGAGAGGGAGAGAGGGAGAGAGAGAAATCAATGGAACAGAACAAACAAGGGAGACTTGGAATCATTAGAACTCAGTAACTCCATGTTTGGCAAAGTGGAAAATAGACTGATTGAGGTAAAAATCCTTATTTGGTTAAGGTAAACACTGTGGAGTCAGGAAGGAAATTAGGACTAGACCAACATCTCATACAATACTCTACAGTACATTCTATATTGATGTCACTGTTGCTGTCAGTTGCTTCAGTCACGTCTGACCCTCCATGACCCCATGTGGTATTTTCTTGGCATACACCTGGGCTCTTAAGAGCCAAAGGGTAAAACAGAAATTGAAAGAATCCACCAATCACCTCCTAAAAAAGATCCAAAATGAAAACTGCTAGGAATATTATAGACAAATTCCAGAGCTCCCAGTCCAAGAAAAAAAGAGCATAATCAGCCAGAAAGAAGCAATTCACATGTCATGGAGTCACAGTCAGGCTAACACAAAAGTGAGGAAATTTTACATTAAAAAATAAAAAAATTAGAGGCTATGCAATATATTTAGCAAAACAAAGGAACCAGGATGGTGATCAAGAATCACATACTCAGGAAAAGTGAATATAATCCTTCAGGGGAAAGAAAAAATGAACATTCAATAAATAGAGAATATTCAAGCATTCCTAAAGAAATGACCAGAGCTGAACAAAAATTGGGTCTTCAAATACAAGACCCAAGAGAAACAGCCAAAGGTAAACAGGAAAGGGAAAACAAAAGGTTCCATAAGGTTAAATTGTTTATATTCTTACACTGGAAGAGGATACCTGTAACTCTGAAGAACTTTATGACTATTAGGGCAATTAGAAGGAGTATACGTTGACAGTATACATTAATTGTGATGGGGTGGCATTCAAGAAAACAAGACTAAGGAGTGAGAAAGAGAACTGCACTCCAAGAAGAAGGAAGGGAAAGGTACATGGGGGTGAATTATCTCACATAAAAGAGGCAAAGAAGAGCTATTACAGTGAAGGGGGAACACAGGGGAGGTGGGAATGCAGGGCTTCAGTCTTACTCTTAGAAAAATTGGCTCAGAGGGAATAACATACATGCTTAGATGGGTACAGATATCTAACTCATCCTACATGGATGTAGAAAGGGACTTGGTTAAGAGGGGAGGGGAGAGACTCATAAAAGAAGGGTAGACTGGGGAAGGCAGAGAGTGAGAAGGGGAAACAGGATGGAGGGATATACACAGGTATCATAGATGCAAATATGAATGCAATTAACTCAACCATAAAATGCATTAATAGATGTAAAACAGGCAAATTTGATTGTACTAAGTTTGAAAGTGTTTTTCTTTCAGAAATAAAATCAATACAACCAAGATTACAGGGGAAGTTGACAACTGGGAAAAAAATTACAGCAAGTATCTCTGATAAAGGCCTCATTTCTCAAATATATAGATAAAGTACTGAGCTCAAATTTATAAGAATGCAAGTCACAACCCAACTGATAAATGGTCAAAGGATATGAATAGGCAGTTTTCAAACAAAGAAATCAAAGCTATTTATAGTCATATAAAAATTCTCTAGAGGACTACTGATTAGAAAAAGGCAACTGAAAACAACTGTCAAATTAAAACCAACCTCACACCTATTAAATGGACTGATAAAACAGAGGAGGGAAATGATAAATATTGCAGGGATATAGGAAAAGTGAGACACTAAGGCATTGTTGCAGGATTTGTGAACTGATCCACACATTATGGAAAGCAATGTGGAACTACACTCAAAATGCTATAGAAGGTGGATGCCCTTTGATTCAATAATAACGTTACGAAGTCAGTATCCACAAAATACTTTTTTAAAAAGATAGAAAAGGACCTACTCATATGAGGGTATTTATACTAACTCTTTCTGTGGTGGCATAGTATTAGAAATTGAGGAGATGCGCAGGAATTAGCAAATACCTTTATAAGTTGTAGTATATGATTTCAATGGAATACTATTGTGTTACAGAACATGACAAGCAGGATGATTTCAGAAAAACCTAGAAAGACTGAAATGAACTGATGTAGAATAACTTGATGCAGGATGACATTTTACAAAGTAACAGAGATATGGTAACTTAGCTATTATCACTTATATAATAAACTAAGACAATCTGGAAAGATTCATAATGAAAAATGTCATCCCCCCTTCTAAGAAAGAACTGATTCAGAATTTAGACCTAAAGCATACTAGGTTTCACTTAGTTTCATTTTTGTTCAATTTTTTCCCCCCATGAAATGACTAATATGGAAATGCTTTAGATGCCAGCAGATTTATAGGATTACAAATGTAGAACCTGTTTTGGATTGCTTATCGTATGCAGGAGGGGTAAGAGGAAGGAGGCAGGTCCAAAACTGACCTCAAAATTTAGGAATAAAAATGTTTTTACTTGTAATTGGGGAAAAATGAAGTATTGTTTTAAAAAAGGCTAAAAGCCAATGGCAGCTAGGTGATACAGTAGATAGAGTGCCAGGCCTGGAGTCAGGAGGATCTGAGTTCAAATTTAGCCTCAGACACTGTCTAGCAAGGTGACCCTGGGCAAGTCACTTACTTCCCCCTGTTTGTCTCAGTTCCTTCTATGTAAAATGTGCTGGAGAAAGAAATGGGGAAACCCTCCAGCATCTCTGCCAAGAAAACCCCAATGTATAGCCAAGAGTCAGACAAGACGAAAACAACTGGAAAACAACAAATAGGTAAATGGTTAAAGGATCTGAACAAAAAATTTTCAGAAGCAAATGACAAGTATTCCCAGCCAATGAAAAAGGCTCCAGATCGCTAAGAAAAGTAAACCACACCCTGAGAATTCATCTCAAAACTGACAAAACTGACAGCACCAGTTAATATAGGCGGAGCTGTGGGAAGGTGGGCACACAAACACATTGTGGATGGAGCTACGGAATGGGAGAAGATCTTGGGATCTGAATTCAAATGCGGCCTCACACACTGACTCATTGAAATCTGTTGGCCTCAGTTTCCTGAACTGTGAAATAAAGGTAAGAAGAGCACCTGCCCTATAGGCTTGTTGTGAAGATGGTCAAAACTGGATTAGGGGGAGAAAGTAATTCCCTCTGCTGGGTCTTTGCCTTTGAGCCCTATGCCTCTTTCATAAGAACTGAGTGTCTCCTTTAGGACCTCCCTTTCCCCCACTGGAAAAGAAAACTCCCAGAATTTTGCATAGTTCTCCAGACTCAGTCCTTTCCTAAATTCTCTCCAACAAGGGAAGTACTAGGCCCTTAACAAATGCTAATTAAGTAACAGCTAAAGAAGGCATTCATTTCTTTGGCCTAGTCCAAACAAAAGGTAAAGGTCTTCGAAGAGGGGAATGGGACCCAAGACAGCTTAACCTGTCTTCTTGAGCTGTCATATTTTCCAGAAACACAGGACCAGAGTATGCAGGAGGCCAGGAGCACCTCAGCATCTGCTCATAGCATTTACTCCTGTCACCCCTCACTGCCCCCTCAGTGTGCCCTTGATGATGCCCAGCTACAAGACAGTGTGCAACTGACAGATTAACGATTTGTGCAGATCAGACCATGGTGGATAAGCACAGCATCCTGTCTTCCAGGTCTGGAAGGGAGAGTTTGGCCAAAGAGGCAAAGGGGGTGGGGGGGTGGGGCAGTTCTATGGAATTGTGGGGGAGGGGTGCCAGGAATAGATAAAGGAACAAAGACAAGATCCCTACAGAAGAGAGGAATGCTAGAAGAAGGCTGAGGAGGGCAGCCACTGGGGATGAGGGGTAGTTAGTGATTGTGATGCCAATATGCCATGGATTAATTCAAAGGACAGAGAACAGGATGGTGTTGTTAGGGCTGTTTTCAATTTCCTGCCTATTTCTGTAAAGAAGCAAACATGGGGAGGGGATCACCAGCCTCAGACAATCCTCTTTGTCTCTGGAAATGGCATTCATGGGGGTCAAGTCTGTAGAGAGAGTGCACTCACCTGGGGTGGGGGTCTGCAGCTGTCCAGGGCCATTCCTTCTGGCTCCACACTCCCAGCCTGGGCCAGGCTTTGGTCTTCTGCAGACTGAGCTGGGGAGAGAGAAGGATTCCTGGGCAGGAGGGTTGACTGTGGGGATATACAGGAGGTGACGCCCTGCCCTCGGGAGAGAGAATGAAGCCAAAAGGTAGGATCAGGTTTCAGGGTCCCACCCTCTCCCATTCCTCTTCTTTCCCCTTCCCCTTCCCAGTTCTCATTCAGATCATCAAGAGGCAGAAGGGGCTTGGGATTCCACATCCGACAAGAGCAGTCAGAGCCTCAATGGCTCCTGAATCAGAGATTTCCCTTTGACTGAGTAGGGGACCAGGAACCTGAAAGGGCAACCCAGCTTCTGACCTTTCCCCCACACCTCCACCTACATACTAAATAATCCCTTCAATTTCCTGTCAAGGTGACCCCCACCCAGTCCAGCCCTTCATTGTGGGTCACCTTGGAATCACCCCAGGCTATTAATCTTCATCCAGGCCCCTTCTCCTCCACCTCAGGATCACTGCAGCCAATTTACCACCCCTCAAACGCATCCCAAATCTTCAAACCATCTTTCCTTTTTCCCTATAAAACTCTCTCTTGAGGAGATCAAATGGGCAGATTAAAAAAAAAAAAATCTTACCCTCCTCTACAGGCAAAACAATCAGCCTTGTCTCTGAATGGAAAAAGGCCTGAGGGGCCCAATTCCTGGGAGGCAGATCCAGGCCTTCACTCGGGCGTTTCCAGGTTCACTCAAGCCTTCCACTTTTATTTCACTCAAGGCAGGATTCCTGGGTCCCTGCGGGTAAGGTGTGAATTTTGTGAAAAGGTGACACAATCTTAAATTGGGGGGTTGAGGGGGCAGCCCCAGACTCTAAAGAAGTGGTCGGGAGCCTGGAAAAGAGCAGCAGGAAGCTTGTCCAGGGACCTGGCTGGGGAGGGAGGATTGCTCCCAGGAGCAATGGAGCTAGAGTCATCACAGGCTCAGAGGGGGAGGATGAGACCCAATGGGATGAACAGCCAGCAGGTCTGTGAGGGGCTGGCTCCGACCCACCTGGCACCTGCACCCACAGAGATGGCCTCCACAAGGCAGAGATCTCGGGTCCAAGAGAAGACAGCGTGATCCGAGATCTGAGGAAAGAAGGCAGAGGGAACTCCAGTCCAAGGGTTTAATGCAGAGAGATCTCAGCACAAGTTCCAGTTTTCAGCCAGCACACTCTGAGAGGCTGCTCCCAGCCTCTGAGGCCCCCTTTCCTCCAATTACACCCAGATCCAGGCACTCAGGACCCTATTTCCCTCTCCTTCCCAAGACCTGCCCTCTATCAACTGGATATAGCCTTAACTACTGGGATGACCCCTCTTCTGCCCTAGACTCCACCCAGACCTCCAAACTCCACCCCAGAGCTCCTGTTCCACCAGGACCACCCCCACCAGGCTGGTCAGCTCTGAGGGCTCCTCCTCCCCCATCACCCTCCACCTGATTTCTTATTGGAGGAAAGATTCAGGACTTTAGGAGTTGGGTGGGAGAGAATAAGGCAGAGGCAAGCTGCACGTTTCCCGGCAAACTGGGGATTCCCAGCCAAACCGGGCTGACTTTGAGGATGGGGGTTGCTCACCAAATGCAGACAGCGGGGTTAGCACATTCTCCTAGTTTGAATTAGAATGTGGCTCATTTCCAGTCTGATCCCAGCAGGATGATTGGGATGTTTGACCAGCTAAGGGTAGATCCACCCTTAAGGTGAAACAGACTTAAAATGTGGCACTTAAGGGCTTGTTGTTTAGGAGCTGAAAGAATAAGAATTCGGTGTCACTGGGTCAGAATTACCCTTTGCTCCTCCCTGAATGCAGTCAGCCTAGAGGGTCAGAGGCATAAATGGACAAGGTGCTTTTTCTAAGGTAATTCTCACTAAGATAATCAGCTGAATTGATGTTATTGGACTGGCAATTTTGTTCCATGTATTAACACTGTAACATCTTTTATGTTGTTATTAGGCTCAAAATTTTCTCACATGGGGATCTGGGAGAACCATTGTATATATTTTTAATTTGAAAAAAAATTTTTTAAAGGGACATGCACATCTTTTTATCTGAATGCTATGAATTTATGACAAACTCTAAGAGAGTGGTTATAATGTTTCCAAACTGTTCTCAATTTAATTGGGCACATTTTACTTTACAATGTATGATTATTTACTCTTGGAGAAAAGTTCCTAGGACCTGGTAAATTCTCCATTCAAGGCAAAACTCAGGACAAGGAGAATTAAAAGGAGTTTGTTATGCTGCGTCAATGTAGAAACACATTGAGGAGTTGATCACCTTAGATCACCAAGGAATTCAAGATGGAACTAATGAGGATTAGGGGACCCCAAAATACTGACACACCGGGTCCTGCTTGAATGAACTCAACACAAGCCTTCTTAAACCAAAGAAAAACAAAGTTTATTAAAGATTCCCCTTACTGGGTTGACTCTTAAAGGAGCCTAAGCATTTGTAACACTTGTATTCACAAGCGGGCCAGAGAGAATCTCAGGTAGACAGTGTGAGTTTGATTGAATGTGAGCACCTTCATGGAGGCAAAATGGACCTTAAATACAGAAAAATACTCAGGGAAGCATCCAAGTGTCTCAAGGTAGTCCCAGGGTCAGAGATCAACCTCATGGAGGATCCTAATGGGAGTGGCTGGTAGTGCAGGCAATCCACAAACCAGGCTGGGCAACTTGGACTTTAAGAGAATGCTAAGTAATGGGGAATATGAAAAGGATGCCTGGATCAAAGGAAGAGAATGCTAAATGGTGGTCAGATAGGGAGTATCTAGATAAAACATGAAAAAGATTCATAAGAGATACTTAATTAGAACCTGGACTGAACTGAGGAAGATGAGACTTTTCAGCCAAGAGAAGGGGAATTATGTGTCATTACATTGGGTCTGGAGGATGCCCTGGATATAACCTGTCATGTCCAAGGCATCTTTCACCTTCTCTGTATGAGTGCTTTCATTTCTCAATAACTTATTATTTCATTATTAAAATATTCATTTGTATAGTTGTTTGTGTTCAAAGCAGCCTAAAATGAAATCACCATGTAAGAGTGAAATTATAATGTTTCTGACCATGAACGATGAGACTAAAAGAGGCCAGAAGGCTTTACCACAGGCTGGGAACAGAGTCCACATGAATATTTGGGGTGGAGATGCCTGTCAATTTGCACATCTCACTATTCTTCTGAGATGCTGCAATTATGCTTTGCTTGCACAGCACAGCATGTTCTTTGATGGCAATAAGCTGTGCTGGGTAGTCCTTTGCCACCGTCTCCCATGTCCCACCACTGATCACAAAATTCTTTAGAGACCCTGGGAATGCCCTTGTATTATGTCTTCTGACCACATCGTGAGTGCCTTCTTTGCATGTGTTCTCCATGAAATAGTCTTTTAGAAAAACATACTTTTGGCATTTCAACAACATGACCAGTCCATCAGAGTTGTGCTCTGCAGTAGAATGTGAATGATTGGCAATCTAACTTGAGAAAGTCAGAGTCCTGTACTATGCCAGGTGACCTTCAGAATCTTCCTAAGATAATTCAAATGGGATTCAAAGAAGATTCACAATTTCTCCATTTGCTGCAGTTAATGGATGGTGCCCTGCTGAGTGGTGCAGAACCTCTATTTTCCTTTTTTCCATTTTCAAAAAAAAATATTTCCCCCAACTACATTTTTTGTTTTTAATTTGTTGTTTTTTTAAAGTTTTCAGTTCCAAATTCTATCACTCTTTCCCTCAATTCCCTACTCTGTAATTTAGATAGTGTAGGTGTAGGGTGTGTTCAGGAAGGACCAGTGCCTTTGGCGTGATGGCTGCCCAGCCCTTTTTGGGACTCTTTCCACCTTTGGTGTCAACCTGTTCCACCTAACTCTCACCTGTGGTTCCAAGAAGCTGCAGCATGTGCATCAGCCACACTCCTGTAAACCATTTCAGCAGACTGGCCAAAACAGGTTGAGGGTAAACAAGGGATCTCAAACCAGTTGGTGAGTTGGGGGGGTGTCTACTCCAAGCACGTGAAGACTTCCTCTGGTGGAATGGGTGGATGAGAACAATTTGTTCCAAAGGCCATGAAGGCAGATGAAGCAGGTGATGTGGAGCACTTAGAGCTTGGTTAGACACTGAAGATGCCAAGGTTATCCACTGCAACCTGACCCAATACCAGCTGTCTTGACTCTGTCCTGCCACTGGACTATGAGGACTCTGGAAGAGAGAGTGAGGCTGATGACTTTATGCAATTCTGCCTTACTTAAATCCAATTTATACATGAATCAAAAGACATCACCCATACTATTTGACTATTATACCTCAAAGTTCTGTGGTGGCAGGCAAGTGATAAATCAGGAGGTGGGAATACACAGGGAGCTGTAGTCACAACCCTGCAAACAGGTGTCCCAGGCCACTGGGTCCTTTCTCATTGGAAGCAGCAGAGGGACCTGGCAGACCCCTGGGTGTCTAAGCAGCCTTTTAAGGATAGCACTGCTCACCTCTGGTGTGAGGAAGGGGGCTAGAAAAGGTGCCTAAACATTGTCTCCTTACCCAGCCCTGGCCTTATTACCATGGCAAGCAGGGAATCCCACTATGTAGTTGAAACACAAAAAGGATAAACAAAAACGTACAAAAACATCTGCAAAGATGATTCCACTCACCATTGGCACATGGAATGTGTACACAGTAATAGACAACACAAAATCCAGTAGACCTGAAAGAAGAACTGCTGTTGTGGCAAGAGAACTCAACAAGTATAGCATCCAAAGAGCAGCTCTGAGTGAAACAAGGTTGGCAAATGAAGGCCAGCTTACTGAATTTGGGGCTGGATACAGCGATTTCTGGAGTGGGCACAGTGAAGGGGAGTGCTGTGAAGCTGCCATGGGTTTTGCAATCAAAACTAATCTAATCAGCAAGCTGGTATGCCTGATAAAAGGACTGAAGGACAGGCTCATGACAATGCGATTGCCACTCACAGGAAAACGTCCTGCCACCATCATCAGTGCCAATCCTCCCACCATGACAAACTCTGATGAAATCAAAGACAAATTTTCAGAAAATCTATAGACCCTTATCATCAATGTGCCAAAAGAGGGCAAGATTATAATTCTGAACAACTTTAATGCTAGAGTAGGCTCAGAAGGCAGACTTGACAGGGAGTATGAGGGAGGAATGGAGTTGGAAACAGCAATAGCAGTGACCATTTACTGCTGAAGACTTGTGCATCATATCACCTTCTCATCACCAACACTGTCTTCCATTTACCTAAACACAATAAAACTTCATGGATGCACCCTTGCAGCAAACATTGGCATCTAATAGCCTATGTGATTATAAGGAGAAGGAACAGACAAGATGTGAGAGTGACAAAGGAAATGTGTGGTGCAGTGTGGTGCAGACTGATTGACCATAGACTTATCCTTTTCAAGCTAAATATTCACATTCGTCAAAAGTGCCACCCTCAAGGCAAAATGACTACCAGAAGAATTAATCTCAACAAATTAGAGTTCTTCTTAGAGTGTGCACAGTTTGTTGCTGACTTGGAGGAAAAGTTGAGCCAACACACAGTTGGCAACAGTGGAGGACAAAAGATATGGGCAGCTTTCAGAGATTTGCTGTACAGCACTGCATTTGCTCATCTGGGTCAGAACACTTGCAAACACCAAGACTGGTTTGATGAAAATGATGGGGAAATTCGGAAGCTGCTAAATGAAAAACAAGTATTTCACAAGATGTGCCAGCAGGATAGTTCATCCACTTCTAAACAGGCAACATTTATTTCCATCAAAAGGAAAGTACAAGCAAAGTTTAGAGAGATGCAGGATTCCGGGCTCAGTAAGAAGATGAAATTCAGTTTTATGCTCATAGTAACAATCCAAAGTGCTTTTATGATTCCCTGAAAGCTTTGAATGGACCAAAAACCTATGGTGCATCACAACTACTCAGTGCTGATGGGGCCACACTCATCAGTGATAAGGACATGATCCTAGAGAGATGAGCTGAACACTTCCATAGTGTTCTCAACAGACCATCATCAATCAATGCTGAGGTCATTGACCCTTTACCTCAGGTTGAAGTCAATCCCTCCTTAGCTGAACTTCCAACTGAAGAGGTTTAGAGGGCTCAATTAGGCTCCTTTCATGTGGCAAAGCACCTGGTACTAATTCTATTCCAGCTGAGATTTACAAAGTAGGGGGACCCCTGCTCATACAAAAGCTAACTGATTTTTTCCAGGTTACATGCAAGAGGAGGTTAGGAGTTCAAGAATGCCTCCATTGTCCATCTCTAAAAAGGTTAAAGGGAACAGATTGCCCTCGAGAATCACAGGGGGATCTCTCTCTTAGTCATTGCAGGCAAAGTTCTTGCTAGAGTACTCCTTAATGGGTTGATCCTTCACCTGGAAGATGGGGATATACCTGTCAGCCATTGTGGCTACAGAAAGGGTCGAGGAACAGTCAATGTGCTACTTGCTGCTGGACAACTCCAGGAGAAATGCCAGGAGCAGAAGAGAGGTCTGTACACAATATTTCCCGGGTTCGGGGTACTGGACAATTCTCTTGTGCCTTCCCAGTCATCAGTGGAGTGAAACAAGTCTGTGTACTTCCCCCATGCTTTTGAGCATGATGTTTTCAGCCATGCTGACAAATGGTTTCAATGAGGATGAAGACAGTATCAAGGTCAACTACTGTACTAATGGCAAGTTCTTCAATTTGAAACAGTTACAAGCCAAGACTAAAGTGGAGGGAGTGTTGGTGCATGATTTTCTGTTTGCAGAAGACTGCACTCAATGCAGCCTCTGAAGCTGAGATGGAACAAAATATGGATCAATTCTCTTCTCCTGTGTTAATTTTGGCCTAATAATTAACACCAAGAAAACACAGGTGCTCCATCAGCCAACATCACACCATCCATATGTGGAACCATCGGTTGCAACAAATGGAGAAGTTTTGAAAGCTATGGATAAGTTCACTTACCTTGGAGGTATACTTTCCAGGGAAGTACACATTGAAAATGGGGTTGATGTATGCAATGCCAGAGCCAAATCTGATAATGCCTTGATACTTGGGAACAGAGGGGAAAAAGGAGATGGGAGGATTAACTAGCAAAAATTGGCTCCCCAATTTCACCATCAGGTCCCTTTCCAGCAAGGGGGCAGGGCTAGAGGAGGGCATAAGGAAGGAGTGTTTAAACAAGAGATCCTCAAGTATGCTGGGGAGGGGATACGACTGGAGCCATTCCTTAGTTTCCCCTTCAATGCCTATGACCCCAGGAGTCAAAGGGCAGGTAGGGCTAGAGTAACTGGTTACAGCAGAAAATTTAGCCTTGTTATGATGGGTAACATTACCCTCAGCCTTCGTTTTTGGCCAGGACTTGGCGAGAGAGGTGGAGAAAGTGACAGCACTTCCAGCACCTAGACTTTCCAGTGGTTCCAAGTCTTGAGAAGACTGGAGGACAGGGTACTGGGGGGCAGCTCCACCACTCTTCCACCCTGAGGGGCCCTTCAGACAAATGGGACAAAAGCTGTACCAATCCAAAAGAAAAAGGTCTTCACTTGGACTTCTACATCTTCAAGTACTTTGAGCAACTTCTGTCCCAGGGCTTAGATTTGGTAACCCAAAGCATTTGTTCAATCCCCAAAGAACTCCCTGGAGAAGGAGAATCTATATCTTTTCTACCTTTACCAAAACCTAAATTATTATTTTTCTTTTTTAAATTAAATACATCCAATTAAATACTTAGCAGTTTTTCAATATTGCAATCACATTCTCTAACAGTTCAATTCACCATTTCACAGCATCCACATCAAAAGAGAGTTGAATTTCTGAAGAACATAATTGCATCACCCTCTAGGTATGATTTTTAAAGTTAGCATTACTTACCAAATAATTTCCCAAAAACCACAATAAAATTTTGAAGTATAATGAAAATAACATTTCAGATTGAAAACAAATTTTACTGTTCTAATGAGAAAAACTGAAAACAAAAACTTGTTGCCCTTTAAATGAAATCAATTCAGTTGAATATATTCTCCAAATTGTTGAGTTACATAGAAAAACATATTGTCCAGCTATGATTTGAACACTCTAGATGGACTGTTGTCCATTATAACAATATTTGTACCAGAAAATTTTGTTCCACCAAAGAACAAAATGAGTATCCATCAACTGTTGAATAGCTAAAGAAATTACAGTGTATTAATTCAAAGGAATATTATTGAAGAATAATGAGGAACATCAGGATTTCAAGGGAAAAGCTGTACTTTTAGGGATTTAATCAGAGTGAGTAAATTTGGATATTTAATGAGGTCTCTTACACTGGGAAATCTAATGAGGTCTTGAGTAAGAGACTTAAGCTTCTTAATTAGATCCCTAACTTTTATCTCCAGCAAGATTTTCCCAATATACACTTTAGTACTGTTCAAATCCAAGGAAAACCATTCAATACCACAGCAACAATTCCATCTTCCAACCACTGACTCCAAAGAGGCCAATGTTACATGAAACCATAAAACTGCAAAAAAAATGTTCTAGGGAAAAGGCAGAGTGGGGAAACATTCCATGCAATGAGTCAAAATGTGAATCAGCAGCTGACTGAGGCCCAAGTCCTGAGGTTCTAACTGCAAAATTCACAATCAAATGGAAGAAAACAGGGAAAAACCATTAGACCCTAAAGATATGATACAACAGCATGGCTTATGGATAGGAAAGGACAGTGATGCACAGATTGAGGGGACTAAATCTGGGAGACAGAATGGCTGAGGAGCCATTACCAGAGGTTCCTAACATTGTACAGGAGGCAACAATTAAACATATTCCTAAGCAAAAGACCAACAAAGAAAAATGTCTGTTTGATGAGGCCTTACAAATAGCTAAGGAAAGAAGGAAAGGGAAAAGAAAAGGGGAGATTTCCCCCAAATGAATTCATAATTTATGAGATTAGCAAGGAGAGATGAGGTTTTCTTGAATGAGCATTGCAACAAAATAGAACAATTGAATGAGAAAGACAAAAGACCTTTTCAAGAAAATCTGAATTATCCTGGGAGTATTGCTTGAAAACATGGGCATAAGGACTACTGGAGCTAAGATGGTAAGGTGAGGCACTGACTTGTCTTGGCTCTTCCAGATTCCCTGGAAAACAACCTTGCAATAATGGCTCAGAATCAGTTTTAGAGGAGTGAACCAGATTACCAGCCTAGGACAGATTGAAGGGTGAGCAGGAAAGCTGTCTCACTACAGTGGAAGAGTGCAGTAAAGTGAAGAAGCCAGTGGCAGGCTTCCCCCTAGGGGGCCATGGCATATTTTAGGGAAGTCTTGAGAAACCTTGGGGTTTCTGAGATAAATGTAATCCCTTTTAGGGTTTCATGCACTATATGAAATATACAATGTCTGATGAGGTCTGTGCTCCAAGGAGAAACCACAGCTTATTAATTAGATCCATAAGTTTTATCTCCGGGAAGATTGCTCCAGTGTACATATTGGAGCACACAAATAAAAATTTATCAGATTCAGGTGGTAACCTTCCCACAATTGTGGCTTTTACCAGGCTTCCTTCTAGTGTGAATATTGTGCTGTCTACTGACCTGCCTCTTCCAGGAAAGGGCAGGTCCTCATTTACTACATTCATAAGTCTTCTCTCCACCAGGAATCCTTGATGTAAAGGAAGAGAGACCCTCCCTGAAGCCAGACAGGGTTCGACCATAAGGTGAAATTTCTGTTGTCTAACATGCTCCATAGTCCATCTGAATGTCTTTGCACATTCATTATGGGAATATGGTTGCTATCTCATGTGAATTCTTATAGGAAATATAGGACATTACCTTCAACTTTTCATACTGATTGCATTAATGAGATATTTTCTCTAAAAGATTCTCTGATGTGAGAGGAATGAATATTTCTCCCATATAAACAATTATTGAATTAGGACTAAGCTTTTTCCCCATTTCCTCATTCAGAGATTTGGCTACTGTGATTCAACCAATCTTTGAAGGGCAGAGTTGATGATCAGATGAAATCTTGGGAAGACTTGTACAACTGTGAAAATTTAGAACTGACCAAAATTTAAAGAGATTTTATTCTAGGTTTATTCTGGCCCATTGTGTTTTAGTCAAACTGGTCTGAGGGACAGTGGACCCCTCTGGTCTAGATTGCCCTACGTAAGGGTGATCTGGATAAGAATAAGTCTCTTTGTTCAAAATTGGGTCAAGATTCATGCCTCCCTCCCCTAAACCCAGTTCTTCTTTAGAATAAATCCAAATCTCCTTATAATTCTCATTCTTTTCAAGTTTTAACTAATTAAAATTGATTTATGCCTATAGGTAACTCCTACTTATCTAAGGGCATAGAAATGTTGAAAGGACTCCATGATTCACCTCTAGTTTGTAAGAGATAGCTAAATGACCACTGTTGTATTAACTAGAAGCTGTCCATAAATGAATGATTACCCAGAAATTATGTGTCTTCAACTTTGCTTTCATCAGAATTGTATAGTAAAATGATGAGTAGCAAGACTGGATCACTCTCTGAAAGCTTTTCCACACTGATTACATGGTTTTATCTCCAGTGTGGATTCTCTGATGTGCAGCAAGAGTGGAGTTCCGTGTGAAAGCCTTTCCACACTGATTACATTTATAAGGTTTCTCTCCCGTGTGGATTCTCTGATGTACAGCAAGTTGGTTGTTTCGTCTGAAAGCTTTTCCACAATGATTACATTCATAAGGTTTCTCTCCAGTGTGGATTTTCTGGTGTGCAGTAAGACTGGATCTCTCTCTGAAAGCTTTTCCACATTGATCACATTCGTAAGGTTTTTCTCCAGTGTGGATTCTTTGATGTGCAGCAAAACTGTAGATCTCTCTGAAAGCCTTTCCACATTCATTACATTCATAAGGTTTCTCTCCAGTGTGGATTCTCTGATGTGCACCAAGCTTGGAGCTGTCTCTGAAAGACTTTCCACACTGATTGCATTCATAAGGTTTCTCTCCAGTGTGGATTCTGTGGTGTACAGCAAGTTGGGAGTTTTGCCTAAAAACCTTTCCACATTGATTACATTCGTAAGGTTTCTCTCCCGTGTGGATTCTCTGATGTACAGCAAGTAGGAAGTTTACTCTGAAAGTTTTTCCACATTGATTACACTCATAAGGTTTCTCTCCAGTGTGGATTCTCTGGTGTACAGCAAGATGGCACTTTCTGATGAAAGCCTTTCCACATTGATTACATTCATAAGGTTTCTCTCCACTGTGGATTATCTGATGTGAAGCAAGAGTGGAGCTTTCTCTGAAAGACTTTCCACACTGCTTACATTCATAGGGTTTCTCTCCAGTGTGGATCCTCTGATGTGCAGCTAGACTGTAGCTGCCTCTGAAAGCCTTTCCACACTGATTACAATCATAAGGTTTCTCTCCAGTGTGGATTCTTTGGTGTTCAATAAGACGGCGCTTTATTCTGAAAGCCTTTCCACATTGATTACATTCATGAGGTTTCTCTCCAGTGTGGATACTCCGGTGTACAGCAAGATAGCAGTTTCTTCCAAAAGCCTTTCCACATTGATTACATTCATAGGGTTTCTCTCCAGTGTGGATTCTCTGATGTTTAGCAAGACTGGAGCTGTCTCTGAAAGCCTTTCCACACTGATTACATTCATAAGGTTTCTCTCCAGTGTGGATTCTCTGATGTTTAACAAGACTTGATCTCCTTGCAAATGCCTTTCCACATTGATTACATTCATAAGGTTTGTCTCCAGTGTGGATAATCTGATGTGCAGCAAGATTGGAGCTCCTTGTGAAAGCCTTTCCACATTGATTACATTCATAAAGTTTCTGTGCAGTGTGGATTCTCTGATGTGCGGGAAGACTGGAGCTGTCTCTCAAAGCCTTTCCACATTGATTACATTCATATGGTTTCTCCCTCGTGTGAATCTTCCAATGTACAGTAAGGTGACCTTTAAATCTGAATCCATTTCCACAATGATTACATTCACAAGACTTCTTACCATCGTGGATTCTCTGATGATGAGTAAGACTGGAGCTCTGTGGGAATGCCTTTCCAAGTTTGGTATACCCATAAGGTTGCTCTCTAGTCTCCATGCTCTGATGTACAGCAAGACTAGAGCTGCAACTCCCAGTCTTTCCACACTGATTACATTTGTGGGGTTTCCTCTCACTGTGAATACTGTGAGGAGAAAGGAAGGATGAGTGTTCACTAAAAGGTACACCACATTCATGAGACTCATGTGGTTTCTCTCCAGTATGAATTTTTTGACAGTATTTCAGGGATGACTGTTGACTCATGTTTTTCCCATAATGATGATAACCATAAGGTTTTTCTCCTGTGTGGATTCTGTCATTTGTAGCACAAATTTCTCTCCCAGTGATGTCACAGGGACTATCACTCATGAGGTTTTCTTCATGTGTTTCCTTTGCAGAAATCCTTAGCTTTTCAGTAGTCTCTTTCATTCCAGGTCTAATCATTCCTTCTGCAAAAAACAGACAGTAAAACATATACACAGAGACACATGTACACAGATATATAATTGGAAACCTTTCCCTCCATTGCAAGAAAATAAACTGATCTACATGGTCCTTCCCCAGGTGAAGAAAAGAGTCATAAAAGACAGAAACATGATTGTCTTAAAATGCCATTAGCTCAAATTTGCAGGATAACTTGACTTATGAAGAGCTTCAGAGACAAACATATTGGGTCTGCAGAAATGTCTGTGAAACTGGCAGACCTAGCATTCTTATTACAATGTCTAGTCAGGCCATGAGCTCAGAATTACTGAGTGACCTGAAAAGTATCCCTGCAGGTGACACTGGACGAGCAACCCTGAAAGTGGGCATCATCTGTTCATGGAACTAGATGGCCCTTCTCCATGGCACTTACTTTTGTTCTACATTTTTTAAGAAAAAACGTTTTATTTTTGTATGCTTGACTTTTCTCTCCCTACCTTTGGGTCTTCTTATTCTCCGAGGCACAAAAATATTGAAATCAGGCCAATTCATAAGCCAAGAATGGTTTATAAGTTGAAGGGAAAAGAAGAGTCAATCATTGTAGGTGGCAAGCTTAGCTGTTGCCTTGTTGTAAGAAACTGCCATGGCAACTGGCAGCCTTGAACAATCACAACTGTGATGAGTCAACAGCCAGCAACACTGGACCAGAGACCACACCAGAAAGAAGATTAGGACTCACTGAAGGCTGGGATAGCTTTTATTACCAATCACATATTTCCAAATTAAAATACACCCTTTTCAAAAGCTAAATAGTATTGTCCATGTAATGGACAACAGTATATTGGAAACATAACTTTTGTATGCACGGAAAAAAAAGGTCAGGTGACTCACTTGCAATATTTGCTTTACCACCAAAGTCTGGAACTGATTCTGCAATATGGCTGATGTGTACCTGGATTTTTTCTCATTCTTGTCTCGATTCTGAATCCTCCCCAATTCTATTCTCCTTAAACAATTATTAATTTCACACCTACAGTTCCCCTTTATTCCAATGTATCCCACTGAACTAGATAGCTTTCTGCTCCCAAACATTCTCCTTTCCCTAGATCAATTAAGACCAAGGTTCCTGATCTGTTGTTTCTTCTCAACCATTTCCATGTTTCTATGACAGATGGGCAGCTCCTTGACAGCAGGAACTGCCTTTTCCCTTCCTAAAACTTGATGAGGTGCCTAGAAAACTGGAGGTGCTTAATCCATGCTTATTGATGGACTGCCAGGACCCATGACTGATGCCAGGCCCCAGCTTCTACCTCAATCCCTATATTCTGGTCTCTGTCTTATTTGTCAAATGCAGCTTCTGGCCTCAGCCTTGTTTCTCTCCTTTTTACACCTTATCTCCTATTTCAGTGAACTTTCTCTAGTTCTAAACCTGATGGGACCTGACCAGATGCATGGTAAAGATTACAGAGACTTCTTTGTAGGTTCTTGAAGAATCTCTTACTATGGAACACCTGGGAATTTCTACTACCCACTTCATCAGACTGAGAGTGGCTGTCAGATTCAATAAATCTGCCAAACAGTTCTCCAAGAAGGGTCCAAAGATCGAGCCTTGGAGATCAAGGAGGGCACATGGGTTGATGATTTACGTAAAGTATATCCTAGGATTAATTCTATGTGAGTGGCAGATAACTAAAAATCTCTGAGAAAGAATTCCAAGTCAGGTGTTCCTGCCCCCAAATCTAGCACTTGCACTGCCCCAAGACCCAGAGTCACAGCTCTCATATACCTGCTTTCATGTCACTAACCTGTACAGCAGCTCCTCAGGCCTTCTTGTTCCAGCTTTTGTGGTACTTCCCTTTCCTCCAAATAAAAAGCCAAACATTCTCTGGGAACTAGAAGCCCTAAGGATGTGGAATAAGGAATGAACATGGAGAAAAACTTAAAATTGAGTTTTCTTTAGGGAAAATAGTATACATACAAAGCTGCTCCATTTTGAGAATCACTCCAACATGCTCACACACATCTGACTTCTTCCATTAATGCCTGTAACCAAAAAAAGATGTGCCATATCAGCACTGACCTCCAGAAAACTAGAGCTTGATGAATCAGTTTTGGCTTTGTCTCCTATCCACCCAAGAAACCTATAAAACCTTTTCACTGTTTCTTCAAGGAGTGCCTTTCATGGCGAGATTCTCCTTTTGGGGAACTCCATGAAGCTTACTCAAATTCAAATTGTTAGCCAGTCTGTGATTCCTACCATGTATAGGGGGCATGAGAGCAAGGAGCAAAGGATGGTTCCCAGAAGCCCTTAAGCATGGTTTCATAGCATTCATTTTTGAGAACTTTGGGGAAAGGTGGGGGAGAAGGTCATGGAGCCAACTGGGAATGAGAAAATTAAATCATGGTGCACCTTCACCATAGGAGGGATGCATTGCAGACTTTCCATAATCTAGAAATTAAGAGGCAGCTGGTAGTGCAGAGGAGAGAGTCCTGGGATGAGAATGAGGAATGCCAAGGTTTAAATCCAGCCTCAGACAGTTACTAACTGTGTGTCTCTGGAAAAGTCACTTAACTTCTGTTTGCTTCAGTTTTCCCAAATGCCAGATGGGGATAATAATATGAGCTAATAACATAATATTGTAAAGAAGTACTCTACACAACAGCTGATGAACAACAGGTGAAGACAAAGATTCATTTCCCTCCATCCTTTTCCACCACCTGTACTGGATAGTGGAGGCAATTTAAAGAAAGACTAAGGAGAAACATGTGACACTTGGCACACCCAGAAGATGAGAGTTTCAAACTGATGCTTGTCAAAAAGAAAGATATCCTAAATAATTGGCCCATCCCAAAGAGGAAGAGGGTACAAAGAGAACTATACTTTCTGAGCACTTTACAGAGATCTGGCAAAAACAATGAATGTCCAGGGAGAGCTTGGGGTAAATAATCCAGAGGATTAGTGCTATAACTGAGATGCTTCACCACTGATCTGATCTTTGACTTCAAGCTACCTAGAATTGCCAAGAGACAGCTTACAGGAGCAACAAGGGAACATACATGTTATCTTCACACCATCTAGTCTGATGTAGAAGGCAGCAGAAGGACAGAAGAACACCCCATTTCCCTTCCTGGTAATTGATAAATGATCCAAAGCCAGCACAATAAGGGATGAAGATACTGCCTTTGATAGCAGAGGGGCCAGGGGAAATGTCCTTACCCAAGGAGAGTAGGTTTTGGGCAATCTCCTGCATGACCTCCTTGTAAAATTTCTTCTGAGGATGGTCTAAGAGGTCCCATTCCTCTGGGGTGAAGTCCACAGACACATCCTGGAATGTCACCAGCTCCTAAAACATCAAGAGTCACAAGACTGAGACCTAAAAAAGACTCCAGAATTCAGGCAGTCTAACCCATATCAAGTGAGAAGAGGAAACTGAAGTGCAAAAAGGGGACTGACCTAAGAGTCATATCCTTGTTGAGTAAGAGAGTCAATACTTAAAACCATAGTCACTGAGAAGTCACTGAAAATTGAGAAAAGTATTTGATATGAGCAGTTGGAATAAACCTGAAGAATGTCTTACTATGGAATGTGGGACAAATTTTGTGTTGTTATCTGTGATTCTGAAAGATCTCAGGAAGAGGAACGAGAGAAATGTGAAATTTCTTCCTTATTTGAACTGATAAAAGCAATGTTCTAAATAATATTATATCAGGTTTGTGAGAAGCTGGCAAGTAGAGTGTATTCTGGGGTGTGAGGGGCAGAATGAATGTTTGATTAAAGGAGAGGGAAGAAAAATATCTAGCTAATTACCTCAGAGCCTGAATCAAAGTTCTATCCAGATAAAACATGAAAACGATTCATAAGAGATATTTAATTATAACCTGAACTGAACTAAGGGAGATGAGACTTTTCAGCCAAGTGAAGGAGAATTATGTCATTACATTGGGTCTTGAGAATGCCCTAAATATAAACTGTCATGGCCAAAGCATCTCTACCTTCTCTTTATGATTGCTTGCATTTGTCGATAACTTACTATTTCATTAATAAAATATTTAGTAAGGTAGTTGTTCATTGTTGTTGGATTTTTGTGTTCAAAGCAGCCTAAAAAGACATCACTACGTAAGGTTGAACGTACAATGTTTGTGACCATGGATGATCAGACTAAAAGAGGCCAGAAGGCTTTACCACAGGCTGGGAACAAACAGTCCACATGAATATTTGGGGTGGAGAGGCCTCTCCATTTGCCCATCTCACTATTCTTTTGACATGCTACAATTCTGCACCATGTTCTTTGATGCTGATAAGCTATTCTGGGTAGTCCTTTCTCACTGTCTCTGATGACTCACCACTGATTACAAAATGCTTCAGAGACCTTTGGAATGCCCTTGTATTATGTCTTCTGACCACATTGTCAGTGCCTACTTTGCATGTGTTCTCCATAAAAGTCTTTTAGGAAAACATACTTTTGGCTTTTCAACGTGGCCAGACCATCAGAATTGTGCTCTTTGCTATAGCACATGAATGATTGGCAATCTAACATGAGAAAGCCAGAGTGCAGTACTTTTCCAGGTGACCTTCAAAATCTTCCTAAGATAATTGTAATGGGATTCAAAGAAGATTCACAATTTCTCCATTTGCTGCAGTCGGTGAATGGTGCCATGCTGAATGGTGGAGAACCTCTATTTTCCTTGTATACATTTTCTGAAATATTATTTCCCCTTACTACAGGGTTTTTTTTAATGTTTTTTTTTCTATACCTTTCAGTTCCAGATTCGATCACTCTTTCCCTCTCTTCCCTCTGCCACTAATTTCCATAGTGTAGGTGTAGAGTGTGCTCAGGGAAGACCAGTACCTTTGGTGTGATGACTGCAGAGCCCTATTTGAGGTTCTTTCCAACTTTGGTATCTACCTGTTCCACCTAATTCTCACCTGTGGCTCCAACAAGGTGCAGCATGTGCATTGGTCACACTCTAGTAAACCAGGTTGAGGGTAGCTAAGTGTTTCCAAATCCATTGGTGAGTTAGGGGGGTGTCTACCTCAAGTATGCAAAAACTTCCTCTGGTGGAATGGGTGGATGAGAATAATTTTTTGCAGTGGCCATGAAGGCAGATGGAGCAGGTGATATGGAGTACTTAGAGCTTAGTTAGACAAGACATCACTGCTTCCTGAGACAGTGCCCGCCATCTTCACTTGGTCCTGCCACTGAACTATGATGATTCTGGAGGGAGTGAGGCTGATGACTTCATACAACTCTGCCTCACTTAAATCCAATTCACACATGAATCAAAAGACATCACCCACACCATTTGACTATTATACCTCAAAGTCTTCTGGCAGTAGGCAAGTGATGAAGCAGCAGGTGTGGATACACTGGGAGCTATAGTCATGACCCTGCACACAGGTGGCCCAGCATTGTTTCTCAGTGGAAGCAGCAGTGGGACAATTCAGCCCCCTGGGTGTCTGAGCAGCCTTTAAGGATTGCATTGCTCAACTCCTGGTGTGAGGACAGGGGCTAGAAAAAGTGCCCTAAACACTGTCTGTTTACCCAACACCCTATCCTGATTACCGTAGCAGTTGAGGAATCCCACTATGCAGTCAAAACACACAAAAATTATAAAATGTATGGAAAATCTGCAAACAACAAAACATTTACTCACCATGGGCACATGGAATGTGTGCACACTAATAGATAACACAAAATCCAGTAGACCTGGAAGAACTGCTCTTGTTGCAAGAGAACTGAACAGGTATCTCATCCACAGAGCAGCCCTGAGTGAAACAAGGTTGGCAAAAGAAGGCAGCCTTACTGAAATTAGATACACCTTCTTCTGGAGTGGGATCAGTGAAGGGGAGTGCCGTGAAACTGGCGGGCGTTTTGCAATCAAAACTAATCTAATCAACAAGCTGCTATGCCTGCCAAAAACAGTGAATGGCAGGCTCATGACAATGTGATTGCCATTTGCAGGAAAATGCCAAGCAACCACCATCAGGGCCTATGTTCCCACCATGACAAACCCTGATGAAGTCAAAGAGAAATTTTATGAAGACCTAGAGACCCTTATCATCACTGTGCCAAAAGAGGACAAGCTTATAATTCTGGGTGACTTTAATGCTAGAGTAGGCTCACAAAGCAGACTTGACAGGGAGTCCTAGGGAGGAATGGAGGTGGAAAGAGCAACAGTGGTGGTCATTTCCTGCTGAAGACTTGTGTATTGTATGACCTTCTCATCACCAACGCTGTCTTCTGTTTACCTCAGTGCAATGAAACTTCATGGATGCACCCTTGCAGCAAACATTGGCATCTAATAGACTAGGTGAATGCAAGGAGAAGAGACAGACAAGATGTGAGAGTGACAGAGGCAATGTGTGGTGCAGTGTTGCACTTATTGGAGAATTATCCTTTCCAAGCTAAATATGTGCATTCATCAAAAGCACCATCCCCAAGGCAAAATGAATACCAGAAGAATTAATCTCAACAAACTAGAGCTCATCTCTGAACATAAACAGTTTATTACTGACTTGGAGGGAAAGTTGAGCCAACACACAGTTGGCAACAGTGGAGCAGAAAAAGGGTGGGCAGCTTTCAGAGATTTGATGCACAGCCCTGCATTTGCTCATCTGGGTCAGAACACTCACAAACACCAAGACTGGTTTGATGAAAATGATGAGGAAACTTGGAAGCTGCTAAATGAAAAAGAAGTATTCCACAAGATGTACCAGCAGGATAGCTCATTCACCTCTAAGAAAGCAGCATTTAATTCCATCACAAGGAAAGTATAAGCAAAGCTTAGAGAGATGCAGGATTCCTGGCTCAGTGAGAAGGCAGATGAAATTCAGTTTTGTGCTGATAGTAACAATCTAAAGTGCTTTTGTGATTCCCTGAAAGATATTTATGGACCGAAAACCTATGGTGCATCACAACTACTCAGTGCTGATGGAGCCACATTGATTAGGAACAACAGACCATCATCAATCAATGCTGAGGCCATTGACCATTTACCTCAGGTTGAAGTCAATCCCTCCTTAGCTGAACTTCCAGCTGAAGAACAAGTTTAGAGGGCCATTAGGCTTATTTCACGTGGCAAAGCACCTGGTGCTGAGTCTATTCCAGCTGAGATTTGAAAGGTAGGGTGACCATTGCTCATACAAAAGCTGACTGAAATTTTTCAAGTTATATGGCAAGAGGAGGTTATCCTCTAGAGTTCAAGGATGCCTCCACTGTCCATCTCTATAAGGGTAAAGGGAATAGATTGTCCTGTGACAAACACTGGGGGAACTCTCTCTTAGTCATTGCAGGTAAAATTCTTGAAAGAGTACTCCTTAATGGACTGATCCTTCACCTGGAAGACAGGCATACATCTGAGAGCCAGTGAGGTTTCAGAAAGGGCATTTAGGGTTAAGAACAGTTGATATGGTGATTGCTGCCCCACAATTCCAGGAGAAATGCCAGGAGCAGAAAAGTGGTCTGTACACAATGTTTGCAGATCTGATCAAGGCTTTTGACACTATTAATAGTGAATGGACAATTACATCAAAATTTGGTTGCCCAGAGAAGTTCATCAACATTGTCCATCAATTTCATGATGGCATGTTTGCCCAGGTTCGGGATAATGGACAATACTCTCGTGCCTTCCCAGTCAGCAGTGGAGTGAAACAGGGCTGTGAAGCTTGCCCCTATGTTTTTTAGCATGAGGTTTACAGCTATGTTGACAAATGCTTTCAACGAGGATGAACATAGCATCAAGGTCAATGACTGTACCGATGGCAAGTTCTTCAATCTGAAAAGGTTACAAGTGAAGACCAAAGTGGAGGGAGTGTTGGTGCATGATTTTCTCTTTACACAAGACTGTGCACTCAATGCAGCCTCTGAAGCTGAGATGCAACAACATAAGGATCAATTCTCTGCTTCCTGTGCTAATTTTGGACTCATAATTAACACCAAGAAAAGACAGGTGCTCCATCAGCCACCATCACACCATCCATGTGTGGAAGCATCAGTCACAACAAATGGAGAAATTTTGAATTCCATTGATAAGTTCACTTACCTTACCAATGTACTTTCCAGGGATGTACACACTGACAATGAGGTTGATGCATGCGTTGCCAGAGCCAGCTCAATGTTTGGGAGACCCCAAAGAATAGTTTGGGAGAGAAGAGGTATTAGAGTATCATAATGAAGGTCTACAGAGCCTTTGTACTAGCCTTATTGTTACATGCTTGTGAAACATGGAGAACCTACCAGTTCTGTGCAAAGTAACTGAATTGCTTCCATTTGAACTCTTAGGAAGATTCTGATGACCACCTGGCAGGATTAGGTACCAGAAACTGAAGTCCTTGTTGGAGCTGAACACTCAAGTATTCAAACTGTGCTTTAGAGAGTGCAACTGCAATGGGTTGGCCACATTGAACAAAAGCAAAATGTACGCTTGTCAAAAAGACTATTTTATTGAGAAGTTGCATGGGGTATGGGATCGCATGGTGGTAAGAAGCAATAGAAGGATACTCTCAAGGTGTCTCTGAAGAACTTTGGATTTGACTATGCCACATGGGAGACAGTGGTGCAGGACCGCTCAGCATGTGTGCCCACATCAGAGAGGATGCTGTGCTCTTTGAGCAAAGCAGAATTGAGACAGCACAAAGTAAAGCAGGATGCACAAATCTGGGATATCCACCCCAAATCTTCACACAGACAACCTGTCCCCAACCTGTGATAGAACATTCTGAACTGGTATTGGTTTGATCAGCCACAGCTGGACACACTGAAATTTCACTTGATCATGGTGATGTCATTTTGGTCCTCTTTGACTACAACGGACAACAACCAACTAAACAGTAAGACATGGGTTACACATGTGCAATAATGTAAAACATTTCTGTAGTAGTAACTTTGCACAGAAAAACTTGGGGAAAAAAGAGAAAAAGAATATAAGATACAAGGTGGAAAATAACATGCTCCAGGCTGTATGCAAACAGTATCAGTCCTTTTTCTGGAGGCAGATAATAGACTTTGGCATTGGTCCTTTGAGCATTTTCTTGGGTCACTATATTAGAAAGAATAGTGAAGTTATTCACAGTTCTTCATTGATCCATACTGCTGTTACTGTATATAATGTTCAGCTGCTTCTGTTCACTTCTTTTGCATCAATTCAAGTAAGTCTTTCTAGGTTTTTTCTGAAATCGTCCTCCTAGTCATTTCTTATAACACAATAATATCCCATTACAATTATAGACCAGAGATTGTTTAGCCATTCTCCCACTGATGAGCAACTATTCAATTTCCCATTTCTAGCCAACACACTAAGAGTTCCTGAAAGGCCCTTGGGTTTGGGTTAATCATATACCAGATCACTGCAGTCATTTAATATAAGGTACTTTATATCAATCTACTCCATTGATCCATCACTTCAATTCTTAGTCAGGACCACAATGTTTTGATAATTATGGCTTTATAACACAGTTTGAAATCTGCCATGATATTTTTTGTTCATTCCTTTGATTACCTCATCCATTTAGTAAACCTGTATTTTCCTGTTGTTACTACCAGGTCAAAATGACCACACGCATCAGAGAATGGAGCCATATGCAGTTCCTTGGTTACATAGAAATAAGAGTAATGGTGGAAGGTTCTTTCTTATGTTAAAAAAAGAGCAACATTTAATTATTATAGGTTGTATTTCAACTAATGCATCAGAAAGATATTGACAGTTTCCTCAAGAGAAGTAAAGGCTCTAAACATACCTCTAGAACTCTGGAAATTTGGGAGGACAAACGTCAAAAGAAGAGGTCATATACAAGCAAGACAAGCCAAATCTGATAATGCCTGGACACTTGGGAACAGTTGTTGATATTTCCAATCTGTTACATGCACAATGAATATTTGGTCAATATGCCTCGAATTTGTTGGTCTTCAATTTCCATATAAGGATATGATTCAAGTTATCAGAGATTCTGACATTTGGGAATAATTCTCCATCCACATTATACTTTATATTTGATCATAGTAATTTCTTCTTTAAAAATACCTCACACATGGTCTATTTTTTAACCTAGATATAAATTTTCACTTCCTTTGTTATTTTTCTTTGAAACAATTAAGGTGTTTATTGGACATTGAGATTCCCAAGAGTTTATAATCCTTGTTTTTCACTAGGGTCTCTAGAGTTACTCTTCTTTATTGCGGAGTATTCATCACAGGGGCTTTGACTTCAGGAAGACAGCCCTCTTATTTATCAATAACTGATCCATGAATGCCTAACACCCAACAAAAGATCTTTAAGACCTCTGTCCTATGCAGGCCTTCCATGTTCATCTCTCCTCCCTACAGGATGGGGTTATGAACTCCAACCTTCATTTAAGTAGAAAGCCCATTTCAGACATTTCATTTCTCAGATGGCTCAACACCTCTGGGGCTTAGCTCTGAGCCCCTGAACAGGGGCTTACTCCAAACTGTTTATCATTTGTGTGTTTTCCTCTTCTTTTAGACTGTCAGGTCCTTGAGGCTAAGAGGTTTCTAAAAGCCAGTAAGAGAAAAACTTTCAAATGCAATGAAAAGGAAACTGAAATATTTAAGACTATTCCAAACCTACTAGATATGAGGAGAGAATGAAACAATGTGTTCCAGAGAGCAGTGAAGCTCAGTATGCAGCACAGGGAGATTTATCCTGAAAATATATATATAGCAATGAGGGATAAAAAGGGATGTTCAAGGATTAAAAAAGTCAAATGTCTTTAGAAATCAAATCAGAATTGAAGACAGTGTTTGTTGCTTTGTACCCCATGGAATTTTTGAAAAAAGTAATTGTGGTCTGGGGCAGAAAGATACTCAAACATACATAAAAAGGCAGAAATTATGAATAAAGCCTTTTATTCTGCAATAAAATAAAAATGGATATTGGTTCAAAGATAAAAGATTCAAACTCAAATGAAGACTTAACGACAATATATAGACATTTAATTCTATAGTCATGAAATAATGGGGGCAGAGTGGATAGAATGTTGGGCCTGGAGTTAGGAAAATCTGAGTTCAAATTCAGCTTCAGACTCTTACTAGCTATGTGATCCTGGGCAGGGCATTTAACTCTGTCTGCTTCAGTTTCCTCATCTGAAAAATGAACTGGAGAAATAACAACCACTCCAACCTCATTGCCAAGAAAACCCCAAATGGGGTCGCAAAGACTTGGACATGGCTGAAAAACATCAGTAATAATAACAAAATGATGACTGACATATTTCACAGCTGAAGAAAATAACAACAATTATTGGGAAAAATAAAATCACTACAATATTATCAAGGGGAATGATGAAAAGAAGTAAGAATGTAGGAGGAAGAGACATCAGACTAAAGTAGACAGCATTGGTCAGCACTATGTGGGATGGGGAGCAGGGGAGAGAGAAGAGAGAAAGAGAGAGAGAAATGAATGGAACAGATCAAACAAGGGAGACTCAGAATCATTAGAACTCAGAAACACCATGTTTGGTAAAATGGAAAATAGACTGATTGAGGCAATACTCCTTATTGGTTAAAGTAAACACTGTGGAGTCTGGAAGGAAATTAGCATTAGACCAACATCTCATACAATACTCTACAACACCTTCTATATGGATGTCACTGTTGCTGTCAGTTGCTTCAGTCATGTCTGACCCTCCATGACCCCATGTGGTATTTTCTTGTCACAGACCTGATATCTTAAGAACCAAAGGGCAAAACACAAATTGAAAGAACCCACCAATCACCTCCTAAAAAAGACGTGAAATGAGAACTCCCAGGAATATTATAGACAAATTCCAGAGCTCCCAGGTCAAGGAAAAAAAAAGAGCATAATCAGCCAGAAAGAAGCAATTCACATGTCATGGAGCCACAGTCAGGCTAACACAAAAAATTAGGAACTTTTACATAAAAAAAAAAAATCAGAGAGAATGGAATATGATATTCAGCAGGACAGAGGAACTAAGATGGTGACCAAGAACCACATACCCAGAAAAAGTGAATAAAATCCTTCAGGGGAAAGAAAAAATGAACATTCAATAAATAGAGGATATTTAAGCATTCCTAAGGAAATGACCAGAGCTGAACAACAAATGGGTCTGTAAATACAAGACCCAAGAGAAACATCCAAAGGTAAATAGGAAAGAGAAAACAAAAGGTCCCATGAGGTTAAATTGTTTATATTCTTACATTGGAAGAGGATACTTGGAACTCTGAAGAACTTTATGACTATTAGGGCAAATAGACAGAGTATACATTGACAGTATACGTTAATTGTGATAGGGTGATATTGAAGAAAACAAAACTAAGGAGTGAGAAAGAGAATGACACTGCAAGAAGAAGGAAGGGAAAGGTACATGGGGGTGAATTATCTCACAGAAAAGAAGCAAAGAAGAGCTATTACAGTGAAGGGGAACACAGGGGAGCTGGGAATGGAGGGCTTGAGTCTTTCTCTTATCAAAAAGAGGGAATAATATACATGCTGAGATGGGTACAGATATCTACCTCATCCAACAGGGAAGTAGAAAGGGACTTGGATAAGGGGGGAGGGGAGAGACTGATAGAAGGGTAAACTGGAGGACGTACTGGTCAGAGGCAAAACACTGACGCGGAGGGTAAAAGGTCAAAGAAAGAGAGAGTGAGAAGGGGACATAGGATGGAGGGATATATACAGGTATCATAACTGCCAATATGAATGCAGTTGACTCAATCACAAAATGCATTAATATATGTGAAACAGGTCATTTTGGTTGTACTAAATTTGAGTTGGTTGTTTTGTTCAGAAATAAAATCAATTCAACGAAGATTACAGGGAAAGTTGACAACTGGGAAAAAATTGATAAACATATCAAATATTTAGATAAAGTACTGAGTCAAAATTTACAAGAATGCAAGTCACAAACCAATTGATAAATGGTCAAAGGATATGAATAGGCAGTTTACAAACAAAGAAATCAAAGCTATTTATAATCATATTAAAATTTTCTGAAGGAGTACTGATTAGAAAAAAGCAGCTTAAAACAACTCTCAAATTAAAACCAAACTCATACCTATTTAACTGACTAATACAACAGAAAAGGGAAATGATAAATATTTCAGGGAAATAGGAAAATTGAGGCACTAATGCATTGTTGCTGGATTTGTGAATTGATTCACTCATCATGGAAAATAATGTGGAACTGTACTCAAAATGCTATATAAGGTGGATGCCCTTTGACCCAGCAATAACATTATGAACTCGCTATCCACAAAATACTTTTTTTAAACAGGTAGAAAAGACCTACTCATACGACAGTATTTATAATAACTCTTTCTGTGGTAGCAAAGTATTTGAAATTGAGGAGATGCCCATGAATTGGGGAATGCCTTTACAAGTTGTAGCATATGATGGCGATGGAATACTATTGTGTTACAGAAAATGACAAGGAGGATGATTTCAGAAAAACCTAGAAACGTTGAAATGAACTGATGCAGCATAAACTGATGCAGGATGACATTTTACAAAGTAACAGCGATATTGCATGATGAACAACAGTGACAACTTAGCTATTCTCAGCTATATAATAAATTAAGACTATCTGAAGGATTCATGATGAAAAATGCTCTCTCCCTCCATAGAAGGAACTGTTTCAGAATACTAGACCCAAAGCACACGAGTTTTCGCTTGCTTTCTTTTTCGTTCACTTTTCCCTCAAGAAAATGACAAATATGAAAATACTTTACGTAATTGCATATGTAGAACCTGTTTTGGATTGCTTACTGTATGTAGGAGGGGTAAGAGGAAGGAGACAGGTACAACACTGTGACCTCAAAATTTAGGAATAAAAATATTTTTATATGTAATTGGGGAAAAATGAAACATTGTTTCAAAAAAGATTAAAAGCCAATGGCAGCTAGGAGACATAGTAGATTGTGCCAGGCCTGGAGTCAGGAGGATCTGAGTTCAAATTTAGCCTCAGACGTTTTTCTAGCAATGTGACCTAGGGCAAGTCACTTCCCCCAGTTTTCTCAGTTTCGCCTATGTAAAATGTGCTGGAGAAAGAAATGGGGAAACCCTCCAATAACTCTGCCAAGAAAACCCCAATGTGTCACAAAGAGTCAGACAAGACTAAAACAACTGGAAAACAACAAATACCCATTCCCCAATAGATAAATGGTTAAAAGATCTGAACAAAAACATTTTCAGAAGCAACTGCCAAGAATCCCCAGCCATATGAAAAAATGCCCCAAAACACTAAGAAGAGAAAAGAAAACCACAGCACTGAGAATTCATCTCACACTCTGCAAAACGGACAGCAATGACAATAGCACCAGCCAATGCTGGAGGAGCTGTGGGAAGCTGGGCACACAAACACACTGTGGATGCAGCTATGGAATGGGAGAAGATCATGGAGATATAAGTTCAAATGCGGCCTCAGACACTGACTAGTTATGTGACCCTGGTTGGTAACTCACTGAATCTGTTGGCCTCAGTTTCCTGAACTGTGAAATAAAGATAAGAAGAGCAACTACTCTATAGGGCTGTTGTGAAGATGGTTAAAAGTAGATTGGAGGGAGAAAGTAATTCCCTCTCCTGGGTCTCTGCCTTTGACCCCTATACCTGTTTGATAAGAACTGAGTGTCTCCTTTAGGACAGCCCTTTCTTTCCCCCACTGGAAAAGAAAACTCCCAGAATTTTGAATAGTTCCCCAACTCAGTCCTTTCCAGTATCCTCTTTAACAAGGGAAGTACTAAGCCCTTAACAAATGCTAACTAAGTAACAGCTAAAGAAGGCATTCTTTTCTTTGGCCTGGTCCAAACAGCTCTGCGAAGGGACTTTGAACATGGGAATGTGAACCAGAAGCCAACTTAACCTGTTCTCTAGAGTTGCTATATTTTCCAAAAACACAGGAGCACAGTATGCAAGAGGCCAGGAGCACCTCAGCATCTGCTCATAGCATTTACTCCTGTCACCCCTCACTGCCCCCTCAGTGTGCCCTTGATGATGCCCAACTACAAGACAGGGTGCAACTGACAGATTAACTATTTGTGTAGATTACACCATGGAGCATAACAGAGCATCCTGTCTTCCAGGTCTGCCAGGGAGAGCTTGGACAAAGAGGCAAAGGGGAAGGGGGAAAGCAGTCCTATGGATATGTGGGGGAGGGGTGCCAGGAATGGATACAGGACCAAAGACAAGACCACTACAGAGCAGAGGAAGGAGTGGAGAGGTCTTAGGAGGGCAGCCACTGGGGATGAGGAGTAGTTCGTGATTGTGACACCAATATGCCATGGATTAATTCAAAGGACAGAGAACAGAGCGGTGTTGTTACTACCATTTTCAACGTCCTGCCTACTTTCATAAAGAAACAATCGATAGAGGATTGCCAGACTTGCAGACAATCCTCTTTGTCTATGGAAATGGCCTCTTTGGGGGGGTCAAATCTGTAGATGGAGTGCACTCACCTGGGGTGGGGGTCGGCAGCTGTCCAGGGCCATTCCTTCTGGCTCCACACTCCCAGACTGGGCCAGGCTTTGGTCTTCTGCAGGCTGAGCTGGGGAGACAGAAGGATTGCTGGGCAGGAGGCTGGGCTATGGGGATTTACAGGGAGTGAGGCCCTGCCCTCAGCAGAGAGAATGAAGCCCAGAGGCAAGGTCAAGATGGAAAGAGATGGTCCCACTCTCTCCCATTCCTCTTCTTTCCTCTTCCCCTCCCCAGTTTTCACTCAGATCACCAAGAAGCAGAAGGGGCTTGGAATCCCACATGTGACAACAGCAGTCAGAGGCTCAGTGGCTCCTGAATCAGAGATTTCCCTCTGATTGGGTAGGGGACCAGGAACCCGAAAGGGCAACCCAGCTCCAGAACTTTCTCCCACACAGCCACCTACGTACTGAATAATCCGTTCAATTGCATCTCGAGGTGGCCCTCGTTCAGCCCAGCCCTCCATTGTGGGTTACCTTGGAAACACCCCAGGATATTAATCTTCATCCAGACCCCTTCTCCTTTACCTCAGGATCACCATAGGCAAATTGCCACCCCTCAAATCCATCCCTAAACTTCATACTATCTTTACGTTTTCCCTATAAAAGTCAGTCTTGACCAGACCAAAAGGGCAGATTAAAAAAACAAAACCATCTCACCCTCCTTTATTTACTGGCAACACAATTAGCCTAGTCTCTGAATGAAAAAAGGCTTGAGGGGCCCAATTCCTTGGAGGCAGATCCAGGCCTTCACACTGGCAATTCCAGGGTCACTCAAGCCTTTCACTTGTGTTTTACTCAAGAGAGGATTCCTGGATCCCTGAGGGGAATTTTGTGAAAAGCTGACAAAATCTTAAATGGGGGTAGCCCCAGATTCTTGAGAAGTGAATGGGAGTCTGGAAAAGAGATAGCAGTAGGAAGCCTCTCCAGGAACCAGGTTGTGGGGGAAGGATTGCTCCAGGGGGACCTGGAGCTAGACTCACCACATGGTCAGAAGGGAAGGACGAGACCCAATGGGATGAACAGCCAGCGGGTCTGTGAGGGGCTGGCTCACACCTACCTGGCACCTGAACCCAGAGATGGCCTCCAGAAGGCAGAGATCTCAGGTCCAAGAGAAGACAGCGTGATCCGAGATCTGAGGAAAGAAGGCAGAGGGAACTCCAGTCCAAGGGTTGAATGCAGAGAGATCTCAGCACAAGTTCCAGTTTTCAGCCAGTACACTCTGAGAGGCTGCTCCCAGCCTCTGAGGCCCCCTTTCCTCCAATTACACCCAGATTCAGGCACTCAGGACCCTATTTCCCTCTCCTTCCCAAGACCTGCCCTCCATCAACTGGATACAGCCTTGACTACTGGGATGACCCCTCTTCTGCCCTAGACTCCACCCAGACCTCCAAACTCCACCCCAGAGCTCCTGTTCCACCTGGACCACCCCCACCAGGCTGGTCAGCTCTGAGGGCTCCTCCTCCCCCATCACCCTCCACCTGATTTCTTATTGGAGGAAAGATTCAGGACTTTAGGAGTTGGGAGGTGGAGAACAAGGCAGAGGCCAGCTGGAGATTTCCAGGCAAGCCTGGGCTTCACAGCCAAAGGGAGCTTAGTTTGAGAACGGAGGTTATTCACCAAACGCAAGCAGTTTGATTAGCATTCTCCTAGTTTGAATGAGAATGTGGCTCATTGAAAATCAGATGTTCTTAATTCGGCATTTAAGGGCATGTGTGGTGAATTTTACTTTCGGTTCCGATTCTCTCCCACAAACTACGCGTGCAGTCACAATAACAGGGAAAAAATAGATTTTAATATTCCAAGACAGCAGGATAAAGGCTTCTTACAATAACATATCCAGCAACGTGCAATAAACACTAATCACACTACTATAACCAGAACGATAATCAAATAAGCGTTACAAGGAAGAGAGAACCTGAATCCAGGGCAGCACCAACTCCTGAATTTTCTTAGCTGGGAATCCCGGGATACAGCTTGCAGGGTCTGCATTGGGAACAGGAGGTCCCAGGCAGAGCATCCTCTCCATGGGTGAGATTCCGAGGACTTACCCTGAGAGAGGGGAATTTCTAGGGATCCAGACAAAGAAGGCTTTTGGCCAACGGCTCTGTATGCTGTTCCAAGCTGGTCCGGCACATGGCCATGGGAATGCAGATGTTTACCCATCAAGGACATACCATACGGGGGCCACAAGATAGAAGTTAATGAATCATCTACTGGGGGGATTAGCCAAATCTTCCAAGTATTATCTATGTGTTCCGGGAGTGGCTAGTTCCCGGAACATTGGTACATGGCCACCTCACGCAGGTTACGTTCCTTGAGAGGTCACCAAAAGGACAGAGTGAACCCACTTTATTCAAGGGATATGAAATATTCCTTCAGGGCACGTGTTTAGTGATGAGGTTGAGGGGTGCTGGGGACCCTAGAATACCGACATGCTGGGTCTTCCTCAAATGAATTCCACACAAGCTTTATTAAAGCCAAAGAAAACAAAGTTTATTAAGGATTCGCCACCTTAGGTTGACTCTTAAGGAACCTAAGCAGTTGGAACGCTTGTATTCCACAAGGGGGCCAGATAGATTGAATCTGAGGGCCTTCATGGAGGCAAGATGGACCTTAAATACAGAAAAGAGTGTAGGAGGGATCTGGGGGGGGTGGTCTGGTAGTCTCGGGTGATGGGAGGAGGGCTTTAGGGAGGGTCTTGAGGAGATTGGGGTGACTAGTGATGTGGTTGGGTGGGATGTAGGTGGGGCAATCCAGAGGTAACAGACAAAGGAAGTCTTGGCTAGGCCAAGGGAAATCAATTTGAATATGAAAGGTTCAGGAGGAACTGGCTACAAATTTGACTATGAAAGGCCGGGTTAAGTGGCAAGATTAGCAGGGAACCTATCTGCAAAGGCCAGGTGGGGAGCTTCAAAGGGAGTTCAGGGAGGTTTCTAGAGTCTGAACACCATCACTGGCACAAATGGAAGGGGAATCCAAGGAGCCAGCCCCCAAAGCCCAGATTTTCTGGGGGCCTTTCTGACTAAAGGGACAAAAGCCCTCCCGATCCAAGGGAAAAAAGTCTTACCTTCGGCTTCTACCTCATCATTCCCCCCTCCAACAGATTAGACCCAAATTCTTTTGTGGTAAGGGGCGAAAGTCTCAGCTTCTAAAACTGCTTCCTGCTGGCAAGGGATGTAGAACTGTCCCTGCCTCAATGGGTCCTGTTCAAGGGGTCAGATTTCAGAACCTGGGCAGTGCCAGGTCCAGTGGGCTGGAGACCTAGGATTCAGTCAGAGGTTGGTATATAGCCTGGGTTGTCATCTGCAAGTTGATGGCTTGCACTCTGGAAAAGACGAATCTCGCAAGGAGGTTAGACCAAACAGGCACACAAGGAGTATAAAGAAAAGACAATCTCCCTGGCACAAAAGATAACGTCTGTGGAGAAAATTAAAGATGACTATGGCAAGGCTAAAACATAGAAGGGCATATTTGATAGGGGAGGTTTTTGCTGGCAGATATCCCCTCTCTTTCCAGATTGCTCCATGGGTATAGAGAACAAGGAAAGCATATTTTGAGTAAATAAAAACAACAGCTGGCCTGGGGTCAGGTCCTAAGGAATGGGTTAAGACTGCCAAAGCCTGTCCTCTCCTTTCATCAACATACAGAGTGAAAGGCTTTTCTAGCTTGGGTAGAACCAGTGCTGAAGTGGTGGTCAAATTAGTTTTCAGAGTCTCAAAAGCTTTAACCTGGTCTGAGTCGGTGGATTGGCTCAGATCCCTACTTAAATCAATTACTCAGAGGCCTCTCAAAGTGATGACAGAAAGTTTATTTACTAGATTCTCAAGAATCAGGACAATCCTACACCAGTTCACCTGGAGTAGGAAAGCAGAAGACAAAGAAAAGGCAGTGATTTATATAGACCCTAATGCAAGGCCCTCCCCCCCCACTGACCATTATTCTCATTAGCTGAGAATACGATCGAAATCTAACCAATCCCTTTTGAAATGAAGACACTGAAGAATTAGGTAAACTTTATCCAATCATTGAGACCCTAATGTGCTACACAGTTTTATATCCTTATATCGAACTATTCTGTTCTAAAAATATAGTAACCTTGAGCCTCTCAGTCTTACCTCACCCCTGGGAGAAGAATTACAATCTGAGAAGTCTTCACGAAACCTATCCCACTCAGTGCCTTGAGGAGGGTCATAAAGGGGTTGAGCAAAAAACTGAAAGTAGCAATCCAGAGTCTCCAAAATCCAGCCATGCCTAAAAACACTGACACTTGTTTCTTAGTGGCTGGAACAGGGATAGACAGGATGGTCCTTTTTAGCTCAGAGGTTGGGGAGTGAGAGGTGGGCCTGAGTTCAGGGCCTAGATACTTTATGGACTGGCATGCTATCTGGACTTTGTTCAAAGACACCCTATAACCTTCAATGCCCAAGAAATTAAGGGCTTCAGTGGCAGCAGCCAAAGAACCCGCCTGGGTGGGGCTACAGATAAGAATATCCCCCACACACTGAATTAAGCTACTACCTGTTAGTTTCAGGTCCTTTACGTCCCTTACTGAAACCTGGCCAAATAAAGGAGGGTTACATGGAAAGGCAAAAATAAATTGTGAGTATTGTCCATGAGGCTTTTTTGCAGGAAGGATTGCAGTGTTGCATGGAGATGAACAAGAGACAAGGATTTTATACTTAAGGAATTTTTCAACGAAAGGTTGTAGTTCTTCCCAGGCCTCAGGTTTAATCAGATACTGGCTGAGATGGAGGAGCACTTTAGGGTCTGAGAGGCTAACAACAGGTGGGGTGGAAGAAGTAGCTCCCTCTGGAGTTCCCAGATCCCAAGCAATTGGGAGCACTGTCGCCCACTGTCTCCCACCCTCTCAAGAGAACATGGGGAGATTTAGTGAACAGAGGGAAAAAGGAGATGGGAGGATTAACTAGAGAAAATTGGCTCCCCCAACTTCACCATTAGCCTCCTTTCCAGCAAGGGGACAGAGCAACAGGAGGACATAAGGAAGGAATGTTTAAACAACAGATCCTCAAGTAGGCTGGGGAGGGGGTATGTCTGGAGACATTCTTGAGTTTCCCCTTCAATGTCTATGACCCAGGGGGTCAAGGGGTGGTTAGGGCCAGAGTAACTGGCTAAAGCAGAGAACTTAACCATCTTAAGGTGGGTAACCTTACCTTCAGTCTTTGTTTTTGCCCAGGGCTTGGTGAGAGAGGTGGAGAAAGTGTGAGCACTGCCACCACCCAGGCTTTCCCATTGTTCCAAATCCTCAGAAGACTGGAGGACAGGGTACTGAGGGCAGCTCCACCACTTTATCAACCTGAGGGGCCCTTCAGACAAATGGGACAAAAGCCCTTCTGATCCAAGGGAAAAAGGTCTGGGCTTGGGCTTCTACCTCATCAACTACTTTAAGCAACTTCTGTCCCAGGGCTTAGATGTGGTAACCCAAAGCATTTGGTCAGTCTCCAAAGAATGAGAATCTACGTCTGTTCTACTTTTCCTAAAAGCTATTACTATTTTTCTTCTTTAGATTAAATACATCCAATTCAATACTTAGCAGTTTTTCAACATTGTAATCAAATTCTCCTACATTTTAACTCACCATTTCACAGCATCCAGATCAAAAGAGAATTGAATTTCCGAAGAACATAATTGCATCACCCTGTAGCTATGATTTTTAAAGTTCACATTACTTACCAAATAATTTCCTGAAACCACAATGAAATTTTGAAGCTTAACAAAAGTAACATTACAGATTGAAAACCAATTTTACTGTTCTGACCAGAAAACTGAAAACAAGACTTGTTGCCATTTAAATGACATCAATTCAGTTGAATATATTCTCCAAATTGTCGACTTACGCAGAAAAACCTTTTGTCCAGCTATGATGCGAACACTCTACATCGATTGTTGTGCTTTATAAAAATTTTGTACCAAAAAGTTTTATTCTACCAAAGATCAAAATGAGTTCCCATCAACTGTTGAATAGGTAAAGAAATTACAATGCATTCGTTCAAAGGAATATTATTGAAGAATAATGAGAAACATCAGGATTTCAAGGAGAAAAGCTGTATTTTTAGAGATTTAATCAGAGTAAGTAAATTTAGATGTTTAATGAGGTTTCTTATGTAGGGAAATCTATTGAGGTCTTGAGCAAGAGCCGTAATCCTCTTAATTAGATTCCTTTTATCTCCAGCAAGATTTTTCCCACATACACTTAAGTACTGTTCAAATCCAAGGAAAACCATTCAATACCACAGCAACAATTCTATCTTCCAACCACTGACTCCAAAGAGGCCAATGTTGTATGAAACCATAAAACTGCAGAAAAATACTCTAGGGAAAAGGCAGAGGGGGGAGACATTCCACACAATCAGTCAAAATGTGAATCTGCAGATGACTGAGGCCCAAGTCCTGAGCTTCTACCTGCAAAATTCAGACTCAAATGGAAGAAAACAGGGAAAACCATTAGACCCTAAAGATATGATAAAATAGGATGACTTATGGATAGGAAATGACAGTGATGCATAGAGTGAGGGGATTAGGTCTGGGAGACAGGCTAGGACAGGGATACAGGAGAGAGGCTGAAGAGCCATTAACAGAGGTTCCTTGCCCGGGGCGACTCCCGGGCCTTCGCCTTCTACTTACCTATCCCTGGTCCTCGGACGTCTCCGGCCCTCCTCCTGGTTCGGGGGAGGGAATTCCCTCTCCCTGTTGGGGAAGGGGAATAAACAGGCAGAGCACCCGAAAGGAGTTGCAGCCAGCAAGCTTTATTCCATTTCTCTTTTTTCCAGCTCTCATGGTCATCCCCTTTTATTATCCCCTGTCTCCTCCCCCGTACCTCCCATGGGCGGGCGAGCTCCTCCCAAGTGCCTCCCCGTGGGTGGAGCCAGCCTGTTACCAGGGCCATCCCAGTACCTCGTGGCTTGCTAGACCAGCTAGCCTGCCACGTAAGCAGGTTCGGACCCTCAGGCGTCTCACGGTCCTCACGGGGGACCCCGGTCCAGAGCTGTCCCCCAACATCTCCCCCTTTTTGTTTTACACGGGTAGATTGGGTGGTTCCCCCCACGGAGACCTGTCTTTGCGATGTCTCAGAGACAAAACATCGCCTTTAAGACTCTCTAGTGCCCGTGTCAATAATTGCAGGAGGAACTTCAGGAGGCATGGCAGGACGAGACACTTAAGGACAAGAACTGCAACGGAGGAGAGCACGCCTGGCAGCCAATGCAAGTCCAGGATTCGTTGTAACCAATCGAAGATGGAACGGTCTTCTTGTTCACGCTTTTCCTCAAACGTTCTGGAAAGGTTATTCAGCTGATCAATGAGCAAGTCCAACTGATGGATGTCATCTGTGGCGTTATAAGCCAGCATAGCCCCCTGGAGGGCTTTGTGGACCGCCGGCCATTGATTGGGGAAGGTTGAGGAATGTTGAGTCTGCATAAGGCGGGGAGTCCCTGTGCTAATGTCCAGTAGGTGTCGCCCCTTTGATCCGCGGCTCGCTGCTCTGCAGGGGTGGTGTTGTACCATTTGGACTGGACAGCCTCGGACCCAGGAAGGAACTGTTGTAAGGCCATCAGAAGTGTGAGCATGGTTATCTCACGCTGTTTGCACACCCGCTTCAGACGGTGCCTTCCTCTCCACCCTCGTCTCCTCCTTGCTTTCGGCTTTTCGCAGTTCAACTGCCCATCGTGTGGGGATCCAGATCTCCGTCCCTGGGTCAGCTCCATCTGGTTGGATGCAAAGATACCCCTGACCTCTCGCTATAACTACTTCAGGGCCATGCCATTTGCCTTCTTGGTCCCTCCACCGGATTCAAGCTCCGGTGAGGCAGGCAGTAGGGGCCTTTAACGGCCTTTCCCTTCTGCCTCCCATCTCGTGGAGATAAAATCTTTCTGTGGGGCATGTGCCATCGTCTCGGATTTGCAAAAAATTGTGAGTGAAGACGGCTTGTGCCAGATCACCTCGGGAGAGGCGCCCCGCCGCCCTTACTCCCCCTTTTTGTTTTAACAGAAGAGTTTTTATAGTGCGGTTAGCACGCTCAACAATGGCCTGACCTGTGGGATTATATGGGATGCCAGTAATATGAGTAATAGAAAATTCTCTACAAAAGGCAGCAAAGGCAGAGGAAATATAAGCTGGCCCATTGTCTGTCTTTATGGCTCGAGGCACCCCAACCATGGCAAAGCAACCATAGAGGTGGTCGATCACTGCACAGGCTGTTTCCTTAGGCTGTATAGGGGCCATAATAAAATTGGAGGCCGTATCAATACAAACATGTATAAGAACTTTGCCAAAATGTGTTACATCCATTTGCCAAAGATCGTTAGGGAGATCACCATGGGGGTTAATTGCGGTGTCTCGGGCAAGAGGGTGAAATGGGGCACAATTGGTACACTGTTTGACTATTTGGCGAGCGTTTTCTCTGGACAATCCATAAAGGCGTCGCAAAGATCGGGCACGTAGATGATACTTATCATGGGCTGCCTGTGCTTCTAAATGCAGAGGGAATATAAGGGCTTTATCTACAATATCATTACCCTGATAAATGGGTCCTATGGTGGACATATGTGAGCGAATATGCAATACATAAAGAGGAGTAGAGCGTTGTAACATGGACTCTTGAATATCATATAGGATTTGAGCTATAGGTGAAGCACGGGGATTAATGAGGGCAAAAGGTAAAGCAGCAATAGCATTTGCACAATACAAGCTATCAGTAACAAGATTAAAGCTCTCATTAGGTAATATGGAGAGAGCATATTGTATTGCCAGCAATTCATTTTTCTGGGCTGAGGAATGCTCGGTGGTGTACACCTTAAGGAATTGCCTGGAAGGGATATAAACCGCAGCCCTATGGTTTTTAGTAGCATCCGTAAAAACAGTGGGTCCCGTAACTGGCTGTAGAGATACAATAGTAAAAGGCATATGGATAGGAAGGACTTCCCATCCTCTAAGCGCTGGGGGGAGCGGAAGCTTTATGGTATTACACATACATAAAAGAGAGGCCCATTCTGGAATCTCATCGGAGAAGCACCTTAAGGCTTCCTCTGATGCCTCTAAATTCAAAATGGGAAATCTGCCAAAAGCCAATAGGCAGCGCTCGGCACCTAAAAGAAAAAATTGGGCGACCATTCGCCATTTATGTGGAAGGGCCTTTTTGTTGCGAGGGGGGTACAGCCACTCCAAAATGCCATGTGATTGATAGAGGCACCCAATGAAAGTACTGGCTTTTAATATAGTGGCATAAATGGGTTGGTTGGGTTCCTGCCGCACAACAACTGTGGAGCATCTGTTGAGGATGCTCTTGGCTGCCATTAAGGCCTCGGATGTCCAATGTCTGGGTGAAAGCAGAGCGGGATCCCCTCGCAGCAAATCATACAACGGGTATAACTCACCATCAGGGATAGGGGTAACTGCCCGCATCCACTGTATAGCGCCAATCAGCTTTTGAAAATCGTTGAGAGTGGTGAGCTGAGAAAGATCAATGCTCGGAGGACGGCAAGCAATCCGTCCTTGTTTCAATTCATGGCCAAGATACTGAAAAGGGGGTGCAGTCTGTACCTTGTCTGGAGCCACAGTCAGCCCGTGGGCAGCTAAGGTATCGACCATAAGTTGAGTAAGCGCCATCGTGGAATCCTGACTAGGTGTGGCAATAAGAATGTCATCCATATAATGAATGATAATGGCCTTGGGGAAGCACTGTCTGAGTGGGGAGAGGATGGCGTGGACATACATTTGGCACATAGTAGGACTGTTTGCCATCCCTTGAGGGAGCACGGTAAAATGATACCTTTCATATGGCTGCTGGCGATTTTCCGAGGGAATGGAAAAGGCAAATTTGACTCTATCTTGTGGATGTAAGGGAATGCTATAGAAACAATCTTTGATGTCAATAATTGTCATACTAAAATCTCGGGGGATCGCAGCAGGGCTAGGGAGACCAGGTTGTAGCGCCCCCATAGGCAGCATGCATTTATTAATCTCTCTAAGGTCTATGAGCATGCGCCAAGATCCATTTTTCTTTTTTATAACAAAAACAGGAGAATTGTAAGGGCTTGTAGTGGGCTCAATGCGGCCCTGCTCCAAAAGGGAAGCAACTATAAAGCGTAAGGCGGTGAGCTTTTGAGGGGTTAGGGGCCACTGCTCAACCCACACAGGGGTCTCGGTTTTCCATGTTATAGGCGGGCTGCTGACCGTCACAGTGGCCCCAGCATGTTTAACTGAAGGTGTTCTGGAGTGGTGAGGTGTAACCCAAGTTGCTGAAGAAGGTCGCGCCCCCAAAGGGCGTAGGCAAGGCCGGTCAATTTCAAAGGCCTAAAATACCCCTGATGATTCTCAAAGGTCCAATTCAAATGTTTAGCAGCCCGTAGTGCCAAACTGGCACCCCCTACTCCAGCAACCTGGGCAGCACCATCGTTCACCGCCCAACTGGGGTCCCACTGGGATGCATTGATGACTGAAATATCTGCTCTGGTGTCGAGCAGACCCATGATTGGGCGTCCTTCAACCAAAACTTGTATCATGGGGCGATCGCCCACAATGGGAAAGCACCAATTAACTTGATGGGTTTCCTGCCCGGACTCTTCAACCCAAGGCAGATAGATACCCCTCCCAACAGGAGTTCCTGGGGCAATGTTTATGGGATAACAATGCGGATTAGTCAAATAAATCGTGGAGGACCCGATGGACAACAATTGAGTATGGACTATGAATGGCACATAGCCAGAGGGTCCCACCACCAGACGGGGGAAAGGAGCGGGGGGGCACGTCCATCCCTTCAGTATACCAAGGTCTTATAACTAAATCGGCATGGGGGAATTCGTGGTAGACGTGCATATTAGGGTTGCAATTTTTGGAGAGCCTGTTGATACTGCTGCGGGAACGATAGGGGTACAGAATTCCCGGGCTGGGGGGCAGGGACAGGGCCTACAGCCTCCACTGGGAAGATCTGTTTCTGGGGTCGGGGGCCCCCCCAAGGGAGGCCCCCTTTCCCGTTTCCCGACTGAGGTGGTTGAGGCTGCTGCTTTAGACGGCAATGTTTGGCAATATGGCCCGGTTTCCCACAGCGAAAACAGGTGGGCTCCCATTTTAGCGACAGGGCACTGGCTCTTAAAGTGCCCCATTTGGCCACAGCGATAACATTGTTTCTGGGCCTTGATACCTTGAAGGGCCTGAGTCACCCCTTGGGCCACCGCCGTCACCATGGCTTGGTGGGTGTCTTTAGGTGGAATGTCTAACAGCCTCTCTACTATCTCTTCGAGGGAGGCGTAGCGGGCTTGGGAGCATTCTGGATGCAAGCCATCTCGGACCAGCTGAGTTATCAGGGAATCCGTTCCTGGTCCCGAGCCAAGAGATCGCCAGACCGCAAGCTGGACCCGACTCACAAAATCAGTGGGGGACTCTCTAGCCCTCTGCTTTAGCCCTACCAACTTGTCCCTCATAGTCCCCGGGGCGTCAATCTTGGCAAAACCCCTAATATGACAATACTGAACTGCAGCCATCACCCGAATTGGAGCTGGTCAATAAGCTGTATGTCCCTGCCCCTGTTATCATATTCACAGCGTCCTCTGTCTCTGCAATATTGTGTTCCTTGACATATCTGAGCGCCTCTTGTCTAACGGCAGCGCCATAAGCCACTAACTGTCCTGGTGTAAGGATAGCCCCTGATACCTCCCTCCAATCAGCTGGGGCCCACGGCCAAGTGGCTGTGGTATTTGCAAGGAGATGTTTCACATAAGGTGACGAAGGGCCATATTTGGAGATGGCCTCCTTCAGTTCTTTCAATAATTTGAAGGGCACCGGTCGATGGAAACGGTTCTCGTTTCCCATCGGATCCCGCTCCACAATGACAGGGTAAGCGCCGGCCCCCTCCCACTCCTCTAAATCTATCTCCTGTCCCTCAGCCAAAGCTGCGGATAGGCTCTGAGTGAGTACGCTCAGAGGCTCCGAGGGCTCAGACCGCCCGTAGGTAGATGACCGCGTTCCTTGTGATGATTGTGACAAGGACGTGGCGGCTGGGGAGAAGGAAAGGGCATTCAGCCGGACCTCGGGAGGACTGGGAGTTCCCAAATTCCGTTGAAACTTCTTCCTGCGAGTTCCCCAGCCCTCTCTCTTGGGCGTTCCCTCCTCATCAGACTTTCCATTTGTCTCGGGGGCTTTCCACTCCCTCTTGGGCATTCCTTCCTCATCAGACTTTCCCTTTGTCTCGGGGGCTTTCCACTCCCTCTTGGGCGTTCCCTCCTCATCAGACTTTCCCTTACAGTACTTGTTAACTATCGGTCTCGTGCCACCTCTCAACGGTTTCACACCCTCTTGAACTCTCTCTTCAAAGTCCTTTTCAACTTTCCCTTTTGTTCTTCCCCTCGGGGCTCTAGAGTCCCTGCCTGCACATTCTCTTAACATACCCCATGGATATAAGGGCTTGGGGTTGGGATCATCCTCATCGGATTCCTCTTCTTCTTCTGTCGTCCCTTGAAGGGACTGCCCTGACTGGGTCTCGCCGTTTGATCGCCAGAGGGGACGGGGATCCGAGCACAAAAGTGCGGCGACCACTTGAAAGAACGTAAAGTCCTCCTCTGTTAATACACCCGCGTTCACCCTCTCATAGGCAACCATCTGTTGTCCCACTATGTCCCATTTAGCTGGGCATAACCCACAATGCTCTAGCCAAGGGGAAACATCCCAGATCTTTTCCACAAATGCGCTATAGTCCCGAATGTGGGGCTTAAGCCCATGGATCTTACAAAGCTTATACAGCTGACAAGCAAGTACTCCTTTATCTTTGGGCTTTAAACGGGGAAAACTATTTCCCTGACCCATCCTGGCCACTTCCCAATATTAAGACTGCCTGAATCTTCCCGCAGTAGTGGAGCAAGGCTACTACTGCGGGGCAAGGCGGATTCTCCTCTCCCTACGGCGGTCCCTTGTTCGGGGCGCCAGATGCCCAGGGCGACTCCCGGGCCTTCGCCTTCTACTTACCTATCCCCGGTCCTCGGACGTCTCCGGCCCTCCTCCTGGTTCGGGGGAGGGAATTCCCTCTCCCTGTTGGGGAAGGGGAATAAACAGGCAGAGCACCCGAAAGGAGTTGCAGCCAGCAAGCTTTATTCCATTTCTCTTTTTTCCAGCTTTCATGGTCATCCCCTTTTATTATCCCCTGTCTCCTCCCCCGTACCTCCCATGGGCGGGCGAGCTCCTCCCAAGTGCCTCCCCGTGGGTGGAGCCAGCCTGTTACCAGGGCCATCCCAGTACCTCGTGGCTTGCTAGACCAGCTAGCCTGCCACGTAAGCAGGTTCGGACCCTCAGGTGTCTCACGGTCCTCACGGGGGACCCCGGTCCAGAGCTGTCCCCCAACAGTTCCTAACATTGTACAGGAGGCAACAACTAAATATATTCCAAAGAAATAGGGCAACAAATCAAAATGGCTGTTTGATGATAGCTAAGTAGAGAAGGAAAGGGAAAAGAAAAAGGGAGATTTCCTAAATGTATTCATAATTTATGAGATTAGCAAGGAGAGATGAGGTTTTCTTGAAGGAGCGTTGCAACAAAATAGAACAATCGAATGGGAAAGACAAAAGACCTTTGCAAGAAAATTTGAGTTATCAAGGGAGTATTACTTGAAAACATGGGCATAAGGACCACTGGAGCCAAGATAGTAAGGTGAAGCACTGACTTGTCTAGGCTCTTCCAGATTCCCTAGAAAACAACCTTGCAATAATGGCTCAGAATCAGTTGTAGAGGAGTGAACCAGATTGCCAGCCTAGGACAGCTTGAAGGGTGAGCAGGAAAGGTGTCTCACCACAGTGGGAGAGTGCAGTAAAGTGAAGAAGCCAGTGGCAGGCTTCACCCTAGGGGGTCATGGCATATTTAAGGGAAGTCTTGAGAAACCTTGGGGTTTCTGAGATAAATTGAATCCCTTTTCAGGGTTTCATGCACTATATGAAATACACGATGTCTGATGAAGCCTGGGCTACAGGGAGAGAGGACAGCTCATTAATTAGATCCATCGGTTTTATCTCTAGGAAGATTTCTTCAACATACATTTGCAGCACACAAACAAAAATTTATGACATTCAGGTGATGACCTTACCACAACTGTGGCTTTTACAAGGCTTCCTTCTACTGTGAATATTGTGCTGTCCACTGACCTGCCTCTTCCAAGGAAGGGCACGTCCTCATTGAGCACATTCCTAAGTCTTCCCTCCACTAGGAATCCTTGATAGGAAGGAAGAGATAATCTCTGGCTGCAGACCTTTCCTGACTCCAGACTGTACTTGACTGTTATGTGAAATTTCTGATGTCTAACATGCTCCATAGTCCATCTGAATGTCTTTGTACATTCATTTTGGGAATATGGTTGCTATCTCAGGTGAATTCTGATAAGAAATAAAGGACAATGTTAGCTTGAACACTTTTCATACTGATTACATTAATGAGATATGACCTCTAGAATGGATTTTCTGATGTGAGAGATGAATATTTCTCCCATATAAATAAACAATTAATGAATTGGGACTAAAGTTTTTCCCCATTTCCTCATTCAGAGATTGGCCACTGTGATTCAACCAATCTTTGAAGGGCAGGGTTGATGATCAGAAGAAATCATAGGCAAGACTTGCACAACTGTGAAAATTTAGATCTGATCAAAATTTAAACAGATTTTATTCTAGGTGAATTCTGGCCCATTGTGCTTTATTCAAACAGGTCTGAGGGGCAGTGGACCCATCTGGTCCAGATTGCCCTAGGTAAGGGCGATCTGGATAGACATAAGTCTCTTTCTCCAAAATAGAGTCAAGGTTCATGCCACTCCGCCCCCCCCAAACGAATCCCTCATTAGAATGAGTCCAAATCTCATTATAATACTTATTTTGTCATTAAGTTTTAACTAATCAGAATTGATTTATGCCTGTAGGAAACTCCCACTTATCTGAGGCATGTAAGTGTTGAAAGGGCTCCATGATTCATCTCTGGTTTGTAAGAGATAGCTAAATGACCACTGTTTATTAATTATTAACTGGCCATAATTAAATGATTACCCGGAAATTACATCTCTTCAGCTTTGCTTTCATCAGCATTGTATAGTAAAGTTAGAGTGTATCTAAAAAGTTTTGTCACATTTGATATCTCTCTAGTGTGTCTGCTACATGCAGCAAGTAGGGAGTTTAGTCTGAAAGTTTAGTTTTCTAAAAGCCTTTCTGCATTGCTTAAATTCATAAGGTTGCTCTCCATTGTGGATTCTCTGATGCACAGCAAGAGTAGAGCTAGAACTCAAAACCTTTCTACATTCATTACATTCGAAAGGTTTCTCTCCAGTGTGGGTTCTCTGGTGTACAGCAAAATGAGAGTTTCATCTGAAAGCCTTTCCACGTTGATTGATTCATAAGGTTTCTCTCCAGTGTTGATTCTCTGGTGTGCCACAAGATTTGAGCTCTGTCTGAAAGTCTTTCCACATTGATTACATTCATAAGGTTACCTTCCAGTGTGATTCTGTGGTGTACAGCAATTTGGGAGTTTTGTCTAAAAACCTTTCCACACTGATTACATTCATAAGGTTTCTCTCCCGTGTGGATTCTCTGGTGTGCAGCAAGAATGGAGCTATATGTGAAAGCCTTTCCACATTGAGAACATTCATAATGTTTCTCCCCCTTATGGATTTTCTGATGTACAGTGAGATCATGTTTAAATCTGAATGCATTTCCACAGTGATTACATTCATAAGGTTTCTCACCATTGTGGATTATCTGATGTTGAGAAAGATTAGAGCTCTGTGGGAATGCCTCAAGAAGTTTATCATACTCATAAGGCTGCTCTCTAGTCTCCATGCTCTGATGTACAGCAAGACTAGAGCTGCAACTCCAAGACTTTCCACACTGATTACATTTGAGGTTTCCTCTCACTGTGAATACTGTGATGAAAAAGGAAGGATGAGTGTTCACTAAAATGTACATCACATTCATGAGACTCATATGGTTTCTCTCCAGTATGACTTTTTTGAAAGTAAATCAGGGATGACTGTTGACCCATGGTTTACCCACAATGATGACAACCATGAGGTTTCTCTCTTGTGTGGATTCCATCATTTATAGCACAGAGTTCTCTCCCAGTGAAGGCACAGGAACTGTCACTCATGAGGTTTTTTTGGTGTCCTTCCTTCACAGAAATCCTTAGCTTTTCAGTAGTCTCTTCCCTTCTAGGTCTAATCGTTCCCTCTGCAAAAAAAAAAAAACAAAAACAAATAGTAAAACATATATACAGACACATGTACACACACACATAATTATAAACCTTTCCCTCCATTGCAGGAAAATAAACTCATCTACATGATACGTCCCAAGGTACAGATAAAAGTCTTCAAAGACACAAACACAATTGTTTGAAAATGCCATTACTCAGATTTGTAGGATAACTTAACTTGCAAAGAGCTTCGCAGACAGTCATATTGGAGCCTCAGAAATACCTGTGAAAATGGCAGAGTCAACATCCTTACTACAACATAAAGTCAGGCCATCAGCTCAGAATGGCTGAGTGATAATGAAAACTATCCCTGCAGCTGAGACTAGACGAAAAATCCTGCAAGTGGGCATGTTCTGCCCACGGAACTAGATGGGCCTTCTCCATGGTACATACTTTTGTTCTACCTTTTTTTAAGAAACAATGTTATCTTTTAGTATGCTCGACTTTTTTCTCCCTTCCCTTTGGGTCTTCCTATTCTCTGAGACACAAAAATAGTGAAATTAGGCCAATTTAAGTCTACAGTGGGGTTTTTAAGTTCAAGGGGAAAGAAGAGTCAATCTCTACCAATATGGTAACCTCTGTTGCCTTATTTTTAGAAACTGCCATGGCAACTGAGCAATGACAATGCTGATGAGTCAATAGGCAGCAACACTGGATCAGAGCTACCACCAGAAAGAAGTCTGGGACCCACTGAAGGCTCAGATACAGTTAGTTTTTATTACCAATAAAATATTTCCAACTTAAAATATGTACTTTTAAAAAGCAAAAATAGTATTATGCATGTAATAGACAACAGTATATAATAAACATAACTTTTATATGTACTGAAAAAACAAAAGTACAGGTGACTTACTTCATTGCAATATTTGCTTTGCTGCTCAGATTTGGAACTGATTCTGTAATATCTCTGAGGTGTACCTGGATTTTTTCTTGTCCTGATTTGAATCTTTTTTCCCTAATTCTTCTCTCCTTAAACTATTATTTCACTCCTTGAATTCCCCTTTATTCCATTGTATTCCATTGGACTAGATTATCCTCCTGCTTCCTAAAATTCTCCTTCCCCTGGATCACCTAAGACCAAGGTCCCTCATCTCTTGCTTTTTCTCAACCATTTTCAAGTTTCTGTGACAAGTTGGCAGCTTCTTGACAGCAGGGACTGCACCTTTTCCCTTCCTAAAATGTGGTGAGGTGCCTCGAAAACTGGAGGTGCTTAATCCACATTTATTGACTGACTGGTCCATGACTGACATCAGGGCCCAGATTCTACCTCAATTCCTGTATTCTCTTCTGTTTCTTATTTGGCAAATGCAGGTTCTGGCCTCAGCCCTGTTACTCTCTTGCACCTTATCTCCTATCTGAGTGAACTTTATCTGGTCCTAACCCTCATGGGACCAGAACAGGTCTATACTAAAGATTGCAGAGACTTCTTTTAAGGATCCTGAAGCATCTTATACTACGGAACACCTGGGAATTTCTACTATTCACTTCATCAGACTGAGAGTGGCTGTCAAATTCAATGAATCTGCCCAACAATTCTCCAAGAAGGGGTCAAAGACTGAGTCTTAGAGATCAAACAAGGGACACAGGTAGTTGATTTAGATAAAGCATATCTTTGAATTAATTCTAAGTGAGGCAGCAGCCTTTGCTAGTACTTAAATGCTACTGAATGAAAGAGAGACAATCATAAAACTAGGCTTCATGAGTACACCAGAAGCTTAGGGTATGTATTTTCAGGGTGGACCTCACTGGGGCAAGAGTATCCTTTGACATTTCCCTGACTCCCTTGGGGTAGTTAGGTGGTGCACTGAGGAGAGCACTGGTTAGGAAGACTCAAGTCAAGTCTAGCTTCAGACCCTTACTACAGTTAGGACCCTGGGCAAGTCACTTAGGGGTCTTGGCCTTGATTTCCTCATCTGTAAAAGGAGCCTGAAAAATAAATGGGAAAAAACTCCAGTACCTTTTCCAAGAAAACCCCAAATGGGATCATGACTCACAAATGAGTGAAAGGATTGAAAACCATGTAGCTGAGATCTCCTCTTTCTCTATTTTATTCATGTAGGCATTCAAACACATAAAGTTTCCCCTAAGAGCTGCTTTTGCAGTATCCCATAAGATTTGGTTGGTTATCTCATTATTGACATTCTCTTGAATGAAGTTGTTGATTGTTTCTATGATTTGTTGTTTAACCCACTCCTTCTTTAGGATTAGATAATTTAGTTTCCAATTAATTTTTGGTATATCTTTCCTTGGCTTTGTATTACATATAATTTTGATTGCATTATGATCTGAGAAGGAAGCATTAACTATCTCTGCCTTTCTGCACTGAATTGTGATGTTTTTATGTTCTAGAATATGGTCAATTTTTGTACATGTGCCATGTACCACCGAGAAAAAGGTATATTCCTTTCTATTCCCATTCAATTTTCTCCAGAGATCTATCATATCTATATTATCCAGAGTTTTATTTACCTCCTTAACCTCTTTTTTGTTTATTTTGAGGTTAGATTTATCCAGTTCAGAGAGGGGGAGGTTGAGGTGCCCCAGTAGTATAGTTTTGCTGTCTGTTTCTTCCTTTGCCTCCTCCAACCTCTCCTCTAAGAATCTGGATGCTATACCACTTGAAGCATAAATGTTTAGTAATGATATTGCTACAATGCATTTTAGCAGGATATAGTTTATTTCCTTATCTCTTTTGATTAGATCTATTTCTGCTTTTGCTTTGTCTGAGATTAGGATTGCTACCCCTGCTTTTTCTGCATCAGCTGAAGCAAAATATATTCTGCTCCAACCTTTTACCTTCACCCTACGTATCCCCCCATTTCAAATGTGTTTCTTGTAAACAACATATTGTTCGATTATGGTCCAGAATATCAAAGGGACTAATGAAAAGTAGGGCTAGGAAAGGTGGCCTAGCACTACCAGATCTCAAATTGTATTATAAAGCAGCAATTATCAAAACCACTTAGTACTGGCTAAGAAACAGAAGAGTACACAAGTGGAATAGGCTAGGTACTCAAGACACAGTAGGCAATGAATACAGCAAACTGCTGTTTGATAAGCCCAAGTATCCCAACTTCTCAGATAAGAACTAAATCTCTGACAAAAATTCCTGGGAAAACTGGATAACAGTGTGGTGGAAACTACATATAGACCAATACCTGACAGTGTCCACAAGAATAAAGTCCAAATGGGTGCATGATCTAGGTATAAAGATTGATACTATGGACAAAGTGGAGGAGCCAAGGAATAGTGTATTTATGAGATTTATGGAGAAAGGAAGAATTTTTGACTAAAGAAGAGATAGAAGGCATTATGAAGTACCAGAGGGATATTTTTGATTACATTAAACTGAAAAGTTTATGCACATCCAAACCCAATGCAACCAAAATTCAGAGGGATGTAGTATATTGGGAAAGAATTTTTACATCTAATCTCAGGAATAAAGGCCTCATTTCTAGAATATATAGAGAACTAAGTCAAATGTACAACAATACAAGTCATTCCCCAATTGATAAATAGTCAAAGGATATGAACAGGCAATTTTCAGAGGAAGAAATTAAAGATATCTATAATCATATGAAAAAATACTCTAAAGCACTTTTGATTAGAGAGATGCAAATGAAAACAACTCTGAGGTACCACATCACACCTATCAGACTGACTAACATGACAAAACAGGAAGATGATAGATGTGGGAGAGCTGGAACACTAATGCATTGTTGGTGGAGCTGTGAGCTCCTCCAACCATTTTGGAGAGTGGTTTGGAACTATTCCCAATGGGCTACAAAAATGTGCATACCCTTTGACCCAGCAATATCATTTCTAAGACTATATCCCCAAGAGATCATAAAAATGGGAAAGGGTCCCACATGTACAAAACTACTTACAGCAGCACTCTTTGTAGTGGCCAAAAACTGGAAATCAAGGGGATGCTCATCAATTGGGGAATGGCTGAATAAATTATGGTATGTGAATGTAATGGAATACTGTTGTGCTATAAGAAATGATGAACAAGAAGATTTCAGAGAGGCCTCGAAAAACTTATATGATCTGATGCTGAGTGAAAAGAGCAGAACCAGGAGAACTTTGTGCACAGCAACGACTAGAGTATGTGAGAGTTTTTTCTGGTAGGCTTGAAACTTCATAGCAATGAAGGACTTAAAAAAAACATTCCCAATGGTCTCCTAAGGCAAAATATCCTCCACATCCAGGGAAAGAACTATGGAATTCAACTGCAGAATGTAGCAGATCATTTTTTTGCGTGTATTATGTTTTGTTATATGCTTTCTCCCATTCATTTTGGTTTTTCTATACAGCATGACTACAGTGAAAATGTATTTAATGGGAACGTATGTGTAGATTCTATATAGAATTGTATGCCATCTTGGGGAGGGAGTGGGAAGGTGTGGGGTAGGTAGGAAAAAAAAATCTTAAGTTTTATGGTAGTGATTGTAGAACACTAAAAATAAATAACATTTAAAAACAAAAGAAAAAATTGGATAGTTAACAACAACTATCTTATCCTCCTCATCTTCTATGAGTCAGATGAAATGATGTTCCATCTGCTAGCTAAAGAAAACACCTTTCCACATTTAACCAACTGATTCCAGGACTTTATCTTCCTCAGTATACTGCCCCCTCCAGCATTCCCTTCTGTCACTACTTTCCAGTCTCTCCCACACTAATGACTCCTTCCCTACTACTACAAAGCGTTTCTCTCTAATGCTCAAAACATGATCCCTTGACCCATTCAATCCCAGAGAGATTTTTCCAATGTCTTTCTTTCGCTTCTTGGCTAAATAGCAGGAGGTGCCCAGGTACAACTGGTGTCTCCATCTCCTTTCTCTGGAATTTGCTGTAGTCTAGCTCCCAGTTTCATTGTTCACCTGAAATTCTTCTCTTCAAAATTACCAAAAACTTCCAAGTTGTTAAATTCACAGGTCATTTCTTCATCCTCATATTTCTTTCCTTCTCTACAGCTTTTCACAGTCAATCACCCTTCTTTTTCTCTCTCACTCTCTCTGGGATTTAGCAACACTAATCTCAATGTTCCCCAAACAAAAGTCATTCTCTTTCCTTCAGCCCTCCCATCCTCCTACTTTCCTAATGCTCTCCAATACATCCTCCCATTAGAGCAGGCTCATAAATGAGGTGTCATGCATTCCTCAGTGACTTTCACAAACACTTCTGTCCCCCATATTCAATCTTCTTCTAAGTCCTGTGATTCCACCCAGATATCATCTCTCCCATACACACCCTTCTCTCCCAACCCTTCCACTGTCTTGATTCAGGTTCCAAACACCACACACCAGAGTTATTCCAAGAACCTTATACTTGGTCCAGCTGCTTCAACTGTCCCTACACTCCACCATTCACTTACAAAGATCATCTTCCTAAAGTTCTTGACTGACCATATCACCACATTCTCAACAATCTCCTGTGGCTCCCTAGGAAAATGATCAAATATAAAATCTGTTCTAAGGCTATTAATCACCTATTCTCCCTTTACATACCCCTCTGCTATTCCTGTAAATATTCTTTCCCTTCACATACCCACCAAACATGCTATAATCCACTGGTTTGAGCCTCACTTCTGTTCTGTGAAGAGGACACTCTGCCTTCCAAATGTTTGGGCTTTCTAAGCCCTCTCCCGCCATGGAATACCATCCTGGCTTCCCTGGAGCCCCAGCTAGAACCCACCTTCCACAATAAGCCTTTCCAGTCCTCCTTCACTGTAGCACCTTCCCTCTCTCAATGAGATCCAATCTGTCTTGTCCATTAACAGGTTTCTACATGATTGCTGGCATGTCATGTGCCCACACAGTCTGTGAACACTAGGAGAGCAAGGGATCTTCCTTGTATCTCTTTATATTGCTTAAGAGAGGGTATGGCACATAGCAGAAACTTTCTAAGTCTTCACTGATGAGAAAAATGCCTAAGATAGAGACCATATTTAAAAGCCTAACCCCCTTTTGTACTTTCAGGAAAGTTCCATGCCCCCAAATTCTAAATAATGCTTTTTTTTTTTTTTTGGATTATAGATTTATCAGTAGGAGAAAGCTTAGTTGCATGGTATCTAACTTTCCAATTTTACAGATGAGGAAACTGAGAATCAGTGGGGTTCAGTGACTTGTGCACAGACTCAATGCTAAAAGTCTCTGAAAAGAAATCCCAATTCAGGTGTTCCTTCCCACAAATCTAGCACTTGCTTTGCTACAACACCAAGAGACACAGCTCTCATGTGCCTGCTTTTACCTCACTCACCTGGACAGCAGCTCCTCAGGCCTTCTTGTTCCAACATCAATGGCACCTCCCTTTGCTCCAAATAAGAAACCAAATATTCTCTGGGAATTGGAAGCCCTGATAATGTGTGAAAAGGAAGGAACATGGAGAAATATTTAGAATTTAGTTCTCTTTAGGGAAAACAGTGTACATACAAAGCTACTCCATTTAGAGACTCACTCCTTCATGTTCACAAACATCTGGCTTATTCTTCCATTAATGGTTGTAATCCAAGGAACCGAAAAAGGATGTGCCAGATCAGCATTGAGTTTCAGCAGATTAGAGCTTGATGGATCAGCTCTGGCTCTGTCTCCTCCTCAACTCCTCACCCCATGAAACCTATGAAAACCTGGCTACTGTTCATTCAGCAAATCAGTGCTCTTCTGGTGAGATTCTCCTTTTGGGGAAATTGATGAACCTTAGTCAAATTCTAACTCTTGGCCAGTCTCTTATTCCTGCCATTGATAGGGGCATGCAATCAAGGATGACAAAATGGTGGCCAGAAGTCCTTAAGCATAGTTTCCGCAGCATTTATTTTTGAGAACTTTGGGGAAAGATGGGGGAGATCATGGAGCCAACTGGGAATCAGAAAATTTGAACATAGTGCAGCTTCTTGATAGGAAGATGGACTCACTGCAGAGTTCCCATTATCTAGAAATTAGAGGCAACTGGTAGTATAATGAAGAGAAGCCTGAGACTAGAGTGAGGAATGCCAGGGTTTAAATCCAGCTTCAGAGAGTTACTAACTATGTGTGTGGACAAGTCACTTAGCCTCTGTTTGCTTCAGTTTTCTCAAATGCCAGATAGGGATAACAGTATCAGCCAATAACATAATATTGTAAAGAAAAGACTTAACCCCACAGCTGATGAACAGCAAGTGAAAAGAAAGGCTTATTGCCCTCTGTCCTTTCCCACCACCTGTGCTGTATGGTGGAGGCAATTTAAAGAAAGATTAAGGACAAATGTGAGACACTAGGCACAACTAGAAATTGTGACTTACAAATTGATGCTTCTCAAAAAGAAGGATATCCTAAATACTTGGCCCATCCCAAAGAGGAAGAGGTTACAAAGAGAAGCAGGCTGAGCACTTTTCATATAAATGGCAGACAAAATTAATATCCAGGGAGAGGTTGGGCTAAATAATCCATAGGATTAGTTCTACATCTGAGATGCTTCCACACTGATCTACCTCAAGCTACCTAGAATTGCCAAGAGACAGCTTCAGGAGCAACAACAGAACATATGTGTTATCTTCACACAATGTACTGACCTTCTAGAGGAAAACCAGACAGCAAAAACACCCTGTCTCTTGGACAATGGAGACCAGCACATTTCCCTTTCTAGTAATAGATAAGTGCTCCAATGTCAGCACACTGAAAAATGAAGATATTTCCTTTGGTAGCAGACTAAGAGTGGCCAGGGGAAATGTCCTTACCCAAGGAAAGCAGGTTGTGGGCATTCTCCAGCATGACTGCCTTGTAAAACTGCTTCTGAGGATGGTCTAAGAGGTCCCATTCCTCAGCAGTGAAGTCCACAGACACATCCTGGAATGTCACCAGCTCCTAAACCATCAGGAGTCTCAAGATTTAGACCTGAGATACCCTCCAGAATTCAGGCAGTCTAACCCTCGTCAAGTGAGAAGAGGAAACTAAAGCACAAAAATTGGACTAACTTAAAAGTCTTATCCTAGTTTAGTGAGAATCAGCATTTAAAACCAGTCATTAAGAGCTCAGTGAAAACTTGAGAGACATATTTGAAATGATCAATTGGAATAAAGTGGAGGAATGTGTTACTATGGAATCTGGGACAAATGTGTCTTTTGTCTGTGAGATAGGAAAACCAAGGAAGAGAGAGAAAAGTGAAATTTCTTCCTTATCAGAACTGATAAAAAATAATATTTTATCAACAATATTCTGTCAGGTTTGTGAGAAGCTGCCAAGTAGAGCATATTCTGGGATGTGAGGGAGAGAATGTTTCCTATAGAAAAGAGAGGGAAGAAAAAATCTAGTTAATTTCCTGAGAGCTTGAAACAAAATGTTATCTAGATAAAAGATGAAAAGGATTTATAAGATAGACTAATTACAATCTAGACTGAACTGAAGGAGATGAGACTTTCCAGCCAAGTGAAGGAGAATTATCTGTTATTACAGTGTCTTGGGGCTGCCCTTTGTATAATCTGTCATGGCCAAAACATCTTATGCCTTTTCTTTATGATTGCTTTCATTTGTCAATAACATATTTCCTTATGAAAGTATTTAGCTAGAGTTGTTCATTTTTGTTTTTCTTTGTGTTCAAAGCAGACTGAAAGGACATCACTATGTAAGGGTTGAAGTCCAATGTGTGACATGGATGATCAGACTAATAGAGGCCACAAGGCTCTACCACAGGGTGGCAACAAATAGTGTCCATGAACATTTGGGGTGGAGATGCCTCTCAATTTGCACATCTCACTATTCTTTTGAAATATTGCAATTCTGCTTTGCTAGCACAGCTTGTTCTTTGATGTTCATAAGTTATGCTGGCTGGTCCTTTGCCACTGTCTCCCATGTCTCACCACTGATTCCAAAATTCTTCAGAGAGACCTTGGGAATATGGCCTTCTACTATGTCTTCTGACCACACTGAGTGCTTTCTTTGCATGTGTTCTCCATGAAATAGTCTTTTAGAGAAACATCCTTTTGGCATTTGAAAAACATGGCCAGTCCATCAGAGTTGTGCTCCCTGCTGCAGAATGTGAATGATTGGCAATCTAACCTGAGAAAGGACCTCAGTGTTCAGTACTTTGCCACATGACCTTCAGAGTCTCCTTAAGAGAATTCAAATGGGTTTCAAAGAAGATTCACAATTTCTCCATTTGCTGCTGTCAGTGGATGGTGCCATGCTGAATGGTGGACAACTTCAATTTTCTTTTTCTACATTTTCTGAAAAATTATTTCCCTCTACTACATGTTACTTTTTAATATTTGTTGTTTTTAAAATTTTAGAGCTCCAAATTCTATCCTTCTTTCCCTCTACTCCTTCCCCCGTAATGTAGATAATAAGCAATAAGATATAGGTTGTACATATTCAATCATGGAAAACATTTCTGTATTAGTAGTTTTGCACAAAAAGACTTGGAAAAAAAAAAGAAAAAGAATGTAAGAAAAGAGTTGAAAAACAGCATGCTCCAGTCTGTATGGTGAAAAGCATCAGTTCTTTCTCTGGAGACAGATAGTAGACTTTAGCATTAGTCCTTTGGGCATTTTCTTGGATCACTGCATTGCTGAGAAGAGCTAAGTCACTCACGGTTCTTCACTGAGCCACATTGCTGCTACTGTATACAAGATTCTCCTGGTTGTGTTCAATTCATGTCGCATCAGTTCAAGTAAGTCTTTCTGGGTATTTCTGAAGTCATCCTTTTCATTTTTTACAATCACATACATCAGTGAAATGATGACAAGACTTGCACTTGACTGTGTTTTGAGTGAGGGAGGGCTGTCCAGGTCACCAGTCTCACCTCCTCCAGAGTCATCTGAATCCAGTGACCACACATTCATGAGCATGAGGGAAGATGACCCAGGATGAGGCAATTGGGGTTAACTGAGTTGCCCAAGGTCACACAGCTAGTGAGTGTCAAGTGTCTGCATGGATACAGGAGCAAAGACAAGATGCAACAGAACAGAGAGGAATGAGTGAAAAGGTCTTAGGAGGGCAGCAAGTGGAGATGAGGGGTAATTAGTGATTGTAATGTCAATATGCCATGGATTAATTCAAAGGACAGAGAACAGGATGGTGTTGTTAGGGCTGTTTTCAATTTCCTACCTATTTTTGTAAAGAAACAGTCCATAGGGAGGGGATTGCCAGCCTCACAGATAATCCTCTCTGTCTATGGAAATGGCCTCTTTATTCTGTCTATGGGGGTCAAGTCTGTAGACAGAGTGCACTCACCTGACTTGGGGGTCTGCAGCTTCCAAGGGTCATTCCTTCTGGCTCCACACTCCCAGCCTGGGTCAGGCTTTAGTCTTCTGCAAACTGAGCTGGGGAGAGAGAAGAATCCCGGGGCAGGAGCCTGGCCTACAGAAAGTTACCGGGAGTGGGGCCCTGCCCGCAGGACAGAGAATGAATCCCAGACATAGGGTCAGATGTGACAAAGATGGTCCCACCATCTCCTACTACTATTCTTTTCCCTTCCTTTCCCCCATTCTCATTCAGATAACAAGGGGCAGTAGGTGCTTGGGATACCATACGGGATAAGAGCAGTCAGAGCCCCAGTGGCTCCTGAATCAGAGAGCTCCCTCTGACTGGGTCAAGGACCTGAGCAGAAGAGAGCAATCCAGGTCCTGACCTTTCCCCCACCCTCACCTAGACACGGAATGATCCTCTCAATTATCCTGTATTTGTGGCCCCCACCAAACCCAACCCTTCTTAGTGGGTTACCTTGGAATCACCCCAGGCCCCTTCTCCTTTACCTCAGGATTACCACAGGAAATCTCCCACCCCTCAAACTCCACCCAAATATGCCCACCATTCTTTCATTTTCTGTATAAAAGTCAATGTTGACCCAACCAAACGGGCAGATTGAAAAAAACAAAAAATCTCACCCTCCTCCATTGGCAACACAATAAATCTTGTCTCTGAAGGAAAAAAAGGCCTGAGGGGCCCAGTTCCTTGGAGGCAGATCCAGGCCTTCACTCGGGCAATTCGAGGGTCACTCAGGAGTTTCACTTGTGTTTCATTCAAGACCGGATTCCTGGGTCCCTGAGGGTAATGTTTGAATTCTGTTAAAATTCAAAAATTCCATCGTAAATCTGGGGGAGGTATAACCCCAGACTCTTGAGAAGTGATCGGGTGTAGCGGAAGGCCCTCGTCCCTACACGGCTCGGTGATGTGGTTGAAGAAAAGAGCCACGGGAGGCTGGAAAAGATAGACCAATTCCGTTTATTGATCTGAGGGTCAAGGTATTTATAGACAGAAACTGCAAGCCTACGAGACATTCTGCTCATCTCCTGTCCCAGTGATTTGGCCAGTCTTATTGTCTTTAAAGACTGTTGGCCTAGAGGACATCTATTTTACATATCCCTCATTTTCTGTAATTCTCACGTAGGTCTCAAGGAGACAGCAACATCTGGGGGGCATGGAGAGCCATTGCGGATGATAATGAGTACAGTCTCAAAGAACAGTTTCCCAAAGGTCTTTCCTGATCTTGTCAACAGCACTCCACCCTGGACCTCAACAATCGGGAGTCTGGAAAAGAGTTAGCAGGAGGAAGCTTGTCCAGGAACCAGGTTGGGGAGGGAGGGTTGCTCCAGGGGGATTTGAAGCTAGACTCACCACAGGGTCAGAGGGAGAGGATGAGACCCAATGGGATGAACAGTCAGCAGGTCTGTGAGGGGCTGGCTCAGACCTACCTGGCACCTGCACCCAGAGATGGCCTCCAGAAGGCAGAGATCTCAGGTCCAAGAGAAGACAGTGATCCCACATCTGAGGAAAGAAGGCAGAGGGAGCTCCAGTACAAGGGTAGAAGGCAGAAAGATCTCAGCTCCAGGGAAGAAGGCAGAACAATTTCAGCACAAGTTCCAGTTTTCAGCCCGCCCACTCTGGAAGGCTCCTCCCAGCCTCTGAGGCCCCCAGGAAGGGCCCTTTCCTCCAATAACACCCAGGACCCTTTCTCCCTCTCCTCCCCAAGCCCTGCCCTCTGTCACCTGGACAGCCTTGGCCACCGGGATGACCCCTCTTATGCCCTAGACTCCATCCAGGCTGCCACCCTCCACCCCAGAGCTCCTGTTCCACGTGGGCCACCCCCTCGCCCCCAGCCTGGTCTTCTCTGAAAGCTCCTCCTCCTCAATCATACTCACATCTGATTTCTTATTGGAGAAAAGATTGAGGACTTTAGGAGTTGGGAGGGGGAGAGCAAGGCAGAGGCAAGCTGGAGATTTGCAGGCGAGCTGGGGATTTACAGCCAAACAAAGCTGAGTTTGAGGATAGAGGTTGTGGCTCCTTTAAAATCAGATCCCAGCAGGATAAATGGGATGTTTTACTATTTAAGGGCAGATCCACCCTTAAGGTGTAGTAGACTTAAAATTCGGCCTTTAAGGGCATGTGTTAGTGATGAGGATGACGGGTGCTGGAGACCCCGAAATACCAACACGTCTGGTCCTGCCGAATGAATTCCACACAAGCCTTCTTAAAGCCAAAGAAAACAAAGCTTATTAAAGATTCGCAACCTTAGGTTGACTCTTAAGGAACTTAAGCATTTGTAATGCTTGTATTCCACCAGATAGAATCTTGACTACACAGAGTCTGAGTTGGATTGAATCTGAGGGCCTACATGGAGGCATGATGGACCTTAAATACAGAAAAGAGTGTAGGAGGGAGCTGGGGGGTGGGGGGCTGAGCTGGTCTGGTAGTCTCAGGTGATGGGAGGAGGGGTTTAGGGAGGGTTTTGAGGAGATTGGGGAAACTAGTGATGTGGTTGGGTGGAATGTAGGTGGGGCAATGCAGTGGTAACAGACAATGGCAGGCCAGGCTAGGCCTAGGGAAACAGATTTGAACATGAAAGATTCAGGAGGTCCTGGCTACAAATTTGAGTATGAAAAGCCAGGTTACATGGCAAGATTCCAGTGGAAGCTATCTGCAAATTTGAGTATGAAAGTCCAGGTGGGGTGATTCAAAGGGAGTTCAGGGAGGTTTCCAGAGTCTGAACCTCATCAGGCGTATAGATCAAGGTAAGCATATTTGAATAAAAACATCAACTGACCTGGGGTGAGGTGCTAAGGAATGGGTTGACTCCCAAAGCCTGTCCTCTCCTTCCATCAACATACAGAGTGAAAAGTTTTTCTAGATTAGGTTTAGTTTTCAAGGTCATGAAAGCTTTAGTCTGGTCTGAGTCACTGCCCTGAGTAGGGTCATAAAGGGTTTTAGTAATAAAACCAGAATTAAGAATCCAATCTACAAAATCCAGCCATGCCTAAAAACACTGGAACTTGTTTCTTAGTGCTTTTGCTCTCAGAGGTTAAAGAGAGAGAGGTGGGCAGGAGTTCATGGCCCAGATACTTTAAGGACTGGCATGCTATCTGGACTATCAAAGAGACCCTATAGCCTTCAATGCCCAAGGAATTAAGGGTTTCCGTGGCAGCAGCCAAAGAACACTCCTGGATGGGGCTACAAATAAGAATATCATGCACATACTGAATTAAGCTACAATCTACTGCTTTCAGGTCCCTTAAAACTCTTCCCAAAGCCTGGAGCCAGACTGTCCATGTTAGCAGGAATGGACTTGTTTCCCCAGGAAGAGTCCATTCAAAGGTAAAAATAAATTGTGAGTCGGTGTGTGTGTTTTCATCCTTCCTTGCCATCAGAGAAATGATGACATGACTTGCACTTGACTTTGTTTTGAGGGAGGGAGGGCTGAAGTCTATGTGAAGAGGTACACAGAAATCCCCAGGGATCTGAGTTAGTGTAGTGTATGTGTTGGGGATTGTTAGAGATGAACTTGACATGCAAAAAAGTTATCAAGAAAAATTTATTTTAAATGGAGTTCAGAGCAGGGAAGGCCTGTGTTCCTTCCATGAAAGAATGGGTAGCTTCCAGCAGAAGAACTACAACCAGGTCAGCATGAGGCAGGACCCTTGTAGAATTGTGAACTTTGGATTTCCTGAGATACTGTCCCCTGTCCAAGTGACTTCATGTTCTCCTCTCTGATAGGCCCTTCCTCACACAGCTCCTTGGGCCTGCTTATTAGTTCCTGACCTCTAACCTGTCCATGCTAGGTCACAACCCCGATGTAGGAATGTGGACAACAGAACTTTCTTACTTCTCATAAGGACTATTGGAATAACAGCTTCATTAATAGCCCTGAGATCTTGAACCTTTGTTCCTGGAAGGATTTCAGGGTTGCATGGAGATGAACAAGGGACAAGGATTTTATACTTAAGGAATTTTTCAATGAAAGGCTGTAGTTCTTCCCAGGCCTCAGGCTTAATCAGATACTGGCTGAGATGGGGGAGCACTTTAGGGTCTGGGAGGCTAACAACAGGTGAGGTGGCAGAAGTAGCTCACCCTGGAATTCCCAGATCCCAAGCAATTGGCTCGACTGTCTCCTACCCTCTCAAGCAAACGTGGGGAGATTTACTGAACAGAGGGAAAAAAGGAGATGGGAGGATTAAGTAGAGACAACTGGCTCCCCAATTTCACCATCAGATCCCTTTCCAGCAAGGGGCCAAGGCTAGAGGAGGGCATAAGAAGGAGTGTTTAAGCAACAGATCCTCAATAGGCTGGGGAGGGGGTATGTCTGGAGACATTCCCTAGTTTCCCTTTCGATGCCTATGACCAGAGGGGTCAAGGGGTGGTTAGGGCCAGAGTGACTGCTTACAGCAGAGAACTTAGGCATGTGAAGGTGGGTAACCTTACCTTCAGCCTTCGTTTTTGCCCAGGGCTTGCTGAGAGATGTGGAGAAAGTGGGAGAACTGCCAGCACCCAGGCTTTCCTGTTGTTCCAAGTCTTGAGAAGACTGGAGGACAGGGTACTGGCGGCTCCACCACATTTCCAACCTGAGGGGCCATTCAGACAAATGGGACAAAAGCCCTTCCGATCCAAGGGATAAAGTTCTTGGCTTGGGCTTCTACCTCATCAGCTACTTTAAGCAACTTCTGTCCCAGGGCTTAGATTTGGTAACCCAAAGCATTTGGTCAGTCTCCAAAGAACTCCCCAGATAAGGAAAATCTATATCTTCTCTACTTTTCCCAAAAGCTGTTATATATTGTAATATTATATTTATAATATTAAAATATTATATTATATTTATAATTTTAAATACAAATTTATAATATTAAAATATTATAAATAATGTTTATTTTTAAATTACATACATCCAATTGAATACTTAGCAGTTTTTCAAGATTGTGATCATTCTCTAACAGTTCAGTTCATCATATCCAGATCAAAAGACAAGTTGATTTCCTAAGAGTATAATTGCATCCCCGTCTAGGTATGATTTTTAAAGTTAACAATTATTATCAAATAATTTCCACAAATCCCAATAAAACTTCAAAGCATAATAACAAGAACAACATTACAGAAATAAAACAAATCTTCCTGTTTTGAAGAGAAAACCTTAGAACTTGTTGCCAGTCAAATGACATCAATTCAGTCGAATACATTTTCCATACTATCAACTTAGACAGAAAATCACTTTGTCCATCTATGACTTTAACAGTGCAGACAGACTGTTGTCCTTTATCAAAGTATTGATACAAGAATGCTTTGTTCCAGCAAAGAAAAAAGTGAGTACCCATCAACTGTGGAACCGCTAAAGAAATTACAGTATAAAAATTCAAAGGAATATTATTGAAGAATAATGAGAAACATAAGGATCTCACAGGGAAAAGCCATACTTTTACGGATTTATTCACAGTAACTAATTTTGGATGTTTAAGGAAATCTATTATAGTGGAAAACCTAATGAGGGCAAGCAAGAAACTTAATCTTGTTAATTACATCTCTAAGTTTTATCTCCAGCAAGGTTTTTCCAATATATACTTAAGTACTGTTCAAATCCAAGGAAAATCGTTCAATACCACCGTACCAAATGTATTTGGACAGCTAGGTGGTGCAGTGGATAGAGCACCAGTGCAGGAGTCAGGAGGACCTGAGTTCAAATTTCACCTCAGACACTTGGCATTGACTAGCTGTGTGACCTTGGGCAAGTCACTTAACCCCAATTGCCTCATTCTGGGTCATCTCCAGTCATCCTGATGAATGTCTAGTCACTGGATTCAGATGGCTCTGGAGGAGAAGTGAGGCTGGTGACCTGCACAGTCCTCCCTCACTCAAAACAAAGTCAAGTGCAAGTCATGTCATTGTTTCTCTGGTGGCATGCTCTTCTTTGCAACGAAGGGCGAACACAAGTAACAATTCTACCTTCCAAGCACTGATCCTGAAGAGGCCAAAGTTGCTCAGTTTTATGAAACCAAAAAACTGGAAAACATTTTCCTAGGGAAAAGGCAGAGGTGGGGGGACATTCTATACAATCATCCAAACATGATCTGGAGCTGACTGAGGCTCAGATTCTGAGATTCTTCCTGCAAAATTCAGACTCAAATGGAAGAAAACAGGGAAAACCATCAGACCTTACAGATATGATCAAAAAGATATGGCTTGTGGATGGGAGTTAGAAGTGATGCACAGATTCAGGGGATTAGATCTGGTAGAGAGGGCACCACAAGAACCACTGACAGAAGTTCTTAATGTTGTACAGCAGGCAATAACTAAATATATTCCAAAGAAAAAGAGCAACAAAGCAAAATGGCTGTTAGATGAGGCCTTACAAATAGCTGAGGAAAGAAAGGAAAAAGGGGAGATTTCCCCAAATGAATTCATAGTTTGTGAGAATAGCAAGAAGAGATAAGGTTTTCTTAAATGAGTTTTGCAAAAAAATAGAAGAAAACAACTGAATGGGAAAGACAAGAAATCTTTTCAAGAAAATTTGAGCTATCAAGGGAGTATTTCCTGACAATATGGGCATGAGGACTTCTAGAGCCAAGATGGCAAGGACAGACAGTCACTTGTCTAGTTTCTTCCAAATTCCCTGGAAATCAACCTTGCCATAATGGCTCAGAACCAATTTTGGAGCAATGAACCAGATTCCCAGGCTAGGACAGCTTGAAAGGTGAGCAGGAAAGATGTCTCACTACATTGGGAGAATGCAGTTAAGTGAGGAAGCCAGTAGCAGGATTCACCAAAGGGGCCATGGCATATTTTAAGGTAGTCATGAGAAACATTGGAGTTTCTGAGATTAATTGAATCCCTTTTTAGGACTTCATGTACTATATGAAATATTGAATGTCTAGTGAGATGCGTGCTGCAGGGAGAGATAGTATCTCATTAATTAAAATCCCTAAGTTTTATCTCCAGGAAGGTATCTCCAATGTACACACTGGAGTACACAAACAAAAATTTGAGATTCAGGTGACGACCTTCCCACCATTATTGCTTTCATAAAGTTTCCTTGTAGAGTGAATATTGTGGTATCTAGTGACATTGAGCACATTCATAGGTCTTCTCTCCACTAGGAATCTCTGATGTAAAGGAAGAGATGATCTCTGTCTGCAGACCTTCCCTGAGTCCAGACAGGGCTGGTTCATTAATATGGTGAAACTTCTTATGTCTAAAAAGCTCAATAGTCCATCGAAATGTCTTTCCACATTCATTATGGGAATATAATTTCTATCTCATGTGAATATTGATAGGAAATAAGGGATGATTCTAGCCTGAACACTTTTCATATTGATTATATTAATGAGATATGTCCTCTAGAATGGATTCTCTGATGTGAGAAAAGAATATTTCTCCAATATAAAAAAACAGTTATTGAATTAGGACTAAGCTTTTCCTCCCATTTCCTCATTCAGAAACCAGTCACTGTAGGTGATTAACTCAGTCTTTGAAGGACAGGGTTGACAATGAGATGAAATCTTGGGCAACGCTTGGCCAACTGGGAAAATTTAGATCTGACCAAAATTTAAAGAGATTTTATTCTAGGTGAATCCTGGTCCATTGGGTTTTATTCAAACAGGTCTGAGGGGAAGTGGACCCTTCTGGTCTGGAATACCCTAGGCAAGGATGATCTAGATACAAATGAGCGTTTTTGTCCAAAACTGAGTCAAGATTCATGACTCCCCCATCTCATTAGAATAAATCCAAATCTCATCATAATACTCATGCTCATTAAATTTTACATGATCAAGTGATTTTGATGACTGATGTTTTATAGTCCTTGCCTCCATTGCAAGAAAGTAAATAGGTCTATATAACGTTTCCCAGGTGAAGATAAAACTCTTCAAAGTTAAAAGCTGAAAATGCCATTAGCTAAAAGGTGCAGGACAACTCAAATTACAAATAGCTTCACAGACAGTCACATTGGATCCTCAGAAACACCTGTGAAACTTGCAGACCCAGCATTCTTACTACAACTTGCAAAATAACTGTGGACTAGGGCAGAAAGTTAGTGCAAACATATGTAAAAAGGCAGAAATGACCAATACAGCATTTCATTCTGTAATAAAAGAAAAATGCCAATTGGCTTAAAGACAACAAAAGATTCAAACTCAAATGTAGACTTAACAACAATGTGTGCACATTTGATTCTACAGTAATGAAATTTTGGGGACAACTGGGGGCAGTGTAGATAGAATGCTGGGCCTGGAGTCAGGATAATCTGAGTTCCAATCCAGCTTCAGACTCTTACTGGCTATGTGATCCTGGGCAGGGCATTTAACTCTGTTTGCCTCAGGTTCCCTATCTGAAAAATGAGCTGGAGAAATAAAAACCACTCCTGCATCATTGCCAAGAAAACCCCAAACAGGGTCACATGGGGACATGGGGGAACAACATCAATAACAATAGCAGCAAAATGTGAAGCACGTATTTTACAGGGCTGAAGGAAATCACGAAATTCATTTGGAAAAATAAAGGAATTACAATAATATCAAGGGAAATGATGAAAAGAAGTAAGAATATGGGAGAACGAGCACTTCCAGTCATCACACTATAGTACACAGCATTGGTCATCACCACCATGTTGTATTGGGGTGGGGAGAGGGAGATGGAGAGGGAGAGGGATAGGGAGAGGGAGAGAAAAGAATGGAACAGATAATTTATTATTTTTGGAAATCTGAATGTAGGACCCATCTCAAGGTTCGGGAAAGTCAGAAACTTCAGGGGTGACAAGGCGACCGACCCCCCCCCCCAATGCCCATAGGGGTGCTCCTAGGGAGCAAAGGTTGCAGGATCCACCCTTATTCTGTCAGGTCTTGAATCCTTGCAACCCCTTTCCTCTAAATAATAATAGCCAGTTCATGATGGGGATTTCTAACAAGTTTCTGATTCCCCCTCTCTCTGTTGTTAATTGTGAGCTCTGTCTGTATCTGTCCTGTCCTTAATTGTCAATTTGTCTGTCAGTGTATGTCTCTGGCCCTGTCATGTGTGCTGTGAATGAGTCTGTTATCTTGTAAGATTTAAAATGCAAGCAGCCAGAGACTTCTAAGGGTTGCAGCTAGGCAAATAAACAAACAAAACTGTAAGACTCTTTTCCTTGTTTTTCTGGTCTGGACAACCTGGAGTTACAATGAAAAGTTTGATCATCTTAGGTGAAATCATTTTAGAAGATTGTGAAATTAATTATTAAAAAGTTCCAGAACTCATTTGAAATTACTGGCAAAGAATACGTAAGACTGTGGGTAGCTCCAGGAGCTCACCTTGCTAAAACAACCCCTCTCAAATCCTGATCATTTAGCATTCCCCACTCCATCCCAAAGTTATGAGAGTAATTCAGAATGGGGATTTTTAACAGCTACAAGGGTTCATCTTAACCCTTCTCATCCCAGATCAAATTATAGAGAAGAGAATACAGGAGAACTATAGGGGCAGAAATTAGTACTGGCAGTGACTGTAACACTCCTGTGCCCTTAGGCACCTGGTAGCCCACCTTTCTAGGTAAAGCTTAGAAAAGTCACCTAAATCCTATACATTCTGCCCATGCTCTCCCAGCAAGGCTTAGAAAATTCTGCAGCAGTGGAGGAAAGGACAGGTGGATGGATCAGGCCTGTCTCAAACATTCACTAAGCCCTGCCAACAAGAATCATCATCACTGGGACACCAGCCTCTCTGACCTTGGTTAACTTCACACTTCTCTGTTCCAATTGAAAAAAAATGCATTTTATCTCTGTTTGAACAGTGTCCCGATTTGTAAAAGGGCAAGTAACAATGGGATCAAAATGATATAATGACTGTAAAACGCTTAACTGGTATGTGTTACATACTGGTATATGTTGCATGGCATGGTTGACTGGTATATGCTACATATGATATTATTATTATTTATCATTCTCTAATATAATCTTTAACTTTGAAGTGGTTTTAATTACCACAAGTAATAAGATCAATAATTTCTGGGAATGCAAATGGTATCATCTGAATTTATTGCTGTGTTCTTTCTAAAATTGTATTGTATTTCTGAATTTCTCTTTGATTGGTGAAATCTGAGAGACCACTGGGAGGTAGAAATGTTGTTAAAGCAATTTTAATTTGGATCTTGTATGTGATTTGTATTTTTAGAAGGAAGTGATGAAATTAGATAAGCTGATTTTTACTATTATAGCAGATATTTTTCATCTGAAATCTTGACTATTATGAAAAAACAATATGGTGGTTTAAATTGAGAGTTTCCATGTATTATGCAAGGTGATTTGGAAGTGCATTAACTTATTAAGTTCTTATAAACTGCAAAAGTTTCTGTTGTAGAATTCCTATTGAGCAAATGAGAATCCTTTAAAAAAATGGCACTGTGATTTTCAAAGCTGTTTCATCTAAGGATGTACTCATGTATGTTAATTTGAAGGTTTATGGACTATCTGTGTATAATGCCAGAATGTACTTAATTTCTAGTGATATATTTAAGAAAAATTTGTTATTCTGATAAGGCTAAATGAAATGAATATGTCATTCTTGACTTAGAGAAACTAAATGTCTTTCCATTACAAACACCCTTTTTAACCAATGAACTTTGTGATATTTAGGAATTCTGTAATAAGGAAGAACTTACTTTTCTTCTAATACTTTGTGAATTTGGGTTATTTTGCACCAACATGGGTTAATGAGTCCCAACTTGAAAGGTTTATTTTTGCTTTCAGAAGGAAGAGATATCTATCATTTCAAAAGCTCCCAACTAATTTTCTTCATAAAAGTTTCATCAACATCAGAAGAAATTGTAAACTTTTTAAAGAAGGGGAAATACTTATAGAAGAAATGTTTTGAAAAATCTTTTGTGAGTATTAGAAGGTCCGCTAAAATTTCAAAATATTTTATTGTTAAATTAGGCTGCAAAGCAGAAGAGATCTTTCTGTTCTAATCTGAATTAGTAGTCATTCCATGACCTAAGCAAGAGTTAACATTTGTGTTTGAATTGATCATATGTAAAGGATTTAATTCCTGAAGCATCTTATTTTTCCAAAGTGAGTATAATAGGGAAGAACAACAAACTTGTGAAACAAAGACATAAAGCTATCAACCTGTAAGGTTAGCAATTAACCTCCTTGCTTTCTTTGAGCTGGAATTTCAGTACTGCTATGCTAATAAAAAGTAATAACTTCTTACCTATCTTGCCTTATGGTTAAAATGTAAAGGAAAGTAGAATAATCTGAATAATGGGATTGAGAGATTTGGAAAGATAAAGTTTTGATTGAAAATATGGAAGGCAGATAATAAGGTTTGGGAACAAATGGGGATTATCCAAAGCCCTCCTCTCCCTAGATAGTTCTTCTGGATACTTTTGTGTCAGTTTCAGACGGCTTAAGTATGTGTAGAGTGTGAGGAAGTATTTTAAGGAGACAGGAAAAATTATGTCACTGCATTTGATAATTAATAGCTCAATCAAATTCGAGATGACCCTTTCTGAAGGACACCACCCAATATTTATTTGCTATGTAAGACTGGGACTGCAATTTACTATTGTTTTAGCCCTGGTTACAGTAATAGTTGTCTAAATTATCAAAAGGCCAATTGGCATGTGCTGCAGGCTCAGAAGTGCTAAAGGTGGATGCCTGGGAAGGTTTTGAAGATGACTTAGGACACAGCCTGGGTAGGATCTTCCTAACTCTCTTTCCCAAATGTGCTATCTCCTTTCTGAAAAAGGAAATTTCCCCATTTGATTACTCCTAAGTCTTGCTTTCAGCACCTAGTGACCACAAAATTAGCTCTCAGATAATGCCTCATTCCTGGAATCCAACAGAGCTAAGGAAGTCCTTTCCTTCTGTTAAGACATATGTCACTGTCCCTCTTTTTCTTTTATAACAAACGTCTATAATCAAGAAGTTCTGTAAGTTCAAGGGTAAATATTTTAAATAAAAGATGGATACTGGAACATCTCTGATTTACTACAATGCGATGCAGAAATGAACTGACACAATTTTAACCTATATTCATGGCCAAATAAATACAACATAGAGTTAAACATCCTCCAGAGGAGGAAATGATTACACAAGATGTAATGTGATAGATGTCTAAATAAAAAGGATAGCAAATTTTGAAGAAAAGCAACAGGATCACACTGAGTCCTCTAAGAATTATACACAGATGTACATGCCTGGCTTCTAAGATATATCATGTTTTTGACAATAAGATCTCAAATTTGGATTTTTGCACAAAAATTTTATAAGACAGTAGTAAAAGTAAGTGAAATTAACTCTTCTTTGTGAAAATATCTGTCCAATAATTTTAAAGGGCAGATGAATTCATTTTATGGTTGAACCCTCACATTTTAAAAGATTCTTATTCCAGGTACAGGATTTAGATAAAGAAAGGACAAATAATAAAATTGAAATTCTATGAAGTTTCAAAAGTGGAGAACCAACCCAACGACCTCAACTTCAAGAAAAATTGCTGGGAAAACTGGATAACAGTGTGGCAGAAGGTAGGCATAGACCAAGGCCTGACACCATACACAAGAATAAAGTCCATATTGGTACATGATCTAGGCATAAAGACTGATACTATGGACAAATTTGTGCAGCAAGAAATAGTGTATTTATCAGATTTATGGAGAAGGGAAGAATTTTTGACTAAAGAAGAGACAGAAAGCATTATGAAGTACAAGATGGATAATTTTGATTGCATTAAACTGAAAAGTTTTTGCACAATCAAACCCAACCAACTAAAATTTGGAAGGATGCAAAAATCTGGGAAAGAATTTTTGCAGCTAGTGTCTGTGATAAAGGCCTCATTTCTAGAATATATAGAGAATTGAGTCAAATGTACAAAAATACAAGTCATTCCCCAATTGGTAAATGGTCAAAGGATATGAACACGCAGTTTTCAGAGGAAAAAATTACCGATATCTATAGTCATATGAAAAAATCCTCTAAATCACTATTGATTAGAGAGATGTAAATCAAAACAAGTCTGAGGTACCACATCACACCTATCAGATTGACTAACATGACAAAACAGGAAGATGATAAATGTTGGAGAGGATGTGGGAGAGTTGGAGCTCTAATTCCATGCTGGTGGAGCTGTAAGCTGATCCAACTATTCTGAAGGGTAGTTTGGAACTATGTTCAAAGAGCTACAAAAATATGCATACCCTTTGATCTAGCAATATCACTTCCAGGCCTGTATCTCAAAGAGATCATAAACATGGGAAAAGGTCCCATGTATACAAAAATATTTATAGCAAGACTCTGTGGTGGCCAAAAACTGGAAATCAAGGGGATGCCCTTCAATTGGGGAATGGCTGAAGAAATCATGGTATATGAATGTAATGGAATACTATTGCATTTTAAGGAATGATGAACAGGAAGACTTCAGAGAGGCCTGGAAAGACTTATGTGATCTGAAGCTGAGTGAAAGGAGCAGAACCAGAACTTTGTGCACAGCAATGACCACAGTGTGCCAGTTTTTTCTGGTAGACTTGGATCTTCCTTGCAATGCAAGGACTTAAAAAAATTCCCAATGGTCTTTTTTTTAAAATTTATTTAAATTTTAACATTCATTTTCACAAAATTTTGGGTTCCAAATTTTCTCCCCATTTCTCCCCTCCCCCCACCCTAAAACGCCAAGTATTTTAATTGCCCCTCTCACCAATCTGCCCTCTCTTCTAACATCCTTCCCTTCCCTTGTCCCCATCTTCTCTTTTGTCCTGTATGGCCAGATAACTTTCTATACCCCATTACCTGTATTTCTTATTTCCTAGTAGCAAGAACAATACTTGACAGTTCCTAAAACTTTGACTTCCAACTTCTTCTCATCCCGCCCTCCCCACCCATTCCCTTTGGGAAGGCAAGCAATTCAATATAGGCCATACATGTGTAGTTTTGAAAATGACTTCCATAATAATCATGTTGTGTAAGACTAACTATATTTCCCTCCATCCTATCCTGCCCCCCATTGCTTCTATTCTCTCTTTTGATCCTGTCCCTCCCCAAGAGTGTTGACTTCAAATTGCTCCCTCCTTCCACTGCCCTCCCTTCCATCATCCCCCACACCCTGCTTATCCCCTTCTTCCCCACTTTCCTATATTGTAAGATAGGTTTTCATACCAAAATGAGTGTGCATTTTATTCCTCCCTTTAGTCAAATGTGATGAGAGTAAGCTTCATGTTTTTCTCTCACCTCCCCTCTTTTTCCCTCCACTGAAAAGTCTTTTGCTTGCTCTATTATGAGTAATAATTTGCCCCATTCCATTTCTCCCTTTCTCCTCCCAATATATTTCTCTCTCACTGCTTAATTTCATTTTTTAAAGATGTGATCCCATCCTTTTCAGTTCACTCTGTGTTCTGTGTGTGTGTGTGTGTGTGTGTGTGTGTGTAATCCCACCAACTACCCAGATAATGAAAATTTTCAAGAGTTACAAATATTGTCTTTCCATGTAGAAATGTAAACAGTTCAACTTTAGTAAGTCCCTTATGACTTCTCTTTGCTCTTTACCTTTTCATGCTTCTCTTCATTCTTGTGTTTGAAAGTCAAATTTTCTTTTCAGCTCTGGTCTTTTCCTCAAGAATGCTTGAAAGTCCTCTATTTCATTGAAAGACCATTTTCTTTCTCCTGAAGTATTATACGCAGTTTTGCTGGGTAGGTGATTCTTAGTTTTAGTCCTAGTTCCTTTGACTTCTGGAATATAATATTCCAGATCCTTCGATCCCTTAATGTAGAAGCTGCTAGATCTTGTGTTATCCTGATTGTATTTCCACAATACTTGAATTGCTTCTTTTCAGCTGCTTCCAATATTTTCTCTTTGACCTGGGAACTCTGGAATTTGGCTAAAATGTTCTAGGAGTTTCTCTCTTTGGGTCTCTTTCAGGAGGTGATTGGTGGATTCTTTCAATATTTATTTTGCCCCCTGGTTCTAGAATATCAGGGCAGTTTTCCTTGATAATTTCATGAAAGATGATGTCTAGCCTCTTTTTTTGGTTATGGCTTTCAAGTAGTCCTATAATTTTTAAATTGTCTCTCCTGGATCTATTTTCCAGGTCAGTTGTTTTTCCCATGAGATATTTCACATTATTTTCCATTTTTTTCATTCTTTTGGTTTTGTTTTGTGATTTCTTGGTTTCTCAAAAAGTCACTAGTCTCCATCTGTTCCATTCTAATTTTTAAAGAACTATTTTTTCAGTGAGCTTTTGAACCTCCTTTTCCATTTGGCTAATTCTGCTTTTTAAAGCATTCTTCCCCTCCTGGCTTTTTGAACCTCTTTTGCCAATTGAATTAGCCTATTTTTCAAGGTGTTATTTTCTTCAGCATATTTGGGGGTCTCGTTTAGCAAGGTGTTGACCTGCTTTTCATGCTTTTCTTGCATCTCTCTTATTTCTCTTCCCAGTTTTTCCTCCACCTCTCTTACTTGATTTTCAAAATCCTTTTTGAGCTCTTCAATGGCCTGAGACCATTGAATATTTATTTTGGATGTTTGGGATACAGAAGCCTTGACTTTTATGCCTTTCCTTGATGGTAAGCATTGTTCTTCCTCATCTGAAAGGACGGGAGAAGATATCTGTTCACCAAGAAAGTAACCTTCTATAGTCCTATTTTTTTTCCCCTTTTTTGAGCATTTTCCAAACCACTTATTGACTTTTGGGTCCTTTGTCAAGACTAGGGTATACTCTGGGAATCTGTAATAGCACAGTTCCTCCAAGGTGGCACAATCCAGCGTGTACACTGATCTGGAAGCAGGGAGATATTTTTGTGTCCAGAACCTTAGCACTTACTTCTCCACAGCCACCTGGCCTCCAGTTCCACCAAGTCAGGGCTGGGGGCTGATTTTCAGATAAGCTGGAGGGGCAGGGCCTCCATTCAGTGTGAGACAAAGACCAGGTCCTCCACACAGGGCTGAGGCAAGACTCAGCTCCTCAGTGCCCCCAGGGGTTTTATGATCCAACAATGTATGCGGGCTGATGTAGGGGCTGCCTCTGAGAACTGCTGCTGCCTGCCAGATGTGGCCTCTGCAGGTTGCTGCCTGAGGTTGGAGCTATGGGAAGGCACTTCTCCCTTCCTGGCCAGCTGAGAAAACCCCGTCACTGACCTTTGGCACCTGTGGATTGAGGGATCTGAGGACCTGCTGCTGGGACTGGAGATTCTGCCTCCAAGGTGTCCTCCTCCCAGAGTGTCCTCGAGCTGTGCCACGGGGCCAATGCTGGGCTGGGCTCTGTGCTCTGGTACGCGTCAGGTGCAACTGACGTTTCCCGTGGGCCTTTCAATTCACCCTGGGCTGGAAATCTCCTCCATTTGTTGTTGTCCACTTCTGCTGCTCCAAAATTTGTTGAGAGTCCCTCTCTACAGGTATTTTATGGGCTGTGTGGTGAGACCCTGCGTATGTGTGTCTTTCTACTCCGCCATCTTCTGTGCATACCCTTTGACCCAGCAGTACAACTACTACGTCGGTATCCAATGGTGGCAAAACTTGGAAATTGAAGAGAAGTTCATTAACTGGGGAATGCTTTTACAAGTTGTGGTATATGACTGCAATGGAAAACTACTGTGTTATAGGAAATGACAAGCAAGATGATTTCAGAAATACCTAGAGAGACTTACACGAACAGATGCAGAGCGATGTAAGTATCAGAAAAGCATTGTACAACGTAACGGGAACATTGTATGATGAACAAGAGCAAATAACTTAGCTATTGTCAGTGATACCATTATCTAAGACAATCTCAAAGGACTCATGATGAAAAATGCTCTCCCCTTCCGTAGAAAGAATTGAGTCAGAAGACAGACCTAAAGCAAACCATTTTTCACTTTCTTTCCTTTTGCTTCAAGTTTTCTTTCACAAAATGACCAATATGGAAATGCTTTACATGACTACATATGTATAACCTCTGTCTGATTGCTTACCTTATGCAGGAGGTATAAGAGCAAAGAGACAGGTAGAGAATTGTGACTTCAAAATTTAGGAACAAAAAATATTTTCATATGTACTTGGAGGTAAAATGAAATATCAATTGAAAACACACTTGTAGCCAATGAGAGTTAGGTGTAGACAGAGCACCAAACCTGGAGTCAGGAGGATCTGAGTTCCAATGTACCCTCAGACACTTACTAGCAATGTGACCCTAGGCAAGTCACTTCCCCTTGTTTGCCTCAGTTCCTCCCCTGTAAGATGCACTGGAGAAAGAAATGGTGAAACTCTCCAGTATCTCTGCCAAGAAAACCCCATTAAATCACAAGGGGACAGATACTACTAAAACAACAAATAGAAGTTCCCCAATAAATGGTCAAAGGATATGAACAAAAAATTTTCAGAAAAACTGCCAAGTGCTCCCAACCGTATGAACAAAATGTCCCAAAGGACTAATAAGAGAAAAGTAAACCAGAACAACACTGAGGTTTTATCTCATACTCTGCAAAATAGACAAAAATGACAAAAAAATAGTACCAGTCAATGTTGGAGGAGTTGTGGGAAGATGGGCAGACTAATATAAGGTGGATGGAGCTATGAAATGATAGAAGACCATGAAGATCTGAGTTCAAATCCAGCCTCAGACACTGACTACTTATGTGACCCAGGATGGTGACTCATTGAATGTGTTGGCTTCAATTTCCTGAACTATGAAATAATGATAATAAGTACACCTGCCATATAGGGCTGTTGGAAACAGGGTCATAAGTGGATTTTGGGGAGAAAGCAAGTCACTCCACTGGGTCTTTGCCTTTTATCCTGATGTCTCTTTGACAAGACCTGAGTGTCTCCTTCAGTACCACCTCCTTTCCAACAAATGAAAAGAAAATTCCCAGAACTTTGAATAGTTTCCCAAACTCAGCACTTTCCCCATATCCTCCCAAATGAAGTACTGGGCCCTTAACAAATACTCATTAGTTAACAGCTAAAGAAAGTATTGTTTTATTTGTTCCAGTCCAAACAGCTTTGGTAAGGGCCTTTGGACAGGTGAATGTGACCCAGAAGCCAACTAAACCTGTGTTCTTGAACTGCCATATTTTCCAGAAACACAGGACCAGAGTGTGCAGGAGGCCAGGAACACCCCCAGCCCTTGCTCATTGTATTTGATCCTTTCACCCCTCACTGCCCCCTCAGTGTGCCCTTGAGGGTCAAACCAGCTACATGACAGGGGCCCAGGCAGTGTGAACCAGAAAGATTAACCACTTATGCAGATCAGATCATGGTAGATAAGCAGAAAATCCTGTCTTCCAGGTGTGGCAGGGAGAGCTTGGGCAAAACAATAAAAGAAGAAGGGGAGAGCACTTCCATGGATATGTGGGGGAGGGTTGTTAGGTATGGATAAAAGAGCAAAGACAAGACCCCTACAGAACAGAAAAGAATGAGTGAAGAGGAATTTCTTGTGACAGAGATCATGAAGGAAAACTCTAAAAAAATACACATAGGAGGGCTGCAATTGGGGGTGAGGGGTAATTAGTGGTTGTGATGCATGCCAATGTGCCAAGAAGTAATTCAAAAAACAGAGAACAGGATGCTGTCGTTACTACTGTTTTCAATTTCCTGCCTATTTTTGTAAAGAAACAATTCAAAGGCAGGGGATTGCCAGTCTTGTAGATGATGCTCTTTGTTTATTAGAAATGGCTTCTTTTGTTGATGTTGATCAAGTCTGCTAGAAAAGAGTTCACTCACCTGGGGTGGGGGTCTACAGCTCCCAGGGGCCATTTCCTCTAGCTCCATACTCCCTGTTCTGGGCCAGACCTTGGTCTTCTGCAGAATGAGTTCGGGAGGGAAAAGGATCCCAGGACAGGAGGTTGGCCTACAGGGATATGTAGGGGGTGAGGCCCTGACCTCAGGGCAGAGAATGAAAACTAGAGGTAGGTTCCTGCTGGGAAAAGAACTTTCACCTTCCATCTCACCATCCTCTTTAAGAGAACCCAGAGGCAGAAGAGGCTTGGGATCCCAGATGGGATGAGATCAGTCAGAGCCTCAATGGTTCCTGAAACACAGATCTTCCTCTGACTGTCTGTGGGACCTGGACCCCAAAAGAGCAACTCAGCTCCTGAACAATCCCCCACCTAGATGCTCAATAATCTTTTTAAATGTCTTTCATTGTGGTCCTTTACCCTTACATTTCAAGGTTCATTCAGGCTTCTCACTTGTCTTTCACTCAAGACAGAAATTCTGGGTGCCTGGGGGACCATGGAAAAAGATGACACAATCTTAAATCTGCAGGTGTGAACCAGGACTTTTGGGAAGTAATTGGGAGTCTGGAAAAGAGTTAGCAGCAAGTTTGTCCAGTAACCAGGGTAGGGACGGAGGATTGCTACAGGTGAACCTGGAGCTGGACTCACCACAGGGTCAGAAGAGGAGGATGAGATGCAATTATAGGAACAGTCCACAGAGGCCAGCAGGTCTATGAGGGATGGCTCAGACTTACCTGGGACCTGCACCCACAAAGCTGGCATCCTGGAGATAGAGATCTAAGGTCCAAGTGAAGACAATGTGATCTCAGCTTCTGGGAAAAAGGCAGAGAGAGCTCAACTCCAGGGAGGACACAAAAAATTCAGTTGCAAGAGGAGAAGGTAGAGCAATCTCAGCAGAACTTCCAGTTTTCAGCCAGCCCACTCTGAGAGAGTCCTCCCAGCCTCTGAGCCACCAAGAAGGGCTGTTTTCTCCAATCACACCAGGGTCAGGCACTCAGGACCCTTTTTCCTCTCCTCCCCAGCCCTACCCTCCATCACTTGGACAGCCTTGACCATTGGGATGGCCCCTCTTCTGCCCTAGGACTCTTTTAAGGTCTCCAAACTCTACCCCAGAGCACCTATTCCACCTGGGCCACCCTCCACCAGGCTGGTCATCTCTGAGAGCTCCTCCTCCCCATCATCCAGTATATCACCTAATTTCTTACTGGAGGAAAGATGCAGGACTTTAGGAGTTAGGAGGGGAGAACTAGAAAGAGGCAAGCTGAAGATTTCCAGGCAAGCTGGGGATTCACAGCCAAACAGAGCTTAGTTAGTGAATGGAGTTGCTCACCAAATGTTAGCAGTTTGATGAGCACATTTCTCCTTGTTTGAATTAGAATGTGGCTCATTTCAAGTCAGATCCCAGCAGGATAACTGGAATGTTTGAACAGCTAAGGGAAGATTAATCCTTAATGGAAAGTATGGTTAAAATTTAGCCATTAAGGGCATATGTACAGGAGCTGAAAGAATAAGAATTCAATGTTACTGGATCAGAATTATTCTTTGCTCCTCCCTGAATGCAATCAGCCTCGAGGGTCAAGAACATAAACGGATAAAATGGTTTTTATAGCTAAAATAATACTAACTCAGAAAATGAACAGAATTGATGTTATTTGATAGACAATTTTGTTCCATATGTTAACACTGTAACAATGTTTATGTTATTATGCTCCAAATTTGTCTCATTGGGTAAGTGGGGGAACCATTGTCTCTCTCTCTCTCTCTCTTTCTCTCTCTCTCTGCTTTTAATTTTAATAAAATATAATGATTTCTAAAAGGATATGCAATTGTACCCTTAGAAAATGAACTTTTCTTTTGATGTGAATGCTGTGAGGTTATGAATTAAATTGCAAGATGGTGGTTACAATCTTTCCAAACTGTTTTATGTTCAATTGTGTATATTTTCTTTAAAATGAATAATAATCATATATTCTTTGAGAAAAGTACAAAGGACCTGATAAATTCTCCATTCAAGCTTTTACCTTGATTAAAAAGTCAAAATTCAGAAAAAGAAGAATTAAAAGAAATCTATTATACCATATCAAGGTAGAAACACATTTAGGGGTTGATCACCTTAGATCATCAAGGAATTCAAGATGGAAACAGCTTTTTTTGAGAGTTCTTGTAATGAGATAAAGACAATCTGGCTAGGTCCATGGTAGTAAAATGCAGTAGGACATCACATCTCAGCACCTCCCCTATTGCCAGGACATGAGGGCCACCAGGTGAAAACAGGCAGGTGGTGAATGAACAGGTGATGATTTCGTTGAAGAGAGAGAGATGGGAGAGGTGGTTCAAATTTCAAAGAATTCTCTTAGACCTTCTCTTTAGCCAAAGGGAGCTTTATTGACACAAAAGCAGACAAAGGACTTGTAATTTACAGAGGGACAGGAGCTCATTTTTATAAGGACATTATAAGGGAGACAGGAGAATCTTATGACCCAGGATGGGGGAGGGGAGACAAGGAATTCCATGGATCAGGGTAAGGGGGAGGTTTTATGATATTCTAAGATAAGGGGAGATTTTAAGGCACCAGGAAAAGAACAATTCAACCCTTAAGGTACCTTCGTATCAAGAGACTTTAGGGAGCTTTAAGAGAATGACACAGGGAAAGGGCAGCTCAACTTCTAAGGCACCCTTGTATATGATGGGGTGCTTGGGTGCATATGCTTGGACCCCAATTCTAAAATCCCATTTCTTCTTAAAAATCCCATTTCTCTCTAGCCTCAAAATACTATCTCAGGCAGACACCCTCCAGATCAAGGACAGCCTGCCCCAGCAGGAACCATTATCTCCCTTTCTGCCACAGTAGCCAGCTGCACCTATAGAATTTATCACTCAAAGCCAGCTGCATACTGAGTGAACTGGCTGTGCATGAGGTCATAATGACATATACTACTCACTGATCCACAGTCACTTGTATCTTATACTGCTATCTATGGTTCCTCACTTTTTTCCTGGTTTGCATCCCTTTGATAATTCTATCTAGGATCCACAACCAGCACAGTTGTAGCTCCCAGAGGGTACCTGGTGGGTGTGGATACAGTCAGATTGTTCCCCAAACCTCTGAGCTAAATCTCAGATCCTCTTTTCTCCCCAGTGGTGCATCAAGTGGAGAGAATTATATTCACGTTTTCCCATGAAAATTCAACTTGGAGATGGATGGCTCTAAAGCTCTCTACAAACTTAGGAGGCTTTTCTGAGAAATGGCAAAGTTTTTCCTTAACCTGGGTGAGGTCAGCTACTGAAAAGGGAACATGCATCGCAATCATTCCTCCAGGGGAATCTGCTACTTCCCTTAATGGGAGTAGCTTGGGAGGGAACTGAGGAGTCAGGAGCTTGGGACAGGGCAAGGTAAGGTGTTCTGCCCCTTGTAAGAGAGGGACTAGGGAGTGAGTGATTCTGGGAAACCAAGTCTGGCTGCAGAGGCCCAGAAGACAAATGAGCACACAGATCTGGTAGTGTCAGGGGCTGCTAGCAAATGTAGTTTGAGAGTGATGCCCATGGTGAATGCCCTGAAAGTAAAGGTTTAGGGGACCAATGGGTAGACAGCCAGCACGTAAAGAGGAGGGATTTGTTGCAGGAGTCTGTTAGCTTCCTCATATAGTTTGGACCATCAGGAAGAGGGAGAAGGGGCTAATGGAGAGGCAAGTGGGGTGTGAGATTGTGTAGGTGCTCCAGGAAATGAGGCTTAGGAGCCTGAAAGAAGGGCATCGTCATGTATGTCAAGTTCATTCTGATTCCCCTTAGCTGGAGTAAATTTATTTAGGCACATCCAAACTGGCTTCTGCGGTTCTGGATTCTGGGACAGAGTCCTAAAAGCCTGAATGTGGGGACTTCTATAAATTTCCCTTCCCTGCGGCAAAATACATCTAGCTGTAAAATGGGGTTAAAATTTAGGGTTCCACCACCAGGCCATTTCTCCTGGTCTTCCAGAATGTACTGAGGCCAGGCAGTGTTGCAAAAGAAAACAAGATGCTTTTTATTGAGGTCTTGAAGACCAAATTTTTTCCACTTGTTCAAGAAATATTCTAGAATCAAATCTCTAGATACAGAAGGAGATTGGTCCAGCTTTTCTGCCTATAACATTTAGGGATTAGTCAAAAGGGGGAAAGGGCACCAGCAGAGCACCTATAGTTTACCACTTGCCTCAAGGCATCAGGAGAGGGAGCAAACACAGGTGGATTCCCACAAGGCATCCCTTGTCTCAGGGGATTGTGCCAGAGCCTGTAGAAGGCTCCACCCAAACCCCAGTAAGGCTTCCTAGGTTCTTAAGGGATGAACCTCAGCTACATGGCTAGGAGAGGAGAAAACTTAGAAAGTTTAAGGGAAAAGAAAGCATACCTTGACTTGGGGAAGGCTTGAGACCTCACACTGTAGGGAAAAGAAAGCTTACCGTGACTTGGAGAAGGCTTGAGACCTCAGACTGTTGCCCCACGTTGGGCACCAAAATATGATGAGGGTCAGGAGAGGTGCAGGAACTTCTGGAGATCCCTGGCAACTTAGTCTGGAAAGAATTCATTACACTCAAGCAATCTTAAGTCAATTAGGCAAAAAAGTTTATTATTACACCTTTCAGTGGGCAAGAGTTTTAGAGAGCCTTCAATTTAAATGAGCTATGGATAAAGTTTACATAGATTATTGCATAGTAAAATGTGTGCCAAGTATGCTAAATAGATGATTTGGGGTGGGATTAAGGAGTGGTCAGTTGTCAAAGGAACATGAACTTTTGGTATGTACTGCATAGGCATTTTACCCAAAATTCATCAGTAAATAGCCCAAGGAGGAGCTACATGGAGGTGTGGTTTTAGTCCTGAAACATCACTGAGTCATCCAATAGTCAGGGCTGACCTGGGAAAATCAGGCTTCTCTCATCAATATCTTAGTAGACAAGATTAATGCAAAGGGAATACACATAGATCTAAGTACAGGATACATATGATTGGTCAGTGAGTGGTCAATGTCATTATGACCCCATGCACAGACAGTTCACTCAGTATGCAGCTGGCTTTGAGTGATAAATTCTATAGGTGCAGCTGGCTACTGTGGCAGGAAGGAAGATAATGGTTCCAGCTGGGGCAAGCTGTCCTTGATCTGGAGGGAGACTGCCTGAGATAGTGTTTTGAGGCTAGAGAGAAATGGGATTTTTAAAGAGAAATGGGATTTTAGAATTGGGGTCCAAGCACATGCACCCAAGAACTCCATCGGTACCTTGAATGGTAAGAATTAATGAAAAAGATAGGTTTTCTCTAGAGAGAAGAATGAAAAGCCAGTGGATTCAGGGTCAGGGTGGATTGACAAGAAAAGAGTTGTTTGATGCTCTTTTGAGAGCAAGGGTAGATTTTGGAAGAATAGATGGCATTCCAACTAATGAACTATATAAAATGAATTGAGGAAAGAGGTTTGATTTTAGACTGAGCAAGGAGGTGGAAGCTGCCCCTGCAGATCCATCTGAAACATTGCATTCAGGTTCATCACACCTGCAGGGAGAATGGGGGGTTGTCCAGGCCCCAGCTCAGCTTAAAGAGGATATACCTCTTTCTAGAATGATAACCCCAGGACTGCAAATTGTAAAACAGCAAATAAAAGTGAATGAGGCTATGATAATGAGTTTATAGACTCCAGAAGTATGGCTGACCCTATATCTACCCTGCTTTTGGTGATTGTCTCCTTATTTCTTTTTGGCTTTTTGTCTGTTCACATTGTTTGTCAGATTTGTTTTCTTCAGGCTTAATACCCTCCACCTGTGGATGTCTGATGACTTAAGATGGATGTCACCCCTTGTCCATGACAGTCCTGTGCCATCTCTTGACTTGAAATCGACCAAACTCCAGAGGCCAGCTACAGAACTGATCTCCCAAATGGGAGCCCTTGGGTCAGGCCAATCTCAGCAGGAAGTAGCTATGGAAAAAGAACTTTGCCCCTTACCCCAAGATTTTGGGCCGTATTTGCTCCAGGGGGAATGATAGTATGCTTGTGCTCAAACCCCATCCTAAGATACTATTTCATATGATCACTTTGCGTGATCCCTGTTGTTGTAAAGCTCTATTGACACCAGTTGCCCCACTGACCTATGTAATGAATATGAAAGATCTTGAAGCCCAGTGTAATGGCAACTTGAATTGGAAAATCTTTCCTGTTCATTAATAGGCCCATTAAATCAGCTGGAAGCCTAAGTCACATGTGGTAGGAGGAGATTGCTGAACAGGCAGAATGGGAAGGGTGGAGCAGAACCAGGAGAGAGTGAGCTCAGTAGGGTCAGAGGGGAGAGGATTCAGACAGGTACAGGCAGCAAGGCTCAGCCATGTCAGTGCTTGCTTATGAGAAGTCTCAGACTGAGGTGAGGGGGGAGGCTTGGAAATGGCTTTGTCCCCATGGTTATCATGTTTATTAACTTCTTGGTCATTATGACAGATTCGGCTTTATGGTTCTGGGATTTGGGTTTCTGGTGTGTAAACAAATATTTTTCTTCTGCTTTCTATATGGAGAGTCTTTTATATTTGGCATATTCATAGTCATCATCAGTGTTGTGAATATTGCCTTGGTGATACATCATGTTGGCAAAGTACATTGAAATTGTATCTCCTTTTATCCTTAGAATTGCACTAAGAGAGAGGTGCTATTAAAAAATAGCACCAATGTGGGGTGCGGGCAGGAATAACCATTTTACAGAGGAGGAAACTGAGACAGTCAGAGTTGAAGTGACACAGTCAGGGTTTAACATCAAGTAAATATCTAAGGCAAGAATTGAACTTATTCTTCCTGAATCCAGGCCCTACTTTCCATGCACTGTACCACCTTGGTGTCTGCACTGTATCTACAGAGACATTGATATATCCAGATGTGATTCAGCATGAGAAGTCCCCATACACAAACATCACCCTGTGCGTCTTGCGGTCTTATCTACAAAGGAGAGTCCTGGGGAATTGTCTTTAGCACTCAGAGGTTAAGTAGGTGCTGAGGAGCACAGCCAGCATGGGTGAGAATCAGGACTGGATCTTGACTTTCCTGTCATCTCCCTGCCCATCAGTCCCTGTGGCCTCATGTTAGTGCTTGTGCTTATATCGTTAATATCTATACCTGTGTCATCTGTCTATATCACCTATCTGTCATCTCTACCTTCCATGTCTGTATCTGCCTATTCTGGGAGAGGAAATGAGGACAGAGAGAGAAGAGTGAGGGCTGAGGATCCTTCCAGCTATTTTGGGAAACACAGGCCTGAGACCACCAAGGATATTTGGGGAAAGAGTGTAAGCCTTAGGATGTGACCTTGCTAAGTGCCAGCTCTCCAACTGAGTAGCTGTGTGACTTTGATGAGATTCCTAAACCTCTCTGAGTTGGCAAAAGGATGGGAGAAAAAAGCCTTTGTAAGAGTCAAGGAATCTCCGAGCATGAAGGGTTTGTTGAAGTCACCTTGACTTGTGAAATCACATTACTCTCTCTAATGTATGAGTGATCACATGGGATTTCAGCAAAGAATAAATATACAGAACAGGAACTAAAGAATGACAGTTCAGCCTAGACAGAAAGGGAAGAGAAAAAAAACAAGGTTAAGGAATCTTTCTTAGAAGAAAAAAGGTAGAAAAAGAAAAGAAGCAAGTTGGAGAGGAGAAGGGATTGTGAATGAAAGACTTTAGATATAAAGCTAACACTATAAGCAAATTAGCAGAGCAAGGAATAATTTACCTGTCAGATTTGTGTAGAAGGGAGGAATTTATGACCAAACAAGAGATAGAGGACATTATAAAATGCAAAGTGGATAATTTTGATCATATTAAATGGAAAAGTTTTTGCACAAAGAAAGGCAATGCAACCAAGAATAGGAGGGAAGCAGGAAATTGGGAATTTTTATTTGTGTCTCTCACAAAGGCCTCATTTCTAAAATATATATAGAATTGAGTCAAATTTATAAGAACACAAGTCATTCCCCAATTAATGAATGGTCAGAGGATATGAATAGGCACTTTTCAGATGAAAAAATTAAAGCTATCTATAGTCATGTGAAAAAAATCACTATTCATTAGAGAAACGAAAATCTAAACAACTCTTACATACCACATAACACCTATCAGATTGGCTAACATGACAAAACAGAATATAAATGATGGAGAAGGTGTGGGATAAGTGGAACACTAATCCAGAGTTTGTGGACTTGTGAACTGATCCAATCATTTTGGAGAGTAATTAGTAATTATGCCCAAAGTGCCACAATAATGTGCATACCCCTTGACCCAGCAATACCACTTCAAGGGCTGTATAGCAAAGACATCATCAAAACAGGAAAAGGATCCATACGTACAAAATTATGTATAGCAGCTCTTTTTGTAGTGGCTGACAACTGGACATTGAGGGCATGTCCATCAATTGAGAAATGGCTGAACAAGGTGTGGCGTAAGACTGTAATGGAGTACTATTGTGCTATAAGAAATGATGAGCAGGCCATCTTCAGAAAAATTTGGAAAGATTTCTATGACCTGATGCTGAGTGAAATGAGCAGAACCAGGAGAACACTGTACACAGTAATAACCACATTGTGTGATGACTGAGTTTGGTACAGTTGGCTCTTGTCAGCAATGCAAGGACCTAAAAGAACTCCAAAAGACTGATAATGGAAGCTGTTTTCCTCATCCAAAGAAAGGAATATGGAGTCTGAAGGCACATTGAAGCATACTACTTGCTCCTTTTTTTGTTTTCTTTGCTTTTTCTTGTTCACGGAATATTGATGTGGTGTAAGAAACAACGAGCTAGCTGATTTAGAAAAACATGGAAGATGCTATTCACCCTCAGAGAAACAGATGATAGGAGGAAATGAGCATAATATGACCTTACATATATGGGTACGAGAATATATGTGAATATATATGTATATATATGTATGTTTATATACATCTAAGTACATACATATGTATATGTTATATCTACATATAGATATAGTTACATATCCACGTTCAAGTGCAGCATTGCAGCCTTCTTTGCAGTGTTGGGAGAGGGAAGGGGGAACACAAAGTAAAAAGTACACAGCACATAACAAAAGTATAGCAAGGAAGCAAAGCTGGGTAGCTTCAAAAAATTGTGTAGTATTTATCAACTAGGTTTTCTTGAAATGGAAATTTATTGTTTTATATTGAATCTTCTCTTATGGTCTACTGTGTACATGGCAATTCTCTTTCTTTTCTCATTTTCTATTTAAGTTTAAAATTAGAAAAAAAATAACCTACCCTAAAATAGAATAGGGACCACAGAAGTCAACTAAAAGGGTAAAGGTCTAGGCATTCATGGTCATGGTGGATGTCAGCGAGCCAGCTAGGGTGAGCAAAGTAGTAGAGCAAGGCCTCATAACTATACAGAAAAAGTATAATTTGCCAAATGCTCTGCATTAGGTCTTTTGACCCTCACAACAGCCCTGGAGATGTAGGGGCTCCTATTAGCCCCTCTTGGTGGTGGAGGAAACGTAGGCTCAGAAAACTTCTGGGGTTATTAAGGTTCAGGGGAAAGGTGGATTCAAATTCACTTCCTTGTGAACTGAAGCAAAGCATTCTATTAGTATCTTAGCAGATAAATATTAGAACTGATTCTGGAAAGGAACATCCCTGGGCTACACAGACTCTCCAGATCCATGCACTGTTAGCTCATAATCATAGGAGCACTCTTTTAAGACGTCTATATCATTCTTCTTCCCAATGCTTGCTTGAGAGGGACAAGATTCTAGCCACTCAGACACACACACAAACACATATGAACGCACACTTATGTGCACACACATGGCTTTACCTTTCTTCTCTGGGCCTGGGAGTGGGCTTTCCCCCAGTCCTTGTACTGTTCCCATACCTAACACACACATCTCAGGATCCAGGACTTTCTTTAAGATTCAACTCAAGTAGGGCTTCATCTGGATCCTTCACTCAGTTGCCCACAGCAATAAAATCCTCCATCATGAAAAAAGGAGGGATCATTGAAATTTAACAGCTATGTGCTGCTCACCAGCTCCCATTAATTGGTCATCCAAACAGCAGAGATGTGGAGGAACTATACCAACAGGGTTATTTCACGAGCCATCTTCAACCATCACTGAGTAAACTACGGAATGACTGCCTACCAATGTCTTCCCATCTCACAATGACTCCTGCAACCTGGACCATGTTTTACCCTTCTATAAAACAAGGGATCACTGTCAGTTCTGGTCACAGGTTCAGGCTCATGAGATCCTGACCCCCTCAGTAACAGAAATAGGCTCTTTCTTCTTTCTCTGGTTCAACACCACCACCCCCTTCCCCCCCCCCCCCCCCCACCACAGTCCCAGGGAAATCTACTTAAAACGTAGGTTACACTCATATCTTGGGTCTTCCCAATAGAGAATGTGGAAAGCTAGTCAAGGTACCAGGTAAATTAGTCCAAAGACCACAATCGAATTCCTTTACCTAAAAGACACACCCATTGCAAAAGGATCCCAAGTGTCCATTGAAAAAAGCCTTGAAGAAGGAACAGCAGTAACACATTTTGCACTATTGCACTCTCTGAAGGTGGGGGGAATTAAACATCAGAAAGTGAAGCAATTTGTAGGAAGAAGAAATGGACATTTCCTGTCAGCTTTGCACTGTGGAAACATATATCTAAATTTTGGGGCAAGCCTGATGGGGAATTGTGCTGGCTCTCCCACATATTGGCTATCTTCTCCAAGTGTAGACTTACAGAACTCTCCTCCTACCAGTCAGCACTGTGTGAGGTACCCAGTGACCCTGAACTTCTAAAATCCCAAGCAGGCCCTTAAGGTGCAGAAATCAACCTCAGGATCACATCTCAGTTTTCTAAGGAAAGAAAAAAACCCAGACTAAGACCCACCTAGGCATGATGTAGGTTTTCTGTACAAATACATAGATGCCATGGTGCCAGGGTGGGAGAAAGGCCTCCATTTTACCTCTGCTTCCCCCAAAGGAGGGCTCCATTAGGAACTCGTAGGCAGGTGACGAGCAGAGAGTGATCATCAGGAGAACAGCTATTTCATTACAAATTCCAGCATCTCTTCATCTCATTTTCATAGATTCCTCAATCAAATCTCAAGGAGCTTATTAAATGGTTCCCCTAGATCACAGAGCTACCATGTGACTCAGATGAGAATTTTCTGGATTCAATATGAGTAGCTTCTTGCTACCAAAACACAACTTTCTAAATGCTACAATCTCCCAGACATGCCAAGTGGCCATGGGTCATGGAACACAGTGGTCTCAAAAGAAGTCCAGTTGTACTTTACCCAAAGAGAAGGAAATATACCTCAGGAATCTGAGATTAGCAGACTTTAGTGGCCAACGGGTAAGGCTCCACTGAATTTGCAAAGTTACATTTACAAAATATCCCTCCTTGTCTACTGTCTGCTCCCATGTACTCCAACATAACTCACCTCAGTTCACAATATGCTGCCAAACTTGCAGACGGGAAGACTCATGGGAGTCAGGGATGGTCATTCTCAATTGGTTTTTTGTTTTGAGGGGACAAAATGAAGTTCCATCAAGAACGATAGACAGGAATGCAGTTTTATTGGAAGGCAGTGGGGGAGTCTCCAGAGAGGGTAACTGCTAGATGAGCCTTGAAGAATATGCTGTCCTGCTCTGTCGAGGCACTGGCTCCTTTTACACATGGCTGGGAGAGAAGGATATTAAACTGGGAAGCAGCATCCAGTGGTGTGAGCCCTGCCTGTTTGCCTTAAATTCTTAAAATCCTCATTCTTTTTTTTTTTTTAATTTTTTTAATGGTTTACAATCGCTTCCACAAAATTTAGATTTTATCCCCCCCACATCTACCCCCCACTACTCCCCTCCCTCCCCACGGCCGCATACAATTCTGTATAGGTTCTACATATGCTTTCCTATTGAGTACATTTTCACTATAGTCATGCTATGTAGTCGAACTAAAATAAATGGAAGAAATCATATAACAAATCAAACCATGATACACAAAAACATACACATACACACAAACATGATCTGCTACATTCTGCGAATGACTTCCATATTTCTTTCTCTGAGTGTGGAAGGCATTTTGCCTTAGGATTTTTTTTTCTTTAATAAGTTCTTGCATTATTTCGGAATTCCAAGTCTACCAGAAAAAACTCTCGCACACTGTGGTCGTTGCTGTGCACAAAGTTCTCCTGGTTCTGCTCCTTTCACTCAGTATCAGATCATAAAAGTCCTTCCAGGCCTCTCTGAAGTCTTCTTGTTCATCATTTCTTATGGCACAATAGTACTCCATTACATTCATATACCATAATTTATTCAGCCATTCCCCAATTGATGGGCATCCCCTTGACTTCCAGTTTTTGGCAACTACAAAGAGTGCTGCTATAAATATCTTTGTCCATGTGGGACCCTTTCCCATTTTTATGATCTCTTGGGGATACAGTCCTAGTAGTGATATTGCCAGGTCAAAGGGTATGCACATTTTTGTAGCCCTTTGGGCATAGTTCCAAATTGCTCTCCAGAATGGTTGGATGAGCTCACTGTTCCACCAACAATGAATTAGTGTTCCAACTCTCCCACATCCTCTCCAGCATTTATCATTTTCTTGTTCTGTCATGTTTGCCAGTCTTATAGGTGTGATGTGGTACTTCAGAGGTGTTTTGATTTGCATCTCTCTAATCAAAAGTGATTTAGAGCATTTTTTCATATGATTATAGATACCTTTATTTCTTCTTCCGAAAATTGCCTGTTCATATCCTTTGACCATTTATCAATTGGGGAATGACTTGTATAAAATCCTCATTCTTAAACCACTCCTTGGGGGTCTGTCATTGGGTCAACCCCACAGGAAGAGGATGCAGATGGGGAGACTTGTCAATGGAGCCAGGTTTACTGATGAGCATGTCCCGCAGGTTTATCATCTGAGGTTGGAATGAAAGTTCCAAAAAATTCCCCTTCTTTTTATTTTACAAATTCACTATCTGTCTGTCCCCCTAGAAATGTCATACAGTTGGCTAATACTAGATGAATAAGGCCCAACATCCTCTAAGAATATGGAATGTCTGAGGCTGTGGCCTGGGGAGAATCACCTCCTCCCTAGAGGTAAGGCACTGAGCAGGCTGGGGAAGCTTTTGTTTGTGGCTGCAGGATTGTGGGAAACAGGAATCATTGTATTTCCAAGAGTAGTTACTGGCAGCAAACACTGCCTCCACAGGACTGGGGGTGAAAGTGAAATCTGTCCCAGACCCACTGCCAGTGACCTGGGCCAGAACTCTGGAATACAGCTAAGAAGCTTCACAGATCAGCAGTTTGGGTGACCTTCCTGACTCCTGCTTGTACCAGGTCATCCACTTGCCAGTGCTGGAACCGGCCCTGTCACACGTTGTCACTCTGTCTCCTGGAGCCACAGACAGGGAGGATGGACAATTTTGTGGAAAACAATGAATCCCCAAATTTCTGGCAATATATTGGGTTTTTTTGTTTTTTTAAATCAGTTTTTGACATGAGCCATGTTTTCCCACAGATCTCTCAAGCATCTTTATATTTAGTTTTTATTGGATGGCCTGGTCCTGCTTGTCAGCCCATCTGCCTTCTGTACACAAGCTTCCTCACCCGCTGGATCCAGGGAACCTTAAGTTTCATTTTATTTGGTTTTCCAGTGATAACCTTTACACCAGAGGCTCATTCTCTGATCTGCTGTGTCTTACCCTGAGCCCAGAGCAACAACAGCCAGAGGAGCTGACAGGGGGAAGTCATCCTGTCCCTTGGAGATCTTAGACAGAGCACCCTAAGGCCTAAGACAGGCAGGATGAGGGGACTTTATATCCTGAGCAGAGCCTGTGAGAGCTCCCTTGGGTATGTAAAAGAGCCTCAGGTCGAGTATAAGCCTCATCTCAGGGCCCTGTCAGTCAGAGTAGGTCACATCCCCTGAGGTTGTTCCTGGGGGACATGGCTTCCTCTTTTATGTCCTTGAATTTATAAACTCAAGAACATAGAGAAGTTCATGTTTTGTGTGTGACACGACTAGTTGCTGATACTTGTGGATAAATGAAAGAAGCCTCCGTCTGTGCCTGTAACCAGGACAGAACTCCAAGCCCTGGACAGGTGGTAGAGACGGCAGGAGCTCAAGGTCCCTCCTCTCACTCTCCTCCTGCCCCTGTCCCTATACCTCTCCCAGCTAGAGAAGCTAGGAAGTCAAAGAAACAGTAAGGTAGGTCTAGCCAAGGCTGGACAGGCCTTGAGCCAGGGTGCCTGAGAAAAACCTGGATTAAGGGACCCAGACAGTACTGATATAACTATGTCTTAAACCCAAATCACTCTGACTCCCACTGACTGCCCTAGAATCAGTCCCAGTCCAAGCCTCAGGGGCCCTTGTTTGGGTTGTGATGGCTCAGAGTGAGTGTAAATGGCAATCATTTCTGCTCTGGTAAGAAACCCTGAGAGTCCTTCCCTCCCAGACTGATTTTTTTTTTTTTTTGAATAACAAACGACAGCATATTTTGCTTCATTTCTTACCAGAACTTAAATCACTAGATAGCCTTTACTCTGGACAAACTGTGACCTGGGCAAGCCCTTTATTTAAAGAGGACAAGGTATCCCACTGCTTCTGGAGCAATTCCAGTCATTCTGATCTGTATCTTGCCACTGGACCAGATGGCTCTGGAGGACAGAGTGAGGCTGGTGACTGTGCAGGGCCCTGCTCACTGAAATCCAATTCATTTTCAAGTCAAGACATCACCCTTATGATGTCACTGGTACTCCAGGAGAATGAAGGACAACCTGTCACTAGAAGAGCAATAGTGCCCTCTCCTGATTAGAGGGAGAAGGGACAGGAGGCCTTCTTCATGTTCCTCATCCTTTATCCAAGATCCTGCAACAAGCATTGTTAGAGATACAATGAGTAGATGTTTTCACTGCTGTCCTTAGGGCAACCCTTGTCATGGGAAAAGAGAGAGAGTAGACTCAGCACCTCAGTTACATACGTGCACGTTTTTTCTGAGGCCTGAAGCCCACGTTTTTAATGCATAAGCTCTGCATTGTGGGAAAGTGACAGCAGGAACCCACCACATGAACTCAGAGAAGAGCTATTTTTCTCCCATGTTGACTGAAACTTTGGTTGATGGAGAGGCAACAGGCCAAATGCATACATTTATTAATTCATTCCCCTTAAAGTAACGGTTACATAGTACTAAGGAGCCAGATATTATCTGACTGCTCATACAAAAACTGGCCAGGCTTAAATCTGTTTTAGGACAAAGAAGGTGGAATATGTCCTTCAGATTTATGGTCTCCATGAGTGACTAACTAGACCATTAGAATTTCTTAATTGCATAGGTTGTAAAAACAATAAGATAATAGAATTTGACAAAGTTTCCATTGAAATTATGAACCAGGATATGTTTTCTTTACCACTAACATGGCATAACATATTACATGTCCACAAAATATTAAGATAAGGAAACTATCCCATTATTCAGAAAACGTGTCTTAGGTTAAAGGTCTCTTAAGAGGTGTTAAGTGAGCCCTATCTGGCTTTTGGTGACATAGGAAGAGGCATTCTCTGAGTTTGCTTCAGAGAGAACAAAGAGATTATTGGAAAATTTATATTAAATATTATAACCTAACACTAGTTTTTTAGTTAGCACACACCTTTCTGGTCTCCATGTACTAAGGATCAGTGACATCAGCCTCCATGTTATTTGTCACACATGAATCTCCATCTCCTGATGCTGCATATTCACTAGCTTCCACCACTGCCCCACCCCCAACCCCCACCCATTCCTTGAGTGCTGTCTCTCCTTGTCTCAAAGTTTCCTGATTTCACCATATTCCTTCAAGAAGCCTTGCTTGGTCCATTTTCTGTTTATTTCTTCCAATTACCTTGTATATAGATTTTATGTAGGAAACAAGGAATCAAATGGCTTTTTAAGAGTCTGCTTAGTGCCAGGCACAAGAACTTTACAAATATTATCTCATCAGATCCTAACAACCCTGCTAGGTCCTCATGATGGGGAAAATTTGAAACCCTAAAAGGACAGATCCTTGAACTTCCTCACATATTTCAGGAACCCAGCATCTGGCCCACTCTAGCCTACCAGGATTACTGAAAACTCCTTCATCCCATCTAGGCTCCTTTCCCTAATTCCAGATCACCTCAGGATACTTGTCACTGCCAGAGCCCATCCACATCATCTCCTAGTCTTTCTGTATAAAAATATCAATCTCAAACTTATCAAATGCAAATTCTTCAAATCTCGCCCACTTGTGTTGGTGTCACAAATAGTGCAGACTCACCAGGCACCTGACTGGCTTCTATTGGTGACACAATAAACTTGCTGCTTGGACTGAAAGGTCTGAGTGGTTGAATTCTTTTGAGGACCACCCCCACCTGTGCCCTTGAATTTCAGGATTACTAGAACACCTAGACTGCAAGACTGTCAACTCCATTTTACAGTGGAGAAAAATGAGGCAAACTACTCAGTGGCTGAGGCAAGATTTGAATGATTCAAGGCCAATCAATCTATCCCAATATTTCCTAATGATTGTGCCTTCTCTGGTTGTGGGGGTCACTTGTTTGCAAATTGTCTATTTTCTTTCTCCATTCTGGGAATCATGAGAGCCTACCTCTTGCCTAGAAAAGATATGGTGTTTAACAAAAACTTGGTGACTTAAATACTTGACCAAATCCTTTAGAATGTGAGCTCCCTGTGGGGAGGGGTACCTTGATTGGTAACCCCAAATCCTAACACAGACCCTGGCATGCAATCTGGTCTTGTTGAATTGACATGATGGAGTACCTGGACAAGAAGGACTGGAGTCATTTTCTCATTTTCTGCATTCCAAGATCTGACTATCAATTGTATTCAAGGAAGGGGACCAAATTTGAACTTGTTGGAGTCTATTCAGACTGAATTTGTTCAAAGGTGTAGGAACTGTCATACATATTACTCTAGGGGGAAATTTCATAATTTTCACAATCAGTTGCCAAATTCTCATAAAACTTGGATATTATAAACAAACTTGCAAGATCCCCCTCCCCAAACCTTTCTTGACCTGTTAACAACTTAATTACTCAGTAAAACACTTCACTACTTTAGAATTAGAAAACCTCTACTTTAAGCAACTTCTGTCCCAGGGCTGATAACATCTTGTAACCTAAAGCATTCGGTCAGGCCCCAAAAAACTCCCTAGAAAAGGAGAATCTCTGTCTTCTCTGCTTTTCCCAAAAGCTAAGTTATTACTTTATCTTTTAAAATATATTCAATTAAATACTTAGCAGTTTGTGAACATTGTAATCACATTCTCCAGCAGTTTAATTCATCATATCACAGCATCTGGATCAAAAGAGAAGCTGATTTCCTAAGAATACAAGGGCATCACACGCTAGGTATGATTTTTAAAGTTAATATTACTTATCAAATATTTCCCAAAGCTACAATAAAATTTTGAAGCATAACAAAAGTTACATTACAGATTTAAAACAAATTTCACTGTTTTGGCAAGAATACCTTAAAAAAAGACTTGGTGACACTAAAATGACATCAATTTCATTGAATATATTTTCCAAATTATCACCTTACATAGAAAGCATTTGTCCAGATACGATTTTAACACTCTAGATGGACTGTTGTCTTTTAACAAAATATTTATAAGAGAACATTTTGTTCCAGCAAAGAACAACCTGAGTACCCATCAACTGGAGAATGGCAAATGAAATCATAGCATATGAATTCAAAGGATTATTATGGAAGAATAATGACAAACATCAGGATTTCACTAGAAACAGCTGTATTTTTAGGGAATTCATCACAGTAAGTAATTTTGGATGTTTAATGAGGTCTCTTAAACTGCAAAATCTAATTAGATCTTGGGCAAGAGACTTAACCTTGTTAATTAGATCGCTAAGTTTTATCTCCAGCAAGATTTTTCCAATGTATACGTAAGTACGGCTAAAATCCAAGGAAAACATTTTAATATCACAGTAACAATTCTGTCTTCCAACCACTGCCTCCAAAGAGGCCAAAGTTGCTCAGTTTTATGAAAGCAATAACTCCAAAATATTCTTATAGGGAAAAGATGTGGGAGGGTGACATTCTATACAATCAGTCCAAACATGATCTGGAGCTAACTGAGGCTCAGATCCTAAATTTCTTACAGCAAAATTCAGACTCAAATTTAAGAAATCAGGGAAAACCATTAGACCCTAAAGATATGATCAAAATAGCATGGCTTATGGATAGGAACTGGAAGTGATGCACACATTTAGGGGATTAGATGTGGTAGACAGAGTGCCTGAAGAGCCACTGGCAGTGATTCTTAATATTGCACAGGAGGCAACAACTAAATACATTTCAAAGTAAAAGAGCAACAAAACAAAATGTCTGTCTGACGAGGCCTTGCAAATAGCTGAGGAAAGAAGGGGAAAGCAAAGGGGAGATTTCCCCAAATGAATTCATAATTTATGAGAATAGCAAGGAGAGATAAGGTTTTCTTAACTGGGCATTGCAAAGAAATAGAAGAAAACAACTGAATGGGAAAGACAAGAGACCTTTGCAAGAAAATTTGAGCTATCATGGGAGTATTTCCTGAATATATGGGCATGGGGACTTCTATGGACAAGGTCAGGCACTCACTTGCTTGGCACCTCCAGATTCTCTTGAAAACAACCTTGAAATAAGGACTCAGAACGAATTTTGGAGCAGTGAACCACATTACCTGTCTAGGACAGCTTGAAAGGTAAACAGGAAAGGTGTCTCACTACAGTGGGAGAGTGCAGTTAAGTGAGGAAGCCAGTGACAGGTTTCACCCTAGGATGCCATAACACATGTTAGGGAAGACATGAGAAACCTTGCGGTTGCTGAGATAAATTCAATCTCTTTTTTGGGCTTCATGCACTATATGAAATATACTATGTCTAGTGAGGTCTGTGCTACAGGGAGAAAACATTACTCATTAATTAGATCCATATATTTTATGTCCAGCAAGATTTCTTCAACGTACACATTGGAATACACAAAAAATCATCAGATGATCACCATCCTACCATTATTGCTTTTATAAGACTTCCTTGCATTGTGAATATTGTGCAGTCTACTGACCTGCCTCTTCCAGGAAAAGGCTGGTCCTCATTGAACACATTCATAAGTCTTTTCTCCACTAGCAATCCTTGATGTAAAGGAAGAGATGATCTCTGGTTGCAGACCTTTCCAGAGTCCAGACAGGGCTAGATCATAAGGTGAAACTTCTGATGTCTACAAGCTCTGTAGTGCTTGTAGAATGTCTTTCCACATTCATTATGGAAATACTTTCTATCCCATGTGAATTCTGATAGGAAATATCAGAATAACATCAATAATGACTTTAGCTTGAACACTTTTCATATTGATTGACAAATTACATGTCTTCTAGAATGGATTCTCTCATGTGAGAGAAAAGAATGTTTCTCCCATAGAAATAAACAAGTATTCAATTAGGACAAAGCTTTTTTCCCCCATCTCCTCATTCAGAAATCGGCCAGTGTAGGTGATTCAGTCAGTCTTTGAAGGGCAGGGCTGATGATCAGATGAAATCTTTGGCAAGACCTGGGAAAATTTAGATCTGACCAAAATGTAAAAGGATTTTATTATAGGTGAATTCTGGCCCATTGTGTTTTAGTGAAACAGTTCTGAGGGGAATTGGAACCCTCTGGTCCACACTGCACTAAGTAATGGTGATCAGGCTAGAAATAAGTCTCTTTGTCCAAAACTGAGTCAAGATTCAGGCCCCTCCCCCTCATCCCTCATTAGAATAAGCCCAAATCTCATAATACTCATTCTCATTAAAATTTAATTAATCAGCATTGATTTATGCCTATAGGTAACTCCCACTTAGCTAAGGGAATATAAGTTTTGAGAGGTCTCCATGATTCCTATTTGGTTGGTAAGAGATAGCTAAATGACCATTGTTTTATAAATTATAAACAAGCCATAATTAAATAATTACCTAGAAACGATGTCTCCTCAAATTTGCTTTCATCAGATTTGTATAATAAGGTGAGAATGTATATAAAAGCATCAATCATATTATATATCTATCCAGTGTGAATTCTATTATGTGCAGCAAGTAGGAAGTCTGGTTCTGAGAGCCTTTCCACACTGATCACATTCAGGGTTTCTTTCCAGTGTGGATACTCTGATGTGCAGCAAGACTGGAGCTAGAACTGAAAGCCTTTCCACATTGATTACATTCATAAGGTTTCTCTCCAGTGTGGATTCTCTGGTGTAAAGTAAGGTGGGAGTTTCGTCTGAAACCTTTTCCACACTGATTACATTGATAAGGTTTCACATCAGTGTGGATTCTCTGATGTAGACTAAGTTTGGTGCTCTCTCTGAAAGTCTTTCCACATTCATTACATTTATAAGGTTTCTCTCCAGTGTGGATTCTCTGATGTGCACCAAGTAGACAGTTTAGTCTGAAAGCCTTTCCACATTGATCACATTCATATGGTTTCTCTCCAGTGTGGATTCTCTGATGCACAGTAAGTTTGGACCTCCTATTGAAAGCCTTTCCACATTCATTGCATTCATGAGGTTTCTCTCCAGTGTGGATTCTCCGATGCACAGCAAGACTGGGGCTAGAACTGAAAACCTTTCCACATTGATTACACTCATATGATTTTTCCCCAGTGTGAATTTTCTGATGTGCAGCAAGTAGGGAGTTTAGTCTGAAAGCCTTTCCACATTGATTACATTTATGTGGCTTCTCACCATTGTGGATTCTCTGATGTACATCAAGACTGGAGCTAGAACGGAAAGCTTTTGCACACTCATTACATTCAAAAAGTTTCTTTCCAGTGTGGATACTCTGATGTACAGTAAGTTGGTAGTTTTCTCTGAAAGCCTTTCCACATTGATCACATTCATAGGGTTTTTTTCCAGTGTGGATTGTCTGATGTGCACGAAGCACAGAGTTTAGTCTGAAAGCCTTTCCACATTGATTACATTGATAAGGTTTCTCTCCAGTGTGGATTCTCTGATGTACAGTAAGTTGGTAGTTTTCTCTGAAAGCCTTTCCACATTGATTACATTCATATGGTTTCTCTCCAGTGTGGACTCTCTGATGTACAGTAAGTTGGTAGTTTTGTCTGAAAGCCTTTCCACATTGATTACATTGATAAGGTGTCTCTCCAGTGTGGATTCTCTGGTGTACAGCAAGATGGTACTTTCTTCTGAAAGCCTTTCCACATTGATTACATTCATATGGTTTCTCTCCAGTGTGGATTCTCTCATGCACAATAAGTTTGGACCTCCTACTGAAAGCTTTTCCACATTGATTACATTCATAAGGTTTCTTTCCAGCGTGGATACTCTGATGTGCACCAAGACTGGAGCTAGAACTGAAAGCCTTTCCACATTGATTACATTTATGTGGCTTCTCACCATTGTGGATTCTCTGATGTACATCAAGTAGATCTTTTAGTCTGAAAGCCTTTCCACATTGATCACATTCATAGGGTTTCTTTCCAGTGTGGATACTCTGATGTACAGCAAGATTTGAGCTGTCTCTGAAAGCCTTTCCACATTGATTACATTGATAAGGTTTCTCTCCAGTGTGGATTCTCTGATGCAGAATAAGTTTGGACCTCCTTCTGAAAGCCTTTCCACATTCATTGCATTCATGAGGTTTCTCTCCGGTGTGGATTCTCTGATGTACAGTAAGTTGGAAGTTTTGTCTGAAGGCCTTTCCACATTCATTGCATTCATGAGGTTTCTCTCCAGTGTGGATTCTCTGATGTAGGATAAGATGGCAGCTGTATCTGAAAGTCTTTCCACATTCATTGCATTCATGAGGTTTCTCTCCAGTGTGGATTCTCTGATGGGCTGCAAGACTGGAGCTAGATCTGTAAGTCTTTCCACAATGATTACACTCATACGGTTTTTCCCCAGTGTGAATTCTCTGATGTGCAGCAAGTAGGGAGTTTAGTCTGAAAGCCTTTCCACATTGATTACATTTATGTGGCTTCTCACCATTGTGGATTCTCTGATGTACATCAAGACTGGAGCTAGAACGGAAAGCTTTTGCACACTCACTACATTCAAAAAGTTTCTTTCTATTGTGGATTCTCTGATGTGAAACAAGTAGATAGTTTTGTCTGAAAGCCTTTCCACACTGATTACATTCATAAGCTCTCGCTGCAGTGTGGATTCTCTGATGTACAGCAAGATTTGAGCTGTCTCTGAAAGCCTTTCCACATTGATTACATTGATAAGGTTTCTCTCCAGTGTGGATTCTCTGATGTGCAGCAAGATTGGAGCCGCTTGTGAATGCCTTTCCACATTGATTACATTCATAAAGTTTCTCCATATGGGTTTCCTGATGTAGAGTAACATGGCCTTTAAATCTGAATGCATTTCCACAAGGATTACATTCATAAGGTTTCGCACCATTGTGGATTTTCTGATGTTGAGTAAGATTGGAGCTCTGTAGCAATGCCTTTCCATGTTTATCATATTTATAAAGTTCCTCTCTAGTCTCCATGCTCTGATGTACAGCAAGACTACAGGTGCAGCTCCCATCCTTTCCACACTGACTGCATTCAGGAGACTGCCTCTCACTATCAATCATGTGATGAATACGGAAGGAGGAGAGTTCACTAAAATGTACATCACATTCATGAAGATCATGTGGGTTCTCTCCAGTATGAATTTTTTGACAGTAAATCGGGGAGGACTGTTGACTCATGCTTTTCCCACAGTGATGACAACCATAAAGTTTATCTCCAGGGTGAACTTTCTGAAATGCAGCACAGATTTGGCTCCTAATGAAGTCACAGTGACCAGCACTCATGAGGTTTTCTTGCTGTGCTTCTTCCACAGAAATACTTAGCTTTTCAGTAGTCTCTCTCTTTCCAGGTCCAATCATTCCTTCTGCAAAAAAACAAATCGTGAAACATATTTACAGAGACACAGGTACACACACACACAATTATAAACACTTCCCTCCACTGGAAGAAAGTAAACTGATCTATATGACACTTCTTCAGGTAAAGATAAAAGTATTCCAAGTTAAATTGACACAATCAAAATGTTTGAAAATGCCACTACTTCAGATCTGCAGAATAACTTGACTTGGAAAGACCTTCACAGACAATCACATTGGATCCTCAGAAACACCTGTGAAACTGGCAGACCCAGCATTCATGCTACAACCTCAAGTCAGGCCATGAACTCTGAATGGCTGAGTTACCAGAAAAGTGTCCCTGCAGATATCATTAGATCACCCACCCTGCAATTGGGCATGTTCTGTCCACAGAACTTGATGGCCCTTTTCCATGGCACTTTTGTTCAAATTTTTTTTTTAAGAAAAAATGTTTTCTTTTTGCATGCTTGACTTTTTTCTCCCTCTCTTTGGGTCTTCCTATTACCTGAGACACAGAAATATTGAAATTAGGCCAAATCACGAGCGTACTTTAAACTCCAGGGAAAAGAAGAGTCAGTCAATGGAGGTGGCAAACTTAACTGTTTCCTTATTTTAAGAAACTGCCATGGCAACTGCCAACCTTGAGCAATCACAACTCTGATGAGTCAAGCCAGCAACACTGGACCAGAGACCCCACCAGAAAGAAGATTAGGACTCACTGAAGGCTCAGGCATAGGTAGTTTTATTACCAACAAAATATTGTTAATTAAAATATGTACTTTGAAAAAACAAAATAGTATTGTGCATGTCATAGAAAACAGTATTTATAAACATAAATTTCATATGCACTGAAAAACCAAAAATTAAAGTGACTGACTTGATTTCAATATATGCTTTACTGCAGAGCTCTGGAACTGATTCTGCAATATCTCTGAGGTGGACCTGGATTTGTTCTCATTCTTGTCTTGATTTTTAAGTTTTTTTCCCCTAATTCTACTCTCCTTAATCTATTTTTATATTCACTCCTTGAGTTCCCCTTTATTCCACGGTATCCCAATGAACTAGATGTCTTTACACTCCCAAACACTCTCCTTTCCCTGGATTAGTTAAGACCAAGGTTCCTGATCTGCTGTTTCTTCTCCACCATTTCCATGTTCCTCTGGCAGACTGACAGCTCCTTGACCTCAGGGACTGCCTTTTCCCTTCCTAAAACTTGGTGAGTTGCCTAGAAAACTGAAGGTGTTTAATCCATACTTGTTCACTGACAGGACCCATGGTTGATACCAGGCCCCAGCTTCTGCCTCAATCCCTACATTCTGTTCTCTGCCTTACTTGGAAAATGCAGACCTGTTTCTCACTCTTTCATTTTATCTCCTTTTTGTGTGAACTTTGTCTGCTTCTAAACCTGATGGGACCTGAGCAAGCCCAGAGAGAACACTGCAGAAACTCTTTTTAGGCTCCTGAAGCATCCCATACTAAGGGACACCTAGGAATTTCTAATTAGCACTTGGCCAAACTGAGAGTGGCTATCAGCTCAATGAATGTGGCCAACAATTCTCCAAGAAGGGGCCAAAGACTGGGCCTTAGAGATCAAGTGAGGGACACAAGTTGATAATTTAGGTAAAGCATATCCTTGGATTAATTCTAAATGAGGCAACAACCTTTGCTTGTACTCACATGCTACTGAATGGAAAGAGAAAATCATAAAACCTGCTGCCTCAGTCAACTACAATTTTAGGGTATTTAAATTCAGGGTGGACCTCATGGTGCCAAGGGTATCCTTTGAGTCCCTTTCGGTAGTTAAGTGGTGCAGTAGCTACTGATTAGGGAGACTGATGTTCAAATCCAGCCTCAGACACACTTACTAGCTTTGCAACCCTTCCCAAGTCACTTAGGGCTCTTGCCCTTGATTTCCTTGTCTATAAAATGAGCCTGAAACACAAATGGGAAATCACTCCAGCATCTTAGCCAAGAAAACCCCAAAAGAGGTCATAGTGAAACAGAAATGACTGGAAAGACTGAAAACCACAACCTGACTCCCTATCTCCTTCACCACAGCATCTTTCCCAATTCTTTTAATTCTTTCCCAAATGTCCCTGATTACCTGCTCCCACTGTCCACCCCACTAATCACCTTCTCAGTGAAGAAATGTGCTTTCTATTTTTTCTTTGAAAAAACTGGATGCTTATCAAGAGCTATCTTATCCTCCTCATTTTCCATCCATGAAGTGACTTTTTCTCTTTGACGTCACTGTCAGATGAAATGATCCCCCTGCTAGCTAAAGCAAACTCCTTTCCATGAATAAATCATCCCATTCCAGGACATCATCTTCCTCAGTATGATGCCCCTCCAGCATTCCTTTTAATCACTACTTTCCAGTCTCTCCCACACTAATGACTATTTCCCTACTGCCAGAAACCATTTCTTGCTAATGCTCAAAACATGATCACTTGATCCATTCAATCCAAGAGATATGTTTCCATGATCTTTCTTCTATTTCTTGGCTAAACAGCTGGAAGTGCCCACTTACAAGTGGAGTCACCAAAGCTCTTCTCTATTCTCAGCAGTCTAGCGCCCAGTTTCATTGTTCAACTGAAATTCCTCTCTCCACAATTACCAAGAACATCCACGTTGTGAAATCCACTGGTCACTTCTTCATCCTCATCTTTCTTTCCTTCTCTACAGCTTTTCACAATCAATCACCCTTCTTTTTTTCTCTCACTCTATTAGCGACACTAATATCATTGTTGTCCAAAACAAACTTATTCTCTTTCTTCCGGCCCTCCCATCTTCCTACTTTCCTAATGCTGTCCAAGGAATCCTCCCATTAGAGCACATTCATAAATGAGGTATCATGCCTTCTTCATGGAGTTTCACAAACACTTCTGTCTCACATAGTCAATCTGCTCCTATGTCCTCTGATTCCACCCAGATAACATTTCTCCCATAACACCCCCTTCTCTCCCAACACTTCTATTGTCTTGCTTCAGGTCCTGAACACCACACAACAGAGCTATTTCAAGAACCTGATACTTGTTCCAGGTGCTCCAAGTCTCCCTCCACTCCAGTCATTCCACCACTCCCTTACAAAGATCATCTTCCTAAAGTTCTTGACTGACCATATCACCATATCCTCAACAATCTCCTGGGGCTCCCTAGGAAAAGGATCAAATACAAAATCTCTTCTAAGGCTATTAATCACCTACCCTCTCTCTTTACATACCCCTCCCTTATTCTTCTAAATTTTCTTTCCCTTCACATCCCCACCAAACTTGCTATAATCCACTGGTATGAGCCTCACTTTTATTTTGTGAAGGGGACACTCTGCCTTCCAAATGTTTTGGCTTTCCAAGCCATGTCCAGACATGGAATGCCATCCCTGAAGCCCCAGCTAGGGCCCACCTTCCACAATAGGCTTTCCAGTTCTCCTTCACTGTAGTACATTTCCTCTCTCAATGAGATCCAATCTGTCTTGTCCATAATAGATTTCTACATGGTTGTTAGCATGTCATCTGCCCACCCAGTCTGAGAACACCACTAAAGCAAGGAATGTTCCTTGCATCTCTTTATGTTGATTAAGAGCGGGTATGGAACTTAGCAGCAACTTTCTAAGTCTTCACTGATGAGAACAATGCCTAAGAAAGAAACCATATTTAAAAGCCTAACCCCCTTTTGCACTTTCAGGGAAGTTCCATGCCCCCAAATTCTAAACAATGCATTTTTTTTAGGATCATAGATTTATCAGTAGGGGATAGCTTAATTGCACGGTGTCTAACTTCCTAATTTTACAGAAGAGTCAACTGAAAATCAGTGGGGTTCAGTGACTTGTGCACAGACTCACTGCTAAAAGTCTCTGAAAAAGAATCCCAATTCAGGTGTTCCTGCCCCCACATCTAACACTTGCTTTGCTACAATACCAAGAGACACAGCTCTCATGTGCCTGCTTTTTCCTCACTCACCTGGACAGCAGGTCCTCAGGCCTTCTTGTTCCAGCATCATTGGCACCTCCCTTTCCTCCAAATAAAAAACCAAATATTCTCTGGGAACTGGAAGCCCTGATAATGTGGAAAAAGGAATGAACATGGAGACATACTTAGAATTTAGTTCTCTTTCAGGAAAACAGAGTACATACAAAGCCACTCCATTTTGAGAATCGCTCCTTCATGTTCGCAAACCTCTGGCTTCTTCTTCCATTAATGGTTGTAATGCAAGTAACCAAAAAAGGATATGCCAGATCAGCATTGAGCTCCAGCAGATTAGAGCTTGATGGATCAGCTCTGGATCTGCCTCCTCCTCAACTCCTCACCCCATGAAACCTATAAAAACCTGGTTACTGTTCATTCAGTGAGTCATTGCTCTTCTGGTGAGATTCTCCTTTTGGGGAACTGAATGAACCTTAGGTACTCAAATTTTAACACTTGGCCAGTCTCTGATTCCTGCCATTGACAGGGGCATGCAATCAAGGAGGAAAAGATGGTGGCCAAAAGTGTTTAAACATGATTTCCATAGCATTCATTTTTAAGAACTTTGGGGAAAGGTGGGGGAGAAGATCATGGAGCCAATGGAGAATCAGAAAATTTGATCATGGTGCACCTTCCTCAAAGGAGGCACTCATTGCAGAATTTCATTATCTAGAAATTAGAGGTGACTGGTAGTGAAGTAGGGCAAGGTCTGGGAATAGACTGAGAAATGCCAAAGATTAAATCCCCCCTCAGACAGTTTTTAACTGTGTGTCTGGAAAAGACACTTAACCTGTGTTTGCTTCAGTTTTCTTAAATGCCATTTGGGGATAATAGTATCAGCTAATAACATTATATTGTAAAGAAAGGACATAACACAACAGTTGATGAACAGCAGGTGAATGGAAAGGATTATTTCCTTCTGTCCTTTCCCACCATCTGTACAACATAGTGGAGGCAAATGAAAGAAAGATTAAGGACAAATTTGTGACACTTGACACAATCAGAAACTGAGAGTTACAAAGTGATGCTTCTCAGAAAGAAGGATATCCTAAATACTTGGCCCATCCCAAAGAGGAAGAGGTTACAGAGAAAAGCAGGCTGAGCACTTCTCAGGTACTTGGCAGACAAAATTAATATCCAGGGAGAGGTTGGGTTAAATAATCCATAGGATTAGTTCTACATCTGAGATACTTCAACACTGACCTACCTCAGGCTACCTAGAATTGCCATGAGACAGCTGCAGTAGCAACAACAGAACATACATGTTATCTTCATACCATGTACTGACCTTCTAGAGGAAAACCAGGCAGCAGAAGGACCCTGTCTCTTGGATACTGGAGACCAGCACATTTCCCTTTCTAGTAATAGATAAATGCTCCAAAGTCAGCACACAAGATATTGCTTTTGGTAGCAGACTCAGAGTGGCCAGGGAAAATGTCCTTACCCAAGGAGAGTAGGTTGTGGGCATTCTCCAGCATGACTGCCTTGAAAAACTTCTTCTGAGGATGGTCTAAGAGGTCCCATTCCTCTGGGGTGAAGTCCACAGACACATCCTGAAATGTCACCAGCTCCTAAAGCATCAAGAGCCACAAGATTTAGACCTGAAAAAGACTCCAGAATTCAGGCAGTCTAACCTCACCAAGTGAGAAGAGGAAACTGAAGCACAAAAAGGGGACTGAACTAAAAGTCTTAACCTAGTTCAGTGAGAATCAACATTCAAAACCATAGTCATTCAGCTCAATGAAAACTTGAGAAAAGTATTTCATGTGTCTTTTTTCTGTGAGATAGAAACACCAAAGGAGGGGAGAAAAGTGAAATGTCTTCCTTATCAGAACTGATAAAAATAATATTTTATCAACAATATTCTGTCAGGTTTGTGAGAAGTTGGCAAGTAGAATATATTCTGGGGTGTCAGGCGGAGAATGTTTGCTATAGAAAAGAGAGGGAAGAGAAAGAAAAAAATCTGGTTAATTTCCTGAGAGCCTGGAATAAAGTCTTCTCTAGATAAAAGATGAAAAGGATTCATAAGATATACTAATTACAATCGAGACTGAAGTGAAGGAGATGAGACTTTCCAGCCAAGTGAAGGAGAATTCTCTGTTATTACAGTGTGTCTGGGGCTGCCCTTTTTATAATCCGTCATGGCTAAAACATCTTATGCCTTTTATTTATGATAGCTTTCATTTGTCAATAAGTTATTATTTCCTTATTAAAGTATTTAGTTTTATAGTTCTTCATTTTTGTTGTTCTTTGTGTTCACAGCAGACCAAAACTGCATCACTATGTAAGGGTTCAAGTACAATGTGTCTGACCATGGATGATCAGACTAATAGAGGCCAGAAGGCTCTACCATAGGTTGGGAACAAATAGTCCACAGGAACATTTGGGGTGGAGATGCCTCTCAATTTGCACATCTCACTATTCTTTTGAAATACTGCAATTCTGCTTTGCTAGCATAGCACAGCATGCATGTTCTTTGATGTTCATAACCTATGCTGGGTGGTCCTTTCACAGTCTCCCATGTCTCACCACTGATTTCAAAATTCTTCAGAAAGACCTTGGAAATATGGCCTTGTACTATGTCTTCTGACCACACTGAGTGCCTTCTTTGCATGTGTTCTCCATGAAACAGTCCTTTAGGGAAACATCCTTTTGGCATTTGAACAACATGGCCAGTCCATCAGAGTTGTGCTCCCTGTTGTAGAATGTGAAGGACTGGCAATCTAACTGGAGAAAGGATCTCAGAGTTCAGTACTATGGCAGGAGACCTTCAGATTCTCCCTAAGACAATTTAAATGGGATTCAAAGATGATTCACAATTTCTCCACTTGCTGCAGTCAGTGGATGGCTCCATGCTGAATGGTGGACAATCTGTATTTTCTTTTTCTACATTTTCTGAAATATTATTTCCCTCTACTACATGTTATGTTTTTAATATTTGTTGTTTTTAAAATTTTAGAGTTCCAAATTCTGTCTCTCTTTCCCTCTATTCCTTCCCCCCCTAATTTAGATAATAAGCAATAAGATATAAGTTATACATATGCAATCATGTAAAACATTTCTGTATTAGTAATTTTGTACAAAAAGACTTGGAAAAAATAGAAAAAGAATGTAAGAAAAAAGGTGAAAAAATAGCATGCTCCAGTCTGTATGGCAAACAGTATCAGTCCTTTCTCTGGAGACAGACTTTGCCATTAGTCCTTTGGGCATTTTCTTGGATCACTGTATTGCTGAGAAGAGCTAAGTCACTCACAGTTCTTCACTGAACCACACACACTGCTGTTACTGTATACAATGTTCTCCTCGTTCTGTTCACTTCATGTTGCATCAGTTCAAGTAAGTCTTTCTAGGTTTTTCTGAAATCATCCTCCTGGTCATTTCTTATAGCATAATACTATCCCATTACAATCACATACTAGAGATTGTTTAGCCATTCTCAAACTGATGGGCATCTCTTCACTTTCCCACTCCTAAGCAATGCAAAAAAGAGCTACTGAAAATATTTTTGTACAAACAGGTCCTTTCCTCATTATTTTGATGGCTTTGGGCTATAAACATAACAGTGGTATGGTATTTATTGGATCAAAGATTATGCACACTTTCTTAATTCTTTAGGCACAGTTCCAAACTGCTCTCCACAATAGTTGGACCAATTCATAACTCCATCAACAGAACATTAGGGTCCCAGTTTTTCTACATCTCTTCAACCTCCATCATTTTCCATGTTTATCATATTAGCTGATCTGGTAAGTATGAGTTGGTGCCTCAGAGTTGTTTTAACATAGCACGTGTCTAATACAAGTTTAGAAGGTTTTTTTCATGAGCATAGATAGGTTTCATTGAATATTCCCAAAACTGCCTGTTCATATCCTTTAATTATTTATCAGTTGGAGAATGAAGTATATTTTTACAAATTAGAATCAGTTCTCTATTATTCATGAAATGAAGCCTTTATCAGAGATACTTACTGAAAAAAATTCCCCAATTCTCTCCTTTCCTTATAATTTTCATAGTATTGACTTCCTTTGTGCTAAAATTTTTTAATTTTATTTGGATTTAATTTAATTAAATTTTCTGTGAATTATGGATTGTACAGTTGCATTATTCTCTAGAACTTGTTTGGTCATAAATTCTTCCCTTATCCATGCACCCATGGAATTTTTGCAAAAAGTAACTGTGGACTAGGGCAGGAAGATATTACAAACGTGTAAAAAGGCAGAAACTATCAATATAGCCTTTCATTCTGTAATAAAATAAGAATGGAAATTGCCTCAAAGACAACAAAAGTGTCAAACCAAATGGAGACTTAACAACAATATTTATACATTGAATTCTATAGTAATGAAATGATGGGGACAACTGAGGGCGGTGTGGATAGAATGTTGGAACTGGAGTCAGGAAAAAGAGTTCAAATTCAGCTTCAGTCTCTTACTAGCTACGTGATCCTGGCCAGGGCTTTTCATTCTGTTTGGCTCAGTTCCCTCATCGGAAATATGAATTGGAGAAGTAAAAACCACTCCAACATCACTGCGAAGAAAACCGCAAATGGGGTCACAAGGACTGGGACACAGCTGAATAACATCAATAATAACAACAAAACTGTGGAGGTCACGTTTCACAGCAGAAGAAAATAACAAAATTCATTTGGAAAAAATAAAAGAACTACAATAATATCATGGGGGATGATGGAAACAAGTAAGAATAGGGGAGGAAGAGACATCGAACTATAGTAAACAGCACTGGTCATCAACACTGTGTAGTACTGGGGGAGAGAGGGAGTGAGAGAGAGAGAGAGAGAGAGAGAGAGAGAGAGAGAGAGAGAGAGAGAGAGAGGGAGGGAGAAATGAATGGAACAGATTAAACAAGGGAGACTCAGAATCATTAGAACTCAGTAACTCCGTGTTTGGTAAAGTGGACAAAAGCCTGATTAAGGAAAAAATCCATATTTGGCTAAAAAAAAACCACTGCTGAGAAAAGCAGAAAGCTGTCAGGAAGGAAATTAGGAATAGACCCGCACCTCATACAATACTCTACAATACATTCCAAATGGATGTTTTATTACTGTTCAGTTGCTTCAGTCTTATCTCACCCTCCATGGCCACATTTGACGTTTTCTTGGTACAGACCTGATACACTAAAAGGGTAAAATACAAATTGAAAGAATCCACCAATCATCTCCTAAAAGAGATCTAAAATTTAAACTGCCAGGAATATTAAACTCCAGTGCTCCCAGTTCAAGGAAAAAAAGAGTACAATCAGCCAGAAAGAAGTAATTCATATGTCAGGGAACTACAGTCAAGCTAACTCACAGGTGAGGAACTTATACATTAAAAATAATCGGAAGGTGTGGAATAGAATATTCACCAAGACAAAGGAACTAGGATGGTGACAGAGAATCATATACCCAGAAAAACTGAATATAATCCTTCAGGGGAAAAAAATGTTCATTCAATAAATAGAGGACATTCAAGCATTCCTAATGAAAAGACCAGACCTCAATAAAACTTGGGTCTTGAAATACAAGACCCAAGAGAAACATCAAAAGGTAACAGAGCAAACAAAAGAGATTCAATAAGGTTAAAATGTTTTTATTCCTACATTGGAAGATGATGCCTGTAACTCTGAAGACCTTTAGGACGATTAGGGCAATTAAGAGCATTAGAGTATTTGAAATTTTACTAAACTATATTTGGAATTACACTATAAAAGGGGTACAAAAATAGGGATGCCTTTGATCCAGGAATAACAATATGAAGCTGCTATCCACAAAAGGTTTTTTTCAAAAGATACAAAAGGACCTACTCAGACTCTTTCTGTGGGGGCAAAGTACGGGAGATTGAGGAGATGCCCACTGATTGCCTTTACAAGTTGTAGTATATGACTGCAGTGGAATACTACTGTGTTACAGAACATGACAAGCAGGATTTCAGAAAAACCTAGAAATGCTGAAATGAACTCATGCAGAAGGAACTTAGCAGAAAGTAATAGCAATGTTGTATGATGAATAGCAGTGAACAACTTAGCTCTTCTCAGCTATATAATAACCTAAGACAATCTGAAAGGATTCATGATGAAAAATGCTCTCCCTCCTCCATAGAAAGAATTGATTCAGAATATAGACCTAAGCACACTAGTTTTCACTTGCTTTCTTTTCAGCACAATTTTTTTCCCATGAACTAATATGAAAATGCTTTACATGACTGCATATGTAGAACCTATTTCTGATTACTTACCACATGGAGGAGGGGTAAGAAGAAGGAAGCAGGTAGAGAACTGTGACCTCAGAATTTTGGAATAAAAATGTTTTTACATGTAATTGAGGGAAAAGGAAGTATTGTTTTAAAAAAGACTAATAGCCAGTGGCAGCTGGGTGACACAGTAGACAGAGTACCAGACCTAGAGACAGGAGGATCTGAATTCAAATTTAGCCTCAGACACTTACTAGCAATGTGACCCTGGGCAAGTCACTTCCCCCTGTTTTCTCAGTTCCTCCTATGTAAAATGTGCTGGAGAAAAAAATGGAGAAACACTCCAGTATCTCTGCCAAGAAAACTCCAATGTGTCAAAAAGATTTAGACAAGACTCAAACAACTGAAAAACAACCAATAGCCATTCCCCAATAGATAAATGGTTAAAGGATCTGAACAAAATGTTATCAGTAACAACTGCCAAGAATTCCTACCCATATGAAAAAATGTCCCAAAATACTAAGAAAAGTAAACCATACCACAGAGAACTGATCTCACACTCGACAAAACTGACAATAGCACCAGTCAATGATGCAAGCGTTGTGAGAAGGTGGGCACACAAATATATTGTGGATGGAGCTATGGAAGTGGAGAAGATCATGCAGATCTGAGTTCAAATGCTATCTCAGACAATGACATATGTGACCCCGGTTGATAACTCATTGAATCTGTTGGCCTCAGTTTCCTGTGAAAAAAAGGTAAGAGCAACTACACTATAGGGTTGTTGTGAAGATGGTCAAAAGTAGATTTGGGGGAGAAAGGAAGACACTCCACTGGGTCTTTGCCTTTGAGCCCTACGCCTCTTTGATAAGAACTGAGTGTCTCCTTTAGGACCTCCTTTTTTCCCAGTATAAAAGAAAACTCCCAGAATTTTAAATAGTTCCCCAAACTCAGTCCCTTCTTATATCCTCTCTGACAAAAGAAGTACCAGGCCTTTCATAAATGCAAATAAAGTAATAGCTAAAGAAGGTATTCTTTTCTTTGCCCTGGTCCACACAGCTTGGGGAAGGGCCTTTGATCATGGGAATGTGACCCAAAAGACAACTTAACCGGTCTACTTGACTCTGCCAGATTTTCCAGAAACACAGGACCAGAGCATGCAGGAGGCCAGGAACACCTCAGCCCCTCCTCATGGTATTTACTCCTGTCACCCCTCACTGGCCCCTCAGTATATCCTTCATGATGCCCAGCTACAAGACAGTGTGCACCAGACAGATGAACCATTTGTGCACATCAGACCATGGGGAGTAAGCAGAGCATCCTGTCCTCCAGGTCTGCCAGGGAGAGCTTGGCCAAAGAGGCAAAGGGGGTGGAGGGTGGGGCAGTTCTAGGGACACATGGGTAGGGGTGGTAGCCATGCACACAGGAGCAAAGACAAGATCCCTACAGAACAGAGAGGAAGGAGTGAAGAGGTCTTAGGAAGGGAACAATTGGGGGTGAGGGATAGTTAGTGATTTTGATGCCAGTATGCCATGGATTAATTCAAAAGACACAGAACAGGATGGTGGTGTTAGTACGGTTTTCAATTTCCTGCCTATTTTTGTAAAGGAACAATCCACAGGGAGGGGACTGCCAGCCTTACAGACAATCATCTTTGTCTACAGAAATGTCCTCTGTGGGGGTCAAGTCTGTAGAGAGAGTGCACTCACCTGGGGTGGGGGTCTGCAGCTGCCAAGAGCCATTCCTTCTGGCTCCACACTCTCAGCTTGGGCCAGGCTTTGGTCTTCTACAGACAGCTGGGGAGAGAGAAGGATCCTGAAGCCTAGAAGTAGGGTCAGGTAGGACAAAGATAGTCCCACCTTGTCCTACTACTATTCTTTCCCCTTCCTTTCCCCCATTCTTATTCAGATAACAAGGGGCAGAAGGTACTTGGGATCCCACGTGGAACAAGAGCAGTCAGAGCCTCAAAGGCTCTGGCATCAGAGATTTCCCTCTGACTGGGTCCAGGACATGAGCACAAAAGAGCAGTCCAGCTCCTGACCTTTCCCCCACCCCCACCTAGACACTGAACAATCCTCTCAAATATCCTGTATTTGTGGCCCCCACCCAGAGCAACCCTTCTTAGTGGGTTACCCTGGAATCATCCCAGGCCCCTTCTCCTTCACCTCAGGATCACCACAGGCAGCCTGCCACCCCTCAAGCCCATCCCAAATCTTCCCACTGTCCTTTCTTTTTCTCTATAAAAGTCAATTTTAACCCAACCAAAGGGGCAGATTAAAAAACAATTTCACCCTCTAGTACTGGCAACACAATCAGCCTTGTGTCTGAATGAAAAATGGCCTGAGGGGCCCAGTTCTTGGAGGCAGATCCAGGCCTTCACGCGGGCGTTTCAGGGTCACTCAAGCCTTCCCCTTTTATTTCACTCAAGGCAGGATTCCTGGGTCCCTGACGGTGAGGTGTGAATTCTGTGAGAAGGTGACAGAGTCTTAAATCCGGGGGTTGAGGGGGCAGCCCCAGACTCTAAAGAAGTGGTCGGGAGTCGGCAAAAGAGAAGCTTGTCCAGGGACCAGGCTGGGGGGAGAGGACTGGTCCAGGGGGACCTGGAGCTAGACTCAGCACAGGGTCAGAGGGGGAGGATGAGACCCAATGCAGGTCTGTGAGGGGCTGGCTCACACCTACCTGGCACCTGCACCCACAGAGATGGCCTCCACAAGGCAGAGATCTCGGGTCCAAGAGAAGACACCGTGATCCGGGATCTGAGGAAAGAAGGCTGAGGGAAGCTCCAGTCCTAGGGTGGAAGGCAGAGAAATCTGAGCACAAGTTCCGGTTTTCAGCCAGCCCACTCTGGGAGGCTCCTCCCAGCCTCTGACGCCCCCTTTTCTCCAATCCCAACCAGGGTCTGGCACTCAGGACCCTTTCTCCCTCTCCTCCCCAAGTCCTGCCCTCCATCACCTGGGCAGCCGTGTCCACTGGGATGACCCCTCTTCCACCCTAGCCTCTCCCCAGGCCTCCAAACTCCACCCCAGAGCTCCTGTTCCACCTGGACCACCCCCCACCAGGCTGGTCATCTCTGAGGGCTCCTCCTCCCCCATCACCCTCCCACGTGTTTCTTATTGGAGGAAAGATTCAGGACTTTAGGAGCTGGGAGGGGGAGAACCAGGCAGAGGCGAGCTGGAGATTTCCAGGGAGCAAGGGATTCCCCGGCTACGGAGCTTAGTTTGAGGGTGGGGGTTGTTTACAAAATGCAGGCAGTCTGATGAGCACATTCTCCTAGTCTGAATTAGAATGGGGTTCATTTCAAGTCAGATCCCAGCAGGATAATTGGGATGTCCGACCAGCTCAGGACAGATCCACCCTTAAGGTGAAGTAGACTTAAAATTCAGCATTTAAGGTGCTGACCTGAACTATTTTCCCATTTGCTTTTCTGCCTCCTTTCACAGATGAGGAAATCAAAGCCAAGAGCCCTAAGTCACTTGCCCAGGGTTCCAAAGCTAGTAAGGGTCCGAGGCTGGGTTTGAACTTGAGTTTTCCTGACCAGTACTCTATCCCGTGCACCACCTGGCTACCCCAAGGGAGTCAGTTAGCTTAATGTCAAAGGATACCCTTGCCACTGTGAGGTCCACTCTGAAAATACATACCCTAAGTTTGTAGTGTACCCAGGCAGCCTAGTTTTATTATTTTCTCTCTTTCCATTCAGCAGCATCTAAGTACTAGTAAAGACTGTTGCCTCACTTAGAATTGTTTGAAATGTATGCTTTACATAACTCATCTACCTGTGTCCCTTCTTTGATCTCCAAGGCTCAACTTTGGCCCCTTCTTGGAGAATTGTTATGCAGATGTGTTGAATTTGACAGCCACTCTCAGTTTGTTGAAGTGGGAAGTAGAAATTTCCTGGTGTCCCATAGGATAAGATGCTTCAGGAGCCTTAAAAGAAGTCTCTGCAATCTTCAATATGGACCTGGTCTGGTCCCATCAGGGTGAGAACCAGACAAAGTTCACTCAAATAGGAGAAAAGGTGAAAGAGAGTAAAAGGGCTGACAGGGCTGAGGCCAGAACCTGCATTTGCCAAATAAGACAAAGACCAGGATACAGGAATTGAGGTCGAATCTGGGGCCTAGTGTCAGGAACAGGCCTGTTAGTCAGTTAACATGGATTAAGCACCTCCAATTTTCTAGGCACCTCACCCCGTTTTAGGAAAGGAAAAGGTGCAGTCCCTGCTGTCAAGGAGCTGCCAGTCTGTCATAGAAACATGGAAATGGTGGAGAAGAAGCAAGAGATCAGGAACCTTGGTCTTAGGTGATCCAGGGAAAGGAGAGTGTTTGGGAGTGGAAAGGCATCTAGTCCAATGGGATACAATGCAACAAAGGAGAATTCAAGGAGTGAAATTAATAATAGTATAAGGAGGGTAGAATTAGGGGAAGAAGATTCAAATCAGGACAAGAATGAGAAAAACTCCAGGCACACCTCAGAGATTTCAGAATCAGTTGCAGAGCTTGGCAGTAAAGCAAATATTCCAATCCAATGAGTCACCTGTACTTTTGTTTCTTCAGTACATATAAAAGTTATGTTTATAAATACTGGTGTCTGTTACACGCATAATACTATTTTGCTTTTTAAGAGTGCATATTTTAATTTGGAAATATTTTATTGGCAAAAAAAGCTGACTATACCTGAGCCTTCAGTGGGGCCCAAACTTCTTTCTGGTGGTGTCTCTGATCCAGTGCTGCTGGCTGCTGATTCACCAGCGTTGTGATTGCTCAGTTGCCATGGCAGTTTCTTCAAGTAAGACAACAGAGGTTACCATATTGATATTGGCTGACTCTTCTTTTCCCTAAAACCCCACTGTAGGCTTATACATTGGCCTAATTTCAGTATTTTTGTGTCTCAGAGAATAGGAAGACACAAAGGGAGAGAGAAAACAGTCAAGGATACAAAAAAAAAAACCCAAAACATTGTTTCTTAAAAAAAGGTAGAACAAAAGTAAGTGCCATGGAGAAGGGCCCTCTAGTGCCATGGACAGAACATGCCCACTTGCAGGGTTGGTGGTCTAGTCTCAGCTGCAGGGATACTTTTCAGGTCACTGAGCCGTTCTGAGCTCATGGCCTGACTTTATGTTGTAGTAAGAACGTTGAATCTGCCGTTTTCCCAGGTGTTCCTGAGGATCCAGTATGATTGTCTGTGAAGCTCTTTGTAAGTCAAGTTACCCTACAAATTTGAGCTAATGGCATTTTCACACAATTATGATTGTGTCTTTGTAGACTTTTATGTGCACCTGGGGAAGGATCATGTAGATGAGTTTATTTTCTTGCGATGCAGGGAAAGGTTTATAATTATATGTGTGTGTACATGTGTCTGTGTATACATATTTTACTATCTGTTTTTTTTTGCAGAAGGAAAGATTAGACCTAAAAGGAAAGACACTACTGAAAAGCTAAGGATTTCTGTGAAGGAAACATACCAAAAAAACCTCAGGAGTGATAGTTCCTGTGCCTTCACTGGGAGACAAATCTGTGCTATAAATGAGGGAATCTGCACAGGAGAGAAACCTCATGGTTGTCATCATTATGGGAAAACCATGAGTCAACAGCCAGCCCTGACTGACTGTCAAAAAATTCATACTGTAGAGAAACCACGAGTCTCAAGAATGTGCTGTATCTTTCAGTGAACACTCATCCCCCCTTTTTCATCACGGTATTGACAGTGAGAGGAAACCTCATAAATGTAATCAGTGTGGAAAGGCTGGGAGTTTGCAGCTGACGTCTTGCTGTACATCAGAGCATGGAGACCAGAGAGCAAACTTATGAATATGAGAAATTTGGAAAGGCATTCCCATAGAGCTCTAATCTTACTCAACATCAGAGAATCCACAATGGTGAGAAACCTTATGAATATAATGACTGTGGAAATGCATTCAGATTAAAATGCCATCTTACTGTACACCAGATAACCCACACTGGGGAGAAACCTTTTGAATGTAATCAATGTGGAAAAGCTTTCAAAGAGACATCCAGTCTTGCTGCACATCAGAGAATCCACACTGGAGAGAAACATTATGAATTGAATCAGTGCAGAAAGGCTTTCAACACTTACATGCTCTTAGATAAGTGGGAGTTACCTAGAGGCATAAATCAATTCTGATTTGTTAAAAATTAATGAGAATGGGTATTATAATGAGATCTGGACTTTTTCCAGTGAGGGACTGGGGTGGGGGGCCATGAATCTTGACTCATTTTTGGACAAAGAGACTTATTTCTATCCAGATCACTCTTACGTAGGGCAGTCTAGACCAGAGGAGTCCACTACCCCTCAGACCTGTTTAACTAAAACACAATGGGCCAGAATTCACCTAGAATGAAATCTCTTTAAATTTTGGTCAGATCTAAATTTTCACAGTTGTACAAGTCTTGCCCAAGATTTCATCCGATCATCAACCCTGCCCTTCAAAGACTGGATAAATCACTTACAGTGTCCAGTCTCTGAATGAGGAAATGGGGAAGAAGCTTAGTCCTAATTCAAAAATTGTTTATTTATACGGGAGAAATATTCATTCCTCTCACATCAGAGAATCTATTGTAGAGGACATATCTCATTAATGTAATAATGAAAAGTGTTCAAGCTAATGTTGTCTTTTGTTTCCTATCAGAATTCATATTAGATAACAACCATATTCCCCAAATAAATGTGCAACGGCATTCAGATGGACTCTGGAGCATATTACACACATTATGGTCCAGCCCTGTCTGGAGTCAGGGAAGGTCTGCAGTCAGAGATCATCTCTTCCTTTACATCAAGGATTCCTAGTGGAGAAAAGACTTAGGAATGTGCTTAATGAGGACCTGCCCTTTCCTGGAAGAGGCAGGTCATGAGACAGCATAATATTCACACTAGAAGGAAGCTTTGTAAAAGCCACAATTGTGGGAAGGTTGTCACCTGAATGTCATAAATTTTTATTTGTGTGCTCCAAACGTACATTGGAGAAATCTTCCTACAGATAAAACTTATGGATCTAATGAATGAGCTATGGTCTCTCCTTGTAACACACACCTCACTAGACATTGTATATTTCATATAATGCATGAAACCCTAAAAAGGGATTCAATGTATCTCAGAAACCCCAAGGTTTCTCAAGACTTCCCTAAAATATGCCATGGCCCCCTAGGGGGAAGCCTGCCACTGGCTTCTTCACTTTACTCTCCCACTGTAGTGAGACACCATTCCTGCTCACCCTTGAAGCTGTCCTAGGCTGGCAATCTGGTTCACTCCTCTACAAGTGATTCTAAGTCATTATTGCAAGGTCGTTTTCAAGGGAATCTGGAAGAGCCTAGACGAGTGAGTGCCTCATCTTACCGTCTTGGCTCCAGTAGTGCTTATGCCCACGTTTTCAAGCAATACTCCCTTGATAGGTCAAATTTTCTTGAAAAGGTCTTTTGTCTTTCCCATTCACTTGTTTTCTTCTATTCCTTTGCAATGCCCATTTAAGAAAACCTCAGGTCTCCTTGTTATTCCCACAAACTATGAATTCATATGGGGAAATCTCCCCTTTTATTTTCCCTTTCCTTCTTTCCTTAGCTATTTGTAAGGCCTCATCAAACAGGAATTTTTCTTTGTTGATCTTTTGCTTAGGAATATATTTAGTTGTTGCCTCCTGTGCAATGTTAGGAACCTCTGGTAATGGCTCCTCAGCCACTCTGTCTCCCAGATCTAGTCCCCTCAGTCTATGCATCACTGTCATTTCCTATCCATAAGCCATGCTATTTTATCATATCTTTAGGGTCTAATGGTTTTCCCTGTTTTCTTCCATTTGAGTCTGAATTTTGCAGTTAGAACCCCAGGACTTGGGCCTCAGTCAGCTGCTGATTCACATTTTGACTCATTGTATGGAATGCCTCCCCACTCTGCCTTTGCCCTAGAACATTTTTTTGCAGTTTTATGCTTTCATGTAACATATGCCTCTTTGGAGTCAGTGGTGGGAAGATAGAATTGTTGCTGTGGTAGTGAATGGTTTTCCTTGGATTGGAACAGTACTTAAGTATATGTTGGGAAAATCTTGCTGGAGATAAAAGTTAGGGATCTAATTAACAAGATTAAGTCTCTTGCTCAAGACCTCATTAGATTTCCCAGTGTAAGAGACCTCATTAAACATCCACATTTACTCACTCTGATTAAATCCCTAAAAATACAGCTTTTCCCCTTGAAATCCTGATGTTTCTCATTATTCTTCAATAATATTCCTTTGAATTAATACACTGTAATTTCTTTAGCTGTTCAACAGTTGATGGATACTCATTTTGTTCTTGGCTGGAACAAAATTTTCTGGAACAAATATTTTTATAATGGACAACAATCCATCTAGAGTGTTCAAATCATAGCTGGACAAAATGTTTTTCTATGTAAGTCAACAATTTGGAGAATATATTCAACTGAATTGATGTTTAAATGGCAACAAGTTTTTAAGTTTTTCTCATTAGAACAGTAAAATTTGTTTTCAATCTGTAATGTTACTTTTGTTATGCTTCAAACTTTTATTGTGTTTTTTGGGAAATTATTTGGTAAGTAATATTTAATTTAAAAAGCATGCCTAGAGGGTGATGGAATTATATTCTTCAGAAATTCAATTCTGTTTTGCTCTGGAGGCTGTGAAATGGTGAATTAAACTGTTAGAGAATGTAATTACAGTGTTGAATAACTGCTTGGTATGTGATTGGATGAATTGAATTTAAAAAAGAAAAATACTAACAGCTTTTGGGAAAAGTAGAGTAGACAGATTCTCCTTCTCTGGGGAGTTCTTTGGAGACTGACCAAATGCTTTGGGTTACCAAATCTAAGCCCTGGGGCAGAAGTTGCTTAAAATAGTTGATGAAATAGAAGCCCAAGTCAAGACCTTTTTCCCTTGGATCAGGAGGGCTTTTGCCCCATCTCTCCCAAGGGCCTGGGATAGTCTGGCCTTTGTGGGGGTGCGTGGTGGGGGCAGTGGCTCCTTGGATTCCCCTTCCATTTCTCTCAGCCCAGATACTCCCTATCTGATCACCATTTAGCATTCTCTTCCTTTAATCCTAGCTTCCTTCTCATTTTCCCCACTACTTATGTGTGTGTTGGTCCTTCCTTGCTGAAGAAGACCATACCATCAGAGAAACGATGACATGACTTGCACTTGACTTTGTTTTGAGTGAGGGAGGGCTGTGCAGGTCACCAGCCTTATTTCTCCTCCAGAGCCATCTGAATCCAGTGACCAGATATATTCATCAGGATGACTGGAGATGACCCAGGATGAGGCAATTGGGGTTAACTGACTAGCCCAAGGCCACACAGCTAGTGAGTGTCAAGTGCCTGAGGTGATATTTGAACTCAGGTCCTCCTGACTCCTGCACTGGTTCTCTATCCACTGCACCACCTAGCTGCCCCATTCCCAACTACTTAGCATTCTCTTGAAGTCCAAGTTGCCCAGTCTGGTTTGTGGTTTGTCTGGACTACCAGCTGCTCCCATCAGGATTCTCCCTGAGATTGATCTATGAAGACCATGTCTAGGACCCTGGGACTACCTGGAGACACCTGGATGCTTTTTCTGTATTTAAGGTCCATCTTGTCTCCATGAAGTCCTTCAGACTGTCTAGTAGAGATTCTCTCTGGCCTGCTTGTGAATACAAGCCTTACAAATGCTTAGGCTCCTTTAAGAGTCAACTCAGTATGGTGAATTTTTAATAAACTTTGTTGTTCTTTGGTTTAAGAGGGCTTGTGTTGAATTCATTCGAGCAGGACCCGGCATGTTGGTATTTTGGGGTCCCCAGAACCCCTAAACCTCATCAGTTCCATCTTGAATTCCTTGCTGACCCAAGGGGATCCACTGCTGAATGTGTTTCTACACTGACATAACAAACTCCTTTTAATTCTCCTTGTCCTGAGTTTTGCCTTTTTTATCCAGGTGAAAGCCTGAGTGGAGAATTTACCAGGTCCTCAGTACTTTTCTCAAAGAGTAAATAATCAGACATTTTAAAGCAAAATATACCCAATTAAATATAGAACAGTGTGGAAACATTACAACCACTCTCTTACAGCTTAAGTCATAAATTGATAGCATTCAGATCAAAAGAAAATTACGTTTTCTAATGGTACAAGTGCATGTCTCTTAAAAAAAAATTTCTTTTCAAATTAAAAACATACCACGGTTCTGGCAAATCCTCATTTGAGAAAATTTTGGAGCATAATAACAACATAAAAGATGTTACAGTGTTAATACATGGAACAAAATTGCCAGTCCAATAACATCAATTCAGCGGATTATCTAAATTAGAATTACCTTAGAAAAAGCACTTTGTCCATTTATGCCTCTGACCCTCTAGGCTGACTGCATTCAGGGAGGAGCAAAGGGTAATTCTGACCCAGTGACACCGAATTCTTATTCTTTCAGCTCCTAAACCCGTGTCCTTAAGTGCCAGATTTTAAGTCTGTTTCACAGTAAGGGTGGATCTGTCCTTAGCGGGTCAAACATCCCAATTATCCTGCTGGGATCGGACTTGAAATGAGCCACATTCTAATTCAAACTAGGAGAATGTGCTAATCACACTGCCTGCATTTGGTGAGCAACCCCCATCCTCAAACTAAGCTCCGTAGCCAGGGAATCCCTTGCTCCTTGGAAATCTCCAGCTGGCCTCTGCCTTCTCCCCCCCCCAACTCCTAAAGTCCTGAATCTTTCCTCCAATAAGAAACACGTGGGAGGGTGATGGAGGAGGAGGAGCTCTCAGAGATGACCAGCCTGGTGGGGGGTGTCCCAGGTGGAACAAGAGCTCTGGGGTGCAGTTTGGAGGCCTGCGGAGAGGCTAGGGTGAAAGAGGGGCCATCCCAGTGGCCAAGGCTGTGCAGGTGATGGAGGGCAGGGCTTGGGGAGGAGAGGGAGAAAGGGTCCTGAGTGCTTGACCCTGGGTGTGATTAGGGGAAAGGGCCCTTAAAGGGGCCTCAGAGGCTGGGAGGAGCCTCCCAGCGTAGGCAGGTTGAAAACTGGAACTGGTGAGATCTCTGCCTTCTTCCCTGGAGCTGAGATCTCTCTGCCTTCTGCCCTTGGACTGGAGCTCCCTCTGCCTTCTTTCCTCAGATCTCGGATCACGTAGTCTTTGAGTGGAATAGGTTTAGTGAAGACTTCTCAGATTGTAATTCTTCTCCCAGGGGTGAGGTCAGACCGAGAGGCTCAAGATTACAATATTTTTAATAATTCCATATAAGGGTATAAAACTGTAGCACATTAGGGTCTCGATGATTGGATAAAGCTTACATGACTCTTCGATGTCTTCATTTCAAAAGGGATTCGTTAGATTTCGCGTCTAGAATGTAAGATCGTATTCTCAGCTAATGAGGATAAGGGTCAGCGGGGGAGGGAGGGACTTGCGTTAGGGTCTGAATGTATCACTGCCTTTTCTTTGTCTTCGGCTTTTGCTGCTCCAGGTGAACTGGTACAGGAATTGCCCTGCTTCTCGAGAATCGAATAAATCAACTTTCTGTTATCACTTTGAGAGGCCTCTGAGTAATTAATTTAAGTAGGGATCTGAGCCATCCCACTCATCTTCCCTTGGACCTGAGATCTCTGCCTTCTGGAGGCCTTCTCTGTGGGTGCAGGTGCCAGGTGGGTCGGAGCCAGCCCCTCACAGACCTGCTGGCTGTTCATCCCATTGGGTCTCGTCCTACCCTTCTGACCCTGTGGTAAGTCTACCTTCAGGTGCCCCTGGAGCAATCCTCCCTCTCCTGCCTGGCTCCTGGACAAGCTTCCTCCTGCTAACTCTTTTCCAGACTCCAGATCACTTCTCAAAGGTCTGGGGTTACCCCTCCCTTAGATTTACGATTGAATTTTTGAATTTTCACAAAATTCAAACCTTCCCGGCAGGGACCCAGGAATCCTGTATTGAGTGAAATAAAAATGAAAGGCTCTAGTCACCCTGTAAATGCCTAAGTGAAGGCCTGGATCTGCCTCCAAGGAAATGGGCCCCTCAGGCCTTTGTTTTCATTCAGAGCCTAGGCCCATTGTGTTGCTTATAGAGGAGGGTGAGATGTTTTTTTTTAATCGGCCTCTTTGGTCTGGTCAAGACTGACTTTTATGGGGAAAAAGTAAAGATGGTATGAAGATTAGGGATGGGCTTGAGGGGTGGCAGGCTGCCTGTGGTGATCCTGAGGTAAAGAAGAAGGGGCCTGGGGTGATTCCAGGATAACCCACTCCGAAGGGTTGGGCTGGGTGGGGGCCACCACGACAGAGGATTGAAAGCATTATTCAGTATCTAGGTGTGGGGGGAAGTTCAGGCGGTGGGTGGCCCTTTAGGGGTCCTGGTCCCACACTCAGTCAGAGGGAAATCTCTGATTCAGGAGTCACTGAGGCTCTTATTGCTCTTATCCCATGTAGGATCCCAAGCACCTTCTGCCCCTTGTTATCTGAATAACAGGAGAAAGGAAGGGGAAAGAAGAGTGGTAGGAGATGGTGGGACCATCTTTTTCAAGCAGGACCCCTACCTCTAGGCTTCATTCTCTGTCCTGAGGGCAGGGCCTCACCCCCTGTAACTTCCGTAGGCCAGCCTCCGTTCTCATTATCCTTCTCTCTCCCAAGCTCAGTTTGTAGAAGACCAAAGCCTGGCCCAGGTTGGGAGTGTGGAGCCTGAAGGAATGGCCCTTGGCAGCTGCAGACCCCCACCCCAGGTGAGTGCACTCTGTCCACAGACTTGACCCCCAAAGAAGCTATTTCCATAAACAAAGAGGATTGTCTGTAGGCTGGTGATCCCCAACCTATGCATTGTTTCTTTACAAAAATAGGCAGGAAATTGGAAACAGTAGCAACAACACCATCCTGTTCTCTGTCCTTTGAATTAATCCATGGCATATTGGCATCACAATCACTAACTACTCATCCCCAGTGGCTGCCCTCCTAAGACCTCTTCACTCATTCCTCTCTGTTCTGTAGAGATCTTGTCTTTGTTCCTGTATCCATGACTACCACCCCTACCCCACATGTCCTTAGGACTGCTCCCCCTTCCCCTTTACCTCTTTGGCCAAGCTCTCCCAGTAGACCTGGAAAACAGGATGCTCTGCTTATCCTCCATGGTCTGATCTGCATAAATAGTTAATCTGTCAGTTGCACACTGTCTTGTAGTTGGGCATCATGAAGGGCACAGTCAGGGGGCAGTGAGGGGTGAAAGGAGTTAGTATCATGAGCCAGGGCTGAGGTGTTCCTGACCTCCTGCTTACTCTGGTCCTGTGTTTCTGGAAAATCTGGAAGCTCCAGAAGACAGGTTAAATTGACTTTGGGCTCACATGCCCACCATGTTCAAAGGCCATTAACAGAGCTGTTTGGACTAGGCCAAAGAAAAGAATGCCATCTTTAGCTGTTACTTAATTAGCATTCGTTAAGGGCCTAGTACGTCCCTTGTTAGAGAGGATATAGGAAAGAACTGAGTTTGGGGAACTACTCAAAATTCTGGGAGTTTTCTTTTCCTGTAGGGGAAAGGGCTGTCTTAAAGGAGATGCTCAGTTCTTATCAAAGAGGTATAGTGCTCGAAGGCAAAGACCCAGCACAGTGAATTACTTTCTTCCCCTAATCTACTTTTGACCATCTTCACAACCCCATACATAGCACAGGTCCTCTTCTTATCTTTATTTCACAGTTCAGGAAACTGAGGCCAATAGATTTCAAAGGCTTACCAGCCAGGGTCACATAACTAGTCAGTATCTGAGGCGGCATTTGAACTCCGATCTCCCTGATCTTCTCCCATTCCATAGCTCCATCCACAGTGTGTTTGTGTGCCCATCTTCCCACAGCTCCTCCAACATTGACTGGTGCTATTGTCCTTGCTGTCAGTTTTGCAGAGTGTGAGATGAATTCTCAGAGGTTTGGTTTGCTTTTCTCTTCTATGTGGGTTTGGAGCATTTTTTCATATGACTAGGAATACCTGGCAGTTGCTTCTGATAATTTTTTGTTCAGATCCTTTAACCATATATCTATTGGGAAATGCCTATTTGTTGTTTTTCAGTTGTTTTAGTCTTGTCTGGCTCTTTGTGACACACTGGGGTTTTCTTGGCAAAGATACTGGAGTGTTTCTCCATTTCTTTTTCCAGCACATTTTACATAGGAGGAACTGAAGCACACAGCGGGACATGATTTGCCCAGGATTACATTGCTGGTTAGTGTCTGAAGCTAAATTTGAACTCAGATCCTCCTGACTCCAGGCCTGGCACTCTGTCTACTGTGTCACCTAGTTGCCATTGACTACTAGTCTTTTTTAAAACAATACTTCATTTTTCCCCAATTACATGCAAAAACATTTTTATTTCTAAATGTTGAGGTTATAGTTCTCTACCTGCCTCCTTCCTCTTATCTCTCCTGCATGTGGTAAGCAATCAGAAATAGGTTCACATATGCAGTCATGTAAAACATTTCCATATTAGTTTATGGGAAAGAAATTGTACTAAAAAGAAAGCAAGTGAAAACTGGTATGCTTTAGGTGTATATTCTGAATCAGTTCTTTCTATGGAGGGGGGAAAAGGGCATTTTTCATCAAGAATCCTTTCAGATTGTCTTACTTTTTTATATAAGCTGTGAATAGCTAAGTTATTCACCATTGCTCCTCAAACAATATTGCCTCTGCTTTCTACAACGTTCCTCCTGCATCAGTTCATTTCAGCGTTTCTAGGTTTTTCTGAAATCCTGCTTGTCATGTTCTGTAACACACTAGTATTCCACTGCAATCATATACTACAACTTGTAAGGGTATTATGCAATCAATGGGCATCTCCTCAATTTCCCATAATTTGCCACCCCAGAAAGAGTGTGAGTAGGTCCTTTTGAAACAAACCTTTTGTGGATAGCAATTTCATATGGTTATTCCTGGGTCAAGGGGCATCCACATTTTTGTACCCCTTTTCTTATAGTTTCAAAAACTCTCATCATGGTTGAATCAGTTCACAAATCTAGCAACAGTGCATTATTCTCCCTGTTTTCCTACTTCCTTCCAATATTTATCATTTCCCTTTTCTGTTTTATTTGTCAATTTAATAGGTATGAGGTTTGTTTTAATTTGAGAGTTGTTTCAAGTTGCATTTTTCTAGTTAATAGTCATTTGGAGAATTTTTATATGACTCTAAATAGCTTTGATTTCCTTGTTTCAAAGCTGCCTATTCATATCTTTTGACCATTGATCAACTGGGTTGTGACTTGTAGTCGTATAAATTTGACTCGGTACTCCATACGTCTGAGAAATGAGATCTTTATGAGAGATACTTGGTGTAAAATTTTCCCAGGTGTCAGTTTTCCTTGTAATCTTGATTTTATTGATTTGGTTTCTGTAAAAAACAACTTTTGAATTTAGTACAATCAAAATTATCCATTTTGCATCTATTAATTCAATATAAGGGTGAGTTAATTCCATTCATATTTACAGTTTTGATACCTGTGTATATCCCTCCATCCTATTTCCCCTTCTCACTCTCTCTTTCTTCCACCTTTTACCCTCTTTCCTCAGCAGTGTTTTCCTTCTGATCAATGCCTCCCCCAATCTACCCTTCCTTCTATCAGTCTCTCCCCTCCCCCATTATCCAAGTCCCTTTTGACTGCCCTGTAGGATGAGTTAGATATCTGTACCCATCCAAGCATGGATAGTATTCCCTCTTTGTGCCAATTTGTTCAGAGTAAGGCTCAAGGCCTCCATTCCCACCTCCCCCATGTTCCCCTTCACTGTAATACCTCTTCTTTGTCTCTTTTATGTGAGATAATTCATCCACTTCTGCCTTTCCCTTCCTTCTTGTTGGAATGCAATTCTCTTTTTCAACCCTTAGTTTTGTTTTCTTGAATACCACCCCATCACAGTTAATGTATACTATCAGTGTATACTCCTTCTCATTGCCCTAATAGTCTTAAAGGTCTTTAGTTACAGGTATCATCTTCCAATGTAGGAATATAAGCAATTTAACCTTATTGAATCTCTTTTGTTTACTCTGTTTACCTTTTGATGTTTCTCTAGGTTCTTGTATTTCAAGATCCAATTTCTGTTCAGGTCTGGTCTTTTCATTAGGAATCTTTGAATGTCCTCTATTTATTGAATGAACATTTTTTTTCCCCTGAGGGATATATTCAGTTTTTCTGAGTATGTGATTTTTGTTCACCATCCTACTTCCTTTTTCTTGGTGAATATTCTATTCCACACCCTCCGATTGCTTTTAATGTATCCGTTCCTCACTTGTTGTGTTAGCCTGACTATAGTTCCATGCCATTTGAATTACTTCTTTCTGGCTGATTGTACTCTTTTTATGTCCTTGAACTGGGAGCACTGGAGTTTAGCTATAATATTCCTGGGAGTTTTCATTTTGGTTCTTTTTTAGGAGATGATTGGTAGAATCTTTCAATTTCCATTTTACCCTCTTAGTATATCAGGTCTGTACCAAGGAAACGTCAAATGTGACCATGGAGGGTCAGACATGACTGAAGCAACTGAACAGCAACAAAATATCCATTTAGAATGTGTTGTAGAGTATTGTATGAGATGTTGGTCTAATCTTAATTTCCTTCCTGACTGCTTTCTACTTTTCTCAGTAGTGTTTGGTTTTTTTTAGCCAAATATTGATTTTTTCCTAAATCAGTCTTTTGTCCACTTTACCAAACATGGAGTTACTGAGTTGTAATGATTCTGAAATTCCCTTCTTTCATCTGTTCCATTCATTTCTCTCTCTCCCTCCCCCCACTACCACACAGTGCTGATGACCAGCGCTGTTTGATATAGTTGCTCCCCTATTCTTACTTATTTCCATCATTCCCCATGATATTATTGTATTTCTGTTATTTTTCCAAATGAATTTGGTTATTTTCTTCTGCTGTGAAACGTCACCTCCATAATGTTGTTGTTGTTATCGACATTATTCAGCCGTGTCCAAGTCCTTGTGACCCCGTTTGGGGTTTTCTTGGCAACGATGCTGGAGTGGTTTTTATTTCTCCAGCTCATTTTTCAGATGAGGAAACTGAGTCAAACAGAGTTAAATTCCCTGCCTGGGATCACATAGCTAGTAAGAGTCTGAAGCTGGATTTGAACTCACATTTTCCTGACTCCAGTTCCAACATTATATCCCCTCTACACCCAGTTGTCCCCATCATTTCATTACTATAGAATTAAATGTATAAATATTGTTGTTAAGTCTCCATTTGGTTTGAATCTTTTGTTGTCTTTAAACCAATTTCCTTACTTATTTTATTACAGAATGAAAGGCTCTATTGACAATTTTTGCCTTCTTACATGTGTTTGCAGTTTCCTTCCGGCCTTAGTCCGCAGTTATTTTTTGCAAAATTTCCATGGGGTGCATGGATAAGGGAAGAATTGATGACCAAACAAGTTCTAGAGAATAATACAAAATGTACAATCCATAATTTTGATCATATAAAATTTAAATGTGTTAGCATAATCAAAACCAATGAAATGAAAATTATAAGAAATGGAGAGAATTGGAGAATTTTTTTCAACAAGTATCTCTGATAAAGGCTTCATTTCATAAATAATAGACAACTGATTCTAATTTGTAAATTATACATTTGTAAATTTGTAAAGTATACATCTTTCTCCAACTGATAAATAATGAAAGGATTTGAACAGGCAGTTTTGCAAACATTCAATGAAACCTGTCTATAATCATGAAAAAATGGTCTAAATTTGTATCATACATGTGCTAAGTTAAAACACCTCCAAGGCACCAACTCATACTTATCAGATCAGCTAATATGATGAACATGGAAAATGATGGAGGTTGAAGAGATGTGGAAAAACTGGAACCCTAACATTCTGTGGGTGTAGTTATGAACTGATCCAACTCTTGTGGAGAACAATTTGGAAGTCCTCAAAGAAGGCACTCAGTGTGGTCAGAAGACATAGTAGAAGGCCATATTCCCAAGGTCTCTCTGAAGAATTTTGGAATCAATGGTTAGACATGGGAGACAGTGGCTAAGGACCACCCACCATAGCTTATCAACATCAAAGAACATGGTGTGTTGTGCTAGAGAGGTAGCATTGCAGTATTTCAAAGAATAGTGAGATGAGCAAATTGAGAGGCATGTCCACCCCAAATGTTCATGTGCACTATTTGTTCCCAAACTGTGGTAGAGCCTTCTGGCCTCTATGAGTCTGATCATCCATGGTCACACACATTGTACTTGAAGCCTTACATAGCGATGCCCTTTTGGTCTGCTTTGAACACAAAGAACAACAAAAATGAACAACTGCATAAGTAAATACTTTAATAAGGAAGTAATAACTATTGACAAATGAAAGCTATCATAAATAAAAGGCATAAGATGTTTTGGCCATGACAGATTATACAAAGGGTAGCCCCAAGACACAGTGTAATAACAAAGAATTCTCCTTCACTTCACTGGAAAGTCTCATCTCCTTCAGTTCAGTCTAGGTTGTAATTAGTATATCTTATGAATCCTTTTCATCTTTTATCTAGAGAAGATTTTGTTTCAGGCTCTCAGGAAATTAACTAGATTTTTTTCTTCCCTCTCTTTTCTATAATCAAACATTCTCCCCCTTGAACCCCACAGTTGACTCTACTGGCCATCTTCTCCCAAACCTGACAGAATATTGTTGATAAAATTTTATTTTTATCCGTTGTGATAAGGAAGGAATTTCACTTTTCTCTCTCTTCCTTTGGTCTTTCTATCTCACAGACAAAACGTACATTTTTTCCCAGATTCCATAGTAAGATGTTCCTCCACTTTATTCCAATTGATCATGTCAAATACATCTCTCAAGTTTTCATTGAGGTCTTAATGATTGTGGTTTTAAAGATTGATTCTCAGTAAAGTAGGATAAGAATTTTAGGTAAATCCCCTTTTTGTGCTTCAGTTTCCTCTTCTCCCTTGATGAGAGTTAGACTGCTTGAATTCTGGAGTCTTTTCCAGGTCTAAATCTTGTGACTCTTGATGGTTTAGGAGCTGGTGACATTCCAGGATGTGTCTGTGGACTTCACCCCAGAGGAATGGGACCTCTTAGACCATCCTCAGAAGCAGTTATACAAGGCAGTCATGCTGGAAAATGCCCACAACCTACTCTCCCTGGGTAAGGACATTTCCCCCGGCCACTCTTACTTAGTGTGCTACCAAAGGCAATATCTTCATTCCTCAGTATGCTGACTTTGGAGCACTTATCTATTACCAGAATGGGAAATGTGCGGGTCTCCAGTGTCCAAGCGATACAGTCCTTCTGCTGCCTGGTGTGAAGATAATCTGTATGTTCTGTTGTTGCTACTGCAGCTGTCTAGTACCAATTTTAGGTAGCTTGAGGCCTAAGGTAATGTCAGTGTTGAAGCATCTCAGATGTAGAACTAATCCCATGGATTTTTTAGTCCAACCTCTGCCTGGACACGAATTTTCTCTGCCAAATATATGAAAAGTGCTCAGCCTGCTTTTCTCTGTTTCCTCTTCCTTTTTGTGATGGGCCAAGTATTTAGGATATCCTACTTTCTGAGAAGCATCAATTTGTAACTCACAATTTCTAGTTGTGCCTAGTGTTACACAATTGTCCTTAATCTTCCTTTACAGCGCCTCCACTACCCACTACAGGTGGTGGCAATGCAGAGGGGGCAATAAACCTTTCTCTTCACCTGCTGTTCATCAGCTGTTGTGTTATGTCCTTTCTTTACAATATTATCTTATTAGCTGATATTATTGTTCCCATCTGGTGTTTGAGAAAACTGAAGCAAACAGGGGCTAAGTGACTTTTGCAGACACACAGTTAATAACTGTCTGAGGGTGGATTTAATCCTTGGCATTCCTCAGTCTATTTCCAGGCCTCACCCCACTGCACTACCAGTCACCTCAAATTTCTAGATAATGGGAACTCTGCAATGAGTGCCTCCTTTGAGGAAGGTGCACCATGATCAAATTTTCTGATTCTCCATTGGCTCCATGGTCTTTTCCCCCACCTTTCCCCAAAGTTATCAAAAATTAAAGCTATGGAAATCATGCTTAAGCACTTCTGGCCGCCATCTTTTCCTCCTTCATTGCATGCCCCTGTCAATGGCAGGAATTAGAGACTGGCCAAGAGTTAAAATTTGAGTAACTAAGGTTCATTCAGTTCCCCAAAAGGAGAATCTCACCAGAAGAGCAATGACTCACTGAATGAACAGTAACCAGGTTTTTATAGGTTTCATGGAGTGAGGAGTTGAGGAGGAGGCAGAGCCAGAGCTGATCCATCAAGCTCTAATCTGCTGGAGTTCAATGCTGATCTGGCCCATCCTTTTTGGGTTACTTGCATTACAGTCATTAGTGGAAGAATAAGCCAGAGGTTTGTGAACATAAAGGAATGATTCTCAAAATGGAGTAGCTTTGTATGTACACTGTTTTCCCTAAAAAGGACTAAATTCTAAGTATTTCTCCATGTTCATTCCTTTTTCCATATTATCAGGGCTTCCAGTTCCCAGAGAATATTTGGTGTTTTATCTGGAGGAGAGGGAGGTGCCACTGATGCTGGAACAAGAAGGCCTGAGGAGCTGCTGTCCAGGTGAGTGAGGTAAAAGCAGGCACATGAGAGCTGTGTCTCCTGGTATTGTAGGAAAGCAAGTGTTAGATTTGGGGGCAGGAACACTTGAATTATGATTCTTTTTCAGAGACTTTTAGCAGTGAATCTGTGCACAAGTCACTGAACCCTACTGATTCTCAGTTTCCCCTTCTGTAAAATTAGGAGGTTAGATACCATACAATTAAGCTGTCTCCTACTGATAATCTATGATCCTAAAAAAAATGCATTGTTTAGAATTTGGGGGCATGGAACTTCCCTGAAAGTGCAAAACGGTGTTAGGCTTTTAAATATCGTTTCTTTCTTAGGCATTTTTCTCATCAGTGAAGACTTAGAAAGTTGCTGCTATGTGCCATACCATCTGTTAAGCAACATAAAGAGATGCAAGGAACATCCCTTGCTCTCCTGGTGTTCACTGACTGGATGGGCAGATGACATGCCAACAGTCATGTAGAAACCTGTTATGGACAAGACAGATTAGATCTCATTGAGAGAGGAAATGTACTACAGTGAAGGAGAACTGAAAAGCCTATTGTGGAACATGGGCCCTAGCTGGGGCTTCAGGGAAGCCAGGATGGCATTCTCTGTTTGGAGATAGCTTGGAAAGCCCAAACATTTGGAAGACAGTGTCCTCTTCACAGAATAGATGTGAAGCCCATACCACTGGATTATAACATGTTTGGTTAGGATGTGAAGGGAAAGAAAATTTAGAAGAACAGGAGAGCGGTATGTGAAGAGAGATGGTAGGTGATTAGCAGCCTTAGAAGAGATTTTATATTTGATCCTTTTCCTCGGGAGCCACAGGAGATTGTTGAGGATGTGATGATATGGTCAGTCAAGAACTTTAGGAAGATGATCTTTGTAAGAGAGGAGTGGAATGACTGGAGTGGAGGGAGACTTGGAGCAACTGGAACAAGTATCAGGTTCTTGAAATAGCTCTGTTGTGTGGTGTTTGGGACCTAAAGCAAGACAGCTGAAGTGTTGGGAGAGAAGGAAGTGTTATGGGAGAGATGTTATCTGGGTGCTATCAGAGGACTGAGGAGCAGATTGAGTATGTGGGACAGAAGTCTTTGTGAAAGTCAGTGAGCAAGACATGACACCTCATTTATGAAAGTTCTCTAATGGGAGAATGCCTTGGAGAACATTAGCAAAGTAGGAAGATAGGAGGGTTGGAGGAAAGAGAATGAGTTTGGTTTGGGGAACAATGAAATTAGTGTCACTAAATTGCAGAGAGAGTAGAGAGTGAGAGAGAAAAAGAAGGGTGATTGATTGTGAAAAGCTGTAGAGAAGGAAAGAAAGATGAAGATGAAGATATGAATAGTGGATTTAACAGAGTGGATGTTTTTGGTAATTTTGGAGAGGGGAATTTCAGTTGAACAATGATACTGGGAGCTAGACTGCTGAGAATTTCAGAGAAAAGAGTCAGCGACTCCACTTGTAAGTGGGCACTTCCAGCTGTTTAGGCAAGAAATGGAATAAAGATCATGAAAAAATATCTCTGGGTTTGAATGGATCAAGTGATCATGTTTTGAGCATTAGCAAGAAATGGTTTGTAGCAGTAGGGAAAGGAGTTTGCTTTAGCTAGCAGGGGGATCATTTCATCTGATAGTGACATCAAAGAGAAAAAAAAGTCACTTCATGGATGGCAAATGAGGAGGATAAAATAGCTCTTGATAAGTATCCAATTTTTTCAAAGCAAAAATGGAAGGCACATTTCTTCACTGAGCAGGTGAATACGGAGGTGGACAGTGGGAACAGGCAATCAGGGACATTCGGGAAAGAATTAAAAGAATTGGGAAAGATGCTGTGATGAAGGAGATAGGGAGTCAGGTTGTGGTTTTCAGTCCTTCCAGTCATTTCTGTTTCACTATGAGCTCATCTGGGGTTTTCTTGGCTAAGATGCTGGAATGATTTCCCATTTGCATTTCAGGCTCGTTTTATAGACAAGAAATCAAGGGTAAGAGCCCTAAGTGACTTGGGAAGGGTTCCAAAGCTAGTAAGTGTCTCTGAGGCTGGATTTGAACTTCAGTCCTCCTAATCAGTACCTACTGCACATTTAACTACCTAAAGGAACTCAAAAGATACCCTTGGCACCATGAGGTCCACCCTGAATTTAAATACCCTTAAATTGTAGTTGACCCAGGCAGCAGGTTTTATGATTTTCTCTTTCCATTCAGTAGCATGTGAGTACAAGCAAAGGTTGTTGCCTCATTTAGAATTAATCCAAGGATATGCTTTACCTAAATTATCAACTTGTGTCCCTCCCTTGATCTCTAAGGCCCAATCTTTGGCCCCTTCTTGGAGAATTGTTGGCCACATTCATTGAACTGACAGTCACTCTGAGTTTGGCCAAGTGCTAATTAGAAATTCCTAGGTGTCCCTTAGTATGGGATGCTTCAGGAGCCTAAAAAGAGTCTCTGCAGTGTTCTCTCTGGGCATGCTCAGGTCCCATCAGGTTTAGAAGCAGACAAAGTTCACACAAATAGGAGATAAAGTGAAAGAGTGAGAAACAGGTCTGCATTTGCCAAATAAGGCAGAGAACAGAATATAGGGATTGAGGCAGAAGCTGGGGCCTGGTGTCAGTCATGGGTCCTGTCAGTCAAAAAGCATGGATCAAGCACCTCCAGTTTTCTAGGTATCTCACCAAGTTTTAGGAAGAGAAAAGGCAGTCCCTGCGTTCAAGGAGCTGTCAGTCTGCCAGAGGAACATGGAAATGGTGGAGAAGAAACAGCAGATCAGGAACCTTGGTCTTAACTAATCCAGGGAAAGGAGAGTGTTTGGGAGTGTAAAGACATCTAGTTCATTGGGATACCGTGGAATAAAGGGGAACTCAAGGAGTGAATATAAAAATAGATTAAGGAGAGTAGAATTAGGGGAAAAAAACTTAAAAATCAAGACAAGAATGAGAACAAATCCAGGTCCACCTCAGAGATATTGCAGAATCAGTTCCAGAGCTCTGCAGTAAAGCACAATCAAGTGAGTCGCCTCAGTTTTTGGTTTTTCAGTGCATACGAAATTTATGTTTATAAATATTGTTTTCTGTGACATGCACAATACTATTTCGTTTTTTCAAAGTACATATTTTAATGAAAAATATTTTGTTGGTAATAAAAGCTGCCTGTGTCTGAGCCTTCAGTGAGTCCTAATCTCCTTTCTGGTGGGGTTTCTGGTCCAATGTTGCTGGCTTTTGACTCATCAGAGTTGTGATTGCTCAAGGCTGGCAGTTGCCATGGCAGTTTCTTACAATAAGGCAACAGTTAAGTGTGCCACCTGCATTGATTGACTCTTCTTTTCCCTTGAGTTTAAAGCCCCGTTGTACACTTATGACTTGGTCTAATTTCAATATTTCTGTGTCTCAGGTAATAGGAAGACCCAAAGAGAGGGAGAAAAAAGTGCAAAAATAAAACATATTTTCTTAAGAAAAAGTTAACAAAAGTAAGTGCCATGGAAAAGGGCCATCAAGTTCTGTGGACAGAACATGCCCAGTTGCAGGGTTGGTGATCCAATCTCACCTACAGGGATACTTTTCAGGTAACTCAGCCATTCAGAGTTCATGGGCTGACTTCAGATTGAGGCATGAATGCTGGGTCTGCCAGTTTCAGAGGTGTTTCTGAGGATCCAATGTGATTGTCTGTGAAGGTCTTTCCAAGTCAAGTTATTCTGCAGATCTGAAGTAGTGGCATTTTCAAACATTGTGATTGTGTCAATTTAACTTGGAAGACTTTTATCTTTACCTGAAGAAGTGTCATATAGATCAGTTTACTTTCTTCCAGTGGAGGGAAGTGTTTATAATTGTGTGTGTGTGTACATGTGTCTCTGTAAATATTTTCACCATTTGTTTTTTTGCAGAAGGAATGATTAGACCTGGAATGAAAGGGCCTACTGAAAAGCTAAGTATTTCTGTGAAAGAAACACACCAAGAAAACCTCATGAGTGATGGTCCCTGTGACTTCACTAGGAGACAAATCTGTGCTGTATTTCAGAAAGTTCACCCTGGAGGTAAACTTTATGGTTGTCATCATTGTGGGAAAAACATGAGTCAACAGTCCTCCCTGATTTACTGTCAAAAAATTTGTACTGCAGAGAACCCACATGAGATTCATGAATGTGGTGTACATTTTAGTGAACACTCATCCTTTCTTAATCATGATATGATTGATAGTGAGAAGCAATCTCCTGAATGCAGTCAGTGTGGAAAGGTTGGCAGTTGCAGCTGCAATCTTGCTGTACATCAGAGCATCGAGACTAGAGAGCAACTTTATGAATATGATAAACATGGAAAGGTATTCCTACAGGTCTCCAATCTTACTCAACATCAGAAAATCCACAATGGTGAGAATGCTTATGAATGTAATCCTTGTGGAAATGCATTCAGATTTAAAGGCCATCTTACTCTACATCAGAAAATCCATACAAAGAAACTTTATGAATGTAATCAATGTGGAAAGGCATTCGCAAAGGGCTACACTCTTGCTGTACATCAGAGAATCCACACTGGAGAGAAACCTTATGAATGTAATCAATGTGGAAAGACTTTCAGAGAGAGCTCCAAACTTAGTGTACATCACAGAATCCACACTGGAGAGAAACCTTATGAATGTAATCAATGTGGAAGGTCTTTCATTTCTAGCTCCAGTCTTGGAGAACATCAGATTATCCACAGTGGAAAGAAACGTTATGAATGTAATCAATGTGGAAAGACTTTCACACGAAACTACCTACTTGCTGTGCATCAGAGAATCCACACTGGGGAGAAACCATATGAGTGTAATCAATGTGGAAAGACTTTCAGGTCTAGCTCCAGTCTTGCAGCCCATCAGAAAATCCACACTGGAGAGAAACCTCATGAATGCAATGAATGTGGAAAGGCTTTCAGAGAGAACTCCAAACTTATTCTACATCAGAGAATCCACACTGGAGAGAAACCTTATGAATGTAATCAATGTGGAAAGGCCTTCAGAGACAGCTCAAATCTTGCTGTGCATCAGAGAATCCACAGTGGAGAGAGACCTTATGAATGCAATGAATGTGGAAAGGCTTTCATTAAGAGCTCCAAACTTATCCAACATCAGAGAATCCACACTGGAGAGAAACCTTATGAATGTAATCAATGTGGAAGGTCTTTCATTTCTAGCTCCAGTCTTGGAGAACATCAGATTATCCACACTGGAAAGAAACGTTATGAATGTAATCAATGTGGAAAGGCTTTCAGACTAAGCTCTCTACTTTGTGCACATCAGAGAATCCACATTGGAGAGAAGCCTTATGAATGTAATGAATGTGAGTCGGTCTTCAGTTCTAGCTCCTCTCTTGCTCTATATCAGAGAATCCACACTGGAGAGAAACCTTATGAATGTAATCAATGTGGAAAGGCTTTCGGAACTAGACTTTCTAGTTGCTGCACATAATAGAATTCACACTGGAGAGTACTATAATATAATTGAACCTTTTATACACACTCTCACCTTATACAAACCTGATGAAAGCAAATTTGAGGAGAGATCGTTTCTGGGTAATTATTTAATGATGGCTCCTTTATAATTTATAAAACAATGGTCATTTAGCTATCTCTTACCAACCAAATAGGAATCATGGAGACCTCTCAAAACTTATATTCCCTTAGCTAAGTGGGAGTTACCTATAGGCATAAATCAATGCTGATTAATTAAATTTTAATGAGAATGAGTATTATGAGATTTGGGCTTATTCTAATGAGGGATGAGGGGGAAGGGCCTGAATCTTGACTCAGTTTTGGACAAAGAGACTTATTTCTAGCCTGATCACCATTACTTAGTGCAGTGTGGACCAGAGGGGTCCAATTCCCCTCAGAACGGTTTCACTAAAACACAATGGGCCAGAATTTACCTGTAATAAAATCCCTTTACACTTTGGTCTGATCTAAATTTTCCCAGGTCTTGCCCAAGATTTCATCTGATCATCAGCCCTTCCCTTCAAGGACTGACTGAGTCACCTACACTGGCCAATTTCTGAATGAGGAGATGGGGAAAAAGCTTCGTCCTAGTTGAATAATTGTTTATTTATATGGGACAAACATTCTTTTCTCTCATATCAGAATCCATTCTAGAAGACATGTAATTAGTCAATCAATATGAAAAGTGTTCAAGCTAAAGTCATTATTTATGTTATTCTGATATTTCCTATCAGAATTCCCATGGGTAGAAACTATTCCCATAATGAATGTGGAAAGACATTCAGATGCACTATAGAGCTTGGAGACATCAGAAGTTTCACCTTATGATCTAGCCCTGTGTGGACTCTGGACAGGTCTGCAAGCAGAGATCATCTCTTCCTTTACATCAAGGATTCCTCGTGGAGAAAAGAGTTATGAATGTGCTCAATGAGGACCAGCCTTTTCCTGAAAGAGGCAGGTCAGTAGACTGCACAGTATTCACAATGCAAGGAATTCTTATAAAAGCTGTAATGGTAGGAAGGTCATCACCTGAATCTCAATTTTTTGTGTATTCCAATGTGTACTTTGAAGAAATCTTGCTGGAGATAAAACTTATGGATCTAATTAATGAGTAATGCTTTCTCCCTGCAGCACAGACCTCAGTAGACATAGTATATTTCATATAGTGCATGAAGCCCAAAAAAGAGATTGAATTTATCTCAGGAACCCCAAGGTTTATCATGAATTCCCTAACATGTGCTGTGGCATCCTAGGGTGAAACCTGTCTCTGGCTTCCTCACTTAACTGCACTCTCCCACTGTAGTGAGACACCTTTCCTGCTCACCTTGCAAGCCGTCCTAGACGGTTCACTGCTCCAGAACTGGTTCTGAGCCATTTTTGCAAGGTTGTTTTCAAGGGAATCTAGAAGAGCCTAGACAAGTGAGTGCCTCACTTTGGCCCCAGAAGTCCCCATGCCCACATATTCAGGAAATACTCCCTTGATAGCTCAAATTTTCTTGCAAAGGGCTTTTGTCTTTTCCATTCAATTGTTCTATTTTGTTGCAATGCTCATTCAAGAAAACCTCATCTCCCCTTGCTAATCTCATAAATTATGAATTCATTGGGGGGAAATCTCCCCTTTTCTTTTCCCTTTCCTTCTTTCCTTAGCTATTTGTAAGGCCTCATCAAACAGCCATTTTGATTTGTTGCTCTATTTCTTTGGAATATATTTAGTTGTTGCCTCCTGTGCAATGTTAGGAACCTCTGCTAAGGGCTCTTCAGCCACTCTGTCTCCCAGACCTAATCCCCTCACTCTGTGCATCACTGTCATTTCCTATCCATAAGTCATCCTATTTTATCATATCTTTAGGGTCTAATGGTTTTCCCTGTTTTCTTCCATTTGAGTCTGAAGTTTGCAGGTAGAAGCTCAGGACTTGGGCCTCAGTCATCTGCAGATTCACATTTTGACTGATTGTGTGGAATGTCTCCCCTCTCTGCCTTTTCCCTAGAGTATTTTTCTGCAGTTTTATGGTTTCATATAACATTGGCCTCTTTTGGAGTCAGTGGTTGGAAGATATGACTGTTGCTGTGGTATTGAATGGTTTTCCTTGGATTTTAACAGTACTTAAGTGTATGTGGGAAAAATCTTGCTGGAGATAAAAGGAATCTAATTAAGAGGATTACGGCTCTTGCTCAAGACCTCAATAGATTTCCCTACATAAGAAACCTCATTAAACATCTAAATTTACTTACTCTGATTAAATCTCTAAAAATACAGCTTTTCTCCTTGAAATCCTGATGTTTCTCATTATTCTTCAATAATATTCCTTTGAACGAATGCATTGTAATTTCTTTACCTATTCAACAGTTGATGGGAACTCATTTTGATCTTTGGTAGAATAAAACTTTTTGGTACAAAATTTTTATAAAGCACAACAATCGATGTAGAGTGTTCGCATCATAGCTGGACAAAAGGTTTTTCTGCGTAAGTCGACAATTTGGAGAATGTATTCAACTGAATTGATGTCATTTAAATGGCAACAAGTCTTGTTTTCAGTTTTCTGGTCAGAACAGTAAAATTGGTTTTCAATCTGTAATGTTACTTTTATTAAGCTTCAAAATTTCATTGTGGTTTCAGGAAATTATTTGGTAAGTAATGTGAACTTTAAAAATCATAGCTACAGGGTGATGCAATTATGTTCTTCGGAAATTCAATTCTCTTTTGATCTGGATGCTGTGAAATGGTGAGTTAAAATGTAGGAGAATTTGATTACAATGTTGAAAAACTGCTAAGTATTGAATTGGATGTATTTAATCTAAAGAAGAATAGCTTTTAGGAAACGTAGAACAGATGTAGATTCTCATTCTTTGGAGACTGACCAAATGCTTTGGGTTACCACATCTAAGCCCTGGGACAGAAGTTGCTTAAAGTAGTTGATGAGGTAGAAGCCCAAGCCCAGACCTTTTTCCCTTGGATCAGAAGGGCTTTTGTCCCATTTGTCTGAAGGGCCCCTCAGGTTGATAAAGTGGTGGAGCTGCCCTCAGTACCCTGTCCTCCAGTCTTCTGAGGATTTGGAACAATGGGAAAGCCTGGGTGGTGGCAGTGCTCACACTTTCTCCACCTCTCTCACCAAGCCCTGGGCAAAAACAAAGACTGAAGGTAAGGTTACCCACCTTAAGATGGTTAAGTTCTCTGCTTTAGCCAGTTACTCTGGCCCTAACCACCCCTTGACCCCCTGGGTCATAGACATTGAAGGGGAAACTCAAGAATGTCTCCAGACATACCCCCTCCCCAGCCTACTTGAGGATCTGTTGTTTAAACATTCCTTCCTTATGTCCTCCTGTTGCTCTGTCCCCTTGCTGGAAAGGAGGCTAATGGTGAAGTTGGGGGAGCCAATTTTCTCTAGTTAATCCTCCCATCTCCTTTTTCCCTCTGTTCACTAAATCTCCCCATGTTCTCTTGAGAGGGTGGGAGACAGTGGGCGACAGTGCTCCCAATTGCTTGGGATCTGGGAACTCCAGAGGGAGCTACTTCTTCCACCCCACCTGTTGTTAGCCTCTCAGACCCTAAAGTGCTCCTCCATCTCAGCCAGTATCTGATTAAACCTGAGGCCTGGGAAGAACTACAACCTTTCGTTGAAAAATTCCTTAAGTATAAAATCCTTGTCTCTTGTTCATCTCCATGCAACACTGCAATCCTTCCTGCAAAAAAGCCTCATGGACAATACTCACAATTTATTTTTGCCTTTCCATGTAACCCTCCTTTATTTGGCCAGGTTTCAGTAAGGGACGTAAAGGACCTGAAACTAACAGGTAGTAGCTTAATTCAGTGTGTGGGGGATATTCTTATCTGTAGCCCCACCCAGGCGGGTTCTTTGGCTGCTGCCACTGAAGCCCTTAATTTCTTGGGCATTGAAGGTTATAGGGTGTCTTTGAACAAAGTCCAGATAGCATGCCAGTCCATAAAGTATCTAGGCCCTGAACTCAGGCCCACCTCTCACTCCCCAACCTCTGAGCTAAAAAGGACCATCCTGTCTATCCCTGTTCCAGCCACTAAGAAACAAGTGTCAGTGTTTTTAGGCATGGCTGGATTTTGGAGACTCTGGATTGCTACTTTCAGTTTTTTGCTCAACCCCTTTATGACCCTCCTCAAGGCACTGAGTGGGATAGGTTTCGTGAAGACTTCTCAGATTGTAATTCTTCTCCCAGGGGTGAGGTAAGACTGAGAGGCTCAAGGTTACTATATTTTTAGAACAGAATAGTTCGATATAAGGATATAAAACTGTGTAGCACATTAGGGTCTCAATGATTGGATAAAGTTTACCTAATTCTTCAGTGTCTTCATTTCAAAAGGGATTGGTTAGATTTCGATCGTATTCTCAGCTAATGAGAATAATGGTCAGTGGGGGGGGAGGGCCTTGCATTAGGGTCTATATAAATCACTGCCTTTTCTTTGTCTTCTGCTTTCCTACTCCAGGTGAACTGGTGTAGGATTGTCCTGATTCTTGAGAATCTAGTAAATAAACTTTCTGTCATCACTTTGAGAGGCCTCTGAGTAATTGATTTAAGTAGGGATCTGAGCCAATCCACCGACTCAGACCAGGTTAAAGCTTTTGAGACTCTGAAAACTAATTTGACCACCACTTCAGCACTGGTTCTACCCAAGCTAGAAAAGCCTTTCACTCTGTATGTTGATGAAAGGAGAGGACAGGCTTTGGCAGTCTTAACCCATTCCTTAGGACCTGACCCCAGGCCAGCTGTTGTTTTTATTTACTCAAAATATGCTTTCCTTGTTCTCTATACCCATGGAGCAATCTGGAAAGAGAGGGGATATCTGCCAGCAAAAACCTCCCCTATCAAATATGCCCTTCTATGTTTTAGCCTTGCCATAGTCATCTTTAATTTTCTCCACAGACGTTATCTTTTGTGCCAGGGAGATTGTCTTTTCTTTATACTCCTTGTGTGCCTGTTTGGTCTAACCTCCTTGCGAGATTCGTCTTTTCCAGAGTGCAAGCCATCAACTTGCAGATGACAACCCAGGCTATATACCAACCTCTGACTGAATCCTAGGTCTCCAGCCCACTGGACCTGGCACTGCCCAGGTTCTGAAATCTGACCCCTTGAACAGGACCCATTGAGGCAGGGACAGTTCTACATCCCTTGCCAGCAGGAAGCAGTTTTAGAAGCTGAGACTTTCGCCCCTTACCACAAAAGAATTTGGGTCTAATCTGTTGGAGGGGGGAATGATGAGGTAGAAGCCGAAGGTAAGACTTTTTTCCCTTGGATCGGGAGGGCTTTTGTCCCTTTAGTCAGAAAGGCCCCCAGAAAATCTGGGCTTTGGGGGCTGGCTCCTTGGATTCCCCTTCCATTTGTGCCAGTGATGGTGTTCAGACTCTAGAAACCTCCCTGAACTCCCTTTGAAGCTCCCCACCTGGCCTTTGCAGATAGGTTCCCTGCTAATCTTGCCACTTAACCCGGCCTTTCATAGTCAAATTTGTAGCCAGTTCCTCCTGAACCTTTCATATTCAAATTGATTTCCCTTGGCCTAGCCAAGACTTCCTTTGTCTGTTACCTCTGGATTGCCCCACCTACATCCCACCCAACCACATCACTAGTCACCCCAATCTCCTCAAGACCCTCCCTAAAGCCCTCCTCCCATCACCCGAGACTACCAGACCACCCCCCCCAGATCCCTCCTACACTCTTTTCTGTATTTAAGGTCCATCTTGCCTCCATGAAGGCCCTCAGATTCAATCTATCTGGCCCCCTTGTGGAATACAAGCGTTCCAACTGCTTAGGTTCCTTAAGAGTCAACCTAAGGTGGCGAATCCTTAATAAACTTTGTTTTCTTTGGCTTTAATAAAGCTTGTGTGGAATTCATTTGAGGAAGACCCAGCATGTCGGTATTCTAGGGTCCCCAGCACCCCTCAACCTCATCACTAAACACGTGCCCTGAAGGAATATTTCATATCCCTTGAATAAAGTGGGTTCACTCTGTCCTTTTGGTGACCTCTCAAGGAACGTAACCTGCGTGAGGTGGCCATGTACCAATGTTCCGGGAACTAGCCACTCCCGGAACACATAGATAATACTTGGAAGATTTGGCTAATCCCCCCAGTAGATGATTCATTAACTTCTATCTTGTGGCCCCCGTATGGTATGTCCTTGATGGGTAAACATCTGCATTCCCATGGCCATGTGCCGGACCAGCTTGGAACAGCATACAGAGCCGTTGGCCAAAAGCCTTCTTTGTCTGGATCCCTAGAAATTCCCCTCTCTCAGGGTAAGTCCTCGGAATCTCACCCATGGAGAGGATGCTCTGCCTGGGACCTCCTGTTCCCAATGCAGACCCTGCAAGCTGTATCCCGGGATTCCCAGCTAAGAAAATTCAGGAGTTGGTGCTGCCCTGGATTCAGGTTCTCTCTTCCTTGTAACGCTTATTTGATTATCGTTCTGGTTATAGTAGTGTGATTAGTGTTTATTGCACGTTGCTGGATATGTTATTGTAAGAAGCCTTTATCCTGCTGTCTTGGAATATTAAAATCTATTTTTTCCCTGTTATTGTGACTGCACGCGTAGTTTGTGGGAGAGAATCGGAACCGAAAGTAAAATTCACCACACATGCCCTTAAATGCCGAATTAAGAACATCTGATTTTCAATGAGCCACATTCTCATTCAAACTAGGAGAATGCTAATCAAACTGCTTGCGTTTGGTGAATAACCTCCGTTCTCAAACTAAGCTCCCTTTGGCTGTGAAGCCCAGGCTTGCCTGGAAATCTCCAGCTGGCCTCTGCCTTGTTCTCCACCTCCCAACTCCTAAAGTCCTGAATCTTTCCTCCAATAAGAAATCAGGTGGAGGGTGATGGGGGAGGAGGAGCCCTCAGAGCTGACCAGCCTGGTGGGGGTGGTCCAGGTGGAACAGGAGCTCTGGGGTGGAGTTTGGAGGTCTGGGTGGAGTCTAGGGCAGAAGAGGGGTCATCCCAGTAGTCAAGGCTGTATCCAGTTGATGGAGGGCAGGTCTTGGGAAGGAGAGGGAAATAGGGTCCTGAGTGCCTGAATCTGGGTGTAATTGGAGGAAAGGGGGCCTCAGAGGCTGGGAGCAGCCTCTCAGAGTGTACTGGCTGAAAACTGGAACTTGTGCTGAGATCTCTCTGCATTCAACCCTTGGACTGGAGTTCCCTCTGCCTTCTTTCCTCAGATCTCGGATCACGCTGTCTTCTCTTGGACCTGAGATCTCTGCCTTCTGGAGGCCATCTCTGGGTTCAGGTGCCAGGTAGGTGTGAGCCAGCCCCTCACAGACCCGCTGGCTGTTCATCCCATTGGGTCTCGTCCTTCCCTTCTGACCATGTGGTGAGTCTAGCTCCAGGTCCCCCTGGAGCAATCCTTCCCCCACAACCTGGTTCCTGGAGAGGCTTCCTACTGCTATCTCTTTTCCAGACTCCCATTCACTTCTCAAGAATCTGGGGCTACCCCCATTTAAGATTTTGTCAGCTTTTCACAAAATTCCCCTCAGGGATCCAGGAATCCTCTCTTGAGTAAAACACAAGTGAAAGGCTTGAGTGACCCTGGAATTGCCCGTGTGAAGGCCTGGATCTGCCTCCAAGGAATTGGGCCCCTCAAGCCTTTTTTCATTCAGAGACTAGGCTAATTGTGTTGCCAGTAAATAAAGGAGGGTGAGATGGTTTTGTTTTTTTAATCTGCCCTTTTGGTCTGGTCAAGACTGACTTTTATAGGGAAAACGTAAAGATAGTATGAAGTTTAGGGATGGATTTGAGGGGTGGCAATTTGCCTATGGTGATCCTGAGGTAAAGGAGAAGGGGTCTGGATGAAGATTAATATCCTGGGGTGTTTCCAAGGTAACCCACAATGGAGGGCTGGGCTGAACGAGGGCCACCTCGAGATGCAATTGAACGGATTATTCAGTACGTAGGTGGCTGTGTGGGAGAAAGTTCTGGAGCTGGGTTGCCCTTTCGGGTTCCTGGTCCCCTACCCAATCAGAGGGAAATCTCTGATTCAGGAGCCACTGAGCCTCTGACTGCTGTTTTCACATGTGGGATTCCAAGCCCCTTCTGCTTCTTGGTGATCTGAGTGAAAACTGGGGAGGGGAAGAGGAAAGAAGAGGAATGGGAGAGAGTGGGACCATCTCTTTCCATCTTGACCTTGCCTCTGGGCTTCATTCTCTCTGCTGAGGGCAGGGCCTCACTCCCTGTAAATCCCCATAGCCCAGCCTCCTGCCCAGCAATCCTTCTGTCTCCCCAGCTCAGCCTGCAGAAGACCAAAGCCTGGCCCAGTCTGGGAGTGTGGAGCCAGAAGGAATGGCCCTGGACAGCTGCCGACCCCCACCCCAGGTGAGTGCACTCCATCTACAGATTTGACCCCCCCAAAGAGGCCATTTCCATAGACAAAGAGGATTGTCTGCAAGTCTGGCAATCCTCTATCGATTGTTTCTTTATGAAAGTAGGCAGGACGTTGAAAATGGTAGTAACAACACCGCTCTGTTCTCTGTCCTTTGAATTAATCCATGGCATATTGGTGTCACAATCACGAACTACTCCTCATCCCCAGTGGCTGCCCTCCTAAGACCTCTCCACTCTTTCCTCTGCTCTGTAGTGGTCTTGTCTTTGGTTCTGTATCCATGCCTGACACCCCTCCCCCACATATCCATAGGACTGCTTTCCCCCTTCCCCTTTGCCTCTTTGTCCAAGCTCTCCCTGGCAGACCTGGAAGACAGGATGCTCTGTTATGCTCCATGGTGTAATCTACACAAATAGTTAATCTGTCAGTTGCACCCTGTCTTGTAGTTGGGCATCATCAAGGGCACACTGAGGGGGCAGTGAGGGGTGACAGGAGTAAATGCTATGAGCAGATGCTGAGGTGCTCCTGGCCTCTTGCATACTGTGCTCCTGTGTTTTTGGAAAATATGGCAACTCTAGAGAACAGGTTAAGTTGGCTTCTGGTTCACATTCCCATGTTCAAAGTCCCTTCGCAGAGCTGTTTGGACCAGGCCAAAGAAAAGAATGCCTTCTTTAGCTGTTACTTAGTTAGCATTTGTTAAGGGCTTAGTACTTCCCTTGTTAAAGAGGATACTGGAAAGGACTGAGTTGGGGAACTATTCAAAATTCTGGGAGTTTTCTTTTCCAGTGGGGGAAAGAAAGGGCTGTCCTAAAGGAGACACTCAGTTCTTATCAAACAGGTATAGGGGTCAAAGGCAGAGACCCAGGAGAGTGAATTACTTTCTCCCTCCAATCTACTTTTAACCATCTTCACAACAGCCCTATAGAGTAGTTGCTCTTCTTATCTTTATTTCACAGTTCAGGAAACTGAGGCCAACAGATTCAGTGAGTTACCAACCAAGGTCACATAACTAGTCAGTGTCTGAGGCCTCATTTGAACTTAGATCTCCATGATCTTCTCCCATTCCATAGCTGCATCCACAGTGTGTTTGTGTGCCCAGCTTCCCACAGCTCCTCCAGCATTGGCTGGTGCTATTGTCATTGCTGTCCGTTTTGCAGAGTGTGAGATGAATTCTCAGTGCTGTGGTTTTCTTTTCTCTTCTTAGTGTTTTGGGGCATTTTTTCATATGGCTGGGGATTCTTGGCAGTTGCTTCTGAAAATGTTTTTGTTCAGATCTTTTAACCATTTATCTATTGGGGAATGGGTATTTGTTGTTTTCCAGTTGTTTTAGTCTTGTCTGACTCTTTGTGACACATTGGGGTTTTCTTGGCAGAGTTATTGGAGGGTTTCCCCATTTCTTTCTCCAGCACATTTTACATAGGCGAAACTGAGAAAACTGGGGGAAGTGACTTGCCCTAGGTCACATTGCTAGAAAAACGTCTGAGGCTAAATTTGAACTCAGATCCTCCTGACTCCAGGCCTGGCACAATCTACTATGTCTCCTAGCTGCCATTGGCTTTTAGTCTTTTTTGAAACAATGTTTCATTTTTCCCCAATTACATATAAAAATATTTTTATTCCTAAATTTTGAGGTCACAGTGTTGTACCTGTCTCCTTCCTCTTACCCCTCCTACATACAGTAAGCAATCCAAAACAGGTTCTACATATGCAATTACGTAAAGTATTTTCATATTTGTCATTTTCTTGAGGGAAAAGTGAACGAAAAAGAAAGCAAGCGAAAACTCGTGTGCTTTGGGTCTAGTATTCTGAAACAGTTCCTTCTATGGAGGGAGAGAGCATTTTTCATCATGAATCCTTCAGATAGTCTTAATTTATTATATAGCTGAGAATAGCTAAGTTGTCACTGTTGTTCATCATGCAATATCGCTGTTACTTTGTAAAATGTCATCCTGCATCAGTTTATGCTGCATCAGTTCATTTCAACGTTTCTAGGTTTTTCTGAAATCATCCTCCTTGTCATTTTCTGTAACACAATAGTATTCCATCGCCATCATATGCTACAACTTGTAAAGGCATTCCCCAATTCATGGGCATCTCCTCAATTTCAAATACTTTGCTACCACAGAAAGAGTTATTATAAATACTGTCGTATGAGTAGGTCTTTTCTACCTGTTTAAAAAAAGTATTTTGTGGATAGCGAGTTCATAATGTTATTGCTGGGTCAAAGGGCATCCACCTTATATAGCATTTTGAGTACAGTTCCACATTATTTTCCATGATGAGTGAATCAATTCACAAATCCAGCAACAATGCATTAGTGCCTCAATTTTCCTATTTCCCTGAAATATTTATCATTTCCCTTTTCTGTTGTATTAGTCAGTTTAATAGGTATGAGTTTGGTTTTAATTTGAGAGTTGTTTTAAGCTGCTTTTTTCTAATCAGTACTCCTTCAGAAAATTTTAATATGATTATAAATAGCTTTGATTTCTTTGTTTGTAAACTGCCTATTCATATCCTTTGACCATTTATCAATTGGTTTGTGACTTGCATTCTTGTAAATTTTGACTCAGTACTTTATCTAAATATTTGATATGTTTATCAATTTTTTCCCAGTTGTCAACTTTCCCTGTAATCTTCGTTGAATTGATTTTATTTCTGAACAAAAAAACCAACTCAAATTTAGTACAACCAAAATGACCTGTTTCACATATATTAATGCATTTTGTGATTGAGTCAACTGCATTCATATTGGCAGTTATGATACCTGTATATATCCCTCCATCCTATGTCCCCTTCTCACTCTCTCTTTCTTTGACCTTTTACCCTCCGCGTCAGTGTTTTGCCTCTGACCAGTACGTCCTCCAGTTTACCCTTCTATCAGTCTCTCCCCTCCCCCCTTATCCAAGTCCCTTTCTACTTCCCTGTTGGATGAGGTAGATATCTGTACCCATCTCAGCATGTATATTATTCCCTCTTTTTGATAAGAGAAAGACTCAAGCCCTCCATTCCCAGCTCCCCTGTGTTCCCCTTCACTGTAATAGCTCTTCTTTGCTTCTTTTCTGTGAGATAATTCACCCCCATGTACCTTTCCCTTCCTTCTTCTTGCAGTGTCATTCTCTTTCTCACTCCTTAGTTTTGTTTTCTTCAATATCACCCTATCACAATTAACGTATACTGTCAATGTATACTCTGTCTATTTGCCCTAATAGTCATAAAGTTCTTCAGAGTTCCAAGTATCCTCTTCCAATGTAAGAATATAAACAATTTAACCTCATGGGACCTTTTGTTTTCTCTTTCCTATTTACCTTTGGATGTTTCTCTTGGGTCTTGTATTTACAGACCCATTTGTTGTTCAGCTCTGGTCATTTCCTTAGGAATGCTTAAATATCCTCTATTTATTGAATGTTCATTTTTTCTTTCCCCTGAAGGATTTTATTCACTTTTTCTGGGTATGTGGTTCTTGGTCACCATCTTAGTTCCTCTGTCCTGCTGAATATCATATTCCATTCTCTCTGATTTTTTTTTTTTATGTAAAAGTTCCTAATTTTTTGTGTTAGCCTGACTGTGGCTCCATGACATGTGAATTGCTTCTTTCTGGCTGATTATGCTCTTTTTTTTTCCTTGACCTGGGAGCTCTGGAATTTGTCTATAATATTCCTGGGAGTTCTCATTTCACGTCTTTTTTAGGAGGTGATTGGTGGGTTCTTTCAATTTGTGTTTTGCCCTTTGGTTCTTAAGATATCAGGTCTGTGACAAGAAAATACCACATGGGGTCATGGAGGGTCAGACATGACTGAAGCAACTGACAGCAACAGTGACATCCATATAGAAGGTGTTGTAGAGTATTGTATGAGATGTTGGTCTAATGCTAATTTCCTTCCAGACTCCACAGTGTTTACTTTAACCAATAAGGAGTATTGCCTCAATCAGTCTATTTTCCATTTTACCAAACATGGTGTTTCTGAGTTCTAATGATTCTGAGTCTCCCTTGTTTGATCTGTTCCATTCATTTCTCTCTCTCTTTCTCTCTTCTCTCTCCCCTGCTCCCCATCCCACATAGTGCTGACCAATGCTGTCTACTTTAGTCTGATGTCTCTTCCTCCTACATTCTTACTTCTTTTCATCATTCCCCTTGATAATATTGTAGTGATTTTATTTTTCCCAATAATTGTTGTTATTTTCTTCAGCTGTGAAATATGTCAGTCATCATTTTGTTATTATTACTGATGTTTTTCAGCCATGTCCAAGTCTTTGCGACCCCATTTGGGGTTTTCTTGGCAATGAGGTTGGAGTGGTTGTTATTTCTCCAGTTCATTTTTCAGATGAGGAAACTGAAGCAGACAGAGTTAAATGCCCTGCCCAGGATCACATAGCTAGTAAGAGTCTGAAGCTGAATTTGAACTCAGATTTTCCTAACTCCAGGCCCAACATTCTATCCACTCTGCCCCCATTATTTCATGACTATAGAATTAAATGTCTATATATTGTCGTTAAGTCTTCATTTGAGTTTGAATCTTTTATCTTTGAACCAATATCCATTTTTATTTTATTGCAGAATAAAAGGCTTTATTCATAATTTCTGCCTTTTTATGTATGTTTGAGTATCTTTCTGCCCCAGACCACAATTACTTTTTTCAAAAATTCCATGGGGTACAAAGCAACAAACACTGTCTTCAATTCTGATTTGATTTCTAAAGACATTTGACTTTTTTAATCCTTGAACATCCCTTTTTATCCCTCATTGCTATATATATATTTTCAGGATAAATCTCCCTGTGCTGCATACTGAGCTTCACTGCTCTCTGGAACACATTGTTTCATTCTCTCCTCATATCTAGTAGGTTTGGAATAGTCTTAAATATTTCAGTTTCCTTTTCATTGCATTTGAAAGTTTTTCTCTTACTGGCTTTTAGAAACCTCTTAGCCTCAAGGACCTGACAGTCTAAAAGAAGAGGAAAACACACAAATGATAAACAGTTTGGAGTAAGCCCCTGTTCAGGGGCTCAGAGCTAAGCCCCAGAGGTGTTGAGCCATCTGAGAAATGAAATGTCTGAAATGGGCTTTCTACTTAAATGAAGGTTGGAGTTCATAACCCCATCCTGTAGGGAGGAGAGATGAACATGGAAGGCCTGCATAGGACAGAGGTCTTAAAGATCTTTTGTTGGGTGTTAGGCATTCATGGATCAGTTATTGATAAATAAGAGGGCTGTCTTCCTGAAGTCAAAGCCCCTGTGATGAATACTCCGCAATAAAGAAGAGTAACTCTAGAGACCCTAGTGAAAAACAAGGATTATAAACTCTTGGGAATCTCAATGTCCAATAAACACCTTAATTGTTTCAAAGAAAAATAACAAAGGAAGTGAAAATTTATATCTAGGTTAAAAAATAGACCATGTGTGAGGTATTTTTAAAGAAGAAATTACTATGATCAAATATAAAGTATAATGTGGATGGAGAATTATTCCCAAATGTCAGAATCTCTGATAACTTGAATCATATCCTTATATGGAAATTGAAGACCAACAAATTCGAGGCATATTGACCAAATATTCATTGTGCATGTAACAGATTGGAAATATCAACAACTGTTCCCAAGTGTCCAGGCATTATCAGATTTGGCTTGTCTTGCTTGTATATGACCTCTTCTTTTGACGTTTGTCCTCCCAAATTTCCAGAGTTCTAGAGGTATGTTTAGAGCCTTTACTTCTCTTGAGGAAACTGTCAATATCTTTCTGATGCATTAGTTGAAATACAACCTATAATAATTAAATGTTGCTCTTTTTTTAACATAAGAAAGAACCTTCCACCATTACTCTTATTTCTATGTAACCAAGGAACTGCATATGGCTCCATTCTCTGATGCGTGTGGTCATTTTGACCTGGTAGTAACAACAGGAAAATACAGGTTTACTAAATGGATGAGGTAATCAAAGGAATGAACAAAAAATATCATGGCAGATTTCAAACTGTGTTATAAAGCCATAATTATCAAAACATTGTGGTCCTGACTAAGAATTGAAGTGATGGATCAATGGAGTAGATTGATATAAAGTACCTTATATTAAATGACTGCAGTGATCTGGTATATGATTAACCCAAACCCAAGGGCCTTTCAGGAACTCTTAGTGTGTTGGCTAGAAATGGGAAATTGAATAGTTGCTCATCAGTGGGAGAATGGCTAAACAATCTCTGGTCTATAATTGTAATGGGATATTATTGTGTTATAAGAAATGACTAGGAGGACGATTTCAGAAAAAACCTAGAAAGACTTACTTGAATTGATGCAAAAGAAGTGAACAGAAGCAGCTGAACATTATATACAGTAACAGCAGTATGGATCAATGAAGAACTGTGAATAACTTCACTATTCTTTCTAATATAGTGACCCAAGAAAATGCTCAAAGGACCAATGCCAAAGTCTATTATCTGCCTCCAGAAAAAGGACTGATACTGTTTGCATACAGCCTGGAGCATGTTATTTTCCACCTTGTATCTTATATTCTTTTTCTCTTTTTTCCCCAAGTTTTTCTGTGCAAAGTTACTACTACAGAAATGTTTTACATTATTGCACATGTGTAACCCATGTCTTACTGTTTAGTTGGTTGTTGTCCGTTGTAGTCAAAGAGGACCAAAATGACATCACCATGATCAAGTGAAATTTCAGTGTGTCCAGCTGTGGCTGATCAAACCAATACCAGTTCAGAATGTTCTATCACAGGTTGGGGACAGGTTGTCTGTGTGAAGATTTGGGGTGGATATCCCAGATTTGTGCATCCTGCTTTACTTTGTGCTGTCTCAATTCTGCTTTGCTCAAAGAGCACAGCATCCTCTCTGATGTGGGCACACATGCTGAGCGGTCCTGCACCACTGTCTCCCATGTGGCATAGTCAAATCCAAAGTTCTTCAGAGACACCTTGAGAGTATCCTTCTATTGCTTCTTACCACCATGCGATCCCATACCCCATGCAACTTCTCAATAAAATAGTCTTTTTGACAAGCGTACATTTTGCTTTTGTTCAATGTGGCCAACCCATTGCAGTTGCACTCTCTAAAGCACAGTTTGAATACTTGAGTGTTCAGCTCCAACAAGGACTTCAGTTTCTGGTACCTAATCCTGCCAGGTGGTCATCAGAATCTTCCTAAGAGTTCAAATGGAAGCAATTCAGTTACTTTGCACAGAACTGGTAGGTTCTCCATGTTTCACAAGCATGTAACAATAAGGCTAGTACAAAGGCTCTGTAGACCTTCATTATGATACTCTAATACCTCTTCTCTCCCAAACTATTCTTTGGGGTCTCCCAAACATTGAGCTGGCTCTGGCAACGCATGCATCAACCTCATTGTCAGTGTGTACATCCCTGGAAAGTACATTGGTAAGGTAAGTGAACTTATCAATGGAATTCAAAATTTCTCCATTTGTTGTGACTGATGCTTCCACACATGGATGGTGTGATGGTGGCTGATGGAGCACCTGTCTTTTCTTGGTGTTAATTATGAGTCCAAAATTAGCACAGGAAGCAGAGAATTGATCCTTATGTTGTTGCATCTCAGCTTCAGAGGCTGCATTGAGTGCACAGTCTTGTGTAAAGAGAAAATCATGCACCAACACTCCCTCCACTTTGGTCTTCACTTGTAACCTTTTCAGATTGAAGAACTTGCCATCGGTACAGTCATTGACCTTGATGCTATGTTCATCCTCGTTGAAAGCATTTGTCAACATAGCTGTAAACCTCATGCTAAAAAACATAGGGGCAAGCTTCACAGCCCTGTTTCACTCCACTGCTGACTGGGAAGGCACGAGAGTATTGTCCATTATCCCGAACCTGGGCAAACATGCCATCATGAAATTGATGGACAATGTTGATGAACTTCTCTGGGCAACCAAATTTTGATGTAATTGTCCATTCACTATTAATAGTGTCAAAAGCCTTGATCAGATCTGCAAACATTGTGTACAGACCACTTTTCTGCTCCTGGCATTTCTCCTGGAATTGTGGGGCAGCAATCACCATATCAACTGTTCTTAACCCTAAATGCCCTTTCTGAAACCTCACTGGCTCTCAGATGTATGCCTGTCTTCCAGGTGAAGGATCAGTCCATTAAGGAGTACTCTTTCAAGAATTTTACCTGCAATGACTAAGAGAGAGTTCCCCCAGTGTTTGTCACAGGACAATCTATTCCCTTTACCCTTATAGAGATGGACAGTGGAGGCATCCTTGAACTCTAGAGGATAACCTCCTCTTGCCATATAACTTGAAAAATTTCAGTCAGCTTTTGTATGAGCAATGGTCACCCTACCTTTCAAATCTCAGCTGGAATAGACTCAGCACCAGGTGCTTTGCCACGTGAAATAAGCCTAATGGCCCTCTAAACTTGTTCTTCAGCTGGAAGTTCAGCTAAGGAGGGATTGACTTCAACCTGAGGTAAATGGTCAATGGCCTCAGCATTGATTGATGATGGTCTGTTGTTCCTAATCAATGTGGCTCCATCAGCACTGAGTAGTTGTGATGCACCATAGGTTTTCGGTCCATAAATATCTTTCAGGGAATCACAAAAGCACTTTAGATTGTTACTATCAGCACAAAACTGAATTTCATCTGCCTTCTCACTGAGCCAGGAATCCTGCATCTCTCTAAGCTTTGCTTATACTTTCCTTGTGATGGAATTAAATGCTGCTTTCTTAGAGGTGAATGAGCTATCCTGCTGGTACATCTTGTGGAATACTTCTTTTTCATTTAGCAGCTTCCAAGTTTCCTCATCATTTTCATCAAACCAGTCTTGGTGTTTGTGAGTGTTCTGACCCAGATGAGCAAATGCAGGGCTGTGCATCAAATCTCTGAAAGCTGCCCACCCTTTTTCTGCTCCACTGTTGCCAACTGTGTGTTGGCTCAACTTTCCCTCCAAGTCAGTAATAAACTGTTTATGTTCAGAGATGAGCTCTAGTTTGTTGAGATTAATTCTTCTGGTATTCATTTTGCCTTGGGGATGGTGCTTTTGATGAATGCACATATTTAGCTTGGAAAGGATAATTCTCCAATAAGTGCAACACTGCACCACACATTGCCTCTGTCACTCTCACATCTTGTCTGTCTCTTCTCCTTGCATTCACCTAGTCTATTAGATGCCAATGTTTGCTGCAAGGGTGCATCCATGAAGTTTCATTGCACTGAGGTAAACAGAAGACAGCGTTGGTGATGAGAAGGTCATACAATACACAAGTCTTCAGCAGGAAATGACCACCACTGTTGCTCTTTCCACCTCCATTCCTCCCTAGGACTCCCTGTCAAGTCTGCTTTGTGAGCCTACTCTAGCATTAAAGTCACCCAGAATTATAAGCTTGTCCTCTTTTGGCACAGTGATGATAAGGGTCTCTAGGTCTTCATAAAATTTCTCTTTGACTTCATCAGGGTTTGTCATGGTGGGAACATAGGCCCTGATGGTGGTTGCTTGGCATTTTCCTGCAAATGGCAATCACATTGTCATGAGCCTGCCATTCACTGTTTTTGGCAGGCATAGCAGCTTGTTGATTAGATTAGTTTTGATTGCAAAACGCCCGCCAGTTTCACGGCACTCCCCCTAACTGATCCCACTCCAGAAGAAGGTGTATCTAATTTCAGTAAGGCTGCCTTCTTTTGCCAACCTTGTTTCACTCAGGGCTGCTCTGTGGATGAGATACCTGTTCAGTTCTCTTGCAACAAGAGCAGTTCTTCCAGGTCTACTGGATTTTGTGTTATCTATTAGTGTGCACACATTCCATGTGCCCATGGTGAGTAAATGTTTTGTTGTTTGCAGATTTTCCATACATTTTATAATTTTTGTGTGTTTTGACTGCATAGTGGGATTCCTCAACTGCTACGGTAATCAGGATAGGGTGTTGGGTAAACAGACAGTGTTTAGGGCACTTTTTCTAGCCCCTGTCCTCACACCAGGAGTTGAGCAATGCAATCCTTAAAGGCTGCTCAGACACCCAGGGGGCTGAATTGTCCCACTGCTGCTTCCACTGAGAAACAATGCTGGGCCACCTGTGTGCAGGGTCATGACTATAGCTCCCAGTGTATCCACACCTGCTGCTTCATCACTTGCCTACTGCCAGAAGACTTTGAGGTATAATAGTCAAATGGTGTGGGTGATGTCTTTTGATTCATGTGTGAATTGGATTTAAGTGAGGCAGAGTTGTATGAAGTCATCAGCCTCACTCCCTCCAGAATCATCATAGTTCAGTGGCAGGACCAAGTGAAGATGGCGGGCACTGTCTCAGGAAGCAGTGATGTCTTGTCTAACTAAGCTCTAAGTACTCCATATCACCTGCTCCATCTGCCTTCATGGCCACTGCAAAAAATTATTCTCATCCACCCATTCCACCAGAGGAAGTTTTTGCATACTTGAGGTAGACACCCCCCTAACTCACCAATGGATTTGGAAACACTTAGCTACCCTCAACCTGGTTTACTAGAGTGTGACCAATGCACATGCTGCACCTTGTTGGAGCCACAGGTGAGAATTAGGTGGAACAGGTAGATACCAAAGTTGGAAAGAACCTCAAATAGGGCTCTGCAGTCATCACACCAAAGGTACTGGTCTTCCCTGAGCACACTCTACACCTACACTATGGAAATTAGTGGCAGAGGGAAGAGAGGGAAAGAGTGATCGAATCTGGAACTGAAAGGTATAGAAAAAAAAACATTAAAAAAAACCCTGTAGTAAGGGGAAATAATATTTCAGAAAATGTATACAAGGAAAATAGAGGTTCTCCACCATTCAGCATGGCACCATTCACCGACTGCAGCAAATGGAGAAATTGTGAATCTTCTTTGAATCCCATTACAATTATCTTAGGAAGATTTTGAAGGTCACCTGGAAAAGTACTGCACTCTGGCTTTCTCATGTTAGATTGCCAATCATTCATGTGCTATAGCAAAGAGCACAATTCTGATGGTCTGGCCACGTTGAAAAGCCAAAAGTATGTTTTCCTAAAAGACTTTTATGGAGAACACATGCAAAGTAGGCACTGACAATGTGGTCAGAAGACATAATACAAGGGCATTCCAAAGGTCTCTGAAGCATTTTGTAATCAGTGGTGAGTCATCAGAGACAGTGAGAAAGGACTACCCAGAATAGCTTATCAGCATCAAAGAACATGGTGCAGAATTGTAGCATGTCAAAAGAATAGTGAGATGGGCAAATGGAGAGGCCTCTCCACCCCAAATATTCATGTGGACTGTTTGTTCCCAGCCTGTGGTAAAGCCTTCTGGCCTCTTTTAGTCTGATCATCCATGGTCACAAACATTGTACGTTCAACCTTACGTAGTGATGTCTTTTTAGGCTGCTTTGAACACAAAAATCCAACAACAATGAACAACTACCTTACTAAATATTTTATTAATGAAATAGTAAGTTATCGACAAATGCAAGCAATCATAAAGAGAAGGTAGAGATGCTTTGGCCATGACAGTTTATATTTAGGGCATTCTCAAGACCCAATGTAATGACATAATTCTCCTTCACTTGGCTGAAAAGTCTCATCTCCCTTAGTTCAGTTCAGGTTATAATTAAATATCTCTTATGAATCGTTTTCATGTTTTATCTGGATAGAACTTTGATTCAGGCTCTGAGGTAATTAGCTAGATATTTTTCTTCCCTCTCCTTTAATCAAACATTCATTCTGCCCCTCACACCCCAGAATACACTCTACTTGCCAGCTTCTCACAAACCTGATATAATATTATTTAGAACATTGCTTTTATCAGTTCAAATAAGGAAGAAATTTCACATTTCTCTCGTTCCTCTTCCTGAGATCTTTCAGAATCACAGATAACAACACAAAATTTGTCCCACATTCCATAGTAAGACATTCTTCAGGTTTATTCCAACTGCTCATATCAAATACTTTTCTCAATTTTCAGTGACTTCTCAGTGACTATGGTTTTAAGTATTGACTCTCTTACTCAACAAGGATATGACTCTTAGGTCAGTCCCCTTTTTGCACTTCAGTTTCCTCTTCTCACTTGATATGGGTTAGACTGCCTGAATTCTGGAGTCTTTTTTAGGTCTCAGTCTTGTGACTCTTGATGTTTTAGGAGCTGGTGACATTCCAGGATGTGTCTGTGGACTTCACCCCAGAGGAATGGGACCTCTTAGACCATCCTCAGAAGAAATTTTACAAGGAGGTCATGCAGGAGATTGCCCAAAACCTACTCTCCTTGGGTAAGGACATTTCCCCTGGCCCCTCTGCTATCAAAGGCAGTATCTTCATCCCTTATTGTGCTGGCTTTGGATCATTTATCAATTACCAGGAAGGGAAATGGGGTGTTCTTCTGTCCTTCTGCTGCCTTCTACATCAGACTAGATGGTGTGAAGATAACATGTATGTTCCCTTGTTGCTCCTGTAAGCTGTCTCTTGGCAATTCTAGGTAGCTTGAAGTCAAAGATCAGATCAGTGGTGAAGCATCTCAGTTATAGCACTAATCCTCTGGATTATTTACCCCAAGCTCTCCCTGGACATTCATTGTTTTTGCCAGATCTCTGTAAAGTGCTCAGAAAGTATAGTTCTCTTTGTACCCTCTTCCTCTTTGGGATGGGCCAATTATTTAGGATATCTTTCTTTTTGACAAGCATCAGTTTGAAACTCTCAGCTTCTGGGTGTGCCAAGTGTCACATGTTTCTCCTTAGTCTTTCTTTAAATTGCCTCCACTATCCAGTACAGGTGGTGGAAAAGGATGGAGGGAAATGAATCTTTGTCTTCACCTGTTGTTCATCAGCTGTTGTGTAGAGTACTTCTTTACAATATTATGTTATTAGCTCATATTATTATCCCCATCTGGCATTTGGGAAAACTGAAGCAAACAGAGGTTAAGTGACTTTTCCAGAGACACACAGTTAGTAACTGTCTGAGGCTGGATTTAAACCTTGGCATTCCTCATTCTCATCCCAGGACTCTCTCCTCTGCACTACCAGCTGCCTCTTAATTTCTAGATTATGGAAAGTCTGCAATGCATCCCTCCTATGGTGAAGGTGCACCATGATTTAATTTTCTCATTCCCAGTTGGCTCCATGACCTTCTCCCCCACCTTTCCCCAAAGTTCTCAAAAATGAATGCTATGAAACCATGCTTAAGGGCTTCTGGGAACCATCCTTTGCTCCTTGCTCTCATGCCCCCTATACATGGTAGGAATCACAGACTGGCTAACAATTTGAATTTGAGTAAGCTTCATGGAGTTCCCCAAAAGGAGAATCTCGCCATGAAAGGCACTCCTTGAAGAAACAGTGAAAAGGTTTTATAGGTTTCTTGGGTGGATAGGAGACAAAGCCAAAACTGATTCATCAAGCTCTAGTTTTCTGGAGGTCAGTGCTGATATGGCACATCTTTTTTTGGTTACAGGCATTAATGGAAGAAGTCAGATGTGTGTGAGCATGTTGGAGTGATTCTCAAAATGGAGCAGCTTTGTATGTATACTATTTTCCCTAAAGAAAACTCAATTTTAAGTTTTTCTCCATGTTCATTCCTTATTCCACATCTTTAGGGCTTCTAGTTCCCAGAGAATGTTTGGCTTTTTATTTGGAGGAAAGGGAAGTACCACAAAAGCTGGAACAAGAAGGCCTGAGGAGCTGCTGTACAGGTTAGTGACATGAAAGCAGGTATATGAGAGCTGTGACTCTGGGTCTTGGGGCAGTGCAAGTGCTAGATTTGGGGGCAGGAACACCTGACTTGGAATTCTTTCTCAGAGATTTTTAGTTATCTGCCACTCACATAGAATTAATCCTAGGATATACTTTACGTAAATCATCAACCCATGTGCCCTCCTTGATCTCCAAGGCTCGATCTTTGGACCCTTCTTGGAGAACTGTTTGGCAGATTCATTGAATCTGACAGCCACTCTCAGTCTGATGAAGTGGGTAGTAGAAATTCCCAGGTGTTCCATAGTAAGAGATTCTTCAAGAACCTACAAAGAAGTCTCTGTAATCTTTACCATGCATCTGGTCAGGTCCCATCAGGTTTAGAACTAGAGAAAGTTCACTGAAATAGGAGATAAGGTGTAAAAAGGAGAGAAACAAGGCTGAGGCCAGAAGCTGCATTTGACAAATAAGACAGAGACCAGAATATAGGGATTGAGGTAGAAGCTGGGGCCTGGCATCAGTCATGGGTCCTGGCAATCCATCAATAAGCATGGATTAAGCACCTCCAGTTTTCTAGGCACCTCATCAAGTTTTAGGAAGGGAAAAGGCAGTTCCTGCTGTCAAGGAGCTGCCCATCTGTCATAGAAACATGGAAATGGTTGAGAAGAAACAACAGATCAGGAACCTTGGTCTTAATTGATCTAGGGAAAGGAGAATGTTTGGGAGCAGAAAGCTATCTAGTTCAGTGGGATACATTGGAATAAAGGGGAACTGTAGGTGTGAAATTAATAATTGTTTAAGGAGAATAGAATTGGGGAGGATTCAGAATCGAGACAAGAATGAGAAAAAATCCAGGTACACATCAGCCATATTGCAGAATCAGTTCCAGACTTTGGTGGTAAAGCAAATATTGCAAGTGAGTCACCTGACCTTTTTTTTCCGTGCATACAAAAGTTATGTTTCCAATATACTGTTGTCCATTACATGGACAATACTATTTAGCTTTTGAAAAGGGTGTATTTTAATTTGGAAATATGTGATTGGTAATAAAAGCTATCCCAGCCTTCAGTGAGTCCTAATCTTCTTTCTGGTGTGGTCTCTGGTCCAGTGTTGCTGGCTGTTGACTCATCACAGTTGTGATTGCTCAAGGCTGCCAGTTGCCATGGCAGTTTCTTACAACAAGGCAACAGCTAAGCTTGCCACCTACAATGATTGACTCTTCTTTTCCCTTCAACTTATAAACCATTCTTGGCTTATGAATTGGCCTGATTTCAATATTTTTGTGCCTCGGAGAATAAGAAGACCCAAAGGTAGGGAGAGAAAAGTCAAGCATACAAAAATAAAACGTTTTTTTTTTAAAAAATGTAGAACAAAAGTAAGTGCCATGGAGAAGGGCCATCTAGTTCCATGAACAGATGATGCCCACTTTCAGGGTTGCTCGTCCAGTGTCACCTGCAGGGATACTTTTCAGGTCACTCAGTAATTCTGAGCTCATGGCCTGACGAGACGTTGTAATAAGAATGCTAGGTCTGCCAGTTTCACAGATATTTCTGCAGACCCAATATGTTTGTCTCTGAAGCTCTTCATAAGTCAAGTTATCCTGCAAATTTGAGCTAATGGCATTTTAAGACAATCATGTTTCTGTCTTTTATGACTCTTTTCTTCACCTGGGGAAGGACCATGTAGATCAGTTTATTTTCTTGCAATGGAGGGAAAGGTTTCTAATTATATATCTGTGTACATGTGTCTCTGTGTATATGTTTTACTGTCTGTTTTTTGCAGAAGGAATGATTAGACCTGGAATGAAAGAGACTACTGAAAAGCTAAGGATTTCTGTGAAGGAAACACACCAAGAAAACCTCATGAGTGATAGTCCCTGTGACATCACTGGGAGAGAAATTTGTGCTACAAATGACAGAATCCACACAGGAGAAAAACCTTATGGTTATCATCATTATGGGAAAAATATGAGTCAACAGTCATTCCTGAAATACTGTCAAAAAATTCATACTGGAGAGAAACCACATGAGTCTCATGAATGTGGTGTACCTTTTAGTGAACACTCATCCTTCCTTTCTCCTCACAGTATTCACAGTGAGAGGAAACCCCACAAATGTAATCAGTGTGGAAAGACTGGGAGTTGCAGCTCTAGTCTTGCTGTACATCAGAGCATGGAGACTAGAGAGCAACCTTATGGGTATGCTAAACTTGGAAAGACATTCCCACAGAGCTCCAGTCTTACTCATCATCAGAGAATCCACAATGATGAGAAGTCTTGTGAATGTAATCATTGTGGAAATGGATTCAGATTTAAAGGTCACCTTACTGTACATCGGAAGATTCACACGAGGGAGAAACCATATGAATATAATCAATGTGGAAAGACTTTCACAAGGAGGTCCAGTCTTGCTGCACATCAGATTGTCCACACTGGAGAGAGACCTTATGAATGTAATCAATGTGGAAAGGCTTTCACAAGGAGCTCCAATCTTGCTGCACATCAGATTGTCCACAATGGAGACAAACCTTATGAATGTAATCAATGTGGAAAGGCTTTCACAAGGAGCTCCAATCTAGCTACACATCAGACTATCCACACTGGAGACAAACCTTATGAATGTAATCAATGTGGAAAGGCTTTCAGAGAAAGCTCCAGCCTTGCCGCACATCAGAGAATCCACACTGGAGAGAAACCCTATGAATGTAATCAATGTGGAAAGGCATTCACAAGGAGATCAAGTCTTGTTACACATCAGAGAATCCACACTGGAGAGAAACCTTATGAATGTAATCAATGTGGAAAGGCTTTCAGAGACAGCTCCAGTCTTGCCGCACATCAGAGAATCCACACTGGACAGAAACTTTATGAATGTAATCAATGTGGAAAGGCTTTCAGAAGAAACTGCGATCTTGCTGTACACCAGAGTATTCACACTGGAGAGAAACCTTATGAATGTAATCAATGTGGAAAGGCTTTCAGAAGAAACCGCTATCTTGCTACACATCATATTATCCACACTGGAGACAAACCTTATGAATGTAATCAATGTGGAAAGGCTTTCAGAGACAACTCCAGTCTTGCTATGCACCAGAGAATCCACAGTGGACAGAAACCTTATGAATGTAATCAATGTGGAAAGGCTTTCAGAAGAAACTGCCATCTTGTTGTACACCGGAGTATCCACACTGGAGAGAAACCTCATGAATGTAATCAATGTGGAAAGACTTTCAGACTAAACTTCCTACTTGCTGCACATCACAGAATCCACACTGGGGAGAAACCATATGAGTGTAATCAATGTGGAAAGGCTTTCAGAGAAAGCTCCGCTCTTGCTTCACATAAGAGAATCCACACTGGAGAGAAACTTTATGATTGTAATCAATGTGGAAAGGCTTTCAGAACAAAGCACCGTCTTATTGAACACCAAAGAATCCACACTGGAGAGAGACCTTATGAATGTAATCATTGTGGAAAGACTTTCACAAGGACCTCCAGTCTAGCTGCACATCAGATAATCCACAGTGGAGAGAAACCTTATGAATGTAATCAATGTGGAAAGGCTTTCAGAACAAAGCGCCGTCTTATTGAACACCAAAGAATCCACACTGGAGAGAAACCCTATGAATGTAATCAGTGTGGAAAGTCTTTCAGAGAAAGCTCCAGTCTTGCTTCACATCAGATAATCCACAGTGGAGAGAAACCTTATGAATGTAATCAATGTGGAAAGGCTTTCAGAAGAAAGTGCCATCTTGCTGTACACCAGAGAATCCACAGTGGAGAGAAACCTTATGAATGCAATCAATGTGGAAAAGCTTTCAGACAAAACTTCAGACTTATTCTACATCAGAGAATCCACACTTGAGAGAAACCTTATGAACGCAATGAATGTGGAAAGGCTTTCGGTTAAAGCTCCACTCTTGCTGTACATCGCAGAATCCACACTGGAGAGAAACCTTATGAATTTAGTCAGTGTGGAAAAGCTTTGAGAACTAAACTCCCTACTTGCTGCACATAACAGAATCCACAGTGGAGAGATATACGATGTCATAAAGCCTTTTATATGCATTATCACATTACCATACAATTCTGCTGAAAGCAAGTTGAAGAGACATAATTTCTGGGTAATCATTTAATTATGGCCAATTAATAATTCATAAAACAATGGTCTTTTAACTATCTCTTACAAACTAAAGATGAATCATGGAGACCTTTCAACTTTTATATGCCCTTAGATAAGTGAGAGTTAACCTACAGGCCTAAATCAATCCTGATTAGTTAAAACTTAATCAGAAGGAGTATTATAATGAGATTTTGACTTATTCTAATGAGGGACTCAGTGGAGAGACATGAATCTTCATTCAGTTTTGGACAGAGACTTGTTTCTATCCAGATCACCATTGCCTGGGGCAGTCTGGATCAGAGAGGTCCACTTCCCCTCAGACAAGGTTTACCAAAATACAATGGGCCAGAGTCCACCTAGAATAAAATCTCTTTAAATTTTGGTCATATCTAAATTTTCCCGGTTGAATAAATCTTGCCCAAGATTTCATCTGCTCATCAGCCCTGCCCTTCAAAGACTGGCTGAATCACTTACAGTGGCCAATTTCTGAATGAGGAAATAGGAGAAAAGTTTAGTTCTCCTTCAGTAATTGTTTCTTTATATGGGAGAAATCCTCTTTTCTCTCACATCAGAGAATCCATTCTAGAGGACATCTCATTAATATAATCAATATGAAAAGTATTAAGGGTAACATTCCTTATTTTCCATCAGAATTCACCTGAGATAGAAACCATATTCCTTTAATGAATGGGGAAAAACATTCAGATGGACTATTGAACTTGTTAGACACCAGAAATTTCACCTCATGAACAAACCCTGTCTGGACTCAGGGAAGGTCTGCAGTCAGAGATCATCTCTTCCTTTACATCAAGGATTCCTAGTGGAGAGAAAACTTAGGAATGTGCTCAGTGAAGACCAGCCTTTTCCTCGACGAGGCATGTCACTAGGCACCACATTCTTCACACTGCAGGGAAGTCTTATAAAAGCAGTAATGGTAGGAAAGTCATCACCTGAGTCTCATAAATATTTTTGTTTGTGTCCATTGGAGAAATCTTCCTGGAGATAAGACTTAAGAATTTAATGAATGGGTGTTGGTCTTTCCCTGGAGCACACACCTCACTAGATACTGTGTATTGCATATAGTGCATGAAGCCCTAGAAAGAAACTGAATTTATTTCAGAAACCCCAAAGTTGCTCATGATTTCCCTAAAATATGCCATGACCCCCTAGGATGAAGCCTGCCACTGGCTTCCTCACTTTACTGCACTCTCCCCACTGTAGTGAGGGACCTTTCCTGCTTACCCTTCCAGCTATCCTAGGCTGGTAATGTGGTTCACTGCTCCAAAATTGGTTCAGAGCCATTACTGCAGAGTTGTTTTAAAGGGAATTTGGAAGAGCATAGACATGTGATTGCCTCAGCTTGCCATCTCGACTCCAGAAATCCTTATGCCCATATTTTCAGGAAATACTCCCTTGATAGCTCAATTTTTCTTGAAAAGCACTCTTGTCTTTCCCATTCAATTGTTTTCTTCTGTTTCTTTGCCATGGTCATTTCAGAAAACCATAATTCTTCTTGATATTCTCACAAATTATGAATTCATTTGAGGAAATCTCCCCTTTTCATTTCCCTTTCCTTCATTCCTCAGCTATTTGTAAGGCCTCATCAAACAGCCCTTTTGCTTTGTTCTTTTTTTTCAGGATATATTTACTTGTTGCTTCCTGTACAATATTAGGAATTTTTTTAATATGACTGTAGATAGTTTTAATTCTTTGAAAATTTCCTGTTCATATCCTTTGACCCTTAATCAACTGGGGAATGACTTGAATTCTTGTAAATTTGACTCAGTTTTCTATACACTTTAGAAATGAGGCCTTTATCAGAGACACCAGTTGTAAAAATTCTTTCTCTGCTTCCCTCCTTAGCTTGGTTTCATTGGCTTTGTCTGTGCAAAAACTTTCCAGTTTAGTGTAATCTAAATTATCCACTTTGCATTTCATAATGTTCTCTGTCTCTTCTTTGGTCATAAATTCCTCCATTCACCATAGATCTGGCAGATAATCTACTCCTTGCTCCCTTGATTTGCTTACAGTATCAGCCTTTACACCTAAACTGTGTGCCCTTTTGGACTTTATTTCGGTATACAGTGTCAGACACTTCTCTGTTTCCAGTTTCTCCCATGCTGTTTTCTAGTTTTCCCATCAGTTTTTGTCAAGTGATGAATTCTTTTGTCAGACGGGTCTTTGGGTTTAGCAGACAGAAGTTGCTATAATCATTCAGTACCGGGTCTTGTGTACCTAATGTGCACAAGGTCTACCCCTCTATTTCTTAGCCAATACAGGTAGTCTTGATGATACCGCTTTATAATACCACTTATGGTCTTGCTTGGCTAGGCCACCTTTCCTAGCATTTTTTTTTTTTTATCGTATTCATTCTTGATATTCTGGAGCTTTTGTTCTTCCAGATGAATTTTGATGTTATTTTTTCCAGCTGTACAAAATAAGTTTTTGATAGTTTCATTGGTATGATGTTGAATAAGCAAATTAATTTAAGTAGAACTGTCATTTTTATTGTACTAATTCAGGCTATCCTCAAGCAACTGATGTGTTTTCCCAATATTTAGATCTGACTTTATTTGTGTGAAAAGTTGAGGTGGCCATTATCCCCACCCCCCCGCCCCAGAGCCCCTGGGTGGAGAAATGTCTTTTGAGTTTCTAGGCCACTTTCTGTTGTGCCCCTTCGCCTAGCAGCCACTCTCTGTTGTACCCCTTTGCCTGGCAGCTGCTCGGACCCACCTCTCTGTTCTACCCCTTTGCCTGGCAGCTGCTTGGGCCCCCCTCTCTGTTGTGCCCCCTTGCCTAGCAGCACCTAGGAACCCCTGTCAAAACTGTTCTGTGAAAAATGTGTGCTATTGGAACCACAAGGCTGTACCTGGAAGTGCTAAGATGCTTAAAAGGCACACACACTTTTGTTCAGGGCTGCCTCCTCGGAGGACAGCCGCTGGCTAACAAACACGCTCCCAAATTCTCTATTGACTCTTGCCTGTGCTTGTCTCGGTCCATCCATTTCAAAGTGTTTTGTAATTGTGTCCATATATTTCCTGGGTTTGTTTTGGCAGGTTCACTCTCAAATATTTTGCAGTGTCTACAGTAACTTTAAATGCAATTTTTCTTTCTATCACTTGCTCTTGGGCTTTGTTAATAATATATAGAAATGCTGATGATATATATGGGTTTATGTTATATCCTGCAACTCTGCTAAAGTTCCTTATTATTTCAAGTAGTTTTTTTACTAGATTCTGTAGGATTCTGCAAGTATACCATCACATCATCTACCAAGAGTGATAGATTAGTCTCTTCTTTGCCTATTTTAATTGTTTCAGTTCCTTTTTCTTCCCTTATTGCTAAACCTACCATTTCTGGCACCATATTGACAGCAGTGCTGATAATGCACATGCTTGTTTCACCCCCAGTCTTAATGGAAATGCTTGTAGCTTATCCCCATTCTACAAAAGGCTTGCTGATGGTTTCAGGTAGATTTAGCCAGAATGTCTTCATCTACTTCATTGGCTCCTGAGATGAGCCTCATATGAGTCCTGGTTCTCTTTTGCATTTGGAGCCTCAAGGGAGTTTTCACAGGCCCTGATTAGGAAATAAGAACTTCTCCCTCTCTGCAGTGAAAGCAGAGTGGAGAAGAGGAAGAGGGAGTGGGAGAGGATGAACTGAGTTACTCAAGTGGCTGGGTCCTTCTCTCCAAAGGAAGGTGAATTTTGATGACTGCAAGCTGACCAGTTAACTTGGGGTTTAGTGGCTAAATTCCTTTCCTTTTTCTTTCCCCTTCCCTTCCCTTCCCTTCCCTTCCCTTCCCTTCCCTTCCCTTCCCTTCCCTTCCCTTCCCTTCCCTTCCCTTCCCTTCCCTTCCCTGCCCTGCCCTGCCCTGCCCTGCCCTGCCCTGCCCTGCCCCGACCCCTGGCTCAGAGTGAATGTCAATAGTAACTGTTTCTCTTTTGCCCAGCGATTGTGAGCATTTCCTTCTTGAAGTCTGATTTTTTTTTCTTTTTCTAATTAAAGGGGCCATCCCTTGTCTCCCTTCTTCAAAAGACCTATTCAATGAATGGGCACTATCTCACTCAAAGTGAAGAACTTGAAAAGGCCTTGGCCTAAAAGGGCCAGGGTCTCCCACTGCATCCTGGGTCACTTGCAGTCATCTTGATGAATATCTGGCAACTTGTTCCAGATGGCTCTGGAGGGAGAAGTGAGGCTGGTGACCTTGCACAGCCCTCCCTCTCTCAAGTCAAAGTCAGTTGCAAGTCATGTCATCATTTCCCTAATGTCCCAATCCTCTTGAAAAACAAAGGACAAACACAAACAACAAGGCAGAGTGGACTCAGCATAAGATCCCTGGGAGAAGAAGTGGAATATGCTGGAGATTTGCTGACCTTTCAAATCCACATCAAATCTTTGCCTTGACATAGTTTCTCTTGTTGCAAACCCACTTTCCTTTGGTGGAATCTCCATTCCAGTTCTCTGCAGCAAGAACAAAGACTAAATTTCTTTTTCTCAAGAGCTGCCCCCATTCACCTCACAGAACTGGGCTTCCTATGACCTAGGCAGGGCCAAGGAACAAAGTTGAATGGCCCACCCCAGTCATTGCCTTTTCAGTCTCTGGTTCTGGGATTTAAAAGGCCTCGTTGGCTGCCTGAGGCTTCCTGTGTGTGCACCTGAGTGTGATGCAGTATGCCTCCTACCAGCCATGGGGGAGATTCTAGGACAGCAGGTAACAGAGAGGCTGGACATTTTTGTTTACTTGTAAGCAGGAGGGAAACAATCAGGAAGCAGGGAGAGGCTGAACATAAATGAGAGGATTCTGATGATAGGAGGTATCATCTGCTGAAAAAGAGAGAATGGAATGGGGTCACCTAGGAATGTTGACAGGTTGACTTTGACATGAGCAGGGCTTCCTCATTATGGGTCAGGCAGGGTGAAGGAGGAGACAGTGGCAGAAGGTGCCTGGAAATGGGAGATGAGGAGAAAAGAACAGGGAGCTCTCTGAGAATGACTTCCATTTTCTTCAGGAGAATATGAAGGCAGGTTCTCAACTGAGAAAGCATGGTTGACTGAGCTGCTGAAAGTCTGAAGGATGAAATCATCTTGAAGAACAAAGATACTAAGTGAGATAGTGAGTTAACGAAGGTGTAAAACATTGCCTCATAGCACTGTAGCCCCCAGTGAGTTTGTGGAGCATCAGTTTGGAGTGGACCCAGTCAGAGGGGTCTCAGGGATTTTCTTCACATTCATTAAGCATCATTTGTGTCTGCATTTTTTTTTCTGAATTCAGTGTTCTGGCTGTTTTCCTCTTCCACTCTTAGGCACTGCTTTATCCAGATAATTAGCTTTCTTCTATCTATTTTAACCCAACTCTCTTCCCACTGGCTCTTTTCACCTCAGCCTCCACCTTCTCTCCTAGTTGTCCACCATGTCCCTGTTTTTAGAGTTTTATTTTCTGATTTCTTTATCTCTTCCTTCTTTATTTAGTTATGTAATGCCCCCTTTGACTCCTTCTTTTCTCCCTTGAAGTCTTTCATTCACAATCCCTTTTCCTCTATGACTTTTGATTCTTTTCTTTTTCTACACTTTTTCTTCTAAGGAAAATTCCTTAAGCTCATTCTTATTTCTCTTCCCTTTCTTTCTAGGCTGAACCATCATCCTTCAGTTCCTCTTCCGTATATTTATTCATTACTTAAATCTTGTGTGAGCACTCATACCTCAGAGAGCGTTACATTAGATGCCTTCAACAAACCCTTCACACTCAGAGATTCTTTTACTCTTACAAATGTTTTTTTCTCCCATCATTTGGACTTCTCAGAGAGGCTTAGTCATCTCATCACAGTCACACAGCTGCTTAGGGGGAGAGCTGACACTCAGCCAGGTCACATCCCAAGGCTTACACTCTTTTCCCAAATATCCTTGGTGTTCTCAGGACTGTGTTCCCCAAAGTAAATGGAAGGATCCTCAGCCCTCCCTCTTCTCTTTCTGTCCTCACTTCCTCTCCCAGCATAGAGAGATATGGACATGGAAGGTGCAGAAGACAGATAGGTAATATAGACAGATGATACAAATACAGATATGAATGATATAAACACATGTGATAAAGATGAGGCCACAGTGAATGAGGGGTAGGGAGGTGACCTGAGAGTCAAGAAACCCAGCATCCAATCCTGATTCTCACCCATGCTGGCTGTGTTCTTCAACTTAACCTCTGAGTGCTAAACACAACTCCTCAGGACTCTGCTTTATAGAGAATATTCTAAGATGCACAGGTTGATGTTTGTGCATGGGAATTGCTCACACCAAATCACATCTGGATGAATCAGTACCTCTATAGATACATTGCAGACAGCAAGGTGGTGCAGTGCAAGGAAACCAGGGCCTGGATTCAGGAAGAACTAAGTTCGAATCTTGCCTCAGAAGTTTACTTGAAGTTAAACCCTGACCATGTCACTTCAACTCTGACTCTCAGTTTCCTCATCTGTAAAATGGTCAGTCCCCCCATTAGTGCTATCTTTTAGTAGCACCTCCCTTTTAGTGCAATTCTAAGGATAAAGGGAGATAAAATTTCAGTGTACTTTGCCAACATGAGGGCAATCAAAAATGTCACCCTTATAATAATAGTAATTAATATTATTATTATCACATCCTCCCTTAGATTATGAACCCCTCCGGAGCATGAAGCATTCCACTTTTTCATTTTTGTCCCAATCACTTAGCATTGGTTTTTTCCCCATCTTTTTTAAATGTCCTTTGACCTGATGAATTTCCAATGCAGGTCAAAGCAAACTTCTTTATTCTTTACTTTTCTTTGGGTATTTTGGTCTGTGTCTTCTTTTACAACACGACTAATCTGGAACTGGGTTTGCCTGACTGCACATGTATAACGTATGTCAGATTGCTTGGCTTCTCAAGAGAAAAGGAGTGGGAGGCAGAAAATTCGGAACTCAGAAATATAAAAAAAAAAAGTTTAAAATATCTGTTAGATACAATTGGAAAAAATAAAATATTTTTCAAAAGCAGAACTGCTTGTTACTGTGTTCATTCACTGTTGGTCCATGAAAGAAAGGAGAAGCTGGGGGCGGGGATGCCAAACAGGAGGCTCTTTTAATTCCCCCAGGACAGAAGTGATTATCCAGAAATCAATGACTCTCCAGTGTGTCTCTTACTCAGTCATTCTCACTTTCATGTCCTCACATTGGCACACAGATTGACACAGATCCACACCTCTGGAAAGAGTCACAAGCAGGGTATGGGATGGATTGCAGAAAGGGTCCTCACCTTCATGACAAGTCTAGAATGGGAAAATGGGGACAAGGGCAAATATAACCTTTGTTTCCTCAATGCTCAGAACAAATACAGTAATGTCATCTAGTGACTGGCGAAACCCGTTTCCCTAGGAAAGAGCCTCTGCTGGGCTTTTCCCAGGGGCCCAGGCTAGGATCTGTCCATGAGTCTCACCCTCCTCACTGCCTCCTTGAGTTCACACCTTCTCCAGCAGAGGGTGGTAGTGGGGCAGGTCCAGGAGCAGGGTCAGTGGAGGCACCTCCAAAGCCTACAAGCTGTGAGCTCCTGCTGTCTCTGCCACCTGCCCAGGGTTGGAGCTCTCTCATGGTTATGGGGAATCTAGTCCAGGGACACAGAGAGAAGCCTCTCCTCATTTACCCAAACAAGTAGTACCAGTACTTAACATGAGCTTGCCTTTGCTCTTGATGTAACAGAGTTGGGGACATAAAAGAGTGAGGCTCCTCCCCCAGAGCCAGTCTTAGCCAGTGTGACTCAGTGTGGATTACTGGGTCCTTTAGGTGAGGCTCTTACCAGCCCTGGGACAGTTTGGCATGTGGAGCCCCAAGGGATCGGTAGTGTGCTCTGCTCAGGATACCAAAGCTTCTTCCTTCCTGCCCTCCCAGGGTTCTGAGTGCTCTCTCTGCAGGTGTCTAAAGACCAGGATGGTCTCCCAATGGTAGCTCCTGTGGTTACTGGTGCTCTGGGCTCAGAGGGAGACCCAGCAGAGCAGTGAAGGGTTTAGAAGATCACAGGTTACAAGGGATTAAAGACTCGATGGCCCCTCAATCCAGTGGGTGAGCAAGCTTAGGCTCCACAGAAGCAGATGGGGGTAGACCAGCATGACCAGCACCAGGTTACAAACATTGGGAGGTCTATGGGAAAGACGGTTTCTGTCTCATGTTGACAGTCAATAAAACTACTTGCAAGTTGCTTACAATTTCATTTGTCTCCAGAAAATCTTCTTGTCCCTACACTTTGACTTGGACATTGACTTATTTCTGTCATCTACTTTTGTTCATTTCCTAGATTTCCAAGGAGCCATTATGATGACTGAGTCTCCAGGATCCTTGTCTACATTTCCAGGAGAGATAGTCACCATCAGCTGCAAGGCCAATAAGAGCCTAATAAGTTTGGTATTATCTATGTTAATTGGTACCAGCAGAAGCCTGGCCAACCCCCAGGTTCCTCATCTACTATGCTACACCATTGGCATCAATTGCTACCGGCAATTGGCATTACCTGCCCAGTTCAGTGGCAGTGGGTCTGACACAGATTTCACTGTCATCCGCAGCAGCTTGGACACTGAAGATGCTGCAGATTATTACTGTCTGCAGCTTAGGTTCTCCCCATTCCCGCAGTGCTTCAGCCCTGAACAAAAACCTTCCCAGGCTATTCAGGGGATTCAGCTCAGAGCAGCTTCCTCTGTACTCCCCAAGACAGAGAAGGCCCTGCCCTCTGTGCAGGCTCACATCTCCCAGGGCTTATAGGTCCCCTCCTTCTAAGGAAACCTTGTCAATCACAAACACTGTCTGCACAGCCAAGACAGAGTGAAGGTAGCCCAGGCCCTGGGAAACAAAGGGGAAAATCCAAATGGGGGAAATACTGACACTTCTAGTTCACTTGATCTCTTTGCCTGCACATAATGTTGTTTTTTTTTTCTTGTTTGGAGCCTAAGTTTATGGTGAGTAGGCTTTGCTCTAGCTCTCTGTAGCAAATGATAGAAAACTGTTGGTTGCCAGTGTTCAGTTGTGTCTGAGTGTTTATGACCCCACTTGGGATTTTCTTGGCAAATGTCCTAGAATGGTTTGCCATTTCCTCCTCCAGCTCATTTCAGAGATGAAGAAACTGAGGCAAATAGGGTTAAGTGATTTGTCCATGCTCACATAGCTAGCAAGTGTTGAAGGTAAGAACTGAACTCAGGAATATGAGTCTTTTGGATTCCAGGCCCAGCACTCCATCCACTGAGCCACCTGGCTGCCATGATATAGAGTACATGACTTTTTCTCCAGTCCTGGCCACACTGGGCTCACAGGGCAGGCTTCTTTATGATCTGGGCCTGACCAAATGCCAAGGTAAATGCTTTGGCTCATCCAGCCACTGGCCAGTGAAAGACTCATCATTTCCTTTTTCTGAAGATCAATAGCCTTATGGGCTAAGAGTAATGTGTGTACCAGGAGGTTTGGAGTGGACCTCCCAGCAGGCATGTTGAGAGTTCCTTAGAGAGCTGGTGGCAGGGTCACACCCATTCACTGGCTATCTCTGTGAAGTGTCTCTGATTCTCCTCTCTGCCCCAAGGTATCTCTTGGTGGTATGATGGCCCAAGGCCCTGTCCATTCCCTTTAGGACCAAGAACACACAAATGGGTTCAGTACTGCTCCAAGGCTTTCTAGCCAGGCTTTGTCACTGAAAAGAAGAGGAGATTGGCTCAACTCCTAGATTCATCGCAAGAGGGTCTTGAGTTCCCATCCTCCCCATCCTGTTCCCACACTCTTTCCTTCACTCTCATGGACCCAGTCCCAGGAATGGGCTTGCATGAAGTACAACCATTTGCTTACATTGAATTTCTTTGCATGAATTTCCTTACATGTAAGAGTTTTCTTATATGAAATAAGCATGGGAAGGCCTAGAGAAAGGCTCATATGGAAAATAGTTGACATGGAAAATGAGCCATAGGCAGCCAGGGAAAGTAGATTTCCTCTAAGAGGAGTGCCTTGAGCTCAGCTTTAAAGAACAATGTGCTTTCCCAGAGGCAGAGGTGCATACACTGCTTTTCAGGAATAAGGCACAGTCACAAAGGTGTGGAGATAGGAGATGAAATATCATTTGTGATGGAGAGCAAGAAAATTCATTAGTTTGGATTGTAGAAGAAATAAAGGAATGTATCACATAATTTGTCTGGAAAGGGATGCTGAGCTTGTTGGCAAAGTCTTTAAATGACAGAGTGCTTTGTATTTTATCCTAGGAACCCAAAGAAACCATTCTAATTTAATCAGTCAGCCTGTCCATAAGCTTTTATTAAGCACCTTCCATGTTCCAGGTACATGAGGAGTTCTATGGTTAGCTGTGGAAGGACTAGAGACACTCATTTGCTATAGAGATACTTTCAGAGGCCTGGGAGGAACTGCCATTTTGTGTACTGGTTTACTAAAATGAAAACCTTTTCTAAATTACCAAATAAGAATGACAGAATGAGGAAGAGTGAAGGAAGCAGCAAGAATTAGGAAGAAGGAGACTTAACTCTGAAGGTACCATCAGGTACTGTCAGCCGGAGGCTGAAAAGGGGGTAGAGGGCTGAGGCTTCAGCAGCCCAATCGTTTTCCACCAGGTGACCATCCATTAACCAGTCCAATATCCCATCATCTAGACCTAGACACCCCAAAGACTGGTACTACTTTATGGAAGAAAGCTTCCTTCCCTAGAAATGTGTTTCAGATAGCTCGTGTGTGTATAAGTGTCCCTTATATTCACTGGGACTGACATCTCATGCTCAGCCACAACCTCCACAGGCAGGGGAATTGCATTCTCTGTACCTGTATGTGATTCTTCATGGAAATTCCTTTCACTGACTTTGTAAATGCAAAAGAAGGGCAATATTTTGAGTCTCACCTTCAAACCTCAGATCATCAGGCTGTCAAGTGTGCCATTCAGTAAAACTTCTTCCATTGAGAAATCTTCCCATCTCCATCTTCCAGCTGTGAGGTAGACCCAATGGTAGAACCTCATGGACTGAGTTAAGAGGAAGAATGATGGGAAAGAGGCAGGACTGTTTCCCCTGGGTGCTGCTCCCTGCTTTAATACAGACATTGGCTCACTATGTCCTCTTCTAACCATCTGCTCAATAGGGGATTGGTGCCACGATATAGAGCCTTATACTTTACTGTTCATCCAACAGTTCCCTTACCTGGAGAGTTCCCTATAGGCTCACAATGAAGATTACATTGCTTTTTCTGTCATTCCTTAGGAAACTTGATTTAACCCCTCAGAGCATAGGACCATCACAATTGAGAATGACCTTCACTGACTCCAGTGAGACTTTCAATGCAGGAGTTTAGAAGAACACTGTGGAATGAGGTGAGTTGTGATGGAATATATCGAAGTAAGCAATAAACAGGGTGAAATATTTTTGAAAGACGAATTTGAAATTTCATGGAGTCTGACCCATTGGCTGTTGATGTCTGCTAATCTGAAGATCCCTAGGTTTCTCTCCATTGTTTTAGCTAAAGTATAATTTGCCTTTTTTTGAGACTACTGTGTTCCCTAACCCATGACCGTTTGAGATCCCTGGGTGATTATAGGTATTTTGAAAGATGGGTTTTAGTAGCAAAAATGTACCCTGCATGAAACTACTCACATTCAATCCAGAGAATCATCTTCTCAGTCCTGAGAGACACTTAAGAAGATCCTTGATTTTTAGTTGATTCTTCCATAAAAATGAGACTAAGAGATACTGTAATTTGTAAGTGAAATGGCTGTTCCTTTGGTGCAGAGTGAGGGATGGAGGGAGAAAGGTGGTAGAGCAATGGGGTAGAGGAGCTCTGAGAGATGATTGGGCTTGTATGTGGTAGCCCTAGGGGAATTCTGTCCCTGGGGTGAACACTGGAAGCCTAGGAAAAGGACAGGGAAAAAGAGAGTTCATTCTAGAAGGTGGAGGGTAGGGCAGGGCAGGGTGGGATTCTTGGGATCAGGAGGATCTACCCTGAGCTGGCTGACTGGAAGCAGAAGCACTAGAAGCTAAGAGAGCCTTGCCTTCTGGGAGCCATCTCTGCATAGGCAGGTGCCAGGTAGGTCTGAATTAGGACCCCTCCCCATTCCTCACTTCTACTGGCTACCACTTGTATAGGACTTCTTCTTCCCCCTCTGACTTCTTGGTGAGTCTCCTCCAGCTATGCCAGGACCAGGCTTTCTTCCTGGTCCTGGCTCCCAGGGCTGCCCCTGCTACTTGTCCAGGCACCCTGCCATATCTCAAATTTCCTCAGGTGCCATCTCTAGTTTTATCATTGGATCACAGTTGTCTGACCCCCATATCTACCCCACAGTATCTGATGGAGGCACAGCTCTCAGTCTGGAGTCACTGAGGTTCTGATTGGTCTCATCCCATCTGGGGTCTCAAGCCCCTTCTGCCTCTTGGGTCTCCGTGGGAGTATGGAGGAGGGGTATAAGGCCAAAGGGAAGGAATTAGAGTGGGTGGCAAATCCTTTTCCTGTCCAAGGAAAACTGTCTTCCAAGCCTGACCCTCCCTGCTGTCCTCAGATGTTGGTAGGGCTCTTTCCCCTGAGGGCAATACCAGGTGACTCCTGTGAGACTTCATTTTCTGTAATTTGGAGCAGGTCAGCATCCAGCCTAGGAAGAAAAGGCAAGAACAAAGCTCCCCACTCTGCCATCCTTGTCTTATCCCTCCCCAGCTCAGTCTGCAGAACACCAAAGTTTCGAGCCAGAGAGAATGGTCCTTAGGACCCAGAAATGCTCATCCCAGGGCAGGGCAGTCCATCCACAGAGCAGACCAGCATCATCAAAGATGGAATCTAAGAGAGCCAAGGGAGCGTGAACATGTTAGACCCAGGCTGGCCTTTGCAGTGCTGTCAGCAGAGCACAAATTGTCCTCTTGCTTCTGCTCCTTTCCTCCTGCCTCAGACCACACATCTCCCCAGGTCTCTCTGAATCCCCCTCATTTACCATCTTTTAGTTCAAGTCAATAATCACTTAGGAATTGACTGCTCCTTGCCAAGCACTGTGCTAACCCCCTGGGGATTCAGAGAAAGGTTAAAAAAATAACCTCCCCTGCCCCCCATGCGTTCACAGTCTAATTGGGAGAAAAACATCTCATCAGCTGTGTCCAAACCAGCTCTCTACAGTATGGATGGGAGGCACCTGAGAGGGAAGCCTCTGGCACTTTCCTGACCTGGAAAAGCTTGTTTTCTAAAGGTGAGATTTTAGCTGAGATGTGAAGGAAGCCAGGAGGCTCAGGTGAAGGGAGAGGATGAGAGACAGCCATTGGAAAGGCACAGACAAAGGAAGGTCAAGGATCAGCCAGGAGGCCAGTGCCCCTGATCAGAGAGGAGAAGAGGACCAAAGTGTAAGAGAATGGAAGTTTGAGGCTGCTTTTATGGTGTCTGCTGTCTGCCAGGCACCATATAATTATTATCTCATTAGATCCTGTTGGGAGGATTTCCTCAGGGTCCTTGCTAGGGACAGCCAGAATAAGGGAGCATAGGTTACAGACAGGCAGTAAACTGTGGTTTATTTATCCACTCAATAGTGTGACACTCTTTAGATAAAAGTATGTGTCTCAGAGTTCCACAGAGGACACAGAGACAGTCTCTCCTCCTGAGCTACATGACTCATACTTTGAAGTCTTGTAGGCAGGTTTACAAAGAAGTTTGGGGGGGAGTGGGCGGAGCCAAGATGGTGGAGTAGAAAGACACACATACGCTAGCTCCGAACCCGCAGCCCATAAAATATCTGTAAAAAATAACTCTCAACAAATTCTTGAGCAGCAGAAGCCACAGAACAATGGAGCAGATGAGATTTCTGTTCCAGAGAGCCTGAAAACCTCTCACAAAAGGTCCTTCCCGCTGCGGACCCAGAACCGAGCCCAGCCCTGCCTTGGCCATGCGGCACCGAGAGGAGCAGATACGACCAGGCTTCAGGGACAGAATCTCCAGCAGCTGCGTGGGTCCCTCTACTCCCAGGTGACAAGGGTCGGTGAGAGGGTCTCTTTGGTGGGTCGAGAGGGGAATGGGGTGCCCTCATAACTCAGGCCCCCTCGGGAGGCAGCAGCGGAGGCGGGAGCAGACCAGGGCTCCCCAAGCAGGCAGGAGCTGGGATCCATTGTTGAAGGTCTCTGCATAAATCCCCTGAGGGAACTGAGCCCATGGGGCGGCCCTGCCCCCACCTGAGCACCTGAACTTGATCTCACACTGAATAGCAGCCCTGCAACTGCCCAAAGCCCTGAGGCTAGGAAGCAGCATTTGAATCTCACACCCCAAGCTCTGGCTGGGTGGATCTGGAGGCAAAGTGGCTGTGAGGATAATATTTAGAAGTCAAGTCACTGGCTGGGAAAAATCCCAGAAAAGGGAAAAAAATAAGACTATAGAAGTTTACTTTCTTGGTGAACAGGTATTTCCTCCCTTCCTTTCTGATGACGGAAAACAATGCTTACCATCAGGGAAAGACACAGAAGTTAAGGCTTCTGTATCCCAGCCCACTCAATGGGCTCAGGCCATGGAAGAGCTCAAAAAGAATTTTGAAAATCAAGGTAGAGAGGTGGAGGAAAAACTGGGAAGAGAAATGAGAGGCATGCAAGTAAAACATGAAAAACAAGCAAACACCCTGCTAAAGGAGACCCAAAAAAATGCTGAAGAAAATAACACCTTGAAAAATAGTCTAACTCAATTGGCCAAAGAGGTTCAAAAAGCCAATGAGGGGAAGAATGCTTTCAAAAGCAGAATTAGCCAAATGGAAAAGGAGATTCAAAAGCTCACTGAAGAAAACAATTCTTTCAAAATTAGAATAGAACAGATGGAGACCAATGACACTATGAGAAACCAAGAAATCACAAAACAAAACCAAAAGAATGAAAAAAATGGAAAATAATGTGAAATATCTCATGGGAAAAACAACTGACCTGGAAAATAGATCCAGGAGAGAGAATTTAAAAATTATAGGACTATTTGAAAGCCATGATCTAAAAAAGAGCCTAGACATTATCTTTCATGATATTATCAAGGAAAACTGCCCTGAGATTCTAGAACCAGAGGGCAAAAAAAATATTCAAGGAATCCACAGATCACCGCCTAAACGAGATCCAAAAAGAGAAACTCCTAGGAACATTGTGGCCAAATTCCAGAGTTCCCAGGTCAAGGAGAAAACATTGCAAGCAGCTAGAAAGAAGCAATTCAAGTATTGTGGAAATACAATCCAGATACCACAAGATCTAGCAGCTTCTACATTAAGGGATTGAAGGGAGTGGAATAGGATATTCCAGAAGTCAAAGGAACTAGGACTAAAACCAAGAATCACCTACCCAGCAAAACTGAGTATAATACTTCAGGGGAAAAATTGGTCTTTCAATGAAATAGAGGACTTTCAAGCATTCTTGATGAAAAGACCAGAGCTGAAAAGAAAATTTGACTTTCAAACACAAGAATGAAGAGAAGCATGAAAAGACAAACAGCAAAGGGAAGTCATAAGGGACTTACTAAAGTTGAACTGTTTACATTCCTACATGGAAAGACAATATTTGTAACTCTTGAAACTTTTCAGTATCTGGGTAGCTGGTGGGATTACACACACACACACACATGCACACGCACATGCACACACACATAGAGACGGAGTGCACAGAGTGAATTGAAAAGGATGGGATCATATCTTAAAACAATTGAATCAAGTAGTGAGAGAGAAATATATTGGGAGGAGAAAGGGAGAAATGGAATGGGGCAAATTATCTCTCATAAAAGAGGCAAGCAAAAGACTTATTAGTGGAAGAAAAAGAGGGGAGGTGAGAGAAAAACATGAAGTTTACTCTCATCACATTCCACCAAAGGAAGGAATAAAATGCACACTCATTTTGGTATGAAAACCTATCTTACAATACAGGAAAGTGGGGGATAAGGGGATAAGCAGGGTGGGGGAGATGATGGAAGGGAGGTCATGGGGAGGAGGGAGCAATTTGAGGTGGACACTCATGGGGAGGGACAGGATCAAAAGAGAAAATAGAAGTAATGGGGGATAGGATAGGATGGAAGGAAATACAGTTAGTCTCATACAACACTACTATTATGGAAGTCATTTTCAAAACTACACAGATATAGCCTATATTGAATTGCTTGCCTTCCAAAGGGAAGGGGTGGGGAGGGAGGGAGGAAGAGAAGTTGGAACTCAAAGTTCTAGGAACAATTGTCGTGTACTGTTCTTGCTACTAGGAAATAAGCAATACAGGTAAAGGGGTATAGAAAGTTATCTGGCCCTACAGGACAAAAGAGAAGATGGAGACAAGGGCAGAGAGGGATGATAGAAGAGAGAGCAGATTGGTGATATGGGCAATTAGAATGCTCAGTGTTTTGGGGTTGGGGGAGGGGATAAAAGGTGAGAAAATTTGGAACCCAAGGTTTTGTGAAAATGAATGTTAAAAGTTAAATAAATAAATAAAATAAAATAAAATAAAAAAGAAATTTTGGGTAAGATCAGGCTGGAGAACAGAGGCAGAGAAAGGCATATTTGCATGTGTAGGTATGTGTATGTTTGTGTTTGTGTATATACACTCATACACATACACATTCGTATAGACAGATGTAGAGACAGATACATGTGTGTGTATATAAAATTATTTTACTATTAATATTATTATATTAATTTTAAACATATTAACAATTTAATAATATTTTTCACCAATTATACATCCAGACTATTTTCAGCATTTTGTTTTACCAGAATTTGAGTTCCACATTTCTCTTCCTCCTTCATGCCCTCCACTCTTCCTAAAATAGGAAGCCATTTGATATAGGTTGTATAAGTGCTATCATGTAAAACGTATTTCCATATTAATCACAGTTGTGAAAGAAAGAACAGATTAAAGGCCAAAAATACAAAAAAAAAAAAGAATAAAGTAAGTGCAAGAAGTATTCTTGGATCTGCACTCAGAGTCCATGAGTCCTTCATCTGCCTGTGGACAGATGAAGTCTGGAGTCCTTTGTAGTTGCCTTAGATCACTGCGTTGCTGAGAAGAGCTGATATTCATCGTTGGAAATCACACAATTTTGCTGACAGTGTGTACAGTGTTTTCCTGGTTCTGCTCATTTTGCTTTGCATCAGTTTATACAAATCTTTCCAGGTTTTTCTGAAAAAATGACTGTTCATCATATCTTATTGCATAAAAGTATTCCATTACATTTACATGCCACAGCATGTTCAGCCATTCCTCAGTTGATGGACATCTAAATTCCCAATATTTTGCCAACCACAAAAAGGGGTGCTCTAAAGATTTTGCCATATGCATGTCCTTTTCCTTTTTTTTGATCTCCTTCACTCCTCATCAGAAGTGATTTAGAGCATTTCTTCATGTGCCCATGGATGATTTTGAGTTCTTCACCTGAAAACTGCCTGTTCATATCCTTTGACCATTTACCAACATGGGAATGACTTCTTGTAAATTTGACTCACTTCTCTATGTATTTGAGAAATGAGGTCTTTTTCAAAGACACTTGCCATAAAGATTGTTTTGCACCTTTCTGCTATCGTTGAAAGGTATATTTTTAGCAAAATCAAAAAAAAAAAAAGAGGGAATTTAGAGTTATAGTTAGAAAAGTCTGTTACAAAGGCCTTAAGCACAGTTACTTATACTAGTCTGAAGAAAACTGTAGCTGCTTGATTAATTAGGTAGTTAAGCAGCATTTGCTAAGCCCTTTGTGCCTTCTTAGAATAACAGGACAGGAAGGGAATCCTATGGGTTTTCTCAAAGAGATTGAGAGGGTGTGGCATAAAAGTAACCAGGAAGTCGAAGCCAGGGGATAAGGGTTGGGCTGGTTGAGAGATCTCCCCAGTCAGGATAGTCAGTCCTCTGCGTCAGCACCAACTCAAAGCGTTACTTCTTTCAACCAGGAGGTCTAGCAGGAAGAGGAGTCCAAGGCAGAACTTGCCCAGAAAGGTACAGTATATGGAAAGCAGAAGAAGCCCCAAGAGCCTTAGTGGGTCAACCCTTTTCTGGGAAGGTTCAAGGACCACTCTCTGTCTCAGTCCTGGGACCCAAGGATCATTCTGTTTCTCCATTCAACTCTGATGGCCAGAAACTGAAAACCCTGATTTCCTCTTTGACCCTATTCCTGGTCTCCACCAACTGTAATGTCAGGGCCATGGGAGTCACCCTTCTTCTGCTTTGACCTTGTCCGGGTTTACCAACTTAAACCCCAGGGATCAAATTCTACCTGGGCTAAAATGGAAAATGTTGGTTTCCACTCAGAGCTCCTCCTCCCTCTTCTGTCTATCCACTTCCACTCCCCCTCTTTCATCCTACTGTGGGAGTGTATCCATAAAAGCTGGTTGCATCTTGAATTCCTTGCTGACCTAAGGTGATCAAGTGCTCAATGTGTTTCTACATTGACAAAGTATAAATAACTCCTTTTAATTCTCCTTGTCCTGAGTTTTGCCTTTTTAATCAAGGTGAAAGCCTGAATGGAAACTTTACCAGCTCCTAGGTACTTTTCTCAAAGAGTAAATTACCTTACATTTTAAAGCAAAATATACCCAGTTAAATAGAGAACATTGTGGAAACATCATATCCACCCTCTTACAGCTTGTCACAAATTCACAGCATTTAGATAAAAAGAAAATTACGTTTTCTAATGGTACAATTAATTGCATATCCCTTCAAAAAAATTTTTTTCAAATTAAAAGCATATATGCAATGGTTCCCCAACTGAGAAAATTTTGGAGCGTAATAACAATGTAAAAGATGTTAGAATGTTAATACACGAAACAAAATCGCCAGTCAAATAACGTCAGTTCATCTGATTATCTTAGTCAGAATTATCTTAAATAGGAAAACCACTTTGCCCAATTATGTGTTTGACCTCTAGGTTTGCTACATTCAGGGAGGAGCAAAGGGTCATTCTGATCCAGTTACACTGAATTCTTATTCTTTCAGCTCCCAAACACATTCCTTTAAATGCCAATTTTTTTTTATTTTTAGTGTTCTACAATCACTACCATAAAACTTCGATTTCTTTTCCCCTACCTACCCCACACCTCCCCTCTCCCTCCCCGAGATGGCATACAATTCTGACGTGGTTTGGAGGGTGATGGGGGACCCCAAAATACCGATGGTCGGTCCAGGTCATGCTCGAATGAATTCGACTCAAGCCTTCTTAAAGCCAAAGAAAACAAAGTTTATTAAGGATTCACCTAATTGGGTTGCCTCTTAAGGAGCCTAAGCATTTGTAATGCTTGTACTCACAAGCGGGCCAGACACAATCCCAGCTAGACAGAGTCTGAGCTGGAATGAATCTGAGCGCCTTCATGGAGGCAAGGTGGGACTTAAATACAGAAAAGAGTATAGGAGGGATCTGGGGGGGTGGGGGGGGATAGTCTGGTAGTCCAGGGTGATGGGAGGAGGGGTTTAGGAAGGGTCTTGAGGAGCAGTCCAAGGAGGGTCAAAGACTGGGAACACCTGCAGGCTATCAGGAGATAAGACAATGGAGGGTTTGGGTGGGAAGCAGGTAGGGCAATCAAGGGATAACAGACAATGTTCATAGATTTGTCTATGAAAGGCCAGATTCTGTGAGGAGAAGCAAAGAGAGCTCAATCTGAGTATGAAAAGCCAGGTTTAGTGAGGAAATTCCAGGGGAGCTCAAGGAAGTTCCCAGAGTCTGAACCTCATCAATTCTATATAGGATCTACACATACATTCCTATTAAATACATTTTCACTACAGTCATGCTGTGTAGAACAACTAAAATAAATGGGAGAAATCATATAACAAACCAAAACATAATACACACAAAAAAATGATCTGCCACATTCTGCGATTGACTTCCATAATTCTTTCTCTGGATGTGGAGGGCATTTTGCCTTAGAAGACCATTGGGAATTTTTTTAGATCCTTGCATTGCTGTGAAGTTCCAAGTCTACTAGAAAAAACTCTCGCACACTGTCGTCATTGCTGTGCACAAAGTTCTCCTGGTTCTACTCCTTTCACTCAGCATCAGATCATATAAGTCTTTTCAGGCTTTCCAGGGACAGCTCTACACCCCTAGCCAGCAGGAAAAAGTTTTAGAAACTGAGACCGTCGCCCCTTACCACAAAAGAATTTGGGTCTGCTCTGTTTGAGGGGGGAATGATGAGGTACAAGCCCAAGCCAAGACTTTTTTCCCTTGGATCGGGAGGGCTTTTGTCCCATTAATCTGAAAAAGGCCCCCAGAAAGTCTGGCCTTTGGCGGGGTGGCTCCTTGGATTCCCCTTCCGTTTATGCCAGAGATGGTGTTCAGACTCTGGAAACCTCTTTGAACTCCCTTTGAAGCTCCCCACCTGGCCTTTGCACATAGGTTCCCCCTGAATCTTGCCACTTAGCCTGGCCTTTCATACTCAGATTTGCAGATAGGATCCCCCCTAATTTTGCCACTTAACCTGGCCTTTCATACTCAAATTTGTAGACAGTTCCTCCTGAATCTTTCACATTCAAATCGATTTCCCTTGGCCTAGTCAGGCCTTCCATTGTCTGTTACCTCTGGATTGCCCCACCTACATCCCACCCAAGCATGTCACTAGTCACCCCAGTCTCCTCAAGACCCTCCCTAAAGCCCTCCTCCCATCACTCAAGACTACCAGACCACCCCCCAAATCCCTCCTACACTCTTTTCTGTATTTAAGGTCCATGTTGCCTCCATGAAGGCACTCAGATTCAATCCAGCTCAGGCTCTGCCTAGTTAAGATTCTATCTGGCTGGCTTGTATTCCTCAAGCTGTACAAATGCTTACATTCCTTAAGAGAAAACCAAAGGTGGGGAATCTTTAGTAAACTTTATTTTCTTTGGCTTTAAGAAGACTTGTGTGGAATTCATTCAAGCAGGACCCGGTGTACCCCTCCACCTCATCACTAACACATGCTCTTAAATGCCGAATTCTAAGTCTACTTCACATTAAGGGTGGATCTGCCCTTAGCTGGTCAAATATCCCAAATATCCTGCTGGGATCTGACTTGCAATGAGCCACATTCTAATTCAAACTAGGAGAAAGTACCAATCAAACTGCTGGCATTTGGTGAACAACCTCCATTCTCAAACTAAGCTCCCTTTGGCTGTGAAGCCCTTGCTCACCTGGAAATCTCCAGCTTGCCTCTACCTTGTTCTCCCACTCTCAACGCCTAAAGTCCCGAATCTTTCCTCCAAGAAGAAATAAGGTGTGAGGGTCATGGGGGAGGAGGAGCCCTCAGAGAAGACCAGCCTGGGGTGTGGTGGTCCAGTTGGAACAGGAGCTCTGGGGTGGAGTTTGGAGGCCTGGGGGGAGTCTAGGGCAGAAGAGGGGTCATCCCAGTGGTCTAGGCTGTCCAGGTGTCAGAGGGCAGGTCTTGGAGAGGAGAGTGAGAAAGGATCTTGAGTGCCTGACCTTGAATGTGATTGGAAGAAAGGGCCCTTCCTGGGGGCCTCAGAGGCTGGGAGAAGCCTCCCAAAGTGGGCTGGCTGAAAACCGGAACTTGTGCTGAGATTGTTCTGCATTCTACCCTTGGAATTGAGCTCCCTCTGCCTTATTTCTTCAGATCTTCGATCACACTGTCTTCTCTTGGACCTGAGATCTCTGCCTTGTGGAGGTGATCTCTTTGAGCATAGGTGCCAGGTAGGTCTGAGCCAGCCCCCCACAGACCTGCTGGTTCTTCCTCCCATTGGGTCTCATCCTCCCCCTCTGACCCTGTGGTGAGTCTAGCTGCAGGTCCCCCTGGAGCAATCCTTCCTCCCCAGCCAGGTTTCTGGACAAGCTTCCTCCTGCTATCTCTTTTCCAGACTCCCAATCACTTCTCAGGAATCTGGGGCTACCCCCTGAACACTGCATTTAAGATTTTGTCACCTTTTCACAAAATTCCCCTCAGGGATCCAGGAATCTTGTCCTGAGTAAAACACAAGTGAAAGGCTTGAGTCACCCTGGAAATGCCTCTGTGAAGGCCTGGATCTGCCTCCAAGGACTGGGGCCCCATCATGCCTTTTTTCATTCAGAGATGGAGTGATTGTGTTGCCAATAGAGGAAGGTGAGATTGTTTTGTTTTTTAATCTGCCTATTTGGTGGGGTCGAGATTGGCTTTTATAGGGAAAAAAGGTAAAGATGCTATGAAGATTAGGGATAGGTTTGAGGGGTGGCAAAATGCCTGTGGTGACCCTGAGGTATAGGAGAAGGGGTCTGGATGAAGGTTAATAGCCTGGGGTGATTCCAAAGTGACCCACTTTGAAGGGCTGGGCTGGGTGGGAACCACCATGACTTGCAACTGAAGCGATTATTTTGTATGTAGATGGTGGTGTGGAGGAAAGTTCCGGAGCTGGGTTGCCCTTTCAGGTTCCTAGTCCCATAGCTAGTGTTGACCTGAAAACTTGGTTAAAGAAAAGGCAACAGGCTAAATGCATACATTTTATGATTTATTTAATTAATTGATCAATTCCCTATTAAAGAAAACGGTAACATAATGCATTATGGAGCCAGAAATGTTCTGGCTACCAATACAAAGAATTGGGCAGCCTTAAATATGTTTTTAGGACAAAGAAGTGTTCTGTGTCCTTCAGATTTATGATCTCCATGAGTGATTAACTAGACCATTAGAAAGGAATTTCTTAATGGCGTAGGTTGTAAATACAATAAAATAACAGAGTTTAACAAAGTTTCACATAGAAATTAGGACCCAACGTGTCTATGTTTTCTTTACCATTAACATGCCATAACATAGTCTATGTCTACAAATATTAAGATATGGAAAACGTCCCATTATTCAAGATAGTGTCTTAGGTTAAAGGTCTCTTAAGGAATGTTAAGTCAGCCCTGGCTGGCTTTTGTTGACATAGGAAGAGGCATTCTCTGAGTTTGCTTCAGAGAGAACAAAGAGATTATTCCAAAATTTTATATTAAACATTATCACTAGTCAAAGGGAAGTCGTTGATTCAGGAGCCACTGAGGCTCTGACTGCTCTTATCCCATGTGGGATCCGAAGCCCCTTCTGCCTCTTGGTGATCTGAATGAGAACTGGGGAGAGGAAAAGGCATGGGAGAGGGTGGGACCATCTTTTTCAACCTGACCCTACCTCTTGGCTTTATTCTCTCTCCTGAGGGCAGGGCTTCATCCCAAGTAAATCCCCATAGCCCAGCCTCCTGCCCTGGAATCCTCTCTCCCCAGCTCACTCTCCAGAAGTCCAAAGCCAGGCCCAATCTGGGACTGTAGGTGGAGTCAGAAGGAATGGCCCTTGGCAGCTGCAGACCCTCGCTCCAGGTGAGTGCACTGTGTCCACGGATTTGACCCCCAAAGAATCAATTTCCATAGATAAAGAGGCTTGTCTGTGAGGCTGGCAATCTCCTTATGGATTGGTTCTTTACCCAAAAAAGCAGGACATTGAAAACAGTACTAATAACACCATCCTCTTCTCTGTCCTTTGAATTAATCCATGGCATATTGGCATCACAATCCCTCATCCCCAGTGGCTGCCCTTCTAAGACCTCTTCACTCATTCCTCTCTGTTCTGTAGGGGTCTTGTCTTTGCTCCTGTATCCATGGCTACCACCCCTATCCCACATGTCCATAGGACTGCTCCCCCCTCCTCACCTTTGCCTCTTTGGCTAAGTTCTCCCTTGCAGACCTGGAAAACAGGATGCTCTGCTTATCCTCCATGGTCTGATCTGCACAAATAGTTCATCTGTCAGTTCCACACTGTCCTGTAGTCAGCATCATCAAGGGCACTGTGAGGGGGCAGTCAGGGGTAACAGGAGTAAATGCTATGCACAGATGCTGAGGTGTTCCTGGCCTCCTGCATACTCTGGTCCTGTTTTTCTGGAAAATATGGAAGCCGAAGAAGACAGGTTAAGTTGACTTCGGGCTCACATTCCCATGTTCTAAGACCTTTGCCAGAACTATTTGGACCATGACAAAGAAAAGGAGGCCTTCTTTAGCTGTCACTTAATTAGCATTTGTTAAGGGTCTAGCACTTCCCTTGTTAGAGAGGATATAGGAAAGGACTGAGTTGGGGAACTATTCAAAGTTCTGGGAGTTTTCTTTTCCAAGGTCTGGGAAAGTAAGGGCTGTCCTAAAGGAGACATTCAGTTCTTATCAAACAGGTCTAGGGCTCAAAGGTAAAGACCCAGGAGAGTGAATTACTTTCTCCCTCAAATTTACTTTTAACCATCTTCACAACAGCCGTATAGAGTAGTTGCTCTTCTTATTTTTATTTCACAGTTCAGGAAACTGAGGCCAACAGATTCAGTGAGTTACCAGCCAGGGTCACATAACTAGTCAGTGTCTGAGGCTGTATTTGAACTCTGATTTCCCTGATCTTCTCTCTTTCCATAGCTCCATCCACAGTGTGTTTGTGTGCCCAGCTTCCCACAGCTCCTCCAACACTGACTGGTGCTGTTGTCATTGCTGTCAGTTTTGTAGAGTGTGAGATGAATTCTCAGTGCTGTGGTTTTCTTTTCTTAGTTTGGAGCATTTATTCATCTAGCTGGGAATACTTGGCAGTTGCTTCTGATAAATGGTTAAATGATCTGAACAAAAAATTATCTATTAGGGAATGGCTATTTGTTATTTTCCAGTTGTTTTAGTCTTGTCTGACTCTTTTTGATACATTGGGGTTTTCTTGGCAGAGATACTGGAGTGTTTCCTCATTTCTTTCTCCAGCACATTTTACATAGGAGTAACTGAGAAAACAGGGGGAAGTGACTTGCCCAGGGTCACATTGCTAGCAAATGTCTGAGGCTAAATTTGCACTCAGATCCTCCTGACTCCAGGCCTGGCTGGCACTCTATCTACTGTGTCTCCTAGCTGCCATTGGCTTTTTGTCCTTTTTGAAGCAATATTTCATTTTTCCCCAATTACATATAAAAATATTTTTATTCCTACATTTTGAGGTCACAGTTTTCTACCTGCCTCCTTCCTCTTACCCCTCCTACATACGGTAAGCAATCCAAAACAGGTTCTACAAATGCAGTCATGTAAAGCATTTTCATATTTGTCATTTCATGGGGGGGGGAAATGTACGAAAATGAAAGCAGGTGAAAACTAGTATGCTTTACATCTCTATTCTGAATCAGTTCTTTCTATGGAGGTGGGAGAGCATTTTTGATCATGAATCCTTCAGATTGTCTTAGTTTATTATACAGCTGAGAATAGCTAAGTTGTCACTGTTGTTCATCCTACATTATTGCTGTTACTTTATAAAATGTCATCCTGCATCAGTTTTTTCTGCATCAGTTCATTTCAGTCTTTCCAGGTTTTTCTGAAATGATCCTGCTTGTCATTTTCTGTAACACAATCGTATTCCATTGCAATCATATACTACCACTTGTAAAGGCATTCCTCAATTCCTGCGCATCTCCTCAATTTCGAATACTTTGCCACCACAGAAAGAATTATTATAAATAACCTCGTATGAGTAGGTCCTTTTCTATCTTTTTAAAAAAAGTATTTTGTGGATAGCGAGTTCATAATGTTATTGCTGGGTTAAAAGGCATCCACCTTATATAGCATTTTGACTATAGTTCCATGATGGGTGGATCAGTTCACAAATCCAGCAACAGTGCGTTAGTGCCTCAATTTTCTTATTTCCCTGCAATATTTATCATTTCCCTTTTCTGTTTTATTAGTCATTTTAATAGGTATGAGTTTGGTTTTAATTTGAGAGTTGTTTTAAGTTGCATTTTTCTAATCAATACTCCTTTAGAGAATTTTTATATATGATTATAAATAGCTTTGATTTCTTTGTTTGAAAACTGCCTATTGATATCCTTTGACCATTTATCACTTGGTTTGTGATTTGCATTCTTATAAATTTTGACTCAGTACCTTATCTAAATATTTGATATATTTATCAATTTTTTTCCCAGTTGTCAACTTTCCCTGTAATCTTGGTTGTATTGATTTTATTTCTGAAAAAAAACAACCCTTAAATTTAGCACAATCAAAATTATCTGTTTCACATCTATTAATGCATTTTATGATTGAGTTAATTGCATTCATATTTGCGGTTAAAATACCTGTATATATCCCTCCATCTTATTTCCCCTTCTCACTCTCTCTTTCTTTGACCTTTTCCCCTCTCTCCTCACCATTGTTTTGCCTCTGACCAGTGCCTTCTCCAGTTTACCCTTCTATCAGTCTCTCCCCTCCCCACTTATCCAAGTCCCTTTCTACATCCCTGTAGGATGAGTTAGATATCTGTACCCATCTCAGCATGTGTGTTATTTCCTCTTTGAGCCAATTTTGATAAGAGAAAGGCTCAAGCCCTCCATTCCCACCTCCCCTGTGTCCCCCTTCACTGTAATAGCTCTTCTTTGCTTCTTTTATGTGAGATAATTCAGCCCCATGTATCTTTCCCTTCCTTCTTCTTGGAGTGTCATTCTCTTTCTCACTCCTTAGTCTTGTTTTCTTGAATGCCACCCCATCACAATTAATGTGTACTGTCAACGTATACTCTGTCTAATTGCCCTAATAGTCATAAAGTTCTTCAGAGTTCCAGGTATCTTCTTCCAATGTCAGAATATAAACAATTTCACCTCATGGAGCCTTTTGTTTTCTCTTTCCTACTTACCTTTGGATGTTTCTCTTGGGTCTTGTATTTCCAGACACAATTTTTGTTCAGCTCTGGTCATTTCTTTAGGAATGCTCAAATATCCTCTATTTATTGAATGTTCATTTTTTCTTTCCCCTGAAGGATTTTATTCACTTTTTATGGGTATGTGATTCTTGGTCACCATCTTAGTTCTTTTGTCCTGCTGAATATCATATTCCATACTCTCTGATTTTTTTTATGTAAAAGTTCCTCATTTTTGTGTTACCCTGACTGTGGCTCCATGACATAATGAATTGCTTCTTTCTGGCTGATTCTGCTCTTTTTTTCCTTGACCTGGGAGCTCCGGAATTTGTCTATAATCTTCCTGGGAGTTCTCATTTCACGTCTTTTTTAGGAGGTGATTGGTGGATTCTTTCAATTTGTGTTTTGCCCTTTGGTTCTTAAGATATCAGGTCTGTGCCAAGAAAATACCACATGGGGTCATGGAGGGTCAGACATGACTGAAGCAACTGACAGCAACAGTGACATCCGTATAGAATGTATTGTAGAGTGTTATATGAGATGTTGGTCTAGTCCTAATATCCTTCCTGACTGCTTTCTACTTTTCTCAGCATTTTTTTTTTAACCAAATAAGGAGTTTTACCTTCATCAGTCTATTTTTCACTTTACCAAACATGGAGTTACTGAGTTCTAATGATTCTGAGTCTCCCTTGTTTAATCTGTTCCATTCCTCTCTTTTTGTCTCTTCTCTCAATACCACATGGTGTTGATGACTGGAGCTGTATAATATAGTTTGGTGTCTGGAAGTGCTCTTCCTTCCATATTTTTACTTCTTTTCATCACCCCCTTTGATATTATAGTAGTTCTTTTATTTTTCCAAATAAATGTTGTTATTTTATTCAGTCCTGTGAAATATGTCCTTCATAATTTTGTTGTTATCATTACTGATATTTTTCAGCCATGTCCAAGTCTTCGTGTCCCCATTTGAGGTTTTCCTGGGAATGAAGCTGCAGTGGTTTTTACTTCTTCAGCTCATTTTTCAGATGAGGAAACTGAGGCAAACAGAATTAAATGACCTGCCTGGATCACATAGCTAGTAAGAGCCTGAAGCTGAATTATTACAGAATGAAAGCCTATATTGGTAATTTCTTCCCTTTTATGTATATTTGCAGTGTCTTTCTTCTCTAGTCCACAGTTATTTTTTGCAAGAATTCTAATGGGTGCAAAGAAACAAATAATGTCTTCAGTTCTGATTTTCTTTTTAAAGATATTTGACAGCTTTTTTTATCATTGAACATCATTGTCCCTCATTGCTAAGTTGTTTGCAGAATAAATCTCCCTGGGCTGCATACTGAGCTTCACTGCTCTCTAGAACACATTGTTCCATTCCCTCCTCATATCTAATGGGTTTGGAATAGTCTTGCTTATTTCATTTTTGTTTTCATTGCATTTGAAAGTTTTTCTCCTGATGACTCTTAGGAGTCGCTTAGCCTCAAAGACCCAGCAGTATCACAGAAGATGACAACACACACACACACACACACACACACACACACACACACAAATGCACAAATGATAACCATTTTAGAGTGAGGTGAAGGTGCCCCAGTTCAGGGGCTCAGAGCTCAGTCCCAGAAATGTTGAGCTAGGTGAGAAATGAAATATCTGAATGGGGCTTTCTACTTCAATAGAGGTTTGGAGTTCATAATCCCCATCCTGTGGTAGGGAGAGATGAATGTGGAAGACTTGCAAAGGACAGAGGGTTTGAAGAGCTTTTGTTGGGTGTTAGTTAGACAATCAGGGATCAGTTATTGATAAATAAGAGGGCTGTCTTCCTGAAGGGAAAGCCATATGGTGAATACTCTGCAGTGAAGAAGAGTAACTCTAGAGACCCTAGTGAAAAACAAGGATTATAAACTCTTGGGAATCTCAAAGACCAATAAACACCTTAATTGTTCCAAAGAAAAATAATAAAGGAAGTAAAAGGTTATATCTAGGTTAAAAATAGACCATGAGTCAGGTGTTTTAAAGAAGAAAACACAATAATAAAATATAAAGGATAATTTTGATGGAGAACTATTCCCAAATGTCAGAATCTGTGATAAATTGAATCATATCTTTATATGGAAATTTAAGGCCAACAAATTCCAAACATGTTGACCAAGCATTCACTGTGCATGAATAAGATTGGAAATAAAAAGAACTGTTCCCAAGTATCTAGGCATTATCAGATTTGGCTCATCTCTTCTGTATATGGTCTGTCCTTTTGGCTTTTGTCCTCTCAAGTTTCCAGAGTTTTAGAGGTGTGTTTAAATCCTTTATTTCTTTTGAGAAATTCACAGGAAACTGAATATCTTTCTGATGAATTAGTTGAAATGCAAACTATAACAATTAAGTTTTGATTTTTTTACATGTATGATGGAACCCTCCTCAATTACTTTTAGTTCTATGCAAGTAAATAGCAGCATATGAGTCTATTCTTTGATGTTTGTGGTAATTTGTCCTGACAGTAAGAAGAAAATACGGGTTTACCAAATGGATGAGGTAATCAAGGGAATCAATAAAAAGAAAAATGAAGAAGGTGTTCTAATCATACCAGGTTTCATACTGTATTATAAAGCCATAATTATCAAAACAATGTGGTACTAGCTAAAAATAAGTGATGGATCGATGGAATACATTAAGTATAAAGCATCTTATATTACACGACCCCGCTAACCTGGTATATGATTAACCCAAACATCCAAGAGTTTGGGGAAAAAGAACCTCCATATTTCAAAAAACTGCTGGAAAAATGGGAAAACACCATAGAAGAAACTAGGTATAGACCCACATCGCACACTGTATACCAAAATAAGGATGCATGATTTACACGTGAAAGGTAATACCATAAGAAATTGGGAGACCATGGAATCATGTATCCCACATACAGGTAAGTGAAGAATTTATGACCATACAAGTTCTAGAGAATAATACAAAATATAAAATCCATGATTTTGTTCATATAAAATTAAAAAGTTTTAGCACAAATAAAACCGATGCAACAGAAATTATAAGGAAAGCACAGAACCATTTTTTTTCAGCAAGTATCCCTGATAAAGGCTTCATTTCATAAACATATAGATAACTGATCCTAATTCATAAAAATATAAGTCATTTCCCAATTGATAAATGCTTAAAGGAGATGAACAGGCAGTTTTGAGAATATTCAATCAAAGCTATCTGTAATCATGAAAACAATTCTCTGAATTTGTGTTAGAGACATGCTAAGTTAAAACAGCTCTAAGGTACCAACTCATACCTATCAGATTGGCTAATATGATGAAAATGGAAAATGAGGGAGGTTGGAGGAGACGTGGAAAAACTGGGACACTAATGCTCTGTTGGTGGAGTTATGAACTGATCCAGCTGTTGTGGAGAACAATTTGGAACTGTGCCCAAAGAATTATAAAACTGTGCATACCCTTTGATCCAATGACACCACTGTTAGGTTTATAGCTCAAAGACATCAAAATAATGAGGGAAGGACCCATATGTAACAAAAATATTTTCAGCAGCTCTTATTGTGTTGGCTAGGAATGGGAAAACTGAAGAGATGTCCATCAATTGGAGAATGGCTAAAAAATCTCTGGTATATGATTGTAATGGTGTATTATTGTGCTATAAGAAATGATAAGGAGGATGATTTCAGATAAACCTAGGCTTAAATGTACTGATGCAAAATGAAGTGAAGAGAAGCGGTAGAACATTATATACAGTAAGAGCAATATGGTTCAGTGAAGAACTGAATAACTTAACTATTCTCAGCAATACAATGATCCAAGAAAATGCTCAAAGGACCAATGCCAAAATCTACTATCTGCCTCCAGAGAAAGAACTGATATTATTCCATACAGGCTGGAGCATGCTATTTGTCACCTTTTTTTCTTACATTCTTTTTCTTTTTTTCCAAGTCTTTTTGTACAAAGTAACTAATACTTAAAGTTTCATATACTTGCACATGTATAACGTATATCTGGTTGCTTACTATCTAAATTATCGGGGAAGGAATAGAGGAAAAGAGGGATAGAATTTGGAACTCAAAACTTAAAAAAAAAACCAAACATTAAAAAAATGTAGGGGGAAATAATTTTTCAGAAAATGTAAAAAAACCCCCCAAAAACTAGAGGTTCTCCACCATTCAGCATGGCACAATCCACTGACTGCAGCAAATGGGGAAATTGTGGATCTTCTTTAAATCCCATTTGAGTTGTCTTAAGGAGACTCTGAAGGTCATCTGGCATAGTACTGAACACTGAGGTCCTTTCTTAAGTTAGATTGTCAGCCATTCACTTTCTACTGCAGAGAGCACAACTCTGTTGGACTGGCCATGTTGAAATGCCAAAAGTATTTGCCTAAAAGAATATTTATGGAGAACACATGCAAAGAAGGCCCTGACAGTGTGGTCAGAAGACATAATATAAGGACATTCCCAAGGTGTCTCTGAAGAATTTTGTAATCAATGGTGAGAAGTGGAAGACACTGAAAAAGGACCACCCAGCACAGCTTATCAACATCAAAGAACATGCTGTGCTGTGCAAGTAAAGCAGAATTGCAGTATTTCAAAACAGTGAGGCATGCAAATTAAGAGGCATCTCCACCCCAAATATTAACGTGGACTATTTGTTCCCAATCAGTGGTAGAGCCTTTCAGCTTCTATTAGTCTGATCTTCCATGGTCAAACACATTCTGCTTTAACCCTTACATACTGATGTCCTTTTGGTCTGCTTTGAATGCAAAGAACAACACAAATGAACAACTCTGTAACTAAATAGTTTAATAATGAAATGATATATTATTGACAGATGAAAGCAATCACAAACAGAAGGCATGAGATGTTTTGTCCATGAAAGGTTATACCCAGGGCAGCTTCAAGACTCAAAGTAATAACAGATAATTCTCCTTCACTTGGAAGTCTCATCTCAGTTGAGTCCAGATTGTCATTAGTATATCTTATCCTTTTCATGGTTTATCTAGATAACATGTTGTTTTGGGTTGTCAGGAAATTAACTAGATATTTTTTCTTCTCTTTTCTGTAATCAAACATTCTGCCCCTCACAGTCCAGAATTCATTGTAGTTGCCAGCTTCTCACAAATCTGACATGATATTATATATAACATTGCCTTTATCAGTTCAAATAAGGAAGAAATTTCACACATCTCTTTCTTCTCTTGAGATCCTTCAAAGTCACAGATAAAATGCACACATTGTCCCACATTCCCTAGAAACATTCCAGAGTAAAACATTCCTCAACTTTATTCCAACTGATCATATCAAATACTTTTCTCAATTTTTCAGTGAACTTTTAATGACTATGGATTTAAGTGTTGCCTCTAACTCAGAAGGATTTGACTTTTAGTCGGTCCCCTTTTTGGGCTTCAGTTTCCTCTTCTCACCTGATGAGGGTTAGACTGCCTGAATTCTGGAGTCTTTTTCAGGTCTAAATCTTGTGACTCTTGATGGTTTAGGAGCTGGTGACATTCCAGGATGTGTCTGTGGACTTCACCCCAGAGGAATGGGACCTCTTAGACAATCCTCAGAAGGAGTTTTACAAGGAGGTCATGCTGGAGAATGCCCACAACCTGATCTCCTTGGGTAAGGACATTTCCCCTGGCCACTCTCAGTCTGCTACCAAAGGGAATATCTTTCTTTGTTCTTCAGTGTACTGACTTTGGAGCATTTATCAATTACTAGAAAGGGAAATGGTCTGATGTTATGTTTCTGAGATACACTATCCTGCATGATTTTCCTCTAAGGTTCATAACTTGTGTGAAGATAACATATGTTTTCTTGCTCCTGTTGCTGTCTCATGCCAATTCTAGGTAGCTTGAGGTCAAAGATCAGATCAGCGTTGAAGCATCTCAGATGTAGAGCTTATCCTTTGGATTATTTAGCCCAACCTCTCTCTGGACTTTAATTTTGTCTGCCAAATATCAGAAAAGTGCTCAGTCTACTTTTCTTTGTACCCTCTTCCTCTTTGGGATGGGCCAATTATTTAGGATATCCTTCTCTTTGAGAAGCATCAATTTGTAACTCCCAGTTTCTGGTTGTGCCTAGTGTCACACATTTGTCCTTAATCTTCCTTTAAATTGCCTCCACTGCCCAGTATAGGTGGTGGGAAAGGACAGAGACCAATAAGCCTTCCTATTCACCTGCTGTTCCTCAGCTGAGGGGTTTAGTCCTTTCTTTACACTATTATATTATTGGCTGATACTGTTATCCACATCTGGCATTTGAGAAAACTGAAGCAAACAGAGATTAAGTGACTTTTCCAGAGACCCACAGTTAGTAACTGTCTGAGGCTGGATTTAAACCCTGATATTCCTCACTCTAGTCCCAGGCCTCTCTCCACTATACTACAACCTGCCTCTAATTTCTAGATAATGGAAATTCTGCAGTGGGTCCTTCCTCCTATGAGGAAGGTGCACAGTGATCAAATTTTCTGATTCCCCCTTGGCTCCATGATCTTCTCCCCCACCTTTCCCCAAAGTCCTCAAAAATAAATGCTATGAAACCATGCTTAAGGACTTCTGGGAACCATCCTGTGCTCTTTGCTCTCATGCCCCCTACACATGATAGGAATAAGAGACTGGCCAAGAACTTGAATTTCATTATCTAAGATTCATTGACTTCCCCAAAAGGAGAATCTCACCATGAAAGTCAATAACTCCTTGAAGGAACAGTAACAAGGTTTGTATAGGTTTCATGGTTGGGTAGGAGACAAAAACAAAGGTGATCCATGAAGCTCTAATTTGCTGGAGCTCAATGCTGATCTGGTGCATCCTTTTTTGGTTACTTGAATTACAGCCATTCATGGAAGACTTGTACAGGAAAACCATGGTGTGCACTTCTGTAGAAAAGAGAGAGAGCAGAAGGCTGTAATCTGCCCACTGTCTGGATCTTGGGGAAATCTGTTTAGCATTTTTGAGGATTTTGTTCCATCCTCTTCCATACAGCATCCCCTCACCATACCTCTACATTGAAAGATGATGTGCTGGGAATTGTGGTAAAATTAAACCTCTTTTTCTGTTTGGTCCCAATTCCCAATCTGGGAAAGGATTATACTGCCAGTTTCTCAGAGGGCAGAGCAATCAAGGACACATAGGTAGGTTAACAGAAGACCTGAAACATCCCCCATTGACTTAACTAATGGCCCTCTACAACCTTATCATCTCATAAGCACACCACAACAGCTGTGACATGGACAGAAAGGATGTTAGTACTGCACATCTGTATAACCGCTGGATGTATGACAAGCAAAACATTGATTTCCAGGATCTGATTGGATGTAGATTCTCTTAATGGTTCTCAGGGGCAGTTAATGGGACCAAGTGACTGGGACCATTTGGGTCATCCAACCAGAAAAAAAAAGATGGGTCATTTTTTAGGGTGGAAATGGGTACATCCAAGTACCCTCTTTCTAGAAAAATCCTCATAAAGACAAAAGTCCTCATAAAGACGTAAAGTGTGTAATTCCCATGTAACACTCCCATGGACTGTTGTGGGGATGATGGGAAGATTTCCTCTCTTCTCAATCTCAGCATTCTTGGGAGGGAGTCTTTTGGAAATGTTTTAGGTTCTTGCATTGCTGTGAAGGACTAAGTCTATCAGAAAGAGCTGATACTGTTACACACACACACACACACACACACCAGTTGAAGTAACAAGAAACTGGTGGCTGTTACTGTGTATAAAGTTCTCCTGGTTTGACTCATTTCAGTCAACATCAGTTCATACAAGTCTTTCCAGGTTTTTCAGAAGTCTGATTGTTCATCATTACTTATGGCACAATAATATACCATTACATTCATATACCAAACTTGCTCAGTCATTACCCAATTGATGGGTGTTCTCTCTATTTCTAGTTCTTGGCCACTACAAAAAGAGCTGCCATAAATATTTTTGCACATGTGGGACATTTTCCATTTTGATGATCTCTTTACGATACAGCCCTGGAAGAGATATTGCTGGGTGAAAGGGTGTGCACATTTTTGTAGCCCTTTGGACATGGTTCCAACTTGCTCTCCAGAATGGTTGGATCAGCTCACAGCTCCAGCAACAATGAACTGGTCTTCCAACTGTGCCACATCTTCATCATTTCTCCAACAACTTCCTGTTTTGTCATGTTAGCCAACCTGATAGTTGTGGTGTTGTACCTCAGAGTTGTTTTGATTTGCATCTCTCTAATCAATAGTGATTTAGAACATTTTTTTCATATGACTATAGATAGGTTTAATTTCTTCCTCTAAAAACTGCCAGTTCATATCCTTTGACCATTTGTCAATTGGAGAATGATTTGTATTGTTGTAAATTTAACTCAGTTCTCTATATATTTTAGAAATGAGGCCTTTGTCACACACACTAGTTGCAAAGGTTCTTTCCCAGTTTTCTGTTGCTCTCCTAATCTTGGTTGCATTGGCTTTGTTTGTGCAAAAACTTTTCAGTTTAATGTAATCAAAAATTACCCATTTTTGTTTGATAACGTTCACCATCTCTTGTTTGGTCATAAATTTCTCCATTCTCCTTAAATCTGACAAATAAACTATCCTTTGCTCACCTAATGTATTTATAGTGCCACCCTTTATACCCAGATCATATACCCATTTAGACTTTATTCTTGTATGTGGTATCAGGTGTTGATCTATGCCCAGTTTGCACCACACTGTTATCCAGTTTTCCCAGCAGATTTTGTCAGACAGTGAGTCCTTATCCCAGAAGCTGTGGTCCTTGGGTTTATCAAATAATAAACTGCTGTAGTCATTGTCTACTATGTCCTGTGTACCTCACCTATTCCATTGGTCTAGCCCCTCTACTTCTTAGCCAGTACCAAGTGGCTTTGATGATTGCTGTTTTATAATACAATTTGAAATCTGGTGTGACTAGGCCACCTGGGCTAGCATTTCTTTTCATCAATTCCCTTGATATTCTAGACCTTATATTGTTCCAGATGAATTTTGATATTATTATTTCTAGCTCTAGAAAATAATTTTCTGGTACTTTGATTGGTATGGCACTGAATAAATGAATGAATTTAGGTAGAATTGTCATTTTTATTACATTAGCTCAGCGTACCCATGAGCAACTGATGTTTTTTCAATTACTTAGATCTGATTTTATTTGTACAAAACCTGTTTTGTAATTGTGTTCATACAGTTCCTGGATTTCTTTTGGCAGTTGTTTTTAAAAAACAGTATAGACAGTCCCCACCCTCCTGGACCTTGTCTGGCAAGAGGCAGTGGTGGGCAGGGAGGGGTTTAAAGAGTGAAAAAGTTACTGTGTTGGAGGGTGGAGCTTGAGGCATAGACTGACCCTCATCCTCCAGGTACAAGAGCAGAGTAGGAAATCACCTTGTTTCCTGTTACTTCAACTGGTGTGTGTGTGTGTGTGTGTGTGTGTGTGTGTGTGTGTGCACGCACGCGTGTGTGTGTGCACGCACGCGTGTGTTTGTGCGTGTGCGTGTGTGCATGCGTGTGTGTGTCTGTGTGCGTGTGTGTGCGTGTGTGTGTGTGTGTGTGCGTGCTCATATATCTGCTTGGTTTGGTGGTAAAGCTTACTTCTAATCTGAGAATTAATAGCTTTTTAAGGAGCTTTTCAAGGGAACGCAGGGATTCTAAGAGGGGGATGGCATTCTTTTTTTTTTAATATGGATTTTATTTATTTTTAGTGTTCTACAATCACTACCATATAATTTAGATTTTTCCCCCTCCCTCCCCGCTCCTTCCCCAAGAAGGCATACAGTTTTGTGTAGGATCTACACATACAACTCTATTAAATACATCTTCACTATAGTCATGCTGTGTAGAAGAATTATAATGAATGAGAAAAATCATAAAACAAACCAAAATGTGATACATATACAAAAAAAATGATCTCCTATATTCTGTAATTGAATTCCATAGTTCTTTCCCTGGATGTGGAAAGCACTTTGCCTTAGAAGACCATTGGGAATTTTTTTAAGTCCTTGCATTGCTAATAATTTCCAAGTCTACCAGAAAAACTCACACACTGTGGTCATTGCTGTGCACAAAGTTCTCCTGGTTCTGCTCCTTTCACTCAACATCAGATCATATAAGTCTTTCCAGGCCTCTCTGAAGTCCTCCTGTTCATCAATTTTCATAGCACAATAGTATTCCATTACATTCATATACCATAATTTATTCAGCCATTCCCCAATTGATGGGCATCCTCTTGATTTCCAGTTTTTGACCACCACAAAGAGTGGTGCTATAAATATTTTTGTACATGTGAGACCCTTCCCCATTTTTATGATCTCTTGGGGATAGAGTCCTAGAAGTACTATTGCTGGGTCAAAGGGTATGCACATTTTTGTAGCCCTTTGGGCATACTTCCAAATTGCTCTCCAGAATGGTTGGATCAGCTCACAGCTCCACCAACAATGAATTAGTGTTCCAACTCTCCCACATTCTCTCCAGCATTGATCATTTTCCTGTTCTGTCATGCTTGCCCATCTGATAGGTGTGATGTGGTACCTCAGAGTTGTTTTCATTTGCATCTCTCTAATCAAAAGTGATTTAAAGCATTTTTTCATATGGTTATAAATATCTTTAGTTTCTTCCTCTGAAAATTGCCTGTTCATGTCTTTTCACCATTTATCACTTGACGAATGACTTGTATTTTTTTACCTTTGACTCAATTCTCTATATATTCTAGAAATGAGGCCTTTATCACATACATTAGCTGTAAAAATTCTTTCCCAATTTTCCACAGTCCTCCAAAATTTGGTTGTATTGGATTTGGTTGTGCAAAAACTTTTCAGTTTAATGTAATCAAAATTATCCATCTTGCACTTGATAATGCTTTCTATCTCTTCTTTAGTCAAAAATTCTTCCCTTCTCCATAAATCTGATCAACACACTATGTCTTGCTCCACCAATTTGTCCATAGTATCAATCTTTATACCTAGATCGTGTACCCATTTGGATTTGATTCTTGTGTATGGTGTCAGGCATGGGTCTATGCCTAGTTTCCACCACACTGTTATCCAATTTTCCCAGCAATTTTTGTTGAACAGTGAGTTCTTATCCCAGAAGCTGGGGTCCTGGGGTTTATCAAACAGTGGATTGCTATATTCACTGTCTACTGCATCTTGAGTATGTAGCCTATTCCACTTGTCTACCCTTCTGTTTCTTATCCAGTATCAAGTGGTTTTGATAATTGCTGCTTTATAATACAATTTGAGATCTGGTAATGCTAGACCACCTGAGGGATGGCATTCCAAGCATGGGAACAACCATGCAGGCCCTTCCTACCTCCACCAGGCAGAATCTCCAGCTTCCTTTGAAACCCAGCTGTTGGGGGTGTAAGCTCAGTTTCATGTGGACAGTCTGGGGCAGGTAAAAGTGAGGACTTTTAACCTCAGAGTTCTCATGAGGCCCCCCAGGGAATAGCTGGGAATTGAGGCATGAGACACAGGCTATCTCCTGCATCTCCGCCTCTTCTCCGTGGGATACGTGCTGGGGAGAGCATCCCACCCTTGAGATTGGCCCGGGCTCTGAGCACACCTATTGTTGACTAAGCTAAAGGCTGAGATCACGCACGGTTTTCACATGCAAACTATGCGGCCGGGACAGCTTAAGTAAGGTCAGGAAAGCCTGAAGGTGCTCTTTGCGCTGAAGGGCCCCTAGAGGGCAGAGGGTCCCTCCCCTCTCCCACTCCCATTCTCTTGCTGTACGATCTTTGCCTCCTTGGGAGGAGGAGGAGGATTCCTCTCTCCTGAGGAAGAATTCACCCTGCACATGTAACCAAGACCCTGAATAAAGCCTAACCCTTGTTCGATTCTGGGAAGTCTCTTCTCTCAATACGTTTATCCGGTTTGGCCAACAGAAGACCTGGACGACAGGTAAGGTAAGACTCGGGTAGCCCTTCGGCCTCTAGGCTGAACACCCAGCTCCAGCTCTATTGCATTGCTTACACCCCTGCTGCCCCTCCATCAGTACAGTGTGACTTCAAATGAGATAATATTTATATGGCTCCTGGCATATAACAGACACCATAAAACAAGCCCCTTAACCTCCATTCTCTTACACTTTGGTCCTCTTCTCCTCTCTGACCAGGGACACTGGCCTAGTGGCTGATCCTTGACTTTCCTTTGTCTGTGCCTTTCCAGTGGCTATCTCTCATCCTCTTCTTTCACCTGAGCATCCTGGCTTCCTTCACATCTCAGCTAAAATCTCATCTTCTGAAAACAAGCTTTTCCAGGTTAGGAAAGTATCAGAGCCTTCCTTCTCAGGTGCCACCCATCCATGCTGTAGAGAGCTGATTTGGACACAGCTGATGAGATGTTTTCCCCAATTAGACTGTGACCTCATGGAGGGCGGGGGCTGTTATTTTTTTAAACTTTCTCTGCATCTCCAGTAGGTTAGCACAATGCTTGGAACAGAGCAGCCACTTCCTAAATGCTTATTGACTTGAGCTAAGATGTGGTAAATGAGAGGAATTCAGAGAGACTTGGGAAGATATGTGTGATCTGAGGCAGGACAATTTCTGCTCTGCTGACAGCACTGCAAAAGTCAACCTGTGTCTAACAAGATGAATCTCTCTTGGCTGTCTTGGATTCCATCTTTGCTGATGCTGGTCTGCTCTGTGGATGAACTTCCCTGCCCTGGGAAGAGCATTTCTGGTTCCTAGAGGCCATTCTCTCTGGCTCCAAACTTTGGTCCTCTGCAGACTGAACTGGCAAGGTACAAGACAAGGAAGGCAGAGGATGGAGACTTATAATTTATACCTTTTTTTTCCTAGGGTGGATGCTGACCTGCTCCACATCATAGAAGGTGAGGTCTCACAGGAGTTACTTTGCCTTGCCCTCAGAGGAGAGACCCCTACTAACATCTGAGGACAGCAGGGAGGGTCAGGCTTGAAAGACACCTTGGGCTGGGCAGGAACAGCACTTGCCACACACTCTCACTCCTTCCCTTAGGCCTTAAACCCCTCCTCCATACTCCCACAGAGACCCAAGATACAGAAGGGGCTTGAGATGGGATGAGACTTATCAGAACCACTGTGACTGCAGACCAGGAGCTCTGCCTCCATCAGATACTGTGGGTTAGATATGTGGGTCAGGCTATTATGACCCAAAGACAAAACAAGAGATGGCACCCTAGGTAATTTGGGATATGGCAGGGAGCCTGGACAAGTAGCAGGGCCCACCTTGGGAGCCTGGAGGACCTGGAGGAAAGCCTGCTCCTGGCAAAGCTGGAGGACACACTCACCAAGAGGTCAGAGGGGGAAGAAAAGGTCCAATGCAAATGGTAGCCAGCAGAAGTGAGGGGTGGGGAGGAGGTCTTTGTTCAGACCTACCTTGCATCAGCCTCTGCTGAGATGGCTCCCAGAAGGCACAGATCTCTCAGTTTCTAGTGCTTCTGCTTCCAACCAACCTCCTCAGGGTAGGTCAGCTTAAACCCAATAATCTCATTCTACCCTTCCCTCTACCTACTAGAATGACCACTCTTCTTTGTTCTCCTCTGAGGCTTTCAATCTTCACCCCAGGGAAAGAATCAACCACCAACCTAATCATCTTAGAGAGATCCCCATAGCCATTGCTCTACCACCTCTCTTCCTCCATCCCTTACTCTGCTCTGAAACTCCTCACCAGAATCTCCTGGTCTTCCTGCTCTCCCCTGCCACACTCATCTTCTTCTCCACAATATGTTCATCCTATTTTTCTCCTGGTTCTCTCATCCATTTCCTTCCCTCTATCCCCTTTTCCTTCTGCCCCCACTTTCTTCTCTACAGCCTGATATCCAAACTTGCCCCCTCCCACTTAAATCTCCAAACTGAAGTCATTTACCACCTTGGCCCATCTCCATTCTTGACCTTCCAGACTCCAATCATAACAATGAGGGGGCATTTCCCTCTGTCCTGTTTTCATTTCTCAAGAGATGTTCTCTTTTTATGAGACAGCTGGATCTCAATGAGAGCTGAGGACACCTGAGTCCCAAGGCATATGTAATAGTACATGTTATAAACTTTCTCTACCCACTTCTATAAACCTTTGCATCTGCCTCCAAGTCTAGAGGTTTGGCTGTCACCTGATTAAGCAACAGAAATTCATCTACTCGGAGGTCCCACTGTTTCCCTCTTCACCCCTCAAACCCCAGGTTCTAATGGAAGGGGAGATGTGCAGAAAGCAGGACATGTTGGTTCTGGGGCAGAAGGAGAGCAGGAAATTAGAGAAGAGTCCAGAGAAGGACCAAATGTAGGTTGGGGGTGGGGGGAGCTCAGTACCTCAGCACAGAATCCTTAATGATCCTTCTGACTTAGTTTTGAGCAGAAGTAAAGACAGTCTCCACCCTCCTGTTCTTTATCTAGCCTGAGGCATAGGTACAGGAGCAGAGTAGGAAATCACCTTGGTTCTTGTTACCTCACCTGGGTGTGTGTGTGTGTGTGTGTGTGTGTTTATATATCTGCTTGTCTTGGGGGCAAAGCTTACTGTTCAGCTGAGAATTCAGAGTTTTTTAAGGGTTTTTCAAGGGAACTTGGGGCTTCTAAGAGAGGATGGCATTGTAACAATGGGAACAGTCATGCAGGCCCTCCCCAGCTTCACCAGGCAGAATCCCCAGTTTCCTTTGAAGCCCAGTTCAGGCTCCATCCCACTGGAGGCCTGTGCTGCTCCTCCCATAGTTGACTGACCTGGGGGAACCCTCTCCTCCCCAGAGCTTAGGGGCTGAGCAGCCTGGGGAGGCTTGTTTTCAGGGTTGCAGCACTGTGGGAGAACAATATCATTACATTTCCGGGAGAAGTAGTCAGCAGCATCTTCAGCACCCACTGCACTGATGGTGAGAGTGATATCTGTCCCAGCCCCACTGTCACTGAACCATGCAGGGACCCCAGAATAGAGGTAAGAAGCTTCAGAGATCAGAAGTTTGGGTGATTGCCATGGTTCCAGCTGGTATCACGTTTTTCACTTGTCAGTGTTGGAATTGGCTCTGCCCTAAAGGGGATTCTCTCCTGTCAACACAGACAGCAAGGCTGGAGGCTGAGTCATTACATTTAATACATGCTTTTTCCATCCATTCATAATAAAATCCACTTTACCACTATTCCTGGTGTCCATCTCTGCCCCAATACCCCCACTTACTATCTCAAAGTTTTCCAAACCAAAGTCCTCTTTGTGGGTCACTAGTCACCATAAGTGCTGCCTCCACATATCAGAGTGGAAGTTTGTTAAGGGCATGATCTGTCTGTGTATCTGAATTTCTATTTCTTAATCTTTGCAGTGTTTGGCACACAGTAAAGGCATTAATCAAGGCAGCTAGGTGGCACAGAGGATAGACCACTGGGCCTGGAATCAGGAAGAGCTCAGTTCAAACTTCACTTCAGTACTTACTAACTTTGGTGACTCTGGGCAAGTCACTTTACCTTGTTTGCCTCAGTTTCCTTATCTGTAAAATGAGCTGGAGAAAGATGTGACAAACCACTCCAGTCTCTTTGCCAGGAAGATTCAGAGATTAATTGACATGCCAAATTTCACAAGGGTAACATCTGAGTCTGGATTTGAATTCTGGTCTTCCTGACTCTGAGTCCAGTACACTTTCTTCTATGCTACCTGCCAGTTATGATAGCTATTTTCAGTGGGCTTTCAAGTGAAATAGGAACTAGACTTGTTCCTCTCCTGTAAGGCAGAACTAGGAACAGAGGATTTAAATGGATAAGAAGACAATTTAGGCTTCATTCCAGGAAAAAATTCCAGCAATTAGATCAAAAGTGGAATGGAATTGGAAGCACTGAGTTCTTCAATGCCTTTTTTAAGCTGAGTCTTGATGATCATTTATTTGACAATTATAAAAACAAAAAAGTTCATGTTTGAGAATGGATTCCAAAAAACTAGTCTTTGAGGTCCTTTTCCAATCTGAAACTCTTGCATTCTGTGAAATATTTGAAGACATCTATTATGTCCTCTGTTCTTACACCTCCTATTCGCTAGGCTAAAGTTACTCAATTACAAAAAAAAAGGCACTTAACCTCTCTATGCATCAGTTTCCGCATCTCCAAATAAGGGCACCCTGTGCTGTGGCCTCAAAGTTCCCTTCTAGCTCTATAACTAGGATCCTGTGGTCCTGTTCATATCATAATTGTTTTAATTGATTTTTGTCATTCAGTGTCTAGGATTCTCTAAGTAAGCTATCTTATCCTCAACAAAGAAAATTTTGCCTACATTTCCCCTGTTTTTTCCCTCAGTTTTCTTGTCTGATTGCTATAACTAGAGTTTCTAAAAGTATGTCAAGTTAAAGCCATGATAATGGACATCCTTGCTTTTCTTCAGTGTTTACTGGAAATGTTTTTAGTGTTTCTCCTTTACATACAATGTTAGCTCTTGATTTTGAGATAACCCATCATTTCAGCAAGTAGAACGAGAGTCCTTTGTGGTCCTGGACTGTTTCTATCATCTCATGTTGCTTCTTGAGCAATGGAGTAAATGATGGTAAGAGGTTCTACCAGGAGTCCTGTCTGGAACTTAGAACAGCAGCTGCAATGAGTTTAGGGCTCTGGTGAGAGTAGCTATTCCCCTGGACTCAGGGTTGAAGGATATGGGGAGATGTTTGTTCAGGGATGGAGTACTGTAGGGGAGACCAATGAGTTTCTTGCTGGCAGTAAGAGATAGCTAAATCCTTAGGCTCCAGCCTGCTGATTGTGTGGGTGAAATCTGTCTCAGGCCCACAGCTACTATTGAGAAGGAACCCCAGAGAATAGATTGGAGACTTCATAAATCAGTGACTTAACTGTGTGTCCTGGTTTCTGTTGGTACCACTATAAATGTGCCCATCACTGTGTAAGAGGTTTTGGCTGGCCTTGCAGTTGATGGTGACTCTCCCAGAGCCATCAACAGGGAGGCTAGGGACTGGGTCAGAACACCTTCCCCTTGTCAACCTAAAACTAATCAAGAAATATTTGAGGTTATAGAACCAAGATTTTTTTCTCTTCTTTCCCAAACTTTCCCTTCAATCTCTGTTAATTGTAATTGATTAACTCTTCTAAGCAAGGGATTTTTTTTTTTTATAACTCCTGTATCATCTCTCAAAGACTTCTTATTGAGACAGTGAATTCAGCTAAGCTCAGACTGAAAGGGCTCTCTCTCTCTCAGCTTCCTGTCCATTTCCATGATCTCCTCCCCAGGTGCTCTTGTCTCACCTGGGAGCCACAGGAGCAGGAGACAAAGGAGTTGAGCTGGGAACTCCATCTCCTCACTGAGCTCTGTCCAGTGCTGATCTCTTCCCCAGCAGAAAGACAAGCCCAATTATAGAAACTTTCAGCAGCAGGGAGCAGTGTGGGGGAAAGAATGAATGCAAAACACCTGGATGATGGGGGCCATCCTATCATCTCTACATCTCAGAACACATTAAGCAGTTCTTCCCTGTGTCAGCCCTGTCAGAAATCAGTCACATTGCAGCCCCCAAACACTGAGTCTTCCTCAAGGGATCAAATGAGACATTCACTACATGAGCAAGGCTGCTTTTGCCCTAGAACATTGCCCTCCTTCCCTCAGCCCCTTACATGGTTTCCCTCAAAAAGTCTCCCTTCTCTCTATGACCTAAAAACATAGATAATGGGATGTCACCATACCTTCTTTTATCTAAACAATCCATTTCAAAGCCATTGACTGGTAATGCAACATTGGGGAAATTCACTTAAGTGTTATAAAACTCAATTTCTGAATCTAAAAACTGGAAAGAAAAAATTATATACAATTCACATAAGATAATTTGAGTTTATGACTACTTTGGGTGGCTCACAGGTTGACCTGGGCCCTGAAGCTGAGCCATGCAGCAGATTCAGGGCTACCTGCAGAGATGCCATGATCCTGGACAGTTTGTGCATGAACTGGGGGAACAGGCACCCCTCATCACCCCTTCCTTTGCAATGAAGTCTAAAAAAAAATCTGAAAAACTTCTAGAGAGCTGGGGCTATGACTCCCAGACTTCACATTTCTTCACCAAAAGAAAAAGCCACCAAACTGCTTAACAGCCCTAAGCCACTGAGCTTTAAAAAAAAATGCCTATAAATTCTACTTCAATTTTTCAAGGATCAAGTGATCACACTTCTGTCTAGGTTTTCCCTCCATCAGGGGAAATCTTAACCCCTCTGCACCTTCTTACAATTTTCAGAATGCCTGACACTCCTGATGCTCTTCCAGATTTTGAAGAGATGTTTGCCAGTTGATTCACAGAAGATGATAGAGAGTATCAAGAGTACCTGAGACTTCCTGCAGATTCCCTTCCAATTATGGAAGAGTGGAATAGTAGATCTAGTGGTAATCAAAAAAGCAGAGGCAGTCAGCTGCAAGATAACAGACACTTTCAAGGAAGGCATGGCAGATGTGGTCAGCCAAGTGACAACAGATCTAATCAGTGGCATGGAAGACACTGGGGAAATAATTATCAGCAGCACAGACAAGAACCTTACTACCATCAGCAGTATGGACAATACGGTTATAATCAGTGACCTCTTCATGGCTGCTATTATTGTTGGCAGCCATCAAGTAAAACAAATCACATTCTCTTCTAACGTGTCAGAAATTTGCCTGTTTCCTGTTGGCTCATGTTTTTTATATATGATTTTGTGTGGATAATACTAGGCAACGTGAAACTACCCTATGCAAAAAAACTAGAAGAGTGATGATAAGTGGGAATGATAAATCCTGGAGAGAAGTTACGGACTACATTTTTCAACTTTTACCTTAAATTCATCTTTATTTCATATGTTGTTAGTGCATCGAATTTCATGTGTTGTCCATGTAAGGCTGCCACTAGTCATAAGTTTGTAACACAGGCATAATGAGGAATAAGAAAAATGATTTCTTTCTCACAAATTTGAAGGAATTTCTGTAAACCTGGGTGTGATTATTTCTGGAATTTTGCAGACTTCAATGAAGTAATTCATCAAGAGAGTTATAGTTGGCTTACAGAGTATCATATTAACAGCAGCTGAAAACATATTTGACATACCTTTCATTTGACTTTCATGATTTCAAAATAATAACTACTATGTGAATGTCTATTTTAAAGGTCTGAGTTCTATACTAATAACAAAAGAAAGACGAATAAACATGTACAATAAGCAAAAAAAAAAAAAGACTATTTTGTAAACTCTTAAGAACTACTAAAACATAAGGGATCCTGCCTGGCATTTATTACTCTCATTTTTCTCATCTTGTTCTAATGAGTTCAGATTCAAACTGTTCTGAGGTGTCCTGATATACCTCTTTAAATCCTTTTTATTTAATGTTCTGAAGATGGACAAAATCCTTTTTCACACAAACACCAACAACATTGTAACTAAAAATGGTGAACAGTTCTTGGGTCTTTTGTTAATGGGATTCATTCTTAGATCATGCAGCAATTCATCACTGAGTGGATATTGCTGCAGACAAACTGAGACCTGAGAAAAACCTTAGCTTATGGGCCCATCTCCAGTCGTCCTGATGTATGTCTTACCTACTGGACCCAGATGGCTCTGGAGGTGAGAGTGAGGCTGGTGACTTTGCCTAGCTCTCCCTCACTGAAATTCAATTCACCTGAAAGTCAAGACATCATCTTCCTGATGTCATTGGTTCTCTGAGAAGGAAGGATTAAAAAAAAAAAGTCTGTGGCTCTGAGAAAATCAGTGGTGCCATCTCCTGGTCAGAGCGAGGACAGAGAGGAGTTATTCATGTTCCACATCCTTTCTCCAAGTTCCATTAATGGGGATTCTTAAAGCTAAAATAGGGATCTGAAAAAAATCATTTAGGACATGGTTAAGATCCATTCATTCATTATTATGCTGGACACGAGCTAATCAAGTTTGGTGAGCAAAGGAGTAGAGCAAGAGTTCACATCCATACAGAAATGCTTAATTTGCAGACTGCTCCATATTAGATCTTTGGCCTTATGACAAACCTGGAAGGTGGGTGCTCCTATTAACTCATTTCATGGTGGAGGAAGTAGAGGATCAGAAACCTTTTGGAGAGTTTATATTTCAGGGGAAAGGAGGATTCAAGTCTTTGTCATCATGACCCAGGCCCATTACTTTATTACATTATTAACTGATACATATTTCAATGGATTCTGGAGAAGAGAATTCCAGTGCCACACAGATTCTCTAGATAGGGGCATATGGTGTTCATAACTATTGGAGTCAAATCTGTTCAGACATCTACATCACTATTCTTCATGATGCTTGACTGGTTGGGATGTGGCCACCTTCTAGAGAACCTCACAGGATACCACCTCCCATCTCCTGTGTGCAGGGACAAATCACCTATCTCGTGCAATGTTCCCCCTGCTAACTTCTTAGAATCCCTGACACTAAGCCATGTAGAGGTTTGGTGAGCCTGTTTCTGGGCACATGTAATGAAGTTGACCTTTGTCTCCCAGCCTTGTCAGAGTTGCAGCAAGTATCCTACAGTTTACACACTACTTGGTCTGAAAAGGGGATTTAGCAGGTTCCTGAACCAGAACTTAGATTGCATGCAAAAATTACATGGAAAGGATGTTTCATTGTTTTCTGTGGTGTCAAGAAAGATAAGCAATAATGCTATTTTAATGGCTGTATTCTTAGTACTTGGATCTCACACCTGTTTCCACTTCCTCACAAACTTCACTAGCATCTTATGATAGGAGGAAAGAGAAAATGTATCTAGGCAAAAATCAATGTCATTTGTAAGGGACAGCAAACTTTGTCACTTTGCTTAACCCTTAAATTACTTTTGCTCTTTAGTCATTTTATATAGTGCCCAACTTCTTGTGACCCCATTAGAAGTTTTCTTGGTAAATATACTAGAGAGGTGTGCCATTATCTTCTGCAGCTCATTTTACAGATGAGAGAACTGAGTAAAAGAGGGTTAAGTGACATTGGTTGGTCACCCAACCAGGAGGAGTCTGAGACCAGATTTGAATTCAGGAACACAAGTCTTCCTGATTCTAGGCCTAGCACTTTATGCACTTGACTACTTACCTGACCCATAAAAATTACTAAAGGAGAGCAAACTGCAATATCTTGTAAGATAAAATCAGAACAGCAGATAAAAATATTAAATGTCAAGCTGAGCAGTTTGCATTTTATCCTAAAAATAAAAGCAAGTTACTGGAACTTGATTAGAGGTACAGTGTCATGGTTATAACTGTGATTCAGAAATCTCACTGCGATAAGTGTGGCTGATGGCTGTGAAAGAGACAGACTGAAAGTAAAAGGCCAATTCATTTTGGGGAGGGGTTGATACAATCCAACAATGGGGTGATGAAGCCAGTAGGAAGAATTATTCTCCATACTCCATGCTTAAATCTCTATGAGAAATATTCACCCTCAGATGGAAATCCTCCAACTGAGCACAAGGATTTGCCCAAACTCAGAAATGGAGCCTTCTTCCAGATTTCACAGGATCTCTGCTGAGGCCAGCCCAGCATCAGCTTGATATTCATAGCTTTATCATACATTTCCTACCCTTTCTACTAGAGGCGTTAGTGGATCATGTGTAATAAAAAGCCATGGAAAGATAGACCAAAAATGAATTGGAAACTAAATAATCTAATCCTAAAGAAGGAGTGGGTTAAACAACAAATCATAGAAACAATCAATAACTTCATTCAAGAGAATGACAATAACGAGACAGCCTGCTAAAACTTGTGCGATGATGCAAAAGCAGATCATAGGGAAAGTTTTATAACATCGAAAGCTTCCATGAATAAAGTAGAGAAAGTGGAGGTCAATGAACAGGGTATGCAGCTGAGAAAGCTAGAAAAAGAACAAATGGAAAACCCCAAGTAAATACGAAATTAGAAATATTGAAAACCAAAAGAGAGATTAATAAAATTGAAATTAAGGAAACTATTGAACTAATAAATAAAACTAAGAGTTGGTTATATGAAAAGTAAGGAATATAATTGATAAATCTTTGGTCAATTTGATAAAAGAAAGAAGAAAACCAAATTACCAATATCAACAATGAAAAGGGTAAACTCACCTCCAATGAGAAGGACATCAAAACAATAATTAGAAATTACTTGGCCCAAGAGTCTGCCCATAACTTTGACAATCTAAGTGATATGGATGAATTTTTTAAAAAATATACAAATTGCCCAGATTAATGGAAGAGTCAGTTGAAAACTTAAATAACCCCATCTCAGGAAAAGAAATTGAACAAGAAATTAACGTAATCCTTAGAAAAAAAATTTCCAGGGCCAGGTGGTTTTTCAAGTGAATTCTATCAAACATTTAAAGAACAATTAATTCCAATACTATGTAGACTATTTGGAAAGATTGGTGAAGGAGTGCTACCAAAATGTTTTTTATGATAGAAATATGGTTCTGATTCCTTAACCAGGAAAAGTCAAAACAGAGGAAAAAATTACAGACCAATTTGTAATTGTTTAATGCATGTAGATGTAAAAATTCTAAATAAGATAATAGCAAAAAGAATACAGCAACTTATCACGAGAATAATACATTAGGATCATGTAGGCTTTACACCAGGAATGCATCAGTGGTTCAACATTCAAAAAACTATCTGCATTATTGATCTTCTCTACAACAAAACCAACAGAAACCATATGATTATCTCAGTAGATCCAGAAAAAGCTTTCAACAATACAATATCCTTTCCTATTAAAAACACTGGACAGCACATGGAAAAATGGAACTTTACATAAAATAATAAGCAGGTATATACCTAAGACCATTAGCAACCATTACATGCAACAGGGTAAGCTAGGTGCATGTCCAGTAAGATCAGAGGTGAAACAAGGATGTTCATCATCACCACTGCTGTTCAATATAGTATTAGAAATGTTAGCTTCAACAATAAGAGAAGAAAAAGAAATGGAAGGAATTAGAATAGGCAAAGAAGAAACTAAGTTATCACTCTTTGAAGATAATAGGATGATATACTTAAAGAATCCAGGAGAATCAAGTAAAGAAACTACTAGAAATAATAAAAACTTTGGCAAAGTTGCAGGTTACAAAATAAACTCACATAAATCCTCTGCATTTCTACATATTACTAACAAAGCCCAACAGCAAGAAAGAGAAAGAGATGTCCCATTTAAAGGTATAGTAGGCACTGTAAAATATTTGAGAGTCTACCAGTCAAAACAAACCCAGGGACTGTATGAACAAAATTATGAAACACTTTTCTCACAAATAAAGCCAGATCTACATAAATGGAAAAACATCATTTTCTCATGATTAGGATGAGGTAATATAATAAAAATGAAAATTTTACCTAAATTGATTGACTTATTCAGTGCCATACCAATCAAACTCCAGGAAAAGTATTTTCTAGAGCTAGAAAAAATAATATCACAACTCATCTGGAAGAACAAAAGGTCCAGAATATTAAGGGAATTAATGAAAAGAAATGCTAGGGAATCTGGCCTAGCCCAACCAGATCTCAAATTGTCCTATAAAGGAGCAATCATCAAAACTACTTGGTACTGGCTAAGAAACAGAAGGGTAGATCAGTGGAATAGGTTAGATACTCAAGACACAGTAGTCAGTGAATATAACAAAATCTGTTTGATAAACCCAAGGACCCCAGCTTCTGGGATAAGAACTCCCTGTTTGATAAAAATTGCTAGGAAAACTCAATAACAGTGTGGCAGTAACTGGGTATAGACTAATGTCTGACATCGTACACAAGAATCAAGTCCAAATAAAAACATGATCTATGTATAAGAATTGTAAACAATGTAAACAATGTAAAAAATGTAAACAATTTAGGGAAGCAAAGAATTGGGTATTTGTCAGAATTATGGAGAACGGAGAAATACATGACCAAATAAGAGATAGAGAATAAAGAAAAAAGTCCTAGAAATTTTTATAATTTACACTAGAATAAAATGTTATATTTTACTGTGGAATGAAAATATTATTTTGAAGCCTTTGGGGCAAGATATTTCTTGGTCATTCTCATAAGTACTTAATATATAAATTTAAGAGAATATTATGGTTAGCAGAATTATTAATTATAAGGCTTCACGACCACTTTATTTTACTTCTTGAAAGGAGTTCAAAGAGTTCAAGATTTGGGAAACTACTGCTCTGCAGTACTGGTTGTTCACTGTTCTGATTAGTGTTGTAATAGTACAAAGTTTTCTGGATCTGCTCATTTCTCTCTGCATCAGTTCAGAGGACTCCTCTCAACTTCTCTGAAACTGTGCCTTTCACCATTTCTCATGGCTCCATCAATTTCCATTATATTCTTAAATAATCGTTTGTTCAATCATTTCCTTGTTCACAAGCACCATCTTTGTATCCAGATCTTTGCAGCAACAAGAAACATCTGCTGCAATTTCATGTTGTTAGAGATGAACTTGACACACACAAAAAAGTATCAAGAAAAATTTATTAAAAATGGAGTTCAGAGGAGGGAAGGCCTTCTACATTTTTTCCCCTGAAAGAATGGGTAGCTTCCAGCATGGCCACTGGAAGGACTTCAACCAGGTCAGGATGAGGTAGGACTCTTACAGAATTCTGAACTTGGGGTCTCCTGTAATATCATCCCCCGACCATGTTACTTCATGTTCTCCTCTGCCAGACTATCCCTCAAACAACTTATTGAGCATGTGCAGTAGTTTTGTGACCTATACCTCACTAGGTCATACACACCCTGATCCTCCCATCAACCAGAAGTGTGGAAATAAAACTTACTTCCTGTTGCCCACAAACTCCCACCTTTTCTCTTTATTAAAATTTTTGTTTCCACACCAAAATCCAATCAGTCAATACCTCTTTACGTTTTTTTCCCCTATGAATTCTTCCCTTCATCTATCTTCCCTTTATAGTAATGTGGAAAGGGGGTAAATTTGACGGATGCATTGATAAATTACAAGGGGACAGTCCTGTTGTTATTAATACAGATAAAGAGATTCAAAAGAAAAAAGGAAATCAGTGAAGTGTTCTTTTAGAAGTTCCATCTCATACAACAGTCTGGGGAGGAACATCATCTGAGACACTTTTCTGGTCTGGACACTTGTTCAATCCATCTTCAGCACAGCTTCTCAGCATCATCTTCCTTTTACCTTCTTCTAAAAATCCAGATGTCCTCTCTCTTACAAAACTGACCTTGGTACAATTTTAGATTACTATCCCTAAGCTTTATATACTTATAACTTATACAAAATGAAAATCGGAACTTTAGCCCATTTTCACATTTAAGAAATTCACTTTAGAAGCCAGCTTTTACATTTTACATTAATTTACTATTCATTTCTCCCATCAGGAGGATGAAATTTTACTAAGAAAGTAATACTAAGCTCCAGTACTTACACAAATACAATAAACAATCATTTTTAACACAGTACATAACACATTATAAAACAATTTCAACTTCTGGTCATGTGATGTTTCTTTTAAAGCATTTACAATATACGCCACAAATCATTTTTCTTTTAACATTTACCAGCTGAGACAAAAATAATAATGACTATCTATGCTCACCTCATAGGTCCTCAATCTAACTGTTTCCATGCTATTACTAAGAATGAAATGACCCTAACTTATTCTTGTTGGTCTAAAATCCTAAGATAATAGCTTAATTTTAGACTTCATCTCAGATATTCCCCTATCAACAGTCTATTATTTAATGGATCTGGTATTATGCTTACAAAACTTTTGATTACAGGAAACTGCCACTAAGAGTAGGAACCTTTCAGGGAAACAACATCTCCCTATCTTCATGTCAATTCCAGGCGGGAGTAGATTGTCAACTGGCATCCAGGGAGGCTTAAAGTCTGTTAGGTGTCAGTGGGGAAATTGAGTCAAGAGAATCCAACCTCAGTTCAGACTGAACAGCTGTTCTCCCAACCTTCCCATGAGATCACCCCTTTGCAGTTCATACCAGCATCTCACAGGCTCACTGGCATCATGGATCAGTGGCTCAGACCACCTTTCTTACCATCCACACCTGGAGTTAGACTCAGAAGAACAGTCAGTTAATACTCCCATAAGATCTTAAAACAGCAAGGTCCAATAATCAGTTTCAGATATGACTATAATTTCACATTGACAGAGGAGCATCTTTTGGTGCAAGTCTTAAGTAGCTTGCATGCTTTCTCCACTTTTCTACTTCTTCATTAAATAACAATCATAAAATCAAATTTACCATTTAAACCATCAATTATTGCTCTAATAGATTTACATCTGTTTGCCAAGCTTCTCTATACCTTTCTAACCACCCTCAATCTAAATGACCTACATATATGACAAATTCAAAAACTAACTTCAACTTAAGTTCATGAAATGAAGTCACATCAAAACAGAAACGTTCAACTTTTCCGTCAATGCAAAAAATTACCAGAAGTTACCTGCCTCTAAGAAACTTAGACTGAAATTCCTTTCTCCAAAGTGAACATGTCTCTGATTTAGTCTTAGTAATTCATTCAGTTAATTGTTTTAATACCAATTGCTTTTACATCATTTTGTAACATATAAAGACCTTATCCCAAATTGGGACCTTTATCCCTTACCCCAAATGAATTATAGTACCATTTGTCTAAAAGGATCCTGAAAACCTCACCTTGAAAGCTCCTTGGATTTCCCCATGTGAACTGGCTCTCTAGAGGCCCATAAGCTTTTCCATATCGTTATGCCCAAATCTCTGTTTTGTTTCCCACCCTTGATCCTATCAATCCAAATCTCCAGGTTACTGGCCACTCAAGGCCATCCCTGGAACCCCAGACCACCTGGGGTCACCCCTGGACTCCTTCCTCAGAGTCCTTCTGTAGATAAGATACATCTTGGTTTAGCGTTACAAATGCTCAGAATCCCTAAAAGTCCACTCACTGTTGAGCTATCTCAACAAAATTTGATCTTCTTTAGTTGAAAGGAGGCTTGGGTTGAATTCATTTGAGCAGGATCCAACAAGTCACTGTCTTTGGGTCCCAAGCAACCCTAACCTCACAATTCCATACCATTACAGTTTACTTTAAATCCCAGTCTTGTTGTATAGAACAACTTTACATTTATATTTTGGTTTCCTTTCCTTTATCTAATCATTCCCATAATATTCCAGAAGAATGCACTATTTCAGGGATTTTCTCTTTCATACCAGAGCACTCATTTACCCAAGTAATTGAAAACATCAAGATTCCACTACTTGCATTCTACTGACATCTTCAATTATCTGCTTTGATTATTGAACCATGCCATGTAGATGAAAAGCAAGGACCTAAGTAGATAGCACCACCTTATAACCAGACTCAGAAATAGCCAAAGGGGAAAGCATCCCTTTTCAGAGGAACACAATGGGAAAACTGAGTCAGAGGGATCCTATCCCAGGCTGAGGACTCAATTGGGCCCTGAGGTAAACTTCTGCCTGGAACAGTCACATTCCTCTCTGAGTAATTGAACACAATTTGTATTGTTCCCAAAGGCTTTGCATTGAATGGCAGGTTTCACTAATCAAGAATATTACCAGGCCCTACATCTTAGATCTTAAATTTATACTAACAGTCAATCACTAGAGATCATTTCTATACATTTTCAAATTCTCACCAAAGCAAGTTCTTCATACAATCTCCTTAGAGCTGCTGAGGCTGTACTTTTTGACTAGCCTGAGGACTGCTCCTTTCCGTACATACACACACAGTGTATCAGCTTTAAGTTTTAGCATTAAAACTATAAACAGCAAACCAACAATTTTCATAAATGATAAACAAATTGTTTTAACTGTAAACACGAACATTAAACTTCAAATGACAACAGTTGCATTTCCACATCATATAAAAAAACATTGACAGAAGGATGAGTTGTCTTACCAAGTGCAGGCAGTGATTGACTGGCTTCTCTATCTTGACCCATCCCCCTTCATCCTCTATCCATGGATATGACTATGTGCTGAACCTAGATATTTCTGTGCTGTAGCTGTTGCCCATTCTATTGAGTCAAGATCCAAATTTGTATACTTTTAATAGCTTCTACTAGCTGGTCTTGAAAAAGGGCAGGGTTTTCCTCTTCTCCTTGAGTAATTTCCTTAATTTTTTTGAAAATTTATTCCTTTTGAAATGCAGTTCTTAGACCTTCTGACAGGGAAATTATCATATGATCTTACTTTCCCTTATGCTCACTCTTCTGATAATCCCATCCTGGGTCACTAGTGGGAACAGCAGCTGCTCCTGGAGAATATTTTGTGGGGTCATCACTAGCCAAACGATGATCAAACTTTCAGGCTTGTCACCCCAAGAAAGCTGCAATTGTAAGGATATGTCCCTAAAACCTTTGGTAGTGAGGCCTTCCTAGTATCTCCCCAGTTTCTCCCTAACCTGAATGAAGTCTGAGATGGAGAACAGAACATGCACTCTAATTCTCCCACCAGAAGCAGGTGCTTCCCTCAGTGGAAAAAGCCCTGATGACCCAGTGGGAATGGGGGCTTCGTTAGAGATATAGGAAGTCCCACTTCCTGTGAGGGAGGGGCTTGGAATGCTGCCTGAACTGGATTAGACTGCAAGGCAAGGTGATCAGGCTAGCAAGGGGAAAGATCAGCTGACACCTGAGGAGAGGAAAGGATTAGGGGGGAGATACCCAGAGACTGCTGTGGGAGTGGGGCCTGAGGACTAAGAGGGTGTTGCCTCAAGGAGGGAAGCTGCAATGGGTCATTCCTCAATAAAACCCATGACTGGGGTTGGGGGAGGGGGAGAGGGCCAAAGTCCTGAGGGCCATAAGAAGGGGATCATCAAGAATGCCCCTCCTTTGAGGGGAAGTTCTAGCTACAAGCATCTCACAATCTTGCCTGAAATCAGGGTTCTGAGAGAGAGCTCAACAAAGGCCATTATGTAGGAAACTTCTATACAATTTCCTTGCAGGCACACAATATAATTCTAACAGTAAGAGTATTCATTTTTAAAGTCCCCAAAATAGGCCATGTTTCATGGCCCTCCAAGTGATACTAAGGCCAAACAGTGTTGCAAAAGAGCATCAGCTTTTTCTCTTTAAGTTCCTCACAGAAACTCAAGTTTTCGAAATTTTGTAAAAGACAAACCCAAAGGGGAATTTTTGGGGATTCAAAGCAATAGACCCATTTTAGGCATGGGGCTGGAAGTCTATTCCTCCACGAAGGAATATTTAAGAATAACCTACCAGGACCTGAGAGGTCACCCCCCTCCTCCCCCCCAAAAAAGAACCACTTCCAAGGTACTTGCAGAGGGAGAAGGGGAAAAGGAAAGGGAGAGGCTTCCATACCTTCCAGTCTTGACTGGAGAGGAGCTGTAATTCCTTGTCTCTTATTTTCCAACCCCTGTAAAACTTTTATATAATAAATTAACTTACAAATACAAATTAGATAGGCATTCCAAAAAAATCATACAAAAGATTGTACAAAGCATTTCTTCATATAAAAAATATTTTCCTCTCTTAAGAACACTTTACAATTGATCACATAACCCTCTTGAACCTAATTGCCAAAAATTACAAGAAAAAAACCTAAAACCAAGGTCTTTGTACATTCAACAAGTTTCCTTAAATGCTTGATCAACAGCAAAAACAATCTTAGTTAACACTTCCCTCTTAATAGCAGAAATAAACTTTTCAACATGTTTAATGCATCCTTAGATGGAACATGTCTGAAAATGACACTCATATATATAAATATATGTGTATATTTTCAAAAGAATTTTCATTTTCTCAACAAGAATTCTACAATAAGGAAAGTCTTACACAAAATTCATAACAGCTTCTTAACCAATTCATCATCAATTTAGCAATTCACTGTAATTCATCTCTTTACCACCATGTGGGCACACTCTATCACCTGATCAGATAGAGTCATCTCAAATTTGATTGAGCTACTAACTATTATATCAAATTAATCATTTATTAATACTTATTTATAACCAAATATGATTTTCAAATGATCAAATTTCTGTCACGTCCTTTTAATATTCCTATATATATATATAACAAAATCCAAATTTGATAAATGTGTAACCATTACATTAGGTTAATGTTGCATCTAACATATGCCCATCTTTGTGTCAAGCACTTTACAATCACAAATGCCAAATAGCAATATCTTTTTCTGCTGAATCCTGATAGGAACAGTATACTCAGATGTTGCTTTGTATTCCTTCAGGAGACATTTTAACTTGAATCATATCAAACCTGAATTTATAATCACTAATGATAAACATTTTAACTTTTCTTTCTTAAGTCAGATACTCTTGCTACTTAAAAGAAAATTTCCCTTAAAGGACCAAGTGGCTGGCCATTTTCAACTCTGAATAGCCTTCTCCCTTTTACTCTACTTCCTTAAAGAGCTGAAATGCCATCTTCTGGCTCCCCTCCCCACTCTGATGCCCACCATACAAGGAACTTTCCCAAACAGCTCCATTTGGGAGGGGGAGGGGGTAAACTCCCCTGAGCACATGGTCTAGGCACATGAATACTGCTGTCCTATTAATATCCTTCTGCCTTGGGAACTTTTTTACAGGAGCACTCATTCCCACAAATTTTATGTGACTTCCTCCAAGGCAATGAGTCAGGTACTGCTGTTTTCATGGGGAGAGCCCCACGTTGGGGGCCATGCTTGTTAGAGAAGAACTTGACACACAGAAAAAGGTATCAAGAAATATTTATTAAAAATGGAGTTCAGAGGAGGGAAGGCCATCTATGTTCCTTCCCCTGAAGGAACAGGTAACTTCCAACATGGCCACTGGCAGGACTGCAACCAGGTTAGGAAGAGGCAGGACCCTTACAGAATTCCAAACTTTGGATCTCCCTGATACCATCCCCTGGACATGTGACTCCATGTTCTCCTCTGATAGGCTTTCCCTCAAACAATTTATTGAGCATATGCAGCAGTTTTCTGATTTTCACTGTACTTGGTCACACAACCTCCCCCCCACCCCCCCATCAACCAGCAGTGTGGAATTAAAACTTACTACCTGTTTCCCACAATGGTGTGCAAATGGATCATTTAAGTCTTTTATTTATATGTCTAATGGTTACCATGGGGTCAGAGGGCATATAGTGGAGTGACTTTAAGGGTCAAATTCCAAAGGGTATTATGGAATGTCATCCTTTCCTTTGAAGACTGTGTGAATCTTTGTGTTAAAGCAATTTCTTTTACACAACATGGCAAGTTCTGTTTTCTAATGCATTCTGCTACATACCTTCCATTTATACAGGTGAATTCATCCCGTGCAGATATTACTGTGAGAATTCATTATATGTTCTTCATGCTATCCTCTGAGCTTTCCTCTTTGTTCCTTCCTTAGTCCTTAGAAATACAAAGAAGGGAAGGGAAGGGAATGAGCTCAACACTATTAATTGATCATTGAAAGAGGATGATCCCCACTCCTCCTGTTCTTCCATCAATCCCAGTCCCAGATGACTGACTGGAATACTATCTTAAAAGTCTCTTATTTTCTTATCTCCCTTAGTTGAAGCATCCACTCTGGTGCAAAGTTATTTTGCACCAGGAGGCAGCCAGGTGGCACAATGGACAGAGTATGCCTGGAGTGGGGAAGAAGTGAGTTCAAATTCAAACTCAGACACTTTCTACCTGGGTGACACTGGGTGAGGTACAATACCTCTCTTTACCTTGATGTCCATATCTGTAAAGTAAGGGTAATAATAGCACCCTTTCCCATGGTTCCAAGGATCCAATAAGATTATATTTGTAAACTGCATGAAACATAGTGGAGTTCTATGAATATTAGCTATCATTATTGTAAATTTTGCTATTTCTCCACCAACTGAATTCTTACACTTCTATTCTTTTCTGTCTTTGCATTCACTTATTTGCTGCTTGAGTTTCATGTTGTCATTGTTGTTGCTCTTTCTCCTTCGATCTCCAAGAGGACCATGACATCAAGAAATAGATGCCAAGACTTTCAAGAGAATAGGATTTAAGTGAGGGATAGCTGTGCACAGGCACCAGCCTCACTCTCTTTCCAACACTCATCTGGGTCCAGTGGCCAGATATAGATCAGGAGAACTGCAGATGACCCAGGATGAAGTAGAGGAACTCAGCCTTTTTAAGCTAAGGTCTTTACTAGGTCTCAGTTTGACTGAGGTAATGCCCATTCAGTGAAGAAGGCTAAACAAGAAAAGAGGCAGAGAATGGCCTTTTAACCTAGTCAAAAATTAATCTGGGTAGGAAAGACCCTCGGGGTTTCTGGCCAAAACAGAAACAATTGCTATTTGCATTCATTGTGAGCCAATCAGGCCCCAAACAGTGACCAAACAGAGCTTGGCCTGGGACCTATTGTTGTCTAGGGAAGGAGAGACAAAACTATTTGGGGTTAAAGCTGGTCCTTAAGGAAAAAAAGGTTTCAGAGGGTAAGTAACTGGAGATACAGAGGGATATAAGAAAACAAAACCAAACCAGTCCCTGCCCTCAGGGAGCTTACATTTTCATGGGAGAGACAACCTGCTCACCATCTGCTCACTATCTTTCTACTGATAGGAAAATTTTAAATTTCCTTCTATTTCTCTTGAAACTGTGGTTTAGGCATTGGGGATCAAACTGCAGCCAAGTGTATCACCACCCACCTCCATGATACTGACCTGTGCACCTCCTGGCAGCTTGAAGCAGAATGGACACCACAAAGAATCTTCCCTTGTGCTGAGTGGATAACAACCAAATATGTCCTCTATTTTGGTATTTTCAGAATAATCTTATGTTCATGGTCTGGTGACTCAGGAGGACAGAGATTAAGAAGACTGATAAGGATCTGAGGTTGTATTTGAACTCAGGACTTCCTGACTCCTGTCTATCAGTCTGCAATTACCATCTAGCAACCTCAGGTGAAAGTGATACTCATCAGATTAAGGAGGCTGACAGACAAGGAAAATGACAGTTATTGGAGAAGCTGCCCTGTTGGAGCATCTGTAAATCATCTCATCATTCTAGAAAGAAATTTAAAATGAATTCAAACATATAGCTGAACAATCCATATGCATTGACACAAAGGTCTATAACCCAAAGAGATTGAAGAAGGAGGAGATGAATCTATATCAACAAAATTATTCATGGTAGCTCTTTTTGTAATGGCAAAGAACTTTAAGGGGATGCTCATCAGTTGGGGAATGAATAAACAAATGATGGTCCAATGGAATACAACTGGACCCTGAGAAAATGTAAAATGGATGGTTTACAGAAAAACCTGGGAAAACTGATCTGTTGCACAGTGAAGCAAGCAAATCTAGGAGACAATAACATTTTAAGGATAACTTGGAGAGACTTCAGATTTCTGAACAAAGCAGTAACCACCCATGATTCTAGAGGATACTTGGTACTATGCTGCCTTCCTTCTGTAAGAAGCAGAAGGAGACAGGCACTTTAGATGTGATCAATGCATACTCTTAATGAGAAAATGTACAATACAACAAAAGTTTGCTTAAAACAAAAGGAAACTGTGGGTTAATATTAACCTCACCTGACTAAAACCTGGCCCATGGAATAAGCAAATTTATTCAGAGCCTGAAGCATTCCTTAGAAGAGAAACCAGGGGAAGAATCTCAACTGTCCCTGAGTCTTGGCTATATGTATATCCTCCTCCTCAGTCAATCTGTGAATCCCTTATATGTCATTTAATCTACAACCTGACTCAGTTTACTTATTGGGTTTCTTTGGAACTTTGTTTCCTTAGATGAGTTCTGAGATTATGACACTGGTTAATGAAGTTTGTTCATGTTTTATGTTAGAGATGTGCTTGACACACAAAAGGGTATCAAGGCAAACCTTCTCATAGTAATCCAGATGTCCACTCTCCTGCAAAACTGATATTAATACAATTTTAAATTACCATTCCTAAGCTTTATACTCTCATCATTCTTACAAAATCAAAATTGCAACTTTGGCCAATTGTCATGTTTAAGAAATTCACATGAGAACCCAGCTTTTATATTTTATATGAATTCACTATTCATTTCCCCCATCAGGGGGATGAGATTTCATTAAGAAATTAATACCAGGCCTTAGTACATACATAAATGCAATAAGTAATCATTTTTAGCACAGTGCATATCACTTCATAAAACAATTCCACCTTCTGGTCATGTGATGCTTCTTTTAAAGCATTTACAATAAAGACCACAAACCATTCTTCTTTTAACATTGACCCACTGAGACAAAAATAATAATGACTACGTATGCTAACCTCCCAGGCCCTTGACCTGATTGTCTCCATACTATTACTAAGAATTAAAGGACCCTAACTTATTGTTGTTGGTCTAAAATCCTAAGTAATATCTAAATTTTTGGAGTTAACTTCAGATGTTCCCCTACCAACAATCTATTATTCAATAGATATGGTATTATGCTTATACAACTTTTGGTTGCAGGAAATTGTCACTAAGAATAGGAACATTTCAGGGAAACAGCATATCCCTAACTTCATGTCAATGCCAGACAGGGATAGATTGTCAGTTGGCATTCAGCCAGGCTTAAAAGTCTGCCAGGTGTCAGTGGGGAAATTGAGGCAGGAGACTCCTACCTCAGCTCAAGATGAACAGCCATTCTCTCAACCTTCCCATGAGATCACCTTTTTGCAGTTCATACCAACATCTCATAGGTTCACTGGCACCAATGCATCAGTGACTCAGACAGCCTCTCTTGCTATCCACACCTGGAGTTAGAGTCAGAAGAACAGTCAGTTAATAGTGCCATAAGATCCAAGTTCCAATAATCAGTTTCAGATATGACTATAATTTCACATTGCTGAGCAATATCTTTAAAGAAAGTGAATCTTAAGGAACTTGCATGCCTTTTTACACATGTTCTAGTTCCTGATTAAATAACAATCATCATAAGTTATTGCTCTAATAGACTTACATCTGTTTCTCAGGCTTCTCTATCCCTTTCTAAACATACTCGGTCTACATATATATGATAAGTTCAAACACTAACTTCAACTTATGTCTATGAAATTAATTCAGATCAAAACAGAAACCTTTAACTTTTCTATCAATACAAAATATTACCAGAGGTTACCTGCTTTGAATAAACTACACTAAAATCCTTTTTCTCAAACTGAAAATGTCTCTGATTTAGTCTCAGTAATTTGATTCAGTCAGTTTTATTTACCCAATTAGTCTTTGCAACATGTAAAGACTTTGTTCCAAGTAGGGATCTCTGTTCCTTACCCCCAAAGAGATTTAGTCTCATTTGTCTAAAAGGGCCCTGGAAAACCTCCCCTTGAAAGCTCCTTCGATTTCCCCACTTGAATTGGCTCTCTTGAGGCCCATAAGGTTTTCCCTAACACTATGCTCTACTGGTCATTCCCATTAAGACCATCTCTTGACCCCCCAGATCACTTGGGGCCACCCCAGACTCCTTCCCCAGTGTCCCTCTGTAGACACAAATGATACAGATGCTCAGATTCCCTAAAAGTCCACCCAATGTTGAGAAACCTTAACAAACTTTGACTTTCTTTACATCAGCTGAAGCCAATATATTCTGCTCCAACTTTTGACTTTTACCCTGTATCACCCCATTTCAAATGTGTTTCTTGTAAACAACATACTGTTGGATTATGGCTTTTGATCCAACCTGGTATCTGTTTCCATTTTCTGGGAGTTTACATTCCCATTTACATTCACAGTTACGATTACTATCTGTTTCTTTTCCTCCATCCTCTTTACCCCATTTATGCTTTTAGTTCTCCCTTCTCCCTTCCCCTCCACAATAGAGTTTTATTTTTTGACCACCGACTCCCTCAGTCTTCCCTCCCTTCTTTTAGCTCCCCATTCTTTGGTCAAAAGAAGGCTTGGGTTGAATTCATTTGGGCAGTATCCAACGTGTTGCTATTGTTGGGTTCCAAACAACTGTAACCTCAACAATTCCATGCAGTTGCAGTTAACTTTAAATCCCAATCCTGTTCTATGAAACAATGATTCAACATCACATTTATACTTTGGTTTCCTTTTCTTTATCTATTTTTTCATATTCATTCATATTCAATTTCAGGGATTTAATCTTTCACAAGACTATATCAGAGTTCCCATTTACCCAATGAATTGAAAACAGCAAGATTCCACCGTTACGGCTGGCTGAGTGGTGAGAATCTTGTTCAGCAGGACCTCTCAATCTCAGGCACTCATTGATGAGGCAGGAGACAAAGATGTAAGAAGCTCCCTTTATTGAATGTAGTTACAAGCCTTATATGCAGTTCAGCCTTTGTTCCATACTCATGGCTAGCTCATGCTCATATACTCTCAGCCAATGATTCTAAAGGTCATTTGTGTGTTCTCCGAAATGCTTGGAAGTGTGTGCTCTCATTACCCTCAAGCCTGTGAGGGTGTTGTAATTCCTTGGAGTGTCGAACCAGCTGAGTTAGCTCAAGCATCTAGGCGAGAGGGCCTGTTAGGCCATCCCTATCCCCTTGAACTGCTGTGGTCCTCGACAAGTCCCTTACAATTCCCCCTTTTTGTTTTGATGGTGGGCTGTCCAGGTTCAGGAATGCACTACATCAAGAGCCTCAGTGAACACTCGTATGACTAGCCTCAGAATAAAAGCCATAATAGCTAGTATGATGAGCACTGCGACAGCAGCTGCGAGCATCACAAGTACATGAGTGGTGAAACTGGGTATAGACAGATGTTTGGAAAAGTCCATGATGTTTTGAGCTGTATGGTGAGGTTTGAGATCAGTGTTGGCCGAATCATATATGTGTCTGGCAATATCATACAAGGCCTTGATATCCACTGCTGTCTGGGGATCATCAATGACCCCACTTAAGTGATTGCAGATTCTATTCCAATTGAATGCTGAGGAATTGTACAAAGCTTTTGACACACAAAGGAAATCCCATCTATAATCACACACAAGCCTTTGACAAAATTCAGTTATTTCTACCTCATCTCCAAATGCCACAGTGGCATCCCAGAGTTCTTGTATGGCTTCATGGAATCTCTCGTCTATCTTCCTCTGCTCCTGAAAACCTGCAGACACATTTCTAGCAAGATCCTCCATAAAGTGTGCATGCACTATTTGATTTTGTGCAGTAGATACAGACACAGCAAGAGAAATTGCAGAAGTGATAATTGATGCTCATAGGCTTACACCTAAAATAATGCAGCTAATACATCTTGTAACCCTAGGTGCTGAGCGCAATGCCTGAATTCTTTCCCCTATTCCTTTGAAGATTTGGTCTGCGCGTGAAGCATACCATCCATTTGTCTTAACTGAAGCCAGTGCTAGACGTGGTCTTGTTATGATAAAACATCACTTCATGTTTTTTCCCCAGTGCATTTGGCAACCAAACAATTGTTACAAGTGATATTATACAAGCCAGTAGAATCATTACAGGTGACATTACTCCTTCCCCACATGAATGCATACTGATTCCCTAAACAGACCCTCCCCGCATAGCTCCATTTTCCAGACAGAAGGTGGTGACTTGTGCGGTCCTCATTAGTAAGATTGCTTTTTCCTCCAATGGCTAAAATAATTTTCCACAGCCCTGGGGTGGTTTTCCCATGTTGCGTGACCCAATTTGGAGATGGAAACCCCTGAATATAAGTCTCACTGTCATATGTCACATTGTGCCACGATTGTAGCGTGAGGTTATGAATCTTAAAGAACTGTCTGCTGGAAGTGTTGCAGCAGATGAAGGATGGAGGTGGCAGGTGGTACCCAGGAAGGTGGGGGCTAACTGGGCAATTTTCTCAGTGCATCATCCGGTTTGTTGAGTTTGTTCATGGTCCCACTTTCAGTCCCCATGTCTCTAAATGAACCCAATACCTTGTGCTGGCATATATGCCGTAATGGATGTGATATTGAACTTGAACAATATGGACACAAGTTGAATTATCTCTTAAACTGTTTTTCATTATACATGCTGGAGGTTGACTAGCTAGGCCCGTGAAGTTAAACCGCAAATTAGCCTTGGCTTTTTGATTGGGTTCAGGGGTTGTAAAGTTAAATTCCTTTGGATTGATTGGGTAATGTTGTTCTGAAGGACGGGTTCTGGGATCCTCTCCCCCCATGTGACCACTCTCACCCATGGTGGTTCAGGAATGTAGCCCCATCTTGACTCCCCCCTTTTTTCTACACTCCCTTGATCTATTGATCTTCCCTCTACTGATGCCTGTAGGGTCAAAGTAGCCGGAATGGCGAGGATCTTTGTGATGGTCTGCTGCTCATGCGATCCCTGCCAGTGGGTCCTTCTCCTGACTGTTCTTGACTTTCTCCTCTTTCCCCGTCTCTGGGTTCCACTCAAGCACAATCCTTGCAGCCCTTTCAGGAACCCACCGTTCTCCATCGCCTTTAGAAACACACTTTCCTTCCTTGTCCTTCCACATCACTCTATCTGTTGATTGCATGAGCTGTTTCATCACTGTCTGTTTGTTTTGGGGCTCACCTGGTATTTCATAGCTGGTGACACATTGTCTGTGTCGAATTTTAAATAATTAATTGTATATAGTGCCATGTTCAGCCTGTTTATATTATTGCTTTCTCCCCCTTTTTGTTTTTGCAGGAATGTTTTAATGGTCCTATTAGCCCTTTCCACAATGTCCGGTCCCTGGGGGTTGTATGGAATCCCTGTCACATGCATGATAGAAAACTCTGAGCAGAAGAGTTGGAAAGCATTAGATATGTATGCTGGGCCATTATCAGTCTTGATAGCTTTTGTCACTCCACGCTGTGCAACACAAGTTAAAAGGTGTGTTCTGACATGCTGCATTGACTCTCCTGACTGGGGGGTGGCCATAGTGAACCCTGAAAATGTGTCTACACAAACATGAACATAGCGCTGTTTGCCAAAGGTGGGAATACGTGTGACTTCCATTTGCCAGAGCACATTAGGCGCATAGCCCCTGGAATTATGAGTGGAAGTGGCTGGAGCTGGCTGAAAAGGAATGCACTGTGTACAGCTTTTAACTATCTCTCTCACTTCTTGTCTCTTAATCTTGTACAGTCTTAAGGACTTTGCAGAAATATGAAATTTCTGATGAGCTTGTTGCGCTTCTGCAACGGGGAAAATAAGTGCCCAATTTGCAATGTCATTGCCTTCAGCCAATGGACCTGGGAGACCTGAGTGGGATCCGATGTGTGTGCAATACAATGGGAATTCTCTGTTCCTTATTACCCCTTGCAGTTCTTGGAAGTAGGTGGATAATGTTGCTTTCACTTGGCCTTATGGTTGATTCTTCAAGTCTTTGTATTAGCCCACCAGCATACTGACTGTCAGTGACAATGTTGATGGGGTGTGGTACCCTGCACGCCTCTAATATGGCGTTTAGCTCATTTTGCTGTGTGGGTGTGAATTGAGTTTCATAGACATGTAAGATGTCTAGGGAAGGTATATACATAGTAGCCCTATTATCCTTAGTGGCATCAGTGAACACATTGTACCCCTGCACCAGGTATGGTTGCACTATGACTGGGAATTTCCACGACCATTGGGTATATGTGAGTTTGATTCCCAACAGGGATCCGTGGAGAAAGTTGTTGTTGGTGATTATCTGCCAATCATACTCCTCCTTAAGGCATTCTTGTAACTGTTCTATTGTCAAAGGTATATAAATGGCTTCTGGTTTCTTCCCATTGAATTGCAATACTCATTCCCTAGCCTTCCTTGTTACCTGTGCAATCATGTTGATGTATCTGGTAAGTGTCTTTTTCTTTGCTGTAGGCAAATACACCCACTCTAAGATGACCTGTCCCTGGTGAATTATGGCAGTGGGAGTGTCTGATGTCTCAAGTACTGAAATTTCTATACCCTGAGCTGGGGAATAGCGTGCTGTGTACTCCCTTTCCATGGCCTCTAGAAATGTCTTTACTGCTTCTATTGCCTCTGGTGTCTATTCCCTTATTGACTGTACATTGGGGTCTCCTTTTAACAGGTTGTACAGAGGTTGCATTTTCTCATTTGGGATGCCTACTCTTGGCCGTAGCCATTGGATGTCTCCTATAATATTTTGAAAGTCATTTAGTGTCTTTATCTTGTCAAGATCCATTTTGGGGGGCTTCATTCTAATTATGCCCTCCTCTACCTGATATCCTAAGTATTGAAATGAAGCCTTACTTTGTACCTTCTCTGGAGCTACAGCGAAACTGTGCCAAGCAGGCTCCTCCATGACAAGCAAGCTCCTCCATGGTATCTCAGAGTATTTGTTCCAATACCACACAATCTGAAGGAAAGGCTAATATGTCATCCATATAATGGATGATGGTGGCATTTGGATACTTATTTCTTATAGGTTGCAAGAACTTATCAACATACCATTGGCAGATGGTGGGACTATTCTTCATACCCTGTGGGAGAACCTTCCACTGGTACCTAGTTGTTGGATGAGCCAAATTAACATCGGGTACTGAGAAGGCAAACCTGATAGCATCCTCTGGTCTTATGGGTATGGACTAAAGGCAATCTTTGATTTCAGTGACCCATAAGGGGTTGCCTTTCTTATCATATTGGGTGAAGGGAGCCCTGGTTGAAGGACTCCCATGGTGTACATTGATGCGTTCACCTGCCTGAGGTCAGTTAACATCCTGCACTTCCCCGACTTCTTTTTTATACAGAAAACTGGTGAGTTCCATTGGCTAGTACTGGGTTTTAAGTGGGCTTGCTGTAATTGTTTGTTTACTATCTTCTCCAGTGCCTGAATCTTTTCAGCATTCAGGGGCCACTGTTCCACCCATACAGGCACATCACTTTTCCATTGTATAGACAGTGGAGTGATGCACCCTCCTTTCTCAACAGCAGCCCCCACTAGAAATCCGTGGTCACTTTCACTCCCATCTGTTGCAAAGTATCTCCTCCCCACAAGATTACTGGTAGCCCTGTTATCGCATAGGGCCACACCCTTTCTGTTTGTCCCTCAAAGTTCCATATAAGGTATTTTTGTGATACCTCTGTGTCCTGCATCCCTCCTATACCTATCAGGTGGGTGAAAGCTGGTTGTGTGGGCCAGTGTGGTGGCCACTGTTCCTGGGGAGTGACTGTCTTATCGGCTCCCATGTCTATGAGCCCCTCAAAATTGTACCCTTCTAGCCTAATTGTGAGCATTGGCCTGAGTGTGGTGACCATGTGGTGAACATAATCGTGTCCTCTGGCTAGTACTATTGTTTGGGCAGTATAAGTACTTGTGCTGTACACTGGTCTTTATCAATATAAACTTGCTCTGGGTTGGTATTTATCATGGGTGCTTTTCTTATGCACCCCCGAATTGGCATGGAAATGGAGAGCAATCCTGTGTATTCATTTATAGAGGTAGAAGTCAATAGTCCTATCTCTCCTTCCTCTATCCCTTCACTTTCTTTTAGAGGAACTTTGACAGGCATGTATGCCCCGACCCGGAAGTCCCCTGCGCTTTTCAATCTTAAAACCCTGTAGGCGGACAAGAGGCTGCTAGAGTGGAGTATTATTGCTTCCTCAGCTCCTGCATTGCCTCACTTGGCTGCTCCTGGGCCCCCATCATGCCCCATGTGCTGTTTCCCTGGGCCCTGGGGAGTGGGCACACCTTGGTGTTTAACAGTCCCCTACACTCTGAGGCCCAATGTCCCAACTTCTTGCATTTTGGGCACGGAGTCACAGACCAACTTCTTTTAGTTTTTTGAGGTTGGTGTTGCGACTGCCAACACTCCTTCCTAAAATGACCTACTTTACCACACTTATAACAGCCCGGTTTTTGTGGGACAGCCCTGTGGCTTGTTGGACCGCCTGAACAAATACCTCCACTTGGAAGAGACCTGTTCCTACCTGTTCACACCTTTATACCATCTCTTCTATGGTGGCATCCTTTCTTAACCCTAGCATGGCCTTTTTACAATCTGGATTGCAATTTGACCGAGCTATCTGTTTTATAACTATATTGGTCCCTTGCACCTTCCCCATGGTCTTAGCCACTGCGTCCTGTACACGGGCAAGGAAGTCTACAAATGGCTCTTGTGGCTTTTGTCTCACCTGAGTGAAGGGTTCCCTGGAATCCCCAGCTACTGGGATGGAATCCCCAGCTACCGGGATGACTCTCCACCCCTCTTCCACACATGCTGCTATCCTCTCTATGTCTCAATGGGAAACTCAGTTTAGGTATTATCTGTGGAGTGCCTCCCTGTGCTGCTGAGCTGTTCAAAGTACAATGAGGCATTCGTGGGATTGCCGGGATTGTAATGTAGCGCCATTGTTCTGCACTTCTCCATAAACGCAGCTGCCCAAGCAACGGCTTGTCCCAGAGACAATACTGCTTTTATTAGCACCTTCCAATCATTTGGGGTGAGAACATACTGAACTACTGATCTCAGTTGCAGCATCACATAAGGTGATTTTGCCCCATAAGTCACTGCAACTTTCTTTAGTTCTTTTACTAGTTTGTTTCTAAGGGTGTATGCCTCCTTACTCGGTGTCATTGCCCTGGGTTATTGGGATCACCCTCCTCATCTTCTAGTACTGGCATTGTGAGATCAAAGCTCAATTCTGTGAGATCGTCCCCTCTTTGCTTTCCTTTGGCTGTCATCAATTGGAGAGAACTAAGATTTTTTTTGTAATTTGCCCTTTGTCCACCAGATGGCAGTGTTGTAAAATTTTGTGTGTAATTTGTCCCTTGGCTACCAGATGGCAGTGTTGTCCTACTTTCTGGCTCCCATACATGAACTTCCCTTTTCTCATTCTTGGTAGCAGATACTTCCTCTTCCCTTGGGTAGCTTACTTCTGCTTTCCCACCAGAGCCTACTTCCCCTTTCTCACAGGAAAACTTCAAACCCGCAAGTCTGTTTTGGATCTGTCTCACTTGGCTCTCTAAATCCTGTATTTCTTTTCTGTTACATCTATCTATCTCTTTTCCCCTGCCTTCCCGGAATGTGGAAAGATCAGGGTAGAGAGTGTTGAATACTCTTGTTACCTGTGCTATTATATTGCTAGGTGCCTCTCTAGCGGGGGTCTGTGTGCCAGAAGGTGCCTTGGAGGAAGTCTGAGTTTGAGCTTCAACGCTTCTCCTCTCTTCTAAGTCTAATGGTTCTGACATCCTTGCTTTGACCACATTGTACAAAAAGAAACTGTCTAACGCTCTCTCCTCAGGGTTCTGTCTGTGATATTCTGTAAGTTGTTCCCAAACAAAGGGTGGTCTGCTAGACAGGGTGATACTTTATGTGATGTTTTAGGGAACCTTCTGACCTGTGCAAGGCTTACCACTCAGCCCTGTTTTTTCACTATTTTAAAAATGACCCTGACATAGGCTTGCCTTTCTTTGGTTCCCAACTTCTGCCCTATAGTAAGAAAATTTTTTCTTACCTTCTCTGCTGCCATCCCGAAGTGCTGCCTGGAGACTTCCTCCTCTCGGGAAGCTGCTTATAGTGACCACCATGTGTCTCAGTCCGAATCTGTGGGTGAGGCTCAGGCTGAGCCCTGGACTCTTTTGTCTGGTCAATGTCTTTCCTCTGATTCTTGAGGGGACCCACGTTGGGTGCCACTTGTTACGGCCGCCTCAATGGTTAGAATCCTGTCCCTAGGACATCTGGATCTCAGGCACGCATTGATGAGGCGGGAGACAAAGATGTAAGAAGCTCCCTTTAATGAATGCAGTTACAAGCCTTATATTCAGTTCAGGCTTAGTTCCGTACTCGTGGCTAGCTCATGCTCATATACTCCCAACCAATGATTCTAAAGGTCACTTGTGTGTTCTCTTAAGTGCTCCAAGTGTGTGCTCTCATTACCCTCAAACTTGTGAGGGTGTTGTAATTCCTTGGGGTGTCGAACCAGCTGAGTTAGCTCAGGAGTCTAGGTGAGAGGGCCTGTTAGGACATCCCTATCCTCTTGATCTGCTGTGGTCCTCGACAAGTCCCTTACATCCACTACTTGCATTGTGTTTACATCTTAAACCATCTGCTTTGACTATAGAAACATGCCAAGAAGAGGAAAAGCAAGGACCTAATTAGATGTTATCTGCACTTTATAACCAGACTAAGAAATAGTCAAGAAGAAAAACATTCCTTTTCAGAGAAACAGAATAGGGAAATAGTCAGAAGGATTCCATTCCAGGCTGAGGACAGGATTGTCCCCTGAGGCAAATTTCTCCCTGGAACAATCACAATCTTTTCCAAGTGGAACTTAATTAGTTATGGTCTCAGAGGCATTTGCATCATTTGGCAGATTCCACTCATGAAAAATTTTACCAGGACTTACATCTTAAATCTTAAAATTGTCCTAAAAGCCAATCACTAGAGATCACTTCTACACATTTTCAAATCTTCACCAAAGCAAAATCCTTCTGTAGGAACACCATGACTCAAACAAGCTCCTTTGAGCTGCTGGGGCTATACTTTATGACTAACCCGAGGACTGCTCCTTTCCAGACTTAATCATAAACACATGGTGTATTTTTAGCATTAAAACTATAAACAGCAAACTTAATTTTAACTCAGTTTTCATAAGAGATCACCAAATTGTTTTAGTTATAAACATGAACAATAAACTTCCAATGACATCAATTGCATTTCCATATCATATAAAAATTATTAACAGAAGGATGGACTGTCTTACCAAGTGCAGACAGCAACTAGTTGGCTTCTTTACCTTGACCCATTCCTTCTTCACCCTCTATCCACGATTGTGGCTATGTGCTGAATCTGGATACTTCCAGGATGTAGCTGCTGCCCCTTCCCCCTTCCTTTCTTCTTCCAGTTGGGGGAAGGTGAATTTAAACTTTGGGGGAAAAAAGTGAAACTCGCTTTTCTTAATCTGACCTGGGGTGAAATGGTGCAGTCGTAATGAGGTGTCCTCTTGACTCAAGGGAAGGGAGCGACTGGTTGTAAGGAGGTGTTCCAAAATTCCTTTGAATGTTCCCACAAATTTCAGGAATTCAGGCTCTGACTTCACCTGGTGTATCTGGCTTTCCTCAGACCATGTCCATTACTTAATTAGCTTACTTTGCACTCCTTCATCCCATCCAGGCTCTTTCCTCTGTTGTTTCCACACCACCCCAGACCACCTGCCACCACCAGATCACATTCACATCATTCCCCACTTTTTATGTACAAAAATATCGTCCCAACTTCATCAAATGCAGATTCTTAAATTCTAGCCCTCTTGTGTTGGCATCAGAAATAGGGCAGACTTACTAGGAGTCAGACTGGCTTCTACTGGTGATCCAATAAACTTGCTAAATAGAAAGATGGTTTGAGCCTGAATTCTTCTGAGGAAGACCCCACCCCCACCCTGTATCCTTGGATTTCTGGGTTCCTAGAAAACCTCACCTCTATTTTACATTAAAAAAACTCTAGGCCAATCAGTCTATCCCTTGTATGTCCTAGTGATTCTGTGTTGTTTGTGTGTGTGTTTGCGGGGTGTAGCCTATTTTCCTTTTGCATTCTGGGAATCCCAAGAACCTACTACTTGCTTAGATCATACCAGTTGTTTACCAAAAACTTGTTGATTTAATGACTTGACTAAATCCTTTAGAATATGAGCTCCTTGTAGGGAAGGGGTGGTTCACCTTACTTGATTACCCCAGCACCTAACACAGAGCCTAGCAAGTAATCATGCCTTGTTGAATTAATATGATGGAGTCTCCAGATATTGAGGATTGGAGTCATTTTCTGATTTTCTACATTCCAAGATCTGCCTATCAATTTTACTCAAGGAAGGAGACCCATTTTGTATTCCTTGGAGCCTGTTGAGACTAAGTTGGTTCAAATGGGTAGTAACTGTCATACTTACACATATATGAAATTTCATAATTTTCATAATTGGTGGCCACAAAAATTCTCATGATACTTGGATATTATAGATAATCTTGAAAGCTCCCCCTCCCCAAACACTACTTTGGCTGCTGGAGGTCTTAATTACTCAGTAAAACACTTCATTACATTAGAATTGGACAACCTTCTCTTTAAGCAACTTCTTTCCCAGGGCTGACAAGATTTTGTAACTTTACCCAAAAAGAGGGTCCCAAAGCATTTTCTCAGTCCCTGAAGAACATCCCAGAGAAGGAAAATCTACAAGTCTTTCCTACTTTACCCAAAAGGTCTGTAATTTTTTTTAAAGTTTTAGACAAAATATATCCCATGAAACAAATAGCAGTTTTTAAAGACTGTAACCACATTCCCTAACAGTTTATGTCATCATTTCAGAGCATCCAGAAATAAAGAGAAGTTGATTTCCAAAGAATACAATTGCATCACCCTCTGGTATGATTTTTAAAGTAAATATTACTTATCAAATGATTTCCCAAAATCACAATTAAATTTTGAAGCATAATTATAACAAAAGCAACATCACAGATTTAAAGCACATCTTAGTATTTTGACAAGACAATTTTAAAGCAAAACCTTGATATCAATCGAAAGATATCAGTTCACACAATTCACAAAATTTTCATATTACAAAGAAAATCACTTTACCCAGCTTTTTTTCTTGATTTTGATACTCTTGACTGATTTTGGTCAGTTATCAAAACATTTTACATGAGAACATTTTGTGCCAGCAAAGACCAAGAAAACAAGTGAGCACCCACCAATATTCAATTATTGAATAGCTCAAGAAATTATAGTTGATAAATTCAAAGGAATATTATTGAAGAATGAGAAATGTCAGAATTTCAGGGGGAAAAATCTATAACATTTATAGGGATTTTAGCACAATACTTTGTTGTGGATATTTAATGAAGTCTCTTAAACTGGGAAATCTAATGAGGTCTTGAGCAAGAGGCCTAACTTTGCTAATTAAATCCCTAAGTTTTACCTCCAGTGAAATTTTTCCAATGTATACTCAATTACTGTTCAAATTCAAGGCAAATCATTCAACATCACAGTAATAAGCCTGTCTTCCAAGCCCTGACTCAAAAGAGGCCAAACGTGTTTAATTCTATGAAAGCCCAAAACAATTTCCAGGGAAAAGGCAGAAGTGGTGAAGTTCTATACAATCAGTCAAAATGTGACCAGGAGATGTCTGAGGATCAGATTGTTAGGTTCCTATTGAAAAATAAGACTCAAATTGAAAAAAAAAATAGGGAAAATCATTACACCCTACAGGTATGACCTACATAACATTACTTATGGACAGGAATTGGAAGTGATGCATATATTAAGGGGATTAGATCTAGGTGGTAGATTGCCTGAAGAACCATAGACAGAGCTTCCTAAAATTGAAAGGGAAGCAGCAACTAAATGTATTCCAAAGAAAAAGAAGAGCAAGAAAGCAAAATGCCTGTTTGATGAGGCTTTACAAGTAGATAAGGAAAGAAGGAAAGGGAAGGAGAAAAGAAAATGGGAGAAGATAAACCCAAATGAATTCACAATTCCAGAGAAAAGGAATGAGAGATAAGAAGGTATTCTTGAATGAGAAACGCAAAGAAATAGAAGAAAACTATTGAATGGGAAAGACAAGATCTTTTAAAGAAAATGTGAGCTATGGAGGGAATATTTCCTGCAAAAACAGGCATGAACACTTCTGGATCTAAGATGGGAAGGTGAGGAGGTAACGTTCCTGGGCTTTTCCAAATTCCCTTCCAAAAAGTCTTGCAAAAATGGCTCAGAAGCAATTTTGGAACAGTGAAGTAGATTACCAGCTAGGACAGCTTGGAGAGGGAACAGAAAAGGTGACCCACTGGAATTGTAGAGTTCAGTTAAGAGAGCAAGCCAGTGGCAGGATTCATTCTAGGGAGCCATGGAATATTTTAGGGCAGTTATGAGAAAATTTGGCATTTCAGAGATAAATTGAATCCATTTTTTAAATTAAAGTATTTTATTTGTTTTCAGTGTTCTACAGACACTTCTATATATCTTAGATTTTTCCCCTCCTTCCCCCTTCTTCACCTACCCTCCCCAAGCCCTCCCTGAGACAACATACAATCTTACATAGGTTCTACACATATATTTCTATTAAATACATTTTCACCTTAGTCATATTGCAAAGAATTAAAATGAATGGGAGAAACCATAAAAGAAAACAAAACATAATACAAAAGGAAATGGTCTGCTTTGATTCACAATTCAATTTGATAGTTCTTTCTTGAGATGTGAAAAAGGTTTTTTCTCTAGAGTCCATTGGGAATTTTTGAAGTCCTTGCATTACAATGAAGTACAAAGTCTACCAGAAAAATTCCTTGCACACTGTGGTTGCTGCTGTGTACAAATTTCTCCTGGTTCTGCTCCTTACACTCAGCATTAGTTCATACAAGTCTTTCCAGGACACTCTGAAGTCTTTGTGTTCATCATTTCTTATAGCACAATAGTATTCCATTACATTCATATACCACAGCTTGTTGAGTCATTCTCCAGTTGATGGGCATCCTCTTGATTTCTTGCTTTTGGCCACCACAAAGAGAGCTGTTATAAATATTTTTGTACATGTGGGACCCTTTCTCCTTTCTATGATATCTTTTGGATACAGTCCCAGAAGCTATACTGCTGGGCCAAAGGATATGCACATTTTTGTAGTCCTTTGGGCATAGTTCCAAATTTCTCTCCAGAATGGTTGGATTACCTCACAGCTCCACCAACAATGAATTAATGTTCCAACTCTCCCACATTTTCTCCAACATTTATCATCTTCCTGTTTTGTCATGTTAGCCAATCTGATCAGTATGATGAGGTACCTCAGAGTTGTTTTGATTTGCACCTCTCTAATCAAATGTGAGTTAGAGCATTTTTTCACATGACTATATATAGCTTTGATTTCTTCCTCTGAAAACTCCTAGTTCATGACTTTTGACCATTTATCAATTGGGGAATGACTTGTATTCTTGTACATTTGACTCAGTTCTCTACGTATTTTAGAAATGAGGCCTTTATCACAGACACTAGTTGAAGTATTCTTTCTCAGTTTTCTGCTTTCTTCCTAATCTTGATTTCACTGGTTTTGTTTGTGCAAAAAAGATTTCAATTTAATGTAAATGTTCTCTCTCTCTTATTTTGTCAAAAATTTCTCCATTCTCCACAAATCTGACAAATACACTATTCCTTGCTCCCCTCATTTACTTATACTATCAATCTTTATACCTAGATCATGAATCCATCTGGACTTTTCTTGTGTACAGTGTCAGCCATCTGTTCATGCCCAGTTTCCACCACACTGTTATTGAGTTTTCCCAGCAATTCTTGTCAAAGAGTGAGTTCTTATCCCAGTAGATTGCTATATTCGTTGACTACTGCATCTTGCGTACCTAACCTATTCCACTAGTCTACCCCTGTTTCTTAGCCAGTATCAAGTGGTTTTGATGATTGCTGCTTTATACTACAATTTGAGGTCTAGTAGGGCTAGGTCACCTTCCCTAGCATTTCTTTTCATTAGTTCCCTTAATATTCTGGACCTTTTGTTCTTCCAGATGAACAACACTATCTTTTCTAGCTCTAGAAAATAATTATCTGGTAGTTTGATTGGTGTGGCACTGAATAAGCAAATTAATTTAGATAGAGTTGTCATTTTTATGATATTAGCTCAGTCTACCCACAAACAACTGATGTTTTTTCACATACTTAGATTTGATTTTATTTGTGTGAAAAGTGCTTTGTAATTGTGTTCATATAGTCCCTGGGTTTGTTTTGGTAGGTAGACTCCCAGATATTTTATAGTGTCTACAGTAGCTTTATAAAGGATTTCTCTTTCTATCTCTTGATGTTGGGTTTTGTTAATAATATATAGAAATGCAGATGATTTATGTCTGTTTCTTTTGTAACTTGCAACTTTTCCAAAATTATTTATTACTTTAGGTAGTTAATTCAATCCATTTTTAGAGCTTCATTTACTATATGAACTATGCAATGTCTAGTGAGATGTGTGCTACAGGGAGAGACCATTTCCCCATTAATTAGATTCACGAAATTTATCTTCAGGAAGATTTCTCCTGTGTACACAGTGGAGTATACAAACAAATTTATGAGATTCAGACGATGGTCTTCCCACCATTATTGCTTTTATTAGCCTTCTTTCCAGTGTGAATTCTGTGGCGAATAATGAGCTACCTCTTCCAGAAAAAGGCTGGTCCTCATTGAGGACATTCATTAGTTTTCTTTCCACTAGGAATACTTGGTGAAAAGGAAAAGATAATCTGCAGCTGCACACCTTCCCAGCAGTCCAGATAGGGCTTGTTTGCAAGGTGAAAGTTCTCATGTCTAAAAAGCTCTACTGCCCATCTGAATGGCTTTCCACATTCATTACAGGAATGTGGTTTCTATTTCATGTGAATTTTGTTGGGAAATAATAGGTGACTTTAGCTTGAACACTTGTCCTGTTGATTATATTAATGAGATATGCCCTCTAAAATATATTGTCTCATGTGAAATGATTATTTATTTCATATTAATAACCAGTTCATGAATTAGGATTAACCTATTTCCCTCTTTCTATTTCCTTATTCAGAAATCATGCCCTGTAGTTGATTCAGCTAGCCTGAAGGGCAGGGCAAGTATGAGGATGAGATAAAATCTTTGGCAAGATTTAGTCAACTAGGAAAGTTTAGATCTGACCAAAATTTAGAGATTTTACTCCAGGTAATCTAGACTTTTACTCTGGATTTTGCTCTGGCCCAAAGTCAGAAAGGTCTGAGAGGAAGTGGACTTCCCTCTTTTCCAGACTGCACTAGGCAAGGGTGATCTGGATAGAAAGAAGTCTCTTTGTCAAAGACTGAGTCAAGTCATGTCCCCAACCCCTCATTAGAATAAGTCCATCTCTCTTTATAATACTCATCATCATTAAGTTAAAAGCAATCAGAATTAATTTATGCCTCTTGATAACATCCACTTACCTGAGGGCATGTAATTGTTCATCAACTTCCATGATTCAACTTTCATTTCCAAGACATAGCTACTTAATCATATTTTTATTAATGATTCACTAGTCATAATTAATTAAATGATCACCCCAAAATTATGTCTCTTAGACTTTGTTTTCATCAAATTTTTACAGTAAGGGGAGCTTGTACATAAAAGATTTTTATCACATTGAGTTTCATTCCAGTGTGGATTCTCTGGTGTATAGCAAATGTGGAGTTGTATCTGAAAGCTTCTCCACATTGATTACATTCGTAAGATTTCTCTCCAGTGTGGATTCTCTAAAGTTCAGCAAGTTTGGAATTGCCTCTGAAAGCCTTTCCACTTTCATCACATGCATATGTTTTCTCTCCAGTGTGGATTCTCTGATGTACTACAAGACAGGAGCAGTGCGTGAATGTCTTTTCACACTGATTACATTGATAGATTTTCTTATCATTGTGAATACTGCAATGAATAACGAAAGATGACTGTTGACTGAAAGGTCAAACACATTCATGACATTCATGTGCTTTCTCTCCAGTATGAGTTTTTTGACAGAAAATAAGAGATGACTGTTGACTCATGTCTTTTCCACAATGATGACAATCATAAGTTTTCTCTCCTGTGTGGATTCTGTGAAATGCAGCACAGATTTCTCTCCCAGTGAAGTCACAGGGACCATCCCTCATTAAGATTTCTTGGTGAGTTTCTTTCACAGAAAGCCTTACCTTTTCATTAGTCTCTTTCATTTCAGCTCTAATCTTTTCTTCTGCAAGAAACAAACAGTAAAACATATATACAGAGACACATGTACACACATATATAATTATAATCCCTTCCCTCCATTGCAAGAAAGTAAACTAACTAATCTGTATACTATTTCTCCAGGTAAACGGAAAAGTCTTCACATTTAAATGGATGGAATCAATCATTTGAAAATGCCATTATCTAAAGAACATCACACATAATCACATCAGATCATAAACACCTGTGATACTGGCAGACCCAGCAATCTCCTTACATTCTTAAGTAAGGTCATGAGTTCAGAATGACTGAGTGACCAGACCAATATCCCTGCAGCTGAAACTCGACCTCCACCCATCCAAATTGGCATGTTCCCTCTAAAGAAGTAGATAGCCTTTCTCCATCCTGCTTGCTATTGTTTTTAAGAAACAATTATTTCTGCATGTTTGACTTTTCTCTCCCTCTCTTTGAGTCATCCTATTCTTTGAGACACAAAAATATTGAAATGGCTCCAATTCATAACCCTAAAATGGGGCTTGAAGTTCAAGGGAGAAGAGACAATAAATGTGTCAGACTTCACTGTTGCCTTATTTTATGAAATTGCCATGGCAACTTGAGCAACCACCAACTTGATCAGTCAGCAATCATCAACATTGGGCTAAAGCCTCCACAAGTAAGAAGTTTAAGACTCACTGAAGGCTTAGATGATAGTGAGCCTGTATTATCAATAAAATATTTTAAAATTAAACCATGTATTTTTAAAAAGAAAATAGAATTATGCATGTAATAGACAACAGTATACTGTGAACAGGACTTTTATAGGAACTGAAGAATCAAAAATTCTGGTGACTCACTTGATTGCAATATTCACTTGACTGTGGAGCTTTGTAATTGACCCTGCAACATCTCTGAGGTATTTCTGAAATTTTTCTCATTCTTGTTTTGATTTTGATGTTTTTCCCTAATTCTGCTCTCCTTCACCATTACCAGCTTCACTCCTTGAGGCCCCTCATGTATCATTCTATCCCATTGTACTAGATGTCTTTCCACTTCCAAACACTCTCCTTTCCCTGGATGAGCTGAGACCAAGGTTTCTGATCTCTTGCTTCTTCTCAACCATCTCCATGTTTTTATGCCAGATTGAGAGCTCCTTGACACCAGGGACTGGCTTTTCCCTTCCTAAAGATTGGTGAGTTGCCTAGAATACTAGAGGTGCTTAATCCACGTTCATTGACTGATTGATAGGGTCCAAGGCTGACACCAGGCCCAATCTTCTACCTTAATCCCTGCATTCTGGACTGTGTCTTATTAGGCAAATGCAGGTTCTAGCCTCAGCTCTTTCTCTCTCTCTCTCTTGCACTTTATTTCCTATTTGAATGACTTTTAGTTATTGCTAACCCTGATGGAACCTAACCTGACTTGTAGCAGAAGATTGCAGAAACTGCTTTAGCAGCTCCTGAAGCATCTCCTGCTATGGGACATTAGGGAATGTCTACTTCCCTGTTCCCCAAATGGAAAGTGCCTGTCAGCTCAATGAATCTGGTCTTGGATTAATTACAAGTAATGAAACAGCCTTTAGTAGTACTTAGATGCTGCTGAAAAGAGAGAAAATCATAAAACCAGACAGCTTGGGTCCACAATTACTCAAATTTCAGAGTGGACCTCCCTGTGGCAAGGATATCATTTGCCATCTCCCTAACTTACTCTCTTATGGTAGCTAGGGGGTGCAGTGAAGAGAATACTGCTTAGGAAGACTCAGGTTCAAATCCAACCTCAGACATTTAATAGCTTTGTGACCCTGGGCAAGTCACTTGGACCTCTTGCCCTAGATTTCTTCATCTGTAAAATGAGCCTGAAAAGGAAATGGCAAATCACTCCAATGGATTTGCCAAGAAAACCAAAATGGGATGATGAAAAGTCGGAAAGGACTGAAAACCACATGACTGACTCCCTACCTCATTCACGACAGCAACTTTTCCAATTATTTTCACTCTTTCCCAACTCTTCCTTATTGATGCTCCCACTTTCCACCCCCCACTCTCCTTCTCAGTAGAGAAATGTGCCTTCTATTTTTTCTTTGAAATAATTGGATATTTATCAAGAGCTATCTTGTGCTCCTGCTCTGTCATACATTAAGTGCTGTTATTTTTTTCATTTTTGATATCCCCAACAGAGGAAATTGTTCTAGTTCTGCTAGTTAAGCAAACTCCTTTCCATGTGTAAATCATCCCACTTCAGGACATCATCTTCCTCAGTATGCTGCCCTTACAGCATTCTCTTTTTTCACTACTTCTCTGTCTCTCCCACACTGATCCCTTCCCTACTGACACAAGTGCCTATGGTCACATGGTCCATTCAATCCAAGAGATATTTTCCAAGATCTTTCTTCCATTTCTTGGCTGAAAAGTTGGAGATGTCCAATTACAACTGGTGTCTCCAATTCCTTTGCTCTGCTTTCTCTGAAATTCTCAGTACCCTAGCTCCCAATTTCATTGTTCAGCTGAAATTGCTCTCTCCAAAACTACCAAAAATTTAAAAGTTGCTAAATCCACTTGCCACTTTTTCGTCCTCATCCTTCTTGCCTGCAGCCTTTGACATTCAATCAATCTCCCTCTATTTATCTCCCCCCTCTCTGTTTTACTGATACTCCCCTTATTGTTCCCCCAATAAAGCTCATTCTATTTCCCCCAACCCTCAATCTTCCTCCTTTCAGAATTTTCTCCAAGGCATCCTCCCAGTAGGACAGACTCACAAATGAGGGGTCATACACGCCTCACTGACTCTCAAACACACACTCCTGACCCCCATATTCAATCTGCTACAAATACCTATGACTCAACCCAGGTAGCATCTCTTCCATACACCCCCTTCTCTGCCAACACTGCCACTGTCTGGCTTCAGGCCCCAAATACCTCCCATCTGAGGCATTTCAAGAACATTCTACTTGCTCCAACTGTCTCAAGTCTCCCCCCACTCCAGTCATTCCTCCACACACTTATCAAAGATTATCTTCCTAAACTTCTTGATTGATCAGGTTACCATGTCCTCAACATCCTCCTGTGGCTCCCCAGGAAAAGGATCAAATAAAAATCATCTCTAAGGCTATTAATCACCTACCCTTTTTTTTTTTGCCTATCACTCTCTTACTCTTCTAATTTCCTTTCACCCATCAAACATGCTATAATCCAGTGGTATACGCCTCTGTTCTCTTCCATCAACAGAAAGGACACTCCACCCCCTGACTGGGATTTCCATGCCAGCTTCCATGAAGCCCCATCTAGAGCCTACCTCCACAATAATAAGCCTTTCCAGTCCTTCTTCATTGTAGTACCTTCACTCTCTCATTGAGTTCCAATTTGTCATTTCCATAACAAGTTTCTACATTGTTGGGGGCATGTCCTCTGCCCAACCAATCTGTGAACTCCAGGAGAGCAGGGGATGTTCCTTGTATCTCTTTATATCCATGGTGCTCAGCAGAGAGTCTGGCCCATAGCAGAAACTTATTAAATGTTCACTGACTTAAGAAAAGCCTAAGAAAGTATCCATATTGGAAAGCCTAACCACCTTTTTCACTTTCAAGGAAGGTCCATGCCCACAAATTCAAAACACTGAATTTTTTTAAGAACATACATTTATCAGTAGAAGACAGCTTAATGACCATGGTGTCCAACTTCCTTATTTTGCAGAAGAGGATACTGAGGCTCAGTGGGATTAAGTGATTTGTCCACAGACCCACTGCCAAAAGTGTCTCAAAAAAAATTCTAAATCAAGTACTCCTGCTTCCATACCTAGCACTTACTTTGCCATAATAAAAATCACAGCTCTCATATAACTGCTTTTGCCTCACTCACCTGGACAGCAGCTCCTCAGGTTTTCTTGTTCCAGATTCTGTGGTGATTCCCTTTCCTCAATATAAGAAAGCAAATATTCTTCGGGAATTGGAAGCCCTGAGCATGGGGAAACAGGGATGAGCATGGAGAAAAAGATGTAAGTTTGTCTGCTTTACGGAAAAGAGTGTACATACAAAGTTACTCCATTTTGAGAATCACTCCATCACGTTCACAATATCTGGCTTATTTTTCCATTCATGGTTGTAATGCAAGTAACCAATAGAGAATATGCCAGATCTTCCTTGAGCTCCAGCAAATGAGTCTTTGATGTATATCAGCTTTGGTTCTGTCTCCTACTCAACTCCTCACTCCCTGAAACCTATAAAAATCTTGGTACTGTTCATTGAGGGATTCATTACCTCTTCTGGTGAGATTCTCCTGTTGGGAAACACAATGAACCATACTTAGTCAAATTCTGATTCTTGGCAAGTCTGCTGTTCCTGCCATTGATGGGGGTATGAGATCAAGGAGCACAGGATGGTTCCCAGATTTCTTTAAATGTGGTTTCCATAGCATTTATATTGGGAAACATTGGGGAGAGGTGTGGGAGAAGATCATGGAGCCAATTTGGAATCAGAAAATTGGATCTTGTTGCATCTTCTTCATAGGAGGATGGTCTCATTACATAGATTTCATTATCTAGAATTTAGAGGCAGCCTGTTGTGCAGAGGAGAGAACTCTGGGCCTGGACTAAGAAATATCAGGGTTTAAATCTAGCCTCAGATTCTAGCTGTGTACCTCTGAAAAATTTACTTAACCTCTGTTTTCTTCAGTTATGCCAAATGTCAAATGGGGATAATAATATCACCTAATAACATAATATTTACAGAAAACACTTAGAACAGCACCTGTTGGAAATCAGTTGAATAGAAAGGTTTATCCCCTTCCTTCCTTCCTCACTATCTGTACTGGAATGTGGAAAGCAAGTAAGGGAGATTGAGGACAAATGTGTCATACTACGCACAACTAGGAACTATGAGATATAAATTGTTGCTTCTCAAATAAAGGATATCCTAAATACTTGGCACTTCCCAAAGAGGAATGAGATGCAAAGAAAAGTCAGCTGAGCAGTTTTCAGAGTTTTGGCAGGCAAAATTCCTGACCAAGGAAAGGTTAGATATTTGGGATTAGTTCTATGTCTGAGATGCTTCAACACTGATCTGATCTTTGACTTCAAGAAACCTAGAATTGGCAAGAGACAGCTTCAGAAGCAACAAGGAAACTGTCATGCTATCTTCACACAATAAATATACTGAACTTTTATAGGAAAACCAGGCAGCAGGAGGACCCTGTCTCTTGGACACGGGAGATCAGCATATTTTTCTTTCTAGTAATTAAGAAGTGCTCCAGAACCAGCACACTGAGTGATAATGATATTCCCTTTGAAAGCAGACTGAAATAGGCCAGGAAAATGTCCTTACCCAAAAAGAGTAGATTGTGGGCATTCTCCAGCACGACCTCCTTGTAAAACTCCTTCTGAGGATGGTCTAAGAGGTCCCATTCCTCTGGAGTGAAGTCCTCAGACACATCCTGGAATGTCACCAGCTCCTAAACCATCGAGAGTCACAAGATTTTGACGTGAAAAAGACTCCAGAATTCAGGCAGTCTAAACCTCATCAAGTGAGAAGAGGAAACTGAAGGACAAAAAGGGGACTGACCTAGAAGTCTTATCCTAGTTTAGTGAGAATCAACATTTAAAACCATAGACATTAAGTGCTCAATGAAAAATTGAGAAAAGTATTTGATAAGAACAGTTGGAATAAAGTTGAGGAATGTCTTACTATGTAATGTGTTTCTCTGTGGAATCCGTGACAAAGTGTGTTTTATTTGTGAGACAGAAGGGTCTCTGGAGGAGAAAGAAAGACAATGTGAAATTACTTCCACATCAGAAGTGATAAAAGCTAGGTTGTGAGATGCTGCAAGTACAATGTATTCTGGGGGACTGGGGCGGGTGTAGAATGTTTGATTATAGAAAACAGAGGAAAGAAAAAGAAAAGATCTACTTAATTTCCTGAGAGCCTGAAACAAAATCTTGTCTAGATAAAACATGAAAAGGATTCATAAGCCATACTAATTACAATCTGGAGTGAACTGAAAGATATTAAACTTTCCAGCCAAGTGAAGGGGAGTTATATATTGTTACACTTAGGGCTTGATATATGGCTATGATGTATCATGGCCAAAACATCTTATGCTTTCACTTTATGATTGCTTTCATTTGTCAATAACATATATTTCCTTATGAAAATGTTTAGTTACATAGTTGGTCATTTTTGTTGTTCTTTGTTCTCAAAGCAGACCAAAATGACATCATTATGTCAGGGTGGAAGTACAATATTTCCAACCATAGATGATCAGGCATTAAGAGAAGATAGAAGGCTCTACCACAAGTTGTGAAGAAATAGTCCATGTGAACGTTTAGTGGAGAGATGGCTCTGAATCTGCACATCTCATTAGTCTTTGGAGCTACTGCAATTCTATTTTGCTAGTACAGTACAGTATGGCAAGTTCTTTGACATGGACAGGCCATCCTGGTTAGTCTTTTGCCAGTGTCTCCATGTCTCACAATTGATTACAAAATTCTTCACAGAGACCTTAAGAACGTCCTTGTATCACTTCTGACCACCTTGTGAGTGCCTTTTTTGCTTGTGTTCTCTGTGAAATATTCTTTTAAGAAAACATACTTTTGGCATTTGAACAACATGACCAGTCCTTCAGAGTTGTGCTCTCTGCAGCAGAAGGTGAATGCATGGCAATCTAATTTGAGAAACAACCTCAGTGTCCAGTACCTTATCTTCCCAGGGGATGTTCACACTTTTCATAAGACAATTCAAATGGAAATGATTCAGTTTCCTGGCATGGTGCTGGTATACTGTTCAGCTTTCACAGACATGCAACAATGAGGTCAGCACAATAGCTCTGTACATCTTCAATTTGGTAAGCAGCCCAAAACCTCTTTTCTTTCACACGTTCCTTGGGAACCTCTCAAACACTAAGCTGTGTCTGGCAGGGCAGGTATCTAGTGTTAAAATGAGTTATCTGAAATAGAAAATAATCTGAGGTACAAAATTTGCTAGTGAACAATTATTTAATTGTAAGAGTTGACAGGTTATCTTTAAGTAAGGTGTACTAATTTCTCAGCAATTTGTCACAAAGATGTGATTTACAGAGCTTATTTTTATAACAGAAGAGGAAGAAAAAAACACAACTATCTTAGGGCACATATTTTGAACATAATCCAGTTGGACAAGGTAGGTCATCTGACTACTTACTCCTGCCAGGTTTTCTTGATCCAGAGTCATCCTGTCTCTCTCAACTTGTCTGTCAATGTGACAATACCCCAAAAGTGCCTGCTGAATTTTGCAGCCAAAAGTATTACTTTAAAGGAGCCTATAATTTGAAGAAAGACTGGAAAAGAGGAACTTGTGCTTTGTACTGAGCACTCATGCCCCATGTTCCAGCTGCCAGAAAGGCAAGCCTAAATTTAGAAGATTACACTACTCCATGTAGAGTTCATGTCTTGCTGGAGAAAATGTAAAAAGGAGCCTATCCACTAAACTGAACAGAGGAACTTAGGCTTTTGTCAACCTCTTTACTCTAGCAGCCAGAAAGGGGAATTTAGCCTTAGAAAACAGTTGGATAATGCCATGATTATTTTAGTCCCATGAAGATATTTGTCTTATCATAAAGTATCTGCTACTAAATGATAAAGTCTTATCAATCTATATTAAATCTATAGAAAATGCAGTCTTACAAAAATATCTATTCTAATTTGGCTTAGCTGTTAGGGTTAGTTTTTCCCAAATAAGGGAATTTAATCCTACAATGAACCTAAAAATAAATCAAAATAATTAAATACTAACAGACTTAAAGGTTAATTGTTTTCACAACCTCATCACCTCTGTGTCTTACTAGAAAGCATGCTGTCAAAGAAAGTGAACTTATTCAGAGGATTCCAGATTTCTCCATTTGCTGTAAACAATGGATGTTGCCATGCTGAATGGGGGAGAACCTCTATTTTTTTCTTTCTTTATTTTTTTTTTGCAGATAATGTGGTGACTTTATTGGTGGTAGACAATACAGGACTCTAGGCTTCTCCCCCATACTACAGGGGTGTATTGGGACAAGGATGTGAATGGGACGTGGTATCCCCACTACAGAATGTAAGTTAGAAATGTAGGCTCCCCAGTGGAAGAACTCTTTTTTTGCCTGGGGATGAAGATCCATGGCTTTAAACTTTACTGTCTGGAGGCCATGTAGACCATGAGGTCCACTTCATAGTTGCTATAGCCATACTCGCTGTCATACCAAGAAATGAGCTTGACAAAGTGGTCATTGAGGGCAATACCAGCACCAGCATCAAAGGTGGAAGAGTGGGTGTTGCTGTTAAAGTCACAGGATACAACCTGGTCCTCTGTGAAGCTCAAGATGCCCTTCAAGGGTCCTTCTGATGCCTACTTGACTACTTTCTTGATATCATAATATTTGGCATGTTTCTTCAGGTGGCAGGTCAGATCTACAACAGATATGCTGGGAGTAGGAACACAGAAGGCCATGGCTGTGAGCTTGCCATTCAACTCAGGTATGACCTTGCCTACAGCCTTAGCAGCACCAGTGGAAGCAGGGATGATGTTTTGGGCAGCACCACGCCCATCACTCCACAACTTACGAGAGGGGCCATCTACTGTCTTCTGGGTAGCAGTAATGGACTGTAGTCATATGTCCTTCCACAATGCCAAAGTTGTCATGAATGATCTTAGCCAAGGAGACCAAGCAGTTGGTAGTGCCGGAAGCATTACTAATAATCTTAAGGGAATTACCATATTTCTCATGGTTCACTCCCATTACAAACATTGGGGCATCAGCAGAAGGGGCAGAGATGATGACCCTCTTGGCTCCACCCTTCAAATGAGCCCCAGCCTTTTCCATGGTGGTAAAGACTCCAGTGGATTCTAGATCATACTCGGCTCTAGCATCTCCCCATTTGATATTGGTGGGATCCCTCTCTTGGAAGAAGGTAATGGCTTTTCCATTGATCACCAGCTTCCCATTCTCAGCCTTAACTCTGCCTTTGAACTTGCCATGAGTAGAGTCATATTGAAACATATAAACCATGTAGTTGAGCCCAATGAAGGGGTCTTTGATGGCCACGATGTCTACTTCACCTGAGGTGAATGCAGCCCTGGTCAGCAGGTGCCCAGTACGGCTAAATCCGTTGACTTAACCATCTTGTTTCTGGGATGTGGCTGAAGTAGCAGATCCTGGCACCTGAGCTTGGGAGAAAAGCTAAAAGTCTATTTTCTTTATTCTGTAAACATTTTTTAAAAATATATTTTGTTTTCCCACCAATTACATATTAATTTAATTAAATGCTGGTTGTTTTATAAAATTTTGATTATATCCCTCCTTCCTTCTATTCCCAACAAATCCTGTAGCAGCAGAAGCCACAGAACAATGGAGAGGAGGAGATTTCTGTTCCAGAGAGACCTGAAAAACTGACCCGAAAGGTCCATCGCGTACCGGACCCAAAACAGAGCCCAGGCCTGCCTTGGCCACGCGGCACCAAGAAGAGCAGATCCAAGCAGGTTTCAGGGACAGAATCTCCAGCGGCAGCACAGGTCCCTCCACCCAGAGGCGCCAAATATCAGTGAGAGGGTCTTTTTGGCTGGCCAAGAGGGGAGTAGGGTGTCCCCATAACTCAGGCCCCCTCAGGAGGCAGCAGCAGAGGCAGCAGCAGACAGGGGCTCCCAAAGCAGGCTGGAACTGAGCCCTGTGTGGTGGCCCTGTCCCCACCTGAGCAGCTGAACTTAATCTCACACTGAATACTAGCCCTGCCCCTGCCAAAAGCCCTAAGGCTGAGAAGCAGCATTTGAATCTCAGACCCCAAGCATTGGCTGGGAGGATCTGGAGGAGTGGTGGGTGTGGAGAGGAAACTCAGAAGTCAAGTAACTGGCTGGGAAAATGCCCAGAAAAGGGGGGGAAAAAATAAGACCATAGAAGGTTACTTTCTTGGTGAACAGATATCTCCTCCCATCCTTTTGGATGAGGAAGAACAATGTTAACCATCAGGGAAAAACATAGAAGTCAAGGCTTCTATATCCCAAACATCCAAAATAAATATTCAGTGGGCTCAGGCCATGGAAGAGCTCAAAAAGGATTTTGAAAATCAAGTTAGAGAGGTGGAGGAAAAACTGGGAAGAGAAATGAGAGAGATGCAAGAAAAGCATGAAAAGCTGGTCAACACCCTGCTAAAGGAGACCCCCCAAAAATACTGAAGAAAATAACACCTTGAAAAATAGGCTAACTCAATTGGCAAAAGAGGTTAAAAAAGCCAATGAGGGGAAGAATGCTTTAAAAAGCAGAATTAGCCAAATAGAAAAGGAGGTTCAAAAGCTCATTGAAGAAAATAGTTCTTTCAAAATTAGAATGGAACACATGGAGGCTAAAGACTTTTTGAGAAACCAAGAAATCACAAAACAAAACCAAAAGAATGAAAAAATGGAAGACAATGTGAAATATCTCATTGGAAAAACAACTGACCTGGAAAATAGATCCAGGAGAGACAATTTAAAAATTATAGGACTACTTGAAAGCCATGATCAAAAAAAGAGCCTAGACATCATCTTTCATGAAATTATCAAGGAAAACTGCCCTGAGATTCTAAAACCAGGGGGCAAAATAAATATTGATAGAATCCACCAATCACCTCCTGAAAGAGACCCAAAGAGAGAAACTCCTAGGAATATTGTGGCCAAATTTCAGAGTTCCCTGGTCAAGGAGAAAATATTGCAAGCAGTTAGAAAGAAACAATTCAAGTACTGTGGAAATACAATCAGGATAACACAAGATCTAGCGGCTTCTACATTAAGGGATCGAAGGGCATGGAATATAATATTCCAGAAGTCAAAGGAACTAGGACTAAAACCAAGAATCACCTACCCAGCAAAACTGAGTATAATACTTTAGGGAAACAATGGTCTTTCAATGAAATCGAGGACTTTCAAGCATTCTTGATGAAAAGACCAGAGCTGAAAAGAAAATTTGACTTTCAAACACAAGAATGAAGAGAAGCATGAAAAGGTGAACAGCAAAGAGAAGTCATAAGGGACTTACTAAAGTTGAACTGTTTACATTTCTACATGGAAAGACAATATTTGTAACTCTTGAAACTTTTCAGTATGTGGGTATTTGGTGGGATTACACACACACACACACATACACACACACACAAAGAGAGAGATAGAGAGCACAGATTGAATTGAATAGGAGGGGATCATATCTTAAAAAATGAAATTAAGCAGTGAGAAAGAAATATATTGGGAGGAGAAAGGGAGAAATGGAATGGGGCAAATTATCTCTCATAAAAGAGGCAAACAAAAGACTTTTTTAGTGGAGGGAAAAAGAGGGGAGGTGAGAGAAAAACATGAAGTTTACACTCATCACATTCCACTAAAGAAAGGAATAAAATGCACACTCATTTTGATATGAAAGCCTGTCTTATAATACATGAAAGTGGGGGAGAAGGGGATAAGCAGGGTGGGGGGGATGATGGAAGGGAGGGCAGTGGGAGGAGGGAGCAATTTGAAGTCAACACTCTTGGGGAGGGACAGGATCAAAAGAGAGAATAGAAGCAATGGGGGGCAGGATAGGATGGAGGGAAATATAGTTAGTCTTACACAACATCACTATTATGGAAGTCATTTTCAAAACTACACAGATATGGCCTACATTGAATTGCTTGCCTTCCCAAAGGGAATGGGTGGGGAGGGAGGGATGAAGAGAAGTTGGAACTCAAAGCTTTAGGAACAACTGTTGAGTACTGTTCTTGCTACTGGGAAATAAGAAATACAAGTAATGAGGTATTGAAAGTTATCTGGCCCTATAGGACAAAAGAGAAGATGGGGACAAGGGAAGGGAGGGATGATAGAAGAGAGGGCGGATTGGTGATTGATAGGGGCAATTAGAATGCTCGGTGTTTGGGGGCAGGGGGAGGGGACAAATGGGGAGAAAATCTGGAACCAAAATTTTGTGAAAATGAATGTTAAAAGTTAAATAAATAAATTTTAAAAAAAAAGAAAATTAGTTGGAAACTTTTAAAATGATTGATATACCTTTCTTCTTTCCTTAAGCAAAAATAAACCTTTAAAATTGGAATTCATTAAAGCTGAGTTGTTACCAAAATATTCTTAAGTAGTATGAATTTCCAAAGTATTATCACAAACTCAATTCTCAGTTATTGCAGAATTCCTAGATATCACAAAATGTTTTACTAAAAATGGTGTTGGAATGGAATCTCACATTGGTAACAGTAAGAGACTGACTCACAGAACAGCACTACTGTTTTTAAAAATCCTTTCAAACAATGGGAACATCTTAAGGTGACTCTCAAAGAGTTTACATAAAATTCTGCACATGTTCTAATTTCAGATGAAAACAATATTCGATTTCCCAGTAAGATTACACAAAAGGGCTCATGTATTTTGCTGGTCACTTGCTATTGATCACAGAAGTTTACTATAGAAGGAAAAAGCAGGGACATGTGACATACGAAATATGACAGGATAAAACATCCTTTACTCTGTTTAAATTCAGATAAGAGTGAAATTAACGCAGACAACTATACCCAAATTCAAACTCAAAACAAAAAATAGTTATGGTCCCAAATGCCTTTTACCTTAAACTGCAAGTCTCCCTCATCACAGCTTAGAGTCAGATACAGTTATTTCCACTCTGATAGAGTTACAATGAGCAATAAAGATTTGCCAGGACACACACACATAAGGGATTCTATTTAGTATCTTTCCTTCTCAAATTTAAAACTCATCTGATGTAAAAGTAAATTGTTAAAAATCCTTTCTTTCTATTACAATTTCTGACCAAGTCATATTCATTGTTTAGGAATTACATAAACCAAGTTCCTTTCCTAGGGCTGTCTTGCCCACATGAATGGGAATACTGTTCTGAATGGGCAGAAAGAATCTAAATAAAGTTTTGACTCCATTCCCTCCTTTCCACGCATAGTAATCATTTAACAATTTTTGGTTTCAGCATTAAAACAATGCTGCCAAGTAATTTAGTTAGCAATCTACAACTTCATAGAAGATAGTCAAATTGTTTTAGCTACAACTTTTTAACATGCAAATGTGGAAATATCTGATTTTCTAAATGGCTATTACAAAACATTATATGACAAGGTTAGCAGGACAGATAAAGTAACATACCTACTTTTACACAATTTTCTCAACATCTTTTCAGTTTCAACAAAATTCAGATTAAAAATTGCTTTGTCTAACACCACTTCTGGATTACAGTGGTCACTCAGTTTTCACAATCCAAGAGAAATTCAGAAATACAATCTTAGAAATACAGTTTTAATACAACAATAACTTCAGACAGAATTATTTGCATGTCCGGAAATGATTGATCTTATTACTTTCAGTAATTAAAACCACCTTAAAGTTAATAATTACATTAGAGAGAGATAATAATACAGTGTGTAACATATCAATCATTATGTGAACCATTTTGGCATCATTTTATCATTTTGATCCCATAACAACCATAATTATTTTTACTTTAACAAATCAGAAAACAGGTCAAACAGACGTAAAATACATTTTGCAACTGAAACAGAGAAGTGACGCTTGCCAAGAGCAGAGAAGCTGGTGTCCCAGCAGCGGTGATTTTTGCAGGCAAGAGTTTAGTGAATGCTTGTCACAGGCCTGATCTATCCACCTTTCTCATTCTCCCACGGCTGCAGAATTTACTGAGGCTCAGGCACTTTGCAGCTGCTGGGACAGGGTGGGCAGAGTGTATAGGACCTAGGTGACATTTCCAAGCTTTACCTAGAAAGGTGGGTTAAAGGATACCCAAGGGCACAGGACTGTTGGAATCATTGCGATTGCTGCCCCTACACTTCTCCTACATTTTCCTCTCTATAATTAGATCTGGGATGAGAGGAGTTAACATGAACTCCTGTAGTTGCTAAAGAATCCCTGTTCTGAAATACTCCCTTAACTCTAAGAGGGAGTGGGGAATGTTAGGTGATCAGGATTAGCAAGGTGAATTTCTAGGGCTAACCACAATCTTGGAGGTATTTTTTTTTTTCCAGTAATTTCAAATGATCAGTTCCCGAAATTTTTTTAAGATTAATCTCACAACATACAAGTCTGCGAAAATGATTTTACCTCATATGGTTCAACTTTCCATTCTAATTCCACGTTGGCCAGACCAGAACAACAAGGAAAAGTGTTAAAATTTTGTTTCTTTCCCCAGCTGCAGTCCTGGATGTCCAGCTGCTTGCATTTAAATCTTACAAGATAACAGACTCATTCACAGCACACACGAGAGAGAGAGAGAGAGAGAGAGAGAGAGAGAGAGAGAGAGAGAGAGAGAGAGAGAGAGAGAGAGAGAGAGAGAGAGAGAGAGAGAGAGAGAGCAATTAGAAGCTGGTCACTTTGTAGGTGAATTGTAACTCTCCTCTTCAAGACCAGAGTCCTTAAAAGGAAAAGTGGGGAGGGGGAAGAAGGAGGCAAAGGAGCCTTGAACAGAGGTTGCCTTCCTCAGGGCTAAGGCAGGTAGGGGAAGGTGAGGGGGAAAAGAGCGGCTAGGTGCCATCATCTTCCCCAGATCAGAGGCCTTCAAGGGAAGGGGGAGGGAAGAAGGAGGACAGAGGGGGAATTGGACCCAGAGAGTGAAGGGAAGGACAGACTGGAGAACTTTGAAGAAGAAAGGAATTTGGCCAGTACTGGGCTAGCACAGAAGCGGCTCTGCGAGGCCTAAAGGGAAGAGGCTTCTCTCTCTTGTTCTACCTCAGCCACATCAGCAAGCCCAAGATGAAACATTCCTGCTGCTGGCTACAGGTTTTGTTGGCCTTGAAACAGAATTTGGTTGTAAGATAAAGCAACGTTGACCTGTCCAAAAGAGCCCTGTGGTAGCCAAGAGAATTTACAGCTATCTTTAGTTGATTGACACTAGTGCTGGCAATAGCTGTGATCATAAGGTGGGTAACAGCTTGACATATGAGAAGCAGGGGTCTTATCAGCCAGATTTCTAACTTTAGTTGCTTTCTTTTTAACTGACCCATAGCTAGCTGATTTTCCTAGATCGATGCTCAAAGGAGACCCAATTAGCACAGGGCAATTTATCCCAAATTGGTCTCCGCCCCCAATGTTAGCTTGAAAGGGAATTTTTGGATGTCAGTCAAGCTAGTGGGAGTCCTTTGGAAGCTGGAAGGGAGAGGACTTACACGGACCCTGTCAAGACCCAGGACTCTAGGAAAAATGGATCCTCTGGCACCTGAGTCCTGGCGTTGGTGTGATGAGGAAATGTCCATCCCATTCCTCAGTTCCAATCCACCCTGGACACCAATACTGTTGACCTGAAAGTTTAGTTGAAGGAGAGGCAACAGGCCAAATGCATACATTTATTAATTCATTCCCCTTAAAGCAATGGTTACATAGTACTATGGAGCTGGATATTATCTGACTGTTGATACAAAAATTGGCCAGGCTTTAACCTGTTTTAGAACAAAGAAGGTGGGCTCCGTCCTTCAGATTTATGGTCTCTATGAGTGATTAATTAGACCATTAGAAAGGAATTTCTTAATTGCATAGGTTGTAAATACAATAAGAGAACAAGAGTTTGACAAAGTTTCAATTGAAATTAAGACCCAGGATGTCTATGTTTTCTTTACCATTAATATGCCATAACATAGTATATGTCCACAAAATATTAAGAAAAGGAAAATGTCCCATTATTCAGAAAGAGTGTCTTAGGTCAAATTAAAGGTCTCTTAAGGAGTGTTAAGTGAGCCCTATTTGGCTTTTGTTGACATAGGAAGAGGCATTCTCTGAGTTTGCCTCAGAGAGAACAAAGAGATTATTGGAAATTTATATTAAATATTATAACCTGACACTAGTTTTTTAGGGAGCACACACCTTTCTGGTCTCCATGTACTAAGGATCAGTGGCATCAGCCTCCACGTTGTCACACATGAATCTCCATCTCCTGATGCTGCATGTTCACTAGTTTCCACCACTGCCGCCCCCTGCTCCCCCACTCCACCCCCCATTCCTCGAGTACTGTCCCTCCTTGTCTCAAAGTTTCCTGATTTCATTAGCTTCCTTCAAGAAGCCTTGCTTGGTCCATTATCTGTTTATTTCTTCCAATTTACCTTGTATATAGATTTTATGTAGCAAACAAGGAATCAAATGGTTTTTTAAGAGTCTGCTTAGTGCTAGGCACAAGAACTTTACAAATATTATCTCATCAAATCCTAACAACCCTGCTAGGTCCTCATGATGGGGAAAATTTGAAACCCTAAAAGGAGAGATCCTTGAACTTCCCCACATATTTCAGGAACCCATCATCTGGCCCACTCTAGCCCACCAGGATTACTGAATACTCCTTCATCCCATCTAGGCTCCTTTCTCTGTTAATTCCAGGCCACCTCAAGATACTTGCCACTGCCAGATGCCATCTACATCATCTCCTAGTCTTTCTGTATAAAAACATCAGTCTCAACCTCATCAAACGCAGATTCTTCAAATCTTGCCCACTTGTACTGGTGTCACAAATAGTGCAGACTCACCAGGCATCTGACTGGCGTCTATTGATGACACAATAATATTGCTATTTGGACTGAAAGGTCTGAGTGGTTAAATTCCTTTGAGGACCACCCCCAACCGTGTCCTTGGATTTCAGGACTACTAGAACACCTACACTGCAAGAATGTCAACTCCATTTTACAGTGGAGAAAAATGAGGCAAACCACTCAGTGGCTGAGGCAAGATTTGAATGATTCAAAGCCAATCAATCTATCCCCAATATTTCCTAGTGATTATGCCTTCTCTGGGTGTGGGGGTCACATAATTGTTTGCAAATTGTCTATTTTCTTTCTCCATTCTGGGAATCGCAAAAGCCTACCACTTGCTTAGAAAAGATCTGGTGTTTAACAAAAACTTTTTGACTTAAATACTTGACCAAATCCTTTAGAATGTGAGCTCCCTGTGGGGAAGGGTACCTTGATTGGTAACCCCAAATCCTAACACAGAGCCTGGCATGTAATCTGGGCTTGTTGAATTGACATGATGGAGTACCTGGACAAGAAGGACTGGAGTCATTTTCTCATTTTCTGCATTCCAAGATTTGACTATCAATTTTATTGAAGGAAGGTAACCAATTTTGAACTTGTTGGAGTCTATTCAGACTGAATTTGTTCAAAGGTGTAGGAAATGTCATACATATTACTCTAGGTGGAATTTCATAATTTTCGTAATCAGTTGCCACACAAATTCTCATAAAACTTGGATATTATAAACAAACTTGCAAGCTCCGCCTCTCCAAACCTTTCTTGACCTGTTAGACAACTTAATTACTCAGTAAAACACTTAACTACTTTAGAATTAGAAAACCTCTACTTTAAGCAACTTCTGTCCCAGGGCTGATAAGATTCTGTAACCTAAACCCTTTGGTCATTCCCCACAAAATTCCCCAAATACGGAGAATCTATGTCTTCTCTGCTTTTCGCCAAGCTAAGTTATTACTTTATTTTTTTAATTTAATTTTATTATTATTATTTTTTAATGTTTAACAATTACTGCCATAAAATTAAGATTTTATCCCCCCCACGCCTACCCCCCGCTGCTAACCCCTCCCTCCCCATGACCGCATACAATTCTGTATAGGTTCTACATATACTTTCCCTATTGAGTACATTTTCACTATAGTCATGCTATGCAGTCGAACTAAAATAAATGGAAGAAATCATATAACAAATCAAAACATGATACACAAAAACACACACACACACAAACATGATCTGCTACATTCTGCGAATTACTTCCATATTTCTTTCTCTGAGTGTGGAAGGCATTTTGCCTTAGAAAACCACCATTGGGATATTTTTTTTTTAAAGAAGTTCTTGCATTATTACGAAATTCCAAGTCTACCAGAAAAAACTCTCGCACACTGTGGTCATTGCTGTGCACATAGGTCCCCTGGTTCTGCTCCTTTCACTCAGCATCAGATCATATAAGTCCTTCTAGGCCTCTCTGAAGTCTTCTTGTTCATCATTTCTTATGGCACAACAGTACTCCACTACATTCATATACCATAATTTATTCAGCCATTCTCCAATTGATGGACATCCCCCTGACTTCCAGTTTTTGGCAACTACAAAGGGTGCTGCTATAAATATTTCTGTACATGTGGGACCCTTTCCCATTTTTATGATCTCTTCAGGATTACTACTTTATTTTTTAAAATAAATATATTCATTTAAATACTTAGCATTTTGTGAACATTGCAATCACATTCTCCAACAGTTTAATTCATCACTTTACAGCATCTAGATCAAAAGAGAAGTTGATTTCCAAAGAATACACGTGCATCACCCAACAGGTATGATTTTTAAAGTTCACATTACTTACCAAATATTTCCCAAAACCACAGTAAAATTTTAAAGCATAACAAAAGTTATATTACAGATTTGAAACAAATTTCACTGTTTTGGCAAGAATACCTTAAAAAAAACTTGGTGACACTGAAATGACATCAATTCCATTGAATATATTTTCCAAGTTATCACCTTACATAGAAAGCATTTGTCCAGCTACGATTTTAACACTCTAGATGTATTGTTGTCTTTTAACAAAATATTTATAAGAGAACATTTTGTTCCAGCAAAGAACATGAGCACCCATCAACTGGAGAATGGCTAATGAAATTACAGCATATAAATTCAAAGGATTATTATTGAAGAATAATGACAAACATGAGGATTTCACTGGAAACAGCTGTATTTTTAGGGAATTCATCACAGTAAGTAATTTTGGATGTTTAATGAGGTCTCTTAAACTGCAAAATCTAATGAGATCTTGGGCAAGAGATTTAACCTTGTTAATTAGATCCCTAAGTTTTATCTCCAGCAAGATTTTTCCAATGTATGCTTAAGTATGGTTCAAATCCAAGGAAAACCTTTTAATACCACAGTAACAATTCTATCTTCCAACCACTGCCTCCAAAGTTGCTCAGTTTTATGAAACCAAAAACTGTAAAATATTCTTACAGGGAAAAAATGTGGGAGGGTGACATTCTATACAATCAATCCAAACATGATATGGAGGTGACTGAGGCTCAGATCCTAAATTTCTCACTGCAAAATTCAAACTCAAATTTAAGAAATCAGGGAAAACCATTAGACCCTAAAGATATGATCAAAAATAGCATGGCTTATGGATAGGAACTGGAAGTGATGCACACATTTAGGGGATTAGATGTGGTAGACAGAGTGCCTGAAGAGCCACTGACAGCAATTCCTAATATTGCACAGGAGGCAACAACTAAATATATTTCAAAGAAAAAGAGCAACAAAACAAATTAGCTGTTTGATCAGACCTTACAAATAGCTGAGTAAAGAAGGGAAAAGCAAAGGGGAGATTTCCCCAAATGAATTCATAATTTGCGAGAATAGCAAGGAGAAATAAGGTTTTCTTAACTGGGCATTGCAAAGAAATGGAAGAAAACAACTGAATGGGAAAGACAAGAGACCTTTGCAAGAAAATTTGAGCTATCAAGGGAGTATTTCCTGAATATATGGGCATGAGAACTTCTGGAGCCAAGGTGAGGCACTCACTTGTCTGGGCTCTTCCAGATTCCCTTGAAAACAACTTTGCAATAATGGCCCAGAACCAGTTTTGGAGCAGTGAACCACATTACCAGTCTAGGACGGCTTGTAAGGTGAGCAGGAAAGGTGTCTCGCTACAGTGGGAGAGTGCAGTTAGGTGAGGAAGCCAGTGACAGGTTTCACCCTAGGATGCCATAGCACATGTTAGGGAAGTCATGAGAAACTTTAGGGATTCTGAGATAAATTCAATCTCTTTTTTTGGGCTTCATGCACTATATGAAATGTACTATGTCTAGTGAGGTCTGTGCTGCAGGGAGAAAACATTACTCATTAATTAGATCCATGAGTTTTATCTCCAGCAAGATTTCTTCAATGTACACACTGGAATACACAAAAAATTGAGATTCAGGTGATGACCTTCCTACCATTACTGCTTTTATAAGGCTTCCTTACATTGTGAATATTGTGCAGTCTACTGACCTGCCTCTTCCAGGAAAAGGCTGGTCCTCCTTGAACACATTGATAAGTCTTTTCTCCACTAGCAATCCTTGATGCAAAGGAAGAGATGATCTCTGGTTGCAGACCTTTCCAGAGTCCAGAGAGGGTTAGATCATAAGGTGAAATTTCTGATGTCTACAAGCTCTATAGTGCTTGTAGAATGTATCTCCACATTCATTATGGGAATAGTTTCTCTCCCATGGGATTTCTGATAGGAAATATCAGAATAACATAATGACTTTAGCTTGAACACTTTTCATATTGATTGACTAATTACATATGTCTTGTAGAATGGATTCTCTGATGTGAGAGAAAAGAATGTTTCTTCCATATAAATAAACAATTATTCAGTTAGGACAAAGCTTTTTCCCCATCTCCTCATTCAGAAATTGGCCAGTGTAGGTGATTCAGTCAGTCTTTCAAGGGCAGGGCTGATGATCAGATGAAATCTTGGACAAGACTTATTCACCGGGGAAAATTTAGATCAGATCAAAATGTAAAGGGATTTTATTATAGGTTAGTTCTGGCCCACTGGGTTTTAGTGAAACAGTTCTGAGTTCTACACCCCACTGGTCTAGACTGCACTAAGTAATGGTGATCTGGCTAGAAATAAGTCCCCCCTGTCCAAAACTGAGTCAAGATTCAGGCTCCTCCCACCCAGTCTCTCATTAGAATAAGTCCAAATCTCATAATATTCATTCTCATTAAGATTTAAGTAATCAGCATTGACTTATGCCTACAGGTAACTCCCACTTAGCTAAGGGAATGTAAGTTTTGAGAGGTCTCCAGAATTCATGTTTGCTTGGCAAGAGACAGCTAAATGACCATTGTTTTATAAACTGTAAACAAATCATAATTAAATAATTACCAAGAAACGATGTCTCCTCAAATTTGCTTTCATCAGATTTGTATAACAAGGTGAGTGTATATAAAAGTTTCAGTTATATTATATATCTATCCAGTGTGAATTCTATTATGTGCAGCAAGTAGGAAGTCTAGTTCTGAAAGCCTTCCCACATTGATTACATTGATAAGGTTTCTCTCCAGTGTAGATTCTCTGATGTAGACTAAGTTTGGAGCTCTCTCTGAAAGCCTTTCCACATTGATTACATTGATAAGGTTTCACTCCAGTGTGGATTCTTTGATGTAGACTAAGTTTGGAGCTCTCTGAAAGTCTTTCCACATTCATTACATTCATAAGGTTTAATTCCACTGCAGATTCTCTGATATACAGCAAGAGATGAGCTGGAACTGAAGACCTTTTCACATTGATTACATTCATAAGGTTTCTCTCCAGTGTGGATTCTCTGGTGTAAAGTAAGGTGGGAGTTTCGTCCGAAGCCTTTCCACATTGATTACAAGGATATGGTTTTACTCCAGTGTGGATTCTCTGATATAGACTAAGTTTGGTGCTCTCTCTGAAAGTCTTTCCACATGCATTACATTGATAAGGCTTCTCTCCAGGGTGGATTCTCTGATGTATAGTAAGTTGGTAGTTTAGTCTGAAAGCCTTTTCACACTGATTACACTTATATGGTCTCTCACCAGTGTGGATTCTCTGATGGGCTGCAAGATTGGAGCTAGACCTGAAAGTCTTTCCACATCGATTACACTCATATGGTTTCTCCCTAGTATGAATTCTCTGATGTACATCAAGTAGGGAGTTCAGTCTGAAAGTCTTTCCACATTGATTACATGTATGTGGCTTCTCACCAGTGTGGATTCTCTGATGGGCTGCAAGATTGGAGCTAGACCTGAAAGTCTTTCCACATCGATTACATGTATGTGGCTTCTCACCAGTGTGGATTCTCTGATGTGCAGCAAGTAAGGAGTTTCGTCTGAAAGCCTTTCCACATTCATTACACTCATACGGTTTCTCCCCAGTGTGAATTCTCTGATGTGTAGCAAGTAGGGAGCTTAGTCTGAAAGTCTTTCCACATGGATTACATTTAGGTGGCTTCTCACCAGTGTGGATTCTCTGGTGTACAGCAAGAGTGGAGTTAGAACTGAAAGCTTTTGCACAATCACTACATTCAAAAAGTTTCTTTCTATTGTGGATTCACTCATGTGAAACAAGTAGGGAGTTTTCTCTGAAAGCCTTTCCACATTGATTACATTCATAAGGTCTCTCTCCAGTGTGGATTCTCTGATGTGCAGCAAGATTGGAGCTCTTTCTGAAAGCCTTTCCACATTGATTACATTCATAAGTTTTCTCTCCAGTGTGGATTCTCTGATGTACAATAAGTTGGTAGTTCTCCCGAAAAGCCTTTCCACATTGATTACGTTCATAAGGTATCTCTCCAGTGTGGATTCTCTGATGTACAGCAAGATTTGACCTGTATGTGAAAGCCTTTCCACACTGATTACATTCATAAGGTCTCTCTCCAGTATGGATTCTCTTATGTACAATAAGTTGGTAGTTCTCCCTAAAAGCCTTTCCACATTGATTACATTCATAATGTTTCTCCATATGGATTTTCTGATGTAGAGTAAGATGGCCTTTAAATCTGAATGCATTTCCACATGGATTGCATTCATAACCTTTCTTACCATTGTGGATTTTCTGATGTTGAGTAAGATTGGAGCTCTGTAGCAATGCCTTTTCACGTTTATCATATTTATAAAGTTCCTCTCTAGTCTCGATGCTCTGATGTACAGCAAGACTACAGCTGCAACTCCCAGCCTTTCCACACTGACTGCATTCAGGAGGTTGCCTCTCACTGTCAATAATGTGATGAATAAGGAAGGAGGAGTGTTCACTAAAATGTATACCACATTCATGAAGCTCATGTGGGTTTTCTCCAGTACAAATTTTTTGACAGTCAATTAGGGAGGACTGCTGACTCATGTTTTTCCTACAATGATGACAACCATAAATTTTATCTCCAGGGTGAACTTTCTGAAAGACAGCACAGATTTGTCTCCTAGTGAAGTCACAGGGACCATCACTCATGAGGTTTTCTTGGTGTGTTTCTTTCACAGAAATACTTAGCCTTTCAGTAGTCTCTCTCTTTCCAGGTCTAATCATTCCTTCTGCAAAAAAACAAATCGTGAAACATATTTACAGAGACACAGGTACACACACACACAATTATAAACACTTCCCTCCACTGGAAGAAAGTAAACTGATCTACATGATACTTCTTCAGGTAAAGATAAAAGTCTTCCAAGTTAAATTGACACAATCACAATGTTTGAAAATGCCACTACTTCAGATTTGCAGAATAACTTGACTTGGAAAGACCTTCACAGACAATCACATTGGATCCTCAGAAACACCTGTGAAACTGGCAGACCCAGAGTTCTTGCTACAACCTCAAGTCAGGCCATGAACTCTGAATGGCTGAGTTACCTGAAAAGTATCCCTGCAGATGACATTAGATCAGCAACCCTGCAAGTGGGCATATTTTGTCCACAGAATTTGATGGCCCTTCTCCATGGCACTTACTTTTGTTCAATTTTTTTTAAAGAAGAAAGGTTTTATTTTGGCACTTTTTTCTCCCTCTCTTTGGGTCTTCCTATTACCTGAGACACAAAAATGTTGAAATTAGACCAAGTCATAAGTGTACAATGGGGCTTTAAACTCAAGGGAAAAGAAGAGTCAATCAATGTAGGTGGCAAACTTAACTGTTGCGTTATTTTAAGAAACTGCCATGGCAACTGGCAGCCTTGAGCAATCACAACTCTGATGAGTCAACAGCCAGCAACAATGGACCAGAAACCCCAGCAGAAAGAAGATTAGGACTCACTGAAGGCTCAGGCACAGGTAGCTTTTTTTACCAATAAAGTATTTTTCATTACAATATGTACTTTGAAAAAACAAAACAATATTGTGCATGTCATAGACAACAGTATTTATAAACATAAATTTTATATGCACTGAAAAACCAAAAATTGAGGTGACTCACTTGATTGCAATATTTGCTTTAATGAAGAGCCCTGGAACTGATTCTGCAATATCTCTGAGGTATACCTGGATTTGTTCTCACTCTTGTCTTGATTTTTAAGCTTTTTTCCCCTAATTCTACTCTCCTTAATCTATTATTACATTCACTCCTTGAGTTCCCCTTTATTCCACTGTATCCCATTGAACTAGATGTCTTTACACTCCCAAACACTCTCCTTTCCCTGGATTAGTTAAGACCAAGGTTCCTCATGTGCTGTTTCTTCTCCACCATTTCCATGTTCCTCTGATAGACTGACAGCTCCTTGACCTCAGGGACTGCCTTTTCCCTTCCTAAAACTTGGTGAGTTGCCTAGAAAACTGAAGGTGCTTAATCCACGCTTATTCACTGACAGGACCCATGGTTGATACCAGGCCCCAGCTTCTGCCTCAATCCCTATATTCTGTTTTTTGCCTTATTTGGCAAATGCAGACCTGTTTCTCACTCTTTCACTTTATCTCCTATTTGTGTAAACTTTGTCTGGTTCTAAACCTGATGGTACCTGAGCATGCCAAGAGAGAACACTGCAGAGACTCTTTTTAGGCTCCTGAAGCATCCCATACTAAGGGACACCTAGGAATTTCTAATTAGCACTTGGCCAAACTGAGAGTGGCTATCAGCTCAATGAATCTGGCCAACAATTCTCCAAGAAAGCGCCAAAGATTGGGTCTCAGAGATCAAGGGAGGAACACAAGTTGATAATTTAGGTAAAGCATATCCTTGGATTAATTCTAAATGAGGCAACAACCTTTGCTTGTACTTAGATGCTACTGAATGGAAAGAGAAAGTCATAAAACTTGCTGCCTAGGTCAACTACAATTTTAGGCTATTTAAACTCAGGGTGGACCTCAGGGTGGCAAGGGTATCCTTTGAGTCCCTTCGGGTAGTTAAGTGGTGCAGTAGGGACTGATTAGGGAGACTGATGTTCAAATCCAGCCTCAGACACACTTACTAGCTTTGTAACCCTTTGCAAGTCACTTAGGGCTCTTACCCTTGATTTCCTTGTCTATAAAATGAGCCTGAAATGCAAATGGGAAATCACTCCAGCACCTTAGACAAGAAAACCCCAAATGAGGTCATAGTGAAACAGAAATGACTGGAAGGACTGAAAACCATCATCTGACTCCCTATCTCCTTCACCACAGCAGCTTTCCCAATTCTTTTAATTTCTTCTTTTAATTCTTTCCCAAATGTCCCTGATTGCCAGCTCCCACTGTCCAAATGCCTTCTATTTTTTCTTTCAAAAAACTGGATACTTATCAAGAGCTATTTTATCCTCCTCATTTTCCTCCTCATCCTCATCCATGAAGTGACATTTTTTTTCTCTTTGATGTCACTGTGAGATGAAATCATCCCTCTGCTAGCTAAAGCAAACTCCTTTCCATGAGTAAATCATCCCATTCCAGGACATCATCTTCCTCAGTATGATGTCCCTTCAGCATTCCCTTTTTTGACTACTTTCCAGCCTCTCCCACACTAATGACTCCTTCCCTACTGCTACAAACCATTTCTTCCTAATACTCAAAACATGATCCTTTGATCCATACAATCCCAGAGATATTTTTGCATGATCTTTCTTCCATTTCTTGGCTAAACAGCTGGAAGCACTCAATTGCAACTGAAGTTACTGATACTTTTCTCTGAAATTCTCAGCAGTCTAGCTCCCAGTTTAATTGTTTAACTGAAATTCCCCTCTCCAAAATTTCCAAAAACATCCATGTTGTTAAATCCTCAGCTCATTTCTTCATCTTCATCTTTCTTTCCTTCTCTACAGCTTTTCACAATCAATCACCCTTCTTCTTCTCTCTCACTCTCTCTGGGATTTACTGACACTAATCTCATTGTTCTCCAAACCAAACTCATTCTCTTTCTTCCAACCCTCCCATCTTCCTACTTTCCAAATGCTCTCCAAGGAATCCTCCCGTTAGAGCACATTCATAAATGAGATGTCATGCTTTTCTCACTGACTTTCAAAACTACTTCTGTCCCACATATTCAATCTGCTCCTAAGTCCTCTGACTGCACCCAGATAACATCTCTCCCATAACACCCCCTTCTCTCCCAACACTTCTACTGTCTTGGTTCAGGTCCTGAACACAACACACCAGAGCTATTCCAAGAACCTGATACTTGTTCCAGCTGCTCCAAGTCTCCCTCCACTCCAGTCATTCCATCACTCACACAGATCATCTTCCTAAGTTCTTGACTGATCCTATCACTATATCCTCAACAATCTCCAGTGGCTCCCTAGGAAAAGGATCAAATATAAAATTTGTTCTAAGGCTATTAATCACCTACCCTCTCTCTTTACATATCCCTCTCCTATTCTTCTAAATTTTCTTTCCCTTCACATCCCCACCAAACATACTGTAATCCAGTGGTATGGGACTCACTTCTGTTCTGTGAAGACGACACTCTGTCTTCCAAATGTTTGGGCTTTCCAAGTCATGTCCAGACATAGAATGCCATCCTGGCTTCCCTGAAGCCCCAGCTAGGGCCCACCTTCCACCAATAGGCTTTCCAGTCCTCCTTCACTACAGTACATTTCCTCTCTCAATGAGATGCAATCTCTCTTCTCCGTAACAAGTTTCTACATGATTGTTGGCATGGCACCTGCCCACCCAGTCAGTGAACACCAGGAGAGCAAGGGATGTTCCTTGTATCTCTTCATGTTGCTTAAGAGAGGGTATGGCTCATATCAGCAACTTTCTATGTCTTCATTGATGAGAAAAATGCCTAAGAAATAAACCATATTTAAAAGCCTAACCCCCTTTTGCACGTTCAGGGAAGTTCCATGCCCCTTAATTCTAAACAAGGCATTTGTTTTAGGATCATAGATTTATCAGTAGGGGATAGCTTAATTGCATGGTGTCTAACTTCCTAATTTTATAGAAGGGAAAACTGAGAATCAGTAGGGTTCAGTGACTTGTGCACAGACTCACTGCTAAAAGTCTCTAAAAAGAATCCCAATTCAGGTGTTCCTGCCCCCAAACCTAACACTTGCTTTCCTACAATACCAAGAGACACAGCTCTTATGTGCCTGCTTTTACCGCACTCACCTGGACTGCAGCTCCTCAGGTCTTCTTTTTCCAGCATCAATGGTATCTCCCTTTCCTCCAAATAAGAAACCAAATATTATCTGGGAACTGGATGCCCTGATAATGTGGAAAAAGGAATGAACATGGAGAAATGCTTAGAATTTAGTTCTCTTGAGGGAAAACGGTGTACATACAAAGCTACTCCATTTTGAGAATCACTCCTTCATGTTCACAAACCTCTGGCTTATTCTGCCATTAACGGTTGTAATGCAAGTAACTAAAAAAGGATGTGCCAGATCAGTATTGAGCTCCAGCAGGTTAGAGCTCGATGGATCAGCTCTAGCTCTGTCTCCTCCTCAACTCCTCACTCCATAAAACCTATAAAAACCTTGTTCCTGTTCATGCAGTGAGTCATTGCTCTTCTGGTAAAATGCTCCTTTTGGGAACTTAATGAACCTTAGGTAGTCACATTCTAACTCTGGGCCAGTCTCTAATTCCTGCCATTGACAGGGGCATGCAATCAAGGAGGAAAAGATGGTCGCCAGAAGTGCTTAAGGATGATTTCCATAGCATTTATTTTTGAGAACTTTGAGGAAAGGTCGGGGAGAAGATCATGGAGCCAACAGAGAATTAGAAAATTTGATCATACCGCACCTTCTCCAAAGGAGGCACTCATTGCAGAGTTCCCATTATCTAGAAATTAGAGGCAGCTGGTAGTGCAGTGGGGTGAGGCCTGGAAATAGACTGAGGAATGCCAAGGTTTAAATCTACCCTCAGACAGTTATTAACTCTGTGTCTGGAAAAGTCACAACCTCTGTTTGCTTCAGTTTTCTCAAATGCCAGATGGGGATAATAATATCAGCTAATAACATAATATTGTAAAGATAGGACATAACACAACAGTTGATGAACAGCAGGTGAAAGGAAAGGATTATTTCCCTCTGTCCTTTCTCACCATCTGTACAACATAGTGGAGGCAACTGAAGGAAAGATTAAGGACAAATGTGTGACACTTCGCACAACCAGAAACTGAGAGTTACAAATTGATGCTTCTCAGAAAGAAGGATATCCTAAATACTTGGCCCATTCCAAAGATGAAGAGGTTACAGAGAAAAGCAGGCTGAGCACTTTTCAGATATTTGGCAGAGAAAATTACTACCCAGGGAGAGGTTTGGCTAAATAATCCATGGGATTAGTTCTACATCTGAGATGCTTCAACACTGACATTCCTCAAGCTACCTAGAACTGGCAGGAGACAGCTGCAGTAGCAACAACAGAACATACATGTTATCTTCTTACCATGTACTGATCTTCTAGAGGAAAACCAGGAAGCAGAATGACCCTATCTGTTGGACACTGGAGATCAGCACATTTTCCTTTCTAGTATCAGATAAATGCCCCAAGGTCAGCACACTGGAAAATGAAGATATTTCCTTTGATAGCAGACTCAAGAGGGGCCAGGAAAAATGTCCTTACCCACGGAGAGTAGGTTGTGGGCATTCTCTAGCATGATCTCCTTGTAAAACTCCTTCTGAGGATGGTCTAAGAGGTCCCATTCCTCTGGGGTGAAGTCCACAGACACATCCTGAAATGTCACCAGCTCCTAAAGCATCAAGAGTCACAAGATTTAGACCTGAAAAAGACTCCAGAATTCAGGCAGTCTAACCCTCATCAAGTGAGAAGAGGAAACTGAAGCACAAAAAGGGGACTGACCTAAAAGTCTTATCCTAGTTTAGTGAGAATCAACATTTAAAACTATAGTCATTAAGAGCTCAGTGAAAACTTGAGAGTATTTGATGTATGTGTTTTGTCTGTGAGATAGAAACACCAAAGGAGGAGAGAAAAGTGAAATTTCTTCCTTATCAGAACTGATAAAAATAATATTTTATCAACAATATTCTGTCAGGTTTGGGAGAAGCTGGCAAGTACAGTATATTGTGTGGTGCAATGGGGAGAATGTTTGCTTTAGAAAAAAGAGGGAAGAGAAAGAAAAAAATCAAGTTATTTCCTGAGAGCCTGGAATAAAGTCTTATCTAGATAAAAGATGAAAAGGATTCATAAGATATACTAATTACAATCCAGACTAAACTGAAGGAAATGAGACTTTCCAACCAAGTGAAGAAGAATTCCCTGTTATTACACTGTGTCTTGGGTCTGCCCTTTGTATACTCTGTCATGGCCAATACATGTTATGCCTTTTATTTATGATAGCTTTCATTTGTCAATAAATTATTATTTCCTTATTAAAGTATTTAGTTTTATAGTTGTTCATTTTTGTTGTTCTTTGTGTTCAAAGCAGACCAAAAGTGCATCACTCTGTAAGGGTTAAAGTACAATGTGTCTGACCATGGATGATCAGACTAATAGAGGCAAGAAGGCTCTACCACAGGTTGGGAACAAAGAGTCCACATGAACATTTGGGGTGGAGATGCCTCTCAATTTGCTCATCTCACTATTCTTTCAAATACTGCAATTCTGCTTTCCTAGCACAGCACAACACGTTCTTTAATGTTGATAAACTATTCTGGGTGGTCCTTTCCCACTGTCTCCCATGTCTCACCACTGATTCCAAAATTCTTCAGAGAGACCTTGGGAATATAGCCTTGTACTATGTCTTCTGACCACACTGAGTGCCTTCTTTGCATGTGTTCTCCATAAAACATCCTTTTTTAGGCAAACATCCTTTTGGTTATTTGAACAACATGGCCAATCCATCGGAGTTGTGCTCCCTGCTGTAGAATGTGAAGGACTGGCAATCTAACTGGAGAAAGGACCTCAGAGTTCTGTACTTTGCCAGGTGACCTTCAGAGTCTCCCTAAGACAATTTAAATGGGATTCAAAGAAGATTCACAATTTCTCCACTTGCTGCACTCAGTGGATGGTGCCATGCTGAATGGTAGACAACCTCTATTTTCTTTTTCTACATTTTCTGAAATATTATTTCCCTCTACTACGTTATTTTTTCAATATTTGTTGTTTTTAAAATTTTAGAGTTCCAAATTCTATCCCTCTTTCCCTCTATTCCCTCCCCCCCTAATTTAGATAATAAGCAATAAGATATAAGTTGTACACATGCAATCAGGTAAAACATTTCTGTATTAGTAATTTTGTACAAAAAGACTTGGAAAAAATAGAAAAAGAATGTAAGAAAAAAGGTGAAAAATAGCATGCTCCAGTCTGTATGGCAAACAGTATCAGTCTTTTCTCTGGAGACAGACTTTGCCATTAGTCCTTTGGGCATTTTCTTGGATCACTGTATTGCTGAGAAGAGCTAAGTCACTCACAGTTCTTCACTGAACCACACACACTGCTGTTACTGTATACAATATTCTCCTAGTTCTGTTCACTTCAGGCTGCATCAGTTCAAGTAAGTCTTTCCAGAGTTTTCTGAAATCCTCCTACTTGTCATTTCTTATAGCACAATACTATCCCATTACAATCACATACTAGAGATTGTTTAGCCATTCTCAAACTGATGGGCATCTCTTCACTTTCCCACTCCTAAGCAATGCAAAAAAGAGCTACTGAAAATATTTTTGTACAAACAGGTCCTTTCCTCATTATTTTGATGTCTTTGGGCTATAACCATAACAGTGGTATGGTATTATTGGATCAAAGGTTATGCACACTTCCATAATTCTTTGGGCACAATTCCAAATTGCTCTCCACAATAGTTGGATCAGTTCATAACTCCACCAACAGAACATTAGGGTCCCAGTTTTTCTACATCTCTTCAACCTCCATCATTTTCCATGTTCATCATATTAGCTGATCTGGTAAGTATGAGTTGGTGCATCAGAGCTGTTTTAACTTAGCACATGTTTGATACAAATTTAGAGCATTTTTTTCATGATTATGGGTAGCTTTGATGGAATATTCTCAAAACTGCCTGTTCATATCCTTCAATTATTTATCAGGTGGAGAATGATGTGTATTTTTACAAATTAGAATCAGTTCTCTATTATTTGAAATGAAGCCTGTATCAGAGATACTTGTTGAAAAAAATTCCCCAATTCTCTCCTTTCCTTATAATTTTCAGAGTATTGCCTTTCTTTGTGCTAAAACTCTTAAATTTTATATGATCAAAATTATGGATTGTACATTTGTATTATTCTCTAGAACTTGTTCGGTCATAAATTCTTCCCTTATCCATGCACCCCATGGAATTTTTGCAAAATATAACTGTGAATGAGGGCAGAAAGATATTGCAAACATATGCAAAAAGGCAGAAATTACCAATATAGCCTTTCATTCTGCAATAAAATAAGAATGTAAATTGGCTCAAAGACAACAAGAGTCAAACCAAATGGAGACTTAACAACAATATTTATATATTTAATTCTATAGTAATTAAATGATGGGGACAACTGGGAGCAGTGTGGATAGAACGTTGGAAATGGAGTCAGGAAAACGTGAGTTCAAATTCAGCTTCACACTCTTTACTAGCTAGGTGATCCTAGGCAGGGCTTTTCATTCTGTTTGGGTCAATTCCCTCAGCTGAAAAATGAATGAGCTGGAGAAATAAAAACCACTCCAGCATCATTGCCAAGAAAACCCCAGAAGGGGTCACAGGAGGACATGGCTGAACAACAGCAATAATAATCACAACAAAATTATAGAGGACACATTTCACAGAAGAAAATAACAAAATTCATTTGGAAAAATAAAAGAACTACAATAATGTCATAGGGAATGATGGAAATAAGTAAGAATAGGGGAGGAAGAGACATCGAACTATAGTAAACAACTCTGGTCATCAACACTCTGTGGTACTGGGGGAGAGAGGGAGAGAGAGAGAGAGGGAGGGAGGGAGAGAGAGAGAGAGAAGCGGGGAGAGGGAGAAATGAATGGAACAGACTAAACAAGGCAGCCTCAGAATCATTACAACTCAGTAACTCCATGTTTGGTAAAGTGAACAAAAGACTGATTAAGGAAAAAATCCATATTTGGCTAAAAAAAAAACACTGCTTAGAAAAGGAGAAAACTTTCAGGAAGGAAATCAGGATTAGACCAGCATCTCATACAATTCTCTACAATACATTCTAAATGGATATTTTATTGCTGTTCAGTTGCTACAGTCATGTCTGACCCTCCATGGCCACATTTGATATTTTCTTGGTACAGATCTGATATACTAAGAGGGTAAAAAAGAAATTGAAAGAATCCACCAATCATCTCCTATAAAAGATCCAAAATGAAAACTGCCAGGAATACCATAGCTAAACTCCAGTGCTCCCAGTTCAAGGAAAAAAAGAGTACAATCAGCCAGAAAGAAATAATTCAGATGTCATGGAACTACAGTCAAGCTAACACACAGGTGAGGAACTTATACATTAAAAAAAAATCGGAGGGTGTGGAATACAACATTCACCAAGACAAAGGAACCAGGATGGTGACCAAGAATCACATATCCAGAAAAACTGAATATAATTCTTCATGGGAAAAAAATGAACATTCAATAACTAGAGGATATTCAAGTATTCCTAATGAAAAGACCAGAAGTGAACAAAAATTGGCTCTTGAAATACAAAACCCAAGAGAAATATCAAAAGGTAAACAGAGCAAACAAAAGAGATTCAATAATGTTAAATTGTTTATATTCCTACATTGGAAGATGATACCTGTAAGGCTGAAGACCTTTATGATTATTAGGGCAATCAGAAGGAGTATATATTGATAATACACATTAACTGTGATGGGGTGTTATTTAAGAAAACAAAACTAAGGGGTGAGAAAGAGAAGTGCATTCCAACAAGAAGGAAGGGAAAGGTAGAAGTGGATGAATTATTTCACATAAAAGAGGCAAAGAAGAGCTATTCCAGTGAAGGGGAACATGGGGAAGGTGGGAATGGAGGCTCAAAGAGAGAAAAACATATATGTTTAGATAGGTATAGATACATAACTCATCCTATATGGAAGTCAAAGAGGGAATAACATGCTTAGATGGGTACAGATATCTAACTCATCCTATATGGAACTCAAAGAGGGAATAACATACATGCTTAGATGGGTACAGATATATAACTCATCCTACATGGAAGTAGAAAGGGACTTGGATAAGGGGGAGAGGGAAGAGACTGATAGAAGCAAGGGCAGATTGGGGGAGGCATTGGTCAGAAGCAAAACACTGGTGAGGAGAGAGAGTAAAAGGTGAAAGAGAGAGTGAGAAGGAGACATAGGATGGAGGGGTATACATAGGTATCATAACTGTAAATATGAATGGAATTAACTCATCCTTACATTGAATTAATAGATGTAAAATGGATAATTTTGATTGTACTAAATTGAAAAGGGCTTAGTACTTCCTTTGCCAGAGAGGAGATAAGAAAGGACTGAGTTTGGGGAACTATTCAAAATTCTGGAAGTTTTCTTTTGTAGTGGGAGAAAGGGAGGTCCTGAAGGAGACAAACAAAATCAATAAGATCAAGACTACAAGGAAAGCTGATACCTGGGAAAATTTTACACCAAGTAAATCTTATAAAGATCTCATTTCTCAAATGTATAGAGTAGTGAGTCAAATTTAGAAAAATACAAGTCACAACCCAGTTGATCAATGGGCAAAGGATATGAACAGGCAGCTTTGAAACAAGGAAATCAAGGCTTTTTATAGTCATAAAAATTCTCAAAATGACTATTAATTAGATAAAGGCAACTTAAAACAACTCTCAAATTAAAACAAACCTCATACCTATTTAATTGGCCAATAAAACAGAAAAGGGAAATGCTAAGTATTGGAGGGAAGTAGGAAAACAGGGACCAAAAAGCACTGTTGCTTCATTTGTGAACTGAACAAACCATGATGAGAGTATTTGGAACTATACTACCAGGGGTACAAAAATGTGGATGCCCTTTGACCCAGGAATAACAACATGAAGTTGCTATCCACAAAAGGTTTTTTTCAAAAGACAGAAAAAGACCTACTCATACTCTTTTTGTCGTTGCAAAGTATGGGAAATTGAAGAGATGCCCACTGATTGCGGAATGCCTTTCCAAGTTGTTGTATATGATAGCAATGGAATACTATTGTGTTACAGAATATGACAAGCAGGATTTCAGAAAAACTTAGGAACACTGAAATGAACTGATGCAGAAGGAACTTTGTAGAAACAACAGCAACATTGTATGATGAACAACAGTAAATAACTTAGCTATTCTCAGCTACATGATAACCTAAGACAATCTGAAAGGATTCACGATGAAAAATGCTCTCCCCCTCCGTAGAAAGAAATGATTCAGAATACAGACCTAAAGCATACTAGTTTTCACTTGCTTTCTTTTCAGTACCATTTTTTCCCCATGAACTAATATCGAAATGCTTCACATGATTGCATACATAGAACCTATTTTTGATTGCTTACCATATTGCAGGAGGGGTAAGAAGAAGGCAGGGAGAGAACTATGACCTCTGAATTAAGAATCAAAATGTTTTTACATGTAATTTGGGGAAAATGAAGCATTGTTTTAAAAAAGACTAAAAGTCAATGGCAGATAGGTGACACAGTAGACAGAGTGCCAGGCCTAGAGTCAGAAGGATCTGAGTTCAAATTTAGCGTCAGACACTTACTAGCAATGTGACCCTGAGCAAGTCACTTCTCTGTGTTTGTCTCAGTTCCTCCTATGTAAAATATGCTGGAGAAAGAAATGAGGAAACACTCCAGTATCTCTGCCAAGAAAGCCCCAATGTATCACAAACAGATAAGACTAAAACAAATGGAAAATAACAAATAGTCATTCCCCAATAGACAAATGGTTAAAGGATCTGAACAAAAAATTATCAGAAACTGCCAAGAATTCCCAGTCACATGAAAAAACGCTCCAAACCACTAAGAAGAGAAAAGTAAACCAAACCACTGAGAATTCATCTCACACTCTGCAAAACTGACAAAAATGATAATAGCACCAGCCACTGTTGGAGGAGCTGTGGGAAGCTGGGCACACAAATACATTGTGGAAGGAGCTCTGGAATGGGAGAAGATCATGCAGATCTGAGTTCAAATGCTGCCTCAGATACTTACTAATTATGTGACCCTGGTTGGGAACTGATTCTGTTGGCCTCAGTTTCCTGAACTGCGAAATAAAGATAAGAGCAACTACTCTATAGGGTTGTTGTGAAGAAGGTCAAAAGTAGATTTGAGGGAGAAAGGAAGACACTCCACTGGGTCTTTGCCTTTGAGCCCTATGCCTCTTGGATAAGAACTGAGTGTCTCCTTTAGGACCTTCCTTTCCCCCACTACAAAAGAAAACTTCCAGAATTTTGAATAGCTCCCCAAACTCAGTCCTTTTCTATATCCTCTCTAACAAAGGGAAGTACTAGGCCCTTAATAAATGCAAATAAAGTAACAGCTAAAGAAGGTATTCTTTTCTTTGGCCTGGTCCAAACAGCTCTGTTAATGGCCTTTGAACAGGGAAATGTGACCACCCAAGAGCCAACTTAACCTGTCTTCTTGAGCTTCCATATTTTCCAGAAACAGAGGACCAGAGTATGCAGGAGGCCAGGAGCACCTCAGTCCCTGCTCACAGTATTTACTCCTGTTACCCCTCACTACCCCTCAGTATGCCCTTGATGATGCCCAGCTACAGGACAGTGTGCAACTGACAGATTAACTATTTGTGTAGATCAGACCATGGTGGATAAGCAGAGCATCCTGTCTTCCGGGTCTGCCTGGGAGAGCTTGGCCAAAGAGGCAAAAGGGGCGGGGGTGGGGAGTGGTGGGGGGAGTCCTATCGATATGTGGGGGAGGGTGACAGGCATGGATACAGGAGCAAAGACAAGACCCCTGCAGAACAGAGAGGAATAAGTGAAGCGGCCTGAGGAGGGCAGCCACTGGGGATGAGGGGTAGTTAGTGATTGTGATGCCAACATGCCAGGGATTAGTTCAAAGGACAGAGAAGAGGATGGTGTTGTTACTACTGTTTTCAATTCCTGCCTATTTTTGTAAAGGAACGATCCATAGATAGGGTATTGCCAGCCTCCCAGACAGTTCTCTTTTGAAATGGCCTCTTTGGGGGTCAAGTCCGTGGACAGAGTGCACTCACCTGAGGTGGGGGTCTGCAGCTGCCAAGGGCCATTCCTTCTGGCTCCACTCTCAGGCTGGGCCAGGCTTTGGTCTTCTGCAGACTGAGCTGGGGAGAGAGAAGGATTCCTGGGCAGGAGGGTTGACTGTGGGGATATACAGGGGGTGAGGCCCTGCCCTCGGGAGAGAGAATGAAGCCAAAAGGTAGGATCAGGTTTCAGGGTCCCACCCTCTCCCATTCCTCTTCTTTCCCCTTCCCCTCCCCAAATCATCAGATCATCAAGAGGCAGAAGGGGCTTGGGATTCCACATCCGACAAGAGCAGTCAGAGCCTCAATGGCTCCTGAATCAGAGATTTCCCTTTGACTGAGTAGGGGACCAGGAACCTGAAAGGGCAACCCAGCTTCTGACCTTTCCCCCACACCTCCACCTACATACTAAATAATCCCTTCAATTTCCTGTCAAGGTGACCCCCACCCAGTCCAGCCCTTCATTGTGGGTCACCTTGGAATCACCCCAGGCTATTAATCTTCATCCAGGCCCCTTCTCCTCCACCTCAGGATCACTGCAGCCAATTTACCACCCCTCAAACGCATCCCAAATCTTCAAACCATCTTTCCTTTTTCCCTATAAAACTCTCTCTTGAGGAGATCAAATGGGCAGATTAAAAAAAAAAAAATCTTACCCTCCTCTACAGGCAAAACAATCAGCCTTGTCTCTGAATGGAAAAAGGCCTGAGGGGCCCAATTCCTGGGAGGCAGATCCAGGCCTTCACTCGGGCGTTTCCAGGTTCACTCAAGCCTTCCACTTTTATTTCACTCAAGGCAGGATTCCTGGGTCCCTGCGGGTAAGGTGTGAATTTTGTGAAAAGGTGACACAATCTTAAATTGGGGGGTTGAGGGGGCAGCCCCAGACTCTAAAGAAGTGGTCGGGAGCCTGGAAAAGAGCAGCAGGAAGCTTGTCCAGGGACCTGGCTGGGGAGGGAGGATTGCTCCCAGGAGCAATGGAGCTAGAGTCATCACAGGCTCAGAGGGGGAGGATGAGACCCAATGGGATGAACAGCCAGCAGGTCTGTGAGGGGCTGGCTCCGACCCACCTGGCACCTGCACCCACAGAGATGGCCTCCACAAGGCAGAGATCTCGGGTCCAAGAGAAGACAGCGTGATCCGAGATCTGAGGAAAGAAGGCAGAGGGAACTCCAGTCCAAGGGTTTAATGCAGAGAGATCTCAGCACAAGTTCCAGTTTTCAGCCAGCACACTCTGAGAGGCTGCTCCCAGCCTCTGAGGCCCCCTTTCCTCCAATTACACCCAGATCCAGGCACTCAGGACCCTATTTCCCTCTCCTTCCCAAGACTTGCCCTCTATCAACTGGATATAGCCTTAACTACTGGGATGACCCCTCTTCTGCCCTAGACTCCACCCAGACCTCCAAACTCCACCCCAGAGCTCCTGTTCCACCAGGACCACCCCCACCAGGCTGGTCATCTCTGAGGGCTCCTCCTCCCCCATCACCCTCCACCTGATTTCTTATTGGAGGAAAGATTCAGGACTTTAGGAGTTGGGTGGGAGAGAATAAGGCAGAGGCAAGCTGCACGTTTCCCGGCAAACTGGGGATTCCCAGCCAAACCGGGCTGACTTTGAGGATGGGGGTTGCTCACCAAATGCAGACAGCGGGGTTAGCACATTCTCCTAGTTTGAATTAGAATGTGGCTCATTTCCAGTCTGATCCCAGCAGGATGATTGGGATGTTTGACCAGCTAAGGGTAGATCCACCCTTAAGGTGAAACAGACTTAAAATGTGGCACTTAAGGGCTTGTTGTTTAGGAGCTGAAAGAATAAGAATTCGGTGTCACTGGGTCAGAATTACCCTTTGCTCCTCCCTGAATGCAGTCAGCCTAGAGGGTCAGAGGCATAAATGGACAAGGTGCTTTTTCTAAGGTAATTCTCACTAAGATAATCAGCTGAATTGATGTTATTGGACTGGCAATTTTGTTCCATGTATTAACACTGTAACATCTTTTATGTTGTTATTAGGCTCAAAATTTTCTCACATGGGGATCTGGGAGAACCATTGTATATATTTTTAATTTGAAAAAAAATTTTTTAAAGGGACATGCACATCTTTTTATCTGAATGCTATGAATTTATGACAAACTCTAAGAGAGTGGTTATAATGTTTCCAAACTGTTCTCAATTTAATTGGGCACATTTTACTTTACAATGTATGATTATTTACTCTTGGAGAAAAGTTCCTAGGACCTGGTAAATTCTCCATTCAAGGCAAAACTCAGGACAAGGAGAATTAAAAGGAGTTTGTTATGCTGCGTCAATGTAGAAACACATTGAGGAGTTGATCACCTTAGATCACCAAGGAATTCAAGATGGAACTAATGAGGATTAGGGGACCCCAAAATACTGACACACCGGGTCCTGCTTGAATGAACTCAACACAAGCCTTCTTAAACCAAAGAAAAACAAAGTTTATTAAAGATTCCCCTTACTGGGTTGACTCTTAAAGGAGCCTAAGCATTTGTAACACTTGTATTCACAAGCGGGCCAGAGAGAATCTCAGGTAGACAGTGTGAGTTTGATTGAATGTGAGCACCTTCATGGAGGCAAAATGGACCTTAAATACAGAAAAATACTCAGGGAAGCATCCAAGTGTCTCAAGGTAGTCCCAGGGTCAGAGATCAACCTCATGGAGGATCCTAATGGGAGTGGCTGGTAGTGCAGGCAATCCACAAACCAGGCTGGGCAACTTGGACTTTAAGAGAATGCTAAGTAATGGGGAATATGAAAAGGATGCCTGGATCAAAGGAAGAGAATGCTAAATGGTGGTCAGATAGGGAGTATCTAGATAAAACATGAAAAAGATTCATAAGAGATACTTAATTAGAACCTGGACTGAACTGAGGAAGATGAGACTTTTCAGCCAAGAGAAGGGGAATTATGTGTCATTACATTGGGTCTGGAGGATGCCCTGGATATAACCTGTCATGTCCAAGGCATCTTTCACCTTCTCTGTATGAGTGCTTTCATTTCTCAATAACTTATTATTTCATTATTAAAATATTCATTTGTATAGTTGTTTGTGTTCAAAGCAGCCTAAAATGAAATCACCATGTAAGAGTGAAATTATAATGTTTCTGACCATGAACGATGAGACTAAAAGAGGCCAGAAGGCTTTACCACAGGCTGGGAACAGAGTCCACATGAATATTTGGGGTGGAGATGCCTGTCAATTTGCACATCTCACTATTCTTCTGAGATGCTGCAATTATGCTTTGCTTGCACAGCACAGCATGTTCTTTGATGGCAATAAGCTGTGCTGGGTAGTCCTTTGCCACCGTCTCCCATGTCCCACCACTGATCACAAAATTCTTTAGAGACCCTGGGAATGCCCTTGTATTATGTCTTCTGACCACATCGTGAGTGCCTTCTTTGCATGTGTTCTCCATGAAATAGTCTTTTAGAAAAACATACTTTTGGCATTTCAACAACATGACCAGTCCATCAGAGTTGTGCTCTGCAGTAGAATGTGAATGATTGGCAATCTAACTTGAGAAAGTCAGAGTCCTGTACTATGCCAGGTGACCTTCAGAATCTTCCTAAGATAATTCAAATGGGATTCAAAGAAGATTCACAATTTCTCCATTTGCTGCAGTTAATGGATGGTGCCCTGCTGAGTGGTGCAGAACCTCTATTTTCCTTTTTTCCATTTTCAAAAAAAAATATTTCCCCCAACTACATTTTTTGTTTTTAATTTGTTGTTTTTTTAAAGTTTTCAGTTCCAAATTCTATCACTCTTTCCCTCAATTCCCTACTCTGTAATTTAGATAGTGTAGGTGTAGGGTGTGTTCAGGAAGGACCAGTGCCTTTGGCGTGATGGCTGCCCAGCCCTTTTTGGGACTCTTTCCACCTTTGGTGTCAACCTGTTCCACCTAACTCTCACCTGTGGTTCCAAGAAGCTGCAGCATGTGCATCAGCCACACTCCTGTAAACCATTTCAGCAGACTGGCCAAAACAGGTTGAGGGTAAACAAGGGATCTCAAACCAGTTGGTGAGTTGGGGGGGTGTCTACTCCAAGCACGTGAAGACTTCCTCTGGTGGAATGGGTGGATGAGAACAATTTGTTCCAAAGGCCATGAAGGCAGATGAAGCAGGTGATGTGGAGCACTTAGAGCTTGGTTAGACACTGAAGATGCCAAGGTTATCCACTGCAACCTGACCCAATACCAGCTGTCTTGACTCTGTCCTGCCACTGGACTATGAGGACTCTGGAAGAGAGAGTGAGGCTGATGACTTTATGCAATTCTGCCTTACTTAAATCCAATTTATACATGAATCAAAAGACATCACCCATACTATTTGACTATTATACCTCAAAGTTCTGTGGTGGCAGGCAAGTGATAAATCAGGAGGTGGGAATACACAGGGAGCTGTAGTCACAACCCTGCAAACAGGTGTCCCAGGCCACTGGGTCCTTTCTCATTGGAAGCAGCAGAGGGACCTGGCAGACCCCTGGGTGTCTAAGCAGCCTTTTAAGGATAGCACTGCTCACCTCTGGTGTGAGGAAGGGGGCTAGAAAAGGTGCCTAAACATTGTCTCCTTACCCAGCCCTGGCCTTATTACCATGGCAAGCAGGGAATCCCACTATGTAGTTGAAACACAAAAAGGATAAACAAAAACGTACAAAAACATCTGCAAAGATGATTCCACTCACCATTGGCACATGGAATGTGTACACAGTAATAGACAACACAAAATCCAGTAGACCTGAAAGAAGAACTGCTGTTGTGGCAAGAGAACTCAACAAGTATAGCATCCAAAGAGCAGCTCTGAGTGAAACAAGGTTGGCAAATGAAGGCCAGCTTACTGAATTTGGGGCTGGATACAGCGATTTCTGGAGTGGGCACAGTGAAGGGGAGTGCTGTGAAGCTGCCATGGGTTTTGCAATCAAAACTAATCTAATCAGCAAGCTGGTATGCCTGATAAAAGGACTGAAGGACAGGCTCATGACAATGCGATTGCCACTCACAGGAAAACGTCCTGCCACCATCATCAGTGCCAATCCTCCCACCATGACAAACTCTGATGAAATCAAAGACAAATTTTCAGAAAATCTATAGACCCTTATCATCAATGTGCCAAAAGAGGGAAGATTATAATTCTGAACAACTTTAATGCTAGAGTAGGCTCAGAAGGCAGACTTGACAGGGAGTATGAGGGAGGAATGGAGTTGGAAACAGCAATAGCAGTGACCATTTACTGCTGAAGACTTGTGCATCATATCACCTTCTCATCACCAACACTGTCTTCCATTTACCTAAACACAATAAAACTTCATGGATGCACCCTTGCAGCAAACATTGGCATCTAATAGCCTATGTGATTATAAGGAGAAGGAACAGACAAGATGTGAGAGTGCCAAAGGAAATGTGTGGTGCAGTGTGGTGCAGACTGATTGACCATAGACTTATCCTTTTCAAGCTAAATATTCACATTCGTCAAAAGTGCCACCCTCAAGGCAAAATGACTACCAGAAGAATTAATCTCAACAAATTAGAGTTCTTCTTAGAGTGTGCACAGTTTGTTGCTGACTTGGAGGAAAAGTTGAGCCAACACACAGTTGGCAACAGTGGAGGACAAAAGATATGGGCAGCTTTCAGAGATTTGCTGTACAGCACTGCATTTGCTCATCTGGGTCAGAACACTTGCAAACACCAAGACTGGTTTGATGAAAATGATGGGGAAATTCGGAAGCTGCTAAATGAAAAACAAGTATTTCACAAGATGTGCCAGCAGGATAGTTCATCCACTTCTAAACAGGCAACATTCATTTCCATCAAAAGGAAAGTACAAGCAAAGTTTAGAGAGATGCAGGATTCCGGGCTCAGTAAGAAGATGAAATTCAGTTTTATGCTCATAGTAACAATCCAAAGTGCTTTTATGATTCCCTGAAAGCTTTGAATGGACCAAAAACCTATGGTGCATCACAACTACTCAGTGCTGATGGGGCCACACTCATCAGTGATAAGGACATGATCCTAGAGAGATGAGCTGAACACTTCCATAGTGTTCTCAACAGACCATCATCAATCAATGCTGAGGTCATTGACCCTTTACCTCAGGTTGAAGTCAATCCCTCCTTAGCTGAACTTCCAACTGAAGAGGTTTAGAGGGCTCAATTAGGCTCCTTTCATGTGGCAAAGCACCTGGTACTAATTCTATTCCAGCTGAGATTTACAAAGTAGGGGGACCCCTGCTCATACAAAAGCTAACTGATTTTCTCCAGGTTACATGCAAGAGGAGGTTATCCCTCAGGAGTTCAAGAATGCCTCCATTGTCCATCTCTAAAAAGGTTAAAGGGAACAGATTGCCCTCGAGAATCACAGGGGGATCTCTCTCTTAGTCATTGCAGGCAAAGTTCTTGCTAGAGTACTCCTTAATGGGTTGATCCTTCACCTGGAAGATGGGGATATACCTGTCAGCCATTGTGGCTACAGAAAGGGTCGAGGAACAGTCAATGTGCTACTTGCTTCTGGACAACTCCAGGAGAAATGCCAGGAGCAGAAGAGAGGTCTGTACACAATATTTCCCGGGTTCGGGGTACTGGACAATTCTCTTGTGCCTTCCCAGTCATCAGTGGAGTGAAACAAGTCTGTGTACTTCCCCCATGCTTTTGAGCATGATGTTTTCAGCCATGCTGACAAATGGTTTCAATGAGGATGAAGACAGTATCAAGGTCAACTACTGTACTAATGGCAAGTTCTTCAATTTGAAACAGTTACAAGCCAAGACTAAAGTGGAGGGAGTGTTGGTGCATGATTTTCTGTTTGCAGAAGACTGCACTCAATGCAGCCTCTGAAGCTGAGATGAAACAAAATATGGATCAATTCTCTTCTCCTGTGTTAATTTTGGCCTAATAATTAACACCAAGAAAACACAAGTGCTCCATCAGCCAACATCACACCATCCATATGTGGAACCATCGGTTGCAACAAATGGAGAAGTTTTGAAAGCTATGGATAAGTTCACTTACCTTGGAGGTATACTTTCCAGGGAAGTACACATTGAAAATGGGGTTGATGTATGCAATGCCAGAGCCAAATCTGATAATGCCTTGATACTTGGGAACAGAGGGGAAAAAGGAGATGGGAAGATTAACTAGCAAAAACTGGCTCCCCAATTTCACCATCAGGTCCCTTTCCAGCAAGGGGGCAGGGCTAGAGGAGGGCATAAGGAAGGAGTGTTTAAACAAGAGATCTTCAAGTATGCTGGGGAGGGGATACGACTGGAGCCATTCCTTAGTTTCCCCTTCAATGCCTATGACCCCAGGAGTCAAAGGGCAGGTAGGGCTAGAGTAACTGGTTACAGCAGAAAATTTAGCCTTGTTATGATGGGTAACATAACCCTCAGCCTTCGTTTTTGGCCAGGACTTGGCGAGAGAGGTGGAGAAAGTGACAGCACTTCCAGCACCTAGACTTTCCAGTGGTTCCAAGTCTTGAGAAGACTGGAGAACAGGGTACTGGGGGGCAGCTCCACCACTTTTCCACCCTGAGGGGCCCTTCAGACAAATGGGACAAAAGCTGTACCGATCCAAAAGAAAAAGATCTTCGCTTGGGCTTCTACATCTTCAACTACTTTGAGCAACTTCTGTCCCAGGGCTTAGATTTGGTAACCCAAAGCATTTGTTCAATCCCCAAAGAACTCCCTGGAGAAGGAGAATCTATATCTTTTCTACCTTTACCAAAACCTAAATTATTATTTTTCTTTTTTAAATTAAATACATCCAATTAAATACTTAGCAGTTTTTCAATATTGCAATCACATTCTCTAACAGTTCAATTCACCATTTCACAGCATCCAGATCAAAAGAGAATTGAATTTCTGAAGAACATAATTGCATCACCCTCTAGGTATGATTTTTAAAGTTAGCATTACTTACCAAATAATTTCCCAAAAACCACAATAAAATTTTGAAGTATAATGAAAATAACATTTCAGATTGAAAACAAATTTTACTGTTCTAATGAGAAAAACTGAAAACAAAAACTTGTTCCCTTTAAATGAAATCAATTCAGTTGAATATATTCTCCAAATTGTTGAGTTACATAGAAAAACATATTGTCCAGCCATGATTTGAACACTCTAGATGGACTGTTGTCCATTATAACAATATTTGTACCAGAAAATTTTGTTCCACCAAAGAACAAAATGAGTATCCATCAACTGTTGAATAGCTAAAGAAATTACAGTGTATTAATTCAAAGGAATATTATTGAAGAATAATGAGGAACATCAGGATTTCAAGGGAAAAGCTGTACTTTTAGGGATTTAATCAGAGTGAGTAAATTTGGATATTTAATGAGGTCTCTTACACTGGGAAATCTAATGAGGTCTTGAGTAAGAGACTTAAGCTTCTTAATTAGATCCCTAACTTTTATCTCCAGCAAGATTTTCCCAATATACACTTTAGTACTGTTCAAATCCAAGGAAAACCATTCAATACCACAGCAACAATTCCATCTTCCAACCACTGACTCCAAAGAGGCCAATGTTACATGAAACCATAAAACTGCAAAAAAAATGTTCTAGGGAAAAGGCAGAGTGGGGAAACATTCCATGCAATGAGTCAAAATGTGAATCAGCAGCTGACTGAGGCCCAAGTCCTGAGGTTCTAACTGCAAAATTCACAATCAAATGGAAGAAAACAGGGAAAAACCATTAGACCCTAAAGATATGATACAACAGCATGGCTTATGGATAGGAAAGGACAGTGATGCACAGATTGAGGGGACTAAATCTGGGAGACAGAATGGCTGAGGGGCCATTACCAGAGGTTCCTAACATTGTACAGGAGGCAACAATTAAACATATTCCTAAGCAAAAGACCAACAAAGAAAAATGTCTGTTTGATGAGGCCTTACAAATAGCTAAGGAAAGAAGGAAAGGGAAAAGAAAAGGGGAGATTTCCCCCAAATGAATTCATAATTTATGAGATTAGCAAGGAGAGATGAGGTTTTCTTGAATGAGCATTGCAACAAAATAGAACAATTGAATGAGAAAGACAAAAGACCTTTTCAAGAAAATTTGAATTATCCTGGGAGTATTGCTTGAAAACATGGGCATAAGGACTACTGGAGCCAAGATGGTAAGGTGAGGCACTGACTTGTCTTGGCTCTTCCAGATTCCCTGGAAAACAACCTTGCAATAATGGCTCAGAATCAGTTTTAGAGGAGTGAACCAGATTACCAGCCTAGGACAGATTGAAGGGTGAGCAGGACAGCTGTCTCACTACAGTGGAAGAGTGCAGTAAAGTGAAGAAGCCAGTGGCAGGCTTCCCCCTAGGGGGCCATGGCATATTTTAGGGAAGTCTTGAGAAACCTTGGGGTTTCTGAGATAAATGTAATCCCTTTTAGGGTTTCATGAACTATATGAAATATACAATGTCTGATGAGGTCTGTGCTCCAAGGAGAAACCACAGCTTATTAATTAGATCCATAAGTTTTATCTCCGGGAAGATTGCTCCAGTGCACATATTGGAGCACACAAATAAAAATTTATCCGATTCAGGTGATGACCTTCCCACAATTGTGGCTTTTACCAGGCTTCCTTCTAGTGTGAATATTGTGCTGTCTACTGACCTGCCTCTTCCAGGAAAGGGCAGGTCCTCATTCAGCACATTCATAAGTCTTCTCTCCACCAGGAATCCTTGATGTAAAGGAAGAGAGACCCTCCCTGAAGCCAGACAGGGTTCGACCATAAGGTGAAATTTTTGGTGTCTAACATGCTCCATAGTCCATCTGAATGTCTTTGCACATTCATTTTGAGAATATGGTTGCTATCTCATGTGAATTCTTATAGGAAATATAGGACATTACCTTCAACTTTTCATACTGATTGCATTAATGAGATATGTTCTCTAAAAGATTCTCTGATGTGAGAGGAATGAATATTTCTCCCATATAAACAATTATTGAATTAGGACTAAGCTTCTTCCCCATTTCCTCATTCAGAGATTTGGCTACTGTGATTCAACCAATCTTTGAAGGGCAGAGTTGATGATCAGATGAAATGTTGGGAAGACTTCTACAACTGTGAAAATTTAGAACTGACCAAAATTTAAAGAGATTTTATTCTAGGTTTATTCTGGCCCATTGTGTTTTAGTCAAACTGGTCTGAGGGACAGTGGACCCCTCTGGTCTAGATTGCCCTACGTAAGGGTGATCTGGATAAGAATAAGTCTCTTTGTTCAAAATTGGGTCAAGATTCATGCCTCCCTCCCCTAAACCCAGTTCTTCTTTAGAATAAATCCAAATCTCCTTATAATTCTCATTCTTTTCAAGTTTTAACTAATTAAAATTGATTTATGCCTATAGGTAACTCCTACTTATCTAAGGGCATAGAAATGTTGAAAGGACTCCATGATTCACCTCTAGTTTGTAAGAGATAGCTAAATGACCACTGTTGTATTAACTAGAAGCTGTCCATAATTAAATGATTAACCAGAAATTATGTGTCTTCAACTTTGCTTTCATCAGAATTGTATAGTAAAATGATGAGTAGCAAGACTGGATCTCTCTCTGAAAGCTTTTCCACACTGATTACATGGTTTTATCTCCAGTGTGGATTCTCTGATGTGCAGCAAGAGTGGAGTTCTGTGTGAAAGCCTTTCCACACTGATTACATTTATAAGGTTTCTCTCCCGTGTGGATTCTCTGATGTACAGCAAGTTGGTTGTTTCGTCTGAAAGCTTTTCCACAAAGATTACATTCATAAGGTTTCTCTCCAGTGTGGATTCTCTGGTGTGCAGTAAGACTGGATCTCTCTCTGAAAGCTTTTCCACATTGATCACATTCGTAAGGTTTTTCTCCAGTGTGGATTCTTTGATGCGCAGCAAAACTGTAGCTCTCTCTGAAAGCCTTTCCACATTCATTACATTCATAAGGTTTCTCTCCAGTGTGGATTCTCTGATGTGCACCAAGCTTGGAGCTGTCTCTGAAAGACTTTCCACACTGATTACATTCATACGGTTTCTCTCCAGTGTGGATTCTGTGGTGTACAGCAAGTTGGGAGTTTTGCCTAAAAACCTTTCCACATTGATTACATTCGTACGGTTTCTCTCCCGTGTGGATTCTCTGATGTACAGCAAGTAGGAAGTTTACTCTGAAAGTTTTTCCACATTGATTACACTCATAAGGTTTCTCTCCAGTGTGGATTCTCTGATGTACAGCAAGTAGGGAATTTACTCCGAAAGCTTTTCCACATTGATTACACTCAAAAGGTTTCTGTCCAGTGTGGATTCTCTGGTGTACAGCAAGCTTGGAGCTGTCTCTGAAAGACTTTCCACACTGATTACATTCATAAGGTTTCTCTCCAGTGTGGATTCTCTGGTGTGCAGCAAGATGGGAGTTTTGTCTGAAAGTCTTTCCACATTGATCACATTCATAAGGTTTCTCCCCAGTGTGGATTCTCTGGTGTACAGTAAGATAGCATTTAAATCTGAATGCATTTCCACAGTGATTACATTCATAAGGTTTCTCACCACTGTGGATTCTCTGATGTTGAGAAAGATTAGATTTGTGTGGGAATGCCTTTCCAAGGTTATCATATTCATAAGATTGCTCTCTAGTCTCCATGCTCTGATGCACAGCAAGACTACAGCTGCAACTCCCAGCCATTCCACACTGCTGATTGCATTTATGAGGTTTCCTCTCACTGTCATTACTGTGATAAAAAAGGAAGGATGACTGCTCACTAAAAGGTACGCCACATTCATGAGACTCATGTGGTTTCTCTCCAGTATGAATTTTTAGACAGTAAATCAGGGATGTCTGTTGACTCATGGTTTTCCCAGAATGAAGACAACCATGAGGTTTCTCTCCTGTGTGGATTCCGTGGTTTACAGCACAGATCTGTCTCCCAGTGAAGGCACAAGAACTGTCACTCTTGAGGTTTTCTTGGTGTGTTTCCCTCACAGAAATCCTTAGCTTTTCAGTAGTGTCTTTCCATGTAGGTCTAATCGTTCCTTCTGCAAAAAAAAACATAGTAAAACATATATACAGAGACACACGTACACACACATATAATTATAAACCTTTCCCTCCACTGTAAGAAAATAAACTCATCTACATGATCCTTCCCCAGGTGCAGATAAAAGTCTTCAAAGACACAATCACAATGGTTTGAAAATGCCCTTACTCAGATTTGTAGGATAACTTGACTTACAAAGAGCTTCGCAGACAGTCACATTGGATCCTCAGAAACACCTGTGAAAATGGCAGATTCAACGTTCTTACAACATAAAGTCAGGCCATGAACTCAGAATGGCTGAGTGATAATGAAAACTATCCCTGTGGCTGAGACTAGACCAAAAATCCTGCAAGTGGGCATGTTCTGTCCATGGCACTAGATGGCCCTTCTCCATGGCACTTACTTTTGTTCTACCTTTTTTTAAGAAACAATGTTATCTTTTAGTGTGCTTCACTTTTTTCTCCCTCCCTTTCAGTCTTCCTATTCTCCAAACACAAAATATTGAAATTAGGCCAATTTATAAGCCTGCAATGGGGTTTTTAAGTTCAAGGGAAAAGAAGAGTCAATGAATATCAATTGAGTGTTGCCTTATTTTAAGAAACTGCCATGGCACCTGAGCAATCACAATGCTGGTGAGTCAGCAGCCAGCAGCACTGCACCAGAGCCACCACCAGAAAGAAGTTTGGGCCCCATTGAAGGCTCAGGTATAGTCAGCTGTTGTTACCAATAAAATATTTCCAAATTAAAATATGTACTCTTAAAAAGCAAAAATAGTATTATGCATGTAATAGACAACAGTATATAATAAACAAAATTTTTATATGCACTGAAAAAACAAAAGTACAGGTGACTCAGTGGATTGCAATATTTGCTTTACTGCCAAGCTCTGCAACTGATTCTGGAATCTCTGAGGTGTACCTGGATTTTTTCTCATTCTTGTCCTGATTTGAATCTTTTTTCCCCAATTCTACTCTCCTTAAACTATTATTAATTTCACTCCTTGAATTCCCCTTTATTCCATTGTATCCTGTTGGACTAGATGTCTTTCCACTCCCAAACACTCTCCTTTCCCTGGATCAGCTAAGACCAAGGTTCCTGATCACTTGCTTCTTCTCCACCATTTCCATGTGTCTATGACACACTGGCAGCTCCCTGACAGCAGGGACTGCACCTTTTCCCTTCCTAAAACGTGGTGAGGTACCTAGACAACTGGAGGTGCTTAATCCATGTTTACTGACTGACTGCCAGGGCCCATGACTGACACTAGGCCCCAGATTCTACCTCAATTTCCATATTCTGGTCTCTGTTTTATTTGGCAAATGCAATTTCTGGCCTCAGCCCCACCCTGATGGGACCAGACCAGGTCCACACTGAAGAATGCAGACACTTCTTTCAAGGCTCCTGAAGCATGATATACTATGTAAAACCTGGGAATTTCTACTTCCCACTTCAACAAACTGAGAGTGGCTGTCAAATGCAATAAATCTGCCCAACAATTCTGCAAGAAGGGGCCAAAGATTGAGCCTTAGAGATCAAAGAAGGGACACAGGTAGATGATTTAGGTCAAGCATATCTTTGAATTAATTCTAAGTGAGTCAACAGCCTTTTCTAGTACTTAGATGCTGCTAAAAGGAAAGAGAGACAATCATAAAACTAGGCTGCCTGGGTACACTACAAACTTAGGGTATGTATTTTCAAGGTAGACCTCACTGTGGCAAGGATATCCTTTGACATTTCCCTGACTCCCTTGGGGAACCGAGGTGGTGCACTGGAGAGAGTACTGGTCAGGAAGACTCAAGGTAAAATCCAGCCTAAGACCCTTACTAGCTTTGGGACCCTGGGCAAGTCACTTAGGGCTCCTGGCCTTGATTTCCTCATCTGTAAAAGGAGCCTGGGAAATCACTCCAGTATCTTTGCCAAGAAAACCACAAATGGGAACATGACTTACAAATGATTGAAGGGACTGAAAACCACATACCTGGGTCCCTATCTCCTTTACCACAGGAGCTATTCCAATTCTTTTAATTTTTTCCCAAGCGTCCCTTATTGCTTGCTCCCACTGTCCACCCCCCACTCACCTTCTCAGCAGAAAAATTTGCCTTCTATTTTTTCTTTGAAAACATTGGATACTTACCAAGAGCTATCTCATCCTCCTCATCTTCTACATATCAGATGAAATGATCCTCCTTCTGCTAGCTAAGGAAACACCTTTCCACGTATAAATCAAATGATTCCAGGACATCATCTTCCTCAGTACGTTGCCCCTCCAGCATTCCCTGTTCTCACTACTTTCCAGTCGCTCCCACTCTAATGACTCCTTCCCTACTGTTACAAACCATTTCCTTCTAATGCTCAAAACAAGATCACCTGATCCATTCAATCCCAGAGATATTTTTACAGTACCTTTCTTCCACTTCTTGGCTAAACAGCAGGAGGTGCCCAGGTCCAACTGGTGTCTCCAACTCCTTACCCTGAAATTCTCAGCAGTCTAGCTCCCAATTTCATTGTTCAACTGAAATTCCTCTCCAAAATTACCAAAAATATCCACGTTGCTGAATCCACTGGTCATTTCTTCATCCTCATCTTTCTTTCCTTCTCTACAGCTTTTCACAATCACCCTTCGTTTTCTCTCATTCTCTCTGGGATTTAGTGACACTAATCTCATTACTCCCCAAAGCAAATTCATTCTCTTTCCTCCAACTCTCCCATCTTCCTACTTTCCTAATGCTCTCCAATGCATCCTCCCATTACAGCAGGCTCATAAATGAGGTGTCATGCATTCCTCAGTGACTTTCACAAACACTTCAGACCGCCATATTCAGTCTGCTCCTAAGTCCTCTGATTCCACCCAGATAACATCTCTCCCATACACCCCCTTCTCTCCCAACACTTCCACTGTCTTGGTTCAGGTCGTGAACACCACACAACAGAGCTATTTCAAGAACCTGATACTTCTTCCAGCTGTTCCAAGTCTCCCTCCACTCCAGTCATTCCATCACTCACAAAGATCATCTTCCTAACGTTCTTGACTGACCATACCACATCCTCAACAATCTCCTGGGGCTCCCTAAGAAAATGATCAAATATAAAATATCTTCTAAGGCTATTAATCACCCACCCTCTCTTTACATACCCCTCTCCTGTTCTTCTAAATTTTCTTTCCCTTCACATCCCCACCAAACATGCTATAATCCAGTGGTATGGGCCGCACTTCTGTTCTTTGAAGAAGACACTGTCTTCCAAATGTTTGGGCTTTCTAAGCCATCTCCAGATGTAGAATGCCATCCTGGCTTCCCTGAAGCCCCAGCTAGAGCCCACCTTCCACAATAAGCCTTTCCAGTCTTCCATCACTATAGTACATTCTCTCTCTTGATGAGATCCAATCTGTCTTGTCCATAACAGGTTTCTCCATGACTGTTGGCATGTTATCTGGCCACTCAGTCGGTGAACACCAGGAGAGCAAGGGATGTTCCTTGTATCTCTTTATGTTGCTTAAGAGAGGGTATGGCACATAGCAGCAACTTTCTAAGTCTTCACTGATGAGAAAAATGCCTAAGAAAGAGACCATATTTAAAAGCCTAACCCCCTTTTGCACTTTCAGGGAAGTTCCATGCCCCCAAATTCTGAACAATGCATTTTTTTTTTTAGGATCATAGATTTATCAGTAGGAGACAGCCTAACTGCATGGTATCTAACATCCTGATTTTACAGAAGGGGAAACTGAGAATCAGTGGGGTTCAGTGACTTGTGCACAGACTCACTGCTAAAAGTCTCTGATAAAGAATCCCAATTCAGGTGTTCCTGCCCCCAAATCTAACACTTGCTTTGCTACAACACCAAGAGACACAGCTCTCATGTGCCTGCTTTTACCTCACTCACCTGGACAGCAGCTCCTCAGGTCTTCTTGTTCCAAAATCAGTGATGCCTCCCTTTCCTCCAAATAAGAAACCAAACATTCTCTGGGAACTGGAAGTCCTGATAATGTGAAAAAGGAATGAACATGGAGAAATGCTTAGAATTTAGTTCTCTTTAGGGAAAACAGTGTACATACAAAGCTACACCACTTTGAAAATCAGTTCTTCATGTTCACAAACCTCTGGCTTATTCTTCCATTAATGGTTGTAATGCAAGTAACCAAAAAAGGATGGGCCAGATCAGCATTGAGCTCCAGCAAATTAGAGCTGGATGGATCAGCTCTGGCTCTGCCTCCTCAACTCCTCACTCCATGAAACCTATAAAAACCTGGTTACTGTTCATTCAGTGAGTCATTGCTCTTATGACGAGATTCTCCTTTTGGGGAACTTAATGGACCTTAGGTAGTCAATTTCCAACTCTTGGGTAGTCTCTAATTCCTGCCATTGATAGGGGCATGCAATCAAGGAGCACAAGGTGGTGACCAGAAGTGCTTAAGCACGGTTTCCATAGCATTTATTTTTGGGAACTTTGGTGAAAGGTGGGGGAGAATATCATGGAGCCAACGGGGAATCAGAAAATTTGATCATGGTGCACCTTCCTCATAGAAGGGACATATTACAGAGTTCCCATTATCTACAAATTAGAGGCAGCTGGTAGTGCAGTGGAGAGAGGCCTTGGACTAGAGTGAGGAATGCCAGGATTTAAATCGAGCCTCAGACAGTTATTGTGTGCCTCTGAAAAAGTCACTTAACCTCTGTTTGCTTCAGTTTTCTCAAATGCCAGATGTAGGTAACAGTATGAGCCAATACCGTAATATTGTAAAGAAAGGACATAACACAACAGCTGAGGAACAGCAGGTGAAGAGAAACGCTTATTCCCCTCTGTCCTTTTCCACCATCTGTACTGGGTAGTGGAGGCAATTTAAAGGAAGATGAAGGACAAATGTGTGACACTAGGCATAACCAGAAACTAGGAGTTACAAATTGATGCTTCTCAAAAAGGATATCCTAAATACTTGGCCCATCCCAAAGAGGAAGAGGTTACAGAGAAAAGCAGGCTCAGCACTTTTCAGAGATTTGGCAGAGAAAATTAATGTCCAGGGAGAGGTTGGGCTAAAAAATCCATGGGATTAGTTCTACATCTGAGATGCTTCACTGACCTGATCTTAGACCTCAAGTTACTTAGAACTGCCATGAGACAGCTGCAGTAGCAACAACAGAACATATATGTTATCTTGACACCATGTGCTGACCTTCTACAGGATAACCAGGCAGCAGAAGGACTGTGTCTCTTGGACACTGGAGATCAGCACATTTCCCATTCTAGTAATAGATAAAAGCTCCAAACTCGGCACACTGAGGAATGAAGATATTGCCTCTGGTAGCAGACTAAGAGTGGCCAGGGGAAATGTCCTTACCCAAGGAGAGTAGGTTGTGGGCATTCTCCAGCATGACTGCCTTGTAAAACTCCTTCTGAGGATGGTCTAAGAGGTCCCATTCCTCAGGGGTGAAGTCCACAGACACATCCTGGAATGTCACCAGCTCCTAAACCACCAAGAGTTACAAAATTTAGACCTGAGACTCCAGAATTCAAGCAGTCTATGCCTCATCAAGTGAGAAGAGGAAACTGAAGCAAAAAAACAGAATTTACCTAAAAGTCATAACCTTGTTGAGTAAGAGAGCAAAAACTGTAGTCATTAAGAGCTCAATGAAAACTTGAGAGAAGTATTTGATATGTTCAACTGGAATAAAACTGAGGAATGTCTTACTACGGAAGCTGGGACAAAGTGTGTCTTTTGTCTGTGAGACTGAAATACCAAAGGATGAGAGAGGAGTGAAATTTCTTCATCACAACTGATAAAAATAATATTTTATCAACAATATTCTGTCATGTGTGTGAGAAGCTGGCAAGTGGAGTATCTTCTGGAGTGTGAGGGAGAGAATGTTTGATTATAGAAAAGAGAGGGAAGAAGAAGAAAAACATCTAGTTAATTTCCTGAGACTCTGAAACAAAATCTTCTCTAGATAAAAGATGAAAAGGATTAATAAGATAGACTAATTACAATCCAGACTGAACTGGAGGAGATGAGACTTTCCAGACAAGTGAAGGAGAATTCTCTGGGCTGCCCTTTGTATAATCTGTCATGGCCAAAACATGTTATTCCTTTTATTTATGATTGCTTTCATTTGTCAGTAAGTTATTATTTCCTTATTAAAGTATTCAGTTTTATAGTTCTTCATTTTTGTTGTTCCTTGTGTTCACAGCAGACCAAAAGGGCATCAGTATGTAAGAGTTAAAGTACAACGTGTCTGACCATGGATGATCAGACTCGTAGAGGCCAGAAGGCTCTACCCCAGTTTGGGAACAAATACTCCACATGAACCTTTGGGGTGGAGATGCCTCTCAATTTGCACATCTCACTATTCTTGTGAAATACTGCATTTTTGCCTTGCTAGCACAGCAAAGCATGTTCTTTGATGCTGATAAGCTATGATGGGTGGTCCTTTGCTACTGTCTCCCATGTCTATGGCCTCGTACTATGTCTTCTGACCATACTGAGTGCCTTCTTTGCATGTGTTCTCCATAAAACAGTCTTTCAGGCAAACGGATGTTGGCATTTGACCAACATGGCCAGTCCAACAGAGTTGTGCTCCCTGCTGTAGAATGTGAAGGACTGGCAATCTAACTTGAGAAAGGACCTCGGTGTTCAGTACTTTGCCAGGTACCTTCAGAGTCTCCCTAAGACAATTCAAATGGGATTCAAAAAACATTCACAATTTCTCCATTTGCTGCAGTCAGTGGATGGTGTCATGCTGAATGGTGCACAACCTCTATTTTATTTTTCTACATTTTCTGAAATTTTATTTCCCTCTACTACATGTTACTTTTTTTAATATTTGTTGTTTTTCAAATTTTAGAGTTCCAAATTCTATCCCTCTTTCCCTCTATTCCCTCCCCCATAATTTAGATAGTAAGCAATAAGATATAGGTTGTACATGTGTAATCAAGTAAAACATTTCTGCACTAGTCATTCTGTACAAAAAGACTTGGGAAAAAAAACGTAAGAAAAATGGTGAGAAATAGCAACCTCCAGTCTGAATGGCAAACAGTATCAGTCCTTTCTCTGGAGACAGACAGTAGACTTTGGCATTAGTCCTTTGGGCATTTTCTTGGATCACAGCATTGCTGAGAAGAACTAAGTCACTCACACTTCTTCACTGAACCACACACATTGCTGTTACTATATACAATGTTCTCCTGGTTCGGTTCACTTCATGTTGCATCAGTTCAAGTCTTTCTAGGTTTTTCTGAAATCATCCTCCTTGTCATTTCTTATAGCACAATAATATCCCATTACAATCACATACTAGAGATTGTTTAGCCATTCTCAAATTGATGGCCATCGCTTAAATTTCCCACTCCTAAGCAACACAAAAAAAGTAACTGAAAATATTTTTATACAAACAAGTCCTTTCCTCATTATTTTGATGTCTTTGGGCTATAAACATAACAGTGGTATGGTATTATTGGATCAAAGGGTATACTTTTATAGTCCTCTGAGCACTTCCAAATTGTTCTCCACAATAGTTGGATCAGTTCATAACTCCATCAACAAAACATTAGGGTCCCAATTTTTCCACATCTCTTCAACCTCCATCATTTTCCATGTTCATCATATTAGCTGATCTGATAAGTATGAGTTGGTGCCTCAGAGTTGTTTTAACTTAGCAAATTTAACTTAGCAAATTTAGAACATTTTCTTCAATGATTACAGATAGTTTTGATTGAATATTCTCAAAACTACCTGTTCATATTCTTTAATTACTTATCAACTGGAGAATAATGTATATTTTTACAAATTAGAATCAGTTCTCTATGTATTTATGAAATGAAGCCTGTATCAGAGATACTTGTTGAAAAAAATTCTCCAAGTCTCTCCTTTCCTTATAATTTTCAATGCATTGGTTTTGTTTGTGCTAAAACTTTTAAATTTTGTATGATCAAAATTACGGATTGTACATTTTGTATTGTTCTCTGGAATTTGTTTGGTCATAAATTCTTCCCTTATCCATGTACCCCATGGAACTTTTACAAAATATAACTGTGGACTAGGGCAGAAGATATTGCAAACATATGTAAAAAGGCAGTAATTACCAATATAGCCTGTAATAAAATAAGAATGGAAATTGTGTCAAAGGCAGCAAAAGACTCAAAGCAAATGGAGACTTAACAATAATATTTACACATTTAATTCTCCGGGGGCAGAGTGAATAGAATGTTAGAAGTGGAGTCAGGAAAATGTGAGTTGAAATCCAGCTTCAGCCTCTTACTAGCTACGTGATCCTGGGCAGGGCTATTCATTGTTTGCCTCAGGTTCCCCACCTGAAAAATGAGCTGGAGAAATAAAAACCACTCCAGCATCACTGCCAAGAAAACCCCAGATGGGGTCACATGAGGACATGGCTGAACAACATCAGTAATAACAACAACATTATGGAGGTCACATTTCACAGAAGAAGAAAATAACCAAATTCATTTGGAAAAATAAAAGAAATACAATAATATCATGGGGAATGATGGAAATAAGTAAGAATAGAGGAGGAAGAGACATCAAACTATAGTAAACAGCACTGATCATCAGCACTGTGTGGTATTGAGGGAGAGAGGGAGAGAGGGAGAGAGGGAGAGAGGGAGAGAGGGAGAGGGAGAGGGAGAGGGAGAGGGAGAGGGAGAGGGAGAGGGGGAGAGAGAGAGAGAGAGAGAGAGAGAGAGAGAGAAATGAATGGAGCAGATCAAACAAGGGAGACTCAGAATCATTAGGACTAGTAACTCCATGTCTGGTAAAGTGGACAAAAGACTGATTAAGGAAAATTTCATATTTGTCTGAAAAAAAAACCCACTGCTTAGAAAAGCAAAAAGCAGTCAGGAAGGAAATTAGGATTAGACCAGCATCTCATACAATACTCTACAATACATTCTAAATGGATATTTTGTTGCTGTTCAGTTGCTTCAGTCATGTCTGACCCTCCATGGCCACATTTGACATTTTCTTGGTACAGACCTGATATCCTAAGAGGGTAAAATAGAAATTGAAAGAATCCACCAATCAACTCCTAAAAAAGATCCAAAATGAAAACTGCCAGGAATATTCTAGCTAAACTCCAGTGCTCCCAGTTCAAGGAAAGAAAGAGTACAATCAGCCAGAAAGAAGTAATTCAAATGGCATGGAACTACAGTCGGGCTAACACACAACTGAGGAACTTATACATTAAAAATAATCAGAGGGTGTGGAATAGAGTATTCCCAGGATGGTGACCAAGAATCACATACCCAGAAAAACTGAATATAATTGTTCATGGCAAAAAAATGGACATTCAATAAATAGATGATATTCAAGCATTCCTAATGAAAAGACCAGACGTGAAGAAAAACTGGATCTTGAAATACAAGACCCACGAGAAACATGAAAAGGTGAACAGAGCAAACAAAAGAGATTCAATAAGGTTAAAATGTTTATATTCCTACATTGGAAGATGAAGCCTGTAACTCTGAAGACCTTTAGGACTATTAAGGCAGTTAAGAGCATTAGAGTATTTGGAATTATACTAAACTCTATTTGGAATTATATGAAAAGGGGTACAAAAATGTGGATGCCCTTTGACCCAAGAATAACAATATGAAGCTGCTATTCACAAAAGGTTTTTGTCAACAGATAGAAAAGGAGCTACTCATACTCTTTCTGTGGTGGCAAAGTATGGGAGATTGAGGAGATGCCCAATGATTGCAGAATGCCTTTCCAAGTTGTAGTATATGACTGCAGTGGAATACTACTATGTTACAGAACATGACAAGCAGGATTTCAGAAAAACCTAGAAATGCTGAAATGAACTGATGCAGAAGGAACTTAGTAGAAAGTAACAGCAATATTGTATGATGAACAACAGTGAATAACTTAGCTATTCTCAGCTATAAAATGAACTAAGACAATCTGAAAGGATTCATGATGAAAGATGCTCTCCCCCCTCCATAGAAAGAAGTGATTCAGAATATAGACTGAAACCACACTAGTTTTTACTTGCTTTCTTTTTAGTACAATTTTTTCCCATGAACTAATATGAAAATGCTTTACAAGATTGCATACTTAGAACCTATTTCTGATTGCTTACCACATGCAGGAGGAGTAAGAGGAAGGAGGCAGTGAGACAACTATGATCTTACAATTAAGAATAAAAACGTTTTTACATGTAATTGGGGAAAAATGAAGCATTGTTTTAAAAAAGACTAATAGCCAATGGCAGGTAGGTGACACAGTAGATAGAGTGCCAGGATGGGAGTCAGGAGGATCTGAGTTCAAATTTAGCTTCAGACACTTCCTAGCAATGTGACCCTGGGCAAGTCACTTCTCCCTGTTTGTCTCAGTTCCTCCTATGTAAAATGTGCTGGAGAAAGAAATGGGAAAACACTCCAGTATCTCTGCCCAGAAAACCCCAAAGTGTCACAAAGTGCCAGACAAGACTAAAACAACTGAAAAACAACAAATAGCCATTCCCCAATAGACAAATGGTTAAAGGATCTGAACAAAAAATTATCAGATACAACTGCCAAGAATTCCCAGCCACATGAAAAAATGCCCCAAAACACTAAGAAGAGAAAAGTAAACCACACCACGGAGAACTGATCTCACACTCTGCAAAACTGACAGCAATGACAACAGCACCCGCCAATGCTGGAGGAGCTGTGGGAAGCTGGGCACACAAACACACTGCGGATGGAGCTATGGAAAGGGAGAAGATCAGGGAGATCTGAGTTCAAATGCGACCTCAGACACTGACTAGTTATGTGACCCTGGTTGGGAACTCACTGAATCTGTTGGCCTGTTTCCTGAACTGTGAAATAAAGATAAGAAGACCAACTACACTATAGGGTTGTTGTGAAGATGGTCTAAAGGAGATTTGGGGGAGAAAAGAAGACACTTCACTGGGTCTTTGCCTTTGAGCCCTATGCCTCTTTGATAAGAACTGAGGGTCTCCTTTAGGACCTCCTTTTCTCCCACTATAAAAGAAAACACCCAGAATTTTAAAGAGGTCCCCAAACTCAACCCCTTCTTATATCCTCTCCGACAAAACAAGTACTAGGCCCTTCATAAATGCAAATAAAGTAATAGCTCAAGAAGGTATTCTTTTCTTTGGCCTGGTCCAAACAACTCTGGGAAGGGCCTTTGAACATGGCAATGTGACCCAAAAGCCAACTTAACCTGTCTTCTTGGGCTGCCATATTTTCCAAAAACACAGGACCAGAGCACGCAGGAGGTCACAAACACCTCAGCCCCTGCTCACAGTATTTACTCCTGTCACCCCCCCACTGCCTCCTCAGTGTGCCCTTGATGATGCCCAGCTACAAGACAGTGTGCACCAGACAGATTAACCATTTGTGCAGATCAGACCATGGAAGACAAGCAGAGCATCCTGTCTTCAAGGTCTGCCAGCAAGAGCTTGGCCAAAGAGGCAAAGGGGAGGCGGGGAGTAGTCCTATGGGTATGTGGGGGAGGGATGCCAGGCAAGGATACAGGAACAAAGACAAGATCCCTACAGAAAGAGAGGAATGAGTGAAGAGGCCTGAGGAGGGCAGCCACTGGGGATGAGAGGTACTTAGTGATTGTGATGCCAATATGCCAGGGATGAATTCAAAGGACAGAGAACAGGATAGTGTTGTTACTACCATTTTCCATGTCCTGTCTATTTTTTAAAGGAACAATCCATAGGTAAGGATTGCGAGCCTCACAGACAATCCTCTTTGGGGGTCAAGTCTGTGGAAAGAGTGCACTCACCTGGGGTGGGGGTCTGCAGCTGCCAAGGGCCATTCCTTCTGGCTCCACTCTCAGGCTGGGCCAGGTTTTGGTCTTCTGCAGACTGAGCTTGAGAGACAGAGGGATCCCGGGGCAGGAGGCTGGAGTACAGGAAGTTACAGGGGGTGAGGCCCTGTCCTCAGGACAGAGAATAAAGCCTAGAGGTAGGGGTCCTGCTTGGAAAAGATGGTCCCACCATCTCCTACTACTATTCTTTCCCCTTCCTTTCCCACATTCTTATTCAGATAACAAGGGGCAGAAGATGCTTGGGATCCCACGTGGAACAAGAGCAGTCAATGGCTCCTGAATCAGAGATTTCCCTCTGATTGGGTCCAGGACATGAGTAGAAAGAACAATCCAGCTCCTGACCTTTCCCCCACCCCCACCTAGACACTGAACAAACCTTTCAATCCCCAGCCATGCTGGTCCCCACCCAGCCCAACCCTTCTTACTGGGTTACCCTGGAGTCATCCCAGGCCCCTTCTTCTTCACCTCAGGATCACCACAGGCAGCCTGCCACCCCTCAATCCCATCCCAAATCTTCCCACCATCCTTTCTTTTTCTCTATGAAAGTCAGTGTTGACCAGACCAAAGGGACAAATTAAAAAACAGTCTCACCCTCCTCTCTCAATCAGCCTTGTCTCTGAATGATACAAGGCCTGAGGGGCCCAGCTCTTGGAGGCAGATCCAGGCCTTCACGCGGGCGTTTCAGGGTCACTCAAGCCTTCCCCTTTTATTTCACTCAAGGCAGGATTCCTGGGTCCCTGACGGGGAGGTGTGAATTCTGTGAGAAGGTGACAGAGTCTTAAATCCGGGGGTTGAGGGGGCAGCCCCAGACTCTTGAGAAGCGATCGGGAGTCCGGAAAGGAGCAGGAGGAAGCTCGTCCAGGGACCAGGCTGGGGGGGAGCTAGACTCAGCACAGGGTCAGAGGGGGAGGTCTGGGAGGGGCTGGCTCCGACCCACCTGGCACCTGCACCCAGAGATGGCCGCCAGAAGGCAGAGATCTCGGGTCCAAGAGAAGACAGCGTGATCCGGGAGCGGAGGGAAGACAGCAGAAGGCAGAAGGATACCAGCTCCAGGGAAGAAGGAAGAGCGATCTCCGCACCAGTTCCGGTTTTCAGCCCGCCCACTCCGGGAGGCTCCGCCCAGCTCGGAGGCCCCGTTCCTCCAATCACACCCAGGCTCAGGCCCTCAGGACCCGCCCTCCTCCACCTGGACCATCCCTCTTCCGCCCTAGACTCCGCCCAGGCCTCCAAACTCCACCCCAGAGCTCCCGGTCCACGTGAGCCGCCCCTCCCCCACCCGCACCGGGCTGGGCGTCTCTGAGGGCTCCTCCTCCCCCATCCTCCTCCTGATTTCTTATTGGAGGAAAGATTCAGGACTTCAGGAGCCGGGAGCGGGAGAACCAGGCAGAGGCGAGCTGCGCAGTCCAGGGAAGCTGGGCATTCCCGGCCCAACCGGGCTGACTGAGGGCGGGGCTTGTGCACTGACTGCGGGCCGTCTGATGAGCACGTTGTCCTAGTCTGAATTAGAATGGGGCTCGTTTGGAGTCGGATCCCAGCTGGGTAATTGGGACGTTCGACCCGCTCAGGGCAGATCCACCTTCAGGAGAAGTAGGCCTAAGGTTCGGCTTTGAAGGGCACGCGTTTAGGAGCTGGAAGAATAAGAATTCAGTGTAACCGGATCAGGATTACCCTTTGCTCCTCCCTGACTGTGACCAGCCTGGAGGGTCAAACGCATAAATTGATCAAGTGGGTGCTCTACCTAAGAGAATCGTCTGAATGGGTGTTATTTGACTGGCAGTTTTGTTTCCTGTGTTCCCATTGTAACATGGTTTATGCCGCTGCTGGGAGAGATGGTCTCTCAGAAGTGAAGCCTGCTGACCATCTGGCTGACCATCCACTGCAGTAGAATGGGATGGGCCTTCACATCTCAGCACCCCGCTATTGCCAAGACCTGAGGACTACCAGGTGCAGATGCACAGAGGGTGACGGGCTAGTGCCCTTCTGATATCTACTGTGCAGATATTTTACCCAAAATTCATCGGGAAATAGCCAAGGCGGGGCTGTATGGAAGTGTGCTTTTAGGTCTGAACCTTCACTAAGTCAAGCACCAGTCAGGGCTGACCAGGAAAAACCCCGGCTTCTCTCATCAATGTCTTGTTAGACAAGATTAATGGAAAGGGAGTACACATCCATCTAAGTAGAAGATACATGTGATTGGTCAGTGAGTGGTAAATGTCGTTAGGATCCAGTGCACAGCTTCAGTCAGTATGCAGCTGACTGTAATTGGTAAATTCTATAGGTGACACTGGCTATTGTGGGAGGAAAGGAGATGATGGTTCCTGCTGGGGCAGGCTATGCCCTTGGGCTGGGCAGAAACTGCCTGACATAGTGTTTTGAGGCTAGGGAGAAATGTGATTTTTAAAGAGAAATGTGGTTTTAGAATTGGGGTCCAAGCACATGCACCCAAGCACCCAATCAGTGCCACTTGGTTATAGCTCTGTTGAGGTTTCAGGTGATGTGGGGACCCCAAAATACCAACACGCCAGGGAATGCTCAAATGAATTTGACACAAGCCTTTTTAAAGCCAAAGAAAAACACAGTTTATTAAAGATTTGCCATACTGGGTTGACTCTTAAAGGAGCCTAAGCATTTGTAACGATTATATTCACAAGCAGGCCAGATAGAATCTCAGCTAGACAGTCTGAGCTGGAGTGAATCTGAGTACCTTCATGGAGACAAGATGGAACTTAAATACAGAGAAAGACTCAGGAAAGAATCCAGGTGTCCCCAAGGAGTCTGGGGTCCCAGGGATGTTCTTGATAGGGCATGTCAGCCTGCAATGTAGATCAAACCCAGGGAGGATCCTGATGGGAGTGGTCCAGACAATCCACAATCCTGCCTGGGTGACTAGGACCTCAAAAGAATGCTACCTAAGTGGTTGGTAATAGGATCAAAGTAAAACAAGTAAGGGAAATCCTAGGAGCCCCCAAGGCCAGGCTTTCCAAGGTTCTTCAGACAATTGGAACCAAAACCCTCCTGGTCCAAGGGACACAGGCCTCAGCTTAGGCTTGTACCCCATCATTGCCCCCTCAAACAGATGGGACCCAAATTCTTTTGTGATAGGGGGTGAAGGTCTCAGCATCTAAAACTGCTTCCTGCTGCCAAGGCACATGGAGCTGTCCCTGCCTCTCTGGGTCCTGTTCAAGGGGTCAGACTTCAGAACCTGGGCAGTGCCAGGTCCAGTGGGCTGGAGACCTTGGATTTAGTCTCAGGTTGAGCTGTCATCTGGAAGTTGATGGCTCAGACCTGGAGGAGATAAACCTGGCAAGGGGGTTAAGCAAACAAAGACCAAACAGGCACCGAAGGATTATAGCCAGTAGAGGAATAAGAGTAGGGGCAAGTATAGAAAGAAGCCAGGATTCACATGAAGAAGATGATTTGGGGGCACTAAGTTACTTTGGTCTGAGTTTAGGTGCCCCAAGGATCACAATGGTTACACATTAAGCTCCCATTTCAGAGGGGTGACTTTAAGAGATCAATAAGAGTACTGAACTAGAAGGAGCTGTGGCATTGTGCCTTAACTTAGGAGTAAAATTTAGAAAGGGGAAACCTACTGGGAGAGTAGGGGACAGGATGCAGCCAAAGGTGCAAGTAGGAAATGCTCCCTCAGAACAATTGGTACAAGTGGCTGATATAAAGTTCCTGAGACACTTTTAAGCAAGTGTTGAGATAGAAAGAGTAGCCCATAGATGGGTGGCCAACATAAAAGGAATACTAACTACTGTTGGTGGAGTTGTGAACCGATCCAACCCTTCCGAACAATAATTTGAAACTATTTCCCAAGGCAACCAACCTGTGCATACCCTTTGTTCTAGCAATATCACTACTAGGTCTGTATTCCAAAGAGATCACAAAAAAGGGAAAAGGACATACATGTGTCAAAATCTTTACAGCAACCCTTTTTATGGTTGGCAAAATATTGGAAATTTAGGTGTCCATCAACAGGGGAATGGATGAAAAACCTGTGGTGTATGAATGTAGTGGAATACAATTACAATAAGAAATGATGAACAGTCAGATTTCAGAAAAACCTGAAAGACTTGTAGAAACTGATACAAAGTGAAATGAGCAGAACCACGAAAATACACGTCAGCAAAATTGTGTGATTTCCAACTATGAATGTCAGCTCTTCTCAGCCACACAGTGATCATCAGCACAGTGATCTAAGGCAATTACAAAGGACTCCACAAGGAAAATCCTGTTTGCAACCAGATAAAGAACTGATGGACTCTGAGTGCAGATCCAAGAATACTTCTTTCACTTATTTTATTCTTTTTCTTTTTGTATTTTTCCCCTTTGACCTGTTCCTTCTTTCACAACTGTGATTAATATGGAAATGTGTTACATGATAGCACATGTATAACCAATATCAAATGGTTTCCCATTTTAGGAAGAGGGGAAGGCATGAAGAAGAGAGAGAAATGTGGAACTCAAAATCTTGTAAAACAGAATGCTGAAAATAGTCTGGATGTATAATTGGGGGAAAATACTATTAAATTATTAATATTGATATTAATTAATATAATATTGATATTAGAATAATTTTAAATACATACACACATATATCTATCTCTATTTATATGTGTATGTATATGTGTATATACACACACATATTGTATATATACACATACATATACATATATACATATACATATATACACACTCAAATATACTTTTCCCTATCTCTGTTCCCCAACCTGATCTTACCCAAAACTTTATAAGACTGCCAACAAGACCTCATAGATCCCACTCACAATGTGGGTCACGTTGCCCAGGAGGAGAGACTGTCTCTATTGTCCTCTGTGGAACCCTGAGACGTACTTTTATGTAGAGAGTGTCACACTATTGAGTGGATAAATAAACCACAGTTTACTGCCTGTCTGTAACCTATGCTCCTTTATTCTGGCTGTCCCTAGCAAGGACCCTGAGGAAATTCTACCAACAAGGTGGTCCTGTGTTCTGAGGGGATAAATGAAGTTTACTAAGGAATGACAGAAAAAGGAATGTAATTTTTATTGTAGGCCTATAGGGAACTCTCCAGGTAAGGGAATCGCTGGATGAATACTAAAGTGTAAGGCTCTGTATCACGGCACTGGTCCCCTATTGAGCATATGGCTAGAAGAGGACATTGTGAGGCAATGTCGGTACTAAAGTAGGGAGCCATAGCCAGGGCAATCAACCGGGCCTCTTTGCCTACAATCCTTACTCTTAACTGTCTCCATGAAGTTCTAGCATTGGGTCTACCCCACAGTTGGAAGATGGAGATGGGGAGATTTCTCAATGGAATCAGTTTTACTGCATGGTGTACTTGGCAGGTTGATGATCTGAGGTTTGAATGTAAGACTCAAAATGTTGCCCTTCTTTTGAATTTACAAAATCGGTGACAGGAATTTCCATGAAGAATCACATAGAGGTAGAGAGAAGGAAATTCCCGTCTGTGGGTATTATGGCTGGGTCTGAGACGTCAATCCCAGGGAATGTAAGGGACACTGATACACGCACAAACTATCTCAAACACCTTTCTAGGGAAGGAAGCTTTGTTCTATAAAGTAGTACAAGAATTTGGGGTGTCTAGCTCTAGATGATGGGATGCTGGACTGGGTAATGGATGGCCAACTGATGGAAAGCCATTTGGCTGCTGGAGCCTCAGCCCTCTACCCCCATTTCAGCCTCCTGCTGTGATGGTACCTTCAGAGTTAAGACTCTTCTTCCTAATTCTGCTGCTTCCTGCACTCTTCCTCCTTCCTTCCTCCTTATTTGGTAATTTAGAAAAGGTTTTCATTTTACTTGACCAGTGGACAAAAGGGCAGTTCCTTCCAGGCCTCTAAAAGTATCTATATATCAAATGAAATACAAGGTCAGGACGTGAGTGTCTCTGGTCCTTCAACTGGAGCAGACATCTGACCATAGAAGTACCCATGTGCCTGGAACAAGGAAGGTGCTTAATAAATGTTTATGAACAAACTGATTGATTAAAATGGAATGGTTTCTTTAGGTCTCTAGGATAAAATACAAAGCACTCTGTCATTTAAAGCCTTCACCATCAAGCTCAGCATCCCTTTCCAGACAAATTACATAATACACTCCTTTATTTCTTCTACAATCCAAATTAAAGTGTTGCCTTACTCTCAATCACAAATGATATTTCACTTCCTGTCTCCACACTTTTGCCCAGGCTGTACCCTATTCCTGAATAACACTCTGCACACCTCTGCCTCTGAGAATGCATATTATTCTTTAAAGCTGAGCTCAAGGGCCTGCTCTTAGAGGAAATCTGTTTTCTCTGGCTGCTCATGGTTCATTTTACATATCAGCTGAGATTACCTTTCTTTGGACGTTCCCATGGCTTCATTCCATGTAAGAAAACACTTACATGTAAGAAAATTCATGCAAAGAAATTCAATGTAAGCAAATCCTTGTACTTCATGCAGCCCTACTCGTGGGACTGGGTCCATGAGAGTGAAGAAAAGAGTCTGGGAACATTGTGAGGATGGGGACCCAAATCCCATTGAGATGAATGTAGGAGTTGAGCCAGTCTCCTCTTCCTTTCACTTACAAAGGCTGACTAGAAGGCAGAGGAGTAGTAGTGAATACATTTGTGTGTTTTTGGCACTAAAGGGAATGGACAGGGCCTTGGGCCATCATACCACCAAGAGATCCCTTGGGTCAGAGAACAGAATAAGAGACATTTCCCAGAGATAGTCAGTGAATGGGTGTGACCCTGCCAACAGCTCTATAAGGAACTCTCAACATGCCTGCTGGGAGGTACACTCCAAACCTCCTCTTGTACACATTACCCTGAGGTAGCCTATAAGTCCATTGATCTCCAGGTGGAGGAAATGAGGAGTCTCTACCAGGGCAGTGGCTTGGGGATTCAGGTAATTCACCTTGGGTTGAAGTCAGGCCCGGGTCATAATGAAGCCTGCCCTGTGAGCCCAGTGTGGCCAGGACTGGAGGAAAAGGAACCTAGTCTATATCATGGCAGCCAGGTGGCTCAGTGGATGGAGCAGGGGGCCTGGAATCCAAAAGACTCATATTCCTGAGTTCAAATCTGACCTTAGACACTTACTAGCTTGGTGACCCTGGGTTAATCACTTAACCCTATTTGCCTCAGTTTCTTCATCTGTGAAGTGATCTAGAGAAGGAAATAACAAACCATTCCAGGACATTTGCCAAGAAAACCCCAAGTGGGGTCACACAGGGTGACAACTGAACATTGGCAACTGCCAACTTTCTATCATTTGCTACAGAGAACTAGAGCAAAGCCTCCTTACCATAAACTTAGGCTGCAAAGAAGAAAAAACACATTATGTGGAGGCAAAGAGATCAATGGACTTGTAGTGTCAGCATTTCCCTGTTTGGATTTTGCACTTTGTTTCCCAGAGGGCTGTGCTACCTTCACTCTGCCTTGGTTATGCAGACAGTGGTTGTGACTGATGAGGCTCTGTTAGAAGGAGGGGACCTGGAAGCCCTGGGTGACGTGAGCCTGCCCAGAGAGCAGGAGCTGCTCTGTCCTCAGGACCATAGAGGAAGCTGCTCTGAGGTGAACTTCCTGAATAGCCTGGGCAGGTTTTTGTTCAGGGCTGAAGCACTGTGGGAATGGGGAGAGCCTAGACTGCAGACAGTAATAATCTGCAGCAACCTCAGGCCCCAGGCTGCTGATGGTGAGAGTGAAATCTGTCTCACACCCACTGCCATTGAACTGGGCATGCACTCCAGATGCCTGTGCAGTAGCATAGTAGATGAGGAGCCTGGGGACTTGGCCAGGCTTTTCTGCTGGTACCAATTAAAGTAGACAATACTAAACTTATTTCAACTCTCACTGGCCTTGCAGCTGATGCTGGCTGTCTCTCCTGGTGATGTAGACAAGGATCCTGGAGTCACAGTCATCATAATGGCTCCTTGGAAATCTAGGAAATGAACAAAAGTAGATGACAGAAATAAGTCAATGTCCAAGTCAAAGTGTAGGAACAAGAAGATTTTCTGGAGACTACTGAAATTGGAAGCAACTTGTAAGGAGTTATTATTGGCTGTCAACATGAGATAGAAACCATCTTTCCCACAGACTTGCCAATGTTTGTAATGTGTGGCTGGCCTAGGGGTCATCAAGTCTTTAATCCCTTGTAACCTGTGGTCTTCCAAACCCTTCACTGCTCTACTGGGTCTTAATCTGAGCCCAGCGCACCAGTAACCAGAGGAGCTGCCCTGGGGAGACCTTCCTGGCCTTTAGACACCTGCAGAGAGAGCACTCAGAGCCCTGGGAGGGCAGGAGGGAAGAAGGAAAGCTTTGATACCCTGAGCAGGACTCACTACAAGGTCATTGGGTCTCCACATGCCAAACAGTCCCAGGACTGGTAAGAGCTTCACCTCAGGAACCCAGTAAGCCACACTGAGTCACGCTGACTGAGACTGGCTCTGGGGGAGGAGCCTCACTCTTTTATGTCCCCAGCTGTGTTACATCAAGAGCAAAGGCAAGCTCATGTTTAGTACTGGTACTACTTGTTTGGGCAAATGAGGAGAGGCTTCTCTCTGTGTCCCTGGACTAGATTCCCCATAGCCATGAGAGAGCTCCAACCCTGGGCAGGTGGCAGAGACAGCAGGAGCTCACAGCTTGGAGGCTTTAGAGGTGCCTCCACTGACCCTGCTCCTGGACCTGCACCACTACCTCCCTCTGCTGGAGAAGGTGTGAACTCAAGGAGGCAGTGAGGAGGGTGAGACTCATGGACAGATCCTAGCTTAAGCCCCTGGGAAAAGCCCAGCAGAGCCTCTTTCCGAGGAAAATGGGTTTCGACAGTCACTAGATGACGTTACTGTATTTGTTCTGAGCATTGAGGAAACAAAGGTTATATCTGCCCTTGTCCGCATTCTCCCATTCTAGACTTGCCATGAAGGTGAGGACCCTTTCTGTGATCCATCCCATACCCTGCTTGTGACTCTTTCCAGAGGTGCGGATCTGTGTCAATCTGTGTGCCAATGTGAGGACATGAAAGTGAGAATAACGGAGTAAGAGACACACTGGAGAGTAACTGATTTCTGGATAATCACTTCTGTCCTGGGGGATTAAAAGAGCCTGCTGTTTGGCATCCCAGCCCCCAGCCTCTTTTCTTTCATCAGCCAACAGTGAATAAACACACGAACAAGCAGTTCTGCTTTTGAAAAATATTTTATTTTTTCCAATTACATCTAACAGATATTTTAAACTTTTTTTTTTGAATTTCTGAGTTCCAAATTTTCTGCCTCCCATTCCTTTTCTCTCATTGAGAAGCGAAGCAATCTGACATATGTTATACATGTGCAGTCAGGCAAACCCATTTCCAGATTAGTCGTGTTGTAAAAGAAGACACAGACCAAAATACCCAAAAAAAAGCAAAGAATAAAAAGTTTGCTTTGATCTGCATTGGAAATTCATCAGGTCAAAGGACATTTAAAAAAGATGGGGAAAAAACCAATGCTAAATGCTTGGGACAAAAATGAAAAAGTGGAATGCTTCATGCTCCAGAGGGGTTCATAATCTAAGGGAGGATGTGATAATAATATTAATTACTATTATTATAAGGGTGACATTTTCGATTGCCCTCATGTTGGCAAAGTACATTGAAATTTTATCTCCTTTTACCCTTAGAATTGCACTAAAAGGGAGGTGCTACTAAAAAGTAGCACTAATGGGGGGACTGACCATTTTACAGATGAGGAAACTGAGACACTCAGAGTTGAAATGACATCAAGTAAATCTCTGAGGCAAGATTCGAACTTAGTTCTTCCTGAATCCAGGCCCTGGTTTCCTTGCACTGCACCACTTTGCTGTCTGCAATGTATCTATAGAGGCACTGATTCATCCAGACGTGATTTGGTGGGAGCAATTCCCATACACAAACATCAACCTGTGCATCTTAGAATCTTCTCTATAAAGCAGAGTCCTGAGGAGTTGTGTTTAGCACTCAGAGGTTAAGGTGAAGAACACAGCCAGCATGGGTGAGAATCAGGATTGGATGCTGGGTTTCTTGACTCTCAGGTCACCTCCCTACCCCTCATTCACTGTGGCCTCATCTTTATCACATGTGTTTATATCATGAATATCTGTATTTGTATCATCTGTCTATATTACCTATCTGTCTTCTGCACCTTCCATGTCTATATCTGCCTATGCTGGGAGAGGAAATGGGGACAGAGAGAGAAGAGGGAGGGCTGAGGATCCTTCCATTTACTTTGGGGAACACAGGCCTGAGAACACCAAGGATATTTGGGGAAAGAGTGTAAGCCTTGGGATGTGACCTTGCTGAGTATCAGCTCTCCCTGAGCAGCTGTGTGACTGTGGTGAGATGACTCAGCCTCTCTGAGTTGGCAAAATGATGGGAGAAAAAAACGTTTATAAGAGTAAAGGAATCTCTGAGTGTGAAGGGTTTGTTGAAGGCATCTAATGTAACACTTTCTCTAAGGTGTGAGTGCTCACACAGGACTTAAGTAATGAATAAACATACAGAAGAGGAACTGAAGGATGATGGTTCAGCCTAGAAAGAAAGGGAAGAGAAATAAGAATGAGCTTCAGGAATTTTTCTTAGAAGAAAAAGTGTAGAAAAAGAAAAGAATCAAAAGTCATAGAGGAAAAGGGATAGTGAACGAAAGACTTCACTTCAACAGAGAAAAGAAGGGGTCAAAGGGGGCATTATGTAACTAAATAAAGAAGGAAGAGATAAAGAAAGCAGAAAATAAAACTCTAAAAACAGGGACATGGTGGACAACTAGGAGAGAAGGTGGAGGCTGAGGTGAAAAGAGCCAGTGGGAAGAGAGTTGGGTTAAAATAGATAGAAGAAAGCTAATTATCTGGATAAAGCAGTGCCTAAGAGTGGATGGGGAAAACAGCCAGAAAACTGAATTCAGACAAAAAAATACACAAAGACACAAACGCTGCTTAATGAATGTGAAGAAAATCCCTGAGACCCCTCTGACTGGGTCCACTCCAAACTGATGCTCCATAAACTCACTGGGGGCTACAGTGCTGAGAGGCAATGTTTTACACCTTTGTTAACTCACTATCTCACTTAGCATCTTTGTTCTGCAGGATGTTTTCATCCTTCAGACTTTCAGTAGCTCAGTCAACCATGCTTTCTCAGTTGAGAACCTGCCTTCATATTCTCCTGAAGAAAATGCAAGTCATTCTCAGAGAGCTCCCTGTTCTTTTCTCCTCATCTCCCATTTCCAGGCACCTTCTGCCACTGTCTCCTCCTTCACCCTGCCTGACCCATATGAGGAAGCCCTGCTCATGTCAAAGTCAACCTGCCAACATTCCTAAGCGACCCCATTCCATTCTCTCTTTTTCAGCAGATGACACCTCCTATCATCAGAATCCTCTCATTTATGTTCAGCCTCTCCCTGCTTCCTGATTGTTTCCCTCCTGCTTACAAGTCAACAAAAATGTCCAGCCTCTCTCCCTGTTACCTGCTGTCCTAGAATCTCCCCCATGACTGGTGGGAGGCATACTGCAACACACTCAGGTGCACACACAGGAAGCCTCAGGCAGCCAATGAGGCCTTGTCAATCCCAGAACCAGAGACTGAAAAGGCAATGACTGGGGTGGGCCATTCAACTTTGTTCCTTGGCCCTGCCTAGGTCATAGGAAGCCCAGTTCTGTGAGGTGAATGGGGGCAGCTCTTGAGAAAAAGACATTTAATCTTTGTCCTTGCTGCAGAGAACTGGAATGGAGATTCCACCAAAGGAAACTGGGTTCGCAACAAGAGAAACTATGTCAAGGCAAAGATTTGATGTGGGTTTGAAAGGTCAGCAAATCTCCAGCATATTCCACTTTGTCTCCCAGGGATCTATGCTGAGTCCACTCTGCCTTGTTGGTTGTGTTTGTCCTTTGTTTTTCAATAGGACTGGGACATCAGGGAAATGATGACATGACTTGCAGTTGACTTTGACTTGAGACAGGGAGGGCTGTGCAAGATCACCAGCCTCACTTCTCCCTCCAGAGCCATCTGGAACAAGTTGACAGATATTCATCACGATGACTGGAAGTGACCCAGGATGCAGTGGGAGACCCTGGCCCTTTTAGGCCAAGGCCTTTTCAAGTTCCTCACTTTGAGTGAGATAGTGCCCATTCATTGAATAGGTCTCTTGAAGAACTGACATAAGGGATGGCCCCTTTAATTAGAAAAAGAAAAAAAAAATCAAACTTCGAGAAAAAAACCCTGACAATTGCCAGGCAAAAGAGAAACAGTTACTATTGACATTCACTCTAATCCAGGGTGGCTGAAAATATAGGGAGGAGAGGAGAGGAAGGGAAGGGAAGGGACCAGTGTCTGACACTGTATACCAAAATAAATTCCGAAAGGGTACATGGTTTAGGTATAAAGGGTGATACTGTAAGCAAATTATGGGAGCAAGGAATAGATTACCTGCCAGATCTATGCTGAATGGAGGAATTATGACCAAAGAAGAGACAGAGAACATTATGAAACGCAAAATGGATAATTTCAATTACACTAAACTGGAAAGTTTTTGCACAGACGAAGCCAGTGCAACAAAGCTAAGGAGGGAAGCAGAAAAAGAATTTTTACAACTAGTGCCTCTGATAAAGGCCTCATTTCTAAAGTGTATAGAAAATTGAGTCAAATTTGCAAGAATTCAAGTCATTCCCCAGTTGATTAAGGGTCAAAGGATATGAACAGGGAATTTTCAAAGAATTAAAACTATCTACAGTCATATTAAAAAAATTCTTAATATTGTACAGGAAGCAACAAGTAAATATATCCTGAAGAAAAAGAATAAAGCAAAATGGCTGTTTGATGAGGCCTTATAAATAGCTGAGGAATGGAGGAATGGGAAATGAAAAGGGGAGATTTCCTCAAATGAATTCATAATTTGTGAGAATATCAAGGAGAATTATCGTTTTCTTAAATGACATTGGCAAAGAAACAGAAGAAAACAACTGAATGGGAAAGACAAGAGTCCTTTTCAAGAAAAAATGAGCTATCAAGGGAGTATTTCCTGAAAATAGGGGCATGAGGATTTCTGGAGCCAAGATGGCAAGCTGGGGCAATCACTTGTCTATACTCTTCCAAATTCCCTTTAAAACAACCCTGCAATAATGGCTCTGAACCAATTTTGGAGCAGTGAACCACATTACCAGCCTAGGATAGCTGGAAGGGTAAGCAGGAAAGGTCCCTCACTACAGTGGGAGAGTGCAGTAAAGTGAGGAAGCCAGTGGCAGGCTTCATCCTAGGGGGTCATGGCATATTTTAGGGAAGTCATGAGCAACTTTGGGGTTTATGAGATAAATTCAGTTTCTTTCTAGGGCTTCATGCACTATATGAAATATACAATGTCTAGTGAGCTCTGTGCTCCAGGGAAAGACCAACACCCATTCATTAAATTCTTAAGTCTTATCTCCAGGAAGATTACTCCAATGGACACAAACAAAAATATTTATGAGGCTCAGGTGATGACTTTCCTACCATTACTGCTTTTCTAAGACTTCCCTGTAGTGTGAAGAATGTGGTGCCTAGTGACCTGCTTCGTCCAGGAAAAGGCTGGTCCTCACTGAGCACATTCCTAAGTTTTCTCTCCACTAGGAATCCTTGATGTAAAGGAAGAGATGATCTCTGGCTGCAGACCTTCCCTGAGTCCAGGCAGGGCTTGTTCATGAGGTGAAATTTCTGGTGTCTAACAAGTTCAATAGTCCATCTGAATGTTTTTCCCCATTCATTACAGGAATATGGTTTCTATCTCAGGTGAATTCTGATGGAAAATAAGGAATGATGTTAGCCTTAATACTTTTCATATTGATTATATTAATGAGATATGTCCTCTAGAATGGATTCTCTGATGTGAGAGAAAAGAAGATTTCTCCCATATAAAGAAACAATTACTGAAGGAGAACTAAACTTTTCTCCTATTTCCTCATTCAGAAATTGGCCACTGTAAGTGATTCAGCCAGTCTTTGAAGGGCAGGGCTGATGAGCAGATGAAGTCTTGGGCAAGACTTATTCAACTTGACAATTTAGATATGACCAAAATTTAAAGAGATTTTATTCTAGGTGGACTCTGGCCCATTGTATTTTAGTAAACCAGGTCTGAGGGGAAGTGGACCTCTCTGATCCAGACTGCCCCAGGCAATGGCGATCTGGATAGAAATAAGTCTCTTTGTCCAAAACTGAGTGAAGATTCATGTCTCCCCACTGAGTCCCTCATTAGAATAAGTCAAAATCTCATTATAATACTCCTTCTGATTAAGTTTTAACTAATCAGGATTGATTTAGGCCTGTAGGTTAACTCTCACTTATCTAAGGGCATATAAATGTTGAAAGGTCTCCATGATTCATCTTTAGTTTGTAAGAGATAGTTAATGACCCTTGTTTTTATTAATTATTAATTGGCCATAATTAAATGATTACCCAGAAATTATGTTTCTTAAACTTTGCTTTCAGCAGAATTGTATGGTAACGTGATAATGTATATAAAAGGTTTTATGACATTGTGTATCTCTCCACTATGGATTCTGTTATGTGCAGCAAGTAGGGAGTTTAGTTCTGAAAGCTTTTTCCACATTGACTAAATGCATAAAGTTTCTCTCCAGTGTGGATTCTGCGATGTACAGCAAGAGTGGAGTTGTAACTGAAAACTTTTCCACATTCATTGAATTCATAAGGTTTCTCTCAAGTGTGGATTCTCTGATGTTTAGCAAGACTGGAGCTGTATCTGAAAGCCTTTCCACAATGATTGCATTCATAAGGTTTCTCTCCAGTGTGGATTCTCTGATGTTGAGCAAGTCTGGAGCTGTATCTGAAAGCCTTTCCACAATGATTGCATTCATAAGGTTTCTCTCCAGTGTGGATTCTCTGATGTTGAGCAAGTCTGGAGCTGTATCTGAAAGCCTTTCCACAATGATTGCATTCATAAGGTTTCTCTCCAGTGTGGATTCTCTGATGTTGAGCAAGACTGGAGCTGTATATGAAAGCCTTTCCACAATGACCGCATTCATAAGGTTTCTCTCTAGTGTGGATTCTCTGGTGCACAGTAAGTAGGCACCTGTGTCCGAAAGCTTTTCGACACTGATTACATTCATAAGGTTTCTCCCCAGTGTGGATTCTCTGATGTTGAGCAAGTCTGGAGCTGTATCTGAAAGCCTTTCCACAATGATTGCATTCATAAGGTTTCTCTCCAGTGTGGATTCTCTGGTGCACAGCAAGTAGGCACTTTTCTCTGAAAGCTTTTCGACACTGATTACATTCATAAGGTTTCTCCCCAGTGTGGATTTTCCGGTGCACAGTAAGTTGGGAGTTTTGTCTAAAAAGCTTTCCACATTGATTACATTCATAAGGTTTCTCTCCAGTGTGGATTCTCTGATGGGCAGTAAGTGAGGACTTTTGTCTGAAAGCTTTTCCACACTGATTACATTCATAAGGTTTCTCCCCAGTGTGGATTCTCTGGTGCACAGCAAGTTGGTAGTTAAGTCTAAAAAGCTTTCCACATTGATTACATTCATAAGGTTTCTCTCCAGTGTGGATTCTCTGATGTGCAGCAAGTAGTAAGTTTAGTTTGAAAGTCTTTCCACATTGATTACATTCATGAGGTTTCTCTCCAGTGTGAATACTCTGATGTAGAATAAGTTTGAAGTTTTGTCTGAAAGCTTTTCCACACTGATTGCATTCATAAGGTTTCCCTACACTGTGGATTCTCTGGTGTACAGCAAGATGGCACTTTGTTCTGAAAGCCTTTCCACATTGATTGCATTCATAGGGTTTCTCTCCAGTGTGGATTCTCTGATGTTTAGCAAGACTGGAGCTGTCTCTGAAAGCCTTTCCACAATGATTGCATTCATAAGGTTTCTCCCCAGTGTGGATTTTCCGGTGCACAGCAAGTTGGGAGTTTCGTCTAAAAAGCTTTCCACACTGATTACATTCATAAGGTTTCTCTCCAGTGTGGATTCTCTGATGGGCAGTAAGTGAGGACTTTTGTCTGAAAGCTTTTCCACACTGATTACATTCATAAGGTTTCTCCCCAGTGTGGATTCTCTGGTGCACAGCAAGTTGGTAGTTAAGTCTAAAAAGCTTTCCACAATGATTACATTCATAAGGTTTCTCTCCAGTGTGAATTCTCTGATGTGCAGCAAGTAGTAAGTTTAGTGTGAAAGTCTTTCCACATTGATTACATTCATGAGGTTTCTCTCCAGTGTGAATACTCTGATGTAGAATAAGGTTGAAGTTTTGTCTGAAAGCTTTTCCACACTGATTGCATTCATAAGGTTTCCCTCCACTGTGGATTCTCTGGTGTACAGCAAGATGGCACTTTCTTCTGAAAGCCTTTCCACATTGATTGCATTCATAGGGTTTCTCTCCAGTGTGGATTCTCTGATGTTTAGCAAGACTGGAGCTGTCTCTGAAAGCCTTTCCACATTGATTACATTCATAAGGTTTCTCTCCAGTGTGGATTCTCTGATGTTTAACAAGACTTGATCTCCTTGCGAATGCCTTTCCACATTGATTACATTCATAGGGTTTCTCTCCAGTGTGGATTATCTGATGTTTAGCAAGACTGGAGCTGTCTCTGAAAGCCTTTCCACACTGATTACATTCATAAGGTTTGTCTCCAGTGTGGATAATCTGATGTGCAGCAAAACTGGAGCTCCTTGTGAAAGTCTTTCCACATTGATTACATTCATATGGTTTCTGCCTTGTGTGAATCTTCTGATGTACAGCAAGGTGACCTTTAAATCTGAATCCATTTCCACGATGATTACATTCACAAGACTTCTCACCATTGTGGATTCTCTGATGATGAGTAAGACTGGAGCTCTGTGGGAATGCCTTTCCAAGTTTGGTATACCCATAAGGTTGCTCTCTAGTCTCCATGCTCTGATGTACAGCAAGACTAGAGCTGCAACTCCCAGTCTTTCCACACTGATTACATTTGTGGGGTTTGCTCTCACTGTGAATACCGTGAGGAGAAAGGAAGGATGAGTGTTCACTAAAAGGTACACCACATTCATGAGACTCATGTGGTTTCTCTCCAGTATGAATTTTTTGACAGTATTTCAGGGACAACTGTTGACTCATGTTTTTCCCATAATGATGATAACCATAAGGTTTTTCTCCTGTGTGGATTCTGTCATTTGTAGCACAAATTTCTCTCCCAGTGATGTCACAGAGACTATCACTCATAAGGTTTTCTTCATGTGTTTTCTTCGCAGAAATCCTTAGATTTTCAGTAGTCTCTTTCATTACAGGTCTAATCATTCCTTCTGCAAAAAACAGACAGTAAAACATATACACAGAGACACATGTACACAGATATATAATTAGAAACCTTGCCCTCCATTGCAAGAAAATAAACTGATCTACATGGTCCTTCCCCAGGTGAAGAAAAGAGTCATAAAAGACAGAAGCATGATTGTCTTAAAATGCCATTAGCTCAAATTTGCAGGATAACTTGACTTACAAAGAGCTTCAGAGACAAACATATTGGGTCTGCAGAAATATCTGTGAAACTGGCAGACCTAGCATTCTTATTACAACGTCTCGTCAGGCCATGAACTCAGAATTACTGAGTGACCTGAAAAGTATCCCTGCAGGTGACACTGCCCCACCAGCCCTGAAAGTGGGCATGATCTGTCCATGGAACTAGATGGGCCTTCTCCATGGCACTTACTTTTGTTCTACATTTTTTGAGAAAAAAATGTTTTATTTTTGTATGCTTGACTTTTCTCTCCCTCCCTTTGGGTCTTCTTATTCTCCGAAGCACAAAAATATTGAAATCAGGCCAATTCATAAGCCTAGAAAGTTGAAGGGAAAAGAAGAGTCAGTCATTGTAGGTGGCAAGCTTAACTGTTGCCTTATTGTGAGAAACTGCCATGGCAACTGCCAGCCTTGAGCAATCACAAGTGTGATGAGTCAACAGCCAGCAACACTGGACCAGAGACCCCACGAGACAGAAGATCAGGACTCACTGAAGGCTGGGTTATAGGTAGCTTTTATTACTAGACATATGTACAAATTAAAATATGTCCTTTTAAAAAGCTAAGTAGTATTGTGCATGTAATAGACAACAGTATATTAGAAACATAACTTTTATATGCACTGAAAAAAAGGTCAAGTGACTCACTTGCAATATTTGCTTTACCACCAAAGTCTGGAACTGATTCTGCAATATGGCTGATGTGTACCTGGATTTTTTCTCATTCTTGTCTCTATTCTGAATCCTCCCCAATTCTATTCTCCTTAAACAATTATTAATTTCACACCTACAGTTCCCCTTTATTCCAATGTATCCCACTGAACTAGATAGCTTTCTGCTCCCAAACATTCTCCTTTCCCTAGATCAATTAAAACCAAGGTTCCTGATCTGTTGTTTCTTCTCAACCATTTCCATGTTTCTATGACAGATGGGCAGCTCCTTGACAGCAGGAACTGCCTTGTCCCTTCCTAAAACTTGATAAGGTGCCTAGAAAACTAGAGGTGCTTAATCCATGCTTATTGATGGACTGCCAGGACCCATGACTGACGCCAGGCCCCAGCTTGTACCTCAATCTCTATATTCTGGTTTCTGTCTTATTTGTCAAATGCAGCTTCTGGCCTCAGCCTTGTTTCTCTCCTTTTTACACCTTATCTCCTATTTCAGTGAACTTTCTCTAGTTCTAAACCTGATGGGACCTGACCAGATGCATGGTAAAGATTACAGAGACTTCTTTGTAGGTTCTTGAAGAATCTCTTACTATGGAACACCTGGGAATTTCTACTACCCACTTCATCAGACTGAGAGTGGCTGTCAGATTCAATGAATCTGCCAAACAGTTCTCCAAGAAGGGTCCAAAGATCGAGCCTTGGAGATCAAGGAGGGCACATGGGTTGATGATTTACGTAAAGTATATCCTAGGATTAATTCTATGTGAGTGACAGATAACTAAAAATCTCTGAGAAAGAATTCCAAGTCAGGTGTTCCTGCCCCTAAATCTAGCACTTGCACTGCCCCAAGACCCAGAGTCACAGCTCTCATATACCTGCTTTCCTGTCACTAACCTGTACAGCAGCTCCTCAGGCCTTCTTGTTCCAGCTTTTGTGGTACTTCTCTTTCCTCCAAATAAAAAGCCAAACATTCTCTGGGAACTAGAAGCCCTAAGGATGTGGAATAAGGAATGAACATGGAGAAAAACTTAAAATTGAGTTTTCTTTAGGGAAAATAGTATACATACAAAGCTGCTCCATTTTGAGAATCACTCCAACATGCTCACACACATCTGACTTCTTCCATTAATGCTTGTAACCAAAAAAAGATGTGCCATATCAGCACTGACCTCCAGAAAACTAGAGCTTGATGAATCAGTTTTGGCTTTGTCTCCTATCCACCCAAGAAACCTATAAAACCTTTTCACTGTTTCTTCAAGGAGTGCCTTTCATGGTGAGATTCTCCTTTTGGGGAACTCCATGAAGCTTACTCAAATTCAAATTGTTAGCCAGTCTGTGATTCCTACCATGTATAGGGGGCATGAGAGCAAGGAGCAAAGGATGGTTCCCAGAAGCCCTTAAGCATGGTTTCATAGCATTCATTTTTGAGAACTTTGGGGAAAGGTGGGGGAGAAGGTCATGGAGCCAACTGGGAATGAGAAAATTAAATCATGGTGCACCTTCACCATAGGAGGGATGCATTGCAGACTTTCCATAATCTAGAAATTAAGAGGCAGCTGGTAGTGCAGAGGAGAGAGTCCTGGGATGAGAATGAGGAATGCCAAGGTTTAAATCCAGCCTCAGACAGTTACTAACTGTGTGTCTCTGGAAAAGTCACTTAACCTCTGTTTGCTTCAGTTTTCCCAAATGCCAGATGGGGATAATAATATGAGCTAATAACATAATATTGTAAAGAAGTACTCTACACAACAGCTGATGAACAACAGGTGAAGACAAAGATTCATTTCCCTCCATCCTTTTCCACCACCTGTACTGGATAGTGGAGGCAATTTAAAGAAAGACTAAGGAGAAACATGTGACACTTGGCACACCCAGAAGATGAGAGTTTCAAACTGATGCTTCTCAAAAAGAAGGATATCCTAAATAATTGGCCCATCCCAAAGAGGAAGAGGGTACAAAGAGAACTATACTTTCTGAGCACTTTACAGAGATCTGGCAAAAACAATGAATGTCCAGGGAGAGCTTGGGGTAAATAATCCAGAGGATTAGTTCTACAACTGAGATGCTTCACCACTGATCTCATCTTTGACTTCAAACTGCCTAGAATTGCCAAGAGACAGCTTACAGGAGCAACAAGGGAACATACATGTTATCTTCACACCATCTAGTCTGATGTAGAAGGCAGCAGAAGGACAGAAGAACACCCCATTTCCCTTCCTGGTAATTGATAAATGATCCAAAGCCAGCACAATAAGGGATGAAGATACTGCCTTTGATAGCAGTGGGGCCAGGGGAAATGTCCTTACCCAAGGAGAGTAGGTTTTGGGCATTCTCCAGCATGACCTCCTTGTAAAACTTCTTCTGAGGATGGTCTAAGAGGTCCCATTCCTCTGGGGTGAAGTCCACAGACACATCCTGGAATGTCACCAGCTCCTAAAACATCAAGAGTCACAAGACTGAGACCTAAAAATGACTCCAGAATTCAGGCAGTCCAAACCTCATCAAGTGAGAAGAGGAAACTGAAGTGCAAAAAGGGGACTGACCTAAGAGTCATATCCTTGTTGAGTAAGAGAGTCAAAACTTAAAACCATAGTCACTGAGAAGTCACTGAAAATTGAGAAAAGTATTTGATATGATCAGTTGGAATAAACCTGAAGAATGTCTTACTATAGAATGTGGGACAAATTTTGTGTTGTTATCTGTGATTCTGAAAGATCTCAGGAAGAGAAAGAGAGAAATGTGAAATTTCTTCCTTATTTGAACTGATAAAAGCAATGTTCTAAATATTATATCAGGTTTGTGAGAAGCTGGCAAGTAGAGTGTATTCTGGGGTGTGAGGGGCAGAATGAATGTTTGATTAAAGGAGAGGGAGGAAAAATATCTAGCTAATTACCTCAGAGCCTGAATCAAAGTTCTATCCAGATAAAACATGAAAACGATTCATGAGATATTTAATTATAACCTGAACTGAACTAAGGGAGATGAGACTTTTCAGCCAAGTGAAGGAGAATTATGTCATTACATTGGGTCTTGAGACTGCCCTAGATATAACCTGTCATGGCCAAAGCATCTCTACCTTCTCTTTATGATTGCTTGCATTTGTCAATAACTTACTATTTCATTAATAAAATATTTAGTAAGGTAGTTGTTCATTGTTGTTGGATTTTTGTGTTCAAAGCAGCCTAAAAAGACATCACTACGTAAGGGTGAACGTACAATGTTTGTGACCATGGATGATCAGACTAAAAGAGGCCAGAAGGCTTTACCACAGGCTGGGAACAAATAGTCCACATGAATATTTGGGGTGGAGAGGCCTCTCCATTTGCCCATCTCACTATTCTTTTGACATGCTACAATTCTGCACCATGTTCTTTGATGCTGATAAGCTATTCTGGGTAGTCCCTTGTCACTATCTCTGATGACTCACCACTGATTACAAAATGTTTCAGAGACCTTTGGAATGCCCTTGTATTATGTCTTCTGACCACATTGTCAGTGCCTACTTTGCATGTGTTCTCCATGAGTCTTTTAGGAAAACATACTTTTGGCTTTTCAACGTGGCCAGACCATCAGAATTGTGCTCTTTGCTATAGCACATGAATGATTGGCAATCTAACATGAGAAAGCCAGAGTCCAGTACTTTTCCAGGTGACCTTCAAAATCTTCCTAAGATAATTGTAATGGGATTCAAAGAAGATTCACAATTTCTCCATTTGCTGCAGTCAGTGGATGGTGCCATGCTGAATGGTGGAGAACCTCTATTTTCCTTGTATACATTTTCTGAAATATTATTTCCCCTTACTACAGGGTTTTTTTTAATGTTTTTTTTTCTATACCTTTCAGTTCCAGATTCAATCACTCTTTCCCTCTCTTCCCTCTGCCACTAATTTACATAGTGTAGGTGTAGAGTGTGCTCAGGGAAGACCAGTACCTTTGGTGTGATGACTGCAGAGCCCTATTTCAGGTTCTTTCCAACTTTGGTATCTACCTGTTCCACCTAATTCTCACCTGTGGCTCCAACAAGGTGCAGCATGTGCATTGGTCACACTCTAGTAAACCAGGTTGAGGGTAGCTAAGTGTTTCCAGATCCATTGGTGAGTTCGGGGGGTGTCTACCCCAAGTATGTGAAAACTTCCTCTGGTGGAATGGGTGGATGAGAATAATTTTTTGCAGCGGCCATGAAGGCAGATGGAGCAGGTGATATGGAGTACTTAGAGCTTAGTTAGACAAGACATCACTGCTTCCTGAGACAGTGCCAGCCATCTTCTCTTGGTCCTGCCACTGAACTATGATGATTCTGGAGGGAGTGAGGCTGATGACTTCATACAACTCTGCCTCACTTAAATCCAATTCACACATGAATCAAAAGACATCACCCATGCCATTTGACTATTATACGTCAAAGTCTTCTGGCAGTAGGCAAATGATGAAGCAGCAGGTGTGGATACACTGGGAGCTATAGTCATGACCCTGCACACAGGTGGACCAGGGTTGTTTCTCATTGGAAGCAGCAGTGGGACAATTCAGCCCCCTGGGTGTCTGAGTAGCCTTTTAAGGATTGCATTGCTCAACTCCTGGTGTGAGGAAGGGGGCTAGAAAAAGTGCCCTGAACACTGTCTGTTTACCCAACACCCTATCCTGATTACTGTAGCAGGTGAGGAATCCCACTATGCAGTCAAAAGACACAAAAATTATAATATGTAGGAAAAATCTGCAAACATCAAAACATTTACTCACCATGGGCACATGGAATGTGTGCACATTAATAGATAACACAAAATCCAGTAGACCTGGAAGAACTGCTCTTGTTGCAAGAGAACTTAACAGGTATCTCATCCACAGAGCAGCCCTGAGAGAAACAAGGTTGGCAAAAGAAGGCAGCCTTACTGAAGTTAGATACACCTTCTTCTGGAGTGGGAGCAGTGAAGGGGAGTGCCGTGAAACTGGCGGGCATTTTGCAATCAAAACTAATCTAATCAAAAAGCTGCTATGCCTGCCAAAAACAGTGAATGGCAGGCTCATGACAATGTGATTGCCATTTGCAGGAAAATGCCAAGCAACCACCATCAGGGCCTATGTTCCCACAACGACAAAGCCTGATGAAGTCAAAGACAAATTTTATGAAGACCTAGAGACCCTTATCATCACTGTGCCAAAAGAGGACAAGCTTATAATTCTGGGTGACTTTAATGCTAGAGTAGGCTCACAAAGCAGACTTGACAGGGAGTCCTAGAGAGGAATGGAGGTGGAAAGAGCAACAGTGGTGGTCATTTCCTGCTGAAGACTTGTGTATTGTATGACCTTCTCATCACCAACGCTGTCTTCTGTTTACCTCAGTGCAATGAAACTTCATGGATGCACCCTTGCAGCAAACATTGGCATCTAATAGACTAGGTGAATGCAAGGAGAAGAGACAGACAAGATGTGAGAGTGACAGAGGCAATGAGTGGTGCAGTGTTGCACTTATTGGAGAATTATCCTTTCCAAGCTAAATATGTGCATTCATCAAAAGCACCATCCCCAAGGCAAAATGAATACCAGAAGAATTAATCTCAACAAACTAGAGCTCATCTCTGAACATAAACAGTTTATTGCTGACTTGGAGGGAAAGTTGAGCCAACACACAGTTGGGAACAGTGGAGCAGAAAAAGGGTGGGCAGCTTTCAGAGATTTGATGCACAGCCCTGCATTTGCTCATCTGGGTCAGAACACTCACAAACACCAAGACTGGTTTGATGAAAATGATGAGGAAACTTGGAAGCTGCTAAATGAAAAAGAAGTATTCCACAAGATGTACCAGCAGGATAGCTCATTCACCTCTAAGAAAGCAGCATTTAATTCCATCATAAGGAAAGTATAAGCAAAGCTTAGAGAAATGCAGGATTCCTGGCTCAGTGAGAAGGCAGATGAAATTCAGTTTTGTGCTGATAGTAACAATCCAAAGTGCTTTTGTGATTCCCTGAAAGATATTCATGGACCAAAAACCTATGGTGCATCACAACTACTCAGTGCTGATGGAGCCGCATTGATTAGGAACAACAGACCATCATCAATCAATGCTGAGGCCATTGACCATTTACCTCAGGTTGAAGTCAATCCCTCCTTAGCTGAACTTCCAGCTGAAGAACAAGTTTAGAGGGCCATTAGGCTTATTTCACGTGGCAAAGCACCTGGTGCTGAGTCTATTCCAGCTGAGATTTGAAAGGTAGGGTGACCATTGCTCATACAAAAGCTGACTGAAATTTTTCAAGTTATATGGCAAGAGGAGGTTATCCTCTAGAGTTCAAGGATGCCTCCACTGTCCATCTCTATAAGGGTAAAGGGAATAGATTGTCCTGTGACAAACACTGGGGGAACTCTCTCTTAGTCATTGCAGGTAAAATTCTTGAAAGAGTACTCTTTAATGGACTGATCCTTCACCTGGAAGACAGGCATACATCTGAGAGCCAGTGAGGTTTCAGAAAGGGCATTTAGGGTTAAGAACAGTTGATATGGTGATTGCTGCCCCACAATTCCAGGAGAAAGGCCAGGAGCAGAAAAGTGGTCTGTACACAACGTTTGCAGATCTGATCAAGGCTTTTGACACTATTAATAGTGAATGGACAATTACATCAAAATTTGGTTGCCCAGAGAAGTTCATCAACATTGTCCATCAATTTCATGATGGCATGTTTGCCCAGGTTCGGGATAATGGACAATACTCTCGTGCCTTCCCAGTCAGCAGTGGAGTGAAACAGGGCTGTGAAGCTTGCCCCTATGTTTTTTAGCATGAGGTTTACAGCTATGTTGACAAATGCTTTCAACGAGGATGAACATAGCATCAAGGTCAATGACTGTACCGATGGCAAGTTCTTCAATCTGAAAAGGTTACAAGTGAAGACCAAAGTGGAGGGAGTGTTGGTGCATGATTTTCTCTTTACACAAGACTGTGCACTCAATGCAGCCTCTGAAGCTGAGATGCAACAACATAAGGATCAATTCTCTGCTTCCTGTGCTAATTTTGGACTCATAATTAACACCAAGAAAAGACAGGTGCTCCATCAGCCACCATCACACCATCCATGTGTGGAAGCATCAGTCACAACAAATGGAGAAATTTTGAATTCCATTGATAAGTTCACTTACCTTACCAATGTACTTTCCAGGGATGTACACACTGACAATGAGGTTGATGCATGCGTTGCCAGAGCCAGCTCAATGTTTGGGAGACCCCAAAGAATAGTTTGGGAGAGAAGAGGTATTAGAGTATCATAATGAAGGTCTACAGAGCCTTTGTACTAGCCTCATTGTTACATGCTTGTGAAACATGGAGAACCTACCAGTTCTGTGCAAAGTAACTGAATTGCTTCCATTTGAACTGTCTTAGGAAGATTCTGATGATCACCTGGCAGGATTAGGTACCAGAAACTGAAGTCCTTGTTGGAACTGAACAGTCAAGGATTCAAACTGTGCTTCAGAGAGTGCAACTGCAATGGGTTGGCCACATTGAACAAATGCAAAATGTACGCTTGTCACAAAGACTATTTTATTGAGAAGTTGCATGGGGTATGGGATCGCATGGTGGTAAGAAGCAATAGAAGGATACTCTCAAGGTGTCTCTGAAGAACTTTGGATTTGACTATGCCACATGGGAGACAGTGGTGCAGGACTGCTCAGCATGTGTGCCCACATCAGAGAGGATGCTGTGCCCTTTGAGCAAAGCAGAATTGAGACAGCACAAAGTAAAGCAGGATGCACAAATCTGGGATATCCATCCCAAATCTTCACACAGACAACCTGTGCCCAACCTGTGGTAGAACATTCTGAACTGGTATTGGTTTGATCAGCCACAGCTGGACACACTGAAATTTCACTTTATCATGGTGATGTCATTTTGGTCCTCTTTGACTACAACGGACAACAACCAACTAAACAGTAAGACATGGGTTACACATGTGCAATAATGTAAAACATTTCTGTAGTAGTAACTTTGCATAGAAAAACATGGGGAAAAAAAAGAAAAAGAATGTAAGATACAAGGTGGAAAATAACATGCTCCAGGCTGTATGCAAACAGGATCAGTCCTTTTTCTGGAGGCAGATAGTAGACTTTGGCATTGGTCCTTTGAGCATTTTCTTGGGTCACTATATTAGAAAGAATAGTGAAGCTATTCAGAGTTCATCATTGATCCATACTGCTGTTACTGTATATAATGTTCAGCTGCTTCTGTTCACTTCTTTTGCATCAATTCAAGTAAGTCTTTCTAGGTTTTTTCTGAAATCATCCTCCTAGTCATTTCTTATAACACAATAATATCCCATTACAATTATAGACCAGAGATTGTTTAGCCATTCTCCCCCTGATGGGCAACTATTCAATTTCCCATTCCTAGCCAACACACTAAGAGTTCCTGAAAGTATTTTTGTAGAAATAGGCCCTTGGGTTTGGGTTAATCATATACCAGATCACTGCAGTTATTTAATATAAGGTACTTTATACCAATCTACTCCATTGATCCATCACTTCAATTCTTAGCCAGGACCACACTGTTTTGATAATTATGGCTTTATAAGACAGTTTGAAATCTGCCATGATATTTTTTGTTCATTCCTTTGATTACCTCATCCATTTAGTAAACCTGTATTTTCTTGTTGTTACTACCAGGTCAAAATGACCACAAGCATCAGAGAATGGAGCCATATGTAGTTCCTTGGTTACATAGAAATAAGAGCAATGGTGGAAGGTTCTTTCTTATGTTAAAAAAAGAGCAACATTTAATTATTATAGGTTGTATTTCAACTAATGCATCAGAAAGATATTGACAGTTTCCTCAAGAGAAGTAAAGGCTCCAAACATACCTCTAGAACTCTGGAAACTTGGGAGGACAAACATCAAAAGAAGAGGTCATATACAAGCAAGACGAGCCAAATCTGATAATGCCTGGACACTTGGGAACAGTCATTGATATTTCCAATCTGTTACATGCACAATGAATATTTGGTCAATGTGCCTGGAATTTGTTGGTCTTCAATTTCCATATAAGGATATGATTCAAGTTATCAGAGATTCTGACATTTGGGAATAATTCTCCATCCACATTATTCTTTATATTTGATCATAGTGATTTCTTCTTTAAAATACCTCACACATGGTCTATTTTTTAACCTAGATATAAACTTTCACTTCCTTTCTTATTTTTCTTTGGAACAATTAAGGTGTTTATTGGACATTGAGATTCCCAAGAGTTTATAATCCTTGTTTTTCACTAGGGTCTCTAGAGTTACTCTTCTTCATTGCAGAGTATTCATCACATGGGCTTTCACTTCAGGATGACAGCCCTCTTATTTATCAACAACTGATCCATGAATGCCTAACACCCAACAAAAGATCTTTAAGACCTCTGTCCTATGCAGGCCTTCCATGTTCATCTCTCCTCACTACAGGATGGGGTTATGAACTCCAACCTTCATTTAAGTAGAAAGCCCATTTCAGACATTTCATTTCTCAGATGGCTCAACACCTCTGGGGCTTAGCTCTGAGCCCCTGAACAGGGGCTTACTCCAAACTGTTTATCATTTGTGTGTTTGTGTGTTGTCCTCTTCTTTTAGACTGTCAGGTCCTTGAGGCTAACAGGTTTCTAAAAGCCAGTAAGAGAAAAACTTTCAAATGCAATGAAAAGGAAACTGAAATATTTAAGACTATTCCAAACCTACTAGATATGAGGAGAGAATGAAACAATGTGTTCCAGAGAGCAGTGAAGCTCAGTATGCAGCACAGGGAGATTTATCCTGAAAATATGTATTTAGCAATGAGGGATAAAAAGGGATGTTCAATGATTAAAAAAGTCAAATGTCTTTAGAAATCAAATCAGAATTGAAGAAAGAGTTTGTTGCTTTATACCCCATGGAATTTTTGAAAAAAGCAATTGTGGTCTGAGGCAGAAAGATACTCAAACATAGGTAAAATGGCAGAAATTATGAATAAAGCCTTTTATTCTGTAATAAAATAAAAACGGATATTGGTTCAAAGATAAAAGATTCAAACTCAAATGAAGACTTAACGACAATATATAGACATTTAATTCTATAGTCATGAAATAATGGGGGCAGAGTGGATAGAATGTTGGGCCTGGAGTTAGGAAAATCTGAGTTCAAATTCAGCTTCAGACTCTTTCTAGTTATGTGATCCTGGGCAGGGCATTTAACTCTGTCTGCTTCAGTTTCCTCATCTGAAAAATGAACTGGAGAAATAACAACCACTCCAACCTCATTGCCAAGAAAACCCCAAATGGGGTCGCAGAGACTTGGACATGGCTGAAAATCATCAGTAATAATAAAAAAAAATGATGACTGACATATTTCACAGCTGAAGAAAATAACAACAATTATTGGGAAAAATAAAATCACTACAATATTATCAAGGGGAATGATGAAAAGAAGTAAGAATGTAGGAGGAAGAGACATCAGACTAAAGTAGACAGCATTGGTCAGCACTGCGTGGGATGGGGAGCAGGGGAGAGAGAAGAGAGAAAGAGAGAGAGAAATGAATGGAACAGATCAAACAAGGGAGACTCAGAATCATTAGAACTCAGAAACACCATGTTTGGTAAAATGGAAAATAGACTGATTGAGGCAATACTCCTTATTGGTTAAAGTAAACACTGTGGAGTCTGGAAGGAAATTAGCATTAGACCAACATCTCATACAATACTCTACAACACCTTCTATATGGATGTCACTGTTGCTGTCAGTTGCTTCAGTCATGTCTGACCCTCCATGACCCCATGTGGTATTTTCTTGGCACAGACCTGGTATCTTAAGAACCAAAGGGCAAAACACAAATTGAAAGAATCCACCAATCACCTCCTAAAAAAGACGTGAAATGAGAACTCCCAGGAAGATTATAGACAAATTCCAGAGCTCCCAGGTCAAGGAAAAAAAGAGCATAATCAGCCAGAAAGAAGCAATTCACATGTCATGGAGCCACAGTTAGGCTAACACAAAAAAATAGGAACTTTTACATAAAAAAAAAAATCAGAGAGAATGGAATATGATATTCAGCAGGACAAAGGAACTAAGATGGTGACCAAGAATCACATACCCAGAAAAAGTGAATAAAATCCTTCAGGGGAAAGAAAAATTGAACATTCAATAAATAGAGGATATTTAAGCATTCCTAAGGAAATGACCAGAGCTGAACAACAAATGGGTCTGTAAATACAAGACCCAAGAGAAACATCCAAAGGTAAATAGGAAAGAGAAAATAAAAGGTCCCATGAGGTTAAATTGTTTATATTCTTACATTGGAAGAGGATACTTGGAACTCTGAAGAACTTTATGACTATTAGGGCAGTTAGAGTATACATTGACAGTATACGTTAATTGTGATAGGGTGATATTGAAGAAAACAAAACTAAGGAGTGAGAAAGAGAATGACACTGCAAGAAGAAGGAAGGGAAAGGTACATGGGGGTGAATTATCTCACAGAAAAGAAGCAAAGAAGAGCTATTACAGTGAAGGGGAAAACAGGGGAGGTGGGAATGGAAGGCTTGAGTCTTTCTTTCTCTTATCAAAAAGAGGGAATAATATACATGCTGAGATGGGTACAGATATCTAACTCATCCTACAGGGAAGTAGAAAGGGACTTGGATAAGGGGGGAGGGGAGAGACTGATAGAAGGGTAAACTGTAGGAGGCACTGGTCAGAGGCAAAACAGTGGTAAGGAGAGAGGGGAAAAGGTCAAAGAAAAAGAGAGTGAGAAGGGGACATAGGATGGAGGGATATATACAGGTATCATAACTGCAAATATGAATGCAGTTGACTCAATCACAAAATGCATTAACAGTCATGAAACAGGTAATTTTGGTTGTACTAAATTTGAGTTTTTTTTTTTTTCAGAAATAAAATCAATACAACCAAGATTACAGGGAAACTTGACAACTGGGAAAAAATTGATAAATATATCAAATATTTAGATAAAGTACTGAGTCAAAATTTATAAGAATGCAAATCACAAACCAATTGATAAATGGTCAAAGGATATGAATAGGCAGTTTACAAACAAAGAAATCAAAGCTATTTATAATCATATTAAAATTTTCTGAAGGAGTACTGATTAGAAAAATGCAACTTAAAACAACTCTCAAATTCAAACCAAACTCATACCTATTAAACTGACTAATAAAACAGCAAAGGGAAATGATAAATATTTCAGGGAAATAGGAAAATTGAAGCACTATTGCATTGTTGCTGGATTTGTGAACTGATTCACTCATCATGGAAAGTAATGTGGAAGTATACTCAAAATGCTATATAAGGTGGATGCCCTTTTACCCAGCAACAACATTACGAACTCGCTACCTAAAAAATACTTTTTTAAACAGGTAGAAAAGACCTACTCATACGACAGTATTTATAATAACTCTTTCTGTGGTGACAAAGTATTTGAAATTGAGGAGATGCCATGAATTGGGGAATGCCTTTACAAACTGTACCATATGATTGCAATGGAATACTACTGAGTTACAGAAAATGACAAGGAGGATGATTTCAGAAAAACCTAGAAACACTGAAATGAACTGATGCAGAATAAACTGATGCAGGATGACATTTTACAAAGTAACAGCGATATTGCATGATGAACAGCAGTGACAACTTAGCTATTCTCAGATATATAATAAACTAAGACGATCTGAAGGATTCATGATGAAAAATGCTCTCTCCCTCCATAGAAGGAACTGATTCAGAATACTAGACCCAAAGCACACAAGTTTTCGCTTGCTTTCTTTTTCATTCACTTTTCCCTCAATGAAATGACAAATATGAAAATACTTTACATAATTGCATATGTCGAACCTGTTTTAGATTGTTTCCTGTCTGTAGGACGGGTAAGAGGAAGGAGACAGGTACAAAATTGTGACCTCAAAATTTAGGAATAAAAATATTTTACATGGAATTGGGGAAAAATGAAATATTGTTTCAAAAAAGACTAAAAGCCAATGGCAGCTAGGAGACATAGTAGATTGTGCCAGGCCTGGAGTCAGGAGGATCTGAGTTCAAATTTAGCCTCAGATGTTTTTCTAGCAATGTGACCCTGGGCAAGTCACTTCCCTCTGTTTTCTCAGTTCCTCCTATGTAAAATGTGCTGGAGAAAGAAATGGGGAAACCCTCCAATAACTCTGCCAAGAAAACCCCAATGTGTCACAAAGAGTCAGACAAGACTAAAACAACTGGAAAACAACAAATACCCATTCCCCAATAGATAAATGGTTAAAAGATCTGAACAAAAAAAGTATCAGAAGCAACTGCCAAGAATCCCCAGCCATATGAAAAAATGCCCCAAAACACTAAGAAGAGAAAAGTAAACCAAACCACTGAGAATTCATCTCACACTCTGCAAAACGGACAGCAATGACAATAGCACCAGCCAATGCTGGAGGAGCTGTGGGAAGCTGGGCACACAAACACACTGTGGATGGAGCTATGGAATGGGAGAAGATCATGGAGATATAAGTTCAAATGCGGCCTCAGACACTGACTAGTTATGTGACCCTGGTTGGTAACTCACTGAATCTGTTGGCCTCAGTTTCCTGAACTGTGAAATAAAGATAAGAAGAGCAACTACTCTATAGGGCTGTTGTGAAGATGGTTAAAAGTAGATTGGAGGGAGAAAGTAATTCACTCTCCTGGGTCTCTGCCTTTGAGCCCTAGACCTGTTTGATAAGAACTGAGTGTCTCCTTTAGGACAGCCCTTTCTTTCCCCCACTGGAAAAGAAAACTCCCAGAATATTGAATAGTTCCCAAACTCAGTCCTTTCCTATATCCTCTCTAACAAGGGAAGTGCTAAGCCCTTAACAAATGCTAACTAAGTAACAGCTAAAGAAGGCATTCTTTTCTTTGGCCTGGTCCAAACAGCTCAGCTAAGGGACTTTGAACGTGGGAATGTGAACCAGAAGCCAACTTAACCTGTTCTCTAGAGTTGCCATATTTTCCAAAAACACAGGAGCACAGTATGCAAGAGGCCAGGAGCCCTGGCTCATAGCATTTACTCCTGTCACCTCCCTCACTGCCCCCTCAGTGTGCCCTTGATGATGCCCAACTACAAGACAGGGTGCAACTGACAGATTAACTATTTGTGTAGATCACACCATGGAGCATAACAGAGCATCCTGTCTTCCACGTGTGCCAGGGAGAGCTTGGCCAAAGAAGCAAAGGGGAGGGGGAACGCAGTCCTATGGATATGTAGGGGAGGGGTGCCAGGCATGGATACAGGACCAAAGACAAGACCACTACAGAGCAGAGGAATGAGTGGAGAGGTCTTAGGAGGGCAGCCACTGGGGATGAGGTGTAGTTCGTGATTGTGATACCAATATGCCATGGATTAATTCAAAGGACAGAGAACAGAGTGGTGTTACTACCATTTTCAATGTCCTGCCTACTTTCATAAAGAAACAGTCGATAGAGGATTGCCAGACTTGCAGACAATCCTCTTTGTCTATGGAAATGGCCACTTTGGGGGTCAAATCTGTAGACAGAGTGCACTCACCTGGGGTGGGGGTCTGCAGCTGTCCAGGGCCATTCCTTCTGGCTCCACACACTCCCAGATTGGGCCAGGCTTTGGTCTTCTGCAGACTGAGCTGGGGAGACAGAAGGATTGCTGGGCAGGAGGCTGGGCTATGGGGATTTACAGGGAGTGAGGCCCTGCCCTCAGCAGAGAGAATGAAGCCCAGAGGCAGGGTCAGGATAGAAAGAGATGGTCCCACTCTCTCCCATTCCTCTTTTTTCCTCTTCCCCTCCCCAGTTTTCACTCAGATCACCAAGAGGTAGAAGGGGCTTGGGATCCTACATGGGACAACAGCAGTCAGAGGCTCAGTGGCTCCTGAATCAGAGATTTCCCTCTGATTGGGTAGGGGACCAGGAACCCGAAAGGGCAACCCAGCTCCTGAAGAATAATCCCTTCAATTGCATCTCAAGGTGGCCCTCATTCAGCCCAGCCCTCCATTGTGGGTTACCTTGGAAACACCCCAGGCTATTAATCTTCCTCCAGACCCCTTCTCCTTTACCTCAGGATCACCACAGGCAATTTGCCACCCCTCAAACCTATCCCCAAACTTCATACTATCTTTACTTTTTCCCTATAAAAGTCGGTCTTGACCAGACCAAAAGGGCAGATTAAAAAAAAAAAACAAACATCTCACCCTCCTTTATTTACTGGCAACACAATCAGCCTAGTCTCTGAATGAAAAAAGGCTTGAGGGGCCCAATTCCTTGGAGGCAGATCCAGGCCTTCACACTGGCAATTCCAGGGTCACTCAAGCCTTTCACTTGTGTTTTACTCAAGAGAGGATTCCTGGATCCCTGAGGGGAATTCTGTGAAAAGCTGACAAAATCTTAAATAGGGATAGCCCCAGATTCTTGAGAAGTGACTGGGAGTCTGGAAAAGAGTTAGCAGGAGGAAGCTTCTCCAGGAACCAGGTTGTGGGGGAAGGATTGCTCCAGGGGGACCTGGAGCTAGGCTCACCACATGGTCAGAAGGGAAGGACGAGACCCAATGGGATGAACAGCCAGCGGGTCTGTGAGGGGCTGGCTCAGACCTACCTGGCACCTGCAGCCACAGACATGGCCTCCAGAAGGCAGAGATCTCAGGTCCAAGAGAGGACAACGTGATCCGAGATCTGAGGAAATAAGGCAGAGGGAGCTCCAGTCCAAGGGTAAAATGCAGAGAGATCTCAGCACAAGTTCCAGTTTTCAGCCAGCACACTCTGAGAGGCTCCTCCCAGCCTCTGAGGCCCCGTTTCCTCCAATTACACCCAGATTCAGACACTCAGGACCCTACTTCCCTCTCCTTCCCAAGACCTGCCCTCCATCAAGTGGATACAGCCTTGACTACTGGGATGACCCCTCTTCTGCCCTAGACTCCACCCAGACCTCCAAACTCCACCCCAGAGCTCCTGTTCCACCCGGACCACCCCCCACCAGGCTGGTAAGCTCTGAGGGCTCCTCCTCCCCCATCAAACTCACACCTGATTTCTTATTGGAGGAAAGATTCAGGACTCTAGGAGCTGGGAGGGGGTGAACAAGGCAGAGGCAAGCTGGAGATTTCCAGGCAAGCAAGTGCTTCACAGCCAAAGGGAGCTTAGTTTGAGAATGGAGGTTATTTACCAAATTCAAGCAGTTTGATTAGCATTCTCCTAGTTTGAATGAGAATGTGGCTCATTGAAAATCAGATGTTCTTAATTCGGCATTTAAGGGCATGTGTGGTGAATTTTACTTTCGGTTTGGATTCGCTCCCACAAACTACACATGCAGTCACAATAACAGGGAAAAAATAGATTTTAATTTTCTGAATTCGGCATTGAAGGGCATGTGTTTAGTGATGAGGTTGAGGGGTGCTGGGGTCCCTGGAATACCGATATGCTGGGTCCTCCTCAAATGAATTCCACACAAACTTTATTAAAGCCAAAGAAAACAAAGTTTATTAAACATTCACCACCTTAGGTTGACTCTTAAGGAATCTAAGCAGTTGGAAAGCTTGTATTCCACAAGTCGGCCAGATAGATTCTTCCATTAGACAGAGCCTGAGCTGGATTGAATGTGAGCACCTTCATGGAGGTAAGATGGACCTTAAATACAGAAAAGAGTGTAGGAGGGATCTGGGGGGGGGGGGGTGGTCTGGTAGTCTTGGGTGATGGGAGGAGGGCTTTAGGGAGGGTCTTGAGGAGATTGGGGTGACTAGTGATAATATTTAATATAAATTTTAGACTTTAATACGGTTCAAAGTTTGAATTAAGAAGAGCCTGAACCTAATAGGCCCCTTTGTTTAACTTAGAGGATGCCTTTTGATGTCAAGCAAATGGAACTTCCTTACCAGACCCTTCTTCTAGTATCCTAGTGATAAGAGAAAAACACAAATACCTTGGGTTGTAACTTCAGCTTTGTCAACTCTGTTAAGATAAACAACTTCAAAGGCATGCTAGGGAAAGAAGATGCCCAGAGCTTGGGATCATAAAACCCAACTGATGCTACTTGGTTTTCAGTGTGTTTATCTAAGAGAATTCCTTTCTCAGGGCAAAATGTATATAAGCCAGAAGATTTCTGTACTGGGTAGCCAGAACATTTCTGGCTCCATAATGCATTATGTAACTGTTTTCTTTATGGGGAATTGATCAATTAATTAATTAAATCATAAAATGTGTGCATTTAGCTTGTTGCCTTTTCTTAACAAGTTTTCAGGTTAACACTAGTGATGTGGTTGGGTGGGATGTACGAGGGGCAATCCAGAGGTAACAGACAATGGAAGGCCAGGCTAGGCCAAGAGAAATCGATTTGAATGTGAAAGATTCAGGAGGAACTGGCTACAGATTTGAGTATGAAAGGCCACTTAAGTGGCAAGATTAATGGGGAACCTATCTGCAAAGGCCAGGTGGGGAGCTTCAAAGAGAGTTCAAGGAGGTTTCCAGAGTCTGAACACCATCACTGGCACAAATGGAAGGGGAATCCAAGGAGCCACCCCTCAAAGGCCAGACTTTCTGGGGGCCTTTCAGACTAATGGGACAAAAGCTCTCCCAATCCAAGGGAAAGTCTTGGCTTGGGCTTGTACCTCATCATTCCCCCCTCAAACACATTAGAACCAAATTCTTTTGTGGTAAGGGGCGAAGGCCTCAGCTTCTAAAACTGCTTCCTGCTGGCAGGGGGGGTAGAGCTGTCCCTGCCTCTATGGGGCCTGTTCAAGGTGTCAAATTTCAGAACCTGGGCTGTGCCAGGTCCAGTGGGCTGGAGACCTAGGATTCAGTTGGAGGTTGGTATATAGCCTGGGTTGTCATCTGCAAGTAGATGGCTTGCACTCTGCAAAAGACAAACCCAGCAAGGAGGATAAATAAAGACAAAACAGGCACACAAGGAGTATAAAGAAAAGACAGTTTCCCTGGCACAAAAGATAATGTTTCGGGAGAAAAATTAAAGACGACTATGGCAAGGCCAAAACATACAAGGGCATGTTTGATAGGGGAGGCTTTTGCTGGCAGATATCCCCTTTCTTTCCAGATTGCTCCATGGGTACATAGAACAAGGAAAGCATATTTTGAGTAAATAAAAACAACAGCTGGCCTGGGGTCAGGTCCTAAGGAATGGGTTAAGACTCCCAAAGCCTGTCCTCTCCTTTCATCAACATAGAGTGAAAGGTTTTCTAGCTTGGGTAGAACCAGTGCTGAAGTGGTGGTCAAATTAGTTTTCAGAGTCTCCAAAGCTTTAGCCTGGTCTGAGTCAGGGCCTTGAGGAGGGTCATAAAGGGGTTGAGCAAAAAACTGAAAGTAGCAATGCAGAGTCTCCAAAGTCCAGCCATGCCTAAAAACACTGACACTTGTTTCTTAGTGGCTGGAACAGGGATAGACTGGATGGTCCTTTTTCTCTCAGAGCCTGGGGAATGAGAGGTGGGCCTGAGTTCAGGGCCTAGATACTTTACGCACTGGCATGCTATCTGGACTTTGTTCAAAGAGACCCTATAACCTTCAATGCCCAAGAAATTAAGGGCTTCAGTGGCAGCAGCCAAAGAACTCGCATGGGTGGGGCTACAGATAAGAATATCCCCCACACACTGAATTAAGCTACTACCTGTTAGTTTCAGGTCCTTTACGTCCCTTACTGAAGCCTGGACAAATAAAGGAGGGTTACATGGAAAGGCAAAAATAAATTGTGAGTATTCTCCATGAGGCTTTTTTGCAGGAAAGATTGCAGTGTTGCATGGAGATGAACAAGGGACAAGGATTTTATACTTAAGGAATTTTTCAATGAAAGGTTGTAGTTCTTCCCAGGCCTCAGGCTTAATCAGATACTGGCTGAGATGGTGGAGCACTTTCGGGTCTGGGAGGCTAACAACAGATGGGGTGGCAGAAGTAGCACCCTCTGGAATTCCCAGATCCCAAGCAATTGGATGGACTGTCTCCCATCCTCTCAAGAGAACATGGAGAGATTTCGTGAACAGAGGGAAAAAGGAGATGAGAGCATTAACTAGAGAAAATTGGCTCCCCAACTTCTCCATCAGGTCCCTTTCCAGCAAGGGGACAGAGCTACAGGAGGGCATAAGAAAGGAATGTTTAAACAACAGATCCTCAAGTAGGCTGGGGAGGGGGTATGTCTGGAGACATTCTTTAGTTTCCCCTTCAATGTCTATGACCCAAGGGGTCAAGGGGTGGTTGGGGCCAGAGTAACTGGCTAAAGCAGAGAACTTAACCATCTTAAGGTGGGTAACCTTACCTTCAGTCTTTGTTTTTGCCCAGGGCTTGGTGAGAGAGGTGGAGAAAGTGTGAGCACTGCCACCACCCAGGCTTTCCCATTGTTCCAAGTCATCAGAAGACTGGAGAACAGGGTATTGGGGGCAGCTCCACCACTTTATCAACCTGAGGGGCCCTTCAGACAAATGGGACAAAAGTCCTTTCGAACCAAGGGAAAAATGTCTTGGCTTGGGTTTCTACCTCATCAACTACTTTAAGCAACTTGTGTCCCAGGGCTTAGATGTGGTAACCCAAAGCATTTGGTCAGTCTCCAAAGAATGAGAATCTACGTCTGTTCTACTTTTCCTAAAAGCTGTTACTATTTTTCTTCTTTAGATTAAATACATCCAATTCAATACTTAGCAGCTTTTCAACATTGCAATCACATTCTCTAACAGTTCAATTCACCATTTCACAGCATCCAGATCAAAAGAGAATTGAATTTCCGAAGAACATAACTGCATCACCCTCTTGGTCTGATTTTTAAAGTTCACATTACTTACCAAATAATTTCCTAAAACCACAATAAAATTTTGAAGCATAACAAAAGTAACATTACAGATTGAAAACCAATTTTACTGTTCTGACCAGAAACTTAAAACAAGACTTGTTGCCATTTAAATGACATCAATTCAGCTGAATATATTCTCCAAATTGTCGACTTACGCATTTTGTCCAGCTATGATCTGAACGCTCTAGATTGATTGTCATGTTTTATAAAAATATTTGTATCAGAAAGTTTTGTTCTACCAAAGATCAAAATGAGTGCCCATCAACTGTTGAACAGGTAAAGAAATTACAATGTATTCGTTCAAAGGAATATTATTGAAGGATAATGAGAAACATCAGGATTTCAAGGAGAAAAGCTGTATTTTTATTTATTTATTTTTTTATTAATTTATTCAACTTTTAACATTCATTTTCACAAAATTTTGGGTTCCAAATTTTCTCCCCATTTCTCCCCTCCCCCCACCCCAAAACACCCAGCATTCTAATTGCCCCTATCACCAATCTGCCCTCTCTTCTATCATCCCTCCCTTCACTTGTCCCCATTTTCTCTTTGTCCTGTAGGGCCAGATAACTTTCTATACCCCTTTACCTGTATTTTTTATTCCATAGTAGCGAGAACAGTACTCAACAGTTGATCCTAAAACTTTGAGTTCCAACTTCTCTTCATCCCTCCCCTCCCCACCCCTTCCCTTTGGAAGGCAAGCAATTCAATATAGGCCATATCTGTGTAGTTTTGCAAATGATTTCCATAATAATCATGTTGTGTAAGACTAACTATATTTCCCTCTATCCTATCCTGCCCCCCACTGCTTCTATTCTCCCTTTTGATCCTGTCCCTCCCCAAGAGTGTTGACTTCTAATTGCTCCCTCCTCCCACTGCCCTCTCTTCCATCATCACCCCACCCTGCTTATCCCCTTCTCCCCCACTTTCCTGTACTGTAAGATAGGTTTTCATACCAAAATGAGTTTGCATTTTATTCCTTCATTTAGTCGAATGTGATGAGAGTCAACTTCATGTTTTTCTCTCACCTCCTTTTTACCTCCACTAAAAAGTCTTTTGCTTGCCTCTTTTATGAGAAATAATTTGCCTCATTCCACTTCTCCCTTTCTCCTCCCAATATATTTCTCTCTCACCACTTAATTTCATTTTTTAAGATATAATCCCATCCTGTTCAATTTACTCTGTGCTCTCTGTCTCTGTGTGTGTGTGCATGTGTGTGTAATCCCACGCATTACCCAGATACTGAAAAGTTTCAAGAGTTGCAAATATTTTCTTTCCATGTAGGAAAGTAAACAGTTCAACTTTAGTAAGTCCCTTGTGACTTCTCTTTGCTGCTTACTTTTTCATAATTCTCTTCATTCTTGTGTTTGAAAGTCAAATTTTCTTTTCAGCTCTGGTCTTTTCATCAGGAATGCTTGAAAGTCCCCAATGTCATTGAAAGATCATTTTTTCCCCTGAAGTATTATACTCAGTTTTGCTGGGTAGGTGATTCTTGGTTTTAGTCCCAGTTCCTTTGACTTCTGGAATATCCTATTCCACGCCCTTCGATCCCTTAATGTAGAACCTGCTAGATCTTGTGTTATCCTGATTGTATTTCCACAATACTTGAATTGTTTCTTTCTAGCTGCTTGCAATCTTTTCTCCTTGACCAGGGAACTCTGGAATTTGGCCACAATGTTCCTAGGAGTTTCTCTTTTTGGATCTCTTTCAGGAGGTTTCTTTCAATATTTATTTTGCTCCCTGGTTCTAGAATATCAGGGCAGTTTTCCTTGATAATTTCATGAAAGATGATGTCTAGGCTCTTTTTTTGATCATACCTTTCAGGTAGTCCCATAATTTTTAAATTGTCTCTCCTGGATCTATTTTCCGGGTCAGTTGTTTTTCCAATGAGATATTTCACATTATCTTCCATTTTGTCATTCTGTTAGTTTTGTTTTGTGATTTCTTCGTTTCTCACAAAGTCATTAGCCTCCATCTGTTCTATTCTAATTTTGAAAGAACTGTTTTCTTCAGTGAGCTTTTGAACCTTCTTTTCCATTTGGCTAATTCTGCTTTTGAAAGCATTCTTCCCCTCATTGGCTTTTTGAATCTCTTTTGCCAATTGAGTTAGCCTATTTTTCAAGGTGTTACTTTCTTCAGCATTTTTTTGGGTCTCCTTTAGCAAGGTATTGACCTGCTTCTCATACTATTCTTTCATCTCTCTCATTTCTCTTCCCAGTTTTTCCTCCACCTCTCTTGATTTTCAAAATCCTTTTTGAGCTCTTCCATGGCCTGAGCCCATGGTATATTTATTTTGGATGTGTGGGATACACAAGCCTTGACTTCTGTGTCTTTCCCTGATGGTAAGCATTGTTCTTCCTCATCAGAAAGGAAGGGAGGAGATATCTCTTCACCAGGAAAGTAACCTTCTGTGGTCTTATTTTTTTTCCCCCTTTTCTGGACATTTTCTCAGCCCGTGACTTGACTTCTGAGTTTTCTTTCCTCAGCCACCACGCCTCCAGATCCGCCCAGCCAGCACTTGGGGTCTGAGATTTAAATGCTGCTTCCCAGCCTCAGGGCTTTGGGTGGGGGCAGGGCTGTTGTTCAGTGTGAGATTAAGTTCAGGTGCTCAGGTAGGGGCAGGGCTGCCTCACCGCTCGGTTCCCTCTGGGGGTTTATGCAGACACCTTCAACAGTGGATCCAGGCTCCTGCCTGCTTTGGGAGCCCTTGTCCTCTGCTGCTGCCTCCCAAGGGGGCCTTAGTTACGGGGACAATCCACTCCCCTCTCGACCAGCCAAAGAGACCCTCTCACCGACCCTTCTTACTTGTGGGTGGAGAGACCCACGAGGCTACTGGAGATTCCGTCCCTGAGGCCCGCTCAGATTTGCTCCCCTCAGCGCTGCGTGGCTGAGGCAGGGCTGGGCTCTGCTCCAGGTCCAGTGCACTATGGACCTTTTGCATCAGGTTTTCAGGATTCTCTGGAACAGAAATCTCATCTACTGTGTTGTTCTGTGTCTTCTGCTGCTCCAGAATTTGTTGGGAGTTCTTCTTTCCAGATATCTTATGGGCTTCAGAGCTAGCATATGTGTGTCTTTCTACTCCTCCATCTTGGCTCCCAGAAAAGCTGTATCTTGAGGGATTTAATCAGAGTAAGTACATTTCGATGTTTAATGAGGTTTCTTATGTAGGGAAATCTATTGAGGGCTTGAGCAAGAGACTTAATCTTGTTAATTAGATCCCTAACTTTTATTTCCAGCAAGATTTTTCCCACATATACTTAAGTACTGTTCAAATCCAAGGAAAACCATTCAATACCACAGCAACAATTCTATCTTCCAACCACTGACTCCAAAGAGGCCAATGTTATATGAAACCATAAAACTGCAAAAAAGATACTCTAGGGAAAAGGCAGAGGGGGGTGACATTCCACACAATCAATCAAAATGTGAATCTGCAGATGACCGAGGCCCAAGTCCTGAGCTTCTACCTGCAAAATTCAGACTCAAATGGAAGAAAACAGGGAAAACCATTAGACCCTAAAGATATGATAAAATAGGATGACTTATGGATAGGAAATGACAGTGATGTATAGAGTGAGGGGATTAGGTCTGGGAGACAGAGTGGCTGAAGAGCCATTAACAGAGGTTCCTAACATTGTACGGGAGGCAACAACTAAATATATTCCAAAGAAATAGAGCAACAAATCAAAATGGCTGTTTGATGAGGCCTTACAAATAGCTAAGGAAAGAAGGAAAGGGAAAAGAAAAGGGGAGATTTCCCCCAAATGAATTCATAATTTATGAGATTAGCAAGGAGAGATGAGGTTTTCTTGAATGAGCATTGCAACAAAATAGAACAATTGAATGGGAAAGACAAAAGACCTTTGCAAGAAAATTTAAGTTATCAAGGGAGTATTACTTGAAAACATGGGCATAAGGACTACTGGAGCCAAGATGGTAAGGTGAAGCACTGACTTGTCTAGGCTCTTCCAGATTCCCTTGAAAATAACCTTGCAATAATGGCTCAGAATCAGTTGTAGAGGAGTGAACCAGATTGCCAGCCTAGGACAGCTTGAAGAGTGAGCAGGAAAGGTGTCTCACCACAGTGGGAGAGTGCAGTAAAGTGAAGAAGCCAGTGGCAGGCTTCACCCTAGGGGGTCATGGCACATTTTAGGGAAGTCTTGAGAAACCTTGGGGTTTCTGAGATAAATTGAATCCCTTTTTAGGGTTTCATGCACTATATGAAATATACAATGTCTAATGAAGCCTGGGCTACAGGGAGAGAGGACAGCTCATTAATTAGATCCATCAGTTTTATCTCTAGGAAGATTTCTTCAGCATACATTTGCAGCACACAAACAAAAATTTATGAGATTCAGGTGATGACCTTCCCACAATTGTGGCTTTTACAAGGCTTCCTTCTACTGTGAATATTGTGCTCTCTACTGACCTGCCTCTTCCAAGGAAGGGCAGGTCCTCATTGAGCACGTACATAAGTCTTCTCTCCACTAGGAATCCTTGATATGAAGGAAGAGATGATCTCTGGCTGCAGACCTTCCCTGACTCCAGACAGTGCTTGACTATTAGGTGAAATTTCTGATGTCTAACATGCTCCATAGTCCATCTGAATGTCTTTGTACATTCATTTTGGGAATATGATTGTTATCTCAGGTGAATTCTGATAGGAAATAACTGATTACATTAATGAGATATGACCTCTAGAATGGATTTTCTGATGTGAGAGATGAATATTTCTCCCATATAAATAAACAATTAATGAATTAGGACTAAAGTTTTTCCCCATTTCCTCATTCAGAGATTGGCCACTGTGATTCAACCAATCTTTGAAGGGCAGGGTTGATGATCAGAAGAAATCATAGGCAAGACTTGCACAACTGTGAAAATTTAGATCTGATCAAAATTTAAACAGATTTTATTCTAGGTGAATTCTGGCCCATTGTGTTTTATTCAAACAGGTCTGAGGGGCAGTGGACCCATCTGGTCCAGATTGCCCTAGGTAAGGGCGATCTGGATAGACGTAAATCTCTTTCTCCAAAATAGAGTCAAGGTTCATGCCACTCCGCCCCCCACAAACGAATCCCTCATTAGAATGAGTCCAAATCTCATTATAATACTTATTTTGTCATTAAGTTTTAACTAATCAGAATTGATTTATGCCTGTAGGAAACTCCCACTTATCTGAGGCATGTAAGTGTTGAAAGGGCTCCATGATTCATCTCTGGTTTGTAAGAGATAGCTAAATGACCACTGTTTATTAATTATTAACTGGCCATAATTAAATGATTACCCGGAAATTATGTCTCTTCAGCTTTGCTTTCATCAGCATTGTATAGTAAAGTTAGAGTGTATCTAAAAAGTTTTGTCACATTTGATATCTCTCTTGTGTGTCTGCTACATGCAGCAAGTAGGGAGTTTAGTCTGAAAGTTTAGTTTTCTGAAAGCCTTTCTGCATTGCTTAAATTCATAAGGTTGCTCTCCATTGTGGATTCTCTGATGCACAGCAAGAGTGGAGCTAGAACTCAAAACCTTTCTACATTCATTACATTCGTAAGGTTTCTCTCCAGTGTGGGTTCTCTGGTGTACAGCAAAATGAGAGTTTCATCTGAAAGCCTTTCCACGTTGATTGCATTCATAAGGTTTCTCTCCAGTGTGGATTCTCTGGTGTGCCACAAGATTTTAGTCTTTCCACATTGATTACATTCATAAGGTTACCTTCCAGTGTGATTCTGTGGTGTACAGCAATTTGGGAGTTTTGTCTAAAAACCTTTCCACATTGATTACATTCATAAGGTTTCTCTCCAGTGTGGATTCTCTGGTGTGCAGCAAGAATGGAGCTATATGTGAAAGCCTTTCCACATTGAGAATATTCATAATGTTTCTCCCCCTTATGGATTTTCTGATGTACAGTGAGATCATGTTTAAATCTGAATGCATTTCCACAGTGATTACATTCATAAGGTTTCTCACCATTGTGGATTCTCTGATGTTCAGAAAACTCAGAGCTCTGTGGGAATGCCTTAAGAAGTTTATCATATTCATAAGGTTACTCTCTAGTCTCCATGGTCTGATGTACAGCAAGACTAGAGCTGCAACTCCCAGCCTTTTCACACTGATTACATTTATGAGGTTTCCTCTCACTGTGAATACTGTGATGAAAAAGGAAGGATGAGTGTTCACTGAAAGATTCAGCACATTCATGAGACTCATGTGGTTTCTCTCCAGTATGACTTTTTTGAAAGTAAATCAGGGATGACTGTTGACCCATGGTTTGCCCACAACGATGACAACCATAAGGTTTCTCTCTTGTGTGGATTCCATCATTTATAGCATAGAGTTCTCTCCCAGTGAAGTCACAGTAGCTATCACCCATGAGGTTTTTTTGGTGTCTTTCCTTCACAGAAATCCTTAGCTTTTCAGTAGTCTCTTTCCTTCTAGGTCTAATAGTTCCTTCTGCAAAAAAACAAATAGTAAAACATATATACAGAGACACATGTACACACACATACAACTATAAACCTTTCCCTCCATTGCAGGAAAAGAAACTGATCTACATGATCCTTCCCCAGGTGCAGATAAAAGTCTTCAAAGACACAATCACAATTGTTTGAAAATGCCATTACTCAGATTTGTAGGATAACTTGACTTGCAAAGAGCTTTGCAGACAGTCATATTGGAGCCTCAGAAATACCTGTGAAAATGGCAGACTCAATGTTCTTACTACAACATAAAGTCAGGCCATGAGCTCAGAATGGCTGAGTGATAATGAAAACTATCCCTACAGCTGAGACTAGAACAAAAATCCTACAAGTGGGAATGTTCTGTCCACAGAACTAGATGGGCCTTCTCCATGGTACTTACTTTTGTTCTACCTTTTTTTAAGAAACAATGTTATCTTTTAGTATGCTCGACTTTTTTCTCCCTTCCCTTTGGGTCTTCCTATTCTCTGAGACACAAAAATAGTGAAATTAGGCCAATTTAAGCCTACAGTGGGGTTTTTAAGTTCAAGGGGAAAGAAGAGTCAATCACTATCAATATGGTAACCTCTGTTGCCTTATTTTTAGAAACTGCCATGGCAACTGAGCAATGACAATGCTGATGAGTCAATAGCCAGCAACACTGGATCAGAGCTACCACCAGAAAGAAGTTTGGGACCCACTGAAGGCTCAGATACAGTAAGTTTTTATTACCAATAAAATATTTCCAAATTAAAATATGTACTTTTAAAAAGCAAAATAATATTATGCATGTAACAGACAACAGTATGTAATAAACATAATTTTTAAATGTACTCAAAAAACAAAAGTACAGGTGACTCACTTCATTGCAATATTTGCTTTGCTGCTGAGATTTGGAATTGATTCTGTAATATCTCTGAGGTGTACCTGGATTTTTTCTTGTCCTGATTTGAATCTTTTTTCCCTAATTCTCCTCTCCTTAAACTATTATTTCACTCCTTGAATTCCCCTTTATTCCACTGTATCCCATTGGACTAGATATCTTTCTGCTACCAAAAACTCTCCTTTCCCTGGATCACCTAAGACCAAGGTTCCTGATCTCTTGCTTTTTCTCAACCATTTTCATGTTTCTATGACAGACTGGCAGCTCCTTGACAGCAGGGACTGCACCTTTTCCCTTCCTAAAATGTGGTGAGGTGCCTCGAAAACTGGAGGTGCTTAATCCATGCTTATTGACTGACTGGTCCATGACTGACATCAGGCCCCAGATACTACCTGAATTCCTATGTTCTGGTCTGTTTCTTATTTGGCAAATGCAGGTTCTAGCCTCAGCCCTGTTACTCTCTTGCACCTTATCTCCTATTTGAGTGAACTTTATCTGGTCCTAACCCTCATGGGACCAGAACAGGTCTATACTAAAGATTGCAGAGACATCTTTTAAGGCTCCTGAAGTATCTTATACTATGGAACACCTAGGAATTTCTACTACTCACATCATCAGACTGAGAGTGGCTGTCAAATTCAATGAATCTGCCCAACAATTCTGCAAGAAGGGGCCAAAGATTGAGTCTTAGAGATCAAAGAAGGGACACAGGTAGATGATTTAGGTAAAGCATATATTTGAATTAATTCTAAGTGAGGCCACAGCCTTTGCTAGTACTTAGATGCTGCTGAATGGAGAGACAATCATAAAACTAGGCTGCCTGGGTACACTACAAACTTGGGGTACGTATCTTCAGGGTGGACCTCACTGTGACAAGGGTATCCTTTGACCTTTCCCTGACTTCCTTGGGGTAGTTAGGTGGTGCACTGGAGAGAGCACTGGTTAGGAAGACTCAAGTCAAATCTAGCTTCAGACCCTTACTAGAGTTAGGACACTGGGCAAGTCACTTAAGGTTCTTGCCCTTGATTTCCTCATTTGTAAAAGGAGCCTGAAAAATAAATGGGAAAAAACTCCAGTATCTTTTCCAAGAAAATCCCAAATGGCATTATGACTCACAAGTGACTGAAGGGATTGAAAACCATGTACCTCAGTCCTTATCTGGTTCACCACAGGAGCTTTTCCAATTCCTTTAATTTTTTTCACGACTAACCTGTATTGCTTGTTCCCACTCTCCACCCCTCCACTCACCTTCTCAGCAGAGAAATTTGTCTTCTATTTTTTCTTTGAAAAAATTGGGTACTTTTTTGTGTGAAAAGTAACTTTTGATTGTGTTCATATAGTCCCTGGGTTTGTTTTGCCAGGTAAACTCCCAAATATTTTAGTGTCTACCCTAGCTTTAAATGTGATTTCTTTTTCTATCTCTTGCTGTTGGACTTTGTTACTAATATATAGGAATGCAGAAGATTTGTATGGGTTTATTTTGTAACTTGCAACTTTTCCAAAGTTGTTTAGTATTTGAAGTATTTTTGTATTTGAATCTCTGGGATTCTCTAAGTGTATCATATCATCTGCAAAGAGTGATAACTTAGTTTCTTCTTTGCCTATTCTAATTCCTTCAATTTCTTTATCTTGTCTAATTGCTATAGCTAACGTTTCTAGTACCATATTGAATATAATAGTGGTGAAAATGGATCTCCATGTTTCACCCCTGATCTTATTGGAAATGCACCTAGTTTATCTCCATTGCATATAATGCTTGCTGAAGGTTTTAGGTATATACTGCTTATTATTTTATGGAAAGTTCTCTTTATTCCTATGTTCTCCAGTGTTTTTAATAGGAATGTGTGCTGTATTTTGTCAAAAGCTTTTTCTGCATCTATTGAGATAATCAAGTGGTTTCTGTTAGTTTTGTTGTTGATATGATCGATAATGCTAATAGTTTTCCTAATATTGAACCAGCTCTGCATTTCTGGTATGAATACTACCTGGTCATAATGTATTATTCTCATGATAAGATGCTGTATTTGTTTTGCTAAAATCTTATTTAAAATAGTCTATATAGTATTGGAATTAACTGTTTTTAAATGTTTGATAGAATTTACTTGTAAATCCATCTGGCCCTGGAGATTTTTTCCTAGGGAGTTCATTAATGGATTGTTCAATTTCTTTTTCTGAGATGGGGTTGTTTAAGCATTCAACTCCCTCTTCTGTTAATCTGGGCAATTTCTATTATTTAACATACTCATCCATCTCATTTAGATTGTCGAATTTATGGACATAAAGTTGGGCAATGTAATTTCTAATTATTGTTTTAATTTCCTGCTCATTGGAGATGAGGTCACCCCTTTTATTTTTGATATTAGTAATTTGTTTTTTTTTCTTTTTTTAATCAAATTAATCAAAAGTTTATCAATTTTATTAGTTTTTTCATAAAACCAACAATTGGTTTTATTTATTAGTTCAATAGTTTTCTTAATTTCAATTTTATTAATCTCTCCTTTGGTTTTCAGTATTTCTAATTGGGTATTTACTTGGGGATCTGCAATTTGTTCTTTTTCTAGCTTTTTCAGCTGCATACTCAAGTCATTGATCTCCTCTTTCTCTATTTTATTCATGTAGGCATTCAAACACATAAGGTTTCCCCTAAGAGCTGCTTTTGCAGTATCCCATAAGATTTGGTAGGTTATCTCATTATTGTCATTCTCTTGAATGAAGTTGTTGATTGTTTCTATGATTTGTTGTTTAACCCACTCCTTCTTTAGGATTAGATTATTTAGTTTTGAATTAATTTTTGGTTTATCTTTCCATGGCCTTGTATTACATATAATTTTTACTGCATTATGATCTGAGAAGGATGCATTAACTATCTCTGCCTTTCTGCACTGGACTGTGATGTTTTTATGCTCTAGAACATGGCCAATTTTTGTATATGTGCCATGTACCACTGAGAAAAAGGTATATTCCTTTCTATTTCCATTTCACTTTTCTCCAGAGATCTATGATATCTACCTTATCCAGAGTTTTGTTTACTTCCTTAACCTCTTTCTTGTTTATTTTGAGGTTAGATTTATCCAGTTCAGAGAGGGGGAGGTTGAGGTGCCCCAGCAGTATAGTTTTGCTGTCTATTTCTTCCTTTGCCTCCTCCAACCTCTCCTCTAAGAATTTGGATGCTATACCACTTGAAGCATAAATGTTTAGTAATGACATTGCTACAACACATTTTAGCAGGATATGGTTTATTTCCTTATCTCTTTTGATTAGATCTATTTCTGCTTTTGCTTTGTCTGAGATTAGGATTGCTACCCCTGCCTTTTCTGCATCAGCTGAAGCACAATATATTCTGCTCCAACCTTTTACCTTCACCCTGTGTGTATTCCCCCATTTCAAATGTGTTTCTTGTAAACACCATATTGTTCGATTATGATCCAAAATATCAAAGGGATTAATGAAAAGAAATGCTAGGAAAGGTGGCCTAGCACTACCAGATCTCAAATTGTATTATAAAGCAGCAATTATCAAAACCACTTGGTACTGGCTAAGAAACAGAAGAGTAGACAAGTGGAATAGGCTAGGTACTCACGACACAGTGGGCAATGAATATAGCAAACTACTGTTTGATAAACCCAAGGACCCCAGCTTCTGGGATAAGAATTCAATGTTTGATAAAAATTGCTGGGAAAAGTGGGTAACAGTGTGGTGGAAACTACACCTGGACCAATGCCTGACAGTGTACACAAGAATAAAGTCCAAATGGGTACATGATCTAGGTATAAAGATTGATACTAAGGACAAATTGGAGGAGCAAGAAATACTGTAATTATGAGATTTATGGAAAAAGGAAGAATTTTTGACTAAAGAAGAGGTAGAAAGCATTATGAAGTGCAAAATGGATAATTTTGATTACATTAAACTGAAAAGTTTATGCACAACCAAACCCAATGCAACCAAAATTCAGAGGGATGTAGTATATTGGGAAAGAATTTTTACATCTAATCTCAGGAATAAAGGCCTCATTTCTAGAATACATAGAGAACTAAGTCAAATGTACAACAATACAAGTCATTCCCCAAATGATAAATGGTCAAAGGATATGAACAAGCAATTTTCAGAGGAAGAAATTAAAGATATGTATAATCATATGAAAAAATACTCTAAAGCACTTTTGATTAGAGAGATGCAAATGAAAACAACTCTGAGGTACCACATCACACCTATCAGGCTGACTAACATGACAAAACAGGAAGATGATAAATGTTGGAGAGGATGTGGGAGAGTTGGAACAGTAATTCATGGTTGGTGGAGCTGTGAGCTCCTCCAACCATTCTGGAGAGTGGTTTGGAACTATTCCCAATGGGCTACAAAAATGTGCATACCCTTTGACCCAGCAATATCATTTCTAGGACTATATCCCCAAGAGATTATAAAAATGGGAAAGGGTCCCACATGTACAAAAATATTTATAGCAGCACTCTTTGTAGTGGCCAAAAACTGGAAATCAAGGGGATGCCCATCAACTGGGGAATGGCTGAATAAATTATGGTATGTAAATGTAACGGAATACTGTTGTGCTATAAGAAATGATGAAGAAGAAGACTTCAGAGATGCCTGGAAAGACTTTTATGATCTGATGCTGAGTGAAGGGAGCAGAACCAGGAGAACTTTGTGCACAGCAATGACTACAGTGTGTGAGAGTTTTGTTCTGGTAGGCTTGGAACTTCATAGCAATGCATGGACTTAAAAAAAAAATCCCAAAGGTCTTCTAAGGCAAAATGCCCTCAACATCCAGAGAAAGAACTATGGAATTAAACTGCAGAATGTAGCAGAATTTTTTTTGCATGTGTATTATGTTTTGGTTTGTTATATGATTTCTCCCATTCATTTTGGTTAATCTATACAGCATGACTACAGTTAAAATGTATTTAATGGGAATGTATGTGTGGATCCTATATAGAACTGTAGGCCATCTTGGGGAGGGAGGGGGAACATGTGAGGTAGGTAGGGAAAAAAATCTTAAGTTTTATTCTAGTGATTGTAGAACACTAAAAATAAATAAAATTTAAAAAGAAAAGAAAAAATTGGATACTTATCAAGAACTATCTTATCCTCCTCATCTTCTATGAGTCAGATGAAATGATGTTCCATCTTCTAGCTAAAGGAAACACCTTTCCACGTTTAAACCAATTGATTCCAGGACTTTATCTTCCTCAGTATACTGCCCCCTCCAGCATTCCCTTTTTTCACTACTTTCCAGTCTCTCCCACACTAATGACTCCTTCCCTACTACTACAAACCATTTCTCTCTAATGCTCAAAACATGATCACTTGACCCATTCAATCCCAGAGATATTTTTCCAGCGTCTTTTTTCCACTTCTCGGCTAAATAGCAGGAGGTACAACTGGTGTCTCCAATTCCTTTCTCTGAAATTCTCTGCGGTCTAGCTCCCAGTTTCATTGTTCAACTGAAATTCCTCTCTCCAAAATTACCAAAAACCTGCAAGTTGTTAAATTCACTAGTCATTTCTTCATCCTCAACTTTCTTTCCTTCTCTACAGCTTTTCATAGGCAATCACGCTTCTTTTTCTCTCTCACTCTTTCTGGGATTTAGCAACACTAATCTCATTGTTCCCCAAACCAAACTCATTCTCTTTCCTTCAACCCTCCCATCTTCCTACTTTCCTAATGCTCTCCAATGCATCCTCCCATTAGAGCAGGTTCATAAATGAGGTGTCATGCATTCCTCACTGACTTTCACAAACACTTCTGTCCCCCATATTCAATCTTCTCCTAAGTCCTCTGGTTTCACCCAAATAACATCTCTCCCATACACCCCCTTCTCTCCCAACACTTCCACTGTCTTGATTCAGGTTCCAAACACCACACACCAGAGTTATTCCAAGAACCTTATACTTGGTCAAGCTGCTTCAACTGTCCCTCCACTCCCTATACTCCACCATTCACTTACAAAGATCATCTTCCTAAAATTCTTGACTGACCATATCACCACATTCTTAACAATCTCCTGTGGCTCCCTAGGAAGATGATCTAATATAAAATCTGTTCTAAAGCTATTAATCATCCACCTTCTCTTTACATACCACTCTCCTGTTCTTGTAAATATTCTTTTGCTTCACATCCCCACCAAACATGCCATAATCCACTGGTATGGGCCTCACTTGTGTTCTATGAAGAGGCCACTCCACCTTCCAAATGTTTGGGCTTTCTAAGCCATCTCCAGACATGGAATGCCATCCCAGCTTCCCTGAAACCCCAGCTAGAGCCCACCCTCCACAATAAGCCTTTCCAGTCCTCCTTCACTATAGTACATTCCCTCTCTCAATGAGATCCAATGTCTTGTTTGTAACAGGTTTCTAAATGATTGCTGGCATGTCATGTGCCCACACAGTCCATGAACACCAGGAGAGCAAGGGATGTTCCTTGTATCTCTTTATATTGCTTAAGAGAGGGTATGGCACATAGCAGCAACTTTCTAAGTCTTCATTGATAAGAAAAATGCCTAAGAAAGAGACCATATTTAAAAGCCTAACCCCCTTTTGCACTTCCAGGGAAGTTCCATGGCCCCAAATTCTAAACAATGCATTTTTTTTTTTTGATCATAGATTTATCAGTAGGAGAAAGCTTATTTGCATGGTATCTAACTTTCTAATTTTACAGATGGGGAAACTGAGAATCAGTGGGGTTCAGTGATTTGTGCACAGACTCACTGCTAAAAGTCTCTGAAAAAGAATCCCAATTCAGGTGTTCCTTCCCCCAAATCTAGCACTTGCTTAGCTACAACACCAAGAGACACAGCTCTCATGTGCCTGCTTTTACCTCACTCTCCTGGACAGCAGCTCCTCAGGCCTTCTTTTTCCAGCATCAATGGCACCTCCCTTTCCTCCAAATAAGAAACCAAATATTCTCTGGGAACTGGAAGCCCTGATAATGTGTGAAAAGGAATGAACATGGAGAAATACTTAGAATTTAGTTCTCTTTAGGGAAAACAGTGTACATACAAAGCTACTCCATTTAGAGAATCACTCCTTCATGTTCACAAACATCTGGCTTATTCTTCTCTTAATGGTTGTAATGCAAGCAACCAAAACAGGATGTGCCAGATCAGCATTCAGCTCCAGCAGACTAGAGCTTGATGGATCAGCTCTGGCTCTGTCTCCTCCTCAACTCCTCACCCCATGAAACTTATAAAAATCTGGTTACTGTTCATTCAGCAAATCACTGCTCTTCTGGTGAGATTCTCCTTTTGGGGAACTTGATGAACCTCAGTTAGTCAAATTCTAACTCTTGGCCAGTCTCTTTTTCCTGCCATTGTTAGGGGTATGCAATCAAGGATGACAAGATGCTGGCCAGAAGTCCTTAAGCATGGTTTCCACAGCATTTATTTTTGAGAACTTTGGGGAAATGTGGGGGAGATCATGGAGCCAACTGGGAATCAGAAAATTTGAACATAGTGCAGCTTCTTGATAGGAAGATGGACTCATTGCAGAGTTCCCATTATCTAGAAATTAGAGGCAGCTGGTAGTATAGTGGAGAGAGGCCTGAGACTAGAGTGAGGGATGCCAGGGTTTAAATCCAGCCTCAGACAGTTACTAAATGTGTGTGTCTGGAAAAGTCACTTAACCTATGTTTGCTTCAGTTTCCTCAAATGCCAGATGGGGATAACAGTATGAGCCAATAACATAATATTGTAAAGAAAAGACTTAACCCCACAGCTGATGAACAGAAAGTGAAAAGAAAGGCTCATCTCCCTCTGTCCTTTCCCACCACCTGTGTTGTATACTGGAGGCAATTTAAAGAAAGATTAAGGACAAATGTGAGACACTAGGCACAACTAGAAATTGTGACGTACAAAGTGATGCTTCTCAAAAAGAAGGATATCCTAAATACTTGGCCCATCCCAAAGAGGAAGAGGTTACAAAGAGAAGCAGGCTGAACACTTTTCAGATATTTGGTAGACAAAATTAATATCCAGGGAGAGGTTGGACTAAATACTCCATAGGATTAGTTCTACATCTGAGATGCTTTCACACTGACCTACCTCAAGCTACCTAGGATTGCCAAGAGACAGTTTCAGGAGCAACAACAGAACATACGTGTTATCTTCTCACAATGTACTGACCTTCTAGAGGAAAACCAGGCAGCAGAAACACCCTGTCTCTTGGACACTGGAGACCAGAACATTTCCCTTTCTAGTAATAGATAAGTGCTCCAATGTCAGCACACTGAAAAATGAAGATATTTCCTTTGGTAGCAGAATAAGAGTGGCCAGGGGAAATGTCCTTACCCAGGGAAAGCTGGTTGTGGGTATTCTCCAGCACGACTGCCTTGTAAAACTGCTTCTGAGAATGGTCTAAGAGGTCCCATTCCTCAGGGGTGAAGTCCACAGACACATCTTGGAATGTCACCAGCTCCGAAACCATCAAGAATCACAAGATTTAGACCTGAGAAACACTCCAGAATTCAGGCAGTCTAACCCTCATCAAGTGAGAAGAGGAAACTGAAGCACAAAAAGGGAACTAACCCAAAAGTCTTACCCTATTTTAGTGAGAATCAACATTTAAAACCAGTCATTAAGAGGTCAATGAAAACTTGAGAGACATATTTGATATGATCAGTTGGAATAAAGTGGAGGAATGTCTTACTATGGAATCTGGGACAAATGTGTCTTTTGTCTGTGAGACAGAAAAACCAAAGGAAGAGAGAGAAGTGAAATTTCTTCCTTATCAGAAAGGATAAAAAATAATATTTTATCAACAATGTTCTGTCAGGTTTGTGAGAAGCTGACAAGTAGAGCATGTTCTGGGATGTGAGGGGGAGAATGTTTGATTATAGAAAAGAGAGAGAAGAAAAAGAAAAAAATCTGGTTAATTTCCTGAAAGTCTGAAACAAAGTCTTATCTAGATAAAACATGAAAAGGATTCATAAGATAAGACTAATTACAATCTAGACTGAACTGAAGGAGATGAGACTTTCCAGCCAAGTGAAGGAGAATTATCTGTTATTACAGTGTCTTGGGGTTGCCCTTTGTATAATATGTCATGGCCAAAACATCTAATGTCTTTTCTTTATGATTGCTTTCATTTCTCAATAACATATATTTCCTTATGAAAGTATTTAGCCAGAGTTGTTCATTTTTGTTGTTCTTTGTGTTCAAAGCAGACCAAAAGGACATCACTATGTAAGGGTTAAAGTACAATGTGTCTGACCATGGATGATCAGACTAATAGAGGCCACAAGGCTCTACCACAGGGTGGCAACAAATAGTGCTCATGAACATTTAGGGTGGAGAGGCCTCCCAATTTCCACATCTCACTATTCTTTTGAAATATTGCAATTCTGCTTTGCTAGCACAGCTTGTTCTTTGATGTTCATAAGCTATGCTGGGTGGTCCTTTGCCACCATTTCCCATGTCTCACCACTGATTCCAAAATTCTTCAGAGAGACCTTGGGAATATGGCCTTCTACTATGTCTTCTGACCACACTGAGTGGCTTCTTTGCATGTGTTCTCCATGAAATAGTCTTTTAGGCAAACATCCTTTTGGCATTTGAACAACATGGCCAGTCCATCAGAGTTGTGCTCCCTGCTGCAGAACGTGAATGACCGGCAATCTAACTTGAGAAAGGACCTCAGTGTTCAGTACTTTGCCAGCCACATGACCTTCAGAGTCTCCTTAAGAGAATTCAAATGGGATTCAAAGAAGATTCACAATTTCTCCATTTGCTGCTGTCAATGGCTGGTGCCATGCTGAATGGTGGACAACTTCAATTTTCTTTTTCTACATTTTCTGAAAAATTACTTCCCTCTACTACATGTTATTTTTTTAATATTTGTTGTTTTTAAATTTTTAGAGCTCCAAATTCTTTCCTTCTTTCCCTCTATTCCCTCCCCCCTAATTTAGATAATAAGCAATAAGATATAGGTTGTACATATTCAATCATGGAAAACATTTCTGTATTAGTAATTTTGTACAAAAAGATGGAAAAAAAAGAAAACGAATGTAATAAAAAAGGTGAAAAATAGCATGCTCCAGTCTGTATAGCGAAAAGTATCAGTCCTTTCTCTGGAAACAGGTAGTAGACTTTAGCATTAGTGCTTTGGGCATTTTCTTGGATCATTGCATTGCTGAGAAGAGCTAAGTCACTCACAGTTCTTCACTGAACCACATTGCTGCTACTGTATACAAGATTCTCCTGGTTCTGTTCAATTCATGTTGCATCAGTTCAAGTAAGTCTTTCTGGGTATTTCTGAAATCATCCATTTCATTTTTTATAGCACAATAATATCCGATTACAATCATATACATCAGCGAAATGATGACATGACTTGCACTTGCCTTTGTTTTGAGTGAGGGAGGCTGTCCAGGTCACCAGTCTCACCTTCTCCAGAGTCATCTGAATCCAGTGACCAGATATTTATTCATCAGGATGAGTGAAGATGACCCAGGATTAGGCAATTGGGGTTAACTGACTTGCCCAAGGTCACACAGCTAGTGAGTGTCAAGTGTCTGCATGGATACAGGAGCAAAGACAAGACACTAGAGAGAATAGAGGAATGAGTAAAAAGGTCTTAGGAGGGCAGCAACTGGGGATGAGAGGTAATTAGTGATTGTAATGTCAATATGCCATGGATTAATTCAAAGGACAGGGAACAGGATGGTGTTGTTACTGCTATTTTCAATTTCCTGCCTATTTTTGTAAAGAAACAATCCATAGGGAGGGGATTGCTAGCCTCACAGACAATCCTCTTTGTCTATGGAAATGGCCTCTTTGGGGGTCAAGTCCGAGGACAGAATGCATTCACCTGGGGTGGGGGTCTGCAGCTGACAAGGGCCATTCCTTCTGGCTCCACTCTCAGCTTGGGCCAGGCTTTGGCCTACTACAGATTGAGTTGGAGAGAGAGAAGGATCCCAGGGCGGGAGGCTAGCCTACAGGAAGTTACAGGGGGTGGGGCCATGCCCGCAAGACAGAGAATGAATCCCAGATGTAGGGTCAGGCTTGATAAAGATAGTCCCACCATCTCCTACTACTATTCTTTTCCCTTCCTTTCCCCCATTCTCATTCAGATAACAAGGGGCAGTAGGTGCTTGGGATACCATACAAGATAAGAGCAATCAGAGCCTCAATGGCTCCAGAATCAGAGATTTCCCTCTGACTGGGTTGAGGACCTGAGCAGAAGAGAGCAATCCAGCTCCTGACCTTTCCCCCAGGGCCCTCACCCCAACCTAGACACAGAGTGATCCTCTCAGTCCTGTATTTGTGGCCCCCACCAAACCCAACCTTTCTTAGTGGGTTACCTTGGAATCACATCCAGGCCCCTTCTCCTTTACCTCAGGATCACCATAGGCAATCTGCCACCCCTCAAACTCACCCAAAATATTCCCACATTCTTTCATTTTCTCTATAAAAGTCAGTGTTGACCCAACCAAACGGGCAGATTAAAAAAAATCTCACCCTCCTCTATGGGCAACACAATCAGCCTTGTCTCTGAATGAAAAAAGGCCTGAGCGGTCCAATTCCTTGGAGGCAGATCCAGGCCTTCACACTGGCAATTCCAGGGTCACTCAAGACTTTTACTTGTGTTTCACTCAAGACCGGATTCCTGGGTCCCTGAGGGTAAGGTTTGAATTTTGTGAAAATTCAAAAATTCCATCGTAAATCTGGGGGAGGAGTAACCTCAGACCCTTGAGAAGTGATCGGGAGTCTGGAAAAGAGTTAGCAGGAGGAACCTTGTCCAGAAACCAGGTTGGGGAGGGAGGATTGCTCCAGGGGGACCTGGTGCTAGACTTACCACAGGGTCAGAGGGGGAGGATGAGATCCAATGGGATGAACATCCAGCAGGTCTGTGAGGGGCTGGCTCAGACCTATCTGGCACCTGCACCAAGAGATGGCCTCCAGAAGGCAGAGATCTCAGGTCCAAGAGAAGACAGAGTGATCCCACATCTGAGGAAAGAAGGCAGAGGGAGCTCCAGTACAAGGGTAGAAGGCAGAAAGATCTCAGCTCGAGGGAAGAAGGCAGAGCAATCTCAGCACAAGTTCCAGTTTTCAGCCCACCCACTCTGGAAGGCTCCTCCCAGCCTCTGAGGCCCCCAAGAAGGGCCCTTTCCTCCAGTCACACTCAGGGTCAGGCACTCAGGACCCTTTCTCCCTCTCCTCCCTAAGCCCTGCCCTCCATCACCTGGACAGCCTTGGCCACTGGGATTGATGGGGTTCAGACTCTGGGGGCCTCCTTGAGCTCCCCTTGAATATTCCCACTTAATTTGGCCTTTCTTACTCAAATCTAATCTTCCCATTCGTTCCAGCAGTCTCTGGAAGCTCCTCAAGATCTGTATTCATTCCCATACTGCCTCTATCAAGATCTCTAAATTGTCCCACCTGCTTCCCACCCAAACCTTCCAGGATCTGATATCTCCTGATAGCCTCCAGCTGTTTCCAGCCTTTGACCCTCCTTGGATTCCCTCCTTGAAGTTCTCCTCAAGACCCTTCCTAAATCCCTCCTCCCATCACCCTGGCCTACCAGACTACCCCCCAGATCCCTCCTATACTCTTTTCTGTATTTAAGTTTTATCTTGCCTCCATGAAGATGGTCAGATTCAATCCAGCTCAGACTCTGTCTAGCTGGGATTCTATCTGGCCCGCTTGTGAATACAAGCATCACAAATGCTTAGGCTCCTAAAGAGGCAACCCAATTTGGCGAATCTTTAATAAACTTTGTTTTCTTTGGCTTTAAGAAGGCTTGAGTCGAATTCATTCAAGCACAACCCAGACTGTTGGTATCGTGGGGTCCACAATCAGCCCTCAACCTCATCAGGATGACCCCTCTTCTGCCCTAGACTCCATCCAGGCCGCCCTCAAATCCAGAGTTCCTGTTCCACGTGGGTCACCCCCTCACCCCCAGGTTGGTCTTCTCTGAAAGCTCCTCCTCCTCCATCATCCTCATACCTGATTTCTTATTGGAGAAAAGATTCAGGACTTTAGGAGTTGGGAGGGGGAGAACAAGGCAGAGGCAACCTGGAAATTTCCAGGTGAGCTGGGGATTTACACCCAAACAAAACCGAGTTTGAGGATGGAGATTGCTCACCAAATGCAGGTAGTGTGATTAGCATATTCTCCTAGCTTGAATTAGAATGTGGCTCATTTAAAATCAGATCCCAGCAGGATTGATTATTGGGATGTTAGACCAGCTAAGGGCAGATCCACCCTTAATGTGAAGAAGACTTAAAATTCGGCATTTGAGGGTGTGTGTTAGTGATGAGGATGAGGGGTGCTGGAGACCCTGAAATACCAACATGTTGGGTCCTGCTGAATGAATTCCACACCAGCCTTCTTAAAGCCAAAGAAAACAAAGTTTATTAAAGATTCGCCACCTTAGGTTGAGTCTTAAGGAACTTAAGCATTTGTAATGCTTGTATTCCACAATCAGGGCAGATAGAAGCTGATAATATTTAATATGGTTGACCTAAGAACTTGGTTAAAGAAAAGGCAACAGGCTAAATGCATACATTTTATAATTTAATTAATTAATTAATTAATCAATTCCCCATAAAGAAAACAGTTACATATGATAATGTTTAATATAAAATTTTAGAATAATCTCTTTGTTCTCTCTGAAGCAAACTCAGAGGGTGCCTCTTCCTATGTCAACAAAGCCAGCCAAGGCTGACTTAACATTCCTTAAGAGACCTTTAACCTAAGACACTATCTCGAATAATGGGACATTTTCCATATCTTAATATTTGTAGACATATACTATGTTATGGCATGTTAATGGTAAAGAAAACACAGACATCTTAGGTCGTAATTTCTATTGAACTTTGTTTACCCTTTCCTATGTCAGTTATCTGTTTAGGGCAGGAAGCCTGCCACTTACTAGTGGTGGGATTTCCTTCTTTATCACCGAGACATATGTTTACCCAGCTGGAATCCCAAGGCCTGACCAACATTACTTTGTTAATTGTCTTGTCTTTCTAAATTTATGATTTGTTCAACTAGGAGAGTTCCTTTCTCACGGCAAAATGTATGTAAGTCAGAAGATTTCTGCACTGGATAGCCAGAACATTTCTGGCTCCATAATGCATTACGTTACCGTTGTCTTTAATAGGGAATTGATCAATTAATTAATTAAATCATAAAATGTATGCATTAGCCTGTTGCCTTTTCTTAATAAAGTTTTCAGGTCAACACATAGCACTATGGAGTCAGAGGTGACTCTGACGACCTAGTACAGAAATCATCTGTCTTAAGTATATTTTGCCATGAGAAAGAAACTCTCCTAATTGAGCAAATCATAAATTTAGTAAGACAGGACAATTAACAAAGCAATGTCAGTCTGGCCTTGCGATTCCAGGCTGGGTAAACATATGTCTGGGTGACAAGGAAGGAAATCCCACCACCAGTGAGTGGCAGGCTTCCTGCCCTAAACAGATAACTGACATAGGAAAGGGTAAACAAAGTTCAATAGAAATTATGACCTAAGATGTCTATATTTTCTTTACCATTAATATGCCATAACATAGTATATGTCTGTAGATAATAAGATATAAAGGAAAGTCCCATTATTCAAGATAGTATCTTAGGTTAAAGGTCTCCTAAGGAATGTAGAGTCAGCCTTGGATGGCTTTGTTGACATAGGAAGAGGCACCCTCTGAGTTTACTTCAGAGAGAACTAAGAGATTATTCCAAAATTTTATAATAAACATTATCAATATAAATTTTAGACTTTAGTAAGGGCCAAAGTGTGAATTAAGAAGAGCCTGAACCTAATAGTCTCCTTTGTTTAAAGGATGCCTTTTGATGGGCAAATGGGACTTCCTTATCCGACCCTTCTTCTAGCATCCTAGTGTTAAGAGAAAAACACAAATACCTTGGGGTGTGACTTCAGCTTTGTCAAACTCTGTTAAGATAAACAACTTCAAAGGCCTGTTTAGGACAGGATATCTGTTATCTGGGTGATGGGACTTTTTCCTTATCTTAAATCCAAGAGACAGCTATGGAAAGAAGATGCCCATAGCTTGGGATCATAAAACCCAACTGACACCACTTTGTTTACAATGTGTTTATCTAAGAGAACTCCTTCCTCATGGCAAAATGTACTTAAGACAGTCAATTTCTGTACTAAGTCAGACAGTTCTGATCCTGGCTCCATAAGCTATGTAACTGTTATCTTTATGGGGAATTGATTAATTAATTAAATCATAAAATGTATGCACTTAGCCTGTTGCCTTTTCTCTCTAACCAAGTTTTCAGGTCAACAAATCTTAACTAGACATAGTCTGAGTTGGATTGAATCTGAGGGCCTTCATGGAGGCAAGACGGACCTTAAATAGAGAAAAGACTGTAGGAGGGATGGGGGGGGGAGGCGCGGTCTGGTAGTCTCAGGTGATGGGAGGAAGGGTTTAGGGGGGGTTTTGAGGAGATTGGGGAAACTAGTGATGTGGTTGGGTGGGATGTAGGTGGGGCAATCCAGTGTTAACAGGCAATGGAAGGCCATGCTAGGCCTAGGGAAACAGATTTGAATATGAAAGATTCAGGAGGACCTGGCTACAAATTTGAGTATGAAAGGCCAGGTTAAGTGGCAAGATTCAGGGGGAACCGATGTGCAAATTTGAGTATGAAAGGCCAGGTGGAGAGATTCAAAGAAAGTTCAGGGAGGTTTCCAGAGTCTGAACCCCATAATTCCCCCCTCAAACAGATAAGACCCAAATTCTTTTTTGGTAAGGGGCGAAGGTCTCAGCTTCTGAAACTGCTTCCTGTTGGCCAGGGACATAGAGCTGTCCCTGCCTCAATGGGTCCAGTTCAAGCGATATGTAGCCTAAGCAGTCATCTGGAAGTTGATGGCTCGCACTCCGGAAAAGGCAAACAAGGCATACAGGGACCAAATGGGCACAAAAGGAGTATAAAGAAAAGGTAATTTCCCGGGCATGAAAGAGAATTAAAGATGACTATGGCAAGGCCAAAACATAGAATGGCATGTTTGATAGGGGAGTTTTTTGCTGCCACATGTCTCCTTTCTTTCCAGATTGCTCCACGGGCATATAGATCAAGGTAAGCATATTTGAATAAATGAAAACATCAACTGACCTGGGATGAGGTGCTAAGGAATGGGCTGACTCCCAAAGCCTGTCCTCTCCTTCCATCAACATGCAGAGTGCAAAGTTTTTCTAGGTTAGGTTTAGTTTTCAAAGTCATGAAAGCTTTAGTCTGGTCTGAGTCACTGCCCTGAGTAGGGTAATTAAGGGTTTTAGCAATAAAACCAAAATTAAGAATCCAATCTACAAAATCCAGCCATGCCTAAGAACACTGGAACTTGTTTCTTAGTGCTTTTGCTCTCAGAGGTTAAGGAGAGAGAGGTGGGCAGGAGTTCATGGCCCAGATACTTTATGGACTGGCATGCTATCTGGACTATCAAAGAGACCCTATAGCCTTCAATGCCCAAGGAATTAAGGGTTTCCGTGGCAGCAGCCAAAGAACACTCCTGGATGGGGCTACAAATAAGAATATCATGCACATACTGAATTAAGCTACAATCTACTAGTTTCAGGTCCCTTAAAACTCTTCCCAAAGCCTGGAGCCAGACTGTCTGTGTTAGCAGGAATGGACTTGTTTCCCCAGGAAGAGTCCATTCAAAGGCAAAAATAAATTGTGAGTCAGTGTGTGTGTTTTCATCCTTCCTTGCCATCAGAGAAATGATGACATGACTTGCGCTTGACTTGGTTTTGAGTGAGGGAGGGCTGAAGTCTATGTGAAGAGGTACACAGAAATCCCCAGGGATCTGAGTTAGTGTAGTGTATGGGTTGGGGACTATTCGAGATGAACTTGACACGCAAAAAAGTTATCAAGAAAAATTTATTTTAAATGGAGTTCAGAGTAGGGAAGGCCTGTGTTCCTTCCATGAAAGAATGGGTAGCTTCCAGCAGAAGAGCTCCAACCAGGTCAGCATGAGGCAGGACCCTTGTAGAATTGTGAACTTTGGATTTCCTGAGACACTGTCCCCTGGCCAAGTGACTTCATGTTCTCCTCTCTGATAGGCCCTTCCTCACACAGCTCCTTGGGCCTGCTTATTAGTTTCTGACCTCTAACCTTTCCATGCTAGGTCACAACCCTGATCTAGGAATGTGGACAACAGAATTTTCTTACTTCCCATAAGGACTATTGGAATAACAGCTTCATTAATAGCCCTGAGATCTTGAACCTTTGTTCCTGGAAGGATTTCAGGGTTGCATGGAGATGAACAAGGGACAAGGATTTTATACTTAAGGAATTTTTCAACGAAAGGTTGTAGTTCTTCCCAGGCCTCAGGCTTAATCAGATGCTGGCTGAGATGGGGGAGCACTTTTGGGTCTGGGAGGCTAACAACAGGTGGGGTGGCAGAAATAGCTCACCCTGGAATTCCCAGATCCCAAGCAATTGGCTCGACTGTCTCCCACCCTCTCAAGCAAACGTGGGGAGATTTACTGAACAGAGGGAAAAAAGGAGATGGGAGGATTAAGTAGACAATTGGCTCCCCAATTTCACCATCAGGTCCCTTTCCACCAAGGGGGCAGGGCTAGAGGAGGGCATAAGAAGGAGTGTTTAAATAACAGATCCTCAAGTAGGCTGGGGAGGAGATATGTCTGGAGACATTCCTTACTTTCCCCTTCAATGCCTAGAACCAGAGGGGTCAAGGGGTGGTTAGGGCCCGAGTAACTGGTTACAGCAGAGAACCTAGCCATGTGAAGGTGGGTAACCTTACCTTCAGCCTTCGTTTTTGTCCAGGGCTTGGCGAGAGATGTGGAGAAAGTGGGAGAACTGCCAGCACCCAGGCTTTCCCGTTCTTCCAAGTCTTGAGAAGACTGGAGGACAGGGTACTGGGGACTCCACCACATTTCCAACCTGAGGGGCCATTCAGACAAATGGGAAAAAAGCCCTTTCGATCCAAGGGATAAATTTCTTGACTTGGGCTTCTACCTCATCAGCTACTTTAAGCAACTTCTGACCCAGGGCTTAGATTTTGTAACCCAAAGCATTTGGTCAGTCTCCAAAGAACTCCCCAGATAAGGAAAATCTATATCTTCTCTACTTTTCCCAAAAGCTGTTATATATTGTAATATTGTATTTATAATATTAAAATATTATATTAAATTTATAATTTTAAATACAAATTTATAATATTAAAATATTATAAATAATATTTACTTTTAAATTACATACATCTAATTGAATACTTAGCAGTTTTTCAAGATTGTAATCATTCTCTAACAGTTTAATTCATCATTTCACAGTATCCAGATCAAAAGAGAAGTTGATTTCCTAAGAATACAATTGTATCACCCTCTACGTATTATTTTTAAAGTTAACATTTATTATCAAATAATTTCCAAAAATCACAATAAAATTTCAAAGCATAATAAGAAAAATAACATTACAGATATAAAACAAATCTTCCTGTTTTGAAGAGAAAAACTTAAAACTTGTTGCCAGTCAAATGACATCAATTCAATGGAATATATTTTCCATACTATCAACTTACACAGAAAATCACTTTGTCCATCTGTGACTTTAACAGTGCAGACAGACTGTTGTCCTTTATCAAAGTATTGATACAAGAATGCTTTGTTCCAGCAAAGAAAAAAGTGAGTACCCATCAACAGTGGAATCGCTAAAGAAATCACAGTATAAAAATTGAAAGGAATATTATTGAAGAATAATGAGAAACATAAGGATCTCACAGGGAAAAGCTATACTTTTACGGATTTATTCACAGTAACTAATTTTGGATGTTTAAGGAAATCTGTTATAGTGGGAAACCTAATGAGGTCTTTAGCAGGAAACTTAATCTTGTTAATTAGATCTCTAAGTTTTATCTCCAGCAAGATTTTTCTAATACATACTTAAGTACTGTTCAAATCCAAGGAAAATCGTTCAATACCACTGTAACAAACCTATTTGGACAGCTAGGTGGTGCAGTGGATAGAGCACCAGTGCAGGAGTCAGGAGGACCTGAGTTCAAATTTCACCTCAGACACTTGACCTTCACTAGCTGTGTGACCTTGAGCAAGTCAGTTAACCCCAACTGCCTCATCCTGGGTCATCTCCAGTCATCCTGATGAATGTCTAGTCACTGGATTCAGACAGGTCTGGAGGAGAAGTGAGGCTGGTGGCCTGCACAGCCCTCCCTCACTCAAAACAAAGTCAAATGCAAGTCATGTCATTGTTTCTCTGGTGGCAAGGTCTTCTTTGGCAACGAAGGGTGAACACAAGCAACAATTCTACCTTCCAAGCACTGATTCTGAAGAGGCCAAAGTTGCTCAGTTTTATGAAACCAAAAAACTGGAAAACATTTTCCTAGGGAAAAGGCAGAGGGGGGATGACATTCTATATAATCATCCAAACATGATCTGGAGCTGACTGAGGCTCAGATCCTGAGATTCTTCCTGCAAAATTCAGACTCAAATGGAAGAAAACAGGGAAAACCATTAGACCTTACAGATATGATCGAAAAAACATGGCTTGTGGATAGGAATTAGAAGTGATGCAGAGATTCAGGGGATTAGATCTGGTAGAGAGGGCACCACAAGAACCATTGACAGAAGTTCTTAATGTTGTACAGGAGGCAACAACTAAATATATTCCGAAGTAAAAGAGCAACAAAACAAAATGGCTGTTAGATGAGGCCTTACAAATAGCTGAGAAAAGAAAGGGAAAAGGGGAGATTTCCCCAAATGAATTCATAGTTTGTGAGAATAGCAAGAAGAGATAAGGTTTTCTTAAATGAGCATTGCCAAGAAATAGAAGAAAACAACTGAATGGGAAAGACAAGAAATCTTTTCAAGAAAATTTGAGCTATCAAGGGAGTATTTCCTGACAATATGGGCATGAGGACTTCTAGAGCCAAGAGGGCAAGGACAGACAATCACATGTCTAGGCTCTTCCAAATTCCCTGGAAACCAACCTTGCCATAATGGCTCAGAACCAACTTTGGAGCAGTGAACCAGATTCCCAGGCTAGGATAGCTTGAGAAGTGATCAGGAAAGGTGTCTCACTACATTGGGAGAATGCAGTTAAGTGAGGAAGCCAGTGGCAGGATTCACCAAGGGGGCCATGGCATATTTTAAGGTAGTCATGAGAAACCTTGGGGTTTCTGAAATTAATTGAATCCCTTTTTAGGATTTCATGTACTATATGAAATATTCAATGTCTAGTGAGATGCATGCTACAGGGAGAGACAGTATCTCATTAATTAAAATCTGTAAGTTTTATCTCCAGGAAGGTATCTTCAATGTACACACTGGAGTACACAAACAAAAATTTGAGATTCAGATGACGACCTTCCTACCATTATTGCTTTCATAAAGTTTCCTTATAGAGTGAATATTGTGGTATCTAGTGGCATTGAGCACATTCATAGGTCTTCTCTCCACTAGGAATCTCTGATGTAAAGGAAGAGATGCTCTCTGGCTACAGACCTTCCCTGAGTCCAGACAGGGCTGGTTCATTAATAAGGTGAAACTTCTGATGTCTAAAAAGCTCAATAGTCCATCGAAATGTCTTTCCACATTCATTATGGGAATATAATTTCTATCTCATGTGAATATTGATAGAAAATAAGGGATGATTCTAGCCTGAACACTTTCCATATTGATTATATTAATGAGATATGTCCTCTAGAATGGATTCTCTGATGTGAGAAAAGAATATTTCTCCAATATAAAAAAACAGTTATTGAAGTAGGACTAAGCTTTTCCTCCCATTTCCTCATTCAGAAACCAGCCACTGTAGGTGATTAAATCAGTCTTTGAAGGACAGGGTTGATGATGAGATGAAATCTTGGGCAACACTTGGCCAACTGGGAAAATTTAGATCTGACCAAAATTTAAAGAGATTTTATTCTAGGTGAATTCTGGTCCATTGGGTTTTATTCATACAGGTCTGAGGGGAAGTGGACCCTTCTGGTCTAGAATACCCTAGGCAAGGATGATCTGGAAAAAAATGAGTGTTTTTGTCCAAAACTGAGTCAAGATTCATGACTCCCCCATCTCTCATTAGAATAAATCCAAATCTCATCATAATACTCATGCTCATTAAATTTTACATAATCAAGTGATTTTGATGACTGATGCTTTATAATCCAGTTTGAGATCTGGTAAGCCTAGCATTTCTTTTCATTAGTTTCATTAGATCCCTTGATATTCTGAACCATTTGTTCTTCCAGAGGAATTTTGATAATTTTCTAGCTCTAGAAAATAATTATCTCGTAGTTTGATTGGTATGGCACTGAATAAGTAAATTCAATTAGGTAGAGTTGTCCTGTTTTTCCACTTACTTAGAGCTCACTTTGTTTGTGCAAAAAGTGTTTTGTAACTGTGTTCACATAGTCCCTGGGTTTTGGCAGGTAGACTCTCAAATGCGATTTCTCTTTATATCTCTTGCTGATGGGCTTTGTTAGTAATATATAGAAATGCAGATGATTTATCTGGGTTTATTTTGTAACCTTCAACTTTGCATCCAGCTCATTCCTATTACATATAAAGCTTGCTGATGGTGTTAGGTAGACACTACTTATTATTTCATGGAAGGCTTCATTTATTCCTGTGCTCTCCAGTGTTTTCATGAAATTCATAAGGTTTCTCTTCGGTGTGGATTTTCTAATGTACCGCAAGAGTGGAGCTAGAAATTAAAAACTTTCCACATTCACAACATTCATAAGGTTTGTCTCCAGTGTGGATTCTCTGGTGTACAATAAGTTGGTGCTTTTGTCTGAAAGCCTTTCCACATTGATTACATTCATAAGGTTTCTCTCCAGTGTGGATTCTGTGATTTATAGCACAGATATGTCTCCCAGTCAAGTCACAGGGACTATCACTAATGGGGTTTTCTTGGTGTGAGTCTTTCACAGAAATCCTTAGCTTTTCAGTAGTCTCTCTCATTCCAGGTCTAATTGCTCCTTCTAAAAAAAACAGACAGTAAAACATATTTACAGAGACACATGGACAGACAAAGATAATTATAAACCCTTTCCTCCAATGCACGAAAGTAAACAGATCTATATAATGTTTCCCAGGTAAAGATAAAACTCTTCAAAGTTAAAAACGGAAAATGCCATTAGCTAAAATTTGCAGGACAACACAAATTACAAATAACTTCACTGACAATCATACTGGATCCTCAGAAACACCTGTGAAACTCGCAGACCCAGCATTCTTACTACAACTTCAAGTCAGGCCATGAATCAGAATGGCTGAGAGACCTGAGAAATATACCTGCAGCTGAAACTAGACCACCAACCTTGCAACTGAGCAGGTTCTGTCCATGGAACTACATGGCCCTTTTCCAAGGAACTTACTCCTGTTTTTAAGGAAAAAAGTCTTTATTTTTGCATACTTGATTTTTTTCTCTCTCTCTCTGAGTCTTCTTATAATCTGAGACACAAAAATATTGAAATTAGGCCAATTCATAACCCTATCATGAGACTTTAAATTCAAGGGAAAAGAAGAGTCAATCGATGTGTCAAACTTAACTGTTGCCTTATTTTAAGAAACTGCCATGGCAACTGCCAACCTTGAGCAATCACAACTCTGATGAGTCAACAGCCAGCAACGTTGGACCACCAGAAAGAAGATTAGGACTCACTGAAGGCTCAGACATAGGTAGCTTTTATTACCAATAAAATATTTTTAAATTAAAATATGTACTTTGAAAAAACAAAACAGTATTGTGAATGTAATAGACAACAGTATATTGTAAACATAAATTTTATATGTACTGAAAAACCAAAAATTAAGGTGACTCATTTGACTGCAATATTTGCTTTACTGCCGAGCTCTGGAACTGATTCTACAATTATCTCTGAGGTGCACCTGGATTTTTTCTCATTCCTGTCTTAATTTTTAATCTTTTTCCCCTAATTCTACTGTCCTTAATCTATTATTATGTTCACTCCTTGAGTTCCCCTTTATTCCATCATATCCCATTGAACTACTTGTCTTTACACTCCCAAACACTCTCATTTCCCTGGATTAATTAAGACCAAGTTTCCTGATCTGTTGCCTCTTCTCAACCATTTCCATGTTTCTGTGACAGACTGACAGCTCCCTGACAGTAGGGACTGCCTTTTCCCTTCCTCAAACTTGGTGAGGTGCCTAGAAAACTGGAGGAGGTTAATCCATGCTTATTGACTGACTGACAGGACCCATGGCTGACACCAGGCCCCAACTTCTACCTCAGTCCCTATATTCTGGTCTCTGTGTTATTTGGCAAATACAGACCTGTTTCTCATTCTTTCATGTTATGTCCTCTTTGTGTGAACTTTGTCTGGTTCTAACCCTGATGGGACCTGAGCAGGCCCAGAGAGAGCACTGCAGAGACTCTTTTTAGGCTCCTGAAGCATCTCATACTAAGGGACACCTGGGAATTTCTAATTAGCAGTTGGCCAAACTGACAGTAGCTGTGAGCTGAATGAATCTGGCCAACAATTCTCCAAGAAGGGGCCAAAGATTGAGCCTTAGAGATCAAGGGAGGGACACAGGTTGATAATTTAGGTAAAGCATATTCTTGGATTAATTCTAAGTGAGGTAACAGTTCCCACTGTCCACCCCAACTCACCTTCTCAGCAGAGTAATGTGCCTTCTATTTTTTCACTGAAAGAGTTGGATGTTCTCAAGAGTTATCTTATCCTCCTCATTTTCCATATATCAAGAGCCATTTTTTTTTCTTTTTGATACCACTATCAGATGAAAAGATCCATCTGCTAGCTAAAAGAAACTCCTTTCTACGTGTAAATCATCTGATTCCAGGACATCATCTTCCTCAATATACTGCCCCTCCAACGCTTCCTTTTTGCTCTATTTTCCAGCCTCTCCCACACTAATGACTCCTTCCTTACTGCCACAAATAAAACCATTTCTTTCTAATGCTCAAAACATGATCACTTGATCCATTCAACCACAGAGATATTTTTCCAATATCTTTCTTCCATTTCTTGGCTAAACAGTTGGAGGTGCACAGTTGAAACTCATGTGTCCAAATCCTTTGTCTGAAATTCTCTGCAAAATAGCTCCTAATTTCATTGTTGAACTGAAATTCATCTCTCCAAAATTACCAAAAACCTCAAAGTTACTAACTCCACTGGCCACTTCTCCATCCTCATCCATCTTACCTTCTCTGTACCTTTTCACCATCACCCACCTTTCTCTCTCTCTCTTTCCCTCTCATTGTTCCTCAAACTGAACTCATTCTCTTTCCCCCAACCCTCCTACCTTCCTACTCTCCAAGGCATCCTCCCAATAGTGTAGGCTCACAAAAGAGGTGTCATGTACTCTTCACTGACTCTCACAAACACTCTGACTCCCATATTTAATATGCTCCAAAGTCCTCTGATTCTACCCAGGAAACATCTCTCCCATACACCCCCTTTTCTACCACCACTACTAATTTCTTGGTTCAGGTCCCAAACACCACACACCAGAGCTATTTCAAGAACCTGATACTTGTTCCAGCTGCTTCAAGTCTCCCTCCACTCCAGTCAGTCCTCCACTTACTTACCAAGATCATCTTCCTACAGTTCTTGACTGACCATATGACCACATCCTCAACAACCTCCTGTGTTTCCCTAGAAAAGAATCAAATATAAAATCTTTCCTAAGAGTATTAATCACCTGCCCAATCTTTACCTACCTCTCTCCAACTCTTCCAAATTTTCTTCCCTTTCATATCCCCAGCAAACATGCTATAATCCAGTGGTATGGGCCTCCCTTCTGTTCTGTTTCCCTCTGACTCCTGAATCTTTGGGCTTTCCAAGCCATCTCCAGACATAGAATGCCACCCTGGCTTCCCTGAAACTCCAGTTAGAGTCCACCTTCCACAATAAGCCTTTATAGTCCTTGTTCACTGCAGTACTTTTCCTCTCTCAATGAGATCCAATTTGTCTTCTCCATAAAAGGATTCTACAAGATTGTTGGCATGCCATCTCCTCATCCAGGCTGTGAACACCAGATCATATTAATAAGTCTAAGCCTCTTTTACACTTTCAGGGGAAGGTCGATGCCCCCAAATTCCAAACAATGACTTTTTTTTAGGATTGCATGGTATCTAACTTCCTTATTTTACAGTAGGGGAAACTGAGATTCAGTGGGGTTAATGACTTGTCCATAGACCCATTCCTTAAAGGCTCTGAAAAAGAATCCTGTCAGATATTCCTGCCCCACATCTAGCACTTGCTTTGCCACAACACCCAGAGTCACAGCTCTCTTGTTCCTATTTTCACCTCACTCACCTGGACAGCAGCTCCTCAGGTCTTGTTCTAGCATCTGTGGTGCTTCCCTTTCCTCCAAATAAGAAACCAAACATCCTCTGGGAACTGGAAGCCCTGAGGATGTGGAATCAGGATGAACATGGAGAATAACTTATAATATAGATCTCTTTAGGGAAAACATACCAAGACACTCCATTTTGAGAATCACTCTATCATGTTAACACGTATGTATGTGGCTTATTCTTCTGTGAATGGTTGTTATACAAGTAACCAAAAAGAATGTATCAGATCAGCCTTGAGCTATAGCAAATTAGAGTTTGATGGATTAGCTTTGGTTCTGTCTCCTACCCAACTCCTCACTCCATGAAACCTATAAAAACTTGGTTACTGTTCATTCAGGGAGCCATTGCCTCTTCTGGTGAGTCTCCTTTTGGGGATCTCAATGAACCTGAGTAAGTTAAATTCTAATTCTTGTCCATTCTGTTATTCCTGCCATTGATAGGGGCATGAGAGCAAAGAGCACAGGACAGTTCCCAGAAGCCCTTAAGCATGGTTTCCATACCATTTATTTCTGAGAACTTTGGGGAAAGGTGGGAGAGATCATGGAGTCAACAGGGAATCAGAAAATTTGATCATGGTGCAGCTTCTTCATAGGAAGATGGACTCATTGTACAGTTTCCATTATCTAGAAATTAGAGGCAGCTGGTAGTGCAGAGGAGAGAGGCCTGGGATTAGAGTGAGGAATGCCAGGGTTTAAATCCGGCCTCAGACAGTTACTAACTGTGTGTGTCTGGAAAAGTCACTTAACCTATGTTTGCTTCAGTTTCCTCAAATGCCAGATGGGGATAACAGTATGAGCCAATAATGTAATATTGTAAAGAATGGACTTAATTCCACAGCTGAGGAACAGCAGGTGAAGAGAAAGGCTTATTTCCCCCTGTCCTTTCCCACCACCTGTACTGGGCAGTGGAGGCAATTTGAGGGAAGATTCAGGACAAAAGTGAAACACTAGGAACAACTAGAAATTGTTAGTTACAAACTGATGCTTCTCAAAGAGAAGGATATCCTAAATACTTGGCCCATCCCAAAGAGGAAGAGGTTACAAAGAGAAGCAGGCTGAGCACTTTTGAAATATTTGGCAGACAAAATTAAAGTCCAGGGAGAGGTTGGGCTAAAAAATCCATGAGATCAGTTCTACATCTGAGATGCTTCAACATTGACCTGATCTTAGACCTCAAGCTACCTAGAATTGACAAAAGATAGCTTTGGGAGCAACAAGGGAACATACGTGTTATCTTCACACAATATACTGACCTTGTAGAAAAAAACCAGGCAGCAGAAGGACCCTGTCTCTTAGAAACAGAACACCAGACCATCTCCCTTTCTAGTAATTGATAAATGCTCCAAAACCTGCAAACTGAGGAATGAAGATATTCCCTTTGGTAGCAGACTGAGAGTGGCCAGGGGAAATGTTCTTACCCAAGGAGAGTAGGTTGTGGGCATTCTTTAGCATGTCTGCCTTGTAAAACTGCTTCTGAGGGTGGTCTAAGAGGTCCCATTCCTCAGGGGTGAAGTCCACAGACATCCTGGAATGGCACCAGCTCCTAAACCACCAGGAGTTACAAAATTTAGACCTGAAAAAGACTCCAGAATTCAAGCAGTCAAACTCTCATCAAGTGAGAAGAGGAAACTGAAGCACAAAAACGGATTTACCTAAAAGTCGTATCCTTACTGAGTAAGAGTCAACACTTAAAACCATAGCCATTAAGAGCTCACCAAAAAACTGAGAAAAGTATTTGATATGATCAGCTGGAATAAAGTTAAGGAATGTCTAACTATGAAATGTGTCTAGGGAATCTGGGACAAAACTGTGTATTTTATCTGTGACTTTGAAGGATCTCAGGAGAAGAAAGACAGAAATGTGAAATTTCTTCCTTATCAGAACTGATAAAAGCAATATGTTATAAATAATATTGTCACATACGTGAGAAGCTGGCAAGTACAGTGTATTCTGAAGTGTGAGAGGCAGAATGCTTGACTGCGGAAGAGAGGGAAGAAAAAGAAAAGATCTAGTTAATTTCCTGAGAGCCTGAAACATCATCTTATCTAGATAAAAGATGAAAAGGATTCTTAAGATATACTAATTACAATCTGGACTGAAGAGAGGGAGATGAGACTTTGCAGCCAAGTGAAGGAGAATTATCTGTCATTACATTGGGTCTTGACACTGCCCTGGGTATAACCTGACATGATGCCTTCTCTTTATGATTGCTTTCATTTGTCAATAAGTTATTATTTCCTTATTAAAATAAAATTTAGTTATATACTTGTTCATTTTTGTCGTTCTTTATGTTCAAAGCAGACCAAAAGAACATCACCATGTAAGAGTTAAAGTACAATGTGTCTGACCAGGGATGATCAGACTAATAGAGGTCAGAAGGCTCCACCACAGTTTGGGAACAAATAGTGCACATGAATATTTGGGGTGGTGATGCCTCTCAATTTGCACATCTCACTATTCTTTTGAAATGCTGCAATTCTGCTTTACTTGCACAGCACAGCATGTTCTTTGATGTCAGTAAGCTATGCTGGGTGGTTCTTTGCCAGTGTCTCCCAAGTCTCACCACTGATTACAAAATCCTTCAGAGAGACCTTGGGAATGCCCTTGTATTATGTCTTATGACAAAACTGTGAGTGCCTTCTTTGCATGTCTTCTCCATGAAATAATCTTTTTTTAAATGTATTTTCAATATTCCCCAATCATGACCATACAACCTCGATTTTTTCTTTCCCTCTCTCCCTCACCTCCCTTCTCCCTCCCCAAGATGGCATACCATTTTATATAGGTCCTACACATACATTCCTAGTAAATATATTTTCACCAGTCATGTATGGAAGAATTAAAATGAATGAGAGAAATCATATAACAAACCAAAATGTAACACAAAACAAAAAGATCTGCTACAATCTGTGATTGAATTCCATAGTTCTTTCTCTGGGTGTGGAAGGCATTTTGCCTTAAAAGACTATTCCGAATTTTTGAAGTCCTGGCATTGCAATGAAGTTCTAAGGCTACTAGAAAAAATTCTCACGCATTGTGCTTGTTGCTGTGTACAAAATTCTCCTGGTATGAAATATCTTTTAAGGAAACATACTTTTGGCATTTGAACAAAATGGCCAGTCCATCATAGTTGTGATCTCTGCAGTAGAATGTGAATGACTGGCAATCTAACTTGAGAAAGGACCTCAGTGTACAGTACTTTGCTAGGTGATCTTCAGAATCTTCCTAAGACACTTCAAATGGGATTCAAAGAATATTTACAATTTTTTTGTTTGCTATAGTCAGTGCAGGGTGCCAGGCTGAACTGTGGAGAATCTGTATTTTCTTTTCTTTTTACATTTTCTCAAAAATTATTTCCCCCTACTACGTTATTTTTAAAGTTTGTTGTTTTTTTAGAGTTTTGAGTTTCAAATTCTATCAGTCTTTCCCTGTGTTACCCACCCCCTAATTTAGATAGGAAGCAATAAGATATAGGTTATACATGTGTAATCATATAAAACATTTCTGTATTAGTTACTTTGTACAGAAAGACTTGGAAAAAGGAAAAAGAATATCAGAAAAAAGATGAAAACTAGAATGTTCCAGTCTGTATGTAAACAATATCAGTCCTTTCTCTGGAGGTAGATAGTGTAGGCATTGGGAGGCATCAGTCCTTTGAGCATTTTCTTGAATCATTGTAATGGTGAGAATAGCTAAGTCTTTCACAGTTCTTCATTGAATCACATTGCTTTTACTCTACATAATGTTCTCCTGGTTCTGTTCACTTCATTTTGCATCAGTTCATGTAAGTCTTTCTAGGTTTTTCTGAAATCATCCTCCTTGTCATTTCCTATAGCACAATAATATGCCACTACAATCATATAACAGAAATTGCTTAGCCATTCTCCAATTGATGGGCATCTCTTCAATTTCCCATTCCTAACCAACACAAAAAAGAGCTGCTGAAAATATTTGTACAAATAGGTCCTTTCCTCATTATTTTGATGCCTTTGGGCTGTGAACCTAACAGTGGTATTATTGGATCAGTAGGTACACACAGTTTTATAATTCTCTGGGCACAGTTCCAAATTGTTCTCCACAATAGTTGGATCAGTTCATAACTCAACCAGTAGAACATTAATGTCTCAGTTTTTCCATTTTCATCATATTAGCCAATCTGATAGGTATGAGTTGGTACCTCAGAGTTGTTTTAACTTGGCATGTCTATAACACTAACTTAGAGAACGTTTTTCACATGATTATAGATCAGTTTGATTGAATATTCTCAAAACTGCCTCTTCATATCCTTTAACTATATATCAATTGGGGAATGATGTATATTTTTACCAATTAGAATCAGTTCTCTACATATTTATGAAATGAAGCCTTCATCAGAGATGCTTGTTGAAAAAAATCCTCATTTCTCTGCTTTTCCTATAATTTTCATTCGATTGGTTTTGTTTGTGCTAAAACTTTTAAATTTTATCCAATCAAAATTATGGATTTTGTGTTTTGTATTATTCTCTAAAACTTGTTTGGTCATAAATTCTTCCCTTATCTATGCACCCCATGAAATTTTTGCAAAAAATAACTGTGGACTAGGGCAGAAAGATAGTGCAAACATCTGTAAAAAGGCAGAAATGACCAATACAGCTTTTCATTCTGTAATAAAATAAGAACACCAATTGGCTTAAAGACAACAAAAGATTCAAACTCAAACGTAGACTTAACAACCATGTTTGCACATTTGATTCTACAGTAATGAAATTTTGGGGACAACTGGGGGCAGTGTGGATAGAATGCTGGGCCTGGAGTCAGGAAAATCTAAGTTCCAATCCAGCTTCAGACTCTTACTAGATATGTGATGCTGGGCGGGGCATTTAACTCTGTTTGCCTCAGGTTCCCTAATCTGAAAAATGAGCTGGAGAAATAAAAACTACTCCTGCATCATTGCCAAGAAAACCCCAAATGGGGTCACATGGGGACATGGGGGAACAACATCAATAACAATAGCAACAAAATGTGAAGCACGTATTTTACAGGGCTGAAGGAAATAACAAAATTCATTTGGAAAAATAAAGGAATTACAATAATATCAAGGGAAATGATGAAAAAAAGTAAGAATATAGGAGAACGAGCACTTCCAGACATCAAACTATAGTACACAGCTTTGGTCATCACCATCATGTTGTATTGGGGGGAGGGGAGGGAGACAGAGAGGGAGAGGGATAGGGATAGGGAGAGGGAGAGGGAGAGGGAGAGAGAGAGAGAGAGAGAGAGAGAGAGAGAGAGAGAGAGAGAGAGAGAGAGAGAGAAGAATGGAACAGATAATTTATTATTTTTGGAAATCTGAATGTAGGACCCATCTCAAGGTTCGGGAAAGTCAGAAATTTCAGGGGTACAAGGTGACCAACCCCCCCCCCCAATGCCCATAGAGCAAAGGTTGCAGGATCCACCCTTATTCTGTCAGGTCTTGAATCCTTGCAACCCCTTTCCTCTAAATAATAATAGCCAGTTCATGATGGGGATTTCTAACAAGTTTCTGATTCCTCCTCTCTCAGTTGTTAATTGTGAGCTCTGTCTGTATTTGTCCTGTCCTTAATTGTCAATTTGTCTGTCAGTGTATGTCTCTGGCCCTATCATGTATGCTGTGAATGAGTCTGTTATCTTGTAAGTTTAAAATGCAAGCAGCCAGAGACTTCTAAGGGCTGCAGTTAGGCAAATAAACAAACACAACTGTAAGACCCTTTTCCTTCTTTTTCTGATCTGGACAACCTGGAATTACAATGGAAAGTATGATCATCTTAGGTAAAATCATTTTAGCAGATTGTGTAGGTTGTGAGATTAATTATTAAAAAGTTCCAGAACTGATTTGAAATTACTGGGAAAGAATACCTAAGACTGTGGGTAGCTCCAGGAGCTCACCTTGCTAAAACAACCCCCCCCAATCCTGATCATTTAGCATTCCCCACTCCATCCCAAAGTTATGAGAGTATCTCAGAATGGGGATTTTTAACAGCTACAAGGGTTCATCTTAACCCTTCTCATCCCAGATCAAATTATAGAGAAGAGAATACAGGAGAACTATAGGGGCAGCAATTAGCACTGGCAGTGATTCTAACAGTCCTGTGCCCTTAGGCACCTGGTAGCCCACCTTTCTAGGTAAAGCTTAGAAAAGTCACCTAAGTCCTATACATTCTGCCCATGCTCTCCCAGCAAGGCTTAGAAAATTCTGCAGCAGTGGAGGAAAGGACAGGTGGATGGATCAGGCCTGTCTCAAACATTCACTAAGCCCTGCCAACAAGAATCATCATCACTGGGACACCAGCCTCTCTGACCTTGGTTAACTTCACACTTCTCTGTTCCAATTGAAAAAAAAATACATTTTATCTCTGTTTGAACAGTGTCCCGATTTGTAAAAGGGCAAGTAACAATGGGATCAAAATGATATAATGACTGTAAAACGCTTAACTGGTATGTGTTACATACTGGTATATGTTGCATGGCATGGTTGACTGGTATATGCTACATATGATATTATTATTATTATCTCTCTCTAATGTAATCTTTAACTTTGAAGTTGTTTTAATTACCAAAAGTAATAAGATCAGTAATTTCGGGAAATGTAAATAGTATCATCTGAATTTATGGCTGTGTTATTTCTAAAATTGTATTGTATTTCTGAATTTCTCTTAGATTGGTGAAATCTGAGAGACCACTGGGAGGTAGAAATGTTGTTAAAGCAATTTTAATTTGGATCTGGTATGTGATTTGTATTTTTAGAAGGAAGTGATGAAATTAGATAAGCTGATTTTTACTATTATAGCAGATATTTTTCATCTGAAATCTTGACTATTATGAAAAAACAATATGGTGGTTTAAATTGAGAGTTTCCATGTATTATGCAAGGTGATTTGGAAGTGCATTAACGTATTAAGTTCTTATAAACTGCAAAAGTTTCTGTTGTAGAATTCCTATTGAGCAAATGAGAATCCTTTAAAAAAATGGCACTGTGATTTTCAAAGCTGTTTCATCTAAGGATGTATTGATGTATGTTAATTTGAAGGTTTATGGACTATCTATGTGTAATGCCAGAATGTACTTAATTTCTAGTGATATATTTCAGAAAAATTTGTTATTGTGATAAGGCTAAATGAAATGAATATGTCATTCTTGACTTAGAGAAACTAAATGTCTTTCCATTACAAACACCCTTTTTGACCAATGAACTTTGTGATATCTAGGAATTCTGTAATAAGGAAGAACTTACTTTTCTTCTAATACTTTGTGAATGTGGGTTATTTTACACCAACGCAGGTTAATGAGTCCCAACTTGAAAGGTTTATTTTTGCTTTCAGAAGGAAGAGATATCTATCATTTCAAAAGCTCCCAACTAATTTTCTTTATAAAACTTTAATCAACATCAGAAGAAATTTTAAACTTTTTGAAGAAGGGGAAATACTTTTAGAAGAAATGTTTTGAAAAATCTTTTGTGAGGTTTAGAAGGTCCACTAAAATTTAAAATAATTTATTGTTAAATTAGGCTGCAAAGCAGAAGAGATCTTGCTGTTCTGATCTGAATTTGTAGTCATTCCATGACCTAAGCAAGAGTTAACATTTGTGTTTGCATTGATCATATGTAAAGGATTTAATTCCTGAAGTATCTTATTTTTCCAAAGTGAGTATAATAGTGAAGAACAACAAACTTGTGAAACAAAGACATAAACTTATCAACCTGCAAGGTTAGCAATTAACCTCCTTGCTTTCTTTGAGCTGGAATTCCAGTACTGCTATGCTAATAAAAAGTAGTAACTTCTTACTTATCTGGCCTTATGGTTAAAATGTAAAGGAAAGTAGAATAATCTGAATAATGGGATTGAGAGATTTGGAAAGATAAAGTTTTGATTGAAAATATGGAAGGCAGACAATAAGGTTTGGGAACAAATGGGGGTTATCCAAAGCCCTCCTCTCCCTACATAGTTCTTCTGGATACTTTTGTGTCAGTTTCAGATGGCTTAAGTATGTTTAGAGTGTGAGGAAGTATTTTAAGGAGACAGGAAAAATTATGCCACTGCATTTGATAATTAATAGCTTAATCAAATTCAAGATTGTCCTATCTGAAGGATACCGCCCAATATTTATTTGCTGTGTAAGACTGAGACTGCAATTTACTATTGTTTTAGCCCTGGTTACAGGAATAGTTGTCTAAGTCATCAAAAAGCAAAGTGGCATGTGCTGCAGGCTCAGAAGTGCTAAAGGTGGATGCCTGGGAAGGTTTTGAAGATGACTTAGGACACAGCCTGGGTAGGATCTTCCTAACTCTCTTTCCCAAATGTGCTATCTCCTTTCTGAAAAAGGAAATTCCCCACTTGATTACTCCTAAGTGTTGCTTTCAACACCTAGTGACCACAAGATTGGCTCTCAGATAATGCCTCATTCCTGGAATCCAACAGAGCTAAGGAAGTCCTTTCCTTCTGTTAAGACTGTCCCTCTTTTTCTTTTATAACAAATGTCTATAATCAAGAAGTTCTGTAAGTTCAAGGATAAATATATTAAATAAAAGATGGATATTGGAATATCTCTGAGTTACTATAATGGGATGCAGAAATGAACTGACACAATTTTAATCTATATTCATGGCCAAATAAACATAACATAGAGTTAAACATCCTCCAGAGGAGGAAATAATTAGACAAAGATGTAATGTGATAGATGTCTAAATAAAAAGGACAGCAAAATTTGTGGAAAAGCAACAGGATCAGACTGATAACTCTAAGAATTATATACAGATGTACATGCCTGACTTCTAAGATACATCATGTTTTTGACAATAAGATCTCAGATTTGGATTTTTGCACAAAAGTTGTATGACAGTGGTAAAAGTAAGTGAAATTAATTCTTCTTTGTGAAAATATCTGTCCAGTAATTTTAAAGTGCAGATGAATTCATTTTATGGTTGAATCCTCACATTTTAAAAGATTCCTACTCCAGGTACAGGATTTAGGTAAAGACAGAAACAGCAAATAATACAAACTGGAATTCTAGGACGTTTCAAAAATGGAGAACCAACGTAATGACCCCAGCTTCTTGAATAAGAACTCACTGTTTGAGAAAAATTGCTGGGAAAACTGGATAACAGTGTGGCAGAAACTAGGCATAGACCAAGGCCTGACACCATACACAAGAATAAAGTCCATATGGGTACACGATCTAGGTATAAAGACTGATACTATGGACAAATTTGTGCAGCAACAAATAGTGTGTTTATCAGATTTATGGAGAAGAGAAGAATTTTTGACTAAAGAAGAGATAGAAAGCATTATGAAGTGCAAGATGGATAATTTTGATTGCATTAAACTGAAAAATTTTTGCACAACCAAACCCAATGCAACTAAAATTTGGAAGGATGCAGAAAACTGGGAAAGAATTTTTGCAGCTAGTGTCTGTGATAAAGGCCTCATTTCTAGAATATATAGAGAATTGAGTCAAATGTACAACAATATAAGTCATTCCCCAATTGATAAATAGTCAAAGGATATGAACAGGCAGTTTTCAGAGGAAAAAATTACCGATACCTATAGTCATATGAAAAAAATCCTCTAAATCACTATTGATTAGAGAGATGCAAATCAAAAGAAGTCTGAGGTACCACATCACACCTATCAGATTGACTAACATGACAAAACAGGAAGATGATAAGTGTTGGAGAGGATGTGGGAGAGTTGGAGCTCTAATTCCATGTTGGTGGAGCTGTAAGCTGATCCAACTATTCTGAAGGGTAGTTTGGAACTATGTCCAAAGAGCTACAAAAATATGCATACCCTTTGATCTAGCAATATCACTTCCAGGCCTGTATCTCAAAGAGATCATAAACATGGGAAAAGGTCCCATGTATACAAAAATATTTATAGCAACACTCTGTGTTGGCCAAAAACTGGAAATCAAGGGGATACCTATCAATTGGGGAATGGCTGAATAAATTGTGGTATATGAATGTAATGGAATACTATTGCATTTTAAGGAATGATGAACAGGAAGCCTTCAGAGAGGCCTGGAAAGACTTATGTGATCTGAAGCTGAGTGAAAGGAGCAAAAGCAGAACTTTGTGCACAGCAATGACCACAGTGTGCCATTTTTTTCTGGTAGACTTGGATCTTCCTTGCAATGCAAGGACTTAAAAAAATTCCAAGTGGTCTTTTTTAAAAAAAATTTGTTTAACTTTTAACATTCATTTTCACAAAATTTTGAGTTTCAAATTTTCTCCCCATTTCTCCCCTCCCCCCACCCCAAAACACCAAGCATTCTAATTTCCCCTATAACCAATCTGCCCTCTCTTCTAATATCCCTCCCTTCCCATGTCCCCATCTTCTCTTGTCCTGTGGGGCCAGATAACTTTCCATACCCCATTACCTGTATTTCTTATTTCCTAGTAGCAAGAACAATACTAGACAGTTGTTCCTAAATCTTTGAGTTCCAATTTCTCTTCCTCCCTCCCTCCCCACCCATTACCTTTGGGAAGTCAGGCAATTCAATATAGGCCATATCTGTGTAGTTTTGCAAATGACTTCCATAATAATCGTGTTATGTAAGACTAGCTATATTTCCCTCCATCCTATCCTGCCCCCATTGCTTCTATTCTCTCTTTTGATCCTATCCCTCTCCAAGAGTGTTGACTTCTAATTGCTCCCTCCTCCCAGTGCCCTCTCTTCCATCATCCCCCCCACCCTGGTTATCCCCTTCTCCCCCACTTTCCTGTATTGTAAGATAGGTTTTCATTCCAAAATGAGTGTGCATTTTATTCCTCCCTTTAGTCGAATGTGATGAGAGTAAGCTTCATGTTTTTCTCTCATCTCCCCTCTTTTTACCTCCACTGAAAAGTCTTTTGCTTGCCTCTTTTAGTATATAGTTTGCCCCATTCCATTTCTCCCTTTCTCCTCCTAATATATTTCTCTGTTACCACTTAATTTCATTTTTTTAAGATATAATCCCATCCTATTCAATTCACCCTGTGCTCTCTGTTTGTGTGTGTGTGTGTGTGTGTGTGTGTGTGTGTAATCCCAACAATGACCCAGACGCTGATAAAAGTTTCAAGAGTTACAAATATTGTCTTTCTATGTAGGAATGTAAACAGTCCAACTTTAGTAAGTCCCTTGTGATTTCTGTTTACTGTTTACCCTTTCATGCTTGTCTTGATTCTTGTGTTTGAAGGTCAGATTTTCTTTTCAGTTCTGGTTTTTTCATCAAGAATGCTTGAAAGTCCTCTATTTCATTGAAATACCATTTTTTTCCCTGAAGTATTATACTCAGTTCTGCTTCGGTAGGTGATTCTTGGTTTTAGTCCCAGTTCCTTTGACTTCTGGAATAACCTATTCCAGGCCCTTTGATCCCTTAATGTAGAAGCTGCTAGATCTTGTGTTGTCCTGATTGTATTTCCACAGTACTTGAATTGTTTCTTTCTAGCTGCTTGCAGTCTTTTCTCCTTGACCTGGGAACTCTGGAATTTGGCCACAATGTTCCTAGGAGTTTCTCATTTTGGATCTCTTTCAGGAGGTGATCGGTGGATTCTATCAATATTTATTTTGCCCCCTGGTTCTAGAATCTCAGGGCAGTTTTCCTTGATAATTTCATGAAAGATGATGTCTAGGCTCTTTTTTTGATCATGCCTTTCAGGTAGTTCCATAATTTTTAAATTGTCTCTCCTGGATCTATTTTCCATGTCAGTTGTTTTTCCAATGAGATATTTCACATTATCTTCCATTTTTTTATTCCTTTGGTTTTATTTTGTGATTTCTTCATTTCTCACAAAGTCATTAGCCTACATCTGTTCTATTCTAATTTTGAAAGAACTATTTTCTTCAGTGAGCTTTTGAATCTCCTTTTCCTTTTGGCTAATTCTGCTTTTGAAAGCATTCTTCCCCTCATTGGCTTTTTGAAGCTCTTTTGCCAATTGAGTTAGCCTATTTTTCAAGGTGTTATTTTCTTCAGCATTTTTTTGGGTCTCCTTTAGCAAGGTGTTGACCTGCTTTTCATGCTTTTCTGTCATCTCTCCCATTTCTCTTCCCAGTTTTTCCTCCACCTCTCTTACTTGATTTTCAAAATCCTTTTTGAGCTCTTCAATTGTCTGAGACCATTGAATATTTATTTTGAATGTCTGGGATACAGAAGCCTTGACTTCTATGTCTTTCCCTGATGGTAAGCACTGTTCTTCCTCATCGAAAAGGAAGGGAGAAGATATCTGTTCACCAAGAAAGTATCCTTCTATAGTGTTATTTTTTTCCCCAGTTTTTGGCATTTTCCCAACCAGTTACTTGACTTTTGGGTCCTTTGTCAAGACTAGGGTATATTCTGGGAATATGTAATAGCTCAGTTTCTCCAAAGTGGCACAATCCAGCATGTACACTGATCTGGAAGAAAGGAGAGATTTTTGTATCCAGAACCTTAGCAGTTATCTCTCCACAGCCACCTGGCCTCCAGTTCCACCAAGTCAGGGCTAGGGGCTGATTTTCAGATAAGCTGGATGGGCAGGGCCTCCATTCAGTGTGAGACAAAGACCAGCTCCCCCATGGCCTCCACACAGGGCTGAGGCAAGACTCAGCTCCTCAGTGCCCACAGGGGTTTTACAATCCAACAATGGATGCGGGCTGATGTAGGGGCTGCCTTTGAGACCTGCTGCTGCCTGCCAGGTGTGGCTTCTGCAGGTTGCTCCCTGAGGTTGGAGCTATGGGAAGGCCCTTCTCCCTTCCCAGCCAGCTGATAAAACCCCGTCACTGACCTGTGGATTGAGGGATCTGAGGACCGGCTGCTGCGACTGGAGATTCTGCCCCCAAGGGGTCCTCCTCCCAGAGTTTCCTCGAGCTGGGCCATGGGGCCAATGCTGGGCTGGGCTCTGTGCTCTGCTCTGCATCCAGTGCAACCGACATTTCCCGTGGGCCTTTCAATTCACCCTGGGCTGGAAATCTCCTCCATTTGTTGTTGTCCACTTCTGCTCCTCCAAAATTTGTTGAGAGTCCCTCTCTACAGGTATTTTATGGGCTGCGTGAAGAGACCCTGCATATGTGTGTCTTTCTACTCCACCATCTTCTGTGCATACCCTTTGACCCAGCAGTAACACCACTACGTCGGTATCCAATGGTGGCAAAACTTGGAAACTGAAGAGAAGTTCATTAACTGGGTAATGCTTTTACAAGTTGTGGTATATGATTGCAATGGAAAACTACTGTGTTATAGGAAATGACAAGCAAGATGATTTCAGAAATACCTAGAGAAACTTACATGAACAGATTCAGAGTGATGTAAGTATCAGAAAAGCATTGTACAAAGTAACAGGAACATTGTATGATGACCAAGAGCGAATAATGTAGGTATTGTCAGTGATACCATTATCTAAGACAATCCCAAAGGATTCATGATGAAAAATGCTCTCCCCTTCCATAGAAAGAATTGAGTCAGAAGACAGACCTAAAGCAAACCATTTTTCACTTTCTTATTTTTTGGTTCAAGTTTTCTTTCACAAAATGACCAATATGGAAATGCTTTACATGACTGTATAGCCTCTGTCTGATTGCTTACCGTATGCAGGAGGGGTAAGAGCAAAGAGACAGGTGGAGAACTGTGACTTCAAAATTTAGGAACAAAAAATATTTTCAAATGAACTTGGAGGTAAAATGAAATATTAATTGAAAACATACTTATAGCCAATGAGATTTAGGTGTAGATAGAGCACCAGACCTGGAGTCAGGAGCATCGGAGTTCTAATGCAGCCTCAGACATTTACTAGCAATGTGACCCTAGGCAAGTCACTTCCCCTTGTTTGCCTCAGTTCCTCCCCTGTAAGAAAGAAATGGTGAAACTCTCCAGTATCTCTGCCAAGAAAACCCCATTGAATCACAAGGGGACAGATACTACTAAAACAACAAATAGAAGTTCCCCAATAAATGGTCAAAGGATATGAACAAAAAATTCTCAGAAAAACTGCCAAGTGCTCCCAACCGTATGAAAAAAATGTCCCCAAGAACTAGTAAGAGAAAAGTAAACCAGAACAACACTGAGGTTTTATCTCATACTCTGCAAAATAGACAAAAATGACAAAAAAAATAGTACCAGTCAATGTTGGAGGAGTTGTGGGAAGATGGGCAGACTAATATAAGGTGGATGGAGCTATGAAATGATAGAAGACCATGAAGATCTGAGTTCAAATCCAGCCTCAGACACTGACTAGTTATGGGACCCAGGATGGTGACTCATTGAATCTGTTGGCTTCAATTTCCTGAACTATGAAATAATGATAATAAGTACACCTGCCATATAGGGCTGTTGGAAACAGGGTCATAAGTGGATTTTGGGGAGAAAGCAAATCACTCCACTGTGTCTTTGCCTTTTATCCTGATGTCTCTTTGACAAGACCTGAGTGTCTCCTTCAGTACCACCTCCTTTCTAACAAATGAAAAGAAAATTCCCAGAACTTTGAATAGTTTCCCAAACTCAGCCCTTTCCCCATATCCTCCCAAGGGAAGTACTGGGCCCTTAACAAATACTCATTAATTAACAGCTAAAGAAAGTATTATTTTATTTGTTCCAGTCTAAACAGCTTTGGTAAGGGCCTTTGGACAGGTGAATGTGACCCAGAAGCGAACTAAACCTGTGTTCTTGAACTGCCATATTTTCCAGAACACAGGACCAGAGTGTGCAGGAGGCCAGGAACACCCCCAGCCCTTGCTCATTGTATTTCATCCTTTCACCCCTCACTGCCCCCTCAGTGTGCCCTTGAGGGTCAAACCAGCTACATGACAGGGGTCCAGGCAGTGTGAACCAGACAGATTAACCACTTATGCAGATCAGACCATGGTAGATAAGCAGAATATCCTGTCTTCCAGGTGTGGCAGGGAGAGCTTGGGCAAAACAATAAAAGAAGAAGGGGAGAGCACTTCCATGGATATGTGGGGGAGGGTTGTTAGGTATGGATAAAAGAGCAAAGACAAGACCCCCACAGAACAGAAAGGAATGAGTGAAGAGGTCTTTCTTGTTACCACTGTTTTCAATTTCCTGCCTATTTTTGTAAAGAAACAATTCAAAGGTAGGGGATTGCTAGTCTCGTAGATGATGCTCTTTGTTTATAGAAATGGCTTCTTTTGTTCATGTTGATCAAGTCTGCTAGAAAAGAGTTCACTCACCTGGGGTGGGGGTCTACAGCTCCCAGGGGCCATTTCCTCCACCTCCATACTCCCTGTTCTGGCCCAGACCTTGGTCTTCTGCAGAATGAGTTCGGGAGGGAAAAGGATCCCAGGACAGGAGGTTGGCCTACAGGGATTTGTAGGGGGTGAGGCCCTGACCTCAGGGCAGAGAATGAAAACTAGAGGTAGGTTCCTGCTGGGAAAAGAACTTTCACCTTCCATCCCACCATCCTCTTTAAGAGAACCCAGAGGCAGAAGAGGCTTGGGATCCCAGATGGGATGAGATCAGTCAGAGCCTCAATGGTTCCTGAAACAGAGATCTTCCTCTGACTGTCTATGGGACCTGGACCCCAAAAGGGCAACTCAGCTCCTGAACAATCGCCCACCTAGATGCTCAATAATCCTTTCAAATGTCTTTCATTGTGGTCCTTTACCCTTACATTTCAAGGTTCATTCAGGCTTCTCACTTGTCTTACACTCAACAGAAATTCTGGGTCCCTGGGGTACCATGGAAAAAGATGACACAATCTTCAATTTGCAGGTGTGAACCAGGACTTTTGGGAAGTAATTGGGAGTCTGGAAAAGAGTTAGCAGCAGGAAGCTTGTCCAGTAACCAGGGTAGGGAGGGAGGATTGCTACAGGTGAACCTGGAGCTGGACTCACCACAGGGTCAGAGGAGAAGGATGAGATCCAATTATAGGAACAGTCCACAGAGGCCAGCAGGTCTATGAGGGGTGGCTCAGACTTACCTGGGACCTGCACCCACAAAGCTGGCATCCTGAAGATAGAGATCTAAGGTCCAAGTGAAGACAATGTGATCTCAGCTTCTGGGAAAAAGGCAGAGAGAGCTCAACTCCAGGGAGGCACAAAAAATTCAGTTGCAAGAGGAGAAGGTAGAGCAATCTCAGCAGAAGTTCCAGTTTTCAGCCAGCCCACTCTGAGAGTCCTCCCAGCCTCTGAGCCACCAGGAAGGGCTGTTTTCTCCAATCACACCAGGGTCAGGCACTCAGGACCCTTTTTCCCTCTCCTCCCCAGCCCTACCCTCCATCACTTGGACAGCCTTGACCAATGGGATGGCCCCTCTTCTGCCCTAGGACTCTTTTAAGGTCTCCAAACTCCACCCCAGAGCACCTATTCCACCTGGGCCACCCTCCAGCAGGATGGTCATCTCTGAGAGCTCCTTCTCCCCATCACCTGGTATACTGCCTGATTTCTTATTGGAGGAAAGATTCAGGACTTTAGGAGTTAGGAGGGGAGAACTAGAAAGAGGCAAGCTGAAGATTTCCAGGCAATCTGGGGATTCACAGCCAGACAGAGCTTAGTTAGAGAATGTAGGCTGCTCACTAAATGTTAGCAGTTTCATGAGCACATTTCTCCTTGTTTGAATTAGGATGTGGCTCATTTCCAGTCAGATCCCAGCAGGATAATTGGAATGTTTGACCAGCTAAGGGAAGATTAATCCTTAATGGAAAGTATGGTTAAAATTTAGCCATTAAGGGCATACGTACAGGAGCTGAAAGAATAAGAATTAAATGTTACTGCACCAGAATTACTCTTTGCTCCTCCCTGAATGCAATCAGCCTAGAGGGTCAAGAACATAAATGGATAAAATGGTTTTTATAGCTAAAATAATACTAACTAAGAAAATGAACAGAACTGATATTATTTGATAGACAATTTTGTTCCATATGTTAACACTGAAACAATGTTTATGTTATTATGCTCCAGATTTGTCTCATTGGGTAATTGGGGGAACCATTCTCTCTCTCTCTCTCTCTCTCTCTCTCTCTCTCTCTCTCTCTCTCTTTCTCTCTCTCTCTGCTTTTAATTTTAATAAAATGTAATGATTTCTAAAAGGATATGCAATTGTATCCTTAGAAAATGAACTTTTCTTTTGATCTGAATGCTATGAGGTTATAAATTAAATTGTAAGATGGTGGTTACAATGTTTCCAAACTGTTTTATGTTTAATTGTGTATATTTTCTTTAAAATGAATAATAATCATATATTCTTTGAGAAAAGTACAAAGGACCTGATAAATTCTCCATTCAAGCTTTTACCCTGATTAAAAAGTCAAAATTCAGAAAAAGAAGAATTAAAAGAAATCTATTACACTATATCAAGGTAGAAACACATTGAGGGGTTGATCACCTTAGATCATCAAGGAATTCAAGATGAAAACAGCTTTTATTGAGAGTTCTTGTAATGAGATAAAGACAAGCTGGCTAGGTCCATGGTAGTAAAATGCAGTAGGACATCACATCTCAGCACCTCCCCTATTGCCAGGACATGAGGGCCACCAGGTGCAAACAGGCAGGAGGTGAATGGACAGGTGATGATTTTGTTGAAGAGAGAGAGATGGGAGAGGTGGTTCAAATTTCAAAGAATTCTCTTAGACCTTCTCTTTAGCCAAAGGGAGCTTTATTGACACAAAAGCAGACAAAGGACTTGTAATTTACAGAGGGACAGGGGCTCATTTTTATAAGGACATGATAAGGGAGACAGGAGAATCTTATGACCCAAGATGGGGGAGGGGAGACAAGGAATTCCATGGATCAGTGTAAGGGGGAGGTTTTATGGTATTCTAAGATAAGGGGAGATTTTAAGCCACCAGGAAAAGAACAATTCAACCCTTAAGGTACCTTCACACCAAGAGACTTTAGGGAGCTTTAAGAGAATGACACAGGGAAAAGGCAGCTCAACTTCTAAGGCACCCTTGTATATGATGGGGTGCTTGGGTGCATATGCTTGGACCCCAATTCTAAAATCCCATTTCGTCTTAAAAATCCCATTTCTCTCTAGCCTCAAAATACTATCTCAGGCAGTCTCCCTCCAGATCAAGGACAGCCTGCCCCAGCAGGAACCATTATCTCCCTTTCTGCCACAGTAGCCAGCTGCACCTATAGATTTGATCACTCAAAGCCAGCTGCATATTGAGTGAACTGGCTGTGCACGAGGTCATAATGACATATACTACTCACTGATCCACAGTCACTTGTATCTTATATTGCTATCCATGGTTCCTCACTTTTTTCCTGGTTTGCATCCCTTTGATAATTCCATCTAGGATCCACAACCAGCACAGTTGTAGCTCCCAGAGGGTACCTGGTGGGTGTGGATACAGTCAGATTGTTCCCCAAACCTCTGAGCTAAATCTCAGATCCTCTTTTCTCCCCAGTGGTGCATCAAGTGGAGAGAATTATATTCACGTCTTCCCATGATAATTCAACTTGGAGATGGACTGCTCTAAAGCTCTCTACAAACTTAGGAGGCTTTTCTGAGAAATGGCCAAGTTTTTCCTTAACCTGGGTGAGGTCAGCTACTGAAAAGGGAACATGCATCGCAATCATTCCTCCAGGGGAATCTGCTACTTCCCTTAATGGGAGTAGCTTGGGAGGGAACTGAGGAGTCTGGAGCTTAGGACAGGGCAAGGTAAGGAGTTCTGCCCCTTGTAAGAGAGGGACTAGGGAGTGAGTGATTCTGGGAAACCGAGTCTGGCTGCAGAGGCCCAGAAGACCAATGAGCAGACAGATCTGGTAGTGTCAGGGGCTGCTAGCAAATGTAGTTTGAGAGTGATGCCAGTGGTGAGCGCCCTGAAAATAAAGGTTTAGGGGGCCAATGGGTAGACAGCCAGCAGGTAAAGGGGAGGGATTTGCTGCAGGAGTCTGTTAACTTCCTCATATAGTTTGGACCATCAGGAAGAGGGAAAAGGGGCTAATGGAGAGGCAAGTGGGGTGTGAGATTGTGTAGGTGCTCCAGGAAATGAGGCTTGGGAGCCTGAAAGAAGGGGATCATCATGTATGTCAAGTTCATTCTGATTCCTCTTAGCTGGAGTAAATTTATTTAGGCACATCCAAACTGGCTTCTGCAGTTCTGGATTCTGGGACAGAGTCCTAAAAGCCTGGATGTGGGGACTTCTATAAATTTCCCTTCCCTACGGCAAAATACATCTAGCTGTAAAATGGGGTTAAAATTTAGGGTTCCACCACCAGGCCATTTCTCGTGGTCCTCCAGAATGTACTGAGGCCAGACAGTGTTGCAAAAGAAAACAAGACGCTTTTTATTGAGGTCTTGAAGACCAATTTTTTTCCAGTTGTTCAAGAAATATCCTAGAATCAAATCTCTAGATACAGAAGGAGATTGGTCCAGCTTTTCTGCCTATAACATTTAGGGATTAGTCAAAAGGGGGAAAGGGCACCAGCAGAGCACCTATAGTTTACCACTTGCCTCAAGGCATCAGGAGAGATAGCAAACACAGGTGGATTCCCACAAGGCATCCCTTGTCTCAGGGGATTGTGACAGAGCCTGTAGAAGGCTCCACCCAAACCCCAGTAAGGCTTCCTAGGTTCTTAAGGGATGAACCTCAGCTACATGGCTAGGAGAGGAGAAAACTTAGAAAGTTTAAGGGAAAAGAAAGCATACCTTGACTTGGGGAAGGCTTGAGACCTCACACTGTAGGGAAAAGAAAGCTTACCGTGACTTGGAGAAGGCTTGAGACCTCAGATTGTTGCCCCACGTTGGGCGCCAAAACATGATGAGGGTCAGGAGAGGTGTAGGAACTTCTGGAGATCCCTGGCAACTTAGTCTGGAAAGAATTCATTACACTCAAGGAATCTTAAGTCAATTAGGCAAAAAAGTTTATTATTACACCTTTCAGTGGGCAAGAGTTTTAGGGAGCCTTCAATTTAAATGAGCTATGGATAAAGTTTACATAGATTATTGCATAGTAAAATGTGTGCCAAGGATGCTAAATAGATGATTTGGGCTGGGATTAAGGAGTGGTCAGTTCTCAAAGGAACATGAACTTTTGGTATGTACTGCATAGGTATTTTACCCAAAATTCATCAGTAAATAGCCCAAGGAGGAGCTACATGGAGGTGTGGTTTTAGTCCTGAAACGTCACTCAGTCATCCAATAGTCAGGGCTGACCTGGGAAAATCAGGCTTCTCTCATCAATATCTTATTAGACAAGATTAATGCAAAGGAAGTACACATAGATCTAAGTATAGGATACATATGATTGGTCAGTGAGTGGTCAATGTCATTATGACCCCATGCACAGCCAGTTCACTCAGTATGCAGCTGGCTTTGAGTGATAAATTCTATAGGTGCAGCTGGCTACTGTGGCAGGAAAGGAGATAACAGTTCCTGCTGGGGCAGGCTGTCCTTGATCTGGAGGGATACTGCCTGAGATAGTGTTTTGAGGCTAGAGAGAAATGGGATTTTTAAAGAGAAATGGGATTTTAGAATTGGGGTCAAACCACATGCACTCAAGCACTCCATCAGTACCTTGAATGGTAAGAATTAATGAAAAAGATAGGTTTTCTCTAGAGAGAAGAATGAATAGACAGTGGATTCAGGGTCAGAGTGGACTGACAAGAAAAGAGTTGTTTGATGCTCTGTTGAGAGCAGGGGTAGATTTTGGAAGAACATATGGCATTCCAACTAATGAACTATATAAAATGAATTGAGGAAAGAGGTTTGATTTTAGACTGAGCAGGGAGGTGGAAGCTGCCCCTGCAGATCCTTCTGAAACATTGCATTCAGGTTCATCACACCTGCAGGGAGAATGGGGGGTTGTCGAGGCCCCAGCTCAGCTTAAAGAGGGTGTGCCTCGATCTAGAATGATGATCCTGGGACTGCAAATTGGAAAACAGTAAACAAAAGTGAATGAGGCTATGATAATGAGTTTATAGACTCCAGAAGCATGGCTGACCCTATATCTACCCTGCTTTTGGTGATTGTCTCCTTATTTCTTTTTGGCTTTTTGTCTGTTCACATTGTTTGTCAGATTTGTTTTCTTCAGGCTTAATACCCTCCACCTGTGGATGTCTGATGACTTAAGATGGATGTCACCCCCTGTCTATGACAGTCCTGTGCCATCTCTTGACTTGAAATCGACCAAACTCCAGAGGCCAGCTACAGAACTGATCTCCCAAATAGGAGCTCTTGGGTCAGGCCAATCTCAGCAGGAAGTAGCTATGGAAGAAGAACTTTGCCCCTTACCCCAAGATTTTGGGCCGTATTTGCTCCAGGGGGGAATGATAGTATGCTTGTGCTCAAACTCCATCCTAAGATATTGTTTCATATGCTCACTTTGTGTGATCCCTGTTGCTGTAAAGCTCTATTGACACCAGTTGCCCCACTGACCTATGTAATGAATATGAAAGATCTTGAAGCCCAGTGTAATGGCAACTTGAACTGGAAAATCTTTACTATTCATTAATAGGCCCATTAAATCAGCTGAAAGCCTAAGTCTATGTGGTAGGAGGAGATCGCTGAACAGGCAGAATGGGAAGGGTGGAGCAGAACCAGGAGGGAGTGAGCTCAGTAGGTTCAGAGGGGAGAGGATTCAGACAGGTACAGGCAGCAAGGCTCAGCCATGTCAGTGCTTGCTTATGAGAAGTCTCAGACTGAGGTGAGGGGGGAGGCTTGGAAATGGCTTTGTCCCCATGGTTATCATGTTTATTAACTTCTTGGTCACTATGAAAGATTCGGCTTTCTGGTTCTGGGATTTGGGTTTCTGGTGTGTAAATAAATATTTTTCTTCTGCCTTCTATATGGAGAGTCTTTTATATTTTGGATATTCATAGTCATCATCAGTGCTATGAATATTGCCTTGGTGATACATCATGTTGGCAAAATACATTGAAATTGTATCTCTTTTTATCCTTAGAATTGCACTGAGGAAGGTGCTATGAAAAAATAGCACCAATGTGGGGTGGGGGCAGGAATAACCATTTTACAGAGGAGGAAACTGAGACAGTCAGAGTTGAAGTGACACAGTCAGGTTTTAACATCAAGTAAATATCTGAGGCAAGATGTGAACTTATTCTTCCTGAATCCAGGCCCTACTTTCCCTGCACTGTACCACCTTGGTGTCTGCAATGTGTCTACAGAGACATTGATATATCCAGATGTGATTCAGCATGAGAAGTCCCCATACACACACATCACCCTGTGCATTTTGGAATCTTATCTACAAAGGACAGTCCTGGGGAATTATCTTTAGCACTCAGAGGTTAAGTAGGTGCTGAGGAGCACAGCCAGGGTGAGAATCAGGACTGGATCTTGACTCTCATGTCACTTCCCTGCCCATCGGTCCCTGTGGCCTCATGTTATTGCTTGTGCTTATATCTATACCTGTGTCATCTATCTATATCACCTATCTGTCATCTATACCTTCCATGTCTGTATCTGCCTATTCTGGGAGAGGAAATGAGGACAGAGAGAGAAGAGTGAGGTCTGAGGATCCTTCCAGCTATTTTGGGAAACACAGGCCTGAGACCACCAAGGATATTTGGGGAAAGAGTGTAAGCCTTGGGATGTGACCTTGCTAAGTGCCAGCTCTCCAAGTGAGTAGCTGTGTGACTTTGATGAGATTCCTAAACCTCTCTGAGTTGGCAAAACGATGGGAGAAAAAAAGCTTTGTAAGAGTCAAGGAATCTCTGAGCATGAAGGGTTTGTTGAAGTCACCTCGACTTGTGAAGTCACATTACTCTCTCTAATGTATGAGTGATCACATGGGATTTCAGCAAAGAATAAATACACAGAACAGGAACTAAAAAATGACAGTTCAGCCCAGACAGAAAGGGAAGAGAAAAAGGAACAAGGTTAAGGAATCTTTCTTAGAAGAAAAAGAGTAGAAAAAGAAAAGAAGCAAGTTGAAGAGGAGAAGGGATTGTGAATGAAAGACCTTTAGATATAAAGGGTAACACTATAAGCAAATTAGAAGAGCAAGGAATAATTTACCTGTCAGATTTGTGTAGAAGGGAGGAATTTATGACCAAGCAAGAGATAGAGGAAATTATAAAATGAAGAGTGGATAATTTTGATTACATTACATTGAAAAGTTTTTGCACAACGAAAGCCAGTGCAACCAAGAATAGGAGGGAAGCAGAAAACTGGGAATTTTTATTCGTGTCTCTGATAAAGGCCTCATTTCTAAAATATATGGAGAATTGAATCAAATTTATAAGAACACAAGTCATTCCCCAATTAATAAATGGTCAGAGGATATGAACAGGGACATTTCAGATGAAGAAATTAAAGCTGTCTATACTCATGTGAAAAAAATGCTTTAAATCACTATTCATTGGAGAAATGAAAATCAGAACAACTCTTAGGTACCACATAACACCTATCAGACTGGCTAATATGACAAAACAGAAAAAACTATAAATGATGGAGAAGGTGTGGGATAATTGGAACACTAATCCAGAGTTTGTGGAAATGTGAACTGATCCAATCATCTTAGAGAGTAATTGGGAATTATGCCCAAAGTGCCACAAAAATGTGCATACCACTTCAAGGGCTGTACAGCAAAGAGATCATCAAAACAGGAAAAGGATCCACATGTACAAAATTATAGCAGCTCTTTTTGTAGTGGCCAGATAACTGGAAATTGAGGGCATATCCATCAACTGAGGAATGTCTGAACAAGTTGTGGCATATGACTGTACTTGAATACTATTGTGCTGTAAGAAATGATGAGCAGGCCAACTTCAGAAAAATTTAGAAAAATATATATGAACTGATGCTGAGTGAAATGAGCAGAACCAGGAGAACATTGTACACAGTAATAACGACATTGTGTGATGACTGTGCTTGGTACAGTTGGCTCTTGTCAGCAATGCAAGGACCTAAAAGAACTCCAAAAGACTGATAATGGAAGCTGTTTTCCTCATCCAAAGAAAGGAATATGGTGTCTGAAGGCACATTGAAGCATACTACTTGCTCCTTTTTTTGTTTTCTTTGCTTTTTCTTTCTCATGGAATATTGATGTGGTGTAAGAAACAACGAGCTAGCTGATTTAGAAAAACATGGAAGATGCTATTCACCCTCAGAGAAACAGATGATAGGAGGAAATGAGCATAATATGACCTTACATATATGGGTACGAGAATATATGTGAATATATATGTATATATATACATGTTTATAGACATCTAAGTACATACATATGTATATGTTATATCTACATATAGATATACTTACATATCCACGTTCAAGTGCAGCATTGCAGCCTTCTTCGCAGTGTTGGGGGAGGGAAGGGGGAACACAAAGTAAAAAGTACACAGCACATAACAAAAGTATAGCAAGGAAACAAAGCTGGGTAGCTTCAAAAAATTGTGTAGTATTTATCAACTAGGTTTTCTTGAAATGGAAATTTATTGTTTTATATTGAATCTTCTCTTATGGTCTACTGTGTACATGGCAATTCTCTTTCTTTTCTCATTTTCTATTTAAGTTTAAAATTACAAAAAAATAATAACCCACCCCAAAATAGAATATGGACCATAGAAGTCACCTAAAGGGGTAAAGGTCTACGCATTCATGGTCATGGTGGATGTCAGCGAGCCAGCTAGGGTGAGCAAAGTAGTAGAGCAAGACCTCACAACTATACAGAAAAAGTATAATTTGCCAAACGCTCTGCATTAGGTCTTTTGACCCTCACAATGGCCCTGGAGATGTAGGAGCTCCTACTAGCCCCTCTTGGTGGTGGAGGAAACGTAGGCTCAGAAAACTTCTGGGGTTGTTAAGATTCAGGGGAAAGGAGGATTCAAATTCACTTCCTCGTGAACTGAAGCAAATCATTCTATTAGTATCTATGCAGATAAATATTAGAACTGATTCTGGAAAGGAACATCCCTGGGCTACACAGACTCTCCAGATCCATGCACTGTTAGCTCATAATCATAGGAGCACTCTTTTAAGACGTCTACATCATTCTTCTTCCCAATACTTGCTTGAGAGGGACAAGATTCTAGCCACTCAGACACAGACAAAAACACATATGAACACACACTTATGTGCACACACAGGGCTTTACCTGTCCTCTCTGGGCCTGGGAGTGGGCTTTCCCCCAGTCCTTATACTGTTCCCATACCTAACACACACATCTCAGGATCCAGCACTTTCTTTAAGATTCAACTCAAGTAGGGATTCATCTGGATCCTTCACTCAGTTGCCTACAGCAATAAAATCCTCCATCATGATAAAAGGAGGGATCATTTGAATTTAACAGCTATGTGCTGCTCACCAGCTCCCATTAATTGGTCATCCAAACAGCAGAGATGTGGAGGAACTATACCAACACGGTTATTTCACGAGCCATCTTCAACCATCACTGAGTAAACTACGGAATGACTGCCTACCAATGTCTTCCTGTCTCACAATGACTCCTGCAACCTGGACCATGTTTTACTCTTCTATAAAACAAGGGACCACTCTCAGTTCTGGTCACAGGTTCAGGCTCATGAAATCCTGACCCCTCAATAACAGAAATAGGCTCTTTCTTCTGTCTCTGGTTCTACACCACCCCCACCCCTCCCACCCACCCCCACACACAGTTCCAGGGAAATCTACTTAAAACTTAGGTTACACTCATATCTTGGGTCTTCCCAATGGAGAATGTGGAAAGCTAGTCAAGACACCAGGTAAATTAGTCCAAAGACCACAATCAAATTCCTTTACCTAAAAGACATACCCATTGCAAAAGGATCCCGAGTGTCCATTGAAAAGAGCCTTGAAGAATGAATAGCAGTAACACATTTTGCACTATTGCACTCTCTGAAGGTGGGGGGAATTAAACATCAGAAAGTGAAGCAATTTGTAGGAAGAGGAAATGGACATTTCCTCTCAGCTTTGCACTGTGGAAACATATATCTAAATTTTGGGGCAAGCCTGATGGGGAATTGTGCTGGCTCTCCCACATATTGGCTATCTTCTCCAAGTACAGACTTACAGAACTCTCCTCCTACCAGTCAGTACTGTGTGAGGTGCCCAGTGACCCTGAACTTCTCAAATCCCAAGCAGGCCCTTAAGGTGCAGAAAGCTACCTCAGGATCACATCTGTTTTCTAAGGAAAGAAAAAAACCCAGACTAAGACCCACCTAGTCATGATGTAGGTTTTCTGTACAAATACAGAGATGCCATGGTGCCAGGGTGGGAGAAAGGCCTCCATTTTACCTCTGCTTCCCCAAAAGGAGAGCTCCATTAGGAACTCGCTGGGCAGGTGATGAGCAGAGAGTGATCATTGGCAGAACAGCTATTTCATTACCAGTTCCAGTACGTCTTCATCTCATTTTCATAGATTCCTCAATCAAATCTCAAGGAGCTTATTAAATGGTTCCCCTAGATCACAGAGCTACCATGTGACTCAGATGAGAATTTTCTGGATTGAGTATGAGTAGCATCTTGCTACCAAAACACAACTTTCTAAATGCTACAATCACCCAGACATGCCAAGTGGCCATGGGTCATGGAACACAGTGGTCTCAAAAGAAGTCCAATTGTACTTTACCCAAAGAAAAGGAAATATACCTCAGGAATCTAAGATTAGCAGACTTCAGTGGCCAACGGGTAAGGCTCCACTGAACTTGCAAAGTCACATTTACAAAACATCCCTCCTTGTCTACTGTCTACTCCAATGTACTCCAACATAACTCACCTCAGTTCACAATATGCTGCCAAACTTGCAGACAGGAAGACTCATGGGAGTCAGGGATGGTCATTCTCAATTGGTTTTTTGTTTTGAGGGAACAAAATGAAGTTCCATCAAGAACGATAGACAGGAATGTAGTTTTATTGGAAGGCAGTGGGGGAGTCTCCAGAGAGGGTAACTGCTGGATAAACTCTGAAGAATATGCTGTCCTTCTCTGTCGAGGCACTGGCTCCTTTTTGAACACATGGCTGGGAGAGGAGGGTATTAAACTGGGAAGCAGCATCCAGTGGTGTGAACCCTGCCTGTTTGCCTTAAATTCTTAAAATCCTCATTCTTAAACCACTCCTTGGGGGTCTGTCATTGGGTCAACCCCACAGGAAGAGGATGCAGATGGGGTGATTTGTCGATGGAGGCAGGTTTACTGATAAGCATGTCTGTCAGGTTTATGATCTGAGGTTGTAACGAAAGTTCCAAAACATTCCCCTTCTTTTTATTTTACAAATTCCCTATCTGTCTGTCCCCCTAGAAAAGTCATACAGTTGGTTAATACTAGATGAATAAGGCCCAACATCCTCTAAGAATATGGAATGTCTGAGGCTGTGACCTGGGGGGAAGCACCTCCTCCCTAGAGGTGAGGCACTGAGCAGGCTGGGGAAGCTTTTGTTTGTGGCTGCAGGATTGTGGGAAACAAGAATCATTATATTTCCAAGAGTAATTACTGGCAGCAAACACTGCCTCCACAGGACTGGGGGTGAAAGTGAAATCTGTCCCAGACCCATTGCCAGTGACCTGGGCCAGGACTCTGGAATACAGCTAAGAAGCTTCAAAGATCAGCAGTTTGGGTGACCTTCCTGACTCCTGCTTGTACCAGGTCATCCACTTGCCAGTGCTGGAACTGGCCCTGCCACACATTGTCACTCTGTCTCCTGGAGCCACAGACAGGGAGGATAGACAATTTTGTGGAAAACAATAAATTCCCAAATTTCTGGCAATCTATTGGTTTTTTGTTTTTTTAAATCAATTTTTGACATGAGCCATGTTTTCCCACAGATCTCTCAAGCATTTTTATATTTAGTTTTTATTGGATGGTCTGGTCCTGCTTGTCAGTCCATCTGCCTCACCCACTGGATCCAGGGGATCTTAAGTTTCATTTTATTTGGTTTTCCAGTGATAACCTCTACACCAGAGGCTCACTCTCTGATCTGCTGTGTCTTACCCTGAGCCCAGAGCAACAAGAGCCAGAGGAGCTGACAGGGGGAAGTCATCCTGTCCCTTGTAGATCTTAGACAGAGAACCCTAAGGCCTAAGACAGGCAGGATGAGGGGACTTTATGTCCTGAGCAGAGCCTGTGAGAGCTCCCTTGGGTATGTAAAAGAGCATCAGCTCTAGTATAAGCCTCATCTCAGGGCCTTTTCAGCCAGAATGGGCCACATCCCCTGAGGTTGTTCCTGGGGGACATGGCTTCCTCTTTTATGTCCTTGAATTTGTGAACTCAAGAACATAGGGAAGTTCATATTTTGTGTCTGACACAAGAATAGTTGCTGATACTTGTGGATAAGTGAGAGAAGGTTCCATCTGTGCATCAGGAGTAGATTCCCTGTAGGACAGAACTTGAAGCCCTGGACAGGTGGCAGAGATGGCAGGAGCTCAGGGTGCCTCCTCTGACTCTCCTCCTGCACCTGTCCCTATACCTCTCCCTGCTAGAGAAGGTAGGAAGTCAAGGAAACAGTAAGGACAGGCCTTGAGCTAGGGAGTCTGAGAAAAACCTGGATTAAGGGACCCAGATACTCCCTACATGACTATGTCTTAAACCCAGAATCACTCTGGCTCTCACTGACAAGCTTCTGGGGGCCTTGTTTGGGTTGTGATGGCTCAGAGTGAGTGTAAATAGCAATCATTTCTGCTCTGGTAAGAAACCCTGAGAGTCCTTCCCTCCCAGACTGATTTTTTTTTCTTTTTTTGAATAGCAAACGACAGCATATTTTGCTTCATTTCTTGCCAGAACTTAAATCACTAGATGGCCTTTACTTCGGACAAACTGCAACCTGGGCAAGCCCTTTGTTTAAAGAGGACAAGGTATCCCACTGCCTCTGGAGCCATTCCAGTCATTCTGATCTGTATCTTGCCACTGGACCAGATGGCTCTGGAGGACAGAGTGAGGCTGGTGACTTTGCAGGGCCCTGCCTTACTGATATCCAATTCATTTGCAAGTCAGGACATCACCCTTATGATGTCATTGGTACTCCTGGAGAATGAAGGACAATCTGTCATTAGAAGAGCAATTGTGCCCTCACCTGGTCAGAGGGAGAAGGGACAAGAGGCCTTCTCCATGTTCCTCATCCTTTATCCAAGATCCTGCAACAAGCATTGTTAAGAGCTACAATGAGCAGATGTTTTCACTGCTGTCCTTAGAGCCCTTAGAGCAGCCCTTGTCATGGGAAAAGAGAGAGAGTAGACTCAGCACCTCAGTTACATACGTGCACTTTTTTCTGAGGCCTGAACCTATACTTGAGCATAATACTAAAGCCCACATTTTTCCTGCCGAAGCTCTGCATTGTGGGAAACTGACAGCAGGAACCCACCATATGAACTCAGAGAAGAGCTATTTTTCTCCCATGTTGACTGAAAGTTTGGTTGAAGGAGAGGCAACAGGCCAAATGCATACATTTGTTATTAATTCATTCCCCTTAAAGTAACTGTCACATAGTACTATGGAGCCAGATATTATCTGACTGCTGATACAAAAACTGGCCAGGCTTAAATCTGATTTAGGACAAAGAAGGTGGAATATGTCCTTCAGATTTATGGTCTCCATGAGTGATTAACTACACCATTAGAAAGGAATTTCTTAATTGCATAGATTGTAAATACAATAAGATAACAATCTGATAAAGTTTCAATTGAAATTACGACCCAAGATGTCTATGTTTTCTTTACCACTAATACGCTATAACATAGTATATGTCCACAAAATATTAAAATATGGAAAACGTCCCATTATTCAGAAAAAGTGGCTTAGGTTAAAGGTCTCTTAAGGACTGTAAAGTGAGCCTTATCTGGCTTTTGTTGACATAGGAAGAGGCATCTTCTGAGTTTGCTTCAGAGAGAACAAAGAGATTATTCCAAAATTTATATTAAATATTGTCATTCCCTCCTTTTGGTCAAAGGCCTGTAGACCAACAAAAATATGAAAAAAAAAACCTCTCAATAGCCAGTAGTGTGAGAGTTATTCTTCATGCAAGTCTGGTCCAGGCTCTTGGGAAAGCTGCTTATGTCTGATGCTATCTTCTTCAGGCCTCTTCGAAATTGGAGGACAGTCCACTGAGGAGCAGGGGCAATGGAAGTGACAGATGGATCCAAAAGTCTATACAGAAAACCTGACAGGGTCTCCCAGAAAACAGATAATTTGATAAGTGAGATGATACTGTACGCTATAGTTGATATGGATAAAGGCACATAGCAATAGTTCAGTTTCTGAGCCACGCAGGGCTAGGTTCAAACAAGACAAAATTGCATTTTTACATTAAGTCAGAAGGAGATTAATACTTAGATGGCTCACAATAGACTATGTCTGAAAGGCAGATTTATATGTCACCAATATAAACAAGAAAATTAAACACGAACCAGACAAATAAATGCAACCATTGTTTCTAATGTTAATGAACATTAAGTTCCTTGTATCCCAGTAATCCATTCTTAATTTCCATTTAAACGTCACTTTTTTGAATCCCAAATTTCTCATGTAGTTATCTGATGTCTAGATATCCTTCCTTTGACAATAGGGTTTATTCTTGGGATAATTCAAAGAGGGAGTTCTGCTTTTCTTGTTCAGATCTAGAAGTTCTCAGATAATTCTGACAGTATAAATTAGTACAATCACTTAAAATTTGTCCTCCAAATTTTTGAAATTTCAGAAAATTTCCATTTATTTTTTGCTGTTTCTGAAATAAGAATCTTTTAAAATGTGAGGGTTCAACCATAAAATGAACTCATCTTTAAATTATTGGACAGATACTTTAACAAAGAAGAAATAATTTCACTTTCTTTTGCCACTATCTTATACAAATTTTATGCAAAAATCCAAATTTGAGATCTTATTTCAAAAACATGATAAATTTTAAAAGCCAATCACATATATCTTTATATACTTCTTAGGGGAATCAGGCTAATCCTGTAGTTTTCCCTCAAAATTTGCTACTCTATTTAATTAGAAATCTATCACATTACATCTTTGTCTTATTACCTGATCTAATCATTTCCTTGATGTTATCTCTGTATTATATTCTTCTTAATTACAAAGATTTGCTATAAAAGAAAAAAGAGGGACAATGTTAACAGAAGGAAAAGATTTCCTTGGTTCTGGTTGATTCCAGGAATGAGTCATTATCTCACAACTGTGAGATGTGGTCATCAGGTACTGAAAGCAGGGCTTAGAAGTAATCAGGTGGGGAATTTCCTTTTTCAGAAAGGAAACAGCACATTAGGGAAATAAAGTCAGGAAGATCCTACCTAGGCTGTGTTCACGGTCGTCTTCAAAACCTTTCCAAGCATCCACCGTTAGCCTGCAGCACATGTCAACTGGCTTTATGACAACTTAGACAACTATTCCTGTAATCAGAGCTTCGAACAAGACTAAATTGCAGTCCCAATCTTGTAGCTAATAAATATTGGCTGGTATCCTTCAGATAGGGCCATCTCAAAACTGATTGACCTATTAATTGTTTTCTGTCTTCTTAAAATACTTCCTCACACTTTAAACCATCTGAAACTGACACAACAGTATCCGGAACAACTATCCAGGAACAAGAGGGGTTCAGATAACCCACGCTAGTTCCCAAACCTTATCTACTTTTCATAGTTTCAATCACAACTTAATTTGTCCTTCCAAATCTCTCAATTCTGTTCTTCAGATTATTCCACTTGCTTTTATATTTTAAACATAAGACAAGGTAGTTCTTGAGTCATTACTTTTTACTAGCATAACTGGACTGGAATCCTCTTCCAGTTTAAACAAAGCAAAGAGGTTAGTGACTAATCTTCATAGTTTGTTGGGACTATGTCTGTTTCACAAGTTTGTTATTCTTCCCTAATTATAGTCACTCTGGAAGAATGAGATACTTCAGGAATTAAATCTTCTATATATAACAAGTTCAAACACAAATTTTAACTCTTGCTTAGGCCATAGAATGACTCCAAATTCAGATCAAAACAGCAAGATCTCTTCGGCTTTACACCTTAATTTAAAAGTAAATTATTTTGAAATTTTAGTAGGCCTTCTAAAAATCACACAAGATATTAGTTTTTAAAAAACATTTCTTCTAAAAGTACCTCCCCTTCTTGAAAAACAGTTTAAAATTTATTATGATGTTAAGGGACAAACTTTTAGAAAGAAAATTAGTTGGAAACTTTTAAAATGATTGATATCCCTTTCTTTTTTCCTTAAGCAAAAATAAACCTTTAAAATTGGAATTCATTAAAGCTGAGTTGTTACCAAAATATCCTGAAGTAATATGAATTTCCAAAGTATTATAACTAACTGAATTCTCACTTATTGCAGAATTCCTAGACATCACAAAATGCTTGAGTAAAAACGGGGTTGGAATGGTAACATTGGTAACAGTGGTAACATTGGTAACATTGGTAACAGTAAGAGACTGACTCAGAAAAGCACTACTGCTTTTAAAAATCCTTTCAAACAATGGGAACATCTTAAGGTGGCTCTCCAAGAGTTTACGTAAAATTCTGCACATGTTCTAATTTCAGATGAAAACAATATTCAATTTCCTAGTAAGATTACACAAAAGAGCTCATGTATTTTGCTGGTCACTTGCTATTGATCATAGAAGTTTAATATACAAGGAAAAAGCAGGGACATGTGACATATGAAATATGACAGGATAAAAACATCCTTTACTCTGTTTAAATTCAGTAAAAGTGAAATTAATGCAGGCAACTATATCCAAATTCAAACTCAAAACAAAAAATAGTTATGGTCCCCAAAACCTTTTACCTTAAACTGCAAGTCTCACTCATCACAGCTTAGAGCCAGATACAGTTATTTCCACTCTCATGGAGTTACAATGAGCAATAAAGATTTACCAGGACACACAGACATAAGGGATTCTATTTAATATCTTTCCTTCTCAAATTTAAAACTCATCCTGATGTAAAAGTCAATTGTTAACAATCTTTTCTATCTATTACAATTTCTGAGCAAGTCATATTCATTGTTTAGGAATTACATAAACCAAGTTCCTTTCCTAGAGCTCTCTTGCCCACACAAATGGGAGGACTGTTCTGAATGGGCAGAAAGAATCTAAACAAAGTTTTCACTCCATTCCCTCCTTTCCATACACAGTAATCGCTTAACAGTTTTTGGTTTCAGCATTAAAACAGTACTCCCAAATAATTTAGTTAACAATTCTACAGCTTCATAGAAGATAGTCAAATTGTTTTAGCTGCAACTTTTTAACATGCAAACGTGGAAATATCTGATTTTCTAAATGGCTATTACAAAACATTATAAGACAAGGTTAGCAGGATGGATAAAGTAACATACCTAGTTTTACACAATTTTCTCAACATCTTTTTAGTTTCAACAAAATTCAGATTAAAAATTGCTTTGTCTAACACCATTTCTGGATTACAGTGGTCACTCAATTTTCACAATCTAAGAGAAATTCAGAAATACAATCTTAGAAGTACAGTTTTAACACAACAATAACTTCAGACGGAATTATTTGCATTTCCAGAAATGATTGATCTTATTACTTTTAGTAATTAAAACCACTTTAAAGTTAATAATTACATTAGAGAGAGATAATAATACGGTGTGTAATATATCAATCATTATGTGAACCATTTTGGCATCATTTTATCATTTTGATCCCATAACAACCATAATTTTTACTTTTACACATCAGAAAATGGGTCAAACAGACGTAAAATACATTTTGCAACTGAAACAGAGAAGTGAAGCTTGCCAAGAGCAGAGTAGCTGGTGTCCCAGCAGCGGTGATTTTTGCAGGCAAGAGTTTAGTGAATGCTTGTCACAGGCCTGATCTATTCACCTTTCTCATTCTCCCACAGCTGCAGAATTTGCTGAGCCTCAGGCACTTTGCAGCTGCTGGGATAGGGTGGGCACAGTGTATAGGACCTAGGTGACATTTCCAAGCTTTATCTAGAAAGGTGGGCTAAAAGGATACCCAAGGGCACAGGGCTGTTGAAATCATTGAGATTGCTGTCCCTACAGTTCTCCTACATTCTCCTCTCTATAATTAGATCTGGAATGAGAGGGGTTAAAAAGAACTCCTGTAGTTGCTAAAGAATCCCTGTTCTGAAATACTCCCTTAACTCTGAGAGGGAGTGGGGAATGTTAGATGATCAGGATTAGCAAGGTGAATTTCTAGGGCTAACCACCATTTTAGGAGGTATTTTTTTCTAGTAATTTTAAATGATCAGTTCCTGAAATTTTTTTATGATTAATCTCACAACATACAAATCTAATGAAATGATTTTACCTCAGATGGTCTAACTTTCCATTGTAATTCCAGGTTGGCCAGACCAGAACAACAAGGAAAAGTGTTAAAGTTTTGTTTGTTTCTTTCCCCAGTTGCAGACCTGGATGTCCCACTGCTTGCATTTAAACCTTACAAGATAACAGACTCATTCACAGCACACATACAAAAAAGAGAGAGAGAGAGAGAGAGAGACAGAGAGAGACAGAGAGACAGAGAGACAGAGACAGACGGAGACAGAGAGAGAGAGACAGAGAGAGAGAGAGACAGAGACAGAGAGGAAGTAAGAGAGGGAGGCAGAGAGAGAGAGAGAGAGAGAACAATTAGAAGCTTGATAGTTCATAAATGGATTGTAACTGTCCTCTTCAAGACCAGAGTCCTTAAAAGGAAAAGCAGGGACGGGGAAGGAGGAGGCAGTGGAGGCTTGAACAGAGGTTGCGTTTCTCAGGGCTAAGGCAGGTAGGGGAAAGTGAGGGGGGAAAAGAGCGGCTAGGTACCATCATCTTCCCCAGATCAGAGGTCTTCAAGGGAAGGCAGAGGGAAGAAGGAGGAAAGAGGGGGAATCGGACCCAGGGAGTGAAGGGAAGGACAGACTGGAGAACTTTGAAGAAGAAAGGAATTTGGCCAGTACTCAGCCAGTACTGAAGCAGCTCTGCCAGCCCTAAAGGGAAGAGGCTTCTCTCTCTTGTTCTCCCTCAGCCACATCAGCAAGCCCAAGATGAAACATTCCTGCTGCTGGCTACAGATTTTGTTGGCCTTGAAACAGAATTTGGTTGTAAGATAAAGTAACTTTGACCTGTCCAAAAGAGCCCTGTGGTGGCCAACAGAATTTACAGCTATCTTTAGTTGATTGACACTAGTGCTGGCAATAGCTGTGATCATCAGGTGGGTAATGGCTTGACATATAAGAAGCAGGGGTCTTACCAGCCAGATTTCTAACTTTAGTTGCTTTTTTTTTAACTGACCCATAGCTAGCTGATTTTCCCAGATTGATGCTCAGAGGAGACCCAATTAGTACAGAGCAATTTAACCCGAATTGGTCTCTGTCCCCAGAGTTAGCTTGAAAGGGAATTTTTGGACTTCAGTTAAGCTAGTGGGAGTCCTTTGGAAGGCTGTAAGGGAGAGGACTTACACCAACCCTGTCAAGGCCCAGGACTCTAGGAAAACTGGATCCTCTGGCACCTGAGTCCTGGCCTTGGTGAGATGAGGAAATGTCTGTCCCATTCCTCAGTTCCAATCCACATTGGTCGCCAGTACTGTTGACCTGAAAGTTTAGTTGAAGGAGAGGCAACAGGCCAAATGTATGCATTTATTAATTCATTCCCCTTAAAGTAACAGTTACATAGTACTACGGAGCCAGATATTATCTGACTGCTGATACAAAAATTGGCCAGACTTTAACCTGTTTTAGGACAAAGTAGGTGGGCTGTGTCCTTCAGATTTATGGTTTCCATGAGGGATTAACTAGACCATTAGAAAGGAATTTCTTAATTGCATAGGTTGTAAATACAATAAGATAACAGAGCTTGACAAAGTTTGAATTGAAATTAAGACCCAGGATGACTATGTTTTCTTTACCATTAACACGTTATAACATAGTATATGTCCACAAAATATTAAAATATGGAAAACGTTCCATTATTCAGAAAAAGTGCCTTAGGTTAAAGGTCTCTTAAGGAGTGTTAAGTGAGCCCTAACTGGCTTTTGTTGGCATAGGAAGAGGCATTCTCTGAGTTTGCTTCAGAGAGAACAAAGAGACTATCACAAAATTTATATTAAATTTTATAACCTGACACTTGTTTTTTAAGTAGCACACACCTTTCTCTTCTCCATGTACTAAGGATCAGTGGCATCAGCCTCCATGTGGTTTCTCACATATGAATCTCTATCTCTTGATGCTGCATGTTCACTAGTTTCCACCACTGCCCCCACCACCCGGTCCTTGAGTGCTGTCTCTCCTTGTCTCAAAGTTTCCTGATTTCACCAGTTTTCTTCAAGAAGCCTTGGTTGGTCCATTATCTGTTTATTTCTTCCAATTTATCTTGTATGTTGATTTTATGTAGGAAACAAGGAATCAAATGGCTTTTTAAGAGTCTGCTTAGTGCCAGGCACAAGAACTTTACAAATATTATCTCATCAGATCCTAACAACCCTGCTAGGTCCTCATGATGGGGGAAATTTGAAACCCTAAAAGGACAGATCCTTGAACTTCCCCATATATTTCAGGAACCCAGCATCTGGCCCACTCCAGCCCACCAGGATTGCTGAACACTCTTTCATCCCATCTAGGCTCCTGTCTCTAATTCCAGACCACCTCAGGATACTTGCCACTGCCAGATCCCATCCACATCATCTCCTAGTCTTTCTGTATAAAAATATCAGTCTCAACCTCATCAAATGCAGATTCTTCAAATCTCGCCCACTTGTGTTGGTGTCACAAATAGTACAGACTCACTAGGCTTCTGACTGGCTTCTATTGGTGACACAATAAACTTGCTGCTTGGACTGAAAGGTCTCACTGGTTGAATTCTTTTGAGGACCAGCCCCAACTGTGCCCTTAGATTTCAGGATTCCTAGAACAGCTAGACTGCAAGACTGTCAACTCCATTTTACAGTGGAGAAAAATGAGGCAAACTACTCAGTGTCTGAGGCAAGATTTGACTGATTCAAGGCCAATCAACCTATCCCCAGTATTTCGATTATGCCTTCTTTGGGTGTGGGGGTCACGTAATTGTTTGCAAATTGCCTATTTTCTTTCTCCATTCTGGAGAATTGCAAGAACCTACCTCTTGCCTAGAAAAGATCTGGTGTTTAACAAAAACTTGTTGACTTAAATACTTGACCAAACCCTTTAGAATGTGAGCTCCCTGTGGGGAGGGGTACCTTGATCGGTAACCCCAAATCCTACCACAGAGCCTGGCATGCAATCTGAGCTTGTTGAATTGACATGATGGAGTACCTGGACAATAAGGACTGGAGTCATTTTCTCATTTTCTGCATTCCAAGATCTGACTATCAATTGTATTCAAGGAAGGGGACCCATTTTGAACTTGTTGGAGTCTATTCAGACGGAATTTGTTCAAAGGTGTAGGAACTGTCATACATATTACTCTAGGTGGAATTTCATAATTTTCATTATCAGTTGCCAGACAAATTCTCATAAAACTTGGATATTATAAACAAACTTGCAAGCTCCCCCTCCCCAAACCTTTCTTGACCTGTGAACAACTTAATTACTCAGTAAAACACTTCACTACTTTAGAATTAGAAAACCTCTACTTTAAGTAACTTCTGTCCCAGGGCTGATAACATCTTGTAACCTAAAGAATTTGGTCAGGCCCCAAAAAACTCCCCAGAAAAGGAGAATCTCTGTCTTCTCTGCTTTTCCCAAAAGCTAAGTTATTACTTTATCTTTTAAAATATATTCAATTAAATACTTAGCAGTTTGTGAACATTACAATCACATTCTCCAGCAGTTTAATTCATCATATCACAGCATCTAGATCAAAAGAGAAGCTGATTTCCTAAGAATAAAAGTGCGTCACCCACTAGGTATGATATTTAAAGTTAACATTACTTATCAAATATTTCCCAAAACTACAATAAAATTTTGAAGCATAATAAAAGTTACATTACAGATTTAAAACAAATTTTATTGTTTTGGAAAGAATAACAAAAAAAAAAACTTGATGCCATTGAAATGACATCAATTCCGATGAATATATTTTGAAAATTATCACCTTACATAGAAAAGCATATGTCTAGCTACACTTTTAACACTCTAGAAGGACTGTTGTCTTTTAACAAAATATTTATAAGAGAACATTTTGTTCTAGCAAAGAACAACCTGAGTACCCATCAACTGGACAATGGCTAAAGAAATTCTAGCGTATGAATTCAAAGGATTATTATTGAAGAATAATGACAAACATCAGGATTTCACTGGAAACAGGTGTATTTTTAGGGAATTCATTACAGTGAGTAATTTTGGATGTTTAATGAGGTCTCTTAAACTGCAAAACCTAACGAGATCTTGAGCAAGATCTTATTAATTAGATCCCTAAGTTTTATCTCCAGCAAGATTTTTCCAATATATACATAAGTATGGTTCAAATCCAAAGAAAACCATTCAATATCACAGTAACAATTCTATCTTCCAACCACTGCCTCCAAAGAGGCCAAAGTTGCTCAGTTTTATGAAACCAATAACTCCAAAATATTCTTATAGGGAAAAGATGTGGGAGGATGACATTCTATACAATCAGTCCAAACACGATCTGGAGCTGACTGAGGTTCAGATCCTAAATTTCTTACAGCAAAATTCAGACTCAAATTTAAGAAATCAGGGAAAACCCTTAGACCCTAAAGATATGATCAAAATAGCATGGCTTATGGATAGGAACTGGAAGTGATGCACACATTTAGGGAATTAGATGTGGTAGACAGAGTGCCTGAAGAGCCACTGACAGTGATTCTTAATATTGCACAGGAGGCAACAATTAAACATCTTTCACAGAAAAAGAGCAACAAACAAAATGTCTGTCTGATGAGGCCTTACAAATAGCTGAGGAAAGAAGGGGAAAGCAAAGGGGAGATTTCCCCAAATGAATTCATAATTTGTGAGAATAGCAAGGAGAGATAAGGTTTTCTTAACTGGGCATTGCAAAGAAATAGAACAAGTGAATGGGAAAGATAAGGAACCTTTGCAAGAAAATTTGAGCTATCAAGGTGGTATTTCCTGAATATATGGGCATGGGGACTTCTGGGGCCAAGGTGAGGCACTCACTTGTCTAGGGTCTTCCAGATTCCCTTGAAAAAAACCTTGCAATGGCTCAGAACCTGTTTTGGAGCAGTGAACCACATTACCAGTCTAGGACAGCTTGAAAGGTGAGCAGGAAAGGTGTCTCACTACAGTGGGAAAGTGCAGTTAAGTGAGGAAGCCAGAGACAGGTTTCACCCTAGGGTGCCATAGCACTTGTTAGGGAAGTCATGATAAACCTTAGGGTTTCTGAGATAAATTCAATCTCTTTTTTGGGCTTCATGCACTATATGAAATATACTATGTCTAGTGAGGTCTGTGCTGCAGGGAGAAAACATTAATCATTAATTAGATTCATAAGTTTTATCTCCAGCAAGATTTCTTCAATGTACACATTGGAATACACAAAAAATCATCAGATGATCACCATCCTACCATTATTGCTTTTATGAGGCTACCTTGCATTGTGAATATTGTGCAGTCTACTGACCTGCCTCTTCCAGGTAAATGGGGGTCCTCACTGAACACATTCATAAGTCTTTTCTCCACTAGCAATCCTTGATGTAAAGGAAGAGATGATCTCTGGTTGCAGACCTTTCCAGAGTCCAGACAGGGCTAGATCATAAGGTGAAATTTCTGATGTCTCCAAGCTCTATAGTGCTAGTAGAATGTCTTTCCACATTCATTATGGAAATACTTTCTATCCCATGTGAATTCTGATAGGAAATATCAGAATAACATCAATAATGACTTTAGCTTGAACACTTTTCATATTGATTGACTAATTACATGTCTTCTAGAATGGATTCTCTCATGTGAGAGAAAACAATGTTTGTCCCATATAAATAAACAATTATTCAATTAGGACTAAGCTTTATTCCCATCTCCTCATTCAGAAATTGGCCAGTGTAGGTGATTCAGTCAGTCTTTGAAGGGCAGGGCTGATGATCAGATGAAATCTTTGGCAAGACCTGGGAAAATTTAGATCAGACCAAAATGTAAAGGGATTTTATTATAGGTGAATTCTAGCCCATTGTGTTTTAGAGAAACAGTTCTGAGGGGAATTGGAACCCACTGGTCTAGACTGCACTATGTAATGGTGATCAGGCTAGAAATAAGTCTCTTTGTCCAAAACTGAGTCAAGATTCGGGCCCCTCCCACTCAGCCCCTCCTTAGAATAAGCCCAAATCTCATAATACTCATTTTCATTAAAATTTAAGTAATCAGCATTGATTTATGCCTATAGGTAACTCCCACGTAGCTAAGGGAATGTAAGTTTTGAGAGGTCTCCATGATTCATGTTTCCTTGGTAAGAGATAGCTAAATGACCATTGTTTTATAAATTGTAAACGAGCCATAATAAAATAATTAAATAGAAACGACGTCCCCTCAAATTTGATTTCATCAGATTTGTATAATAAGGTGAGCATGTATATAAAAGGATCAATCATATTATATATCTATCCAGTGTGAATTCTATTATATGCAGCAAGTAGGAAGTCTAGTTCTGAAAGCCTTTCCACATTGATCACATTCAGGGTTTCTTTCCAGTGTGGACACTCTGATGTGCAGCAAGATTGGAGCTAGAACTGAAAGCCCTTCCACATTGATTACATTTATAAGGTTTCTCTCCAGTGTGGATTCGCTGGTGTAAAGTGAGGTGGGAGTTTCGTCTGAAACCTTTTCCACACTGATTACATTGATAAGGTTTCACATCAGTGTGGATTCTCTGATGTAGATTAAGTTTGGTGCTCTCTCTGAAAGTCTTTCCACATTCATTACATTTATAAGGTTTCTCTCCAGTGTGGATTCTCTGATGTAGCGTAAGTTGGTAGTTTACTCTGAAAGCCTTTCCACACTGATGACATTCATATGGTTTCTCTCCAGTGTGGATTCTCTGATGCCGGATAAGTTCGGACCTCTTTATGAAAGCCTTTCCACATTCATTGCATTCATGAGGTTTCTCTCCAGTGTGGATTCTCCGATGTGCAGCAAGCCTGGAGCTAGAACTGAAAGCCTTTGTACACTCACTACATTCAAAAAGTTTCTTTCCATTGTGGATTCTCTGATGTGAGACAAGTAGGGAGTTTTGTCTGAAAGCCTTTCCACATTGATTACATTCATAAGGTTTCTTCATATGCATTTTCTGATGTAGAGTAAGATGGCCTTTAAAGCTGAATGCATTTCCACAAAGATTACATTCATAAGGTTTGTCTCCAGTGTGGATTCTCTGATGTGCACCAAGTACAGAGCTTTCCACATTGATTACATTCATAAGGTTTCTTTCCAGCGTGGATACTCTGAAGTGCAGCAAGACTGGAGCTAGAACTGAAAGTCTTTCCACATTGATTACATTTACGTGGCTTCTCACCATTGTGGATTCTCTGATGTACATCAAGACTGGAGCTAGAATGGAAAGCTTTTGCACACTCACTACATTCAAAAACCTTCTTTCTATTGTGGATTCTCTGATGTGAAACAAGTAGATAGTTTTGTCTGAAAGCCTTTCCACACTGATTACATTCATATGGTTTCTCTCCAGTATGGATTCTCTGATGTACATAAAGATTTGAGCTGTTTGTGAAAGCCTTTCCACATTGATTACATTCATAAGGTTTCTCTCCAGTGTGGATTCTCTGATGTACAGCAAAATATGAGCTGCTTGTGAAAGCCTTTCCACATTGATTACATTGATAAGGTTTCTCTGATGTAGACGAAGTCTGGAGCTCTCTCTCAAAGTCTTTCCACATTGATTATATTCATAAGGTTTCTCTCCAGTGTGGATTCTCTGATGTACAGCAAGAGTGTAGCCCTTTGCGAATGCCTTTCCACACTGATTGCATTCATAAAGTTCTTCGTATGGATTTTCTGATGTGGAGTAAGATGGTCTTTAAATCTGAATGCATTTCCACAGGGATTACATTCATAAGCTTTCTCGCCGTTGTGGATTTCCTGATGTTGAGTAAGACTGGAGCTCTGTAGGAATGCCTTTCCCTGGTTATCATATTCATAAAGTTCCTCTCTAGTCTCGATGTTCTGATGTACACCAAGACTACAGCTGCAACTCCCAGCCTTTCCACACTGACTGCATTCAGGAAGTTGCCTCTCACTGTCAATAATGTGATGAATAAGGAAGGAGGAGTGTTCACTAAAATGTACATCACATTCATGAAGCTCATGTGGCTTCTCTCCAGTATGAATTTTTTGACAGTAAATCAGGGAGGACTGTTGATTCATGCTTTTCCCACAATGATGACAACCATAAAGTTTATCTCCAGGGTGAACTTTCTGAAATATAGCACAGATTTGGCTCCTAGTGAAGTCGCAGGGACCATCACTCATGAGGTTTTCTTGCTGTGTTTCTTTCACAGAAATACTTAGCTTTTCAGTAGTCTCTTTCATTCCAGGTCTAATCTTTCCTTCTGCAAAAAAACAAATAGTGAAACATATTTACAGAGACACATGTACACACACACACAATTATAAACACTTCCCTCCACTGGAAGAAAGTAAACTGATCTACATGATACTTCTTCAGGTAAAGATAAAAGTCTTCCCAATTAAATTGACACAATCAAATGCCACTACTTCAGATCTGCAGAATAACTTGACTTGGAAAGACCTTCACAGACAATCACATTGGATCTTCAGAAACACCTCTGAAACTGGCAGACCCAGAGTTCTTGCTACAACCTCAAGTCAGGCCATGAACTCTGAATGGCTGAGTTACCTGAAAAGTATCCCTGCAGGTGAGATTAGATCACCAACCCCACAAATGGGCATGTTCTGTTCACAGAACTGGATGGCCCTTTTCCATGGCACTTACTTTCGTTCAAATTTTTTTTAAGAAAAAATGTTTTCTTTTTGCATGCTTGACTTTTTTCTCCCTCTCTTTGGGTCTTCCTATTACCTGAGACACAAAAATATTGAAATTAGGCCAAATCATAAGTGTACTTTAAACTCCAGGGAAAAGAAGAGTCAATCAATGGAGGTGGCAAATTTAACTGTTGCTTTATTGTAAGAAACTGCCATGGCAACTGCCAACCTTGAGCAATCACAACTGTGATGAGTCAACAGCCAGCAACACTGGACCAGAGACCACACCAGAAAGAAGATTAGGACTCAATGAAGGCTCAGGCACAGGTAGTTTTATTACTAACAAAATATTTTTCATTAAAATATGTACTTTGAAAAAACAAAATAGTATTGTGCAAGTCATAGAAAAGGGTATTTTTAACATAAATTTCACATGCACTGAAAAACCAAAAATGGAAGTGACTCACTTCATTGCAATATTTGCTTTACTGCAGAGCTCTGGAACTGATTCTGCAATATCGCTGAGGTGTACCTGGATTTTGTCTCACTCTTGTTTTGATTTTTAATCTTTTTTCCACTAATTCTACTCTCCTTAATCTATTATTACATTCACTCCTTGAGTTTCCCTTTATTCCATTGTATCCCATTGAACTAGATGTCTTTACACTCCCAAACACTCTCCTTTCCCTGGATTAGTTAAGACCAAGCTTCCTGATCTATTGTTTCTTCTCCACCATTTCCATGTTCCTCTGACAGACTGACAGCTCCTTGACCTCAGGGACTGCCTTTTCCCTTCCTAAAACTTGGTGAGTTGCCTAGAAAACTGAAGATGCTTAATCCATGCTTATTCACTGACAGGACCCATGGTTGACACCAGGCCCCAGCTTCTGCCTCAATCCCTATATTCTGTTCTCTGCCTTACTTGGCAAATGCAGACCTGTTTCTCACTCTTTCATTTTATCTCCTTTTTGTGTGAACTTTGTCTGCTTCTAAACCTGATGGGACCTGAGCATGCCCAGAGAGAACACTGCAGAGACTCTTTTTAGGCTCCTGAAGCATCCCATACTAAGGGGCACCTAGGAAATTCTAATTAGCACTTGGCCAAACTGAGAGTAGCTGTCAGCTCAATGAATCTGGCCAACAATTCTCCAAGAAGGGGCCAAAGATTGGGCCTTAGAGATCAAGTGAGGGACACAAGTTGATAATTTAGGTAAAGCATATCCTTGGATAAATTCTAAATGAGGCAACAACCTTTGCTTGTACTTAGATGCTACTGAATGGAAAGAGAAAATCATAAAACCCACTGCCTGGGTCAACTACAATTTTAGGGTATTTAAATTCAGGGTGGACCTCATGGTGCAAAGGGTATCCTTTGAGCCCCTTTAGGCAGTTAAGTGGTGCAGTAGGTACTGATTAGGAAGGCTAAAGTTCAAATTCAGCTTCAGACACGCTTACTAGATTTGCAACCCTTCCCAAGTCACTTAGGGCTCTTGCCCTTGATTTCCTTGTCTATAAAATGAGCCTGAAACACAAACGGGAAATCACTCCAGCATCTTAGCCAAGAAAACCCCAAAAGAGGTCATAGTGAAACAGAAATGACTGGAAGGACTGAAAACCACGACCTGATTCCCTATCTCCTTCACCACAGCATCTTTCCTAATTCTTTTAATTCTTTCCCAAATGTCCCTGATTGCCTGCTCCCACTATCCACCCCCCTACTCACCTTCTCAGTGAAGAAATATGCCTTCTATTTTTTCTTTGAAAAAATTGGATACTTATCAAGAGCTATCTTATCCTCCACATTTTCCATGGATGAAGTGAGTTTTTTTTGTCTTTGACGTCACTGTCAGATGAAATGATCCCCCTGCTAGGTAAAGCAAACTCCTTTCCATGAATAAATCATCCCATTCCAGGACATCATCTTGCTCAGTATGCTATCCCTACAGCATTCCTTTTAATCACTACTTTCCAGTCTCTCCCACACTAATGACTCCTTCCCTCCTGCTACAAACCATTTCTTGCTAATGATCAAAACATGATCACTTGATCCATTCAATCTAAGAGATATTTTTCCATGATCTTTCTTCTATTTCTTGGCTAAACAGCTGGAAGTGCCCACTTACAAGTGGAGTCGCTGACTCTTTTCTCTGAAATTCTCAGCAGTCTAGCTCCCAGTATCATTGTTCAACTGAAATTCCCCTCTCCAAAATTACCAAAAACATCCATGCTGTTAAACCCACTGTTCATATCTTCATACTCATCTTTCTTTTCTTCTCTACAGCTTTTCACAATCAATCACCCTTCTTTTTCTCTCTCACTCTCCCTGCAATTTAGTGACACTAATATCATTGTTCTCCAAAACAAACTTATTCTTTCTTCCAGCCCTCCCATCTTCCTACTTTCCTAATGCTCTCCAAGGAATCCTCGCATTAGAGCACATTCATAAATGAGGTATCATGCCTTCCTCATGGAGTTTCACAAACACTTCTGTCCCACATAGTCAATCTGCTCCTATGTCCTCTGATTGCACCCAGATAACATCTCTCCCATAACACCCCCTTCTCTCCCAACACTTCTACTGTCTTGGTTCAGGTCCTGAACAACACACAACGGAGCTATTTCAGGAAAGTGATACTTGTTCCAGGTGCTCCAAGTCTCCCTCCACTCCAGTCATTACACCCCTCCCTTACAAAGATCATCTTCCTAAAGTTCTTGACTGACCATATCATCACATCCTCAACAATCTCCTGTGGCTCCCGAGGAAAAGGATCAAATATAAAATCTTTTCTAAGACTGCTAATCACCTACCCTCTCTCTTTACATACCCCTCTCCTGTTCTTCTACATTTTCTTTCCCTTCACATCCCAACCAAACATGCTATAATCCAGTGGTATGGGCCTCACATCTATTCTGTGAAGAGGACACTCTGTCTCCCAAATGTTTGGGCTTTCCAAGCTTTCTCCAGACAGAGAATGGCATCCTGGCTTCCCTGAAGCCCCGGCTAGGGCCCATGTTCCACAATAGGCTTTCCAGTTCTCTTTCACTGTAGTACATTTTCTTTCTCAATGAGATCCAATCTGTCTTGTCCATAGCAGGTTTCTACAAGATTGTTGGCATGTCATCTGCCCACCTAGTCAGTGAAGACCAGGAGAGCAAGGGATGTTCCTTGCATCTCTTTATGTTGCTTAACAGATGGTATAGCACCTAGCAGCAACTTTCTAAGTCTTCACTGATGAGAAAAATGCCTAAGAAAGAAACCATATTTAAAAGCCTAACCCCCTTTTGCACGTTCAGGGAAGTTCCATGCCCCCAAATTCTAAACAATGCATTTTTTTTAGGATCATGGATTTACAAGTAGGAGACACCTTAATTGAATGGTATCTAACCTCCTAATTTTACAGAAGGGGAAACTGAGAATCAGTAGGGTTCAGTGACTTGTGCAGATTCACTGCTAAAAGTCTCTGAAAAAGAATCATAATTCAAGTATTCCTGCCCCCAAATCTAACACTTGCTTTCCTACAATACCAGGAGACACAGCTCTCATGTGCCTGCTTTTAATTCACTCACCTGGACAGCAGCTCCTCAGGCCTTCTTGTTCCAGCATCAGTGGCACCTCCCTTTCCTTCAAATAAAACACCAAATATTCTCTGGGAACTGGATGCCCTAATAACATGGAAAAAGTAATGAACATGGAGAAATACTTAGAATTTAGTTCTTTTTAGGGAAAACAGTGTACATACAAAGCTACTCCATTTTGAGAATCATTCCTTTATGTTCACAAACCTCTGGCTTATTCTTCCTTTAATGGTTGTAACGCAAGTAACCAAAAAAGGATGTGCCAGATCAGCATTCAGCTCCAGCAGACTAGAGCTCAATGGATCAGCTCTGGCTCTGCGTCCTCCTCAACTCCTCACTCCATGAAACCTATAAAAACTTGGTTACTGTTCATTCAGTGAGTCATTGCTCTTCTGCTGAGATTCTCCTTTTCGGGAACTTAACGAACCTTAGGTAGTCAATTTCTAACTCTTGGCCAGCATCTAATTCCTGCCATTGACAGAGGCAAGCAATCAAGGAGGAAAAGATGGTGGCCAGAAGTGCTTAAGCATGATTTCCATAGCATTCATCTTTGAGAACTTTGGGGAGAAGATCATGGAGCCAACAGAGAATCAAAATGTGATCATGGTTAACCTTCCTCAAAGGAGGCACTCATTGCAGAGTTCCCATTATCTAGAAATTTGAGGCGACTGGTAGTGCAGTGGGGTAAGGCCTGGAAATAGACTGAGGAATGCCAAGGATTAAATCCACCCTCAGACAGTTATTAACTGTGTGTCTGGAAAAGTCACTTAATCTCTGTTTGCTTCAGTTTTCTCAAACACCATATGGGAATAATATCAGCTAGTAAGATAATATTGTAAAGAAAGGACAGAAAACAACAGCTGATGAACATCAGGTGAAGAGAAAGGCTTATTGCCCTCTCTCCTTTGCCACCACCTGTAGTGGGTAGTAGAGGCGATGTAAAGAAGATTAAGGAAAATTGTGTAACACTAGACACAACTAGAAATTGTGAGTTACAAATTGATGCTTCTCAGAAAGTAGGATATCCTAAATACTTGGCCCATCCCAAAAAGGAAGAGGAAACAGAGAAAAGCAGGCTGAGCACTTTTCAGATATTTGGCAGAGAAAATTAATGTCCAGGGAGAGGTTGGGCTAAAAAATCCATGGGATTAGTTCTACATCTGAGATGCTTCAACACTGACATTACCTTAGGCCTCAAGCTACCTAAAATTGGCATGAGACAGCTGCAGTAACAACAACAGAACATACAGATTATCTTCACACCAGGCAGGAGAAGGACTGTATCGCTTGGACACTGGAGATCAGCACATTTCCCATTCTGGTAATAGATAAGTGCTCCAAAGTCAGCATACTGAGGAATGAAGATATTGCCTTTGGTAGCAGACTAAGTAAGAGTGGCCAGGGGAAATGTCCTTACCCAAGGAGAGTAGGTTGTGGGCATTTTCCAGCATGACTGCTTTGTATAACTGCTTCTGAGGAGGGTCTAAGAGGTCCCATTCCTCTGGGGTGAAGTCCACAGACACATCCTGGAATGTCACCAGCTCCTAAACCATCAAGAGTCACAAGATTTAGACCTGAAAAAGACTCCAGAATTCAGGCAGTCTAACTCTCATCAAGGGAGAAGAGGAAACTGAAGCACAAAAAGGGGATTTACCTAAAATTCTTATCCTACTTTACTGAGAATCAACATTTAAAACCACAGTCATTAAGACCTCAATGAAAACTTGAGAGAAGTATTTGACATGATCAATTGGAATAAAGTGGAGGAACATCTTACTATGGAATCTGGGAAAAAATGTACGTTTTGTCTGTGAGATAGAAAGACCAAAGGAAGAGAGAGAAAAGTGAAATTCCTTCCTTATCACAACGGATAAAAATAAAATTTTATCAACAATATTCTGTCAGGTTTGGGAGAAGATGGCCAGTAGAGTCAACTGTGGGGTGTGAGGGGGAGAATGTTTGATTATAGAAAAGAGAGGGAAGAAAAAAATATAGTTAATTTCCTGAGAGCCTGAAACAAAATCTTCTCTAGATAAAAGATGAAAAGGATTCATAAGATATACTAATTACAACCTAGACTGAACTGAAGGAGATGAGACTTTCCAGTGAAGTGAAGGAGAATTCTTTGTTATTACACTGTGTCTTGGGGCTACCCTTTGTATAATCTGTCATGGCCAAAACATCTTATGCCTTTTATTTATGATAGCTTTCATTTGTCAATAGTTATTACTTCCTTATTAAAGTATTTACTTATACAGTTGTTCATTTTTGTTGTTCCTTGTGTTCAAAGCAGACCAAAAGGGCATCACTATGTAAGGGTTCAAGTACAATGTGTCTGAACATGGATGATCAGACTCATAGAGGCCAGAAGGCTCTACCACAGTTTGGGAACAAATAGTGCACATGAACATTTGGGGTAGACATGCCTCTCAATTTGCTCATCTCACTATTCTTTGAAATACTGCAATGCTGCCTCTCTAGCACAACACACCATGTTCTTTGATGTTGATAAGCTATGCTGGCTGGTACTTAGCCACTGTCTCCCATGTCTAACCATTGATTCCAAAATTCTTCAGAGAGACCTTGGGAATATGGCCTTTTACTATGTCTTCTGACCACACTGAGTGCCTTCTTTGAGCACTTCCAAATTGTTCTCCACAAGAGTTGGATCAGTTCATAACTACACCCACAGAACGTTAGGGTTCCAGTTTTTCCACATCTCTTCAACCTCCATCATTTTCCATGTTCATCATATTAGCTGATCTGATAAGTATGAGTTGGTGCCTTGGAGGTGTTTTAACTTAGCACATGTATGATACAAATTTAGACCATTTTTTTCATGATTATAGATAGGTTTCATTGAATATTTGCAAAACTGCCTGTTCAAATCATTTAATTATTTATCAGTTGGAGAAAGATGTATGCTTTACAAATTTACAAATGTATAATTTACAAATTAGAATCACTTGTCTATTATTTATGAAATGAAGCCTTTATCAGAGACACTTCTTGAAAAAAATTCCCCAAATCTCTCCATTTCTTATAATTTTCATTTCATTGGTTTTGATTGTGCTAACACATTTAAATTTTATATGATAAAAATTATGGATTGAACATTTTGTATTATTCTCTAGAACTTGTTTGGTCATCAATTCTTCCCTTATCCATGCACCCCATGGAATTTTTGCAAAAAATAACTGCGGACAAGGGCAGGAAGGTACTGCAAACACATGTAAGAAGGCAGAAATTGTCAATAGAGCCTTTCATTATGTAATAAAATAAGAAAGGAAATTGGTTTAAAGACAACAAAAGATTCAAACCAAATGGAGACTTAACAACAACATTTAATTCTATAGTAATGAAATGATGGGGACAACTGGGGGTAGAGGGGATACAATGTTGGAACTGGAGTCAGGAAAATGTGAGTTCAAATCCAGCTTCAGACTCTTACTAGCTATGTGATCCCAGGCAGGGAATTTAACTCTGTTTGGCTCAGTTTCCTCATCTGAAAAATGAGCTGGAGAAATAAAAACCACTCCAGCATCATTGCCAAGAAAACCCCAAACGGGGTCACAAGGACTTGGACACGGCTGAATAACGTCAATAACAACAACAACATTATGGAGGTGATGTTTCACAGCAGAAGAAAATAACCAAATTCATTTGGAAAAATAACAGAAATACAATAATATCATGGGGAATGATGTATGAAATAAGTAAGAATAGGGGAGCAACTATATCAAACAGCACTGGTCATCAGCACTGTGTGGTAGTGGGGGGAGGGAGAGAGAGAAATGAATGGAACAGATGAAAGAAGGGAATTTCAGAATCATTACAACTCAGTAACTCCATGTTTGGTAAAGTGGACAAAAGACTGATTTAGGAAAAAATCAATTTTTGGCTAAAAAAAACCAAACTACTGAGAAAAGTAGAAAGCAGTCAGGAAGGAAATTAAGATTAGACCAACATCTCATACAATACTCTACAATACATTCTAAATGGATATTTTATTGCTGTTCAGTTGCTTCAGTCATGTCTGACCCTCCATGGTCACATTTGACGTTTTCTTGGTACAGACCTGATGTACTAAGAGGGTAAAATAGAAATTGAAAGATTCCACCAATCATCTCCTAAGAAAGAACCAAAATGAAAACTCCCAGGAATATTATAGCTAAACTCCAGTGCTCCCAGTTCAAGGGAAAAAAAAGAGTACAATCAGCCAGAAAGAAGTAATTCAAATGGCATGGAACTATAGTCAGGCTAACACACAAGTGAGGAATATATACATTAAAAGTAATCGGAGAGTGTGGAATAGAATATTCACCAAGACAAAGGAACTAGGATGGTGACTGAGAATCACGTACTCAGAAAAACTGAATATAATCTCTCAGGGGAAAAAAAATCTTCATTCAATAAATAGAGGACATTCAAAGATTCCTAATGAAAAGACCAGACCTGAACAGAAATTGGATCTTGAAATACAAGAACCAAGAGAAACATCAAAAGGTAAACAGAGTAAACAAAAGAGATTCAATAAGGTTAAATTGCTTATATTCCTACATTGGAAGATGATACCTGTAACTAAAGACCTTTAGGACTATTAGGGCAATGAGAAGGAGTATACACTGATAGTATACATTAACTGTGATGGGGTGGTATTCAAGAAAACAAAACTAAGGGTTGAAAAAGAGAATTGCATTCCAACAAGAAGGAAGGGAAAGGTAGAAGTGGATGAATTATCTCACATAAAAGAGACCAAGAAGAGGTATTACAGTGAAGGGGAACATGGGGGAGGTGGGAATGGAGGCCTTGAGCCTTACTCTGAACAAAATGGTCAAAGAGGGAATAACATACATGCTTAGATGGGTACAGATATCTAACTCATCCTACAGGGAAGTCAAAAGGGACTTGGATAAGGGGGGAGGGGAGAGACTGATAGAAGGAAGGGTAGATTGGGGGAGGCATTGATCAGAAGGAAAACACTGCTGAGGAAAGAGGGTAAAAGGTGGAAGAAAGAGAGAATGAGAAGAGGAAATAGGATGGAGGGATATACACAGGTATCAAAACTGTAAATATGAATGGAATTAACTCACCCTTACATTGAATTAATAGATGCAAAATGGATAATTTTGATTGTACTAAATTCAAAAGTTGTTTTTTACAGAAACCAAATCAAGAAAATCAAGATTACAAGGAAAACTGACACCTGGGAAAATTTTACACCAAGTACCTCTCATAAAGATCTCATTTCTCAGACGTATGGAGTACCGAGTCAAATTTATACGACTACAAGTCACAACCCAGTTGATCAATGGTCAAAAGATATGAATAGGCAGCTTTGAAACAAGGAAATCAAAGCTATTTAGAGTCATATAAAAATTCTCCAAATGACTATTAACTAGAAAAATGCAACTTGAAACAACTCTCAAATTAAAACAAACCTCATACCTATGAAATTGACAAATAAAACAGAAAACGGAAATGATAAATATTGGAGGGAAGTAGGAAAACAGGGAGAATAATGCACTGTTGCTAGATTTGTGAACTGATTCAACCATGATGAGAGTTTTTGAAACTATAAGAAAAGGGGTACAAAAATGTGGATGCCCCTTGACCCAGGAATAACCATATGAAATTGCTATCCACAAAAGGTTTGTTTCAAAAGGACCTACTCACACTCTTTCTGGGGTGGCAAATTATGGGAAATTGAGGAGATGCCCATTGATTGCAGAATACCCTTACAAGTTGTAGTATATGATTGCAGTGGAATACTAGTGTGTTACAGAACATGACAAGCAGGATTTCAGAAAAACCTAGAAAAGCTGAAATGAACTGATGCAGGAGGAACGTTGTAGAAAGCAGAGGCAATATTGTTTGAGGAGCAATGGTGAATAACTTAGCTATTCACAGCTTATATAATAAAGTAAGACAATCTGAAAGGATTCTTGATGAAAAATGCCCTTCTCCCCCCTCCATAGAAAGAACTGATTCAGAATATACACCTAAAGCATACCAGTTTTCACTTGCTTTCTTTTTAGTACAATTTCTTTCCCATAAACTAATATGGAAATGTTTTACATGACTGCATATGTGAACCTATTTCTGATTGCTTACCACATGCAGGAGAGATAAGAGGAAGGAGGCAGGTAGAGAACTATAACCTCAACATTTAGAAATAAAAATGTTTTTGCATGTAATTGGGGAAAAATGAAGTATTGTTTTAAAAAAGACTAGTAGTCAATGGCAACTAGGTGACACAGTAGACAGAGTGCCAGGCCTGGAGTCAGGAGGATCTGAGTTCAAATTTAGCTTCAGACACTAAACAGCAATGTAATCCTGGGCAAATCATGTCCCCCTGTGTGCTTCAGTTCCTCCTATGTAAAATGTGCTGGAAAAAGAAATGGAGAAACACTCCAGTATCTTTGCCAAGAAAACCCCAGTGTGTCACAAAGAGCCAGACAAGACTAAAACAACTGAAAAACAACAAATAGGCATTTCCCAATAGATATATGGTTAAAGGATCTGAACAAAAAATTATCAGAAGCAACTGCCAGGTATTCCTAGTCATATGAAAAAATGCTCGAAACCCACATAGAAGAGAAAAGCAAACCAAACCACTGAGAATTCATCTCACACTCTGCAAAACTGACAGCAAGGACAATAGCACCAGTCAATGTTGGAGGAGCTGTGGGAAGATGGGCACACAAACACACTGTGGATGGAGCTATGGAATGGGAGAAGATCAGGGAGATCGGAGTTCAAATGCCGCCTCAGACACTGACTAGTTATGTGACCCTGGCTGGTAAGCCTTTGAAATCTATTGGCCTCAGTTTCCTGAACTGTGAAATAAAGATAAGAAGAGGACCTGTGCTATGTATGGGGTTGTGAAGATGGTCAAAAGTAGATTAGGGGAAGAAAGTAATTCACTGTGCTGGGTCTTTGCCTTCGAGCACTATACCTCTTTGATAAGAACTGAGCATCTCCTTTAGGACAGCCCTTTCCCCTACAGGAAAAGAAAACTCCCAGAATTTTGAGTAGTTCCCCAAACTCAGTCCTTTCCTATATCCTCTCTAACAAGGGACGTACTAGGCCCTTAACGAATGCTAATTAAGTAACAGCTAAAGATGGCATTCTTTTCTTTGGCCTAGTCCAAACAGCTCTGTTAATGGCCTTTGAACATGGTGGGCATGTGAGCCCAAAGTCAACTTAACCTGTCTTCTGGAGCTTCCAGATTTTCCAGAAACACAGGACCAGAGTAAGCAGGAGGTCAGGAACACCTCAGCCCTGGCTCATGATACTAACTCCTTTCACCCCTCACTGCCCCCTGACTGTGCCCTTCATGATGCCCAACTACAAGACAGTGTGCAACTGACAGATTAACTATTTATGCAGATCAGACCATGGAGGATAAGCAGAGCATCCTGTCTTCCAGGTCTGCCTGGGAGAGCTCTGCCAAAGAGGTAAAGGGGAAGGGGGAGCAGTCCTAAGGACATGTGGGGTAGGGGTGGTAGCCATGGATACAGGAATAAAGACAAGATCTCTACAGAACAGAGAGGAATGAGTGAAGAGGTCTTAGGAGGGCAGCCACCGGGGATGAGTAGTTAGTGATTGTGATGCCAATATACCATGGATTAATTCAAAGGACAGAGAACAGGATGTTGTTGTTACTACTGTTTTCAATTTCCTGCCTATTTTTGTAAAGAAACAGTGCATAGGTTGGGGATCGCCAGCCTCACAGACAATCCTCTTTGTTTATGGAAATGGCCTCTTTGGGGGTCAAGTCTGTGGACAGAGTGCACTCACCTGACTTGGGAGTGTGCAGCTGTCCAGGGCCATTCCTTCTGGCTCCACACACTCCCAGACTGGGCCAGGCTTTAGTCTTCTACAGACTGAGCTGGGGAGAGAGAAGGATAATGAGAACGGAGGCTGGCCTACGGAAGTTACAGGGGGTGAGGCCCTGCCCTCAAGACAGAGAATGAAGCCTAGAGGTAGGGGTCCTGCTTGAAAAAGATGGTCCCACCATCTCCTACCACTCTTCTTTCCCCTTCCTTTCTCCTGTTATTCAGATAACAAGGGGCAGAAGGTGCTTGGGATCCTACATGGGATAAGAGCAATAAGAGCCTCAATGACTCCTGAATCAGAGATTTCCCTCTGACTGAGTGTGGGACAAGGACCCCTAAAGGGCCACCCACCACCTGAACTTCCCCCCACACCTAGATACTGAATAATGCTTTCAATCCCCTGTCATGGTGGCCCCCACCCAGCCCAACACTTCTGAGTGGGTTATCCTGGAATCACCCCAGGCCCCTTCTTCTTTACCTCAGGATCACCACCTCAATCCCATCCCTAATCTTCATACCATCTTTACTTTTTCCCCATAAAAGTCAGTCTTGACCAGACCAAAGAGGCCAATTAAAAAAAACATCTCACCCTCCTCTCTTGGCAACACAATGGGCCTTGGCTCTGAATGAAAACAAAGGCCTGAGGGGCCCATTTCCTTGGAGGCAGATCCAGGCCTTCCCATAGGCATTTACAGGGTCACTAGAGCCTTTCATTTTTATTTCACTCAAGACAGGATTCCTGGGTCCCTGCGGAAAGGTGTGAATTTTGTGAAAATTCAAAAATTCAATCGTAAATCTAGGGGAGGGGTAACCCCAGACCTTTGAGAAGTGATCTGGAGTCTGGAAAAGAGTTAGCAGGAGGAAGCTTGTCCAGGAGCCAGGCAGGAGAGGGAGGATTGCTCCAGGGGGACCTGAAGGTAGACTTACCACAGGGTCAGAAGGGTAGGACGAGACCCAATGGGATGAACAGCCAGCAGGTCTGTGAGGGGCTGGCTCCGACCCACCTGGCACCTGCACCCACAGAGAAAGCCTCCAGAAGGCAGAGATCTCAGGTCCAAGGGAAGATGAGTGGGATGGCTCAGATCCCTACTTAAATTAATTACTCAGAGGCCTCTCAAAGTGATAACAGAAAGTTGATTTATTCGATTCTCGAGAAGCAGGGCAATTCCTGTACCAGTTCACCTGGAGCAGCAAAAGCCGAAGACAAAGAAAAGGCAGTGATACATTCAGACCCTAACGCAAATCCCTCCCTCCCCTGCTGACCATTATCCTCATTAGCTGAGAATACGATCTTACATTCTAGACGCGAAATCTAACGAATCCCTTTTGAAATGAAGACATCGAAGAGTCATGTAAGCTTTATCCAATCATCGAGACCCTGATGTGCTACACAGTTTTATACCCTTATATGGAATTATTAAAAATATTGTAATCTTGAGCCTCTCGGTCTGACCTCACCCCTGGGAGAAGAATTACAATCTGAGAAGTCTTCACTAAACCTATTCCACTCAAAGACAACGTGATCCGAGATCTGAGGAAAGAAGGCAGAGGGAGCTCCAGTCCAAGGGCAGAACGCAGAGAGATCTCAGCTCCAGGGAAGAAGGCAGAGATCTCACCAGTTCCAGTTTTCAGCCTGCCTACGCTGGGAGGCTCCTCCCAGCCTCTGAGGCCCCTTTAAGGGCCCTTTCCCCTAATCACACCCAGGGTCAAGCACTCAGGACCTTTTGTCCCTCTCCTCCCCAAGCCCTGCCCTCCATCACCTGCACAGCCTTGGCCACTGGGATGGCCCCTCTTTCACCCTAGCCTCTCTGCAGGCCTCCAAACTGCACCCCAGAGCTCTTGTTCCACCTGGGACACCCCCCACCAGGCTGGTCATCTCTGAGAGCTCCTCCTCCCCCATCACCCTCCCACGTGTTTCTTATTGGAGGAAAGATTCAGGACTTTAGGAGTTGGGAGGGGGAGAAGGCAGAGGCCAGCTGGAGATTTCCAGGGAGCAAGGGATTCCCTGGCTACGGAGCTTAGTTTGAGGATGGGGGTTGCTCACCAAATGCAGGCAGTGTGATTAGCACATTCTCCTGGTTTGAATGAGAATGTGGCTTGTTTCAAGTCAGATCCCAGCAGGATAATTGGGATGTTTGACCCGCTAAGGACAGATCCACCCTTACTGTGAAATAGACTTAAAATGTGGCACTTAAGGGCTTGTGTTTAGGAGCTGAAAGAGTAAGAATTCGGTGTCACTGGGTCAGAATTACCCTTTGCTCCTCCCTGAATGCAGTCAGCCTAGAGGGTCAGAGGCATAAATGGACAAAGTGCTTTTTCTAAGACAATTCTAAGTAAGATAATCAGCTGAATTGCTGTTCTTTGGCAACTTTGTTTCATGTATCAACATGGTAACATTTTTATGTTGTTGTTTTGCTCCAGAATTTTCTCAGTTGGGGATCTGGGAGAACCAATATCTATTTATGTATTTATGTACGTTTTTAATTTGAAAACAAATTTTTAAAGGCATATGCAATTGTACCGTTAGAAAATGTCATTTTCCTTTTATCTGAATGCTATGAATTTGTGAATTAAGCTGTAAGAGGGTGGCTATAATGTTCCAGACTGTTCTATATTTCATTGGATATATTTTCCTTTAAAATGTATGATAATTTGCTCTTTGAGAAAAGTGCCAAGGACCTGGTAAATTCTCCATTCAGGTTTTTACCTTGATTGAAAAGGCAAAACTCAGGACAAGGAGAATTAAAAGGAGTTTGTTATGCTATGTCAATGTAGAAACTCATTGAGGAGTTGATCACATTAGGTCAGCAAGGAATTCAAGATGGAACCAGCTTTTATGGATACCTTTTGTAATGAGATAAAGACCATCTGTCTAGGCACACTGCAGTAAAATGGGATGGGCCATCACATCTCAGCACCTCCCCTGTTCCCAGAACCTGAGGCCTACCAGGTGCAAACAGGCAGAGGATGACTGGCTAGGTGATGATGTGTCATTTAGTGTCATTTGTCAACCAATGGGATTCTGTATTTTGTGTAGGCCATCCCCCACCCTTTCCCCATGGAGGTCTATCCATCAATAAAACTGCAGTTTTGGTCTGCTCTACCCATATTGTCTGGATAGTGATAACATTTAATATAAAATTTTGGAACAATCTCTTTGCTCTCTCTGAAGCAAACTCAGAGAATGCCTATTCCTATGTCAACAAAGCCAGCAAAGGCTGACTTAACATTCCTTGGGAACCTTTAACCTAAGACACTATCTTGAATAATGGGAGGTTTTCCATATCTTAATATTTGTAGACATATACTATGTTATGGCATGTTAATAGTAAAGAAAATACAGACATCTTAGGTCGTAATTTCAATTGAAACTTTGTTTACCCTTTCCTGTGTCAGCTATTTCGAGTACCTGTTTAGGACAGGAAGCCTGGTGGGATTTTCTCATCGTATGTCACAGAGACATATGTCTACACAGCCCGGAATCGCAAGGCACAACCGACGCTACTTCGTTAATTGTCTTGTTTTACTAAATTTATGATTTGTTCAACTAGGAGAGTTCCTTTCTCACAGCAAAATGTATATAAGCCAGAAGATTTCTACACTGGGTAGCCAGAACATTTTTCTGGCTCCATAGTGCATTATGTTACTGTTTTCTTTAATAGGGAATTGACCAATTAATTAATTAAATCGTAAAATGTATGCATTAGCCTGTTGCATTTTTTCTTAACCAAGTTTTCAGGTTAACAGTTATGGCGCCCAAACATGGATTGGAACTGAGGAATAGGATGGACGTTTCCTCATCTCGCCGATGCCAGGACTCCAGTGCCAATAAGAACTATTTTTCCTAGAGTCCTGGGCATTGACAGGGTCAGGGTAAGTCCTTTTATTTCCCAGCTTCCAAAGAACTCTCACTTTAAATTCCCTTTAAAGGAAACTCTGGGGACCAGAGACCAAGTTGCATTAAATTGCTCTGTATTAATTAGGTCTCCTCTGGCAATCGATCTCAGGAAAATTAGTACAGGTATTGCCAGCACTAGTGTCAATCAATTAGCGATAGCCCTAAATAATGTTGGCCACCACAATGACCAGTGAAAGTTACTTTATCTTACAACCAAATTAAGTTTAAAGGCCAACAAAACAACTAGCCAGCAACGAGAATGTTTCATCGTGGGCTTGCTGACTTGGCTGAGCAAGAACAAAAGACAGGTAGCCTCTTCCCTGTAAGGCTGGGAGCTGCTTCAGCACCTAGCTGTATCCTGGCAAAAATCCTTTCTTCTTCAAGGGCTCCAGTTTGTCCTTTCCTTCACTCCCTCGGCCCTATTCCTTGCCCCTTTCTTCCCTCCCCTTCCCCTTGAAGGCCTCTGATCTGGGGAAACTGACGGCACCTAGATGCAATCTTTCCCCCTCGCCTTCCCCTACCTTAGACCTGAGGAAGGCAGCCTCTGTTCAAGCCTCTGTTGCCTCCCTCCTTCCCATTCTCCCTTCCGGCTTTCCTTTAAGGACTCTGGTCTTGAAGAGGACAGTTACAATGCATCTAAGAACTAGAGGCCTGAACCTATTCCCATGGGGCCTGTTCCTTTAAGACAGTCAGAAACTTTGGGGCACCAAGGCTCTGAGCAAAGGCTGCAGGATTCCCCTTTATTGCTAGAACTTGAATTTTTGCAACCCCCTTTCCTCAGAATGATAACAGCCAATTCATGATGGGGATTTCTAGCAAGCTTCTAATTGCCCTCTCTCTCTGGGTGGTTTTTTGTGAGCTACGTTTGTATTCGTGCTGTTGTCAGTTTGTCTGTTGGTGTATGTCCCTGTCGGTATTGGGTGTGCTGTGAAAAAGTCTGTGATCTTGTAAGATTTAAATGCAAGCAGCTGGATTTTAAGGGCTGCAGCCAGGGATACAGACAAATAAAACTTTAACACTTTTCCTTGTTGTTGCGGTCTGGCCAACCTGAACTTAACAATGGAAAGTTGGATCATCTGAGATAAAATCATTTTAGCAGATTTGTTAGTTGTGAGATGAATCATAAAAAATTTCAGGAACTGATCGTTTGAAATTATGGGGAAAAAATAACTCCTAAGATTGTATGTAGCCCTAGAAACTCACTTTGCTAATCGCGATCACCTAATATTCCCCACTTCCTCTCAGAGTTAAGGGGGTATCTCAGAATGGAGACTCTTTAGCAACCACAAGGTTCATGTTAACCCCTCTCATCCCAGATCTAATTATAGAGAGGAAAATGCAGGAGAAGTGTATAGGGGCAACAATTCATAGACTGGCAGTGATTCTAGCAGTCCTATGCCCTTGGGTAAACTTTTAGGCCACCTTTCTAGGTGAAGCTTGGAAATGTCACCTAGGTCTTGGACATTCTGCCCACCCTGTCCCAGCAGCATACCACCTTAGGCTCAATAAATTCTGCTGCTGTGGAGGGAGGGAGAGGTGGATAAATGAATCAGGCCTGTGGCAAGCATTCTCTAGGCTCTGCCTGCAAAAATCACCACTGCTGGGACACCAACTTTTCTGCTCTCGGTAAGTTTCACTTCTCTATTTCAGTTGCAAGAAGTATTTTATCTCTGTTTGACCCATTTTCTGATTTGTAAAAATAATTATGCTTGTTGTTATGGGATCAAAATGATAAAATGATTGTAAAATGCTTAACGTAATGACTGGTATGTGCTACATACAATATTATTATCTCTCTCTAATGTAATTGTTAACTTCGAAGTGGTTTTAATTGCCATGAGTAATAAGATCAATAATTTCTGGAATTGCAAATTATACCACCTGCAGTTATTGTTGTGTTAACACTTTATTTCTAGGATTGTATTTCTGAATTTCTCTTAGACTGTAAAGACAAAGCAATTTTTAATCCGAATTTTATTGAAACTAAAAGATTTTGGGAAAATTGTGTAACACCAGTTATGTTACTTTATCAGTCCTGCTAACTTTGTCTTATAATGTTTTGTAATTGCCATTTAGAAAATCAGGTATTTTCGCCTTTATCTGTTAAAGAAAAAAACGTTAAAGCTAAACAATTTGGCTGTCTTCTACGAAGTGGGAAGATTGTTAACTAAGTTATTTGGGATTACTATTTGAATGCTGAAACCTAAAATTGTTAAGTGATTCCTGTGTACGGAAAGGAGGGAATGGAGTGGAAACTTTATCTAGATTCCCTCTGCCCATTCAGAACAGTCCTCCCATTCCTGTAGGTAAGATCATCAACCCTAGGAAAGGAACTTGTTGTAGGTAGCTCCTAACAATGAATATGACTTGCTGAGAAGTTCTAATAAATAGGAAGGATTTTTAATAATTGGCTTTTACATCAGGACAAGTTTTAAATTTGAGAAGGAAAGATGTCAAATGGATTCCCTTATGTGTGCGGTAAATCTTTATTGCTTATTGTAACTCCATAAGAGAGGAAATAACTGTTATCTGACTCTAAGCTCTGATTACTGAAATTTGCTGTTTAAGGTAAAAGGCATTTGGGACCATAACTATTTTTGTTTTGAGTTTGAATTTGGGTACAGTTGCCTGCATTAAATCAGTATCTGAGACACATGCCACAAAGGAATGTTTCTCACCTGACTCAACACCGAGGGGACAATTCTAGACTCAGTCTAGGATGGGATCCCCCTGGCTCAGTTTCCTTATTCCTGAATCTGACTATGAACAGATACTGCATGACTGGAGAATTTCACTCTTACCTGAATTCAAATAGAGTAAAGGATGTTTTATCCTGTCATATTTGGTATGTCACATGTCCCTGCCTTTTTCTTCTATAGCAAATTTCTGTGGTGAATAACGAGACCAGCAAAACATGTGAGCCTTTTGTGTAATCTTACTGGGAAATCAAATATTATTTTGATTTGAAATTAGCACATGTGCAGAAATTTATGTAAACTACTTAAAACTCACCTTAAGATGTTCCCATTGTGTAAAAAAGGATTTTAAAAGCAACAGTGTTTTTCTGTAAGTCAGTCTCTTATATCTAAGAATACTGCAATAATTAAGAATTCAGTTTGTTATAATACTTTGGAAATTCATACTGCTTAAGAATATTTTTGTACCAACTCAGTTTTAATGAATTCCAGTTTTAAAGGTTTATTTTTGCTTAAGAAAAAAAAAAAGAAATATCAAGCATTTTAAAAGTTTCCAACTAGTTTTTTTCATAAGAGTTTAGTGAACATCAGAGGAAATTTTAAACTGTTTTTAAAGAAGGGAAATACTTTTAGAAGAAACGTTTTGAAAACTCATGTGTGATTCTTAGAAAGTCTACTAAAACTTCAAAATAATATACTGTTAAATTAAGCTGTTTTGATCTGAATATGTAGTCATTCTACGGCCTAAGTCAGAGTTAAAGTTTGCATTTGAATTTATTATATGTAAAAGATTTAATTGCTGAAGTATCTCATTCTTCCTGAGTGAGTATAATTAGGGAAGAACAACAACTTGAGAAACAAAGACATAATTCCATCAAACTATAAGGTTAGTAATTAACCTCTTTGCTTTGTTTAAGCTGGAATGAGATTCCAGTAAAATTATGCTAGTAAAAAGTAATAACTTATGAGGTATCTTGTCTTATGGTTAAAATGTAAAAGCAAGTGGAAGAATAGGATTGAGAGATTTGGAAAGATAATAAAGTTCTGCTTGAAACTATGAAAGGTAGATAAAATTTGGGAATAAATATGGCTTATCTAAACCCCTCTTGCTCCTAGATAGTTGTTCTGGATACTTTCGTGTCAGTTTTACATGGTTTAGAGTGTGAGGAAGTATTTTATCTGAGGGATACCAGCCAATTTTTATTTGCTATATAAGACTGGGACTGCAATTTACTATTGTTTGACGTTCTGATTACAGGAATACTTGTCTAAGTTATCATAAAGCCAATTGACATGTGCTGCAGGCTAATGGTGGATGCTTGGAAAGGTTTTGAAGACGACCTTGGACACGGCCTAGGTAGGATCTTCCTAACTTTATTTCCCAAATGTGCTATTTCCTTTCTGGAAAAGGAAATTCCTCACCTGATTACCTCTAAGCCCTGCTTTCAGCACCTGGTAGCCTCATGATTACGTGTCAGATAATAGTTTATTCCTGAATCAACCAGAACTAAGGAGAGTCTTTCCTTCTGTTAACATTGTCCCTCTTTTTCTTTTATAGCAAATCTTTGTAATTAAGAAGTTCTGTAAGTACAATACTAATTCTATCAAATAATAAATGGAAATTGGAACATCTCTGAGTTATTATAATGGGGTGCAGGAATGAATAGCTTACAACTTTAACCTGTATTCCTGGCCAAATAAATAAATATAATATAGAGATAACATCGAGGAAATGATTAGATCAGGTAATAAGACAAAGATGTAATGTGATAGATGTCTAATTAAATAGAGTAACAAATTTTGAGGAAAAACAACAGGATCAGCCTGATTCCTCTAAGAATTATATGCAAATGTTTATCATTGACTTCTAAAATTTGTCATACTTTTCATAATAAGATCTCAGATTTGGATTTTTGCATAAAATTTGTACAGGATAGTAGTAAAAGTAAGTGAAATTATTTCTTCTCTGTTAAAATATCTGTCCAATAATTTAAAAGGCAGATGAGTTTATTATATAGTTAAGCCCTCACATTTTAAAAGATTCTTATTCCAGATACAAGATTTAGGTAAAGACAGAAACAACAAATAATGTGAATCGAAATTTTCTGAAATTTCAAAAATGGAGAACAAATTTTTAAGTAATTGTACCAATTTATATTGTCAGAAGTATCTGGGAACTTCTAGATTTGAACCAGAAAGGCAGAATTCTCTTTTTGAACTATCCCAAGAATAAAACCTATTGTCAAAGAAAAGTTATCTAGGTACCATTATAACTACATGAAAAATCTGGGATTCAAAAAGTTTTGTTTAAATGAAAATTAAGACTGGATTACTGGGATACAAGGAACTTAATATTAATTAACATTGAAATAATAATTGCATTGATTTGTGTGGTTCATGTTTAATTTTCTTGTTTATATTGGTGACATGTAAATCTCCCTTCCAAAACTAGTCTATTGTGAGCCATCTAAGTTTTAATCTGTACCTGACTTAATGTAAAAATACAATTTGTGAACTGTAAAAAACTTCATTGTGTTGTTTGAACCTAGCCCTTGATAATGTTTAATATAAAATTTTGGAATAATCTCTTTGTTCTCTCTGAAGCAAACTCAGAGAATGCCTCTTCCTATGTCAGCAAAAGCCAGCCAACGCTGACTCTGCATTCCTTGGAGACCTTTAACCTATGACATATCTTGAATAATGGGTCTTTCCTTTGTATCTTATCATCTATAGACACATACTATGTTATGACATATCTTGAATAATGGTAAAGAAAATATAGACATCTTAGGTCATAATTTCTATTGAACATTGTTTGCCCTTTCCTGCATCAGTTATCTGTTTGGGGCAGGAAGCCTGCCCCAATTTCCTTACCACCTGGGACATATGTTTACCCAGCTTGGAATCTCAAGACTTGACTGACATTGCTTTGTTAATTGTCCTGTCTTACTGAATTTATGATTTATTCAACTAGGAGAGTTCCTTTCTCACGGCAAAATGTATATAAGCCAGAAGATTTCTGCACTGGGTAGCCAGAACCTTTCTGGCTCCATAATGCATTATGTTACCGTTGTCTTTATGGGGAATTGATCAATTAATTAATTAAATCATAAAATGTATGCATTTAGCCATGTTGCCTTTTCTTTTAAAGTTTTCAGGTCAACACCCTGCATGGCTGGGAAACTGAACTATTGCTAAGTGTCTTTAGCCATGTTAACTATGTTGTATTGTTTCATCTCAATTATCAACTCATGTTTTCTGGGGGACTCTGTCAAGTTTTCTGTATAGACTCTTGGATCCATCTGTCACCTCCATTGCCCCTGCTCCTGAGTGGATCGTGCCCTCCAATTTTGAAGAGGCCTGAAGAAGATGCCTTCAGACATAGACAGCTTTCCCAAGAGCCTGGACCAGACTAGCATGAAGAGTAACTCTCACACTACTGGTTATTTAGAGGTTTTTTCATCTTTGTTGGTCTACAGGCGAAGCCTTTGGCTTGCCTTTGACCAAAAGGAGGGAATGATGTTTAATATAAAATTTTGGAATAATCTCTTTGTTCTCTCTGAAGGAAACTCAGAGAATGCCTCTTCCTATGTCAACAAAAGCCAGCCAGGGCTATCTTAACATTCCTTAAGAGACCTTTAACCTAAGACACTATATTGAATAATGGGACGTTTTCCATATCTTAATATTTGTAGACGTATACCATGTTATGGCATGTTAATGGTAAAGAAAACACAGACATCTTGGGTCATAACTTCTATGTGAAACTTTGTCAAACTCTGTTATCTTATTGTATTTACAACCCATGCAATTAAGAAATTCCTTTCTAATGGTCTAGTTAATCACTTATGGAGACCATAAATCTGAAGGATACAGAATACTTCTTTGTCCTAAAACAGATTTAAAGCTGCCCAATTCTTTGTATTGGTAGCCAGAACATTTCTGGCTACATAATGCATTATGTTACTGTTTTCTTTAATAGGGAATCGATTAATTACTTAATTAAATCATGAAATGTATGCATTTGGCCTGTTGCCTTTTCTTTAACCAAGTTTTCAGGTTAACAGGGCCTTTGAACACTGGAATGTGAGCCAGAAGCCAACTTAACAGGTCTTCTTCAGCAAATAGAGCTGGGGAGAGAGAAGGATTCCTGAGCTGGAGGCTGGGCTATGGGGATTTACAGGAGGTGAGACCCTGCCCTCAGGAGAGAGAATGAAGCCCAGAGGTAGGGTCAGGCTTAACAAAGAGGGTCCCACCCTCTCCCATTCCTTTTCTTTCCCCTTCCTCTCTCCAGTTCTCATTCAGATCACCAACATGCAGGAGGGGCTTGGGATCACACATGGGATAAGAGCAGTAAAAGCCTCAACAGTTCCTGAATCAGAGATTTCCCTTTGCCTAGCTTCGGACCAGGAACCTGAAAGGACAACCCAGCTCCTGAATGTTCCCCCACTCCACCATCTACATACTGAATAATCCTTTCAATTGCTAGTCCAGGTGGCCCCCACCCAGCCCAACCCTTCATTGTGGTCACCTTGGAATCACCCCAGGCTGTGAACTTTCATCCAGACCCCTTCTCCTTTACCTCAGGATCACTACAGGCAATTTGCCACCCCTCAAACCCATCCCAAATCTTCCCACTATCTTTACTTTTACCCTATAAAAGTCAGTCTTGACAAGACCAAATGGGCAGATTAAAAAAAAAAAAAACAAACAATCTCACCCTCTTCTATTGGCATCACAATCAGCCTTCTCTGAATGGAAAAAGGCTTAAGGGCCCAATTCCTTGGAGGCAGATCCAGGCCTTCTCACATGGGCATTTCCAGGATCACTCAAGTCTTTCACTTATGTTTCACTCTAGACAGGATTCCTGGGTCCCTGAGGATAAGGTGTGAAGCTTGTGAAAAGGTGACACAATCTTAAAAGGGGGGTGGGGAGTGTGTGGGATAAAAAGACCCTTACTCAAAATCTTAAATAAAAGAGTCTTCTCAATATGAACAGAAAGAAAAGGATGTATTACAGTTCTCAAGAAAGGGACGTCCTTCCAAGAGGTTGGGGAACCTGGTGGAGGGAGGCAACTTACAGAAATTGAAGCACAATTTTTATACCCTAACGCAGAGAATCCCACCTCCCCACTATCCCACCTCTCTACTGGCTGGGAGGTGCGCTCACAATCTAAGCAGGAAATACTGGACAAACCCTGGGAAATCTTCACCTGTCCCAACACAAAGACCTCATCTAATATCTAACTTAACTGCTGATGTGGCTTTAGAAAAGAGGGGAGGGGGAGAAGCAGGAGCTGGTAGTGTTGATGTGGCGGCAGTACAACAAACAAAGGGGAGATTTGAGTAACTTCCAAGTTTCGGCTACAGCCCACAGCACTTTCACAAAGAAAGCTGGTAGCTGGTAAGGGGGGGAAACCAACTGACTGTCCACAAGCCCTGGATACCTGAAACTCAGGTATTCAAGGAGAGGCCTTATGGAAGAGAAATTTTATCTAGAAAATCCAATATTCCCCATATTTTTATTATGAAAAGTCTCATCTCACTCATGAGGGAGGTTGAGGGGGTAGCCCCAGACTCTTGAGAAGTAGTGAGAGTATGTAATAGAGTTAGCAGGAGGAAGCTTGTCCAGGGACCAGGCTGGGGAGGAAGGATTGCTCCAGGGAGACCTGGAGCTAGACTCACCATAAGGTCGGAGGGGGAGGATGAGACCCAATGATATGAACAGCCAGCATGTCTGTGAGGGGCTGGCTCAGACCTACCTGGCACCTGCACCCAGAGATGGCCTCCAAAGGACAGAGATCTCAGGTCCAAAAGAAGACAATTGTTGAGGGCCAGGGTGGAGTGCGGTTCACAAGATGAGGACAGACCTCTGGGGAAATTTTACTTTGAAACAGTGCTCATTATCATCCAGAATGGCTCTCCATGCCCCCCAGAAGTTGCTGCCTCTGAGAGACAATCGAGAATTACAGAAAACAAGGGATATGTAAAATAGATGCCCTCTAGGCTCATAGTCTTTAAGATGAGACTGATTGAATCCTTAGGGCTGGAGACAAGCAGAATGACAAGTAGGCTTGCAGTTTCTGTCTATGAATATCTTCTCCCGCCTCCCCGTCTTTCTTCTTCACCACCTCACCGAGCTGTGTAGGGATGCGGGCCGCCTGCTGCAGACTACGTGATCCGAGATCTGAGGAAAGAAGGCAGAGGGAGCTCCAGTCCAAGGATAGAAAGCAGAGACATCTCAGCTCCAGGGAAAAGGCAGCGCAATCTCAGCACAAGTTCCAGCTTTCAGCCCGCCCACCCTTGGAGGCTCCTCCCAGCCTCTGAGGCCCCCCAGGAAGCCCCCTTTCCTCCAGTCACACACAGAGTCAGGCACTCAGGACGCTTTCTCCCTCTCCTCCCCAAGCCCTGCTCTCCATTGCCTGGACAGCCTTGGCCACTGGGATGACCCCTCTTCTGCCCTAGACTCTCCCCAGGCCTCCAAACTGCACCCCAGAGCTCCTGTTCCACCTGGACCACCCCCCACCAGGCTGGTCATCTCTGAGAGCTCCTCTCTCCCATCACCCTCCACCTGATTTCTTATTGGAGCAAAGATTCAGGACTTTAGGAGTTGGGAGAGGGGGAACAACACAAGCTGGGGATTTCCAGGCAAGTGGGGCTTAGTTTGAGGATGGGGGTTGCTCAACAAATGCAGGCAGTGTGATTAGCACATTCTCCTACTTTGAATTAGAATGTGGCTCGTTTCAAGTCCGATCCCAGCAGGATAAATTGGGATGTTTGACCAGCCAAGGGCAGATCCACCCTTAATGTGAAATAGACTTAAAATCTGGCACTTAAGGACACGGGTTTAGGAGCTGAAAGCCTAAGAATCCAACGTAACTGGATCAGAATTACCCTTTGCTCCTCCCTGAACGCAGTCAGCCTAGAGGGTCAAACGCATAAAAGGACAAAGTGCTTTTTCTAAGGTAATTCTAACTTAGATAATCAGCTGAATTAATGTTACTGGACTGGCAGTTTTGTTTCATGTATTAACATTGTAACATCTCTTATGTTATTATGCTCCAAAATTTTCTCAAGTGAGGATTTGCGAGAACCATGGTATGTTTTTAATTTGAAAAGAAATTTTTTTTAAAGAGATATGCACTCGTACCATTAGAAAACGTAATTTTCTTTTGATCTGAATGCTATCAATTTATGACTTAAGCTGTAAGAGAGTGGTTGTAATGTTTCCACACTGCTCTATATTTAATTGGGTATATTTTGCTTTAAAATGTCTGATTATTTACTCTTTGAGAAAAGTACTGAGGACCTGGTAAATTCTCCACTCAGGCTTTCACCTGGATTAAAAAGGCAAAACTCAGGACAAGGAGAATTAAAAGGAGTTTGTTATGTCAGTGTAGAAACACATTCAGCAGTGGATCCCCTTGGGTCAGCAAGGAATTCAAGATGGAACTGATGAGGTTTAGGGGTTCTGGGGACCCCAAAATACCAACATGCCGGGTCCTGCTCGAATGAATTCAACACAAGCCCTCTTAAACCAAAGAATAACAAAGTTTATTAAGGATTCACCATACTGAGTTGACTCTTAAAGGAGCCTAAGCATTTGTAAAGCTTATATTCACAAGCAGGCCAGATAGAACCTCAGCTAGACAGTCTGCAGGACTTCATGGAGGCAAGATGGACCTTAAATACAGAAAAAGCATCCAGGTGTCTCCAGGTAGTCCCAGGGTCCTAGACATGGTCTTCATAGATCAACCTCAGGGAGGATCCTGATGGGAGCAGCTGGTAGTCCAGACAGTCCACAAAAGAGGCTGGGCAACTTGGACTTCAAGAGAATGCTAAGTAGTTGGGAATGGGGCAGCTAGATGGTGCAGTGAATAGAACACTAACGCAGGAGTCAGGAGGACCTGAGTTGAAATCTCACCTCAGGCACTTGACACTCACTAGCTGTGTGACCTTGGGCAAGTCCCTTAACCCCAATTGCCTCATCCTGGGTCATCTCCGGTCATCCTAATGAATATATCTGGTCACTGGATTCAGATGGCTCTGGAGGAGAAGTGAGGCTGGTGACCTGCACAGCCCTCCCTCACTCAAAACAAAGTCAAGGGCAAGTCATGTCATCATTTCTCTGATGGCATGGTCTTCTTCAGCAAGGAAGGACCAACACACACACATAAGTAGGGGGAAAATGAGAAGGATGCTAGGATTAAAGGAAGAGCATGCTAAATGGTGATCAGATAGGGAGTATTTGGGCTGAGAGAAATGGAAGGGGAATCCAAGGAGCCACTGCCCCCACCACGCACCCCCACAAAGGCCAGACTATCCCAGGCCCTTGGGAGAGATGGGGCAAAAGCCCTCCTGATCCAAGGGAAAAAGGTCTTGACTTGGGCTTCTATTTCATCAACTATTTTAAGCAACTTCTGCCCCAGGGCTTAGATTTGGTAACCCAAAGCATTTGGTCAGTCTCCAAAGAACTCCCCAGAGAAGGAGAATCTGTCTACTCTACTTTTCACAAAAGCTGTTAGTATTTTTCTTTTTTAAATTCAATTCATCCAATCAAATACCTAGCAGTTATTCAACACTGTAATTACATTCTCTAACAGTTTAATTCACCATTTCACAGCCTCCAGAGCAAAACAGAATTGAATTTCTGAAGAATATAATTCCATCACCCTCTAGGCATGCTTTTTAAATTAAATATTACTTACCAAATAATTTCCCAAAAACCACAATAAAAGTTTGAAGCATAACAAAAGTAACATTACAGATTGAAAACAAATTTTACTGTTCTAATGAGAAAAACTTAAAAACTTGTTGCCATTTAAACATCAATTCAGTTGAATATATTCTCCAAATTGTTGACTTACATAGAAAAACATTTTGTCCAGCTATGATTTGAACACTCTAGATGGATTGTTGTCCATTATAAAAATATTTGTTCCAGAAAATTTTGTTCCAGCCAAGAACAAAATGAGTATCCATCAACTGTTGAACAGCTAAAGAAATTACAGTGTATTAATTCAAAGGAATATTATTGAAGAATAATGAGAAACATCAGGATTTCAAGGGGAAAAGCCGTATTTTTAGGGATTTAATCAGAGTGAGTAAATGTGGATGTTTAATGAGGTCTCTTACACTGGGAAATCTAATGAGGTCTTGAGCAAGAGACTTAATCTTGTTAATTAGATCCCTAACTTTTATCTCCAGCAAGATTTTCCCAACATATACTTAAGTACTGTTCCAATCCAAGGAAAACCATTCACCACCACAGCAACAATTCTATCTTCCCACCACTGACTCCAAAGAGGCCAATGTTACATGAAAGCATAAAACTGCAAAAAAATGTTCTAGGGCAAAGGCAGAGTGGGGAGACATTCCATACAATGACTCAAAATGTGAATCAGCAGCTGACTGAGGCCCAAGTCCTGGGGTTCTAACTGCAAAATTCAGACTCAAATGGAAGAAAACAGGGAAAACCATTAGACCCTAAAGATATGACAAAATAGCATGGCTTATGGATAGGAAATGACAGTGATGCATAGACTGAGGGGACTAGATCTGGGAGACAGAGTGGCTGAGGAGCCATTACCAGAGGTTCCTAACATTGCACAGGAGGCAACAACTAAATATATTCCTAAGCAAAAGATCAACAAAGAAAAATTCCTGTTTGATGAGGCCTTACAAATAGCTAAGGAAAGAAGGAAAGGGAAAATAAAAGGGGAGATTTCCCCAAATGAATTCATAGTTTGTGGGAATAACAAGGAGACCTGAGGTTTTCTTAAATGGGCATTGCAAAGGAATAGAAGAAAACAACTGAATGGGAAAGACAAAAGACCTTTTCAAGAAAATTTGAGCTATCAAGGGAGTATTGCTTGAAAACGTGGGCATAAGCACTACTGGAGCCAAGACGGTAAGATGAGGCACTCACTTGTCTAGGCTCTTCCAGATTCCCTTGAAAACGACCTTGCAATAATGACTTAGAATCAGTTGTAGAGGAGTGAACCAGATTGCCAGCCTAGGACAGCTTCAAGGGTGAGCAGGAATGGTGTCTCACTACAGTGGGAGAGTAAAGTGAAGAAGCCAGTGGCAGGCTTCACCCTAGGGGGCCATGGCATAGTTTAGGGAAGTCTTGAGAAACCTTGGGGTTTCTGAGATAAATTGAATCCCTTTTTAGGGTTTCATGCATTATATGAAATATACAATGTCTAGTGAGGTGTGTGTTACAAGGAGAGACCATAACTCATTCATTAGATCCATAAGTTTTATCTGTAGGAAGATTTCTCCAATGTACGTTTGGAGCACACAAATAAAAATTTATGACATTCAGGTGACAACCTTCCCACAATTGTGGCTTTTACAAAGCTTCCTTCTAGTGTGAATACTATGCTGTCTCATGACCTGCCTCTTCCAGGAAAGGGCAGGTCCTCATTAAGCACATTCCTAAGTCTTCTCTCCACTAAGAATCCTTGATGTAAAGGAAGAGATGATCTCTGACTGCAGACCTTCCCTGACTCCAGACAGGGCTGGACCATAATGTGTGTAATATGCTCCAGAGTCCATCTGAATGCCGTTGCACTATGGTTGTTATCTAATATTAATTCTGATAGGAAACAAAGGACAACATTAGCTTGAACACTTTTCATTATTGCATTAATTAGATATGTCCTCTACAATAGATTCTCTGATGTGAGAGGAATGAATATTTCTCCCGTATAAATAAACAATTTTTGAATTAGGACTAAGCTTCTTCCCCATTTCCTCATTCAGAGACTGGCCACTGTAAGTGATTTATCCAGTCTTTGAAGGGCAGGGTTGATGATCAGATGAAATCTTGGGCAAGACTTGTACAACTGTGAAAATTTAGATCTGACCAAAATTTAAAGAGATTTCATTCTAGGTGAATTCTGGCCCATTGTGTTTTAGTTAAACAGGTCTGAGGGGTAGTGGACTCCTCTGGTCTAGACTGCCCTACGTAAGGGGTAAGGGTGATCTGGATAGAAATAAGTCTCTTTGTCCAAAAATGAGTCAAGATTCAATCTCATTATAATACTCATTCTCATTAATTTTTAACAAATCAGAATTGATTTATGCCTCTAGGTAACTCCCACTTATCTAAGAGCATGTAAGTGTTGAAAGCCTTTCTGCACTGATTCAATTCATAATGTTTCTCTCCAGTGTGGATTCTCTGATGTGCAGCAAGACTGGATGTCTCTTTGAAAGCTTTTCCACATTGATTAGATTCAAAAGGTTTCTCCCCAGTGTGGGTTATCTGGTGTACAGTAAAATGGCATTTTAATCTGGATGCATTTCCACAGTCATTATATTCATAAGGTTTCTCACCATTGTGGATTCTCTGATGTTGAGTAAGATTAGAGCTCTATGGGAATGCCTTTCCAAATTTCTCATATTCATAAGTTTGCTCTCTGGTCTCCATGCTGTGATGTACAGCAAGACGTCAGCTGCAAACTCCCAGCCTTTCCACACTGATTACATTTATGAGGTTTCCTCTCACTGTCAATACCGTGATGAAAAAGGGGGGATGAGTGTTCACTGAAAGATACAGCACATTCTTGAGACTCGTGGTTTCTCTACAGTATGAATTTTTTGACAGTCAGTCAGGGATGGCTGTTGACTCATGGTTTTCCCATAATGATGACAACCATGAGGTTTCTCTCCTGTGCAGATTCCCTCATTTATAGCACAGATTTGTCTCCCAGTGAAGGCACAGGAACTATCACTCCTGAGGTTTTTTTGGTATGTTTCCTTCACAGAAATCCTTAGCTTTTCAGTAGTGTCTTTCCTTTTAGGTCTAATCTTTCCTTCTGCAAAAAAACAGATAGTAAAATATGTATACACAGACACATGTACACACACATATAATTATAAACCTTTCCCTGCATCGCAAGAAAATAAACTCATCTACATGATCCTTCCCCAGGTGCACATAAAAGTCTACAAAGACACAATCATAATTGTCTGAAAATGCCATTAGCTCAAATTTGTAGGGTAACTTGACTTACAAAGAGCTTCACAGACAATCATACTGGATCCTCAGGAACACCTGGGAAAACGGCAGATTCAACGTTCTTACTACAACATAAAGTCAGGCCATGAGCTCAGAACGGCTCAGTGACCTGAAAAGTATCCCTGCAGCTGAGACTAGACCACCAACCCTGCAAGTGGGCATGTTCTGTCCATGGCACTAGAGGGCCCTTCTCCATGGCACTTACTTTTGTTCTACCTTTTTTTAAGAAACAATGTTTTGGGTTTTTTTTTTGTATCCTTGACTGTTTTCTCTCTCCCTTTGTGTCTTCCTATTCTCTGAGACACAAAAATACTGAAATTAGGCCAATGTATAAGCCTACAGTGGGGTTTTAGGGAAAAGAAGAGTCAGCCAATGTCAATATGGTAACCTCTGTTGTCTTACTTGAAGAAACTGCCATGGCAACTGAGCAATCACAACGCTGGTGAATCAGCAGCCAGAAGCACTGGATCAGAGACACCACCAGAAAGAAGTTTGGGCCCCCCTGAAGGCTCAGGTATAGTCAGCTTTTGTTACCAATAAAATATTCCCAAATTAAAATATGCACTCTTAAAAAGCAAAATAGTATTATGCGTGTAACAGACACCAGTATTTATAAACATAACTTTTATATGTACTGAAGAAACAAAAGTACAGGTGACTCATTGGATTAGAATATTTGCTTTACTGCCAAGCTCTGCAACTGATTCTGAAATCTCTGAGGTGTGCCTGGAGTTTTTCTCATTCTTGTCCTGATTTGAATCTTCTTCCCCTAATTCTACCCTCCTTATACTATTATTAATTTCACTCCTTGAATTCTCCTTTGTTGCATTGTATCCCATTGGACTAGATGCCTTTCCACTCCCAAACACTCTCCTTTCCCTGGATCACCTAAGACCAAGGTTCCTGATCTCTTGCTTCTTCTCCACCATTTCCATGTTTCTATGACAGACTGGCAGCTCCTTGACAGCAGGGACTGCACCTTTTCCTTTCCTAAAACGGGGTGAGGTGCCTAGAAAATTGGAGGTGCTTAATCCATGTTAACTGACTAACAGGCCTGTGCCTGACACTAGGCCCCAGATTCGACCTCAATTCCTGTATCCTGGTCTTTGTCTTATTTGGCAAATGCAGGTTCTGGCCTCAGCCCTGTCAGCCCTTTTACTCTCTTTCACCTTTTCTCCTATTTGAGTGAACTTTGTCTGGTTCTCACCCTGATGGGACCAGACCAGGTCCATAGTGAAGATTGCAGAGACTTCTTTTAAGGCTCCTGAAGCATCTTATCCTATGGGACACCAGGAAATTTCTACTTCCCACTTCAACAAACTGAGAGTGGCTGTCAAATTCAACACATCTGCATAACAATTCTCCAAGAAGGGGCCAAAGTTAAGCCTTAGAGATCAAAGAAGGGACACAGGTAGATGAGTTATGTAAAGCATACATTTCAAACAATTCTAAGTGAGGCAACAGTCTTTACTAGTACTTAGATGCTGCTGAATGGAAAGAGAGAAAATAATAAAACTAGGCTGCCTGGGTACACTACAAACTTAGGGTATGTATTTTCAGAGTGGACCTCACAGTGGCAAGGGTATCCTTTGACATTAAGCTAACTGACTCCCTTGGGGTAGCACGGGATAGAGTACTGGTCAGGAAAACTCAAGTTCAAACCCAGCCTCGGACCCTTACTAGCTTTGGAACCCTGGGCAAGTGACTTAGGGCTCTTGGCTTTGATTTCCTCATCAGTGAAAGGAGGTAGAAAAGCAAATGGGAAAATAGTTCAGGTCAGCACCTTAAATGCTGAATTTTAAGTCTACTTTACCTTAAGGGTGGATCTGTCCTGAGCTGGTCGAACATCCCAATTATCCTGCTGGGATCTGACTTGAAATGAGCCCCATTCTAATTCAAACTAGGAGAATGTGCTCATCAGACGGCCCGCAGTCAGTGCACAACCCCCACCCTCAAACTAAGCTCCGTAGCCCGGGAATCCCTTGCTCCCTGGAAATCTCCAGCTCGCCTCTGCCTGGTTCTCCCCCTCCCAGCTCCTAAAGTCCTGAATCTTTCCTCCAATAAGAAATCAGGTGGAGGGTGATGGGGGAGGAGGAGCCCTCAGAGATGACCAGCCTGGTGGGGGGTGGTCCAGGTGGAACAGGAGCTCTGGGGTGGAGTTTGGAGGCCTGGGGAGAGGCTAGGATGAAGAGGGGCTATCCCAGTGGACACGGCTGCCCAGGTGATGGAGGGCAGGACTTGGGGAGGAGAGGGAGAAAGGGTTCTGAGTGCCAGACCCTGGGTGGGATTGGAGAAAAGGGGGCGTCAGAGGCTGGGAGGAGCCTCCCAGAGTGGGCTGGCTGAAAACCGGAACTTGTGCTCAGATTTCTCTGCCTTCCACCCTAGGTCTGGAGCTTCCCTCAGCCTTCTTTCCTCAGATCCCGGATCACGCTGTCTTCTCTTGGACCCGAGATCTCTGCCTTGTGGAGGCCATCTCTGTGGGTGCAGGTGCCAGGTAGGTGTGAGCCAGCCCCTCACAGACCTGCATTGGGTCTCATCCTCCCCCTCTGACCCTGTGCTGAGTCTAGCTCCAGGTCCCCCTGGACCAGTCCTCTCCCCCCAGCCTGGTCCCTGGACAAGCTTCTCTTTTGCTGACTCCCGACCACTTCTTTAGAGTCTGGGGCTGCCCCCTCAACCCCCGGATTTAAGACTCTGTCACCTTCTCACAGAATTCACACCTCACCGTCAGGGACCCAGGAATCCTGCCTTGAGTGAAATAAAAGGGGAAGGCTTGAGTGAACCTGAAAACGCCCGAGTGAAGGCCTGGATCTGCCTCCAAGAACTGGGCCCCTCGGGCCATTTTTCATTCAGAGACTAGGCTGATTGTGTTGCCAGTAGAGGAGGGTGAGATTTTTTTTAATCTGCCCCTTTGGTTGGGTCAATATTGACTTTTATAAAGAAAAAGAAAGGACGGTGGGAAGATTTGGGATGGGCTTGAGGGGTGGCAGGCTGCCTGTGGTGATCCTGAGGTGAAGGAGAAGGGGCCTGGGATGATTCCAGGGTAACCCACTAAGAAGGGTTGCTCTGGGTGGGGGCCACAAATACAGGATATTTGAGAGGATTGTTCAGTTTCTAGGTGGGGGTGGGGGAAAGGTCAGGAGCTGGATTGCTCTTTTGTGCTCATGTCCTGGACCCAGTCAGAGGGAAATCTCTGATTCCGTAGCCTTTGAGGCTCTGACTGCTCTTGTTCCACGTGGGATCCCAAGTACCTTCTGCCCCTTGTTATCTGAATAAGAATGGGGGAAAGGAAGGGGAAAGAATAGTAGTAGGACAAGGTGGTACTATCTTTGTCCTGCCTGACCCTACCTCTAGGCTTCAGGATCCTTCTCTCTCCCCAGCTGTCTGTAGAAGACCAAAGCCTGGCCCAAGCTGAGAGTGTGGAGCCAGAAGGAATGGCTCTTGGCAGCTGCAGACCCCCACCCCAGGTGAGTGCACTCTCTCTACAGACTTGACCCCCACAGAGGACATTTCTGTAGATAAAGATGATTGTCTGTAAGGCTGGCAATCCCCTCCCTGTGGATTGTTCCTTTACAAAAATAGGGAGGAAATTGAAAACCGTACTAACACCACCATCCTGTTCTGTGTCTTTTGAATTAATCCGTGGCATACTGGCATCAAAATCACTAACTATCCCTCACCCCCAGTTGTTCCCTTCCTAAGACCTCTTCACTCCTTCCTCTCTGTTCTGTAGGGATCTTGTCTTTGCTCCTGTGTGCATGGCTACCACCCCTACCCATGTGTCCCTAGAACTGCCCCACCCTCCACCCCCTTTGCCTCTTTGGCCAAGCTCTCCCTGGCAGACCTGGAGGACAGGATGCTCTGCTTACTCTCCATGGTCTGATGTGCACAAATGGTTCATCTGTCTGGTGCACACTGTCTTGTAGCTGGGCATCATGAAGGATATACTGAGGGGCCAGTGAGGGATGACAGGAGTAAATACCATGAGGAGGGGCTGAGGTGTTCCTGGCCTCCTGCATGCTCTGGTCCTGTGTTTCTGGAAAATCTGGCAGAGTCAAGTAGACCGGTTAAGTTGTCTTTTGGGTCACATTCCCATGATCAAAGGCCCTTCCCCAAGCTGTGTGGACCAGAGCAAAGAAAAGAATACCTTCTTTAGCTATTACTTTATTTGCATTTATGAAAGGCCTGGTACTTCTTTTGTCAGAGAGGATATAAGAAGGGACTGAGTTTGGGGAACTATTTAAAATTCTGGGAGTTTTCTTTTATACTGGGAAAAAAGGAGGTCCTAAAGGAGACACTCAGTTCTTATCAAAGAGGCGTAGGGCTCAAAGGCAAAGACCCAGTGGAGTGTCTTCCTTTGTCCCCCAAATCTACTTTTGACCATCTTCACAACAACCCTATAGTGTAGTTGCTCTTCTTACCTTTTTTTCACAGGAAACTGAGGCCAACAGATTCAATGAGTTATCAACCAGGGTCACATAAGTCAGTGTCTGAGATAGCATTTGAACTCAGATCTGCATGATCTTCTCCACTTCCATAGCTCCATCCACAATGTATTTGTGTGCCCACCTTCTCACAACTCTTGCATCATTGACTGGTGCTATTGTCAGTTTTGTCGAGTGTGAGATCAGTTCTCTGTGGTATGGTTTACTTTTCTTAGTATTTTGGGACATTTTTTCATATGGGTAGGAATTCTTGGCAGTTGTTACTGATAACATTTTGTTCAGATCCTTTAACCATTTATCTATTGGGGAATGGCTATTGGTTGTTTTTCAGTTGTTTGAGTCTTGTCTAAATCTTTTTGACACATTGGAGTTTTCTTGGCAGAGATACTGGAGTGTTTCTCCATTTTTTTCTCCAGCACATTTTACATAGGAGGAACTGAGAAAACAGGGGGAAGTGACTTGCCCAGGGTCACATTGCTAGTAAGTGTCTGAGGCTAAATTTGAATTCAGATCCTCCTGTCTCTAGGTCTGGTACTCTGTCTACTGTGTCACCCAGCTGCCACTGACTATTAGTCTTTTTTAAAACAATACTTCCTTTTCCCTCAATTACATGTAAAAACATTTTTATTCCAAAATTCTGAGGTCACAGTTCTCTACCTGCTTCCTTCTTCTTACCCCTCCTCCATGTGGTAAGTAATCAGAAATAGGTTCTACATATGCAGTCATGTAAAGCATTTTCATATTAGTTCATGGGAAAAAAATTGTGCTGAAAAGAAAGCAAGTGAAAACTAGTGTGCTTAGGTCTATATTCTGAATCAATTCTTTCTATGGAGGAGGGAGAGCATTTTTTATCATGAATCCTTTCAGATTGTCTTAGATTATTATATAGCTGAGAAGAGCTAAGTTGTTCACTGCTATTCATCATACAACATTGCTATTACTTTCTGCTAAGTTCCTTCTGCATGAGTTCATTTCAGCATTTCTAGGTTTTTCTGAAATCCTGCTTGTCATGTTCTGTAACACAGTAGTATTCCACTGCAGTCATATACTACAACTTGTAAAGGCAATCAGTGGGCATCTCCTCAATCTCCCGTACTTTGCCCCCCCAGAAAGAGTCTGAGTAGGTCCTTTTGTATCTTTTGAAAAAAACCTTTTGTGGATAGCAGCTTCATATTGTTATTCCTGGATCAAAGGCATCCCTATTTTTGTACCCCTTTTATAGTGTAATTCCAAATATAGTTTAGTAAAATTTCAAATACTCTAATGCTCTTAATTGCCCTAATCGTCCTAAAGGCCTTCAGAGTTACAGGCTTCATCTTCCAATGTAGGAATATAAACATTTTAACCTTATTGAATCTCTTTTGTTTGCTCTGTTTACCTTTTGATGTTTCTCTTGGGTCTTGTATTTCAAGACCCAAGTTTTATTGAGGTCTGGTCTTTTCATTAGGAATGCTTGAATGTCCTCTATTTATTGAATGAACATTTTTTTCCCCTGAAGGATTATATTCAGTTTTTCTGGGTATATGATTCTCTGTCACCATCCTAGTTCCTTTGTCTTGGTGAATATTCTATTCCACACCTTCCGATTACTTTTAATGTATAAGTTCCTCACCTGTGAGTTAGCTTGACTGTAGTTCCCTGACATATGAATTACTTCTTTCTGGCTGATTGTACTCTTTTTTTCCTTGAACTGGGAGCACTGGAGTTTAATATTCCTGGCAGTTTAAATTTTAGATCTCTTTTAGGAGATGATTGGTGGATTCTTTCAATTTCTATTTTACCCTCTTAGTGTATCAGGTCTGTACCAAGAAAACGTCAAATGTGGCCATGGAGGGTGAGATAAGACTGAAGCAACTGAACAGTAATAAAACATCCATTTGGAATGTATTGTAGAGTATTGTATGAGGTGAGGGTCTATTCCTAATTTCCTTCCTGACAGCTTTCTGCTTTTCTCAGCAGTGGTTTTTTTTTAGCCAAATATGGATTTTTTCCTTAATCAGGCTTTTGTCCACTTTACCAAACATCATGGAGTTGCTGAGTTCTAATGATTCTGAGTCTCCCTTGTTTAATCTGTTCCATTCATTTCTCTCTCTCTCTCTCTCTCTCTCTCTCTCTCTGTTTCTCTCTCTCTCTGACTCACTCCCTCTCTCCCCCAGTACTACACAGTGTTGATGACCAGTGCTGTTTACTATAGTTCGATGTCTCTTCCTCCCCTATTCTTACTTGTTTCCATCATCCCCCATGATATTATTGTAGTTCTTTTATTTTTTCCAAATGAATTTTGTTATTTTCTTCTGCTGTGAAACGTGACCTCCACAGTTTTGTTGTTGTTATTATTGATGTTATTCAGCTGTGTCCCAGTCCTTGTGACCCCATTTGTGGTTTTCTTCGCAGTGATGTTGGAGTGGTTTTTACTTCTCCAATCACATTTCCGATGAGGGAACTGAGCCAAACAGAATGAAAAGCCCTGGCCAGGATCACGTAGCTAGTAAGAGACTGAAGCTGAATTTGAACTCTTTTTCCTGACTCCAGTTCCAACATTCTATCCACACCGCCCTCAGTTGTCCCCATCATTTCATTACTATAGAATTAAATGTATAAATATTGTTGTTAAGTCTCCATTTGGTTTGACACTTTCGTTGTCTTTCAGGCAATTTCCATTCTTATTTTATTACAGAATGAAAGGCTATATTGATAGTTTCTGTCTTTTTACACGTTTGTAATATCTTCCTGCCCTAGTCCACAGTTACTTTTTGCAAAAATTCCATGGGTGCATGGATAAGGGAAGAATTTATGACCAAACAAGTTCTAGAGAATAATACAACTGTACAATCCATAATTCACAGAAAATTTAATTAAATTAAATCCATATAAAAATTAAAAAATTTTAGCAGAAAGGAAGTCAATACTATTAAAATTATAAGGAAAGGAGATAATTGGGGAATTTTTTTCAGTAAGTATCTCTGATAAAGGCTTCATTTCATGAATAATAGAGAACTGATTCTAATTTGTAAAAATATACTTCATTCTCCAACTGATAAATAATTAAAGGATATGAACAGGCAGTTTTGGGAATATTCAATGAAACCTATCTATGCTCATGAAAAAAACCTTCTAAACTTGTATTAGACACGTGCTATGTTAAAACAACTCTGAGGCACCAACTCATACTTACCAGATCAGCTAATATGATAAACATGGAAAATGATGGAGGTTGAAGAGATGTAGAAAAACTGGGACCCTAATGTTCTGTTGATGGAGTTATGAATTTGTCCAACTATTGTGGAGAGCAGTTTGGAACTGTGCCTAAAGAATTAAGAAAGTGTGCATAATCTTTGATGCAATAAATACCATACCACTGTTATGTTTATAGCCCAAAGCCATCAAAATAATGAGGAAAGGACCTGTTTGTACAAAAATATTTTCAGTAGCTCTTTTTTGCATTGCTTAGGAGTGGGAAATTGAAGAGATGCCCATCAGTTTGAGAATGGCTAAACAATCTCTAGTATTTGATTGTATTATGCTGTAAGGAATGACCAGGAGGATGATTTCAGAAAACTCTGGAAAGACTTACTTGAACTGATGCAGCCTGAAGTGAACAGAGCAAGGAGAACATTGTATACAGTAACAGCAATGTTTGTGGTTCAGTGAAGAACTGTGAGTGACTTAGCTCTTCTCAGCAATACAGTGATCCAAGAAAATGCCCAAAGGACTAATGGCAAAGTCTGTCTCCAGAGAAAGGACTGATACTGTTTGCCATACAGACTGGAGCATGCTATTTTTCACCTTTTTTCTTACATTCTTTTTCTATTTTTTCCAAGTCTTTTTGTACAAAATTACTAATACAGAAATGTTTTACATGATTGCATATGTATAACTTATATCTTATTGCTTATTATCTAAATTAGGGGGGTAAGGAATAGAGGGAAAGAGAGACAGAATTTGGAACTCTAAAATTTTAAAAACAACAAATATTAAAAACATAACATGTAGTAGAGGGAAATAATATTTCAGAAAATGTAGAAAAAGAAAATACAGATTGTCCACCATTCAGCATGGAGCCATCCACTGACTGCAGCAAGTGGAGAAATTGTGAATCATCTTTGAATCCCATTTAAATTGTCTTAGGGAGAATCTGAAGGTCTCCTGCCAAAGTACTGAACTCTGAGATCCTTTCTCCAGTTAGATTGCCAGTCCTTCACATTCTACAACAGGGAGCACAACTCTGATGGACTGGCCATGTTGTTCAAATGCCAAAAGGATATTTCCCTAAAGGACTGTTTCATGGAGAACACATGCAAAGAAGGCACTCGGTGTGGTCAGAAGACATAGTACAAGGCCATATTTCCAAGGTCTTTCTGAAGAATTTTGAAATCAGTGGTGAGACATGGGAGACTGTGAAAGGACCACCCAGCATAGGTTATGAACATCAAAGAACATGCATGCTGTGCTATGCTAGCAAAGCAGAATTGCAGTATTTCAAAAGAATAGTGAGATGTGCAAATTGAGAGGCATCTCCACCCCAAATGTTCCTGTGGACTATTTGTTCCCAACCTATGGTAGAGCCTTCTGGCCTCTATTAGTCTGATCATCCATGGTCAGACACATTGTACTTGAACCCTTACATAGTGATGCAGTTTTGGTCTGCTGTGAACACAAAGAACAACAAAAATGAAGAACTATAAAACTAAATACTTTAATAAGGAAATAATAACTTATTGACAAATGAAAGCTATCATAAGTAAAAGGCATAAGATGTTTTAGCCATGACGGATTATAAAAAGGGCAGCCCCAGACACAGTGTAATAACAGAATTCTCCTTCACTTGTCTGGAAAGTCTCATCTCCTTCACTTCAGTCTCGATTGTAATTAGTATATCTTATGAATCCTTTTCATCTTTTATCTAGAGAAGACTTTATTCCAGGCTCTCAGGAAATTAACCAGATTTTTTTCTTTCTCTTCCCTCTCTTTTCTATAGCAAACATTCTCCGCCTGACACCCCAGAATATATTCTACTTGCCAACTTCTCACAAACCTGACAGAATATTGTTGATAAAATATTATTTTTATCAGTTCTGATAAGGAAGACATTTCACTTTTCTCCCCTCCTTTGGTGTTTCTATCTCACAGAAAAAAGACACATGAAATACTTCTCTCAAGTTTTCATTGAGCTCAATGACTATGGTTTTGAATGTTGATTCTCACTGAACTAGGATAAGACTTTTAGTTCAGTCCCCTTTTTGTGCTTCAGTTTCCTCTTCTCACTTGGTGAGGTTAGACTGCCTGAATTCTGGAGTCTTTTTCAGGTCTAAATCTTGTGGCTCTTGATGCTTTAGGAGCTGGTGACATTTCAGGATGTGTCTGTGGACTTCACCCCAGAGGAATGGGACCTCTTAGACCATCCTCAGAAGAAGTTTTTCAAGGCAGTCATGCTGGAGAATGCCCACAACCTACTCTCCTTGGGTAAGGACATTTTCCCTGGCCACTCTGAGTCTGCTACCAAAAGCAATATCTTGTGTGCTGACTTTGGAGCATTTATATATTACTAGAAAGGGAAATGTGCTGGTCTCCAGTATCCAAGAGACAGGGTCCTTCTGCTGCCTGGTTTTCCTCTAGAAGGTCAGTACATGGTATGAAGATAACATGTATGTTCTGTTGTTGCTACTGCAGCTGTCTCATGGCAATTCTAGGTAGCCTGAGGTAGGTCAGTGTTGAAGTATCTCAGATGTAGAACTAATCCTATGGATTATTTAACCCAACCTCTCCCTGGATATTAATTTTGTCTGCCAAGTACCTGAGAAGTGCTCAGCCTGCTTTTCTCTGTAACCTCTTCCTCTTTGGGATGGGCCAAGTATTTAGGATATCCTTCTTTCTGAGAAGCATCACTTTGTAACTCTCAGTTTCTGATTGTGTCAAGTGTCACAAATTTGTCCTTAATCTTTCTTTCATTTGCCTCCACTGTGTTGTACAGATGGTGGGAAAGGACAGAAGGAAATAATCCTTTCCATTCACCTGCTGTTCATCAACTGTTGTGTTATGTCCTTTCTTTATAATATAATGTTATTAGCTGATACTATTATCCCCAAATGGCATTTAAGAAAACTGAAGCAAACACAGGTTAAGTGTCTTTTCCAGACACACAGTTAAAAACTGTCTGAGGGGGGATTTAATCTTTGGCATTTCTCAGTCTATTCCCAGACCTTGCCCTACTTCACTACCAGTCACCTCTAATTTCTAGATAATGAAATTCTGCAATGAGTGCCTCCTTTGAGGAAGGTGCACCATGATCAAATTTTCTGATTCTCCATTGGCTCCATGATCTTCTCCCCCACCTTTCCCCAAAGTTCTTAAAAATGAATGCTATGGAAATCATGTTTAAACACTTTTGGCCACCATCTTTTCCTCCTTGATTGCATGCCCCTGTCAATGGCAGGAATCAGAGACTGGCCAAGTGTTAAAATTTGAGTACCTAAGGTTCATTCAGTTCCCCAAAAGGAGAATCTCACCAGAAGAGCAATGACTCACTGAATGAACAGTAACCAGGTTTTTATAGGTTTTATGGGGTGAGGAGTTGAGGAGGAGGCAGATCCAGAGCTGATCCATCAAGCTCTAATCTGCTGGAGCTCAATGTTGATCTGGCATATCCTTTTTTGGTTACTTGCATTACAACCATTAATGGAAGAAGAAGCCAGAGGTTTGCGAACATGAAGGAGCGATTCTCAAAATGGAGTGGCTTTGTATGTACTCTGTTTTCCTGAAAGAGAACTAAATTCTAAGTATGTCTCCATGTTCATTCCTTTTTCCACATTATCAGGGCTTCCAGTTCCCAGAGAATATTTGGTTTCTTATTTGGAGGAAAGGGAGGTGCCAATGATGCTGGAACAAGAAGGCCTGAGGACCTGCTGTCCAGGTGAGTGAGGAAAAAGCAGGCACATGAGAGCTGTGTCTCTTGGTATTGTAGCAAAGCAAGTGTTAGATGTGGGGGCAGGAACACCTGAATTGGGATTCTTTTTCAGAGACTTTTAGCAGTGAGTCTGTGCACAAGTCACTGAACCCCACTGATTTTCAGTTGACTCTTCTGTAAAATTAGGAAGTTAGACACCGTGCAATTAAGCTATCCCCTACTGATAAATCTATGATCCTAAAAAAAATGCATTGTTTAGAATTTGGGGGCATGGAACTTCCCTGAAAGTGCAAAAGGGGGTTAGGCTTTTAAATATGGTTTCTTTCTTAGGCATTGTTCTCATCAGTGAAGACTTAGAAAGTTGCTGCTAGGTGCTATACCATCTGTTAAGCAACATAAAGAGATGCAAGGAACATTCCTTGCTTTAGTGGTGTTCTCAGACTGGGTGGGCAGATGACATGCTAACAACCATGTAGAAATCTATTATGGACAAGACAGATTGGATCTCATTGAGAGAGGAAATGTACTACAGTGAAGGAGAACTGGAAAGCCTATTGTGGAAGGTGGGCCCTAGCTGGGGCTTCAGGGATGGCATTCCATGTCTGGACATGGCTTGGAAAGCCGAAACATTTGGAAGGCAGAGTGTCCCCTTCACAAAATAAAAGTGAGGCTCATACCAGTGGATTATAGCAAGTTTGGTGGGGATGTGAAGGGAAAGAAAATTTAGAAGAATAAGGGAGGGGTATGTAAAGAGAGAGGGTAGGTGATTAATAGCCTTAGAAGAGATTTTGTATTTGATCCTTTTCCTAGGGAGCCCCAGGAGATTGTTGAGGATATGGTGATATGGTCAGTCAAGAACTTTAGGAAGATGATCTTTGTAAGGGAGTGGTGGAATGACTGGAGTGGAGGGAGACTTGGAGCACCTGGAACAAGTATCAGGTTCTTGAAATAGCTCTGTTGTGTGGTGTTCAGGACCTGAAGCAAGACAGTAGAAGTGTTGGGAGAGAAGGGGGTGTTATGGGAGAAATGTTATCTGGGTGGAATCAGAGGACATAGGAGCAGATTGACTATGTGAGACAGAAGTGTTTGTGAAACTCCATGAGGAAGGCATGATACCTCATTTATGAATGTGCTCTAATGGGAGGATTCCTTGGACAGCATTAGGAAAGTAGGAAGATGGGAGGGCCGGAAGAAAGAGAGTAAGTTTGTTTTGGACAATAATGATATTAGTGTCGCTAAATCCCAGAGAGAGTGAGAGAAAAAAAGAAGGGTGATTGATTGTGAAAAGCTGTAGAGAAGGAAAGAAAGATGAGGATGAAGAAGTGACCAGTGGATTTCACAACGTGGATGTTCTTGGTAATTGTGGAGAGAGGAATTTCAGTTGAACAATGAAACTGGGCGCTAGACTGCTGAGAATAGAGAAAAGCTTTGGTGACTCCACTTGTAAGTGGGCACTTCCAGCTGTTTAGCCAAGAAATAGAAGAAAGATCATGGAAACATATCTCTTGGATTGAATGGATCAAGTGATCATGTTTTGAGCATTAGCAAGAAATGGTTTCTGGCAGTAGGGAAATAGTCATTAGTGTGGGAGAGACTGGAAAGTAGTGATTAAAAGGAATGCTGGAGGGGCACCATACTGAGGAAGATGATGTCCTGGAATGGGATGATTTATTCATGGAAAGGAGTTTGCTTTAGCTAGCAGGGGGATCATTTCATCTGACAGTGAGGTCAAAGACAAAAAGTCACTTCATGGATGGAAAATGAGGAGGATAAGATAGCTCTTGATAAGCATCCAGTTTTTTCAAAGAAAAAATAGAAGGCACATTTCTTCACTGAAAAGGTGATTAGTGGGGTAGACAGTGGGAGCAGGTAATCAGGGACATTTGGGAAAGAATTAAAAGAATTGGGAAAGATGCTGTGGTGAAGGAGATAGGGAGTCAGGTCGTGGTTTTCAGTCTTTCCAGTCATTTCTGTTTCACTATGACCTCTTTTGGGGTTTTCTTGGCTAAGATGCTGGAGTGATTTCCCATTTGCATTTCAGGCTCATTTTATAGACAAGGAAATCAAGGGCAAGAGCCCTAAGTGACTTGGGAAGGGTTGCAAAGCTAGTAAGTGTGTCTGAGGCTGGATTTGAACATCAGTCTCCCTAATCAGTAGCTACTGCACCACTTAACTACCGAAAGGGACTCAAAGGATACCCTTGGCACCATGAGGTCCACCCTGAATTTAAATACCCTAAAATTGTAGTTGACTGAGGCAGCAGGTTTTATGATTTTCTCTTTCCATTCAGTAGCATGTGAGTACAAGCAAAGGTTGTTGCCAAGGATATGCTTTACCTAAATTATCAACTTGTGTCCCTCCCTTGATCTCTAAGGCCCAATCTTTGGCGCCCTCTTGGAGAATTGTTGGCCACATTCATTGAACTGACAGTCACTCTGAGTTTGGCCAAGTGCTAATTAGAAATTCCTAGGTGTCCCTTAGTATGGGATGCTTCAGGAGCCTAAAAAGAGTCTCTGCAGTGTTGTCTCTGGGCATGCTCAGGTCCCATCAGGTTTAGAAGCAGACAAAGTTCACACAAATAGGAGATAAAGTGAAAGAGTGAGAAACAGGTCTGCATTTGCCAAATAAGGCAGAGAACAGAATATAGGGATTGAGGCAGAAGCTGGGGCCTGGTGTCAGTCATGGGTCCTGTCAGTCAAAAAGCATGGATTAAGCACCTCCAGTTTTCTTTGGTATCTCACCAAGTTTTAGGAAGGGAAAAGGCAGTCCCTGAGGTCAAGGAGCTGTCAGTCTGCCTGAGGAACATGGAAATGGTGGAGAAGAAACAGCAGATCAGGAACCTTGGTCTTAACTAATCCAGGGAAAGGAGAGTGTTTGGGAGTGTAAAGACATCTAGTTCATTGGGATACCGTGGAATAAAGGGGAACTCAAGGAGTGAATATAAAAATAGATTAAGGAGAGTAGAATTAGGGGAAAAAAACTTAAAAATCAAGACAAGAATGAGAACAAATCCAGGTCCACCTCAGAGATATTGCAGAATCAGTTCCAGAGCTCTGCAGTAAAGCATATATTGCAATCAAGTCAGTCACTTTAATTTTTGGTTTTTCAGTGCATATGAAATTTATGTTTATAAATACTGTTTTCTATGACATGCACAATACTATTTTGTTTTTTCAAAGTACATATTTTAATTAACAATATTTTGTTGGTAATAAAACTACCTATGCCTGAGCCTTCAGTGAGTCCTAATCTTCTTTCTGGTGGGGTCTCTGGTCCAGTGTTGCTGGCTTGACTCATCAGAGTTGTGATTGCTCAAGGTTGGCAGTTGCCATGGCAGTTTCTTAAAATAAGGAAACAGTTAAGTTTGCCACCTCCATTGACTGACTCTTCTTTTCCCTGGAGTTTAAAGTACGCTCGTGATTTGGCCTAATTTCAATATTTTTGTGTCTCAGGGTAATAGGAAGACCCAAAGAGAGGGAGAAAAAAGTCAAGCATGCAAAAAGAAAACATTTTTTCTTAAAAAAAAAAAATTTGAACAAAAGTGCCATGGAAAAGGGCCATCAAGTTCTGTGGACAGAACATGCCCAATTGCAGGGTGGGTGATCTAATGTCATCTGCAGGGACACTTTTCTGGTAACTCAGCCATTCAGAGTTCATGGCCTGACTTGAGGTTGTAGCATGAATGCTGGGTCTGCCAGTTTCACAGGTGTTTCTGAGGATCCAATGTGATTGTCTGTGAAGGTCTTTCCAAGTCAAGTTATTCTGCAGATCTGAAGTAGTGGCATTTTCAAACATTGTGATTGTGTCAATTTAACTTGGAAGACTTTTATCTTTACCTGAAGAAGTGTCATATAGATCAGTTTACTTTCTTCCAGTGGAGGGAAGTGTTTATAATTGTGTGTGTGTGTACCTGTGTCTCTGTAAATATGTTTCACGATTTGTTTTTTTGCAGAAGGAATGATTGGACCTGGAAAGAGAGAGACTACTGAAAAGCTAAGTATTTCTGTGGAAGAAGCACAGCAAGAAAACCTCATGAGTGCTGGTCACTGTGACTTCATTAGGAGCCAAATCTGTGCTGTATTTCAGAAAGTTCACCCTGGAGATAAACTTTATGGTTGTCATCACTGTGGGAAAAGCATGAGTCAACAGTCCTCCCCGATTTACTGTCAAAAAATTCATACTGGAGAGAACCCACATGATCTTCATGAATGTGATGTACATTTTAGTGAACTCTCCTCCTTCCGTATTCATCACATGATTGATAGTGAGAGGCAGTCTCCTGAATGCAGTCAGTGTGGAAAGGATGGGAGCTGCACCTGTAGTCTTGCTGTACATCAGAGCATGGAGACTAGAGAGGAACTTTATAAATATGATAAACATGGAAAGGCATTGCTACAGAGCTCCAATCTTACTCAACATCAGAAAATCCACAATGGTGGGAAACCTTATGAATGTAATCCTTGTGGAAATGCATTCAGATTTAAAGGCCATGTTACTCTACATCAGGAAACCCATATGGAGAAAGTTTATGAATGTAATCAATGTGGAAAGGCATTCACAAGCGGCTCCAATCTTGCTGCACATCAGAGAATCCACACTGGAGAGAAACCTTATCAATGTAATCAATGTGGAAAGGCTTTCAGAGACAGCTCAAATCTTGCTGTACATCAGAGAATACACACTGCAGCGAGAGCTTATGAATGTAATCAGTGTGGAAAGGCTTTCAGACAAAACTATCTACTTGTTTCACATCAGAGAATCCACAATAGAAAGAAACTTTTTGAATGTAGTGACTGTGCAAAAGCTTTCCGTTCTAGCTCCAGTCTTCATGTACATCAGAGAATCCACAATGGTGAGAAGCCACATAAATGTAATCAATGTGGAAAGGCTTTCAGACTAAACTCCCTACTTGCTGCACATCAGAGAATTCACACTGGGGAAAATCCGTATGAGTGTAATCATTGTGGAAAGACTTACAGGTCTAGCTCCAGTCTTGCAGCCCATCAGAGAATCCACACTGGAGAGAAACCTCATGAATGCAATGAATGTGGAAAGGCTTTCAGATACAGCTGCCATCTTATCCTACATCAGAGAATCCACACTGGAGAGAAACCTCATGAATGCAATGAATGTGGAAAGGCCTTCAGACAAAACTTCCAACTTACTGTACATCAGAGAATCCACACCGGAGAGAAACCTCATGAATGCAATGAATGTGGAAAGGCTTTCAGAAGGAGGTCCAAACTTATTCTGCATCAGAGAATCCACACTGGAGAGAAACCTTATCAATGTAATCAATGTGGAAAGGCTTTCAGAGACAGCTCAAATCTTGCTGTACATCAGAGTATCCACACTGGAAAGAAACCCTATGAATGTGATCAATGTGGAAAGGCTTTCAGACTAAAAGATCTACTTGGTGCACATCAGAGAATCCACAATAGAAAGAAACTTTTTGAATGTAGTGAGAAGCCACATAAATGTAATCAATGTGGAAAGGCTTTCAGTTCTAGCTCCAGTCTTGCTGCACATCAGAGTATCCACGCTGGAAAGAAACCTTATGAATGTAATCAATGTGGAAAAGCTTTCAGTAGGAGGTCCAAACTTATTGTGCATGAGAGAATCCACACTGGAGAGAAACCATATGAATGTAATCAATGTGGAAAGGCTTTCAGAAGAAAGTACCATCTTGCTGTACACCAGAGAATCCACACTGGAGAAACACCTTATCAATGTAATCAATGTGGAAAGGCTTTCAGACAAAACTACCAACTTACTGTACATCAGAGAGTCCACACTGGAGAGAAACCATATGAATGTAATCAATGTGGAAAGGCTTTCAGAGAAAACTACCAACTTACTGTACATCAGAGAATCCACACTGGAGAGAAACCTTATCAATGTAATCAGTGTGGAAAGGCTTTCAGACTAAACTCTGTGCTTCGTGCACATCAGACAATCCACACTGGAAAAAAACCCTATGAATGTGATCAATGTGGAAAGGCTTTCAGAGAAAACTACCAACTTACTGTACATCAGAGTATCCACACTGGAAAGAAACTTTTTGAATGTAATGAGTGTGCAAAAGCTTTCCGTTCTAGCTCCAGTCTTGATGTACATCAGAGAATCCACAATGGTGAGAAGCCGCATAAATGTAATCAATGTGGAAAGGCTTTCAGACTAAACTCCCTACTTGCTGCACATCAGAAAATTCACACTGGGGAAAAATCATATGAGTGTAATCAATGTGGAAAGGTTTTCAGTTCTAGCCCCAGTCTTGCTGTGCATCGGAGAATCCACACTGGAGAGAAACCTCATGAATGCAATGAATGTGGAAAGGCTTTCAATAGAAGGTCCAAACTTATTGTGCATCAGAGAATCCACACTGGAGAGAAACCATACGAATGTAATCAATGTGGAAAGGCTTTCAGAGAAAACTACCAACTTACTGTACATCAGAGAATCCACACTGGAGAGAAACCTTATCAATGTAATCAATGTGGAAAGGCTTTCAGACTAAACTCTCTGCTTGGTGCACATCAGAGAATCCACACTGGAAAAAAACCCTATGAATGTGATCAATGTGGAAAGGCTTTCAGACTAAACTGTCTACTTGGTGCACATCAGAGAATCCACACTGGAGAGAAACCTTATAAATGTAATGAATGTGGAAAGACTTTCAGAGAGAGCACCAAACTTAGTCTACATCAGAGAATCCACACTGATGTGAAACCTTATCAATGTAATCAGTGTGGAAAAGGTTTCAGACGAAACTCCCACCTTACTTTACACCAGAGAATCCACACTGGAGAGAAACCTTATGAATGTAATCAATGTGGAAAGGCTTTCAGTTCTAGCTCCAGTCTTGCTGCACATCAGAGTATCCACACTGGAAAGAAACCCTGAATGTGATCAGTGTGGAAAGGCTCTCAGAACCAGACTTTCCTACTTGCTGCACATAATAGAATTCACACTGGATAGATATATAATATGATTGATGCTTTTATATACATTCTCACCTTATTATACAAATCTGATGAAAGCAAATTTGAGGAGACATCGTTTCTAGGTAATTATTTAATTATGGCTTGTTTATAATTTATAAAACAATGGTCATTTAGCTATCTCTTACCAACCAAATAGGAATCATGGAGACCTCTCAAAACTTATATTCCCTTAGCTAAGTGGGAGTTACCTATAGGCATAAATCAATGCTGATTAATTAAATTTTAATGAGAATGAGTATTATGAGATTTGGGCTTATTCTAATGAGGGATGAGGGGGAGGGGCCTGAATCTTGACTCAGTTTTGGACAAAGAGACTTATTTCTAGCCTGATCACCATTACTTAGTGCAGTGTGGACCAGAGGGTTCCAATTCCCCTCAGAACTGTTTCACTAAAACACAATGGGCCAGAATTCACCTATAATAAAATCCTTTTACATTTTGGTCAGATCTAAATTTTCCCAGGTCTTGCCAAAGATTTCATCTGATCATCAGCCCTGCCCTTCAAAGACTGACTGAATCACCTTCACTGGCCGATTTCTGAATGAGGAGATGGGGGAAAAAAGCTTTGTCCTAATTGAATACTTGTTTATTTCTATGGGAGAAACATTCTTTTCTCTCACATGAGAGAATCCATTCTAGAAGACATGTAATTTGTCAATCAATATGAAAAGTGTTCAAGCTAAAGTCATTATTGATGTTATTCTGATATTTCCTATCAGAATTCACATGGGATAGAAAGTATTTCCATAATGAATGTGGGAAGACATTCTACAAGCACTACAGAGCTTATAGACATCAGAAGTTTCACCTTATGATCTAGCCCTGTCTGGACTCTGGAAAGGTCTGCAACCAGAGATCATCTCGTCCTTTACATCAAGGATTGCTAGTGGAGAAAAGACTTATGAATGTGTTCATTGAGGACCAGCCTTTTCCTGGAAGAGGCAGGTCAGTAGACTGCACAATATTCACAATGCAAGGAAGTCTTATAAAAGCAATAATGGTAGGATGGTGATCATCTGATGATTTTTTGTGTATTCCAATGTGTACGTTGAAGAAATCTTGCTGGACATAAAATATATGGATCTAATTAATGAGTAATGTTTTCTCCCTGTAGCACAGACCTCACTAGACATAGTATATTTCATATAGTGCATGAAGCCCAAAAAAGAGATTGAATTTATCTCAGCAACCCCAAGGTTTCTAATGTCTTCCCTAACATGTGTTATGGCATCCTAGGGTGAAACCTGTCACTGGCTTCCTCACTCTCCCACTGTAGTGAGACACCTTTCCTGTTTACCTTTCAAGCTGTCCTAGACAGGTAATGTGGTTCACTGCTCCAAAATTCGTTCTGAGTCCTTATTTCAAGGTTGTTTTCAAGAGAATCTGGAGGTGCCAAGCAAGTGAGTGCCTGACCTTGTCCATAGAAGTCCCCATGCCCATATATTCAGGAAATACTCCCATGATAGCTCAAATTTTCTTGCAAAGGTCTCTTGTCTTTCCCATTCAGTTGTTTTCTTCTATTTCTTTGCAATGCCCAGTTAAGAAAACCTTATCTCTCCTTGCTATTCTCATAAATTATGAATTCATTTGGGGAAATCTCCCCTTTGCTTTCCCCTTCTTTCCTCAGCTATTTGCAAGGCCTCGTCAGACAGACATTTTGTTTTGTTGCTCTTTTACTTTGAAATGTATTTAGTTGTTGCCTCCTGTGCAATATTAAGAATCACTGCCAGTGGCTCTTCAGGCACTCTGTCTACCACATCTAATCCCCTAAATGTGTGCATCACTTCCAGTTCCTATCCATAAGCCATGCTATTTTGATCATATCTTTAGGTTCTAATGGTTTTCCCTGATTTCTTAAATTTGAGTCTGAATTTTGCTGTAAGAAATTTAGGATCTGAGCCTCAGTCAGCTCCAGATCATGTTTGGACTGATTGTATAGAATGTCACCCTCCCATATCTTTTCCCTATAAGAATATTTTGGAGTTATTGCTTTCATAAAACTGAGCAACTTTGGCCTCTTTGGAGGCAGTGGTTGGAAGACAGAATTGTTACTGTGATATTAAAATGTTTTCCTTGGATTTCAGCCGTACTTACGTATATATTGGAAAAATCTTGCTGGAGATAAAACTTAGCGATCTAATTAACAAGGTTAAGTCTCTTGCCCAAGATCTAATTAGATTTTGCAGTTTAAGAGACCTCATTAAACATCCAAAATTACTTACTGTGATGAATTCCCTAAAAATACAGCTGTTTCTAGTGAAATCCTGATGTTTGTCATTATTCTTCCATAATAATCCTTTGAATTCATATGCTATGATTTCATTTGCCATTCTCCAGTTGATGGGTACTCAGGTTGTTCTTTGCTGGAACAAAATGTTCTCTTATAAATATTTTGTTAAAAGACAACAGTCCATCTAGAGTGTTAAAATCGTATCTGGACAAATGCTTTCTATGTAAGGTGATAATTTGGAAAATATATTCAATGAAATTGATGTCATTTTAGTGTCACCAAGTCTTTTTTTAAGGTATTCTTGCCAAAACAGTGAAATTTGTTTTAAATCTGTAATGTAACTTTTGTTATGCTTCAAAATTTTATTGTAGCTTTGGGAAATATTTGATAAGTAATATTAACTTTAAAAATCATACCTAGCGGGTGATGCCCTTGTATTCTTAGGAAATCAGCTTCTCTTTTGATCCAGATGCTGTGATATGATGAATTAAACTGCTGGAGAATGTGATTACAATGTTCACAAACTGCTAAGTATTTAATTGAATATATTTTAAAAGATAAAGTAATAACTTAGCTTTTGGGAAAAGCAGAGAAGACAGAGATTCTCCTTTTCTGGGGAGTTTTTTGGGGCCTGACCAAATGCTTTAGGTTACAAGATGTTATCAGCCCTGGGACAGAAGTTGCTTAAAGTAGAGGTTTTCTAATTCTAAAGTAGTGAAGTGTTTTACTGAGTAATTAAGTTGTTAACAGGTCAAGAAAGGTTTGGGGAGGGGGATCTTGCAAGTTTGTTTATAATATCCAAGTTTTATGAGAATTTGGCAACTGATTGTGAAAATTATGAAATTTCCCCCTAGAGTAATATGTATGACAGTTCCTACACCTTTGAACAATTTCAGTCTGAATAGACTCCAACAAGTTCAAATTTGGTCCCCTTCCTTGAATACAATTGATAGTCAGATCTTGGAATGCAGAAAATGAGAAAATGACTCCAGTCCTTCTTGTCCAGGTACTCTATCATGTCAATTCAACAAGACCAGATTGCATGCCAGGGTCTGTGTTAGGATTTGGGGTTACCAATCAAGGTACCCCTCCCCACAGGGAGCTCACATTCTAAAGGATTTGGTCAAGTATTTAAGTCACCAAGTTTTTGTTAAACACCAGATCTTTTCTAGGCAAGAGGTAGGCTCTCATGATTCCCAGAATGGAGAAAGAAAATAGACAATTTGCAAACAAGTGACCCCCACAACCAGAGAAGGCACAATCATTAGGAAATATTGGGATAGGTTTTTGGCCTTGAATCATTCACATCTTGCCTCAGCCACTGAGTAGTTTGCCTCATTTTTCTCCACTGTAAAATGGAGTTGACAGTCTTGCAGTCTAGGTGTTCTAGTAATCCTGAAATTCAAGGGCACAGGTGGGGGTGGTCCTCAAAAGAATTCAACCACTCAGACCTTTCAGTCCAAGCAGCAAGTTTATTGTGTCACCAATAGAAGCCAGTCAGATGCCTGGTGAGTCTGCACTATTTGTGACACCAACACAAGTGGGCGAGATTTGAAGAATTTGCATTTGATAAGTTTGAGATTGATATTTTTATACAGAAAGACTAGGAGATGATGTGGATGGGCTCTGGCAGTGGCAAGTATCCTGAGGTGATCTGGAATTAGGGAAAGGAGCCTAGATGGGATGAAGGAGTTTTCAGTAATCCTGGTAGGCTAGAGTGGGCCAGATGCTGGGTTCCTGAAATATGTGAGGAAGTTCAAGGATCTGTCCTTTTAGGGTTTCAAATTTTCCCCATCATGAGGACCTAGCAGGGTTGTTAGGATCTGATGAGATAATATTTGTAAAGTTCTTGTGCCTGGCACTAAGCAGACTCTTAAAAAGCCATTTGATTCCTTATTTCCTACATAAAATCTATATACAAGGTAATTGGAAGAAATAAACAGAAAATGGACCAAGCAAGGCTTCTTGAAGGAATATGGTGAAATCAGGAAACTTTGAGACAAGGAGAGACAGCACTCAAGGAATGGGCGGGGGTTGGGGGTGGGGCAGTGGTGGAAGCTAGTGAATATGCAGCATCAGGAGATGGAGATTCATGTGTGACAAATAACATGGAGGCTGATGTCACTGATCCTTAGTACATGGAGACCAGAAAGGTGTGTGCTAACTAAAAAACTAGTGTTAGGTTATAATATTTAATATAAATTTTCCAATAATCTCTTTGTTCTCTCTGAAGCAAACTCAGAGAATGCCTCTTCCTATGTCACCAAAAGCCAGATAGGGCTCACTTAACACCTCTTAAGAGACCTTTAACCTAAGACACGTTTTCTGAATAATGGAATAGTTTCCTTATCTTAATATTTTGTGGACATGTAATATGTTATGCCATGTTAGTGGTAAAGAAAACATATCCTGGTTCATAATTTCAATGGAAACTTTGTCAAATTCTATTATCTTATTGTTTTTACAACCTATGCAATTAAGAAATTCCTTTCTAATGGTCTAGTTAGTCACTCATGGAGACCATAAATCTGAAGGACATATTCCACCTTCTTTGTCCTAAAACAGGTTTAAGCCTGGCCAGTTTTTGTATGAGCAGTCAGATAATATCTGGCTCCTTAGTACTATGTAACCGTTACTTTAAGGGGAATGAATTAATAAATGTATGCGTTTGGCCTGTTGCCTCTCCATCAACCAAAGTTTCAGTCAACATGGGAGAAAAATAGCTCTTCTCTGAGTTCATGTGGTGGGTTCCTGCTGTCACTTTCCCACAATGCAGAGCTTATGCATTAAAAACGTGGGCTTCAGGCCTCAGAAAAAACGTGCACGTATGTAACTGAGGTGCTGAGTCTACTCTCTCTCTTTTCCCATGACAAGGGTTGCCCTAAGGACAGCAGTGAAAACATCTACTCATTGTAGCTCTAACAATGCTTGTTGCAGGATCTTGGATAAAGGATGAGGAACATGAAGAAGGCCTCCTGTCCCTTCTCCCTCTAATCAGGAGAGGGCACTATTGCTCTTCTAGTGACAGGTTGTCCTTCATTCTCCTGGAGTACCAGTGACATCATAAGGGTGATGTCTTGACTTGAAAATGAATTGGATTTCAGTGAGCAGGGCCCTGCACAGTCACCAGCCTCACTCTGTCCTCCAGAGCCATCTGGTCCAGTGGCAAGATACAGATCAGAATGACTGGAATTGCTCCAGAAGCAGTGGGATACCTTGTCCTCTTTAAATAAAGGGCTTGCCCAGGTCACAGTTTGTCCAGAGTAAAGGCTATCTAGTGATTTAAGTTCTGGTAAGAAATGAAGCAAAATATGCTGTCGTTTGTTATTCAAAAAAAAAAAAATCAGTCTGGGAGGGAAGGACTCTCAGGGTTTCTTACCAGAGCAGAAATGATTGCCATTTACACTCATTCTGAGCCATCACAACCCAAACAAGGGCCCCTGAGGCTTGGACTGGGACTGATTCTAGGGCAGTCAGTGGGAGTCAGAGTGATTTGGGTTTAAGACATAGTTATGTCAGGACTGTCTGGGTCCCTTAATCCAGGTTTTTCTCAGGCACCCTGGCTCAAGGCCTGTCCAGCCTTGGCTAGACCTACCTTACTGTTTCTTTGACTTCCTAGCTTCTCTAGCTGGGAGAGGTATAGGGACAGGGGCAGGAGGAGAGTGAGAGGAGGGACCTTGAGCTCCTGCCATCTCTACCACCTGTCCAGGGCTTGGAGTTCTGTCCTGGTTACAGGCACAGACGGAGGCTTCTTTCATTTATCCACAAGTATCAGCAACTAGTCGTGTCACACACAAAACATGAACTTCTCTATGTTCTTGAGTTTATAAATTCAAGGACATAAAAGAGGAAGCCATGTCCCCCAGGAACAACCTCAGGGGATGTGACCTACTCTGACTGACAGGGCCCTGAGATGAGGCTTATACTCGACCTGAGGCTCTTTTACATACCCAAGGGAGCTCTCACAGGCTCTGCTCAGGATATAAAGTCCCCTCATCCTGCCTGTCTTAGGCCTTAGGGTGCTCTGTCTAAGATCTCCAAGGGACAGGATGACTTCCCCCTGTCAGCTCCTCTGGCTGTTGTTGCTCTGGGCTCAGGGTAAGACACAGCAGATCAGAGAATGAGCCTCTGGTGTAAAGGTTATCACTGGAAAGCCAAATAAAATGAAACTTAAGGTTCCCTGGATCCAGCGGGTGAGGAAGTTGAGTGCAGAAGGCAGATGGGCTGACAAGCAGGACCAGGCCATCCAATAAAAACTAAATATAAAAATGCTTGAGAGATCTGTGGGAATACATGGCTGATGTCAAAAATTGATTTAAAAAAACAAAAAAACCCAATATATTGCCAGAAATTTGGGGATTCATTGTTTTCCACAAAATTGTCCATCCTCCCTGTCTGTGGCTCCAGGAGACAGAGTGACAACACGTGGCAGGGTTGGTTCCAGCACTGGCAAGTGGATGACCTGGTGCAAGCAGGAGTCAGGAAGGTCACCCAAACTGCTGATCTGTGAAGCTTCTTAGCTGTATTCCAGAGTCCTGGCCCAGGTCACTGGCAGTGGGTCTGGGACAGATTTCACTTTCACCCCCAGTCCTGTGGAGGCAGTGTTTGCTGCCAGTAACTACTCTTGGAAATACAATGATTCCTGTTTCCCACAATCCTGCAGCCACAAACAAAAGCTTCCCCAGCCTGCTCAGTGCCTTACCTCTAGGGAGGAGGTGATTCTCCCCAGGCCACAGCCTCAGACATTCCATATTCTTAGAGGATGTTGGGCCTTATTCATCTAGTATTAGCCAAGTGTATGACATTTCTAGGGGGACAGACAGATAGTGAATTTGTAAAACAAAAAGAAGGGGAATTTTTTGGAACTTTCATTCCAACCTCAGATGATAAACCTGCGGGACATGCTCATCAGTAAACCTGGCTCCATTGACAAGTCTCCCCATCTGCATCCTCTTCCTGTGGGGTTGACCCAATGACAGACCCCCAAGGAGTGGTTTAAGAATGAGGATTTTATACAAGTCATTCCCCAATTGATAAATGGTCAAAGGATATGAACAGGCAATTTTCGGAAGAAGAAATAAAGATATCTATAATCATATGAAAAAATGCTCTAAATCACTTTTGATTAGAGAGATGCAAATCAAAACACCTCTGAAGTACCACATCACACCTATAAGACTGGCAAACATGACAGAACAAGAAAATGATAAATGCTGGAGAGGATGTGGGAGAGTTGGAACACTAATTCATTGTTGGTGGAACAGTGAGCTCATCCAACCATTCTGGAGAGCAATTTGGAACTATGCCCAAAGGGCTACAAAAATGTGCATACCCTTTGACCCGGCAATATCACTACTAGGACTGTATCCCCAAGAGATCATAAAAATGGGAAAGGGTCCCACATGGACAAAAATATTTATAGCAGCACTCTTTGTAGTTGCCAAAAACTGGAAGTCAAGGGGATGCCCATCAATTGGGGAATGGCTGAATAAATTATGGTATATGAATGTAATGGAGTACTATTGTGCCATAAGAAATGATGAACAAGAAGACTTCAGAGAGGCCTGGAAGGACTTTTATGATCTGATACTGAGTGAAAGGAGCAGAACCAGGAGAACTTTGTGCACAGCAACGACCACAGTGTGCGAGAGTTTTTTCTGGTAGACTTGGAATTCTGAAATAATGCAAGAACTTATTAAAGAAAAAAAAATCCCAATGGTGGATTTCTAAGGCAAAATGCCTTCCACACTCAGAGAAAGAAATATGGAAGTCATTCGCAGAATGTAGCAGATCATGTTTGTGTGTATGTTTTTGTGTATCATGGTTTGATTTGTTATATGATTTCTTCCATTTATTTTAGTTGGACTACATAGCATGACTATAGTGAAAATGTACTCAATAGGAAAGCATATGTAGAACCTATACAGAATTGTATGCGGCCGTGGGGAGGGAGGGGAGTAGTGGGGGGTAGATGTGGGGGGGATAAAATCTTAATTTTGTGGAAGCGATTGTAAACCATTAAAAAAATTAAAAAAAAAAAAAGAATGAGGATTTTAAGAATTTAAGGCAAACAGGCAGGGCTCACACCACTGGATGCTGCTTCCCAGTTTAATATCCTTCTCTCCCAGCCATGTGTAAAAGGAGCCAGTGCCTCGACAGAGCAGGACAGCATATTCTTCAAGGCTCATCTAGCAGTTACCCTCTCTGGAGACTCCCCCACTGCCTTCCAATAAAACTGCATTCCTGTCTATCGTTCTTGATGGAACTTCATTTTGTCCCCTCAAAACAAAAAACCAATTGAGAATGACCATCCCTGACTCCCATGAGTCTTCCCGTCTGCAAGTTTGGCAGCATATTGTGAACTGAGGTGAGTTATGTTGGAGTACATGGGAGCAGACAGTAGACAAGGAGGGATATTTTGTAAATGTAACTTTGCAAATTCAGTGGAGCCTTACCCGTTGGCCACTAAAGTCTGCTAATCTCAGATTCCTGAGGTATATTTCCTTTTCTTTGGGTAAAGTACAACTGGACTTCTTTTGAGACCACTGTGTTCCATGACCCATGGCCACTTGGCATGTCTGGGAGATTGTAGCATTTAGAAAGTTGTGTTTTGGTAGCAAGAAGCTACTCATATTGAATCCAGAAAATTCTCATCTGAGTCACATGGTAGCTCTGTGATCTAGGGGAACCATTTAATAAGCTCCTTGAGATTTGATTGAGGAATCTATGAAAATGAGATGAAGAGATGCTGGAATTTGTAATGAAATAGCTGTTCTCCTGATGATCACTCTCTGCTCGTCACCTGCCTACGAGTTCCTAATGGAGCCCTCCTTTGGGGGAAGCAGAGGTAAAATGGAGGCCTTTCTCCCACCCTGGCACCATGGCATCTATGTATTTGTACAGAAAACCTACATCATGCCTAGGTGGGTCTTAGTCTGGGTTTTTTTCTTTCCTTAGAAAACTGAGATGTGATCCTGAGGTTGATTTCTGCACCTTAAGGGCCTGCTTGGGATTTTAGAAGTTCAGGGTCACTGGGTACCTCACACAGTGCTGACTGGTAGGAGGAGAGTTCTGTACGTCTACACTTAGAGAAGATAGCCAATATGTGGGAGAGCCAGCACAATTCCCCATCAGGCTTGCCCCAAAATTTAGATATATGTTTCCACAGTGCAAAGCTGACAGGAAATGTCCATTTCCTCTTCCTACAAATTGCTTCACTTTCTGATGTTTAATTCCCCCCACCTTCAGAGAGTGCAATAGTGCAAAATGTCTTACTGCTGTTCCTTCTTCAAGGCTTTTTTCAATGGACACTTGGGATCCTTTTGCAATGGGTGTGTCTTTTAGGTAAAGGAATTCGATTGTGGTCTTTGGACTAATTTACCTGGTACCTTGACTAGCTTTCCACATTCTCTATTGGGAAGACCCAAGATATGAGTGTAACCTACGTTTTAAGTAGATTTCCCTGGGACTGGGGTGGGGGGGGGGGGGGGGGGGGAAGGGGGTGGTGGTGTTGAACCAGAGAAAGAAGAAAGAGCCTATTTCTGTTACTGAGGGGGTCAGGATCTCATGAGCCTGAACCTGTGACCAGAACTGACAGTGATCCCTTGTTTTATAGAAGGGTAAAACATGGTCCAGGTTGCAGGAGTCATTGTGAGATGGGAAGACATTGGTAGGCAGTCATTCCGTAGTTTACTCAGTGATGGTTGAAGATGGCTCGTGAAATAACCCTGTTGGTATAGTTCCTCCACATCTCTGCTGTTTGGATGACCAATTAATGGGAGCTAGTGAGCAGCACATAGCTGTTAAATTTCAATGATCCCTCCTTTTTTCATGATGGAGGATTTTATTGCTGTGGGCAACTGAGTGAAGGATCCAGATGAAGCCCTACTTGAGTTGAATCTTAAAGAAAGTCCTGGATCCTGAGATGTGTGTGTTAGGTATGGGAACAGTACAAGGACTGGGGGAAAGCCCACTCCCAGGCCCAGAGAAGAAAGGTAAAGCCATGTGTGTGCACATAAGTGTGCGTTCATATGTGTTTGTGTGTGTGTCTGAGTGGCTAGAATCTTGTCCCTCTCAAGCAAGCATTGGGAAGAAGAATGATATAGACGTCTTAAAAGAGTGCTCCTATGATTATGAGCTAACAGTGCATGGATCTGGAGAGTCTGTGTAGTCCAGGGATGTTCCTTTCCAGAATCAGTTCTAATATTTATCTGCTAAGATACTAATAGAATGCTTTGCTTCAGTTCACAAGGAAGTGAATTTGAATCCACCTTTCCCCTGAACCTTAATAACCCCAGAAGGTTTCTGAGCCTACGTTTCCTCCACCACCAAGAGGGGCTAATAGGAGCCCCTACATCTCCAGGGCCGTTGTGAGGGTCAAAAGGCCTAATGCAGAGCATTTGGCAAATTATACTTTTTCTGTATAGTTATGAGGCCTTGCTCTACTACTTTGCTCACCCTAGCTGGCTCGCTGACATCCACCATGACCATGAATGCCTAGACCTTTACCCTTTTAGTTGACTTCTGTGGTCCCTATTCTATTTTAGGGTAGGTTATTTTTTTTTTTCTAATTTTAAACTTAAATAGAAAATGAGAAAAGAAAGAGAATTGCCATGTACACAGTAGACCATAAGAGAAGATTCAATATAAAACAATAAATTTCCATTTCAAGAAAACCTAGTTGATAAATACTACACAATTTTTTGAAGCTACCCAGCTTTGCTTCCTTGCTATACTTTTGTTATGTGCTGTGTACTTTTTACTTTGTGTTCCCCCTTCCCTCCCCCAACACTGCGAAGAAGGCTGCAATGCTGCACTTGAACGTGGATATGTAACTATATCTATATGTAGATATAACATATACATATGTATGTACTTAGATGTCTATAAACATACATATATATACATATATATTCACATATATTCTCGTACCCATATATGTAAGGTCATATTATGCTCATTTCCTCCTATCATCTGTTTCTCTGAGGGTGAATAGCATCTTCCATGTTTTTCTAAATCAGCTAGCTCGTTGTTTCTTACACCACATCAATATTCCATGAGAAAGAAAAAGCAAAGAAAACAAAAAAAGGAGCAAGTAGTACGCTTCAATGTGCCTTCAGACTCCATATTCCTTTCTTTGGATGAGGAAAACAGCTTCCATTATCAGTCTTTTGGAGTTCTTTTAGGTCCTTGCATTGCTGACAAGAGCTCATTGTACCAAACTCAGTCATCACACAATGTGGTTATTACTGTGTACAGTGTTCTCCTGGTTCTGCTCATTTCACTCAGCATCAGGTCATAGAAATCTTTCCAAATTTTTCTGAAGATGGCCTGCTCATCATTTCTTATAGCACAATAGTACTCCATTACAGTCTTACGCCACATCTTGTTCTGCCATTTCTCAATTGATGGACATGCCCTCAATTTCCAGTTGTCAGCCACTACAAAAAGAGCTGCTATACATAATTTTGTACATATGGATCCTTTTCCTGTTTTGATGATGTCTTTGCTATACAGCCCTTGAAGTGGTATTGCTGGGTCAAGGGGTATGCACATATTTGTGGCACTTTGGGCATAATTACTAATTACTCTCCAAAATGATTGGATCAGTTCACAAGTCCACAAACTCTGCATTAGTGTTCCACTTATCCCACACCTTCTCCATGATTTATATTCTGTTTTGTCATGTTAGCCAATCTGATAGTGTTATGTGGTATGTAAGAGTTGTTTAGATTTTCGTTTCTCTAATGAATAGTGATTTTTTTCACATGACTATAGACAGCTTTAATTTCTTCATCTGAAAAGTGCCTATTCATATCCTCCGACCATTCATTACTTGGGGAATGACTTGTGTTCTTATAAATTTGACTCAATTCTATATATATTTTAGAAATGAGGCCTTTATGAGAGACACAAATAAAAATTCCCAATTTCCTGCTTCCCTCCTATTCTTGGTTGCATTGCCTTTCTTTGTGCAAAAACTTTTCCATTTAATATGATCAAAATTATCCACTTTGCATTTTATAATGTCCTCTATCTCTTGTTTGGTCATAAATTCCTCCCTTCTACACAAATCTGACAGGTAAATTATTCCTTGCTCTGCTAATTTGCTTATAGTGTTAGCTTTATATCTAAAGTCTTTCATTCACAATCCCTTCTCCTCTCCAACTTGCTTCTTTTCTTTTTCTACCTTTTTTCTTCTAAGAAAGATTCCTTAACCTTGTTTTTTTTCTCTTCCCTTTCTGTCTAGGCTGAACTGTCATTCTTTAGTTCCTCTTCTGTATATTTATTCTTTGCTGAAATCCCATGTGATCACTCATACATTAGAGAGAGTAATGTGATTTCACAAGTCAAGGTGACTTCAACAAACCCTTCATGCTCGGAGATTCCTTGACTCTTACAAAGGCTTTTTTCTCCCATCGTTTTGCCAACTCAGAGAGGTTTAGGAATCTCATCAAAGTCACACAGCTACTCAGTTGGAGAGGTGGCACTTAGCAAGGTCACATCCCAAGGCTTACACTCTTTCCCCAAATATCCTTGGTGGTCTCAGGCCTGTGTTTCCCAAAATAGCTGGAAGGATCCTCAGCCCTCACTCTTCTCTCTCTGTCCTCATTTCCTCTCCCAGAATAGGCAGATACAGACATGGAAGGTAGAGATGACAGATAGGTGATATAGACAGATGACACAGGTATAGATATTAACGATATAAGCACAAGCACTAACATGAGGCCACAGGGACTGATGGGCAGGGAGATGACAGGAAAGTCAAGATCCAGTCCTGATTCTCACCCATGCTGGCTGTGCTCCTCAGCACCTACTTAACCTCTGAGTGCTAAAGACAATTCCCCAGGACTCTCCTTTGTAGATAAGATTGCAAGACGCACAGGGTGATGTTTGTGTATGGGGACTTCTCATGCTGAATCACATCTGGATATATCAATGTCTCTGTAGATACAGTGCAGACACCAAGGTGGTACAGTGCATGGAAAGTAGGGCCTGGATTCAGGAAGAATAAGTTCAATTCTTGCCTTAGATATTTACTTGATGTTAAACCCTGACTGTGTCACTTCAACTCTGACTGTCTCAGTTTCCTCCTCTGTAAAATGGTTATTCCTGCCCCCACCCCACATTGGTGCTATTTTTTATTAGCACCTCTCTCTTAGTGCAATTCTAAGGATAAAAGGAGATACAATTTCAATGTACTTTGCCAACATGATGTATCACCAAGGCAATATTCACAGCACTGATGATGACTATGAATATGCCAAATATAAAAGACTCTCCATATAGAAAGCAGAAGAAAAATATTTATTTACACACCAGAAACCCAAATCCCAGAACCATAAAGCCGAATCTGTCATAATGACCAAGAAGTTAATAAACATGATAACCATGGGGACAAAGCCATTTCCAAGCCTCCCCCCTCACCTCAGTCTGAGACTTCTCATAAGCAAGCACTGACATGGCTGAGCCTTGCTGCCTGTACCTGTCTGAATCCTCTCCCCTCTGACCCTACTGAGCTCACTCTCTCCTGGTTCTGCTCCACCCTTCCCATTCTGCCTGTTCATCAATCTCCTCCTACCACATGTGACTTAGGCTTCCAGCTGATTTAATGGGCCTATTAATGAACAGGAAAGATTTTCCAATTCAAGTTGCCATTACACTGGGCTTCAAGATCTTTCATATTCATTACATAGGTCAGTGGGGCAACTGGTGTCAATAGAGCTTTACAACAACAGGGATCACGCAAAGTGAGCATATGAAATAGTATCTTAGGATGGGGTTTGAGCACAAGCATACTATCATTCCCCCCAGAGCAAATACGGCCCAAAATCTTGGGGTAAGGGGCAAAGTTCTTTTTCCATAGCTACTTCCTGCTGAGATTGGCCTGACCCAAGGGCTCCCATTTGGGAGATCAGTTCTGTAGCTGGCCTCTGGAGTTTGGTCGATTTCAAGTCAAGAGATGGCACAGGACTGTCATGGACAAGGGGTGACATCCATCTTAAGTCATCAGACATCCACAGGTGGAGGGTATTAAGCCTGAAGAAAACAAATCTGACAAACAATGTGAACGGACAAAAAGCCAAAAAGAAATAAGGAGACAATCACCAAAAGCAGGGTAGATATAGGGTCAGCCATACTTCTGGAGTCTATAAACTCATTATAGCCTCATTCACTTTTATTTGGTGTTTTACAATTTGCAGTCCTGGGGTTATCATTCTAGAAAGAGGTATATCCTCTTTAAGCTGAGCTGGGGCCTGGACAACCCCCCATTCTCCCTGCAGGTGTGATGAACCTGAATACAATGTTTCAGATGGATCTGCAGGGGCAGCTTCCACCTCCTTGCTCAGTCTAAAATCAAACCTCTTTCCTCAATTCATTTTATATAGTTCATTAGTTGGAATGCCATCTATTCTTCCAAAATCTACCCTTGCTCTCAAAAGAGCATCAAACAACTCTTTTCTTGTCAATCCACCCTGACCCTGAATCCACTGGCTTTTCATTCTTCTCTCTAGAGAAAACCTATCTTTTTCATTAATTCTTACCATTCAAGGTACCGATGGAGTTCTTGGGTGCATGTGCTTGGACCCCAATTCTAAAATCCCATTTCTCTTTAAAAATCCCATTTCTCTCTAGCCTCAAAACACTATCTCAGGCAGTCTCCCTCCAGATCAAGGACAGCTTGCCCCAGCAGGAACCATTATCTCCCTTCCTGCCACAGTAGCCAGCTGCACCTATAGAATTTATCACTCAAAGCCAGCTGCATACTGAGTGAACTGTCTGTGCATGGGGTCATAATGACATTGACCACTCACTGACCAATCATATGTATCCTGTACTTAGATCTATGTGTATTCCCTTTGCATTAATCTTGTCTACTAAGATATTGATGAGAGAAGCCTGATTTTCCCAGGTCAGCCCTGACTATTGGATGACTCAGTGATGTTTCAGGACTAAAACCACACCTCCATGTAGCTCCTCCTTGGGCTATTTACTGATGAATTTTGGGTAAAATGCCTATGCAGTACATACCAAAAGTTCATGTTCCTTTGACAACTGACCACTCCTTAATCCCCCCCCAAATCATCTATTTAGCATACTTGGCACACATTTTACTATGCAATAATCTATATAAACTTTATCCATAGCTCATTTAAATTGAAGGCTCCCTAAAACTCTTGCCCACTGAAAGGTGTAATAATAAACTTTTTTGCCTAATTGACTTAAGATTGCTTGAGTGTAATGAATTCTTTCCAGACTAAGTTGCCAGGGATCTCCAGAAGTTCCTGCACCTCTCCTGACCCTCATCATATTTTGGTGCCCAACGTGGGGCAACAGTCTCAGGTCTCAAGCCTTCTCCAAGTCACGGTAAGCTTTCTTTTCCCTACAGTGTGAGGTCTCAAGCCTTCCCCAAGTCAAGGTATGCTTTCTTTTCCCTTAAACTTTCTAAGTTTTCTCCTCTCCTAGCCATGTAGCTGAGGTTCATCCCTTAAGAACCTAGGAAGCCTTACTGGGGTTTGGGTGGAGCCTTCTACAGGCTCTGGCACAATCCCCTGAGACAAGGGATGCCTTGTGGGAATCCACCTGTGTTTGCTCCCTCTCCTGATGCCTTGAGGCAAGTGGTAAACTATAGGTGCTCTGCTGGTGCCCTTTCCCCCTTTTGACTAATCCCTAAATGTTATAGGCAGAAAAGCTGGACCAATCTCCTTCTGTATCTAGAGATTTGATTCTAGAATATTTCTTGAACAAGTGGAAAAAATTTGGTCTTCAAGACCTCAATAAAAAGCATCTTGTTTTCTTTTGCAACACTGCCTGGCCTCAGTACATTCTGGAAGACCAGGAGAAATGGCCTGGTGGTGGAACCCTAAATTTTAACCCCATTTTACAGCTAGATGTATTTTGCCGCAGGGAAGGGAAATTTATAGAAGTCCCCACATTCAGGCTTTTAGGACTCTGTCCCAGAATCCAGAACCGCAGAAGCCAGTTTGGATGTGCCTAAATAAATTTACTCCAGCTAAGGGGAATCAGAATGAACTTGACATACATGACGATGCCCTTCTTTCAGGCTCCTAAGCCTCATTTCCTGGAGCACCTACACAATCTCACACCCCACTTGCCTCTCCATTAGCCCCTTCTCCCTCTTCCTGATGGTCCAAACTATATGAGGAAGCTAACAGACTCCTGCAACAAATCCCTCCTCTTTACGTGCTGGCTGTCTACCCATTGGTCCCCTAAACCTTTACTTTCAGGGCATTCACCATGGGCATCACTCTCAAACTACATTTGCTAGCAGCCCCTGACACTACCAGATCTGTGTGCTCATTCGTCTTCTGGGCCTCTGCAGTCAGACTTGGTTTCCCAGAATCACTCACTCCCTAGTCCCTCTCTTACAAGGGGCAGAACACCTTACCTTGCCCTGTCCCAAGCTCCTGACTCCTCAGTTCCCTCCCAAGCTACTCCCATCAAGGGAAGTAGCAGATTCCCCTGGAGGAATGATTGCGATGCATGTTCCCTTTTCAGTAGCTGACCTCACCCAGGTTAAGGAAAAACTTGGCCATTTCTCAGAAAAGCCTCCTAAGTTTGTAGAGAGCTTTAGAGCAGTCCATCTCCAAGTTGAATTATCATGGGAAGACGTGAATATAATTCTCTCCATTTGATGCACCACTGGGGAGAAAAAGAGGATCTGAGATTTAGCTAAGAGGTTTGGGGAACAATCTGACTGTATCCACACCCACCAAGTACCCTCTGGGAGCTACAACTGTGCTGGTTGTGGATCCTAGATGGAATTATCAAAGGGATGCAAACCAGGAAAAAAGTGAGGAACCATGGATAGCAATATAAGATACAAGTGACTGTGGATCAGTGAGTAGTATATGTCATTATGACCTCGTGCACAGCCAGTTCACTCAATATGCAGCTGGCTTTGAGTGATCAAATCTATAGGTGCAGCTGGCTACTGTGGCAGAAAGGGAGATAATTGTTCCTGCTGGGGCAGGCTGTCCTTGATCTGGAGGGAGACTGCCTGAGATAGTATTTTGAGGCTAGAGAGAAATGGGATTTTTAAGAAGAAATGGGATTTTAGAATTGGGGTCCAAGCATATGCACCCAAGCACCCCATCATATACAAGGGTGCCCTAGAAGTTGAGCTGCCTTTTCCCTGTGTCATTCTCTTAAAGCTCCCTAAAGTCTCTTGATACGAAGGTACCTTAAGGGTTGAATTGTTCTTTTCCTGGTGCCTTAAAATCTCCCCTTATCTTAGAATACCATAAAACCTCCCCCTTACCCTGATCCATGGAATTCCTAGTCTCCCCTCCCCCATCCTGGGTCATAAGATTCTCCTGTCTCCCTTATAATGTGCTTATAAAAATGAGCTCCTGTCCCTCTGTAAATTACAAGTCCTTTGTCTGCTTTTGTGTCAATAAAGCTCCCTTTGGCTAAAGAGAAGGTCTAAGAGAATTCTTTGAAATTTGAACCACCTCTCCCATCTCTCTCTTTTCAACGAAATCATCACCTGTCCATTCACCACCTGCCTGTTTGCACCTGGTGGCCCTCATGTCCTGGCAATAGGGGAGGTGCTGAGATGTGATGTCCTACTGCATTTTACTACCATGGACCTAGCCAGATTGTCTTTATCTCATTACAAGAACTCTCAAAAAAAGCTGTTTCCATCTTGAATTCCTTGATGATCTAAGGTGATCAACCCCTAAATGTGTTTCTACCTTGATATGGTATAATAGATTTCTTTTAATTCTTCTTTTTCTGAATTTTGATTTTTTAATCAAGGTAAAAGCTTGAATGGAGAATTTATCAGGTCCTTTGTACTTTTCTCAAAGAATATATGATTATTATTCATTTTAAAGAAAATATACACAATTGAACATAAAACAGTTTGGAAAGATTGTAACCACCATCTTGCAATTTAATTCATAACCTCATAGCATTCACATCAAAAGAAAAGTTCATTTTCTAAGGGTACAATTGCATATCCTTTTAGAAATCATTATATTTTATTAAAATTAAAAGCAGAGAGAGAGAGAAAGAGAGAGAGAGAGAAAGAGAGAGAATGGTTCCCCCACTTACCCAATGAGACAAATTTGGAGCATAATAACATAAACATTGTTACAGTGTTAACATATGGAACAAAATTGTCTATCAAATAACATCAATTCTGTTCATTTTCTGAGTTAGTATTATTTTAGCTATAAAAACCATTTTATCCATTTATGTTCTTGACCCTCAAGGCTGATTGCATTCAGGGAGGAGCAAAGAATAATTCTGATCCAGTAACATTGAATTCTTATTCTTTCAGCTCCTGTACATATGCCCTTAATGGCTAAATTTCAAGCATACTTTCCATTAAGGATTAATCTTCCCTTAGCTGTTCAAACATTCCAGTTATCCTGGTGGGATCTGACTTGAAATGAGCCACATTCTAATTCAAACAAGGAGAAATGTGCTCATCAAACTGCTAACATTTGGTGAGCAACGTCCATTCACTAACTAAGCTCTGTTTGGCTGTGAATCCCCAGCTTGCCTGGAAATCTTCAGCTTGCCTCTTTCTAGTTCTCCCCTCCTAACTCCTAAAGTCCTGCATCTTTCCTCCAGTAAGAAATTAGGTGGTATACTGGATGATGGGGAGGAGGAGCTCTCAGAGATGACCAGCCTGGTGGAGGGTGGCCCAGGTGGAATAGGTGCTCTGGGGTGGAGTTTGGAGACCTTAAAAGAGTCCTAGGGCAGAAGAGGGGCCATCCCAATGGTCAAGGCTGTCCAAGTGATGGAGTGTAGGGCTGGGGAGGAGAGGAAAAAGGGTCCTGAGTGCCTGACCCTGGTGTGATTGGAGAAAACAGCCCTTCTTGGTGGCTCAGAGGCTGGGAGGACTCTCTCAGAGTGGGCTGGCTGAAAACTGGAAGTTCTGCTGAGATTGCTCTACCTTCTCCTCTTGCAACTGAATTTTTTGTGTCCTCCCTGGAGTTGAGCTCTCTCTGCCTTTTTCCCAGAAGCTGAGATCACATTGTCTTCACTTGGACCTTAGATCTCTATCTCTAGGATGCCAGCTTTGTGGGTGCAGGTCCCAGGTAAGTCTGAGCCACCCCTCATAGACCTGCTGGCCTCTGTGGACTGTTCCTATAATTGCATCTCATCCTCCTCCTCTGACCCTGTGGTGAGTCCAGCTCCAGGTTCACCTGTAGCAATCCTCCCTCCCTACCCTGGTTACTGGACAAACTTGCTGCTAACTCTTTTCCAGACTCCCAATTACTTCCCAAAAGTCCTGGTTCACACCTGCAGATTTAAGATTGTGTCATCTTTTTCCATGGTCCCCCAGGCACCCACAATTTCTGTCTTGAGTGAAAGACAAGTGAGAAGCCTGAATGAACCTTGAAATGTAAGGGTAAAGGACCACAATGAAAGACATTTAAAAAGATTATTGAGCATCTAGGTGGGGGATTGTTCAGGAGCTGAGTTGCTCTTTTGGGGTCCAGGTCCCACAGACAGTCAGAGGAAGATCTCTGTTTCAGGAACCATTGAGGCTCTGACTGATCTCATCCCATCTGGGATCCCAAGCCTCTTCTGCCTCTGGGTTCTCTTAAAGAGGATGGTGAGATGGAAGGTGAAAGTTCTTTTCCCAGCAGGAACCTACCTCTAGTTTTCATTCTCTGCCCTGAGGTCAGGGCCTCACCCCCTACATATCCCTGTAGGCCAACCTCCTGTCCTGGGATCCTTTTCCCTCCCGAACTCATTCTGCAGAAGACCAAGGTCTGGCCCAGAACAGGGAGTATGGAGCTAGAGGAAATGGCCCCTGGGAGCTGTAGACCCCCACCCCAGGTGAGTGAACTCTTTTCTAGCAGACTTGATCAACATCAACAAAAGAAGCCATTTCTAATAAACAAAGAGCATCATCTACAAGACTGGCAATCCCCTGCCTTTGAATTGTTTCTTTACAAAAATAGGCAGGAAATTGAAAACAGTAGTAACGACAGCATCCTGTTCTCTGTTTTTTGAATTACTTCTTGGCACATTGGCATGCATCACAACCACTAATTACCCCTCACCCCCAATTGCAGCCCTCCTGTGTGTATTTTTTTAGAGTTTTCCTTCATGATCTCTGTCACAAGAAATTCCTCTTCACTCATTCTTTTCTGTTCTGTAGGGGTCTTGTCTTTGCTCTTTTATCCATACCTAACAACCCTCCCCCACATATCCATGGAAGTGCTCTCCCCTTCTTCTTTTATTGTTTTGCCCAAGCTCTCCCTGCCACACCTGGAAGACAGGATTTTCTGCTTATCTACCATGATCTGATCTGCATAAGTGGTTAATCTTTCTGGTTCACACTGCCTGGGCCCCTGTCATGTAGCTGGTTTGACCCTCAAGGGCACACTGAGGGGGCAGTGAGGGGTGAAAGGATCAAATACAATGAGCAAGGGCTGGGGGTGTTCCTGGCCTCCTGCACACTCTGGTCCTGTGTTTCTGGAAAATATGGCAGTTCAAGAACACAGGTTTAGTTGGCTTCTGGGTCACATTCACCTGTCCAAAGGCCCTTACCAAAGCTGTTTGGACTGGAAGAAATAAAACAATACTTTCTTTAGCTGTTAACTAATGAGTATTTGTTAAGGGCCCAGTACTTCATTTGGGAGGATATGGGGAAAGTGCTGAGTTTGGGAAACTATTCAAAGTTCTGGGAATTTTCTTTTCATTTGTTGGAAAGGAGGTGGTACTGAAGGAGACACTCAGGTCTTGTCAAAGAGACATCAGGATAAAAGGCAAAGACCCAGTGGAGTGACTTGCTTTCTCCCCAAAATCCACTTATGACCCTGTTTCCAACAGCCCTATATGGCAGGTGTACTTATTATCATTATTTCATAGTTCAGGAAATTGAAGCCAACAGATTCAATGAGTCACCATCCTGGGTCACATAAGTAGTCAGTGTCTGAGGCTGGATTTGAACTCAGATCTTCATGGTCTTCTATCATTTCATAGCTCCATCCACCTTATATTAGTCTGCCCATCTTCCCACAACTCCTCCAACATTGACTGGTACTATTTTTTTGTCATTTTTGTCTATTTTGCAGAGTATGAGATAAAACCTCAGTGTTGTTCTGGTTTACTTTTCTCTTATTAGTCCTTTGGGACATTTTGTTCATACGGTTGGGAGCACTTGGCAGTTTTTCTGAAAATTTTTTGTTCATATCCTTTGACCATTTATTGGGGAACTTCTATTTGTTGTTTTAGTAGTATCTGTCCCCTTGTGATTTAATGGGGTTTTCTTGGCAGAGATACTGGAGAGTTTCACCATTTCTTTCTCCAGTGCATCTTACAGGGGAGGAACTGAGGCAAACAAGGGGAAGTGACTTGCCTAGGGTCACATTGCTAGTAAGTGTCTGAGGGTACATTGGAACTCAGATCCTCCTGACTCCAGGTTTGGTGCTCTGTCTACACCTAACTCTCATTGGCTACAAGTGTGTTTTCAATTGATATTTCATTTTACCTCCAAGTACATATGAAAATATTTTTTGTTCCTAAATTTTGAAGTCACAATTCTCTACCTGTCTCTTTGCTCTTATACCTCCTGCATAAGGTAAGCAATCAGACAGAGGTTATACATATGTAGTCATGTAAAGCATTTCCATATTGGTCATTTTGTGAAAGAAAACTTGAAGCAAAAGGAAAGAAAGTGAAAAATGGTTTGCTTTAGGTCTGTCTTCTGACTCAATTCTTTCTACGGAAGGGGAGAGCATTTTTCATCATGAGTCTTTTGCGATTGTCTTAGATAATGGTATCACTGACTATAGCTAAGTTATTCGCTCTTGTTCATCATACAATGTTCCCGTTACGTTGTACAATGCTTTTCTGATACTTACATCGCTCTGCATCTGTTCGTGTAAGTCTCTCTAGGTATTTCTGAAATCATCTTGCTTGTCATTTCCTATAACACAGTAGTTTTCCATTGCAGTCATATACCACAACTTGTAAAAGCATTCCCCAGTTAATGAACTTCTCTTCAATTTCCAAGTTTTGCCACCATTGGATACCGACGTAGTAGTGTTACTGCTGGGTCAAAGGGTATGCACAGAAGATGGTGGAGTAGAAAGACACACATAAGCAGGGTCTCTCCACACAGCCCATAAAATACCTGTAGAGAGGGACTCTCAACAAATTTTGGAGCAGCAGAAGTGGACAACAACAAATGGAGGAGATTTCCAGCCCAGGGTGAATTGAAAGGCCCACGGGAAACGTCAGTTGCACCTGACGCGTACCAGAGCACAGAGCCCAGCCCAGCATTGGCCCCGTGGCACAGCTCGAGGAAACTCTGGGAGGAGGACACCTTGGAGGCAGAATCTCCAGTCCCAGCAGCAGGTCCTCAGATCCCTCAATCCACAGGTGCCAAAGGTCAATGACGGGGTTTTCTCAGCTGGCCAGGAAGGGAGAAGTGCCTTCCCATAGCTCCAACCTCAGGCAGCAACCCGCAGAGGCCACATCTGGCAGGCAGCAGCAGTTCTCAGAGGCAGCCCCTACATCAGCCCGCATACATTGTTGGATCATAAAACCCCTGGGGGCACTGAGGAGCTGAGTCTTGCCTCAGCCCTGTGTGGAGGACCTGGTCTTTGTCTCACACTGAATGGAGGCCCTGCCCCTCCAGCTTATCTGAAAATCAGCCCCCAGCCCTGACTTGGTGGAACTGGAGGCCAGGTGGCTGTGGAGAAGTAAGTGCTAAGGTTCTGGACACAAAAATATCTCCCTGCTTCCAGATCAGTGTACACGCTGGATTGTGCCACCTTGGAGGAACTGTGCTATTACAGATTCCCAGAGTATACCCTAGTCTTGACAAAGGACCCAAAAGTCAATAAGTGGTTTGGAAAATGCTCAAAAAAGGGGAAAAAAAATAGGACTATAGAAGGTTACTTTCTTGGTGAACAGATATCTTCTCCTGTCCTTTCAGATGAGGAAGAACAATGCTTACCATCAAGGAAAGGCATAAAAGTCAAGGCTTCTGTATCCCAAACATCCAAAATAAATATTCAATGGTCTCAGGCCATTGAAGAGCTCAAAAAGGATTTTGAAAATCAAGTAAGAGAGGTGGAGGAAAAACTGGGAAGAGAAATAAGAGAGATGCAAGAAAAGCATGAAAAGCAGGTCAACACCTTGCTAAACGAGACCCCCAAATATGCTGAAGAAAATAACACCTTGAAAAATAGGCTAATTCAATTGGCAAAAGAGGTTCAAAAAGCCAGTGAGGGGAAGAATGCTTTAAAAAGCAGAATTAGCCAAATGGAAAAGGAGGTTCAAAAGCTCACTGAAAAAATAGTTCTTTAAAAATTAGAATGGAACAGATGGAGACTAGTGACTTTTTGAGAAACCAAGAAATCACAAAACAAAACCAAAAGAATGAAAAAATGGAAAATAATGTGAAATATCTCATGGGAAAAACAACTGACCTGGAAAATAGCTCCAGGAGAGACAATTTAAAAATTATAGGACTACTTGAAAGCCATAACCAAAAAAAGAGGTTAGACATCATCTTTCATGAAATTATAAAGGAAAATTGCCCTGATATTCTAGAACCAGGGGGCAAAATAAATATTGAAAGAATCCACCAATCACCTCCTGAAAGAGACCCAAAGAGAGAAACTCCTAGAACATTGTAGCCAAATTCCAGAGTTCCCAGGTCAAAGAGAAAATATTGGAAGCAGCTGAAAAGAAGCAATTCAAGTATTGTGGAAATACAATCAGGATAACACAAGATCTAGCAGCTTCTACATTAAGGGATCGAAGGATCTGGAATATTATATTCCAGAAGTCAAAGGAACTAGGACTAAAACCAAGAATCACCTACCCAGCAAAACTGAGTATAATACTTCAGGAGAAAGAAAATGGTCTTTCAATGAAATAGAGGACTTTCAAGCATTCTTGAGGAAAAGACCAGAGCTGAAAAGAAAATTTGACTTTCAAACAAAAGAATGAAGAGAAGCATGAAAAGGTAAAGAGCAAAGAGAAGTCATAAGGGACTTACTAAAGTTGAACTGTTTACATTTCTACATGGAAAGACAATATTTGTAACTCTTGAAAATTTTCATTATCTGGGTAGTTGGTGGGATTACACACACACACACACACACACACAGAACACAGAGTGAACTGAAAAGGATGGGATCACATCTTTAAAAAATGAAATTAAGCAGTGAGAGAGAAATATATTGGGAGGAGAAAGGGAGAAATGGAATGGGGCAAATTATTACTCATAATAGAGCAAGCAAAAGACTTTTCAGTGGAGGGAAAAAGAGGGGAGGTGAGAGAAAAACATGAAGCTTACTCTCATCACATTTGACTAAAGGGAGGAATAAAATGCACACTCATTTTGGTATGAAAACCTATCTTACAATACAGGAAAGTGGGGAAGAAGGGGATAAGCAGGGTGGGGGGGATGATGGAAGGGAGGGCAGTGGAAGGAGGGAGCAATTTGAAGTCAACACTCTTGGGGAGGGACAGGATCAAAAGAGAGAATAGAAGCAATGGGGGGCAGGATAGGATGGAGGGAAATATAGTTAGTCTTACACAACATGATTATTATGGAAGTCATTTTCAAAACTACACATGTATGGCCTATATTGAATTGCTTGCCTTCCCAAAGGGAATGGGTGGGGAGGGTGGGATGAGAAGAAGTTGGAAGTCAAAGTTTTAGGAACTGTCAAGTATTGTTCTTGCTACTAGGAAATAAGAAATACAGGTAATGGGGTATAGAAAGTTATCTGGCCATACAGGACAAAAGAGAAGATGGGGACAAGGGAAGGGAAGGATGTTAGAAGAGAGGGCAGATTGGTGAGAGGGGCAATTAAAATACTTGGTGTTTTAGGGTGGGGAGAGGGGAGAAATGGGGAGAAAATTTGGAACCCAAAATTTTGTGAAAATGAATGTTAAAATTTAAATAAATTTTAAAAAAAAGACCATTGGGAATTTTTTTAAGTCCTTGCATTGCAAGGAAGATCCAAGTCTACCAGAAAAAACTGGCACACTGTGGTCATTGCTGTACACAAAGTTCTGGTTCTGCTCCTTTCACTCAGCTTCAGATCACATAAGTCTTTCCAGGCCTCTCTGAAGTCTTCCTGTTCATCATTCCTTAAAATGCAATAGTATTCCATTACATTCATATACCATGATTTCTTCAGCCATTCCCCAATTGAAGGGCATCCCCTTGATTTCCAGTTTTTGGCCACCACAGAGTCTTGCTATAAATATTTTTGTATACATGGGACCTTTTCCCATGTTTATGATCTCTTTGAGATACAGGCCTGGAAGTGATATTGCTAGATCAAAGGGTATGCATATTTTTGTAGCTCTTTGGACATAGTTCCAAACTACCCTTCAGAATAGTTGGATCAGCTTATAGCTCCACCAGCATGGAATTAGAGCTCCAACTCTCCCACATCCTCTCCAACATTTATCATCTTCCTGTTTTGTCATGTTAGTCAATCTGATAGGTGTGATGTGGTACCTCAGACTTGTTTTGATTTACATCTCTCTAATCAATAGTGATTTAGAGGATTTTTTCATATGACTATAGATATCGGTAATTTTTTCCTCTGAAAACTGCGTGTTCATATCCTTTGACCATTTACCAATTGGGGAATGACTTGTATTTTTGTACATTTGACTCAATTCTCTATATATTCTAGAAATGAGGCCTTTATCACAGACACTAGCTGCAAAAATTCTTTCCCAGATTTTTGCATCCTTCCAAATTTTAGTTGGTTGGGTTTGATTGTGCAAAAACTTTTCAGTTTAATGCAATCAAAATTATCCATCTTGTACTTCATAATGCTTTGTGTCTCTTCTTTAGTCAAAAATTCTTCCCTTCTCCATAAATCTGATAAATACACTATTTCTTGCTGCACAAATTTGTCCATAGTATCAGTCTATATGCCTAGATCATGTACCCATATGGACTTTATTCTTGTGTATGGTGTCAGGCCTTGGTCTATGCCTACTTTCTGCCACACTGTTATCCAGTTTTCCCAGCAATTTTTCTTGAAGTTGAGGTCCTTGGGTTGGTTCTCCACTTTTGAAACTTCATAGAATTTCAATTTTATTATTTGTCGTTTCTTTATCTAAATCCTGTACCTGGAATAAGAATCTTTTAAAATGTGAGGGTTCAACCATAAAATGAATTCATCTGCCCTTTAAAATTATTGGACAGATATTTTCACAAAGAAGAGTTAATTTCACTTACTTTTACTACTGTCTTATAAAATTTTTGTGCAAAAATCCAAATTTGAGATCTTATTGTCAAAAACATGATATATCTTAGAAGCCAGGCATGTACATCTGTGTATAATTCTTAGAGGACTCAGTGTGATCCTGTTGCTTTTCTTCAAAATTTGCTATCCTTTTTATTTAGACATCTATCACATTACATCTTGTGTAATCATTTCCTCCTCTGGAGGATGTTTAACTCTATGTTGTATTTATTTGGCCATGAATATAGGTTAAAATTGTGTCAGTTCATTTCTGCATCGCATTGTAGTAAATCAGAGATGTTCCAGTATCCATCTTTTATTTAAAATATTTACCCTTGAACTTACAGAACTTCTTGATTATAGATGTTTGTTATAAAAGAAAAAGAGGGACAGTGACATATGTCTTAACAGAAGGAAAGGACTTCCTTAGCTCTGTTGGATTCCAGGAATGAGGCATTATCTGAGAGCTAATCTTGTGGTCACTAGGTGCTGAAAGCAAGACTTAGGAGTAATCAAATGGGGAAATTTCCTTTTTCAGAAAGGAGATAGCACATTTGGGAAAGAGAGTTAGGAAGATCCTACCCAGGCTGTGTCCTAAGTCATCTTCAAAACCTTCCCAGGCATCCACCTTTAGCACTTCTGAGCCTGCAGCACATGCCAATTGGCCTTTTGATAATTTAGACAACTATTACTGTAACCAGGGCTAAAACAATAGTAAATTGCAGTGCCAGTCTTACATAGCAAATAAATATTGGGTGGTGTCCTTCAGAAAGGGTCATCTCGAATTTGATTGAGCTATTAATTATCAAATGCAGTGACATAATTTTTCCTGTCTCCTTAAAATACTTCCTCACACTCTACACATACATAAGCCGTCTGAAACTGACACAAAAGTATCCAGAAGAACTATCTAGGGAGAGGAGGGCTTTGGATAATCCCCATTTGTTCCCAAACCTTATTATCTGCCTTCCATATTTTCAATCAAAACTTTATCTTTCCAAATCTCTCAATCCCATTATTCAGATTATTCTACTTTCCTTTACATTTTAACCATAAGGCAAGATAGGTAAGAAGTTATTACTTTTTATTAGCATAGCAGTACTGAAATTCCAGCTCAAAGAAAGCAAGGAGGTTAATTGCTAACCTTACAGGTTGATAGCTTTATGTCTTTGTTTCACAAGTTTGTTGTTCTTCCCTATTATACTCACTTTGGAAAAATAAGATGCTTCAGGAATTAAATCCTTTACATATGATCAATTCAAACACAAATGTTAACTCTTGCTTAGGTCATGGAATGTCTACTAATTCAGATTAGAACAGAAAGATCTCTTCTGCTTTGCAGCCTAATTTAACAACAAAATATTTTGAAATTTTAGCGGACCTTCTAATACTCACAAAAGATTTTTCAAAACATTTCTTCTATAAGTATTTCCCCTTCTTTAAAAAGTTTAAAATTTCTTCTGATGTTGATGAAACTTTTATGAAGAAAATTAGTTGGGAGCTTTTGAAATGATAGATATCTCTTCCTTCTGAAAGCAAAAATAAACCTTTCAAGTTGGGACTCATTAACCTATGTTGGTGCAAAATAACCCAAATTCACAAAGTATTAGAAGAAAAGTAAGTTCTTCCTTATTACAGAATTCCTAAATATCACAAAGTTCATTGGTTAAAAAGGGTGTTTGTAATGGAAAGACATTTAGTTTCTCTAAGTCAAGAATGACATATTCATTTCATTTAGCCTTATCAGAATAACAAATTTTTCTTAAATATATCACTAGAAATTAAGTACATTCTGGCATTATACACAGATAGTCCATAAACCTTCAAATTAACATACATGAGTACATCCTTAGATGAAACAGCTTTGAAAATCACAGTGCCATTTTTTTAAAGGATTCTCATTTGCTCAATAGGAATTCTACAACAGAAACTTTTGCAGTTTATAAGAACTTAATACGTTAATGCACTTCCAAATCACCTTGCATAATACATGGAAACTCTCAATTTAAACCACCATATTGTTTTTTCATAATAGTCAAGATTTCAGATGAAAAATATCTGCTATAATAGTAAAAATCAGCTTATCTAATTTCATCACTTCCTTCTAAAAATACAAATCACATACAAGATCCAAATTAAAATTGCTTTAACAACATTTCTACCTCCCAGTGGTCTCTCAGATTTCACCAATCAAAGAGAAATTCAGAAATACAATACAATTTTAGAAAGAACACAGCAATAAATTCAGATGATACCATTTGCATTCCCAGAAATTATTGATCTTATTACTTGTGGTAATTAAAACCACTTCAAAGTTAAAGATTATATTAGAGAATGATAAATAATAATAATATCATATGTAGCATATACCAGTCAACCATGCCATGCAACATATACCAGTATGTAACACATACCAGTTAAGCGTTTTACAGTCATTATATCATTTTGATCCCATAGTACTTGCCCTTTTACAAATCTGGACACCGGTCAAACAGAGATAAAATGCATTTTTTTTCAATTGGAACAGAGAAGTGTGAAGTTAACCAAGGTCAGAGAGGCTGGTGTCCCAGTGATGATGATTCTTGTTGGCAGGGCTTAGTGAATGTTTGAGACAGGCCTGATCCATCCACCTGTCCTTTCCTCCACTGCTGCAGAATTTTCTAAGCCTTGCTGGGAGAGCATGGGCAGAATGTGTAGGACTTAGGTGACTTTTCTAAGCTTTACCTAGAAAGGTGGGCTACCAGGTGCCTAAGGGCACAGGAGTGTTACAGTCACTGCCAGTGCTAATTGCTGCCCCTATAGTTCTCCTGTATTCTCTTCTCTATAATTTGATCTGGGATGAGAAGGGTTAAGATGAACCCTTGTAGCTGTTAAAAATCCCCATTCTGAATTACTCTCATAACTTTGGGATGGAGTGGGGAATGCTAAATGATCAGGATTTGAGAGGGGTTGTTTTAGCAAGGTGAGCTCCTGGAGCTACCCACAGTCTTAGGTATTCTTTCCCAGTAATTTCAAATGAGTTCTGGAACTTTTTAATAATTAATCTCACAATCTTCTAAAATGATTTCACCTAAGATGATCAAACTTTTCATTGTAACTCCAGGTTGTCCAGACCAGAAAAACAAGGAAAAGAGTCTTACAGTTTTGTTTGTTTATTTGCCTAGCTGCAACCCTTAGAAGTCTCTGGCTGCTTGCATTTTAAACTTACAAGATAACAGACTCATTCACAGCACACATGACAGGGCCAGAGACATACACTGACAGACAAATTGACAATTAAGGACAGGACAAATACAGACAGAGCTCACAATTAACAACAGAGAGAGGGGGAATCAGAAACTTGTTAGAAATCCCCATCATGAACTGGCTATTATTATTTAGAGGAAAGGGGTTGCAAGGATTCAAGACCTGACAGAATAAGGGTGGATCCTGCAACCTTTGCTCCCTAGGAGCACCCCTATGGGCATTGGGGGGGATTGGTCGCCTTGTACCCCTGAAGTTTCTGACTTTCACGAACCTTGAGATGGGTCCTACATTCAGATTTCCAAAAATAATAAATTATCTGTTCCATTCTTTTCTCTCCCTCTCCCTATCCCTCTCCCTCTCCATCTCCCTCTCCCCACCCCAATACAACATGGTGGTGATGACCAATGCTGTGTACTATAGTGTGATGTCTGGAAGTGCTCGTTCTCCCATATTCTTACTTCTTTTCATCATTTCCCTTGATATTATTGTAATTCCTTTATTTTTCCAAATGAATTTCGTGATTTCCTTCAGCCCTGTAAAATACGTGCTTCACATTTTGCTGCTATTGTTATTGATGTTGTTCCCCCATGTCCCCATGTGACCCTGTTTGGGGTTTTCTTGGCAATGATGCAGGAGTGGTTTTTATTTCTCCAGCTCATTTTTCAGATAGGGAACCTGAGGCAAACAGAGTTAAATGCCCTGCCCAGGATCACATAGCCAGTAAGAGTCTGAAGCTGGATTGGAACTCAGATTATCCTGACTCCAGGCCCAGCATTCTATCTACACTGCCCCCAGTTGTCCCCAAAATTTCATTACTGTAGAATCAAATGTGCACACATTGTTGTTAAGTCTACATTTGAGTTTGAATCTTTTGTTGTCTTTAAGCCAATTGGCATTTTTCTTTTATTACAGAATGAAAAGCTGTATTGGTCATTTCTGCCTTTTTACGTATGTTTGCACTAACTTTCTGCCCTAGTCCACAGTTATTTTGCAAGTTGTAGTAAGAATGCTGGGTCTGCAAGTTTCACAGGTGTTTCTGAGGATCCAATGTGACTGTCTGTGAAGCTATTTGTAATTTGAGTTGTCCTGCAACTTTTAGCTAATGGCATTTTCAGCTTTTAACTTTGAAGAGTTTTATCTTCACCTGGGAAACGTTATATAGACCTATTTACTTTCTTGCAATGGAGGCAAGGACTATAAAACATCAGTCATCAAAATCACTTGATCATGTAAAATTTAATGAGCATGAGTATTATGATGAGATTTGGATTTATTCTAATGAGAGATGGGGGAGTCATGAATCTTGACTCAGTTTTGGACAAAAACACTCATTTGTATCTAGATCATCCTTGCCTAGGGTATTCCAGACCAGAAGGGTCCACTTCACCTCAGACCTGTTTGAATAAAACCCAATGGACCAGGATTCACCTAGAATAAAATCTCTTTAAATTTTGGTCAGATCTAAATTTTCCCAGTTGGCCAAGTGTTGCCCAAGATTTCATCTCATTGTCAACCCTGTCCTTCAAAGACTGAGTTAATCACCTACAGTGGCTGGTTTCTGAATGAGGAAATGGGAGGAAAAGCTTAGTCCTACTTCAATAACTGTTTTTTTATATTGGAGAAATATTCTTTTCTCACATCAGAGAATCCATTCTAGAGGACATATCTCATTAATATAATCAATATGAAAAGTGTTCAGGCTAGAATCATCCCTTATTTTCTATCAATATTCACATGAGATAGAAATTATATTCCCATAATGAATGTGGAAAGACATTTCGATGGACTATTGAGCTTTTTAGACATAAGAAGTTTCACCATATTAATGAACCAGCCCTGTCTGGACTCAGGGAAGGTCTGCAGACAGAGATCATCTCTTCCTTTACATCAGAGATTCCTAGTGGAGAGAAGACCTATGAATGTGCTCAATGTCACTAGATACCACAATATTCACTCTACAAGGAAACTTTATGAAAGCAATAATGGTAGGAAGGTCGTCACCTGAATCTCAAATTTTTGTTTGTGTACTCCAGTGTGTACATTGGAGATACCTTCCTGGAGATAAAACTTAGGGATTTTAATTAATGAGATACTATCTCTCCCTGCAGCACGCATCTCACTAGACATTCAATATTTCATATAGTACATGAAGTCCTAAAAAGGGATTCAATTAATCTCAGAAACTCCAATGTTTCTCATGACTACCTTAAAATATGCCATGGCCCCCTTGGTGAATCCTGCTACTGGCTTCCTCACTTAACTGCATTCTCCCAGTGTAGTGAGACATCTTTCCTGCTCACCTTTCAAGCTGTCCTAGCCTGGGAATCTGGTTCATTGCTCCAAAATTGGTTCTGAGCCATTATGGCAAGGTTGATTTCCAGGGAATTTGGAAGAAACTAGACAAGTGACTGTCTGTCCTTGCCATCTTGGCTCTAGAAGTCCTCATGCCCATATTGTCAGGAAATACTCCCTTGATAGCTCAAATTTTCTTGAAAAGATTTTTTGTCTTTCCCATTCAGTTGTTTTCTTCTATTTCTTGGCAATGCTCATTTAAGAAAACCTTATCTCTTCTTGCTATTCTCACAAACTATGAATTCATTTGGGGAAATCTCCCCTTTTTCCTTTCTTTCCTCAGCTATTTGTAAGGCCTCATCTAACAGCCATTTTGCTTTGTTGCTCTTTTTCTTTGGAATATATTTAGTTATTGCCTGCTGTACAACATTAAGAACTTCTGTCAGTGGTTCTTGTGGTGCCCTCTCTACCAGATCTAATCCCCTGAATCTGTGCATCACTTCTAACTCCCATCCACAAGCCATATCTTTTTGATCATATCTGTAAGGTCTGATGGTTTTCCCTGTTTTCTTCCATTTGAGTCTGAATTTTGCAGGAAGAATCTCAGGATCTGAGCCTCAGTCAGCTCCAGATCATGTTTGGATGATTGTATAGAATGTCCCCCCACCTCTGCCTTTTCCCTAGGAAAATGTTTTCCAGTTTTTTGGTTTCATAAAACTGAGCAACTTTGGCCTCTTCAGGATCAGTGCTTGGAAGGTAGAATTGTTACTTGTGTTCGCCCTTCGTTGCAAAGAAGAGCATGCCATCAGAGAAACAATGACATGACTTGCACTTGACTTTGTTTTGAGTGAGGGAGGACTGTGCAGGTCACCAGCCTCACTTCTCCTCCAGAGCCATCTGAATCCAGTGACTAGACATTCATCAGGATGACTGGAGATGACCCAGAATGAGGCAATTGGGGTTAAGTGACTTGCCCAAGGTCACACAGCTAGTCAATGTCAAGTGTCTGAGGTGAAATTTGAACTCAGGTCCTCCTGACTCCTGCACTGGTGCTCTATCCACTGCACCACCTAGCTGTCCAAATACATTTGGTACGGTGGTATTGAACGATTTTCCTTGGATTTGAACAGTACTTAAGTATATATTGGAAAAACCTTGCTGGAGATAAAACTTAGAGATGTAATTAACAAGATTAAGTTTCTTGCTTGCCCTCATTAGGTTTTCCACTATAATAGATTTCCTTAAACATCCAAAATTAGTTACTGTGAATAAATCCGTAAAAGTATGGCTTTTCCCTGTGAGATCCTTATGTTTCTCATTATTCTTCAATAATATTCCTTTGAATTTTTATACTGTAATTTCTTTAGCGGTTCCACAGTTGATGGGTACTCACTTTTTTCTTTGCTGGAACAAAGCATTCTTGTATCAATACTTTGATAAAGGACAACAGTCTGTCTGCACTGTTAAAGTCATAGATGGACAAAGTGATTTTCTGTCTAAGCTGATAGTATGGAAAATGTATTCGACTGAATTGATGTCATTTGACTGGCAACAAGTTCTAAGGTTTTCTCTTCAAAACAGGAAGATTTGTTTTATTTCTGTAATGTTGTTCTTGTTATTATGCTTTGAAGTTTTATTGGGATTTGTGGAAATTATTTGATAATAATTGTTAACTTTAAAAATCATACCTAGAGGGGGATGCAATTATACTCTTAGGAAATCAACTTGTCTTTTGATCTGGATAGGATGAATTGAACTGTTAGAGAATGATCACAATCTTGAAAAACTGCTAAGTATTCAATTGGATGTATGTAATTTAAAAATAAACATTATTTATAATATTTTAATATTATAAATTTGTATTTAAAATTATAAATATAATATAATATTTTAATATTATAAATATAATATTACAATATATAACAGCTTTTGGGAAAAGTAGAGAAGATATAGATTTTCCTTATCTGGGGAGTTCTTTGGAGACTGACCAAATGCTTTGGGTTACCAAATCTAAGCCCTGGGACAGAAGTTGCTTAAAGTAGCTGATGAGGTAGAAGCCCAAGCCAAGAACTTTATCCCTTGGATCGGAAGGGCTTTTGTCCCATTTGTCTAAATGGCCCCTCAGGTTGGAAATGTGGTGGAGCCGCCAGTACCCTGTCCTCCAGTCTTCTCAAGACTTGGAACAACAGGAAAGCCTGGGTGCTGGCAGTTCTCCCACTTTCTCCACATCTCTCAGCAAGCCCTGGGCAAAAACGAAGGCTGAAGGTAAGGTTACCCACCTTCACATGGCTAAGTTCTCTGCTGTAACCAGTCACTCTGGCCCTAACCACCCCTTGACCCCTCTGGTCGTAGGCATCGAAAGGGAAACTAGGGAATGTCTCCAGACATACCCCCTCCCCAGCCTATTGAGGATCTGTTGCTTAAACACTCCTTCTTATGCCCTCCTCTAGCCTTGGCCCCTTGCTGGAAAGGGACCTGATGGTGAAATTGGGGAGCCAGTTGTCTCTACTTAATCCTCCCATCTCCTTTTTTCCCTCTGTTCAGTAAATCTCCCCACGTTTGCTTGAGAGGGTAGGAGACAGTCGAGCCAATTGCTTGGGATCTGGGAATTCCAGGGTGAATGCCACCTCACCTGTTGTTAGCCTCCCAGACCCTAAAGTGCTCCCCCATCTCAGCCAGTGTCTGATTAAGCCTGAGGCCTGGGAAGAACTACAGCCTTTCATTGAAAAATTCCTTAAGTATAAAATCCTTGTCCCTTGTTCATCTCCATGCAACCCTGAAATCCTTCCAGGAACAAAGGTTCAAGATCTCAGGGCTATTAATGAAGCTGTTATTCCAATAGTCCTTATGAGAAGTAAGAAAGTTCTGTTGTCCACATTCCTACATCGGGGTTGTGACCTAGCATGGACAGGTTAGAGGTCAGGAACTAATAAGCAGGCCCAAGGAGCTGTGTGAGGAAGGGCCTATCAGAGAGGAGAACATGAAGTCACTTGGCCAGGGGACAGTATCTCAGGAAATCCAAAGTTCACAATTCTACAAGGGTCCTGCCTCATGCTGACCTGGTTGTAGTTCTTCTGCTGGAAGCTACCCATTCCTCCACGGAAGGAACACAGGCCTTCCCTGCTCTGAACTCCATTTAAAATAAATTTTTCTTGATAACTTTTTTGCGTGTCAAGTTCATCTCTAACAATCCCCAACACATACACTACACTAACTCAGATCCCTGGGGATTTCTGTGTACCTCTTCACATAGACTTCAGCCCTCCCTCCCTCAAAACAAAGTCAAGTGCAAGTCATGTCATCATTTCTCTAATGGCAAGGAAGGATGAAAACACACACACCGACTCACAATTTATTTTTACCTTTGAATGGACTCTTCCTGGGGAAACAAGTCCATTCCTGCTAACACAGACAGTCTGGCTCCAGGCTTTGGGAAGTGTTTTAAGGGACCTGAAAGCAGTAGATTGTAGCTTAATTCAGTATGTGCATGATATTCTTATTTGTAGCCCCATCCAGGAGTGTTCTTTGGCTGCTGCCACGGAAACCCTTAATTCCTTGGGCATTGAAGGCTATAGTGTCTCTTTGATAGTCCAGATAGCATGCCAGTCCATAAAGTATCTGGGCCATGAACTCCTGCCCACCTCTCTCTCTTTAACCTCTGAGAGCAAAAGCACTAAGAAACAAGTTCCAGTGTTTTTAGGCATGGCTGGATTTTGTAGATTGGATTCTTAATTCTGGTTTTATTACTAAAACCCTTTATGACCCTACTCAGGGCAGTGACTCAGACCAGACTAAAGCTTTCATGACTTTGAAAACTAAGCCTAATCTAGAAAAACTTTTCACTCTGTATGTTGATGGAAGGAGAGGACAGGCTTTGGGAGTCAACCCATTCCTTAGCACCTCATCCCAGGTCAGTTGATGTTTTTATTCAAATATGCTTACCTTGATCTATATGCCTGATGAGGTTCAGGCTCTGGAAACCTCCCTGAACTCCCTTTGAATCACCCCACCTGGACTTTCATACTCAAATTTGCAGATAGCTTCCCCTGGAATCTTGCCATGTAACCTGACTTTTCATACTCAAATTTGTAGCCAGGACCTCCTGAATCTTTCATGTTCAAATCTGTTTCCCTAGGCCTAGCATGGCCTGCCATTGTCTGTTACCACTGCATTGCCCCACCTACATCCCACCCAACCACATCACTAGTTTCCCCAATCTCCTCAAAACCCTCCCTAAACCCCTCTCCCATCACCTGAGACTACCAGACCAGCTCAGCCCCCCAACCCCCAGCTCCCTCCTACACTCTTTTCTGTATTTAAGGTCCATCATGCCTCCATGTAGGCCCTCAGATTCAATCCAACTCAGACTCTGTGTAGTCAAGATTCTATCTGGTGGAATACAAGCATTACAAATGCTTAAGTTCCTTAAGAGTCAACCTAAGGTTGCGAATCTTTAATAAGCTTTGTTTTCTTTGGCTTTAAGAAGGCTTGTGTGGAATTCATTCGGCAGGACCAGACGTGTTGGTATTTCGAGGTCTCCAGCACCCCTCATCCTCATCACTAACACATGCCCTTAAAGGCCGAATTTTAAGTCTACTACACCTTAAGGGTGGATCTGCCCTTAAATAGTAAAACATCCCATTTATCCTGCTGGGATCTGATTTTAAAGGAGCCACAACCTCTATCCTCAAACTCAGCTTTGTTTGGCTGTAAATCCCCAGCTCTCCTGCAAATCTCCAGCTTGCCTCTGCCTTGCTCTCCCCCTTCCAACTCCTAAAGTCCTCAATCTTTTCTCTAATAAGAAATCAGATGTGAGTATGATTGAGGAGGAGGAGCTTTCAGAGAAGACCAGGCTGGGGGCGAGGGGGTGGCCCACGTGGAACAGGAGCTCTGGGGTGGAGGGTGGCAGCCTGGATGGAGTCTAGGGCAGAAGAGGGGTCATCCCAGTGGCCAAGGCTGTCCAGGTGACAGAGGGCAGGGCTTGGGGAGGAGAGGGAGAAAGGGTCCTGGGTGTTATTGGAGGAAAGGGCCCTTCCTGGGGGCCTCAGAGGCTGGGAGGAGCCTTCCAGAGTGGGCGGGCTGAAAACTGGAACTTGTGCTGAAATTGTTCTGCCTTCTTCCCTGGAGCTGAGATCTTTCTGCCTTCTACCCTTGTACTGGAGCTCCCTCTGCCTTCTTTCCTCAGATGTGGGATCACTCTGTCTTCTCTTCGACCTGAGATCTCTGCCTTCTGGAGGCCATCTCTGGGTGCAGGTGCCAGGTAGGTCTGAGCCAGCCCCTCACAGACCTGCTGACTGTTCATCCCATTGGGTCTCATCCTCTCCCTCTGACCCTGTGGTGAGTCTAGCTTCAAATCCCCCTGGAGCAACCCTCCCTCCCCAACCTGGTTCCTGGACAAGCTTCCTCCTGCTAACTCTTTTCCAGACTCCCGATTGTTGAGGTCCAGGGTGGAGTGCTGTTGACAAGATCAGGAAAGACCTTTGGGAAACTCTTCTTTGAGACTGTACTCATTATCATCCACAATGGCTCTCCATGCCCCCCAGATGTTGCTGTCTCCTTGAGACCAACGTGAGAATTACAGAAAACGAGGGATATGTAAAATAGATGTCCTCTAGGCCAACAGTCTTTAAAGACAATAAGACTGGCCAAATCACTGGGACAGGAGATGAGCAGAATGTCTCGTAGGCTTGCAGTTTTTGTCTATAAATACCTTGACTCTCAGATCTATAAATGGAAGTGGTCTATCTTTTCCTGCCTCCCGTGGCTCTTTTCTTCAACCACATCACCGAGCCGTGTAGGGACGAGGGCCTTCCGCTACACCCGATCACTTCTCAAGAGTCTGGGGTTACACCTCCCCCAGATTTATGATGGAATTTTTGAATTTTCACAGAATTCAAACATTACCCTCAGGGACCCAGGAATCCGGTCTTGAATGAAACACAAGTGAAACTCCTGAGTGACCCTCGAATTGCCCGAGTGAAGGCCTGGATCTGCCTCCAAGGAACTGGGCCCCTCAGGCCTTTTTTTCCTTCAGAGACAAGATTTATTGTGTTGCCAATGGAGGAGGGTGAGATTTTTTGTTTTTTTCAATCTGCCCGTTTGGTTGGGTCAACACTGACTTTTATAGAGAAAATGAAAGAATGGTGGGCATATTTGGGGGGAGTTTGAGGGGTGGGAGATTTCCTGTGGTAATCCTGAGGTAAAGGAGAAGGGGCCTGGGGTGATTCCAAGGTAACCCACTAAGAAGGGTTGGGTTTGGTGGGGGCCACAAATACAGGATAATTGAGAGGATCATACTGTGTCTAGGTGAGGGTGGGGGAAAGGTCAGGACCTGGATTGCTCTCTTCTGCTCAGGTCCTTGACCCAGTCAGAGGGAGCTCTCTGATTCAGGAGCCACTGAGGCTCTGACTGCTCTTATCCCGTATGGTATCCCAAGCACCTACTGCCCCTTGTTATCTGAATGAGAATGGGGGAAAGGAAGGGAAAAGAATAGTAGTAGGAGATGGTGGGACCATCTTTGTCACATCTGACCCTATGTCTGGGATTCATTCTCTGTCCTGCGGGCAGGGCCCCACTCCCTGTAACTTTCTGTAGGCCAGCCTCCTGCCCCGGGATTCTTCTCTCTCCCCAGCTCAGTTTGCAGAAGACTAAAGCCTGACCCAGGCTGGGAGTGTGGAGCCAGAAGGAATGATCCCTTGGAAGCTGCAGACCCCCAAGTCAGGTGGGTGCACTCTGTCTACAGACTTGACCCCCATAGACAGAATAAAGAGGCCATTTCCATAGACAAAGAGGATTATCTGTGAGGCTGGCAATCCCCTCCCTATGGACTGTTTCTTTACAAAAATAGGTAGGAAATTGAAAACAGCCCTAACAACACCATCCTGTTCTCTGTCCTTTGAATTAATCCATGGCATATTGACATTACAATCACTAATTACCCCTCATCTCCACTTGCTGCCCTCCTAAGACCTTTTCACTCATTCCTCTCTGTTCTGTTGCATCTTGTCTTTGCTCCTGTATCCATGCAGACACTTGACACTCACTAGCTGTGTGACCTTGGGCAACTCAGTTAACCCCAATTGCCTCATCCTGGGTCATCTTCCCTCATGCTCATGAATGTGTGGTCACTGGATTCAGATGACTCTGGAGGAGGTGAGACTGGTGACCTGGACAGCCCTCCCTCACTCAAAACACAGTCAAGTGCAAGTCTTGTCATCATTTCACTGATGTATGTGATTGTAAAAAATGAAAAGGATGACTTCAGAAATACCCAGAAAGACTTACTTGAACTGATGCGACATGAATTGAACACAACCAGGAGAATCTTGTATACAGTAGGAGCAATGTGGCTCAGTGAAGAACTGTGAGTGACTTAGCTCTTCTCAGCAATGCAATGATCCAAGAAAATGCCCAAAGGACTAATGCTAAAGTCTACTATCTGTCTCCAGAGAAAGAACTGATGCTTTTCACCATACAGACTGGAGCATGCTGTTTTTCAACTCTTTTCTTACATTCTTTTTCTTTTTTTTTTCCAAGTCTTTTTGTGCAAAACTACTAATACAGAAATGTTTTCCATGATTGAATATGTACAACCTATATCTTATTGCTTATTATCTACATTACAGGGGAAGGAGTAGAGGGAAAGAAGGATAGAATTTGGAGCTCTAAAATTTTAAAAACAACAAATATTAAAAAGTAACATGTAGTAGAGGGAAATAATTTTTCAGAAAATGTAGAAAAAGAAAATTGAAGTTGTCCACCATTCAGCATGGCACCATCCACTGACAGTAGCAAATGGAGAAATTGTGAATCTTCTTTGAAACCCATTTGAATTCTCTTAAGGAGACTCTGAAGGTCATGTGGCAAAGTACTGAACACTGAGGTCCTTTCTCAGGTTAGATTGCCAATCATTCACATTCTGCAGCAGGGAGCACAACTCTGATGGACTGGCCATGTTTTTCAAATGCCAAAAGGATGTTTCTCTAAAAGACTATTTCATGGAGAACACATGCAAAGAAAGCACTCAGTGTGGTCAGAAGACATAGTAGAAGGCCATATTCCCAAGGTCTCTCTGAAGAATTTTGGAATCAGTGGTGAGACATGGGAGACAGTGGCAAAGGACCAGCCAGAATAACTTATGAACATCAAAGAACAAGCTGTGCTAGCAAAGCAGAATTGCAATATTTCAAAAGAATAGTGAGATGTGCAAATTGAGAGGCATCTCCACCCCAAATATTCATGGACACTATTTGTTGCCACCCTGTGGTAGAGCCTTGTGGCCTCTATTAGTCTCATCATCCATGTCACACATTGGACTTCAACCCTTACATAGTGATGTCCTTTCAGTCTGCTTTGAACACAAAAACAAAAATGAACAACTCTATCTAAATACTTTCATAAGGAAATATGTTATTGACAAATGAAAGCAATCATAAAGAAAAGGCATAAGATGTTTTGGCCATGACAGATTATACAAAGGGCAGCCCCAAGACACTGTAATAACAGATAATTCTCCTTCACTTGGCTGGAAAGTCTCATCTCCTTCAGTTCAGTCTAGATTGTAATTAGTCTATCTTATAAATCCTTTTCATCTTTTATCTAGATAACATTTTGTTTCAAGCTCTCAGGAAATTAACTAGATTTTTTCTTCCCTCTCTTTTCTATAGCAAACATTCTCTCCCTCACATCCCAGAATATGCTCTACTTGGCAGTTTCTCACAAACCTGACAGAATATTGTTGATAAAATATTATTTTTTATCAGTTCTGATAAGGAAGAAATTTCACTTTTCTCTCTCTTCCTTTGGTTTTCCTATCTCACAGACAAAAGACACATTTGTCCCAGATTCCATAGTAACACATTCCTCCACTTTATTCCAATTGATCATTTCAAATATGTCTCTCAAGTTTTCACTGAGCTCTTAATGACTGGTTTTAAATGCTGATTCTCACTAAACTAGGATAAGACTTTTAAGTTAGTCCAATTTTTGTGCTTTAGTTTCCTCTTCTCACTTGACGAGGGTTAGACTGCCTGAATTCTGGAGGGTATCTCAGGTCTAAATCTTGAGACTCCTGATGGTTTAGGAGCTGGTGACATTCCAGGATGTGTCTGTGGACTTCACCGCTGAGGAATGGGACCTCTTAGACCATCCTCAGAAGCAGTTTTATGAGGCAGTCATGCTGGAGAATGCCCACAACCTGCTTTCCTTGGGTAAGGACATTTCCCCTGGCCACTGTTAGTCTGCTACCAAAGGAAATATCTTCATTTTTCAGTGTGCTGACATTGGAGCACTTATCTATTACTAGAAAGGGAAATGTGCTGGTCTCCATTGTCCAAGAGACAGGGTGTTTTTGCTGTCTGGTTTTCCTCTAGAAGGTCAGTACATTGTGTGAAGATAACACATATGTTCTGTTGTTGCTCCTGAAGCTGTCTCTTGGCAATACTAGGTAGCTTGAGGTAGATCAGTGTGGAAGCATCTCAGATGTAGAACTAATCCTATGGATTATTTATCCCAACCTCTCCCTGGATATTAATTTTGTCTGCCATTTATCTGAAAAGTGCTCAGCCTGCTTCTCTTTGTAACCTCTTCCTCTTTGGGATGGGCCAAGTATTTAGGATATCCTTCTTTTTGAGAAGCATTAATTTGTAAGTCACAATTTCTAGTTGTGCCTAGTGTCTCACATTTGTCCTTAATCTTTCTTTAAATTGCCTCCACCATACAGCACAGGTGGTGGGAAAGGACAGAGGGCAATAAGCCTTTCTTTTCACTTGCTGTTCATCAGCTGTGGGGTTAAGTCTTTTCTTTACAATATTATGTTATTGGCTGATACTGTTATCTCTATCTGGCATTTGAGAAAACTGAAGCAAACAGAGGCTAAGTGACTTGTCCACACACGTAGTTAGTAACTCTCTGAAGCTGGATTTAAACCCTGGCATTCCTCACTCTAGTCTTAGGCCTCTCTTCATTATACTACCAGTTGCCTCTAATTTCTAGATAATGGGAACTCTGCAGTGAGTCCATCTTCCTATCAAGAAGCTGCACTATGTTCAAATTTTCTGATTCCCAGTTGGCTCCATGATCTCCCCCATCTTTCCCCAAAGTTCTCAAAAATAAATGGTGCGGAAACTATGCTTAAGGACTTCTGGCCACCATCTTGTCATCCTTGATTGCATGCCCCTATCAATGGCAGGAATAAGAGACTGGCCAAGAGTTAGAATTTGACTAAGGTTCATCAAGTTCCCCAAAAGGAGAATCTCACCAGAAGAGCACTGATTTGCTGAATGAACAGTAGCCAGGTTTTCATAGGTTTCATGGGGTGAGGAGTTGAGGAGGAGACAGAGCCAGAGCTGATCCATCAAGCTGTAATCTGCTGAAACTCAATGCTGATCTGGCACATCCTTTTTCGGTTACTTGCATTACAACCATTAATGGAAGAATAAGCCAGATGTTTGTGAACATGAAGGAGTGAGTCTCTAAATGGAGTAGCTTTGTATGTACACTGTTTTCCAAAAGAGAACTAAATTCTAAGTATTTTTCCATGTTCATTCCTTTTCACACATTATCAGGGCTTCCAGTTCCCAGAGAATATTTGGTTTCTTATTTGGAGCAAAGGGAGGTGCCATTGATGTTGGAACAAGAAGGCCTGAGGAGCTGCTGTCCAGGTGAGTGAGGTAAAAGCAGGCACATGAGAGCTGTGTCTCTTGGTGTTGTAGCTAAGCAAGTGCTAGATTTGGGGGAAGGAACACCTGAATTGGGATTTCTTTTCAGAGACTTTTAGCATTGAGTCTGTGCACAAGTCACTGAACCCCACTGATTCTCAGTTTCCTCATCTGTAAAATTAGAAAGTTAGATACCATGCAACTAAGCTTTCTCCTACTGATAAATCTATAATCCAAAAAAAAAAAAAAAGCATTATTTAGAATTTGGGGGCATGGAACTTTCCTGAAAGTATGAAAGGGGGTTAGGCTTTTAAATATGGTCTCTATCTTAGGCATTTTTCTCATCAGTGAAGACTTAGAAAGTTTCTGCTATGTGCCATACCCTCTCTTAAGCAATATAAAGAGATACAAGGAAGATCCCGTTCTCTCCTAGTGTTCACAGACTGTGTGGGCACATGACATGCCAGCAATCATGTAGAAACCTGTTAATGGACAAGAGAGATTGGATCTCATTGAGAGAGGGAAGGTGCTACAGTGAAGGAGGACTGGAAAGGCTTATTGTGGAAGGTGGGTTCTAGCTGGGGCTCCAGGGAAGCCAGGATGGCATTCCATGGCGGGAGAGGGCTTAGAAAGCCCAAACATTTGGAAGGCAGAGTGTCCTCTTCACAGAACAGAAGTGAGGCTCAAACCAGTGGATTATAGCATGTTTGGTGGGTATGTGAAGGGAAAGAATATTTACAGGAATAGCAGAGGGGTATGTAAAGGGAGAATAGGTGATTAATAGCCTTAGTACAGATTTTATATTTGATCATTTTCCCAGGGAGCCACAGGAGATTGTTGAGAATGTGGTGATATGGTCAGTCAAGAACTTTAGGAAGATGATCTTTGTAAGTGAATGGTGGAGTGTAGGGACAGTTGAAGCAGCTGGAACAAGTATAAGGTTCTTGGAATAACTCTGGTGTGTGGTGTTTGGAACCTGAATCAAGACAGTGGAAGGGTTGGGAGAGAAGGGTGTGTATGGGAGAGATGATATCTGGGTGGAATCACAGAACTTAGAAGAAGATTGAATATGGGGGACAGAAGTGTTTGTGAAAGTCACTGAGGAATGCATGACACCTCATTTATGAGCCTGCTCTAATGGGAGGATGTATTGGAGAGCATTAGGAAAGTAGGAGGATGGGAGGGTTGAAGGAAAGAGAATGAGTTTGGTTTGGGGAACATTGAGATTAGTGTTGCTAAATCCCAGAGAGAGTGAGAGAGAAAAAGAAGGGTGATTGACTGTGAAAAGCTGTAGAGAAGGAAAGAAATATGAGGATGAAGAAATGACCTGTGAATTTAACAACTTGGAAGTTTTTGGTAATTTTGAAGAGAAGAATTTCAGGTGAACAATGCAACTGGGAGCTAGACTGCAGCAAATTCCAGAGAAAGGAGATGGAGACACCAGTTGTACCTGGGCACCTCCTGCTATTTAGCCAAGAAATGAAAGAAAGACATTGGAAAAATCTCTCTGGGATTGAATGGGTCAAGGGATCATGTTTTGAGCATTAGAGAGAAATGCTTTGTAGTAGTAGGGAAGGAGTCATTAGTGTGGGAGAGACTGGAAAGTAGTGACAGAAGGGAATGCTGGAGGGGGCAGTATACTAAGGAAGATAAAGTCCTGGAATCAGTTGGTTAAATGTGGAAAGGTGTTTTCTTTAGCTAGCAAATGGAACATCATTTCATCTGACTCATAGAAGATGAGGAGGATAAGATAGTTGTTGATAACTATCCAATTTTTTCTTTTGTTTTTAAATGTTATTTATTTTTAGTGTTCTACAATCACTACCATAAAACTTAAGATTTTTTTTTCCTACCTACCCCACACCTTCCCACTCCCTCCCCAAGATGGCATACAATTCTATATAGAATCTACACATACGTTCCCATTAAATACATTTTCACTGTAGTCATGCTGTATAGAAAAACCAAAATGAATGGGAGAAAGCATATAACAAAACATAATACACACAAAAAAATGATCTGCTACATTCTGCAGTTGAATTCCATAGTTCTTTCCCTGGATGTGGAGGATATTTTGCCTTAGGAGACCATTGGGAATGTTTTTTTTAAGTCCTTCATTGCTATGAAGTTTCAAGCCTACCAGAAAAAACTCTCACATACTCTAGTCGTTGCTGTGCACAAAGTTCTCCTGGTTCTGCTCTTTTCACTCAGCATCAGATCATATAAGTTTTTTGAGGCCTCTCTGAAATCTTCTTGTTCATCATTTCTTATAGCACAACAGTATTCCATTACATTCACATACCATAATTTATTCAGCCATTCCCCAATTGATGGGCATCCCCTTGATTTCCAGTTTTTGGCCACTACAAAGAGTGCTGCTGTAAGTAGTTTTGTACATATGGGACCCTTTCCCATTTTTATGATCTCTTGGGGATATAGTCTTAGAAATGATATTGCTGGGTCAAAGGGTATGTACATTTTTGTAGCCCATTGGGAATAGTTCCAAACCACTCTCCAAAATGGTTGGAGGAGCTCACAGCTCCACCAACAATGCATTAGTGTTCCAGCTCTCCCACATCTATCATCTTCCTGTTTTGTCATGTTAGTCAGTCTGATAGGTGTGATGTGGTACCTCAGAGTTGTTTTCATTTGCATCTCTCTAATCAAAAGTGCTTTAGAGTATTTTTTCATATGATTATAGATATCTTTAATTTCTTCCTCTGAAAATTGCCTGTTCATATCCTTTGACTATTTATCAATTGGGGAATAACATGTATTGTTGTACATTTGACTTAGTTCTCTATATATTCTAGAAATGAGGCCTTTATTCCTGAGATTAGATGTAAAAATTCTTTCCCAATATACTACATCCCTCTGAATTTTGGTTGCATTGGGTTTGGATGTGCATAAACTTTTCAGTTTAATGTAATCAAAAATATCCCTCTGGTACTTCATAATGCCTTCTATCTCTTCTTTAGTCAAAAATTCTTACTTTCTCCATAAATCTCATAAATACACTATTCCTTGGCTCCTCCACTTTGTCCATAGTATCAATCTTTATACCTAGATCATGCACCCATTTGGACTTTATTCTTGTGGACACTGTCAGGTATTGGTCTATATGTAGTTTCCACCACACTGTTATCCAGTTTTCCCAGGAATTTTTGTCAGAGATTTAGTTCTTATCTGAGAAGTTGGGATACTTGGGCTTATCAAACAGCAGTTTGCTGTATTCATTGCCTACTGTGTCTTGAGTACCTAGCCTATTCCACTTGTGTACTCTTCTGTTTCTTAGCCAGTACTAAGTGGTTTTGATAATTGCTGCTTTATAATACAATTTGAGATCTGGTAGTGCTAGGCCACCTTTCCTAGCCCTACTTTTCATTAGTCTCTTTGATATTCTGGACCATAATCGAACAATATGTTGTTTACAAGAAACACATTTGAAATGGGGGGATACGCAGGGTGAAGGTAAAAGGTTGGAGCAGAATATATTTTGCTTCAGCTGATGCAGAAAAAGCAGGGGTAGCAATCCTAATCTCAGACAAAGCAAAAGCAGAAATAGATCTAATCAAAAGAGATAAGGAAATAAACTATATCCTGCTAAAATGCATTGTAGCAATATCATTACTAAACATTTATGCTTCAAGTGGTATAGCATCCAGATTCTTAGAGGAGAGGTTGGAGGAGGCAAAGGAAGAAACAGACAGCAAAACTATACTACTGGGGGCACCTCAACCTCCCCCTCTCTGAACTGGATAAATCTAACCTCAAAATAAACAAGAAAGAGGTTAAGGAGGTAAATAAAACTCTGGATAATATAGATATGATAGATCTCTGGAGAAAATTGAATGGGAATAGAAAGGAATATACCTTTTTCTCGGTGGTACATGGCACATATACAAAAATTGACCATATTCTAGAACATAAAAACATCACAATTCAGTGCAGAAAGGCAGAGATAGTTAATGCTTCCTTCTCAGATCATAATGCAATCAAAATTATATGTAATACAAAGCCAAAGAAAGATATACCAAAAATTAATTGGAAACTAAATTATCTAATCCTAAAGAAGGAGTGGGTTAAACAACAAATCATAGAAACAATCAACAACTTCATTCAAGAGAATGTCAATAATGAGATAACCAACCAAATCTTATGGGATACTGCAAAAGCAGCTCTTAGGGGAAACTTTATGTGTTTGAATGCCTACATGAATAAAATAGAGAAAGAGGAGATCTCAGCTACATGGTTTTCAATCCTTTCACTCATTTGTGAGTCATGATCCCATTTGGGGTTTTCTTGGAAAAGGTACTGGAGTTTTTTCCCATTTATTTTTCAGGCTCCTTTTACAGATGAGGAAATCAAGGTCAAGACCCCTAAGTGACTTGCCCAGGGTCCTAACTGTAGTAAGGGTCTGAAGCTAGACTTGACTTGAGTCTTCCTAACCAGTGCTCTCCTCAGTGCACCACCTAACTACCCCAAGGGAGTCAGGGAAATGTCAAAGGATACTCTTGCCCCAGTGAGGTCCACCCTGAAAATACATACCCTAAGTTTCTGGTGTACTTATGAAGCCTAGTTTTATGATTGTCTCTCTTTCCATTCAGCAGCATTTAAGTACTAGCAAAGGCTGCTGCCTCACTTAGAATTAATTCAAAGATGTGCTTTATCTAAATCATCTACCTGTGTCCCTTGTTTGATCTCTAAGACTCAGTCTTTGACCCCTTCTTGGAGAATTGTTGGGCAGATTCATTGAATTTGACAGCCACTCTCAGTCTGATGAAGTGAATAGTAGAAATTCCCAGGTGTTCCGTAGTATAAGATGCTTCAGGATCCTTAAAAGAAGTCTCTGCAATCTTTAGTATAGACCTGTTCTGGTCCCATGAGGGTTAGGACCAGATAAAGTTCACTCAGATAGGAGATATGGTGCAAGAGAGTAACAGGGCTGAGGCCAGAACCTGCATTTGCCAAATAAGAAACAGAAGAGAATACAGGAATTGAGGTAGAATCTGGGCCCTGATGTCAGTCATGGACCAGTCAGTCAATAAATGTGGATTAAGCACCTCCAGTTTTCGAGGCACCTCACCACATTTTAGGAAGGGAAAAGGTGCAGTCCCTGCTGTCAAGAAGCTGCCAACTTGTCACAGAAACTTGAAAATGGTTGAGAAAAAGCAAGAGATGAGGGACCTTGGTCTTAGGTGATCCAGGGGAAGGAGAATTTTAGGAAGCAGGAGGATAATCTAGTCCAATGGAATACAATGGAATAAAGGGGAATTCAAGGAGTGAAATAATAGTTTAAGGAGAGGAGAATTAGGGAAAAAAGATTCAAATCAGGACAAGAAAAAATCCAGGTACACCTCAGAGATATTACAGAATCAGTTCCAAATCTGAGCAGCAAAGCAAATATTGCAATGAAGTAAGTCACCTGTACTTTTGTTTTTTCAGTACATATAAAAGTTATGTTTAGACACATAGCTCTGAACCCACAACCCATAGAATGGCTACAGGGAAGTAACTCACGGCGAATTCCGCACCCAGAGGCCACGGAACATTGGAGCGAGGGAGATTTCTGTTCCAGAGAGACCTGCAAACCTCTCGCGGCGGGGTCCTTCGCGCTGCGGACTGGGCGCCGGGACGCGGCACCGAGAGGAAAAGATCCGAGCAGGCTTCACAGACAGGATCTCCAGCGGCCACACGGGTCCCTCCACCCACAGAGGGATCTGCAAACCTCTCGCAAAAGGTCCGTCGTGCTGCAGACACAAAGCCCAGCCCAGACCTGCTGCGGCCATGGCTGCGGCACCGAGAGAAACAGATCCGAGCAGGCTTCAGGGACGGGATCTCCAGCGGCCGCACAAGTCCCTCCACCCACAGGTGACAGGGGTGGGTGAGAGAGTCTCTTTGGCGGGTCGAGAGGGGAGTGGGGTGCCCCCATAATTCAGGCCCCCCCCCCCCCGGGAGGTAGAAGCTGAGAGGCGGCTGCAGACAGGGGCTCCCCAAGCCGGCGGGAGCCTGAATCTATTGCGGAAGGTCTGCGCATAAACCCCCTGAGGGAACTGAGCCTGAGAGGTGGCCCTGCCCCGATCTCAGCACCAGATCATAATTTCATACTGAATAGCAGCCCTGCCCCCGCCAAAAGCCCTGAGGCTGGAAGCAGCATTTGAATCTCAGACCTCAAACACGGGCTGGGAGGATCAGGAGGTGAGGTGGGTGTGAGGAAAATATTCAGAGGTCAAGTCACTGGCTGGGAAAATGCCCAGAAAAGGGAAAAGAAATAAGACTATAGAAGGTTACTTTCTTGGCGAACAGGCATTTCCTCCCTTCCTTTCTGATGAGGAAGAACAATGCTTACCATCAGGCAAAGACACAGAAATCAAGGCTTCTGTGTCCCAGCCCACCCAATGGGCTCAGGCCATGGAAGAGCTCAAAAAGAATTTTGAAAATCAAGTTAGAGAGGTGGAGGAAAAGCTGGGAAGAGAAATGAGAGACATGAAGTCAAAGCATGAACAGCAGATCAGCTCCCTGCTAAGGGAGACCCAAAAAAATGTTGAAGAAATTAACACCTTAAAAACTAGCCTAACTCAATTGGCAAAAGAGGTTCAAAAAGCCAATGAGGAGAAGAATGCTTTCAAAAGCAGAATTAGCCAAATGGAAAAGGAGATTCAAAAGCTCACTGAAGAAAATAGTTCTTTCAAAATTAGAATGGCACTGATGGAGGCTAATGACTTTATGCAAAACCAAGAAATCACAGAACAAAGAGAGAAGAATGGAAAAATGGAAGATAATGTGAAATATCTCATTGGAAAAACAACAGACCTGGAAAATAGATCCAGGAGAGACAATTTAAAAATTATGGGACTACCTGAAAGCCATGATCAAAACAAGAGCCTAGACATCATCCTTCATGAAATTATCAAGGAAAACTGCCCTGAGATTCTAGAACCAGAGGGCAAAATAAATATTCAAGGAATCCACAGAACACCACCTGAAAGAGATCCAAAAAGAGAAACTCCTAGGAACATTGTGGCCAAATTCCAGAGTTCCCAGGTCAAGGAGAAAATACTGCAGGCAGCTAGAAAGAAACAATTCAAGTATTGTGGAAATACAATCAGGATAACACAAGATCTAGCAGCCTCTACATTAAGGGATCGAAGGGCATGGAACAGTATATTCCAGAAGTCAAAGGAACTAGGACTAAAACCAAGAATCACCTACCCAGCAAAACTGACTATAATACTTCAGGGGAAAAAATGGTCTTTCAATGAAATAGAGGATTTTCAAGTATTCTTGATGAAAAGACCAGAGCTGAAAAGAAAATTTGACCTTCAAACACAAGAATGAAGAGAACCATGAAAAGGTGAACAGCAAAGAGAAGTCATAAGGGACTTACTAAAGCTGAACTGTTTACATTCCTACATGGAAAGACAATATTTGTAACTCTTGAAACATTTCAGTATCTGGGTACTGGGTGGGATTACACATGCACACACGCTCACATACATAGAGACAGAGTGCACAGAGTGAATTGAATAGGTTGGGATCATATCTTTAAAACAAAATGAAATCAAGCAGTGAGAGAGAAATATATTGGGAAGAGAAAGGGAGAAATTGAATGGGGCAAATTATCTCTCATAAAAGAGGCAATCAAAAGACTCATTAGTGGAGGGATAAAGAGGGGAGGTGAGAGAAAAACATGAAGTCTACTCTCATCACATTCCACTAAAGAAAAGAATAAAGTGCACACTCATTTTGGTATGAAAACCTATCTCACAATACAGGAAAGTGGGGGATAAGGGGACAAGCAGGGTGGGGGGGATGATAGAAGGCAGGGCATGAGGAGGAGAGTGCAATTTGAGGTCGACACTCATGGGGAGGGATAGGATCAAAAGAGAATAGAAGTAATGGGGGACAGGATAGGATGGAGGGAAATATAGTTAGTCCTATACAACACAACTATTATGGAAGTCATTTGCAAAACTACACAGATATGGCCTATATTGAATTGCTTGCCTTCCAAAGGGAAGGGGTGGGGAGGGAGGGAGGAAGAGAAGTTGGAACTCAAAGTGTTAGGATCAACTGTCGAGTAATGTTCTTGCCACTAGGAAATAAGAAAAACAGGTAAAGGGGTATAGAAAGCTATCTGCCCCTACAGGACAAAAGAGAAGATGGAGACAAGGGCAGAGAGGGATGATAGAAGAGAGAGCAGATTGGTCATAGGGGCAATTAGAATGCTTGGTGTTTGGGGGGGGAGGGGATAAAAGGGGAGAAAATTTGTAACCCAAAATTTTGTGAAAATGAATGTTAAAAGTTAAATAAATAAATTTAATAATAAAAAAAAAATGCAAAAAGTTATGTTTATTATATACTGTTGTCTATTACATGCATAATACTATTTTTGCTTTTTAAAAGTACATATTTTAATTTGGAAATATTTTATTGGTAATAAAAACTTACTGTATCTGAGCCTTCAGTGGGTCCCAAACTTTCTGGTGGTAGCTCTGATCCAGTGTTGTTGGCTATTGACTCATCAGCATTGTCATTGCTCAGTTGCCATGGCAGTTTCTAAAAATAAGGCAACAGAGGTTACCATATTGATAGTGATTGACTCTTCTTTCCCAATGAACTTAAAAACCCCACTGTAGGCTTAAATTGGCCTAATTTCACTATTTTTGTGTCTCAGAGAATAAGAAGACCCAAAGGGAAGGGAGAAAAAAGTCGAGCATACTAAAAGATAACATTGTTTCTTAAAAAAAGGTAGAACAAAAGTAAGTACCATGGAGAAGGCCCATCTAGTTCTGTGGACAGAACATTCCCACTTGCAGGATTTTTCGTCTAGTCTCAGCTGCAGGGATAGTTTTCATTATCACTCAGCCATTCTGAGCTGATGGCCTGACTTTATGTTGTAGTAAGGATGTTGACTCTGCCATTTTCACAGGTATTTCTGAGGCTCCAATATGACTGTCTGCGAAGCTCTTTGCAAGTTAAGTTATCCTACAAATCTGAGTAATGGCATTTTCAAACAACTGTGATTGTGTCTTTGAAGACTTTTATCTGCACCTGGGGAAGGATCATGTAGATCAGTTTCTTTTCCTGCAATGGAGGGAAAGGTTTATAATTATGTGTGTGTGTACATGTGTCTGTATATATGTTTTACTATTTGTTTTTTTTTTTTTTTTTGCAGAGGGAACGATTAGACCTAGAAGGGAAGAGACTACTGAAAAGCTAAGGATTTCTGTGAAGGAAGGACACCAAAAAAACCTCATGAGTGACAGTTCCTGTGCCTTCACTGGGAGAGAACTCTGTGCTATAAATGATGGAATCCACACAAGAGAGAAACCTCATGGTTGTCATCATTGTGGGCAAACCATGGGTCAACAGTTATCCCTGATTTACTTTCAAAAAAGTCATACTGGAGAGAAACCATATGAGTCTCATGAATGTGATGTACATTTTAGTGAACACTCATCCTTCCTTTTTCATGACAGTATTCACAGTGAGAGGAAACCTCAAATGTAATCAGTGTGGAAAGTCTTGGAGTTGCAGCTCTAGTCTTGCTGTACATCAGAGCATGGAGACTAGAGAGCAGCCTTATGAGTATGATAAACTTCTTGAGGCATTCCCACAGAGCTCTAATCTTTCTCAACATCAGATAATCCACAATGGTGAGAAACCTTATGAATGTAATCACTGTGGAAATGCATTCAGATTTAAACACTGTACACCAGAAAATCCATAAGGGGGAGAAACATTATGAATGTTCTCAATGTGGAAAGGCTTTCACATATAGCTCCATTCTTGCTGCACACCAGAGAATCCACACGGGAGAGAAACCTTATGAATGTAATCAGTGTGGAAAGGTTTTTAGACAAAACTCCCAAATTGCTGTACACCACAGAATCACACTGGAAGGTAACCTTATGAATGTAATCAATGTGGAAAGACTTTCAGACAGAGCTCAAATCTTGTGGCACACCAGAGAATCCACACTGGAGAGAAACCTTATGAATGCAATCAACGTGGAAAGGCTTTCAGATGAAACTCTCATTTTGCTGTACACCAGAGAACCCACACTGGAGAGAAACCTTACGAATGTAATGAATGTAGAAAGGTTTTGAGTTCTAGCTCTACTCTTGCTGTGCATCAGAGAATCCACAATGGAGAGCAACCTTATGAATTTAAGCAATGCAGAAAGGCTTTTAGAAAACTAAACTTTCAGACTAAACTCCCTACTTGCTGCATGTAGCAGACACACTAGAGAGATATCAAATGTGACAAAACTTTTTAGATACACTCTAACTTTACTATACAATGCTGATGAAAGCAAAGCTGAAGAGATGTAATTTCCGGGTAATCATTTAATTATGGCCAGTTAATAATTAATAAACAGTGGTCATTTAGCTATCTCTTACAAACCAGAGATGAATCATGGAGCCCTTTCAACACTTACATGCCTCAGATAAGTGGGAGTTTCCTACAGGCATAAATCAATTCTGATTAGTTAAAACTTAATGACAAAATAAGTATTATAATGAGATTTGGACTCATTCTAATGAGGGATTCGTTTGGGGGGGGCAGAGTGGCATGAACCTTGACTCTATTTTGGAGAAAGAGACTTACGTCTATCCCGATCGCCCTTACCTAGGGCAATCTGGACCAGATGGGTCCACTGCCCCTCAGACCTGTGAGAGAGAAATATATTAGGAGGAGAAAGGGAGAAATAGAATGGGGCAAATTATCTCTCATAAAAGAGGCAAGCAAAAGACTTTTCAGTGGAGGGCAAAAGAGGGGAGGTGAGAGAAAAACATGAAGCTTACTCTCATCACATTTGACTAAAGGGAGGAATAAAATGCACACTCATTTTGGTATGAAAACCTATCTTACAATACATGAAAGTGGGGGATAAGGGGATAAGAAAGGTGGGGGGGATGATGGAAGGGAGGACAGTGGGAGGAGGGAGCAATTTGAAGTCAACACTCTTGGGGAGGGACAGGATCAAAAGAGAGAATAGAAGCAATGGGGGGCAGGATAGGATGGAGGGAAATATAGTTAGTCTTACACAACATGATGATTATGGAAATCATTTGCAAAACTACACAGATCTGGCCTATATTGAATTGGTTGCCTTCCCAAAGGGAATGGGTGGGGAGGGCGGGATGAAGAGAATTTTGAAGTAAAAGTTTTAGCAACTGTCGAGTATTGTTCTTGCTACTAGGAAATAAGCAATACAGGTAATGGGGTATAGAAAGTTATCTGGCCCTACAGGACAAAAGAGAAGATGGGGACAAGGGAGGGAAGGGAAGGATGTTAGAAGAGAGGGCAGATTGGTGAGAGGGGCAATTATAATGCTTGGCGTTTTGGGGTGGGGGAAGGGGAGAAATGGGCAGAAAATTTGGAACCCAAAATTTTGTGAAAATAAATGTTAAAATTTAAATAAATTTTTAAAAACAAGACCAATTGGAATTTTCTTAAGTCCTTGCATTGCAAGGATGATCCAAGTCTACCAGAAAAAAATGGCACACTGTGGTCGTTGCTGTGCACAATGTTCTGCTTCTGCTCCTTTCACTCAGCTTCAGATCACATAAGTCTTTCCAGGCCTCTCTGAAAGCTTCCTGTTCATCCTTCCTTAAAGTGCAATAGTATTCCATTACATTCATATACCATAATTTATTCAGCCATTCCCCAATTGATGGGCATCCCCTTGATTTCCAGTTTTTGGCCACCACAGAGTATTGCTATAAATATTTTTGTATATGTGGGACCTTTTCCCATGTTTATGATCTCTTGGAGATACAGGCCTGAAAGTGATATTGCTAGATCAAAGGGTATGCATATTTTTGTAGCTCTTTGGACATTGTTCCAAACTACCCTTCAGAATATTGGATCAGCTTACAGCTCCACCAACATGGAATTAGAGCTCCAACTCTCCCATATCCTCTCCAACATTTATCATCTTCCTGTTTTGTCATGTTAGTCAGTCTGATAGGTATGATGTGGTACCTCAGACTTGTTTTGATTTGCATCTCTCTAATCAATAGTGATTTAGAGGATTTTTTCATATGACTATAGATATTGGTAATTTTTTCCTCTGAAAACTGCCTGTTCATATCCTTTGACCATTTACCAATTGGGGAATGACTTGTATTTTTGTACATTTGACTCAATTCTCTATATATTCTAGAAATGAGGCCTTTATCACAGACACTAGCTGCAAAAATTCTTTCCCAGTTTTCTGCATCCTTCCAAATTTTAGTTGGTTGGGTTTGATTGTGCAAAAACTTTTCAGTTTAATGCAATCAAACTTATCCATCTTGCACTTCATAATGCTCTGTGTCTCTTCTTTAGTCAAAAATCCTTCCCTTCTCCATAAATCTGATAAATACACTATTTCTTGCTGCACAAATTTGTCCATAGTATCAGTCTTTATGCCTAGATTGTGTACCCATATGGACTTTATTTTTGTGTATGGTGTCAGGCCTTGATCTATGCCTAGTTTCTGCCACACTGTTATCCAGTTTTCCCAGCAATTTTTCTTGAAGTTGGGGTCCTTGGATTGGTTCTCCACTTTTGAAACTTCATAGAATTTCAATTTTATTATTTGTCGTTTCTTTATGTTCCAGTATCCATCTTTTATTTAAAATATTTACCCTTGAACTTACAGAACTTCTTGATTATAGACGTTTGTTATAAAAGAAAAAGAGGGACAGTGACATATGTCTTAACAGAGGGAAAGGACTTCCTTAGCTCTGTTGGATTCCAGGAATGAGGCATTATCTGAGAGCTAATCTTGTGGTCACTAGGTGCTGAAAGCAAGACTTAGGAGTAATCAAATGGGGAAATTTCCTTTTTCAGAAAGGAGATAGCACATTTGGGAAAGAGAGTTAGGAAGATCCTACGCAGGCTGTGTCCTAAGTCATCTTCAAAACCTTCCCAGGCATCCACCTTTAGCACTTCTGAGCCTGCAGCACATGCCACTTCGCTTTTTGATGACTTAGACAACTATTCCTCTAATCAGGGCTAAAACAATCGTAAATTGCAGTCCCAGTCTTACATAGCAAATAAATATTGGGCGGTATCCTTCAGATAGGGCCATCTCAAATTTGATTAAGCTATTAATTATCAAATGCAGTGACATAATTTTTCCTGTCTCCTTAAAATACTTCCTCACACTCTAAACATACTTAAGCCATCTGAAACTGACACAAAAGTATCCAGAAGAACTATCTAGGGAGAGGAGGGCTTTGGATAATCCCCATTTGTTCCCAAACCTTATTATCTGCCTTCCATATTTTCAATCAAAACTTTATCTTTCCAAATCTCTCAATCCCATTATTCAGATTAATCTACTTTCCTTTACATTTTAACCATAAGGCCAGATAGGTAAGAAGTTACTACTTTTTATTAGCATAGCAGTGCTGGAATTCCAGCTCAAAGAAAGTAAGGAGGTTAATTGCTAACCTTACAGGTGGATAAGTTTATTTCTTTGTTTCACAAGTTTGTTGTTCTTCCCTATTATACTCATTTTGGAAAAATAAGATGCTTTAGGAATTAAATCCTTTACATATGATCAATTCAAACACATATGTTAACTCTTGCTTAGGTCATGGAATGACTACAAATTCAGATCAGAACAGCAAGATCTCTTCTGCTTTGCAGCCTAATTTAACAATAAATTGTTTTGAAATTTTAGCAGGCCTTCTAATACTCACAAAACATTTTTCAAAACATTTCTTCTAAAAGTATTTCCCCTTCTTTGAAAAGTTTAAAATTTCTTCTGATGTTGATTAAAGTTTTATGAAGAAAATTAGTTGGGAGCTTTTGAAATGATAGATATCTCTTCCTTCTGAAAGCAAAAATAAACCTTTCAAGTTGGGACTCATTAGACTACGTTGGTGTAAAATAACCCAAATTCACAAAGTATTAGAAGAAAAGTAAGTTCTTCCTTATTACAGAATTCCTAGATATCACAAAGTTCATTGGTCAAAAAAGGTGTTTGTAATGGAAAGGACATTTAGTTTCTCTAAGTCACGAATGACATATTCATTTCATTTAGCCTTATCACAATAACAAATTTTTCTTAAATATATCACTAGAAATTAAGTACATTCTGGCATTATACATAGATAGTCCATAAACCTTCAAATTAACATACATGAATACATCCTTAGATGAAACAGGATTGAAAATCACAGTGCCAATTTTTTAAAGGATTCTCATTTGCTCAATAGGAATTCTACAACAGAAACTTTTGCAGTTTATAACAACTTAATAAGTTTATGCACTTCCAAATCACCTTGCATAATATATGGAAACTCTCAATTTAATCAACCATATTGTTTTCTCATAATAGTCAAGCCAGTCGAGCCAATTGCTTGGGATCTGGGAATTCCAGGGTGAGCTACTTCTGCCACCTCACCTGTTGTTAGCCTCCCAGACCCTAAAGTGCTCCCCCATCTCAGCCAGTATCTGATTAACCCTGAGGCCTGGGAAGAACTACAACCTTTCGTTGAAAAATTCCTTAAGTATAAAATCCTTGTCCCTTGTTCATCTCCATGCAACCCTGAAATCCTTCCAGGAACAAAGGTTCAAGATCTCAGGGCTATTAATGAAGCTGTTATTCCAATAATCCTTTTGGCAAGTAAGAAAGTTCTGTTGTCCACATTCCTAGAAGATTGGGGTTGTGAATGGAAACGTTAGAGGTCAGAAACTAGCATGGAAACGTTAGAGGTCAGAAAGTAATAAGCAGGCCCAAGGAGCTGTGTGAGGAAGGGCCTATCAGAGAGGAGAACATGAAGTCACTTGGCCAGGGGACTGCCAAGTATCTCAGGAAATCCAGAGTTCAGAATTCTATAATGGTCCTGCCTCATGCTGACCTGGTTGTAGTTCTTCTGCTGGAAGCTACCCATTCCTTCACGGAAGGAACACAGGCCTTACCTACTGTGAACTCCATTTAAAATAAATTTTTCTTGATAACTTTTTTGTGTGTCAAGTTCATCTCGAACAGTCCCCAACCCATACACTATACTAACTCAGATCCCTGGGGATTTCTGTGTACCTCTTCACATAGACTTCAGCCCTCCCTCCCTCAAAACAAAGTCAAGCGCAAGTCATGTCATCATTTCTCTGATAGCAAGGAAGGATGAAAACGCACACACTGACTCACAATTTATTTTTGCCTTTGAATGGACTTTTCTGGGGAAATAAGTCCATTCTTGCTAACATGGACAGTCTGGCTCCAGGCTTTGGGAAGAGTTTTAAGGAACCTGAAAGTAGTAGATTGTAGCTTAATTCAGTATGTGCATGATATTCTTATTTGTAGCCCCATCCAGGAGTGTTCTTTGGCTGCTGCCACAGAAGCCCTTAATTCCTTGGGCACTGGAGGCTATAGGGTCTCTTTGATAGTCCAGATAGCATGCCAGTCCATAAAGTATCTGGGCCATGAACTCCTGCCCACCTCTCTCTCCTTAACTTCTGAGAGCAAAAGCACTAAGAAACAAGTTCCAGTGTTTTTAGGCATGGCTGGATTTTGTGGATTGGATTCTTAATTTTGGTTTTATTGCTAAAACCCTTTATGACCCTACTCAGGGCAGTGACTCAGACCAGACTAAAGCTTTCATGACTTTGAAAACTAAACCTAACCTAGAAAAACTTTGCACTCTGTATGTTGATGGAAGGAGAGGACAGGCTTTGGGAGTCAGCCCATTCCTTAGCACCTCACCCCAGGTCAGTTGATGTTTTTATTCAAATATGCTTACCTTGATCTATATGCCTGATGGGGTTCAGGCTCTGGGAACTTCCTTGAGCTCCCCTGGAATCTCCTCACTTAACCAGGCTTTTCATGCTGAAATTGAGCTCTCCTTGTATCTCCTGACAAAATCTAGCCTTTCATACTCAAATCTGTGGCCATTGTCTGTTATCTCTTGATTGCCCTACCTGCTTCCCACCTAGGCTCCCCCTAGTGGGATGTTTGTTGATTCTCCTCAAGACCCTTCATAAACCCCTCCTCCCAACACCCTGGACTACCAGACCACCCACCCCCATCCCTCCTACACTCTTTTCGGTATTTAAGGTCCATCTTGCCTCCATGAAGGCCCTCAGATTCAATCCAACTCAGACTCTGTCTAGTTAAGATTCTATCTGGCCCGATTGTGGAATACAAGCATTACAAATGCTTAAGTTCCTTAAGAGTCAACCTAAGGTGGTGAATCTTTAATAAACTTTGTTTTCTTTGGCTTTAAGAAGGCTGGTGTGGAATTCATTTGGCAGGACCAGACATGTTGGTATTTCGGGGTCTCCAGCACCCCTCATCCTCATCACTAATACATGCCCTTAAAGGCCGAATTTTAAGTCTACTTCACCTTAAGGGTGGATCTGTCCTGACTTGGTCGAACATCCCAATAATCCTGCTGGGATCTGACTTGAAATGAGCCACATTCTAATTCAAGCTAGGAGAATGTGCTAATCACGCTACCTGCATTTGGTGAGCAACCTCCTTCAGCAAACTCAGCTTTGTTTGCCTGTACATCCCCAGCTTGCCTGGAAATCTCCAGCTTGCCTCTGCCTTGCTCTCCTCCTCCCAACTCCTAAAGTCCTCAATCTTTTCTCCAATAAGAAATCAGATGTGAGTATGATTGAGGAGGAGGATCTTTCAGAGAAGACCAGCCTGGGGGCGAGGGGGTGGCCCACGTGGAACAGGAGCTCTGAGGTGGAGAGTGGCAGCCTGGATGGAGTATAGGGCAGAAGAGGGGTCATCCCAGTGGCCAAGGCTGTCCAGGTGACGGAGGGCAGGGCTTGGGGAGGAGAGGAAGAAAGGGTCCTGGGTGTTATTGGAGGAAAGGGCCCTTCCTGGGGGCCTCAGAGGCTGGGAGGAGCCTTCCGGAGTGGGCGGGCTGAAAACTGGAACTTGTGCTGAGATTGTTCTGCCTTCTTCCCTGGAGCTGAGATCTTTCTGCCTTCTACCCTTGTACTGGAGCTCCCTCTGCCTTCTTTCCTCAGATGTGGGATCACTCTGTCTTCTCTTGGACCTGAGATCTCTGTCTTCTGGAGGGCATCTCTGGGTGCAGGTGCCAGGTAGGTCTGAGCCAGCCCCTCACAGACCTGCTGGCTGTTCATCCCATTGGGTCTCATCTTCTCCCTCTGACCCTGTGATTGAGTCTAGCTCCAGGTCCCCCTGGAACAACCCTCCCTCCCCAACCTGGTTCCTGGACAAGCTTCCTCCTGCTAACTCTTTTCCAGACTCCCGATGGTTGAGGGCCAGGGAGGAGTGCTGTTGACAAGATCAGGAAAGACCTTTGGGAAACTCTTCTTTGAGACTGTACTCATTATCATCCACAATGGCTCTCCATGCCCCCCAGATGTTGCTGTCTCCTTGAGACCAACGTGAGAATTACAGAAAACGAGGGATATGTAAAATAGATGTCCTCTAGGCCAACAGTCTTTAAAGACAATAAGACTGGCCAAATCACTGGGACAGGAGATGAGCAGAATGTCTCGTAGGCTTGCAGTTTCTGTCTATAAATACCTTGACTCTCAGATCTATAAATGGAAGTGGTCTATCTTTTCCTGCCTCCCGTGGCTCTTTTCTTCAACCACATCACCAAGCCGTGTAGGGATGCAGGCTGTGTGCTACACCCAATCACTTCTCAAGAGTCTGGGGTTATACCTCTCCCAGATTTACGACTGAATTTTTGAATCTTCACAGAATTCAAACATTACCCTCAGGGACCCAGAAATCTGGTCTTTAGTGAAACACAAGTGAAACTCTTGAGTGACCCTGGAAATGCCCATGTGAAGGCCTGGATCTGCCTCCAAGGAACTGGGCCCCTCAGGCCTTTTTTTCCTTCAGAAACAAGATTGATTGTGTTGCCAATGGAGGAGGGTGAGATTTTTTTTTTTTAATCTCCCCGTTTAGTTGGGTCAACACTGACTTTTATAGAGAAAATGAAAGAATGGTGGGCATATTTGGGGGGAGTTTGAGGGGTGGGAGATTTCCTGTGGTAATCCTGAAGTAAAGGAGAAGGGGCCTGGGGTGATTCCAAGGTAACCCACTAAGAAGGGTTGGGTTTGGTGGGGGCCACAAATACAGGATAATTGAGAGGATCATTCTGTGTCCAGGTCGGGGTGGGGGTGGTGGAAAGGTCAGGAGCTGGATTGCTCTCTTCTGCTCAGGTCCTCGACCCAGTCAGAGGGAGATCTCTGATTCAGGAGCCACTGAGGCTCTGACTGCTCTTATCCCATGTGGGATCCCAAGCACCTACTGCCCCTTGTTATCTGAATGAGAATGGGGAAAAGGAAGGGAAAAGAATAGTATTAGGAGATGGTGGGACCATCTTTGTCACATCTGACCCTATGTCTGGGATTCATTCTCTGTCCTGCGGGCAGGGCCCCACTCCCTGTAACTTCCTGTAGGCCAGCCTCCTGCCCTGGGATCCTTCTCTCTCCCCAGCTCAGTTTGCAGAAGACTAAAGCCTGACCCAGGCTGGGAGTGTGGAGCCAGAAGAAATGACCCTTGGAAGCCACAGACCCCCAAGTCAGGTGAGTGCACTCTGTCTACAGACTTGATGCCCATAGACAGAATAAAGAGGCCATTTCCATAGACAAAGAGGATTATCTGTGAGGCTGGCAATCCCCTCCCTATGGATTGTTTCTTTACAAAAATAGGTAGGAAATTGAAAACAGCAGTAACAACACCATCCTGTTCTCTGTCCTTTGAATTAATCCATGGCATATTGACATTACAATCACTAATTACCTCTCATCTCCACTTGCTGCCCTCCTAAGACCTTTTCACTCATTCCTCTCTGTTCTGTTGCATCTTGTCTTTGCTCCTGTATCCATGCAGACACTTGACACTCACTAGCTGTGTGACCTTGGGCAACTCAGTTAACCCCAATTGCCTCATCCTGGGTCATCTTCCCTCATGCTCATGAATATGTGGTCACTGGATTCAGATGACTCTGGAGGAGGTGAGACTGGTGACCTGGACAGCCCTCCCTCACTCAAAACACAGTCAAGTGCAAGTCTTGTCATCTTTTCACTGATGTATGTGATTGTAAAAAATGAAAAGGATGACTTCAGAAATACCCAGAAAGACTTACTTGAACTGATGCAACAGGAATTGAACAGAACCAGGAGAATCTTGTATACAGTAGCAGCAATGTGGCTCAGTGAAGAACTGTGAGTGACTTCGCTCTTCTCAGCAATGCAGTGATCCAAGAAAATGCCCAAAGGACTAATGCTAAAGTCTACTATCTGTCTCCAGAGAAAGGACTGATACTTTTCACCATACAGACTGGAGCATGCTATTATTCACCTTTTTTCTTACATTCTTTTTCTTTTTTTTTTCCAAGTCTTTTTGTGCAAAACTACTAATACAGAAATGTTTTCCATGATTGAATATGTACAACCTATATCTTATTGCTTATTATCTACATTACAGGGGAAGGAGTAGAGGGAAAGAAGGATAGAATTTGGAGCTCTAAAATTTAAAAAACAACAAATATTAAAAAAATAACATGTAGTAGAGGGAAGTAATTTTTCATAAAATGTAGAAAAAGAAAATTGAAGTTGTCCACCATTCAGCATGGCACCATCCACTGACAGCAGGAAATGGAGAAATTGTGAATCTTCTTTTAATTCCATTTGAATTCTCTTAAGGAGACTCTGAAGGTCATGTGGCAAAGTACTGAACACTGAGGTCCTTTCTCAAGTTAGATTGCCAATCATTCACATTCTGAAGCAGGGAGCATAACTCTGATGAACTGGCCATGTTGTTCAAATGCCAAATGGATGTTTGCCTAAAAGATTATTTCATGGAGAACACATGCAAAGAAGGCACTCAGTGTGGTCAGAAGACATAGTAGAAGGCCCAAGGTCTCTCTGAAGAATTTTGGAATCAGTGGTGAGACATGGGAGACAGTGGCAAAGAACCAGCCAGCATAGCTAATGAACATCAAAGAACAAGCTGTGCTAGCAAAGCAGAATTGCAATATTTCAAAAGAATAGTGAGATGTGGAAACTGAGAGGCATCTCCACCCCAAATGTTCATGTGCACTATTTGTTCCCAACCTGTGGTAGAGCCTTGTGTCCTCTCTTAGTCTGATCATCCATGGTCAGACACATTGTACTTTAACCCCTACATAGTGACATCCTTTTGGTCTGCTTTGAACACAAAGAACAACAAAAATGAACAACTCTAGCTAAATACTTTCATAAGGAAATATATGTTATTCACAAATGAAAGCAATCGGAGGGGTGAAGCCAAGATGGCGGAGTAGAAAGACACACATACCCTAGCTCCAAACCCACAGCCCATTAAATATCTGTAAAAAAGATCTCCCAACAAATTCTGGAGCAGCAGAAGCCACAGAACAATGGAGCAGAGGAGATTTCTATGCCAGAGCGCCCTGAAAACAGACACCAAAGGTCCGTCCCACTGTGGACCTGGAGCCAAGCCCAGCCCTGCCTTGGTGGCTCTGCAGCAAGAGGAGCAGATCTGAGCAGGCTTCAGGGACAGAATCTCTAGTGGCCGCACGGGTCCCTCCACCCCCAGGCCGCAAAGGTTGGTGAGAGGGTCTTCTTGGCTTGCTGAGAGGGGAGTGGGGTGCCCCCATAACTCAGGCCCCCTCGGGAGGCAGCAGCGGAGGCCGCAGCAGCAGACTGGGGCTCCCCAAGCAGGCAGGAGCCAGGATCCATTGTTGAAGGTCTCCACATAACCCCCTTGAGGGAACTGAGCCTGAGAGGCAGCCCTGCCCCCACCTGAGCACCTGAACTTAATCAAATGAAAGCAATCATAAAGAAAAGGCATAAAGATGTTTTGGCCATGACAGATTATACAAAGGGCAGCCCCAAGACACTGTACTAACAGATAATTCTTCACGTGGCTGGAAAGTCTCATCTCCTTCAGTTCAGTCTAGATTGTAATTAGTCTTATCTTATGAATCCTTTTCATCTTTTAACTAGATAAGACTTTGTTTCAGACTCTCAGGAAATTAACTAGATTTTTTCTTCCCTCTCTTCTATAATCAGACATTCCCCCCCTCACATCCCAGAATATGCTCTACTTGTCAGCTTCTCACACACCTGACAGAATATTGTGGATAAAATATTATTTTTTATCAGTTCTGATAAGGAAGAAATTTCACTTTTCTCTCTCTTCCTTTGGTTTTTCTATCTCACAGACAAAAGACACAGTTTGTCCCGGATTCCATAGTAACACATTCCTCCACTTTATTCCAATTGATCATTTCCAATATGTCTCTCAAGTTTTCATTGAGCTCTTAATAACTGGTTTTAAATGTTGATTCTCACTAAACTAGGATAAGACTTTTAGGTTAGTCCACTTTTTGTGCTTCAGTTTCCTCTTCTCACTTGATGAGGGTTAGACTGCCTGAATTCTGGAGTGTTTCTCAGGTCTAAATCTTGAGACTCTTGATGGTTTAGGAGCTGGTGACATTCCAGGATGTATCTGTGGACTTCACCCCTGAGGAATGGGACCTCTTAGACCATCCTCAGAAGCAGTTTTACAAGGCAGTCATGCTGGAGAATTCCCACAACCTGCTTTCCTTGCGTAAGGACATTTCCCCTGGCCACTGTTAGTCTGCTACCAAAGGAAATATCTTCATTTTTCAGTGTGCTGGCATTGGAGCACTTATCTATTACTATAAAGGGAAATGTGCTGGTCTCCATTGTCCAAGAGACAATGCTGCCTGGTTTTCCTCTAGAAGATCAGTACATTGTGTGAAGATAACATATATGTTCTATTGTTGCTCCTAAAGCTGTCTCTTGGCAATTCTAGGTAGCTTGAGGTAGATCAGTGTGGAAGCATCTCAGATGTAGAACTAATCCTATGGATTATTTAGCCCAGACTCTCCCTGGATATTAATTTTGTCTGCCAAATATCTGAAAAGTACTCAGCCTGCTTCTCTTTGTAACCTCTTCCTCTTTGGGATGGGCCAAGTATTTAGGATATCCTTCTTTTTGAGAAGCATCAATTTGTAAGTCAATTTCTAGTTGTGCTTAGTGCCTCACATTTGTCCTTAATCTTTCTTTAAATTGCCTCCACCATACAGCACAGGTGGTGGGAAAGGACAGAGGGCAATAAGCCTTTCTTTTCACTTTCTGTTCATCACCTGTGGGGTTAAGTCTTTTCTTTATAATATTATGTTATTGGCTGATACTGTTATCCCCATCTGGCATGAGAAAACTGAAGCAAATATAGGTTAAGTGACTTTTCCAGACACACAGTTAGTAACTGTCTGAGGCTGGATTTAAACCCTGGCATTCCTCACTCTAGTCTCAGGCCTCTCTTCATTATACTACCAGTTGCCTCTAATTTCTAGATAATGGGAACTCTGCAGTGAGTCCATCTTCCTATCAAGAAGCTGCACTATGTTCAAATTTTCTGATTCCTAGTTGGCTCCATGATCTCCCCGACCTTTCCCCAAAGTTCTCAAAAATAAATGCTGCGGAAGCTATGCTTAAGGACTTCTGGCCAGCATCTTGTCATCCTTGATTGCATACCCCTATCAATGGCAGGAATAAGAAACTGCCCAAGAGTTAGAATTTGACTGAGGTTTATCAAGTTCCCCAAAAGGAGAATCTCACCAGAAGAGCACTGATTTGCTGAATGAACAGTAAATGGGTTTTCATAGGTTTCATGGGGTGAGGAGTTGAGGAGGAGGCAGAGCCAGAGCTGATCCATCAAGCTCTAATTTGCTGGAGCTCAATGCTGATCTGGCACATCCTTTTTTGGTTACTTACATTATAACCATTAAGGAAAGAATAAGCCAGATGTTTGTGAACATGAAGGAGTGAGTCTCTAAATAGAGTAGCTTTGTATGTACACTGTTTTCCCTAAAGAGAACTAAATGCTAAGTATTTCTCCACATTCATTCCTTTTCACATATTATCAGGGCTTCCACTTCCCAGAGAATATTTGGTTTCTTATTTGGAGCAAAGGGAGGTGCCATTGATGTTGGAACAAGAAGGCCTGAGGAGCTGCTGTCCAGGTGAGTGAGGTAAAAGCAAGCACATGAGAGCTGTGTCTCTTGGTGTTGTAGCTAAGCAAGTGCTAGATTTGGGGGAAGGAACACCTGAATTGGGATTCTTTTTCAGAGACTTTTAGCAGTGAGTATGTGTACAAGTCAGTGAATCCCACTGATTCTCAGTTTCTTCATCTGTAAAATTAGAAAGTTAGATACCATGCATCTAGGCTTTCTCTTACTGATAAATCTATAATCCAAAAAAAAAAATGCATTATTTAGAATTTGGGGGCATGGAACTTCCCTGAAAGTGCAAAAGGGGTTAGGCTTTTAAAATATGGTCTCTTTCTTAGGCATTTTTCTCATCAGTGAAGACTTAGAAAATTCCTGCTATGTGCCATACCTTCTCTTAAGCAATATAAAGAGATTCAAGGAACATCCCTTGCTTTCCTGGTGTTCACGGACTGTGTGGGCACATGACATGCCAGCAATCATGTAGAAACCTGTTACGGACAAGACATTGGATCTCATTGAGAGAGGGAATGTGCTATAGTGAAGGAGGACTGGAAAGGCTTATTGTGGAGGGTGGGCTCTAGCTGGGGCTTCAGGGAAGCCAGGGTGGCATTCCATGTCTGGAGATGGCTTAGAAAGCCCAAACATTTGGAAGGCAGAGTATCCTCTTCACAGAACACAAGTGAGGCCCATACCAGTGGATTATAGCATGTTTGGTGGGGACGTGAAGGGAAAGAATATTTACACGAATAGGAGAGGGGTATGTAAAGAGAGGGTAGGTGATTAAATAGCTTTAGAACAGATTTTATATTTGATCATCTAACTAGGGAGCCACAGGAGATTGTTGAGAATGTGATGATATGGTCAGTCAAGAATTTTAGGAAGATGATCGTTGTAAGTGAGTGGTGGAGTGTAGGGACAGTTGAAGCAGCTGGACCAAGTATAAGGTTCTTGGAATAACTCTGGTGTGTGGTGTTTGGAACCTGAATCAAGACAGTGGAAGTATTGGGAGAGAAGGGGTTGTATGGGAGAGATGTTATCTGGGTTGAATCAGAGGACTTAGGAGAAGATTGAATATGGGGGACAGAAGTGTTTGTGAAAGTCAGTGAGGAATGCATGACACCTCATTTATGAGCCTGCTCTAATGGGAGGATGCATTGGAGAGCACTAGGAAAGTAGGAAGATGGGAGGATTGAAGGAAAGAGAATGAGTTTGGTTTGGGGAATAATAGTTTTAGTGTTGCTAAATCTCAGAGAGAATGAGAGAGAAAAAGAAGGGTGACTGACCGTGAAAAGCTGTAGAGAAGGAAAGAAATAAGAGGATGAAGAAATGACCAGTGAATGTGACAACTTGGAGGTTTCTTGGTAATTTTGGAGAGAAGAATTTCTGTTGAACAATGAAACTGGGAGCTAGACTGCCGAGAATTCCAGAGAAAGGAGTTGGAGACACCAGTTGTACCTGGGCACCTCCTGCTATTTAGTCAAGAAGTGAAAGAAAGACATTGCAAAAATATCTCTGGGATTGAATGAGTCAAGGGATCATGTTTTGAGCATTAGAGAGAAATGGTTTGTAGTAGTAGGGAAGGAGTCATTAGTGTGGGAGAGACTAGGAAGTAGTGAAAAAAGGGAATGCTGGAGGGGGCAGTATACTGAGGAAGATAAAGTCCTGGAATCAGTTGGTTAAATGTGGAAAGGTGTTTTCTTTACTAGTAGATGGAACATCATTTCATCTGACTCATAGAAGATGAGGAGGAAAAGATAGTTGTTGATAAGTATCCAATTTTTTCTTTTGTTTTTAAATGTTATTTATTTTTAGTGTTCTACAATCACTACCATAAAACTTAAGATTTTTTTTCCTACCTACCCCACACCTTCCCACTCCCTCCCCAAGATGGCATACAATTCTATATAGAATCTACACATACGTTCCCATTAAATACATTTTCACTGTAGTCATGCTGTATAGAAAAACCAAAATGAATGGGAGAAAGCATATAACAAAACATAATACATGCAAAAAAATGATCTGCTACATTCTGCAGTTGAATTCCATAGTTCTTTCCCTTGATGTGGAGGGCATTTTGCCTTAGGAGACCATTGGGAATGTTTTTTTAAGTCCTTCATTGCTATGAAGTTTCAAGCCTACCAGAAAAAACTCTCACATACTCTAGTCGTTGCTGTGCACAAAGTTCTCCTGGTTCTGCCCTTTTCACTCAGCATCAGATCATATAAATTTTTCGAGGCCTCTCTGAAGTCTTCTTGTTCATCATTTCTTATAGTACAACAGTATTCCATTATATTCACATACCATAATTTATTCAGCCATTCCCCAATTGATGGGCATCCCCTTGATTTCCAGTTTTTGGCCACTACAAAGAGTGCTGCTGTAAGTAGTTTTGTACATGTGGGACCCTTTCCCATTTTTATGATCTCTTGGGGATACAGTTCTAGAAGAGACATTGCTGGGTCAAAGGGTATGCACATTTTTGTAGCCCATTGGGAGTAGTTCCAAACCACTCTCCAGAATGGTTGGAGGAGCTCACATGTCCACCAACAATGAATTAGTGTTCCAACTCTCCCACATCCTCTCCAACATTTATCATCTTCCTGTTTTGTCATGTTAGTCAGCCTGACAGGTGTGATGTGGTACCTCAGAGTTGTTTTCATTTGCATCTCTCTAATCAAAAGTGCTTTAGAGTTTTTTTTCATATGATTATACATATCTTTAATTTCTTCCTCTGATAATTGCCTGTTCATATCCTTTGACCATTTATCATTTGGGGAATGACTTGTATTGTTGTGCATTTGACTTAGTTTTCCCTATGTATTCTAGAAATGAGGCCTTTATTCCTGAGATTAGATGTAAAAATTCTTTCCCAATATACTACATCCCTCTGAATTTTGGTTGCATTGGGTATGGTTGTGCATAAACTTTTCAGTTTAATGTAATCAAAATTATCCATTTTGCACTTCATAATGCTTTCTATCTCTTCTTTAGTCAAAAATTCTTCCTTTCTCCATAAATCTCATAATTACAGTATTCCTTGTTCCTCCAATTTGTCCATAGTATCAATCTTTATACCTAGATCATTTACCCATTTGGACTTCATTCTTGTGTACACTGTCAGGCGTTGGTCCAGGTGTAGTTTCCACCACACTGTTATCCAATTTTCCCAGCAATTTTTGTCAAACATGCAGTTCTTATCCCAGAAGCTGGGGTCCTTGGATTTATCAAACAGTGGTTTGCTATATTCATTGCCCACTGTGTCATGAGTACCTAGCCTATTCCACATGTCTACTCTTCTGTTTCTTAGCCAGTACCAAGTGGTTTTGATAATTGCTGCTTTATAATACAATTTGAGATCTGGTAGTGCTAGGCCACCTTTCCTAGCATTTCTTTCCATTAATCCTTCTGATATTTTGGATCATAATCGAACAATATGTTGTTTACAAGAAACACATTTGAAATGGGGGGATACACACAGGGTGAAGGTAAAAGGTTGGAGCAGAATATATTGTGCTTCAGCTGATGCAGGAAAGGCAGGGATAGCAATCTTAATCTCAGACAAAGAAAAAGCAGAAATAGATCTAATCAAAAGAGACAAGGAAGGAAACTCTATCCTGCTAAAATGCATTGTAGCAATGTCATTACTAAACATTTATGCTTCAAGTGGTATAGCATCCAAATTCTTAGAGGAGAGGTTGGAGGAGGCAAAGGAAGAAATAGACAGCAAAACTATGCTGCTGGGGCACCTCAACCTCCCCCTCTCTGAACTGGATAAATCTAACCTCAAAATAAACAAGAAAGAGGTTAAGGAGGTAAATAAAACTCTGGATAATATAGATATGATAGATCTCTGGAGTAAATTGAATGGCAATAGAAAGGAATATACCTTTTTCTCAGTGGTACATGACACATATACAAAAATTGACCATGTTCTAGAGCATAAAAACGTCACAATTCAGTGCAGAACGGCAGAGATAATTAATGCATCATTCTCAGATTATAATGCAATCAAAATTACATGTAATACAAGGCCAGGGAGAGATATACCAAAAATTAATTGGAAACAAAATAATCTAATCCTAAAGAAGGAGTAGGTTAAACAACAAATCATAGAAACAATCAACAACTTCATTCAAGAGAATGACAATAATGAGATAACCAACCAAATATTATGGGATACTGCAAAAGCAGTTCTTAGGGGAAACTTTATGTGTTTGAATGCCTACATGAATAAAATAGAGAAAGAGAAGATCTCAGGTATATGGTTTTCAATCCTTTTAGTCATTTGTGAGTCATGATCCCATTTGGGGTCTTTTACCATTTATTTTTCAGTCTCCTTTTACAGATGAGGAAATCAAGGCCAAGAGCCCTAAGTGACTTGCCCAGGGTGCTAACTCTAGTAAGGGTCTGAGGCTAGATTTGAACTTAAGTCTTCCTAACCAGTGCTCTCTCCAGTGCACCACCTAACTACCCCAAGGAAGTCAGGGAAAGGTCAAAGGATACCCTTGTCAGAGTGAGGTCCACCCTGAAAATATATACCCTAAGTTTATAGTGTACCCATGCAGCCTAGTTTTATGATTGTCTCTCTTTCCATTCAGCAGCATCTAAATAATAGCAAAGGCTGTGGCCTCACTTAGAATTAATTCAAAGATATGCTTTACCTAAATCATCTACCTGTGTCCCTTCTTTGATCTCTAAGACTCAATCTTTGACCCCTTCTTGGAGAATTGTTGGGCAGATTTATTGAATTTGACAGCCACTCTCAGTCTGATGAAGTGAGTAGTAGAAATTTCCAGGTGTTCCACAGTATAAGATGCTTCAGGAGCCTTAAAAGAAGTCTCTGCAATCTTTAGTATAAACCTGGTCTGGTCCCATGAGGGTTAGGACCAGATAAAGTTCACTCAAATAGCAGATAAGGTGCAAGAGGCCAGAACCTGCATTTGCCAAATAAGAAACAGAAGAGAATACAGGAATTGAGGTAGAATCTGGGCCCTAATATCAGTCATGGACCAGTCAGTCAATAAGCATGGATTAAGCACCTCCAGTTTTTGAGGCACCTCACCATGTTTTAGGAAGGCAAAAGATGCAGTCCCTGCTGTCAAGAAGCTGCCAATCTGTCATAGAAACTTGAAAATGGTTGAGAAAAAGCAAGAGATCAGGAACTTTAGTCTTAGGTGATCCAGGGAAAGGAGAGTTTTTGGTAGCAGAAAGACATCTAGTCCAATGGGATACAATGGAATAAAGGGGAATTCAAGAAGTGAAATAATAGTTTAAGGAGAGGAGAATTAGGGAAAAAAGATTCAAATCAGGACAAGAAAAAATCCAGGTACACCTGAAAGATATTACAGAATCAATTCCAAATCTCAGCAGGAAAGCAAACATTGCCATTAAGTGAGTCACCTGTACTTTCTGTTTTTTCAGTACATGTAAAAATTATGTTTATTACATACTGTTGTCTGTTACATGCATAATATTATTTTGCTTTTTAAAAGTACATATTGTAATTTAGAATTATTTTATTGGTAATAAAAACTAACTGTATCTGAGCCTTCAGTGGCTCCCAAACTTCCTTCTGGTGGTAGCTCTGATCCAGTGTTGCTGGCTATTGACTCATCAGCATTGTCAATGCTCAGTTGCCATGGCCGTTTCTAAAAATAAGGCAACAGAGGTTACCATATTGATAGTGATTGACTCTTCTTTCCCCTTGAACTTAAAAACCCCACTGTAGGCTTAAATTGGCCTAATTTCACTATTTTTGTGTCTCAGAGAATAGGAAGACCCAAAGGGAAGGGAGAAAAGTCAAGCATACTAAAAGATAACATTGTTTCTTAAAAAAAGGTAGAACAAAAGTAAGTACCATGGAGAAGGCCCATCTAGTTCTGTGGACAGAACATTCCCACTTGTAGGATTTTTGTTCTAGTCTCAGCTGTAGGGATAGTTTTCATTATCACTCAGCCATTCTGAGCTCATGGCCTGACTTTATGTTGTAGTAAGAACATTGAGTCTGCCATTTTCACAGGTATTTTTGAGGATCCAATATAATTGTCTGCGAACCTCTTTGCAAATCAAGTTATCCTACAAATCTGAGTAATGGCATTTTCAAACAATTGTGATTGTGTCTTTGAAGACTTTTATCTGCACCTGGGGACGTTTCATGTAGATCAGTTTATTTTCCTGCAATAGAGGGAAAGGTTTATAATGATATGTGTGTACATGTGTCTCTATATATAGGTTTTACTATTTGTTTTTTTGCAGAAGGAACGATTAGACCTAGAAGGAACGATTAGACCTAGAAGGAAAGAGACTACTGAAAAGCTAAGGATTTCTGTGAAGGAAAGACACCAAAAAAGCCTCATGAGTGACAGTTCCTGTGCCTTCACTGGGAGAGAATTCTGTGCTATAAATGATGGAATCCACACAAGAGAGAAACCTCATGGTTGTCATCATTGTGGGAAAACCATGAGTCAACAGTCATCCCAGATTGACTGTCTAAAAATTCATACTGGAGAGAAACCACATGAGTCTCATGAATGTGCTGTACTTTCAGTGAACACTCATCCTTCCTTTTTCATCACAGTATTCACAGGGAGAGGAAACCTCATAAATGTAATCAGTGTGAAAAGGCTGGGAGTTGCAGCTCTAGTCTTGCTGTACATCAGAGCATGGAGACTAGAGAGCAGCCTTATGAGTATGATAAACTTCTTAAGGCATTCCCACAGAGCTCTAATCTTTTTCAACATCAGTGAATCCACAATGGTGAGAAACCTTATGAATGTAATCATTGTGGAAAGGCTTTCAGACTAAACTCCCTACTTGTTGCACATCAGAGAATCCACACTGGAGAGCAACCTTATGAATTTAATCAATGCAGAAAGGCTTTCAGGACTAAACTCCCTACGTGCTGCATGTAGCAGACTCCACACTAGAGAGATATCAAATGTGATAAAACTTTTTAGATAACACTCTCACCTTACTGTACAATTCTGATGAAAGCAAAGGTGAGGAGACATAATTTCTGGGTAATCATGGCCCAGTTAATAATTAATAAACAGTGGTCATTTAGCTATCTCTTACAAACCAGAGATGAGTCATGGAGACCTTTCAACACTTATATGCCTTAGATAAGTAGGAGTTTCCTACAGGCATAAGTCAATTATGATTAGTTAAAACTTAATGAGAAAATAAGTATTATAATGAGATTTGGACTTCTTTTAATGAGGGACTGGTTTGGGGGGGTGGGGGTGGCATGAATCTTGACTCAATTTTGGACAAAGAGACTTATGTCTATCCAGATCACCCTTACCTAGGGCAATCTGTACCAGATGGGTCCACTGCCCCTCAGACCTGTTTGAATAAAACACAATGGGCCAGAATTCACCTAGAATACAATCTGTTTAATTTTTGGTCAGATCTAAATTTTCACAGTTGTGAAAGTCTTGCCTATGATTTCATCTGATCATCAGCCCTGCCCTTCAAAGATTGGTTGAATCACAGTGGCCAATCTCTGAATGAGGAAATGGAGAAAAACTTTAGTCCTAGTTCATTAATTGTTTATTTATATGGGAGAAATATTCATCTTTCACATCAGAGAATCCATGCTAGAGGTCATGTCATTAATGCAATCAGTATGAAAAGAGTTCAAGCTAACACTGTCCTTTATTACCTATCAGAATTCACCTGAGATAGCAACCATATTCCCAAAATGAATGTACAAAGACATTCAGATGGACTATGGAGCATGTTAGACATCAGAAATTTCACCTAATAGTCAAGCACTGTCTGGAGTCAAGGAAGGTCTGCAGCCAGAGATCATCTCTTCCTTCATATCAAGGATTCCTAGTGGAGAGAAGACTTATGAATGTGCTGAATGAGGACCTGCCCTTCCTTGGAAGAGGCAGGTCAGTAGAGAGCACAATATTCACAGTAGAAAGAAGCCCTGTAAAAGCCAAAATTGTGGGAAGGTCATCACCTGAATCTCATAAATTTTTGTTTGTGTGCTGCAAATGTATGCTGAAGAAATCTTCCTAGAGATAAAACTGATGGATCTAATTAATGAGCTGTCCTCTCTCCCTGTAGCCCAGGCTTCATCAGACATTCTATATTTCATATAGTGCATGAAACCCTAAAAAGGGATTCAATTTATCTCAGAAACCCCAAGGTTTCTCAAGACTTCCCTAAAATATGCCATGACCCCCTAGGGTGAAGCCTGCCACTGGCTTCCTCACTTTAGTGCACTCTCCCACTGTGGTGAGACACCTTTCCTGCTCACCCTTCAAGCTGTCCTAGGCTGGCAATCTGGTTCACTCCTCTACAACTGATTCTGAGCCATTATTGCAAGGTTGTTTTCAAGGGAATCTGGAAGAGCCTAGACAAGTCAGTGCTTCACCTTACTATCTTAGCTCCAGTGGTCCTTATGCCCATGTTTTCAAGTAATACTCCCTTGATAACTCAAATTTTCTTGCAAAGGTCTTTTGTCTTTCCCATTCGATTGTTCTATTTTGTTGCAATGCTCATTCAAGAAAACCTCATCTCTCCTTGCTAATCTCATAAATTATGAATACATTTAGGAAATCTCCCCTTTTCTTTTCCCTTTCCTTCTCTACTTAGCTATCATCAAACAGCCATTTTGATTTGTTGCCCTATTTCTTTGGAATATATTTAGTTGTTGCCTCCTGTACAATGTTAGGAACTGTTGGGGGACAGCTCTGGACCGGGGTCCCCCGTGAGGACCGTGAGACACCTGAGGGTCCGAACCTGCTTACGTGGCAGGCTAGCTGGTCTAGCAAGCCACGAGGTACTGGGATGGCCCTGGTAACAGGCTGGCTCCACCCACAGGGAGGCACTTGGGAGGAGCTCGCCCGCCCATGGGAGGTACGGGGGAGGAGACAGGGGATAATAAAAGGGGATGACCATGAAAGCTGGAAAAAAGAGAAATGGAATAAAGCTTGCTGGCTGCAACTCCTTTCGGGTGCTCTGCCTGTTTATTCCCCTTCCCCAACAGGGAGAGGGAATTCCCTCCCCCGAACCAGGAGGAGGGCCGGAGACGTCCGAGGACCGGGGATAGGTAAGTAGAAGGCGAAGGCCCGGGAGTCGCCCCGGGCATCTGGCGCCCCGAACAAGGGACCGCCGTAGGGAGAGGAGAATCCGCCTTGCCCCGCAGTAGTAGCCTTGCTCCACTACTGCGGGAAGATTCAGGCAGTCTTAATATTGGGAAGTGGCCAGGATGGGTCAGGGAAATAGTTTTCCCCGTTTAAAGCCCGAAGATAAAGGAGTACTTGCTTGTCAGCTGTATAAGCTTTGTAAGATCTATGGGCTTAAGCCCCACATTCGGGACTGTAGAGCATTTGTGGAAAAGATCTGGGATGTTTCCCCTTGGCTAGAGCATTGTGGGTTATGCCCAGCTAAATGGGACATAGTGGGACAACAGATGGTTGCCTATGAGAGGGTGAACGCGGGTGTATTAACAGAGGAGGACTTTACGTTCTTTCAAGTGGTCGCCGCACTTTTGTGCTCGGATCCCCGTCCCCTCTGGCGATCAAACGGCGAGACCCAGTCAGGGCAGTCCCTTCAAGGGACGACAGAAGAAGAAGAGGAATCCGATGAGGATGATCCCAACCCCAAGCCCTTATATCCATGGGGTATGTTAAGAGAATGTGCAGGCAGGGACTCTAGAGCCCTGAGGGGAAGAACAAAAGGGAAAGTTGAAAAGGACTTTGAAGAGAGAGTTCAAGAGGGTGTGAAACCGTTGAGAGGTGGCACGAGACCGATAGTTAACAAGTACTGTAAAGGAAAGTCTGATGAGGAGGGAACGCCCAAGAGGGAGTGGAAAGCCCCCGAGACAAATGGAAAGTCTGATGAGGAGGGAACGCCCAAGAGAGAGGGCTGGGGAACTCGCAGGAAGAAGTTTCAACGGAATTTGGGAACTCCCAGTCCTCCCGAGGTCGGGCTGAATGCCCTCTCCTTCTCCCCAGCCGCCACGTCCTTGTCACAATCATCACAAGGAACGCGGTCATTTACCTACGGGTGGTCAGCCCTCGGAGCCTCTGAGCGTACTCACTCAGAGCCTATCCGCAGCTTTGGCGGAGGGATAGGAGATAGATTTAGAGGAGTGGGAGGGGGCCGGCTCTTACCCTGTCATTGTGGAGCGGGATCCTATGGGAAACGAGAACCGTTTCCATCGACTGGTGCCCTTCAAATTATTGAAAGAACTGAAGGAGGCCGTCTCCAAATACGGCCCTTCGTCACCTTATGTGAAACATCTCCTTGCAAATACCACAGCCACTTGGCCGTGGGCCCCAGCTGATTGGAGGGAGGTATCGGGGGCTATCCTTACACCAGGACAGTTAGTGGCTTATGGCGCTGCCGTTAGACAAGAGGCGCTCAGATATGTCAAGGAACACAATATTGCAGAGACAGAGGACGCTGTGAATATGATAACAGGGGCAGGGACATACTCGCAGCTTATTGACCAGCTCCAATTCGATCCTCGGGTGATGGCTGCAGTTCAGTATTGTCATATTAGGGGTTTTGCCAAGATTGACGCCCCGGGGACTATGAGGGACAAGTTGGTAGGGCTAAAGCAGAGGGCTAGCGAGTCCCCCACTGATTTTGTGAGTCGGGTCCAGCTTGCGGTCCGGCGATCTCTTGGCTCGGGACCAGGAACGGATTCCCTGATAACTCAGCTGGTCCGAGACGGCTTGCATCCAGAATGCTCCCAAGCCCTAGTGGGCTTGGGACCTCTCGCCTCCCTCGAAGAGATAGTAGAGAGGCTGTTAGACATTCCACCTAAAGACACCCACCAAGCCATGGTGACGGCGGTGGCCCAAGGGGTGACTCAGGCCCTTCAAGGTATCAAGGCCCAGAAACAATGTTATCGCTGTGGCCAAATGGGGCACTTTAAGAGCCAGTGCCCTGTCGCTAAAATGGGAGCCCACCTGTTTTCGCTGTGGGAAACCGGGCCATATTGCCAAACATTGCCATCTAAAGCAGCAGCCTCAACCACCTCAGTCGGGAAACGGGAAAGGGGGCCTCCCTCGGGGGGGCCCCCGACCCCAGAAACAGATCTTCCCAGTGGAGGCTGTAGGCCCTGTCCCTGCCCCCCAGCCCGGGAATTCTGTACCCCTATCATTCCCGCAGCAGTATCAACAGGCTCTCCAAAAATTGCAACCCTAATATGCACGTCTACCACGAATTCCCCCGATGCCGATTTAGTTATAAGACCTTGGCATACTGAAGGGATCGACGTGCCCCCCGCTCCTTTCCCCCGTCTGGTGGTGGGACCCTCTGGCTATGTGCCATTCATAGTCCATACTCAATTGTTGTCCATCGGGTCCTCCACGATTTATTTGACTAATCCGCATTGTTATCCCATAAACATTGCCCCAGGAACTCCTGTTGGGAGGGGTATCTATCTGCCTTGGGTTGAAGAGTCCGGGCAGGAAACCCATCAAGTTAATTGGTGCTTTCCCATTGTGGGCGATCGCCCCATGATACAAGTTTTGGTTGAAGGACGCCCAATCATGGGTCTGCTCGACACCGGAGCAGATATTTCAGTCATCAATGCATCCCAGTGGGACCCCAGTTGGGCGGTGAACGATGGTGCTGCCCAGGTTGCTGGAGTAGGGGGTGCCAGTTTGGCACTACGGGCTGCTAAACATTTGAATTGGACCTTTGAGAATCATCAGGGGTATTTTAGGCCTTTGAAATTGACCGGCCTTGCCTACGCCCTTTGGGGGCGCGACCTTCTTCAGCAACTTGGGTTACACCTCACCACTCCAGAACACCTTCAGTTAAACATGCTGGGGCCACTGTGACGGTGAGCAGCCCGCCTATAACATGGAAAACCGAGACCCCTGTGTGGGTTGAGCAGTGGCCCCTAACCCCTCAAAAGCTCACCGCCTTACGCTTTATAGTTGCTTCCCTTTTGGAGCAGGGCCGCATTGAGCCCACTACAAGCCCTTACAATTCTCCTGTTTTTGTTATAAAAAAGAAAAATGGATCTTGGCACATGCTCATAGACCTTAGAGAGATTAATAAATGCATGCTGCCTATGGGGGCGCTACAACCTGGTCTCCCTAGCCCTGCTGCGATCCCCCGAGATTTTAGTATGACAATTATTGACATCAAAGATTGTTTCTATAGCATTCCCTTACATCCACAAGATAGAGTCAAATTTGCCTTTTCCATTCCCTCGGAAAATCGCCAGCAGCCATATGAAAGGTATCATTTTACCGTGCTCCCTCAAGGGATGGCAAACAGTCCTACTATGTGCCAAATGTATGTCCACGCCATCCTCTCCCCACTCAGACAGTGCTTCCCCAAGGCCATTATCATTCATTATATGGATGACATTCTTATTGCCACACCTAGTCAGGATTCCACGATGGCGCTTACTCAACTTATGGTCGATACCTTAGCTGCCCACGGGCTGACTGTGGCTCCAGACAAGGTACAGACTGCACCCCCTTTTCAGTATCTTGGCCATGAATTGAAACAAGGACGGATTGCTTGCCGTCCTCCGAGCATTGATCTTTCTCAGCTCACCACTCTCAACGATTTTCAAAAGCTGATTGGCGCTATACAGTGGATGCGGGCAGTTACCCCTATCCCTGATGGTGAGTTATACCCGTTGTATGATTTGCTGCGAGGGGATCCCGCTCTGCTTTCACCCAGACATTGGACATCCGAGGCCTTAATGGCAGCCAAGAGCATCCTCAACAGATGCTCCACAGTTGTTGTGCGGCAGGAACCCAACCAACCCATTTATGCCACTATATTAAAAGCCAGTACTTTCATTGGGTGCCTCTATCAATCACATGGCATTTTGGAGTGGCTGTACCCCCCTCGCAACAAAAAGGCCCTTCCACATAAATGGCGAATGGTCGCCCAATTTTTTCTTTTAGGTGCCGAGCGCTGCCTATTGGCTTTTGGCAGATTTCCCATTTTGAATTTAGAGGCATCAGAGGAAGCCTTAAGGTGCTTCTCCGATGAGATTCCAGAATGGGCCTCTCTTTTATGTATGTGTAATACCATAAAGCTTCCGCTCCCCCCAGCGCTTGGAGGATGGGAAGTCCTTCCTATCCATATGCCTTTTACTATTGTGTCTCTACAGCCAGTTACGGGACCCACTGTTTTTACGGATGCTACTAAAAACCATAGGGCTGCGGTTTATATCCCTTCCAGGCAATTCCTTAAGGTGTACACCACCGAGCATTCCTCAGCCCAGAAAAATGAATTGCTGGCAATACAATATGCTCTCTCCATATTACCTAATGAGAGCTTTAATCTTGTTACTGATAGCTTGTATTGTGCAAATGCTATTGCTGCTTTACCTTTTGCCCTCATTAATCCCCGTGCTTCACCTATAGCTCAAATCCTATATGATATTCAAGAGTCCATGTTACAATGCTCTACTCCTCTCTATGTATTGCATATTTGCTCACATATGTCCACCATAGAACCCATTTATCAGGGTAATGATATTGTAGATAAAGCCCTTATATTCCCTCTGCATTTAGAAGCACAGGCAGCCCATGATAAGTATCATCTATCTGCCCGATCTTTGCGACGCCTTTATGGATTGTCCAGAGAAAATGCTCGCCAAATAGTCAAACAGTGTACCAATTGTGCCCCATTTCACCCTCTTGCCCGAGACACCGCAATTAACCCCCGTGGTGATCTCCCTAACGATCTTTGGCAAATGGATGTAACACATTTTGGCAAAGTTCTTATACATGTTTGTATTGATACGGCCTCCAATTTTATTATGGCCTCTATACAGCCTAAGGAAACAGCCCGTGCAGTGATCGACCACCTCTATGGTTGCTTTGCCATGGTTGGGGTGCCTCGAGCCATAAAGACAGACAATGGGCCAGCTTATATTTCCTCTGCCTTTGCCGCCTTTTGTAGAGAATTTTCTATTACTCATATTACTGGCATCCCATATAATCCCACAGGTCAGGCCATTGTTGAGCCTGCTAACCGCACTATAAAAACTCTTCTGTTAAAACAAAAAGGGGGAGTAAGGGCGGCGGGGCGCCTCTCCTGAGGTGATCTGGCACAAGCCGTCTTCACTCACAATTTTTTGCAAGTCCGAGACAATGGCACATGCCCCGCAGAAAGATTTTATCTCCACGAGATGGGAGGCAGAAGGGAAAGGCCGTTAAAGGCCCCTACTGCCTGCCTCACCGGAGCTTGAATCCGGTGGAGGGACCAAGAAGGCAAATGGCATGGCCCTGGAGTAGTTATAGCGAGAGGTCAGGGGTATCTTTGCGTCCAACCAGATGGAGCTGACCCAGGGACGGAGATCTGGATCCCCACACGATGGGCAGTTGAGCTGCGAAAAGCCGAAAGCAAGGAGGAGACGAGGGCGGAGAGGAAGGCACCGTCCGAAGCGGGTGTGCAAACAGCGTGAGATAACCATGCTCACACTTCTGATGGCCTTACAACAGTTCCTTCCTGGGTCCGAGGCTGTCCAGTCCAAATGGTACAACACCACCCCCGCAGAGCAGCGAGCCGCGGATCAAAGGGGCGACACCTACTGGACATTAGCACAGGGACTCCCCGCCTTATGCAGACTCAACATTCCTCAACCTTCCCCAATCAATGGCCGGCGGTCTGCAAAGCCCTCCAGGGGGCTATGCTGGCTTATAACGCCACAGATGACATCCATCAGTTGGACTTGCTCATTGATGAGCTGAATAACCTTTCCAGAACGTTTGAGGAAAAGCGTGAACAAGAAGACCGTTCCATCTTCGATTGGTTACAACGAATCCTGGACTTGCATTGGCTGCCAGGCGTGCTCTCCTCCGTTGCAGTTCTTGTCCTTAAGTGTCTCGTCCTGCCGTGCCTCCTGAAGTGCCTCCTGCAATTATTGACACGGGCACTAGAGAGTCTTAAAGGCTATGTTTTGTCTCTGAGACATCGCAAAGACAGGTCCCCGTGGGGGGAACCACCCAATCTACCCGTGTAAAACAAAAAGGGGGAGATGTTGGGGGACAGCTCTGGACCGGGGTCCCCTGTGAGGACCGTGAGACGCCTGAGGGTCCGAACCTGCTTATGTGGCAGGCTAGCTGGTCTAGCAAGCCACGAGGTACTGGGATGGCCCTGGTAACAGGCTGGCTCCACCCATGGGGAGGCACTTGGGAGGAGCTCGCCCGCCCATGGGAGGTACGGGGGAGGAGACAGGGGATAATAAAAGGGGATGACCATGAGAGCTGGAAAAAAGAGAAATGGAATAAAGCTTGCTGGCTGCAACTCCTTTCGGGTGCTCTGCCTGTTTATTCCCCTTCCCCAACAGGGAGAGGGAATTCCCTCCCCCGAACCAGGAGGAGGGCCGGAGACGTCCGAGGACCGGGGATAGGTAAGTAGAAGGCAAAGGCCCGGGAGTCGCCCCGGGCAAGGAACCTCTGTTAATGGCTCTTCAGCCTCTCTCCTGTCTCCCTGTCCTAGCCTGTCTCCCAGACCTAATCCCCTCACTCGATGCATCACTGTCATTTCCTATCCATAAGTGATCCTATTTTATCATATCTTTAGGGTCTAATGGTTTTCCCTGTTTTCTTCCATTTGAGTCTGAATTTTGCAGGTAGAAGCTCAGGACTTGGGCCTCAGTCATCTGCAGATTCACATTTTGACTGATTGTGTGGAATGTCTCCCCCCTCTGCCTTTTCCCTAGAGTATTTTTCTGCAGTTTTATGGTTTCATACAACATTGGCCTCTTTGGAGTCAGTGGTTGGAAGATAGAATTGTTGCTGTGGTATTGAATGGTTTTCCTTGGATTTGAACAGTACTTAAGTGTATGTGGGAAAAATCTTGCTGGAGATAAAAGGAATCTAATTAAGAGGATTACGGCTCTTGCTCAAGATCTCAATAGATTTCCCTACATAAGAAACCTCATTAAACATCTAAATTTACTTACTCTGATTAAATCCCTAAAAATACAGCTTTTCTCCTTGAAATCCTGATGTTTCTCATTATTCTTCAATAATATTCCTTTGAACGAATGCATTGTAATTTCTTTACCTATTCAACAGTTGATGGGCACTCATTTTGATCTTTGGTAGAACAAAACTTTCTGGTACAAATACTTTTATAAAGCACAACAATCGATGTAGAGTGTTCGCATCATAGCTGGACAAAAGGTTTTTCTGCGTAAGTCGACAATTTGGAGAATATATTCAACTGAATTGATGTCATTTAAATGGCAACAAGTCTTGTTTTAAGTTTCTGGTCAGAACAGTAAAATTGGTTTTCAATCTGTAATCTTACTTTTGTTAGGCTTCAAAATTTCATTGTGGTTTCGGGAAATTATTTGGTAAGTAATGTGAACTTTAAAAATCATACCTAGTGGGTGATGCAGTTACGTTCTTCGGAAATTCAATTCTCTTTTGATCTGGATGCTGTGAAATGGTGAGTTAAAATGTAGGAGAATGTGATTACAATGTTGAAAAGCTGCTAAGTATTTATTTGGATGTATTTAATTTAAAAAAGAAAAATAATAACTTAACTTTTAGGAAAAGTAGAACAGACGTAGATTCTCATTCTTTGGAGACTGACCAAATGCTTTGGGTTACCACATCTAAGCCCTGGGACAGAAGTTGCTTGAAGTAGTTGATGAGGTAGAAGCCCAAGCCCAGACCTTTTTCCCTTGGATCAGAAGGGCTTTTGTCCCATTTGTCTGAAGGGCCCCTCAGGTTGATAAAGTGGGAGCTGCCCCCAGTACCCTGTCCTCCAGTCTTCTGAGGATTTGGAACAATGGGAAAGCCTGGGTGGTGGCAGTGCTCACACTTTCTCCACCTCTCTCACCAAGCCCTGGGCAAAAACAAAGACTGAAGGTAAGGTTACCCACCTTAAGATGGTTAAGTTCTCTGCTTTAGCCAGTTACTCTGGCCCTAACCACCCCTTGACCCCTTGGGTCATAGACATTGAAGGGGAAACTCAAGAATGTCTCCAGCCTACTTGAGGATCTGTTGTTTAAACATTCCTTCCTTATGTCCTCCTGTTGCTCTGTCCCCTTGCTGGAAAGGAGGCTAATGGTGAAGTTGGGGGAGCCAATTTTCTCTAGTTAATCCTCCCATCTCCTTTTTCCCTCTGTTCACTAAATCTCCCCATGTTCTCTTGAGAGGGTGGGAGACAGTCCATCCAATTGCTTGGGATCTGAGAACTCCAGAGGGAGCTACTTCTGCCACCCCACCTGTTGTTAGCCTCTCTGACCCTAAAGTGCTCCACCATCTCAGCCAGTATCTGATTAAGCCTGAGTCCTGGGAAGAAGTACAACCTTTCATTGAAAAATTCCTTAAGTATAAAATCCTTGTCTCTTGTTCATCTCCATGCAACACTGCAATCCTTCCTGCAAAAAAGCCTCATGGACAATACTCACAATTTATTTTTGCCTTTGCATGTAACCCTCTTTTATTTGGCCAGGCTTCAGGAAGGTACTTAAAGGACCTGAAACTAACAGGTAGTAGCTTAATTCAGTGTGTGGGGGATATTCTTATCTGTAGCCCCACCCACACGAGTTCTTTGGCTGCTGCCACTGAAGCCCTTAATTTCTTGGGCATTAAAGGTTATAGGGTCTCTTTGAACAAAGTCCAGATAGCATGTGTTAATATTTAATATAAATTTTAGACTTTAATAAGGGCCAAAGTTTGAATTAAGAAGAGTCTGGACCTAATAGTCTCCTTTGTTTAACTTAGAAGATACCTTTTGATGTCAAGCAAACAAATGGGACTTCCTTACCAGACCCTTCTTCTGGAGTCTTAGTGATAATCAAAGGCCTGATTAGGACAAGATATCTGTTATCTGGGTGATGGGACCTTTTCCTTATCTTAAATCACAGAGATATGCTACAGAATGAAGATGCCCATAGCCTGGGATCATAAGACCCAACTGAAGCCACTTTTGTTTACAATGTGTCTATGTAAGAGAATTCCTTTCTCATGGCAAAATGTACTTAAGACAGTCGATTTCTGTACTAAGTCAGCCAGTTCTGATCCTGGCTCCATAGCGCTATGTAACTGTTATCTTTATGGGGAATTGATTAATTAATTAAATCATAAAATGTATGCATTTAGCCTGTTGCCTTTTCTTAACAAAGTTTTCAGGTCAACACATGCCAGTGCATAAAGTATCTAGACCCTGAACTCAGGCCCACCTCTCACTCCCCAACCTCTGAGCTAAAAAGGACCATCCTGGCTATCCCTGTTCCAGCCACTAAGAAACAAGTGTCAGTGTTTTTAGGCATGGCTGGATTTTGGAGACTCTGCATTGCTACTTTCAGTTTTTTGCTCAGCCCCTTTATGACCCTCCTCAAGACCCTGACTCAGACCAGGCTAAAGCTTTTGAGACTCTGAAAACTAATTTGACCACCACTTCAGCACTGGTTCTACCCAAGCTAGAAAATCTTTCACTCTATGTTGATGAAAGGAGAGGACAGGCTTTGGGAGTCTTAACCCATTCCTTAGGACCTGACCAGAGGCCAGCTGTTGTTTTTCTTTACTCAAAATATGCTTTCCTTGTTCTATGTACCCATGGAGCAATCTGGAAAGAAAGGGGATATCTGCCAGCAAAATCCTCCCCTATCAAACATGCCCTTCTACGTTTTAGCCTTGCCATAGTCGTCTTTAATTTTCTCCCGAAACATTACCTTTTCTGCCAGGGAGATTGTCTTTTCTTTATACTGAGCCTGTTTGGTCTTTATTTAACCTCCTTGCCAGGTTCGTCTTTTCCAGAGTGCAAGCCATCAACTTGCAGATGACAACCCAGGCTATATACCAACCTCTGACTGAATCCTAGGTCTCCAGCCCACTGGACCTGGCACCGCCCAGGTTCTGAAATCTGACCCCTTGAACAGGACCCATAGAGGCAGGGACAGCTCTACACCCCCTGCCAGCAGGAAGCAGTTTTAGAAGCTGAGACTTTCGCCTCTTACCACTGATAATGTTTAATATAAAATTTTGGAATAATCTCTTTGTTCTCTCTGAAGCAAACTCAGAGAGTGCCTCTTCCTATGTCAGCAAAAGCCAACCAAGGCTGACTCTGCATTCCTTGGAGACCTTTAACCTATGACATATCTTGAATAATGGGTCTTTCCTTTGTATCTTATTATCTATAGACACATACTATGTTGTGGCATGTTAGTGGTAAAGAGAATATAGACATCTTGGGTCATAATTTCTATTGAACATTGTTTGCCCCTTCCTGTGTCAGTTATCTGTTTAGGGCAGGAAGCCTGCCACTCACTAGTGGTGGGATTTCCTTTCTTCCTTGTCACCGAGACATATGTTTATCCAGCTTGGAATCCCAACATTTGATTGACATTGCTTTGTTAATTGTCTTGTCTTACTGAATTTATGATTTGCTTAGTTAAGAGAGTTTCCTCCTCATGGCAAAATGTATATAAGCCAGAAGATTTCTGCACTGGGTAGCCAGAACATTTCTGGCTCCATAATGCATTATGTAACTGTTTTCTTTATGGGGAATTGATCAATTAATTAATTAAATCATAAAATGTATGCATTTAGCCATGTTGCCTTTTCTTAACAAAGTTTTCAGGTCAACAGTTATGGCGCCCAAACGTGGATTGGAACTGAGGAACAGGACGGGCATTGCCTCATCTCGCCAACACCAGGGCTCCGGAGCCAGTAGTAACTATTTTTCCTAGAGTCCTGGGCCTTGGCGGGGTCGGGGTAAGTCCTTCCATTCCCAGCTTCCAAAGAACTCTCACTTTAAATTCCCTTTAAGGGAAACTCTGGGGACCGGAGACCAAGTCGCGTTAAATCGCTCTGTATTACTTAGGTCTCCTCTGGCGATCGATCTCAGGAAACTTAGTACAGGTATCGCTAGCACTAGTGTCAATCAACTAAAGATAGCCCTAAATTATGTTGGCCACCACAGGGCTCTTCTGGACCGGTCAAAGTTACTTTATCTTACAACCAAATTAAGAAAGGCCAACAAAACAACTAGCCAGCAGCGAGAATGTTTCATCCTGGGCTTGCTGACTTGGCTGAGCAAGAACAAAAGACAGGTAGCCTCTTCCCTGTAGGGCTGGGAGCTGCTTCAGCACCTAGCCGTGTCCTGGCAAAAATCCTTTCTTCCTCAAGGGCTCCAGTCTGTCCTTCCCTTCACTCCCTCCGTCCTATTCCTCACCCCTTTCCTCCCTCCCCTTGCCCTTGAAGGCCTCTGATCTGGGGAAACTGACGGCACCTAGATGCAATCTTTCCCCCTTGCCTTCCCCTACCTTAGACCTGAGGAAGGCAGCCTCCGTTCAAGCCTCTGTTGCCTCCCTCCTCCCCATTCCCCCTCCCCGCTTTCCCGTAAGGGCTCTGGTCCTGAAGAGGACAGTTACAATCCACCTAAGAGCTAGAGGCCTGAACCTATTCCCATGGGGCCTGTTTAAGACAGTCAGAAACTTTGGGGCACCAAGGCTCCCCACCCCTCCAACAACTGCAGGGGTGCTCTGAGCAAAGGCTGCAGGATTCCCCTTGGATTCTTGCAACATCCTTTCCTCAGAATGATAATAGCCAATTCATGATGGGGATTTCTAGCAAGCTTCTAATTGCCTTCTCTCTCTGGGTTGTTTTTTTGTGAGCTACGTTTGTATTTGTCCTGTTGTCAGTTTGTCTGTTGGTGTATGTCCGTGTCTGTATCATGTGTGCTGTGAATGAGTGTTTTATCTTGTAAGATTTAAATGCAAGCAGCCAGACTTCAAGGGCTGCAGCTAGGGAAATAAACAAACAAAACTTTGAGACTTTTCCTTGTCATTCTGGTCTGGCCAACCTGGAATTACAATGGAAAGTTAGATCATCTTAGGTAAAATCATTTTAGCAGATTTGTATGGTGTGAAATTAATCAGAAATAGTTTGGGAACTTATCATTTGAAATTACTCCTAAGATTGTGGGTAGCCCACCTTTCTAGGCAAAACTTGGAAATGCCACCTAGGTCCTAGACATTCCGCCCAGCCTGTCCCAACACCTGCATATAGCATTAGGGGCTCAGTAAATTCTGTTGCTGTGGGAGGTTGGGGGAAACATGGAAGAATCAAGCCTGTAGTGAGCATTCTCTAAACTCTGCCTGCAAAAGTCACCACTGGGACATCAGTTTCTCTGCTCTTGGTAAGCTTCACTTCTCTGTTCAGTTGCAAAAAGTATTTTATCTCTGCTTGACCCATTTTCTGATTTGTAAAAATAATTATGCTTGTTGTTATGGGATCAAAATGATAAAATGATTGTAAAATGCTTAACATAATGACTGGTATATGTTACATACAGCATTATTATCTCTCTAACGTAATTGTTACCTTTGAAGTGGTTTTAATTGCTAAAAGTAATAAGATCAATAATTTCTGGAAATGCAAATTATACCATCTGCAGTTATTGTTGTGTTAAAACTGTATTTCTAGGACTGTATTTCTGAATTTCTCTTAGATTGTGAAAATTGAGTGACCACTGTAATCTAGAAATGGTGTTAGACAGAACAATTTTTAATTTGAATTTTGTTGAAACTAAAAGATGTTGGGAAAATTGTGTAACACCAGTTATGTTACTTTATCAGTCCTGCTAACTTTGTCTTATAATATTTTGTAATTGTCATTTAGAAAATCAGGTATTTTCACCTTTATCTGTTAAAAAAAAAAAAAGTTAAAGCTTAACAATTTGGCTATCTTCTATGAAGTTGTAGGATTGTTAACTAAGTTATTTGGGATTACTGTTTTAATGCTGAAACCTAAAATTGTTAAATGATTCCTATGTATGGAAAGGAGGGAATGGAGTGAAAATTTTATTTAGATTCCCTCTGCCCATTCAGAACAGTCCCACAGTGGAGTGAAAACTTTATTTAAATTCCTTCTATTCATTCAGAACAGTCCTCCCATTCCTGTGGGTAAGATCATCAGTCTTAGTAAAGGAATTTGGTTGGTTAATTCAAATTCTAAACAGTGAATATTACTTGCACAGAAGTTGTAATAGATAGAGAGAATTTTTAATAATTGGCTTTTACATCAGGACAAGTTTTAAATTTGAGAAGGAAAGATGTTAAATGGAATCCCTTATGTGTGTGTCCTGGTAAATCTTTGTTGTTTATTGTAACTCCAAGAGAGTGGAAATAACTGTTATCTGACTCTAAGTTATGATTAGTGAGACTTGCTGTTTAAGGTAAAGGCCTTTGGGACCATTACTATTTTTTGTTTTGAGTTTGAATTTGGGTATAGTTGTCTGCATTAAATCAGTATCTGAGACACATGCCACAAAGGAATATTTCTCATCTGACTAAACACTGAGGGGACAATTCTAAATTCAATCTAGGATGGGTTCCCCCTGGCTCAGTTTCCCTATTGTGTTCCTTAAAAAAAAAAGGAATGTTTCTCACCTGCCTATTCCTGAGTCTAGCTATGAAACAGATACTGCATGATTGGAGAATTTCACTCTTATCTGAATTCAAACAGAGTAAAGGATGTTTTATCCTGTCATATTTGGTATGTCACATGTCCCTGCTTTTTCCTTCTATAACAAATTTCTGTGGTCAGTAACAAGTGACCAGCAAAACATGTGAGCCTTTTGTATAATTTTACTGGGAAATCTAATATTATTTTTATCTGAAATTAGAACATATGCAGAAATTTATGTAAACTACTTAAGACTCACCTTAAGATGTTCCCATTGTTTAAAAGGATTTTAAAAGCAAGTGTTTTTCTGTGAGTCAGTCTCTTATATCTAAGAATACTGCAATAATTAAGAATTCAGTTTGTTATAATACTTTGGAAATTCATATTACTTAAGAACATTTTTGTAACAACTCAGCTTTAATGAATTCCAGTTTTAAAGGTTTATTTTTGCTTAAGAAAAAAGAGAAAGAGATATCAAGCATTTTAAAAGTTTCCAACTAGTTTTCTTCATAAGAGTTTAGTGAACATTAGAGTAAATTTTAAACTGTTTTTAAAGAAGGGAAATACTTTTAGAAGAAATGTTTTGAAAAATCATATGTGATTCTTAGAAGGCCTACTAAAACTTCAAAATGATATACTGTTAAATTAAGTTGTTTTGATCTGAATATGTAGTCATTCTATGGCCTAAGTCAGAGTTAAAGTTTGCGTTTAAATTTATTATGTAAAAGATTTAATTGCTGAAGTATCTCATTCTTCCAGAGTGAGTATAATTAGGGAAGAATAACAACTTGTGAAACAAAGACAGAATTCCATCAAACTATAAATTTAGTCATTAACCTCTTTGTTTTGTTTAAGCTGGAATGAGATTCCAGTACAGTTTTTCTAGTAAAAAGTAATAACTTGTGAGCTATCTTGTCTTATGGTTAAAATGTAAAAGCAAGTGGAAGAATAGGATTGAGAGATTTGGAAAGATAAATTAAGTTCTGTTTGAAACTATGAAAGGTAGATAAGATTTGGGAATAAATATGGGTTTTCTAAACCCCTCTTGCTTCTAGATAGTTGTTCTGGACACTTTTGTGTCAGTTTCAGATGGCTTAAAGAGTGAGGAAGTATTTTATCTGAGGGATACCAGCCAATATTTATTTGCTATATAAGACTGGGACTGCAATTTACTATTGTTTGAAGCTCTGATTACAGGAATACTTGTCTAAGTTATCATAAAGCCAATTGACATGTGCTGCAGGCTAATGGTGGATGCTTAGAAAGGTTTTGAAGACGACCTTGGACACAGCCTAGGTAGGATCTTCCTAACTTTATTTCCCAAATGTGCTATTTCCTTTCTCATAAAGGAAATTCCCCACCTGATTACCTCTAAGCCCTGCTTTCAGCACCTGGTAACCTCATGATTACGTCAGATAATGGCTTATTCCTGGAATCAACCAGAACTAAGGAGATCCTTTCCTTCTGTTAACATTGTCCCTCTTTTTCTTTTATAGCAAATCTTTATAGTCAAGAAGTTCTGAAAGTACAATACTAAATCTATCAAATAATAAATGGAAATTGGAGCATCTCTGAGTTATTATAATGGGGTGCAGGAATGAATAGCTTACAACTTTAACCTATATTCCTGGCCAAATAAATACATAATATAGAGATAACATCAAGGAAATGATTAGATCAGGTAATATGACAAAGATGTAATGTGATAGATGTCTAATTAAATAGAGTAACAAATTTTGAAGAAAAACAACAGGATCAGCCTGATTCCTCTAAGAATCATATGCAAATGGTTATGATTGACTTCTAAAATTTGTCATGCTTTTGATAATAAGATCTCAAATTTGGATTTTTGCATAAAATTTGTATAGGATAGTAGTAAAAGTAAGTAAAATTATTTCTTCTTCGTTAAAATATCTGTCCAATAAGTTAAAAGGCAGATGAGTTCATTATAGTGTTGAACCCTCACATTTTAAAAGATTCTTATTTCAAAAGATTTAGGTAAAGATAGAAACAGTAAATAATGGGAACTGAAATTTTCTGAAATTTCAAAAGTGGAGAACAAATTTTAAGTAATTGTACTAATTTATATTGTCAGAAGTATCTGGAAACTTCTAGATTTGAACCAGAAAGGCAGAATTTTTTTTTTGAACCATCCCAAGAATGAAACCTATTGTCAAGGAAAAGCTATCTAGGTATCAGATAACTACATGAGAAATCTGGGATTCAAAGTTTTGTTTAAATGAAAATTAAGAATGGATTACTGGGATACAAGGAACGTAATGTTAATTAACTTTCAAATAATAATTGCATTGATTTGTATGGTTCATGTTTAATTTTCTTGTTTATATTGGTGACATGTAAATCTCCCTTTTAAAACTAGTCTTTTGTGAACCATCTAAGTTTTAATTTGTACCTGATCTAATGTAAAAATGCAATTTTGTGAACTGGAAAACAAAACAAAACAAAACAAAACTTCAGTGTGTTGTTTGAGCCTAGCCCTGCGTGGCTGGGAAACTAAACTATTGCTAAGTGCTTTTAGCCATGTTAACTATGTTGTATTGTTTCATTTCAATTATCAAACCATGTTTTCTGGGAGACCCTGTCAAGTTTTCTGTATAGACTCTTGGATCCATCTGTCACCTCCATTGCTCCTACTCCTGAGTGGATCATGCCTTCCAATTTTGAAGAGGCCTGAAGAAGATGCCATCAGACATAGACAACTTTCCCAAGAGCCTGGACCAGACTTGCATGAAGAGTAAACTCTCACACTACTGGTTATTTAGAGGTTTTTTTTTTTCTTCTTATCTTTGTTGGTCTACAGGCGAAGCCTTCGGCTTACCTTTGACCAAAAGGAGGGAATGATAATGTTTAATATAAAATTTTGGAATAATCTCTTTGTTCTCTCTGAAGCAAACTCAGAGAGTGCCTCTTCCTATGTCAGCAAAAGCCAACCAAGGCTGACTCTGCATTCCTTGGAGACCTTTAACCTATGACATATCTTGAATAATGGGTCTTTCCTTTGTATCTTATTATCTATAGACACATACTATGTTGTGGCATGTTAGTGGTAAAGAGAATATAGACATCTTGGGTCATAATTTCTATTGAACATTGTTTGCCCCTTCCTGTGTCAGTTATCTGTTTAGGGCAGGAAGCCTGCCACTCACTAGTGGTGGGATTTCCTTTCTTCCTTGTCACCGAGACATATGTTTACCCAGCTTGGAATCCCAACATTTGATTGACATTGCTTTGTTAATTGTCTTGTCTTACTGAATTTATGATTTGCTTAGTTAAGAGAGTTTCCTCCTCATGGCAAAATGTATATAAGCCAGAAGATTTCTGCACTGGGTAGCCAGAACATTTCTGGCTCCATAATGCATTATGTAACTGTTTTCTTTATGGGGAATTGATCAATTAATTAATTAAATCATAAAATGTGTGCATTTAGCCATGTTGCCTTTTCTTAACAAAGTTTTCAGGTGAACACCACAAAAGAATTTGGGTCTAATCTGTTGGAGGGGGGAATGATGAGGTAGAAGCCCAAGGTAAGACTTTTTTCCCTTGGATCGGGAGGGCTTTTGTCCCTTTAGTCTGAAAGGCCCCCAGAAAATCTGGCCTTTGGGGGCTGGCTCCTTGGATTCCCCTTCCATTTGTGCCAGTGATGGTGTTCAGACTCTAGAAACCTCCCTGAACTCCCTTTGAAGCTCCCCACCTGGCCTTTGCAGATAGGTTCCCCGCTAATCTTGCCACTTAACCCGGCCTTTCATAGTCAAATTTGTAGCCAGTTCCTCCTGAACCTTTCACATTCAGATTTATTTCCCTTGGCCTAGCCAAGACTTCCTTTGTCTGTTACCTCTGGATTGCCCCACCTACATCCCACCCAACCACATCACTACTCACCCCAGTCTCCTCAAGACCCTCCCTAAAGCCCTCCTCCCATCACCCGAGACTACCAGACCACCCCCCCAGATCCCTCCTACACTCTTTTCTGTATTTAAGGTCCATCTTGCCTCCATGAAGGCCCTCAGATTCAATGTATCTGGCCCCCTTGTGGAATACAAGCGTTCCAACTGCTTAGGTTTCTTAAGAGTCAACCTAAGGTGGTGAATCTTTAATAAACTTTGTTTTCTTTGGCTTTAATAAAGCTTGTGTGGAATTCATTTGAGGAAGATCCAGCATGTCGGTATTCTAGGGTCCCCAGCACCCCTCAACCTCATCACTAAACACGTGCCCTGAAGGAATATTTCATATCCCTGGAATAAAGTAGGTTCACTGCGTCCTCTTGGTGACCTCTCAAGGAACGTAACCTGCGTGAGGTGGCCATGTACCAATGTTCCGGGAACTAGCCACTCCCGGAACACATAGATAATATTTGGAAGATTTGGCTAATCCCCCCAGTAGATGATTCATTAACTTCTATCTTGTGGCCCCCGTATGGTATGTCCTTGATGGATAAACATCTGCATTCCCATGGCCATGTGCCGGACCAGCTTGGAACAGCATACAGAGCCGTTGGCCAAAAGCCTTCTTTGTCTAGATCCCTAGAAATTCCCCTCTCTCAGGGTAAGTCCTCGGAATCTCACCCATGGAGAGGATGCTCTGCCTGGGACCTCCTGTTCCCAATGCAGACCCTGCAAGCTGTATCCCGGGATTCCCAGCTAAGAAAATTCAGGAGTTGGTGCTGCCCTGGATTCAGGTTCTCTCTTCCTTTTAACGCTTATTTGATTATCGTTCTGGTTATAGTAGTGTGATTAGTGTTTATTGCACGTTGCTGGATATGTTATTGTAAGAAGCCTTTATCCTGCTGTCTTGGAATATTAAAATATATTTTTTCCCTATTATTGTGACTGCACGTGTAGTTAGTGGGAGCGAATCCGAACCGAAAGTAAAATTCACCACACATGCCCTTAAATGCCGAATTAAGAACATCTGATTTTAAATGAGCCACATTCTCATTCAAACTAGGAGAATGCTAATCAAACTGCTTGCGTTTGGTGAATAACCTCCATTCTCAAACTAAGCTCCCTTGGGCTGTGAAGCCCAGGCTTGCCTGGAAATCTCCAGCTGGCCTCTGCCTTGTTCTCCACCTCCCAACTCCTAAAGTCCTGAATCTTTCCTCCAATAAGAAATCAGGTGGAGGGTGATGAGGGAGGAGGAGCCCTCAGAGCTGACCAGCCTGGTGGGGGTGGTCCAGGTGGAACAGGAGCTCTGGGGTGGAGTTTGGAGGTCTGGGTGGAGTCTAGGGCAGAAGAGGGGTCATCCCAGTAGTCAAGGCTGTATCCAGCTGATGGAGGGAAGGTCTTGGGAAGGAGAGGGAAATAGGGTCCTGAGTGCCTGAATCTGGGTGTAATTGGAGGAAAGGGGGCCTCAGAGGCTGGGAGCAGCCTCTCAGAGTGTGCTGGCTGAAAACTGGAACTTGTGCTGAGATCTCTCTGCATTCAACCCTTGGACTGGAGTTCCCTCTGCCTTCTTTCCTCAGATCTCGGATCACGCTGTCTTCTCTTGGACCTGAGATCTCTGCCTTCTGGAGGCCATCTCTGTGGCTGCAGGTGCTAGGTAGGTCTGAGCCAGCCCCTCACAGACCTGCTGGCTGTTCATCCCATTGGGTCTCGTCCTTCCCTTGTGACCATGTGGTGAGTCTAGCTCCAGGTCCCCCTGGAGCAATCCTTCCCCCACAACCTGGTTCCTGGAGAAGCTTCCTCCTGCTATCTCTTTTCCAGACTCCCAGTCACTTCGCAAGAATCTGAGGCTACCCCCATTTAAGATTTTGTCAGCTTTTCACAAAATTACCCTCAGGGATCCAGGAATCCTCTCTTGAGTAAAACACAAGTGAAAGGCTTGAGTCACCCTGGAATTGCCAGGGTGAAGGCCTGGATCTGCCTCCAAGGAATTGGGCCCCTCAAGCCTTTTTTCATTCAGAGACTAGGCTGATTGCGTTGCCAACAAATAAAGGAGGGTGAGATGGTTTTGTTTTTTAAATCTGCCCTTTTGGTCTGGTCAAGACTGACTTTTATAGGGAAAAAGTAAAGATAATATGAAATTTAGGGATGGGTTTGAGGGGTGGCAAACTGGTGATCCTGAGGTAAAGGAGAAGGGGTCTGTATGAAGATTAATAGCCTGGGGTGTTTCCAAGCTAACCCACAATGGAGGGCTGGGCTGAATGAGGGTCACCTCTAGATGCAATTGAACGGATTATTCAGTGCATAGGTGGCTGTGTGGGAGAAAGTTCTGGAGCTGGGTTGCCCTTTCAGGTTCCTGGTCCCCTACCCAATCAGAGGGAAATCTCTGATTCAGGAGCCACTGAGCCTCTGACTGCTGTTGTCCCATGTGGGATTCCAAGCCCCTTCTGCTTCTTGGTGATCTGAGTGAAAACTGGGGAGGGGAAGAGGAAAGAAGAGGAATGGGAGAGAGTGGGACCATCTCTTTCTATCCTGACCCTGCCTCTGGGCTTCATTCTCTCTGCTGAGGTCAGGGCCTCACTCCCTGTAAATCCCCATAGCCCAGCCTCCTGCCCAGCAATCCTTCTGTCTCCCCAGCTCAGTCTGCAGAAGACCAAAGCCTGGCCCAGTCTGGGAGTGTGGAGCCAGAAGGAATGGCCCTGGACAGCTGCCAACCCCCATCCAGGTGAGTGCACTCTGTCTACAGATTTGACCCCCCCAAAGAGGCCATTTCCATAGACAAAGATGATTGTCTGCAAGTCTGGCAATCCTCTATCGATTGTTTCTTTATGAAAGTAGGCAGGACATTGAAAATGGTAGTAACAACACCACTCTGTTCTCTGTCCTTGGAATTAATCCATGGCATATTGGTGTCACAATCACGAACTACTCCTCATCCCCAGTGGCTGCCCTCCTAAGACCTCTCCACTCCTTCCTCTGCTCTGTAGTGGTCTTGTCTTTGGTCCTGTATCCATGCCTGACACCCCTCGCCCACATATCCATAGGACTGCTTTCCCCCTGCCCTTTGCCTCTTTGTCCAAGCTCTCCCTGGCAGACCTGGAAGACAGGATGCTCTGTTATGCTCCATGGTGTGATCTGCACAAATAGTTAATCCCTCAGTTGCACCCTGTCTTGTAGTTGGGCATCATCAAGGGCACACTGAGGGGGCAGTGAGGGGTGACACAAGTAAATGCTATGAGCAGATGCTGAGGTGCTCCTGGCCTCTTGCATACTGTGCTCCTGTGTTTTTTAAAATATGGCAACTCTAGAGAACAGGTGAAGTTGGCTTCTGGTTCACGTTCTCATGTTCAAAGTCCCTTAACAGAGCTGTTTGGACCAGGCCAAAGAAAGAATGCCTTCTTTAGCTGTTACTTAGTTAGCATTTGTTAAGGGCTTAGCACTTCCCTTTTTAGATAGGATACAGGAAAGGACTGAGTTGGGGAACTATTCAAAATTCTGGGAGTTTTCTTTTCCAGTGTGGGAAAGAAAGGGCTGTCCTAAAGGAGACACTCAGTTCTTATCAAACAGGTATAGGGCTCAAAGGCAGAGACCCAGGAGAGTGAATTACTTTCTCCCTCAAATCTACTTTTAACCATCTTCACAGCAGCCCTATAGAGTAGTTGCTCTTATGTTTTTGTCACAGTTCAGGAAACTGAGGCCAACAGATTCAGTGAGTTACCAACCAGGGTCACATAACTAGTCAGTGTCTGAGGCCGCATTTGAACTTAGATGTCCATGATCTCCCATTCCATAGCTCCATCCACAGTGTGTTTGTGTGCCCAGCTTCCCACAGCTCCTCCAACATTGGCTGGTGCTGTTGTCATTGCTGTCCGTTTTGCAGAGTGTGAGATGAATTCTCAGTGGTTTGGTTTACTTTTCTCTTCTTAGTGTTTTGGGGCATTTTTTCATATGGCTGGGGATTCTTGGCAGTTGCTTCTGATACTTTTTTTGTTCAGATCTTTTAACCATTTATCTATTGGGGAATGGGTATTTGTTGTTTTCCAGTTGTTTTAGTCTTGTCTGACTCTTTGTGACACATTGGGGTTTTCTTGGCAGAGTTATTGGAGGGTTTCCCCATTTCTTTCTCCAGCACATTTTACATAGGAGGAACTGAGAAAACAGGGGGAAGAGACTTGCTAGGGTCACATTGCTAGAAAAATGTCTGAGGCTAAATTTGAACTCAGATCCTCCGGACTCCAGGCCTGGCACAATCTACTATGTCTCCTAGCTGCCATTGGCTTTTAGTCTTTTTTGAAGCAATATTTCATTTTTCCCCAATTACATATAAAAATATTTTTATTCCCAAATTTTGAGGTCACAATTTTGTACCTGTCTCCTTCCTCTTACGCCTCCTACATAAGGTAAGCAATCCAAATCAGGTTCTACATATGCAATTACGTAAAGTATTTTCATTTTTGTCATTTCATTAAGGGAAAAGTGAATGAAAAAGAAAGCAAGCGAAAACTCGTGTGCTTTGGGTCTAGTATTCTGAATCAGTTCCTTCTATGGAGGGAGAGAGCATTTTTCATCATGAATCCTTCAGATAGTCTTAGTTTATTATATAGCTGAGAATAGCTAAGTTGTCACTGCTGTTCATCATGCAATATCGCTGTTACTTTGTAAAATGTCATCCTGCATCAGTTTATGCTGCATCAGTTCATTTCAACGTTTCTAGGTTTTTCTGAAATCATCCTCCTTGTCATTTTCTGTAACACAATAGTATTCCATCGCCATCATATGCTACAACTTGTAAAGGCATTCCCCAATTCATGGGCATCTCCTCAATTTCAAATACTTTGCTACCACAGAAAGAGTTATTATAAATACTGTCGTATGAGTAGGTCTTTTCTACCTGTTTAAAAAAAGTATTTTGTGGATAGCAAGTTCATAATGTTATTGCTGGGTCAAAGGGCATACACCTTATATAGCATTTTGAGTACAGTTCAACATTACTTTCCATGATGAGTGAATCAATTCACAAATCCAGCAACAATGCATTAGTGCCTCAATTTTCCTATTTCCCTGAAATATTTATCATTTCCCTTTTCTGTTTTATTAGTCAATTTAATAGGTATGAGTTTGGTTTGAATTTGAGAGTTGTTTTAAGCTGCTTTTTTCTAATCAGTACTCCTTCAGAAAATTTTAATATGATTATAAATAGCTTTGATTTCTTTGTTTGTAAACTGCCTATTCATATCCTTTGACCATTTATCAATTGGTTTGTGACTTGCATTCTTATAAATTTTGACTCAGTACTTTATCTAAATATTTGATGTATTTATCAATTTTTTTCCAGTTGTCAACTTTCCCTGTAATCTTGGTTGTATTGATTTTATTTCTGAAAAAAAAACCAACTCAAATTTAGTACAACCAAAATTACCTGTTTCACATCTATTAATGCATTTTGTGATTGAGTCAACTGCATTCATATTTGCAGTTATGATACCTGTATATATCCCTCCATCCTATGTCCCCTTCTCACTCTCTCTTTCTTTGACCTTTTACCCTCCTCATCAGCGTTTTGCCTCTGACCAGTACCTCCTCCAGTTTACCCTTCTATCAGTCTCTCCCCTCCCCGCTTATCCAAGTCCCTTTCTGCTTCCCTGTAGGATGAGTTAGATATCTGTACCCATCTCAGCATGTATATTATTCCCTCTTTTTGATAAGAGAAAGACTCAAGCCCTCCATTCCCACCTCCCCTGTGTTCCCCTTCACTGTAATAGCTCTTCTTTGCTTCTTTTCTTTGAGATAATTCACCCCCATGTACCTTTCCCTTCCTTCTTCTTGCAGTGTCATTCTCTTTCTCACTCCTTAGTTTTGTTTTCTTCAATACCACCCTATCACAATTAACGTATACTGTCAATGTATACTCTGTCTAATTGCCCTAATAGTCATAAAGTTCTTCAGAGTTCCAAGTATCCTCTTCCAATGTAAGAATATAAACAATTTAACCTCATGGGACCTTTTGTTTTCTCTTTCCTATTTACCTTTGGATGTTTCTCTTGGGTCTTGTATTTACAGACCCATTTGTTGTTCAGCTCTGGTCATTTCCTTAGGAATGCTTAAATATCCTCTATTTATTGAATGTTCATTTTTTCTTTCCCCTGAAGGATTTTATTCACTTTTTCTGGCTATGTGATTCTTGGTCACCATCTTAGTTCCTTTGTCCTTCTGAATATCATATTCCATTCTCTCTGATTTTTTTTTTTATGTAAAAGTTCCTGTTTTTTTGTGTTAGCCTGACTGTGGCTCCATGACATGTGAATTGCTTCTTTCTGGCTGATTATGCTCTTTTTTTTCCTTGACCTGGGAGCTCTGGAATTTGTCTATAATATTCCTGGGAGTTCTCATTTCATGTCTTTTTTAGGAGGTAATTGGTGGATTCTTTCAATTTGTGTTTTGCCCTTTGGTTCTTAAGATACCAGGTCTGTGCCAAGAAAATACCACATGGGGTCATGGAGGGTCAGACATGACTGAAGCAACTGACAGCAACAGTGACATCCATATAGAAGGTGTTGTAGAGTATTGTATGAGATGTTGGTCTAATGTTAATTTCCTTCCAGACTCCACAGTGTTTACTTTAACCAATAAGGAGTATTGCCTCAATCAGTCTATTTTCCATTTTACCAAACATGGTGTTTCTGAGTTCTAATGATTCTGAGTCTCCCTTGTTTGATCTGTTCCATTCATTTCTCTCTCTCTTTCTCTCTTCTCTCTCCCCTGCTCCCCATCCCACATAGTGCTGACCAATGCTGTCTACTTTAGTCTGATGTCTCTTCCTCCTACATTCTTACTTCTTTTCATCATTCCCCTTGATAATATTGTAGTGATTTTATTTTTCCCAATAATTGTTGTTATTTTCTTCAGCTGTGAGATATGTCAGTTATCATTTTTTTTTATTATTACTGATGTTTTTCAGCCATGTCCAAGTCTTTGCGACCCCATTTGGGGTTTTCTTGTCAATGAGGTTGGAGTGGTTGTTATTTCTCCAGTTCATTTTTCAGATGAGGAAACTGAAGCAGACAGAGTTAAATGCCCTGCCCAGCATCACATAGCTAGTAAGAGTCTGAAGCTGAATTTGAACTCAGATTTTCCTAACTCCAGGCCCAACATTCTATCCACTCTGCCCCCATTATTTCATGACTATAGAATTAAATGTCTATATATTGTCGTTAAGTCTTCATTTGAGTTTGAATCTTTTATCTTTGAACCAATATCCATTTTTATTTTATTGCAGAATAAAAGGCTTTATTCATAATTTCTGCCTTTTTACCTATGTTTGAGTATCTTTCTGCCCCAGACCACAATTGCTTTTTTCAAAAATTCCATGGGGTATAAAGCAACAAACTCTTTCTTCAATTCTGATTTGATTTCTAAAGACATTTGACTTTTTTAATCATTGAACATCCCTTTTTATCCCTCATTGCTAAATACATATTTTCAGGATAAATCTCCCTGTGCTGCATACTGAGCTTCACTGCTCTCTGGAACACATTGTTTCATTCTCTCCTCATATGTAGTAGCTTTGGAATAGTCTTAAATATTTCAGGTTCCTTTTCATTGCATTTCAAAGTTTTTCTCTTACTGGCTTTTAGAAACCTGTTAGCCTCAAGGACCTGACAGTCTAAAAGAAGAGGACAACACACAAACACACAAATGATAAACAGTTTGGAGTAAGTCCCTGTTCAGGGGCTCAGAGCTGAGCCCCAGAGGTGTTGAGCCATCTGAGAAATGAAATGTCTAAAATGGGCTTTCTACTTAAATGAAGGTTGGAGTTCATAACCCCATCCTGTAGTGAGGAGAGATGAACATGGAAGGCCTGCATAGGACAGAGGTCTTAAAGATCTTTTGTTGGGTGTTAGGCATTCATGGATCAGTTATTGATAAATAAGAGGGCTGTCTTCCTGAAGTCAAAGTCCCTGTGATGAATACTCCGCAATGAAGAAGAGTAACTCTAGAGACCCTAGTGAAAAACAAGGATTATAAACTCTTGGGAATCTCAATGGCCAATAAACACCTTAATTGTTCCAAAGAAAAATAAGAAAGGAAGTGAAAGGTTATATCTAGGTTAAAAAATAGACCATGTGTGAGGTATTTTAAAGAAGAAATCACTATGATCAAATATAAAGGATAATGTGGATGGAGAATTATTCCCAAATGTCAGAATCTCTGATAACTTGAATCATATCCTTATATGGAAATTGAAGACCAACAAATTCCAGGCACATTGACCAAATATTCATTGTGCATGTAAGAGATTGGAAATATCAATGACTGTTCCCAAGTGTCCAGGCATTATCAGATTTGGCTCGTCTTGCTTGTATATGACCTCTTCTTTTGACGTTTGTCCTCCCAAGTTTCCAGAGTTCTAGAGGTATGTTTAGAGCCTTTACTTCTCTTGAGGAAACTGTCAATATCTTTCTGATGCACTAGTTGAAATACAAACTATAATAATTAAATGTTGCTCTTTTTTTAACATAAGAAAGAACCTTCCACCATTACTCTTATTTCTATGTAACCAAGGAACTGCATATGGCTCCATTCTCTGATGCTTGTGGTCATTTTGACCTGGTAGTAACAACAAGAAAATACAGGTTTACTAAATGGATGAGGTAATCAAAGGAATCAACAAAAAATATCATGACAGTTTTCAAACTGTGTTATAAAGCCATAATTATCAAAACAATGTGGTCCTGGCTAAGAATTGAAGTGATGGATCAATGGAGTATGTTGGTATAAAGTACCTTATATTAAATGACTGCAGTGATCTGGTATATGATTAACCCAAACCCAAGGGCCTATTTCTACAAAAATACTTTCAGGAACTCTTAGTGTGTTGGCTAGGAATGGGAAATTGAATAGTTGCCCATCAGGGGGAGAATGGCTAAACAATCTCTGGTCTATAATTGTAATGGGATATTATTGTGTTATAAGAAGTGACTAGGAGGATGATTTCAGAAAAAACCTAGAAAGACTTACTTGAATTGATGCAAAAGAAGTGAACAGAAGCAGCTGAACATTATATACAGTAACAGCAGTATGGATCAATGAAGAACTGTGAATAACTTAACTATTCTTTCTAATATAGTGACCCAAGAAAATGCTCAAAGGACCAATGCCAAAGTCTACTATCTGCCTCCAGAAAAAGGACTGATCCTGTTTGCATACAGCCTGGAGCATGTTATTTTCCACCTTGTATCTTACATTCTTTTCTTTTTTTTCCCCAAGTTTTTCTGTGCAAAGTTACTACTACAGAAATGTTTTACATTATTGCACATGTGTAACCCATGTCTTACTGTTTAGTTGGTTGTTGTCCATTGCAGTCAAAGAGGACCAAAATGACATCACCATGATAAAGTGAAATTTCAGTGTGTCCAGCTGTGGCTGATCAAACCAATACCAGTTCAGAATGTTCTACCACAGGTTGGGCACAGGTTGTCTGTGTGAAGATTTGGGGTGGATATCCCAGATTTGTGCATCCTGCTTTACTTTGTGCTGTCTAAATTCTGCTTTGCTCAAAGAGCACAGCATCCTCTCTGATGTGGGCACACATGCTGAGCAGTCCTGCACCACTGTCTCCCATGTGGCATAGTCAAATCCAAAGTTCTTCAGAGACACCTTGAGAGTATCCTTCTATTGCTTCTCACCACCATGCGATCCCATTCCCCATGCAACTTCTCAATAAAATAGTCTTTTTGGCAAGCGTACATTTTGCATTTGTTCAATGTGGCCAACCCATTGCAGTTGCACTCTCTGAAGCACAGTTTGAATACCTGACTGTTCAGCTCCAAATAGGACTTCAGTTTCTGGTACCTCATCCTGCCAGGTGATCATCAGAATCTTCCTAAGACAGTTCAAATGGAAGCAATTCAGTTACTTTGCATGGAACTGGTAGGTTCTCCATGTTTCACAAGCATGTAACAATGAGGCTAGTACAAAGGCTCTGTAGACCTTCATTATGATACTCTAATACCTCTTCTCTCCCAAACTATTCTTTGGGGTCTCCCAAACATTGAGCTGGCTCTGGCAACACATGCATCAACCTCATTGTCAGTGTGTACCTCCCTGGAAAGTACACTGGTAAGGTAAGTGAACTTATCAATGGAATTCAAAATTTCTGCATTTGCTGTGACTGATGGTTCCACACATGGATGGTGTGATGGTGGCTGATGGAGCACCTGTCTTTTCTTGGTGTTAATGATGAGACCAAAATTAGCACAGGAACCAGACAACTGATCCTTATGTTGTTGCATCTCAGCTTCAGAGGTTGCATTGAGTGCACAGTCTTGTGTAAAGAGAAAATCATGCACCAACACTCCCTCCACTTTGGTCTTCACTTGTAACCTTTTCAGATTGAAGAACTTGCCATCGGTACAGTCATTGACCTTGATGCTATGTTCATCCTCGTTGAAAGCATTTGTCAACATAGCTGTAAACATCATGCTAAAAAACATAGGGGCAAGTTTCACAGCCCTGTTTCACTCCACTGCTGACTGGGAAGGCACGAGAGTATTGTCCATTATCCCGAACCTGGGCAAACATGCCATCATGAAATTGATGGACAATGTTGATGAACTTCTCTGGGCAACCAAATTTTGATGTAATTGTCCATTCACTACTAATAGTGTCAAAAGCCTTGATCAGATCTGCAAACGTTGTGTACAGACCACTTTTCTGCTCCTGGCATTTCTCCTGGAATTGTGGGGCAGCAATCACCATATCAACTGTTCTTAACCCTAAATGCCCTTTCTGAAACCTCACTGGCTCTCAGATGTATGCCTGTCTTCCAGGCGAAGGATCAGTCCATTAAGGAGTACTCTTTCAAGAATTTTACCTGCAATGACTAAGAGAGAGTTCCCCCAGTGTTTGTCACAGGACAATCTATTCCCTTTATCCTTATAGAGATGGACAGTGGAGGCATCCTTGAACTCTAGAGGATAACCTCCTCTTGCCATATAACTTGAAAAATTTCAGTCAGTTTTTGCATGAGCAATGGTCACCCTACCTTTCAAATCTCAGCTGGAATAGACTCAGCACCAGGTGCTTGGCCACATGAAATGAGCCTAATGGCCCTGTAAACGTGTTCTTCAGCTGGAAGTTCAGCTAAGGAGGGATTGACTTCAACCTGAGGTAAATGGTCAATGGCCTCAGCATTGATTGATGATGGTCTGTTGTTCCTAATCAATGTGGCTCCATCAGCACTGAGTAGTTGTGATGCACCATAGGTTTTCGGTCCATAAATATCTTTCAGGGAATCACAAAAGCACTTTGGATTGTTACTATCAGCACAAAACTGAATTTCATCTGCCTTCTCACTGAGCCAGGAATCCTGCATCTCTCTAAGCTTTGCTTATACTTTCCTTATGATGGAATTAAATGCTGCTTTCTTAGAGGTGAATGAGCTATCCTGCTGGTACATCTTGTGGAATACTTCTTTTTCATTTAGCAGCTTCCAAGTTTCCTCATCATTTTCATCAAACCAGTCTTGGTGTTTGTGAGTGTTCTGACCCAGATGAGCAAATGCAGGGCTGTGCATCAGATCTCTGAAAGCTGCCCACTCCTTTTCTGTTCCACTGTTCCCAACTGTGTGTTGGCTCAACTTTCCCTCTAAGTCAGCAATAAACTGTTTATGTTCAGAGATGAGCTCTAGTTTGTTGAGATTAATTCTTCTGGTATTCATTTTGCCTTGGGGGTGGTGCTTTTGATGAATGCAAATATTTAGCTTGGAAAGGATAATTCTCTAATAAGTGCAACACTGCACCACAGATTGCCTCTGTCACTCTCACATCTTGTCTGTCTCTTCTCCTTACAATCACCTAGTCTATTAGATGCCAAGGTTTGCTGCAAGGGTGCATCCATGAAGTTTCATTGCACTGAGGTAAACAGAAGACAGTGTTGGTGATGAGAAGGTCATACAATACACAAGTCTTCAGCAGGAAATAACCACCACTGTTGCTCTTTCCACCTCCATTCCTCCCTAGGACTCCCTGTCAAGTCTGCTTTGTGAGCCTACTCTAGCATTAAAGTCACCCAGAATTATAAGCTTGTCCTCTTTTGGCACATTGATGATAAGGGTCTCTAGGTCTTCATAAAATTTCTCTTTGTCTTCATCAGGGTTTGTCATGGTGGGAACATAGGCCCTGATGGTGGTTGCATGGCATTTTCCTGCAAATGGCAGTCACATTGTCATGAGCCTGCCATTCACTGTTTTTGGCAGGCATAGCAGCTTGTTGATTAGATTAGTTTTGATTGCAAAATGCCCGCCAGTTTCACGGCACTCCCACTCACTGATCCCACTCCAGAAGAAGGTGTATCTAATTTCAGTAAGGCTGCCTTCTTTTGCCAACCTTGTTTCACTCAGGGCTGCTCTGTGGATGAGATACCTGTTCAGTTCTCTTGCAACAACAGCAGTTCTTCCAGGTCTACTGGATTTTGTGTTATCTATTAGTGTGCACACATTCCATGTGCCCATGGTGAGTAAATGTTTTGTTGTTTGCAGATTTTCCATACATTTTATAATTTTTGTGTGTTTTGACTGCATAGTGGGATTCCTCACCTGCTACGGTAATCAGGATAGGGTGTTGGGTAAACAGACAGTGTTTAGGGCACTTTTTCTAGCCCCTGTCCTCACACCAGGAGTTGAGCAATGCAATCCTTAAAGGCTGCTCAGACACCCAGGGGGCTGAATTGTCCCACTGCTGCTTCCAGTGAGAAACAACCCTGGTCCACCTGTGTGCAGGGTCATGACTATAGCTCCCAGTGTATCCACACCTGCTGCTTCATCACTTGCCTACTGCCAGAAGACTTTGAGGTATAATAGTCAAATGGTGTGGGTGATGTCTTTTGATTCATGTGTGAATTGGATTTAAGTGAGGCAGAGTTGTATGAAGTCATCAGCCTCACTCCCTCCAGAATCATCATAGTTCAGTGGCAGGACCAAGTTAAGATGGCTGGCACTGTCTCAGGAAGCAGTGATGTCTTGTCTAACTAAGCTCTAAGTACTCCATATCACCTGCTCCTTCTGCCTTCATGGCCACTGCAAAAAATTATTCTCATCCACCCATTCCACCAGAGGAAGTTTTTGCATACTTGAGGTAGACACCCCCCTAACTCACCAATGGATTTGGAAACACTTAGCTACCCTCAACCTGGTTTACTAGAGTGTGACCAATGCACATGCTGCACCTTGTTGGAGCCACAGGTGAGAATTAGGTGGAACAGGTAGATACCAAAGTTGGAAAGAACCTCAAATAGGGCTCTGCAGTCATCACACCAAAGGTACTGGTCTTCCCTGAGCACACTCTACACCTACACTATGGAAATTAGTGGCAGAGGGAAGAGAGGGAAAGAGTGATCGAATCTGGAACTGAAAGGTATAGAAAAAAAAACATTAAAAAAAACCCTGTAGTAAGGGGAAATAATATTTCAGAAAATGTATACAAGGAAGATAGAGGTTCTCCACCATTCAGCATGGCACCATTCACCGACTGCAGCAAATGGAGAAATTGTGAATCTTCTTTGAATCCCATTACAATTATCTTAGGAAGATTTTGAAGGTCACCTGTAAAAGTACTGCACTCTGGCTTTCTCATGTTAGATTGCCAATCATTCACGTGCTATAGCAAAGAGCACAATTCTGATGGTCTGGCCACGTTGAAAAGCCAAAAGTATGTTTTCCTAAAAGACTTTTATGGAGAACACATGCAAAGTAGGCACTGACAATGTGGTCAGAAGACATAATACAAGGGCATTCCAAAGGTCTCTGAAGCATTTTGTAATCAGTGGTGAGTCATCAGAGACAGTGAGAAAGGACTACCCAGAATAGCTTATCAGCATCAAAGAACATGGTGCAGAATTGTAGCATGTCAAAAGAATAGTGAGATGGGCAAATGGAGAGGCCTCTCCACCCCAAATATTCATGTGGACTGTTTGTTCCCAGCCTGTGGTAAAGCCTTCTGGCCTCTTTTAGTCTGATCATCCATGGTCACAAACATTGTACGTTCACCCTTACGTAGTGATGTCTTTTTAGGCTGCTTTGAACACAAAAATCCAACAACAATGAACAACTACCTTACTAAATATTTTATTAATGAAATAGTAAGTTATCGAGGAATGCAAGCAATCATAAAGAGAAGGTAGAGATGCTTTGGCCATGACAGGTTATATTTAGGGCAGTCTCAAGACCCAATGTAATGACATAATTCTCCTTCACTTGGCTGAAAAGTCTCATCTCCCTTAGTTCAGTTCAGGTTATAATTAAATATCTCTTATGAATCGTTTTCATGTTTTATCTGGATAGAACTTTGATTCAGGCTCTGAGGTAATTAGCTAGATATTTTTCTTCCCTCTCCTTTAATCAAACATTCATTCTGCCCCTCACACCCCAGAATACACTCTACTTGGCCAGCTTCTCACAAACCTGATATAATATTATTTAGAACATTGCTTTTATCAGTTCAAATAATGAAGAAATTTCACATTTCTCTCGTTCCTCTTCCTGAGATCTTTCGGAATCACAGATAACAACACAAAATTTGTCCCACATTCCATAGTAAGACATTCTTCAGGTTTATTCCAACTGCTCATATCAAATACTTTTCTCAATTTTCAGTGACTTCTCAGTGACTATGGTTTTAAGTTTTGACTCTCTTACTCAACAAGGATATGACTCTTAGGTCAGTCCCCTTTTTGCACTTCAGTTTCCTCTTCTCACTTGATATGGGTTAGACTGCCTGAATTCTGGAGTCTTTTTTAGGTCTCAGTCTTGTGACTCTTGATGTTTTAGGAGCTGGTGACATTCCAGGATGTGTCTGTGGACTTCACCCCAGAGGAATGGGACCTCTTAGACCATCCTCAGAAGAAATTTTACAAGGAGGTCATGCAGGAGATTGCCCAAAACCTACTCTCCTTGGGTAAGGACATTTCCCCTGTCCCCTCTGCTATCAAAGGCAGTATCTTCATCCCTTATTGTGCTGGCTTTGGATCATTTATCAATTACCAGGAAGGGAAATGGGGTGTTCTTCTGTCCTTCTGCTGCCTTCTACATCAGACTAGATGGTGTGAAGATAACATGTATGTTCCCTTGTTGCTCCTGTAAGCTCTCTCTTGGCAATTCTAGGTAGCTTGAAGTCAAAGATCAGATCAGTGGTGAAGCATCTCAGTTATAGCACTAATCCTCTGGATTATTTACCCCAAGCTCTCCCTGGACATTCATTGTTTTTGCCAGATCTCTGTAAAGTGCTCAGAAAGTATAGTTCTCTTTGTACCCTCTTCCTCTTTGGGATGGGCCAATTATTTAGGATATCTTTCTTTTTGACAAGCATCAGTTTGAAACTCTCAGCTTCTGGGTGTGCCAAGTGTCACATGTTTCTCCTTAGTCTTTCTTTAAATTGCCTCCACTATCCAGTACAGGTGGTGGAAAAGGATGGAGGGAAATGAATCTTTGTCTTCACCTGTTGTTCATCAGCTGTTGTGTAGAGTACTTCTTTACAATATTATGTTATTAGCTCATATTATTATCCCCATCTGGCATTTGGGAAAACTGAAGCAAACAGAGGTTAAGTGACTTTTCCAGAGACACACAGTTAGTAACTGTCTGAGGCTGGATTTAAACCTTGGCATTCCTCATTCTCATCCCAGGACTCTCTCCTCTGCACTACCAGCTGCCTCTTAATTTCTAGATTATGGAAAGTCTGCAATGCATCCCTCCTATGGTGAAGGTGCACCATGATTTAATTTTCTCATTCCCAGTTGGCTCCATGACCTTCTCCCCCACCTTTCCCCAAAGTTCTCAAAAATGAATGCTATGAAACCATGCTTAGGGGCTTCTGGGAACCATCCTTTGCTCCTTGCTCTCATGCCCCCTATACATGGTAGGAATCACAGACTGGCTAACAATTTGAATTTGAGTAAGCTTCATGGAGTTCCCCAAAAGGAGAATCTCGCCATGAAAGGCACTCCTTGAAGAAACAGTGAAAAGGCTTTATAGGTTTCTTGGGTGGATAGGAGACAAAGCCAAAACTGATTCATCAAGCTCTAGTTTTCTGGAGGTCAGTGCTGATATGGCACATCTTTTTTTGGTTACAAGCATTAATGGAAGAAGTCAGATGTGTGTGAGCATGTTGGAGTGATTCTCAAAATGGAGCAGCTTTGTATGTATACTATTTTCCCTAAAGAAAACTCAATTTTAAGTTTTTCTCCATGTTCATTCCTTATTCCACATCCTTAGGGCTTCTAGTTCCCAGAGAATGTTTGGCTTTTTATTTGGAGGAAAGGGAAGTACCACAAAAGCTGGAACAAGAAGGCCTGAGGAGCTGCTGTACAGGTTAGTGACATGAAAGCAGGTATATGAGAGCTGTGACTCTGGGTCTTGGGGCAGTGCAAGTGCTAGATTTGGGGGCAGGAACACCTGACTTGGAATTCTTTCTCAGAGATTTTTAGTTATCTGTCACTCACATAGAATTAATCCTAGGATATACTTTACGTAAATCATCAACCCATGTGCCCTCCTTGATCTCCAAGGCTCGATCTTTGGACCCTTCTTGGAGAACTGTTTGGCAGATTCATTGAATCTGACAGCCACTCTCAGTCTGATGAAGTGGGTAGTAGAAATTCCCAGGTGTTCCATAGTAAGAGATTCTTCAAGAACCTACAAAGAAGTCTCTGTAATCTTTACCATGCATCTGGTCAGGTCCCATCAGGTTTAGAACTAGAGAAAGTTCACTGAAATAGGAGATAAGGTGTAAAAAGGAGAGAAACAAGGCTGAGGCCAGAAGCTGCATTTGACAAATAAGACAGAGACCAGAATATAGGGATTGAGGTAGAAGCTGGGGCCTGGCATCAGTCATGGGTCCTGGCAATCCATCAATAAGCATGGATTAAGCACCTCCAGTTTTCTAGGCACCTCATCAAGTTTTAGGAAGGGAAAAGGCAGTTCCTGCTGTCAAGGAGCTGCCCATCTGTCATAGAAACATGGAAATGGTTGAGAAGAAACAACAGATCAGGAACCTTGGTCTTAATTGATCTAGGGAAAGGAGAATGTTTGGGAGCAGAAAGCTATCTAGTTCAGTGGGATACATTGGAATAAAGGGGAACTGTAGGTGTGAAATTAATAATTGTTTAAGGAGAATAGAATTGGGGAGGATTCAGAATCGAGACAAGAATGAGAAAAAATCCAGGTACACATCAGCCATATTGCAGAATCAGTTCCAGACTTTGGTGGTAAAGCAAATATTGCAAGTGAGTCACCTGACCTTTTTTTTCCGTGCATACAAAAGTTATGTTTCTAATATACTGTTGTCCATTACATGGACAATACTATTTAGCTTTTGAAAAGGGCATATTTTAATTTTGAAATATTTCATTGGTAATAAAAGCTATCCCAGCCTTCAGTGAGTCCTAATCTTCTTTCTGGTGGGGTCTCTGGTCCAGTGTTGCTGGCTGTTGACTCATCACAGCTGTGATTGCTCAAGGCTGGCATTTGAGATGGCAGTTTCTTACAATAAGGCAACAGTTAAGTTTGCCACCTAAAATGATTGACTCTTCTTTTCCCTTCAACTTATAAACCCATTCTAGGCTTATGAATTGGCCTGATTTCAATATTTTTGTGCTTTGGAGAATAAGAAGACCCAAAGGTAGGGAGAGAAAAGTCAAGCATACAAAAATAAAACGTTTTTTCTTAAAAAATGTAGAACAAAAGTAAGTGCCATGGAGAAGGGCCATCTAGTTCCATGAACAGATGATGCCCACTTTCAGGGGTGCTCGTCCAGTGTCACCTGCAGGGATACTTTTCAGGTCACTCAGTAATTCTGAGCTCATGGCCTGACTAGACATTGTAACAAGAATGCTAGGTCTGCCAGTTTCACAGGTATTTCTGCGGACCCAATATGTTTGTCTCTGAAGCTCTTTGTAAGTCAAGTTATCCTGCAAATTTGAGCTAATGGCATTTTAAGACAATCATGTTTCTGTCTTTTATGACTCTTTTCTTCACCTGGGGAAGGACCATGTAGATCAGTTTATTTTCTTGCAATGGAGGGAAAGGTTTCTAATTATATATCTGTGTACATGTGTCTCTGTGTATATGTTTTACTGTCTGTTTTTTGCAGAAGGAATGATTAGACCTGGAATGAAAGAGACTACTGAAAAACTAAGGATTTCTGTGAAGGAAACACACCAAGAAAACCTCATGAGTGATAGTCCCTGTGACATCACTGGGAGAGAAATTTGTGCTACAAATGACAGAATCCACACAGGAGAAAAACCTTATGGTTATCATCATTATGGGAAAAACATGAGTCAACAGTCATCCCTGAAATACTGTCAAAAAATTCATAATGGAGAGAAACCAGATGAGTCTCATGAATGTGGTGTACCTTTTAGTGAACACTCATCCTTCCTTTCTCCTCACAGTATTCACAGTGAGAGGAAACCCCACAAATGTAATCAGTGTGGAAAGACTGGGAGTTGCAGCTCTAGTCTTGCTGTACATCAGAGCATGGAGACTAGAGAGTAACCTTATGGGTATACCAAACTTGGAAAGGCATTCCCACAGAGCTCCAGTCTTACTCATCATCAGAGAATCCACGATGGTAAGAAGTCTTGTGAATGTAATCATTGTGGAAATGGATTCAGATTTAAAGGTCACCTTACTGTACATTGGAAGATTCACACGAGGGAGAAACCATATGAATGTAATCAATGTGGAAAGACTTTCTCAAGGAGCTCCAGTCTTGCTGCACATCAGAGAATCCACACTGCACAGAAACTTTATGAATGTAATCAATGTGGAAAGGCTTTCACAAGGAGCTCCAATCTTGCTGCACATCAGATTATCCACACTGGAGACAAACCTTATGAATGTAATCAATGTGGAAAGGCTTTCAGAGACAGCTCCAGCCTTGCTGCACATCAGAGAATCCACACTGGAGAGAAACCCTATGAATGTAATCAATGTGGAAAGGCATTCACAAGGAGATCAAGTCTTGTTAAACATCAGAGAATCCACACTGGAGAGAAACCTTATGAATGTAATCAATGTGGAAAGGCTTTTAGAGACAGCTCCAGTCTTGCTAAACATCAGAGAATCCACATTGGAGAGAAACCCTATGAATGTAATCAATGTGGAAAGGCTTTTGGAAGAAACTGCTATCTTGCTGTACACCGGAGTATCCACACTGGAGAGAAACCTCATGAATGTAATCAATGTGGAAAGGCTTTCAGAATAAAGCACCGTCTTATTGAACACCAAAGAATCCACACTGGAGAGAAACCTTATGATTGTAATCAGTGTGGAAAGGCTTTCAGAGGCAGCTACAGTCTAGCCGCACATCAGAGGATCCACACTGGAGAGAAACCCTATAAATGTAATCAGTGTGGAAAGTCTTTTAGAGAAAGCTCTACTCTTGCTTCACATCAGATAATCCACAGTGGAGAGAAACCTTATGAATGTAATCAATGTGGAAAAACTTTCAGAGTAAACTTCCTACTTGCTGTACATCAGAGAATCCACATGGGAGAGAAACCTTACGAATGTAATCAATGTGGAAAGGTTTTTAGGCAAAACTCCCAACTTGCTGTACACCACAGAATCCACACTGGAGAGAAACCTTATGAATGTAATCAGTGTGGAAAGTCTTTCAGAGACAGCTCCAAGCTTGGTGCACATCAGAGAATCCACACTGGAGAGAAACCTTATGAATGTAATGAATGTGGAAAGGCTTTCAGAGAGAGCTACAGTTTTGCTGCACATCAAAGAATCCACACTGGAGAAAAACCTTACGAATGTGATCAATGTGGAAAAGCTTTCAGAGAGAGATCCAGTCTTACTGCACACCAGAAAATCCACACTGGAGAGAAACCTTATGAATGTAATCATTGTGGAAAAGCTTTCAGACGAAACAACCAACTTGCTGTACATCAGAGAATCCACACGGGACAGAAACCTTATAAATGTAATCAGTGTGGTAAGGCTTTCACACAGAACTCCACTCTTGCTGCACATCAGAGAATCCACACTGGAGATAAAACCATGTAATCAGTGTGGAAAAGCTTTCAGAGAGAGATCCAGTCTTGCTACTCATCATTTTACTATACAATTCTGATGAAAGCAAAGTTGAAGACACATAATTTCTGGGTAATCATTCAATTATGGACAGCTTCTAGTTAATACAACAGTGGTCATTTAGCTATCTCTTACAAACTAGAGGTGAATCATGGAGTCCTTTCAACATTTCTATGCCCTTAGATAAGTAGGAGTTACCTATAGGCATAAATCAATTTTGACTAGTTAAAACTTGAAAAGAATGAGAATTATAAGGAGATTTGGATTTATTCTAAAGAAGAACTGGGTTTAGGGGAGGGAGGCATGAATCTTGACCCAATTTTGAACAAAGAGACTTATTCTTATCCAGATCACCCTTACGTAGGGCAATCTAGACCAGAGGGGTCCACTGTCCCTCAGACCAGTTTGACTAAAACACAATGGGCCAGAATAAACCTAGAATAAAATCTCTTTAAATTTTGGTCAGTTCTAAATTTTCACAGTTGTACAAGTCTTCCCAACATTTCATCTGATCATCAACTCTGCCCTTCAAAGATTGGTTGAATCACAGTAGCCAAATCTCTGAATGAGGAAATGGGGAAAAAGCTTAGTCCTAATTCAATAATTGTTTATATGGGAGAAATATTCATTCCTCTCACATCAGAGAATCTTTTAGAGAACATATCTCATTAATGCAATCAGTATGAAAAGTTGAAGGTAATGTCCTATATTTCCTATAAGAATTCACATGAGATAGCAACCATATTCCCATAATGAATGTGCAAAGACATTCAGATGGACTATGGAGCATGTTAGACAACAGAAATTTCACCTTATGGTCGAACCCTGTCTGGCTTCAGGGAGGGTCTCTCTTCCTTTACATCAAGGATTCCTGGTGGAGAGAAGACTTATGAATGTGGTAAATGAGGACCTGCCCTTTCCTGGAAGAGGCAGGTCAGTAGACAGCACAATATTCACACTAGAAGGAAGCCTGGTAAAAGCCACAATTGTGGGAAGGTCATCACCTGAATCTGATAAATTTTTATTTGTGTGCTCCAATATGTGCACTGGAGCAATCTTCCCGGAGATAAAACTTATGGATCTAATTAATAAGCTGTGGTTTCTCCTTGGAGCACAGACCTTACTAGACATGGTTTATTTAATATAGTGCATGAAACCCTAAAAGGGATTACATTTATCTCAGAAACCCCAAGGTTTCTCAAGACTTCCCTAAAATATGCCATGGCCCCCTAGGGGGAAGCCTGCCACTGGCTTCTTCACTTTACTGCACTCTTCCACTGTAGTGAGACAGCTTTCCTGCTCACCCTTCAATCTGTCCTAGGCTGGTAATCTGGTTCACTCCTCTAAAACTGATTCTGAGCCATTATTGTAAGGTTGTTTTCCAGGGAATCTGGAAGAGCCAAGACAAGTCAGTGCCTCACCTTACCATCTTGGCTCCAGTAGTCCTTATGCCCATGTTTTCAAGCAATACTCCCAGGATAATTCAAATTTTCTTGAAAAGGTCTTTTGTCTTTCTCATTCAATTGTTCTATTTTGTTGCAATGCTCATTCAAGAAAACCTCATCTCTCCTTGCTAATCTCATAAATTATGAATTCATTTGGGGGAAATCTCCCCTTTTCTTTTCCCTTTCCTTCTTTCCTTAGCTATTTGTAAGGCCTCATCAAACAGACATTTTTCTTTGTTGGTCTTTTGCTTAGGAATATGTTTAATTGTTGCCTCCTGTACAATGTTAGGAACCTCTGGTAATGGCTCCTCAGCCATTCTGTCTCCCAGATTTAGTCCCCTCAATCTGTGCATCACTGTCCTTTCCTATCCATAAGCCATGCTGTTGTATCATATCTTTAGGGTCTAATGGTTTTTCCCTGTTTTCTTCCATTTGATTGTGAATTTTGCAGTTAGAACCTCAGGACTTGGGCCTCAGTCAGCTGCTGATTCACATTTTGACTCATTGCATGGAATGTTTCCCCACTCTGCCTTTTCCCTAGAACATTTTTTTTGCAGTTTTATGGTTTCATGTAACATTGGCCTCTTTGGATTCAGTGGTTGGAAGATGGAATTGTTGCTGTGGTAATGAATGGTTTTCCTTGGATTTGAACAGTACTGAAGTGTATATTGGGAAAATCTTGCTGGAGATAAAAGTTAGGGATCTAATTAAGAAGCTTAAGTCTCTTACTCAAGACCTCATTAGATTTCCCAGTGTAAGAGACCTCATTAAATATCCAAATTTACTCACTCTGATTAAATCCCTAAAAGTACAGCTTTTCCCTTGAAATCCTGATGTTCCTCATTATTCTTCAATAATATTCCTTTGAATTAATACACTGTAATTTCTTTAGCTATTCAACAGTTGATGGATACTCATTTTGTTCTTTGGTGGAACAAAATTTTCTGGTACAAATATTGTTATAATGGACAACAGTCCATCTAGAGTGTTCAAGTCATAGCTGGACAATATGTTTTTCTATGTAACTCAACAATTTGGGGAATATATTCAACTGAATTGATTTCATTTAAAGGGCAACAAGTTTTTGTTTTCAGTTTTTCTCATTAGAACAGTAAAATTTGTTTTCAATATGAAATGTTATTTTCATTATACTTCAAAATTTTATTGTGGTTTTTGGGAAATTATTTGGTAAGTAATGCTAACTTTAAAAATCATACCTAGAGGGTGATGCAATTATGTTCTTCAGAAATTCAACTCTCTTTTGATGTGGATGCTGTGAAATGGTGAATTGAACTGTTAGAGAATGTGATTGCAATATTGAAAAACTGCTAAGTATTTAATTGGAGGTATTTAATTTAAAAAAGAAAAATAATAATTTAGGTTTTGGTAAAGGTAGAAAAGATATAGATTCTCCTTCTCCAGGGAGTTCTTTGGGGATTGAACAAATGCTTTGGGTTACCAAATCTAAGCCCTGGGACAGAAGTTGCTCAAAGTAGTTGAAGATGTAGAAACCCAAGCGAAGACCTTTTTCTTTTGGATCGGTACAGCTTTTGTCCCATTTGTCTGAAGGGCCCCTCAGGGTGGAAGAGTGGTGGAGCTGCCCCCCAGTACCCTGTCCTCCAGTCTTCTCAAGACTTGGAACCACTGGAAAGTCTAGGTGCTGGAAGTGCTGTCACTTTCTCCACCTCTCTCGCCAAGTCCTGGCCAAAAACGAAGGCTGAGGGTTATGTTACCCATCATAACAAGGCTAAATTTTCTGCTGTAACCAGTTACTCTAGCCCTACCTGCCCTTTGACTCCTGGGGTCATAGGCATTGAAGGGGAAACTAAGGAATGGCTCCAGTCGTATCCCCTCCCCAGCATACTTGAGGATCTCTTGTTTAAACACTCCTTCCTTATGCCCTCCTCTAGCCCTGCCCCCTTGCTGGAAAGGGACCTGATGGTGAAATTGGGGAGCCAATTTTTGCTAGTCAATCCTCCCATCTCCTTTTTCCCCCTCTGTTCCCAAGTATCAAGGCATTATCAGATTTGGCTCTGGCCGTGCATATACCAACCCCATTTTCAATGTGTACTTCCCTGGAAAGTATACCTCCAAGGTAAGTGAACTTATCCATAGCTTTCAAAACTTGTCCATTTGTTGCAACCGATGGTTCCACATATGGATGGTGTGATGTTGGCTGATGGAGCACCTGTGTTTTCTTGGTGTTAATTATTAGGCCAAAATTAACACAGGAGAAGAGAATTGATCCATATTTTGTTCCATCTCAGCTTCAGAGGCTGCATTGAGTGCACAGTCTTCTGCAAACAGAAAATCATGCACCAACACTCCCTCCACTTTAGTCTTGGCTTGTAACTGTTTCAAATTGAAGAATTTGCCATTAGTACAGTAGTTGACCTTGATGCTGTCTTCATCCTCATTGAAACATTTGTCAACATGGCTGAAAACATCATGCTAAAAAGCATGGGGGAAGTACACAGACTTGTTTCACTCCACTGATGACTGGGAAGGCACAAGAGAATTGTCCAGTACCCCGAACCCGGGAAATATTGTGTACAGACCTCTCTTCTGCTCCTGGCATTTCTCCTGGAGTTGTCCAGCAGCAAGTAGCACATTGACTGTTCCTCGACCCTTTCTGTAGCCACAATGGCTGACAGGTATATCCCCATCTTCCAGGTGAAGGATCAACCCATTAAGGAGTACTCTAGCAAGAACTTTGCCTGCAATGACTAAGAGAGAGATCCCCCTGTGATTCTCGAGGGCAATCTGTTCCCTTTAACCTTTTTAGAGATGGACAATGGAGGCATTCTTGAACTCCTGAGGGATAACCTCCTCTTGCATGTAACCTGGAAAAAATCAGTTAGCTTTTGTATGAGCAGGGGTCCCCCTACTTTGTAAATCTCAGCTGGAATAGAATTAGTACCAGGTGCTTTGCCACATGAAAGGAGCCTAATTGAGCCCTCTAAACCTCTTCAGTTGGAAGTTCAGCTAAGGAGGGATTGACTTCAACCTGAGGTAAAGGGTCAATGACCTCAGCATTGATTGATGATAGTCTGTTGAGAACACTATGGAAGTGTTCAGCTCATCTCTCTAGGATCATGTCCTTATCACTGATGAGTGTGGCCCCATCAGCACTGAGTAGTTGTGATGCACCATAGGTTTTTGGTCCATTCAAAGCTTTCAGGGAATCATAAAAGCACTTTGGATTGTTACTATGAGCATAAAACTGAATTTCATCTTCTTACTGAGCCAGAAATCCTGCATCTCTCTAAACTTTGCTTGTACTTTCCTTTTGATGGAAATAAATGTTGCCTGTTTAGAAGTGGATGAACTATCCTGCTGGCACATCTTGTGAAATACTTGTTTTTCATTTATCAGCTTCTGAATTTCCCCATCATTTTCATCAAACCAGTCTTGGTGTTTGCAAGTGTTCTGACCCAGATGAGCAAATGCAGTGCTGTACAGCAAATCTCTGACAGCTGCCCATATCTTTTGTCCTCCACTGTTGCCAATTGTGTGTTGGCTCAACTTTTCCTCCAAGTCAGCAACAAACTGTGCACACTCTAAGAAGAACTCTAATTTGTTGAGATTAATTCTTCTGGTAGTCATTTTGCCTTGAGGGTGGCACTTTTGACGAATGTGAATATTTAGCTTGAAAAGGATAAGTCTATGGTCAATCAGTCTGCACCACACTGCACCACACATTTCCTTTGTCACTCTCACATCTTGTCTGTTCCTTCTCCTTATAATCACATAGGCTATTAGATGCCAATGTTTGCTGCAAGGGTGCATCCATGAAGTTTTATTGTGTTTAGGTAAATGGAAGACAGTGTTGGTGATGAGAAGGTGATATGATGCACAAGTCTTCAGCAGTAAATGGTCACTGCTATTGCTGTTTCCAACTCCATTCCTCCCTCATACTCCCTGTCAAGTCTGCCTTCTGAGCCTACTCTAGCATTAAAGTTGTTCAGAATTATAATCTTGCCCTCTTTTGGCACATTGATGATAAGGGTCTATAGATTTTCTGAAAATTTGTCTTTGATTTCATCAGAGTTTGTCATGGTGGGAGGATTGGCACTGATGATGGTGGCAGGACGTTTTCCTGTGAGGGGCAATCGCATTGTCATGAGCCTGTCCTTCAGTCCTTTTATCAGGCATACCAGCTTGCTGATTAGATTAGTTTTGATTGCAAAACCCATGGCAGCTTCACAGCACTCCCCTTCACTGTGCCCACTCCAGAAATCGCTGTATCCAGCCCCAAATTCAGTAAGCTGGCCTTCATTTGCCAACCTTGTTTCACTCAGAGCTGCTCTTTGGATGCTATACTTGTTGAGTTCTCTTGCCACAACAGCAGTTCTTCTTTCAGGTCTACTGGATTTTGTGTTGTCTATTACTGTGTACACATTCCATGTGCCAATGGTGAGTGGAATCATCTTTGCAGATGTTTTTGTACGTTTTTGTTTATCCTTTTTGTGTTTCAACTACATAGTGGGATTCCCTGCTTGCCATGGTAATAAGGCCAGGGCTGGGTAAGGAGACAATGTTTAGGCACCTTTTCTAGCCCCCTTCCTCACACCAGAGGTAGCAGTGCTATCCTTAAAATGCTGCTTAGACACCCAGGGGTCTGCCAGGTCCCTCTGCTGCTTCCAATGAGAAAGGACCCAGTGGCCTGGGACACCTGTTTGCAGGGTTGTGACTACAGCTCCCTGTGTATTCCCACCTCCTGATTTATCACTTGCCTGCCACCACAGAACTTTGAGGTATAATAGTCAAATAGTATGGGTGATGTCTTTTGATTCATGTATAAATTGGATTTAAGTAAGGCAGAATTGCATAAAGTCATCAGCCTCACTCTCTCTTCCAGAGTCCTCATAGTCCAGTGGCAGGACAGAGTCAAGACAGCTGGTATTGGGTCAGGTTGCAGTGGATAACCTTGGCATCTTCAGTGTCTAACCAAGCTCTAAGTGCTCCACATCACCTGCTTCATCTGCCTTCATGGCCTTTGGAACAAATTGTTCTCATCCACCCATTCCACCAGAGGAAGTCTTCACGTGCTTGGAGTAGACACCCCCCCAACTCACCAACTGGTTTGAGATCCCTTGTTTACCCTCAACCTGTTTTGGCCAGTCTGCTGAAATGGTTTACAGGAGTGTGGCTGATGCACATGCTGCAGCTTCTTGGAACCACAGGTGAGAGTTAGGTGGAACAGGTTGACACCAAAGGTGGAAAGAGTCCCAAAAAGGGCTGGGCAGCCATCACGCCAAAGGCACTGGTCCTTCCTGAACACACCCTACACCTACACTATCTAAATTACAGAGTAGGGAATTGAGGGAAAGAGTGATAGAATTTGGAACTGAAAACTTTAAAAAAACAACAAATTAAAAGCAAAAAACATAGTTAGGGGAAATATTTTTTTTTGAAAATGGAAAAAAGGAAAATAGAGGTTCTTCACCACTCAGCAGGGCACCATCCATTAACTGCAGCAAATGGAGAAATTGCGAATCTTCTTTGAATCCCATTTGAATTATCTTAGGAAGATTCTGAAGGTCACCTGGCATAGTACAGGACTCTGACTTTCTCAAGTTAGATTGCCAATCATTCACATTCTACTGCAGAGCACAACTCTGATCGACTGGTCATGTTGTTGAAATGCCAAAAGTATGTTTTTCTAAAAGACTATTTCATGGAGAACACATGCAAAGAAGGCACTCACAATGTGGTCAGAAGACATAATACAAGGGCATTCCCAGGGTCTCTAAAGAATTTTGTGATCAGTGGTGGGACATGGGAGACGGTGGCAAAGGACTACCCAGCACAGCTTATTGCCATCAAAGAACATGCTGTGCTGTGCAAGCAAAGCATAATTGCAGCATCTCAGAAGAATAGTGAGATGTGCAAATTGACAGGCATCTCCACCCCAAATATTCACGTGGACTCTGTTCCCAGCCTGTGGTAAAGCCTTCTGGCCTCTTTTAGTCTCATCGTTCATGGTCAGAAACATTATAATTTCACTCTTACATGGTGATTTCATTTTAGGCTGCTTTGAACACAAACAACTATACAAACGAATATTTTAATAATGAAATAATAAGTTATTGAGAAATGAAAGCACTCATACAGAGAAGGTGAAAGATGCCTTGGACATGACAGGTTATATCCAGGGCATCCTCCAGACCCAATGTAATGACACATAATTCCCCTTCTCTTGGCTGAAAAGTCTCATCTTCCTCAGTTCAGTCCAGGTTCTAATTAAGTATCTCTTATGAATCTTTTTCATGTTTTATCTAGATACTCCCTATCTGACCACCATTTAGCATTCTCTTCCTTTGATCCAGGCATCCTTTTCATATTCCCCATTACTTAGCATTCTCTTAAAGTCCAAGTTGCCCAGCCTGGTTTGTGGATTGTCTGCACTACCAGCCACTCCCATTAGGATCCTCCATGAGGTTGATCTCTGACCCTGGGATTACCTCGAGACACCTGGATGCTTCCCTGAGTATTTTTCTGTATTTAAGGTCCATTTTGCCTCCATGAAGGTGCTCACATTCAATCAAACTCACACTGTCTACCTGAGATTCTCTCTGGCCCGCTTGTGAATACAAGTGTTACAAATGCTTAGGCTCCTTTAAGAGTCAACCCAGTAAGGGGAATCTTTAATAAACTTTGTTTTTCTTTGGTTTAAGAAGGCTTGTGTTGAGTTCATTCAAGCAGGACCCGGTGTGTCAGTATTTTGGGGTCCCCTAATCCTCATTAGTTCCATCTTGAATTCCTTGGTGATCTAAGGTGATCAACTCCTCAATGTGTTTCTACATTGACGCAGCATAACAAACTCCTTTTAATTCTCCTTGTCCTGAGTTTTGCCTTGAATGGAGAATTTACCAGGTCCTAGGAACTTTTCTGCAAGAGTAAATAATCATACATTGTAAAGTAAAATGTACCCAATTAAATTGAGAACAGTTTGGAAACATTATAACCACTCTCTTAGAGTTTGTCATAAATTCATAGCATTCAGATAAAAAGACGTGCATGTCCCTTTAAAAAATTTTTTTTCAAATTAAAAATATATACAATGGTTCTCCCAGATCCCCATTTGAGAAAATTTTGGAGCCTAATAACAACATAAAAGATGTTACAGTGTTAATACATGAAACAAAATTGCCAGTTCAATAACATCAATTCAGCTGATTATCTTATTGAGAATTACCTTAGAAAAAGCACTTTGTCCATTTATGCCTCTGACCCTCTAGGCTGACTGCGTTCAGGGAGGAGCAAAGGGTAATTCTGACACAGTGACACCGAATTCTTACTCTTTCAGCTCCTAAACACAAGCCCTTAAGTGCCACATTTTAAGTCTGTTTCACCTTAAGGGTGGATCTACCCTTAGCTGGTCAAACATCCCAATCATCCTGCTGGGATCAGACTGGAAATGAGCCACATTCTCATTCAAACTAGGAGAATGCTAATCAAACTGCTTGCGTTTGGTGAATAACCTCCATTCTCAAACTAAGCTCCCTTGGGCTGTGAAGCCCAGGCTTGCCTGGAAATCTCCAGCTGGCCTCTGCCTTGTTCTCCACCTCCCAACTCCTAAAGTCCTGAATCTTTCCTCCAATAAGAAATCAGGTGGAGGGTGATGAGGGAGGAGGAGCCCTCAGAGCTGACCAGCCTGGTGGGGGTGGTCCAGGTGGAACAGGAGCTCTGGGGTGGAGTTTGGAGGTCTGGGTGGAGTCTAGGGCAGAAGAGGGGTCATCCCAGTAGTCAAGGCTGTATCCAGTTGATAGAGGGCAGGTCTTGGGAAGGAGAGGGAAATAGGGTCCTGAGTGCCTGGATCTGGCTGTAATTGGAGGAAAGGGGGCCTCAGAGGCTGGGAGCAGCCTCTCAGAGTGTGCTGGCTGAAAACTGGAACTTGTGCTGAGATCTCTCTGCATTCAACCCTTGGACTGGAGTTCCCTCTGCCTTCTTTCCTCAGATCCCGGATCACGCTGTCTTCTCTTGGACCCGAGATCTCTGCCTTGTGGAGGCCATCTCTGTGGGTGCAGGTGCCAGGTGGGTCGGAGCCAGCCCCTCACAGACCTGCTGGCTGTTCATCCCATTGGGTCTCATCCTCCCCCTCTGAGCCTGTGGTGACTCTAGCTCCATTGCTCCTGGGAGCAATCCTCCCTCCCCAGCCAGGTCCCTGGACAAGCTTCCTGCTGCTCTTTTCTAGGCTCCCGACCACTTCTTTAGAGTCTGGGGCTGCCCCCTCAACCCCCCAATTTAAGATTGTGTCACCTTTTCACAAAATTCACACCTTACCCGCAGGGACCCAGGAATCCTGTCTTGAGTGAAATAAAAGTGAAAGGCTTGAGTGAACCTGGAAACGCTCGTGTGAAGGCCTGGATCTGCCTCCCAGGAATTGGGCCCCTCAGGCCTTTTTCCATTCAGAGACAAGGCTGATTGTTTTGCCTGTAGAGGAGGGTAAGATTTTTTTTTTTTAATCTGCCCATTTGATCTCCTCAAGAGTGAGTTTTATAGGGAAAAAGGAAAGATGGTTTGAAGATTTGGGATGGGTTTGAGGGGTGGTAAATTGGCTGTAGTGATCCTGAGGTGGAGGAGAAGGGGCCTGGATGAAGATTAATAGCCTGGGGTGATTCCAAGGTGACCCACAATGAAGGGCTGGACTGGGTGGGGGTCACCTTGACAGGAAATTGAAGGGATTATTTAGTATGTAGGTGGAGGTGTGGGGGAAAGGTCAGAAGCTGGGTTGCCCTTTCAGGTTCCTGGTCCCCTACTCAGTCAAAGGGAAATCTCTGATTCAGGAGCCACTGAGGCTCTGACTGCTCTTGTCGGATGTGGAATCCCAAGCCCCTTCTGCCTCTTGATGATCTGATGATTTGGGGAGGGGAAGGGGAAAGAAGAGGAATGGGAGAGGGTGGGACCCTGAAACCTGATCCTACCTTTTGGCTTCATTCTCTCTCCCGAGGGCAGGGCCTCACCCCCTGTATATCCCCACAGTCAACCCTCCTGCCCAGGAATCCTTTTCTCTCCCCAGCTCAGTCTGCAGAAGACCAAAGCCTGGCCCAGCCTGAGAGTGGAGCCAGAAGGAATGGCCCTTGGCAGCTGCAGACCCCCACCTCAGGTGAGTGCACTCTGTCCACGGACTTGACCCCCAAAGAGGCCATTTCAAAAGAGAACTGTCTGGGAGGCTGGCAATACCCTATCTATGGATCGTTCCTTTACAAAAATAGGCAGGAATTGAAAACAGTAGTAACAACACCATCCTCTTCTCTGTCCTTTGAACTAATCCCTGGCATGTTGGCATCATAATCACTAACTACCCCTCATCCCCAGTGGCTGCCCTCCTCAGGCCGCTTCACTTATTCCTCTCTGTTCTGTAGGGGTCTTGTCTTTGCTCCTGTATCCATGCCTGTCACCCTCCCCCACATATCGATAGGACTCCCCCCACCACTCCCCACCCCTGCCCCTTTTGCCTCTTTGGCCAAGCTCTCCCAGGCAGACCCGGAAGACAGGATGCTCTGCTTATCCACCATGGTCTGATCTACACAAATAGTTAATCTGTCAGTTGCACACTGTCCTGTAGCTGGGCATCATCAAGGGCATACTGAGGGGTAGTGAGGGGTAACAGGAGTAAATACTGTGAGCAGGGACTGAGGTGCTCCTGGCCTCCTGCATACTCTGGTCCTCTGTTTCTGGAAAATATGGAAGCTCAAGAAGACAGGTTAAGTTGGCTCTTGGGTGGTCACATTTCCCTGTTCAAAGGCCATTAACAGAGCTGTTTGGACCAGGCCAAAGAAAAGAATACCTTCTTTAGCTGTTACTTTATTTGCATTTGTTAAGGGCCTAGTACTTCCCTTTGTTAGAGAGGATATAGAAAAGGACTGAGTTTGGGGAGCTATTCAAAATTCTGGAAGTTTTCTTTTGTAGTGGGGGAAAGGAAGGTCCTAAAGGAGACACTCAGTTCTTATCCAAGAGGCATAGGGCTCAAAGGCAAAGACCCAGTGGAGTGTCTTCCTTTCTCCCTCAAATCTACTTTTGACCTTCTTCACAACAACCCTATAGAGTAGTTGCTCTTATCTTTATTTCGCAGTTCAGGAAACTGAGGCCAACAGAATCAGTTCCCATCCAGGGTCACATAATTAGTAAGTATCTGAGGCAGCATTTGAACTCAGATCTGCATGATCTTCTCCCATTCCAGAGCTCCATCCACAATGTATTTGTGTGCCCAGCTTCCCACAGCTCCTCCAACATTGGCTGGTGCTATTATCATTTTTGTCAGTTTTGCAGAGTGTGAGATGAATTCTTAGTGGTTTGGTTTACTTTTCTCTTCTTAGTGGTTTGGAGCGTTTTTTCATGTGACTGGGAATTCTTGGCAGTTTCTGATAATTTTTTGTTCAGATCCTTTAACCATTTGTCTATTGGGGAATGACTATTTGTTATTTTCCATTTGTTTTAGCCTTATCTGTTTGTGATACATTGGGGCTTTCTTGGCAGAGATACTGGAGTGTTTCCTCATTTCTTTCTCCAGCATATTTTACATAGGAGGAACTGAGACAAACACAGAGAAGTGACTTGCTCAGGGTCACATTGCTAGTAAGTGTCTGACGCTAAATTTGAACTCAGATCCTTCTGACTCTAGAACTGGCACTCTGTCTACTGTGTCACCTATCTGCCATTGACTTTTAGTCTTTTTTAAAACAATGCTTCATTTTCCCCAAATTACATGTAAAAACATTTTTATTCTTAATTCAGAGGTCATAGTTCTTTCCCTACCTTCTTCTTCTTACCCCTCCTGCAATGTGGTAAGCAATCAGAAATAGGTTCTATGTATGCAATCATGTGAAGCATTTCGATATTAGTTCATGGGGAAAAAATGGTACTGAAAAGAAAGCAAGTAAAAACTAGTATGTTTTAGGTCCGTATTCTGAATCATTTCTTTCTACGGAGGGGGAGAGCATTTTTCATCGTGAATCCTTTCAGATTGTCTTAGGTTATCATGTAGCTGAGAATCGCTAAGTTATTTACTGTTGTTCATCATACAATGTTGCTGTTGTTTCTACAAAGTTCCTTCTGCATCAGTTCATTTCAGTGTTCCTAAGTTTTTCTGAAATCCTGCTTGTCATATTCTGTAACACAATAGTATTCCATTGCTATCATATACAACAACTTGGAAAGGCATTCCGCAATCAGTGGGCATCTCTTCAATTTCCCATACTTTGCAACGACAAAAAGAGTATGAGTAGGTCTTTTTCTGTCTTTTGAAAAAAACCTTTTGTGGATAGCAACTTCATGTTGTTATTCCTGGGTCAAAGGGCATCCACATTTTTGTACCCCTTGTAGTATAGTTCCAAATACTCTCATCATGGTTGGTTCAGTTCACAAATGAAGCAACAGTGCTTTTTGGTCCCTGTTTTCCTACTTCCCTCCAATACTTAGCATTTCCCTTTTCTGTTTTATTGGCCAATTAAATAGGTATGAGGTTTGTTTTAATTTGAGAGTTGTTTTAAGTTGCCTTTATCTAATTAATAGTCATTTTGAGAATTTTTATGACTATAAAAAGCCTTGATTTCCTTGTTTCAAAGCTGCCTGTTCATATCCTTTGCCCATTGATCAACTGGGTTGTGACTTGTATTTTTCTAAATTTGACTCACTACTCTATACATTTGAGAAATGAGATCTTTATAAGATTTACTTGGTGTAAAATTTTCCCAGGTATCAGCTTTCCTTGTAGTCTTGATCTTATTGATTTTGTTTGTCTCCTTCAGGACCTCCCTTTCTCCCACTACAAAAGAAAACTTCCAGAATTTTGAATAGTTCCCCAAACTCAGTCCTTTCTTATCTCCTCTCTGGCAAAGGAAGTACTAAGCCCTTTTCAATTTAGTACAATCAGAATTATCCATTTTGCATCTATTAATTCAATGTAAGGATGAGTTAATTCCATTCATATTTACAGTTATGATACCTATGTATACCCCTCCATCCTATGTCTCCTTCTCACTCTCTCTTTCACCTTTTACTCTCTCTCCTCACCAGTGTTTTGCTTCTGACCAATGCCTCCCCCAATCTGCCCTTGCTTCTATCAGTCTCTTCCCTCTCCCCCTTATCCAAGTCCCTTTCTACTTCCATGTAGGATGAGTTATATATCTGTACCCATCTAAGCATGTATGTTATTCCCTCTTTGAGTTCCATATAGGATGAGTTAGATATCTGTACCCATCTAAGCATGTTATTCCCTCTTTGACTTCCATATAGGATGAGTTATGTATCTATACCTATCTAAACATATATGTTTTTCTCTCTTTGAGCCTCCATTCCCACCTTCCCCATGTTCCCCTTCACTGGAATAGCTCTTCTTTGCCTCTTTTATGTGAGATAATTCATCCACTTCTACCTTTCCCTTCCTTCTTGTTGGAATGCACTTCTCTTTCTCACCCCTTAGTTTTGTTTTCTTAAATACCACCCCATCACAGTTAATGTGTATTATCAATATATACTCCTTCTGATTGCCCTAATAATCATAAAGGTCTTCAGCCTTACAGGTATCATCTTCCACTTTAGGAATATAAACAATTTAACATTATTGAATCTCTTTTGTTTGCTCTGTTTACCTTTTGATATTTCTCTTGGGTTTTGTATTTCAAGAGCCAATTTTTGTTCACTTCTGGTCTTTTCATTAGGAATACTTGAATATCCTCTAGTTATTGAATGTTCATTTTTTTCCCATGAAGAATTATATTCAGTTTTTCTGGATATGTGATTCTTGTTCACCATCCTGGTTCCTTTGTCTTGGTGAATGTTGTATTCCACACCCTCCGATTTTTTTTTAATGTATAAGTTCCTCACCTGTGTGTTAGCTTGACTGTAGTTCCATGACATCTGAATTATTTCTTTCTGGCTGATTGTACTCTTTTTTTCCTTGAACTGGGAGCACTGGAGTTTAGCTATGGTATTCCTGGCAGTTTTCATTTTGGATCTTTTATAGGAGATGATTGGTGTATTCTTTCAATTTCTTTTTTACCCTCTTAGTATATCAGATCTGTACCAAGAAAATATCAAATGTGGCCATGGAGGGTCAGACATGACTGTAGCAACTGAACAGCAATAAAATATCCATTTAGAATGTATTGTAGAGAATTGTATGAGATGCTGATCTAATCCTGATTTCCTTCCTGAAAGTTTTCTCCTTTTCTAAGCAGTGTTTTTTTTTTAGCCAAATATGGATTTTTTCCTTAATCATTCTTTTGTTCACTTTACCAAACATGGAGTTACTGAGTTGTAATGATTCTGAGGCTGCCTTGTTTAGTCTGTTCCATTCATTTCTCCCTCTCCCCGCTTCTCTCTCTCTCTCTCCCTCCCTCCCTCTCTCTCTCTCTCCCTCTCTCCCCCAGTACCACAGAGTGTTGATGACCAGAGTTGTTTACTATAGTTCGATGTCTCTTCCTCCCCTATTCTTACTTATTTCCATCATTCCCTATGACATTATTGTAGTTCTTTTATTTTTCCAAATGAATTTTGTTATTTTCTTCTGTGAAATGTGTCCTCTATAATTTTGTTGTGATTATTATTGCTGTTGTTCAGCCATGTCCTCCTGTGACCCCTTCTGGGGTTTTCTTGGCAATGATGCTGGAGTGGTTTTTATTTCTCCAGCTCATTCATTTTTCAGCTGAGGGAATTGACCCAAACAGAATGAAAAGCCCTGCCTAGGATCACCTAGCTAGTAAAGAGTGTGAAGCTGAATTTGAACTCACGTTTTCCTGACTCCATTTCCAACGTTCTATCCACACTGCTCCCAGTTGTCCCCATCATATAATTACTATAGAATTAAATATATAAATATTGTTGTTAAGTCTCCATTTGGTTTGACTCTTGTTGTCTTTGAGCCAATTTACATTCTTATTTTATTGCAGAATGAAAGGCTATATTGGTAATTTCTGCCTTTTTGCATATGTTTGCAATATCTTTCTGCCCTCATTCACAGTTATATTTTGCAAAAATTCCATGGGGTGCATGGATAAGGGAAGAATTTATGACCGAACAAGTTCTAGAGAATAATACAAATGTACAATCCATAATTTTGATCATATAAAATTTAAGAGTTTTAGCACAAAGAAAGGCAATACTCTGAAAATTATAAGGAAAGGAGAGAATTGGGGAATTTTTTTCAACAAGTATCTCTGATACAGGCTTCATTTCAAATAATAGAGAACTGATTCTAATTTGTAAAAATACACATCATTCTCCACCTGATAAATAATTGAAGGATATGAACAGGCAGTTTTGAGAATATTCCATCAAAGCTACCCATAATCATGAAAAAAATGCTCTAAATTTGTATCAAACATGTGCTAAGTTAAAACAGCTCTGATACACCAACTCATACTTACCAGATCAGCTAATATGATGAACATGGAAAATGATGGAGGTTGAAGAGATGTAGAAAAACTGGGACCCTAATGTTCTGTTGGTGGAGTTATGAACTGATCCAACTATTGTGGAGAGCAATTTGGAATTGTGCCCAAAGAATTATGGAAGTGTGCATAACCTTTGATCCAATAATACCATACCACTGTTATGGTTATAGCCCAAAGACATCAAAATAATGAGGAAAGGACCTGTTTGTACAAAAATATTTTCAGTAGCTCTTTTTTGCATTGCTTAGGAGTGGGAAAGTGAAGAGATGCCCATCAGTTTGAGAATGGCTAAACAATCTCTAGTATGTGATTGTAATGGGATAGTATTGTGCTATAAGAAATGACAAGTAGGAGGATTTCAGAAAACTCTGGAAAGACTTACTTGAACTGATGCAGCCTGAAGTGAACAGAACGAGGAGAACATTGTATACAGTAACAGCAATGTGTGTGGTTCAGTGAAGAACTGTGAGTGACTTAGCTCTTCTCAGCAATACAGTGATCCAAGAAAATGCCCAAAGGACTAATGGCAAAGTCTGTCTCCAGAGAAAGGACTGATACTGTTTGCCATACAGACTGGAGCATGCTATTTTTCACCTTTTTTCTTACATTCTTTTTCTATTTTTTCCAAGTCTTTTTGTACAAAATTACTAATACAGAAATGTTTTACCTGATTGCATGTGTACAACTTATATCTTATTGCTTATTATCTAAATTAGGGGGGGAGGGAATAGAGGGAAAGAGGGATAGAATTTGGAACTCTAAAATTTTAAAAACAACAAATATTGAAAAAATAACGTAGTAGAGGGAAATAATATTTCAGAAAATGTAGAAAAAGAAAATAGAGGTTGTCTACCATTCAGCATGGCACCATCCACTGAGTGTAGCAAGTGGAGAAATTGTGAATCATCTTTGAATCCCATTTAAATTGTCTTAGGGAGACTCTGAAGGTCACCTGGCAAAGTACTGAACTCTGAGGTCCTTTCTCCAGTTAGATTGCCAGTCCTTCACATTCTACAGCAGGGAGCACAACTTCGATGGATTGGCCATGTTGTTCAAATAACCAAAAGGATGTTTGCCTAAAAAAGGATGTTTTATGGAGAACACATGCAAAGAAGGCACTCAGTGTGGTCAGAAGACATAGTACAAGGCTATATTCCCAAGGTCTCTCTGAAGAATTTTGGAATCAGTGGTGAGACATGGGAGACAGTGGGAAAGGACCACCCAGAATAGTTTATCAACATTAAAGAACGTGTTGTGCTGTGCTAGGAAAGCAGAATTGCAGTATTTGAAAGAATAGTGAGATGAGCAAATTGAGAGGCATCTCAACCCCAAATGTTCATGTGGACTCTTTGTTCCCAACCTGTGGTAGAGCCTTCTTGCCTCTATTAGTCTGATCATCCATGGTCAGACACATTGTACTTTAACCCTTACAGAGTGATGCACTTTTGGTCTGCTTTGAACACAAAGAACAACAAAAATGAACAACTATAAAACTAAATACTTTAATAAGGAAATAATAATTTATTGACAAATGAAAGCTATCATAAATAAAAGGCATAACATGTATTGGCCATGACAGAGTATACAAAGGGCAGACCCAAGACACAGTGTAACAACAGGGAATTCTTCTTCACTTGGCTGGAAAGTCTCATTTCCTTCAGTTTAGTCTGGATTGTAATTAGTATATCTTATGAATCCTTTTCATCTTTTATCTAGATAAGACTTTATTCCAGGCTCTCAGGAAATAACTTGATTTTTTTCTTTCTCTTCCCTCTTTTTTCTAAAGCAAACATTCTCCCCATTGCACCACACAATATACTGTACTTGCCAGCTTCTCCCAAACCTGACAGAATATTGTTGATAAAATATTATTTTTATCAGTTCTGATAAGGAAGAAATTTCACTTTTCTCTCCTCCTTTGGTGTTTCTATCTCACAGACAAAACACATACATCAAATACTCTCAAGTTTTCATTGAGCTCTTAATGACTATAGTTTTAAATGTTGATTCTCACTAAACTAGGATAAGACTTTTAGGTCAGTCCCCTTTTTGTGCTTCAGTTTCCTCTTCTCACTTGATGAGGGTTATACTGCCTGAATTCTGGAGTCTTTTTCAGGTCTAAATCTTGTGACTCTTGATGCTTTAGGAGCTGGTGACATTTCAGGATGTGTCTGTGGACTTCACCCCAGAGGAATGGGACCTCTTAGACCATCCTCAGAAGGAGTTTTACAAGGAGATCATGCTAGAGAATGCCCACAACCTACTCTCCGTGGGTAAGGACATTTTTCCTGGCCCCTCTTGAGTCTGCTATCAAAGGAAATATCTTCATTTTCCAGTGTGCTGACCTTGGGGCATTTATCTGATACTAGAAAGGAAAATGTGCTGATCTCCAGTGTCCAACAGATAGGGTCATTCTGCTTCCTGGTTTTCCTCTAGAAGATCAGTACATGGTAAGAAGATAACATGTATGTTCTGTTGTTGCTACTGCAGCTGTCTCCTGCCAGTTCTAGGTAGCTTGAGGAATGTCAGTGTTGAAGCATCTCAGATGTAGAACTAATCCCATGGATTATTTAGCCAAACCTCTCCCTGGGTAGTAATTTTCTCTGCCAAATATCTGAAAAGTGCTCAGCCTGCTTTTCTCTGTAACCTCTTCATCTTTGGAATGGGCCAAGTATTTAGGATATCCTTCTTTCTGAGAAGCATCAATTTGTAACTCTCAGTTTCTGGTTGTGCCAAGTGTCACACATTTGTCCGTAATCTTTCCTTCAGTTGCCTCCACTATGTTGTACAGATGGTGAGAAAGGACAGAGGGAAATAATCCTTTCCTTTCACCTGCTGTTCATCAACTGTTGTGTTATGTCCTATCTTTACAATATTATGTTATTAGCTGATATTATTATCCCCATCTGGCATTTGAGAAAACTGAAGCAAACAGAGGTTGTGACTTTTCCAGACACAGAGTTAATAACTGTCTGAGGGTAGATTTAAACCTTGGCATTCCTCAGTCTATTTCCAGGCCTCACCCCACTGCACTACCAGCTGCCTCTAATTTCTAGATAATGGGAACTCTGCAATGAGTGCCTCCTTTGGAGAAGGTGCGGTATGATCAAATTTTCTAATTCTCTGTTGGCTCCATGATCTTCTCCCCGACCTTTCCTCAAAGTTCTCAAAAATAAATGCTATGGAAATCATCCTTAAGCACTTCTGGCGACCATCTTTTCCTCCTTGATTGCATGCCCCTGTCAATGGCAGGAATTAGAGACTGGCCCAGAGTTAGAATTTGACTACCTAAGGTTCATTAAGTTCCCAAAAGGAGCATTTTACCAGAAGAGCAATGACTCGCTGCATGAACAGGAACAAGGTTTTTATAGGTTTTATGGAGTGAGGAGTTGAGGAGGAGACAGAGCCAGAGCTGATCCATCGAGCTCTAATCTGCTGGAGCTCAGTACTGATCCTTTTTTACTTACTTGCATTACAACCATTAATGGAAGAATAAGCCAGAAGTTTGTGAACATGAAGGGGTGATTCTCAAAATGGAGTAGCTTTGTATGTACACCGTTTTCCCTCAAGAGAACTAAATTCTAAGCATTTCTCCATGTTCATTCCTTTTCCCACATTATCAGGGCATCCAGTTCCCAGAGAATATTTGGTTTCTTATTTGGAGGAAAGGGAGATACCATTGATGCTGGAAAAAGAAGACCTGAGGAGCTGCTGTCCAGGTGAGTGAGGTAAAAGCAGGCACATAAGAGCTGTGTCTCTTGGTGTTGTAGCAAAGCAAGTGTTAGGTTTGGGGGCAGGAACACCTTAATTGGGATTCTTTTTCAGAGACTTTTAGCAGTGAGTCTGCACAAGTCCCTGAACCCTACTGATTCTCAGTTTTCCCTTCCGTAAAATTAGGATGTCAGATACCATGCAAATAAGCTTTCTCCTACTGATAAATCTATGATCCTAAAAAAAATGCATTGTTTAGAATTAGGGGGCATGGAACTTCCCTGAAAGTGCAAAAGGGGGTTAGGCTTTTAAATATGGTTTATTTCTTAGGCATTTTTCTCATCAATGAAGACATAGAGAGTTGCTGATATGAGCCATACCCTCTCTTAAGCAACATGAAGAGATACAAGGAACATCCCTTGCTCTCCTGGTGTTCACTGACTGGGTGGGTAGGTGCCATGCCAACAATCATGTAGAAACTTGTTACGGAGAAGAGAGATTGCATCTCATTGAGAGAGGAAATGTACTGTAGTGAAGGAGGACTGGAAAGCCTATTGGTGGAAGGTGGGCCCTAGCTGGGGCTTCAGGGAAGCCAGGATGGCATTGTATGTCTGGACATGGCTTGGAAAGCGCAAACATTTGGAAGGCAGAGTGTCATCTTCACAGAACAGAAGTGAGTCCCATACCACTGGATTACAGTATGTTTGGTGGGGATGTGAAGGGAAAGAAAATTTAGAAGAATAGGAGAGGGATATGTAAAGAGAGAGGGTAGGTGATTAATAGCCTTAGAACAAATTTTATATTTGATCCTTTTCCTAGGGAGCCACTGGAGATTGTTGAGGATGTGGTGATAGGATCAGTCAAGAACTTAGGAAGATGATCTGTGTGAGTGATGGAATTACTGGAGTGGAGGGAGACTTGGAGCAGCTGAAACAAGTATCACGTTCTTGGAATAGCTCTGGTGTGTTGTGTTCAGGACCTGAATCAAGAGAATAGAAGTGTTGGGAGAGAAGGTGGTGTTATGGGAGAGATGTTATCTGGGTGCAGTCAGAGGACTTAGGAGCAGATTGAATATGTGGGACAGAAGTATTTTTGAAAGTCAGTGAGAAAAGCATGACATCTCATTTATGAATGTGCTCTAATGGGAGGATTCCTTGGAGAGCATTAGGAAAGTAGGAAGATGGGAGGGTTGGAAGAAAGAGAATGAGTTTGGTTTGGAGAACAATGAGATTAGTGTCACTAAATCCCATAGAGAGTGAAAGAGAAGAAGAAGGGTGATTGATTGTGAAAAGCTGTAGAGAAGAAAAGAAAGATGAAGATGAAGAAATGAGCTGAGGATTTAACAACATGGATGTTTTTGGAAATTTTGGAGAGGGTAATTTCAGTTAAACAATTAAACTGGGAGCTAGACTGCTGAGAATTTCAGAGAAAAGTATGTTAAACAATTAAACTGGGAGCTAGACTGCTGAGAATTTCAGAGAAAAGTATCAGTGACCCCAGTTGTAATTGGGCACTTCCAGCTGTTTAGCCAAGAAATGGAAGAAAGATCATGGAAAAATGTCTCTGGGATTGTATGGATCAAAGGATCATGTTTTGAGCATTAGGAAGAAATGGTTTGTAGTAGTAGGGAAGGAGTCATTAGTGTGGGAGAGGCTGGAAAGTAGTGAAAAAAAGGGAATGCTGAAGGGGCAGGATACTAAGGAAGATGATGTCCTGGAATCGGATGATTTACTCATGGAAAGGAGTTTGCTTTAGCTAGCACAGGGATCACTTCATCTCACGGTGACATCGAAGTGAAAAAAATGTCACTTCATGGATGAGGATGAGGAGGATAAGATAGCTCTTGATAAGTATCCAGTTTTTTCAAAGAAAAAATAGAAGGCATTTCTCCACTGAGAAGGTGAGTAGAAGGGTGGACAGTGGGAGCAAGCAATCAGGGACATTTGGGAAAGAATTAAAAGAAGAAATTAAAAGAATTGGGAAAGCTTCTGTGGTGAAGGAGATAGGGAGTCAGATGGTGGTTTTCAGTCCTTCCAGTCATTTCTGTTTCACTGTGACCTCATTTGGGGTTTTCTTGGCTAAGGTGCTGGAATGATTTCCCATTTGCATTTCAGGCTTATTTTATAGACAAGGAAATCAAGGGTAAGAGCCCTAAGTGACTTGTGAAGGGTTGCAAAGCTAGTAAGTGTGTCTGAGGCTGGATTTGAACATCAGTCTCCCTAATCAGTACCTACTGCACCACTTAACTACCCGAAGGGACTCAAAGGATACCCTTGCCACCCTGAGGTCCACCCTGAGTTTAAATACCCTAAAATTGTAGTTGACATAGGCAGTAAGTTTTATGACTTTCTCTTTCCATTTGGTAGCATCTAAGCACAAGCAAAGGTTGTTGCCTCATTTAGAATTAATCCAAGTATATGCTTTACCTAAATTATCAACTTGTGTTCCTCCCTTAATCTCTAAGGCCCAATCTTTGGCTCTTTCTTGGAGAATTGTTGGCCGGATTCATTGAGCTGACAGCCACTCTCAGTTTGGCCAAGTGCTAATTAGAAATTCCTAGGTGTCCCTTAGTACTGGGTGCTTCAGGAGCCTAAAAAGAGTCTCTGCAATGTTCTCTCTTGACATGCTCAGGTCCCATCAGGTTTAGAACCAGACAAAGTTCACACAAATAGGAGATAAAGTGAAAGAGTGAGAAACAGGTCTGCATTTGCCAAATAAGGCAAAGAACAGAATATAGGGATTGAGGCAGAAGCTGGGGCCTGGTGTCAGCCATGGGTCCTGTCAGTCAAAAAGCATGGATTAAGCACCTCCAGTTTTCTAGGTATCTCACCAAGTTTTAGGAAGGGAAAAGGCAGTCCCTGAGGTCAAGGAGCTGTCAGTCTGTCAGAGGAACATGGAAATGGTTGAGAAGAAGCAACAGATCAGGAACTTCGGTCTTCACTAATCCAGGGAAAGGAGAGTGTTTGGGAGTGTAAAGACATCTAGTTCAATAGGATACAGTGGAATAAAGGGGAACTCAAGGAGTGAATGTAAAAATAGATTAAGGAGAGTAGAATTACGGGAAAAAAGATTAAAAATTAACACAAGAGTGAGAACAAATCCAGGTACACCTCAGAGATATTGCAGAATCAGTTCCAGAGCTCTGCAGTAAAGCAAATATTGCAATCAATTGAGTCACCTCAGTTTTTGGTTTTTCAGTGCATATAAAATTTATGTTGATAAATACTGTTGTCTATGACATGCACAATACTGTTTTGTTTTTTCAAAGTACATATTTTAATTAAAAATGCTTTATTGGTAATAAAAGCTGCCTGTGTCTGAGCTTTCAGTAGTCCTAATCTTCTTTCTGGAGGGGTCTCTGGTCCAGTGTTCCTGGCTGTTGATTTATCAGAGTTGTGCTTGCTCAAGGCTGCCAGTTGCCATGGCAGTTTCTTAAAATAAGGCAACAGTTAAGTTTCCCACCTACATTGATTGACTCTTCTTTTCCCTTGAGTTTAAAGCCCCATTGTACACTTATGACTTGGTCTAATTTCAATATTTTTGTGTCTCAGGTAATAGGAAGACCCAAAGAGAGGGAGAAAAAAGAGCCAAAATAAAACCTTTCTTCTTTAAAAAAAATTGAACAAAAATAAGTGGCATGGAGAAGGGCCATCAAATTCTGTGGACAAAACATACCCACTTGAAGGGTTGCTGATCTAATGTCATCTGCAGGGATACTTTTCAGGTAACTCAGCCATTCAGAGTTCATGGCCTGACTTGAGGTTGTAGCATGAATGCTGGGTCTGCTAGTTTCAGAGGTGTTTCTGAGGATCCAATGTGATTGTCTGTGAAGGTCTTTCCAAGTCAAGTTATTCTGCAAATCTGAAGTAGTGGCATTTTCAAACATTGTGATTGTGTCAGTTTAACTTGGAAGACTTTTATCTTTACCTGAAGAAGTATCATGTAGATCAGTTTACTTTCTTCGAGTGGAGGGAAGTGTTTATAATTGTGTGTGTGTGTACCTGTGTCTCTGTAAATATGTTTCACGATTTGTTTTTTTGCAGAAGGAATGATTAGACCTGGAAAGAGAGAGACTACTGAAAAGCTAAATATTTCTGTGAAAGAAACACAGCAAGAAAACCTCATGAGTGATGGTCCCTGTAACTTCACTAGGAGACAAATCTGTGCTGTATTTCAGAAAGTTCACCCTGGAGATAAACTTTATGGTTGTCATCACTGTAGGAAAAACATGAGTCAACAGTCCTCCCTAATTGACTGTCAAAAAATTTGTGCTGGAGAAAACCCACATTAGCTTCATGAATGTCGTGTACATTTTAGTGAACACTCCTCCTTCCTTATTCATCACATTATTGACAGTGAGAGGCAACCTCCTAAATGCAATAGATGTGGAAAGCCTGGGAGTTGCAGCTGTAGTCTTGGTGTACATCAGAGCATCAAGACTAGAGAGGAACTTTATGAATATGATAAACATGGAAAGGCATTCCTACAGAGCTCCAGTCTTACTCAACATCAGAAAATCCACAATGGTGAGAAAGGTTATGAATGCAATCCATGTGGAAATGCATTCAGATTTAAAGGCCATCTTACTCTACATCAGAAAATCCATATGGAGAAACATTATGGATGTAATCAATGTGGAAAGGCATTCACAAGGGGCTCCACTCTTGCTGGTCATCAGAGAATCCACACTGGAGAGAAACCTTATGAATGTAATCAATGTGGAAAGGCTTTCAGACAAAATTTCCTACTTATTTCACATCAGAGCATCCACAATAGAAAGAAACTTTTTGAATGTAGTGAGTGTGCAAAAGCTTTCAGTTCTAGCTCCACTCTTGCTGTACATCAGAGAATCCACACTGGAGAGAAACCTTATGAATGTAATCAATGTGGAAAGGCTTTCAGAAAGAGCTGCAATCTTGCTGGACATCAGAGAATCCACACTGGAGAGAGACCTTATGAATGTAATCAATGTGGAAAGGCTTTTAGGGAGAACTACCAACTTATTGTACATCAGAGAATCCACACTGGAGAGAAACCTTATGGATGTAATCACTGTGGAAAGACTTTTACATACAGCTCAAATTTTGCTGTACATCAGAAAATCCACACTAGAGAGAGACCTTATGAATGTAATCAATGTGGAAAGACTTTCAGAGAAAACTCCCTACTTGTTTCACATCAGTGAATCCACAATAGAAAGAAACTTTTTGAATGTAGTGATTGTGCAAAAGCTTTCAGTTCTAACTCCCCTCTTGCTGTACACCAGAGAATCCACACTAGTGAGAAGCCACATGAATGTAATCCATGTGGAAAGACTTTCAGACTAAACTCCCTACTTGCTACACATCAGAGAATTCACACTGGGGAGAAACCATATGAGTGTAATCGATGTGGAAAGACTTTCAGGTCTAGCTCCAATCTTGCAGCCCATCAGAGAATCCACACTGGAAAGAAACCCTATGAATGTGATCAATGTGGAAAGGCTTTCAGACTAAACTCTCTACTTGGTGCACATCAGAGAATCCACACTGGAGAGAAACCTTATAAATGTAATGAATGTGGAAGGACTTTCAGAGAGAGCACCAAACTTAGTCTACATCAGAGAATCCACACTGGAGAGAAACCTTATGAATGTAATCAACGTGAAAAGTTCTTCAGTTCCAGCTCATCTCTTGCTGTACATCAGAGAATCCGCAGTGGAGATAAACCTGAATAATGAATGTGGAAAGACTTTCAGAGAGAGCTCCAAACTTAGTCTACATCAGAGAATCTGCACTGGAGAGAAACCTTATAAATGTAATCAATGTGGGAAGGCTTTCAGAACTAGACTTCCTACTTGCTGCACATAATAGAATTCACACTGGATAGATATATAATATAACTGAAACTTTTATGTACACTCTCACCTTATTATACAAATCTGATGAAAACAAATTTGAGGAGACATCGTTTCTTGGTAATTATTTAATTATGATTTGTTTACAGTTTGTAAAACAATGGTCATTTAGCTATCTGTTGCCAAGCAAATATGAATCATGGAGACCTGTCAAAACTTACATTCCCTTAGCTACGTGGGAGTTACCTATAGGCATAAGTGTATGCTGATTACTTAAATCTTAATGAGAATGAGTATTATGAGATTTGGACTTATTCCAATGAGAGACTGGGTGGGAGGAGCCTGAATCTTTCCTCAGTTTTGGACAGGGGGACTTATTTCTAGCCAGATCACCATTACTTAGTGCAGTCTAGACCAGTGGGGTGTAGAACTCAGAACTGTTTCACTAAAACGCCAGAACTCACCTATAATAAAATCGCTTTACGTTTTGATCTGATCTAAATTTTCCCAGGTGAATAAGTCTTGTCCAAGATTTCATCTGATCAGCAGCCGTGCCCTTTAAAGACTGAATCACCTACACTGACCAATTTCTGAATGAGGAGATGGGGGAAAAAAGCTTTGTCCTAATTGAATAATTGTTTATTTATTTGGAAGAAACATTCTTTTCTCTGACATCAGAGAATCCATTCTACAAGACATATGTAATTAGTCAATAAATATGAAAAGTGTTCAAGCTAAAGTCATTATGTTATTCTGATATTTCCTATCAGAAATCCCATGGGAGAGAAACTATTCCCATAATGAATGTGGAGATACATTCTACAAGCACTATAGAGCTTGTAGACATCAGAAATTTCACCTTATGATCTAACCCTCTCTGGACTCTGGAAAGGTCTGCAACCAGAGATCATCTCTTCCTTTGCATCAAGGATTGCTAGTGGAGAAAAGACTTATCAATGTGTTCAATGAGGACCAGCCTTTTCCTGGAAGAGGCAGGTCAGTGGACTGCACAATATTCACAATGTAAGGAACCCTTATAAAAGCAGTAATGGTAGGAAGGTCATCACCTGAAGCTCAATTTTTTGTGTATTCCAATGTGTACATTGGAGAAATCTTGCTGGAGATAAAACTTATGGATCTAATTAATGAGTAACGTTTTCTCTCTGCAGCACAGACTTCATTAGACATAGTATATTTCATATAGTGCATGAAGCCCAAAGAAAGAGATTGAATTTATCTCAGGATCCCTAAAGTTTCTCATGACTTCACTAACATGTGTTATGGCATCCTAGGGTGAAACCTGTCACTGGCTTCCTCACTTAACTGCACTCTCCCACTGTAGTGAGACACCTTTCCTGATCACCTTACAAGCCGTCCTAGACTGGTAATGTGGTTCACTGCTCCAAAACAGGTTCTGAGCCATTGCAAGGTTGTTTTCAAGGGAATCTGGAAGAGCTCAGACAAGTGAGTGCCTCATCTTGGCCCCAGAAGTCCCCATGCCCATATATTCAGGAAATACTCCCATGATAGCTCAAATTTTCTTGCAAAGGTCTCTTGTCTTTCCCATTCAGTTGTTTTCTTCCATTTCTTTGCAATGCCCAATTAAGGAACCATTATCTCTCCTTGCTATTCTCACAAATTATGAATTCATTTGGGGAAATCTCCCCTTTGCTTTTCCCTTCTTTCCTCAGCTATTTGTAAGGTCTGATCAGACAGACATTTTGTTTTGTTGCTCTTTTTCTTTGAAATATATTTAGTTGTTGCCTCCTGTGCAATATTAAGAATTGCTGTCAGTGGCTCTTCAGGCACTCTGTCTACCAGATCTAATCCCCAAAATCTGTGCATCACTTCCAGTTCCTATCCATAAGCCATGCTATTTTGATCATATCTTTAGGGTCTAATGGTTTTCCCTGATTTCTTAAATTTGAGTCTGAATTTTGCACTAAGAAATTTAGGATCCGAGCCTCAGTCAGCTCCAGAACGTGTTTGGACTGATTGTATAGAATGTCACCCTCCCACATCTTTTCCCTATAAGAATATTTTACAGTTTTTGGTTTCATAAAACTGAGCAACTTTGGAAGCAGTGGTTGGAAGATAGAATTGTTACTGTGATATTAAAAGGTTTTCCTTGGATTTGAATCGTACTTAAGTATACATTGGAAAAATCTTGCTGGAGAGAAAACTTAGGGATCTAATTAACAAGGTTAAATCTCTTGTCCAAGATCTCATTAGATTTTGCAGTTTAAGAGACCTCATTAAACATCCAAAATTACTTACTGTGATGAATTCCCTAAAAATACAGCTGTTTCCAGTGAAATCCTGATGTTTGTCATTATTCTTCAATAATAATCCTTTGAATTTATATACTGTAATTTCATTAGCCATTCTCCAGTTGATGGGTACTCAGGTTCTTCTTTGCTGGAACAAAATGTTCTCTTATAAATATTTTGTTAAAAGACAACAATCCATCTAGAGTGTTAAAATCATAGCTGGACAAATGCTTTCTATATTTGGTGATAATCTGGAAAATATATTCAACGGAATTGATGTCATTTCAGTGTCACCAAGTTTTTTTTAAGGTATTCTTGCCAAAACAGTGAAATTTGTTTCAAATCTGTAATGTAACTTTTGTTATGCTTCAAAATTTTATTGTGGTTTTGGGAAATATTTGATAAGTAATGTTAACTTTAAAAATCATACCTGGTGGGTGATGCACTTGTATTCTTAGGAAATCCACTTCTCTTTTGATCTAGATGCTGTAAAATGATGAATTAAACTGTTGGAGAATGTGATTGCAATGTTCACAAACTGCTAAGTATTTAATTGAGTATATTTATTTTAAAAAATAAAGTAATAACTTAGCTTTTGGGAAAAGCAGAGAAGACATAGATTCTCCTTATTTGGGGAGTTTTGTGGGGAATGACCAAATGCTTTAGGTTACAAAATCTTATCAGCCCTGGGACAAAAGTTGCTTAAAGTAGAGGTTTTCTAATTCTAAAGTAGTTAAGTGCTTTACTGAGTAATAAAGTTGTCTAACAGGTCAAGAAAGGTTTGGAGAGGCGGAGCTTGCAAGTTTGTTTATAATATCCAAGTTTTATGAGAATTTGTGTGGCAACTGATTATGAAAATTATGAAATTCCACCTAGAGTAATATGTATGACATTTCCTACACCTTTGAACAAATTCCGTCTGAATAGACTCCAACAAGTTCAAAATGGGTTCCCTTCCTTGAATAAAGTTGATAGTCAGATCTTGGAATGCAGAAAATGAGAAAATGATTCCAATCCTTCTTGTCCAGGTACTCCATCATGTCAATTCAAGAAGCCAAGATTGCATGCCAGGCTCTGTGTTAGGATTTGGGATTACCAATCAAGGTACCCCTCCCCACAGAGAGCTCACATTCTAAAGGATTTGGTCAAGTATTTAAGTCAACAAGTTTTTGTTCAACACCAGATCTTTTCTAGGCAAGTGGTAGGCTTTTGCGATTCCCAGATTGGAAAAAGAAAATACACAATTTGCAAACAATTATGTGACCCCCACACCCAGAGAAGGCATAATCACTAGGAAATATTGGGGATAGATTGATTGGCTTTGAATCATTCAAATCTTCCCTCAGCCACTGAGTAGTTTGCCTCATTTTTCTCCACTGTAAAATGGAGTTGACAGTCTTGCAGTGTAGGTGTTCTAGTAATCCTGAAATCCAAGGGCACAGTTGGGTGTGGTCCTTAAAAGAATTCAACCACTCAGACCTTTCAGTCCAAGCAGCAAGTTTATTGTGTCACCAATAGAAGCCAGTCAGGTGCCTCGTGAGTCTGCACTATTTGTGACACCAGTAGAAGTGGGCGAGATTTGAAGAATCTGCGTTTGATGAGGTTGAGACTGATATTTTTATACAGAAAGACTAGAGATGATGTGGATGGAATCTGGCAGTGGCAAGTATCCTGAAGTGGCCTGGAATTAACAGAGAAAGGAGCCTAGATGGGATGAAGGAGTATTCAGTAATCCTGGTGGGCTAGAGTGGGCCAGATGATGGGTTCCTGAAATATGTGGGGAAGTTCAAGGATCTCTCCTTTTAGGGTTTCAAATTTCCCCCATCATGAGGACCTAGCAGGGTTGTTAGGATTTCATGAGATAATATTTGTAAAGTTCTTGTGCCTGGCACTAAGCAGACTCTTAAAAAACCATTTGATTCCTTGTTTGCTACATAAAATCTATATACAAGGTAAATTGGAAGAAATAAACAGATAATGGACCAAGCAAGGCTTCTTGAAGGAAGCTAATGAAATCAGGAAACTTTGAGACAAGGAGGGACAGTACTCGAGGAATGGGAGGGGCGGGGGCAGCAGTGGTGGAAACTAGTGAACATGCAGCATCGGGAGATGGAGATTCATGTGTGACAACGTGGAGGCCGATGCCACTGATCCTTAGTACATGGAGACCAGAAAGGTGTGTGCTACCTAAAAAACTAGTGTCAGGTTATAATATTTAATATAAATTTTGCAATAATCTCTTTGTTCTCTCTGAAGCAAACTCAGAGAATGCCTCTTCCTATGTCAAGAAAAGCCAGATAGGGCTCACTTAACACTCCTTAAGAGACCTTTAATTTGACCTAAGACACTCTTTCTGAATAATGGGACATTTTCCTTATCTTAATATTTTGTGGACATATACTATGTTATGGCATGTTAATGGTAAAGAAAACATAGACATCCTGGGCCTTAATTTCAATTGAAACTTTGTCAAACTCTTGTTCTCTTATTGTATTTACAACCTATGCAATTAAGAAATTCCTTTCTAATGGTCTAATTAATCACTCATAGAGACCATAAATCTGAAGGAAGGAGCCCACCTTCTTTGTTCTAAAACAGGTTAAAGCCTGGCCAATTTTTGTATCAACAGTCAGATAATATCTGGCTCCATAGTACTATGTAACCATTGCTTTCAGGGGAATGAATTAATAAATGTATGCATTTAGCCTGTTGCCTCTCCTTCAACTAAACTTTCAGGTCAACAGTATTGGCGTCCAGGGTGGATTGGAACTGAGGAATGGGATGGACATTTCCTCATCTCACCAACGCCAGGACTCAGGTGCCAGAGGATCCATTTTTCCTAGAGTCCTGGGTCTTGACAGGGTCCGTGTAAGTCCTCTCCCTTTCAGCTTCCAAAGGACTCCTACTAGCTTGATTGACATCCAAAAATTCCCTTTCAAGCTAACGTTGGGGGTGGAGACCAATTTGGGATAAATTGCCCTGTGCTAATTGGGTCTCCTCAGAGCATCGATCTGGGAAAATCAGCTAGCTATGGGTCAGTTAAAAAGAAAGCAACTAAAGTTAGAAATCTAGCTGATAAGACCCCTGCTTCTCATATGTCAAGCTGTTACCCACCTGATGATCACAGCTATTGCCAGCACTAGTGTCAATCAACTAAAGATAGCTGTAAATGCTGTTGGCCACCACAGGGCTCTTTTGGATGGGTCAAAGTTACTTTATCTTACAACCAAATTCTGTTTCAAGGCCAACAAAACCTCTAGCCAGCAGCAGGAATGTTTCATATTGGGCTTGCTGATGTGGTTGAGGGAGAACAAGAGAGAGAAGCCTCTTCCCTTTAGGGCTCACAGAGTTGCTTCATTGCTAGCCGAGTACTGGCCAAATTCCTTTCTTCTTCAAAGTTCTCCAGTCTGTCCTTCCCTTCACTCTCTCGCTGTGATTCCCCCTCTTTCCTCCTTCTTCCCTCCCCCTTCTGTTGAAGGCCTCTGATCTGGGGAAGATGATGGCACCTAGCCACTCTCTTCCCCCTCACCTTCCCCTACCTGCCTTAGCCCTGAGGAAGGCAACCTCTGTTCAAGCCTCCTTTGCCTCCTCCTTCCCCCTCCCTGCTTTTCCTTTTAAGGACTCTGGTCTTGAAGAGGACAGTTACAATTCACCTACAAAGTGACCAGCTTCTAATTGCGCTCTCTCTCTCTCTCTCTCTCTCTCTTTCCTCTTCTGTGTGTGTGCTGTGAATGAGTCTGTTATCTTGTAAGATTTAAATGCAAGCAGCTGGACATCCATGGCTGCAGCTGGGGAAAGAAACAAACAAAACTTTAACACTTTTCCTTGTTGTTCTGGTCTGGCCAATGTGGAATTACAATGGAAAGTTGAACCATCTGAGGTAAAATCATTTTTGCAGATTTGTATGTTGTGAGATTAATCTTAAAAAATTTCGGGAACTGATCATTTGAAATTACTGGAAAAAAATACCTCCTAAGATTGTGGTTAGCCCTAGAAATTCACCTTGCTAATCCCGATCACCTAACATTCCCCACTCCCTCTCAGAGTTAAGGGAGTATTTCAGAACAGGGATTCTTTAGCAACTACAGGAGTTCATGTTAACCCCTCTTATCCCAGATCTAATTATAGAGAGGAGAATGTAGGAGAAGTGTAGGGGCAGCAATCTCAATGATTCCAACAGTCCTGTGCCCTTGAGTAACCTTTTAGCCCACCTTTCTAGGTAAAGCTTGGAAATGTCACCTAGGTCCTATACACTCTGCCCACCCTGTCCCAGCAGCTGCAAAGTGCCTAAGGCTCAGTACATTCTGCAGCTGTGGGGGGAAGAGAAAGGTGGATAGATCAGGCCTGTGACAAGCATTCACTAAACTCTTGCCTGCAAAAATCACTGCGGCTGGGACACCAGCTTCTCTGCTCTTGGCAAGCGTCACTTCTCTGTTTCAGTTGCAAAATGTATTTTACGTCTGTTTGACCCATTTTCTGATGTGTAAAAGTAAAAATTATGGTTGTTATGGGATCAAAATGATAAAATGATGCCAAAATGGTTCACATAATGATTGATATGTTACACACTGTATTATTATCTCTCTCTAATGTAATTATTAACTTTGAAGTGGTTTTAATTACTGAAAGTAATAAGATCAATCATTTCTGGAAATGCAAATAATTCTGTCTGAAGTTATTGTTGTGTTAAAACTGTATTTCTAAGATTGTATTTCTGAATTTCTCTTGGATTGTGAAAATTGAGTGACCACTGTAATCCAGAAATGGTGTTAGACAAAGCAATTTTTAATCTGAATTTTGTTGAAACTGAAAAGATGTTGAGAAAATTGTGTAAAACTAGGTATGTTACTTTATCCGTCCTGCTAACCTTGTCATATAATGTTTTGTAATAGCCATTTAGAAAATCAAACATTTCCACATTTGCATGTTAAAAAGTTACAGCTAAAATAATTTGACTGTCTTCTATGAAGTTGTAGATTTTTAACTAAATTACTTGGCAGTATTGTTCTAATGCTGAAACCAAAAATTGTTAAATGATTACTATGCATGGAAAGGAGGGAATGGAGTGAAAACTTTATTTAGATTCTTTCTGCCCATTCAGAACAGCACTCCCATTCATGTGGGCAAGACAGCCCTAGGAAAGGAACTTGGTTTATGTAATTCCTAAACAATGAATATGACTTGGTCAGAAATTGTAATAGAAAGAAAGGATTTTTAACAATTGACTTTTACATCAGGACGAGTTTTAAGTTTAAGAAGGAAAGATACTAAATAGAATCCCTTATGTGTGTGTGTCCTGGCAAATCTTTATTGCTCATTGTAACTCTATCAGAGTGGAAATAACTGTATCTGACTCTAAGCTGTGATGAGGGAGACTTGCAGTTTAAGGTAAAAGGCATTTGGGACCATAACTATTTTTTGTTTTGAGTTTGAATTTGGGTATAGTTGTCTGCGGTAATTTCACTCTTATCTGAATTTAAACAGAGTAAAGGATGTTTTATCCTGTCATATTTTGTATGTCACATGTCCCTGCTTTTTCCTTCTATAGTAAGCTTCTATGATCAATAGCAAGTGACCAGCAAAACACATGAGCCCTTTTGTGTAATCTTACTGGGAAATCGAATATTGTTTTCATCTGAAATTAGAATATGTGCAGAATTTTACTTAACCTATTTGAGAGTCACCTTAAGATGTTCCCATTGTTTGAAAGGATTTTTAAAAACAGTAGTGCTTTTCTGTGAGTCAGTCTCTTACTGTTACCAATGTGAGATTGCATTCCAACACCATTTTTACTAAAGCATTTTATGATATCTAGGAATTCTGCAATAACTGAGAATTGAGTTTGTTATAATACTTTGGAAATTCATATTACTTAAGAATATTTTGGTAACAACTCAGCTTTAATGAATTCCAATTTTAAAGGTTTATTTTTGCTTAAGGAAAGAAGAAAGATATATCAATCATTTTAAATGTTTCCAACTAATTTTCTTTTTTTTTTAAATTTATTTATTTAACTTTTAACATTCATTTTCACAAAATTTTGGTTCCAGATTTTCTCCCCATTTGTCCCCTCCCCCTGCCCCCAAACACAGAGCATTCTAATTGCCCCTATCAATCACCAATCTGCCCTCTCTTCTATCATCCCTCCCTTCCCTTGTCCCCATCTTCTCTTTTGTCCTATAGGGCCAGATAACTTTCAGTACCTCATTACCTGTAATTCTTATTTCCCAGTTGCAAGAACAGTTCTCGACAGTTGTTCCTAAAGCTTTGAGTTCCAACTTCTCTTCGTCCCTCCCTCCCCACCCAAAACATCATCCCTGCTTCCACTGGTGCTGCTAAGGCTGTAGGCAAGGTCATACCTGAGCTGAATGGCAAGCTCACAGGCATGGCCTTCTTTGTTCCTACTCCCAGCATATTTGTTGTAGATCTGACCTGCCACCTGAAGAAACATGCCAAACATTATGATATCAAGAAAGTAGTCAAGTAGGCATCAGAAGAACCCTTGAAGGGCATCTTGAGCTTCACAGAGGACTTTAACAGCAACACCCACTCTTCCACCTTTGATGCTGGTGCTGGTATTGCCCTCAATGACCACTTTGTCAAGCTCATTTCTTGGTATGACAGCGAGTATGGCTATAGCAACTATGTAGTGGACCTCATGGTCTACATGGCCTCCAAACAGTAAAGTTTAAAGCCATGGATCTTCATCCCCAGGCAAAAAAAGAGTTTTTCCACTGGGGAGCCTACATTTCTAACCTACGTTCTCTACTGGGGATACCACATCCCATTCACATCCTTGTCCCAATACACCCCTGTAGTATGGGGGAGAAGCCTAGAGTCCTGTATTGTCTACCACCAATAAAGTCACCACATTATCTGCAAAAAAAAAAAAAAAGAAAGAAAGAAAATAGAGGTTCTCCCACGTTCAGCATGGCAACAGCCATTGTTTACAGCAAATGGAGAAATCTGGAATCCTCTGAATAAGTTCACTTTCTTTGACAGCATGCTTTCTAGTAAGACACAGAGGTGATGAGGTTGTGAAAACAATTAACCTTTAAGTCTGTTAGTATTTAATTATTTTGATTTATTTTTAGGTTCATTGTAGGATTAAATTCCCTTATTTGGGAAAAACTAACCCTAACAGCTAAGCCAAATTAGAATAGATATTTTTGTAAGACTGCATTTTCTATAGATTTAATATAGATTGATAAGACTTTATCATTTAGTAGCAGATACTTTATGATAAGACAAATATCTTCATGGGACTAAAATAATCATGGCATTATCCAACTGTTTTCTAAGGCTAAATTCCCCTTTCTGGCTGCTAGAGTAAAGAGGTTGACAAAAGCCTAAGTTCCTCTGTTCAGTTTAGTGGATAAGCTCCTTTTTACATTTTCTCCAGCAAGACATGAACTCTACATGGAGTAGTGTAATCTTCTAAATTTAGGCTTGCCTTTCTGGCAGCTGGAACATGGGGCATGAGTGCTCAGTACAAAGCACAAGTTCCTCTTTTCCAGTCTTTCTTCAAATTATAGGCTCCTTTAAAGTAATACTTTTGGCTGCAAAATTCAGCAGGCACTTCTGGGGTATTGTCACATTGACAGACAAGTTGAGAGAGACAGGATGACTCTGGATCAAGAAAACCAGCCAGGAGTAAGTAGTCAGATGACCTACCTTGTCCAACTGGATTATGTTCAAAATATGTGCCCTAAGATAGTTGTGTTTTTTTCTTCCTCTTCTGTTATAAAAATAAGCTCTGTAAATCACATCTTTGTGACAAATTGCTGAGAAGTTAATACACCTTACTTAAAGATAACCTGTCAACTCTTACAATTAAATCATTGTTCACTAGCAAATTTTGTACCTCAGATTATTTTCTATTTCAGATAACTCATTTTAACACTAGATACCTGCCCTGCCAGACATAGCTTAGTGTTTGAGAGGTTCCCAAGGAACGTGTGAGAGAAAACAGGTTTTGGGCTGCATACCAAACTGAAGATGTACAGAGCTATTGTGCTGACCTCATTGTTGCATGTCTGTGAAAGCTGAACAGTGTACCAACACCATGCCAGGAAACTGAATCATTTCCATTTGAATTGTCTTATGAAAAGTGTGAAGGTCCCCTGGGCAGATAAGGTACTGGACACTGAGGTTGTTTCTCAAATTAGATTGCCATGCATTCACCTTCTGCTGCAGAGAGCACAACTCTGAAGGACTGGTCATGTTGTTCAAATGCCAAAAGTATGTTTTCTTAAAAGTATATTTCACAGAGAACACAAGCAAAAAAGGCACTCACAAGGTGGTCAGAAGAAGTGATACAAGGACGTACTTAAGGTCTCTGTGAGGAATTTTGTAATCAATTGTGAGACATGGAGACACTGGCAAAAGACTACCCAGGATGGCCTGTCCATGTCAAAGAACTTGCCATACTGTACTGTACTAGCAAAACAGAATTGCAGTAGCTCCAAAGACTAATGAGATGTGCAGATTCAGAGCCATCTCTCCACTAAACGTTCACATGGACTATTTCTTCACAACTTGTGGTAGAGCCTTCTTTCTTCTCTTAATGCCTGATCATCTATGGTTGGAAATATTGTACTTCCACCCTGACATAATGATGTCATTTTGGTCTGCTTTGAGAACAAAGAACAACAAAAATGACCAACTATGTAACTAAACATTTTCATAAGGGAATATATGTTATTGACAAATGAAAGCATCATAAAGTGAAAGCATAAGATGTTTTGGCCATGATCCATCATAGCCATATATCAAGCCCTAAGTGTAACAATATATAACTCCCCTTCACTTGGCTGGAAAGTTTAATATCTTTCAGTTCACTCCAGATTGTAATTAGTATGGCTTATGAATCCTTTTTGTTTTATCTAGACAAGATTGTGTTTCAGGCTTTCAAGAAATTAGACAGATCTTTTCTTTTTCTTTCCTCTGTTTTCTATAATCAAACATTCTACACCCGCCCCGAGAATACATTGTACTTGCAGCATCTCACAACCTAGCTTTTATCACTTCTGATGTGGAAGTAATTTCACACTGTCTTTCTTTCTCCTCCAGAGACCCTTCTATCTCACAAATAAAACACACTTTGTCACGGATTCCACAGAGAAACACATTACATAGTAAGACATTCCTCAACTTTATTCCAACTGTTCTTATCAAATACTTTTCTCAATTTTTCATTGAGCACTTAATGACTATGGTTTTAAATGTTGATTCTCACTAAACTAGGATAAGACTTCTAGGTCAGTCCTGTTTTTGTCCTTCAGTTTCCTCTTCTCACTTGATGAGGGTTAGAGTGCCTGAATTCTGGAGTCTTTTTCACATCAAAATCTTGTGACTCTCTATGGTTTAGGAGCTGGTGACAATACAAGATGTGTCTGAGGACTTCACTCCAGAGGAATGGGACCTCTTAGACCATCCTCAGAAGGAGTTTTACAAGGAGGTCGTGCTGGAGAATGCCCACAATCTACTCTTTTTGGGTAAGGACATTTTCCTGGCCAATTTCAGTCTGCTTTCAAAGGGAATATCATTATCCCTCAGTGTGCTGGTTTTGGAGCATTTGTTAATTCCTAGAAAGAAAAATATGCTGATCTCCCGTGTCCAAGAGTCAGGGTCCTCCTGCTGCCTGGTTTTCCTATAAAAGTTCAGTATATTTATTGTGTGAAGATAGCATGACAGTTTCCTTGTTGCTCCTGAAGCTGTCTCTTGCCAATTCTAGGTTTCTTAAAGTCAAAGATCAGATCAGTGTTGAAGCATCTCAGACATAGAACTAATCCCAAATATCTAACCTTTCCTTGGTCAGGAATTTTGCCTGCCAAAACTCTGAAAACTGCTCAGCTGACTTTTCTTTGCATCTCATTCCTCTTTGGGAAGTGCCAAGTATTTAGGATATCCTTTATTTGAGAAGCAACAATTTATACCTCATAGTTCCTAGTTGTGCGTAGTATGACACATTTGTCCTTAATCTCCCTTACATTCTCTCCACATTCCAGTACAGATAGTGAGAAAGGAAAGAAGGGGATAAACCTTTCTTTTCAACTGATTTATGACAGGTGCTGTTCTAAGTGTTTTCTGTAAATGTTATGTTATTAGGTGATATTATTATCCCCATTTGACATTTGACATAACTGAAGAAAACAGAGGTTAAGTGAATTTTTCAGAGGTACACAGCTAAAATCTGAGGCTAGATTTAAACCCTGATATTTCTTAGTCCAGGCCCAGAGTTCTCTCCTCTGCACAACAGGCTGCCTCTAAATTCCAGGTAATGAAAACTATGCAATGAGACCATCCTCCTATGAAGAAGATGCAACAAGATCCAATTTTCTGATTCCAAATTGGCTCCATGATCTTCTCCCACACCTCTCCCCAATGTTTCCCAATATAAATGCTATGGAAACCACATTTAAAGAAATCTGGGAACCATCCTGTGCTCCTTGATCTCATACCCCCATCAATGGCAGGAACAGCAGACTTGCCAAGAATCAGAATTTGACTAAGTATGGTACATTGTTTTTCCCAACAGGAGAATCTCACCAGAAGAGGTATTGAATCCCTCAATGAACAGTAACAAGATTTTTATAGGTTTCAGGGAGTGAGGAGTTGAGTAGGAGACAGAACCAAAGCTGATATACATCAAAGACTCATTTGCTGGAGCTCAAGGAAGATCTGGCATATTCTCTATTGGTTACTTGCATTACAACCATTAATGGAAAAATAAGCCAGATATTGTGAATGTGATGGAGTGATTTTCAAAATGGAGTAACTTTGTATGTACACTCTTTTCCGTAAAGCAGACAAACTTACATCTTTTTCTCCATGCTCATCCCTGTTTCCCCATGCTCAGGGCTTCCAATTCCTGAAGAATATTTGCTTTCTTATATTGAGGAAAGGGAATCACCACGGAATCTGGAACAAGAAAACCTGAGGAGCTGCTGTCCAGGTGAGTGAGGCAAAAGCAGTTATATGAGAGCTGTGATTTTTATTATGGCAAAGTAAGTGCTAGGTATGGAAGCAGGAGTACTTGATTTAGAATTTTTCTTCAGACACTTTTGGCAGTGGGTCTGTGGACAAATCACTTAATCCCACTGAGTCTCAGTATCCTCTTCTGCAAAATAAGGAAGTTGGACACCATGGTCATTAAGCTGTCTTCTACTGATAAATGTATGTTCTTAAAAAAATTCATTGTTTTGAATTTGTGGGCATGGACCTTCCTTGAAAGTGAAAAAGGTGGTTAGGCTTTCCAATATGGATACTTTCTTAGGCTTTTCTTAAGTCAGTGAACATTTAATAAGTTTCTGCTATGGGCCAGACTCTCTGCTGAGCACCATGGATATAAAGAGATACAAGGAACATCCCCGGCTCTCCTGGAGTTCACAGATTGGTTGGGCAGAGGACATGCCCCCAACAATGTAGAAACTTGTTATGGAAACGACAAATTGGAACTCAATGAGAGAGTGAAGGCACTACAATGAAGAAGGACTGGAAAGGCTTATTATTGTGGAGGTAGGCTCTAGATGGGGCTTCATGGAAGCTGGCATGGAAATCCCAGTCAGGGGGTGGAGTGTCCTTTCTGTTGATGGAAGAGAACAGAGGCGTATACCACTGGATTATAGCATGTTTGATGGGTGAAAGGAAATTAGAAGAGTAAGAGAGTGATAGGCAAAAGAAAAAAGGGTAGGTGATTATTAGCCTTAGAGATGATTTTTATTTGATCCTTTTCCTGGGGAGCTTGTTGAGGAGGATGTTGAGGACATGGTGACGTGATCAATCAAGAAGTTTAGGAAGATAATCTTTGATAAGTGTGTGGAGGAATGACTGGAGTGGGGGGAGACTTGAGACAGTTGGAGCAAGTAGAATGTTCTTGAAATGCCTCAGATGGGAGGTATTTGGGGCCTGAAGCCAGACAGTGGCAGTGTTGGCAGAGAAGGGGGTGTATGGAAGAGATGCTACCTGGGTTGAGTCATAGGTATTTGTAGCAGATTGAATATGGGGGTCAGGAGTGTGTGTTTGAGAGTCAGTGAGGTGTGTATGACCCCTCATTTGTGAGTCTGTCCTACTGGGAGGATGCCTTCGAGAAAATTCTGAAAGGAGGAAGATTGAGGGTTGGGGGAAATAGAATGAGCTTTATTGGGGGAACAATAAGGGGAGTATCAGTAAAACAGAGAGGGGGGAGATAAATAGAGGGAGATTGATTGAATGTCAAAGGCTGCAGGCAAGAAGGATGAGGATGAAAAAGTGGCAAGTGGATTTAGGAACTTTTAAATTTTTGGTAGTTTTGGAGAGAGCAATTTCAGCTGAACAATGAAATTGGGAGCTAGGGTACTGAGAATTTCAGAGAAAGCAGAGCAAAGGAATTGGAGACACCAGTTGTAATTGGACATCTCCAACTTTTCAGCCAAGAAATGGAAGAAAGATCTTGGAAAATATCTCTTGGATTGAATGGACCATGTGACCATAGGCACTTGCGTCAGTAGGGAAGGGATCAGTGTGGGAGAGACAGAGAAGTAGTGAAAAAAGAGAATGCTGTAAGGGCAGCATACTGAGGAAGATGATGTCCTGAAGTGGGATGATTTACACATGGAAAGGAGTTTGCTTAACTAGCAGAACTAGAACAATTTCCTCTGTTGGGGATATCAAAAATGAAAAAAATAACAGCACTTAATGTATGACAGAGCAGGAGCACAAGATAGCTCTTGATAAATATCCAATTATTTCAAAGAAAAAATAGAAGGCACATTTCTGTACTGAGAAGGAGAGTGGGGGGTGGTGGAAAGTGGGAGCAATCAATAAGGAGCAGTTGGGAAAGAGTGAAAATAATTGGAAAAGTTGCTGACATGAATGAGGTAGGGAGTCAGTCATGTGGTTTTCAGCCCTTTCTGACTTTTCATCATCCCATTTTGGTTTTCTTGGCAAATCCATTGGAGTGATTTGCCATTTCCTTTTCAGGCTCATTTTACAGATGAGGAAACCTAGGGCAAGAGGTCCAAGTAACTTGCCCAGGGTCACAAAGCTATTAAATGTCTGAGGTTGGATTTGAACTTGAGTCTTCCTAAGCAGTATTCTCTTCACTGCACCCCCTAGCTACCATAAGAGAGTAAGTTAGGGAGATGGCAAATGATATCTTTGCCACAGGGAGGTCCACTCTGAAATTACATACCCTCAATTTGAGTAATTGTGGACCCAAGCTGTCTGGTTTTATGATTTTCACTCTTTTCAGCAGCATCTAAGTACTACTAAAGGCTGTTTCATTACTTGTAATTAATTCAAGACCAGATTCATTGAGCTGACAGGCACTTTCCATTTGGGGAACAGGGAAGTAGACATTCCCTAATGTCCCATAGCAGGAGATGCTTCAGGAGCTGCTAAAGCAGTTTCTGCAATCTTCTGCTACAAGTCAGGTTAGGTTCCATCAGGGTTAGCAATAACTAAAAGTCATTCAAATAGGAAATAAAGTGCAAGAGAGAGAGAGAGAAAGAGCTGAGGCTAGAACCTGCATTTGCCTAATAAGACACAGTCCAGAATGCAGGGATTAAGGTAGAAGATTGGGCCTGGTGTCAGCCTTGGACCCTATCAATCAGTCAATGAACGTGGATTAAGCACCTCTAGTATTCTAGGCAACTCACCAATCTTTAGGAAGGGAAAAGCCAGTCCCTGGTGTCAAGGAGCTCTCAATCTGTCCTAAAAACATGGAGATGGTTGAGAAGAAGCAAGAGATCAGAAACCTTGGTCTCAGCTCATCCAGGGAAAGGAGAGTGTTTGGAAGTGGAAAGACATCTAGTACAATGGGATAGAATGATATATGAGGGACCTCAAGGAGTGAAGCTGGTAATGGTGAAGGAGAGCAGAATTAGGGAAAAACATCAAAATCAAAACAAGAATGAGAAAAATTTCAGAAATACCTCAGAGATGTTGCAGGGTCAATTACAAAGCTCCACAGTCAAGTGAATATTGCAATCAAGTGAGTCACCAGAATTTTTGTTTCTTCAGTTCCTATAAAAGTCCTGTTCACAGTATACTGTTGTCTATTACATGCATAATACTATTTTCTTTTTAAAAATACATGTTTTAGTTTTAAAATATTTTATTGATAATACAGGCTCACTATCATCTAAGCCTTCAGTGAGTCTTAAACTTCTTACTTGTGGAGGCTTTGGCCCAATGTTGATGATTGCTGACTGATCAAGTTGGTGGTTGCTCAAGTTGCCATGGCAATTTCATAAAATAAGGCAACAGTGAAGTCTGACACATTTATTGTCTCTTCTCCCTTGAACTTCAAGCCCCATTTTAGGGTTATGAATTGGAGTCATTTCAATATTTTTGTGTCTCAAAGAATAGGACGACTCAAAGAGAGGGAGAGAAAAGTCAAACATGCAGAAATAATTGTTTCTTAAAAACAATAACAAGCAGGATGGAGAAAGGCTATCTACTTCTTTAGAGGGAACATGCCAATTTGGATGGGTGGAGGTTGAGTTTCAGCTGCAGGGATACTGGTCTGGTCACTCAGTCATTCTGAACTCATGACCTTACTTAAGAATGTAAGAAGATTGCTGGGTCTGCCAGTATCACAGGTGTTTATGATCTGATGTGATTATTTGTGATGTTCTTTAGATAATGGCATTTTCAAATGATTGATTCCATCCATTTAAATGTGAAGACTTTTCCATTTACCTGGAGAAGTAGTATACAGATTAGTGAGTTTACTTTCTTGCAATGGAGGGAAGGGATTATAATTATATATGTGTGTACATGTGTCTCTGTATATATGTTTTACTGTTTGTTTCTTGCAGAAGAAAAGATTAGAGCTGAAATGAAAGAGACTAATGAAAAGGTAAGGCTTTCTGTGAAAGAAACTCACCAAGAAATCTTAATGAGGGATGGTCCCTGTGACTTCACTGGGAGAGAAATCTGTGCTGCATTTCACAGAATCCACACAGGAGAGAAAACTTATGATTGTCATCATTGTGGAAAAGACATGAGTCAACAGTCATCTCTTATTTTCTGTCAAAAAACTCATACTGGAGAGAAAGCACATGAATGTCATGAATGTGTTTGACCTTTCAGTCAACAGTCATCTTTCATTATTCATTGCAGTATTCACAATGATAAGAAAATCTATCAATGTAATCAGTGTGAAAAGACATTCACACACTGCTCCTGTCTTGTAGTACATCAGAGAATCCACACTGGAGAGAAAACATATGCATGTGATGAAAGTGGAAAGGCTTTCAGAGGCAATTCCAAACTTGCTGAACTTTAGAGAATCCACACTGGAGAGAAATCTTACGAATGTAATCAATGTGGAGAAGCTTTCAGATACAACTCCACATTTGCTATACACCAGAGAATCCACACTGGAATGAAACTCAATGTGATAAAAATCTTTTATGTACAAGGTCCCCTTACTGTAAAAATTTGATGAAAACAAAGTCTAAGAGACATAATTTTGGGGTGATCATTTAATTAATTATGACTAGTGAATCATTAATAAAAAAATGATTAAGTAGCTATGTCTTGGAAATGAAAGTTGAATCATGGAAGTTGATGAACAATTACATGCCCTCAGGTAAGTGGATGTTATCAAGAGGCATAAATTAATTCTGATTGCTTTTAACTTAATGATGATGAGTATTATAAAGAGAGATGGACTTATTCTAATGAGGGGTTGGGGACATGACTTGACTCAGTCTTTGACAAAGAGACTTCTTTCTATCCAGATCACCCTTGCCTAGTGCAGTCTGGAAAAGAGGGAAGTCCACTTCCTCTCAGACCTTTCTGACTTTGGGCCAGAGCAAAATCCAGAGTAAAAGTCTAGATTACCTGGAGTAAAATCTCTAAATTTTGGTCAGATCTAAACTTTCCTAGTTGACTAAATCTTGCCAAAGATTTTATCTCATCCTCATACTTGCCCTGCCCTTCAGGCTAGCTGAATCAACTACAGGGCATGATTTCTGAATAAGGAAATAGAAAGAGGGAAATAGGTTAATCCTAATTCACGAACTGGTTATTAATATGAAATAAATAATCATTTCACATGAGACAATATATTTTAGAGGGCATATCTCATTAATATAATCAACAGGACAAGTGTTCAAGCTAAAGTCACCTATTATTTCCCAACAAAATTCACATGAAATAGAAACCACATTCCTGTAATGAATGTGGAAAGCCATTCAGATGGGCAGTAGAGCTTTTTAGACATGAGAACTTTCACCTTGCAAACAAGCCCTATCTGGACTGCTGGGAAGGTGTGCAGCCGCAGATTATCTTTTCCTTTTCACCAAGTATTCCTAGTGGAAAGAAAACTAATGAATGTCCTCAATGAGGACCAGCCTTTTTCTGGAAGAGGTAGCTCATTATTCGCCACAGAATTCACACTGGAAGGAAGGCTAATAAAAGCAATAATGGTGGGAAGACCATCGTCTGAATCTCATAAATTTGTTTGTATACTCCACTGTGTACACAGGAGAAATCTTCCTGAAGATAAATTTTGTGAATCTAATTAATGGGGAAATGGTCTCTCCCTGTAGCACACATCTCACTAGACATTGCATAGTTCATATAGTAAATGAAGCTCTAAAAATGGATTGAATTAACTACCTAAAGTAATAAATAATTTTGGAAAAGTTGCAAGTTACAAAAGAAACAGACATAAATCATCTGCATTTCTATATATTATTAACAAAACCCAACATCAAGAGATAGAAAGAGAAATCCTTTATAAAGCTACTGTAGACACTATAAAATATCTGGGAGTCTACCTACCAAAACAAACCCAGGGACTATATGAACACAATTACAAAGCACTTTTCACACAAATAAAATCAAATCTAAGTATGTGAAAAAACATCAGTTGTTTGTGGGTAGACTGAGCTAATATCATAAAAATGACAACTCTATCTAAATTAATTTGCTTATTCAGTGCCACACCAATCAAACTACCAGATAATTATTTTCTAGAGCTAGAAAAGATAGTGTTGTTCATCTGGAAGAACAAAAGGTCCAGAATATTAAGGGAACTAATGAAAAGAAATGCTAAGGAAGGTGACCTAGCCCTACTAGACCTCAAATTGTAGTATAAAGCAGCAATCATCAAAACCACTTGATACTGGCTAAGAAACAGGGGTAGACTAGTGGAATAGGTTAGGTATGCAAGATGCAGTAGTCAACGAATATAGCAATCTACTGGGATAAGAACTCACTCTTTGACAAGAATTGCTGGGAAAACTCAATAACAGTGTGGTGGAAACTGGGCATGAACAGATGGCTGACACTGTACACAAGAATAAAGTCCAGATGGATTCATGATCTAGGTATAAAGATTGACAGTATAAGTAAATGAGGGGAGCAAGGAATAGTGTATTTGTCAGATTTGTGGAGAATGGAGAAATTTTTGACAAAATAAGAGAGAGAGAACATTTACATTAAATTGAAATCTTTTTTGCACAAACAAAACCAGTGAAATCAAGATTAGGAAGAAAGCAGAAAACTGAGAAAGAATACTTCAACTAGTGTCTGTGATAAAGGCCTCATTTCTAAAATATGTAGAGAACTGAGTCAATGTACAAGAATACAAGTCATTCCCCAATTGATAAATGGTCAAAAGTCATGAACTAGGAGTTTTCAGAGGAAGAAATCAAAGCTATATATAGTCATGTGAAAAAATGCTCTAACTCACGTTTGATTAGAGAGGTGCAAATCAAAACAACTCTGAGGTACCTCATCATACTGATCAGATTGGCTAACATGACAAAACAGGAAGATGATAAATGTTGGAGAAAATGTGGGAGAGTTGGAACATTAATTCATTGTTGGTGGAGCTGTGAGGTAATCCAACCATTCTGGAGAGAAATTTGGAACTATGCCCAAAGGACTACAAAAATGTGCATATCCTTTGGCCCAGCAGTATCGCTTCTGGGACTGTATCCAAAAGACATCGTAGAAAGGAGAAAGGGTCCCACATGTACAAAAATATTTATAACAGCTCTCTTTGTGGTGGCCAAAAGCTAGAAATCAAGAGGATGCCCATCAACTGGAGAATGACTCAACAAGCTGTGGTATATGAATGTAATGGAATACTATTGTGCTATAAGAAATGATGAACACAAAGACTTCAGAGTGTCCTGGAAAGACTTGTATGAACTAATGCTGAGTGAAAGGAGCAGAACCAGGAGAAATTTGTACACAGCAGCAACCACAGTGTGAGAGGAATTTTTCTGGTAGACTTTGTACTTCATTGTAATGCAAGGACTTCAAAAATTCCCAATGGACTCTAGAGAAAAAACCTTTTTCACATCTCAAGAAAGAACTATCAAATTGAATTGTGGATCAAAGCAGACCATTTTCTTTTGTATTATGTTTTGTTTTCTTTTATGGTTTCTCCCATTCATTTTAATTCTTTGCAATATGACTAAGGTGAAAATGTATTTAATAGAAATATATGTGTAGAACCTATGTAATATTGTATGTTGTCTCAGGGAGGGCTTGGGGAGGGTAGGTGAAGAAGGGGGAAGGAGGGGAAAAATCTAAGATATATAGAAGTGTCTGTAGAACACTGAAAACAAATAAAATACTTCAATTTAAAAAATGGATTCAATTTATCTCTGAAATGACAAATTTTCTCATGACTCCCCTAAAATATTCCATGGCTCCCTAGAATGAATCCTGCCACTGGCTTGCTCTCTTAACTGAACTCTACAATTCCAGTGGGTCACCTTTTCTGTTCCCTCTCCAAGCTGTCCTAGCTGGTAATCTACTTCACTGTTCCAAAATTGCTTCTGAGCCATTTTTGCAAGACTTTTTGGAAGGGAATTTGGAAAAGCCCAGGAACGTTACCTCCTCACCTTCCCATCTTAGATCCAGAAGTGTTCATGCCTGTTTTTGCAGGAAATATTCCCTCCATAGCTCACATTTTCTTTAAAAGATCTTGTCTTTCCCATTCAATAGTTTTCTTCTATTTCTTTGCGTTTCTCATTCAAGAATACCTTCTTATCTCTCATTCCTTTTCTCTGGAATTGTGAATTCATTTGGGTTTATCTTCTCCCATTTTCTTTTCTCCTTCCCTTTCCTTCTTTCCTTATCTACTTGTAAAGCCTCATCAAACAGGCATTTTGCTTTCTTGCTCTTCTTTTTCTTTGGAATACATTTAGTTGCTGCTTCCCTTTCAATTTTAGGAAGCTCTGTCTATGGTTCTTCAGGCAATCTACCACCTAGATCTAATCCCCTTAATATATGCATCACTTCCAATTCCTGTCCATAAGTAATGTTATGTAGGTCATACCTGTAGGGTGTAATGATTTTCCCTATTTTTTTTTTCAATTTGAGTCTTATTTTTCAATAGGAACCTAACAATCTGATCCTCAGACATCTCCTGGTCACATTTTGACTGATTGTATAGAACTTCACCACTTCTGCCTTTTCCCTGGAAATTGTTTTGGGCTTTCATAGAATTAAACAAGTTTGGCCTCTTTTGAGGCAGGGCTTGGAAGACAGGCTTATTACTGTGATGTTGAATGATTTGCCTTGAATTTGAACAGTAATTGAGTATACATTGGAAAAATTTCACTGGAGGTAAAACTTAGGGATTTAATTAGCAAAGTTAGGCCTCTTGCTCAAGACCTCATTAGATTTCCCAGTTTAAGAGACTTCATTAAATATCCACAACAAAGTATTGTGCTAAAATCCCTATAAATGTTATAGATTTTTCCCCCTGAAATTCTGACATTTCTCATTCTTCAATAATATTCCTTTGAATTTATCAACTATAATTTCTTGAGCTATTCAATAATTGAATATTGGTGGGTGCTCACTTGTTTTCTTGGTCTTTGCTGGCACAAAATGTTCTCATGTAAATGTTTTGATAACTGACCAAAATCAGTCAAGAGTATCAAAATCAAGAAAAAAAGCTGGGTAAAGTGATTTTCTTTGTAATATGAAAATTTTGTGAATTGTGTGAACTGATATCTTTCGATTGATATCAAGGTTTTGCTTTAAAATTGTCTTGTCAAAATACTAAGATGTGCTTTAAATCTGTGATGTTGCTTTTGTTATAATTATGCTTCAAAATTTAATTGTGATTTTGGGAAATCATTTGATAAGTAATATTTACTTTAAAAATCATACCAGAGGGTGATGCAATTGTATTCTTTGGAAATCAACTTCTCTTTATTTCTGGATGCTCTGAAATGATGACATAAACTGTTAGGGAATGTGGTTACAGTCTTTAAAAACTGCTATTTGTTTCATGGGATATATTTTGTCTAAAACTTTAAAAAAAATTACAGACCTTTTGGGTAAAGTAGGAAAGACTTGTAGATTTTCCTTCTCTGGGATGTTCTTCAGGGACTGAGAAAATGCTTTGGGACCCTCTTTTTGGGTAAAGTTACAAAATCTTGTCAGCCCTGGGAAAGAAGTTGCTTAAAGAGAAGGTTGTCCAATTCTAATGTAATGAAGTGTTTTATTGAGTAATTAAGACCTCCAGCAGCCAAAGTAGTGTTTGGGGAGGGGGAGCTTTCAAGATTATCTATAATATCCAAGTATCATGAGAATTTTTGTGGCCACCAATTATGAAAATTATGAAATTTCATATATGTGTAAGTATGACAGTTACTACCCATTTGAACCAACTTAGTCTCAACAGGCTCCAAGGAATACAAAATGGGTCTCCTTCCTTGAGTAAAATTGATAGGCAGATCTTGGAATGTAGAAAATCAGAAAATGACTCCAATCCTCAATATCTGGAGACTCCATCATATTAATTCAACAAGGCATGATTACTTGCTAGGCTCTGTGTTAGGTGCTGGGGTAATCAAGTAAGGTGAACCACCCCTTCCCTACAAGGAGCTCATATTCTAAAGGATTTAGTCAAGTCATTAAATCAACACGTTTTTGGTAAACAACTGGTATGATCTAAGCAAGTAGTAGGTTCTTGGGATTCCCAGAATGCAAAAGGAAAATAGGCTACACCCCGCAAACACACACACAAACAACACAGAATCACTAGGACATACAAGGGATAGACTGATTGGCCTAGAGTTTTTTTAATGTAAAATAGAGGTGAGGTTTTCTAGGAACCCAGAAATCCAAGGATACAGGGTGGGGGTGGGGTCTTCCTCAGAAGAATTCAGGCTCAAACCATCTTTCTATTTAGCAAGTTTATTGGATCACCAGTAGAAGCCAGTCTGACTCCTAGTAAGTCTGCCCTATTTCTGATGTCAACACAAGAGGGCTAGAATTTAAGAATCTGCATTTGATGAAGTTGGGACGATATTTTTGTACATAAAAAGTGGGGAATGATGTGAATGTGATCTGGTGGTGGCAGGTGGTCTGGGGTGGTGTGGAAACAACAGAGGAAAGAGCCTGGATGGGATGAAGGAGTGCAAAGTAAGCTAATTAAGTAATGGGCATGGTCTGAGGAAAGCCAGATACACCAGGTGAAGTCAGAGCCTGAATTCCTGAAATTTGTGGGAACATTCAAAGGAATTTTGGAACACCTCCTTACAACCAGTCGCTCCCTTCCCTTGAGTCAAGAGGACACCTCATTATGACTGCACCATTTCACCCCAGGTCAGATTAAGAAAAGCGAGTTTCACTTTTTTCCCCCAAAGTTTAAATTCACCTTCCCCCAACTGGAAGAAGAAAGGAGGGGGAAGGGGCAGCAGCTACATCCTGGAAGTATCCAGATTCAGCACATAGCCACAATCGTGGATAGAGGGTGAAGAAGGAATGGGTCAAGGTAAAGAAGCCAACTAGTTGCTGTCTGCACTTGGTAAGACAGTCCATCCTTCTGTTAATAATTTTTATATGATATGGAAATGCAGTTGATGTCATTGGAAGTTTATTGTTCATGTTTATAACTAAAACAATTTGGTGATCTCTTATGAAAACTGAGTTAAAATTAAGTTTGCTGTTTATAGTTTTAATGCTAAAAATACACCATGTGTTTATGATTAAGTCTGGAAAGGAGCAGTCCTAAGGTTAGTCATAAAGTATAGCCCCAGCAGCTCAAAGGAGCTTGTTTGAGTCATGGTGTTCCTACAGAAGGATTTTGCTTTGGTGAAGATTTGAAAATGTGTAGAAGTGATCTCTAGTGATTGGCTTTTAGGACAATTTTAAGATTTAAGATGTAAGTCCTGGTAAAATTTTTCATGAGTGGAATCTGCCAAATGATGCAAATGCCTCTGAGACCATAACTAATTAAGTTCCACTTGGAAAAGATTGTGATTGTTCCAGGGAGAAATTTGCCTCAGGGGACAATCCTGTCCTCAGCCTGGAATGGAATCCTTCTGACTATTTCCCTATTCTGTTTCTCTGAAAAGGAATGTTTTTCTTCTTGACTATTTCTTAGTCTGGTTATAAAGTGCAGATAACATCTAATTAGGTCCTTGCTTTTCCTCTTCTTGGCATGTTTCTATAGTCAAAGCAGATGGTTTAAGATGTAAACACAATGCAAGTAGTGGATGTAAGGGACTTGTCGAGGACCACAGCAGATCAAGAGGATAGGGATGTCCTAACAGGCCCTCTCACCTAGACTCCTGAGCTAACTCAGCTGGTTCGACACCCCAAGGAATTACAACACCCTCACAAGTTTGAGGGTAATGAGAGCACACACTTGGAGCACTTAAGAGAACACACAAGTGACCTTTAGAATCATTGGTTGGGAGTATATGAGCATGAGCTAGCCACGAGTACGGAACTAAGCCTGAACTGAATATAAGGCTTGTAACTGCATTCATTAAAGGGAGCTTCTTACATCTTTGTCTCCCGCCTCATCAATGCGTGCCTGAGATCCAGATGTCCTAGGGACAGGATTCTAACCATTGAGGCGGCCGTAACAAGTGGCACCCAACGTGGGTCCCCTCAAGAATCAGAGGAAAGACATTGACCAGACAAAAGAGTCCAGGGCTCAGCCTGAGCCTCACCCACAGATTCGGACTGAGACACATGGTGGTCACTATAAGCAGCTTCCCGAGAGGAGGAAGTCTCCAGGCAGCACTTCGGGATGGCGGCAGAGAAGGTAAGAAAAAATTTTCTTACTATAGGGCAGAAGTTGGGAACCAAAGAAAGGCAAGCCTATGTCAGGGTCATTTTTAAAATAGTGAAAAAACAGGGCTGAGTGGTAAGCCTTGCACAGGTCAGAAGGTTCCCTAAAACATCACATAAAGTATCACCCTGTCTAGCAGACCACCCTTTGTTTGGGAACAACTTACAGAATATCACAGACAGAACCCTGAGGAGAGACCGTTAGACAGTTTCTTTTTGTACAATGTGGTCAAAGCAAGGATGTCAGAACCATTAGACTTAGAAGAGAGGAGAAGCGTTGAAGCTCAAACTCAGACTTCCTCCAAGGCACCTTCTGGCACACAGACCCCCGCTAGAGAGGCACCTAGCAATATAATAGCACAGGTAACAAGAGTATTCAACACTCTCTACCCTGATCTTTCCACATTCCGGGAAGGCAGGGGAAAAGAGATAGATAGATGTAACAGAAAAGAAATACAGGATTTAGAGAGCCAAGTGAGACAGATCCAAAACAGACTTGCGGGTTTGAAGTTTTCCTGTGAGAAAGGGGAAGTAGGCTTTGGTGGGAAAGCAGAAGTAAGCTACCCAAGGGAAGAGGAAGTATCTGCTACCAAGAATGAGAAAAGGGAAGTTCATGTATGGGAGCCAGAAAGTAGGACAACACTGCCATCTGGTAGCCAAGGGACAAATTACACACAAAATTTTACAACACTGCCATCTGGTGGACAAAGGGCAAATTACAAAAAAAATCTTAGTTCTCTCCAATTGATGACAGCCAAAGGAAAGCAAAGAGGGGACGATCTCACAGAATTGAGCTTTGATCTCACAATGCCAGTACTAGAAGATGAGGAGGGTGATCCCAATAACCCAGGGCAATGACACCGAGTAAGGAGGCATACACCCTTAGAAACAAACTAGTAAAAGAACTAAAGAAAGTTGCAGTGACTTATGGGGCAAAATCACCTTATGTGATGCTGCAACTGAGATCAGTAGTTCAGTATGTTCTCACCCCAAATGATTGGAAGGTGCTAATAAAAGCAGTATTGTCTCTGGGACAAGCCGTTGCTTGGGCAGCTGCGTTTATGGAGAAGTGCAGAACAATGGCGCTACATTACAATCCCGGCAATCCCACGAATGCCTCATTGTACTTTGAACAGCTCAGCAGCACAGGGAGGCACTCCACAGATAATACCTAAACTGAGTTTCCCATTGAGACATAGAGAGGATAGCAGCATGTGTGGAAGAGGGGTGGAGAGTCATCCCGGTAGCTGGGGATTCCATCCCAGTAGCTGGGGATTCCAGGGAACCCTTCACTCAGGTGAGACAAAAGCCACAAGAGCCATTTGTAGACTTCCTTGCCCGTGTACAGGACGCAGTGGCTAAGACCATGGGGAAGGTGCAAGGGACCAATATAGTTATAAAACAGATAGCTCGGTCAAATTGCAATCCAGATTGTAAAAAGGCCATGCTAGGGTTAAGAAAGGATGCCACCATAGAAGAGATGGTATAAAGGTGTGAACAGGTAGGAACAGGTCTCTTCCAAGTGGAGGTATTTGTTCAGGCGGTCCAACAAGCCACAGGGCTGTCCCACAAAAACCGGGCTGTTATAAGTGTGGTAAAGTAGGTCATTTTAGGAAGGAGTGTTGGCAGTCGCAACACCAACCTCAAAAAACTAAAAGAAGTTGGTCTGTGACTCCGTGCCCAAAATGCAAGAAGTTGGGACATTGGGCCTCAGAGTGTAGGGGACTGTTAAACACCAAGGTGTGCCCACTCCCCAGGGCCCAGGGAAACAGCACATGGGGCATGATGGGGGCCCAGGAGCAGCCAAGTGAGGCAATGCAGGAGCTGAGGAAGCAATAATACTCCACTCTAGCAGCCTCTTGTCCGCCTACAGGGTTTTAAGATTGAAAAGCGCAGGGGACTTCCGGGTCGGGGCATACATGCCTGTCAAAGTTCCTCTAAAAGAAAGTGAAGGGATAGAGGAAGGAGAGATAGGACTATTGACTTCTACCTCTATAAATGAATACACAGGATTGCTCTCCATTTCCATGCCAATTCGGGGATGCATAAGAAAAGCACCCATGATAAATACCAACCCAGAGCAAGTTTATATTGATAAAGACCAGTGTACAGCACAAGTACTTATACTGCCCAAACAATAGTACTAGCCAGAGGACACGATTATGTTCACCACATGGTCACCACACTCAGGCCAATGCTCACAATTAGGCTAGAAGGGTACAATTTTGAGGGGCTCATAGACATGGGAGCCGATAAGACAGTCACTCCCCAGGAACAGTGGCCACCACACTGGCCCACACAACCAGCTTTCACCCACCTGATAGGTATAGGAGGGATGCAGGACACAGAGGTATCACAAAAATACCTTATATGGAACTTTGAGGGACAAACAGAAAGGGTGTGGCCCTATGCGATAACAGGGCTACCAGTAATCTTGTGGGGAGGAGATACTTTGCAACAGATGGGAGTGAAAGTGACCACGGATTTCTAGTGGGGGCTGCTGTTGAGAAAGGAGGGTGCATCACTCCACTGTCTATACAATGGAAAAGTGATGTGCCTGTATGGGTGGAACAGTGGCCCCTGAATGCTGAAAAGATTCAGGCACTGGAGAAGATAGTAAACAAACAATTACAGCAAGCCCACTTAAAACCCAGTACTAGCCAATGGAACTCACCAGTTTTCTGTATAAAAAAGAAGTCGGGGAAGTGCAGGATGTTAACTGACCTCAGGCAGGTGAACGCATCAATGTACACCATGGGAGTCCTTCAACCAGGGCTCCCTTCACCCAATATGATAAGAAAGGCAACCCCTTATGGGTCACTGAAATCAAAGATTGCCTTTAGTCCATACCCATAAGACCAGAGGATGCTATCAGGTTTGCCTTCTCAGTACCCGATGTTAATTTGGCTCATCCAACAACTAGGTACCAGTGGAAGGTTCTCCCACAGGGTATGAAGAATAGTCCCACCATCTGCCAATGGTATGTTGATAAGTTCTTGCAACCTATAAGAAATAAGTATCCAAATGCCACCATCATCCATTATATGGATGACATATTAGCCTTTCCTTCAGATTGTGTGGTATTGGAACAAATACTCTGAGATACCATGGAGGAGCTTGCTTGTCATGGAGGAGCCTGCTTGGCACAGTTTCGCTGTAGCTCCAGAGAAGGTACAAAGTAAGGCTTCATTTCAATACTTAGGATATCAGGTAGAGGAGGGCATAATTAGAATGAAGCCCCCCAAAATGGATCTTGACAAGATAAAGACACTAAATGACTTTCAAAATATTATAGGAGACATCCAATGGCTACGGCCAAGAGTAGGCATCCCAAATGAGAAAATGCAACCTCTGTACAACCTGTTAAAAGGAGACCCCAATGTACAGTCAATAAGGGAATAGACACCAGAGGCAATAGAAGCAGTAAAGACATTTCTAGAGGCCATGGAAAGGGAGTACACAGCACGCTATTCCCCAGCTCAGGGTATAGAAATTTCAGTACTTGAGACATCAGACACTCCCACTGCCATAATTCACCAGGGACAGGTCATCTTAGAGTGGGTGTATTTGCCTACAGCAAAGAAAAAGACACTTACCAGATACATCAACATGATTGCACAGGTAACAAGGAAGGCTAGGGAATGAGTATTGCAATTCAATGGGAAGAAACCAGAAGCCATTTATATACCTTTGACAATAGAACAGTTACAAGAATGCCTTAAGGAGGAGTATGATTGGCAGATAATCACCAACAACAACTTTCTCCACGGATCCCTGTTGGGAATCAAACTCACATATACCCAATGGTCGTGGAAATTCCCAGTCATAGTGCAACCATACCTGGTGCAGGGGTACAATGTGTTCACTGATGCCACTAAGGACAATAGGGCTACTATGTATATACCTTCCCTAGACATCTTACATGTCTATGAAACTCAATTCACACCCACACAGCAAAATGAGCTAAACGCCATATTAGAGGCGTGCAGGGTACCACACCCCATCAACATTGTCACTGACAGTCAGTATGCTGGTGGGCTAATACAAAGACTTGAAGAATCAACCATAAGGCCAAGTGAAAGCAACATTATCCACCTACTTCCAAGAACTGCAAGGGGTGATAAGGAACAGAGAGTTCCCATTGTATTGCACACACATCAGATCCCACTCAGGTCTCCCAGGTCCATTGGCTGAAGGCAATGACATTGCAAATTGGGCACTTATTTTCCCCGTTGCAGAAGCGCAACAAGCTCATCAGAAATTTCATATTTCTGCAAAGTCCTTAAGACTGTACAAGATTAAGAGACAAGAAGTGAGAGAGATAGTTAAAAGCTGTACACAGTGCATTCCTTTTCAGCCAGCTCCAGCCACTTCCACTCATAATCCCAGGGGCTATGCGCCTAATGTGCTCTGGCAAATGGAAGTCACACATATTCCCACCTTTGGCAAACAGCGCTATGTTCATGTTTGTGTAGATACATTTTCAGGGTTCACTATGGCCACCCCCCAGTCAGGAGAGTCAATGCAGCATGTCAGAACACACCTTTTAACTTGTGTTGCACAGCGTGGAGTGACAAAAGCTATCAAGACTGATAATGGCCCAGCATACATATCTAATGCTTTCCAACTCTTCTGCTCAGAGTTTTCTATCATGCATGTGACAGGGATTCCATACAACCCCCAGGGACCGGACATTGTGGAAAGGGCTAATAGGACCATTAAAACATTCCTGCAAAAACAAAAAGGGGGAGAAAGCAATAATATAAACAGGCTGAACATGGCACTATATACAATTAATTATTTAAAATTCGACACAGACAATGTGTCACCAGCTATGAAATACCAGGTGAGCCCCAAAACAAACAGACAGTGATGAAACAGCTCATGCAATCAACAGATAGAGTGATGTGGAAGGACAAGGAAGGAAAGTGTGTTTCTAAAGGCGATGGAGAACGGTGGGTTCCTGAAAGGGCTGCAAGGATTGTGCTTGAGTGGAACCCAGAGACGGGGAAAGAGGAGAAAGTCAAGAACAGTCAGGAGAAGGACCCACTGGCAGGGATTGCATGAGCAGCAGACCATCACAAAGATCCTCGCCATTCCGGCTACTTTGACCCTACAGGCATCAGTAGAGGGAAGATCAATAGATCAAGGGAGTGTAGAAAAAAGGGGGGAGTCAAGATGGGGCTACATTGCTGAACCACCATGGGTGAGAGTGGTCACATGGGGGGAGAGGATCCCAGAACCCGTCCTTCAGAACAACATTACCCAATCAATCCAAAGGAATTTAACTTTACAACCCCTGAACCCAATCAAAAAGCCAAGGCTAATTTGCGGTTTAACTTCACAGGCCTAGCTAGTCAACCTCCAGTATGTATAATGAAAAACAGTTTAAGAGATAATTCAACTTGTGTCCATATTGTTCAAGTTCAATATCACATCCATTACGGCATATATGCCAGCACAAGGTATTGGGTTCATTTAGAGACATGGGGACTGAAAGTGGGACCATGAAGAAACTCAACAAACCGGATGATGCACTGAGAAAATTGCCCAGTTAGCCCCCACCTTCCTGGGTACCACCTGCCACCTCCATCCTTCATCTGCTGCAACACTTCCAGCAGACAGTTCTTTAAGATTCATAACCTCACGCTACAATCGTGGCACAATGTGACATATGACAGTGAGACTTATATTCAGGGGTTTCCATCTCCAAATTGGGTCACGCAACATGGGAAAACCACCCCAGGGCTGTGGAAAATTATTTTAGCCATTGGAGGAAAAAGCAATCTTACTAATGAGGACCGCACAAGTCACCACCTTCTGTCTGGAAAATGGAGCTATGCGGGGAGGGTCTGTTTAGGGAATCAGTATGCATTCATGTGGGGAAGGAGTAGTGTCACCTGTAATGATTCTACTGGCTTGTATAATATCACTTGTAACAATTGTTCGGTTGCCAAATGCACTGGGGAAAAAACATGAAGTGATGTTTTATCATAACAAGACCACGTCTAGCACTGGCTTCAGTTAAGACAAATGGATGGTATGCTTCATGCGCAGACCAAATCTTCAAAGGAATAGGGGAAAGAATTCAGGCATTGCGCTCAGCACCTAGGGTTACAAGATGTATTAGCTGCATTATTTTAGGTGTAAGCCTATGAGCATCAATTATCACTTCTGCAATTTCTCTTGCTGTGTCTTTATCTACTGCACAAAATCAAATAGTGCATGCACACTTTATGGAGGATCTTGCTAGAAATGTGTCTGCAGGTTTTCAGGAGCAGAGGAAGATAGACGAGAGATTCCATGAAGCCATACAAGAACTCTGGGATGCCATTGTGGCATTTGGAGATGAGGTAGAAATAACTGAATTTTGTCAAAGGCTTGTGTGTGATTATAGATGGGATTTCCTTTGTGTGTCAAAAGCTTTGTACAATTCCTCAGCATTCAATTGGAATAGAATCTGCAATCACTTAAGTGGGGTCATTGATGATCCCCAGACAGCAGTGGATATCAAGGCCTTGTATGATATTGCCAGACACATATATGATTCGGCCAACACTGATCTCAAACCTCACCATACAGCTCAAAACATCATGGACTTTTTCAAACATCTGTCTATACCCAGTTTCACCACTCATGTACTTGTGATGCTCGCAGCTGCTGTCGCAGTGCTCATCATACTAGCTATTATGGCTTTTATTCTGAGGCTAGTCATACGAGTGTTCACTGAGGCTCTTGATGTAGTGCATTCCTGAACCTGGACAGCCCACCATCAAAACAAAAAGGGGGAATTGTAAGGGACTTGTCGAGGACCACAGCAGTTCAAGGGGATAGGGATGGCCTAACAGGCCCTCTCGCCTAGATGCTTGAGCTAACTCAGCTGGTTGAACACTCCAAGGAATTACAACACCCTCACAGGCTTGAGGGTAATGAGAGCACACACTTCCAAGCATTTAGGAGAACACACAAATGACCTTTAGAATCATTGGCTGAGAGTATATGAGCATGAGCTAGCCACGAGTATGGAACAAAGGCTGAACTGCATATAAGGCTTGTAACTACATTCAATAAAGGGAGCTTCTTACATCTTTGTCTCCTGCCTCATCAATGAGTGCCTGAGATTGAGACGTCCTGCTGAACAGGATTCTCACCACTCAGCCAGCCATAACAGTGGAATCTTGCTGTTTTCAATTCATTGGGTAAATGGGAACTCTGATATAGTCTTGTGAAAGATTAAATCCCTGAAATTGAATATGAATGAATATGAAAAAATAGATAAAGAAAAGGAAACCAAAGTATAAATGTGATGTTGAATCATTGTTTCATAGAACAGGATTGGGATTTAAAGTTAACTGCAACTGCATGGAATTGTTGAGGTTACAGTTGTTTGGAACCCAACAATAGCAACACGTTGGATACTGCCCAAATGAATTCAACCCAAGCCTTCTTTTGACCAAAGAATGGGGAGCTAAAAGAAGGGAGGGAAGACTGAGGGAGTCGGTGGTCAAAAAATAAAACTCTATTGTGGAGGGGAAGGGAGAAGGGAGAACTAAAAGCATAAATGGGGTAAAGAGGATGGAGGAAAAGAAACAGATAGTAATCCTAACTGTGAATGTAAATGGGAATGTAAACTCCCAGAAAATGGAAACAGATACCAGGTTGGATCAAAAGCCATAATCCAACAGTATGTTGTTTACAAGAAACACATTTGAAATAGGGTGATACAGGGTAAAAGTCAAAAGTTGGAGCAGAATATATTGGCTTCAGCTGATGTAAAGAAAGTCAAAGTTTGTTAAGGTTTCTCAACATTGGGTGGACTTTTAGGGAATCTGAGCATCTGTATCATTTGTGTCTACAGAGGGACACTGGGGAAGGAGTCTGGGGTGGCCCCAAGTGATCTGGGGGGTCAAGAGATGGTCTTAATGGGAATGACCAGTAGAGCATAGTGTTAGGGAAAACCTTATGGGCCTCAAGAGAGCCAATTCAAGTGGGGAAATCGAAGGAGCTTTCAAGGGGAGGTTTTCCAGGGCCCTTTTAGACAAATGAGACTAAATCTCTTTGGGGGTAAGGAACAGAGATCCCTACTTGGAACAAAGTCTTTACATGTTGCAAAGACTAATTGGGTAAATAAAACTGACTGAATCAAATTACTGAGACTAAATCAGAGACATTTTCAGTTTGAGAAAAAGGATTTTAGTGTAGTTTATTCAAAGCAGGTAACCTCTGGTAATATTTTGTATTGATAGAAAAGTTAAAGGTTTCTGTTTTGATCTGAATTAATTTCATAGACATAAGTTGAAGTTAGTGTTTGAACTTATCATATATATGTAGACCGAGTATGTTTAGAAAGGGATAGAGAAGCCTGAGAAACAGATGTAAGTCTATTAGAGCAATAACTTATGATGATTGTTATTTAATCAGGAACTAGAACATGTGTAAAAAGGCATGCAAGTTCCTTAAGATTCACTTTCTTTAAAGATATTGCTCAGCAATGTGAAATTATAGTCATATCTGAAACTGATTATTGGAACTTGGATCTTATGGCACTATTAACTGACTGTTCTTCTGACTCTAACTCCAGGTGTGGATAGCAAGAGAGGCTGTCTGAGTCACTGATGCATTGGTGCCAGTGAACCTATGAGATGTTGGTATGAACTGCAAAAAGGTGATCTCATGGGAAGGTTGAGAGAATGGCTGTTCATCTTGAGCTGAGGTAGGAGTCTCCTGCCTCAATTTCCCCACTGACACCTGGCAGACTTTTAAGCCTGGCTGAATGCCAACTGACAATCTACCCCTGTCTGGCATTGACATGAAGTTAGGGATATGCTGTTTCCCTGAAATGTTCCTATTCTTAGTGACAATTTCCTGCAACCAAAAGTTGTATAAGCATAATACCATATCTATTGAATAATAGATTGTTGGTAGGGGAACATCTGAAGTTAACTCCAAAAATTTAGATATTACTTAGGATTTTAGACCAACAACAATAAGTTAGGGTCCTTTAATTCTTAGTAATAGTATGGAGACAATCAGGTCAAGGGCCTGGGAGGTTAGCATACGTAGTCATTATTATTTTTGTCTCAGTGGGTCAATGTTAAAAGAAGAATGGTTTGTGGTCTTTATTGTAAATGCTTTAAAAGAAGCATCACATGACCAGAAGGTGGAATTGTTTTATGAAGTGATATGCACTGTGCTAAAAATGATTACTTATTGCATTTATGTATGTACTAAGGCCTGGTATTAATTTCTTAATGAAATCTCATCCCCCTGATGGGGGAAATGAATAGTGAATTCATATAAAATATAAAAGCTGGGTTCTCATGTGAATTTCTTAAACATGACAATTGGCCAAAGTTGCAATTTTGATTTTGTAAGAATGATGAGAGTATAAAGCTTAGGAATGGTAATTTAAAATTGTATTAATATCAGTTTTGCAGGAGAGTGGACATCTGGATTACTATGAGAAGGTTTGCCTTGATACCCTTTTGTGTGTCAAGCACATCTCTAACATAAAACATGAACAAACTTCATTAACCAGTGTCATAATCTCAGAACTCATCTAAGGAAACAAAGTTCCAAAGAAACCCAATAAGTAAACTGAGTCAGGTTGTAGATTAAATGACATATAAGGGATTCACAGATTGACTGAGGAGGAGGATATACATATAGCCAAGACTCAGGGACAGTTGAGATTCTTTCCCTGGTTTCTCTTCTAAGGAATGCTTCAGGCTCTGAATAAATTTGCTTATTCCATGGGCCAGGTTTTAGTCAGGTGAGGTTAATATTAACCCACAGTTTCCTTTTGTTTTAAGCAAACTTTTGTTGTATTGTACATTTTCTCATTAAGAGTATGCATTGATCACATCTAAAGTGCCTGTCTCCTTCTGCTTCTTACAGAAGGAAGGCAGCATAGTACCAAGTATCCTCTAGAATCATGGGTGGTTACTGCTTTGTTCAGAAATCTGAAGTCTCTCCAAGTTATCCTTAAAATGTTATTGTCTCCTAGATTTGCTTGCTTCACTGTGCAACAGATCAGTTTTCCCAGGTTTTTCTGTAAACCATCCATTTTACATTTTCTCAGGGTCCAGTTGTATTCCATTGGACCATCATTTGTTTATTCATTCCCCAACTGATGAGCATCCCCTTAAAGTTCTTTGCCATTACAAAAAGAGCTACCATGAATAATTTTGTTGATATAGATTCATCTCCTCCTTCTTCAATCTCTTTGGGTTATAGACCTTTGTGTCAATGCATATGGATTGTTCAGCTATATGTTTGAATTCATTTTAAATTTCTTTCTAGAATGATGAGATGATTTACAGATGCTCCAACAGGGCAGCTTCTCCAATAACTGTCATTTTCCTTGTCTGTCAGCCTCCTTAATCTGATGAGTATCACTTTCACCTGAGGTTGCTAGATGGTAATTGCAGACTGATAGACAGGAGTCAGGAAGTCCTGAGTTCAAATACAACCTCAGATCCTTATCAGTCTTCTTAATCTCTGTCCTCCTGAGTCACCAGACCATGAACATAAGATTATTCTGAAAATACCAAAATAGAGGACATATTTGGTTGTTATCCACTCAGCACAAGGGAAGATTCTTTGTGGTGTCCATTCTGCTTCAAGCTGCCAGGAGGTGCACAGGTCAGTATCATGGAGGTGGGTGGTGATACACTTGGCTGCAGTTTGATCCCCAATGCCTAAACCACAGTTTCAAGAGAAATAGAAGGAAATTTAAAATTTTCCTATCAGTAGAAAGATAGTGAGCAGATGGTGAGCAGGTTGTCTCTCCCATGAAAATGTAAGCTCCCTGAGGGCAGGGACTGGTTTGGTTTTGTTTTCTTATATCCCTCTGTATCTCCAGTTACTTACCCTCTGAAACCTTTTTTTCCTTAAGGACCAGCTTTAACCCCAAATAGTTTTGTCTCTCCTTCCCTAGACAACAATAGGTCCCAGGCCAAGCTCTGTTTGGTCACTGTTTGGGGCCTGATTGGCTCACAATGAATGCAAATAGCAATTGTTTCTGTTTTGGCCAGAAACCCTGAGGGTCTTTCCTACCCAGATTAATTTTTGACTAGGTTAAAAGGCCATTCTCTGCCTCTTTTCTTGTTTAGCCTTCTTCACTGAATGGGCATTACCTCAGTCAAACTGAGACCTAGTAAAGACCTTAGCTTAAAAAGGCTGAGTTCCTCTACTTCATCCTGGGTCATCTGCAGTTCTCCTGATCTATATCTGGCCACTGGACCCAGATGAGTGTTGGAAAGAGAGTGAGGCTGGTGCCTGTGCACAGCTATCCCTCACTTAAATCCTATTCTCTTGAAAGTCTTGGCATCTATTTCTTGATGTCATGGTCCTCTTGGAGATCGAAGGAGAAAGAGCAACAACAATGACAACATGAAACTCAAGCAGCAAATAAGTGAATGCAAAGACAGAAAAGAATAGAAGTGTAAGAATTCAGTTGGTGGAGAAATAGCAAAATTTACAATAATGATAGCTAATATTCATAGAGCTCCACTATGTTTCATGCAGTTTACAAATATAATCTTATTGGATCCTTGGAACCATGGGAAAGGGTGCTATTATTACCCTTACTTTACAGATATGGACATCAAGGTAAAGAGAGGTATTGTACCTCACCCAGTGTCACCCAGGTAGAAAGTGTCTGAGTTTGAATTTGAACTCACTTCTTCCCCACTCCAGGCATACTCTGTCCATTGTGCCACCTGGCTGCCTCCTGGTGCAAAATAACTTTGCACCAGAGTGGATGCTTCAACTAAGGGAGATAAGAAAATAAGAGACTTTTAAGATAGTATTCCAGTCAGTCATCTGGGACTGGGATTGATGGAAGAACAGGAGGAGTGGGGATCATCCTCTTTCAATGATCAATTAATAGTGTTGAGCTCATTCCCTTCCCTTCCCTTCTTTGTATTTCTAAGGACTAAGGAAGGAACAAAGAGGAAAGCTCAGAGGATAGCATGAAGAACATATAATGAATTCTCACAGTAATATCTGCACAGGATGAATTCACCTGTATAAATGGAAGGTATGTAGCAGAATGCATTAGAAAACAGAACTTGCCATGTTGTGTAAAAGAAATTGCTTTAACACAAAGATTCACACAGTCTTCAAAGGAAAGGATGACATTCCATAATACCCTTTGGAATTTGACCCTTAAAGTCACTCCACTATATGCCCTCTGACCCCATGGTAACCATTAGACATATAAATAAAAGACTTAAATGATCCATTTGCACACCATTGTGGGAAACAGGTAGTAAGTTTTAATTCCACACTGCTGGTTGATGGGGGGGTGGGGGGGAGGTTGTGTGACCAAGTACAGTGAAAATCAGAAAACTGCTGCATATGCTCAATAAATTGTTTGAGGGAAAGCCTATCAGAGGAGAACATGGAGTCACATGTCCAGGGGATGGTATCAGGGAGATCCAAAGTTTGGAATTCTGTAAGGGTCCTGCCTCTTCCTAACCTGGTTGCAGTCCTTCCAGTGGCCATGTTGGAAGTTACCTGTTCCTTCAGGGGAAGGAACATAGATGGCCTTCCCTCCTCTGAACTCCATTTTTAATAAATATTTCTTGATACCTTTTTCTGTGTGTCAAGTTCTTCTCTAACAAGCATGGCCCCCAACGTGGGGCTCTCCCCATGAAAACAGCAGTACCTGACTCATTGCCTTGGAGGAAGTCACATAAAATTTGTGGGAATGAGTGCTCCTGTAAAAAAGTTCCCAAGGCAGAAGGATATTAATAGGACAGCAGTATTCATGTGCCTAGACCATGTGCTCAGGGGAGTTTACCCCCTCCCCCTCCCAAATGGAGCTGTTTGGGAAAGTTCCTTGTATGGTGGGCATCAGAGTGGGGAGGGGAGCCAGAAGATGGCATTTCAGCTCTTTAAGGAAGTAGAGTAAAAGGGAGAAGGCTATTCAGAGTTGAAAATGGCCAGCCACTTGGTCCTTTAAGGGAAATTTTCTTTTAAGTAGCAAGAGTATCTGACTTAAGAAAAAAAAGTTAAAATGTTTATCATTAGTGATTATAAATTCAGGTTTGATATGATTCAAGTTAAAATGTCTCCTGAAGGAATACAAAGCAACATCTGAGTATACTGTTCCTATCAGGATTCAGCAGAAAAAGATATTGCTATTTGGCATTTGTGATTGTAAAGTGCTTGACACAAAGATGGGCATATGTTAGATGCAACATTAACCTAATGTAATGGTTACACATTTATCAAATTTGGATTTTGTTATATATATATATAGGAATATTAAAAGGACGTGACAGAAATTTGATCATTTGAAAATCATATTTGGTTATAAATAAGTATTAATAAATGATTAATTTGATATAATAATTAGTAGCTCAATCAAATTTGAGATGACTCTATCTGATCAGGTGATAGAGTGTGCCCACATGGTGGTAAAGAGATGAATTACAGTGAATTGCTAAATTGATGATGAATTGGTTAAGAAGCTGTTATGAATTTTGTGTAAGACTTTCCTTATTGTAGAATTCTTGTTGAGAAAATGAAAATTCTTTTGAAAATATACACATATATTTATATATATGAGTGTCATTTTCAGACATGTTCCATCTAAGGATGCATTAAACATGTTGAAAAGTTTATTTCTGCTATTAAGAGGGAAGTGTTAACTAAGATTGTTTTTGCTGTTGATCAAGCATTTAAGGAAACTTGTTGAATGTACAAAGACCTTGGTTTTAGGTTTTTTTCTTGTAATTTTTGGCAATTAGGTTCAAGAGGGTTATGTGATCAATTGTAAAGTGTTCTTAAGAGAGGACAATATTTTTTATATGAAGAAATGCTTTGTACAATCTTTTGTATGATTTTTTTGGAATGCCTATCTAATTTGTATTTGTAAGTTAATTTATTATATAAAAGTTTTACAGGGGTTGGAAAATAAGAGACAAGGAATTACAGCTCCTCTCCAGTCAAGACTGGAAGGTATGGAAGCCTCTCCCTTTCCTTTTCCCCTTCTCCCTCTGCAAGTACCTTGGAAGTGGTTCTTTTTTGGGGGGGAGGAGGGGGGTGACCTCTCAGGTCCTGGTAGGTTATTCTTAAATATTCCTTCGTGGAGGAATAGACTTCCAGCCCCATGGGTAAAATGGGCCTATTGCTTTGAATCCCCAAAAATTCCCCTTTGGGTTTGTCTTTTACAAAATTTCGAAAACTTGAGTTTCTGTGAGGAACTTAAAGAGAAAAAGCTGATGCTCTTTTGCAACACTGTTTGGCCTTAGTATCACTTGGAGGGCCATGAAACATGGCCTATTTTGGGGACTTTAAAAATGAATACTCTTACTGTTAGAATTATATTGTGTGCCTGCAAGGAAATTGTATAGAAGTTTCCTACATAATGGCCTTTGTTGAGCTCTCTCTCAGAACCCTGATTTCAGGCAAGATTGTGAGATGCTTGTAGCTAGAACTTCCCCTCAAAGGAGGGGCATTCTTGATGATCCCCTTCTTATGGCCCTCAGGACTTTGGCCCTCTCCCCCTCCCCCAACCCCAGTCATGGGTTTTATTGAGGAATGACCCATTGCAGCTTCCCTCCTTGAGGCAACACCCTCTTAGTCCTCAGGCCCCACTCCCACAGCAGTCTCTGGGTATCTCCCCCTAATCCTTTCCTCTCCTCAGGTGTCAGCTGATCTTTCCCCTTGCTAGCCTGATCACCTTGCCTTGCAGTCTAATCCAGTTCAGGCAGCATTCCAAGCCCCTCCCTCACAGGAAGTGGGACTTCCTATATCTCTAACGAAGCCTCCATTCCCACTGGGTCATCAGGGCTTTTTCCACTGAGGGAAGCACCTGCTTCTGGTGGGAGAATTAGAGTGCATGTTCTGTTCTCCATCTCAGACTTCATTCAGGTTAGGGAGAAACTGGGGAGATACTAGGAAGGCCTCACTACCAAAGGTTTTAGGGACATATCCTTACAATTGCAGCTTTCTTGGGGTGACAAGCCTAAAAGTTTGATCATCGTTTGGCTAGTGATGACCCCACAAAATATTCTCCAGGAGCAGCTGCTGTTCCCACTAGTGACCCAGGATGGGATTATCAGAAGAGTGAGCATAAGGGAAAGTAAGATCATATGATAATTTCCCTGTCAGAAGGTCTAAGAACTGCATTTCAAAAGGAATAAATTTTCAAAAAAATTAAGGAAATTACTCAAGGAGAAGAGGAAAACCCTGCCCTTTTTCAAGACCAGCTAGTAGAAGCTATTAAAAGTATACAAATTTGGATCTTGACTCAATAGAATGGGCAACAGCTACAGCACAGAAATATCTAGGTTCAGCACATAGTCATATCCATGGATAGAGGATGAAGGGGGATGGGTCAAGATAGAGAAGCCAGTCAATCACTGCCTGCACTTGGTAAGACAACTCATCCTTCTGTCAATGTTTTTTTATATGATGTGGAAATGCAACTGTTGTCATTTGAAGTTTAATGTTCGTGTTTACAGTTAAAACAATTTGTTTATCATTTATGAAAATTGTTGGTTTGCTGTTTATAGTTTTAATGCTAAAACTTAAAGTTGATACACTGTGTGTGTATGTACGGAAAGGAGCAGTCCTCAGGCTAGTCAAAAAGTACAGCCTCAGCAGCTCTAAGGAGATTGTATGAAGAACTTGCTTTGGTGAGAATTTGAAAATGTATAGAAATGATCTCTAGTGATTGACTGTTAGTATAAATTTAAGATCTAAGATGTAGGGCCTGGTAATATTCTTGATTAGTGAAACCTGCCATTCAATGCAAAGCCTTTGGGAACAATACAAATTGTGTTCAATTACTCAGAGAGGAATGTGACTGTTCCAGGCAGAAGTTTACCTCAGGGCCCAATTGAGTCCTCAGCCTGGGATAGGATCCCTCTGACTCAGTTTTCCCATTGTGTTCCTCTGAAAAGGGATGCTTTCCCCTTTGGCTATTTCTGAGTCTGGTTATAAGGTGGTGCTATCTACTTAGGTCCTTGCTTTTCATCTACATGGCATGGTTCAATAATCAAAGCAGCTAATTGAAGATGTCAGTAGAATGCAAGTAGTGGAATCTTGATGTTTTCAATTACTTGGGTAAATGAGTGCTCTGGTATGAAAGAGAAAATCCCTGAAATAGTGCATTCTTCTGGAATATTATGGGAATGATTAGATAAAGGAAAGGAAACCAAAATATAAATGTAAAGTTGTTCTATACAACAAGACTGGGATTTAAAGTTAACTGTAATGGTATGGAATTGTGAGGTTAGGGTTGCTTGGGACCCAAAGACAGTGACTTGTTGGATCCTGCTCAAATGAATTCAACCCAAGCCTCCTTTCAACTAAAGAAGATCAAATTTTGTTGAGATAGCTCAACAGTGAGTGGACTTTTAGGGATTCTGAGCATTTGTAACGCTAAACCAAGATGTATCTTATCTACAGAAGGACTCTGAGGAAGGAGTCCAGGGGTGACCCCAGGTGGTCTGGGGTTCCAGGGATGGCCTTGAGTGGCCAGTAACCTGGAGATTTGGATTGATAGGATCAAGGGTGGGAAACAAAACAGAGATTTGGGCATAACGATATGGAAAAGCTTATGGGCCTCTAGAGAGCCAGTTCACATGGGGAAATCCAAGGAGCTTTCAAGGTGAGGTTTTCAGGATCCTTTTAGACAAATGGTACTATAATTCATTTGGGGTAAGGGATAAAGGTCCCAATTTGGGATAAGGTCTTTATATGTTACAAAATGATGTAAAAGCAATTGGTATTAAAACAATTAACTGAATGAATTACTAAGACTAAATCAGAGACATGTTCAGTTTGGAGAAAAGAATTTCAGTCTAAGTTTCTTAGAGGCAGGTAACTTCTGGTAATTTTTTGCATTGACGGAAAAGTTGAACGTTTCTGTTTTGATGTGACTTCATTTCATGAACTTAAGTTGAAGTTAGTTTTTGAATTTGTCATATATGTAGGTCATTTAGATTGAGGGTGGTTAGAAAGGTATAGAGAAGCTTGGCAAACAGATGTAAATCTATTAGAGCAATAATTGATGGTTTTAATGGTAAATTTGATTTTATGATTGTTATTTAATGAAGAAGTATAAAAGTGGAGAAAGCATGCAAGCTACTTAAGACTTGCACCAAAAGATGCTCCTCTGTCAATGTGAAATTATAGTCATATCTGAAACTGATTATTGGACCTTGCTGTTTTAAGATCTTATGGGAGTATTAACTGACTGTTCTTCTGAGTCTAACTCCAGGTGTGGATGGTAAGAAAGGTGGTCTGAGCCACTGATCCATGATGCCAGTGAGCCTGTGAGATGCTGGTATGAACTGCAAAGGGGTGATCTCATGGGAAGGTTGGGAGAACAGCTGTTCAGTCTGAACTGAGGTTGGATTCTCTTGACTCACTTTCCCCACTGACACCTAACAGACTTTAAGCCTCCCTGGATGCCAGTTGACAATCTACTCCCGCCTGGAATCGACATGAAGATAGGGAGATGTTGTTTCCCTGAAAGGTTCCTACTCTTAGTGGCAGTTTCCTGTAATCAAAAGTTTTGTAAGCATAATACCAGATCCATTAAATAATAGACTGTTGATAGGGGAATATCTGAGATGAAGTCTAAAATTAAGCTATTATCTTAGGATTTTAGACCAACAAGAATAAGTTAGCGTCATTTCATTCTTAGTAATAGCATGGAAACAGTTAGATTGAGGACCTATGAGGTGAGCATAGATAGTCATTATTATTTTTGTCTCAGCTGGTAAATGTTAAAAGAAAAATGATTTGTGGCGTATATTGTAAATGCTTTAAAAGAAACATCACATGACCAGAAGTTGAAATTGTCTTATAACGTGTTATGTACTGTGTTAAAAAATGATTGTTTATTGTATTTGTGTAAGTACTGGAGCTTAGTATTACTTTCTTAGTGAAATTTCATCCTCCTGATGGGAGAAATGAATAGTAAATTAATGTAAAATGTAAAAGCTGGCTTCTAAAGTGAATTTCTTAAATGTGAAAATGGGCTAAAGTTCCGATTTTCATTTTGTATGAGTTATAAGTATATAAAGCTTAGGAATAGTAATCTAAAATTGTACCAAGATCAGTTTTGTAAGAGAGAGGACATCTGGATTTTTAGAAGAAGGTAAAAGGAAGATGATGCTGAGAAGCTGTGCTGAAGATGGATTGAACAAGTGTCCAGACCAGAAAAGTGTCTCAGATGATGTTCCTCCCCAGACTGTTGTATGAGATGGAACTTCTAAAAGAACAATTCACTGATTACCTTTTTTCTTTTGAATCTCTTTATCTGTATTAATAACAACAGGACTGTCCCCTTGTAATTTATCAATGCATCCGTCAAATTTACCCCCTTTCCACATTACTATAAAGGGAAGATAGATGAAGGGAAGAATTCATAGGGGAAAAAACGTAAAGAGGTATTGACTGATTGGATTTTGGTGTGGAAACAAAAATTTTAATAAAGAGAAAAGGTGGGAGTTTGTGGGCAACAGGAAGTAAGTTTTATTTCCACACTTCTGGTTGATGGGAGGATCAGGGTGTGTATGACCTAGTGAGGTATAGGTCACAAAACTACTGCACATGCTCAATAAGTTGTTTGAGGGATAGTCTGGCAGAGGAGAACATGAAGTAACATGGTCGGGGGATGATATTACAGGAGACCCCAAGTTCAGAATTCTGTAAGAGTCCTACCTCATCCTGACCTGGTTGAAGTCCTTCCAGTGGCCATGCTGGAAGCTACCCATTCTTTCAGGGGAAAAAATGTAGAAGGCCTTCCCTCCTCTGAACTCCATTTTTAATAAATTTTTCTTGATACTTTTTTGTGTGTGTCAAGTTCATCTCTAACAACATGAAATTGCAGCAGATGTTTCTTGTTGCTGCAAAGATCTGGATACAAAGATGGTGCTTGTGAACAAGGAAATGATTGAACAAACGATTATTTAAGAATATAATGGAAATTGATGGAGCCATGAGAAATGGTGAAAGGCACAGTTTCAGAGAAGTTGAGAGGAGTCCTCTGAACTGATGCAGAGAGAAATGAGCAGATCCAGAAAACTTTGTACTATTACAACACTAATCAGAACAGTGAACAACCAGTACTGCAGAGCAGTAGTTTCCCAAATCTTGAACTCTTTGAACTCCTTTCAAGAAGTAAAATAAAGTGGTCGTGAAGCCTTATAATTAATAATTCTGCTAATCATAATATTCTCTTAAATTTATATATTAAGTACTTATGAGAATGACCAAGAAATATCTTGCCCCAAAGGCTTCAAAATAATATTTTCATTCCACAGTAAAATATAACATTTTATTCTAGTGTAAATTATAAAAATTTCTAGGACTTTTTTCTTTATTCTCTATCTCTTATTTGGTCATGTGTTTCTCCGTTCTCCATAATTCTGACAAATACCCAATTCTTTGCTTCCCTAAATTGTTTACATTTTTTACATTGTTTACATTGTTTACATTGTTTACAGTTCTTATACATAGATCATGTTTTTATTTGGACTTGATTCTTGTGTACGATGTCAGACATTAGTCTATACCCAGTTACTGCCACACTGTTATTGAGTTTTCCTAGCAATTTTTATCAAACAGGGAGTTCTTATCCCAGAAGCTGGGGTCCTTGGGTTTATCAAACAGATTTTGTTATATTCACTGACTACTGTGTCTTGAGTATCTAACCTATTCCACTGATCTACCCTTCTGTTTCTTAGCCAGTACCAAGTAGTTTTGATGATTGCTCCTTTATAGGACAATTTGAGATCTGGTTGGGCTAGGCCAGATTCCCTAGCATTTCTTTTCATTAATTCCCTTAATATTCTGGACCTTTTGTTCTTCCAGATGAGTTGTGATATTATTTTTTCTAGCTCTAGAAAATACTTTTCCTGGAGTTTGATTGGTATGGCACTGAATAAGTCAATCAATTTAGGTAAAATTTTCATTTTTATTATATTACCTCATCCTAATCATGAGAAAATGATGTTTTTCCATTTATGTAGATCTGGCTTTATTTGTGAGAAAAGTGTTTCATAATTTTGTTCATACAGTCCCTGGGTTTGTTTTGACTGGTAGACTCTCAAATATTTTACAGTGCCTACTATACCTTTAAATGGGACATCTCTTTCTCTTTCTTGCTGTTGGGCTTTGTTAGTAATATGTAGAAATGCAGAGGATTTATGTGAGTTTATTTTGTAACCTGCAACTTTGCCAAAGTTTTTATTATTTCTAGTAGTTTCTTTACTTGATTCTCCTGGATTCTTTAAGTATATCATCCTATCATCTTCAAAGAGTGATAACTTAGTTTCTTCTTTGCCTATTCTAATTCCTTCCATTTCTTTTTCTTCTCTTATTGTTGAAGCTAACATTTCTAATACTATATTGAACAGCAGTGGTGATGATGAACATCCTTGTTTCACCTCTGATCTTACTGGACATGCACCTAGCTTACCCTGTTGCATGTAATGGTTGCTAATGGTCTTAGGTATATACCTGCTTATTATTTTATGTAAAGTTCCATTTTTCCATGTGCTGTCCAGTGTTTTTAATAGGAAAGGATATTGTATTGTTGAAAGCTTTTTCTGGATCTACTGAGATAATCATATGGTTTCTGTTGGTTTTGTTGTAGAGAAGATCAATAATGCAGATAGTTTTTTGAATGTTGAACCACTGATGCATTCCTGGTGTAAAGCCTACATGATCCTAATGTATTATTCTCGTGATAAGTTGCTGTATTCTTTTTGCTATTATCTTATTTAGAATTTTTACATCTACATGCATTAAACAATTACAAATTGGTCTGTAATTTTTTCCTCTGTTTTGACTTTTCCTGGTTAAGGAATCAGAACCATATTTCTATCATAAAAAACATTTTGGTAGCACTCCTTCACCAATCTTTCCAAATAGTCTACATAGTATTGGAATTAATTGTTCTTTAAATGTTTGATAGAATTCACTTGAAAAACCACCTGGCCCTGGAAATTTTTTTTCTAAGGATTACGTTAATTTCTTGTTCAATTTCTTTTCCTGAGATGGGGCTATTTAAGTATTCAACTGACTCTTCCATTAATCTGGGCAATTTGTATATTTTTTAAAAAATTCATCCATATCACTTAGATTGTCAAAGTTATGGGCAGACTCTTGGGCCAAGTAATTTCTAATTATTGTTTTGATGTCCTTCTCATTGGAGGTGAGTTTACCCTTTTCATTGTTGATATTGGTAATTTGGTTTTCTTCTTTCTTTTATCAAATTGACCAAAGATTTATCAATTATATTCCTTACTTTTCATATAACCAACTCTTAGTTTTATTTATTACTTCAATAGTTTCCTTAATTTCAATTTTATTAATCTCTCTTTTGGTTTTCAATATTTCTAATTTTGTATTTACTTGGGGTTTTCCATTTGTTCTTTTTCTAGCTTTCTCAGCTGCATACCCTGTTCATTGACCTCCACTTTCTCTACTTTATTCATGGAGGCTTTCGATGTTATAAAACTTTCCCTATGATCTGCTTTTGCATCATCGCACAAGTTTTAGTAGGCTGTCTCGTTATTGTCATTCTCTTGAATGAAGTTATTGATTGTTTCTATGATTTGTTGTTTAACCCACTCCTTCTTTAGGATTAGATTATTTAGTTTCCAATTCATTTTTGGTCTATCTTTCCATGGCTTTTTATTACACATGATCCACTAACGCCTCTAGTAGAAAGGGTAGGAAATGTATGATAAAGCTATGAATATCAAGCTGATGCTGGGCTGGCCTCAGCAGAGATCCTGTGAAATCTGGAAGAAGGTTCCATTTCTGAGTTTGGGCAAATCCTTGTGCTCAGTTGGAGGATTTCCATCTGAGGGTGAATATTTCTCATAGAGATTTAAGCATGGAGTATGGAGAATAATTCTTCCTACTGGCTTCATCACCCCATTGTTGGATTGTATCAACCCCTCCCCAAAATGAATTGGCCTTTTACTTTCAGTCTGTCTCTTTCACAGCCATCAGCCACACTTATCGCAGTGAGATTTCTGAATCACAGTTATAACCATGACACTGTACCTCTAATCAAGTTCCAGTAACTTGCTTTTATTTTTAGGATAAAATGCAAACTGCTCAGCTTGACATTTAATATTTTTATCTGCTGTTCTGATTTTATCTTACAAGATATTGCAGTTTGCTCTCCTTTAGTAATTTTTATGGGTCAGGTAAGTAGTCAAGTGCATAAAGTGCTAGGCCTAGAATCAGGAAGACTTGTGTTCCTGAATTCAAATCTGGTCTCAGACTCCTCCTGGTTGGGTGACCAACCAATGTCACTTAACCCTCTTTTACTCAGTTCTCTCATCTGTAAAATGAGCTGCAGAAGATAATGGCACACCTCTCTAGTATATTTACCAAGAAAACTTCTAATGGGGTCACAAGAAGTTGGGCACTATATAAAATGACTAAAGAGCAAAAGTAATTTAAGGGTTAAGCAAAGTGACAAAGTTTGCTGTCCCTTACAAATGACATTGATTTTTGCCTAGATACATTTTCTCTTTCCTCCTATCATAAGATGCTAGTGAAGTTTGTGAGGAAGTGGAAACAGGTGTGAGATCCAAGTACTAAGAATACAGCCATTAAAATAGCATTATTGCTTATCTTTCTTGACACCACAGAAAACAAAGAAACATCCTTTCCATGTAATTTTTGCATGCAATCTAAGTTCTGGTTCAGGAACCTGCTAAATCCCCTTTTCAGACCAAGTAGTGTGTAAACTGTAGGATACTTGCTGCAACTCTGACAAGGCTGGGAGACAAAGGTCAACTTCATTACATGTGCCCAGAAACAGGCTCACCAAACCTCTACATGGCTTAGTGTCAGGGATTCTAAGAAGTTAGCAGGGGGAACATTGCACGAGATAGGTGATTTGTCCCTGCACACAGGAGATGGGAGGTGGTATCCTGTGAGGTTCTCTAGAAGGTGGCCACATCCCAACCAGTCAAGCATCATGAAGAATAGTGATGTAGATGTCTGAACAGATTTGACTCCAATAGTTATGAACACCATATGCCCCTATCTAGAGAATCTGTGTGGCACTGGAATTCTCTTCTCCAGAATCCATTGAAATATGTATCAGTTAATAATGTAATAAAGTAATGGGCCTGGGTCATGATGACAAAGACTTGAATCCTCCTTTCCCCTGAAATATGAACTCTCCAAAAGGTTTCTGATCCTCTACTTCCTCCACCATGAAATGAGTTAATAGGAGCACCCACCTTCCAGGTTTGTCATAAGGCCAAAGATCTAATATGGAGCAGTCTGCAAATTAAGCATTTCTGTATGGATGTGAACTGTTGCTCTACTCCTTTGCTCACCAAACTTGATTAGCTCATGTCCAGCATAATAATGAATGAATGGACCTTAACCGTGTCCTAAATGATTTTTTTCAGATCCCTATTTTAGCTTTAAGAATCCCCATTAATGGAACTTGGAGAAAGGATGTGGAACATGAATAACTCCTCTCTGTCCTCACTCTGACCAGGAGATGGCACCACTGATTTTCTCATAGCCACAGACTTTTTTTTTTTTTAATCCTTCCTTCTCAGAGAACCAATGACATCAGGAAGATGATGTCTTGACTTTCAGGTGAATTGAATTTCAGTGAGGGAGAGCTAGGCAAAGTCACCAGCCTCACTCTCACCTCCAGAGCCACCTGGGTCCAGTAGGTAAGACATACATCAGGACGACTGGAGATGGGCCCATAAGCTAAGGTTTTTCTCAGGTCTCAGTTTGTCTGCAGCAACATCCACTCAGTGATGAATTGCTGCATGATCTAAGAATGAATCCCATTAACAAAAGACCCAAGAACTGTTCACCATTTTTAGTTACAATGTTGTTGGTGTTTGTGTGAAAAAGGATTTTGTCCATCTTCAGAACATTAAATAAAAAGGATTTAAAGAGGTATATCAGGACACCTCAGAACAGTTTGAATCTGAACTCATTAGAACAAGATGAGAAAAATGAGAGTAATAAATGCCAGGCAGGATCCCTTATGTTTTAGTAGTTCTTAAGAGTTTACAAAATAGTCTTTTTTTTTTTTTTTGCTTATTGTACATGTTTATTCGTCTTTCTTTTGTTATTAGTATAGAACTCAGACCTTTAAAATAGACATTCACATAGTAGTTATTATTTTGAAATCATGAAAGTCAAATGAAAGGTATGTCAAATATGTTTACAGCTGCTGTTAATATGATACTCTGTAAGCCAACTATAACTCTCTTGATGAATTACTTCATTGAAGTCTGCAAAATTCCAGAAATAATCACACCCAGGTTTACAGAAATTCCTTCAGATTTGTGAGAAAGAAATCATTTTTCTTATTCCTCATTATGCGTGTGTTACAAACTTATGACTAGTGGCAGCCTTACATGGACAACACATGAAATTCGATGCACTAACAACATATGAAATAAAGATGAATTTAAGGTAAAAATTGAACAATGTAGTCCATAACTTCTCTCCAGGATTTATCATTCCCACTTATCATCACTCTTCTAGTTTTTTTGCATAGGGTAGTTTCATGTTGCCTAGTATTATCCACCCAAAATCATATATAAAAAACATGAGCCAACAGGAAACAGGCAAATTTCTGACACGTTAGAAGAGAATGTGATTTGTTTTACTTGATGGCTGCCAACAATAATAGCAGCCATGAAGAGGTCGCTGATTATAACCGTATTGTCCATACTGCTGATGGTAGTAAGGTTCTTGTCTGTGCTGCTGATAATTATTTCCCCAGTGTCTTCCATGCCACTGAGTAGATCTGTTGTCACTTGGCTGACCACACCTGCCATGCCTTCCTTGAAAGTGTCTGTTATCTTGCAGCTGACTGCCTCTGCTTTTTTGATTACCACTAGATCTACTATTCCACTCTTCAATAATTGGAAGGGAATCTGCAGGAAGTCTCAGGTACTCTTGATACTCTCTATCATCTTCTGTGAATCAACTGGCAAACATCTCTTCAAAATCTGGAAGAGCATCAGGAGTGTCAGGCATTCTGAAAATTGTAAGAAGGTGCAGAGGGGTTAAGATTTCCCCTGGTGGAGGGAAAACCTAGACAGAAGTGTGATCACTTGATCCTTGAAAAATTGAAGTAGAATTTATAGGCATTTTTTTTTAAAGCTCAGTGGCTTAGGGCTGTTAAGCAGTTTGGTGGCTTTTTCTTTTGGTGAAGAAATGTGAAGTCTGGGAGTCATAGCCCCAGCTCTCTAGAAGTTTTTCAGATTTTTTTTAGACTTCATTGTAAAGGAAGGGGTGATGAGGGGTGCCTGTTCCCCCAGTTCATGCACAAACTGTCCAGGACCATAGCATCTCTGCAGGTAGCCCTGAATCTGCTCCATGGCTCAGCATCAGGGCCCAGGTCAACCTGTGAGCCACCCAAAGTAGTCATAAACTCAAATTATCTTCTAGGGAATGTGGGACAATGTGTGCATTTTATCTGTGACTTTGAAGGATCTCAAGAGAAGAAAGAGAAAAGTGTGAAATTTCTTCCTTATTTGAACTGATAAAAGTAATGTTATATATAATATCATGTCAGATTTGTGAGAAGCTGGCAACTACAATGCATTCTGGACTGTGAGGGGCAGAATGTTTGATTACAGAAAAGAGAAGAAGAAAAAATATCTAGTTAATTTCCTGACAACCCAAAACAACATGTTTTCTAGATAAAACATGAAAAGGATAAGATATACTAATGACAATCTGGACTGAACTGAGATGAGACTTCCAAGGGAAGGAGAATTATCTGTTATTACATTGGGTCTTGAAGCTGCCCTGGGTATAACCTTTCATGGCCAAAACATCTTATGCCTTCTCTTTCTGATTGCTTTCTTCTGTCAATAACATATCATTTCATTATTAAACTATTTAGTTATAGAGTTGTTCATTTGTGTTGTTCTTTGCATTCAAAGCAGACTAAAAGGACATCACTATGTAAGGGTTAAAGTAGAATGTGTCTGACCATGGAAGATCACACTAATAGAAGCTGAAAGGCTCTACCACTGGTTGGGAACAAATAGTCCATGTTAGTATTTGGGGTGGAGAAGCCTCTTAATTTGCATACCTCACTATTTTGAAATACTGCAATTCTGCTTTACTTGCATAGCACAGCATGTTCTTTGATGTTGATAAGCTATGCTGGGTGGTCCTTTTTCAGTGTCTTCCATGTCTCACCATTGATTGCAAAATTCTTCAGAGAGGCCTTGGGAATGTCCTTATATTATGTCTTCTGACCACACTGTCAGGGCCTGCTTTGCATGAGTTCTTCATGAAATACTTTTAGGCAAACATCCTTTTGGCATTTCAACATGGCCAGTCCAACAGAGTTGTGCTCTCTGCAGTAGAATGTGAATGATTGACAATCTAACTTGAGAAAGGACCTCAGTGTTCAGTACCATGCCAGATGACCTTCAGAGTCTCCTTAAGACAATTCAAATGGGATTTAAAGAAGATCCACAAGTTCCCCATTTGCTGCAGTCAGTGGATTGTGCCATGCTGAATGGTGGAGAACCTCTAGGGGTTTTTTTACATTTTCTGAAAAATTATTTCCCTCACTACAGTTTTTTAACGTTTGTTTTTTTTTTTAAGTTTGAGTTACAAATTCTATCCCTCTTTTCCTCTATTCCTTCCCCCCTAATTTAGATGGTAAGCAATCACAGATATACATTATAGATGTGCAAGTATATAAAACTTTAAGTATTAGTTACTTTGTACAAAAAGACTTGGAAAAAAAGAAAAAGAATGTAAGAAAAAAAGGTGACAAATAGCATGCTCCAGCCTGTATGGAATCAATATCAGTTCTTTCTCTGGAGGCAGATAGTAGATTTTGGCATTGGTCCTTTGAGCATTTCTTGGATCATTGTATTGCTGAGAATAGTTAAGTTATTCAGTTCTTCACTGAACCATATTGCTCTTACTGTATATAATGTTCTGCCGCTTCTCTTCACTTCATTTTGCATCAGTACATTTAAGCCTAGGTTTATCTGAAATCATCCTCCTTATCATTTCTTATAGCACAATAATATACTATTACAATCATATACCAGAGATTTTTTAGCCATTCTCCAATTGATGGGCATCTCTTCAGTTTTGCCATTCCTAGCCAACACAGTAAGAGCTGCTGAAAATATTTTTGTTACATATGGGTCCTTTCCTCATTATTTTCATGTCTTTGAGCTATAAACCTAACAGTGGTGTCATTGGATCAAAGGGTATGCACAGTTTTATAACTCTTTGGGCACAGTTCCAAATTGTTCTCCACAACAGCTGGATCAGTTCATAACTCCACCAACAGAGCATTAGTGTCCCAGTTTTTCCACATCTCTTCCAACCTCCCTCATTTTCCATTTTCATCATATTAGCCAATCTGATAGGTATGAGTTGGTACCTTAGAGCTGTTATAACTTAGCATGTCTCTAACACAAATTCAGAGAATTGTTTTCATGATTACAGATAGCTTTGATTGAATATTCTCAAAACTGCCTGTTCATCTCCTTTAAGCATTTATCAATTGGGAAATGACTTATATTTTTATGAATTAGGATCAGTTATCTATATATTTATGAAATGAAGCCTTTATCAGGGATACTTGCTGAAAAAAAATGGTTCTGTGCTTTCCTTATAATTTCTGTTGCATTGATTTTATTTGTGCTAAAACTTTTTAATTTCATATGAACAAAATCATGGATTTTATATTTTGTATTATTCTCTAGAACTTGTTTGGTCATAAATTCTTCACTTACCCATATGTGGGATACATGATTCCATGGTCTCCCAATTTCTTATGGTATTACCTTTCACATGTAAATCATGCATCCTTATTGTGGTATACAGTGTGCGATGTGGGTCTATACCTAGTTTCTTCTATGGTGTTTTCCCATTTTTCCAGCAGTTTTTTGAAATATGGAGGTTCTTTTTCCCCAAACTCTTGGATGTTTGGGTTAATCATATACCAGGTTAGCGGGGTCGTGTAATATAAGATGCTTTATACTTCATGTATTCCATCAATCCATCACTTATTTTTAGCTAGTACCACATTGTTTTGATAATTATGGCTTTATAATACAGTATGAAACCTGGTATGATTAGAATACCTTCTTCATTTTTCTTTTTATTGATTCCCTTGATTACCTCATCCATTTGGTAAACCCGTATTTTCTTCTTACTGTCAGGACAAATTACCACAAACATCAAAGAATAGACTCATATGCTGCTATTTACTTACATAGAAGTAAAAGTAATTGTGGAGGGTTCCATCATACATGTAAAAAAATCAAAATTTAATTATTATAGTTTGTATTTCATCTAATTCATCAGAAAGATATTCAGTTTCCTGTGACTTTCTCAAAAGAAATAAAGGATTTAAACACACCTCTAAAACTCTGGAAACTTGAGAGGACAAAAGCCAAAAGAACAGACCATATACAGAAGAGATGAGCCAAATCTGATAATGCCTAGATACTTGGGAACAGTTCTTTTTATTTCCAATCTGATTCATGCACAGTGAATGTTTGGTCAACATGTTTGGAATTTGTTGGCCTTAAATTTCCATATAAAGATATGATTCAATTTATCACAGATTCTGACATTTGGGAATAATTCTCCATCCAAATTATCCTTTATATTTTATTATTGTGTTTTCTTCTTTAAAACACCTGACTCATGGTCTATTTTTAACCTAGATATAACCTTTTACTTCCTTTATTATTTTTCTTTGGAACAATTAAGGTGTTTATTGGTCTTTGAGATTCCCAAGAGTTTATAATCCTTGTTTTTCACTAGGGTCTCTAGAGTTACTCTTCTTCATTGCAGAGTATTCACCATATGGCTTTCCCTTCAGGAAGACAGCCCTCTTATTTATCAATAACTGATCCCTGATTGTCTAACTAACACCCAACAAAAGCTCTTCAAACCCTCTGTCCTTTGCAAGTCTTCCACATTCATCTCTCCCTACCACAGGATGGGGTTATGAACTCCAAACCTCTATTGAAGTAGAAAGCCTATTTCAGATATTTCATTTCTCCCCTAGCTCAACATTTCTGGGACTGAGCTCTGAGCTCCTGAACTGGGGCACCTTCACCTCACTCCAAAACGGTTATCATTTGTGCGTTTGTGTGTGTGTGTCTGTGTGTGTGTGTGTGTGTGTGTGTGTGTGTGTATGTGTTGTCATCTTCTGTGATACTGCTGGGTCTTTGAGGCTAAGCGACTCCTAAGAGTCATCAGGAGAAAAACTTTCAAATGCAATGAAAACAAAAATGAAATAAGCAAGACTATTCCAAACCCATTAGATATGAGGAGGGAATGGAACAATGTGTTCTAGAGAGCAGTGAAGCTCAGTATGCAGCCCAGGGAGATTTATTCTGCAAACAACTTAGCAGTGAGGGACAATGATGTTCAATGATAAAAAAGCTGTCAAATATCTTTAAAAAGAAAATCAGAACTGAAGACATTATTTGTTTCTTTGCACCCATTGGAATTCTTGCAAAAAATAACTGTGGACTAGAGAAGAAAGACACTGCAAATATACATAAAAGGGAAGAAATTACCAATATAGGCTTTCATTCTGTAATAATTCAGCTTCAGGCTCTTACTAGCTATGTGATCCAGGCAGGTCATTTAATTCTGTTTGCCTCAGTTTCCTCATCTGAAAAATGAGCTGAAGAAGTAAAAACCACTGCAGCTTCATTCCCAGGAAAACCTCAAATGGGGACACGAAGACTTGGACATGGCTGAAAAATATCAGTAATGATAACAACAAAATTATGAAGGACATATTTCACAGGACTGAATAAAATAACAACATTTATTTGGAAAAATAAAAGAACTACTATAATATCAAAGGGGGTGATGAAAAGAAGTAAGAATATGGAAGGAAGAGCACTTCCAGACACCAAACTATATTATACAGCTCCAGTCATCAACACCATGTGGTATTGAGAGAAGAGACAAAAAGAGAGGAATGGAACAGATTAAACAAGGGAGACTCAGAATCATTAGAACTCAGTAACTCCATGTTTGGTAAAGTGAAAAATAGACTGATGAAGGTAAAACTCCTTATTTGGTTAAAAAAAAAAATGCTGAGAAAAGTAGAAAGCAGTCAGGAAGGATATTAGGACTAGACCAACATCTCATATAACACTCTACAATACATTCTATACGGATGTCACTGTTGCTGTCAGTTGCTTCAGTCATGTCTGACCCTCCATGACCCCATGTGGTATTTTCTTGGCACAGACCTGATATCTTAAGAACCAAAGGGCAAAACACAAATTGAAAGAATCCACCAATCACCTCCTAAAAAAGACGTGAAATGAGAACTCCCAGGAAGATTATAGACAAATTCCAGAGCTCCCAGGTCAAGGAAAAAAAGAGCAGAATCAGCCAGAAAGAAGCAATTCATTATGTCATGGAGCCACAGTGAGGGTAACACAAAAATGAGGAACTTTTACATAAAAAAAATCAGAGAGTATGGAATATGATATTCAGCAGGACAAAAGAACTAAGATGGTGACCAAGAATCACATGCCCATAAAAAGTGAATAAAATCCTTCAGGGGAAAGAAAAAATGAACATTCAATAAATAGAGGATATTTGAGCATTCCTAAAGAAATGACCAGAGCTGAACAAAAATTGTGTCTGGAAATACAAGACCCAAGAGAAACATCCAAAGGTAAGTAGGAAAGAGAAAACAAAAGGCTCCATGAGGTGAAATTGTTTATATTCTGACATTGGAAGAAGATACCTGGAACTCTGAAGAACTTTATGACTATTAGGGCAATTAGACAGAGTATACGTTGACAGTACACATTAATTGTGATGGGGTGGCATTCAAGAAAACAAGACTAAGGAGTGAGAAAGAGAATGACACTCCAAGAAGAAGGAAGGGAAAGATACATGCGGCTGAATTATCTCACGTAAAAGAAGCAAAGAAGAGCTATTACAGTGAAGGGGGACACAGGGGAGGTGGGAATGGAGGGCTTGAGCCTTTCTCTTATCAAAATTGGCTCAAAGAGGAAATAACACACATGCTGAGATGGGTACAGATATCTAACTCATCCTACAGGGATGTAGAAAGGGACTTGGATAAGTGGGGAGGGGAGAGACTGATAGAAGGGTAAACTGGAGAAGGCACTGGTCAGAGGCAAAACAATGGTGAGGAGAGAGGGGAAAAGGTCAAAGAAAGAGAGAGTGAGAAGGGGAAATAAGATGGAGGGATATATACAGGTATTTTAACCGCAAATATGAATGCAATTAACTCAATCATAAAATGCATTAATAGATGTGAAACAGATAATTTTGATTGTGCTAAATTTAAGGGTTGTTTTTTTTCAGAAATAAAATGAATACAACCAAGATTACAGGGAAAGTTGACAACTGGGAAAAAAATTGATAAATATATCAAATATTTAGATAAGGTACTGAGTCAAAATTTATAAGAATGCAAATCACAAACCAAGTGATAAATGGTCAAAGGATATCAATAGGCAGTTTTCAAACAAAGAAATCAAAGCTATTTCTAATCATATATAAAAATTCTCTAAAGGAGTATTGATTAGAAAAATGCAACTTAAAACAACTCTCAAATTAAAACCAAACTCATACCTATTAAAATGACTAATAAAACAGAAAAGGGAAATGATAAATATTGCAGGGAAATAAGAAAATTGAGGCACTAATGCACTGTTGCTGGATTTGTGAACTGATCCACCCATCATGGAACTATAGTCAAAATGCTATATAAGGTGGATGCCTTTTAACCCAGCAATAACATTATGAACTCGCTATCCACAAAATACTTTTTTAAAAAAGATAGAAAAGGACCTACTCATACGAGGTCATTTATAATAATTCTTTCTGTGGTGACAAAGTATTCGAAATTGAGGAGATGCGCAGGAATTGAGGAATGCCTTTACAAGTGGTAGTATATGATTGCAATGGAATACGATTGTGTTACAGAAAATGACAAGCAGGATGATTTCAGAAAAACCTGGAAAGAGTGAAATGAACTGATGCAGAATAAACTGATGCAGGATGACATTTTATAAAGTAACAGCAATAATGTAGGATGAACAACAGTGACAACTTAGCTATTCTCAGCTGTATAATAAACTAAGACAATCTGAAGGATTCATGATCAAAAATGCTCTCCCACCTCCATAGAAAGAACTGATTCAGAATAGAGATGTAAAGCATACTAGTTTTTACCTGCTTTCTTTTTCGTTCATTTTCCCCTCCATGAAATGACAAATATGAAAATGCTTTACGTGACTGCATTTGTAGAACCTGTTTTGGATTGCTTGCCATATGTAGGAGGGGTAAGAGGAAGGAGGCAGGGAGAAAACTGTGACCTCAAAATGTAGGAATAAAAATATTTTTATATGTAATTGGGGAAAAATGAAATATTGCTTCAAAAAGGACAAAAAGCCAATGGCAGCTAGGAGACACAGTAGATAGAGTGCCAGCCAGGCCTGGAGTCAGGAGGATCTGAGTGCAAATTTAGCCTCAGACATTTGCTAGCAATGTGACCCTGGGCAAGTCACTTCCCCCTGTTTTCTCAGTTACTCCTATGTAAAATGTGCAGGAGAAAGAAATGAGGAAACACTCCAGTATCTCTGCCAAGAAAACCCCAATGTATCAAAAAGAGTCAGACAAGACTAAAACAACTGGAAAATAACAAATAGCCATTCCCTAATAGATAATTTTTTGTTCAGATCATTTAACCATTTATCAGAAGCAACTGCCAAGTATTCCCAGCCATATGAATAAATGCTCCAAACTAAGAAAAGAAAACCACAGCACTGAGAATTCATCTCACACTCTGCAAAACTGACAGCAATGACAACAGCACCAGTCAGTGTTGGAGGAGCTGTGGGAAGCTGGGCACACAAACACACTGTGGATGGAGCTATGGAAAGAGAGAAGATCAGGGAAATCAGAGTTCAAATGCAGCCTCAGACAGTGACTAGTTATGTGACCCTGGCTGGTAACTCACTGAATCTGTTGGCCTCAGTTTCCTGAACTGTGAAATAAAAATAAGAAGAGCAACTACTCTATACGGCTGTTGTGAAGATGGTTAAAAGCAGATTTGAGGGAGAAAGTAATTCACTCTCCTGGGTCTTTACCTTTGAGCCCTAGACCTGTTTGATAAGAACTGAGTGTCTCCTTTAGGACAGCCCTTTCTTTACCCCACTGGAAAAGGTAACTCCCAGAATTTTGAATAGTTCCCCAACTCAGTCCTTTCCTATATCCTCTCTAACAAGGGAAGTGCTAGACCCTTAACAAATGCTAATTAAGTGACAGCTAAAGAAGGCCTTCTTTTCTTTGTCATGGTCCAAATAGTTCTGGCAAAGGTCTTAGAACATGGGAATGTGAGCCCGAAGTCAACTTAACCTGTCTTCTTCAGCTTCCATATTTTCCAGAAAAACAGGACCAGAGTATGCAGGAGGCCAGGAACACCTCAGCATCTGTGCATAGCATTTACTCCTGTTACCCCTCATTGCCCCCTCACAGTGCCCTTGATGATGCTGACTACAGTACAGTGTGGAACTGACAGATGAACTATTTGTGCAGATCAGACCATGGAGGATAAGCAGAGCATCCTGTTTTCCAGGTCTGCAAGGGAGAACTTAGCCAAAGAGGCAAAGGTGAGGAGGGGGGAGCAGTCCTATGGACATGTGGGATAGGGGTGGTAGCCATGGATACAGGAGCAAAGACAAGACCCCTACAGAACAGAGAGGAATGAGTGAAGAGGTCTTAGAAGGGCAGCCACTGGGGATGAGGGATTGTGATGCCAATATGCCATGGATTAATTCAAAGGACAGAGAAGAGGATGGTGTTATTAGTACTGTTTTCAATGTTCTGCTTTTTTGGGTAAAGAACCAATCCATAGGGAGGAGATTGCCAGCCTCACAGACAAGCCTCTTTATCTATGGAAATTGATTCTTTGGGGGTCAAATCCGTGGACACAGTGCACTCACCTGGAGCGAGGGTCTGCAGCTGCCAAGGGCCATTCCTTCTGACTCCACCTACAGTCCCAGATTGGGCCAGGCTTTGGACTTCTGCAGAGTGAGCTGGGGAGAGAGGATTCCAGGGCAGGAGGCTGGGCTATGGGGATTTACTTGGGATGAAGCCCTGCCCTCAGGAGAGAGAATAAAGCCAAGAGGTAGGGTCAGGTTGAAAAAGATGGTCCCACCCTCTCCCATGCCTTTTCCTCTCCCCAGTTCTCATTCAGATCACCAAGAGGCAGAAGGGGCTTCAGATCCCACATGGGATAAGAGCAGTCAGAGCCTCAGTGGCTCCTGAATCAGAGATTTCCCTTTGACTAGTGATAATGTTTAATATAAAATTTTGGAATAATCTCTTTGTTCTCTCTGAAGCAAACTCAGAGAATGCCTCTTCCTATGTCAACAAAAGCCAGCCAGGGCTGACTTAACATTGCTTAGGAGACCTTTACCCTAAGACACTATCTTGAATAATGGGACGTTTTCCATGTCTTAATATTTGTAGACATAGACTATGTTATGGCATGTTAATGGTAAAGAAAACACAGACACCTTGGGTCGTAATTTCTATGTGAAACTTTGTTAAACTCTGTTATTTTATTGTATTTACAACCTAAGCCATTAAGAAATTCCTTTCTAATGGTCTAGTTAATCACTCATGGAGATCATAAATCTGAAGGACACAGAACACTTCTTTGTCCTAAAAACATATTTAAGGCTGCCCAATTCTTTGTATTGGTAGCCAGAACATTTCTGGCTCCATAATGCATTATGTTACCGTTTTCTTTAATAGGGAATTGATCAATTAATTAAATAAATCATAAAATGTATGCATTTAGCCTGTTGCCTTTTCTTTAACCAAGTTTTCAGGTCAACACTAGCTATGGGACTAGGAACCTGAAAGGGCAACCCAGCTCCGGAACTTTCCTCCACACCACCATCTACATATAAAATAATCGCTTCAGTTGCAAGTCATGGTGGTCCCCACCCAGCCCAGCCCTTCAAAGTGGGTCACTTTGGAATCACCCCAGGCTATTAACCTTCATCCAGACCCCTTCTCCTATACCTCAGGATCACCACAGGCATTTTGCCACCCCTCAAACCTATCCCTAATCTTCATAGCATCTTACCTTTTTTCCCTGTAAAAGCCAATCTCGACCCCACCAAATAGGCAGATTAAAAACCAAAACAAAACAATCTCAGCCTCCTCTATTGGCAACACAATCACTCCATCTCTGAATGAAAAAAGGCACGATGGGGCCCTAGTCCTTGGAGGCAGATCCAGGCCTTCACAGGGGCATTTCCAGCGTGACTCAAGCCTTTCACTTGTGTTTTACTCAGGACAGGATTCCTGGATCCCTGAGGGGAATTTTGTGAATAGGTGACAAAATCTTAAATGCAGTGTTCAGGGGGTAGCCCCAGATTCCTGAGAAGTGATTGGGAGTCTGGAAAAGAGATAGCAGGAGGAAGCTTGTCCAGAAACCTGGCTGGGGAGGAAGGATTGCTCCAGGGGGACCTGCAGCTAGACTCACCACAGGGTCAGAGGGGGAGGATGAGACCCAATGGGAGGAAGAACCAGCAGGTCTGTGGGGGGCTGGCTCAGACCTACCTGGCACCTATGCTCAAAGAGATCACCTCCACAAGGCAGAGATCTCAGGTCCAAGAGAAGACAGTGTGATCGGAGATCTGAAGAAATAAGGCAGAGGGACATCAATTCCAAGGGTAGAATGCAGAACAATCTCAGCACAAGTTCCGGTTTTCAGCCAGCCCACTTTGGGAGGCTTCTCCCAGCCTCTGAGGCCCCCAGGAAGGGCCCTTTCCTCCAATCACATTCAAGGTCAGGCACTCAAGATCCTTTCTCACTCTCCTCTCCAAGACCTGCCCTCTGACACCTGGACAGCCTAGACCACTGGGATGATGCCTCTTCTGCCCTAGACTCCCCCCAGGCCTCCAAACTCCACCCCACAGCTCCTGTTCCAACTGGACCACCACCCCCCAGGCTGGTCTTCTCTGAGGTCTCCTCCTCCCCCATGACCCTCACACCTTATTTCTTATTGGAGGAAAGATTCGGGACTTTAGGCGTTGAGAGTGGGAGAACAAGGTAGAGGCAAGCTGGAGATTTCCAGGTGAGCAATGGCTTCACAGCCAAAGGGAGCTTAATTTGAGAATGGAGGTTGTTCACCAAATGCCAGCAGTTTGATTGGTACTTTCTCCTCGTTTGAATTAGAATGTGGCTCATTGCAAGTCAGATCCCAGCAGGATAATTGGGATATTTGACCAGCTAAGGGCAGATCCACCCTTAATGTGAAGTAGACTTACAATTCGGCATTTAAGAGCATGTGTTAGTGATGAGGTGGAGGGGTATGCCAGGTCCTGCTTGAATGAATTCCACACAAGTCTTCTTAAAGCCAAAGAAAATAAAGTTTACTAAAGATTCCCCACCTTAGGTTTTCTCTTAAGGAATGTAAGCATTTGTACAGCTTGAGGAATACAAGCCAGCCAGATAGAATCTTAACTAGGCAGAGCCTGAGCTGGATTGAATCTGAGTGCCTTCATGGAGGCAACATGGACCTTAAATACAGAAAAGAGTGTAGGAGGGATTTGGGGGGTGGTCTAGTAGTCTTGAGTGATGGGAGGAGGGCTTTAGGGAGGGTCTTGAGGAGACTGGGGTGACTAGTGACATGCTTGGGTGGGATGTAGGTGGGGCAATCCAGAGGTAACAGACAATGGAAGGCCTGACTAGGCCAAGGGAAATCGATTTGAATGTGAAAGATTCAGGAGGAACTGGCTACAAATCTGAGTATGAAAGGCTAGGTTAAGTGGCAAAATTAGGGGGGATCCTATCTGCAAATCTGAGTATGGAAGTCCAGGCTAAGTGGCAAGATTCAGGGGGAACCTATCTGCAAAGGCCAGGTGGGGAGCTTCAAAGGGAGTTCAAAGAGGTTTCCAGAGTCTGAACACCATCACTGGCACAAGTGGAAGGGGAATCCAAGGAGCCACCCCGCCAAAGACCAGACTTTCTGGGGGCCTTTTCCAGACTAATGGGACAAAAGCCCTCCCGATCCAAGGGAAAAAATCTTGGCTTGGGCTTGTACCTCATAATCCCCCCCTCAAACAGAGCAGACCCAAATTCTTTTGTGGTAAGGGGCGACGGTCTCAGTTTCTAAAACTTTTTCCTGCTGGCTAGGGGTGTAGAGCTGTCCCTGGAAAGCCTGAAAAGACTTATATGATCTGATGCTGAGTGAAAGGAGTAGAACCAGGAGAACTTTGTGCACAGCAACGACCACAGTGTGCGAGAGTTTTTTCTGGTAGACTTGGAACTTCACAGCAGTGCAAGGACCTAAAAAAAATTCCCAATGGTCTTCTAAGGCAAAATGCCCTCCACATCCAGAGAAAGAATTATGGAAGTCAATCACAGAATGCGGCAGATCATTTTTTTTGTGTGTATTATGTTTTGGTTTGTTATATGATTTCTCCCATTCATTTTAGTTGTTCTACACAGCATGACTGTAGTGAAAATGTATTTAATAGGAATGTATGTGTAGATCCTATATAGAATTGATGAGGTTCAGACTCTGGGAACTTCCTTGAGCTCCCCTGGAATTTCCTCACTAAACCTGGCTTTTCATACTCAGATTGAGCTCTCTTTGCTTCTCCTCACAGAATCTGGCCTTTCATACACAAATCTGTGAACATTGTCTATTATCCCTTGATTCCCCTACCTGCTTCCCACCCAAACCCTCCATTGTCTTATCTCCTGATAGCCTGCACGTGTTTCCAGTCTTTGACCCTCCTTGGACTTCTCCTCAAGACCCTTCCTAAACCCCTCCTCCCATCACCCTGGACTACCAGACTATCCCCCCCACCCCCCCAGATCCCTCCTATACTCTTTTCTGTATTTAAGTCCCACCTTGCCTCCATGAAGGCGCTCAGATGCAATCCAGCTCAGACTCTGTCTAGCTGGGATTGTGTCTGGCCTGCTTGTGAGTACAAGCGTTACAAATGCTTAGGCTCCTTAAGAGGCAACCCAATTAGGTGAATCCTTAATAAACTTTGTTTTCTTTGGCTTTAAAAAGGCTTGAGTCGAATTCATTCGAGCATGACCTGGACTGACCGTCGGTATTTTGGGGTCCCCCATCACCCTCCAAACCTCGTCAGAATTGTATGTCATCTCGGGGAGGGAGAGGGGAGGTGTGGGGTAGGTAGGGAAAAAGAAATCTAAGTTTTATGGTAGTGATTGTAGAACACTAAAAATAAAAAAAAATTGGCATTTAAAGGAATGTGTTTGGGAGCTGAAAGAATAAGAATTCAGTGTAACTGGATCAGAATGACCCTTTGCTCCTCCCTGAATGTAGCAAACCTAGAGGTCAAACGCATAATTGGGCAAAGTGGTTTTCCTATTTAAGATAATTCTGACTAAGATAATCAGATGAATTGATGTTATTTGACTGGCGATTTTGTTTTGTATATTAACATTCTAACATCTTTTACATTGTTATTACGCTCCAAAATTTTCTCAGTTGGGGAAACCATTGCATATATGCTTTTAATTTGAAAAAAAATTTTTTCAAGGGATATCCAATTAATTGTACCATTAGAAAACGTAATTTTCTTTTTATCTCAATGCTGTGAATTTGTGACTTAAGCTGTAAGAGGGTGGATATGATGTTTCCACACTGTTCTCTATTTAACTGGGTATATTTTGCTTTAAAATGTAGGGTAATTTACTCTTTGAGAAAAGTACCTAGGAGCTGGTAAAGTTTCCATTCAGGCTTTCACCTTGATTAAAAAGGCAAACCTCAGGACAAGGAGAATTAAAAGGAGTTATTTATACTTTGTCAATGTAGAAACACATTGAGCACTTGATCACCTTAGGTCAGCAAGGAATTCAAGATGCAACCAGCTTTTATGGATACACTTCCACAGTAGGATGAAAGACGGGGAGTGGAAGTGGATAGACAGAAGAGGGAGGAGGAGCCCTCAGTGGAAACCAACATTTTCCATTCTAGCCCAGGTAGAATTTGATCCCTGGGGTTTAAGTTGGTAAACCCGGACAAGGTCAAAGCAGAAGAAGGGTGACTCCCATGGCCCTGACATTACAGTTGGTGGAGACCAGGAATAGGGTCAAAGAGGAAATCAGGGTTTTCAGTTTCTGGCCATCAGAGTTGAATGGAGGAATAGATTGATCCTTGGGTCCCAGGACTGAGACAGAGAGTGGTCCTTGAACCTTCCCAGAAAAGGGTTGACCCACTAAGGCTCTTGGGGCTTCTTCTGCTTTCCATATACTGTACCTTTCTGGGCAAGTTCTGCCTTGGACTCCTCTTCCTGCTAGACCTCCTGGTTGAAAGAAGTAACGCTTTGAGTTGGTGCTGACGCAGAGGACTGACTATCCTGACTGGGGAGATCTCTCAACCAGCCCAACCCTTATCCCCTGGCTTCGACTTCCTGGTTACTTTTATGCCACACCCTCTCAATCTCTTTGAGAAAACCCATAGGATTCCCTTCCTGTCCTGTTATTCTAAGAAGGCACAAAGGGCTTATCGAATGCTGCTTAACTACCTAATTAATCAAGCAGCTACAGTTTTCTTCAGACTAGTATAAGTAACTGTGCTTAAGGCCTTTGTAACAGACTTTTCTAACTATAACTCTAAATTCCCTCTTTTTTTTTTTTGATTTTGCTAAAAATATACCTTTCAACGATAGCAGAAAGGTGCAAAACAATCTTTATGGCAAGTGTCTTTGAAAAAGATCTCATTTCTCAAATACATAGAGAAGTGAGTCAAATTTACAAGAAGTCATTCCCATGTTGGTAAATGGTCAAAGGATATGAACAGGCAGTTTTCAGGTGAAGAACTCAAAATCATCCATGGGCACATGAAGAAATGCTCTAAATCACTTCTGATGAGGAGTGAAGGAGATCAAAAAAAAGGAAAAGGACATGCATATGGCAAAATCTTTAGAGCACCCCTTTTTGTGGTTGGCAAAATATTGGGAATTTAGATGTTCATCAACTGGGGAATGGCTGAACATGCTGTGGCATGTAAATGTAATGGAACACTTTTATGCAATAAGATATGATGAACAGTCATTTTTCAGAAAAACCTGGAAAGATTTGTATAAACTGATGCAAAGCAAAATGAGCAGAACCAGGAAAACACTGTACACACTGTCAGCAAAATTGTGTGATTTCCAACGATGAATATCAGCTCTTCTCAGCAACGCAGTGATCTAAGGCAACTACAAAGGACTTCAGAAGGAAAATCCTGTCCACAGGCAGATGAAGGACTCATAGACGCTGAGTGCAGATCCAAGAATACTTCTTGCACTTACTTTATTCTTATGTTTTTTTTTGTATTTTTCCCCTTTGATCTGTTCTTTCCTTCACAACTGTGATTAATATGGAAATATGTTTTACATGACAGCACTTATACAACCTATATCAAATGGCTTCCTATTTTAGGAAGAGTCGAGGGCATGAAGGAGAAAGGGAAATGTGGAACTCAAATTCTGGTAAACCAAAATGCTGAAAATAGTCTGGATGTATAATTGGTGAAAAATATTATTAAATTGTTAATATGTTTAAAATTAATTAATATAATAATATTAATAACAAAATAATTTTATATACACACACATGTATCTGTCTCTACATCTGTCTATATGAATGTGTATGTGTATGAGTGTATATACACAAACACAAACATACACATACCTACACATGCAAATATGCCTTTCTCTGCCTCTGTTCTCCAGCCTGATCTTACCCAAAATTTCTTTTTTATTTTATTTTATTTTATTTATTTATTTAACTTTTAACATTCATTTTCACAAAACCTTGGGTTCCAAATTTTCTCACCTTTTATCCCCTCCCCCAACCCCAAAACACTGAGCATTCTAATTGCCCATATCACCAATCTCCTCTCTCTTCTATCATCCCTCTCTGCCCTTGTCTCCATCTTCTCTTTTGTCCTGTAGGGCCAAATAACTTTCTATACCCCTTTACCTGTATTGCTTATTTCCTAGTAGCAAGAACAGTACTTGATAGTTGTTCCTAGAACTTTGAGTTCCAACTTCTCTTCCTCCCTCCCTCCCCACCCCTTCCCTTTGGAAGGCAAGCAATTCAATATAGGCCATATCTGTGTAGTTTTGCAAATGACTTCCATAATAGTAGTGTTGTATAAGACTAACTATATTTCCTTCCATCCTATCCTATCCCCCATTACTTCTATTCTCTCTTTTGATCCTGTCCCTCCCCATGAGTGTCCACCTCAAATTGCTCCCTCCTCCCCATGACCTCCCTTCCATCATCCCCCCCACCCTGCTTATCCCCTTATCCCCCACTTTCCTGTATTGTAAGATAGGTTTTCATACCAAAATGAGTGTGCATTTTATTCCTTCCTTTGGTGGAATGTGATGAGAGTAAACTTCATGTTTTTCTCTCACCTCCCCTCTTTTTCCTTCCACTAATAAGTCTTTTGCTTGCCTCTTTTATGAGAGATAATTTGCCCCATTCCATTTCTCCCTTTCTCCTCCCAATATATTTCTCTCTCACTACTTGATTCAGTTGTTTTAAGATATGATCCCATCCTCTTCAATTCACTCTGTGCACTCCGTCTCTATGTGTGTGTGCATGTGCATGTGCATGTGTGTGTGTGTATTCCCACCAGCTACCCAGATACTGAAAAGTTTCAAGAGTTACAAATATTGTCTTTCCATGTAGGAATGTAAACAGTTCAACTTTAGTAAGTCCCTTATGACTTCTCTGTGCTATTTATCTTTTCATGCTTCTCTTCAGTCTTGTGTTTGAAAGTCAAATTTTCATTTCAGTTCTAGTCTTTTCATCAAGAATGCTTGAAAGTCCTCTATTTCATTGAAAGACCACTTTTTCCCCTGAAGTATTATACTCAGTTTTGCTGGGTAGGTGATTCTTGGTTTTAGTCCTAGTTCCTTTGACTTCTGGAATATCCTATTCCACACCCTTCGATCCCTTAATGTAGAAGCTGCTAGATCTTGTGTTATCCTGATTGTATTTCCACAATACTTGAATTGCTTCTTTCTAGCTGCTTGCAATATTTTCTCCTTGACCTGGGAACTCAGGAATTTGGCCACAATATTCCTAGGAGTTTCTCTTTTTCGATCTCTTTTACGTGGTGATCTGTGGATTCCTTGAATACTTATTTTGCCCTCTGGTTCTAGAATCTCAGGGCAGTTTTCCTTGATAATTTCATGAAAGATAATGTCTAGGCTCTTTTTTTGATCATGGCTTTCAAATGGTCCTATTATTTTTAAATTGTCTCTCCTGGATCTATTTTCCAGGTCAGTTGTTTTTCCCATGAGATATTTCACATTATTTTCCATTTTTTCATTCTTTTGGTTTTGTTTTGTGATTTCTTGGTTTCTCATAGTGTCATTGGTCTCCATCTGTTCTATTCTAATTTTGAAAGAACTGTTTTCTTCAGTGAGCTTTTGAATCTCCTTTTCCATTTGGCTAATTCTGCTTTTGAAAGCATTCTTCCCCTCATTGGCTTTTTGAACCTCTTTGGCCAATTGAGTTAGACTATTTTTCAAGGTGTTATTTTCTTCAGCATTTTTTTGGGTCTCCTTTGGCAGGGTGTTTGCTTGTTTTTCATGCTTTACCTGCATGCCTCTCATTTCTCTTCCCAGTTTTTCCTCCACCTCTCTACCTTGATTTTCAAAATTCTTTTTGAGCTCTTCCATGGCCTGAGCCCATTAAGTGGGCTGGGATACAGAAGCCTTAACTTCTGTGTCTTTCCCTGATGGTAAGCATTGTTTTCCGTCATCAGAAAGGAAGGGAGGAAATACCTGTTCACCAAGAAAGTAAACTTCTATAGTCTTATTTTTTTCCCTTTTCTGGGATTTTTCCCAGCCAGTGACTTGACTTCTAAATATTATCCTCACAGCCACTTTGCCTCCAGATCCACCCAGCCAGAGCTTGGGGTCTGAGATTCAAATGCTGCTTCCTAGCCTCAGGGCTTTGGGCAGGGGCAGGGCTGCTATTCAGTGTGAGATCAAGTTCAGGTGGTCAGGTGGGGGCAGGGCCGCCCCATGGGCTCAGTTCCCTCAGGGGGTTTATGCAGAGACCTTCAACAATGGACCCCAGGTCCTGCCTGCTTGGGGAGCCCTGGTCTGCTCCCGCCTCCGCTGCTGCCTCCCAAGGGGGCCTGAGTTATGAGGGCACTCCACTCCCCTCTCAACCCACCAAAGAGACCCTCTCACCGACCCTTGTCACCTGGGGGTACAGGGACCCACGCAGCTGCTGGAGATTCTGTCCCTGAGGCCTGGTCGTATCCGCTCCTCTTGGTGCTGCACGGCCAAGACAGGGCTGGGCTCGGTTCTGGGTCCGCAGTGGGAAGGACCTTTTTTGAGAGGTTTTCAGGGCTCTCTGGAACAGAAATCGCATCTGCTCCATTGTTCTGTGGCTTCTGCTGCTCCAGAATTTGTTGAGAGTTATTTTTTACAGATATTTTATGGGCGGTGGGTTCGGAGCTAGCATATGTGTGTCTTTCTACTCCACCATCTTGGCTCCGCCCCTCCCCCCCAAATTTCTTTGTAAACCTGCCTACAAGACTTCAAAGTATGAGTCATGTAGCTCAGGAGGAGAGACTGTTTCTGTGTCCTCTGTGGAACTCTGAGACACATACTTTTATCTAAAGAGTGTCACACTATTGAGTGGAAAAATAAACTGCAGTTTACTGCCTGTCTGTAACGTACGCTCCCTTATTCTGGCTGTCCCTAGGAAGGACCCTGAGGAAATGCTCCCAACAGGATCTAATGAGATAATAATTATACGGTGCCTTGCAGACAGCAGACACCATAAACGCAGCCTCAAACTTCCATTCTCTTACACTTTGGTCCTCTTCTCCTCTCTGACCAGGGGCACTGGCCTCCTGGCTGATCCTTGACCTTCCTTTGTCTGTGCCTTTCCAATGGCTGTCTCTCATCCTCTCCCTTCACCTGAGCCTCCTGGCTTCCTTCACATCTCAGCTAAAATCTCACCTTCAGAAAACAAGCTTTTCCAGGTCAGGAAAGTGCCAGAGGCTTCCCTCTCAGGTGCCTCCCATCCATACTGTAGAGAGCTGGTTTGGACACAGCTGATGAGATGTTTTTCTCCCAATTAGACTGCGAACGCATGGGGGATAGGGGAGGTTATTTTTTTAACCTCTCTCTGCATCCCCAGGGGGTTAGCACAGTTCTTGGCAAGGAGCAGTCAATTCCTAAGTGATTATTGACTTGAACTAAAAGATGGTAAATGAGGGGGATTCAGAGAGACCTGTGGAGATGTGTGGTCTGAGGCAGGAGGACAGTTTGTGCTCTGCTGACAGCACTGCAAAGGCCAACCTGGGTCTGACAGGATGAAGCTCCCTTAGCTCTCTTAGATTCCATCTTTGATGATGCTGATCTGCTCTGGGGATGGACTGCCCTGCCCTGGGATGAGCATTTCTGAGTTCCAGCATCCATTCCCTCTGGCTCCAAACTTTGGTCATCTGTAGACTGAGCTACAGAGGGATAAGACAAGGATGGTAGAGCAGGGAGTTTTGTCCTTGCCTCTTTTTCCTAGGCTGGATGCTGACCTGCTCCAAATTATAGAAAATGAAGTCTCACAGGAGTCACCTAGTATTGCCCTAAGGGGAAAGAGCCCTACCAACATCTGAGGACAGCAGGGAGGGTCAGGCTTGGAAGACAGTTTTGCTTGGACTTGAAAAGGACTTGTCACCCATTCTAATTCCTTCCGTTTGGCCTTATACCCCTCCTCCATACTCCCACAGAGACCCAAGAGGCAGAGGAGGCTTGAGACCCCAGATGGGATGAGACCAATCAGAACCTCAGTGACTCCAGACTGAGAGCTCTGCCTCCATCAGATATTGTGGGGGAAATATGTGGGTCAGATATGTGACCCAATGACAAAACCTGGGATGGCACCTGAGGAACTTTGAGATATGGCAGGGAGCCTGGACAAGTAGCAGGGGCAGCCCTGGGAGCCAGGACCAGGAGGAAAGCCTGGTCCTGGCATAGCAGGAGGAGACTCACCAAGAAGTCAGAGGGGGAAGTCCTATACAAGTGGCAGCCAGTAGAAGTGAGGAATGGGAAGGGGTCCTAGTTCAGACCTACCTGGCACCTGCCTGTGCAGAGATGGCTCCCAGAAGGCAAGGCTCTCTCAGCTTCTAGTGCTTCTGCTTCCAGTCAGCCACTCAGAGTAGGTCCTACTGATCCCAAGGATCCCACCCTGCCCTGCCCTACCCTCCACCTTCTTTTTCCCTGTCCTTTTCCTAGGCTTCCAATGTTCACCCCAGGGGCAGAATTCCCCTCGGGCTACCACATACAAGCCCAATCATCTCTCAGAGCTCCCCTACCCTATTGCTCTACCACCTTTCTCCCTCTATCCCTCAATCTGCACCAAAGGAATAGCCATATCACTTACAAATTACAGTATCTCTTTGTCTCATTTTTATGGAAGAATCAACTAAAAATCAAGGATCTTCTTAAGTGTCTCCCAGGACTGAGAAGATGATTCTCTGGATTGAATGTGAGTAGTTTCATGCAGGGTACATTTTTGCTACTAAAACCCATCTTTCAAAATACCTATAATTGCCCAGGGATCTCAAAAGGTCATGGGTTAGGGAACACAGTAGTCTCAAAAAAAGGCAAATTATACTTTAGCTAAAACAATGGAGAGAAATCTAGGGATCTTAAGATTAGCAGACATCAACAGCCAATGGGTCAGACTCCATGAAATTTCAAATTCGTCTTTCAAAAATATTTCACCCTGTTTATTGCTTACTTCGATATATTCCATCACAACTCACCTCATTCCACAGTGTTCTTCAAAACTCCCGCATTGAAAGTCTCACTGGAGTCAGTGAAGGTCATTCTCAATTGTGATGGTCCTATGCTCTGAGGGGTTAAATCAAGTTTCCTAAGGAATGACAGAAAAAGAAATGTAATCTTCATTGTGAGCCTATAGGGAACTCTCCAGGTAAGGGAACTGTTGGATGAACAGTAAAGTATAAGGCTCTATATCATGGCACCAATCCCCTATTGAGCAGATGGTTAGAAGAGGACATAGTGAGCCAATGTCTGTATTAAAGCAGGGAGCAGCACCCAGGGCAAACAGTCCTGCCTCTTTCCCATCATTCTTTCTCTTAACTCAGTCCATGAGGTTCTACCATTGGGTCTACCTCACAGTTGGAAGATGGAGATGGGAAGATTTCTCAATGGAAGAAATTTTACTAAATGGCACACTTGACAGCGTGATGATCTGAGGTTTGAAGGTGAGACTCAAAATATTGCCCTTCTTTTGCATTTACAAAGTCAGTCAAAGGAATTTCCATGAAGAATCACATACAGGTACAGAGAATGCAATTCCCCTGCCTGTGGAGGTTGTGGGTGAGCATGAGATGTCACTCCCAGTGAATATAAGGGACACTTATACACACACGAGCTATCTGAAACACATTTCTAGGGAAGGAAGCTTTCTTCCATAAAGTAGTACCAGTCTTTGGGGTGTCTAAGTCTAGATGATGGGATATTGGACTGGTTAATGGATGGTCAACTGGTGGAAAACCATTGGGCTGCTGGAGCCTCAGCCCTCTACCCCCATTTCAGCCTCCTGCTGTGATGGTACCTTCAGAGTTAAGTCTCCTCCTTCCTAATTTTTGCTGCTTCCTTCACTCTTCCTCATTCTGTCATTCTTATTTGGTAATTTAGAAAAGGTTTTCATTTTAGTAAACCAGTACACAAAATGGCAGTTCCTCCCAGGCCTCTGAAAGTATCTCTATAGCAAATGAGTGTCTCTAGTCCTCCCGCAGCTAACCATAGAACTCCTCATGTATCTGGAACATGGAAGGTGCTTAATGAAAGCTTATGGACAGACTGATTGATTAAATTAGGATGGTTTCTTTGGGATTCTAGGATAAAATACAAAGCACTCTGTCATCTAAAGTCTTTGCCATCAAGCTCAGCATCCCTTTCCAGACAAATTATGTGATACATTCCTTTATTTCTTCTACAATCCAAACTAAAGAATTTTCTTGCTCTCCATCACAAATGATATTTCATCTCCTATCTCCACACCTTTGTGACTGCGCCTTACTCCTGAAAAGCAGTCTATGCACCTCTGCCTCTGGGAAAGCACATTGTTCTTTAAAGCTGAGCTCAAGGGCCTCCTCTTACAGGAAATCTGCTTTCCCTGGCTGCCTATGGCTCATTTTCCATATCCACTATTTTCCATATCAGCCTTTCAATAGGCCTTCCCATGGTTTCATTTCATATAAGAAAACTCTTACATGTAAGGAAATTCATGCAAAGAAATTCAATGTAAGCAAATGCTTGTACTTCATGCAAGTCCACTCCTGGGACTGGGTCCATGAGAGTGAAGGAAAGAGTGTGGGAACAGGATGGGGAGGATGGGAACTCAAGACCCTCTTGCGATGAATCTAGGAGTTGAGCCAATCTCCTCTTCTTTTCAGTGACAAAGCCTGGCTAGAAAGCCTTGGAGCAGTACTGAACCCATTTGTGTGTTCTTGGTCCTAAAGGGAATGGACAGGGCCTTGGGCCATCATACCACCAAGAGATACCTTGGGGCAGAGAGTAGAATCAGAGACACTTCACAGAGATAGCCAGTGAATGGGTGTGACCCTGCCACCAGCTCTCTAAGGAACTCTCAACATGCCTGCTGGGAGGTCCACTCCAAACCTCCTGGTATACACATTACTCATAGCCCATAAGGCTATTGATCTCCAGATAAAAGAAATGATGAGTCTTTCACTGGCCAGTGGCTGGGTGAGCCAGAGCATTTACCTTGGCATTTGGTCAGGCCCAGGTCATAAAGAAGCCTGCCCTGTGAGCCCAGTGTGGCCAGGACTGGAGAAAAAGTCATGTACTCTATATCATGGCAGCCAGGTGGCTCAGTGGATGGAGTGCTGGGCCTGGAATCCAAAAGACTCATATTCCTGAGTTCAGTTCTTACCTTCAACACTTGCTAGCTATGTGAGCATGGACAAATCACTTAACCCTATTTGCCTCAGTTTCTTCATCTCTGAAATGAGCTGGAGGAGGAAATGGCAAACCATTCTAGGACATTTGCCAAGAAAATCCCAAGTGGGGTCATAAACACTCAGACACAACTGAACACTGGCAACCAACAGTTTTCTATCATTTGCTACAGAGAACTAGAGCAAAGCCTACTCACCATAAACTTAGGCTCCAAACAAGAAAAAAAAAAACAACATTATGTGCAGGCAAAGAGATCAAGTGAACTAGAAGTGTCAGTATTTCCCCCATTTGGATTTTCCCCTTTGTTTCCCAGGGGCTGGGCTACCTTCACTCTGTCTTGGCTGTGCAGACAGTGTTTGTGATTGACAAGGTTTCCTTAGAAGGAGGGGACCTATAAGCCCTGGGAGATGTGAGCCTGCACAGAGGGCAGGGCCTTCTCTGTCTTGGGGAGTACAGAGGAAGCTGCTCTGAGCTGAATCCTCTGAATAGCCTGGGAAGGTTTTTGTTCAGGGCTGAAGCACTCTGGGAATGGGGAGAATCTAAGCTGCAGACAGTAATAATCTGCAGCATCTTCAGTGTCCAAGCTGCTGAGGATGACAGTGAAATCTGTGTCAGACCCACTGCCACTGAACTGGGCAGGTAATGCCAATTGCCGGTAGCAATTGATGCCAATGGTGTAGCATAGTAGATGAGGAACCTGGGGGTTGGCCAGGCTTCTGCTGGTACCAATTAACATAGATAATACCAAACTTATTAGGCTCTTATTGGCCTTGCAGCTGATGGTGACTATCTCTCCTGGAAATGTAGACAAGGATCCTGGAGACACAGTCATCATAATGTCTCCTTGGAAATCTAGGAAATGAACAAAAGTAGATGACAGAAATAAGTCAATGTCCAAGTCAAAGTGTAGGGACAAGAAGATTTTCTGGAGACAAATGAAATTGTAAGCAACTTGCAAGTAGTTTTATTGACTGTCACCATGAGACAGAAACCATCTTTCCCATAGACCTCCCAATGTTTGTAACCTGGTGCTGGTCATGCTGGTCTACCCCCATCTGCTTCTGTGGAGCCTAAGCTTGCTCACCCACTGGATTGAGGGGCCATCAAGTCTTTAATCCCTTGTAACCTGTGATCTTCTAAACCCTTCACTGCTCTGCTGGGTCTCCCTCTGAGCCCAGAGCACCAGTAACCATAGGAGTTATCATTGCGAGACCATCCTGGTCTTTAGACACCTGCAGAGAGAGCACTCAGAACCCTGGGAGGGCAGGAAGGAAGAAGCTTTGGTATCCTGAGCAGAGCACACTACAGATCCCTTGGGGCTCCACATGCCAAACAGTCCCAGGGCTGATAAGAGCCTCACCTAAAGGACCCAGTAAGCCACACTGAGTCACACTGGCTGAGACTGGCTCTGGGGGAAGAGCCTCACTCTTTTATGTCCCCAACTCTGTTACATCAAGAGCAAAGGCAAGCTCATGTTAAGTACTGGTACTACTTGTTTGGGTAAATGAGGAGAGGCTTCTCTCTGTGTCCCTGGACTAGATTCCCCATAACCATGAGAGAGCTCCAACCCTGGGCAGGTGGTAGAGACAGCAGGAGCTCACAGCTTGTAGGCTTTGGAGGTGCCTCCACTGACACTGCTCCTGGACCTGCCCCACTACCACCCTCTCCTGGAGAAGGTGTGAACTCAAGGAGGCAGTGAGGAGGGTGAGACTCATGGACAGATCCTAGCCTCGGCCCCTGGGAAAAGCCCAGCAGAGGCTCTTTCCTAGGGAAACAGGTTTCGCCAGTCACTAGATGACATTACTGTATTTGTTCTGAGCATTGAGGAAACAAAGGTTATATTTGCCCCTGTCCCCATTTTCCCATTCTAGACTTGTCATGAAGGTGAGGACCCTTTCTGCAATCCATCCCATACCCTGCTTGTGACTCTTTCCAGAGGTGTGGATCTGTGTCAATCTGTGTGCCAATGTGAGGACATGAAAGTGAGAATAACTGAGTAAGAGACACACTGGAGAGTCACTGATTTCTGAATAATCACTTCTGTCCTGGGGGGATTAAAAGAGCCTCCTGTTTGGCATCCCAGCCCCCAGCTTCTTTCTTTCATGGACCAACAGTGAATGAACACAGGAATAAGCAGTTCTGCTTTTGAAAAATATTTTATTTTTTCCAATTATATCTAACAGATATTTTAAACTTTTTTTTTTTAATTTCTGAGTTCCGAATTTTCTGCCTCCCACTCCTTTTCTCTTGAGAAGCCAAGCAATCTGACGTATGTTATACACGTGCAGTCAGGCAAACCCAGTTCCAGATTAGTCGTGTTGTAAAAGAAGACACAGACCAAAATACCCAAAGAAAAGTAAAGAATGAAGAAGTTTGCTTTGACCTGCATTGGAAATTCGTCAGGTCAAAGGACATTTAAAAAAGATGGGGAAGAAACCAGCGCTAAGTGCTTGGGACAAAAATGAAAAAGTGGAATGCTTCATGCTCCAGAGGGGTTCATAATCTAAGGGAGAATGTGATAATAATATTAATTACTATTATTATAAGGGTGACATTTTCGATTGCCCTCATGTTGGCAAAGTACACTGAAATTTTATCTCCCTTTATCCTTAGAACTGCACTAAAAGGGAGGTGCTACTAAAAGATAGCACTAATGGGGGACTGACCATTTTACAGATGAGGAAACTGAGAGTCAGAGTTGAAGTGACATGGTCAGGGTTTAACATCAAGTAAACTTCTGAGGCAAGATTCGAACTTAGTTCTTACTGAATCCAGGCCCTGGTTTCCTTGCACTGCACCACCTTGCTGTCTGCAATGTATCTATAGAGGCACTGATTCATCCAGATGTGATTTGGTGTGAGCAATTCCCATGCACAAACATCAACCTGTGCATCTTAGAATATTCTCTATAAAGCAGAGTCCTGAGGAGTTGTGTTTAGCACTCAGAGGTTAAGTTGAAGAACACAGCCAGCATGGGTGAGAATCAGGATTGGATGCTGGGTTTCTTGACTCTCAGGTCACCTCCCTACCCCTCATTCACTGTGGCCTCATCTTTATCACATGTGTTTATATCATTCATATCTGTATTTGTATCATCTGTCTATATTACCTATCTGTCTTCTGCACCTTCCATGTCCATATCTCTCTATGCTGGGAGAGGAAGTGAGGACAGAAAGAGAAGAGGGAGGGCTGAGGATCCTTCCATTTACTTTGGGGAACACAGTCCTGAGAACACCAAGGATATTTGGGGAAAGAGTGTAAGCCTTGGGATGTGACCTGGCTGAGTGTCAGCTCTCCCCCTAAGCAGCTGTGTGACTGTGATGAGATGACTAAGCCTCTCTGAGTAGTCCAAATGATGGGAGAAAAAAACGTTTGTAAGAGTAAAAGAATCTCTGAGTGTGAAGGGTTTGTTGAAGGCATCTAATGTAACGCTCTCTCTGAGGTATGAGTGCTCACACAGGATTTAAGTAATGAATAAATATACGGAAGAGGAACTGAAGGATGATGGTTCAGCCTAGAAAGAAAGGGAAGAGAAATAAGAATGAGCTTAAGGAATTTTCCTTAGAAGAAAAAGTGTAGAAAAAGAAAAGAATCAAAAGTCATAGAGGAAAAGGGATCGTGAATGAAAGACTTCACTTCAAGAGAGAAAAGAAGGGGTCAAAGGGGGCATTATGTAACTAAATAAAGAAGGAAGAGATAAAGAAATCAGAAAATAAAACTCTAAAAACAGGGACATGGTGGACAACTAGGAGAGAAGGTGGAGGCTGAGGTGAAAAGAGCCAGTGGGAAGAGAGTTGGGTTAAAATAGATAGAAGAAAGCTAATTATCTGGATAAAGCAGTGCCTAAGAGTGGAAGGGGAAAACAGCCAGAAAACTGAATTCAGGAAAAAAATACACCAAGACACAAATGCTGCAGAGAAAGAAAGAATTTTTACAACTGGTGTCTCTGATAAAGGCCTCATTTCTGAAGTATATACACAATTGAGTCAAATTTACAAGAATACAAGTCATTCCCCAATTGATTAAGGGTCAAAGGATATGAACAGGAAATTTTCAAAGAATTAAAACTATCTACAGTCATATTAAAAAAATTCCTAATATTGTACAGGAAGCAACAAGTAAATATATCCTGAAGAAAAAGAACAAAGTAAAATGGCTGTTTGATAAGCACTTACAAATAGCTGAGGAATGAAGGAAAGGGAAATGAAAAGGGGAGATTTCCTCAAATGAATTCATAATTTGTGAGAATATCAAGGAGAATTATGGTTTTCTGAAATGACCATGGCAAAGAAACAGAAGAAAACAACTGAATGGGAAAGACAAGAGTCCTTTTCAAGAAAAATTGAGCTATCAAGGGAGTAGTTCCTGAAAATAGGGGCATGAGGATTTCTGGAGCCAAGATGGCAAGCTGAGGCAATCTCTTGTCTATACCCTTCCAAATTCCCTTTAAAACAACCCTGCAATAATGGCTCTGAACCAATTTTGGAGCAGTGAACCACATTACCAGCCTAGGATAGCTGGAAGGGTAAGCAGGAAAGGTCCCTCACTACAGTGGGAGAGTGCAGTAAAGTGAGGAAGCCAGTGGCAGGCTTCATCCTAGGGGGTCATGGCATATTTTAGGGAAGTCATGAGCAACTTTGGGGTTTCTGAAATAAATTCAGTTTCTTTCTAGGGCTTCATGCACTATATGCAATAGACAATATCTAGTGAGGTCTGTGCTCCAGGGAAAGACCAACACCCATTCATTAAATTCTTAAGTCTTCTCTCCAGGAAGATTTCTCCAATGGACACAAACAAAAATATTTATGAGACTCAGGTGATGACTTTCCTACCATTACTGCTTTTATAAGACTTCCCTGTAGTGTGAAGAATGTGGTGCCTGGTGACCTGCCTCTTCCAGGAAAAGGCTGGTCCTCACTGAGCACATTAATAAGTTTTCTCTCCACTAGGAATCCTGGATGTAAAGGAAGAGATGATCTCTGGCTGCAGACCTTCCCTCAGTACAGACAGGGCTTGTTCATGAGGTAAAATTTCTGGTGTCTAACAAGTTCAATAGTCCATCTGAATGTTTTTCCCCATTCATTACAGGAATATGGTTTCTATCTCAGGTGAATTCTGATGGAAAATAAGGAATGATGTTACCCTTAATACTTTTCATATTGATTATATTAATGAGATGTCCTCTAGAATGGATTCTCTGATGTGAGAGAAAAGAGGATTTCTCCCATATAAAGAAACAATTACTGAAGGAGAACTAAACTTTTCTCCTATTTCCTCATTCAGAAATTGGCCACTGTAAGTGATTCAGCCAGTCTTTGAAGGGCAGGGCTGATGAGCAGATGAAATCTTGGGCAAGATTTATTCAACCGGGAAAATTTAGATATGACCAAAATTTAAAGAGATTTTATTCTAGGTGGACTCTGGCTCATTGTATTTAAGTAAACCAGGTCTGAGGGGAAGTGGACCTCTCTGATCCAGACTGCCCCAGGCAATGGTGATCTGGATAGAAATAAGTCTCTGTCCAAAACTGAGTGAAGATTCATGTCTCCCCACTGAGTCCCTCATTAGAATAAGTCAAAATATCATTATAATACTCCTTTTGATTAAGTTTTAACTAATCAGGATTGATTTAGTCCTGTAGGTTAACGCTCACTTATCTAAGGGCATATAAATGTTGAAAGGTCTCCATGATTCATCTTTAGTTTGTAAGAGATAGTTAAATGACCCTTGTTTTATTAATTATTAATTGGCCATAATTAAATGATTACCTAGAAATTATGTCTCTTCAACTTGCTTTCAGCAGAATTGTATGGTAATGTGATCATGTATATAAAAGGTTTTATGACATCATGTATCTCTCCACTGTGGATTCTGTTATGTGCAGCAAGTAGGGTGTTTAGTTCTCAAAGCTTTTCCACACTGACTAAATTCATAAGGTTTCTCTCCAGTGTGGATTCTGCGATGTACAGCAAGAGTGGAGCTTTAACCGAAAGCCTTTCCACATTCATTGCATTCATAAGGTTTCTCTCAAGTGTGGATTCTCTGATGTAGAATAAGTCTGAAGTTTTGTCTGAAAGCTTTTCCACATTGATTGCATTCATAAGGTTTCTCTCCACTGTGGATTCTCGGGTGTACAGCAAGATGGCACTTTCTTCTGAAAGCCTTTCCACATTGATTACATTCATAAGGTTTCTCTCCACTGTGGATTCTCTGGTGTACAGCAAGATGGAACTTTCTTCTGAAAGCCTTTCCACATTGATTACATTCATAAGGTTTCTCTCCACTGTGGATTATCTGATGTGAAGCAAGAGTGGAGCTTTCTCTGAAAGACTTTCCACACTGATTACATTTATAGGGTTTCTCTCCAGTGTGGATCCTCTGATGTGCGGCTAGACTGGAGCTTCCTCTGAAACCCTTTCCACATTGATTACATTTATAAGGTTTCTGTCCAGTGTGGATTATCTGATGTGAAGCAAGAGTGGAGCTTTCTCTGAAAGACTTTCCACACTGAATACATTCATAGGGTTTCTCTCGAGTGTGGATCATCTGATGTGCAGCTAGACTGTAGCTGCCTCTGAAAGCCTTTCCACATTGATTACAATCATAATGTTTCTCTCCAGTGTGGATTCTTTGGTGTTCAATAAGACAGCGCTTTATTCTGAAAGCCTTTCCACATTGATTACATTCATGAGGTTTCTCTCCAGTGTGGATTCTCTGATGTAAAGCAAGAGTGGAGCTGTATCTGAAAGACTTTCCACACTGATTACATTCATAAAGTTTCTCTCCAGTGTGGATTCTCTGATGTAAAGCAAGAGTGGAGCTGTATCTGAAAGACTTTCCACACTGATTACATTCATAAGGTTTCTCTCCACTGTGGATTCTCTGGTGTACAGCAAGATCGCAGTTTCTTCTGAAAGCCTTTCCACATTGATTACATTCATAAGGTTTCTCTCCAGTGTGGATACTCTGGTGTACAGCAAGATTGTAGCTCCTTGTGAAAGCCTTTCCACATTGATTACATTCATAGGGTTTCTCTCCAGTGTGGATTCTCTGATGTTTAGCAAGACTGGAGCTGTCTCTGAAAGCCTTTCCACATTGATTACATTCACAAGGTTTCTCTCCAGTGTGGATTCTCTGATGTTTAAGAAGACTTGATCTCCTTGTGAATGCCTTTCCACATTGATTACATTCATAGGGTTTCTCTCCAGTGTGGATTCTCTGATGTGAGGCAAGAGTGGAGCTGTATCCAAAAGACTTTCCACATTGATTACATTCATAAAGTTTCTGTGCAATGTGGATTCTCTGATGTGTGGGAAGACTGGAGCTGTCTCTGAAAGCCTTTCCACATTGATTACATTCATAAGGTTTCTCTCCAGTGTGGATTCTCTGATGTGTAACAAGACTTGATCTCCTTGCAAATGCCTTTCCACATTGATTACATTCATAAGGTTTCTCTCCAGTGTGGATTCTCTGATGTGTAACAAGACTTGGTCTCCTTGGGAATGCCTTTCCACATTGATGACATTCATAAGGTATGTCTCCAGTGTGGATAATCTGATGTGCAGCAAGACTGGAGCTCCTTGTCAAAGTCTTTCCACATTGATTACATTCATATGGTTTCTCCCTCGTGTGAATCTTCCGATGTACAGTAAGGTGACCTTTAAATCTGAATCCATTTCCACAATGATTACATTCACAAGACTTCTCACCATTGTGGATTCTCTGACGATGAGTAAGACTGGAGCTCTGTGGGAATGCCTTTCCAAGTTTGCTATACCCATAAGGTTGCTCTCTAGTCTCCATGCTCTGATGTACAGCAAGACTAGAGCTGCAACTCCCAGTCTTTCCACACTGATTACATTTGTGGGGTTTGCTCTCACTGTGAATACCGTGAGGAGAAAGGAAGGATGAGTGTTCACTAAAAGGTACACCACATTCATGAGACTCATCTGGTTTCTCTCCAGTATGATTTTTTTGACAGTATTTCAGGGATGACTGTTGACTCATGTTTTTCCCATAATGATGATAACCATAAGGTTTTTCTCCTGTGTGGATTCTGTCATTTGTAGCACAAATTTCTCTCCCAGTGATGTCACAGGGACTATCACTCATGAGGTTTTCTTCATGTGTTTCCTTTGCAGAAATCCTTAGCTTTTCAGTAGTCTCTTTCATTCCAGGTCTAATCATTCCTTCTGCAAAAAACAGACAGTGAAACATATACACAGAGACACATGTACACAGATATATAATTAGAAACCTTTCCCTCCATTGCAAGAAAATAAACTGATCTACATGGTCCTTCCCCAGGTGAAGAAAAGAGTCATAAAAGACAGAAACATGATTGTCTTAAAATGCCATTAGCTCAAATTTGCAGGATAACTTGACTTGCAAAGAGCTTCAGAGACAAACATATTGGGTCTGCAGAAATGTCTGTGAAACTGGCAGACCTAGCATTCTTATTACAATGTCTAGTCAGGCCATGAGCTCAGAATTACTGAGTGACCTGAAAAGTATCCCTGCAGGTGACACTGGACCACCAACCCTGAAAGTGGGCATGATCTGTTCATGGAACTAGATGGCCCTTCTCCATGGCACTTACTTTTGTTCTATATTTTTTAAGAAAAAACGTTTTATTTTTGTATGCTTGACTTTTCTCTCCCTCCCTTTGAGTCCTCTTATTATCCAAAGCACAAAAATATTGAAATCAGGCAATTCATAAGCCTAGAATGGGTTTATAAGTTGAAGGGAAAAGAAGAGTCAATCATTTTAGGTGGCAAACTTAACTGTTGCCTTATTGTAAGAAACTGTCATGGCAAATGCCTGCCTTGAGCAATCACAACTGTGATGAGTCAACAGCCAGCAACACTGGACCAGAGACCCCACCAGAAAGAAGATTAGGACTCACTGAAGGCTGGGATAGCTTTTATTACCAATGAAATATTTCCAAATGAAAATATGTCCTTTTAAAAAGCTAAATAGTATTATGCATGTAATAGACAACAGTATATTAGAAACATAACTTTTATATGGACTGAAAAAAAAGGTCAGGTGACTCACTTGCTTGCAATATTTGCTTTACCACCAAAGTCTGGAACTGATACTGCAGTATGGCTGTTGTGTACCTGGATTTTTTCTCATTCTTTTCTCGATTCTGAATCCTCCCCAATTCTATTCTCCTTAAACAATTATTAATTTCACACCTACAGTTCCCCTTTATTCCAATGTATCCCACTGAACTAGATAGCTTTCTGCTCCCAAACATTCTCCTTTCCCTAGATCAATTAAGACCAAGGTTCCTGATCTGTTGTTTCTTCTCAACCATTTCCATGTTTCTATGACAGATGGGCAGCTCCTTGACAGCAGGAACTGCCTTTTCCCTTCCTAAAACTTGATGAGGTGCCTAGAAAACTGGAGGTGCTTAATTCATGCTTATTGATGGACTGCCAGGACCCATGACTGATGCCAGGCCCCAGCTTCTACCTCAGTCCCTATATTCTGGTCTCTGTCTTATTTGTCAAATGCAGCATCTGGCCTCAGCCCTGTTTCTCTCCTTTTTACACCTTATCTCCTATTTCAGTGAACTTTCTCTGGTTCTAAACCTGATGGGACCTGACCAGATCCATGGTAAAGATTACAGAGACTTCTTTGTAGGTTCTTGAAGAATCTCTTACTATGGAACACCTGGGAATTTCTACTACCCACTTCATCAGACTCAGAGTGGCTGTCAGATTCAATGAATCTGCCAAACAGTTCTCCAAGAAGGGTCCAAAGATTGAGCCTTAGAGATCAAGGAAGGCACATGGGTTGATCATTTATGTAAAGTATATCCTAGGATTAATTCTATGTGAGTGACAGATAACCAAAAATCTCTGAGAAAGAATCCCAAGTCAGGTGTTCCTGCCCCGAAATCTAGCACTTGCACTGCCCCAACTCCCAGAGTCACAGCTCTCATATACCTGCTTTCATGTCACTAACCTGTACAGCAGTTCCTCAGGCCTTCTTGTTCCAGCTTTTGTGGTACTTCCCTTTCCTCCAAATAAAAAGCCAAACATTCTCTGGGAACTAGAAGCCCTAAGGATGTGGAATAAGGAATGAACATGGAGAAAAACTTAAAATTGAGTTTTCTTTAGGGAAAATAGTATACATACAAAGCTGCTCCATTTTGAGAATCACTCCAACACACTCACACACATCTGACTTCTTGCATTAATGCTTGTAACCAAAAAAAGATGTGCCATATCAGCACTGACCACCAGAAAATTAGAGCTTGATGAATCAGTTTTGGCTTTGTCTCCTATCCACCCAAGAAACCTAAAAAAACTTTTCACTGTTTCTTCAAGGAGTGCCTTTCATGGTGAGATTCTCCTTTTGGGGAACTCAATGAAGCTTACTCAAATTCAAATTGTTAGCCAGTCTGTGATTCCTACCATGTACAGGGGGCATGAGAGCAAGGAGCAAAGGATGGTTCCCAGAAGCCCTTAAACATGGTTTCATAGCATTCAATTTTGAGAACTTTGGGGAAAGGTGGGGGAGAAGGTCATAGAGCCAACTGGGAATGAGAAAATTTAATCATGGTGCACCTTCACCATAGGAAGGACTCATTGCCGAGTTTCCATTATTTAGAAATTAGAGGCAGCTGGTAGTACGGAGGAGAGAGTCCTGGGATGAGAATGAGGAATGCCAAGGTTTAAATCCAGCCTCAGACAGTTACTAACTGTGTGTCTCTGGAAAAGTCACTTAACCTCTGTTTGCTTCAGTTTTCCCAAATGCCAGATGGGGATAATAATATGAGCTAGTAACATAATATTGTAAAGAAGTACTCTACACAACAGCTGATGAACAACAGGTGAAGACAAAGGTTCATTTCCCTCTGTCCTTTTCCACCACCTGTACTGGATAGTGGAGGCAATTTAAAGAAAGACTGAGGAGAAACGTGTGACACTTGGCAAACCCAGAAGCTGAGAGTTACAAACTGATGGTTCTCAAAAAGAAGGATATCCTAAATAATTGGCCCATCCGAAAGAGGAAGAGAGTAGAAAGAGAACTATACTTTCTGAGCACTTGTCAGAGATCTGGCAAAAACAATGAATGTCCAGGGAGAGCTTGGGCTAAATAATCCAGAGGATTAGTTCTACAACTGAGATGCTTCAGCACTGATCTGATCTTTGACTTCAAGCTACCTAGAATTGGCAAGAGACAGCTTACAGGAGCAACAAGGGAACATACATGTTATCTTCACACCATATAGTCTGATGTAGAAGGCAGCAGAAGGACAGAAGAACACCCCATTTCCCTTCCTGGTAATTGATAAATGATCCAAAGCCAGCACAATAAGGGATGAAGATACTGCCTTTGATAGCAGAGGGGACAGGGGAAATGTCCTTACCCAAGGAGAGTAGGTTTTGGGCATTCTCCAGCATGACCTCCTTGAAAAACTCCTTCTGAGGATGGTCTAAGAGGTCCCATTCCTCTGGGGTGAAGTCCACAGACACATCCTGGAATGTGACCAGCTCCTAAAACATCAAGAGTCACAAGACTGAGACCTAAAAAAGACTCCAGAATTCAGGAAGTCTAACCCTCATCAAGTGAGAAGAGGAAACTGAAGCACAAAAGGGGACAGACCTAAAAGTCATATCCTTGTTGAGTAAGAGAGTCAATACTTAAAACCATAGTCACTGAGAAGTCACTGAAAACTGAGAAAAGTATTTGATATGATCAGTTGGAATAAACCTGAGGAATGTCTTACTATGGAATCTGGGACAAATTTTCTGTATTATCTGTGATTCTGAAAGATCTCAGGAAGAGAAAGAGAGAAATGTGAAATTTCTTCCTTATTTGAACTGATAAAAGCAATGTTCTAAATAATATTATGTCAGGTTTGTGAGAAGCTGGCAAGTAGAGTGTATTCTGGGGTGTGAGGGGCAGAATGAATGTTTGATTAAAGGAGAGGGAAGAAAAATATCTAGCTAATTACCTCAGAGCCTGAATCAAAGTTCTATCCAGATAAAACATGAAAACGATTCATAAGAGATACTTAATTATAACCTGAACTGAACTAAGGGAGATGAGACTTTTCAGCCAAGTGAAGGAGAATTATGTCATTACATTGGGTCTTGAGACTGCCCTAGATATAACCTGTCATGGCCAAAGCATCTCTACCTTCTCTTTATGATTGTTTGCATTCGTCGATAACTTACTATTTCATTATTAAAATATTTAGTAAGATAGTTGTTCATTGTTGTTGGATTTTTGTGTTCAAAGCAGCCTAAAATGACATCACTACGTAAGGGTGAAAGTACAATGTTTGTGACCATGGATGATCAGACTAAAAGAGGCCAGAAGGCTTTACCACAGGCTGGGAACAAATAGTCCACATGAATATTTGGGATGGAGAGGCCTCTCCGCTTGCCCATCTCACTATTCTTTTGACATGCTACAATTCTGCACCATGTTCTTTGATGCTGATAAGCTATTCTGGGTAGTCCTTTGTCACTGTCTCTGATGACTCACCACTGATTACAAAATTCTTCAGAGACCTTTGGAATGCCCTTGTATTATGTCTTCTGACCACATTGTCAGTGCCTACTTTGCATGTGTTCTCCATAAAAGTCTTTTAGGAAAACATACTTTTGGCGTTTCAACGTGGCCAGACCATCAGAGTTGTGCTCTTTGCTATAGCACGTGAAATGACTGGCAATCTAACATGAGAAAGCCAGAGTCCAGTACTTTTCCAGGTGACCTTCAAAATCTTCCTAAGATAATTGTAATGGGATTCAAAGAGATTCACAATTTCTCCATTTGCTGCAGTCAGTGCATGGTACCATGCTGAATGGTGGAGAACGTCTATTTTCCTTGTATACATTTTCTGAAATATTATTTCCCCTTACTACAGGGTTTTTTTTTAATGTTTTTTTTTTTTTATACTTTTCAGTTCCAGATTCGATCACTCTTTCCCTCTCTTCCCTCTGCCACTAATTTACATAGTGTAGGTGTAGAGTGTGCTCAGGGAAGACCAGTACCTTTGGTGTGATGACTGCAGAGCCTTATTTGAGGTTCTTTCCAACTTTGGTATCTACCTGTTCCACCTAATTCTCACCTGTGGCTCCAACAAGGTGTAGCATGTGCATTGGTCACACTCCAGTAAACCAGGTTGAGGGTAAGCACGTGTTTCCAAATCCATTGGTGTGTTAGAAGGGTGTCTACCTCAAGTATGTGAAAACTTCCTCTGGTGGAATGGGTGGATGAGAATAATTTTTTGCAGCGGCCATGAAGGCAGATGGAGCAGGTGATATGGAGTACTTAGAGCTTAGTTAGACAAGACATCACTGCATCCTGAGACAGTGCCAGCCATCTTAACTTGGTCCTGCCACTGAACTATGATGATTCTGGAGGGAGTGAGGCTGATGACTTCATACAACTCTGCCTCACTTAAATCCAATTCACACATGAATCAAAAGACATCACCCACACCATTTGACTATTATACCTCAAAGTCTTGTGGCAGTAGGCAAGTGATGAAGCAGCAGGTGTGGATACACTGGGAGCTATAGTCATGACCCTGTACACAGGTGGCCCAGGGTTGTTTCTCAGTGGAAGCAGCAGTGGGACAATTCAGCCCCCTGGGTGTCTGAGCAGCCTTTTAAGGATTGCATTGCTCAACTCCTGGTGTGAGGAAGGGGGCTAGAAAAAGTGCCCTAAACACTGTCTGTTTACCCAACACCCTACCCTGATTACTGTAGCAGGTGAGGAATCCCACTATGCAGTCAAAACACACAAAAATTATAAAATGTATGAAAAATTTGCAAACATCAAAACATTTACTCACCATGGGCACATAGAATGTGTGCACACTAATAGATAACACAAAATCCAGTAGACCTGAAAGAACTGCTCTTGTTGCAAGAGAACTTAACAAGTATCTCATCCACAGAGCAGCCCTGAGTGAAACAAGGTTGGCAAAAGAAGGCAGCCTTACTGAAGTTAGATACACCTTCTTCTGGAGTGGGAGCAGTGAAGGGGAGTGCCATGAAACTGGCGGGCATTTTGCAATCAAAACTAATCTAATCAACAAGCTGCTATGCCTGCCAAAAACAGTGAATGGCAGGCTCATGACAATGTGATTGCCATTTGCAGGAAAATGCCATGCAACCACCATCAGTGCCTATGTTCCCACCACGACAAAGCCTGATGAAGTCAAAGAGAAATTTTATGAAGACCTAGAGACCCTTATCATCACTGTGCCAAAAGAGGACAAGCTTATAATTCTGGGTGACTTTAATGCTAGAGTAGGCTCACAAAGAAGACTTGACAGGGAGTCCTAGAGAGGAATGGAGGTGGAAAGAGCAACAGTGGTGGTCATTTCCTGCTGAAGACTTGTGTATTGTATGACCTTCTCATCACCAACACTGTCTTCTGTTTACCTCAGTGCAATGAAACTTCATGGATGCACCCTTGCAGCAAACATTGGCATCTAATAGACTAGGTGATTGTAAGGAGAAGAGACAGACAAGATGTGAGAGTGACAGAGGCAATGTGTGGTGCAGTGTTGCACTTATTGGAGAATTATCCTTTCCAAGCTAAATATTTGCATTCATCAAAAGCACCACCCCCAAGGCAAAATGAATACCAGAAGAATTAATCTCAACAAACTAGAGCTCATCTCTGAACACAACCAGTTTATTGCTGACTTAGAGGGAAAGTTGAGCCAACACACAGTTGGGAACAGTGGAGCAGAAAAGGAGTGCGCAGCTTTCAGAGATTTGATGCACAGCCCTGCATTTGCTCATCTGGGTCAGAACACTCACAAACACCAAGACTGGTTTGATGAAAATGATGAGGAAACTCAGAAGCTGATAAATGAAAAACAAGTATTCCACAAGATGTACCAGCAGGATAACTCATTCACCTCTAAGAAAGCAGCATTTAATTCCATCATAAGGAAAGTATAAGCAAAGCTTAGAGAGATGCAGGATTCCTGGCTCAGTAAGAAGGCAGATGAAATTCAGTTTTGTGCTGATAGTAACAATCCAAAGTGCTTTTGTGATTCCCTGAAAGATATTTATGGACCGAAAACCTATGGTGCATCAGAACTACTCAGTGCTGATGGAGCCACATTGATTAGGAACAACAGACCATCATCAATCAATGCTGAGGCCATTGACCATTTACTTCAGGTTGAAGTCAATCCCTCCTTAGCTGAACTTCCAGCTGAAGAACATGTTTAGAGGGCCATTAGGCTCATTTCATGTGGCAAAGCACCTGGTGCTGAGTCTATTCCAGCTGAGATTTGAAAGGTAGGGTGACCATTGCTCATGCAAAAACTGACTGAAATTTTTCAAGTTGTATGGCAAGAGGAGGTTATCCTCCAGAGTTCAAGGATGCCTCCACTGTCCATCTCTATAAGGGTAAAGGGAATAGATTGTCCTGTGATAAACACTGGGGGAACTCTCTCTTAGTCATTACAGGTAAAATTCTTGAAAGAGTACACCTTAATGGACTGATCCTTCACCTGGAAGACAGGCATACATCTGAGAGCCAGTGAGGTTTCAGAAAGGGCATTTAGGGTTAAGAACAGTTGATATGGTGATTGCTGCCCCACAATTCCAGGAGAAATGCCAGGAGCAGAAAAGTGGTCTGTACACAACGTTTGCAGATCTGATCAAGGCTTTTGACACTATTAGTAGTGAATGGACAATTACATCAAAATTTGGTTGCCCAGAGAAGTTCATCAACATTGTCCATCAATTTCATGATGGCATGTTTGCCCAGGTTCGGGATAATGGACAATACTCTCGTGCCTTCCCAGTCAGCAGTGGAGTGAAACAGGGCTGTGAAACTTGCCCCTATGTTTTTTAGCATGATGTTTACAGCTATGTTGACAAATGCTTTCAACGAGGATGAACATAGCATCAAGGTCAATGACTGTACCGATGGCAAGTTCTTCAATCTGAAAAGGTTACAAGTGAAGACCAAAGTGGAGGGAGTGTTGGTGCATGATTTTCTCTTTACACAAGACTGTGCACTCAATGCAGCCTCTGAAGCTGAGATGAAACAACATAAGGATCAGTTGTCTGGTTCCTGTGCTAATTTTGGTCTCATCATTAACACCAAGAAAAGACAGGTGCTCCATCAGCCACCATCACACCATCCATTTGTGGAACCATCAGTCACAGCAAATGCAGAAATTTTGAATTCCATTGATAAGTTCACTTACCTTACCAATGTACTTTCCAGGGATGTACACACTGACAATGAGGTTGATGCATGCATTGCCAGAGCCAGCTCAATGTTTGGGAGACCCCAAAGAATAGTTTGGGAGAGAAGAGGTATTAGCGTATCATAATGAAGGTCTACAGAGCCTTTGTACTAGCCTCATTGTTACATGCTTGTGAAACATGGAGAACCTACCAGTTCTGTGCAAAGTAACTGAATTGCTTCCATTTGAACTCTTAGGAAGATTCTGATGACCACCTGGCAGGATTAGGTACCAGAAACTAAAGTCCTTGTTGGAGCTGAACACTCAAGTATTCAAACTGTGCTTCAGAGGGTGCAACTGCAATGGGTTGGCCATATTGAACAAATGCAAAATGTACGCTTGTCAAAAAGACTATTTTATTGAGAAGTTGCATGGGGTATGGGATCTCATGGTGGTAAGAAGCAATAGAAGGATACTCTCAAGGTGTCTCTGAAGAACTTTCGATTTGACTATGCCACATGGGAGAGAGTGGTGCAGGACCGCTCAGCATGTGTGCCCACATCAGAGAGGATGCTGTGCTCTTTGAGCAAAGCAGAATTGAGAAAGCGCAAAGTAAAGCAGGATGCACAAATCTGGGATATCCACCCCAAATCTTCACACAGACAACCTGTCGCCAACCTGTGGTAGAACATTCTGAACTGGTATTGGTTTGATCAGCCACAGCTGGACACACTGAAATTTCACTTTATCATGGTGATGTCATTTTGGTCCTCTTTGACTACAACGGACAACAACCAACTAAACAGTAAGACATGGGTTACACATGTGCAATAATGTAAAACATTTCTGTAGTAGTAACTTTGCACAGAAAAACTTGGGGAAAAAAAAGAAAAAGAATGTAAGATACAAGGTGGAAAATAACATGCTCCAGGCTGTATGCAAACAGTATCAGTCCTTTTTCTGGAGGCAGATAATAGACTTTGGCATTGGTCCTTTGTGCATTTTCTTGGGTCACTATATTAGAAAGAATAGTGAAGTTATTCACAGTTCTTCATTGATCCATACTGCTGTTACTGTATATAATGTTTTGGTTGTACTAAATTTGAGTTGGTTTTTTTGTTCAGAAATAAAATCAATTCAACGAAGATTACAGGGAAAGTTGACAACTGGGAAAAAATTGATAAACATATCAAATATTTAGATAAAGTACTGAGTCAAAATTTATAAGAATGCAAGTCACAAACCAATTGATAAATGGTCAAAGGATATGAATAGGCAGTTTACAAACAAAGAAATCAAAGCTATTTATAATCATATTAAAATTTTCTGAAGGAGTACTGATTAGAAAAAAGCAGCTTAAAACAACTCTCAAATTAAAACCAAATTCATACCTATTAAACTGACTAATACAACAGAAAAGGGAAATGATAAATATTTCAGGGAAATAGGAAAATTGAGGCACTAATGCATTGTTGCTGGATTTGTGAATTGATTCACTCATCATGGAAAGTAATGTTGAACTGTACTCAAAATGCTATATAAGGTGGGTGCCCTTTGACCCAGCAATAACATTATGAACTCGCTATCCACAAAATACTTTTTTTAAACAGGTAGAAAAGACCTACTCATACGACAGTATTTATAATAACTCTTTCTGTGGTAGCAAAGTATTTGAAATTGAGGAGATGCCCATGAATTGGGGAATGCCTTTACAAGTTGTAGCATATGATGGCGATGGAATACTATTGTGTTACAGAAAATGACAAGGAGGATGATTTCAGAAAAACCTAGAAACGTTGAAATGAACTGATGCAGCATAAACTGATGCAGGATGACATTTTACAAAGTAACAGCGATATTGCATGATGAACAACAGTGACAACTTAGCTATTCTCAGCTATATAATAAATTAAGACTATCTGAAGGATTCATGATGAAAAATGCTCTCTCCCTCCATAGAAGGAACTGTTTCAGAATACTAGACCCAAAGCACACGAGTTTTCGCTTGCTTTCTTTTTCGTTCACTTTTCCCTCAAGAAAATGACAAATATGAAAATAGTTTACGTAATTGCATATGTAGAACCTGTTTTGGATTGCTTACTGTATGTAGGAGGGGTAAGAGGAAGGAGACAGGTACAACACTGTGACCTCAAAATTTAGGAATAAAAATATTTTTATATGTAATTGGGGAAAAATGAAACATGGCTTCAAAAAAGACTAAAAGCCAATGGCAGCTAGGAGACATAGTAGATTGTGCCAGGCCTGGAGTCAGGAGGATCTGAGTTCAAATTTAGCCTCAGACGTTTTTCTAGCAATGTGACCCTGGGCAAGTCACTTCCCCCTGTTTTCTCAGTTCCTCCTATGTAAAATGTGCTGGAGAAAGAAATGGGGAAACCCTCCAATAACTCTGCCAAGAAAACCCCAATGTGTCACAAAGAGTCAGACAAGACTAAAACAACTGGAAAACAACAAATACCCATTCCCCAATAGATAAATGGTTAAAAGATCTGAACAAAAACATTTTCAGAAGCAACTGCCAAGACTCCCCAGCCACATGAAAAAATGCCCCAAAACACTAAGAAGAGAAAAGAAAACCACAGCACTGAGAATTCATCTCACACTCTGCAAAACGGACAGCAATGACAATAGCACCAGCCAATGCTGGAGGAGCTGTGGGAAGCTGGGCACACAAACACACTGTGGATGCAGCTATGGAATGGGAGAAGATCATGGAGATATAAGTTCAAATGCGGCCTCAGACACTGACTAGTTATGTGACCCTGGTTGGTAACTCACTGAATCTGTTGGCCTCAGTTTCCTGAACTGTGAAATAAAGATAAGAAGACCAACTACTCTATAGGGCTGTTGTGAAGATGGTTAAAAGTAGATTGGAGGGAGAAAGTAATTCACTCTCCTGGGTCTCTGCCTTTGACCCCTATACCTGTTTGATAAGAACTGAGTGTCTCCTTTAGGACAGCCCTTTCTTTCCCCCACTGGAAAAGAAAACTCCCAGAATTTTGAATAGTTCCCCAACTCAGTCCTTTCCAGTATCCTCTTTAACAAGGGAAGTACTAAGCCCTTAACAAATGCTAACTAAGTAACAGCTAAAGAAGGCATTCTTTTCTTTGGCCTGGTCCAAACAGCTCTGCGAAGGGACTTTGAACATGGGAATGTGAACCAGAAGCCAACTTAACCTGTTCTCTAGAGTTGCCATATTTTCCAAAAACACAGGAGCACAGTATGCAAGAGGCCAGGAGCACCTCAGCATCTGCTCATAGCATTTACTCCTGTCACCCCTCACTGCCCCCTCAGTGTGCCCTTGATGATGCCCAACTACAAGACAGGGTGCAACTGAGGGATTAACTATTTGTGCAGATCACACCATGGAGCATAACAGAGCATCCTGTCTTCCAGGTCTGCCAGGGAGAGCTTGGACAATGAGGCAAAGGGGAAGGGGGAAAGCAGTCCTATGGATATGTGGGGGAGGGGTGTCAGGCATGGATACAGGACCAAAGACAAGACCACTACAGAGCAGATGAATGAGTAGAGAGGTCTTAGGAGGGCAGCCACTGGGGATGGGGAGTAGTTCGTGATTGTGACACCAATATGCCATGGATTAATTCAAAGGACAGAGAACAGAGCGGTGTTGTTACTACCATTTTCAACGTCCTGCCTACTTTCATAAAGAAACAATCGATAGAGGATTGCCAGACTTGCAGACAATCCTCTTTGTCTATGGAAATGGCCTCTTTGGGGGGGGTCAAATCTGTAGACAGAGTGCACTCACCTGGGGTGGGGGTCGGCAGCTGTCCAGGGCCATTCCTTCTGGCTCCACACTCCCAGACTGGGCCAGGCTTTGGTCTTCTGCAGACTGAGCTGGGGAGACAGAAGGATTGCTGGGCAGGAGGCTGGGCTATGGGGATTTACAGGGAGTGAGGCCCTGCCCTCAGCAGAGAGAATGAAGCCCAGAGGCAAGGTCAAGATGGAAAGAGATGGTCCCACTCTCTCCCATTCCTCTTCTTTCCTCTTCCCCTCCCCAGTTTTCACTCAGATCACCAAGAAGCAGAAGGGGCTTGGAATCCCACATGGGACAGCAGCAGTCAGAGGCTCAGTGGCTCCTGAATCAGAGATTTCCCTCTGATTGGGTAGGGGACCAGGAACCCGAAAGGGCAACCCAGCTCCAGAACTTTCTCCCACACAGCCACCTACGTACTGAATAATCCGTTCAATTGCATCTCCAGGTGGCCCTCGTTCAGCCCAGCCCTCCATTGTGGGTTACCTTGGAAACACCCCAGGATATTAATCTTCATCCAGACCCCTTCTCCTTTACCTCAGGATCACCATTGGCAAATTGCCACCCCTCAAATCCATCCCTAAACTTCATACTATCTTTACGTTTTCCCTATAAAAGTCAGTCTTGACCAGACCAAAAGGGCAGATTAAAAAAACAAAACCATCTCACCCTCCTTTATTTACTGGCAACACAATCAGCCTAGTCTCTGAATGAAAAAAGGCTTGAGGGGCCCAATTCCTTGGAGGCAGATCCAGGCCTTCACACTGGCAATTCCAGGGTCACTCAAGCCTTTCACTTGTGTTTTACTCCAGAGAGGATTCCTGGATCCCTGAGGGGAATTTTGTGAAAAGCTGACAAAATCTTAAATGGGGGTAGCCCCAGATTCTTGAGAAGTGAATGGGAGTCTGGAAAAGAGATAGCAGTAGGAAGCCTCTCCAGGAACCAGGTTGTGGGGGAAGGATTGCTCCAGGGGGACCTGGAGCTGGACTCACCACATGGTCAGAAGGGAAGGACGAGACCCAATGGGATGAACAGCCAGCGGGTCTGTGAGGGGCTGGCTCACACCTACCTTGCACCTGCACCCAGAGATGGCCTCCACAAGGCAGAGATCTCGGGTCCAAGAGAAGACAGCGTGATCCGGGATCTGAGGAAAGAAGGCAGAGGGAACTCCAGTCCAAGGGTTGAATGCAGAGAGATCTCAGCACAAGTTCCAGTTTTCAGCCAGCACACTCTGAGAGGCTGCTCCCAGCCTCTGAGGCCCCCTTTCCTCCAATTACACCCAGATTCAGGCACTCAGGACCCTATTTCCCTCTCCTTCCCAAGACCTGCCCTCCATCAATTGGATACAGCCTTGACTACTGGGATGACCCCTCTTCTGCCCTAGACTCCACCCAGACCTCCAAACTCCACCCCAGAGCTCCTGTTCCACCTGGACCACCCCCACCAGGCTGCTCAGCTCTGAGGGCTCCTCCTCCCCCATCACCCTCCACCTGATTTCTTATTGGAGGAAAGATTCAGGACTTTAGGAGTTGGGAGGTGGAGAACAAGGCAGAGGCCAGCTGGAGATTTCCAGGCAACCCTGGGCTTCACAGCCAAAGGGAGCTTAGTTTGAGAACGAAGGTTATTCACCAAACGCAAGCAGTTTGATTAGCATTCTCCTAGTTTGAATGAGAATGTGGCTCATTGAAAATCAGATGTTCTTAATTCGGCATTTAAGGGCATGTGTGGTGAATTTTACTTTCCGTTCGGATTCGCTCCCACAAACTACGCGTGCAATCACAATAATAGGGAAAAAATAGATTTTAATATTCCAAGACAGCAGGATAAAGGCTTCTTACAATAACATATCCAGCAACGTGCAATAAACACTAATCACACTACTATAACCAGAATGATAATCAAATAAGCGTTAAAAGGAAGAGAGAACCTGAATCCAGGGCAGCACCAACTCCTGAATTTTCTTAGCTGGGAATGCCGGGATACAGCTTGCAGGGTCTGCATTGGGAACAGGAGGTCCCAGGCAGAGCATCCTCTCCATGGGTGAGATTCCGAGGACTTACCCTGAGAGAGGGGAATTTCTAGGGATCCAGACAAAGAAGGCTTTTGGCCAACGACTCTGTATGCTGTTCCAAGCTGATCCGGCACCTGGCCATGGGAATGCAGATGTTTACCCATCAAGGACATACCATACGGGGGCCACAAGATAGAAGTTAATGAATCATCTACTGGGGGGATTAGCCAAATCTTCCAAGTATTATCTATGTGTTCCGGGAGTGGCTAGTTCCTGGAACATTGGTACATGGCCACCTCACGCAGGTTACGTTCCTTGAGAGGTCACCAAGAGGACGCAGTGAACCTACTTTATTCAAGGGATATGAAATATTCCTTCAGGGCACGTGTTTAGTGATGAGGTTGAGGGGTGCTGGGGACCCTAGAATACCGACATGCTGGATCTCCATCAAATGAATTCCACACAAGCTTTATTAAAGCCAAAGAAAACAAAGTTTATTAAAGATTCACCACCTTAGGTTGACTCTTAAGGAACCTAAGCAGTTGGAACGCTTGTATTCCACAAGGGGGCCAGATACATTGAATCTGAGGGCCTTCATGGAGGCAAGATGGACCTTAAATACAGAAAAGAGTGTAGGAGGGATCTGGGGGGGTGGTCTGGTAATCTCGGGTGATGGGAGGAGGGCTTTAGGGAGGGTCTTGAGGAGGTGGGGTGAGTAGTGATGTGGTTGGGTGGGATGTAGGTGGGGCAATCCAGAGGTAACAGACAATGGAAGTCCTGGCTAGGCCAAGGGAAATAAATCTGAATGTGAAAGGTTCAGGAGGAACTGACTACAAATTTGACTATGAAAGGCCGGGTTAAGTGGCAAGATTAGCGGGGAACCTATCTGCAAAGGCCAGGTGGGGAGCTTCAAAGGGAGTTCAGGGAGGTTTCTAGAGTCTGAACACCATCACTGGCACAAATGGAAGGGGAATCCAAGGAGCCAGGCTCCAAAGGCCAGATTTTCTGGGGGCCTCTCAGACTAAAGGGACAAAAGCCCTCCCGATCCAAGGGAAAAAAGTCTTACCTTCGGCTTCTACCTCATCATTCCCCCCTCCAACAGATTAGACCCAAATTCTTTTGTGGTAAGGGGCGAAAGTCTCAGCTTCTAAAACTGCTTCCTGCTGGCAAGGGGTGTAGAGCTGTCCCTGCCTCAACGAATGGGTCCTGTTCAAGGGGTCAGATTTCAGAACCTGGGCGGTGCCAGGTCCAGTGGGCTGGAGACCTAGGATTCAGTCAGAGGTTGGTATATAGCCTGGGTTGTCATCTGCAAGTTGATGGCTTGCACTCTGGAAAAGACGAACCTGGCAAGGAGGTTAGACCTAACAGGCACACAAGGAGTATAAAGAAAAGACAATCTCCCTGGCACAAAAGATAACGTCTGTGGAGAAAATTAAAGACGACTATGGCAAGGCTAAAACACAGAAGGGCATATTTGATAGGGGAGGTTTTTGCTGGCAGATATCCCCTCTCTTTCCAGATTGCTCCATGGGTATAGAGAACAAGGAAAGCATATTTTGAGTAAATAAAAACAACAGCTGGCCTGGGGTCAGGTCCTAAGGAATGGGTTAAGACTCCCAAAGCCTGTCCTCTCCTTTCATCAACATACAGAGTGAAAGGCTTTTCTAGCTTGGGTAGAACCAGTGCTGAAGTGGTGGTCAAATTAGTTTTCAGAGTCTCAAAAGCTTTAGCCTGGTCTGAGTCGGTGGATTGGCTCAGATCCCTACTTAAATCAATTACTCAGAGGCCTCTCAAAGTGATGACAGAAAGTTTATTTACTAGATTCTCAAGAATCAGGACAATCCTACACCAGTTCACCTGGAGTAGGAAAGCAGAAGACAAAGAAAAGGCAGTGATTTATACAGACCCTAATGCAAGGCCCTCCCCCCCCACTGACCATTATTCTCATTAGCTGAGAATATGATCTTACATTCTAGACATGAAATCTAACCAATCCCTTTTGAAATGAAGACACTGAAGAATTAGGTAAACTTTATCCAATCATTGAGACCCTAATGTGCTACACAGTTTTATATCCTTATATCGAACTATTCTGTTCTAAAAATATAGTAACCTTGAGCCTCTGAGTCTTACCTCACCCCTGGGAGAAGAATTACAATCTGAGAAGTCTTCACGAAACCTATCCCACTCAGTGCCTTGAGGAGGGTCATAAAGGGGTTGAGCAAAAAACTGAAAGTAGCAATCCAGAGTCTCCAAAATCCAGCCATGCCTAAAAACACTGACACTTGTTTCTTAGTGGCTGGAACAGGGATAGACAGGATGGTCCTTTTTAGCTCAGAGGTTGGGGAGTGAGAGGTGGGCCTGAGTTCAGGGCCTAGATACTTTATGGACTGGCATGCTATCTGGACTTTGTTCAAAGAGACCCTATAACCTTCAATGCCCAAGAAATTAAGGGCTTCAGTGGCAGCAGCCAAAGAACCCGCCTGGGTGGGGCTACAGATAAGAATATCCCCCACACACTGAATTAAGCTACTATCTGTTAGTTTCAGGTCCTTTACGTCCCTTACTGAAACCTGGCCAAATAAAGGAGGGTTACATGGAAAGGCAAAAATAAATTGTGAGTATTCTCCATGAAGCTTTTTTGCAGGAAGGATTGAAGTGTTGCATGGAGATGAACAAGAGACAAAGATTTTATACTTAAGGAATTTTTCAATGAAAGGTTGTAGTTCTTCCCAGGCCTCAGCTTTAATCAGATACTGGCTGAGATGGAGGAGCACTTTAGGGTCTGAGAGGCTAACAACAGGTGGGGTGGCAGAAGTAGCTCCCTCTGGAGTTCCCAGATCCCAAGCAATTGGCTGCACTGTCACCCACCCTCTCAAGAGAACATGGGGAGATTTAGTGAACAGAGGGAAAAAGGAGATGGGAGGATTAACTAGAGAAAATTGGCTCCCCCAACTTCACCATTAGCCTCCTTTCCAGCAAGGGGACAGAGCAACAGGAGGACATAAGGAAGGAATGTTTAAACAACAGATCCTCAAGTAGGCTGGGGAGGGGGTATGTCTGGAGACATTCTTGAGTTTCCCCTTCAATGTCTATGACCCAGGGGGTCAAGGGGTGGTTAGGGCCAGAGTAACTGGCTAAAGCAGAGAACTTAACCATCTTAAGGTGGGTAACCTTACCTTCAGTCTTTGTTTTTGCCCAGGGCTTGGTGAGAGAGGTGGAGAAAGTGTGAGCACTGCCACCACCCAGGCTTTCCCATTGTTCCAAATCCTCAGAAGACTGGAGGACAGGGTACTGAGGGTAGCTCCACCACTTTATCAACCTGAGGGGCCCTTCAGACAAATGGGACAAAAGCCCTTCTGAACCAAGGGAAAAAGGTCTGGGCTTGGGCTTCTACCTCATCAACTACTTTAAGCAACTTCTGTCCCAGGGCTTAGATGTGGTAACCCAAAGCATTTGGTCAGTCTCCAAAGAATGAGAATCTACGTCTGTTCTACTTTTCCTAAAAGCTATTACTATTTTTCTTCTTTAGATTAAATACATCCAATTCAATACTTAGCAGTTTTTCAACATTGTAATCAAATTCTCCTACATTTTAACTCACCATTTCACAGCATCCAGATCAAAAGAGAATTGAATTTCCGAAGAACATAATTGCATCACCCTGTAGCTATGATTTTTAAAGTTCACATTACTTACCAAATAATTTCCTGAAACCACAATGAAATTTTGAAGCTTAACAAAAGTAACATTACAGATTGAAAACCAATTTTACTGTTCTGACCAGAAAACTTAAAACAAGACTTGTTGCCATTTAAATGACATCAATTCAGTTGAATATATTCTCCAAATTGTCGACTTATGCAGAAAAACCTTTTGTCCAGCTATGATGCGAACACTCTACATCGATTGTTGTGCTTTATAAAAATTTTGTACCAAAAAGTTTTATTCTACCAAAGATCAAAATGAGTTCCCATCAACTGTTGAATAGGTAAAGAAATTACAATGCATTCGTTCAAAGGAATATTATTGAAGAATAATGAGAAACATCAGGATTTCAAGGAGAAAAGCTGTATTTTTAGGGATTTAATCAGAGTAAGTAAATTTAGATGTTTAATGAGGTTTCTTATGTAGGGAAATCTACTGAGGGCTTGAGCAAGAGACTTAATCCTGTTAATGAGATCCCTTTTATCTCCAGCAAGATTTTTGCCACATACACTTAAGTACTGTTCAAATCCAAGGAAAACCATTCAATACCACAGCAACAGTCATATCTTCCAACCACTGACTCCAAAGAGGCCAATATTGTATGAAACCATAAAACTGCAGAAAAATACTCTAGGGAAAAGGCAGAGAGGGGAGACATTCCACACAATCAGTCAAAATGTGAATCTGCAGATGACTGAGGCCCAAGTCCTGAGCTTCTACCTGCAAACTTCAGACTCAAATGGAAGAAAACAGGGAAAACCATTAGACCCTAAAGATATGATAAAATAGGATGACTTATGGATAGGAAATGACAGTGATGCACAGAGTGAGGGGATTAGGTCTGGGAGACAGAGTGGCTGAAGAGCCATTAACAGAGGTTCCTAACATTGTACAGGAGGCAACAACTAAATATATTCCAAAGAAATAGAGCAACAAATCAAAATGGCTGTTTGATGAGGCCTTACAAATAGCTAAGGAAAGAAGGAAAGGGAAAAGAAAAGGGGAGATTTCCCCCCAATGAATTCATAATTTATGAGATTAGCAAGGGGAGATGAGGTTTTCTTGAATGAGCATTGCAACAAAATAGAACAATTGAATGGGAAAGACAAAAGCCCTTTGCAACAAAATTTGAGCTATCAAGGGAGTATTTCCTGAATATGTGGGCATGGGGACTTCTGGGGCCAAAGTGAGGCACTCACTTGTCTAGGCTCTTCTAGATTCCCTTGAAAACAACCTTGCAATGGCTCAGAACCAGTTCTGGAGCAGTGAACCACATTACCAGTCTAGGACGGCTTGCAAGGTGAGCAGGAAAGGTGTCTCACTACAGTGGGAGAGTGCAGTTAAGTGAGGAAGCCAGAGACAGGTTTCACCCTAGGATGCCACAGCACATGTTAGGGAATTCATGATAAACCTTGGGGTTCCTGAGATAAATTCAATCTCTTTTTTGGGCTTCATGCACTATATGAAATATACTATGTCTACTGAGGTCTGTGCTGCAGGGAGAAAGCATTACTCATTAATTAGATCCATAAGTTTTATCTCCAGCAAGATTTCTTCAATGTACACATTGGAATACACAAAAAATTGAGATTCAGGTGATGACCTTCCTACCATTACAGCTTTTATAAGAATTCCTTGCATTGTGAATACTGTGCAGTCTACTGACCTGCCTCTTTCAGGAAAAGGCTGGTCCTCATTGAGCACATTCATAACTCTTTTCTCCACGAGGAATCCTTGATGTAAAGGAAGAGATGATCTCTGCTTGCAGACCTGTCCAGAGTCCACACAGGGCTAGATCATAAGGTGAAATTTCTGATGTCTCCAAGCTCTATAGTGCATCTGAATGTCTTTCCACATTCATTATGGGAATAGTTTCTACCCATGGGAATTCTGATAGGAAATATCAGAATAACATAAATAATGACTTTAGCTTGAACACTTTTCATATTGATTGACTAATTACATGTCTTCTAGAATGGATTCTGATATGAGAGAAAAGAATGTTTGTCCCATATAAATAAACAATTATTCAACTAGGACGAAGCTTTTTCCCCATCTCCTCATTCAGAAATTGGCCAGTGTAGGTGACTCAGTCAGTCCTTGAAGGGAAGGGCTGATGATCAGATGAAATCTTGGGCAAGACCTGGGAAAATTTAGATCAGACCAAAATGTAAAGGGATTTTATTACAGGTAAATTCTGGCCCATTGTGTTTTAGTGAAACCGTTCTGAGGGGAATTGGACCCCTCTGGTCTACGCTGCACTAAGTAATGGTGATCAGGCTAGAAATAAGTCTCTTTGTCCAAAACTGAGTCAAGATTCAGGCCCTTCCCCCTCATCCCTCATTAGAATAAGCCCAAATCTCATAATACTCATTCTCATTAAAATTTAATTAATCAGCATTGATTTATGCCTATAGGTAACTCCCACTTAGCTAAGGGAATATAAGTTTTGAGAGGTCTCCATGATTCCTATTTGGTTGGTAAGAGATAGCTAAATGACCATTGTTTTATAAATTATAAAGGAGCCATCATTAAATAATTACCCAGAAACGATCTCTCCTCAAATTTGCTTTCATCAGGTTTGTATAAGGTGAGAGTGTATATAAAAGGTTCAATTATATTATAGTACTCTCCAGTGTGAATTCTATTATGTGCAGCAACTAGAAAGTCTAGTTCCGAAAGCCTTTCCACATTGATTACATTCTTAAGGTTTCTCTCCAGTGTGGATTCTCTGATATAGAGCAAGAGAGGAGCTAGAACTGAAGACCTACTCACATTCATTACATTCATAAGGCTTCTCTCCAATGTGGATTCTCTGATGGGCACAAAGTAGAGAGCTTAGTCTGAAAGCCTTTCCACATTGATTACATTCATAACGTTTCTTTCCAGTGTGGATAATCTGATGTTCTCCAAGACTGGAGCTAGAAATGAAAGACCTTCCACATTGATTACATTCATAAGGTTTCTCTCCAGTGTGGATTCTCTGATGTTGGATAAGTTTGGAGCTCTTAATGAAAGCCTTTCCACATTCATTGCATTCATAAGGTCTCTCTCCACTGTGGATTCTCTGATGCACAGCAAGATTTGAGCTGTCTCTGAAGGCCTTTCCACATTGATTACATTCATAAGGTTTCTCTCCAGTGTGGATTCTCTGATGTAAAATAAGTTTGGAGTTCTCTCTGAAAGCCTTTCCACATTCATTGCATTCATGAGGTTTCTCTCCAGTGTGGATTTTCTGATGGGCTGCAAGACTGGAGCTAGACCTGAAAGTCTTTCCACATTGATTACACTCATATGGTTTCTCCCCAGTGTGGATTCTCTGATGCACAGCAAGTAGGTAGTTTCGTGTGAAAGTCTTTCCACATTGATTACATTCATAACGTTTCTTTCCACTGTGGATAATCTGATGTTCTCCAAGACTGGAGCTAGAAATGAAAGACCTTCCACATTGATTACATTCATAAGGTTTCTCTCCAGTGTGGATTCTGTGATGTACACTAAGTTTGGAGCTCTCTCTGAAAGTCTTTCCACATTGATTACATTCATAAGGTTTCTCTCCAGTGTGGATTCTCTGATGTACAGCAAGAGTGTAGCCCTTTGCGAATGCCTTTCCACATTGATTACATTCATAAAGTTTCTTTGTATGGATTTTCTGATGTAGAGTAAGATGGCCTTTAAATCTGAATGCATTTCCACAAGGATTACATTCATAAGCATTCTCACCATTGTGGATTTTCTGATGTTGAGTAAGATTGGAGACCTGTAGGAATACCTTTCCATGTTTATCATATTCATAAAGTTGCTCTCTAGTCTCGATGCTCTGATGTACAGCAAGATTGCAGCTGCAACTGCCAACCTTTCCACACTGACTGCATTCAGGAGATTGCTTCTCACTATCAATCATATCATGATTAAGAAAGGATGAGTGTTCACTAAAATGTACACCACATTCATGAATCTCATGTGGGTTCTCTGCAGTACAAATTTTTTGACAGTAAATCAGGGAGGACTGTTGACTCATGTTTTTCCCACAATGATGACAACCATAAAGTTTACCTCCAGGGTGAACTTTCTGAAATACAGCACAGATTTGTCTCCTAGTGAAGTCACAGGGACCATCACTCATGAGGTTTTCTTGGTGTGTTTCTTTCACAGAAATACTTAGCTTTTCAGTAGGCCCTTTCATTCCAGGTCTAATCATTCCTTCTGCAAAAAAACAAATGGTGAAAATATTTACAGAGACACATGTACACACACACACAATTATAAACACTTCCCTCCACTGGAAGAAAGTAAACTGATCTATATGACACTTCTTCAGGTAAAGATAAAAGTCTTCCAAGTTAAATTGACACAATCACAATGTTTGAAAATGCCACTACTTCAGATTTGCAGAATAACTTGACTTGGAAAGACCTTCAGACAATCACATTGGATCCTCAGAAACACCTCTGAAACTGGCAGACCCAGCATTCATGCCACAATCTGAAGTCAGGCCATGAACTCTGAATGGCTGAGTTACCTGAAAAGTATCCCTGCAGGTGAGATTGGATCACCAACCCTGCAACTGGGCATGTTCTGTTTACAGAACTTGATGGCCCTTTTCCATGGCACTTACTTTTGTTAACTTTTTCTTAAGAAAATATGTTTTATTTTTGCACTTTTTTCTCCCTCTCTTTGGGTCTTCCTATTACCTGAGACACAGAAATATTGAAATTAGACCAAGTCATAAGCGTACAACGGGGCTTTAAACTCAAGGGAAAAGAAGAGTCAATCAATGCAGGTGGCACACTTAACTGTTGCCTTATTGTAAGAAACTGCCATGGCAACTGCCAGCCTTGAGCAATCACAACTGTGATGAGTCAAAAGCCAGCAACATTGGACCAGAAACTCCACCAGAAAGGAGATTAGGACTCACTGAAGGCTCAGACACAGGCAGCTTTTATTACCAACAAAATATTTTTCATTAAAATATGTACTTTGAAAAAACAAAATAGTATTGTGCATGTCACAGAAAACAATATTTATAAACATAAATTTCGTATGCACTAAAAAACCAAAAACTGAGGTGACTCACTTGATTGTGCTTTACTGCAGAGCTCTGGAACTGATTCTGCAATATCTCTGAGGTGGACCTGGATTTGTTCTCATTCTTGTCTTGATTTTTAAGTTTTTTTCCCCTAATTCTACTCTCCTTAATCTATTTTTATATTCACTCCTTAAGTTCCCCTTTATTCCACGGTATCCCAATGAACTAGATGTCTTTACACTCCCAAACACTCTCCTTTCCCTGGATTAGTTAAGACCAAGGTTCCTGATCTGCTGTTTCTTCTCCACCATTTCCATGTTCCTCAGGCAGACTGACAGCTCCTTGACCTCAGGGACTGCCTTTTCCCTTCCTAAAACTTGGTGAGTTGCCTAGAAAACTGAAGGTGTTTAATCCATGCTTGTTCACTGACAGGACCCATGGCTGATACCAGGCCCCAGCTTCTGCCTCAATCCCTACATTCTGTTCTCTGCCTTATTTGGCAAATGCAGACCTGTTTCTCATTCTTTCACTTTATCTCCTATTTGTGTGAACTTTGTCTGCTTCTAAACCTGATGGGACCTGAGCATGCCCAGAGAGAACACTGCAGAGACTCTTTTTAGGCTCCTGAAGCATCCCATACTAAGGGACACCTAGGAATTTCTAATTAGCACTTGGCCAAACTCAGAGTGACTGTCAGTTCAATGAATGTGGCCAACAATTCTCCAAGAGGGCACCAAAGATTGGGCCTTAGAGATCAAGGGAGGGACACAAGTTGATAATTTAGGTAAAGCATATCCTTGGATTAATTCTAAATGAGGCAACAACCTTTGCTTGTACTCAGATGCTACTGAATGGAAAGAGAAAATCATAAAACCTGCTGCCTGGGTCAACTACAGTTTAAGGGTATTTAAATTCAGGGTGGACCTCATGGTGCCAAGGGTATCTTTTGAGTCCCTTTAGGTAGTTAAATGTGCAGTAGGTACTGATTAGGAGGACTGAAGTTCAAATCCAGCCTCAGAGACACTTACTAGCTTTGGAACCCTTCCCAAGTCACTTAGGGCTCTTACCCTTGATTTCTTGTCTATAAAATGAGCCTGAAACGCAAGTGGGAAATCATTCCAGCATCTTAGCCAAGAAAACCCCAGATGAGCTCATAGTGAAACAGAAATGACTGGAAGGACTGAAAACCACAACCTGACTCCCTATCTCCTTCATCACAGCATCTTTCCCAATTCTTTTAATTCTTTCCCGAATGTCCCTGATTGCCTGTTCCCACTGTCCACCTCCGTATTCACCTGCTCAGTGAAGAAATGTGCCTTCCATTTTTGCTTTGAAAAAATTGGATACGTATCAAGAGCTATTTTATCCTCCTCATTTGCCATCCATGAAGTGACTTTTTTTTTCTCTTTGATGTCACTATCAGATGAAATGATCCCCCTGCTAGCTAAAGCAAACTCCTTTCCCTACTGCTACAAACCATTTCTTGCTAATGCTCAAAACATGATCACTTGATCCATTCAAACCCAGAGATATTTTTTCATGATCTTTATTCCATTTCTTGCCTAAACAGCTGGAAGTGCCCACTTACAAGTGGAGTTGCTGACTCTTTTCTCTGAAATTCTCAGCAGTCTAGCTCCCAGTATCATTGTTCAACTGAAATTCCCCTCTCCAAAATTACCAAAAACATCCACTCTGTTAAATCCACTATTCATATCTTCATCTTTCTTTCCTTCTCTACAGCTTTTCACAATCAATTACCCTTCTTTTTCTCTCTCACTCTCTACTCTCTCTGAAATTTAGTGACACTAATTTCATTGTTCCCCAAACCAAACTCATTCTCTTTCCTCCAACCCTCCTATCTTCCTACTTTGCTAATGTTCTCCAAGGCATTCTCCCATTAGAGAACTTTCATAAATGAGGTGTCATGTCTTCCTCACTGACTTTCACAAAGACTTCTGTCCCACATATTCAATCTGCTCCTCAGTCCTCTGATAGAACCCAGATAACATCTCTCCCATAACACTTCCTTCTCTCCCAACACTTCAGCTGTCTTGCTTCAGGTCCCAAACACCACACAACAGAGCTATTTCAAGAACCTGATACTTGTTCCAGGTGCTCCAAGTCTCCCTCCACTCCAGTCATTCCACCCCTCTCTTATAAAGATCATCTTCCTAAAGTTCTTGACTGACCATATCATCACATCCTCAACAATCTCCTGTGGCTCCCGGGGAAAAGGATCAAATATAAAATTTCTTCTAAGGCTGCTAATCACCTACCATCTCTCTTTACATACCCCTCTCCTGTTCTTCTAAATTTTCTTTCCCTTCACATCCTAACCAAACATGCTATAATCCAGTGGTATGGGCTTCACATCTATTCTGTGAAGAGGACACTGTCTTCCAAATGTTTGGGCTTTCCAAGCTATCTCCAGACAGAGAATGCCATCCTGGCTTCCCTGAAGCCCCAGCTAGGGCCCATGTTCCACAATAGGCTTTTCAGTTCTCCTTCACTGTAGTACATTTCCTCTCTCAATGAGATCCAATCTGTCTTGTCCATAACAGGTTTCTACATGACTGTTGGCATGTCATCTGCCCATCCAGTCAGTGAACACCAGGAGAGCAAGGGATGTTCCTTGCATCTCTTTATGTTGCTTAACAGATGGTATGGCACATTGCAGCAACTTTCTAAGTCTTCACTGATGAGAAAAATGCCTAAGAAAGAAACGATATTTAAAAGCCTAACACCGTTTTGCACTTTCAGGGAAGTTCCATGCCCCCAAATTCTAAACAATGCATTTTTTTTAGGATCATAGATTTATCAGTAGGAGACAGCTTAATTGTATGGTATCTAACCTCCTAATTTTACAGAAGGGGAAACTGAGAATCAGTAGGGTTCAGTGACTTGTGCACAGATTCACCGCTAAAAGTCTCTGAAAAAGAATCATAATTCAAGTGTTCCTGCCCCCAAATCTAACACTTGCTTTCCTACAATACCAGGAGACATAGCTCTCATGTGCCTGCTTTTACCTCACTCACCTGGACAGCAGCTCCTCAGGCCTTCTTGTTCCAGCATCAGTGGCACCTCCCTTTCCTCCAGATAAAACAACAAATATTCTCTGGGAACTGGAAGCCCTGATAATATGGAAAAAGGAATGAACATGGAGAAATACTTAGAATTTAGTCCTTTTTAGGGAAAACAGTGTACATACAAAGCTACTCCATTTTGAGAATCATTCCTTTATGTTCACAAACCTCTGGCTTATTCTTCCACTAATGGTTGTAATGCAAGTAACCAAAAAAGGATGGGCCAGATCAGCATTGAACTCCAGCAGATTAGAGCTTGATGGATCAGCTCTGGCTCTGCCTCCTCCTCAACTCCTCACCCCATGAAATCTATAAAAACCTGGTTACTGTTCATTCAGTGAGTCATTGCTCTTCTGGTGAGATTCTCCTTTTGGGGAACTGAATGAACCTTAGTTACTCAAATTTTAACTCTTGGCCAGTCTCTAATTCCTGCCATTGACAGGGGCATGCAATGAAGGAGGAAAAGATGGTGGCCAGAAGTGCTTAAGCATGATTTCCATAGCTTTAATTTTTGATAACTTTGGGGAAAGGTGGGGGAGAAGACCATGGAGCCAATGGAGAATCAGAAAATTTGATCATGGTGCACCTTCCTCAAAGGAGGCACTCATTGCAGAGTTCCCATTATCTAGAAATTTGAGGTGACTGGTAGTGCAGTGGGGTGAGGCCTGGAAATAGACTGAGGAATGCCAAGGATTAAATCCACCCTCAGACAGTTATTAACTGTGTGTCTGCAAAAGTCACTTAGCCCCTGTTTGCTTCAGTTTTCTCAAACACCAGATGGGAACAATAATATCAGCTAATAAGATAATATTGTAAAGAAAGGACATAACACAACAGCTGATGAACAGCAGGTGAAGAGAAAGGTTTATTGCCCTCTCTGCTTTGCCACCACCTGTAGTGGGTAGTGGAGGCACTGTAAAGGAAGATTAAGGAAAATTGTGTAACACTAGGCACAACTAGCAATTGTGAGTTACAAATTGATGCTTCTCAGAAAGTAGGATATCCTAAATACTTGGCCCATTACAAAAAGGAAGAGGAAACAGAGAAAAGCAGGCTGAGCACTTTTCACATATTTGGCAGAGAAAATTAGTGTCCAGGCAGAGGTTGGACTAAAAAATCCATGGGATTAGTTCTACATCTGAGATGCTTCAACACTGACATTACCTTAGGCCTCAAGCTACCTAAAATTGGTATGAGACAGCTGCAGTAGCAACAACAGAACATACAGATTATCTTCACACCAGGCAACAGAAGGACTATCGCTTGGACACTGGAGACCAGCACATTTCCCATTCTGGTAATAGATAAGTGCTCCAAATTCAGCATACTGAGGAATGAAGATATTGCCTTTGGTAGCAGACTAAGTAAGAGTGGCCAGGGGAAATGTCCTTACCCAAGGAGAGTAGGTTGTGGGCATTTTCCAGCATGACTGCCTTGTATAACTGCTTCTGAGGAGGGTCTAAGAGATCCCATTCCTCTGGGGTGAAGTCCACAGACACATCCTGGAATGTCACCAGCTCCTAAACCATCAAGAGTCACAAGATTTAGACCTGGAAAAGACTCCAGAATTCAGGCAGTCTAACTCTTAACTCTCATCAAGGGAGAAGAGGAAACTGAAGCACAAAAAGGGGATTTACCTAAAATTCTTATCCTACTTTACTGAGAATCAACATTTAAAACCACAGTCATTAAAACCTCAATGAAAACTTGAGAGAAGTATTTGACATGATCAATTGGAACAAAGTGGAGGAACAACTTACTATGGAATCTGGGAAAAAACGTGTGTTTTGTCTGTGAGATAGAAAGACCAAAGGAAGAGAGAGAAAAGTGAAATTCCTTCCTTATCACAACGGATAAAAATAAAATTTTATCAACAATATTCTGTCAGGTTTGGGAGAAGATGGCCAGTAGAGTCAACTGTGGGGTGCGAGGGGGAGAATGTTTGACTACAGAAAAGAGAGGGAAGAAAAAAATCTAGTTAATTTCCTGAGAGCCTGAAACAAAATCTTCTCTAGATAAAAGATGAAAAGGATTCATAAGATATACTAATTACAACCTAGACTGAACTGAAGGAGATGAGACTTTCCAGCCAAGTGAAGAATTCTTTGTTATTACACTGTGTCTTGGGGCTACCCTTTGTATAATCTGTCATGGCCAAAACATCTTATGCCTTTTATTTATGATAGCTTTCATATGTCAATAGTTATTACTTCCTTATTAAAGTATTTACTTATACAGTTGTTCATTTTTGTTGTTCCTTGTGTTCAAAGCAGACCAAAAGGGCATCACTATGTAAGGGTTCAAGTACAATGTGTCTGAACATGGATGATCAGACTCATAGAGGCCAGAATGCTCTATCACAGTTTGGGAACAAATAGTGCACATGAACATTTGGGGTGGACAAGCCTCTCAATTTGCTCATCTCACTATTCTTTGAAATACTGCAATGCTGCCTCTCTAGCACAACACACCATGTTCTTTGATGTTGATAAGCTATGCTGGCTGGTACTTAGCCACTGTCTCCCATGTCTAACCACTGATTCCAAAATTCTTCAGAGAGACCTTGGGAATATGGCCTTTTACTATGTCTTCTGACCACACTGAGTGCCTTCTTTGAGGACTTCCAAATTGTTCTCCACAAGAGTTGGATCAGTTCATAACTACACCCACAGAATGTTAGGATTCCAGTTTTTCCACATCTCTTCAACCTCCATCATTTTCCATGTTCATCATATTAGCTGATCTTGTAAGTATGAGTTGGTGCCTTGGAGGTGTTTTAACTTAGCACATGTATGATACAAATTTAGACCATTTTTTTCATGATTATAGACAGGTTTCATTGAATGTTTGCAAAACTGCCTGTTCAAATCCTTTCATTATTTATCAGTTGGAGAAAGATGTATACTTTACAAATTTACAAATGTATAATTTACAAATTAGAATCAGTTGTCTATTATTTATGAAATGAAGCCTTTATCAGAGATACTTGTTGAAAAAAATTCCCCAATTCTCTCCATTTCTTATAATTTTCATTTCATTGGTTTTGATTGTGCTAACACATTTAAATTTTATATGATCAAAATTATGGATTGTACATTTTGTATTATTCTCTAGAACTTGTTTGGTCATCAATTCTTCCCTTATCCATGCACCCCATGGAATTTTTGCAAAAAATAACTGCGGACAAGGGCAGGAAGGTACTGCAAACACATGTAAGAAGGCAAAAATTGTCAACAGAGCCTTTCATTCTGTAATAAAATAAGAAAGGAAATTGGTTTAAAGACAACAAAAGATTCAAACCAAATGGAGACTTAACAACAATATTTATACATTTAATTCTATAGTAATGAAATGATGGGGACAACTGGGGGTAGAGGGATACAATGTTGGAACTGGAGTCAGGAAAATGTGAGTTCAAATCCAGCTTCAGACTCTTACTAGCTATGTGATCCCAGGCAGGGAATTTAACTCTGTTTGACTCAGTTTCCTCATCTGAAAAATGAGCTGGAGAAATAAAAACCACTCCAGCATCGTTGCCAAGAAAACCCCAAACGGGGTCACAAAGACTTAGACACGGCTGAATAACGTCAATAACAACAACAACATTATGGAGGTGACGTTTCACAGCAGAAGAAAATAACCAAATTCATTTGGAAAAATAACAGAAATACAATAATATCATAGGGAATGATGGAAATAAGTAAGAATAGGGGAGCAACTATATCAAACAGCACTGGTCACCAGCACTGTGTGGTAGTGGGGTGAGGGAGAGAGAGAGAGAGAAATGAATGGAACAGAAGAAAGAAGGGAATTTCAGAATCATTACAACTCAGTAACTCCATGTTTGGTAAAGTGGACAAAAGACTGATTTAGGAAAAAATCAATTTTTGGCTAAAAAAAACCAAACTACTGAGAAAAGTAGAAAGCAGTCAGGAAGGAAATTAAGATTAGACCAACATCTCATACAATACTCTACAACACATTCTAAATGGATATTTTGTTGCTGTTCAGTTGCTTCAGTCATGTCTGACCCTCCATGGTCACATTTGACGTTTCCCTGGTACAGACCTGATACACTAAGAGAGTAAAATGGAAATTGAAAGATTCCACCAATCATCTCCTAAAAAAGAACCAAAATGAAAACTCCCAGGAATATTATAGCTAAACTCCAGTGCTCCCAGTTCAAGAACATAAAAAGAGTACAATCAGCCAGAAAGAAGTAATTCAAATGGCATGGAACTATAGTCAGGCTAACACACCAAGTGAGGAACGGATACATTAAAAGCAATCGGAGGGTGTGGAATAGAATATTCACCAAGAAAAAGGAAGTAGGATGGTGAACAAAAATCACATACTCAGAAAAACTGAATATATCCCTCAGGGGAAAGAAATGTTCATTCAATAAATAGAGGACATTCAAAGATTCCTAATGAAAAGACCAGACCTAAACAGAAATTGGATCTTGAAATATAAGAACCAAGAGAAACATCAAAAGGTAAACAGAGTAAACAAAAGAGATTCAATAAGGTTAAATTGCTTATATTCCTACATTGGAAGATGATACCTGTAACTAAAGACCTTTAGGACTATTAGGGCAATGAGAAGCAGTATACACTGATAGTATACATTAACTGTGATGGGGTGGTACTCAAGAAAACAAAACTAAGGGTTGAAAAAGAGAATTGCATTCCAACAAGAAGGAAGGGAAAGGTAGAAGTGGGTGAATTATCTCACATAAAAGAGACAAAGAAGAGGTATTACAGTGAAGGGGAACATGGGGGAGGTGGGAATGGAGGCCTTGAGCCTTACTCTGAACAAATTGGCTCAAAGAGGGAATAACATCCATGCTTGGATGGGTACAGATATCTAATTCATCCTACAGGGCAGTCCAAAGGGACTTGGATAAGGGGGGAGGGGAGAGACTGATAGAAGGAAGGGTAGATTGGGGGAGGCATTGATCAGAAGGAAAACACTGCTGAGGAAAGAGGGTAAAAGGTGGAAGAAAGAGAGAATGAGAAGAGGAAATAGGATGGAGGGATATACACAGGTATCAAAACTGTAAATATGAATGGAATTAACTCACCTTTATATTGAATTAATAGATGCAAAATGGATAATTTTGATTGTACTAAATTCAAAAGTTGTTTTTTACAGAAACCAAATCAAGAAAATCAAGATTACAAGGAAAGCTGACACCTGGGAAAATTTTACACCAAGTACCTCTCATAAAGATCTCATTTCTCAAATGTATAGAGTACCGAGTCAAATTTATACGACTACAAGTCACAACCCAGTTGATCAATGGTCAAAAGATATGAATAGGCAGCTTTGAAACAAGGAAATCAAAGCTATTTAGAGTCATATAAAAATTCTCCAAATGACTATTAACTAGAAAAATGCAACTTGAAACAACTCTCAAATTAAAACAAACCTCATACCTATTAAATTGACAAATAAAACAGAAAAGGGAAATGATAAATATTGGAGGGAAGTAGGAAAACAGGGAGAATAATGCACTGTTGCTAGATTTGTGAACTGATTCAACCATGATGAAAGTTTTTGAAACTATAAGAAAAGGGGTACAAAAATGTGGATGCCCCTTGACCCAGGAATAACCATATGAAATTGCTATCCACAAAAGGTTTTTTTCAAAAGGACCTACTCACACTCTTTCTGGGGTGGCAAATTATGGGAAATTGAGGAGATGCCCATTGATTGCAGAATACCTTTACAAGTTGTAATATATGATTGCAGTGGAATACTAGAGTGTTACAGAACATGACAAGCAGGATTTCAGAAAAACCTAGAAACGCTGAAATGAACTGATGCAGGAGGAACGTTGTAGAAAGCAGAGGCAATATTGTTTGAGGAGCAATGGTGAATAACTTAGCTATTCACAGCTTATATAATAAAGTAAGACAATCTGAAAGGATTCTTGATAAAAAATACCTTTTTCCCCCCTCCTAGAAAGAACTGATTCAGAATATACACCTAAAGCACACCAGTTTTCACTTGCTTTCTTTTTAGTACAATTTCTTTCCCATAAACTAATATGGAAATGTTTTACATGACTGCATATGTGAACCTATTTCTGATTGCTTACCACATGCAGGAGATAAGAGGAAGGAGGCAGGTAGAGAACTATAACCTCAACATTTAGAAATAAAAATGTTTTTGCATGTAATTGGGGAAAAATGAAGTATTGTTTTAAAAAAGACTAGTAGCCAATGGCAACTAGGTGACACAGTAGACAGAGTGCCATTCCTGGAGTCAGGAGGATCTGAGTTCAAATTTAGCCTCAGACACTAACTAGCAATGTAATCCTGGGCAAATCATGTCCCCCTGTGTGCTTCAGTTCCTCCTATGTAAAATGTGCTGGAAAAAGAAATGGAGAAACACTCCAGTATCTTTGCCAAGAAAACCCCAGTGTGTCACAAAGAGCCAGACAAAACTAAAACAACTGACAAACAACAAAGAGCCATTTCCCAATAGATATATGGTTAAAGGATCTGAACAAAAAATTATCAGAAGCAACTGCCAGGTATTCCTAGTCATATGAAAAAATGCTCTAAACCCACATAGAAGAGAAAAGCAAACCAAACCTCTGAGAATTCATCTCACACTCTGCAAAACTGACAGCAAGGACAATAGCACCAGTCAATGTTGGAGGAGCTGTGGGAAGATGGGCACACAAACACACTGTGGATGGAGCTATGGAATGGGAGAAGATCAGGGAGATCGGAGTTCAAATGCCGCCTCAGACACTGACTAGTTATGTGACCCTGGCTGGTAAGCCTTTGAAATCTATTGGCCTCAGTTTCCTGAACTGTGAAATAAAGATAAGAAGAGGACCTGTGCTGTGTATGGGGTTGTGAAGATGGTCAAAAGTGGATTAGGGGAAGAAAGTAATTCACTGTGCTGGGTCTTTGCCTTCGAGCACTATACCTCTGATAAGAACTGAGTGTCTCCTTTAGGACAGCCCTTTCCCCTACAGGAAAAGAAAACTCCCAGAATTTTGAATAGTTCCCCAAACTCAGTTCTTTCCTATATCCTCTCTAACAAGGGACGTGCTAGGCCCTTAACGAATGCTAATTAAGTAACAGCTAAAGAAGGCATTCTTTTCTTTGGCCTAGTCCAAACAGCTCTGTTAATGGCCTTTGAACATGGGCATGTGAGCCCAAAGTCAACTTAACCTGTCTTCTGGAGCTTCCAGATTTTCCAGAAACACAGGACCAGAGTAAGCAGGAGGTCAGGAACACCTCAGCCCCGGCTCATGATACTAACTCCTTTCACCCCTCACTGCTCCCTCACTATGCCCTTCATGATGCCCAACTACAAGACAGTGTGCAACTGACAGATTAACTATTTATGCAGATCAGACCATGGAGGATAAGCAGAGCATCCTGTCTTCCAAGTCTGCCTGGGAGAGCTTGGCCAAAGAGGTAAAGGGGAAGGGGGAGCAGTCCTAAGGACATGTGGGATAGGGGTGGTAGCCATGGATACAGCAACAAAGACAAGATCTCTACAGAACAGAGAGGAATGAGTGAAGACGTCTTAGGAGGGCAGCCACCAGGGATGAGTACTTAGTGATTGTGATGCCAATATACCATGGATTAATTCAAAGGACAGAGAACAGGATGGTGTTGTTACTACTGTTTCCAATTTCCTGCCTATTTTTGTAAAGAAACAATGCATAGGTTGGGGATCACCAGCCTACAGACAATCCTCTTTGTTTATGGAAATGGCCTCTTTGGGGGTCAAGTCCATGGACAGAGTGCACTCACCTGGGGTGGGGGTCTGCAGCTGCCAAGGGCCATTCCTTCTGGCTCCACACTCCCAACCTGGGCCAGGCTTTGGTTTTCTACAAACTGAGCTGGGGAGAGAGAAGGATAATGAGAAGTTACAGGGGGTGAGGCCGTGCCCTCAGGACAGAGAATGAAGCCTAGAGGTAGGGGTCCTGCTTGAAAAAGATGGTCCCACCATCTCCTACCACTCTTCTTTCCCCTTCCTTTCTCCTGTTATTCAGATAACAAGGGGCAGAAGGTGCTTGGGATCCTACATGGGATAAGAGCAATAAGAGCCTCAATGACTCCTGAATCAGAGATTTCCCTCTGACTGAGTGTGGGACCAGGACCCCTAAAGGGCCACCCACCGCCTGAACTTCCCCCCACACCTAGATACTGAATAATGCTTTCAATCCCCTGTCGTGGTAGCCCCCACCCAGCCCAACCCTTCTGAGTGGGTTATCCTGGAATCACCCCAGGCCCCTTCTTCTTTACCTCAGGATCACCACAGGCAGCCTGCCACCCCTCAATCCCATCCCTAATCTTCATACCATCTTTACTGTTTCCCCATAAAAGTGAGTCTTGACCAGACTAAAGAGGCCGATTAAAAAAAAAACATCTCACCCTCCTCTATAAGCAACACAATGGGCCTAGGCTCTGAATGAAAACAAAGGCCTGAGGGGCCCATTTCCTTGGAGGCAGATCCAGGCCTTCACATAGGCATTTACAGGGTCACTAGAGCCTTTCATTTTTATTTCGCTCAATACAGGATTCCTGGGTCCCTGCCGGGAAGGTTTGAATTTTGTGAAAATTCAAAAATTCAATCGTAAATCTAGGGGAGGGGTAACCCCAGACCTTTGAGAAGTGATCTGGAGTCTGGAAAAGAGTTGGCAGGAGGAAGCTTGTCCAGGAGCCAGGCAGGAGAGGGAGGATTGCTCCAGGGGGACCTGAAGGTAGACTTACCACAGGGTCAGAAGGGTAGGAGGAGACCCAATGGGATGAACAGCCAGCAGGTCTGTGAGGGGCTGGCTCCGACCCACCTGGCACCTGCACCCACAGAAAAAGCCTCCAGAAGGCAGAGATCTCAGGTCCAAGGGAAGATGAGTGGGACGGCTCAGATCCCTACTTAAATTAATTACTCAGAGGCCTCTCAAAGTGATAACAGAAAGTTGATTTATTCGATTCTCGAGAAGCAGGGCAATTCCTGGAGTTCACCTGGAGCAGCAAAAGCCGAAGACAAAGAAAAGGCAGTGATACATTCAGACCCTAACGCAAATCCCTCCCTCCCCCGCTGACCATTATCCTCATTAGCTGAGAATACCATCTTACATTGTAGACGCGAAATCTAACGAATCCCTTTTGAAATGAAGACATCGAAGAGTCATGTAAGCTTTATCCAATCATCGAGACCCTAATGTGCTACACAGTTTTATACCCTTATATGGAATTATTAAAAATATTGTAATCTTGAGCCTCTCGGTCTGACCTCACCCCTGGGAGAAGAATTACAATCTGAGAAGTCTTCACTAAACCTATTCCACTCAAAGACAACGTGATCCGAGATCTGAGGAAAGAGGGCAGAGGGACCTCCAGTCCAAGGGCAGAACGCAGAGAGATCTCAGCTCCAGGGAAGAAGGCAGAGATCTCACCAGTTCCAGTTTTCAGCCTGCCTACGCTGGGAGGCTCCTCCCAGCCTCTGAGGCCCCTTTAAGGGCCCTTTCCCCTAATCACACCCAGGGTCAAGCACTCAGGACCCTTTCTCCCTCTCCTCCCCAAGCCCTGCCCTCCATCACCTGCACAGCCTTGGCCACTGGGATGGCCCCTCTTTCACCCTAGCCTCTCCGCAGGCCTCCAAACTGCACCCCAGAGCTCTTGTTCCACCTGGGACATCCCCCACCAGGCTGGTCATCTCTGAGAGCTCCTCCTCCCCCATCACCCTCCTCCCACGTGTTTCTTATTGGAGGAAAGATTCAGGACTTTAGGAGTTGGCGGGGGAGGGGGGGGGAGGGGAGGCAGAGGCCAGCTGGAGATTTCCAAGGAGCAAGGGATTCCCCAACTACGGAGCTTAGTTTGAGGATGGGGGTTGCTCACCAAATGCAGGCAGTGTGATTAGCACATTCTCCTAGTTTGAATGAGAATGTGGCTCATTTCAAGTCCGATCCCAGCAGGATAAATTGGGATGTTTGACCAGCCAAGGGCAGATCCACCCTTAAGGTGAAATAGACTTAAAATCTGGCACTTAAGGACACGGGTTTAGGAGCTGAAAGCCTAAGAATCCAACGTAACTGGATCAGAATTACCCTTTGCTCCTCCCTGAACGCAGTCAGCCTAGAGGGTCAAACGCATAAAAGGACAAAGTGCTTTTTCTAAGGTAATTCTAACTTAGATAATCCGCTGAATTAATGTTACTGGACTGGCAGTTTTGTTTCATGTATTAACATTGTAACATCTCTTATGTTATTATGCTCCAAAATTTTCTCAAATGAGGATTTGCAAGAACCATGGTATGTTTTTAATTTGAAAAGAAATTTTTTTTAAAGAGATATGCACTTGTACCATTAGAAAACGTAATTTTCTTTTGATCTGAATGCTATCAATTTATGACTTAAGCTGTAAGAGAGTGGTTGTAATGTTTCCACACTGTTCTATATTTAATTGGGTATATTTTGCTTTAAAATGTCTGATTATTTACTCTTTGAGAAAAGTACTGAGGACCTGGTAAATTCTCCACTCAGGCTTTCACCTGGATTAAAAAGGCAAAACTCAGGACAAGGAGAATTAAAAGGAGTTTGTTATGTCAGTGTAGAAACACATTCAGCAGTGGATCCCCTTGGGTCAGCAAGGAATTCAAGATGGAACTGATGAGGTTTAGGGGTTCTGGGGACCCCAAAATACCAACATGCCGGGTCCTGCTTGAATGAATTCAACACAAGCCCTCTTAAACCAAAGAATAACAAAGTTTATTAAGGATTCACCATACTGAGTTGACTCTTAAAGGAGCCTAAGCATTTGTAAAGCTTATATTCACAAGCAGGCCAGATAGAACCTCAGCTAGACAGTCTGCAGGACTTCATGGAGGCAAGATGGACCTTAAATACAGAAAAAGCATCCAGGTGTCTCCAGGTAGTCCCAGGGTCCTAGACATGGTCTTCATAGATCAACCTCAGGGAGGATCCTGATGGGAGCAGCTGGTAGTCCAGACAGTCCACAAAAGAGGCTGGGCAACTTGGACTTCAAGAGAATGCTAAGTAGTTGGGAATGGGGCAGCTAGGTGGTGCAGTGGATAGAGCACCAGTGCAGGAGTCAGGAGGACCTGAGTTGAAATCTCACCTCAGGCACTTGACACTCACTAGCTGTGTGACCTTGGGCAAGTCCCTTAACCCCAATTGCCTCATCCTGGGTCATCTCCAGTCATCCTAATGAATATATCTGGTCACTGGATTCAGATGGCTCTGGAGGAGAAGTGAGGCTGGTGACCTGCACAGCCCTCCCTCACTCAAAACAAAGTCAAGTGCAAGTCATGTCATCATTTCTCTGATGGCATGGTCTTCTTCAGCAAGGAAGGACCAACACACACATAAGTAGGGGGAATATGAGAAGGATGCTAGGATTAAAGGAAGAGAATGCTAAATGGTGATCAGATAGGGAGTATTTGGGCTGAGAGAAATGGAAGGGGAATCCAAGGAGCCACTGCCCCCACCACGCACCCCCACAAAGGCCAGACTATCCCAGGCCCTTGGGAGAGATGGGGCAAAAGCCCTCCTGATCCAAGGGAAAAAGGTCTTGACTTGGGCTTCTATTTCATCAACTATTTTAAGCAACTTCTGCCCCAGGGCTTAGATTTGGTAACCCAAAGCATTTGGTCAGTCTCCAAAGAACTCCCCAGAGAAGGAGAATCTGTCTACTCTACTTTTCCCAAAAGCTGTTAGTATTTTTCTTTTTTAAATTCAATTCATCCAATCAAATACCTAGCAGTTATTCACACTGTAATTACATTCTCTAACAGTTTAATTCACCATTTCACAGCCTCCAGAGCAAAACAGAATTGAATTTCTGAAGAATATAATTCCATCACCCTCTAGGCATGCTTTTTAAATTAAATAATACTTACCAAATAATTTCCCAAAAACCACAATAAAAGTTTGAAGCATAACAAAAGTAACATTACAGATTGAAAACAAATTTTACTGTTCTAATGAGAAAAACTTAAAAACTTGTTGCCATTTAAACATCAATTCAGTTGAATATATTCTCCAAATTGTTGACTTACATAGAAAAACATTTTGTCCAGCTATGATTTGAACACTCTAGATGGATTGTTGTCCATTATAAAAATATTTGTTCCAGAAAATTTTGTTCCAGCCAAGAACAAAATGAGTATCCATCAACTGTTGAACAGCTAAAGAAATTACAGTGTATTAATTCAAAGGAATATTCTTGAAGATTAGTGAGAAACATCAGGATTTCAAGGGGAAAAGCTGTATTTTTAGGGATTTAATCAGAGTGAGTAAATGTGGATGTTTAATGAGGTCTCTTACACTGGGAAATCTAATGAGGTCTTGAGCAAGAGACTTAATCTTGTTAATTAGATCCCTAACTTTTATCTCCAGCAAGATTTTCCCAACATATACTTAAGTACTGTTCCAATCCAAGGAAAACCATTCACTACCACAGCAACAATTCTATCTTCCAACCACTGACTCCAAAGAGGCATATGTTACATGAAAGCATAAAACTGCAAAAAACTGTTCTAGGGAAAAGGCAGAGTGGGGAGACATTCCATACAATGAGTCAAAATGTGAATCAGCAGCTGACTGAGGCCCAAGTCCTGAGGTTCTAACTGCAAAATTCAGACTCAAATGGAAGAAAACAGGGAAAACCATTAGACCCTAAAGATATGATAAAATAGCATGGCTTATGGATAGAAAATGACAGTGATGCATAGACTGAGGGGACTAGATCTGGGAGACAGAGTGGCTGAGGAGCCATTACCAGAGGTTCCTAACATTGCACAGGAGGCAACAACTAAATATATTCCTAAGCAAAAGATCAACAAAGAAAAATTCCTGTTTGATGAGGCCTTACAAATAGCTAAGGAAAGAAGGAAAGGGAAAATAAAAGGGGAGATTTCCCCAAATGAATTCATAGTTTGTGGGAATAACAAGGAGACCTGAGGTTTTCTTAAATGGGCATTGCAAAGGAATAGAAGAAAACAACTGAATGGGAAAGACAAAAGACCTTTTCAAGAAAATTTGAGCTATCAAGGGAGTATTGCTTGAAAATGTGGGCATAAGCACTACTGGAGCCAAGATGGTAAGATGAGGCACTCACTTGTCTAGGCTCTTCCAGATTCCCTTGAAAACGACCTTGCAATAATGACTTAGAATCAGTTGTAGAGGAGTGAACCAGATTGCCAGCCTAGGACAGCTTCAAGGGTGAGCAGGAATGGTGTCTCACTACAGTGGGAGAGTAAAGTGAAGAAGCCAGTGGCAGGCTTCACCCTAGGGGGCCATGGCATAGTTTAGGGAAGTCTTGAGAAACCTTGGGGTTTCTGAGATAAATTTAATCCCTTTTTATGATTTCATGCATTATATGAAATATATAATGTCTAGTGAGGTCTGTGCCATGAGAGAACATAGCCCATTAATTAGATCCATAAGTTTTATGTGTAGGAAGATTTCTCCAATGTACATTTGGAGCACACAAATAAAAATTTATGACATTCAGGTGACAACCTTCCCACAATTGTGGCTTTTACAAGGCTTCCTTCTGGTGTGAATATTATGCTGTCTCATGACCTGCCTCTTCCAGGAAAGGGCAGGTCCTCATTAAGCACATTCCTAAGTCTTCTCTCCACTAGGAATCCTTGATGTAAAGGAAGAGATGATCTCTGACTGCAGACCTTCCCTGACTCCAGACAGGGCTGGACCATAAGGTGAAATGTCTGATGTGTAATATGCTCCAGAGTTCATCTGAATGCCGTTGCACATTTATTTGGGGAATATGGTTGTTATCTAATATGAATTCTGATAGGAAATAAATGACGTTAGCTGGAACATTTTCATTATTACATTAATGAGATATGTCCTCTACAATAGATTCTCTGATGTGACAGGAATGAATATTTCTCCCATATAAATAAACAGTTTTTGAATTAGGACTAAGCTTCTTCCCCATTTCCTCATTCAGAGATTGGCCACTGTAAGTGATTCATCCAGTCTTTGAAGGGCAGGGTTGATGATCAGATGAAATCTTGGGCAAGACTTGTACAACTGTGAAAATTTAGATCTGACCAAAATTTAAAGAGATTTCATTCTAGGTGAATTCTGGCCCGTTGTGTTTTAGTTAAACAGGTCTGAGGGGTAGTGGACCCCTCTGGTCTAGATTGCCCTAGGTAAGGCTGATCTGTATAGAAATAAGTCTCTTTGTCCAAAAATGAGTCAAGATTCATGGCCCCCCACCCCAGTCCCTCACTGGAAAAAGTCCAGATCTCATTATAATACTCATTCTCATTAATTTTTAACAAATCAGAATTGATTTATGCCTCTAGGTAACTCCCACTTATCTAAGAGCATATAAGTGTTGAAAGCCTTTCTGCACTGATTAAATTCATAAGGTTTCTCTTCAGTGTGGATTCTCTGGTATACAGCAAGATGAGAGTTTCCTCTGAAACCCTTTCCACATTGATTACATTCATAAAATTTCTCTCCAGTGTGGATTCTCTGATGTGCAGCAAGACTGGATGTCTCTTTGAAAGCTTTTCCACATTGACTACATTCTAAAGGTTTCTCCCCAGTGTGGGTTATCTGGTGTATAGTAAGATGGCATTTTAATCTGAATGCATTTCCACAGTCATTATATTCATAAGGTTTCTCACCATCGTGGATTCTCTGATGTTGAGTAAGATTAGAGCTCTATGGGAATGCCTTTCCAAGTTTCTCATATTCATAAGTTTGCTCTCTGGTCTACATGCTCTGATGTACAGCAAGACATCAGCTGCAAACTCCCAGCCTTTCCACACTGATTACATTTATGAGGTTTCCTCTCACTGTGAATACTGTGATGAAAAAGGAAGGATGAGAGTTCACTAAAAGGTACACCACATTCATGAGACTCATGTGGTTTCTCTCCAGTATGAATTTTTAGACAGTAAATCAGGGATGTCTGTTGACTCATGGTTTTCCCACAATGATGACAACCATGAGGTTTCTCTCCTGTGTGGATTCCATCATTTACAGCACAGATTTGTCTCCCAGTGAAGGCTCAGGTATAGTCAGCTTTTGTTACCAATAAAATATTTGCAAATTAAAATATGCACTATTAAAAAGCAAAATAGTATTATGCATGCCATAGACAACAGTATTTATAAACATAACTTTTATATGTACTGAAGAAATAAAAGTACAGGTGACTCACTGGATGGCAATCTGTGCTTTACTGCTAAGCTCTACAACTGATTCTGAAATCTCTGAGGTGTGCCTGGAGTTTTTCTCATTCTTGTCCTGATTTGAATCTTCTTCCCCTAATTCTACCCTTCTTATACTATTATTAATTTCACTCCTTGAATTCTCCTTTGTTGCATTGTATCCCATTGGACTAGATGCCTTTCCACTCCCAAACACTCTCCTTTCCCTGGATCACCTAAGACCAAGGTTTCTGATCACTTGCTTCTTCTCCACCATTTCCATGTTTCTATGACAGACTGGCAGCTCCTTGACAGCAGGGACTGCACCTTTTCCTTTCCTAAAACGGGGTGAGGTGCCTAGAAAATTAGAGGTGCTTAATCCATGTTAACTGACTAACAGGCCTGTGCCTGACACTAGGCCCCAGATTCGACCTCAATTCCTGTATCCTGGTCTTTGTCTTATTTGGCAAATGCAGGTTCTGGCCTCAGCCCTGTCAGCCCTTTTACTCTCTTTCACCTTTTCTCCTATTTGAGTGAACTTTGTCTGGTTCTCACCCTGATGGGACCAGACCAGGTCCATACTGAAGATTGCAGAGACTTCTTTTAAGGCTCCTGAAGCATCTTATCCTATGGGACACCAGGAAATTTCTACTTCCCACTTCAACAAACTGAGAGTGGCTGTCAAATTCAACACATCTGCATAACAATTCTCCAAGAAGGGGCCAAAGTTGAGCCTTAGAGATCAAACAAGGGACACAGGTAGATGATGTATGTAAAGCATATATTTCAAATAATTCTAAGTGAAGCAACAGTCTTTACTAGTACTTAGATGCTGTTGAATGGAAAGAGAAAATCATAAAACTAGGCTGCCTGGGTACACTACAAACTTAGGGTATGTATTTTCAGAGTGGACCTCACAGTGGCAAGGGTATCCTTTGACATTAAGCTAACTGACTCCCTTGTGGTAGCCAGGTGGTGCACGGGATAGAGTACTGGTCAGGAAGACTCAAGTTCAAACCCAGCCTCAGACCCTTACTAGCTTTGGGACCCTGGGCAAGTGACTTAGGGCTCTTGGCCTTGATGTCCTCTGTGAAAGGAGGCAGAAAAGCAAATGGGAAAATAGTTCAGGTCAGCACCTTAAATGCTGAATTTTAAGTCTACTTCACCTTAAGGGTGGATCTGTCCTGAGTCGGTCGGACATCCCAATTATCCTGAGTTGGTCGGACATCCCAATTATCCTGAGCTGGTCGAACATCCCAATTATCCTGCTGGGATCTGACTTTAAATAAGCTACATTCTAATTCAAACTAGGCGAATGTGCTAATCAGACTGCCTGCATTTTGTGAACAAGCCCCATCCTCAAACTAAGCTCCGTAGCCGGGGAATCCCTTGCTCCCTGGAAATCTCCAGCTCACCTCTGCCTGGTTCTCCCCCTCCCGGCTCCTAAAGTCCTGAATCTTTCCTCCAATAAGAAACACGTGGGAGGGTGATGGGGGAGGAGGAGCCCTCAGAGATGACCAGCCTGGTGGGGGGTGGTCCAGGTGGAACAGGAGCTCTGGGGTGCAGTTTGGAGGCCTGGGTGGAATCTAGGGCGGAAGAGGGATGGTCCAGGTGATGGAGGGCAGGGCTTGGGGCGGAGAGGGAGGAAGGGTCCTGAGTGCCTGAATTTGAGCCTCAGAGGCTGGGAGGAGCCTCCCAGAGTGGGCTGGCTGAAAACCGGAACTTGTGCTCAGATTTCTCTGCCTTCCACCCTACTTCTGGAGCTTCCCTCTGCCTTCTTTCCTCAGATCTTGGGTCACGCTGTCTTCTCTTGGACCCGAGATCTCTGCCTTCTGGAGGCCATCTCTGTGGGTGCAGGTGCCAGGTGGGTGTGAGCCAGCCCCTCACAGACCTGCTGGCTGTTCATCCCACTGGATCTCGTCCTTTCCCTCTGACCCTGTGGTGAGTCTAGCTCCCGGTCCCCCTGGACCAGTCCTCTCCCCCCAGCCTGGTCCCTGGACAAGCTTCCTCCTTCTAACTCTTTTGCAGACTCCCGATCACTTCTCAAGAGTCTGGGGCTGCCCCCTCAACCCCCGGATTTAAGACTCTGTCACCTTCTCACAGAATTCACACCTCACCGTCAGGGACCCAGGAATCCTGCCTTGAGTGAAATAAAAGTGGAAGGATTGAGTGAACCTGAAAACGCCCGCGTGAAGGCCTGGATCTGCCTCCAAGAACTGGGCCCCTCGGGCCATTTTTCATTCAGAGACTAGGCTGATTGTGTTGCCAAGAGAGGAGGGGAAGATTGTTTTTTTAACCTGCCCGTTTGGTTGGGTCAACGCTGACTTTGTAGAGAAAAAGAAAGGACAGTGGGAAGATTTGGGATGGGCTTGAGGGGTGGCAGGCTGCCTGTGGTGATCCTGAGGTAAAGGAGAAGGGGCCTGGGATGATTCCAGGGTAACCCACTAAGAAGGGTTGCTCTGGGTGGGGGCCACAAATACAGGATATTTGAGAGGATTGTTCAGTGTCTAGGTGGGGGTGGGGGAAAGGTCAGGAGCTGGATTGCCCTTTTCTGCTCATGTCCTGGACCCAGTCAGAGGGAAATCTCTGATTCCGTAGCCATTGAGGCTCTGACTGCTCTTGTTCCACGTGGGATCCCAAGTACCTTCTGCCCCTTGTTATCTGAATAAGAATGGGGGAAAGGAAGGGGAAAGAATAGTAGTAGGAGACGGTGGGACTAACTTTGTCCTGCCTGACCCTACCTCTAGGCTTCAGGATCCTTCTCTCTCCCCAGCTGTCTGTAGAAGACCAAAGCCTGGCCCAAGCTGAGAGTGTGGAGCCAGAAGGAATGGCCCTTGGCAGCTGCAGACCCCCACCCCAGGTGAGTGCACTCTCTCTACAGACTTGACCCCCACAGAGGACATTTCTGTAGACAAAGATGATTGTCTGTGAGGCTGGCAATCCCCTCCCTATGGATTGTTCCTTTACAAAAATAGGGGGGGAAATTGAAAACCATACTAACACCACCATCCTGTTCTGTGTCTTTTGAATTAATCCATGGCATATTGGCATCACAATCACTAACTATCCCTCACCCCCAATTGTTCCCATCCTAAGACCTCTTCACTCCTTCCTCTCTGTTCTGTAGGGATCTTGTCTTTGCTCCTGTGTGCATGGCTACCACCCCTACCCATGTGTCCCTAGAACTGCCCCACCCTCCACCCCCTTTGCCTCTTTGGCCAAGCTCTCCCTGGCAGACCTGGAAGACAGGATGCTCTGCTTACTCTCCATGGTCTGATGTGTGTTCATCTGTCTGGTGCACACTGTCTTGTAGCTGGGCATCATGAAGGATATACTGAGGGGCCAGTGAGGGGTGACAGGAGTAAATACCATGAGGAGGGGCTGAGGTGTTCCTGACCTCCTGCATGCTCTGGTCCTGTGTTTCTGGAAAATCTGGCAGAGTCAAGTAGACCGGTTAAGTTGTCTTTTGGGTCACATTCCCATGATCAAAGGCCCTTCCCCAAGCTGTTTGGACCAGGCCAAAGAAAAGAATGCCTTCTTTAGCTATTACTTTATTTGCGTTTATGAAAGGCCTGGTACTTCTTTTGTCAGAGAGGATATAAGAAGGGACTGAGTTTGGGGAACTATTTAAAATTCTGGGAGTTTTCTTTTATACTGGGAAAAAAGGAGGTCCTAAAGGAGACACTCAGTTCTTATCAAAGAGGCGTAGGGCTCAAAGGCAAAGACCCAGTGGAGTGTCTTCCTTTGTCCCCCAAATCTACTTTTGACCATCTTCACAACAACCCTATAGTGTAGTTGCTCTTACCTTTTTTTCACAGGAAACTGAGGCCAGCAGATTCAATGAGTTATCAGACAGGGTCACATATGTCATTGTCTGAGATAGCATTTGAACTCAGATCTGCATGATCTTCTCCACTTCCATAGCTCCATCCACAATATATTTGTGTGCCCACCTTCTCACAACGCTTGCATCATTGACTGGTGCTATTGTCAGTTTTGTCGAGTGTGAGATCAGTTCTCTGTGGTATGGTTTACTTTTCTTAGTGTTTTGGGACATTTTTTCATATGGGTAGGAATTCTTGGCAGTTGTTTCTGATAACATTTTGTTCAGATCCTTTAACCATTTATCTATTGGGGAATGGCTATTGGTTGTTTTTCAGTTGTTTGAGTCTTGTCTAAATCTTTTTGACACATTGGAGTTTTCTTGGCAGAGATACTGGAGTGTTTCCCCATTTTTTTCTCCAGCACATTTTACATAGGAGGAACTGAGACAAACAAGGTGAAGTGACTTGCCCAGGGTCACATTGCTAGTAAGTGTCTGAGGCTAAATTTGAATTCAGATCCTCCTGTCTCTAGGTCTGGTACTCTGTCTACTGCATCACCCAGCTGCCACTGGCTATTAGTCTTTTTTAAAACAATACTTCCTTTTCCCTCAATTACATGTAAAAACATTTTTATTCCAAAATTCTGAGGTCACAGTTCTCTACCTGCTTCCTTCTTCTTACCCCTCCTCCATGTGGTAAGTAATCAGAAATAGGTTCTACATATGCAGTCATGTAAACCATTTTCATATTAGCTCATGGGAAAAAAATTGTGCTAAAAAGAAAGCAAGTGAAATCTAGTGTGCTTAGGTCTATATTCTGAATCAATTCTTTCTATGGAGGAGGGAGAGCATTTTTCATCATGAATCCTTTCAGATTGTCTTAGGTTATTATATAGCTGAGAAGAGCTAAGTTGTTCACTGCTGTTCATCATACAATATTGCTATTATTTTCTGCTAAGTTCCTTCAGTTCATTTCAGCATTTCTAGGTTTTTCTGAAATCCTGCTTGTCATGTTCTGTAACACAGTAGTATTCCACTGCAGTCATATACTACAACTTGTAAAGGCAATCAGTGGGCATCTCCTCAATCTCCCGTACTTTGCCCCCCCAGAAAGAGTATGAGCAGGTCCTTTTGTATCTTTTGAAAAAACCTTTTGTGGATAGCAGCTTCATATTGTTATTCCTGGATCAAAGGCATTCCTATTTTTGTACCCCTTTTATAGTGTAATTCCAAATATAGTTTAGTAAAATTTCAAATACTCTAATGCTCTTAATTGCCCTAATAGTCCTAAAGGTCTTCATAGTTACAGGCATCATCTTCCAATGTAGGAATATAAACATTTTAACCTTATTGAATCTCTTTTGTTTGCTCTGTTTACCTTTTGATGTTTCTCTTGGGTCTTGTATTTCAAGACCCAAGTTTTATTGAGGTCTGGTCTTTTCATTAGGAATGCTTGAATGTCCTCTATTTATTGAATGAACATTTTTTTCCCCTGAAGGATTATATTCAGTTTTTCTGGGTATATGATTCTCTGTCACCATCCTAGTTCCTTTGTCTTGGTGAATATTCTATTCCACACCTTCCGATTATTTTTAATGTATAAGTTCCTCACCTGTGAGTTAGCTTGACTGTAGTTCCCTGACATATGAATTACTTCTTTCTGGCTGATTGTACTCTTTTTTTTCCTTGAACTGGGAGCACTGGAGTTTAATATTCCTGGCAGTTTAAATTTTAGATCTCTTTTAGGAGATGATTGGTGGATTCTTTCAATTTCTATTTTACCCTCTTAGTGTATCAGGTCTGTACCAAGAAAACGTCAAATGTGGCCATGGAGGGTGAGATAAGACTGAAGCAACTGAACAGTAATAAAACATCCATTTGGAATGTATTGTAGAGTATTGTATGAGGTGCAGGTCTATTCCTAATTTCCTTCCTGACAGCTTTCTGCTTTTCTCAGCAGTGGTTTTTTTTTTAGCCAAATATGGATTTTTTCCTTAATCAGGCTTTTGTCCACTTTACCAAACATGGAGTTACTCAGTTCTAATGATTCTGAGTCTCCCTCGTTTAATCTGTTCCATTCATTTCTCCCTCCCTCTCTCTCTCTCTCACTCCCTCTTTCCCCCAGTAGCACATAGTGTTGATGATCAGTGCTGTTTACTATAGTTCGATGTCTCTTCCTCCCCTATTCTTACTTGTTTCCATCATTCCCCATGATATTATTGTAGTTCTTTTATTTTTCCAAATGAATTTTGTTATTTTCTTCTGCTGTGAAACGTGACCTCCACATTTTTGTTGTTGTTATTATTGATGTTATTCAGCCGTGTCCCAGTCCTTGTGACCCCATTTGGGGTTTTCTTTGCAGTGATGTTGGAGTGGTTTTTACTTCTCCAACTCATATTTCCGATGAGGCAACTGACCCAAACAGGATGAAAAGCCCTGGCCAGGATCACGTAGCTAGTAAGAGACTGAAGCTGAATTTGAACTCATTTTCCTGACTCCAGTTCCAACATTCTATCCACACTGCCCTCAGTTGTCCCCATCATTTCATTACTATAGAATTAAATGTATAAATATTGTTGTTAAGTCTGCATTTGGCTTGACACTTTTGTTGTCTTTGAGGCAATTTCCATTCGTATTTTATTACAGAATGAAAGGCTGTATTGATAGTTTCTTCCTTTTTACACGTTTGTAATATCTTTCTGCCCTAGTCCACAGTTACTTTTAGCAAAAATTCCATGGGTGCGTGGATAAGGGAAGAATTTATGACCAAACAAGTTCTAGAGAATAATACAACTGTACAATCCATAATTCACAGAAAATTTAATTAAATTAAATCCATATAAAATTTAAAAGTTTTAGCACAAAGGAAGTCAGTACTATGAAAATTATAAGGAAAGGAGAGAATTAGGGAATTTTTTTCAACAAGTATGTCTGATAAAGGCTTTATTTCATGACTTATAGAGAACTGATTCTAATTTTTAAAAATATACTTCATTCTCCAGCTGATAAATAATTAAAGGATATGAACAGGCAGTTTTGGGAATATTCAATGAAACCTATCTATACTCATGAAAAAAACGTTCTAAACTTGTATTAGACACGTGCTATGTTAAAACTACTCTGAGGCACCAACTCATACTTACCAGATCAGCTAATATGAGAAATATGGAAAATGATGGAGGTTGAAGAGATGTAGAAAAACTGGGACTCTAATGTTCTGTTGGTGGAGTTATGATTTGGTCCACCTATTGTGGAGAGCAGTTTGGAACTGTGCCCCAAAATTAGGAGAGTGTGCATAATCTTTCATCCAATAAATACTATACCACTGTTATGTTTATAGCCCAAAGCCATCAAAATAATGAGGAAAGGACCTGTTTGTACAAAAATATTTTCAGTAGCTCTTTTTTGCATTGCTTAGGAGTGGGAAATTGAAGAGATGCCCATCAGTTTGAGAATGGCTGAACAATCTCTAGTATTTGATTGTAATGGGATAGTATTATGCTGTAAGGAATGACCAGGAGGATGATTTCAGAAAATTCTGGAAAGACTTACTTGAACTGATGCAGCCTGAAGTGAACAGAACGAGGAGAACATTGTATACAGTAACAGCAATATGTGTGGTTCAGTGAAGAACTGTGAGTGACTTAGCTCTTCTCAGCAATACAGTGATCCAAGAAAATGCCCAAAGGACTAATGCCAAAGTCTGTCTCCAGAGAAAGGACTGATACTGTTTGCCATACAGACTGGAGCATGCTATTTTTCACCTTTTTTCTTACATTCTTTTTCTATTTTTTCCAAGTCTTTTTGTACAAAATTACTAATACAGAAATGTTTTACATGATTGCATATGTACAATTTATATCTTATTGCTTATTATCTAAATTAGGGGGGGAAGGAATAGAGGGAAAGAGAGATAGAATTTGGAACTCTAAAATTTTAAAAACAAATATTAAAAACATAATGTGTAGTAGAGGGAAATAATATTTCAAAAAATGTAGAAAAAGAAAATAGAGATTGTCCACCATTTAGCATGGCACCATCCACTGAGTGTAGCAAGTGGAAAAATTGTGAATCTTCTTTGAATCCCATTTAAATTGTCTTAGGGAGAATCTGAAGGTCTCCTGCCAAAGTACTGAACTCTGAGGTCCTTTCTCCAGTTAGATTGGCAGTCCTTCACATTCTACAACAGGGAGCACAACTCTGATGGACTGGCCATGTTGTTCAAATGCCAAAACGATGTTTGCCTAAAGGACTGTTTTATGCAAAGAAGACACTCATTGTGGTCAGAAGACATAGTACAAGGCCATATTCCCAAGGTCTTTCTGAAGAATTTTGGAGTCAGTGGTGGGACATGGGAGACTGTGAAAGGACCACCCAGCATAGGTTATCAACATCAAAGAACGTGCATGCTGTGCTGTGCTAGCAAAGCGGAATTGCAGTATTTCAAAAGAATAGTGAGATGTGCAAATTGAGAGGCATTTCCACCCCAAATATTCATGTGGACTATTTGTTCCCAACCTATGATAGAGCCTTCTGGCCTCTATTAGTCTGATCATCCATGGTCAGACACATTGTACTTGAACCCTTACATAGTGATGCAGTTTTGGTCTGCTGTGAACACAAAGAACAACAAAAATGAAGAACTATAAAACTAAATACTTTAATAAGGAAATAATAACTTATTGACAAATGAAAGCTATCATAAGTAAAAGGCATAAGATGTTTTAGCCATGACGGATTATAAAAAGGGCAGCCCCAGACACACTGTAATAACAGAGAATTCTCCTTCACTTGGCTGGAAAGTCTCATCTCCTTCACTTCAGTCTCGATTGTAATTAGTATATCTTATGAATCCTTTTCATCTTTTATCTAGAGAAGACTTTATTCCAGGCTCTCAGGAAATTAACCAGATTTTTTTCTTTCTCTTCCCTCTCTTTTCTATAGCAAACATTCTCCGCCTGACACCCCAGAATATATTCTACTTGCCAACTTCTCACAAACCTGACAGAATATTGTTGATAAAATATTATTTTTGTCAGTTCTGATAAGGAAGACATTTCACTTTTCTCCCCTCCTTTGGTGCTTCTATCTCACAGAAAAAAGACACATCAAATACTTCTCTCAAGTTTTCATTGAGCTCAATGACTATGGTTTTAAATGTTGATTCTCACTGAACTAGGATAAGACTTTTAGTTCAGTCCCCTTTTTGTGCTTCAGTTTCCTCTTCTCACTTGGTGAGGTTAGACTGCCTGAATTCTGGAGTCTTTCAGGTCTCAATCTTGTGGCTCTTGATGCTTTAGGAGCTGGTGACATTTCAGGATGTGTCTGTGGACTTCACCCCAGAGGAATGGGACCTATTAGACCATCCTCAGAAGAAGTTTTGCAAGGCAGTCATGCTGGAGAATGCCCACAACCTACTCTCCTTGGGTAAGGACATTTTCCCTGGCCACTCTGAGTCTGCTACCAAAAGCAATATCTTCATTTTCCAGTGTGCTGACTTTGGAGCATTTATCTATTACTAGAAAGGGAAATGTGCTGGTCTCCAGTGTCCAAGAGACAGGGTCCTTCTGCTGCCTGGTTTTCCTCTAGAAGGTCAGTACATGGTATGAAGATAACATGTATGTTCTGTTGTTGCTACTGCAGCTGTCTCATGGCAATTCTAGGTAGCCTGAGGTAGGTCAGTGTTGAAGTATCTCAGATATAGAACTAATCCTATGGATTATTTAGCCCAACCTCTCCCTGGATATTAATTTTGTCTGCCAAGTACCTGAGAAGTGCTTGGCCTGCTTTTCTCTGTAACCTGTTCCTCTTTGGGATGGGCCAAGTATTTAGGATATCCTTCTTTCTGAGAAGCATCACTTTGTAACTCTCAGTTTCTGATTGTGCCAAGTGTCACACATTTGTCCTTAATCTTTCTTTCATTTGCATCCACTATGTTGTACAGATGGTGGGAAAGGACAGAGGGAAATAATCCTTCCCATTCACCTGCTGTTCATCAACTGTTGTGTTATGTCCTTTCTTTACAATATAATGTTATTAGCTGATACCATTATCCCCAAATGGCATTTAAGAAAACTGAAGCAAACACAGGTTAAGTGTCTTTTCCAGACACACAGTTAAAAACTGTCTGAGGGGGGATTTAATCTTTGGCATTTCTCAGTCTATTCCCAGACCTTGCCCTACTTCACTACCAGTCGCCTCTAATTTCTAGATAATGAAATTCTGCAATGAGTGCCTCCTTTGAGGAAGGTGCACCATGATCAAATTTTCTGATTCTCCATTGGCTCCATGATCTTCTCCCCCACCTTTCCCCAAAGTTCTTAAAAATGAATGCTATGGAAATCATGTTTAAACACTTTTGGCCACCATCTTTTCCTCCTTGATTGCATGCCCCTGTCAATGGCAGGAATCAGAGACTGGCCAAGTGTTAAAATTTGAGTACCTAAGGTTCATTCAGTTCCCCAAAAGGAGAATCTCACCAGAAGAGCAATGACTCACTGAATGAACAGTAACCAGGTTTTTATAGGTTTCATGGGGTGAGGAGTTGAGGAGGAGGCAGAGCCAGAGCTGATCTATCAAGCTCTAATCTGCTGGAGCTCAATGCTGATCTGGCATATCCTTTTTTGGTTACTGGCATTACAACCATTAATGGAAGAATAAGCCAGAGGTTTGCGAACATGAAGGAGCAATTCTCAAAATGGAGTGGCTTTGTATGTACTCTGTTTTCCTGAAAGAGAACTAAATTCTAAGTATGTCTCCATGTTCATTCCTTTTTCCACATTATCAGGGCTTCCAGTTCCCAGAGAATATTTGGTTCCTTATTTGGAGGAAAGGGAGGTGCCAATGATGCTGGAACAAGAAGGCCTGAGGACCTGCTGTCCAGGTGAGTGAGGAAAAAGCAGGCACATGAGAGCTGTGTCTCTTGGTGTTGTAGCAAAGCAAGTGTTAGATGTGGGGGCAGGAACACCTGAATTGGGATTCTTTTTCAGACTTTAGCAGTGAGTCTGTGCACAAGTCACTGAACCCCACTGATTTTCAGTTAACTCTTCTGTAAAATTAGGAAGTTAGACACCGTGCAATTAAGCTATCCCCTACTGATAAATCTATGATCCTAAAAAAAATGCATTGTTTAGAATTTGGGGGCATGGAACTTCCCTGAAAGTGCAAAAGGGGGTTAGGCTTTTAAATATGGTTTCTTTCTTAGGCATTGTTCTCATCAGTGAAGACTTAGAAAGTTGCTGCTAAGTTCCATACCCACTCTTAATCAACATAAAGAGATGCAAGGAACATTCCTTGCTCTCCTGATCTTCTCAGACTGGGTGGGCAGATGACATGCCAACAACCATGTAGAAACCGATTACGGACAAGACAGATTAGATCTCATTGAGAGAGGAAATGTACTACAGTGAAGGAAGACTGGAAAGCCTCTTGTGAAAGGTGGGCCCAAGCTGGGGCTTCAGGGAAGCCGGGATGGCATTCCATGTCTGGACATGGCTTGGAAAGCCGAAACATTTGGAAGGCAGAGTGTCCCCTTCACAAAATAAAAGTGAGCCTCATACCAGTGGATTATAGCATGTTTGGTGGGGATGTGAAGGGAAAGAAAATTTAGAAGAATAAGGGAGGGGTATGTAAAGAGAGAGGGTAGGTGATTAATAGCCTTAGAAGAGATTTTGTATTTGATCCTTTTCCTAGGGACCCCCAGGAGATTGTTGAGGATGTGGTGATATGGTCAGTCAAGAACTTTAGGAAGATGGTCTTTGTAAGGGAGTGGTGGAATGACTGGAGAGGAGGGAGACTTGGAACACCTGGAACAAGTATCACTTTCTTGAAATAGCTCTGTTGTGTGGTGTTCAGGACCTGAACCAAGACAGTAGAAGTGTTGGGAGAGAAGGGGGTGTTATGGGAGTGATGTTATCTGGGTGCAATCAGAGGACATAGGAGCAGATTGAATATGTGGGACAGAAGTGTTTGTGAAACTCCATGAGGAAGGCATGATACCTCATTTATGAATGTGCTCTAATGGGAGGATTCCTTGGACAGCATTAGGAAAGTAGGAAGATGGGAGGGCTGGAAGAAAGAGAATAAGTTTGTTTTGGAGAACAATGATATTAGTGTCACTAAATTGCAGGGAGAGTGAGAGAGAAAAAGAAGGGTGATTGATTGTGAAAAGCTGTAGAGAAGGAAAGAAAGGTGAGGATGAAGAAGTGACCAGTGGATTTAACAACGTGGATGTTTTTGGTAATTGTGGAGAGAGGAATTTGAGCTGAACAATGAAAGTGGGAGCTAGACTGCTGAGAATTTTAGAGAAAAGGGTTGGCGACTCCACTTGTAAGTGGGCACTTCCAGCTGTTTAGCCAAGAAATAGAAGAAAGATCATGGAAAAATATCTCTTGGATTGAATGGATCAAGTGGTCATGTTTTGAGCATTAGCAAGAAATGGTTTCTGGCAGTAGGGAAATAGTCATTAGTGTGGGAGAGACTGGAAAGTAGTGATTAAAAGGAATGCTGGAGGGGCAGCATACTGAGGAAGATGATGTCCTGGAATGGGATGATTTATTCATGGAAAGGAGTTTGCTTTAGCCAGCAGGGGGATCATTTCATCTGACAGTGAGGTCAAAGACAAAAAGTCACTTCATGGATGGAAAATGAGGAGGATAAGATAGCTCTTGATAAGCATCCAATTTTTTCAAAGAAAAAATAGAAGGCACATTTCTTCACTGAGAAGGTGAGTAGAGGGGTGGACAATGGGAGAGGCAATCAGGGACATTTGGGAAAGAATTAAAAGAACTGGGAAAGCTGCTGTGGTGAGGGAGATAGGGAGTCAGGTCGTGGTTTTCAGTCCTTCCAGTCATTTCTGTTTCACTAGGACCTCTTTTGGGGTTTTCCTGGCTAAGATGCTAGAGTGATTTCCCATTTGTGTTTCAGGCTCATTTTATAGACAAGGAAATGAAGGGAAAGAGCCCTAAGTGACTTGGGAAGGGTTGCAACTCTAGTAAGTGTGTCTGAGGCTCGATTTGAATATAAGTCTCCCTAATCAGTCGCTACTGCACCACTTAACTACCCAAAGGGACTCAAAGGATATCCTTTTCACCATGAGGTCCACCCTGAATTTAAATACCCTAAAATTGTAGTTGACCCAGGCAGCAGGATTTATGATTTTCTCTTTCCATTCAGTAGCATCTAAGTACAAGCAAAGGTTGTTGCCTCATTTAGAATTTATCCAAGGATATGCTTTACCTAAATTATCAAATTATGTCCCTCCCTTGATCTCTAAGGCCCAATCTTTGGCCCCTTCTTGGAGAATTGTTGGCCAGATTCATTGGCTGACAGCCACTCTCAGTTTGGCCAAGTGCTAATTAGAAATTCCTAGGTGTCCCTTAGTATGGGATGCTTCAGGAGCCTAAAAAGAGTCTCTGCAGTGTTCTCTCTGGGCATGCTCAGTTCCCATCAGGTTTAGAAGCAGACAAAGTTCACACAAAAAGGAGATAAAATGAAAGAGTGAGAAACAGGTCTGCATTTGCCAAGTAAGGCAGAGAACAGAATATAGGGATTGAGGCAGAAGCTGGGGCCTAGCATCAACCATGGGTCCTGTCAGTGAATAAGCATGGATTAAGCACCTTCAGTTTTCTAGGCAACTCACCAAGTTTTAGGAAGGGAAAAGGCAGTCCCTGAGGTCAAGGAGCTGTCAGTCTGTCAGAGGAACATGGAAATGGTGGAGAAGAAACAATAGATCAGGAAGCTTGTTCTTAACTAATCCAGAGAAAGGAGAGTGTTTGGGAGTGTAAAGACATCTAGTTCAATGGGATACAGTGGAATAAAGGGGAACTCAAGGAGTGAATGTAATAATAGACTAAGGAGAGTAGAAATAGGGGAAAAAAGATTAAAAATTAAAACAAGAGTGAGAAAAAATCCAGGTGCACCTCAGAGATACTGCAGAGTCAGTTCCAGAGCTCTGCAGTAAAGCATATATTGCAATCAAGTGAGTCACTTCAATTTTTGGTTTTTCAGTGCATATAAAATTTATGTTTATAAATACTGTTTTCTATGGCATGCACAATACTATTTTGTTTTTTCAGAGTACATATTTTAATTAACAATATTTTGTTGGTAATAAAACCACCTGTGCCTGGGCCTTCCGTGAGTCCTAATCTTTCTGGTGGGGTCTCTGGTCCAGTGTTGCTGGCTGTTGACTCATCACAGTTGTGATTGCTCAAGGCTGGCAGTTGCTATGGCAGTTTCTTACAATAAGGCAACAGTTAAGTTTGCCACCTCCATTGATTGACTTTTCTTTTCCCTGGAGTTTAAAGTACACTTATGATTTGGCCTAATTTCAATATTTTTGTGTCTCAGGTGATAGGAAGACCCAAAGAGAGGGAGAAAAAAGTCAAGCATGCAAAAAGAAAACATTTTTTCTTCAAAAAAATTTGAACGAAAGTGCCATGGAAAAGGGCCATCCAGTTCTGTGAACAGAACATGCCCAATTGCAGGGTGGGTGATCTAATGTCATCTGCAGGGATACTTTTCAGGTAACTCAGCCATTCAGAGTTCATGGCCTGATTTGAGGTTGTAGCAAGAACTCTGGGTCTGCCAGTTTCAGAGGTGTTTCTGAAGATCCAATGTGATTGTCTGTGAAGGTCTTTCCAAGTCAAGTTATTCTGCAGATCTGAAGTAGTGGCATTTTCAAACATTGTGATTGTGTCAATTTAACTGGGAAGACTTTTACCTTTACCTGAAGAAGTGTCATATAGATCAGTTTACTTTCTTCCACTGGAGGGAAGTGTTTATAATTGTGTGTGTGTGTACCTGTGTCTCTGTAAATATGTTTCACGATTTGTTTTTTTGCAGAAGGAATGATTAGACCTGGAAAGAGAGAGACTACTGAAAAGCTAAGTATTTCTGTGAAAGAAACACAGCAAGAAAACCTCACGAGTGATGGTCACTGTGACTTCATTAGGAGCCAAATCTGTGCTGTATTTCAGAAAGTTCACCCTGGAGATAAACTTTATGGTTGTCATCACTGTGGGAAAAGCATGAGTCAACAGTCCTCCCTGATTTACTGTCAAAAAATTCATACTGGAGAGAACCCACATGATCTTCATGAATGTGATGTACGTTTTAGTGAACCCTCCTCCTTCCTTATTCATCACATGATTGATAGTGAGAGGCAATCTCCTGAATGCAGTCAGTGTGGAAAGGATGGGAGTTGCACCTGTAGTCTTGCTGTACATCAGAGCATCAAGACTACAGAGGAACTTTATAAATATGATAAACATGGAATGGAATTGCTACAGAGCTCCAATCTTACTCAACATCAGAAAATCCACAATGTTGAGAAACCTTATGAATGTAATCCTTGTGGAAATGCATTCAGATTTAAAGGCCATGTTACTCTACATCAGGAAACCCATATGGAGAAACTTTATCAATGTAATCAATGTAGAAAGGCATTCACAAGCAGCTCCAATCTTGCTGCACATCAGAGAATCCACACTGGAGAGAGAGCTTGTGAATGTAATCAGTGTGGAAAGGCTTTTAGACAAAACTCTCTACTTGTTTCACATCAGAGAATCCACAATAGAAAGAAACTTTTTGAATGTAGTGAGTGTGCAAAAGCTTTCCATTCTAGCTCCAGTCTTGATGTACATCAGAGAATCCACAATGGTGAGAAGCCACATAAATGTAATCAATGTGGAAAGGCTTTCAGACTAAACTCCTTACTTGCTGCACATCAGAAAATTCACACTGGGGAAAAACTATGTGAGTGTAATCAATGTGGAAAGACTTTTACAAAGAGCTCCAGTCTTGCAGCCCATCAGAGAATCCACACTGCAGAGAAACCTCATGAATGCAATGAATGTGGAAAGGCTTTCAGATACAGCTGCGATCTTATCCTGCATCAGAGAGTCCACACTGGAGAGAAACCTTATGAATGCAATGAATGTGGAAAGGCTTTCAGATACAGCTCAAATCTTTATATACATCAGAGAATCCACAGTGGAGAGAATCCATATGAATGTAACCAATGTGGAAAGGCTTTCAGACAAAACTACCAACTTACTGTACATCAGAGAATCCACACTGGAGAGAAACCTTATCAATGTAATCAATGTGGAAAGGCTTTCACAAGCAGCTCAAATCTTGCTGCACATCAGAGAATCCACACTGGAGAGAAACCATATGAATGTAATCAATGTGGAAAGGCTTTTAGACAAAACTGGATACTTGTTTCACATCAGAGAATTCACACTGGGGAAAAACCGTATGAGTGTAATCATTGTGGAAAGACTTACAGGTCTAGCTCCAGTCTTGCAGCCCATCAGAGAATCCACACTGGAGAGAAACCATATGAATGTAATAAGTGTGGAAAGGCTTTCAGACAAAACTACCGACTTACTGTACACCAGAGAATCCACACTGGAGAGAAACCTTATCAATGTAATCAATGTGGAAAGGCTTTCAGAGAGAATTCCAGTCTTGCTGCACATCAGAGTATCCACACTGGAAAGAAACCTTATCAATGTAATCAATGTGGAAAAGCTTTCACACGAAACTCCCACCTCACTTTACACCAGAGAATCCACACTGGAAAGAAACCCTGAATGTGATCAGTGTGGAAAGGCTTTCAGAACCAGACTTCCTACTTGCTGCACATAATAGAATTCACACTGGATAGATATATAATATGATTGATGCTTTTATATACATTCTCACGTTATTATACAAATCTGATGAAAGCAAATTTGAGGAGACATCGTTTCTAGGTAATTATTTAATCATGGCTTGTTTATAATTTATAAAACAATGGTCATTTAGCTATCTCTTACCAAGGAAACATGAATCATGGAGCCCTCTCAAAACTTATATTCCCTTAGCTAAGTGGGAGTTACCTATAGGCATAAATCAATGCTGATTACTTAAATTTTAATGAGAATGAGTATTATGAGAATTGGGCTTATTCTAATGAGGGACTGAGTGGGAGGGGCCTGAATCTTGACTCAGTTTTGGACAGGGGGACTTACTTGTCGCCAGATCACCATTACTTAGTGCAGTCTAGACCAGAGGGGTACAATTCCCCTCAGAACGGTTTCACTAAAATGCAATGGGCCAGAATTCACCTGTAATAAAATCCCTTTACATTTTGGTCTGATATAAATTTTCCCAGGTCTTGACCAAGATTTCATGTGATCATCAGCCCTTCCCTTCAAGGACTGAGTTACCTACACTGGCCAATTTCTGAATGAGGAGATGGGAATAAAGCTTTGTCCTAATTGAATAATTGTTTATTTATATGGGAGAAACATTGTTTTCTCTCACATGAGAGAATCCATTCTAGAAGACATGTAATTAGTCAATCAATATGAAAAGTGTTCAAGCTAAAGTCATTATTGATGTTATTCTGATATTTCCTATCAGAATTCACATGGGATAGAAAGTATTTCCATAATGAATGTGGAAAGACATTCTACAAGCACTACAGAGCTTGTAGACATCAGAAATTTCACCTTATGATCTAGCCCTGTCTGGACTCTGGAAAGGTCTGCAACCAAGATCATCTCTTCCTTTACATCAAGGATTGCTAGTGGAGAAAAGACTTATGAATGTGTTTAATGAGGACCCCCATTTACCTGGAAGAGGCAGGTCAGTAGACTGCACAATATTCACAATGCAAGGTAGCCTCATAAAAGCAATAATGGTAGGATGGTAATCATCTGATGATTTTTTGTGTATTCCATTGTGTACATTGAAGAAATCTTGCTGGACATAAAATATATGGATCTAATTAATGAGTAATGTTTTCTCCCTGTAGCACAGACCTCACTAGACGTAGTATATTTCATATAGTGCATGAAGCCCCCAAAAGAGATTGAATTTATCTCAGGAACCCCAAGGTTTCTCATGTCTTCCCTAACATGTGTTTTGGCATCCTAGGGTGAAACCTGTCACTGGCTTCCTCACTTAACTGCACTCTCCCACTGTAGTGAGACACCTTTCCTGTTTACCTTTCAAGCTGTCCTAGACAGGTAATGTGGTTCACTGCTCCAAAATTCGTTCTGAGTCATTATTTCAAGGTTGTTTTCAAGAGAATCTGGAAGAGCCCAGACAAGTGAGTGCCTGACCTTGTCCATAGAAGTCTCCATGCCCATATATTCAGGATATACTCCCATGACAGCTCAAATTTTCTTGCAAAGGTCTCTTGTCTTTCCCATTCAGTTGTTTTCTTCCATTTCTTTGCAATGCCCAATTAAGGAACCATTATCTCTCCTTGCTATTCTCACAAATTATTTGGGGAAATCTCCCCTTTACTTTCCCCTTCTTTCCTCAGCTATTTGTAAGGCCTCATCAGACAGACATTTTGTTTGTTGCTCTTTTTCTGTGAAAGATGTGTAATTGTTGCCTCCTGTGCAATATTAAGAATCACTGTCAGTGGCTCTTCAGGCACTCTGTCTACCACATCTAATCCCCAAAATCTGTCCATCACTTCCAGTTCCTATCCGTAAGCCATGCTATTTTGATCATATCTTTAGGGTCTAATGGTTTTCCCTGATTTCTTAAATTTGAGTCTGAATTTTGCTGTAAGAAATTTAGGATCTGAGCCTCAGTCAGCTCCAGATCATGTTTGGACTAATTGTATAGAATGTCACCCTCCCACATCTTTTCCCTATAAGAATATTTTAGAGTTATTGATTTCATAAAACTGAGCAACTTTGGCCTCTTTGGAGGCAGTGGTTGGAAGATAGAATTGTTACTGTGATATTGAATGGTTTTCTTTGGATTTGAACCGTACTTAAGTATACATTGGAAAAATCTTGCTGGAGATAAAACTTAGGGATCTAATTAACAAGATTAAGTCTCTTGTCCAAGATCTCATTAGATTTTGCAGTTTAAGAGACCTCATTAAACATCCAAAATTACTTACTGTGATGAATTCCCTAAAAATACAGCTGTTTCCTGTGAAATCCTGATGTTTGTCATTATTCTTCAATAATAATCCTTTGAATTCATACGCTAGAATTTCTTTAGCCATTGTCCAGTTGATGGGTACTCAGGTTGTTCTTTGCTGGAACAAAATGTTCTCTTATAAATATTTTGTTAAAAGACAACAGTCCATCTAGAGTGTTAAAATTACAGCTGGACAAATGCTTTCTATGTAAGGTGATAATTTGGAAAATATATTCAATGCAATTGATGTCATTTCAATGTGAGCAAGTTTTTTTTTTTTAAGTTATTCTTTCCAAAACAATAAAATTTGTTTTAAATCTGTAATGTAACTTTTGTTATGCTTCAAAATTTTATTGTAGTTTTGGGAAATATTTGATAAGTGATATTAACTTTAAAAATCATACCTAGCGGGTGACGCACTTGTATTCTTAGGAAATCAGCTTCTCTTTTGATCTAGATGCTGTGATATGATGAATTAAACTGCTGGAGAATGTGATTGCAATGTTCACAAACTGCTAAGTATTTAATTGAATATATTTTAAAAGATAAAGTAATAACTTAGCTTTTGGGAAAAGCAGAGAAGACAGAGATTCTCCTTTTCTGGGGAGTTTTTTGGGGCCTGACCAAATGCTTTAGGTTACAAAATGTTATCAGCCCTGGGACAGAAGTTGCTTAAAGTAGAGGTTTTCTAATTCTAAAGTAGTGAAGTGTTTTACTGAGTAATTAAGTTGTTCACAGGTCAAGAAAGGTTTGGGGAGGGGGAGCTTGCAAGTTTGTTTATAATATCCAAGTTTTATGAGAATTTGTCTGGCAACTGATAATGAAAATTATGAAATTCCACCTAGAGTAATATGTATGACAGTTCCTACACCTTTGAACAAATTCACTCTGAATAGACTCCAAAAAGTTCAAAATGGTTCTCCTTCCTTGAATAAAACTGATAGTCAGATCTTGGAATGCAGAAAATGAGAAAATGACTCCAATCCTTCTTGTCCAGGTATTCCATCATGTCAATTCAACAAGCTCAGATTGCATGCCAGGCTCTGTGGTAGGATTTGGGGTTACCGATCAAGGTACCCCTCCCCACAGGGAGCTCACATTCTAAAGGGTTTGGTCAAGTATTTAAGTCAACAAGTTTTTGTTAAACACCAGATCTTTTCTAGGCAAGAGGTAGGCTCTTGCAATTCTCCAGAATGGAGAAAGAAAATAGACAATTTGCAAACAATTACGTGACCCCCACACCCAGAGCAGGCATAATCACTAGGAAATAATGGGGATAGGTTGATTGGCCTTGAATCAGTCAAATCTTGCCTCAGACACTGAGTAGTTTGCCTCATTTTTCTCCACTGTAAAATGGAGTTGACAGTCTTGCAGTCTAGGTGTTCTAGGAATCCTGAAATCCAAGGGCACAGGTGGGGGTGGTCCTCAAAAGAATTCAACCAGTGAGACCTTTCAGTCCAAGCAGCAAGTTTATTGTGTCACCAATAGAACCCAGTCAGATGCCTGGTGAGTCTGCACTATTTGTGACACCAACACAAGTGGGCGAGATTTGAGGAATCTGCATTTGATGAGTTTGACACTGATATTTTTATACAGAAAGACTAGGAGATGATGTGGATGGGATCTGGCAGTGGCAAGTATTCTGAGGTTGTCTGGAATTAGAGACAGGAGCCTAGATGGGATGAAAGTGTTCAGGAATCCCGGTGGGCTGGAGTGGGCCAGATACTGGGTTCCTGAAATATGTGAGGAAGTTCAAGGATCTCCTTTTAAGGTTTCAAATTTCCCTGATCATTAGGACCTAGCAGGGTTGTTAGGATCTGAGGAGATAATATTTGTAAAGTTCTTGTTCCTGGCACTAAGCAGACTCTTAAAAAACCATTTGATTCCTTGTTTCCTACATAAAATCTACATACAAGGTAATTGGAAGAAATAAACAGAAAATGGACCAAGCAAGGCTTCTTGAAGGAATATGGTGAAATCAGGAAACTTTGAGACAAGGAGAGAGAGCACTCAAGGAATGGGCTGGGGTTGGGGGTGGGGCAGTGGTGGAAGCTAGTGAATATGCAGCATCAGGAGATGGAGATTCATGTGTGACAAATAACATGGAGGCTGATGCCACTGATCCTTAGTACATGGAGACCAGAAAGGTGTGTGCTACCTAAAAAACTAGTGTCAGGTTATAATATTTAATATAAATTTTTCAATAATCTCTTTGTTCTCTCTGAAGCAAATTCAGAGAATGCCTTTTCCTACGTCACCAAAAGCCAGATAGGGCTCACTTAACACCTCTTAAGAGACCTTTAACCCAAGACACTTTTTCTGAATAATGGGATAGTTTCCTTATCTTAATATTTTGTGGACATGTAATATGTTATGGCATGTTAGTGGTAAAGAAAACAGACATCCTGGTTCATAAATTCAATGGAAACTTTGTCAAATTCTGTTATCTTATTGCATTTGGCCTGTTGCCTCTCCTTCAACCAAACTTTCAGTCAACATGGGAGAAAAATAGCTCTTCTCTGAGTTCATGTGGTGGGTTCCTGCTGTCAAGTTTCCCACAATGCAGAGCTTATGCATTAAAAACGTGGGCTTCAGGCCTCAGAAAAAACGTACACGTTTGTAACAGGTGCTGAGTCTACTCTCTCTCTTTTCCCATGACAAGGGTTGCCCTAAGGACTCTAAGGACAGCAGTGAAAACATCTGCTCATTGTAGCTCTTAACAATGCTTGTTGCAGGATCTTGGATAAAGGATGAGGAACGTGAAGAAGGCCTCCTGTCCCTTCTCCCTCTAACCAGGAGAGGGCACTATTGCTCTTGTACTGACAGGTTGTCCTTCATTCTCCTGGAGTACCAGTGACATCATAAGGGTGATGTCTTGACTTGCAAATGAATTGGATTTCAGTGAGCAGGGCCCTGCACAGTCACCAACCTCACTCTGTCCTCCAGAGCCATCTGGTCCAGTGGCAAGATACAGATCAGAATGACTGGAATTGCTCCAGAGGCAGTGGGATACCTTGTTCTCTTTAAATAAAGGGCTTGCCCAGGTCACAGTTTGTCTGAAGTAAGAACGATCTAGTGATTTAAGTTCTCTTAAGAATTGAAGCAAAATATGCTGTCGTTTGCTATTCAAAAAAAGAAAAAAAAATCAGTCTGGGAGGGAAGGACTCTCAGGGTTTCTTACCAGAGCAGAAATGATTGCTATTTACACTCACTCTGAGCCATCACAACCCAAACAAGGGCCCCAGAGGCTTGGACTGGGACTGATTCTAGGGCAGTCAGTGGGAGTCAGAGTGATTTGGGTTTAAGACATAGTTATGTCAGGACTGTCTGGGTCCCTTAATCCAGGTTTTTCTCAGGTACCCGGGCTCAAGGCCTGTCCAGCCTTGGCTAGACCTACCTTACTGTTTCTTTGACTTCCTAGCTTCTCTAGCTGGGAGAGGTATAGGGAAAGGTGCAGGAGGAGAGTCAGAGGAGGGACCCTGAGCTCCTGCCATCTCTACCACCTGTCCAGGGCTTGGAGTTCTGTCCTGGTTACAGGGAATCTACTCCTGGTGCACAGATGGAGCCTTCTCTCACTTATCCACAAGTATCAGCAACTAGTCTTGTGTCACACACAAAACATGAACTTCTCTATGTTCTTGAGTTCACAAATTCAAGGACATAAAAGAGGAAGCCATGTCCCCCAGGAACAACCTCAGGGGATGTGACCTAGTCTGACTGACAGGACCCTGAGATGAGGCTTATACTCGACCTGAGGCTCTTTTACATACCCAAGGGAGCTCTCACAGGCTCTGCTCAGGATATAAAGGATGAGTCCTGCCTGTCTTAGGGCTTAGGGTCCTCTGTCTAAGATCTCCAAGGGACAGGATGACTTCCCCCTGTCAGCTCCTCTGGCTCTTGTTGCTCTGGGCTCAGGGTAAGACACAGCAGATCAGAGACTGAGCCTCTGGTGTAAAGGTTATCACTGGAAAACCAAATAAAATGAAACTTAAGGTTCCCTGGATCCAGTGGGTGAGGAAGCTTGAGTGCAGAAGGCAGATGGGCTGACAAGCAGGACCAGGCCATCCAATAAAAACTAAATATAAAAATGCTTGAGAGGTCTGTGGGAAAACATAGCTGATGTCAAAAATTGATTTAAAAAAACAAAAAAAAACAATAGATTGCCAGAAATTTGGGGATTCATTGTTTTCCACAAAATTGTCCATCCTCCCTGTCTGTGGCTCCAGGAGACAGAGTGACAACGTGTGACAGGGCCGGTTCCAGCACTGGCAAGTGGATGACCTGGTGCAAGCAGGAGTCAGGAAGGTCACCCAAACTGCTGATCTGTGAAGCTTCTTAGCTGCATTCCAGAGTCCTGGCCCAGGTCACTGGCAGTGGGTCTGGGACAGATTTCACTTTCACCCCCAGTCCTGTGGAGGCAGTGTTTGCTGCCAATAATTACTCTTGGAAATACAATGATTCCTGTTTCCTACAGTCCTGCAGCCACAAACAAAAGCTTCCCCAGCCTGCTCAGTGCCTCACCTCTAGGGAGGAGGTGATTCTCCCCAGGCCACAGCCTCAGACATTCCATATTCTTAGAGGATGTTGGGCCTTATTCATCTAGTATTAGCCAACTGTATGACTTTTCTAGGGGGACAGACAGATAGGGAATTTGTAAAACAAAAAGAAGGGGAATTTTTTGTAACTTTCATTCCAACCTCAGATGATAAACCTGCGGGACATGCTCATCAGTAAACCTGGCTCCATTGACAAGTCTCCCCATCTGCATCCTCTTCCTGTGGGGTTGACCCAATAACAGACCCCCAAGGAGTGGTTTAAGAATGAGGATTTTAAGAATTTAAGGCAAACAGGCAGGGCTCACACCACTGGATGCTGCTTCCCAGTTTAATACCCTCCTCTCCCAGCCATGTGTAAAAGGGGCCAGGGCCTGGACAGAGAAGGACAGCATATTCTTCAGAGTTCATCCAGCAGTTACCCTCTCTGGAGACTCCCCCACTGCCTTCCAATAAAACTACATTCTTGTCTATTGTTCTTGATGGAACTTCATTTTGTCCCCTCAAAACAAAAAACCAATTGAGAATGACCATCCCTGACTCCCATGAGTCTTCCCGTCTGCAAGTTTGGCAGCATATTGTGAACCGAGGTGAGTTATGTTGGAGTACATGGGAGTAGACAGTAGACAAGGAGGGATATTTTGTAAATGTGACTTTGCAAGTTCAGTGGAGCCTTACCCGTTGGCCACTAAAGTCTGCTAATCTCAGATTCCTGAGGTATATTTCCTTTTCTTTGGGTAAAGTACAACTGGACTTCTTTTGAGACCACTGTGTTCCATCACCCATGGCCGCTTGGCATGTCTGGGAGACTGTAGCATTTAGAAAGCTGTGTTTTCGTAGCAAGAGGCTACTCATATTGAATCCAGAAAATTCTCATCTGAGTCACATGGTAACTCTGTGATCTAGGGGAACCATTTAATAAGCTCCTTGAGATTTGATTGAGGAATCTATGAAAATGAGATGAAGAGATGCTGGAATTTGTAATGAAATAGCTGTTCTCCTGATGATCACTCTCTGCTTGTCACCCGCCCACGAGTTCCTAATGGAGCCCTCCTTTGGGGGAACCAGAGGTAAAATGCAGACCTTTCTCCCACCCTGGCACCATGGCATCTGTGTATTTGTACAGAAAACCTACATCATACCTAGGTGGGTCTTAGTCTGGGTTTTTTTCTTTTCTTAGAAAACTGAGATGTGCTCTTGAGGTTGATTTCTGCACCTTAAGGGCCTGCTTGGGATTTGAGAAGTTCAGGGTCACTGGGCACCTCACACAGTGCTGACTGGTAGGAGGAGAGTTCTGTAAGTCTACACTTGGAGAAGATAGCCAATATGTGGGAGAGCCAGCCCAATTCCCCATCAGGCTTGCCCCAAAATTTAGATATATCTTTCCACAGTGCAAAGCTGAGAGGAAATGTCCATTTCCTCTTCCTACAAATTGCTTCACTTTCTGATGTTTAATTCCCCCCACCTTCAGAGAGTGCAATAGTGCGAAATGTGTTACTGCTCTTCCTTCTTCAAGGCTCTTTTCAATGGACACTTGGGATCCTTTTGCAATGGGTGTGTCTTTTAGGTAAAGGAATTCGATTGTGGTCTTTCGACTAATTTACCTGGTACCTTGACTAGCTTTCCACATTCTCTATTGGGAAGACCCATGATATGAGTGTAACCTACGTTTTAAGTAGATTTCTCTGGTACTGTGTGTGTGTGTGTGTGGAGGGGGGGTATAGAACCACAGACAGAAGAAAGAGCCTATTTCTGTTATTGAGGGGTCAGGATCTCATGAGCCTGAACCTGTGACCAGAACTGACAGTGGTGCCTTGTTTTATAGAAGGGTAAAACATGGTCCAGGTTGTAGGAGTCATTGTGAGACGGGAAGACATTGGTAGGCAGTCATTCCGTAGTTTACTCAGTGATGGTTGAAGATGGCTCGTGAAATAACCCTGTTGGTATAGTTCCTCCACATCTCTGCTGTTTGGATGACCAATTAATGGGAGCTGGTGAGCAGCACATAGCTGTTAAATTTAAATGATCCCTCCTTTTTTCATGATGGAGGATTTTATTACTGTGGGCAACTGAGTGAAGGATCCAGAAGAAGCCCTACTTGAGTTGAATCTTAAAGAAAGTCCTGGATCCTGAGATGTGTGTGTTAGGTATGGGAACAGTACAAGGACTGGGGGAAAGCCCACTCCCAGGCCCAGAGAAGAAAGGTAAAGCCATGTGTGTGCACATAAGTGTGCGTTCATATGTGTTTGTGTGTGTCTGAGTGGCTAGAATCTTGTCCGTCTCAAGCAAGCATTGGGAAGAAGAATGATATAGACGTCTTAAAAGAGTGCTCCTATGATTATGAGCTAAGAGTGCATGGATCTGGAGAGTCTGTGTAGCCCAGGGATGTTCCTTTCCAGAATCAGTTCTAATATTTATCTGCTAAGATACTAATAGAATGCTTTGCTTCAGTTCACAAGGAAGTGAATTTGAATCCACCTTTCCCCTGAACCTTAATAACCCCAGAAGTTTTCTGAGCCTACGTTTCCTCCACCACCAAGAGGGGCTAATAGGAGCCCCTACATCTCCAGGGCCGTTGTGAGGGTCAAAAGGCCTAATGCAGAGCATTTGGCAAATTATACTTTTTCTGTATAGTTATGAGGTCTTGCTCTACTACTTTGCTCACCCTAGCTGGCTCGCTGACATCCACCATGACCATGAATGCCTAGAACTTTACCCTTTTAGTTGACTTCTGTGGTCCCTATTCTATTTTAGGGTAGGTTATTTTTTTTTTTCTAATTTTAAACTTAAATAGAAAATGAGAAAAGAAAGAGAATTGCCATGTACACAGTAGACCATAAGAGAAGATTCAATATAAAACAATAAATTTCCATTTCAAGAAAACCTAGTTGATAAATACTACACAATTTTTTGAAGCTACCCAGCTTTGCTTCCTTGCTATACTTTTGTTATGTGCTGTGTACTTTTTACTTTGTGTTCCCCCTTCCCTCTCCCAACACTGCAAAGAAGGCTGCAATGCTGCACTTGAACGTGGATATGTAACTATATCTATATGTAGATATAACATATACATATGTATGTACTTAGATGTCTATAAACATGTATATATATACATATATATTCACATATATTCTCGTACCCATATATGTAAGGTCATATCATGCTCATTTCCTCCTATCATCTGTTTCTCTGAGGGTGAATAGCATCTTCCATGTTTTTCTAAATCAGCTAGCTCATTGTTTCTTACACCACATCAATATTCCATGAGAAAGAAAAAGCAAAGAAAACAAAAAAAGGAGCAAGTAGTACGCTTCAATGTGCCTTCAGACGCCATATTCCTTTCTTTGGATGAGGAAAACAGCTTCCATTATCAGTCTTTTGGAGTTGTTTTATGTTCTTGCGTTGCTGACAAGAGCCAACTGTACCAAGCACAGTCATCACACAATGTGGTTATTACTGTGTACAGTGTTCTCCTGGTTCTGCTCATTTCACTCAGCATCAGGTCATAGAAATCTTTCCAAATTTTTCTGAAGTTGGCCTGCTCATCATTTCTTATAGCACAATGGTATTCCATTACAGTCTTACGCCACATCTTGTTCAGCCATTCCTCAATTGATGGACATGCCCTCAATTTCCAGTTGTCAGCCACTACCAAAAGAGCTGCTATATATAATTTTGTACATATGGACCCTTTTCCTGTTTTGATGGTCTCTTTGCTATATAGCCCTTGAAGTGGTATTGCTAGATCAAGGGGTATGCACATTATTGTGGCACTTTGGGCATAATTACTAATTACTCTCCAAAATGATTGGATCAGTTCACAACTCCACAAACTCTGGATTAGTGTTCCACTTATCCCACACCTTCTCCATCATTTATAATTTTTTCTGTTTTGTCATGTAAGCCAATCTGATAGGTGTTATGTGGTATCTAAGAGTTGTTTTGATTTTCGTTTCTCTAATGAATAGTGATTTTTTTCACGACTATAGACAGCTTTAATTTCTTCATCTGAAAAGTGCCTATTCATATCCTCTGACCATTCATTAATTGGGGAATGACTTGTATTCTTATAAATTTGACTAAATTCTATATATATTTTAGAAACGAGGCCTTTATGAGAGACACGAATAAAAATTCCCAATTTCCTGCTTCCCTCCTATTCTTGGTTGCATTGCCTTTCTTTCTGCAAAACTTTTCCATTTAATATGATCAAAATTATCCACTTTGCATTTTATAATGTCCTCTATCTCTTGTTTGGTCATAAATTCCTCCCTTCTACACAAATTGGACAGGTAAACTATTCCTTGCTCTTCTAATTTGCCTATAGTGTTAGCTTTATATCTAAAGTCTTTCATTCACAATCCCTTCTCCTCTCCAACTTGCTTCTTTTCTTTTTCTACCCTTTTTCTTCTGAGAAAGATTCCTTAACCTTGTTCCTTTTTCTCTTCCCTTTCTGTCTAGGCTGAACTGTCATTCTTTAGTTCCTGTTCTGTATATTTATTCTTTGCTGAAATCCCATGTGATCACTCATACATTAGAGAGAGTAATGTGACTCCCCAAGTCAAGGTGACTTCAACAAACCCTTCATGCTCAGAGATTCCTTGACTCTTACAAAGCTTTTTTTCTCTCATCATTTTGCCAACTCAGAGAGGTTTAGGAATCTCATCAGAGTCACATGGCTACTCAGTTGGAGAGCTGGCACTTAGCAAATTCACATCCCAAGGCTTACACTCTTTCCCCAAATATCCCTGGTGGTCTCAGGCCTGTGTTTCCCAAAATAGCTGGAAGGATCCTCAGCCCTCACTCTTCTCTCTCTGTCCTCATTTCCTCTCCCAGAATAGGTAGATACAGACATGGAAGGTATAGATGACAGATAGGTGAAATAGATAGATGACACAGGTATAGATATTAACGATATAAGCACAAGCAATAACATGAGGCCACAGGGACTGATGGGCAGGGAGATGACATGAGAGTCAAGATCCAGTCCTGATTCTCACCCTGGCTGTGCTCCTCAGCAACTACTTAACCTCTGAGTGCTAAAGATAATTCCCCAGGACTCTCCTTTGTAGATAAGATTGCAAGACGCACAGGGTGATGTTTGTGTATAGGGACTTCTCATGCTGAATCACATCTGGATATATCAATGTCTCTGTAGATACATTGCAGACACCAAGGTGGTACAGTGCAGGGAAAGTAGGGCCTGGATTCAGGAAGAATAAGTTCAATTCTTGCCTTAGATATTTACTTGATGTTAAACCCTGACTGTGTCACTTCAACTCTGACTGTCTCAGTTTCCTCATATGTAAAATGGTTATTTCCCCCCCATGCCCCCACGTTGGTGCTGTTTTTTAATAGCACCTCCCTCTTAGTGCAATTCTAAGGATAAAAAGAGATAAAATTTCAATGTACTTTGCCAACATGATTTATCACCACTGCACTGATGATGACTATGAATATGCAAAATATAAAAGACTCTCCATATAGAAGGCAGAAGAAAAACATTTATTTACACACCGGAAAGCCAAATCCTAGAACCAGAAAGCCAAATCTCTCATAGTCACCAAGAAGAAAATAAACATGATAACCATGGGGGCAAAGCCATTTCCAAGCCTCCCCCCTCCCCTCAGTCAGGAACTTCTCACAAGCAAGCACTGACATGGCTGAGCCTTGCTGCCTGTGCCTGCCTGAATCCTCTCCCCTCTGACCCTACTGAGCTCACTCCCTCCTGGTTCTGCTCCACCCTTCCCATTCTGACTGTTCAGCAATCTCCTCCTACCACATGTGACTTAGGCTTCCAGCTGATTTAATGGGCCTATTAATGAATAGGAAAGATTTTCCAATTCAAGTTGCCATTACACTGGGCTTCAAGATCTTTCATATTCATTACATAGGTCAGTGGGGCAACTGGTGTCAAAAGAGCTTTACAACAATATACCAGGGACCACACAAAGTGAGCATATGAAACAATACCTTAGGGTGGAGTTTGAGCACAAGCACACCATCATTCCCCCCTTGAACAAATGGGGCCTAAAATCTTAGGATAAGGGGCAAGGTCTTGTTCCATAGCTACTTCCTGCTGAGATTGGCCTGACCCAACAGCTCCCTTTTGGGAGATCATTTCTCTAGCTGGCATCTGGCGTTTGGTCGATTTCAAGTCAAGAGATGACACAAGACTGTCATCGATGGGGGGATGACATCTGGCTTAAGTCATCAGACATCCACAGGTGGAGAGTATTAAGCCTGAAGAAAACAAATCTGACAAACAATGTGAACAGACAAAAAGCCAAAAAGAAACAAGGAGACAATCACCAGAAGCAGGGTAGATATAGGGTCAGCCATGCTTCTGGAGTCTATAAACTCATTATCATAGCCTTATTCACTTTTGTTTACTGTTTTCCAATTTGCAGTCCTGAGGTTATCATTCTAGACAGAGGTATAACCTCTTTAAGCTGAGCTGGGCCTGGACAACCCCCCATTCTCCCTGCAGGTGTGATGAACCTGAATAGAATGTTTCAGAAGGATCTGCAGGGGAAGCTTCCACCTCCCTCTTCATTCTAAAATCAAGCCTCTTTCCTCAATTCATTTTATATAGTTCATTAGTTGGAATGCCATCTGTTTTTCCAAAATCTACCGCTGCTCTCAACAGAGCAGCAAACAACTCTTTTCTTGTCAATCCACTCTGACCCTGAATCCACTGTCTATTCATTCTTCTCTCTAGAGAAAACCTATCTTTTTCATTAATTCTTACCATCCAGGGTACTGATGGGGTGCTTGGGTGCATGTGCTTGGACCCCAACTCTAAATCCCATTTCTCTTTAAAAATCCCATTTCTCTCCAGCCTCAAAACACTATCTCAGCCAGTCTCCCTCCAGATCAAGGACAGCCTGCCCCAGCAGGAACCATTATCTCCTTTCCTGCCACAGTAGCCAGCTGCACCTATGGAATTTATGCTCACTGCATACTGAGTGAACTGCCTGTGCATGGGGTCATAATGACATTGACCACTCACTGATCAATCATATATATCCTATACATAAATCTATATGTACTTCCTTTGCATTAATCTTGTCTAAGAAGATATTGATGAGAGAAGCCTGATTTTCCCTGGTCAGCTCTGACTATTGGATGACTCAGTGACATTTCAGGCCTAAAAGCACACCTCCAAGTAGCCCCTTCTTGGGCTATTTACTGATGAATTTTGGGTAAAATACCTATGCAGTACATACCAAAAGTTCATGTTCCTTTGAGAACTGACCACTCCTTAACCCCACCCCAAATCACCTAGTTAGCACACTTGGCACACATTTTACTATAGAATAATCTATATAAACTTTATCCATAGCTCCTTTAAATTGAAGGTTCCCTAAAACTCTTGCCTCTGAAAGGTGTAGTAATAAACTTTTTTGCCTTGTTGGCTTGAGTCTAATGTATTCTTTCCAGACTAAGTTGCCAGGAATCTCCAGAAGTTCCTGCACCTCTCCTGACCCTCATCATATTTTGGCGCCCAACGTGGGACAACAGAGTGATGTCTCAAGCCTTCTCCAAGTCAAGGTAAGCTTTCTTTTCCCTTAAACTTTCTAAGTTTTCTCCTCTCCCAGCCATATAATTGAGGTTCACCCCTTAAGCACCTAGGAATGCTTACTGGGTTTTGGGTGGAGACTTCTACAGGCTCTGGCACAATCCCCTGAGACAAGGGATGCCTTGTGGGGATCCACCTGTGTTTGCTCCCTCTCCTGATGCCTTGAGGCAAGTGGTAAACTATAGGTGCTCTGCTGGTGTCCTTTCCCCCTTTTTACCAATCTCTACAGGTTATAGGCAGAAAAGATGGACCAATCTCCTTCTCTATCTAGAGATTTGATTCTAGGATATTTCTTGAACAACTGGAAAAAATTTGATCTTCAAGACCTCAATAAAAAGTGTCTTGTGTTCTTTTGCAACACTGCCTGGCCTCAGTACATTCTGGAAGACCAGGAGAAATGGCCTAGTGGTGGAACCCTAAATTTTAACCTCATTTTACAGCTAGATGTATTTTGCCGTAGGGAAGGGAAATTTATAGAAGTCCCCACATGCAGGCTTTTAGAACTCTGTCCCAGAATACAGAACTGCAGAATCGAGTTTGGATGTGCCTAAATAAATTTACTCCAGCTAAGGGGAATCAGAATGAACTTGACATACATGATGATCCCATTCTTTCAGGCTCCTGAGCCCCAGTTCCTGGAACACCTACACACCTCCCTTGTGTGTGGGATGGCTCAGGTCCCTACTTAAATTAATTACTCAGAGGCCTCTCAAAGTGATGACAGAAAGTTTATTTATTCCATTCTCGAGACGTGGGACAATCCTATACCAGTTCACCTGGAGTAGGAAAGCTGAAGACAAAGAAAAAGCAGTGATTTATATAGACCCTAACGCAAGTCCCTCCTCCCCCACTGACCATTATCTTCATTAGCTGAGAATATGATCTGACATTCTAGACATGAAGTCTAACCAATCCCTTTTGAAATGAAGACATCAAGGAATTATGTAAGTTTTATCCAATCATTGAGACCCTAATACACTACACAGTTTTATATCCTTATATGGAACTATTCTATTCTAAAAATATTGTAACCTTGAGCCTCTAGGTCTTACCTCACCCCTGGGAAAAGAATTACACTCTGAGAAGTCTTCACTAAACCTATTCCACTCACTTGCCTCTCTATTAGCCCCTTCTCCCTCTTCCTGATGGTCCAAACTATATGGGGAAGCTAACAGACTCCTGCAACAAATCCCTCCCCTTTACCTGCTGGCTGTCTGCCCATTGGTCCCCTAAACCTTTACTTTCAGGGCATTCACCATGGGCATCACTCCTGAACTACATTTCCTAGCAGCCCCTGACACTACCATTGCACATTGGTCTTCTGGGCCTCTGTAGCCAGACTCGGTTTCCCAGAATCACTCACTCCCTAGTCCCTCTCTTACAAGGGGCAGAACTCCTTACCTTGCCCTGTCCCAAGCTCCTGACTCCTCAGTTCCCTCCCAAGCTACTCCCATTATGGGAAGTAGGAGATTCCCCTGGAGGAACGATTGGGATGCATGTTCCCTTTTTAGTAGCTGACCTCTCCCAAGTTAAGGAAAACCTTGGCCATGACTCAGAAAAGCCTACTAAGTTTATAGATGGCTTTAGAACAATCCATCTCCAAGCTGAATTATCATGGGGAGATGTGAATATTATTCTCTCCACTTATTGCACCATTTAGGAGAAAAAGAGGATCTAGGTACAGCTGGCTACTGTGGCAGAAAGGGAGATAACGGTTCCTGCTGGGGCAGGCTGTCCTTGATCTGGAGGGAGTCTGCCTGAGATAGTATTTTGAGGCTAGAGAGAAATGGGATTTTTAAGATGAAATGGGATTTTAGAATTGGGGTCCAAGCACAGCACCCAAGCACCCCATCACATACAAGGGTCCCTTAAAAGTTGAGCTGCCCTTTCCTTGTGTCATTCTCTTAAAGCTCCCTAAAGTCTCTTGATACAAAGGCGCCTTAAGAGTTGAATTGTTCTTTTCCTGGTGCCTTAAAATGTCCCCTTATCATAGAATACCATAAAACCTCCCCCTTACCCTGGACCATGGAATTCCTTGTCTCCCCTCCCCCATCTTGGGTCATAAGATTCTCCTGTCTCCCTTATCATGTCCTTATAAAAATGAGCCCCTGTCCCTCTGTAAATTACAAGTCCTTTGTCTGCTTTTGTGTTAATAAAGCTCCCTTTGACTAAAGAGGTCTAAGAGAATCCTTTCAAATTTGAACCACCTCTCCCATCCCTCTCTCTTCAACAAAATCATCACCTGTCCATTCACCTCCTGCCTGTTTGCACCTGGTGGCTCTCATGTCCTGGCAATAGGGGAGGTGCTGAGATGTGATGTCCTACCTCATTTTACTACCATGGACCCAGCCAGATAGTTTTTGTAATGAGATAAAAACAATCAATAAAAGCTGTTTTCATCTTGAATTCCTTGATGAACTAAGGTGATCAACCCCTCAATGTGTTTCTACCTTGATGTAGTATAATAGATTTCTTTTAATTCTCCTTTTCCTGAATTTTGACTTTTTAATCAGGGTAAAAGCCTGAATGGAGAATTTATCAGGTCCTTTGTACTTTTCTCAAAGAATATATGATTATTGTTCATTTTAAAGAAAATATACACAATGAAACATAGAACAGTTTGGAAACATTGTAACCACCATCTTACAATTTAATTCATAACCTCATAGCATTCAGATCAAAAGAAAAGTTCGTTTTCTAAGGGTACAATTGCATATGCTTTTAGAAATCATTATTTTTTATTCAAATTAAAAGGAGAGAGAGAGAGAGGGAGAGAGTGAAAATTGTTCCCCAATTACCCAATGAGACAAATTTGGAGCATAATAACATAAACAATGGTACAATGTTAATACATAGAACAAAACTGCCTGTCAAAAAACATCAATTCTGTTGATTTTCTGAGTTAGTATTATTTTAGCTATAAAAACCATTTTATCCATTTATGTTCTTGACCCTCTAGGCTGATTGCATTCAGGGAGGAGCAAAGAGTAATTCTGATACAGTAACATTTTTCAGCTCCTATACATATGCCCTTAAAGGCTAAATTTTAAGCATACTTTCCATTAAGGATTAATCTTCGCTTAGCTGGTGAAACATCCCAATTATCCTGCTGGGATCTGACTTGAAATGAGCCACATTCTAATTCAAACTAGGAGAAATGTGCTCATCAAACTGCGAACATTTGGTGAGCAACCTCCATTCTCAAAGTGAACTCTTGTTTGGCTGTGAATCCCCAGCTTGCCTGGAAACCTTCAGCTTGCCTCTTTCTAGTTCTCCTCCCCTAACTCCTAAAGTCTTGAATCTTTCCTCCAATAAGAAATCAGGCAGTATATCAGGTGATGGGGAGAAGGAGCTCTGAGAGATGACCAGCCTGGTGGAGGTGGCCCAGGTGGAAGAGGTGATCTGGGGTGGAGTTTCGAGGCCTTAAAAGAGTCCTAGGGCAAAAGAGGGGCCATCCCAATGGTCAAGGCTGTCCATGTGATGGAGGGTAGGGCTGGGGGAAGAGAGGGAAAAAGGGTCCTGAGTGCCTGACCCTGGGTGTGATTGGAGGAAATAGCCCTTCCTGGGGGCTCAGAAGCTGGGAAGACTCTCTCAGAGTGGGCTGGCTGAAACTGGAACTTCTCCTGAGATTGCTTTACTGCTCCTCTTGCAACTGAATTTTCTCTGCCCTCCCTGGAGTTGAGCTCTCTCTGCCTTTTTCCCAGAAGCTGAGATCACACTGCCATCATTTGGACCTTAGATCTCTATCTTCAGGATGCCAGCTTTGTGGGTGCAGGTCCGAGGTAAGTCTGAGCCACCCTTCATAGACCTGCTGGCCTCTGTGGACTGTTCCTATAATTGGATCTCATCCTCCTCCTCTGACCCTGTGGTGAGTCCAGCTCCAGGTTCACCTGTAGCAATCCTCCCTCCCTACCCTGGTTACTGGACAAGCTTCCTGCTGCTAACTCTTTTCCAGACTCCCAATTACTTCCCAAAAGTCCTGGTTCACACCTGCAGATTTAAGATTGTGTCATCTTTCTCCATGGTCCCCCAGGGACCCGGAATTTCTGTCTTGAGTGAAAGACAAGTGAGAAGCCTGAATGAACCTTGAAATGTAAGGGTAAAGGACCACAATGAAAGACATTTGAAAGGATTATTGAGCATCTAGGTGGGGGATTGTTCAGGAGCTGAGTTGCTCTTTTGGGGTCCAGGTCCCATAGACAGTCAGAGGAAGATCTCTGTTTCAGGAACCATTGAGGCTCTGACTGATCTCATCCCATCTGGGATCCCAAGCCCCTTCTGCCTCTGGGTTCTCTTAAAGAGGATGGTGGGATGGAAGGTGAAAGTTCTTTTCCCAGCAGGAACTTACCTCTACTTTTCATTCTCTGCCCTGAGGTCAGGGCCTCACCCCCTACAGATCCCTGTAGGCCAACCTCCTGCCCTGGGATCCTTCTCCTTCCCCAGCTCATTCTGCAGAAGACCAAGGTCTGGCCCAGAACAGGGAGTATGGAGCTGGAGGAAATGGCCCCTGGGACCTGTAGACCCCCACCCCAGGTGAGTGAACTCTTTTCTAGCAGACTTGATCAACATCAACAAAAGAAGCCATTTCTATAAACAAAGAGCATCATCTATGAGACTGGCAAACCCCTACCTTTGAATTGTTTCTTTACAAAAATAGGCAGGAAATTGAAAAGAGTGGTAACCACAGCATCTTGTTCTCTGTTTTTGAATTATTTGTTGGCATGTTGGCATCACAGTCACTTATTACCCCTCACCCTCATTTGCAGCCCTCCTATGTGTGTTTTTTTAAAGTTTTCCTTCATGATCCCTGTCACAAGAAATTCCTCTTCACTCATTCCTTTCTGTTCTGTAGGGGTCTTCTCTTTGCTCTTTTATCCATACCTAACAACTCTCCCCCACATATCCATGGAAGTGCTCTCCCCTTCTTCTTTTCTTGTTTTGCCCAAGCTCTCCCTGCCACACCTGGAAGACAGGATATTCTGCTCATCTACCATGGTCTGATCTGCATAAGTGGTTAATCTTTCTGGTTCACACTGCCTGGGCCCCTGTCATGTAGCTGGTTTGACCCTCAAGGGCACACTGAGGGGGCAGTGAGGGGTGAAAGGAGCAAATACAATGAGCAAGGGCTGGGGGTGTTCCTGGCCTCCTGCACACTCTGGTCCTGTGTTTCTGGAAAATATGGCAGTTCAAGAACACAGGTTTAGTTGGCTTCTGGGTCACATTCACCTGTCCAAAGGCCCTTACCAAAGCTGTTTGGCCTGGAACAAATAAAATAATACTTTCTTTAGCTGTTAATTAATGGGTATTTGTTAAGGGCCTAGTACTTCATTTGGGAGGATATGGGGAAAGGGCTGAGTTTGGGAAACTATTCAAAGTTCTGGGAATTTTCTTTTCATTTGTTGGAAAGGAGGTGGTACTGAAGGAGACACTCAGGTCTTGTCAAAGAGGCATCAGGATAAAAGGCAGAGACCCAGTGGAGTGACTTGCTTTCTCCCCCAAAATCCACTTGTGACCCTGTTGTCAACAGCCCTATATGGCAGGAGTACTCATTATGATTATTTCATATTCCAGAAAATTGAGGCCAACAGATTCAATGATTCACCATCCTGGGTCCCATAACTAGTCAGAGTCTGGGGCTGGATTTGAACTCAGATCTTCATGGTCTTCTATCATTTCATAGCTCCATCCACCTTATATTAGTCTGCCCATCTTCCCACAACTCCTCCAACATTAACCGGTAATATTTTTTTTTGTCATTTTTGTCTATTTTGCAGAGTATGAGATAAAACCTCAGTCTTGTTCTGGTTTACTTTTCTCTTACTAGTTCTTGGGGACATTTTTTTTCATAGGGTTGGGAGCACTTGGCAGTTTTTCTGAGAATTTTTTGTTCATATCCTTTGACGATTTATTGGGGAACTTCTATTTGTTGTTTTAGTAGTATCTGTCCCCTTATGATTCAATGGGGTTTTCTTGGCAGAGGTACTGGAGTGTTTCACCATTTCTTTCTCCAGTGCATTTTACAGTGGAGGAACTGAGGCAAACAGGGTGAAGTGACTTGCTTAGGGTCACGCTGCTAGTAAGTGTCTGAGGCTACATTGGAACTCAGATCCTCTTGACTCCAGGTTTGCTGCTCTATCTACACCTAACTCTCATTGGCTATAAGTGTGTTTTCAATTGATATTTCATTTTACCTCCAATTACATATGAAAATATTTTTTGTTCTTAAATTTTGAAGTCACAATTCTCTACCTGTCTCTTTGCTCTTACCCCTCCTGCATATGGTAAGCAATCAGACAGAGGTTATACATATGCAGTCATGTAAAGCATTTCCATATTGGTCATTTTGTGAAAGAAAACTTGAACCAAAAAGAAAGAAAGTGAAAAATGGTTTGCTTTAAGTCTGTCTTCTAACTCAATTCTTTCTATGGAAGGGGAGAGCATTTTTCATCATTAGTCCTTTGGGATTGTCTTAGATAATGGTATCACTGACAATAGCTAAGTTATTCGCTCTTGTTCATCATACAATGTTCCCGTTACTTTGTACAGTGCTTTTCTGATGCTTACATCACTCTGCATCTGTTCGTGTAAGTTTCTCTAGGTATTTCTGAAATCATCTTGCTTGTCATTTCCTAAAACACAGTAGTTTTCCACTGCAGTCATACACCACAACTTGTAAAAGCATTCCCCAATTAATGAACTTCTCTGCAATTTCCAAGTTTTGCCACCATTGGATACCGACGTAGTGGTGTTACTGCTGGGTCAAAGGGTATGCACAGAAGATGGTGGAGTAGAAAAACACACATATGCAGGATCTCCCCACACAGCCCATAAAATACCTGTAGAGAGGGACTCTCAACAAATTTTGGAGCAGCAGAAGTGGAGAACAACAAGTGGAGGAGATTTCCAGCCCAGGGTGAATTGAAAGGCCCACGTGAAACGTTGTTTGCACCTGATGTGTAGCAGAGCACAGAGCCCAGCCCAGCATTGGCCCCATGGCCCAGCTCGAGGAAACTCTGGGAGGAGGACCCCTTGGGGGCAGAATCTCCAGTCGCAGCAGCAGGTCCTCATATCCCTCAATCCACAGGCACCAAAGGTCAGTGATGGGGTTTTCTCAGCTGGCCGGCAAGGGAGAAGTGCCTTCCCATAGCTCCAACCTCAGGCAGCGACCTGCAGCGGCCACATCTGGCAGGCAGCAGCAGTTCTCAAGGCAGCCCCTACATCAGCTCACATACATTGTTGGATCGTAAAACCCCTGGGGGCACTGAGGAGCTGAGTCTTGACTCAGCCCTGTGTGGAGGACCTGGGGGAGCTGGTCTTTGTCTCACACTGAATGGAGGCCCTGCCCATCCAGCTTATCTGAAAATCAGCCCCCAGCGCTAACTTGATGCAACTGGAGGCCAGGTGGCTGTGGAGAGGTAACTGCTAAGATTCTGGACACAAAAATATCTGCCTGCTTCCAGATCAGTGTACACGCTGAATTGTGCCACCTTGGAGGAACTGAGATATTACAGATTCCCAGAGTATACCCTACTCTTGACAAAGGACCCAAAAGTCAAGTAACTTGTTGGGAAAATGCCCAAAAAAGTGGAAAAAAAATAAGACTATAGAAGGTTACTTTCTTAGTGAACAGATATCTTCTCCCTTCCTTTTCGATGAGGAAGAACAATGCTTACCATCAGGGAAAGACATAGAAGTCAAGGCTTCTGTATGCCAAACATCCAAAATAAATATTCAATGTTCTCAGGCCATTGAAGAGCTCAAAAAGGATTTTAAAAATCGCGTAAGAGAGGTGGAGGAAAAGCTGGGAAGAGAAATGAGAGAAATGCAAGAAAAGCATGAAAAGCAAGTCAACACCTTGCTAAAGGAGACCCAAAAAAATGCTGAAGAAAATAACACCTTGAAAAATAGGCTAACTCAATTGGCAAAAGAGCTTCAAAAAGCCAATGAGTGGAAGAATGCTTTTAAAAGCAGAATTAGCCAAATGGAAAAGGAGGTTCAAAAGCTCACTGAAAAAAATACTTCTTTAAAAATTAGAGTGGAACAGATGGAGGCTAATGACTTTCTGAGAAACTAAGAAATCACAAAACAAAACCAAAGAATGAAAAAATGGAAGATAATGTGAAATATCTCATTGGAAAAACAACTGACCTGGAAAATAGATCTAGGAGAGACAATTTTAAAATTATGGGACTACTTGAAAGCCATGACCAAAAAAAAAAAAAAAAGAGCCTAGACATCATCTTTCATGAAATTATCAAGGAAAACTGCCCTGATATTCTAGAACTAGGGGGCAAAATAAATATTGACAGAATCCACCAATCACCTGCTGAAAGAGACCCAAAGAGAGAAACTCCTAGGAATATTGTAGCCAAATTCCAGAGTTCCCAGGTCAAAGAGAAAATGTTGCAAGCAACTGGAAAGAAACAATTCGAGTATTGTGGAAATACAGTCAGGATAACACAAGATCTAGCAGGTTTTATATTAAGGAATCGAAGGATGTGGAATATGATATTTCAGAAGTCAAAGGAACTAGGACTAAAACCAAGAATCACCTACCCAGAAAAACTGAGTATAATAATTCAGGAGAAAGAAAATGGTCTTTCAATGCAATAGAAGACTTTCAAGAATTCTTGATGAAAAGACCAGAGCTGAAAAGAAAATTTGACTTTCAAACACAAGAATGAAGAGAAAGGTAAACAGCAAAGAGAAGTCATAAGGGACTTACTAAAGTTGAACTGTTTACATTCCTACATGGAAAGACAATATTTGTAACTCTTGAAACTTTTCAGTATCTGGGTAGTTGGTGGGATTACACACACATACACACATACACACACACACACACACACTGAAGACAGAGTGAATTGAATAGGATGGGATCATATCTTAAAAAAATGAAATTAAGCAGTGAGAGAGAAATATATTAGGAGGAGAAAGGGAGAAATAGAATGGGGTAAATTATCTCTCATAAAAGAGGCAAGCAAAAGACTTTTCAGTGGAGGGCAAAAGAGGGGAGGTGAGAGAAAAACATGAAGCTTACTCTCATCACATTTGACTAAAGGGAGGAATAAAATGCACACTCATTTTGGTATGAAAACCTTACAATACATGAAAGTGGGGGATAAGGGGATAAGAAAGGTGGGGGGGATGATGGAAGGGAGGACAGTGGGAGGAGGGAGCAATTTGAAGTCAACACTCTTGGGGAGGGACAGGATCAAAAGAGAGAATAGAAGCAATGGGGGGCAGGATAGGATGGAGGGAAATATAGTTAGTCTTACACAACATGATGATTATGGAAATCATTTGCAAAACTACACAGATCTGGCCTATATTGAATTGCTTGCCTTCCCAAAGGGAATGGGTGGGGAGGGCGGGATGAAGAGAATTTGGAAGTAAAAGTTTTAGCAACTGTCGAGTATTGTTCTTGCTACTAGGAAATAAGCAATACAGGTAATGGGGTATAGAAAGTTATCTGGCCCTACAGGACAAAAGAGAAGATGGGGACAAGGGAGGGAAGGGAAGGATGTTAGAAGAGAGGGCAGATTGGTGAGAGGGGCAATTATAATGCTTGGCGTTTTGGGGTGGGGGAAGGGGAGAAATGGGCAGAAAATTTGGAACCCAAAATTTTGTGAAAATAAATGTTAAAATTTAAATAAATTTTTAAAAACAAGACCAATTGGAATTTTCTTAAGTCCTTGCATTGCAAGGATGATCCAAGTCTACCAGAAAAAAATGGCACACTGTGGTCGTTGCTGTGCACAAAGTTCTGGTTCTGCTCCTTTCACTCAGCTTCAGATCACATAAGTCTTTCCAGGCCTCTCTGAAAGCTTCCTGTTCATCCTTCCTTAAAGTGCAATAGTATTCCATTACATTCATATACCATAATTTATTCAGCCATTCCCCAATTGATGGGCATCCCCTTGATTTCCAGTTTTTGGCCACCACAGAGTATTGCTATAAATATTTTTGTATATGTGGGACCTTTTCCCATGTTTATGATCTCTTGGAGATACAGGCCTGAAAGTGATATTGCTAGATCAAAGGGTATGCATATTTTTGTAGCTCTTTGGACATTGTTCCAAACTACCCTTCAGAATATTGGATCAGCTTACAGCTCCACCAACATGGAATAGAGCTCCAACTCTCCCATATCCTCTCCAACATTTATCATCTTCCTGTTTTGTCATGTTAGTCAGTCTGATAGGTATGATGTGGTACCTCAGACTTGTTTTGATTTGCATCTCTCTAATCAATAGTGATTTAGAGGATTTTTTCATATGACTATAGATATTGGTAATTTTTTCCTCTGAAAACTGCCTGTTCATATCCTTTGACCATTTACCAATTGGGGAATGACTTGTATTTTTGTACATTTGACTCAATTCTCTATATATTCTAGAAATGAGGCCTTTATCACAGACACTAGCTGCAAAAATTCTTTCCCAGTTTTCTGCATCCTTCCAAATTTTAGTTGGTTGGGTTTGATTGTGCAAAAACTTTTCAGTTTAATGCAATCAAACTTATCCATCTTGCACTTCATAATGCTCTGTGTCTCTTCTTTAGTCAAAAATCCTTCCCTTCTCCATAAATCTGATAAATACACTATTTCTTGCTGCACAAATTTGTCCATAGTATCAGTCTTTATGCCTAGATTGTGTACCCATATGGACTTTATTTTTGTGTATGGTGTCAGGCCTTGATCTATGCCTAGTTTCTGCCACACTGTTATCCAGTTTTCCCAGCAATTTTTCTTGAAGTTGGGGTCCTTGGATTGGTTCTCCACTTTTGAAACTTCATAGAATTTCAATTTTATTATTTGTCGTTTCTTTATGTTCCAGTATCCATCTTTTATTTAAAATATTTACCCTTGAACTTACAGAACTTCTTGATTATAGACGTTTGTTATAAAAGAAAAAGAGGGACAGTGACATATGTCTTAACAGAGGGAAAGGACTTCCTTAGCTCTGTTGGATTCCAGGAATGAGGCATTATCTGAGAGCTAATCTTGTGGTCACTAGGTGCTGAAAGCAAGACTTAGGAGTAATCAAATGGGGAAATTTCCTTTTTCAGAAAGGAGATAGCACATTTGGGAAAGAGAGTTAGGAAGATCCTACGCAGGCTGTGTCCTAAGTCATCTTCAAAACCTTCCCAGGCATCCACCTTTAGCACTTCTGAGCCTGCAGCACATGCCACTTCGCTTTTTGATGACTTAGACAATTATTCCTCTAATCAGGGCTAAAACAATCGTAAATTGCAGTCCCAATCTTACATAGCAAATAAATATTGGGCGGTATCCTTCAGATAGGGCCATCTCAAATTTGATTAAGCTATTAATTATCAAATGCAGTGACATAATTTTTCCTGTCTCCTTAAAATACTTCCTCACACTCTAAACATACTTAAGCCATCTGAAACTGACACAAAAGTATCCAGAAGAACTATCTAGGGAGAGGAGGGCTTTGGATAATCCCCATTTGTTCCCAAACCTTATTATCTGCCTTCCATATTTTCAATCAAAACTTTATCTTTCCAAATCTCTCAATCCCATTATTCAGATTATTCTACTTTCCTTTACATTTTAACCATAAGGCCAGATAGGTAAGAAGTTACTACTTTTTATTAGCATAGCAGTGCTGGAATTCCAGCTCAAAGAAAGTAAGGAGGTTAATTGCTAACCTTACAGGTGGATAAGTTTATTTCTTTGTTTCACAAGTTTGTTGTTCTTCCCTATTATACTCATTTTGGAAAAATAAGATGCTTTAGGAATTAAATCCTTTACATATGATCAATTCAAACACATATGTTAACTCTTGCTTAGGTCATGGAATGACTACAAATTCAGATCAGAATAGCAAGATCTCTTCTGCTTTGCAGCCTAATTTAACAATAAATTATTTTGAAATTTTAGCAGGCCTTCTAATACTCACAAAACATTTTTCAAAACATTTCTTCTAAAAGTATTTCCCCTTCTTTGAAAAGTTTAAAATTTCTTCTGATGTTGATTAAAGTTTTATGAAGAAAATTAGTTGGGAGCTTTTGAAATGATAGATATCTCTTCCTTCTGAAAGCAAAAATAAACCTTTCAAGTTGGGACTCATTAGACTACGTTGGTGTAAAATAACCCAAATTCACAAAGTATTAGAAGAAAAGTAAGTTCTTCCTTATTACAGAATTCCTAGATATCACAAAGTTCATTGGTCAAAAAAGGTGTTTGTAATGGAAAGGACATTTAGTTTCTCTAAGTCAAGAATGACATATTCATTTCATTTAGCCTTATCACAATAACAAATTTTTCTTAAATATATCACTAGAAATTAAGTACATTCTGGCATTATACATAGATAGTCCATAAACCTTCAAATTAACATACATGAATACATCCTTAGATGAAACAGGATTGAAAATCACAGTGCCAATTTTTTAAAGGATTCTCATTTGCTCAATAGGAATTCTACAACAGAAACTTTTGCAGTTTATAACAACTTAATAAGTTTATGCACTTCCAAATCACCTTGCATAATATATGGAAACTCTCAATTTAATCAACCATATTGTTTTCTCATAATAGTCAAGCCAGTCGAGCCAATTGCTTGGGATCTGGGAATTCCAGGGTGAGCTACTTCTGCCACCTCACCTGTTGTTAGCCTCCCAGACCCTAAAGTGCTCCCCCATCTCAGCCAGTATCTGATTAACCCTGAGGCCTGGGAAGAACTACAACCTTTTGTTGAAAAATTCCTTAAGTATAAAATCCTTGTCCCTTGTTCATCTCCATGCAACCCTGAAATCCTTCCAGGAACAAAGGTTCAAGATCTCAGGGCTATTAATGAAGCTGTTATTCCAATAATCCTTATGGCAAGTAAGAAAGTTCTGTTGTCCACATTCCTAGAAGATTGGGGTTGTGAATGGAAACGTTAGAGGTCAGAAACTAGCATGGAAACGTTAGAGGTCAGAAAGTAATAAGCAGGCCCAAGGAGCTGTGTGAGGAAGGGCCTATCAGAGAGGAGAACATGAAGTCACTTGGCCAGGGGACTGCCAAGTATCTCAGGAAATCCAAAGTTCAGAATTCTATAATGGTCCTGCCTCATGCTGACCTGGTTGTAGTTCTTCTGCTGGAAGCTACCCATTCCTTCACGGAAGGAACACAGGCCTTACCTACTGTGAACTCCATTTAAAATAAATTTTTCTTGATAACTTTTTTGTGTGTCAAGTTCATCTCAAACAGTCCCCAACCCATACACTATACTAACTCAGATCCCTGGGGATTTCTGTGTACCTCTTCACATAGACTTCAGCCCTCCCTCCCTCAAAACAAAGTCAAGCGCAAGTCATGTCATCATTTCTCTGATAGCAAGGAAGGATGAAAACGCACACACTGACTCACAATTTATTTTTGCCTTTGAATGGACTTTTCTGGGGAAATAAGTCCATTCCTGCTAACATGGACAGTCTGGCTCCAGGCTTTGGGAAGAGTTTTAAGGAACCTGAAAGTAGTAGATTGTAGCTTAATTCAGTATGTGCATGATATTCTTATTTGTAGCCCCATCCAGGAGTGTTCTTTGGCTGCTGCCACAGAAGCCCTTAATTCCTTGGGCACTGGAGGCTATAGGGTCTCTTTGATAGTCCAGATAGCATGCCAGTCCATAAAGTATCTGGGCCATGAACTCCTGCCCACCTCTCTCTCCTTAACCTCTGAGAGCAAAAGCACTAAGAAACAAGTTCCAGTGTTTTTAGGCATGGCTGGATTTTGTGGATTGGATTCTTAATTTTGGTTTTATTGCTAAAACCCTTTATGACCCTACTCAGGGCAGTGACTCAGACCAGACTAAAGCTTTCATGACTTTGAAAACTAAACCTAACCTAGAAAAACTTTGCACTCTGTATGTTGATGGAAGGAGAGGACAGGCTTTGGGAGTCAGCCCATTCCTTAGCACCTCACCCCAGGTCAGTTGATGTTTTTATTCAAATATGCTTACCTTGATCTATATGCCTGATGGGGTTCAGGCTCTGGGAACTTCCTTGAGCTCCCCTGGAATCTCCTCACTTAACCAGGCTTCTCATGCTGAAATTGAGCTCTCCTTGTATCTCCTGACAAAATCTAGCCTTTCATACTCAAATCTGTGGCCATTGTCTGTTATCTCTTGATTGCCCTACCTGCTTCCCACCTAGGCTCCCCCTAGTGGGATGTTTGTTGATTCTCCTCAAGACCCTTCATAAACCCCTCCTCCCAACACCCTGGACTACCAGACCACCCACCCCCATCCCTCCTACACTCTTTTCGGTATTTAAGGTCCATCTTGCCTCCATGAAGGCCCTCAGATTCAATCCAACTCAGACTCTGTCTAGTTAAGATTCTATCTGGCCCGATTGTGGAATACAAGCATTACAAATGCTTAAGTTCCTTAAGAGTCAACCTAAGGTGGTGAATCTTTAATAAACTTTGTTTTCTTTGGCTTTAAGAAGGCTGGTGTGGAATTCATTTGGCAGGACCAGACATGTTGGTATTTCGGGGTCTCCAGCACCCCTCATCCTCATCACTAATACATGCCCTTAAAGGCCGAATTTTAAGTCTACTTCACCTTAAGGGTGGATCTGTCCTGACTTGGTCGAACATCCCAATAATCCTGCTGGGATCTGACTTGAAATGAGCCACATTCTAATTCAAGCTAGGAGAATGTGCTAATCACGCTACCTGCATTTGGTGAGCAACCTCCTTCAGCAAACTCAGCTTTGTTTGCCTGTACATCCCCAGCTTGCCTGGAAATCTCCAGCTTGCCTCTGCCTTGCTCTCCTCCTCCCAACTCCTAAAGTCCTCAATCTTTTCTCCAATAAGAAATCAGATGTGAGTATGATTGAGGAGGAGGATCTTTCAGAGAAGACCAGCCTGGGGGCGAGGGGGTGGCCCACGTGGAACAGGAGCTCTGAGGTGGAGAGTGGCAGCCTGGATGGAGTATAGGGCAGAAGAGGGGTCATCCCAGTGGCCAAGGCTGTCCAGGTGACGGAGGGCAGGGCTTGGGGAGGAGAGGAAGAAAGGGTCCTGGGTGTTATTGGAGGAAAGGGCCCTTCCTGGGGGCCTCAGAGGCTGGGAGGAGCCTTCCGGAGTGGGCGGGCTGAAAACTGGAACTTGTGCTGAGATTGTTCTGCCTTCTTCCCTGGAGCTGAGATCTTTCTGCCTTCTACCCTTGTACTGGAGCTCCCTCTGCCTTCTTTCCTCAGATGTGGGATCACTCTGTCTTCTCTTGGACCTGAGATCTCTGTCTTCTGGAGGGCATCTCTGGGTGCAGGTGCCAGGTAGGTCTGAGCCAGCCCCTCACAGACCTGCTGGCTGTTCATCCCATTGGGTCTCATCTTCTCCCTCTGACCCTGTGATTGAGTCTAGCTCCAGGTCCCCCTGGAACAACCCTCCCTCCCCAACCTGGTTCCTGGACAAGCTTCCTCCTGCTAACTCTTTTCCAGACTCCCGATGGTTGAGGGCCAGGGAGGAGTGCTGTTGACAAGATCAGGAAAGACCTTTGGGAAACTCTTCTTTGAGACTGTACTCATTATCATCCACAATGGCTCTCCATGCCCCCCAGATGTTGCTGTCTCCTTGAGACCAACGTGAGAATTACAGAAAACGAGGGATATGTAAAATAGATGTCCTCTAGGCCAACAGTCTTTAAAGACAATAAGACTGGCCAAATCACTGGGACAGGAGATGAGCAGAATGTCTCGTAGGCTTGCAGTTTCTGTCTATAAATACCTTGACTCTCAGATCTATAAATGGAAGTGGTCTATCTTTTCCTGCCTCCCGTGGCTCTTTTCTTCAACCACATCACCAAGCCGTGTAGGGATGCAGGCTGTGTGCTACACCCAATCACTTCTCAAGAGTCTGGGGTTATACCTCTCCCAGATTTACGACTGAATTTTTGAATCTTCACAGAATTCAAACATTACCCTCAGGGACCCAGAAATCTGGTCTTTAGTGAAACACAAGTGAAACTCTTGAGTGACCCTGGAAATGCCCATGTGAAGGCCTGGATCTGCCTCCAAGGAACTGGGCCCCTCAGGCCTTTTTTTCCTTCAGAAACAAGATTGATTGTGTTGCCAATGGAGGAGGGTGAGATTTTTTTTTTTTAATCTCCCCGTTTAGTTGGGTCAACACTGACTTTTATAGAGAAAATGAAAGAATGGTGGGCATATTTGGGGGGAGTTTGAGGGGTGGGAGATTTCCTGTGGTAATCCTGAAGTAAAGGAGAAGGGGCCTGGGGTGATTCCAAGGTAACCCACTAAGAAGGGTTGGGTTTGGTGGGGGCCACAAATACAGGATAATTGAGAGGATCATTCTGTGTCCAGGTCGGGGTGGGGGTGGTGGAAAGGTCAGGAGCTGGATTGCTCTCTTCTGCTCAGGTCCTTGACCCAGTCAGAGGGAGATCTCTGATTCAGGAGCCACTGAGGCTCTGACTGCTCTTATCCCATGTGGGATCCCAAGCACCTACTGCCCCTTGTTATCTGAATGAGAATGGGGAAAAGGAAGGGAAAAGAATAGTATTAGGAGATGGTGGGACCATCTTTGTCACATCTGACCCTATGTCTGGGATTCCTTCTCTGTCCTGCGGGCAGGGCCCCACTCCCTGTAACTTCCTGTAGGCCAGCCTCCTGCCCTGGGATCCTTCTCTCTCCCCAGCTCAGTTTGCAGAAGACTAAAGCCTGACCCAGGCTGGGAGTGTGGAGCCAGAAGAAATGACCCTTGGAAGCCACAGACCCCCAAGTCAGGTGAGTGCACTCTGTCTACAGACTTGACGCCCATAGACAGAATAAAGAGGCCATTTCCATAGACAAAGAGGATTATCTGTGAGGCTGGCAATCCCCTCCCTATGGATTGTTTCTTTACAAAAATAGGTAGGAAATTGAAAACAGCAGTAACAACACCATCCTGTTCTCTGTCCTTTGAATTAATCCATGGCATATTGACATTACAATCACTAATTACCTCTCATCTCCACTTGCTGCCCTCCTAAGACCTTTTCACTCATTCCTCTCTGTTCTGTTGCATCTTGTCTTTGCTCCTGTATCCATGCAGACACTTGACACTCACTAGCTGTGTGACCTTGGGCAACTCAGTTAACCCCAATTGCCTCATCCTGGGTCATCTTCCCTCATGCTCATGAATATGTGGTCACTGGATTCAGATGACTCTGGAGGAGGTGAGACTGGTGACCTGGACAGCCCTCCCTCACTCAAAACACAGTCAAGTGCAAGTCTTGTCATCTTTTCACTGATGTATGTGATTGTAAAAAATGAAAAGGATGACTTCAGAAATACCCAGAAAGACTTACTTGAACTGATGCAACATGAATTGAACAGAACCAGGAGAGTCTTGTATACAGTAGCAGCAATGTGGCTCAGTGAAGAACTGTGAGTGACTTCGCTCTTCTCAGCAATGCAATGATCTAAGAAAATGCCCAAAGGACTAATGCTAAAGTCTACTATCTGTCTCCAGAGAAAGGACTGATACTTTTCACCATACAGACTGGAGCATGCTATTATTCACCTTTTTTCTTACATTCTTTTTCTTTTTTTTTTCCAAGTCTTTTTGTGCAAAACTACTAATACAGAAATGTTTTCCATGATTGAATATGTACAACCTATATCTTATTGCTTATTATCTACATTACAGGGGAAGGAGTAGAGGGAAAGAAGGATAGAATTTGGAGCTCTAAAATTTTAAAAACAACAAATATTAAAAAAATAACATGTAGTAGAGGGAAGTAATTTTTCATAAAATGTAGAAAAAGAAAATTGAAGTTGTCCACCATTCAGCATGGCACCATCCACTGACAGCAGGAAATGGAGAAATTGTGAATCTTCTTTTAATTCCATTTGAATTCTCTTAAGGAGACTCTGAAGGTCATGTGGCAAAGTACTGAACACTGAGGTCCTTTCTCAAGTTAGATTGCCAATCATTCACATTCTGAAGCAGGGAGCATAACTCTGATGAACTGGCCATGTTGTTCAAATGCCAAATGGATGTTTGCCTAAAAGATTATTTCATGGAGAACACATGCAAAGAAGGCACTCAGTGTGGTCAGAAGACATAGTAGAAGGCCCAAGGTCTCTCTGAAGAATTTTGGAATCAGGGGTGAGACATGGGAGACAGTGGCAAAGAACCAGCCAGCATAGCTAATGAACATCAAAGAACAAGCTGTGCTAGCAAAGCAGAATTGCAATATTTCAAAAGAATAGTGAGATGTGGAAACTGAGAGGCATCTCCACCCCAAATGTTCATGTGCACTATTTGTTCCCAACCTGTGGTAGAGCCTTGTGTCCTCTCTTAGTCTGATCATCCATGGTCAGACACATTGTACTTTAACCCCTACATAGTGACATCCTTTTGGTCTGCTTTGAACACAAAGAACAACAAAAATGAACAACTCTAGCTAAATACTTTCATAAGGAAATATATGTTATTCACAAATGAAAGCAATCGGAGGGGTGAAGCCAAGATGGCGGAGTAGAAAGACACACATACCCTAGCTCCAAACCCACAGCCCATTAAATATCTGTAAAAAAGATCTCCCAACAAATTCTGGAGCAGCAGAAGCCACAGAACAATGGAGCAGAGGAGATTTCTATGCCAGAGCGCCCTGAAAACAGACACCAAAGGTCCTTCCCACTGTGGACCTGGAGCCAAGCCCAGCCCTGCCTTGGTGGCTCTGCAGCAAGAGGAGCAGATCTGAGCAGGCTTCAGGGACAGAATCTCTAGTGGCCGCACGGGTCCCTCCACCCCCAGGCCGCAAAGGTTGGTGAGAGGGTCTTCTTGGCTTGCTGAGAGGGGAGTGGGGTGCCCCCATAACTCAGGCCCCCTCGGGAGGCAGCAGAGGAGGCCGCAGCAGCAGACTGGGGCTCCCCAAGCAGGCAGGAGCCAGGATCCATTGTTGAAGGTCTCCACATAACCCCCTTGAGGGAACTGAGCCTGAGAGGCAGCCCTGCCCCCACCTGAGCACCTGAACTTAATCAAATGAAAGCAATCATAAAGAAAAGGCATAAAGATGTTTTGGCCATGACAGATTATACAAAGGGCAGCCCCAAGACACTGTACTAACAGATAATTCTTCACGTGGCTGGAAAGTCTCATCTCCTTCAGTTCAGTCTAGATTGTAATTAGTCTTATCTTATGAATCCTTTTCATCTTTTAACTAGATAAGACTTTGTTTCAGACTCTCAGGAAATTAACTAGATTTTTTCTTCCCTCTCTTCTATAATCAGACATTCCCCCCCTCACATCCCAGAATATGCTCTACTTGTCAGCTTCTCACACACCTGACAGAATATTGTGGATAAAATATTATTTTTTATCAGTTCTGATAAGGAAGAAATTTCACTTTTCTCTCTCTTCCTTTGGTTTTTCTATCTCACAGACAAAAGACACAGTTTGTCCCGGATTCCATAGTAACACATTCCTCCACTTTATTCCAATTGATCATTTCCAATATGTCTCTCAAGTTTTCACTGAGCTCTTAATAACTGGTTTTAAATGTTGATTCTCACTAAACTAGGATAAGACTTTTAGGTTAGTCCACTTTTTGTGCTTCAGTTTCCTCTTCTCACTTGATGAGGGTTAGACTGCCTGAATTCTGGAGTGTTTCTCAGGTCTAAATCTTGAGACTCTTAATGGTTTAGGAGCTGGTGACATTCCAGGATGTATCTGTGGACTTCACCCCTGAGGAATGGGACCTCTTAGACCATCCTCAGAAGCAGTTTTACAAGGCAGTCATGCTGGAGAATTCCCACAACCTGCTTTCCTTGGGTAAGGACATTTCCCCTGGCCATTGTTAGTCTGCTACCAAAGGAAATATCTTCATTTTTCAGTGTGCTGGCATTGGAGCACTTATCTATTACTATAAAGGGAAATGTGCTGGTCTCCATTGTCCAAGAGACAATGCTGCCTGGTTTTCCTCTAGAAGATCAGTACATTGTGTGAAGATAACATATATGTTCTATTGTTGCTCCTAAAGCTGTCTCTTGGCAATTCTAGGTAGCTTGAGGTAGATCAGTGTGGAAGCATCTCAGATGTAGAACTAATCATATGGATTATTTAGCCCAGACTCTCCCTGGATATTAATTTTGTCTGCCAAATATCTGAAAAGTACTCAGCCTGCTTCTCTTTGTAACCTCTTCCTCTTTGGGATGGGCCAAGTATTTAGGATATCCTTCTTTTTGAGAAGCATCAATTTGTAAGTCAATTTCTAGTTGTGCTTAGTGCCTCACATTTGTCCTTAATCTTTCTTTAAATTGCCTCCACCATACAGCACAGGTGGTGGGAAAGGACAGAGGGCAATAAGCCTTTCTTTTCACTTACTGTTCATCAGCTGTGGGGTTAAGTCTTTTCTTTATAATATTATGTTATTGGCTGATACTGTTATCCCCATCTGGCATGAGAAAACTGAAGCAAATATAGGTTAAGTGACTTTTCCAGACACACAGTTAGTAACTGTCTGAGGCTGGATTTAAACCCTGGCATTCCTCACTCTAGTCTCAGGCCTCTCTTCATTATACTACCAGTTGCCTCTAATTTCTAGATAATGGGAACTCTGCAGTGAGTCCATCTTCCTATCAAGAAGCTGCACTATGTTCAAATTTTCTGATTCCTAGTTGGCTCCATGATCTCCCCGACCTTTCCCCAAAGTTCTCAAAAATAAATGCTGCGGAAGCTATGCTTAAGGACTTCTGGCCAGCATCTTGTCATCCTTGATTGCACACCCCTATCAATGGCAGGAATAAGAAACTGCCCAAGAGTTAGAATTTGACTGAGGTTTATCAAGTTCCCCAAAAGGAGAATCTCACCAGAAGAGCACTGATTTGCTGAATGAACAGTAAATGGGTTTTCATAGGTTTCATGGGGTGAGGAGTTGAGGAGGAGGCAGAGCCAGAGCTGATCCATCAAGCTCTAATTTGCTGGAGCTCAATGCTGATCTGGCACATCCTTTTTTGGTTACTTACATTATAACCATTAAGGAAAGAATAAGCCAGATGTTTGTGAACATGAAGGAGTGAGTCTCTAAATACAGTAGCTTTGTATGTACACTGTTTTCCCTAAAGAGAACTAAATGCTAAGTATTTCTGCACATTCATTCCTTTTCACATATTATCAGGGCTTCCACTTCCCAGAGAATATTTGGTTTCTTATTTGGAGCAAAGGGAGGTGCCATTGATGTTGGAACAAGAAGTCCTGAGGAGCTGCTGTCCAGGTGAGTGAGGTAAAAGCAGGCACATGAGAGCTGTGTCTCTTGGTGTTGTAGCTAAGCAAGTGCTAGATTTGGGGGAAGGAACACCTGAATTGGGATTCTTTTTCAGAGACTTTTAGCAGTGAGTATGTGTACAAGTCAGTGAATCCCACTGATTCTCGCTTTCTTCATCTGTAAAATTAGAAAGTTAGATACCATGCATCTAGGCTTTCTCTTACTGATAAATCTATAATCCAAAAAAAAATGCATTATTTAGAATTTGGGGGCATGGAACTTCCCTGAAAGTGCAAAAGGGGTTAGGCTTTTAAAATATGGTCTCTTTCTTAGGCATTTTTCTCATCAGTGAAGACTTAGAAAATTCCTGCTATGTGCCATACCCTCTCTTAAGCAATATAAAGAGATTCAAGGAACATCCCTTGCTTTCCTGGTGTTCACGGACTGTGTGGGCACATGACATGCCAGCAATCATGTAGAAACCTGTTACGGACAAGACATTGGATCTCATTGAGAGAGGGAATGTGCTATAGTGAAGGAGGACTGGAAAGGCTTATTGTGGAGGGTGGGCTCTAGCTGGGGCTTCAGGGAAGCCAGGGTGGCATTCCATGTCTGGAGATGGCTTAGAAAGCCCAAACATTTGGAAGGCAGAGTATCCTCTTCACAGAACACAAGTGAGGCCCATACCAGTGGATTATAGCATGTTTGGTGGGGATGTGAAGGGAAAGAATATTTACACGAATAGGAGAGGGGTATGTAAAGAGAGGGTAGGTGATTAAATAGCTTTAGAACAGATTTTATATTTGATCATCTAACTCGGGAGCCACAGGAGATTGTTGAGAATGTGATGATATGGTCAGTCAAGAATTTTAGGAAGATGATCTTTGTAAGTGAGTGGTGGAGTGTAGGGACAGTTGAAGCAGCTGGACCAAGTATAAGGTTCTTGGAATAACTCTGGTGTGTGGTGTTTGGAACCTGAATCAAGACAGTGGAAGTATTGGGAGAGAAGGGGTTGTATGGGAGAGATGTTATCTGGGTTGAATCAGAGGACTTAGGAGAAGATTGAATATGGGGGACAGAAGTGTTTGTGAAAGTCAGTGAGGAATGCATGACACCTCATTTATGAGCCTGCTCTAATGGGAGGATGCATTGGAGAGCACTAGGAAAGTAGGAAGATGGGAGGATTGAAGGAAAGAGAATGAGTTTGGTTTGAGGAATAATAGTTTTAGTGTTGCTAAATCTCAGAGAGAATGAGAGAGAAAAAGAAGGGTGATTGACCGTGAAAAGCTGTAGAGAAGGAAAGAAATAAGAGGATGAAGAAATGACCAGTGAATGTGACAACTTGGAGGTTTCTTGGTAATTTTGGAGAGAAGAATTTCTGTTGAACAATGAAACTGGGAGCTAGACTGCCGAGAATTCCAGAGAAAGGAGTTGGAGACACCAGTTGTACCTGGGCACCTCCTGCTATTTAGTCAAGAAGTGAAAGAAAGACACTGCAAAAATCTCTCTGGGATTGAATGGGTCAAGGGATCATGTTTTGAGCATTAGAGAGAAATGGTTTGTAGTAGTAGGGAAGGAGTCATTAGTGTGGGAGAGACTAGAAAGTAGTGAAAAAAGGGAATGCTGGAGGGGGCAGTATACTGAGGAAGATAAAGTCCTGAAATCAGTTGGTTAAATGTGGAAAGGTGTTTTCTTTACTAGCAGATGGAACATCATTTCATCTGACTCATAGAAGATGAGGAGGACGATAGTTGTTGATAAGTATCCAATTTTTTCTTTTGTTTTTAAATGTTATTTATTTTTAGTGTTCTACAATCACTACCATAAAACTTAAGATTTTTTTTTCCTACCTACCCCACACCTTCCCACTCCCTCCCCAAGATGGCATACAATTCTATATAGAATCTACACATACGTTCCCATTAAATACATTTTCACTGTAGTCATGCTGTATAGAAAAACCAAAATGAATGGGAGAAAGCATATAACACAACATAATACATGCAAAAAAATGATCCGCTACATTCTGCAGTTGAATTCCATAGTTCTTTCCCTTGATGTGGAGGGCATTTTGCCTTAGGGGACCATTGGGAATGTTTTTTTTAAGTCCTTCATTGCTATGAAGTTTCAAGCCTACCAGAAAAAACTCTCACATACTCTAGTCATTGCTGTGCACAAAGTTCTCCTGGTTCTGCCCTTTTCACTCAGCATCAGGTCATATAAATTTTTCGAGGCCTCTCTGAAGTCTTCTTGTTCATCATTTCTTATAGTACAACAGTATTCCATTATATTCACATACCATAATTTATTCAGCCATTCCCCAATTGATGGGCATCCCTTGATTTCCAGTTTTTGGCCACTACAAAGAGTGCTGCTGTAAGTAGTTTTGTACCTGTGGGACCCTTTCCCATTTTTATGATCTCTTGGGGATACAGTTCTAGAAGAGACATTGCTGGGTCAAAGGGTATGCACATTTTTGTAGCCCATTGGGAGTAGTTCCAAACCACTCTCCAGAATGGTTGGAGGAGCTCACATGTCCACCAACAATGAATTAGTGTTCCAACTCTCCCACATCCTCTCCAACATTTATCATCTTCCTGTTTTGTCATGTTAGTCAGCCTGACAGGTGTGATGTGGTACCTCAGAGTTGTTTTCATTTGCATCTCTCTAATCAAAAGTGCTTTAGAGTTTTTTTTCATATGATTATACATATCTTTAATTTCTTCCTCTGATAATTGCCTGTTCATATCCTTTGACCATTTATCATTTGGGGAATGACTTGTATTGTTGTGCATTTAACTTAGTTCTCTATGTATTCTAGAAATGAGGCCTTTATTCCTGAGATTAGATGTAAAAATTCTTTCCCAATATACTACATCCCTCTGAATTTGGGTTGCATTGGGTATGGTTGTGCATAAACTTTTCAGTTTAATGTAATCAAAATTATCCATTTTGCACTTCATAATGCTTTCTATCTCTTCTTTAGTCAAAAATTCTTCCTTTCTCCATAAATCTCATAATTACAGTATTCCTTGTTCCTCCAATTTGTCCATAGTATCAACCTTTATACCTAGATCATTTACCCATTTGGACTTTATTCTTGTGTACACTGTCAGGCGTTGGTCCAGGTGTAGTTTCCACCACACTGTTATCCAATTTTCCCAGCAATTTTTGTCAAACATGCAGTTCTTATCCCAGAAGCTGGGGTCCTTGGATTTATCAAACAGTGGTTTGCTATATTCATTGCCCACTGTGTCATGAGTACCTAGCCTATTCCACATGTCTACTCTTCTGTTTCTTAGCCAGTACCAAGTAGTTTTGATAATTGCTGCTTTGTAATACAATTTGAGATCTGGTACTGCTAGGCCACCTTTCCTAGCATTTCTTTCCATTAATCCTTTTGATATTTTGGATCATAATGGAACAAAATGGTGTTTACAAGAAACACATTTGAAATGGGGGGATACACACAGGGTGAAGGTAAAAGGTTGGAGCAGAATATATTGTGCTTCAGCTGATGCAGGAAAGGCAGGGATAGCAATCTTAATCTCAGACAAAGAAAAAGCAGAAATAGATCTAATCAAAAGAGACAAGGAAGGAAACTCTATCCTGCTAAAATGCATTGTAGCAATGTCATTACTAAACATTTATGCTTCAAGTGGTATAGCATCCAAATTCTTAGAGGAGAGGTTGGAGGAGGCAAAGGAAGAAATAGACAGCAAAACTATGCTGCTGGGGCACCTCAACCTCCCCCTCTCTGAACTGGATAAATCTAACCTCAAAATAAACAAGAAAGAGGTTAAGGAGGTAAATAAAACTCTGGATAATATAGATATGATAGATCTCTGGAGTAAATTGAATGGCAATAGAAAGGAATATACCTTTTTCTCAGTGGTACATGACACATATACAAAAATTGACCATGTTCTAGAGCATAAAAACGTCACAATTCAGTGCAGAAAGGCAGAGATAATTAATGCATCATTCTCAGATTATAATGCAATCAAAATTACATGTAATACAAGGCCAGGGAGAGATATACCAAAAATTAATTGGAAACAAAATAATCTAATCCTAAAGAAGGAGTAGGTTAAACAACAAATCATAGAAACAATCAACAACTTCATTCAAGAGAATGACAATAATGAGATAACCAACCAAATATTATGGGATACTGCAAAAGCAGTTCTTAGGGGAAACTTTATGTGTTTGAATGCCTACATGAATAAAATAGAGAAAGAGGAGATCTCAGGTATATGGTTTTCAATCCTTTTAGTCATTTGTGAGTCATGATCCCATTTGGGGTCTTTTCCCATTTATTTTTCAGTCTCCTTTTACAGATGAGGAAATCAAGGCCAAGAGCCCTAAGTGACTTGCCCAGGGTGCTAACTCTAGTAAGGGTCTGAGGCTAGATTTGAACTTAAGTCTTCCTAACCAGTGCTCTCTCCAGTGCACCACCTAACTACCCCAAGGAAGTCAGGGAAAGATCAAAGGATACCCTTGTCAGAGTGAGGTCCACCCTGAAAATATATACCCTAAGTTTATAGTGTACCCATGCAGCCTAGTTTTATGATTGTCTCTCTTTCCATTCAGCAGCATCTAAATAATAGCAAAGGCTGTGGCCTCACTTAGAATTAATTCAAAGATATGCTTTACCTAAATCATCTACCTGTGTCCCTTCTTTGATCTCTAAGACTCAATCTTTGACCCCTTCTTGGAGAATTGTTGGGCAGATTTATTGAATTTGACAGCCACTCTCAGTCTGATGAAGTGAGTAGTAGAAATTTCCAGGTGTTCCACAGTATAAGATGCTTCAGGAGCCTTAAAAGAAGTCTCTGCAATCTTTAGTATAGACCTGGTCTGGTCCCATGAGGGTTAGGACCAGATAAAGTTCACTCAAATAGCAGATAAGGTGCAAGAGGCCAGAACCTGCATTTGCCAAATAAGAAACAGAAGAGAATACAGGAATTGAGGTAGAATCTGGGCCCTAATATCAGTCATGGACCAGTCAGTCAATAAGCATGGATTAAGCACCTCCAGTTTTTGAGGCACCTCACCATGTTTTAGGAAGGGAAAAGATGCAGTCCCTGCTGTCAAGAAGCTGCCAATCTGTCATAGAAACTTGAAAATGGTTGAGAAAAAGCAAGAGATCAGGAACTTTAGTCTTAGGTGATCCAGGGAAAGGAGAGTTTTTGGTAGCAGAAAGACATCTAGTCCAATGGGATACAATGGAATAAAGGGGAATTCAAGGAGTGAAATAATAGTTTAAGGAGAGGAGAATTAGGGAAAAAAGATTCAAATCAGGACAAGAAAAAATCCAGGTACACCTGAAAGATATTACAGAATCAATTCCAAATCTCAGCAGGAAAGCAAACATTGCCATTAAGTGAGTCACCTGTACTTTCTGTTTTTTCAGTACATGTAAAAATTATGTTTATTACATACTGTTGTCTGTTACATGCATAATATTATTTTGCTTTTTAAAAGTACATATTGTAATTTAGAATTATTTTATTGGTAATAAAAACTAACTGTATCTGAGCCTTCAGTGGCTCCCAAACTTCCTTCTGGTGGTAGCTCTGATCCAGTGTTGCTGGCTATTGACTCATCAGCATTGTCAATGCTCAGTTGCCATGGCCGTTTCTAAAAATAAGGCAACAGAGGTTACCATATTGATAGTGATTGACTCTTCTTTCCCCTTGAACTTAAAAACCCCACTGTAGGCTTAAATTGGCCTAATTTCACTATTTTTGTGTCTCAGAGAATAGGAAGACCCAAAGGGAAGGGAGAAAAGTCAAGCATACTAAAAGATAACATTGTTTCTTAAAAAAAGGTAGAACAAAAGTAAGTACCATGGAGAAGGCCCATCTAGTTCTGTGGACAGAACATTCCCACTTGCAGGATTTTTGGTCTAGTCTCAGCTGCAGGGATAGTTTTCATTATCACTCAGCCATTCTGAGCTCATGGCCTGACTTTATGTTGTAGTAAGAACATTGAGTCTGCCATTTTCACAGGTATTTTTGAGGATCCAATATAATTGTCTGCGAACCTCTTTGCAAATCAAGTTATCCTACAAATCTGAGTAATGGCATTTTCAAACAATTGTGATTGTGTCTTTGAAGACTTTTATCTGCACCTGGGGACGTTTCATGTAGATCAGTTTATTTTCCTGCAATAGAGGGAAAGGTTTATAATGATATGTGTGTGTACATGTGTCTCTGTGTATAGGTTTTACTATTTGTTTTTTTGCAGAAGGAACGATTAGACCTAGAAGGAACGATTAGACCTAGAAGGAAAGAGACTACTGAAAAGCTAAGGATTTCTGTGAAGGAAAGACACCAAAAAAGCCTCATGAGTGACAGTTCCTGTGCCTTCACTGGGAGAGAACTCTGTGCTATAAATGATGGAATCCACACAAGAGAGAAACCTCATGGTTGTCATCATTGTGGGAAAACCATGAGTCAACAGTCATCCCAGATTGACTGTCTAAAAATTCATACTGGAGAGAAACCACATGAGTCTCATGAATGTGCTGTATCTTTCACTGAACACTCATCCTTCCTTTTTCATCACAGTATTCACAGTGAGAGGAAACCTCATAAATGTAATCAGTGTGAAAAGGCTGGGAGTTGCAGCTCTAGTCTTGCTGTACATCAGAGCATGTAGACTAGAGAGCAGCCTTATGAGTATGATAAACTTCTTAAGGCATTCCCACAGAGCTCTAATCTTTTTCAACATCAGTGAATCCACAATGGTGAGAAACCTTATGAATGTAATCATTGTGGAAAGGCTTTCAGACTAAACTCCCTACTTGTTGCACATCAGAGAATCCACACTGGAGAGCAACCTTATGAATTTAATCAATGCAGAAAGGCTTTCAGGACTAAACTCCCTACGTGCTGCATGTAGCAGACTCCACACTAGAGAGATATCAAATGTGATAAAACTTTTTAGATAACACTCTCACCTTAATATACAATTCTGATGAAAGCAAAGTTGAGGAGACATAATTTCTGGGTAATCATGGCCCAGTTAATAATTAATAAACAGTAGTCATTTAGCTATCTCTTACAAACGAGAGATGAATCATGGAGACCTTTCAACACTTATATGCCTTAGATAAATGGGAGTTTCCTACAGGCATAAATCAATTCTGATTAGTTAAAACTTAATGAGAAAATAAGTATTATAATGAGATTTGGACTTCTTCTCATGAGGGAGTGGTTTGGGGGGGTTGGGGGTGGCATGAATCTTGACTCAATTTTGGACAAAGAGACTTATGTCTATCCAGATCACCCTTACCTAGGGCAATCTGGACCAGATGGGTCCACTGCCCCTCAGACCTGTTTGAATAAAACACAATGGGCCAGAATTCACCTAGAATACAATCTGTTTAATTTTTGGTCAGATCTAATTTTCACAGTTGTGAAAGTCTTGCCTATGATTTCATCTGATCATCAGCCCTGCCCTTCAAAGATTGGTTGAATCACAGTGGCCAATCTCTGAATGAGGAAATGGAGAAAAACTTTAGTCCTAGTTCATTAATTGTTTATTTATATGGGAGAAATATTCATCTCTCACATCAGAGAATCCATGCTAGAGGTCATGTCATTAATGCAATCAGTATGAAGAGTTCAAGCTAACACTGTCCTTTATTACCTATCAGAATTCACCTGAGATAGCAACCATATTCCCAAAATGAATGTACAAAGACATTCAGATGGACTATGGAGCATGTTAGACATCAGAAATTTCACCTAATAGTCAAGCACTGTCTGGAGTCAGGGAAGGTCTGCAGCCAGAGATCATCTCTTCCTTCATATCAAGGATTCCTAGTGGAGAGAAGACTTATGAATGTGCTGAATGAGGACCTGCCCTTCCTTGGAAGAGGCAGGTCAGTAGAGAGCACAATATTCACAGTAGAAGGAAGCCTTGTAAAAGCCACAATTGTGGGAAGGTCATCACCTGAATCTCATAAATTTTTGTTTGTGTGCTGCAAATGTATGCTGAAGAAATCTTCCTAGAGATAAAACTGATGGATCTAATTAATGAGCTGTCCTCTCTCCCTGTAGCCCAGGCTTCATCAGACATTCTATATTTCATATAGTGCATGAAACCCTAAAAAGGGATTCAATTTATCTCAGAAACCCCAAGCTTTCTCAAGACTTCCCTAAAATATGCCATGACCCCCTAGGGTGAAGCCTGCCACTGGCTTCTTCACTTTAGTGCACTCTCCCACTGTGGTGAGACACCTTTCCTGCTCACCCTTCAAGCTGTCCTAGGCTGGCAATCTGGTTCACTCCTCTACAACTGATTCTGAGCCATTATTGCAAGGTTGTTTTCAAGGGAATCTGGAAGAGCCTAGACAAGTCAGTGCTTCGCCTTACTATCTTAGCTCCAGTGGTCCTTATGCCCATGTTTTCAAGTAATACTCCCTTGATAACTCAAATTTTCTTGCAAAGGTCTTTTGTCTTTCCCATTCGATTGTTCTATTTTGTTGCAATGCTCATTCAAGAAAACCTCATCTCTCCTTGCTAATCTCATAAATTATGAATACATTTAGGAAATCTCCCCTTTTCTTTTCCCTTTCCTTCTCTACTTAGCTATCATCAAACAGCCATTTTGATTTGTTGCCCTATTTCTTTGGAATATATTTAGTTGTTGCCTCCTGTACAATGTTAGGAACTGTTGGGGGACAGCTCTGGACCGGGGTCCCCCGTGAGGACCGTGAGACACCTGAGGGTCCGAACCTGCTTACGTGGCAGGCTAGCTGGTCTAGCAAGCCACGAGGTACTGGGATGGCCCTGGTAACAGGCTGGCTCCACCCACGGGGAGGCACTTGGGAGGAGCTCGCCCGCCCATGGGAGGTACGGGGGAGGAGACAGGGGACAATAAAAGGGGATGACCATGAAAGCTGGAAAAAAGAGAAATGGAATAAAGCTTGCTGGCTGCAACTCCTTTCGGGTGCTCTGCCTGTTTATTCCCCTTCCCCAACAGGGAGAGGGAATTCCCTCCCCCGAACCAGGAGGAGGGCCGGAGACGTCCGAGGACCGGGGATAGGTAAGTAGAAGGCGAAGGCCCGGGAGTCGCCCCGGGCATCTGTCGCCCCGAACAAGGGACCGCGGTAGGGAGAGGAGAATCCGCCTTGCCCCGCAGTAGTAGCCTTGCTCCACTACTGCGGGAAGATTCAGGCAGTCTTAATATTGGGACGTGGCCAGGATGGGTCAGGGAAATAGTTTTCCCCGTTTAAAGCCCGAAGATAAAGGAGTACTTGCTTGTCAGCTGTATAAGCTTTGTAAGATCTATGGGCTTAAGCCCCACATTCGGGACTGTAGAGCATTTGTGGAAAAGATCTGGGATGTTTCCCCTTGGCTAGAGCATTGTGGGTTATGCCCAGCTAAATGGGACATAGTGGGACAACAGATGGTTGCCTATGAGAGGGTGAACGCGGGTGTATTAACAGAGGAGGACTTTACGTTCTTTCAAGTGGTCGCCGCACTTTTGTGCTCGGATCCCCGTCCCCTCTGGCGATCAAACGGCGAGACCCAGTCAGGGCAGTCCCTTCAAGGGACGACAGAAGAAGAAGAGGAATCCGATGAGGATGATCCCAACCCCAAGCCCTTATATCCATGGGGTATGTTAAGAGAATGTGCAGGCAGGGACTCTAGAGCCCCGAGGGGAAGAACAAAAGGGAAAGTTGAAAAGGACTTTGAAGAGAGAGTTCAAGAGGGTGTGAAACCGTTGAGAGGTGGCACGAGACCGATAGTTAACAAGTACCGTAAGGGAAAGTCTGATGAGGAGGGAACGCCCAAGAGGGAGTGGAAAGCCCCCGAGACAAAGGGAAAGTCTGATGAGGAAGGAATGCCCAAGAGGGAGTGGAAAGCCCCCGAGACAAATGGAAAGTCTGATGAGGAGGGAACGCCCAAGAGAGAGGGCTGGGGAACTCGCAGGAAGAAGTTTCAACGGAATTTGGGAACTCCCAGTCCTCCCGAGGTCGGGCTGAATGCCCTCTCCTTCTCCCCAGCCGCCACGTCCTTGTCACAATCATCACAAGGAACGCGGTCATTTACCTACAGGCGGTCTGAGCCCTCGGAGCCTCTGAGCGTACTCACTCAGAGCCTATCCGCAGCTTTGGCGGAGGGACAGGAGATAGATTTAGAGGAGTGGGAGGGGGCCGGCGCTTACCCTGTCATTGTGGAGCGGGATCCGATGGGAAACGAGAACCGTTTCCATCGACCGGTGCCCTTCAAATTATTGAAAGAACTGAAGGAGGCCGTCTCCAAATACGGCCCTTCGTCACCTTATGTGAAACATCTCCTTGCAAATACCACAGCCACTTGGCCGTGGGCCCCAGCTGATTGGAGGGAGGTATCGGGGGCTATCCTTACACCAGGACAGTTAGTGGCTTATGGCGCTGCCGTTAGACAAGAGGCGCTCAGATATGTCAAGGAACACAATATTGCAGAGACAGAGGACGCTGTGAATATGATAACAGGGGCAGGGACATACTCACAGCTTATTGACCAGCTCCAATTCGATCCTCGGGTGATGGCTGCAGTTCAGTATTGTCATATTAGGGGTTTTGCCAAGATTGACGCCCCGGGGACTATGAGGGACAAGTTGGTAGGGCTAAAGCAGAGGGCTAGCGAGTCCCCCACTGATTTTGTGAGTCGGGTCCAGCTTGCGGTCTGGCTATCTCTTGGCTCGGGACCAGGAACGGATTCCCTGATAACTCAGCTGGTCCGAGATGGCTTGCATCCAGAATGCTCCCAAGCCCTAGCGGGCTTGGGACCTCTCGCCTCCCTCGAAGAGATAGTAGAGAGGCTGTTAGACATTCCACCTAAAGACACCCACCAAGCCATGGTGACGGCGGTGGCCCAAGGGGTGACTCAGGCCCTTCAAGGTATCAAGGCCCAGAAACAATGTTATCGCTGTGGCCAAATGGGTCACTTTAAGAGCCAGTGCCCTGTCGCTAAAATGGGAGCCCACCTGTTTTCGCTGTGGGAAACCGGGCCATATTGCCAAACATTGCCGTCTAAAGCAGCAGCCTCAACCACCTCAGTCGGGAAACGGGAAAGGGGGCCTCCCTTGGGGGGGCCCCCGACCCCAGAAACAGATCTTCCCAGTGGAGGCTGTAGGCCCTGTCCCTGCCCCCCAGCCCGGGAATTCTGTACCCCTATCGTTCCCGCAGCAGTATCAACAGGCTCTCCAAAAATTGCAACCCTAATATGCACGTCTACCACGAATTCCCCCGATGCCGATTTAGTTATAAGACCTTGGCATACTGAAGGGATCGACGTGCCCCCCGCTCCTTTCCCCCGTCTGGTGGTGGGACCCTCTGGCTATGTGCCATTCATAGTCCATACTCAATTGTTGTCCAGCGGGTCCTCCACGATTTATTTGACTAATCCACATTGTTATCCCATAAACATTGCCCCAGGAACTCCTGTTGGGAGGGGTATCTATCTGCCTTGGGTTGAAGAGTCCGGGCAGGAAACCCATCAATTTAATTGGTGCTTTCCCATTGTGGGCGATTGCCCCATGATACAAGTTTTGGTTGAAGGACGCCCAATCATGGGTCTGCTCGACACCGGAGCAGATATTTCAGTCATCAATGCATCCCAGTGGGACCCCAGTTGGGCGGTGAACGATGGTGCTGCCCAGGTTGCTGGAGTAGGGGGTGCCAGTTTGGCACTACGGGCTGCTAAACATTTGAATTGGACCTTTGAGAATCATCAGGGGTATTTTAGGCCTTTGAAATTGACCGGCCTTGCCTACGCCCTTTGGGGGCGCGACCTTCTTCAGCAACTTGGGTTACACCTCACCACTCCAGAACACCTTCAGTTAAACATGCTGGGGCCACTGTGACGGTGAGCAGCCCGCCTATAACATGGAAAACCGAGACCCCCGTGTGGGTTGAGCAGTGGCCCCTAACCCCTCAAAAGCTCACTGCCTTACGCTTTATAGTTGCTTCCCTTTTGGAGCAGGGCCGCATTGAGCCCACTACAAGCCCTTACAATTCTCCTGTTTTTGTTATAAAAAAGAAAAATGGATCTTGGCACATGCTCATAGACCTTAGAGAGATTCATAAATGCATGCTGCCTATGGGGGCGCTACAACCTGGTCTCCCTAGCCCTGCTGCGATCCCCCGAGATTTTAGTATGACAATTATTGACATCAAAGATTGTTTCTATAGCATTCCCTTACATCCACAAGATAGAGTCAAATTTGCCTTTTCCATTCCCTCGGAAAATCGCCAGCAGCCATATGAAAGGTATCATTTTACCGTGCTCCCTCAAGGGATGGCAAACAGTCCTACTATGTGCCAAATGTATGTCCACGCCATCCTCTCCCCACTCAGACAGTGCTTCCCCAAGGCCATTATCATTCATTATATGGATGACATTCTTATTGCCACACCTAGTCAGGATTCCACGATGGCGCTTACTCAACTTATGGTCGATACCTTAGCTGCCCACGGGCTGACTGTGGCTCCAGACAAGGTACAGACTACACCCCCTTTTCAGTATCTTGGCCATGAATTGAAACAAGGACGGATTGCTCGCCGTCCTCCGAGCATTGATCTTTCTCAGCTCACCACTCTCAACGATTTTCAAAAGCTGATTGGCGCTATACAGTGGATGCGGGCAGTTACCCCTATCCCTGATGGTGAGTTATACCCGTTGTATGATTTGCTGCGAGGGGATCCCGCTCTGCTTTCACCCAGACATTGGACATCCGAGGCCTTAATGGCAGCCAAGAGCATCCTCAACAGATGCTCCACAGTTGTTGTGCGGCAGGAACCCAACCAACCCATTTATGCCACTATATTAAAAGCCAGTACTTTCATTGGGTGCCTCTATCAATCACATGGCATTTTGGAGTGGCTGTACCCCCCTCGCAACAAAAAGGCCCTTCCACATAAATGGCGAATGGTCGCCCAATTTTTTCTTTTAGGTGCCGAGCGCTGCCTATTGGCTTTTGGCAGATTTCCCATTTTGAATTTAGAGGCATCAGAGGAAGCCTTAAGGTGCTTCTCTGATGAGATTCCAGAATGGGCTTCTCTTTTATGTATGTGTAATACCATAAAGCTTCCGCTCCCCCCAGCGCTTAGAGGATGGGAAGTCCTTCCTATCCATATGCCTTTTACTATTGTATCTCTACAGCCAGTTACGGGACCCACTGTTTTTACGGATGCTACTAAAAACCACAGGGCTGCGGTTTATATCCCTTCCAGGCAATTCCTTAAGGTGTACACCACCGAGCATTCCTCAGCCCAGAAAAATGAATTGCTGGCAATACAATATGCTCTCTCCATATTACCTAATGAGAGCTTTAATCTTGTTACTGATAGCTTGTATTGTGCAAATGCTATTGCTGCTTTACCTTTTGCCCTCATTAATCCCCGTGCTTCATCTATAGCTCAAATCCTATATGATATTCAAGAGTCCATGTTACAACGCTCTACTCCTCTTTATGTATTGCATATTCGCTCACATATGTCCACCATAGGACCCATTTATCAGGGTAATGATATTGTAGATAAAGCCCTTATATTCCCTCTGCATTTAGAAGCACAGGCAGCCCATGATAAGTATCATCTATCTGCCCGATCTTTGCGACGCCTTTATGGATTGTCCAGAGAAAACGCTCGCCAAATAGTCAAACAGTGTACCAATTGTGCCCCATTTCACCCTCTTGCCCGAGACACCGCAATTAACCCCCGTGGTGATCTCCCTAACGATCTTTGGCAAATGGATGTAACACATTTTGGCAAAGTTCTTATACATGTTTGTATTGATACGGCCTCCAATTTTATTATGGCCTCTATACAGCCTAAGGAAACAGCCCGTGCAGTGATCGACCACCTCTATGGTTGCTTTGCCATGGTTGGGGTGCCTCGAGCCATAAAGACAGACAATGGGCCAGCTTATATTTCCTCTGCCTTTGCCGCCTTTTGTGGAGAATTTTCTATTACTCATATTACTGGCATCCCATATAATCCCACAGGTCAGGCCATTGTTGAGCGTGGTAACCGCACTATAAAAACTCTTCTGTTAAAACAAAAAGGGGGAGTAAGGGCGGCGGGGCGCCTCTCCCGAGGTGATCTGGCACAAGCCGTCTTCACTCACAATTTTTTGCAAATCCGAGACGATGGCACATGCCCCGCAGAAAGATTTTATCTCCACGAGATGGGAGGCAGAAGGGAAAGGCCGTTAAAGGCCCCTACTGCCTGCCTCACCGGAGCTCGAATCCGGTGGAGGGACCAAGAAGGCAAATGGCATGGCCCTGGAGTAGTTATAGCGAGAGGTCAGGGGTATCTTTGCGTCCAACCAGATGGAGCTGACCCAGGGACGGAGATCTGGATCCCCACACGATGGGCAGTTGAGCTGCGAAAAGCCGAAAGCAAGGAGGAGACGAGGGCGGAGAGGAAGGCACCGTCCGAAGCGGGTGTGCAAACAGCGTGAGATAACCATGCTCACACTTCTGATGGCCTTACAACAGTTCCTTCCTGGGTCCGAGGCTGTCCAGTCCAAATGGTACAACACCACCCCCGCAGAGCAGCGAGCTGCGGATCAAAGGGGCGACACCTACTGAACATTAGCACAGGGACTCCCCGCCTTATGCAGACTCAACATTCCTCAACCTTCCCCAATCAATGGCCGGCGGTCCGCAAAGCCCTCCAGGGGGCTATGCTGGCTTGTAACGCCACAGATGACATCCATCAGTTGGACTTGCTCATTGATCAGCTGAATAACCTTTCCAGAACGTTTGAGGAAAAGCGTGAACAAGAAGACCGTTCCATCTTCGATTGGTTACAACGAATCCTGGACTTGCATTGGCTGCCAGGCGTGCTCTCCTCCGTTGCAGTTCTTGTCCTTAAGTGTCTCATCCTGCCATGCCTCCTGAAGTTCCTCCTGCAATTATTGACACGGGCACTAGAGAGTCTTAAAGGCGATGTTTTGTCTCTGAGACATTGCAAAGACAGGTCCCCGTGGGGGGAACCACCCAATCTACCCGTGTAAAACAAAAAGGGGGAGATGTTGGGGGACAGCTCTGGACCGGGGTCCCCCGTGAGGACCGTGAGACGCCTGAGGGTCCGAACCTGCTTACGTGGCAGGCTAGCTGGTCTAGCAAGCCACGAGGTACTGGGATGGCCCTGGTAACAGGCTGGCTCCACCCATGGGGAGGCACTTGGGAGGAGCTCGCCCGCCCATGGGAGGTACGGGGGAGGAGACAGGGGATAATAAAAGGGGATGACCATGAGAGCTGGAAAAAAGAGAAATGGAATAAAGCTTGCTGGCTGCAACTCCTTTTGGGTGCTCTGCCTGTTTATTCCCCTTCCCCAACAGGGAGAGGGAATTCCCTCCCCCGAACCAGGAGGAGGGCCGGAGACGTCCGAGGACCGGGGATAGGTAAGTAGAAGGCGAAGGCCCGGGAGTCGCCCCGGGCAAGGAACCTCTGTTAATGGCTCTTCAGCCTCTCTGTCTCCCAGACCTAATCCCCTCACTCTATGCATCACTGTCATTTCCTATCCATAAGTCATCCTATTTTATCATATCTTTAGGGTCTAATGGTTTTCCCTGTTTTCTTCCATTTGAGTCTGAAGTTTGCAGGTAGAAGCTCAGGACTTGGGCCTCAGTCATCTGCATATTCACATTTTGACTGATTGTGTGGAATGTCTCCCCGCTCTGCCTTTTCCCTAGAGTATTTTTCTGCAGTTTTATGGTTTCATACAATATTGGCCTCTTTGGAGTCAGTGGTTGGAAGATAGAATTGTTGCTGTGGTATTGAATGGTTTTCCTTGGATTTGAACAGTACTTAAGTGTATGTGGGAAAAATCTTGCTGGAGATAAAAGGAATCTAATTAAGAGGATTACGGCTCTTGCTCAAGACCTCAATAGATTTCCCTACATAAGAAACCTCATTAAACATCTAAATTTACTTACTCTGATTAAATCCCTAAAAATACAGCTTTTCTCCTTGAAATCCTGATGTTTCTCATTATTCTTCAATAATATTCCTTTGAACGAATACATTGTAATTTCTTTACCTATTCAACAGTTGATGGGCACTCATTTTGATCTTTGGTAGAACAAAACTTTCTGGTACAAATACTTTTATAAAACACGACAATCAATCTAGAGTGTTCGCATCATAGCTGGACAAAATGTTTTGCTGCCTGAGTCGACAATTTGGAGAATATATTCAACTGAATTGATGTCATTTAAATGGCAACAAGTCTTGTTTTCAGTTTTCTGGTCAGAAGAGTAAAATTGGTTTTCAATCTGTAATGTTACTTTTGTTATGCTTCAAAATTTCATTGTGGTTTTAGGAAATTATTTGATAAGTAATGTGAACTTTAAAAATCATACCTAGTGGGTGATGCAGTTATGTTCTTTGGAAATTCAATTCTCTTTTGATCTGGATGCTGCGAAATGGTGAATTAAACTGTTAGAGAATGTGATTACAATGTTGAAAAGCTGCTAAGTATTTGACTGGATGTATTTAATTTAAAAAAGAAAAATAATAACTTAGCTTTTAGGAAAAGTAGAACAGACGTAGATTCTCATTCTTTGGAGACTGAACAAATGGTTTGGGTTACCAAATCTAAGCTCTGGGACAGAAGTTGCTTAAAGTAGTTGATGAGGTAGAAGCCCAAGCCCAGACCTTTTTCCCTTGGATCAGAAGGGCTTTTGTCCCATTTGTCTGAAGGGCCCCTCAGGTTGATAAAGTGGTGGAGCTGCCCCCAATACCCTGTCCTCCAGTCTTCTGAAGACTTGCAACAATGGGAAAGCCTGGGTGGTGGCAGTGCTCACACTTTCTCCACCTCTCTCACCAAGCCCTGGGCAAAAACAAAGACTGAAGGTAAGGTTACCCACCTTAAGATGGTTAAGTTCTCTGCTTTAGCCAGTTACTCTGGCCCTAACCACCCCTTGACCCCTTGGGTCATAGACATTGAAGGGGAAACTCAAGAATGTCTCCAGCCTACTTGAGGATCTGTTGTTTAAACATTCCTTCCTTATGTCCTCCTGTTGCTCTGTCCCCTTGCTGGAAAGGAGGCTAATGGTGAAGTTGGGGGAGCCAATTTTCTCTAGTTAATCCTCCCATCTCCTTTTTCCCTCTGTTCACTAAATCTCCCCATGTTCTCTTGAGAGGGTGGGTGACAGTGCAGCCAATTGCTTGGGATCTGGGAACTCCAGAGGGAGCTACTTCTTCCACCCCACCTGTTGTTAGCCTCTCAGACCCTAAAGTGCTCCTCCATCTCAGCCAGTATCTGATTAAACCTGAGGCCTGGGAAGAACTACAACCTTTCACTGAAAAATTCCTTAAGTATAAAATCCTTGTCTCTTGTTCATCTCCATGCAACACTGCAATCCTTCCTGCAAAAAAGCTTCATGGAGAATACTCACAATTTATTTTTGCCTTTCCATGTAACCCTCCTTTATTTGGCCAGGCTTCAGTAAGGGACGTAAAGGACCTGAAACTAACAGGTAGTAGCTTAATTCAGTGTGTGGGGGATATTCTTATCTGTAGCCCCACCCAGGCGGGTTCTTTGGCTGCTTCCACTGAAGCCCTTAATTTCTTGGGCATTGAAGGTTATAGGGTCTCTTTGAACAAAGTCCAGATAGCATGCCAGTCCATAAAGTATCTAGGCCCTGAACTCAGGCCCACCTCTCATTCCCTAACCTCTGAGCTAAAAAGGACCATCCTGTCTATCCCTGTTCCAGCCACTAAGAAACAAGTGTCAGTGTTTTTAGGCATGGCTGGATTTTGGAGACTCTGGATTGCTACTTTCAGTTTTTTGCTCAACCCCTTTATGACCCTCCTCAAGGCACTGAGTGGGATAGGTTTAGTGAAGACTTCTCAGATTGTAATTCTTCTCCCAGGGGTGAGGTAAGACTCAGAGGCTCAAGGTTACTATATTTTTAGAACAGAATAGTTCGATATAAGGATATAAAACTGTGTAGCACATTAGGGTCTCAAGGATTGGATAAAGTTTACCTAATTCTTCAATGTCTTCATGTCAAAAGGGATTGGTTAGATTTCGTGTCTGGAATGTAAGATCATATTCTCAGCTAATGAGAATAATGGTCAGTGGGGGGGGAGGGCCTTGCATTAGGGTCTATATAAATCACTGCCTTTTCTTTGTCTTCTGCTTTCCTACTCCAGGTGAACTGGTATAGGATTGTCCTGATTCTTGAGAATCTAGTAAATAAACTTTCTGTCATCACTTTGAGAGGCCTCTGAGTAATTGATTTAAGTAGGGATCTGAGCCAATCCACTGACTCAGAACTGACTCAGACCAGGCTAAAGCTTTTGAGACTCTGAAAACTAATTTGACCACCACTTCAGCACTGGTTCTACCCAAGCTAGAAAAGCCTTTCACTCTGTATGTTGATGAAAGGAGAGGACAGGCTTTGGGAGTCTTAACCCATTCCTTAGGACCTGACCCCAGGCCAGCTGTTGTTTTTCTTTACTCAAAATATGCTTTCCTTGTTCTATATGCCCATGAAACAATCTGGAAAGAAAGGGGATATCTGCCAGCAAAAACCTCCCCTATCAAACATGCCCCTTCTATGTTTTGGCCTTGCCATAGTCATCTTTAATTTTTTCCCGAAACATTATCTTTTGTGGCAGGGAAACTGTCTTTTCTTTATACTCCTTGTGTGCCTGTTTGGTCTTTATTTAACCTCCTTGCCAGGTTCGTCTTTTCCAGAGTGCAAGCCATCAACTTGCAGATGACAACCCAGGCTATATACCAACCTCTGACTGAATCCTAGGTCTCCAGCCCACTGGACCTGGCACCACCCAGGTTCTGAAATCTGACCCCTTGAACAGGACCCATCGAGGCAGGGACAGCTCTATACCCCTTGCCAGCAGGAAGCAGTTTTAGAAGCTGAGACTTTCGCCCCTTACCACAAAAGAATTTGGGTCTAATCTGTTTGAGGGGGGAATGATGAGATACAAGTCCAAGCCAAGATTTTTTTCCCTTGGATCAGGAGAGCTTTTGTCCCATTAGTCTGAAAGGCCCCCAGAAAGTCTGGCGTTTGAGGGGTAGCTCCTTGGATTCCCCTTCCATTTGCGTAAGTGATGGTGTTCAGACTCTGGAAACCTCCTTGAACTCCCTTTGAATCTCCTCACCTGGTCTTTGCAGATAGGTTCCCCTCAAACCTGGCCTTTCATACTCAGATTTGTAGCAAGGTTCTCCTGAATCTTTCACATTCAAATCTGTTTCCCCCGGCCTAGCCTGGCCTTCCATTGTCTGTTACCTCTGGATTGCACCACCTACATCCCACCAAAGGACTTCACTAGTTACCCCAATCTCTCAAGACCCTTCCTAAACCCCTCCTCCCATCACCCGAGACTATCAGACCACCCCCACAGATCCCTCCTACCCTCCTTTCTGTATTTAAGGTCCATCTTACCTCCATGAAGGCGCTCACATTCAATCCAGCTCAGACTCTCTAATGGAAGATTCTATCTGGCCCCCTTGTGGAATACAAGCGTTACAACTGCTTGGGTTCCTTAGGAGTCAACCTAAGGTGGCGAATCTTTAATAAACTTTGTTTTCTTTGGCTTTAAGAAGGCTTGTGTGGGATTCATTCGAGCAGGGCCCGGCATGTCGGGATTCCAGGGTCCCCAGGACCCCTCAACCTCATCACTAAACATATGCCCATAAATGCCGAATTAATAAAATCTGATTTTCAATGAGCCACATTCCAATTCAAACTACGAGAATGCTAATCAAACTGCTTGCATTTGGTGAATAGCCTCCATTCTCAAACTAAGCTCCCTTCGGCTGTGAATCCCTTGCTCCCTGGAAATCTCCAGCTCGCCTTTGCCTGGTTCTCCACCTGCCAACTCCTATAGTCCTGAATCTTTCCTCCAATAAGAAATCAGGTGGAGGGTGATGGGGGAGGAGGAGCCCTCCGAGATGACCAGCCTGGTCGGGGGTGGAGTTTGGAGGCCTGGGTGGAGTCTAGGGCAGAAGAGGGGTCATCCCAGTAGTTAAGGCTGTATCCACTTGATGGAGGGCAGGTTTTGGGAAGGAGAGGGAGAATGCGTCCTGAGTGGCTGAACCTGCGTGTAATTGGAGGAAAGAGGGCCTCAGAGGCTGGGAGGAGTCTCTCAGAGTATGCTGGCTGATAACTGGAACTTGTGCTGAGATCTCTCTGCATTCTACCCTTGGACTGGAGCTCCCTCTGCCTTCTTTCCTCAGATCTGGGATCACACTATCTTCTCTTGTACCTGAGATCTCTGCCTTCTGGAGGCCATCTCTGTGGGTGCAGGTGCCAGGTAGGTCTGAGCCAGCCCCTCACAGACCTGCTGGCTGTTCATCCCACTGGACCTCGTCCTTTCCCTCTGACTCTGTGGTGAGTCTAGCTCCAGGTCCCCCTGGAGCAATCCTTCCCCCACAACCTGGTTCCTGGAGAAGCTTCCTCCTGCTAACTCTTTTCCAGACTCCCAATCACTTCTCTAGAATCTGGGGGTACCCTCATTTAAGATTTTGTCACCTTTTCACAAAATTCCCCTCAGGGATCCAGGAAGGCTCTCTTGAGTAAAACACAAGTGAAAGACTTGAATGAACCTGGAAATGGCCACGTGAAGCCTGGATCTGCCTCCAAGGAATTGGGCCCCTCAAGCCCTTTCTCATTCAGAGACGAGGCTGATTTGGTTGGCTATCAATAGAGGAGGGTGAGATTGTTTTGTTTTTTTTAATCTGCCCATTTGGTCTGGTCTAAACTGACTTTTATGGGGAAAAAGTAAAGATGGTATGAAGATTAGGGATGGATTTGAGGGGTGGCAAATTGCCTGTGGTGATCCTGAGGTAAAGGAGAAGAGGTCTGGATGAAGATTAATAGCCTGGGGTGTTTCCCAGGTAACCCGAAATGGAGGGCTGGGCTGGATAAAGGACCACCTTGAGACACAATTGAAGGGATTATTTTTCAGGAGCTGCGTTGCGCTTTCAGGTGCCTGGTCTCCTACCCAATCAGAAGGAAATCTCTGATTCAGGAGGCACTGAGGTTCTGACTGCTGTTGTGCCATGTGGGATTCCAAGCCCCTTCTGCCTCTTGGTGATCTGAGTGAAAACTGGGCAGAGGAAGGGGAAAGAAGAGGAATGGGAGAGAGTGGGAACATCTCTTTCTATCCTGACCCTGCCTCTGGGCTTCATTCTCTCTGCTGAGGGCAGGGCCTCACTCCCTGTAAATCCCCATAGCCCAGCCTCCTGGAATCCTTCTCTCTCCCCAGCTCAGTCTGCAGAAGTCAAAGCTTGGCCCAATCTGAGAGTGTGTGTGGAGCCAGAAGAAATGGCCCTTGGCAGCTGCCGACCCCCACCCCAGGTGAGTGCACGGTGTCTACAGATTTGACCCCCAAACAGGCCATTTCCATAGACAAAGAGGATTGTCTGCAAGTCTGGCAATCCTCTATCGATTGTTTCTTTATGAAAGTAGGCAGGACATTGAAAATGGTAGTAACAACACCGCTCTGTTCTCTGTCCTTTGAATTAATCCATGGCATATTGGTATCACAATCACAAACTACACCTCATCCCCAGTGGCTGCCCTCCTAAGACCTCTCCATTCATTCCTCTGCTCTGTAGTGGTCTTGTCTTTGGTCCTGTATCCATGCCTGGCACCCCTCCCCCACGTATCCATAGGACTGCTTTCCCCCTCCCCTTTGCCTCTTTGTCCAAGCTCTCCCTGGCAGACCTGGAAGACAGGATACTCTGTTATGCTCCATGGTGTGATCTGCACAAATAGTTAATCTGTCAGTTGCACCCTGTCTTGTAGTTGGGCATCATCAAGGGCACACTGAGGGGGCAGTGAGGGGTGACAGGAGTAAATGCTATGAGCAGATGCTGAGTTGCTCCTGGCCTCTTGCATACTGTGCTCCTGGGTTTTTTAAAATATGGCAACTCTAGAGAACAGGTGAAGTTGGCTTCTGGTTCACGTTCTCATGTTCAAAGTCCCTTAGCAGAGCTGTTTGGACCAGGCCAAAGAAAGAGTGCCTTCTTTAGCTGTTACTTAGTTAGCATTTGTTAAGGGCTTAGCACTTCCCTTGTTAGAGAGGATATAAGAAAGGACTGAGTTTGGGAACTATTCAAAATTCTGGGAATTTTCTTTTCCAGTGTGGGAAAGAAAGGGCTGTCTTAAAGGAGACACTCAGTTCTTATCGAACAGGTATAGGGCTCAAAGGCAGAGTCCCAGGAGAGTGAATTACTTTCTCCCTCAAATCTACTTTTAACCATCTTCACAGCAGCCCTATAGAGTAGTTGCTCTTCTTATCTTTTTATCACAGTTCAGGAAACTGAGGCCAACAGATTCAGTGAGTTACCAACCAAGGTGACATAACTAGTCAGTGTCTGAGGCCGCATTTGAACTTAGATGTCCATGATCTCCCATTCCATAGCTTCATTCACAGTGTGTTTGTGTGCCCAGCTTCCCACAGCTCCTCCAGCATTGGCTGGTGCTATTGTCATTGCTGTCCGTTTTGCAGAGTGTGAGATGAATTCTCAGTGCTGTGGTTTTCTTTTCTTAGTAGTTTGGAGCATTTTTTCATGTGGCTGGAACTTCTTGGCAGTTTCTGATAATTTTTTGTTAGATCCTTTAAACAATTATCTGTTGGGGAATGGCTATTTGTTGTTTTCCAGTTGTTTTAGTCTTGTCTGACTCTTTGTGACACACTGGGGTTTTCTTGGCAGAGATACTGGGGGGTTTCCCCATTTCTTTCTCCAGCACATTTTACATAGGAGGAACTGAGACAAACAGGGAGAAGTGACTTGCCCAGGGTCACATTGCTAGAAAACATCTGAGGCTGAATTTGAACTCAGATCCTCCTGACTCCAGGCCTGGCACAATCTACTGTGTCACCTAGCTGCCATTGGCTTTTAGTCTTTTTTGAAACAATATTTCGTTTTTCCCCAATTACATATAAAAATATTTTTATTCCTAAATTTTGAGGTCACAGTTTTGTACCTGTCTCCTTCCTCTTACCCCTCCTACAGACTGGAAACAATCCAAAACAGGTTCGACATATGCACTCATGTAAAGCATTTTCATATTAGTCATTTCATGGGGGGGGGAATGAATGAAAAAGAAAGCAAGTGAAAACTAGTATGCTTTAGTTCTATATGCTGAATCAGTTCTTTCTATGGAGGGAGAGAGCATTTTTCATCATCAATCCTTCAGATTTATTATATAGCTGAGAATAGCTAAGTTGTCACTGTTGCTCATCATACAGTATTGCTGCAAAATGTCATCCTGCATCTGTTTATTCTGCATCAGTTCATTTCAGTCTTTCTAGGCTTTTCTGAAATCATCCTGCTTGTCATTTTCTGTAACACAATAGTATTCCATCGCCATCATATGCTACAACTTGTAAAGGCACTCCCAAATTCATGGGCATCTCCTCAATTTCAAATACTTTGCCACCACAGAAAGAGTTATTATAAATACTCTCGTATGAGTAGGTCCTTTTCTATCTTTTTAAAAAAAAGTATTTTGTGGATAGCGAGTTTATAATGTTATTGCTAGGTCAAAGGGCATCCACCTTATATAGCATTTTGAGTATAGTTCCACATTACTTTCCATGATGGGTGGATGAGTTCACAAATCCAGCAACAATGCATTAGTGCCTCAATTTTCCTGTTTCCCTGCAATATTTATCATTTCTCTTTTCTGTTTTATTAGTCAGTTTAATAGGTATGAATTTGGTTTGAATTTGAGAGTTGTTTTAAGTTGCATTTTTCTAATCAATACTCCTTTAGAGAATTTTTATATGATTATAAATAGCTTTGATTTCTTTGTTTCTAAACTGCCTATTCATATCCTTTGACCATTTATCAATTGGTTTGTGACTTGGCATTCTTATAAATTTTGACTCAGTGCTTTATCTAAATATTTGATATATTTATCAATTTTTTCCCAATTATCAACTTTCCCTGTAATCTTGGTTGTCTTGATTTTATTTCTGAAAAAAAAACCAACTCAAATTTAGTACAACCAAAATTACCTGTTTTACATCTATTAATGCATTTTGTGATTGAATCAATTGCATTCATATTTGCAGTTATGATACCTGTATATATCCCTCTATCCTATTTTCCCTTCTCACTCTCTCTTTCTTTGACCTTTTCCCCTCTCTCCTTACCACTGTTTTGCCTCTGACCAGTGCCTCCTACAGTTTATCCTTCTATCAGTCTCTCCCCTCCCCCCTTATGCAAGTCCCTTTCTACTTCCCTTCATGTAACTTGAAAAATTTCAGTCAGCTTTTGTATAAGCAATGGTCACCCTACCCTTCAAATCTCAGCTGGAATAGACTCAGCACCAAGTGCTTTGCCACATGGAATGAGCCCAATGGCCCTCTAAACGTCTTCTTCAGCTGGAAGTTCAGCTAAGGAGGGATTGACTTCAACCTGAGGTAAATGGTCAGTGACCTCAGCATTGATTGAGGATGGTCTGTTGTTCCTAATCGATGTGGCTCCATCAGCACTGAGCAGTTGTGAGGCACCGTAGGTTTTGGTCCATTAATATCTTTCAGGGGATCAGAAAAGCACTTTGGATTGTTACTATCGGCACAAAACTGAATTTCATCTGCCTTCTCACTGAGCCAGGAATCCTGCATCTCTCTAAGCTTTGCTTATACTTTCCTTATGATGGAATTAAATGCTGCTTTCTTAGAGGTGAATGAGCTGTCCTGCTGATACATCTTGTGGAATACTTGTTTTTCCTTTAGCAGCTTCTGAATTTTCCCATCACTTTCATCAAACCAGTCTTGGTGTTTGTGAGTGTTCTGAACCAGATGAGCTAATGCAGTGCTGTACAGCAAATCTCTGAAAGCTGCCCACTGCTTTTCTGCTCCACTGTTGCCAACTGTGTGTTGCCTCAACTTTCCCTCCTAGTCAGCAAGAAACTGTTTATGTTCAGAGCAGAGCTCTAATTGGTTGAGATTAATTCTTCTGGTATTCATTTTGCCTTGGGGGTGGTGCTTTTGATGAATGCACATATTTAGCTTGGAAAGGATAAGTCTCCAGTAAGTGCAACACTCTGCACCACACATTGCCTCTGTCACTCTCACATCTTGTCTGTCTCTTCTCCTTACAATCACCTAGTCTATTAGATGCCAATGTTTGCTGCAAGGGTGCATACATGAAGTTTCATTGCACTGAGGTAAACAGAAGACAGTGTTGGTAATGAGAAAGTAATATGATACACAAGTCTTCAGCAGGAAATGATCACCACTGTTGCTCTTTCCACCTCCATTCCTCCCTAGGACTCCCTGTCAAGTCTGCTTTGTGAGCCTACTCTAGCATTAAAGTCACCCAGAATTATAAGCTTGTCCTCTTTTGGCACAGTGATGATAAGGCTCTCTAGGTCTTCATAAAATTTCTCTTCGACTTCATCAGGGTTTGTCATGGTGGGAACATAGGCCCTGATGGTGGTTGCATGGCATTTTCTTGCAAATGGCAATCACATTGTCATGAGCCTGCCATTCACTGTTTTTGGCAGGCATAGCAGCTTGTTGATTAGATAAGGTTTGATTGCAAAATGCATGCCAGTTTCACGGCACTCCCCCTAACTGATCCCACTCCAGAAGAAGGTGTATCTAACTTCAGTAAGGCTGCCTTCTTTTGCGAACCTTGTTTCACTCAGGGCTGCTCTGTAGATGAGATACCTGTTCAGTTCTCTTGCAACAAGAGCACTTCTTTCAGGTCTACTGGATTTTGTGTTATCTATTAGTGTGCACACGTTCCATGTGCCCATTGTGAGTAAATGTTTTGATGTTTGCAGACTTTTCATACATTTTATAATTTTTGTGCGTTTTGACTGCATAGTGGGATTCCTCACCTGCTACGGTAATCAGGATAGGGTGTTGGGTAAACAGACAGTGTTTAGGGCACTTTTTCTAGCCCCCTTCCTCACACCAGGAGATGAGCAATGCAATCCTTAAAAGGCTGCTCAGACACCCAGGGGGCTGAATTGTCCCACTGCTGCTTCCACTGAGAAACAATGCTGGGCCACCTGTGTGCAGGGTCATGACTATAGCTCCCAGTGCATCCACACCTGCTGCTTCATCACTTGAGTATTGCCACAGGACTTTGAAGTATAATAGTCAAATGGTGTGGGTGCTGTCTTTTGATTCATGTGTGAATTGGATTTAAGTAAGGCAGAGTTGCATGAAGTCATCAGCCTTACTCTCTCCTCCAGATTCATCATAGTTCAGTGGCAGGACCAAGTCAAGATGGCTGGCACTGTCTCAGGATGCAGTGATGTCTTGTCTAACTAAGCTCTAAGTACTCCATATCACCTGCTCCATCTGCCTTCCTGGCCATTGCAAAAAATTGTTCTCATCCACCCATTCCACCAGAGGAAGTTTTCACATACTTCGGGTAGACACCCCCCCTAACTCACCAATGGATTTGGAAACACTTGGTTACCCTCAGCCTGGTTTACTGCAATGTGGCCAATGCACATGCTGCACCTTGTTGGAGCCACAGGTGAGAATTAGGTGGAACAGGTGGATACCAAAGTTGGAAAGAACCTGAAACAGGGCTTTACAGTCATCACACCAAAGGTACTGGTTTTCCCCGAATACACCCTACACCCACAGTATGTAAATTAGTGGGAGAGGGAAGAGAGGGAAAGAGTGATCGAATTTGGAACTCAAAACTTTAAAAAAAGACAACATTCAAAAAAAACCTGTAGTAAGGGGAAATAATTTTTCAGAAAATGTATACAAGGAAAATAGAGGTTCTCCACCATTCAGCATGACACCATCCACTGACTGCAGCAAATGGAGAAATTGTGAATCTGCTTTGAATCCCATCACAGTTATCTTAGGAAGATTTTGAAGGTCACCTGGAAAAGTACCGGACTCTGGCTTTCTCATGTTAGATTGCCAATCATTCACATTCTACTGCAGAGAGCACAACTCTGATGGACTGGCCATGTTATTGAAATGCCAAAAGTATGTTTTCCTAAAAGACTTTTATGGAGAACACATGCAAAGTAGGCACTGACAATGTGGTCAGAAGACATAATACAAGGGCATTCCAAAGGTCTCTGAAGAATTTTGTAAGCAGTGGTGAGTCATCAGAGACAGTGGCAAAGGACTACCCAGAATAGCTTATCAACACCAAAGAACATGGTGTGCTGTGCAAGTGTAGCAGAATTGTAGTAAGTCAAAAGAATAGTGAGATGTGCAAATGGAGATGCCTCTCCATCCCAAATATTCATGTGGACTATTTGTTCCCAGCCTGTGGTAAAGCCTTCTGGCCTCTTTTAGTCTGATCATCCATGGTCACAAACACTGCACTTTCACCCTTACATGGTGATGTTATTTTAGGCTGCTTTGAACACATAAATCCAACAACAATGAACAACTATGCTACTAAATATTTTAATAATGAAATAATAAGTTATTGACAAATGCAAGCAATCATCAAGAGAAGGTAGAGATGCTTTGGCCATGACAAGTTATATCTAGGGCAGTCTCAAGACCCAATGTAATGACATCATTCTCCTTCACTTGGCTGAAAAGTCTTATCTCCCTTAGTTCAGTTGAGGTTATAATTAAGTATCTCTTATGAATCGTTTTCATGTTTTATCTGGATAGAACTTTGATTCAGGCTCTGAGGTAATTAGCTAGATATTTTTCTTCCCTCTCCTTTAATCAAACATTCATTCTGCCCCTCACACCCCAGAATACACTCTACTTGCCAGCTTCTCACAAACCTGACATAATATTATTTAGAACATTGCTTTTATCAGTTCAAATAAGGAAGAAATTTCATATTTCTCTCTTTCTCTTCCTGAGATCTTTCAGAATTACAGATAACACACAAAATTTTTCCCAGATTCCATAGTAAGACATTTCTCAAGTCGATTCCAACTGATCATATCAAATACTTTTCTCAATTTTCAGTGACCTCTCAGTGACTATGGTTTTAAGTATTGACTCTCTTACTCAGCAAGGATATGACTTTTAGGTCGGTCTCCTTTTTGTGCTACAATTTTGTCTTCTCACTTAATGAGGGTTGGACTGCCTGAATTCTCGAGTCTTTTTGAGGTCTCAGTCTTGTGACTCTTGATGTTTTAGGAGCTGGTGACATTCCAGGATGTGTCTGTGGACTTCACCCCTGAGGAATGGGACCTCTTAGACCATCCTCAGAAGAAGTTTTACAAGGCAGTCATGCTGGAGAATGCCCACAACCTGCTCTCCTTGGGTAAGGACATTTCCTTGGCCCCTCTACTATCAAACGCAGTATCTTTATCCCTCATTGTGCTGGCTTTGGATCATTTATCAATTATCAGGAAGGAAATGGGTTGTTCTTCTGTCCTTCTGCCGCCTGGCTTTCCTTTAGAAGGTGAGTAGATGGCATGAAGATAACATGTATGTTCCCTTGTTGCTCCTGTAGCTATCTCTTGGCAATTCTAGGTAGCTTGAAGTCCAAGACATCAGTGCTGAAGCATCTCAGTTGTTTATTATTTAGCCCAAGGCATATGGTTTTAAGTATTGACTCTCTTACTCAACAAGGATATGACTGGATTATTTAGCCCAAGCTCTCCCTGGACATTAATTTTCTCTGCCAAATCTCTGAAAAGCGCTCAGAAAGTATGGTTCTCTTTGTACCCTCTTCCTCTTTGGGATGGGCCAATTATTTAGGATATCCTTCTTTTTGAGAACCATCAGTTTGTAACTCTCAGCTTCTGGGTGTGCCAAGTGTCACATGTTTCTCCTTAGTCTTTCTTTAAATGGCCTCCACTATCCAGTACAGGTGATGGGAAAGGACAGAGGGAAATAAGCCTTTGTCTTCACCTGTTGTTCATCAGCTGTTGTGTAGAGTACTTTCTTTACAATATTATGTTATTAGCTCATATTATTATCCCCATCTGGCATTTGAGAAAACTGAAGCAAACAGAGGTTAAGTGACTTTTCCAGAGACACACAGTTAGTAACTGTCTGAGGCTGGATTTAAAACTTGGCATTCCTCATTCTTGTCCCAGGACCCTCTCCTCCACACTACCAGCTGTCTCTAATTTCTACATAATAGAAACTCTGCAATGAGTCCTTCCTATGGTGAAGGTACACCATGATCAAATATTCTCATTCCCAGTTGGCTCCATGACCTTCTCCCCCACCTTTCTCCAAACTTCTCGAAAATGAATGCTATGAAACCATGCTTAAGGACTTCTGGGAACCATCCTTTGCTCCTTGCTGTCATGACCCCTACATATGGTAGGATTAAGAGACTGGCTAACAATTTGAATTTCACTAAGGTTTATTGAGTTCCCCCAAAGGGGAATCTTGCCATGAAAGGCAATGAGTCTTTGAAGGAACAGTAAAAAGGTTTTGATAGGTTTCATGGGTGGATAGGAGACAAAGGCAAAACTGATTCATCAGGCTCTAATTTTCTGGAGCTCATTGCTGATCTGGCACATCTTTTTTTGGTTACTTTCATTACAAGCATTAATGGAAGAATAAGCCAGATGTGTGTGAGCATGTTGGAGTGATTCTCAAAATGGAGCAGCTTTGTATTTTTCCTAAAGAGAACTCAATTTTAAGTTTTTCTCCATGTTCATTCCTTATTCTACATTCTTAGGGCTTCCAGTTCCCAGAGAATATTTGGTTTTTTATTTAGAGGAAAGGGAAGCACCACAGAAGCTGGAACAAGAAGGCCTGAGGAGCTGCTGTACAGGTGAGTGACATGAAAGCAGGTATATGAAAGCTGTGACTCTGGGTCTTGGGGCAATGCAAGTGCTAGATTTGGAGGCAGGAACACCTGACTTGGGATTCTTTCTCAGAGATTTTTAGCTATGTGTCACTCACATAGAATTAATCCTAGGATATACTTTACATAAATGATCAACCCATGTGCCTTCCTTGATCTGTAAGGCTCAATCTTTGGACCCTTCTTGGAGAATTGTTCTGCAGATTCATTGCATCTGACAGCCACTCTGAGTCTGATGAAGTGGGTAGTAGAAATTCCCATAGTTCCATAGTAAGAGATTCTTCAAAAGCCTAAAAAGAAGTCTCTGTAATCTTTACCGTAGATCTGATCAGGTCCCATCAGGATTAGAACCAGAGAAAGTTCACTGAAATAGGAGATAAGGTGCAAAAAGTAGAGAAACAGAGCTGAAGCCAGAAGCTGCATTTGACAAATAAGACAGAAACCAGAATATAGGGATTGAGGTAGAAGGTGGGGCCTGATGTCATTCATGGGTCCTGGCAGTCAGTCAATAAGCATGGATTAAGCACCTCCAGTTTTCTAGGCACCTCATCAAGTTTTAGGAAGGGAAAAGGCAGTTCCTGTTTTCAAGGAGCTGCCCATCTGTCATAGAAACATGGAAATGGTTGAGAAGAAACAACAGATCAGGAACCTTGGTCTTAATTGATCTAGGGAAAGGAGAGTGTTTGGGAGTAGAAAGCTGTCTAGTTCAGTGGGATACATTGGAATAAAGGGGAACTCTAGGTGTGAAATAATCGTTTAAGGAGAATAGAATTGGGGAGGATTCAGAATCGAGACAAGAATGAGAAAAAATCCAGGTACACATCAGCTATATTGCAGAATCAGTTCCAGACTTTGGTGGTAAAGCAAATATTGCAAGCAAGTGAGTCACCTGACCTTTTTTTGTCAGGGCATATAAAAGTTATGTTTGTGACATACTGTTGTCTATTACACGCACAATACTATTTAGCTTTTTAAAAGGACATATTTTAATTTGGAAATATGTCATTGGTAATAAAAGCTACCTATATCCCAGTCTTCAGTGAGTCCTAATCTTCTTTCTGGTGTGGTCTCTGGTCCAGTGTTGCTGGCTGTTGGCTTATAAGAGTTGTGATTGCTCAAGACTGGCAGTTGCCGTGGCAGTTTCTTACAATAAGGCAACAGTGAAGCTTGCCACCTACAATGACTGACTCTTCTTTTCCCTTCAACTAAAAAACCCATTCTAGGCTTATGAATTGGCCTGATTTCAATATTTTTGTGCTTTGGAGAATAAGAAGACCCAAAGGGAGGGAGAGAAAAGTCAAGCATACAAAAATAAAACATTTTTTTCTCAAAAAATGTAGAACAAAAGTAAGTGCCATGGAGAAGGGCCATCTAGTTCCATGAACAGATCATGCCCACTTTCAGGGTTGGTGGTCTAGTGTCAACCTGCAGGCATACTTTTCAGGTCACTCAGTAATTCTGAGCTCATGTCCTGACTAGACGTTGTAATAAGAATGCTAGGTCTGCCAGTTTCACAGGTATTTCTGCAGACCCAATATGTTTGTCAGTGAAGCTCTTTGTAAGTCAAGTTATCCTGCAAATTTGAGTTAATGGCATTTTAAGACAATCATGTTTGTGTCTTTTATGACTTTTTTCTTCACCTGGGGAAGGACCATATAGATCAGTTTATTTTCTTGCAATGGAGGAAAAGCTTTCTAATTATATATCTGTGTGCATGTGTCTCTGTGTATATGTTTTACTGTCTTTTTTGCAGAAGGAATGCTTAGACCTGGAATGAAAGAGACTACTGAAAAGCTAAGGATTTCTGTGAAGGAAACACACGAAGAAAACCTCATGAGTGATAGTCCCTGTGATGTCACTGGGAGAGAAATTTGTGCTACAAATGAGAGAATCCACACAGGAGAAAAACCTTATGGTTATCATCATTATGGGAAAAATGTGAGTCAACAGTCATCCCTGAAATACTGTGAAAAAACTCAGACCGGAGAGAAACCACATGAGTCTCATGAATGTGGTGTACCTTTTAGTGAACACTCATCTTTCCTTTCTCCTCACAGTATTCACAGTGACAGGAAACCCCACATATGTAATCAGTGTGGAAAGACTGGGAGTTGCAGCTCTAGTGTTGCTGTACATCAGAGCATGGAGACTAGAGAGCAACCTTATGGGTATACCAAACTTGGAAAGGCATTCCCACAGAGCTCCACTCTTACTCATCATCAGAGAATCCACAATGGTGAGAAGTCTTGTGAATGTAATCATTGTGGAAATGGATTCAGATTTAAAGGTCACCTTACTGTACATCAGAAGATTCACACGAGGGAGAAACCATATGAATCTAATCAATGTGGAAAGGCTTTCAGAGACAGCTCCAGTCTTGCCGCACATCAGAGAATCCACACTGGAGAGAAACCCTATGAATGTAATCAGTATGGAAAGGCATTCCCAAGGAGATCAAGTCGTCTTGCACATCAGAGAATCCACACTGGAGAGAAACCTTATGAAGGTAATCAATGTGGAAAGGCTTTCAGAGACAGCTCCAGTCTTGCCGCACATCAGAGAATCCACACTGGAGAGAAACCCTATGAATGTAATCAATGTGGAAAGGCATTCCCATGGAGATCAAGTCTTGTTGGACATCAGAGAATCCACACTGGAGAGAAACCTTATGAATGTAATCAGTGTGGAAAGTCTTTCGGATACAGGTCCACTCTTGCTTCACATAAGAGAATCCACACTGGACAGAAACCTTATGAATGTAATCAGTGTGGAAAGTCTTTCAGAGACAGCTCCACTCTTGCTTCACATAAGAGAATCCACACTGGACAGAAACCTTATGAATGTAATCAATGTGGAAAGGCTTTCAGAAGAAGCTGTGATCTTGTTGTACACCAGAGTATCCACACTGGAGAGAAACCTTATGAATGTAATCAGTGTGGAAAGTCTTTCAGAGACAGCTCCAGTCTTGCTTCACATAAGAGAATCCACACTGGAGAGAAACCTTATGAATGTAATCAATGTGGAAAGGCTTTCAGAAGAAGCTGCGATCTTGGTGTACACCGGAGTATCCACACTGGAGAGAAACCTCATGCATGTAATCAGTGTGGAAAGGCTTTCAGAAGAAACTGCCATCTTGCTCTACACCAGAGTATCCACACTGGAGATAAACCTCATGAATGTAATCAATGTGGAAAGACTTTCAGACTAAACTTTCTACTTGCTGCACATCACAGAATCCACACTGAGGAGAAACCATATGAGTGTAATCAATGTGGAAAGTCTTTCAGAAACACCTCCACTCTTGCTTCACATAAGAGAATCCACACTGGACAGAAACCTTATGAATGTAATCAATGTGGAAAGGCTTTCAGAAGAAACTGCGATCTTGCTGTACACCAGAGTATCCACACTGGAGAGAAACCTTATGAATGTAATCAGTGTGGAAAGGCTTTCAGAGACAGCTCCACTCTTGCTTCACATAAGAGAATCCACACTGGAGAGAAACCTTAAGAATGTAATCAGTGTGGAAAGGCTTTCACACAGAGCTCCAGTCTTGCTGGACACCGGAGAATACACACTGGAGAAAAGCCTTATGAATGTAATGAATGTGGAAAAATTTTCAGTTCTAGTTCCGGTCTTGCTCTGCATGAGAGAATCCACACTGGAGAGAAACCTTGTGAATGTAATCAATGTGGAAAGCTTTTTAAGACAAAACTCCCAACTTGTTGTGCACCAGAGAATCCACACTGGAGAGAAACCTTATGATTGTAAACAATGTGGAAAGGCTTTCAGAGACCACTCCAGTCTAGCTGCACATCAGAGGATCCACACTGGAGAGAAACCTTATGAATGTAATCAATGTGGAAAGCTTTTTAGACAAAACTCCCAACTTGCTGTACACCAGAGTATCCACACTGGAGAGAAACATTATGATTGTAATCAATGTGGAAAGGCTTTCAAAGACAACTCCAGTCTTGCTGCACATCAGATAATCCACACTGGACAGAAACCTTATGAATGCGATCAATGTGGAAAGGCTTTCAGAAGAAAGTGCCATCTTGCTGTACACCAGAGAATCCACACTTGAGAGAAACCTTATGAATGCAATGAATGTGGAAAGGGTTTTGGTTACAGCTCCACTCTTGCTGTACATCACAGAGTCCACACTGGAGAGAAACCTTATGAATTTAGTCAATGTGGAAAAGCTTTCAGAACTAAACTCCCTACTTGCTGCACATAATACAGTCCACAGTGGAGAGATACATGATGTCATAAAACCTTTTATATACATTATCACATTACCATACAATTCTGCTGAAAGCAAAGTTGAAGAGACATAATTTCTGGGTAATCATTTAATTATGGCCAATTAATAATTCATAAAACAATGGTCTTTTAACTATCTCTTACAAACTAAAGATGAATCATGGAGACCTTTCAACATTTATATGCCCTTAGATAAGTGAGAGTTAACCTACAGGCCTAAGTCAATCTTGATTAGTTAAAACTTAATCAGAAGGAGTATTATAATGAGATTTTGACTCATTCTAATGACGGACTCAGTGGGGAGACATGAGTCTTCACTCAGTTTTGGACAAAGAGACTTATTTCTATCCAGATCACCATTGCCTGGGGCAGTCTGGATCAGAGAGGTCCACTTCCCCTCAGACCTGGTTTACTAAAATACAATGGGCCAGAGTCCACCTAGAATAAAATCTCTTTAAATTTTGGTCATATCTAAATTTTCCCAGTTGAATAAATCTTGCCCAAGATTTCATCTGATCATCAGCCCTGCCCTTCAGAGACTGGCTGAATCACTTACAGTGGCCAATTTCTGAATGAGGAAATAGGAGAAAACTTTAATTCTCCTTTAGTAGTTGTTTCTTTATATGGGAGAAATATTCTTTTCTCTCACATCAGAGAATCCATTCTAGAGGGCATATCTCATTAATATAATCAATATGAAAAGTATTAAGGCTAACATCATTCCTTATTTTCCATCAGAATTCACCTGAGATAGAAACCATATTCTTGTAATGAATGGGGAAAAACATTCAGATGGACTATTGAACTTGTTAGACACCAGAAATTTCACTTCATGAACAAGCCCTGTCTGGACTCAGGGAAGGTCTGCAGCCAGAGATCATCTCTTCCTTTACATCTAGGATTTCTGGTGGAGAGAAAACTTATGAATGTGCTCAGTGAGGACCAGCCTTTTCCTGGAAGAGGCATGTCATTAGGCACCACATTCTTCACACTACAGGGAAGTCTTATAAAAGCAGTAATGGTAGGAAAGTCATCACCTGAGTCTCACAAATATTTTTGTTTGTGTCCATTGGAGAAATCTTCCTGGAGATAAGACTTAAGAATTTAATGAATGGGTGTTGGTCTTTCCCTGGAGCACAGACCTCACTAGATATTGTGTATTGCATATAGTGCATGAAACCCTAGAAAGAAACTGAATTTATTTCAAAAACCCCAAAGTTGCTCATGACTTCCCTAAAATATTCCATGACCCCCTAGGATGAAGCCTGCCACTGGCTTCCTCACTTTACTGCACTCTCCCACTGTAGTGAGGGACCTTTCCTGCTAACCCTTCAAGCTCTCCTAGGCTAGTAATGTGGTTCACTGCTCCAAAATTGGTTCAGAGCCATTGCTGCAGAGTTGTTTTAAAGGGAATTTGGAAGAGCATAGACAAGTGATTGCCTGAGCTTGCCATCTTGACTCCAGAAACCCTCATGCCCATATTTTCAGGAAATACTCCCTTGATAGCTCAATTTTTCTTGAAAAGGACTCTTGTCTTTCCCATTCAATTGTTTTCTTCTGTTTCTTTGCCATTGTCATTTAAGAAAACCATAATTCTTCTTGATATTCTCACAAATTATGAATTCATTTGAGGAAATCTCCCCTTTTCATTTCCCTTTCCTTCATTCCTCAGCTATTTGTAAGTGCTTATCAAACAGCCCTTTTGCTTTGTTCTTTTTCTTCAGGATATATTTACTTGTTGCTTCCTGTACAATATTAAGAATTTTTTTAATATGACTGTAGATAGTTTTAATTCTTTGAAAATTTCCTGTTCATATCCTTTGACCCTTAATCAATTGGGAAATGACTTGTATTCTTGTAAATTTGACTCAATTTTGTATATACTTTAGAAATGAGGCCTTTATCAGAGACACCAGTAGTAAAAATTCTTTCTTTCTCTGCTTTCCTCCTTAGCTTCATTGCATTGGCTTTGTCTGTGCAAAAACTTTTCAGTTTAGTGTAATTGAAATTATCCATTTTGCATTTCATAATGTTCTCTCTCTCTTGTTTGGACATAAATTCCTCCATTCACCATAAATCTGGCAGATAAACTATTCCTTGCTCCCCTAATTTGCTTACAGTATCAGCCTTTATACCTAAACCATGTACCCTTTTGGACTTTATTTTAGTATACAGTGTCAGACATTGGTCTGTTTCCAGTTTCTGCCATACTATTTTCTAGTTTTCCCATCAGTTTTTGTCAAGTGATGAATTCTTTTGTGAGATGGGTCTTTGGGTTTATCACATGGAAGTTGCTATAATCATTCAGTACCGTGTCTTGTGTACCTAATGTACACAAGATCTACCCCTCTATTTCTTAGCCAGTACAGGTAGTTTTGATGATACCGCTTTATAATACCACTTATGATCTTGCATGGCTAGGCCACCTTCCCTAGCATTTTTTTTTATCGTATTCATTCTTTTTTTTTTTTTTAAAGATGCAGAAATGTCCAATTTTATTGACAGTCTTTTTAAATACTTTTCCTTTTTTTTTTAATGTTTAACAATCACTGCCATACAATTGAGATTTTATCCCCCCCCACCTACCCCACACTACCCCCCTCCCTCCCCACGACTGCATACAATTCTGTATAGATTCTACATATACTTTCCTATTGAGTATATTTTCACTATAGTCATGCTATGTAGTCAGACTAAAATAAATGAAAGAAATCGTATAACAAATCAGAACATGATACACAAACACATACACATACACAAACATGATCTGCTACATTTTGTGAGTGACTTCCATATTTCTCTCTCTGAGTGTGGAAGGCATTTTGCCTTGAGAACCACCTTTGGGATTTTTTTTTTTTATAAGAAGTTTTTTGCGTTATTACAAAATTCCAAGTCTACCAGAAAAAACTCTCACACACTGTGGTCGTTGCTGTGCACAAAGTTCTCCTGGTTCTGCTCCTTTCACTCAGCATCAGGTCATATAAGTCCTTCCTGGCCTCTCTGAAGTCTTCTTGTTCATCATTTCTTATGGCACAATAGTACTCCATTACATTCATATACCACAATTTATTCAGCCATTCCCCAATTGATGGACATCCCCTTGACTTCCAGTTTTTGGCAACTACATAGAGTGCTGCTATAAATATTTTTGTACATGTGGGACCCTTTCCCATTTTTATGATCTCTTGGGGATATAGTCCTAGTAGCGATATTGCTGGGTCAAAGGGTATGCACATTTTTGTAGCCCTTTGGGCATAGTTCCAAATTGCTCTCCAGAATGGTTGGATGCGCTCGCAGCTCCACCAACAATGAATGATATTCAAGGAATAAGAATAGCCCAAGAAGAAACTAAGTTATCACTCTTTGCAGATGATATGATGATTTACCTAGAGAATCCCAGAGATTCAAGTAAAAAATTACTTGAATTAATAAACAACTTTGGCAAAGTTGCAGGGTACAAAATAAACCCACACAAATCTTCTGCGTTCCTATATATTAGCAACAAAGTCCAACAGCAAGAGATAGAAAGAGAAATCCCATTTAAAGTTAGGGTAGACAGTATAAAATACTTTGGGAGTCTACCTGCCAAAACAAACCCAGGGATTATATGAACACAATTACAAGACACTTTTTGCACAAATAAAGTCAGATTTAAGTAAGTGGAAAAACATTAGTTGCTCATGGGTAGGCCGTGCTAATATAATAAAAATGACAATTCTACCTAAATTAATATACTTATTTAGTACCATACCAATTAAACTATCAGACAATTACTTTCTAGAGCTGGATAAAATAATATCAAAATTCATTTGGAAAAACAAAAGGTCCAGAATATCAAAGGGACTAATGAAAAGAAATACTTGGGAAGGTGGCCTAGCGCTACCAGACCTCAAACTGTACTATAAAGCAGCAATTATCAAAACCACTTGGTATTGGCTAAGAAACAGAGAGGTAGACAAGTGGAATAGACTTGGCACTCAAGATGCAGTAGGCAAGGAATATAGCAACCTTCTGTTTGATAAACCCAAGGACCCCAGCTTCTGGGATAAGAACTCATTGTTTGACAAAAATTGCTGGGAAAACTGGATAACAGTGTGGTGGAAATTAGGCATAGACCCATACCTGACACCGTACACAAGAATAAAGTCCAAATGGGTACATGATTTAGGTATAAAGATTGATACCATGAATAAACTGGAGAAGCAAGGAATAGTGTATTTATCAGATCTATGGAGAAGGAAAGAATTCTTTACTAAAGGAGAGATAGAATGCATTATGAAATGCAAAATGGATAACTTTGATTACATTAAACTGAGAAGTTTTTGCACAACCAAACCCAATGCAACCAAAATCCGGAGGGATGTAGTAAATTGGGAAAGAATTTTTACAGCTAAGCTCGGGGATAAAGGCCTCATTTCTAGAATATATAGAGAACTGATCCAAGAATACTTCTTGCACTTGCTTTATTTTTTCTGTAATTTTCCCCTTTTATCACAACTGTGATTAATATAATGTGTTTGACATGATAGCACATGTATAACCTATAACAATGTGCTTCCCATTTTAGGAAAAGGTGAGGGCATGAAGGAGAGAGAGAAATATGGAACTCAAAATCTTGTAAAACAGAATGCTGAAAATTGTCTGGATGTATAATTGGGGAAAATACTATTAAATTATTAATATTATTAATGTTGATATAAATTAATATGAGTGTTATTAATATTAAAATAATTTTATACACATATATATCTATACCTATCCTTATGAATGTGTGTATGGGTATGTGTCTATACACATGCAAACACACACACACACATATATAAAATATACCTTTTCCTATCTCTGTTCTGCAACCTGATCTTACCCAAAACTTTTTTGTAAGCCTGACTACAAGACATCACGTATCCTACTCAAAGAGTGGGTAATTTAGCTTAGGAGCAGAGACTGTCTCTATGTCCTCTGGGGGACTCTGAGACACATACTTTTATCTAGAGAGTGTCACACTATTGAGTGCATAAATAAACTGCAGTTTACTATCTGTCCCTAGCAAGGACCCTGAGGAAATTCTCCTTACAGGATGAAATGAGACAATATTTCTATGGCTCCTGGCACACAGCAGACACCATAAAACAAGTCCCTTAACCTCCATTCTCTCACACTTTGGTCCTCTTCTCCTCTCCAACCAGGGACACTGGCCTCCTGGCTGATCCTTGACCTTCCTTGGTCTGTGCCTTTCCAATGGCTGCCTCTCACCCTCTCCCTTCACTTGGGTCTCCTGGTTTCCATCACATCTCAGTTAAAATCTCACCTTCAGAGAACAAGCTTTTCCAGGTTAGGAAAGTGCCAGAGCCTTCCCTCTCAGGTGCCTCCCACCCATACTGTAGAGAGCTGGTGTGGACACAGCTGATGAGATGCTTTCTCTCAATGGACTATGACCTCATGGAGGGTAGCACCTGTTATTTTTTTAACCTTTCTCTGCATCCCCAGGAAGTTAGCACAGTGCTGGGCACAGAGCAGCCACTTTCTAAATGCTTCTTGACTTGCACTAAGACACGGTAAAAGAGGGGGATTCAGAGAGACCTGGGAAGATATGTGTGGTCTGAGGCAGGAGGAAATGAGAAGAAGCAGGAGGACAATTAATGCTCTGCTGACAGCACTGCAAAGGCCAACCTGTGTCTAAGGGGACGAAGCTCCCTTGGCTCTCCTGGATTCTATCTTTACTGATGCTGGTCTGCTCTGTGGATGGACTGCCCTGACCCGGGATGAGTATTTCTGGGTCCTGGAGGCCATTCTCTCTGAGTCCAAACTTTCATCTTTTGCAGACTGCGCTGGGGAGGGACAAGACAATGATGGCAGAGCGGGGACATTTAGTTTATACCTTTTCTTCTTAGGCTGGATGCTGACCTGCTGAAAATTATAAAATGTGATGTCTGAGAGGAGTTATCTGGCCTGCCCTCAGAGGAGAGACCCTACCAAACTTTGAGAACAGAAGGGAGGGTAAGGCTGGGAAGACAGCTTGGCCTGGACAGGAAGAGGACTTGTCACCCACTCTCACTCCTTCCCTTTGACCTGATAACCCTCCTCCATACTAACACAGAGACCCAAGAGTCAGAAGGGACTTGAGATCCCAGATGGGATGATACCAGTCAGAACCTCAGTGATTCCAGACTCAGATCTCTGTCTCCATCAGATACTGTGGCTGAGATATGTGGGTCAGGGAACTGTGACCCAAAAACTAGGGATGGCACCCTAGGAGCTTTGAGATGGGGCAAGGAGCCTGGAGAACTAGCAGGGCCCACCCTGAGAGCCAGAACCTAGAGGAAAGTCTCCTCCTGGAATATCTGGAGGACACTCACCAAGAGGTCAGAGGGGGAAGAAAAAGTCCAATGCAAATGGCAGCCAGCAGAAGTGTGGTATGAGGGAGGGGCCCTCGTTCACACCTACTTGGCCCCTGCCTGTGCAGAGATAGCTCCCAGAAGGCAAGGATCTCTCAGCTTCTAGTGCTTTTTCTTCCAGCCCACCTCCTCAGGGAGGGTCTTCCTGACCCCAAGAGTCCTACCCTACCCTGCCCTACCCTGCCCTCAGCCTTCTATAATGACCTGTCTTCTTCCCTGTCCTCTTCCCAGGGTCCCAATGCTCATCCCAGGGACAGAATTCCCCCAGGGGTACCAAACACAAGCCTAATCATCTCTCAGAGCTCCCCTATCCCATTGCTCTACAACCTTTCTTCCTCCATCCCTCACTCTGCATCAAAGGAATAGCAATTTCACTTACAAATTACAACATCTCTTTGTCTCATTTTTACACATGAATCAACTGAAAATCAAGGATCTTATTAACTGTATCCTGGGGCTGAGATGAGAATTCTCTGGACTGAATGTGAGTAGTTTCATGCAGAGGTCATTCTTGCCACCAAAACCCATCTTTTGAGGTATGTAAAATCTCCCAGAGATCCCAAGTGTTCATGGATCAGGGAACACAGTAGTCTCAAAAAAATTCAAATTATACTTTAGCTAAAACAGTGGAGAGAAACCTAGGAAACTTAAGATGAGTAGACAACAGCAGTCAATGGGCTGGACTCCACTGAACTTCCAAATTCATCTTTCCAAAATATTCACCCCTGCTACTCCAATGTATTCCAACACATTTCACCTCATTCCATGGTGTTCTTCTAAACTCCCACATTGGAAGTCTCAGGGGAGTCAGAGAAGGTCATTCTCAATTGTGATGGTCCTATGCTCTGAGGGGATAAAATGAAGTTTCCTAAGGAATGTAATTTTTATTGTAGGCCTACAGGGAACTCTCCAGGTAAGGGAACTGCTGGATGAACACTAACGTGTAAGGCTCTATATCAAGGCACCGGTCCCCTATTGAGCACATGGCTAGAAGAGGACCTTGTGAGCCAATGTCTGTATTAAAGCAGGGAGCAGCATCCAGGGGAATCAGCCCTGCCTGTTTCCCTAACATCCTTCCTCTTAACCCAGTCCATGAGGGTTTCTCCTTGGATCTACCCCACAGTTGGAGGATGGAGATGGGGAGATTTCTCAATAGAACCAGTTTTGCTGATTGGCAGACTTGGAAGCTTGATGATTGGAGGTTTGAATGTAAGACCCAAAATATTCTTTTTTATTCACAAAATCAGTGAAAGGAATTTCCGTGAAGACTCACAGACAGGTACAGAGAATGCAAATACCCTGCCCATGGGTATTGTGGCTGGGTCTGAGATGTCAGTACCAGTGAATGTAAGGGATACTTAATACACACACAACCTATCTAAAACACATTTCGAGGAAAGGAAGCTTTATTCTGTAAACTAGTAGCAGCTGTTGGGGTCTCTAGGTCTAGATGATGGGATACTAGATCAGGTAACATATGGTCAACTGATGGAAAACCTTGTGGCTGCTGGAGGCTCAGTCCTTTACCACCATTTCAGTCTCCTGCTGTGATGGTACCTTCAGAGTTAAGACTCCTTCTTCCTAATTCTTGCTGCTTCTTTCACACATCCTCGTTCCTGCATCTTATTTGGTAATTTAGAAAAGGTTCTCATTTTAGTGGAACAGTAGACCAAAGGGTAGCTCCCCAAAGGCCTCTGAAAGTATCCATATATTAAATGAAATACAAGGTCAAGTCCTGAGGGTCTCTGGTCCTTCAGCTGGAGCAGTCATCTGACCATAGAACTCCCCATGTGTCTGGCACATGGAAGGTGCTTAAGAAATTTTTATGGACAGACTGATTGATTAAATTGGAATGATTTCTTTGGGTCTCTAGGATAAAATGCAAAGCATTCTATCATTTAAAGCCTTTGCCGTCAAGCTCAATATTCTTTCCAGACTAATTACACAATCACTCCTTCATTTTATCTACAATCCAAACTAAAGTGTTGCCTTGCTCTCAATCACAAATGATATTTCACTTTCTGTCCCCACACCTTTGACCAAGGTGGACCCTATTCCAGAAAAACACTCTACATACCTCTGACTCTGAGGGTGCCCACTATTCTCTAAAGCTGAGCTCAAGGGCCTCCTCTTAGAGGAAATCTGATTTCCCTTGCTGCCAATGGATCATTTTACACATCAACTGAGATGCTCTTTCTCTAGGCTTTCCAGTGGCTTCATTTCATGTAAGAAAATTCATGTAAAGAAATTCAATGTAAGCAAATGCTGGTACTTCATGCAAGCCCATTCCTGGGACTGGGTCCATGAGAGTGAAGGAAAGAGTCTGGGAACATTGTGAGGATGGGTACCCAAGACCCCACTCAGATGAATCTAGGAGTTGAGCCAATCCCCTCTTCTTTTCACTGACAAAGGCTGACTAAAAGGCAGAGGAGTAGTAGTGAAAACATTTGTGTGTTCTTGGTCCTAAAGAGAAAGGACAGGGCCTTGGGCCTTCATACCACCAAGAGATCCCTTGGGTCAGAGAGTAGAATAAGAGACACCTCGCAGAGATAGTCAGTGAATGGGTATGGCTCTGCCACCAGCTCTATAAGGAACTCTCAACATGCCTGCTGGGAGGTATTCTCTAACCCTCCTGGTACACACATTACCCTGAGTTAGCCCATAAGGCCATTGATCTCCAGATGCAGGAAATGGTTAGTCTCTCACTGGGCAGTGTCTGGGTGAGTCAGGGCATTCACCTTGGCTTTTGGTCAGGCCCAGGTCATAATGAAGGCTGCCCTGTGAGCCCAGTGTGGCCAGGACTGGAGAGAAAGGAACCTAGTCTATATCATGGTAGCCAGGTGGCTCAGTGGATGGAGTGCTGGGCCTGGAATCCAAAAGATTCATATTCCTGAGTTCAAATCTGACCTTAGACACTTACTAGCTTGGTGACCTGGGTAAATCACTTAACCCTATTTCCCTCAGTTTCCTCATCTGTGAAATGAGCTCAAGAAGGAAATGGCAAACCACTCCAGGATATTTCCCAAGAAAACCCCAAGTGGGGTCACAAAGAGTCAGACACAGCCGAACATCGGCAGCCAACAACTTTCTATCATTTGCTAAAGAAAACAAGAACAAAGGCTCTTCCCCATAAACTTCGACTCCAAACAACCAAAAAACAAAACCAAACAACATCTTATGGAGGCAAAGAGGTCAATGGACTTGAAGTGTCAGCATTTCCCCTGTTTGGATTTTCCCCTTTGTTTCCCAGAGGGCTGTGCCACCTTCACTCTACCTTACCTGTGAAGACAGTGTTTGTGATCGACAAGGTTTTGTTAGAAGCAGGGGCCCTGTGGGCCCTGGGCGATGTGAGCCTGCCCAAAGAGTTGCAGCTGCTCTGCCCTGAGGACCAGAGAGGAAGCTACTCTGAGCTGAATCCCCTGAACAGCCTGGGGAGGATTTTGTGCAGGTCTGAAGCACTGTGGGAATGGGAAGAGCCTAGACTGCAGACAGTAATAATTTGCAGCATCCTCAGAGGCTCCAAGCTGCTGATGGTGAGAGTGAAATCTGTGTCAGACCCACTGCCACTGAACTAGGCAGGCACTCCAGATGCCGGTGCAGCAGCATAGTAGATGAGGAGCCTGGGGACTTGGCCAGGCTTATGCTGGGACCAATCAAAGTAGACAACACAAAACTTATTAAAACTCTCACTGGCCTTGCAGCTGATGGTGACTGTCTCTCCTGGAGATGTAGACAAGGGTCCTGGAGACTTAGTCATCATAATGGCTTCTTGGGAATCTAGGAAACCAACAAAAGTAGAAGATAGAAACGTCAATGTCCAAGTCACAGCGTAGAAACAAGAAGATTTTCTGGAGACCACTGAAACTGTAAGCAACTTGCAAGTAGTTTTATTGGCTGTCATCATGAGATAGAAACCATCTTTCCCACAGACTTCCCAATGCTTGTGGTCTGTGGCTGGCCTTGCTGGTCTGCCCCCATCTGCTTCTGTGGAGACTGAGCTTGTTCACCAACTGGATTGAGTCTTTAATCTCTTATAATTTGTGATCTTCTAAAGCGTTCACTGCTCTCTTGTGCCTTACTCTGAGCCCAGAGCACCAGTAACCAGAGGAGCTGCCATGGGGAGACCATTCTGGCCTTTAGACACCTACAGAGAGAGCACTCGGAGCCCTGGGAGGGTAAGAAGGAAGGAGGAAGCTTTGATATCCTGAGCAGGGCTCACTACAAGTTCGTTGGGTCTCCACATGCCAAACAACCCCAGGTCTGGTAGGAGTCTCACTTCAGGGACCCAGTAAGCCACACTGAGTCACACTGGGTGAGACTGCCTCTGGGGGAGGAGCCTCACTCTTTTATGTCCCCAGCTCTGTTACATCAAGAGCAAAGGCAAGCTCATGTTTAGTACTGGTACTACTTGTTTGGGTAAATGAGGAAAGGCTTCTCTCTATGTCCCAGGACTAGATTCCCCATAACCATGAGAGAGCTCCAACCCTGGGCAGGTGGCAGAGACAGCAGGAGCTCACAGTTTGTAGGCTTTGGAGGTGCCTCAACTGACCCTGCTCCTGGACCTGCTCCATTACCTCCCTCTGCAGGAGAAGGTGTGAACTCAAGGAGGCAGTGAGGAGGGTGAGGTTCATGGACAGATCCTAGCCTGGGTCCCTGGGAAAAAGCCCAGCAGAGGCTCTTGCCTAGGGAAATGGGTTTTGTCAGTCCCTAGAAGACATTACTCTATTTGTTCTGAGCACTGAGGAAACAAAGGTTATATCTGCCCTTGTCCCCATTTTCCCATTCTAGACTTGCCATGAAGGTGAGGACCCTTTCTGTGATCCATCCTATATTCTGCTTGTGACTCTTTCCAGAGGTGCGGATCTGTGTCAATCTGTGTGCCAATGTGAGGACATGAAAGTGAGAATAACTGAGTAAGAGACACACTGGAGAGTCTTTGGTTTCTGGATAATCACTTCTGTCCTGGGGGGATTAAAAGAGCCTCCTGTTTGGCATCCCAGCCCCCAGCCTCTCCTTTCTTTCTTCGACCGATGAACACATGAACACACATTTATGCTTTTAAAAAATACTTTATTTTTTCCAATTACATCTAACAGTTATTTTAATCTTTTTTTTAAATTTTTGACTTCCAAATTTTCTGCCTCCCACTTCTTTTCTCTCAGTGAAAAGGCACGCAATCTGATGTATGTTATACATGGGCAGTCAGGCAAACCCATTTCCAGATTAGTCGTGTTGTAAGAGAAGACACAGACCAAAATATCCAAAGAAAAGTAAAGAATAAAGAAGTTTGCTTTGATCTGCATTGAAAATTCATCAGGTCAAAGGACATTTAAAAAAGATGGGGAACAACAATACTAAGTGTTTGGGACAAAAATGAAAATGCAGAACACTTCATGCTCCGGAGGGGTTCATAATCTAATGGAGGATGTGATAATAATAATATTAATTACTATTTTTATGTGGTTGACATTTTTGATTGCACTCATGTTGGCAAAGTACATTAAAATTTTATCTCCTTTTATCCTTAGAATTGCACTAAGAGGGAAGTCCTCTTAACAAATAGCACTGATGGGGAGGACTAACCACTTTACAGATGAGTAAACTGAGATAGTCAGAGCTGAAATGACATGGTCAGGGTTTATCATCAAGTAAATCTCTGAGGCAAGATTTGAACTTAGTTCTTCCTGAATCCAGGCCCTGCTTTCCTTGCACTGCACCACCTTGCTGTCCGCAATGTAAGTAGAGAGGCACTGATTCATCCCGATGTGATTCAGTGTGAGAAATTTCCATACACTAACATCAACCAGTGCATTTTGGAATCTTCTCTACAAAGGAGAGCCCTGGGGAGTTGTCTTCAGCACTCAGAGGTTAAGTTGAAGAACACAGACAGCATGGGTGAGAATCAGGACTGGATGATGTGTTTCTTGACTCTCAGGTCACCTCCTTGCCCATCATTCCCTATGGCCTCATCTTTATCACATGCGTATGTATCATTAATATCTGTAACTGTGTCATCGATCAATATCACCTATCTGTCATCTGTATCTTCCATGTCTGTATCTACCTATTCTGGGAGAGGAAATGAGGACAGAGAGAGAAGAGGGAGGGCTGAGGATCCTTCCATTTACTTCGGGGAACAGAGGCCTGAGAACACCAAGGATGTTTGGGGAAAGAGTGTAAGCCTTGGGATGGGACCTTGCTGAGTATCAGCCCTCCCCCTGAGCAGCTGTGTCACTGTGGTGAGATGACTAAGCCTCTCTGAGTTGGCAAAATGATGGGAGAAAAACCATTTGTAAGAATAAAGGAATCTCTGAGTGCGAAGGGTTTGTGGAAGGCACCTAATGTAACACTCTCTCTAAGGCGTGAGTGATCACACAGGATTTAAGTAATGAATAAATACACAGAACAGGAACTGAAGGATGATAGTGGACAAAATGGGAAGAGAAAAACACAAATTCAGGAATGTTTCTTAGAAGAAAAAGTGTAGAAAAAGAAATAAATCAAGCCATAGAGGAGAAGGGATCATGAATGAAAGACTTCACTCAGAGAAAAGAAGGGGCCAAAGGGGGCATTATGTAACTAAAGAAAGGAGGAAAAGATAACGAAATCAGAAAGTTAAGTAAAACTCCCAAACAGGGACATGGTAGACAACTGGGAGAGAAGGTGGAGGCTGAGGTGAAAAGAGCCAGTGGGAAGAGAGTTGTGTTAAAATAGATAGAAGAAGGCTAATGACCTGGACAAAGCAGTGCCTAAGAGTGGAAGGGGAAAACAGCCAGAAAACTGAATTCAGAAAAAAATACACAGACATCAATGTTGCTTAATGAAGGTGAAGAAAATCCTGAGTCCCTCCAACTGTGTCCACTCCAAACTGATGCTCCATAATCTCACCTGGGGCTTCTGTGCTCAGAGGGGATCCTTTGATACCTTTGTTAACTCACTCTCTCACTCACCACCTTGGTTCTTCAGGATATTTTCTTTCCTTCCCAGACATTCCATAGCTTGGCCAACCATGCTTTCTCAGCTGAGAACCTGCCTTAATATTCTACTGAAGAAAATGGAAGTCATTCTCAGAGAGTCTCCTGTTCTTCTATCCTCATCTCTGATTTCTAGGCACCTTCTGCCACTGTCTTCTCCTTCACCCTGCCTGACATCAGGAGGAAGTCCTGCTCCTTGTCAAGGAAAACCTGTCAACATTCCTAAGTGATCCTATTCCATTCTCTCTTTTTCAGCAGATGGCCCCTCCTATCATCACCATCCTCCCATTAATGTTCAGCCACTCCCTTTCTCCTAACTGCTTCCTTGCTGCTTCCAAGTAAGCACAAATGGCCAGGGAATGTGTGTGGCTCTGCCACCTGCTGTCCTAGAATCTCCTCCATGCTGGTGGGAGGTAAACTGCAACACACTCAGTTGCACACACAGGAAGTCTCAGGCAGCCAATGAGGCCTTTTCAATCTCACAACCAGAGACTGACAAGTCAAGGACTGGGGCGAGCCATTGAACTTTGCTCCTTGGCTCTGCATGGGTCAGGGGGGAGACCAGCTCTCTCAGCTGAAAGGGGGCATCTCTTAAGAAAAATAAATTTAATCTTTGTCCTTGTGGAAGAGAACTGGAGTGGAGATTCCACTAAAGGCTATGTATCCCTTGAATAGGACCTATCGAGGTGCAGGGACAGCTCTACATCCAATCTCAGCAGGAAGCAATTTCAGGGGCTGAGACCTTCATCCCTTACCCCAAAAGATCTTGGGTCCCATCTCACACACAACTGCCAGGGCCTATTTTACAGGGAAATAGACAAGCAGACAGCTTGCTCACACTGAGAGTTTGAGAAGTACAGCATTCCTACAACCAGTTTCATCAGTCAGCTTCCATGCTTCGCAGGCAATTTCACATTACTAGAGAACAAGCAAGAAGCATTGTAAAGTCTTGTCCACATTGCATTCCATTTTTGCCAGCTCCATCAAATAAATCTATCAACCCTCAGGGATGAAATCCTCTTGAAATATGGCAAATGGATGTCACATACATCCCAGAATTTGGAAGGAATGAATACCTTCATGTGACTATAGACACATATTCAGGTCATACTAGTGCCACCCCACTGACTGGGGAATCAACAAAATTTACTATGATCATCTGTTTAGGTGTTTTGCAACTCTAGGTACTCCACAAATTCCACAAAACAGATCATGGTCCAGCTTAAACTAGTCAAGCCTTTACTAAGTTCTGTCTATCATACAGAATATAGCATAGAACTGGCATTCCATATAATCCTACTGGTCAGGCCATTGTAGAACGTCACAAGCATGACATAAAAACTCCCCTCCAAAAACAAAAGGAAGGGGGAGAAGAAGGCAAAACAATAAGGAGAAGAGTTAACATGATGTTGTATAACTGACACCAGATAGAGAGAGGCTTACGCCTGCTCAAAAACATTTTCAAAAAGGCAAAACACACCTCACTGATTGAAAAAAAGTGGAGGTGAAATCAAAAGACCCAAACTGTTAACATGGGGGCGAGAGTGTGCTTGTATTTCCACAGGAAATGGTGAAGAAACGATCTGGATACCGGAAAGAAACATCTGACCTCTGCCATACATTGGCGAAGATACAGATCGAGGAAAAAGCAGAAGCCATGATCTTCAGACTGACAGGACAGTGAAGACACTCATTCTGCTTCTGGGCACCCTCCAGCTGACCACTGCAGCAGAAGGAACTGCAGAGGAAGATAGATGGACTCTTTGTACATAATCCGCCTTGGGTTAGGGTGGTGACATGGGGAGAGAAGGTAGAGGAGGTAATTATGGTAGGGTGAGGGTCAAAGGTTTTTGGGGAACAAACTGATATAGACAGAATTTTTGCTCTCATGATTGGGAAATAACATGCTTCAATTGTACTATCACTGAATACGTTGGTTTTCATATAGCTAATATTAGCATTATATGTGTAATTATGCATCCCAGGTTTGCTTTAGTGCCTATCAAAAGTAAAGGCCGGTATATGTCTGTATCTGATCAAACTTTTAATCAGTTCATGTTGAAAGTAAGTCAGAAAAGATGTATAAGTTGCATTATTTTAGGCATTGTACTAAAATACAGAATGAGGCAGCATTGGCTTCCTCTGTATCCCTTGGTTTATCTGTACATACCACTTAATGGATGCTTTAAGGGAAACTATTGTGGTGGGAAACGAAGTGGATGTTCTTGAAACAAGACTGTCCATGAGATGGGATTATAGGTTCATTTCTATTTCTGTTACTCCTGTCTATTATAATAGCTCTCTATATAATTGGACTAAGATGAGAAATCATTTGAATGGGCTATAGGGAATAGCAGTCTTGCTTTGGATATTGAAGATCTTAATCAGATTGCTAATAATATAGATCTGGCCTCCAAGGAAAATCTTGACCCCAGTGAAGCTGCAAGTGTGATTTGGGATTATTTTGCTAATACAAATCCCTTTGTGTCCCTGTTCCACTGGCTCATGTCTATATTACCTCTATCCCTTTGTTTCTCTGTATCAGTCACCTATTTATAGGTGCCTTCTCTCCCATGGGTAAGGTCTTCAAACCCAAGTACCTTATCTCCTGTTACAACAAAAGAAAGGGGGAATTGTTGAGGGCCAGGATGGAGTGCAGTTGACAAGTTCAGGATAGACCTTGGGGGAAACTCTTCTTTGGGACTGTGCTCATTATCATCTGGAATGGCTCTCCATGCCCCCTGCTCCCCATGTTGCAGTATCCCTGAGACAAACTAGAGAACTACAGAATACAAGGGATATGTAAAATAGATGCCTTCTAGGCTAACAGTCATTAAGACAGTAAGACTGGCCAAATCACCAGGACAGGAGACAAGCAGTATATCACCTAGACTTTCAGTTTCTGTCTATAAATACCCTGACCCTCGGATCAATAAAGGGAGTTGGCCCATCTTCCCTCGCCTGCCCCTATGTATTTCTTCTTCACCACATCACCAAGCCACGTGGGGACTCAGACTATCTGCTGCATTTAAGGGCATGTGTTTAGGAGCTAAAAGAGTAAGAATCCAACGTAACTGGATCAGAATTACCCTTTGCTCCTCCCTGAATGCAGTGAGCCTAGAGGGTCAGAGGCATAAATGGACAAAGTGCTTTTTCTAAGATAATTCTAAGATAATCAGCTGAATTGATATTCTTTGACTAGCAAGTTCATTTCATGTGTTAACATTGTAACATCTTTTATGTTATGCTCAAAAATTTTCTCAAATGGGGATTTGGGAGAACCATTGTATGTTTTTAATTTGAATAAAAATTCTTTTAAAGGGATATGCACTTGTACCATTAGAAAACTTAATTTTCTTTTCATCTAAATGCTATGAATTTATGACTTAAGCTGTAAGAGAGTGGTTATAATGTTTCCAAACTGTTCTCTATTAAATTGGGTATATTTGGCTTGAAAATGTATGATTATTCACTCTTGGAGAAAAGTTCCAAGGACCTGGCAAATTCTCCACTCAGGCTTTCACCTTGATTAAACAGGCAAAACTCAGGACAAGAAGAATTAAAAGGAGTTTGTTATGTCAGTGTAGAAACACATTGAGCAGCTGATCACCTAAGGTCAGCAAGGAATTCAAGATGGAACTGATGAGATTCATGACTGTTTTCTCTCTCCCTTTGTGTCTTCCTATTCTCTGAGATGCAAAAATACTGAAATTAGGCCAATTTACAAGCCTACAATGGGGTTTTTAAGTCCAAGGGACAAGAAGAGTCAGTCAATATCAATATGGTAACCTCTGTTGTCTTACTTAAAGAAACTGCCATGGCACCTGAGCAATCACAACGCTGGTGAGTCAGCAGCCAGCAGCACTGGACCAGAGCCACCACCAGAAAGAAGTTTGGGCCCCACTGAAGGCTCAGGTATAGTCAGCTTTTGTTACCAATAAAATATTTCCAAATTAAAATATGCACTCTTAAAAAGCAAAATAGTATTATGCATGTCATAGACAACAGTATTTATAAACATAACTTTTATATGTACTGAAGAAACAAAAGTACAGGTGACTCACTGGATGGCAATATGTGCTTTACTGCTGAGCTCTGCAACTGATTCTGGAATCTCCGAGGTGTGCCTGGATTTTTTCTCATTCTTGTCCTGATTTGAATCTTCTTCCCCTAATTCTACCCTCCTTAAACTATTATTAATTTCACTCCTTGAATTCCCCTTTATTCCATTGTATCCCATTGGACTAGATGCCTTTCCACTCCCAAACACTCTCCTTTCCTTGGATCACCTAAGACCAAGGTTCCTGATCTCTTGCTTCTTCTCAACCATTTCCATGTGTCTATGACAGACTGGCAGCTCCCTGACAGCAGGGACTGCACCTTTTCCCTTCCTAAAACTTGGGAGGTGTCTAGAAAAGGGGAGGTGCTTATTCCATGTTTACTGACTGACTGACAGGCCCATGCCTGACACCAGGCCCCAGATTCTACCTCAATTCCTATATCCTGGTCTTTGTTTTATTAGGCAAATGCAGGTTCTGGCCTCAGCCCTGTCAGTCCTGTTACTTTCTTGCACCTTTTCTCCTATTTGAGTGAACAGTCTGGTTCTCACCCTGATGGGACCAGACCAGGTCCATACTGAAGATTGCAGAGACTTCTTTTAAGGCTCCTGAAGCATCTAATCCTATGGGACACCAGGAAATTTCTACTTCCCACTTCAACAAACTGAGAGTGGCTGTCAAATTCAACAAATCTGCATAACAATTCTCCAAGAAGGGGCCAAAGTTGAGCCTTAGAGATCAAAGAAGGGACACAGGTAGATGAGTTATGTAAAGCATACATTTCAAACAATTCTAAGTGAGGCAACAGTCTTTACTAGTACTTAGATGCTGCTGAATGGAAAGAGAGACAATCATAAAACTAGGCTGCCTGGGTACGCTACAAACTTAGGGTATGTATTTTCAGAGTGGACCTCACAGTGGCAAGGGTATCCTTTGACATTAAGCTAATTGACTCCCTTGGGGTAGCCAGGTGGAGCACGGGACAGACTACTGGTCAGGAAGAGTCAAGTTCAAACCCAGCCTCGGACCCTTACTAGCTTTGGAACCCTGGGCAAGTGACTTAGGGCTCTTGGCCTTGATGTCCTCATCTATGAAAGGAGGCAGAAAAGCAAATGGGAAAATAGTTCAGGTCAGCACCTTAAATGCTGAATTTTAAGTCTACTTCACCTTAAGGGTGGATCTGCCCTTAGCGGGTCAAACATCCCAATTTATCCTGCTGGGATCTGACTTGAAACGAGCCTCATTCTAATTCAGACTAGGAAAATGTGCTCATCAGACTGCCCGCATTTAGTGAACAAGCCCCACCCTCAGAGTCAGCCCGGTTTGGCTGGGAATGCCCAGCTTCCCTGGAATGCGCAGCTCGCCTCTGCCTGGTTCTCCCGCTCCCGGCTCCTAAAGTCCTGAATCTTTCCTCCAATAAGAAATCAGGTGGAGGGTGATGGGGGAGGAGGAGCTCTCAGAGATGACCAGCCTGGTGGGGGGTGGTCCAGATGGAACCGGAGCTCTGGGGTGGAGTTTGGAGGCCTGGGGAGAGGCTAGGGTGAAAGAGGGGTCATCCCAGTGGACACGGCTGCCCAGGTGATGGAGGGCAGGACTTGGGGAGGAGAGGGAGAAAGGGTCCTGAGTGCCAGACCCTGGGTGCGATTGGAGAAAAGGGGGCAGCCGTGACTGGGAGGAGCCTCCCAGAGTGGGCTGGCTGAAAACTGGAACTTGTGCTCAGATTTCTCTGCCTTCCACCCTAGGACTGGAGCTCCCTCAGCCTTCTTCCCTCAGATCCCGGATCACGCTGTCTTCTCTTGGACCTGAGATCTCTGCCTTGTGGAGGCCATCTCTGGGTGCAGGTGCCAGGTGGGTCAGAGCCAGCCCCTCACAGACCTGCTGGCTGTTCATCCCATTGGGTCTCATCCTCCCCCTCTGACCCTGTGCTGAGTCTAGCTCCAGGACCCCCTGGACCAGTCCTCCCCCCCCAGCCTGGTCCCTGGACAAGCTTCCTCCTGCTCCTTTCCGGACTCCCCACCACTTTTTAAGAGTCTGGAGCTACCCCTCCCCCAGATTTACGATTTAATTTTGACAAAATTCACACCTTACCCACAGGGACCCAGGAATCCTGTCTTGACTGAAACACACGTGAAAGGCTTGAGTGACCCTGGAAATGCCCGAGTGAAGGCCTGGATCTGCCTCCAAGAACTGGGCCCCTCAGGCCTTTTTTCATTCAGAGACAAGGCTGATTGAGAGAGGAGGGTGAGATTGTTTTTTAATTTGTCCCTTTGGTCTGGTCAACACTGACTTTTATAGAGAAAAAGAAAGGAGGATGGGAAAATTTGGGATGGGATTGAGGGGTGGCAGGCTGCCTGTGGTGATCCTGAGGTGAAGAAGAAGGGGCCTGGGATGACTCCAGGGTAACCCAGTAAGAAGGGTTGGGCTGGGTGGGGGCCGCCACCACCACAGGGGATTGAAAGCATTATTCAGTATCTAGGTGTGGGGGAAAGTTCAGGAGGTGGGTGGCCCTTTCCGGGTCCTGGTCCCATACCTAGTCAGAGGGAAATTTCTGATTCAGGAGCCCTTGAGGCTCTGACCGCTCTTATCCCCCGTGGGATCCCGAGCAGCTTCTGCCCCTTGTTATCTGAATAACAGGAGAAAGGAAGGGGAAAGAAGAGAAGCAGGAGATGGTGGGGACCATCTTTTTCAAGCAGGGCCCCTATCTCTAGGCTTCATTCTCTGTCCTGAGGGCAGGGCCTCACCCCCTGTAACTTTCGTAGGCCAGCCTCCTGTCTCATTATCCTTCTCTCTCCCCAGCTCAGTTTGTAGAAGACCAAAGCCTGGCCCAGGCTGGGAGTGCGGAGCCAGAAGGAATGGCCCTTGGCAGTTGCAGACCCCCACCCCAGGTGAGTGCACTCTGTCCATGGACTTGACCCCCAAAGAGGCCATTTCCATAGACAAAGAGGATTGTCTGTGAGGCTGGCAATCCCCAACCTATGCACTGTTCCTTTACAAAAATAGGCAGGAAATTGAAAACAGTAGCAACAACACCATCCCGTTCTCTGTCCTTTGAATTAATCCATGGCATATTGGCATCACAGTCACTAACTACTCATCCCCAGTGGCTGCCCTCCTAAGACCTCTTCACTCATTCCTCTCTGTTCTGTAGAGATCTTTTCTTTGTTCCTGTATCCATGGCTACCACCCCTATTCCACATATCCATAGGACTGCCCCCCCACATTTGCCTCTTTGGCCAAGCTGTCCCTGGCAGACCTGGAAGACAGGATACTCTGCTTATCCTCCATGGTGTGATCTGCACAAATAGTTAATCTGTCAGTTGCACACTGTCTTGTAGTTGGGCATCATCAAGGGCACACTGAGGGGGGCAGTGAGGGGTGACAGGAGTAAATACTATGAGTAGGGGCTGAGGTGCTCCCAGCCTCCTGCATACTCTGGTCCTGTTTTTCTGGAAGATATGGCAGCCCAAGAAGACAGGTTAAGTTGACTTTGGGGTCACATTCCCACGTTCAGAGGCCCTTAGCAGAGCTGTTTGGACCAGGCCAAAGAAAGGAATGCCATCTTTAACTGTTACTTAATTAGCATTTATTAAGGGCCTAGTACTTCCTTTGTCAGAGAGGATTTAAGAAAGGACTGAGTTTGGGGAACTGTTCAAAATTCTGGGAATTTTCTTTTACAGTGGGAGAAAGGGAGGTCCTAAAGGAGACACTCAGTTTTTGTGAGGGCTCAAAGGCAAAGACCCAGTGAAGTGTCTTCCTTTCTCCCCCAAATCTACTTTTGTCCATCTTCACAAAAACCCCATAGCGTAGGGCCTCTTCTTATCTTTATTTCACGGTTCAGAAAACTGAGTCCAACAGATGCAATGAGTTCCCAACCAGGGTCACGTAACTAGTAAGTGTCTGAGGCAGCGTTTGAACTCAGATCTCCCTGATCTTCTCTCTTTCCATAGCTCCATCCACAATGTGTTTGTGTGCCCAGCTTCCCACAGCTCCTCCAACATTGTCTGGCGCTATTGTCATTGCTGACAGTTTTGCAGAGTGTGGGATGAATTCTCAGTGGTGTGGTTTTCTTTTCTTTTATTAGTGTTTTGGGGCATTTTTTCATGTGGCTGGGAATTCTTGGCAGTTGTTTCTGATAATTCTTTGTTCAGATCCTTTAACCATTTATCTATTGGGGAATGGCTATTTGTTGTTTTTCAGTTGTTTTAGTCTGACTCTTTGTGATACATTGGGGTTTTCTTGGCAGAGATACTGGAGTGTTTCCCCATTTCTCTCTCCAGCACATTTTACATAGAAGGAACTGAGACAAACAGGGGGATGTGACTTGCCCATGGTCACGTTGCTGGAAAGTGTCTGAGGCTAAATTTGAACTCAGATCCTCTTGACTCCAGGCCTGGCACTCTATCTACTGTGTCACCCAGCTGCCACTGGCTATTAGTCTTTTTTAAAAGAATACTTCATTTTCCCCCAATTACATGTAAAAACATTTTTATTCCTAAATTCTGAGGTTATAGTTCTCTCGCTGCCTCCTTCCTCTTACCCCTCCTGCATGTGGTAAGCAATCAGAAATAGGTTCTACGTATGCAGTCATGTAAAGCATTTTCATATTAGTTCATGAGGAAAAAGTTGTGGTAAAAAGAAAGCAAGTGAAAACTAGTGTGCTTTAGGTCTATGTTCTGAATCACTTCTTTCTGTAGAGGGGGGAGAACATTTTTCATCATGAATCCTTTCAGATTGTCTTAGTTTATTATATAGCTGAGAATACCTAAGTTGTTCACTGTTGTTTGTCATACAATATTGCTGTTATTTCTACTAAGTTCCTTCTGCATCAGTTCATTTCAGTGTTTCTGGGTTTTGCTGAAATCCTGCTTGTCGTGTTCTGTAACATAATAGTATTCTACTGCAGTCATATACTACAACTTGTAAAGGCATTCCGCAATCAGTGGGCATCTCCTCAATTTCCCATACTTTGCCATCACAGAAAGAGTGTGAGTAGGTCCTTTTCTATCTTTTGATAGAACTTTGTGGATAGCAACTTCATATGCTTCTTCCTGGGTCAAAGGGCATCCACATTTTTGTACACCTTTTAGTATAATTCCAAATACTCTAATGCTTTTAATTGCCCTAATTGTCCTAAAGGTCTTCAGAGTTACACGTATCATCTTGCAATGTAGGAATATAAACACTTTAACATTATTGAATCTCTTTTGTTTGCTCTATTTAGTTTTTGATTTTTCTCTTGGGTCTTGTATTTCAAGATCCAATTTTTGTTCAGCTCTGGTCTTTTCATTAGGAATGCTTGAATATTCTCTATTTATTGAATGAACATGTTTTTCCCCTGAAGGACTATATTCAGTTTTTCTGGATATGTGATTCTTGGTCACCATCCTAGTTCCTTTGTCTTGGTGAATATTCTGTTCTACACCCTCCGATTATTTTTTATGTCTAAGTTCCTCACTTGTGTGTTAGCCTCACTGTAGTTCCCTGACATTTGAATTACTTCTTTCTGGCTGATTGTACTCTCTTTTTCCTTGAACTGGGAGGACTGTATTATATGAGCTATAATATGCCTGGGAGTTTTCATTTTGGATCTTTTTTAGGAGATGATTGGTGGATTCTTTCAGTTTCTATTTTACCCTCTTAGTATATCAGGTCTGTACCAAGAAAACGTCAAATGTGGCCATGGAGGGTCAGACATGACTGAAGCAACTGAGCAGCAATAAAACATCCATTCAGAATGTATTGTAGAGTATTGTATAAGATGGTCTAATCCTAATTTCCTTCCTGAATGCTTTCTGCTTTTCTCAGTAGTGTTTGGTTTTTTTAGCCAAAAATGGATTTTTTCCTAAATCAGTCTTTTGTCCACTTTACCAAACATGGAGTTCCTGAGTTCTAATGATTCTGAGTCTCCCTTTTTAATCTGATCCATTCATTCCTCTCTCTGTCTCTCTGTCTCTGTCTCTGTCTCTCTCTGTCTCTGTCTCTCTCTCTCTCTCTTTCTCTTATTATTATTGATGTTTTTCAGTCACATCCAACTCCTTGTGACCCTCCTTGGGGTTTTCTTGGCAATGATGCTGGAGTGGTTTTTATTTCTCCAGCTCATTTTTCAGCTGAGGGAACTGAGCCAAACACAGTTAAATGCCCCACCTAGGATCACGTAGCTAGTAAGAGTTTGAAGCTGGATTTGAACTCAGATTTTCCTGACTCCAGTTCCAACAGTCTATCCACACTGCCCCCAGTTGTCCCCATCATTTAATTACTATAGAATTCAATGTATAAATGTTGTTAAGTCTCCATTTGGGTTGAATATTTTGTTGCCTTTGAGCCAATTTCCATTCTTATTTTATTACAGAATGAAAGGCTATATTGGTAATTTCTGCCTTTTTACATATGTTTGCAATATCTTTCTGCCCTAGTCTGCAGTTATTTTTTGCAAAAATTCCATGGGGTGCATGGATAAGGGAAGAATTTATGATGAAACAAGTTCTAGAGAATAATACAAAATATATAATGCATAATTTTGATCAGATTAAATTTAAAAGTTTTAGCACAAACAAAGCCAATGCAATGAAAATCATAAGGAAAGGAGAGAATTGGGGAATTTTTTTCAACAAGTATCTCTGATACAGGCTTCATTTCTTGAATAATAGAGAACTGATTCTAATTTTTAAAAATATACATCATTCTCCATTTGATAAATAATTAAAGGATATGAACAGGCAGTTTTCAGAATATTCAGTCAAAGCTATCTGTAATCATGAAAAAAATGCTCTGAATTTGTATTAGACGCATGCTAAGTTAAAACAACTCCGAGGCACCAACTCATACTTATCATATTATCAGCTAATATGATGGACATGGAAAATGATGGAGGTTGAAGAGATGTGGAAAAACTGGGACACTAACGTTCTGTTGGTGGAGTTATGAACTGATCCAACTCTTGTGGAGAACAATTTGGAAGTGCTCAAAGTATTATAAAAGTGTGCATACCCTTTGATCCAATAATATCATACCACTGTTATGTTTATAGCCCAAAGACATGAAAATAATGAGGAAAGGACCTGTTTGTACAAAAATATTTTCAGTAGCTCTTTTTTGTGTTGCATAGGAGTGGGAAATTGAAGAAATGGCCATCAATTTGAGAATGGCTAAACAATCTCTAGCAGGTGATTGTAATGGGATATTATTGTGTTATAAATGATTTCAGAAAAACCTAGAAAGACTTACTTGAACTGATGCAGCATGAAGTGAACAGAACGAGGAGAACATTGTATACAGTAACAGCAATGTGTGTGGTTCATTGAAGAACTGTGAGTGACTTAGCTCTTCTCAACAATGCAGTGATCTAAGAAAATGCTCAAAGGACTAATGCCAAAGTCTACTGTCTGTCTCCAGAGAAAAGACTGATATTGTTTGTCATTCAGACTGGTGCATGCTATTTCTCACCTTTTTTTCTTACATTTTTTTCCCCAAGTCTTTCTGTACAAAATGACTAATACAGAAATGTTTTACATGATTTCATATGTACAACCTGTATCTAATTGCTTACTATAAAATTATGGGGGAGGGAATAGAGGGAAAGAGGGATAGAATTTGGAATTCTAAAATTTAAAAAAGAACAAATATTAAAAAATTTACATGTAGTAGAGGGAAGTAATTTTTCAGAAAATGTAGAAAAAGAAAATAGAGGTTGTCCACCATTCAGCATGGCACCATCCAATGACTGCAGCAAATGGAGAAATTGTGAATCTTCTTTGAATCCCATTTAAATTGTCTTAGGGAGAATCTGAAGGTCTCCTGGCAAAGTACTGAACACTGAGGTCCTTTCTCAAGTTAGATTGTCAGTCCTTCACATTCTATAACAGGGAGCACAACTCTGATGGACTGGCCATGTTGTTCAAATGCCAAAAGGATGTTTGCCTAAAGGACTGTTTTATGGAGAACACATGCAAAGAAGGCACTCATTGTGGTCAGAAGACATAGTAGAAGGCCATATTCCCAAGGTCTCTCTGAAGAATTTTGGAATCAGTGGTTAGACAGTGGCAAAGGACCACCCATCATAGCTTATCAACATCAAAGAACATGCTGTGTTGTGCTAGCGAGGCAGAATTGCAGTATTTCAAAGAATAGTGAGATGAGCAAATGAAGAGGCATATCCACCCCAAAGGTTCATGTGCACTATTTGTTCCCAAACTGTGGTAGAGCCTTTTGGCCTCTATTAGTCTGATCATCCATGGTCAGACACATTATGCTTTCACTCTTGCATAGTGATGCCCTTTTGGTCTGCTGTGAACACAAGGAACAACAAAAATGAACTATATAACTTAATACTTTAATGAGGAAATATGTGTTATTGACAAACGAAAGGAATCATGAATAAGAGGCATAAGATGTTTTGGCCATGACAGATTATACAAAGGGCAGCCCCAAGACGCAGTGTAATAACAGAATTCTCCTTCACTTGGCTGGAAAGTCTCATCTCCTTCACTTCAGTCTGGAGTGTAATTAGTCTATCTTATGAATTCTTTTCATATTTTATCTAGAGAAGATTTTGTTTCAGGCTCTCAGGAAATTAACTAGATTTTTTCTTCACTCTTTTTTCTGTAATCAAACATTCTCCCCCTCACACCCTACAATATACTCTACTTGCCAACTTCTCACAAACCTGACAATATTGTTGATAAAATATTATTTTTATCACTTGTGATAAGGAAGAAATTTCACTTTTCTCTCTTCCTTTAGTCTTTCTATCTCACAGACAAAACACACACTTTGTCCCAGATTCCATAGTAAGACATTCCTCCACCTTATCCCAATTGATCATATCAAAAACTTCTCTCAAGTTTTAATCGAGCTCTTAATGACTGTGGTTTTAAATGTTGATTCTCAGTAAACTAGGATAAGAATTTTAGGTCAATCCCCTTTTTGTGCTGCAGTTTCCTCTTCTTCTTGATGAGGTTTAGACTGCCTGAAGTCTGGAGTCTTTTTCAGGTCTAAATCTTGTGACTCTTGATGCTTTAGGAGGTGGTCACATTTCAGGATGTGTCTGTGGACTTCACCCCAGAGGAATGGGACCTCTTAGACCATCCTCAGAAGGAGTTTTATAAGGAGGTCATGCTGGAGAATGCCCACAACCTACTCTTCTTGGGTAAGGACATTTTCCCTGGCCACTCTGAGTCTCCTATCAAAGGGAATATCTTCATTCTTCAGTGTGCTGAGTTTGGAGCACTTCTCTATTACTAGAATGGGAAATGTGCTGATCTCCAGTGTCCAAGAGACACGGTCCTTCTGCTGCCTGGTTGTCCTGTAGAAGATCAGCACGTGGTTTGCAGATAACCTGCATGTTCTGTTCTTGCTACTGCAGCTGTCTGATGGCAATTTTAGGTAACTTGAGGTCAAAGATCAGGTCAGTTTTGAAGCATCTCAGATGTATAACTAATCCCATAAATTTTTTAGCTCAACCTCTCCCTGGACATTAATTTTCTCTGCCAAATCTCTGAAAAGTGCTGAGCCTGCTTTTCTCTGTAACCTCTTCCTCTTTGGGATGGGCCAAGTATTTAGGATATCCTTCTTTCTGAGAAGCATCAATTTGTCACTCACAGTTTCTGTTTGTGCCTAGTGTTACACATTTGTCCATAATCTTCCTTTAAATTGTCTCCACTATCCAGTACAGGTGGTGGGAACAGACAGAAGGCAATAAGCCTTTCTCTTCACCTGCTCTTCATCAGCTGTTGTGATAAGCACTTGCTTTACAATATTATATTATTAGCTGATATTATCTCCCTTGGGCATTTGAGAAAACTGAAGTAAACAGGTTAAGTGACTTTTGCAGACACACAGTTAGTAACTGTCTGAGGCTAGATTTAAACCCTGACATTCCTCACTCTAGTCCAAGGCCTCTCACCACTATACTACCAGTTCCCTCTAACTTCTAGATAATGGGAACTCTGTAATGAGTCCATCTTCCTATGAAAAAGGTGCATCATGGTCAAATTTTCTGATTCCCCCTTGGCTCCATGATCATCTCCCTTACCTTTCACCAAAGTTCTCAAAAATTAATCCTGTGGAAACCATGCTAAAGCACTTCTGGCCACCACCTTGTGCTCCTTGATTGCATGCCCCTATCAATGGCAGGAATTAGAGACTGGCCAAGAGTTAAAATTTGACTAACTAAGGTTCATGAAGTTTCCCAAAAGGAGAATCTCACCAGAAGAACAATGACTTGCTGAATGAACAGCCAGATTTTTATGGATTTCATGCAGTGAGAAGTTGAGGAGAGAGAGCCAGAGCTCATCCATCAAACTCTAAATTGCTGCAGCTCAGTGCTTATCTGGCACATCCTTTTTTGGTTACTTGCATTACAATTGTTAATGGAAGAGTAAGCCAGATATTTGTGAACATGAAGGAATGATTCTCAAAATGGAGTAGCTTTGTATGTACACTGTTTTCCCTAAAGAGAACTAAGTTCTAAGTATTTCTCCATGTTCTTTCCTTTTTCCACATTATCAGGGCTTCCAGTTCCCAGAGAATATTTGGAGGAAAGGGAGGTGCCATTGATACTGAAACAAGAAGGCCTGAAGAGCTTCTGTCCAGGTGAGTGAGGTAAAAGCAGGCACATGAGAGCTGTGTCTCTTGGTGTTGTAGCAAAGCAAGTGTTAGACTTGGGGGCAGGAACACCTGAAGTTGGATTCTTTTTCAGACACTTTTAGCAGTGAGTCTGTGCACAAGTCACTGAACTCCACTGACTCTCAGTTTCCCCTTCTGTAAAATTAGGATGTTAGATACCATGCAGTTAGGCTGTCTCCTACTGATAAATCTACGATCCTAAAAAGAATGCATTGTTTAGAATTTGGGGGTATGGAACTTCCCTGAAAGTGAGAAAGAGGGTTAGGCTTTTAAATATGGTCTCTTTCTTAGGCATTTTTCTCATCAGTGAAGACTTAGAAAGTTGCTGCTATGTGCCATACCCTCTCTTAAGCAACGTAAAGAGATACAAGGAACATCCCTTGCTCTACTGGTGTTCACAGACTGAGTGGGCAGATAACATGCCAACAGTCATGTAGAAACCTGTTATGGACAAGACAGATGGGATCTCATTGAGAGAGGGAATGTACTGTAGTGAAGGAGGACTGGAAAGGCTTTTTATGGAAGGTGGGCTCTAGCTGGGGCTTCAGGGAAGCCAGGATGGCATTCTGTGTCTGGAGATGACTTGGAAAGCCCAAACATTTGGAAGACAGAGTATCCTCTTCACAGAACAGAAATGAGGCCCATACCACTGGATTATAGCATGTGTGGTGGGGATATGAAGGGAAAAAAATTTAAAAGAATAGAGAGGGGTAAGTAAAGAGAGGGTGGGTGATTAATAGCCTTACAACAGATTTTATATTTGATCATTTTCCGAGGGAGCCCTAGGAGACTGTTGAGGATGTGGTGATATGGTCAGTCAAGAACATTAGGAAGATGATCTTTGTGAGTGATGAAATGACTGGAGTGGAGGGAGACTTGGAACAGCTGGAAGAAGTATCAAGTTCTTGAAACAGCTCTGTTATGTGGTGTTCAGGACCTGAACCAAGACAGTGGAAGTGTTGGAAGAGAAGGGGGTGTATGGGAGAAATGTTAACTGGGTGGAATCAGAGGACTTAGGAGCAGACTGAATATGGGAGTCAGAAGTGTTTGTGAAAGTCACTGAGGAATGCATGACACCTCATTTATGAGCCTGCTGTAATGGAAGGATGCATTGGAGAGTATTAGGAAAGTAGGAAGATGGGAGAGTTGGAGGAAAGAGAATGAGTTTGGTTTGGGGAACAGTGAGATTAGTGTCACTAAATCCCAGAGGGAGTGAGAGAGAAAAAGAAGGGTGATTGACTGTGAAAAGCTGTAGAGAAGGAAAGAAAGATGAGGATGAAGAAATGACCAGTGGATTCAGCAACGTGGATATTTTTGGTAATTTTGGAGAGGAATTTCAGTTGAATAATGAAATTGGGAGCTAGACTGCTGAGAATTTCAGAGTAAGGAGTTGGAGACACCAGTTGGACCTGGGCACCTCCTGCTGTTTAGCCAAGAAGTGGAAGAAAGATACTGTAAAAATATCTCTGGGATTGAATGGATCAAGTGATCTTGTTTTGAGCATTAGAAGGAAATGGTTTGTAACAGTAGGGAAGGAGTCATTAGAGTGGGAGCGACTGGAAGGTAGTGAGAAAAGGGAATGCTGGAGGGGCAACGTACTGAGGAAGATGATATCCTGAAATCAGTTGATTTACACATGGAAAGGAGTTTTCTTTAGCTAGAAGAAGGAGGATCATTTCATCTGATATATAGAGGATGAGGAGGATGAGATAGCTCTTGGTAAGTATCCAATGTTTTCAAAGAAAAAATAAAAGGGAATTTCTCTGCTGAGAAGGTGAGTGGGGGGTGGACAGTGGGAGCAAGCAATAAGGGACGGTTGTGAAAAAATTAAAAGAATTGAAAAAGCTCTGTCTTTGGCATCATTTCTCAGTCTTGATTCCATTTGGGGTTTTCTTGGCAAAGATACTGGAATTTTTTCCTTTTTGTTTTTCAGGCTCCTTTTAAAGATGAGGAAATCAAGGCCAAGAGCCCTAAGTGATTTGCCCAGGGTGCCAAAACTAGTAACGGTCTGAGGCTGGATTTGAACTTGAGTCTTCCTGACCAGTGCTCTATCCAGAGCACCACCTAGCTACCTCAAAGGAATCAGTTAGCTAAATGTCAAAGAATACCCTTGCCACAGTGAGGTCCACCCTGAAAATGCATACCCTAAGTTTGTAGTATACCCAGGCAGCCTAGTTTTAACATTTTCTCTCTTTCCATTCAGCAGCATCTAAGTACTAGCAAAGGCTGTTGCCTCATTTAGAATTATTTGAAATACATGTTTTACATGAATCATCTACCTGTGTCCCTTCTTTGATCTCTAAGGCTCAATCTTTGGCCCCTTCTTGGAGAATTGTTATGCAGATTTATTGAATTTGACAGCCACTCTCAGTTTGTTGAAGTGGGAAGTAGAAATTTCCTGGTGTCCCGTAGGATAAGATGCTTCAGGAATCTTAAAAGAAGTCTCTGCAATCTTCATTATGGACCTGGTCTGGTGCCATCAGGGTGAGAACCAGCCAAAGTTCACTCAAATAGGAGATAAGGTGCAAGAGAGTAACAGGGGTAAGGCCAGAACCTGCATTTGCCAATTAAGACAGAGACCAGGATATAGGTATTGAGGTTGAATCTGGGACTTAGTGTCAGTCATGGACCTGTCAGTCAATAAACATGGATCAAGCACCTCCAGTTGTCTAGGTACCTCACCACGTTTAGGAAGGGAAAAGGTGCAATCCCTGCTGTCAGGGAGCTGCCAGTCTGTCATAGACACATGGAAATGGTTGAGAAGAAGCCAAGAAATCAGGAACCTTGGTCTTAGGTGATCCAAGGAAAGGAGAGTGTTTGGGAGTGGAAAGACATCTAGTCCAACAGGATACAATGGAATAAAGGAGAATTCAAGGAGTGAAATTAATAATAGTTTAAGGAGGGTAGAATTAGGGGGAAAAAGATTCAAATCATGACAACAATGAGAAAAAATCCAGGTACACCTCAGAGATTAAAGAATCAGTTGCAAAGCTTGGTGGTAAAGCAAATATTCCAGTCCAGTGAGTCACCTGTACTTTTGTATTTTCAGTACATATAAAAGTTATGCTTATAATATACTGTTGTCTATTACATGCATAATATTATTTTGCTTTTTAACAGTACATATTTTAATTTGGAAATATTTTATTGGTGATAAAAGCTGACTGTATCTGAGCCTTTGGTGTGTCCCAGACTTCTTTCTGGTGGTGTCTCTGGTCCAGTGCTGCTGGCTGCTGATTCATCAGCGTTGTGATTGCTCAGTTGCCATGGCAGTTTCTTCAAATAAGACAACAGAGGTTTTGTGTCTCAGAGAATAGGAAGATACAAAGGGAGGGAGAAAAATATCAAGCATACAAAAATAAAACATTTTTTCTTAAAAAAAGGTAAAACAAAAGTAAGTGCCATGTAGAAGGGCCATCTAGTTCCATGGACCGAACATGCCCACTTGCAGGGTTGGTGGTCTAGTCTCATCTGCAGGGTTACTTTTCAGGTCACTCAGCCATTCTGAGCTCATGGCCTGACTTTATGTTCTGGTAAGAATGTTGAGTCTAATTTCACAGATATTTCTGAGCATCCAATCTTAAGTCAAGTGACCCTACAAATTTGAGCTAATGACATTTTCAAACAATTGTGATTGTGTCTTTGAAGAGTTCTATCTTCACCTGGGGGAGAATCATATAGATCTGATTATTTTCTTCCAATGGAGGGAAATGTTTATATGTGTGTGTACTTGTGTCTCTGTATGTATGTTCTATTACTTGTTTTTTTGCAGAAGGAATGATTACACCCAGAAGAAAAGAGACTACTGAAAAGCTAAGGATTTCTGTGAAGGAAACACACCAAGCAAACCTCATGAGTGACAGTTCCTGTGCCTTCACTGGGAGACAAACCTGTGCTGTAAATGATGGAATCCACACAGGAGAGAAACCTCGTGGTTGTAGTCATTGTGGGAAAACCATGAGTCAACAGTCTTCCCTGATTTACTGTCAGACAATTCATAATGAAGAGACACCCCATGAATCTCCTGAATGTGGTATATCTTTTAGTGAACACTCGTCCTTCCTTTTTCATCACAGTATTCACAGTGAGAGGAAACCTCATAATTGTAATCAGTGTGGAAAGGCTGGGAGTTGCAGCTGTAGTCTTGCTGTACATCAGAGCATGGAGACCAGAGAGCAGCCTTATGACTATGAGAAATTTGGAAAGGCATTCCCACAGAATTCTAATCTTTCTCCACATCAGAGAATCCACACTGGGGAGAAACCTTATGAATGTAATCAACGTGGAAAAGCATTTGGAAGAAACAGCCAATTGGCTGCACTTCAGAGAATCCACACTGGAGAGAAACCACACGAGTGTAATCAATGTAGAAAGACTTTCTGGTTTAGTTCCAGTCTTGCAGCCCATCAGAAAATCCACACTGGAGAGAAACCTCATGAATGTAATGAATGTGGAAAGGCTTTCAGAGAGAGCTCCAAACTTACTGTACATCAGAGAATCCACACTGGGGAGAAACCTTATAAATGTAATCAATGTGGAAAGGCTTTTAGACGAAAAGATGAACTTACTGTACACCAGAGAATCCACACTGGACAGAAACCTTATAAATGTAATCAATGTGGAAAGTCTTTCAGACGAAACAGCCAACTTGCTGTACATTGGAGTATCCACACTGGAGAGAAACCTCATGAATGTAATCAATGTGGAAAAGCTTTCACAGATAGATCCAGTCTTGCTGCACATCAGAGAATCCACACTGGAGAAAAACCTTATGAATGTAATCAGTGTGGAAAAGCTTTCACAGATAGATCCAGTCTTGCTGGACATCGGAGAATCCACACTGGAGAGAAACCACACAAGTGTAATCAATGTAGAAAGACTTTCTGGTTTAGTTCCAGTCTTGCAGCCCATCAGAAAATCCACACTGGAGAGAAACCTCATGAATGTAATGAATGTGGAAAGGCTTTCAGAGAGAGCTCCAAACTTACTGTACATCAGAGAATCCACACTGGGGAGAAACCTTATAAATGTAATCAATGTGGAAAGGCTTTTAGACGAAAAGATGAACTTACTGTACACCAGAGAATCCACACTGGACAGAAACCTTATAAATGTAATCAATGTGGAAAGTCTTTCAGACGAAACAGCCAACTTGCTGTACATTGGAGTATCCACACTGGAGAGAAACCTCATGAATGTAATCAATGTGGAAAAGCTTTCACAGATAGATCCAGTCTTGCTGCACATCAGAGAATCCACACTGGAGAAAAACCTTATGAATGTAATCAATGTGGAAAAGCTTTCACAGATAGATCCAGTCTTGCTGGACATCGGAGAATCCACACTGGAGAGAAAGCTTATGAATGTAATCAATGTGGAAAAGCATTTGGAAGAAACTACCAACTTGCTGCACATCAGAGAATCCACACTGGACAGAAACTGTATAAATGTAATCAATGTGGAAAGGCTTTCAGAGACAGCTCTAGTCTTGCTACACATCAGAGAATCCACACTGGAGAGAAACCTTATGAATGTAATCAATGTGGAAAGGCTTTCAGATGAAAGAATCAACTTACTGTACACCAGAGAATCCACACTGGACAGAAACCTTATAAATGTAATCAATGTGGAAAGGCTTTCACACGGAGCTCCTCTCTTGCTGCCCACCAGAGAATCCACACTGGAGAGATACCTTATAAATGTAATCAATGTGGAAAGGCTTTCAGAGTAAACCAGCTACTTGCTGCACATCAGAGAATCCACAATGGAGAGAAACCTTTTGAATGTTAGGAATGTGGAAAACCTTTCAGAGAGAGATCCATTGTTGCTTTACATCAGAGAATCCACACTGGAGAGAAACCTTATGAATGTAATGAATGTGGAAGGGCTTTCAGGCAAAACTCCCATCTTGCTGCACATAACAGAATCCACACTGGAGAGAGATAAAACGTGATAAAAGTGTTTATATACACCCTCACCTTACTATACAATTCTGATGAAAGCAAAGTTGAAAAGACAATTTCTGGGTAATCATTAAATTATGGCCAGTTAATAGTGGATAAAACAATGGTTATTTAGCTATCTCTTACAAACCAAAGATGAATCATGGAGACCTTTCAACACTTACATACACTTAGATAAGTGGGAGTTAACTACAGGCGTAAGTCAGTTTTGATTAGTTAAAACTTAATGAGAATGAGCATTATAATGAGATTTGGATTTACTCTAATGAGGGACTGGTTTGGGGGGGGGGGGAGGTGGCATGAATCTTGACTCAATTTTGGACAAAGAGACTTATTGCTATCCAGATTACCCTTACCTAGGGCAGTCTAGACCAGAGGGGTCCACTACCCCTCAGACCTGTCTAACTAAAACACAATGGGCCAGAATAAACCTAGAATAAAATCTCTTTAAATTTTGGTGAAATCTAAATTTTCAGTTGTTTAAGCCTTGCCCAAGACTTCATCTGATCATCAACGCTGCCCTTCAAAGACTGGATGAATCACTTACAGTGGCCAATCTCTGAATGAGGAAATGAGGAAGAAGCTTAGTCCTAATTTAATAATTGTTTATGTGGGAGAAATATTCATTTCTCTCATTTCAGAGAATTCATTTTAGAGAACATATCTCATTAACGTAATCAGTATGAAAAGTCTTCAAGCTAACACTGTCCTTTGTTTCCTATCAGAATTCACGTGGGATAGCAAGCATGTTCCCAAAATGGATGTGCAAAGATGGACTATGGAGCATATTAGACATGAGACATTTCATCTTATGATCAAGCCCTGTCTGGAGTCAGGGAAGGTCTGCAGCCAGAGATCATCTCTTCCTTTACATCAAGGATTCCTAGTGGAGAGAAGACTAAATGCTAAATGAGGACCTGCTCTTTCTTGGAAGAGGCAGGTCACTAGACGGCATAATATTCACAGTAGAAGGAAGCCTTGTAAAAGCCACGGTTGTGGGAAGGTTGTCACCTGAATGTCATAAATTTTTATTTGTTCCAATATGTACATTGGAGCAATCTTCCTAGAGATAAAACTGATGGATCTAATTAATGAGCTGTGGTTTCTCCCTGTAGCATGGACCTCACTAGACATTATATATTTCACAGAGTGTGTGAAACCCTAAAAAGGGATTCATTTAATCTCAGAAACCACAAGGTTTCTCATGAGTTCCCTAAAATATTCCACGGACCCCTAGGGTGAAGCCTGCCACTGCCTTCTTCACTTTACTGCACTCTTCCACTGTAGTGAGACACATTTCCTGCTCACCCTTCAAGCCTGTCCTAGGCTGGTATTCTGGTTCACTCCTCTACAACTGATTCTGAGCCATTATTGCAAAGTTGTTTTCAAGGGAATCTGGAAGAGCCTAGAAAAGTGAGTGCCTCACCTTACCATTTTGGCTCCAGTAGTCCTTATGCCCATGTTTTCAAGTAATACTCCCTTGATAGCTCAAATTTTCTTGAAAAGGCTTTTGTCTTTCCCATTCAGTTGTTTTCTTCTATTTCTTTGCAATGCCCATTTAAGAAAACCTCATCTCTCCTTGTTATTCTCACAAACTATGAATTCATTTGGGGAAATCTCCCCTTTTCTTTTCCCTTTCCTTCTTTTCTCAGCTATTTGTAAGGCCTCATCAAACAGACATTTTTCTTTGTTGGTCTTTCGCTTAGGAATATATTTAGTTGTTGCCTCCTGGTTCTTCAGCCACTCTGTCTCCCATATCTAATCCTTTCAATCTATGCATTACTGTCATTTTCTATCCATAAGCCATGCTCTTGTATCATATCTTTACGGTCTAATGGTTTTCCCTGTTTTCTTCCATTTGAGTCTGAATCTTGCAGTTAGAACCTCAGGACTTGGGCCTCAGTCATCTGCTGATTCACATTTTGACTCATTGTATAGAATGTCACCCCCCCATCCCCACCTCTGCCTTTTCCCTCGAACATTGGTAAGAAGGCCATGCCATCAGAGAAATTATGACATGACTTGCACTTGTCTTTGTTTTGAGTGAGGGAGGGCTGTGCAAGTCACCAGCCTCACTTCTCCTCCCGAGCCATCTGAATCCAGTGACCAGATATTCATCAGGATGACTGGAGATGACCCAGGATCAGGCAGCTTGGGTTAACTGACTAGCCCAAGGCCACACAGCTAGTGAGTGTCAAGTGCCTGAGGTGAGATTTGAACTCAGGTCCTCCCGACTCCTGCACTGGTGCTCTATCCACTGCACCACCTAGCTGCCCCATTGCCAACTACTTAGCATTCTCTTGAAGTCCAAGTTGCCCAGCATGGTTTGTGGATCGTCTGGACTACCAGCTGCTCCCATCAGGATGCTCCCTGAGGTTGATCTATGAAGACCATATCTAGGACCCTGGGACTACCTGGATGCTTTTTCTATATTTAAGGTCCATCTTGCCTCCATGAAGGCATTCAGACTCTGTCTGGTTGAGATTCTCTCTGGCCTGCTTGTGAATAAAAGTGTTACAAATGCTTAGGTTCTTTTAAGAGTCAACCCCGTATGGTGAATTTTTAATAAACTTTGTTTTTCTTTGGTTTAAGAAGGCTTGTGCTGAATTCATTCGAGCAAGACCTGGGGTGTCAGTATTTTGGGGACCCCAAAAACCCTAAACCTCATCAGTTCCATCTTGAATTCCTTGCTGACCTAAGGAGATCCAACTCCTCAATGTGTTTCTACATTGACATAGAATAACAAACTCCTTTTAATTCTCATTCTGAGTTTTGCCTTTTTAATCAAGGTGAAAGCCTGAATGGAGAATTTACCATGTCCTTGGTACTTTTCTCAAAGAGTAAATAATCATACCTTTTAAAGCAAAGTATACCCAATTAAATATAGAACAGTTTGGAAACATTATTACCATCCTCTTACAGCTTAAGTCACAAATTCAGAGCATTCAGATAAAAAGAAAATTACATTTTTTAACGGTACAATTGCATATCCCTTAAAAAAATTTTTTTTCAAATTAAAAATATTCAATGGTTCTCCCAAATTCCCGTTTGAGAAAATTTTGGAGCATAACAACCTAAGAGATGTTACAGTGTTAATACATGAAACAAAATTGCCAGTCTAATAACATTAATTCAGCTGATTATCTTAGAATTACCTTGGAAAAAGCACTTTGTCCATTCATGTGTTTGACCCTCTAGGCTGATCGCATTCAGGGAGGAGCAAAGGGCAATTCTGATCCAGTTACATTGGATTCTTTATGTTCCTAAACACATGCCCTTAAATGCCAAATTTTAAGTCTATTTCACTTTAAGGGTGGATCTGCCCTTAGCTAGTGAAATATTCCAATTATCCTGCTGGGATCTAACTTGAAATGAGCCACATTCTAATTCAAAGTAGGAGAATGTGGAAATTGCAGTGCCTGCATTTGGTGAGCAACATCCAAACTAATATCTGGCTGGGAATCCTCTGCTTGCCTCTGCCTTGTTCTCCCCCTCTCCACTCCTAAAGTCCTGAATCTTCCCTCCAATAGGAAATAAGGTGGAGGGTGATGGGGGAGGAGGAGCTTTCAGAGATGACCAGGTTGTTGGTGGTCCAGGTTGAACAGGAGCTCTGGGGTGGAGTTTGGAGGCCTGGGTGGAGTCTAGGGCAGAAGAAGGGTCCTCCCATTGGCCAAGGCTGTCCAGCTGATGGAGGGCAGGGCTTGTGGAGGAGAGGGAGAAAGGGTCCTGAGTGCCTGATCCTGGGTGTGACTGGAGGAAAGGAGGCTTCCTGGGGGGCCTCAGAGGCTGGGAGGAGCCTCCAAGGGTGGGCAGGCTGAAAACTAGAACTTGTGCTGAGCTTGCTCTGTCTTCTTCCCTGGAGCTGAGGTGTCCCTGCCTTCAACCCTTAGACTGGAGCTCCCTCTGCCTTCTTTCCTCAGATCTCGGATCACGTTGTCTTCTCTTGGACCTGAGATCTCTGCCTTCTGGAGGCCATTTCTGTAGATGCAGGTGCCAGGTTGGTCTGAGCCAGCCCCTCACAGACATGCTGGCTGTTCATCCCATCTCATCCTCCCCCTCTGACCCTGTGCTGAGTCTAGCTCCAGGTCCCCCTGGAGCAATCCTCCCTCCCCAGCCTGGTTCCTGGACAAGCTTCCTCCTGCTAGCTCTATTGCAGACTCCCGATCACTTCTCAAGAGTCTGGGGCTACCCCCTCAACCTCGCCCCCACCCCCCTTTTAAGATTGTGTCACCTTTTCACAAACTTCACACCGTATCCTCAGGGACCCAGGAATCCTGTCTTGAGTGAAACACAAGTGAAAGGCTTAAGTGAACCTGGAAATGCTCCTGTGAAGGCCTGGATCTGCCTCCAAGGAATTGGGCCCCTCCAGCCTTTTTCATTTAGAATCAAGGCTGATTGTGATGCCAATATAGCGTGAGATCGTTTTGTTTTTTTAATCTGCGTATTTGGTCTTTTCAAGACTGACTTTTATAGGGAAAAAGTAAAGATGGTGGAAAGGTTTGGGATGGGTTTGAGGGGTGGCAAATTGCTTGTGTTGATCCTGAGGTACAGGAGAAGGTGTCTGGATGAAGGTTAATAGCCTGGGGTGATTCCAAGGTGACCCACAATGAAGGGTTGGGCTGGGTGGGGGCCACCATGACACATAATTGAAGGGATTATTTTTTATGTAGGTGGTGGTGTGGGGGAAACGTCTGGAGCTGGGCTGCCCTTTCAGGTTCCTGGTCCCAAACCCAGTCAAAGGGAAATCTCTGATTCAGGAGCCATTGAGGCTCTGACTACTCTTATTCCACGTGGGATCCCAAGCCCCTTCTGCCTCTTGGTGATGTGAATGAGAACTGGAGAGAGCAAGGGGAAAGAAGAGGAATGGGAGAGGATGGGACCATCTTTGTCAAGCCTGACCTCTGGGCTTCATTCTCTCTCTTGAGGGCAAGGCCTCACTCCCTGTAAATCCCCATAGCCCAGCCTCCTGCCCAGCAATCCTTCTGTCTCCCCAGCTCAGTGTGCAGAAGACCAAAGCCTGGCCCAATCTGGGAGTGTGTGGAGCCAGAAGGAATGGCCCTTGGCAGCTGCAGACCCCCACCCCAGGTGAGTGCACTCTGTCTACAGACTTGACCCCCCCAAAGAGGCCATTTCCATAGACAAAGAGGATTGTCTGCAAGTCCGGCAATCCTCTCTCTATCGACTGTTTCTTTATGAAAGTAGGCAGGACATTGAAAATGGTAGTAACAACACCACTCTGTTCTCTGTCCTTTGAAGTAATCCATGGCATATTGGTATCACAATCACGAACTACACCTCATCCCCAGTGGCTGCCCTCCTAAGATCTTTGCACTCATTCCTCTGTTCTGTAGTGCTCTTGTCTTTGTTCCTTTATCCATGCCTGGCACCCCCTCCTCCACAAATGCATGTGACTGCTTCCCACCCCACTTTGCCTGTTTGGACAAGCTCTCCCTTCCAGATTTGGAAGACAGGATGCTCTACTTATCCTCCATGGTCTGATCTGCACAAATTGTTAATCTGTCAGTTGCACACTGTCCTGTAGCTGGGCATCATCAAGGGCACACTGAGGGGCAGTGAGGGGTAACAGGAGTAAATACTGTGAGCAGGGACTGAAATGCTCCTGGCCTCCTGCATACTCTGGTCCTGTGTTTGTAGAAAATATGGCAACTCAAAAAAACAGGTTAAGTTGGCTTCTGGCTCACATTCCCATGCTTAAAGTCCCTTAGCAGAGCTGTTTGGACGAGGCCAAAGAAAAGAGTATCTTCTTTAGCTGTTACTTAATTAGCATTTTTTAAGGGTCTAGTACTTCCCTTGTTAGAGAAGATATGGGAAAGGACTTTCTTTGGGGAACTATTCAAAATTCTGGGAGTTTTCTTTTCCAGTGGGAGAAAAGACAGTCCTAAAGGAGACACTCAGTTCTTATCAAAGAGGTATAGTGCTCAAAGGCAAAGACTCAGCACAGTGAATTACTTTCTCCCCCTAATCCAGTTTTGACCATCTTCACAGCTTTATTTCACAGTTCAGGAAACTGAGGCCAAGAGATTCATTGAGTTACCAACCAGAGTCACATAAGCAGTAAGTGTCTAAAGCAGCATTTGAACTCAGATCTGCATGATCTCCCATTCCATAGCTCCATCCACCTTCCCACAACTCCTCCAGCATTGGCTGGTGCTACTGTCATTGTTGTCAGTTTTGCAGTGTGTGAAGTGAGTTCTCAGTGGTTTGGTTTACTTTTCTCTTATTTGTGTTTTGGGGCACTTTTTCATATGCCTGGGAATTCTTGGTAGTTGTTTCTGATAATTTTTTGTTCAGATCTTTTAACCATTTATCTATTGGGGAATGGCTATTTGTTGTTTTCCAGTTGTTTTAGTCTTGTCTGACTCTTTGTGACACACTGGGGTTTTCTTGGCAGAGATACTAGAGGGTTTCCCCATTTCTTTCTCCAGCACATTTTACATAGGAGGAACTGAGAAAACAGGGGGAAGTGACTTGCCCAGGGTCACATTGCTAGTAAGTGTCTGAGGCTAAATTTGAACTCAGATCCTCCTCACTCTAGGCCTGGCACTCTACCTACTGTGTCACTCAGCTGTCATTGGCTATTAGTCTCTTTTAAAACAATACTTCATTTTTACCCAATTATATGTAAAAATATTTTTATTTCTAAATTTTGAGGTCACAATTCTGTACTTGTCTCCTTCCTTTTACCCCTCCTACACTTGGTAAGCAATCCGAAACAGGTTCTAAATCTGCAGTCATCTAAAGCATTTCCCTATTAGTCATTTCATGGGGGAAAAACACTGAACGAAAAAGAAAGCAAGTGAAAACTAGTATGGTTTAGGTTTATATTCTAAATCAGTTCTTTCTATGGAGGTGGGAGAGCATTTTTCATCATGAATCCTTTCAGATTGTCTTAGTTTATCATATAGCTGAGAATAGCAAAGTTGTCACTGTTGTTCATCATACAATATCACTGTTACTTTGTAAAATGTCATCCTGCATCAGTTTATTCTGCATCAGTTCATTTCAGTCTTTCCAGGTTTTTCTGAAATCATCCTGCTTGTCATTTTCTGTAACACAATAGTATTCCATCGCCATCATATGCTACAACTTGTAAAGGCATTCCCCAATTCATGGGCATCTCCTCAGTTTCAAATACTTTGCCACCACAGAAAGAGTTATTATAAATACCTTGTATAACTAGGTCCTTTTCTAAAATGTATTTTGTGGATAGCAACTTCATAATGTTATTGCTGGATCAAAGGGCATCCACCTTTTATAGCATTTTGAGTAGAGTTCCAAATTACTTTCCATAGTGGTTGGATCAGTTCACAAATCCAGCAACAGTGCATTAGTGCCTCAGTTTTCCTATTTCCCTCCAATATTTATCATTTCCCTTTTCTATTTTATTACTCAATTTAATAGGTATGAGGTGTGTTTTAATTTGTGAGTTGTTTTAAGTTGTGTTTTTCTAATTAATGGTCCTTTAGAGAATTTTTATATGATTATAAATAGCTTTGATTTCTTTGTTTGAAAACAACAGATTCATATCCTTTGACTATTTATCAATTAGGTTGTGACTTGCATTCTTATAAATTTTGATTCAGTACTCTTATCTATATATTTGAGAAATGAGACCTTTATCAGATACTTGCTGTAATTTTTTCCCAGTTGTCAGCTTTCCCTGTAATACTGGTTGTGTTGATTTTATTTCTGCAAAAAAAAAAAAAAAAACCTTTTAAATTTACTACAGTCAAATTTACCTGTTTTACATCTATTAATGCATTTTATGGTTGAGATAATTGCATTCATATTTGCAGTTATGATACCTGTGTATATCCCTCCATCTTACTTCCCCTTCTCACTCTCTTTCTTTGAACTTTTACCCTCTCTCCTCACCCAGTGTTTTGCCTCTGATCAATGCCTACCCCAATTTCCCCTTCCTTCTATCAGTCTCTCACCTCTCCCCTTATCAAGTCCCTCTCTACTTCCATGTAGGATGAGTAAGATATCTATACCTATCTAAGCATGTATGTTATTCCCTCTTTGAGCCAATTTTGATAAGACTAAGGCTCAAGCCCTGCATTCCCACCTCCCCTGTGTTCCCCCTTCACTGTAATAGCCCTTCTTTGCTTCTTTTATATGACAATTCACCCCCCATGTACCTTTCCCTTCCTTCTTCTTGGAGCATCATTCTCTTTGTCACCCCTTAGTCTTGTTTTCTTGAATATCACCCCATCACAATTAATGTATACTATCAATGTGTCCTCCTTCTAATTGCCCTAATAGTTATAAACTTCTTCAGAGTTACAGGTATCCTCTTCCAGTGTAGGAATATAAACAATTTAACCTTATGGAAACTTTTGTTTTCTCTTTCCTGTTTACCTTTGGATGTTTCTCTTAGGTCTTGTGTTTCAAGACCCAAGTTTTGTTCAACTCTGGTCTTTTCATTAGGAATTCTTGAATATCTTCTCTATACTGAATATCCCTTTTTTTCTTTCCCCTGAAGGATGATATTTACTCTTTCTGGGTGTGTGATTCTTGGTCACCATCCTAGTTCCTTTGTTTTATTGAATATCATATTGCACACCCTCTGGTTTTTTTTTTTTTATGTTAAAATTCTTCACTTTTGTGTTAGCCTGACTGTGGCTTCATGACACGTGAATTGCTTCTTTTTGGCTGATTGTACTTTTTTTTCCCTTGAACTGGGAGCTCTGGAATTTGGCTATCATATTCTCTGGAGTTTTCATTTTGCATCTTTTTTTAGGAGGTGAATTATGGATTCTTTCAATATTTATTTTACCCTTTGGTTCTTAAGATATGAGGTCTGTGACAAGAAAATACCACATGGGGTCATGAAGGGTCAGACATGACTGAAGTAACTGAACAGCAGCAGTGACATCCATATAGAATGTATCGTAGAGAATTGTATGAGATGTTGGTCTAATCCTATTTTCCTTTCTGACTGCTTTCTACTTTTCGCAGCAATTTTTTTTTTTTACCCAAATAAGGACTTTTACCTAGTCAGTCTTTTTTCCACTTTACCAAACACGGAGTGACTGAGTTCTAATGATTCTGAGTTTCCCTCCTTTAATCTGTTACATTCCTCTCTCTCTCTTTCTCTTTCTTCCTCCCCTTCCGCCTCTCAAATACCACATAGTGTTGATTACCAGTGCTGTACACCACAGTTTGGTGTCTGGGAATGCTCTTTCTCCCCTATTCTTACTTCATTTCATCATTCCCCTTGATGTAATTGTGGTTATTTTATTTTTCCAAATAAATGTTATTTTTTTCAGCCTTGTGACTATGTCCTTCATAATTTTGTTATTATTATTGATATTTTTCAGTCATGTCCAAGCCTTTGTGACCCCATTTGGGCTTTTCTTGACAATGATGCTGGAGTGGTTTTTATTCCTCCAGCTCATTTTTCAGATGAGGAAACTGAAGGAAACAGAATTAAATGCCCTACCCAGGATCACATAGCTAGTTAGAGTCTGAAGCTGAATTTGAATCTTTTGTTTTCTTTGAACCAATTTCCATTCTTATGTTATTACAGAATGAAATGCTTCATTGATAATTTCGATTGTTTTTACGTATGTTTGAGTATCTTTCTGCTCTACTCCACAGTTACTTTTTGCAAAAATTTCATGGGGTGCAACCAAACAAATAATGTCTTTGGTTCTGATTTGATTTCTAAAGACATTTGACTGTTTTTTAATCAGTTTTTGTCACTGATTGATCAGTTCATATTTTCAGAATAAATTTCCCTGTGCTGCATACTGAGCTTCATTGCTGTCTGGAACACATTTTTCCATTCCTTCATCATCTCTAGTAGGTTTGGAATATGTAGGGAGCCGTTGAGGACCACCACAGTTCCATGAGTTCATGATGGCCTGATAAGCCCACCCTATTGTGCTAATGGAGCAAAGGTTGTTGCTTCGGCCCTTCAGGGATCTCATACAATAGCCCCAAGGCTTTCTGGTCTTAGGTAAACATCGCGGTATTTGATAAACATCCTGAGGCAGTCACTGGGACATGCTTTTGTGGATGAAAGAGGATTGGTGAAAGTAATCACAGCACGAGCTTGCCACAAGTATGGAACTTAAGGCTGCACAGCATGTAAGGCTTGTACTTGCTGATAATAAACTGAGTTTGTAACATCTCTGTCTCCTGCCTCATCACTGTGTGCCTGAGATGGAGACATCCCACGGGTCGGGGGTCTCTCCACTGAGCCGGCCGTAGCAGGAATAGTCTTAAATATTTCAGTTTCCTTTTCATTGCATTTGAAACTTTTTCTCCTGATGGCTTTTAGAAGTCTTTTGGCCACAAGGACCTGACTCTAACAGAAGAAGACAAGACGCACACACATACAAATGATAAACAGTTTGGAGTGAGGTGACGGTGCCCCAGTTCAGGGGCTCAGGGCTAAGCCCCAGATATGTTGAGCCAGGTGAGAAATGAAATGTCTGAAATGTGCTTTCTACTTAAAGGAAGGTTTGGAGTTCATAAACCCATCCTGTGGTGAGGAGAGATGAATGGGGAAGGCTTGCAAAGGAAAGAGGTTTTGAAGATCTTTTGTTGGGTGTTAGGCAATAAGGGATCAGTTATTGATACATAAGAGGGCTGTCTTCCTGAAGTGAAAGCCCATGTGACGAATACTCCGCCATGAAGAAGAGTAAATCTAGAGACCTTAGTGAAAAACAAGGATTATAAACTCTTGGGAATCTCAGACCGATAAACACCTTAATTGTTCCAAAGAAAAATATTAAAGGATGTGAAAGGTTATATGTATGTTAAAAAATAGACCATGAGTCAGGTGTTTGAAAGAAGAAATCACTATGATAAAATTTAAAGGACAATTTTGAGGAAGAATTGTTCCCAAATGTCAGAATCTCTGATAACTTGAATCATATCCTTGTAAGAAAATGTAAGACCATCATATTGCAACCACATTGATCAAACATTCATTGTGCATGGAGCAGATTGGAAATATAAAGGATTGTTCCCAAGTATCAAGGCATTATCAGATTTGGCTCATCTCTCCCGTGTATGGTCTGTTATTTTGGCTTTTGTCCTCCCAACTTTCCAGAGTTCTAGAGGTATGTCTAGATCCTTTATTTCTCTTGAGGAAACTGTCAATGTCTTTCTTATAAATTAGCTGAAATACAACCAGTAATAATTAAATTTTACTCTTTTTTTTTAATGTGTGAAGCAACCTTCCACCATTATTCTTATATCTGTGTAACTAAGGAACAGCATATGGCTCCATTCTCTGATGCTTGTGGTAATTTTGACCTGATAGTAACAACAAGAAAATACAAGTTTACTCAATGGATGGCGGAATCAAGGGAATCAACAAAAAAATGAAGAAGGTGGTCTAATCATAGCAGATTTCAAACTGTCTTATAAAGTCATAATTATCAAAACAGTGTGGTACTGGCTAAGAATCAAAGTGATGGATCAATGGAGTAGATTGGTATAGAGTCCCTTATATTAAATGACTCCAGTAATCTGGTATATGATTAACCCAAACATCTCAATTTGGGGGGAAAAAAACCTCAGTATTTTTTTAAAATGGTGAAAAACTTGGGTAACACAAGAGAAGAAACTAGGTATAGACCCACATCTCATACTGTATACCAAAATGAGGTCAAAATAGATACATAATTTATACATAATTAGTAATACCATAAGAAATTGGGAGAGCCTGGAATCACTTATCCATCCTATATGTGGATAAGGGAAGAATTTATAACCAAACAAGTTGTAGAGAATAATACAAAATGTAAAATTCATAATTTTGATCATATAAAATTAAAAGTTTTAGCACAAACAAGACCAATACAAAGAACTTTATAAGGAAAACAGAGAATTAAGGATTTTTTTCAATAAATGTCTCTGATAAAGGCTTCATTTCATAAATGTATAGAGAACTGATTGTAATTTACAAAACATATAAGTCATTCCCTAATTGATAAGTGGTTAAAGGATATGAACAGGCAGCTTTGAGAATATTCATTCAAAGCTATCTTTATTCATATAAAAAGTGCTCTAAATTTGTATTAGAGACATGCTAAGTTAAAACAATTCTGTGGCACCAACTCATACCTATCAGATTGGCTAATATGATGAAAATGGAAAATGATAGAGGTTGGAGGGAATGTGGAAAAACTGGGACACATCCTCTATTGGAGGAGTTATGAACTGATCCAACTATTGTGGAGAGCAATTTCGAAATGTGCCCAAGGAATTATAAAACTGTGCATACCCTTTGATTCAACAATACCACTGTTAGGTTTCTAGCTCAAAGACATCAAAACAGTGAGGAAAGGATGTATTCGTAAAAAAATATTGTCAGCAGCTCTTATAGTGTTGGCTAGGAATGTGAAACTGAAGAGATGCCCATTGCCCATCAGTGGGAGAATGGCTAAACAATCTCTGGTCTGTAATTGTAGTAGGATATTATTGTGCTATAAGAAATGACAAAAAGGATGATTTCAGAAAAAACCTAAAGACTTACTTGAACTGATGCAAAAAGAAGTGAACAGAAGCAGCAGAACATTATATACTGTAACAACAAAATGGTTCAGTGAAGAACTATGAATAACTTAACTATTCTCAGCAATACAATGATCCAAGAAACTGCTCAAATCATCAATGCCAAAGTCTACCGTCTGCCGCCACAGAAAGGACTGATATTGTTTTCATACAGCCTGGAGCATGCTATTTGTCACCTTTTATCTTACATTCTTTTTCTTTTTTTTCCCCCAAGTCTTTCTGTACAAAGTAACTAATACAGAAATGTTTTACATGATTGCACATGTGTAATCTATGTCTTAATCCTTAGTTGGTTGTTGTCCCTTGTAGTCAAAGAAGACCAAATGATATCACCATGATAAAGTGAAATTTCAGTGTGTCCAGCTGTGGCTGATCAGACCAATATGAGATTGGAATGTTCTACCACAGGTTGGGCACGAATAGTCCCTGTGAATACTTGGGGTGGATTTCCCAAATTTGCACATCCTGAATTTGCTTTGTGCCATCTCAATTCTGATTTCCTCAAAGAGGACAGCACCCTTTCTGACGTGGGCATGCCATGCTCAGCAGTCCTGTGCCAGTGTCTCCCATGTTGCACAGTCAAATCCAAAATTCTTGAGCGAGACCTTGAAAGTGTCCTTGTATCATTTCTTTTGGCCATCATGTAATCACCTGCCCCATGCAAGTTCTCTATAAAATAGTCTTTTTGGCAAGTGTACATTTTGCATTGAAACAATGTGGCCAGCTCACCAGAGTTGCACTCTCTGAAAGACAATTTGAGTAGCTGGCATTTCAACTGGTGCAAGGACTTCAGTGCCTGGTAACTTATCCTGCCAAGTGATCCTCAGAACCTTCCTAAGACAGTTCAAATGGAAGTGAGTCAGTTTCTTGGCATGGCACTGGTAGACTCTCCATGTTTCGCAAGCATAAAACAATGAGGTCAGCGTAACAGCTCTGTAGACCTTCAGTTTGGTAATCAGTCTAATACCTCTTCTCACCCAAACTTCTCTTCAGAGCCTCCCAAACATTGAGCTACCTCTGGCAATGCTTGCATCAACCTCATTGTCAACGTGTACCTCCCTGGAAAGTATACTACCAAGGTAAGTGAACTTATCCACAGCATTCAAAACTTCTCCATTTGTTGTAACCGATGGTTCCACATATGGATGGTGTGATGGTGGCTTATGGAGAACCTGCGTTTCCTTGGTGTTAATTATTAGGCCAAAACTGGCACAGGCAGAAGAGAATTGATCCATGTTTTGTTGCTTCTCAGCTTCAGAGGCTGCATTGAGTGCAGTCTTCTGCAAATAGAAAATCATTCACCAACGCTCCCTCTACTTTGCTCTTGGCTTGTAACCTTTTCACATTGAAGAACTTAACATCAGTACAGTAGTTGACCTTGATGCCATGTTCATCCTCATTGAAACCATTTGTCAACATGGGTGAAAACATCATACTAAAAAGCAAGGGAGCAAGCGCACAGCCCTATTTCACTCCATTGGTGACTGGGAAGGCACAAGAGCATTGTCCATTATTCTGAACCCAGGCAAACATGCCATCGTGAAATTGACATACAGTATTGATGAACTTCTCCAGGCAACCAAATTTTGACATAATTTTCCATAAGCCCTCATGACTAACAGTGTCAAAGGCCTTGGTCAGATCTACAAATGTTGTGTACAGACCCCTGTTCTGCTCTTGGCATTTCTCCTGGAGTGGTGGGGCAGCAAACACCATATAGACTGTTTCTCTGCCCTTTCTGAAGCCACACTGGCTCTCAGGTATATGCCCATCTTCCAGGTGAAGGATCAGCCTATTAAGGAGGACTCTAGCAAGAATTTTGCCAGCAATGACTTAAGAGAGAGATCCCCCTGTGATTGTCACTAGACAATCTGTTCCCTTTACCCTTATAGAGATGGACACTGGAGGCATCCTTGAACTCCTGGGGAATAACCTCCTCTTGCCATATAACCTGGAAATATTCAACTTTTGTAGGAGCAGTGCTCCCCCTACCTTGTAAATCTCAGCTGGAATAGACTCAGCACCAGGTGCTTTGCCACATGAAAGGAGTCTAGTGGCCCTCTAAATCTCTTCTTCCGTCGGAAGTTCAACTAAGGAGGGATTGACATCCTCTTGATTTAAACCATCAGTGACCTTTGCATTGGATTGATGATGGTCTGTTGAGCCTATGGAAATGTCCAGCCCATCTCTCTAGGATCATGTCCTCATCACTAATCAATGTGATTCCATCAGCACTGAGTAGTTGTGATGCACCATAGGTTTTTGGTCCATAAATAGCTTTCAGAGAATGATAAAAGCTCTTTGGATTGTTACGATCAGCATAAAACTGAATTTCATCTTCTTACTGAGCCAGGAATCCTGCATCTCCCCACACATTATACTTTGCTTTTGATAGAATTAAATTTTGCCTTCTTAGAGGCAGCTGAACTATCCTCCTGGTGAATCCTGTGGAGTTCTCTTTTTTTCATTTACCAGCTTCTGAATTTCCCTATCATTTTCATCACACCAGTCTTGGTGTTTGCAAGTGTTCTGACCCAGAGGAGTAAATGCAGTACTGTACACCAAATGTCTTAGAGCTGCGCACTCCTTCTCTGCTCCACTGTTGCCAACTGTGTATTGGCTCAAATTTCCCTTCAAGTCAGCAGCAAAGTGTTCACATAATCCTAGGACATACATTACCTAAATCATCAACCCATCTCCCTTCCTTGATCTCTAAGACTCAATCTTTTTCCCCTTCTTGGAGAATAGTTGAGCAGATTCATTGAATTTGACAGCCACTCTCAGTTTGGTGAAGTGGGTAGTAGAAATTTCCATGTGGTCCATAGTAAGAGATTCTTCAGGAGCCTAAAAAAGAAGTCTTTGCAATCTTCACTATGTACCTGGTCAGGTCCCATCAGAGTTAGAACCAGAAAAAGTTCACTGAAATAAGAAATAAGGTGCAAAAAGTAGACAAAAAGAGACTGAGGCCAGAACCTGCATTTTTCAAATAATACAGAGAGCAGAATATACGGATTGAGTAGAAACTGGGGCCTGCTGTCAGTCATGGGCCCTGGCAGTCAGTCAATAAGCATGGATTAAACATCTCCAGTTTTCTGGGCACCTCACCAAGTTTTAGGAAGGGTAAAGGCAGTCTCTGCTGTTAAGGAGCTGCCAATCTGTCACAGAAACATGAAAATGTTCCCCAATTGATAAATGGTCAAAGGATAAGAATAGGCAATTTTCAGAGGAAGAAATTAAAGATATCTATAATCATATGAAAAAATGCTCTAAATCACTTTTCATTAGAGAGATGCAAATCAAAACAACTCTGAGATACCACATCATACCTATAAGATTGGCAAACATGACAGAACAGGAAAATGATAAATGTTGGAGAGGATGTGGGAGAGTTGGAACACTAGTTCATTGTTGGTGGAGCTGTAAGCTCATTCAACCATTCTGGAGAGCAGTTTGGACTTATGCCCAAAGAGCTGCAAAAATGTGCATACCCTTTGACCCAGCAATATCGCTACTAGGACTGTATCCCCAAGAGGTCATAAAAATGGGAAAGGGTCCCACATGTACAAAACTATTTATAGCAGCACTCTTTGTAGTTGCCAAAAACTGGAAATCAAGGGGATGCCCATCAATTGGGGAATGGCTGAATAAGTTGTGGTATATGAATGTAATGGAGTACTATTGTGCCATAAGAAATGATGAACAAGAAGACTTCAGAGAGGCCTGGAAGGACTTATATGACCTGATGCTGAGTGAAAGGAGCAGAACCAGGAGAACTTTGTGCACAGCAACGACCACAGTGTGTGAGAGTTTTTTCTGGTAGACTTGGATTTTTGTAATAACGCAAAAACTTCTTATAAAAAAAAAAAATCCCAAAGGTGGTTCTCAAGGCAAAATGCCTTCCACACTCAGAGAAAGAAATATGGAAGTCACTCACAAAATGTAGCAGATCATGTTTGTGTATGTGTATGTGTTTGTGTATCATGTTCTGATTTGTTATACGATTTCTTTCATTTATTTTAGTCTGACTACATAGCATGACTATAGTGAAAATATACTCAATAGGAAAGTATATGTAGACTCTATACAGAATTGTATGCAGTCGTGGGGAGGGAGGGGGGTAGTAGAGAGTAGGTGGGGGGGGATAAAATCGCAATTGTATGGCAGTGATTGTTAAACATTAAAAAATAAAAAATAAAAAAATAAAAAAAATAAAAATAAAAAAAAAATAATAATTCCCAATGGTTTTCTAAGACAAAATGCCTTCCACACTCAGAGAAAGAACTATGGAATTCATCTGCAGAATGTAGCAGATCATGTTCGTATGTGTGTGTGTGTATTATGTTTTGATTTGTTACATGCTATCTTCCATTTATTTTAGTTCATCTACACAGCATGACTATAGTGAAAAAGTATTCAATAGGAAAGTATATGTAGATCCTATATAGAATTGTATGGCATCTAGAGGAGGTAGGGGGGCTCCCTCCCCATCTAGGGCGCTGCTACTCCAGCCTTCTAGTCAGGCTTTGTCAGTGAAAAGAAGACGGGATTGACTCAATTCCTAGATTCATCTCAGTGGGGTCTTGGGTCCCCATCCTCACAATGTTCCCAGACTCTTTCCTTCACTCTCATGGACCCAGTCCCAGGAGTGCGCTTACATAAAGTACAAGAATTTGCTTACATTGAATTTCTTTACATGAAGTCTCTTACATGTAAGAGTTTTCTTACATGAAATAAAACCATAGGAAAGCCTAGAGAAAGGTAATCTCAATTGACATGTAAAATGAGCCATGAGCAGCCAGGGAAAGCAGATTTCCCTAAAGAGGAGGAATTTGAGCTCAGCTTTGAAGAATAGTATGCATTCTCAGAGGCAGAGGTGTGTAAAGTGTTTTTCAGGAATGGGGCACAGCCTGGGCAAAGGTTTGGGGACAGAAATATCATTTGTGATTGAGAGCAAGGCAACACTTTAGTCTGGATTGTAGAAGAAATAAAGGAGTGTATCATGTAATTAGTCTGGAAAGGGATGCTGAGATTGATGGCAAAGGCTTTAAATGATAGAATGCTTTGTATTTTATCCTAGAGTCTCAAAAAAGCCATTCAAATTTAATCAATCAGTCTGTCCATAAACGTTTATTAAGCACCTTCCATTTTCCAGGCACATGGATAGTTCTATGGTCAGATGTCTGCTCCAGTTGAAGGACCAGAGACATTCAGGGCTTGGCCTTATATTTCATTTGACATATCGATACTTTCTGAGGCCTGGGAGGAACTGCCCTTTTGTCTCCTGGTCCACTAAAATGAAAACCTTTTGTAAATTACCATGTAAGGAGGAAGGAATGAGGAACAGTGAAGGAAGCAGCAAGAATTAGGAAGGAGTCTTAACTCTGAAGGTACCATCACAGCAGGAAGCTGAAATGGGGGTAGAGAGCCAAGACTCCAGCACCCAAATGGCTATCCATCAGTTGACCATTCATTAACTACTCCAGCATCCCATCATCTAGACCTAGACACACCAAAGTCTTGTACTACTTTATAGAACAAAGCTTCCTTCCTTGGAAATGTGTTTGAGATAAGTTGTGTGTGTATAAGTGTCCTGTATATTCATTGAGACAGACATCTCAGAACCAGCCACATTACCCACAGGCAGGGGAATTGTGTTCTGTGTATCTGTCTGTGATTCTTCATGGAAATTCCTTTCACTGACTTTGTGCGGGACAATATTTTGAGTCTTATATTCAAACCTCAGATCACTGAGTGGCCAGACGTGCTATTCAATAAACCTGGTTCCATTGAGAAATCTCCCCATCTCCATCCTCCAACTGTGGGGTTGACCCAATGATAGAACCTCATGGAGGGGGTTAAGAGGAAGGATTGTAGGGAAAGAGACAGGACTGATTCCCCTGGATGCTGCTACCTACTTTAATTCAGATACTGGCTCACTATCTCCTCTTCTAACCATGACCAGTGCCATGATATAGAGCCTTATACTTTCATGTTCGTCCAGCATTTCCCTTACCTGGAGAGTTCCCTAGAGACTTACAATAAAGATTATATTCCTTTTTCTGTCATTCCTTAGGAAACTTCATTTTATCCCCTCAGAACACAGGACCATCACAATTGAGAATGACCATCACTGACTCTCATGAGACTTCCAGTGTGGGAGTTTAGAAGAACACTGTGGAATAAGGCGAATTTTGTTGGAATACATGTGAATAGGCAATGAACAGGGTGAAATATTTTGGAAAGATGAATTTGGAAGTTCAGTGGAGTAGGACCCATTGGCTGTTGATGTCTGCTAATCTTCAATGCCCTAGTTTTCTCTCCATTGCTTTAGCTAAAGTATAATTTGCCTTTTTTGGAGACTGCTGTTTTCCATGATCCATGACCCCTTGGGATCTCTGGGACATTATAGATATTTAGAAAGATGGGTTGTAGTGGCAAGAATGAACTCTTCATGAAACTACTCACATTCAATCCAGAGAATTCTCATCTCAGTCCTGGAAGGCACTTAATAAGATCCTTCATTTTCAGTTCATTCATGTGGAAAAATGAGAGGAAGAGATGCTCTAATTTGTAAGTGAAATTGCTATTCCTTTGATGCACTCTGGAGCCCACATATCCCATAACAATAGGTCCCTTCCCAAACTCCACTTGATGGCTTCAGAGTGATTATCAGTAGTAAGTGTTGCTCTTTCCCTTCTGGTTGGATTGACTTTTTTTTCTTTTGCTCATTAAAGGGGCCATTCCCTGTTTACTTCTTAAAGAGGCCTCTTCATTGAATGGGCATTACCTCACTGTAAGTGAGTACTTGAATCGGCCAAGGTTTCCTAGTGCATCCTGGACCTTCTCCAGTCATCCTGATGAATATCTGGTCACTGGATCCAGATGGCCCTGGAGGGGACCTTATACAGCCCTACCTCACTGAAAACAAAGTCAAGTGGAAGTTATGTCATCATTTGTCTGATGCAGTGGTTTTCTTTGAAAATGAAGGACAAAGACAGACAGACAGTACCTTTGATGCAGAGTGAGGGATGGAGAGAGAGAGGTGATAGAGAAATGGTGTAGGGAAGCTCTGTGAGATGATGAGGCTTGTGGGTGGTATCCCTGGGGTGAACATTGGAAGCCTGGGAAGAGGACAGGGGGGAGAAGAGAGGTCATTCTAGAAGGTGGAGGGCAGGGCAGGGTGGGACTCTTTGGATCAGGAGGACGTGCCCTGAGCAGGTTGGCTGGAAGCAGAAGCACTAGAAGCTGAGTGCTCTCTGCCTTCTGGGAGCCATCTCTGCATAGGCAGGTGTCAGGTAGGTCTGAATGAGGGCCCCTCCCCATACCACACTTCTGCTGGCTGCCATCTGCATTGGACTTCTTCTTCCCCCTCTGACCTCTTGCTGAGTGTCCTCCAGTTATGCCAGGAGCAGGCTTTCCTGCTGGTCCTAGCTCCCAGGGTTTTCCCTGGTACTTGTCCAGGCTCACTGCTCCATCCCAAAGTTCCTCGGATGCCATCTCTAGTTTTATCATTGAGTCACAGTTGCCTGACCCACATATCTCACCCACAGTATCTGATGGAGGCAGAGCTCTGGGCTGGAGTCACTGAGGTTCTTATTGGTCTCATTCAACCTGGTTCTTAAGCCCCTTCTGTCTCTTGGGTCTCTCTGGGAGTGTGGAGGAGGGGTATAAGGCCAAAGGGAAGGAATTAGAGTGGGTGGTGAGTGGAATAGGTTTAGTGAAGACTTCTCAGATTGTAATTCTTCTCCCAGGGGTGAGGTAAGACTGAGAGGCTCAAGGTTACAATATTTTTAGAATAGAATAGTTCCATATAAGGATATAAAACTGTGTAGTACATTAGGGTCTCGATGATTGGATAAAGTTTACCTAATTCTTCAGTGTCTTCATGTCAAAAGGGATTGGTTAGATTTCGTGTCTTGAACGTAAGATCATATTCTCAGCTAATGAGAATAATGGTCAGTGGTGGGGAAGGGCCTTGCATTAGGGTCTATATAAATCACTGCCTTTTCTTTGTCTTCAGCTTTCCTACTCCAGGTGAACTGGTATAGGATTGTCCTGATTCTTGAGAATCTAGTAAATAAACTTTCTGTCATCACTTTGAGAGGCCTCTGAGTAATTGATTTAAGTAGGGACCTGAGCCATCCCACACAGTTGCAAGTCCTCTTCCTGTCCAGGTCAAGCTGTCTTCCAAACCTGACCCTCCCTGCTGATGTTGGTAGGGGTCTTTTCCCTGAGGGCAGGTGACTCCTGTGAGACTTCATTTCCTATAATTTGGAGCAGGTCAGCATCCAGTCTAGGAAGAAAAGGCATAAACTAAGTCTCCCCCTGTTCCATCCTTGTCTTGTCCCTCCCCAGCTCAGTCTGCAGAAGACCAAAGTTTGGAGCCAAAGAGAATGGATACTGGAACCCAGCATCATGGTTGCTCATCCCAGGTCAGGGCAGCCCATCCGCAGAGCAGACCAGCATCAGCAAAGATGGAATCCAAGAGAGCCAAGGGAGCTTCATCCTGTTAGACACAGGTTGGCCTTTGCAGTGCTGTCAGCAGAGCATTAATTGTCCTCCTGCTTCTGTTCATCTCCTCCTGCCTCAGACCACACATATCTCCCCAGGTCTCTCTGAATCCCTCTCATTTACCATATCTTAGTGCAAGTCAATAAGCATTTAGGAAGTGGCTGCTCTGTGCCCAGCACTGTGCTAACCTCCTGGGGATGCAGAGAAGGTTAAAAGAATAACAGCCCCCACCCTCCATGAAGTCAATCTAATTAGGGGAAAACATCTTATCAGCTGTGTCCAAACCAGCTCTCTGCAGCATGGGTGGGAGGCACCTGAGAGGGAAGGCTCTGGCACTTTCCTAACCTGGAAAAGCTTGTTTTCAGAAGGTGATATTTTAGCAAAGATGTGAAGGAAGCCAGGAGGCCTAGGTGAAGACAGAGGACATTGCAAGCATGAGCGACAGTCATTGGAAAGGCCCAGAGCAAGGTAGGTCAGAGATTAGCCAGAAGGCCAGTGTCCCTGGTCAGAGAGAAGAGGACCAAAGTGTAAGAGAATGGAGGTTTGAGGCTGGTTTTATGGTGTCTGCTGTGTGCCAGGACCCATAGGAACATTATCTCATTTGATACAGTTGGGAGAATTTCCTCAGGTCCTTGCTAGAGACAGCCAGAATAAGGGAGCATAGGTTACACAGACAGTAAACTGTGTTTTATTTATCCACTCAATAGTGTGACACTCTCTAGATAAAATTATGTGTCCCAGAGTTCCACAGAGGACATAGAGATAGTCTCTCTTCCTAAGTGACATGACCCACACTACTTTGGGTAGGATAGGTGAGGTCTTACAGTCAGGCTTACAAAGAAGTTTGGGGTTAGATCAGGTTGGAGAACAGAGATGGGAAAGATATATTTGCATTTGTATACATGTATATGCATGTGTGTTTGTGTATGTATACTCACATACACATACACACATCCAGAGAGATAGATGCAGAAATAGAGATATATGTGTGTATGTTTATAAAATTGTTTTAATATTAATGTTGTTATATTAATTACTACCAATATTAATAATTTAATAGTATTTTTCCTGAATATATCCAGACTATTTTTAACATTCTCTTTTACAAGAAGTTGAGTTCTTCATTTCTCTCTCTCCTTCATGCCCTCCGCTCTTCCTAAAATGGGAAGCTATTTGATATGTTATACATGTGCTATCATATAAAACTTATTTCTATATTAATCACAACTGTGAAAGGAACAGATCAAAGAGGACAATTACAAAAAAAAAGAATAAGGTAAGTGAAAGAAGTATTATTGGATCTGTACTCAGAGTCCATCCATTCTTTATTGTGCTTTGGATAGGATTTCCCTTGTGGAGTCCTTTGTAGTTGCCTTAGATCTCTGTGTTGCTCAAAAGAGCTGATATGAATGTTGGAAATCACACAATTTTGCTGACAGGGTGTACAAGGTTTTACTTGTTCTGCTCATTTCACTTTGCGTCAGTTTGAACAAATGTTTCCAGGTTTTTCTGAAATCTGACTTCATCATTTCTTATTGGGTAATAGTATTCCATTATATTCATATACCACAGTTTGTTCAGCCATTCCCTTGTTGATGGACATCTAAATTTCCAGTATTTTGCCAACCATAAAAAGGGTTGCTGTAAAGATTTTGACACATGTATGTCCTTTTCCCTTTTTAATGATCTCTTTGGAATACAGGAATACAGATATTGCTATAACAAAGGGTATGCACAGGTTGGTTGCCTTCAGAAATAGTTTCGAATTGTTCTCCAGAAGAGTTGGATCAGTTCACAACTCTACCAACGGCATATTAGTATCCCAGTTTTCCCAAACAGTTGTTATTTTTCTTTTTTTTGTTACATTAGCCAATCTGATAGGTGTGAGGTGGTGCCTCAGGAATGTTTTTATTTGAATTTCTTCTTTTAATTTATATATATATATATATATACACATATTCATTTTATTTATTTTTAATGTTCTACAATCACTACCATAAAACTTGGATTTTTTTCCCCCTTACCTACTCCCCACAACCCCTCTCCCTCCCCAAGATGGCATACAATTCTATATAGGATCTACACATAACATTCCTATTGAATACATTTTCACTATAGTCATGCTGTGTAGAAGAACTAAAATAAATGGGAGAAATCACATAAGCAAACCAAAACATAATACATACACACACACACACATGTTCTGCCACCTTCTGTGATTGAATTCCATAGTTCTTTCTATAGATGTGAAAGGCATTTTGCCTAAGAAGACCACTGGGAATTTTTTTTTTTTTTATGTGCTTGCATTGGTATGAAGATCCAAGTCTACCAGAAAAAAACTCTCACACACTGTGGTCATTGCTGTGCACAAAGTTCTCCTGGTTCTGCTCCTTTCACTCAGCATCAGATCATATAAGGCTTTCCAGGCCTCTCTGAAGTCTTCTTGTTCATCATTGCTTATAGCACAATAGTACTCCATTACATTCACATACCGCAACTTGTTCAGCCATTCCCCAACTGCTGGGCATCCCCTTGATTTCCAGTTTTTGGCAACTACAAAGCGTGCTACCATAAATACTTTTGTACATGTGGGACTCTTTCCCATTTTTATGATCTCTTGGGGATACAGTCCTAGAAGTGCTATTGCTGGGTCAAAGAGTATGCACATTTTTGTAGCCCTTTGGGCATAGTTCCAAACCGCTCTCCAGAATAGTTGGATGAGCTCACACCTCCATCAACAATGAATTAGTGTTCCAATTCTCCCACATCCTCTCCAACATTTATCATTTTCCTGTTCTGTCACGTTTGCCAATCTAATGGGTGTGATGTGGTACCTCAGAGTTGCTTTGATTTGCATCTCTTTAATCAAAAGTGATTTAGAGTATTTTTTCATATGATTATAGATGTCTTTAATTTCTTCCTCTGAAAATTGCCTGTTCCTATCCTTTGACCATTTATCAACTGGGGAATGACTTGTATTGTTGTACATTTGACTCAGTTCTCTATGTATTCTAGAAATGAGATCTTTATCCCTGAGATTGGCTGTAAAAAATTCTTTCCCAACATACTACATCCCTCCAAATTTTGGTTCCATTGGGTTTGGTTGTGCAAAAACTTTTCAGTTCAATGCAATAAAAGTTATCCACCTTGCACTTCATGATGCTTTCTATCTCTTCTTTAGTCAAAAATTCTTCCCTTCTCCATAAATCTCATAAATACATTATTCCTTGCTCCTCCAGTTTGTCCATGGTATCATTCTTTTTACCTAGATCGTGTACCCATTTGGACTTTATTCTTGTGTACAGTGTCAGGCATAGGTCTATGCCTCGTTTCCACCACACTGTTATCCAGTTTTCCCAGCAATTTTTGTCGAGCAGTGAGTTCTTATCCCAGAAGCTGGGGTCCTTGGGTTTATTAAACAGGAGATTGCTATATTCACTGCCTACTGTGTCTTGAGTATCTAGCTTATTCCACTTGTCTACCCTTCTGTTTCTTAGCCAGTACCAAGTGGTTTTGATAATTGGTGCTTTATAGTACAATGTGAGATCTGGTGGAGCTAGGCCACCTCCCCAAGCATTTCTTTTCATTAGTCCCTTTCATATTCTGGACCTTTTGTTGTTTCAGATGAATTTTGATATTATTTTATCCTGCTCTAGAGAATAATTTTCTGATAGTTTAATTGGTATGGCACTAAATAAGTAAATTAATTTAGGTAGAATTGTCATTTTTATTATATTGGCTCGGCCTACCCATGAGCAACTGATGTTTTTCCACTTACTTAGATCTGACTTTATTTGTGTGAAAAGTGTCTTGTAATTGTGTTCATATAGTCCCTGGGTTTGTTTTAGGAGGAGGTTGCATAAAACTAACCAGAGAGCAACAGTCAGGGGATAAGTGTTGGGCTGGTTGAGAGATCTCCCCAGTCAGGATAGGCAGGCCTCTGGGTCAGCACCAGAGGGCTGAGGGAAGCAGGAATCATGGTATGAAGGTGACATCAAAGACCACTTGTTGTGCTTAGAAGAATAGTCAGTGGGAATAGAGGTAGGTCATCTGACCTTTGTGACCTCCTGGCTCAGACTTAACCGGGACCTGCAAGCCCAGCCCTGGATCTCTAGGAGAGAGTTGTCTCAACTTCTTTCAATCAGGGGGTCTAGCAGGAGGAGGAGTCCAAGGCAGAACTTGCTTAGAAAGGTACAGTATGTGGAAAGCAGAAGAAGCCCTAAGAGCCTCAGTGAGCCAACTTCTTTCTCAGAGGGTTCAAGAACCTCTCTCTACCTCAGTCCTGAGGTCGCAGGATCAACCTGTTCCTCTATTCAACTCTCATGGACAGAAACTCAAGGCCCTGCCTTCCTCTATGCCCCTGTTTCTGGTCTCCATTAGCTGTAATGCCATGGCTATGGAAAGGACCCTTCTTCTGCCTTGACCTTGTCCTGATATACCAACTTAAACATCAGGGTTCAAATTCTACCTGTGCTAAAATGGAAAAGATTGGTTTCTTTTTAGAGCTCCTCCTCCCTCATCTGTCCATCTCCTCCCACTCTCCCTCTTTCATCCTTCTGTGGGAATCGGAGCCTTTCTCCTTCTGAGTGGAAAAACTGCCACAATAAAACTTTGGCAGTAGATTAACCCAAAGGAGCAAGCACTACATCTTGAAGTCCCAGTAGCAAATGGTTTTAGGGAAAATTGAGATTTTGCATGATATACCATTTGTAACTGGAAATCCAGCATTCATAAAACTGACTTTGTCCTAAATGAATTCTTATGGAGTCTCATTAAAAATCACATGTGTTCTCCTCTTAGGATACTTATGATGTTTGACCCTTTCTAGGGAGGTTATTCCTTCATGCAAAATACACTTATCTTTGGGCATTGAGGCAATACTTTTAGAGATTATAAAGATAAGGGTTAAAAGGATCATTAAGTCAGAATGACTCTTATCGTTCCTGAATGCAATCAGTCTAGAGTGTCCGAGTGATGAAGGGATAAAGTGATTTTGTATGTAAGATGGTTCAGAAATGCATTCAACTGAACTGACATTATTTGATTGGCAACAAGCTGATACTGTTTATATTATTATTAATTTGTTTCTAATGTTTCTCTTATTATGATTTTTTTCTAATTTGAAAAATAATTCCTAGAGGTTGGTCCAGGTGTATCCTGAGGAAATGGACTCCCCTTTTGGACTTGATGCTGCTAAATCATGAATTAAGCAGATAGAGTATGTGGCTAATAAAACTTCTGTATACAATTAGGTATATTTTGAATCAAAATCAACAGTAAGATTTTGTGTTTGGGAAAAGTAAAATGGAGCCTGTAAATTCTCCTTATCTGGGAAGTTCTTTAGGGAGACTCAGCAGGTGGGTATCTTGGGATATTCTTTTGGGCAAGGCCCTAAAATTTTTTCAGTGTTGGAAAGAAGTTGCCTGAAGAAAGTAATGAAGTGGTTTAGGAACATTATAAATTCCCACCTGGAATAGCACGTATGGCAGCTCCATGTTTGAGTCATCTCAATATTAGGAGATCCCAGCCTCCATTCAAATTGGGACTCCTTGATTGAATACAGTTGATATTGTCACATCTTAGAATGCAGAAACTGAGAAAATGGCTCCAATCCCCATGATATTGGGATTCACTCCTGATGATTCAACAAATATTGATTATGTGTCAGCCTATGTGCTAAGTGCTTGAGGTGCAAAGTGGGGTGAAACAGCCCCTGCCCTCAAAGAGCTCACTTTCTAAACTGAACCCATTGATTTAGTCAAGGTAACAGGTCAACCAGCTTTATTAAACATAAGGCATGAACTGAGCAACTTGTAGGCTCTTGAAGTGCCAAGAATGGAAAAAGAAACCAGGAGACATTTTGTATATAACTACATACACATTTACATATATACATACACACATATAAAATCAGAATCCAGGATTACAGCGGATAGAGTTCTGAATCTAGATTCAGGGAAATGTGAGTTCAAATCTGGCCTCAGAGACTTAGACAGTTGGTCTCAATTTTCTCTACTGTCAAATGGCAGCAGGGAGACCTGCCTACATAACAGTTAATTTTAGGATAAGATGAGATAATTTTTGTGAAGTATGTGTGCTTGGAACAGAGTATATACCTAAGAACTGTCTAGTAAACAAATTTGGCAATTAAGAATTCCATAATTCCTTTGGAAAGAGCACTTTCAGGAGAGTGAAGATGAAAACCAGTTTGCAAAGGGTTAAGGAATATGTGAGGGGCAGAAAGGTGGGCCAGTGGATAGAGCACTTGGCATGGTGCTCAGGAAAAGAAGATGAAGACTCATCTTCCTGATTTCAAATCTCATCTCAGACACTGTCTGTGATCCCAGGTAAGCCACTTAATTTTGTTTCCTCATCTGTAAAATGAGCTGGAGAAGGAAATGGCAAACCACTCCAGTATCTTTGCCAAGAAAATCCCAAATTAGGTCTTGAAGAGATATACAGGAAAGAAAATGGAGGAGAGAAGGCACCATAAGTTTACATGAAAAAGTTTTCAGAAGAAGAGAAAGCAAAGGTTTTTTTTTTTTTTTTTTTTTTTTTAGGATAGGGGTGGGGTGGGGTTACCTATTAACAGTAACACTTAGAGCTGCTAAAAATGTGGATCAGATTGACCTCCTCACTTAGGCCAGTGACCCAAAGGGTAGAGAAAAAAGCAAACACATATATTGAGACACAGGAGAGGGTGGGGTGGTTGGGAAGACTTACACTTAGCTCCTTAGGGGAAAGTGGGTGTAGCTGACAGCTCCTCTCTGATAATTAAGGAAAGTTCATTGCTTTACGGACCTCCACTGCTATAGTAATCTTGGCTAGCAAATCAAAACCACCCAATCAAGATCTCACAGCTATCCCTCCTTTTGGGGAGACCAAACCACATAATTTTTTTCATGAGGAGAGACAAAGGAGGAGAAGTGACTTTTGGGGAGATGTTCAGTCTAAACTGGTTTCTATTCACAAGTAAAGGAAACAGGGGTCCTAGGTGAAACTGCTTAGCAAGCAAATGGAGTCGGGGAAGGGTTGGACTGATCATCTAATTCAACCATGCCTTGGTTCTAATTGTGAGAGGTCACACTTTTGAGCTGAACTGAGAAATGGGGCTTGACAAAATTGAGATTAGGGTCCATTATGAAGTAGATTCAATTATTAAATGATATAGCATCATTTTAGTTTTTTCACTATAAATTACCTCATGCTATCATTGTCATTCACCTCCTAAAACCCAAATTAATCTGCCCCTTCATTCCTGTCCCTTCACAGCCAACAGGATGCCTTTACCCTTGGCTTGAATGTGAGCTACATACTTCTATTTATCGGTTCTTTTTCAGAATACAGATAGCATCTTCCTTCATAAGTCATTTATGGTGAATTTGAGCATTTATAATAGTCAAAATAACTTATTCAATCAAAGACTAAAGAAAAAAGTGGACTTTTGGAACAATAAAAAGGAAACCCTGGGAGATGTGAGTCTACCTAGAGAGAAGGGGCTGCTGGTCTGAGCTGAATCCCTGAACAGCATGGGGAGGTTTTAGTTCAGGGCTGAAGCACGATGGGAAAGGGAAGCTCCTAGACGTCTGAGAGTCATAATCTGCAGCATTCTCAGGCTCTAGGCTGCTTATGGTGAGAGTGAAATCAGCCCCTAGACCCACTGCCACTGATCCAGGCAGGCACTCTGGATTCCAGGCTGGTAGCATAGTAGATGAGGAACCTGGGGGCTTGGCCAGGTTTCTGATGGTACCAACGTAAATAGCTGTTACCAGAACCACCTGTTACACTCTCACTGGCCTTGAAGCTGAAGGTGACTTTCTCTCCTGGTGATTGGGATGAGGAACCTGGAGACTAGGTCAACACAGCGGCTCCTTGGGAATCTAGGAAACTAGCAAAATTGAGGAAGTCAGAATTGTGTGAAAGTTCATTTCAAAATTTTCTGGAGACCAATGACATCACAAACAACTTGCAAGTTTTTGTATTGCTGATAAAATGGGACAAAACCCATCTTCCCTCAAATCTCACAAAATTAGTAATGAGTGCAGGTCATGCTAGTCTACCCCCATCTGCCTGTGTTGTGCCTGAATTTCCTTACCCACTGGATCAAGAGCTCATTAGGGTCTTAATCCCCGAAAACCTGTGATCTTCTAAACCCTTCACTACTCTGCTGTGTCTAACCCTGAAACCAGAGGACCAGGAGTCAGAGGAGCTGCCATGGGGAGACCATCCTGGCCTTTAGACACCTGAAGAGAGAGCACTCAGAGTGCTGAGAGAGCAGGAAGGAGGGAGGAAGCTTTTACATCCTGAGATGGACTCACAGGTGTCTTGGGTCTCCATATGCAAAAGAGTTCAAAATCTAGTACAACCCTCTCCTCAGGGACTCTGCAAGCCACAGTGAGTCACACTGGCTTAGACTGGCTCTGGTGGAGGAGCCTCACTCTTTTCTGTCCTCAGATGTGTGACCCTAAGGGTGATGATAAGAACATGTTTGGTGACTGATATAGGAATTATTGCACCTAGTTGTGGATAAAGAATGGAAGGCTTCTCTGTTGCCCAGATTTGGATTCCCCATAACCACAAGAGAGCTTCAAGTCCTGGGAGGGGGATGGCAGAGATGGCAGAAAATCACAGCTTGCAGGATTTGGAGGTGCCTCACCTGACTATGCCCATGCACCTGCCCCACTACCTCCCTCTGTTGGAGAAGGTGTGAATTCAAGGAGGCAGTGAATAAGGTCTGTCTAATGGACAGATCATAACCTAGGACCTTGGAAAAACCCAGGAGATCCTCATTCCTAGGTAAATGGGTTTTGAAAGTCCCTAGATGAGATCACTGTGGCTATTCTGAGAATTGTGGAAGAAAAGGTTAGGTCTGCCCTAGTCCCAATAATCCCATTCTAGACAGGCACTAAAGATGAGAACCCATTCTATGGTCCATCCTATCCCCTGCCAGTTACTGTTTCTAGAGGTATGGCTCTGTGTAAAGGAGCGTGCCAAACGTGAGGCTAGGAAGGTGAGGATGCCTGGCTTAGAGACAAGGAGATGGAAGAGAGTCATTTACTTCTGGCCAATCACTTCTGTCCTGGAGGACTGCTAGAGCCCCTGTGTGGTCCACCTGCCTCCAGTCTTTCCTCTTTCCAATCAATATAAAGTGAATGAATATGTGGGGGGAAATGCTCTTTAAGCTGGGTACAAAGGAGAGTGCTAACTTCTGGGGATACACATGAAAAAGCAGACACAGTCCATCTTCTGTAGGTGCTCTTATTCTAATGGAGATTGCAATGGAATGGATGATGATGACATAGCTGTCTTTTCTTGAGTACTTTCATGTTTGTAAAGTACATTCTAACGCTATATACCATTTTATGATTACAATTCAACTAAGAAGTAGGTACTCTTTAGATAATAGCACTTATGGGGGTACTATACCCATTTTACAGAGGAGGAAATGGAATCAATCAGAGGGAAAGTGACATGTTCAGGGTTCCATAGCCAGTAAGGGTCTAAGGCAGGATTTGAATTCAGGTCTGTCTGAAACCAGCTCTAGGTCTCTATCCACTACAGCAGCAGGGAATATGTCAATATAGGTATTAACATAGAAATCAGTTTATCCAGATGGGATTTGCTGAGATAAGCCCTGAAAAGAAAATAAGTCTACCTATGAAACTTGGCATCTTCTATCGAACTAAGGATCCTTCAAGGGTGAAACAAGGATGTCCACCATCACCACTGTTACTCAATGTGGTACTAGAAATGTTAGCTTTAGCAATAAGAGAAGAAAAAGAAATTTCAGGAATTAGAATAGACAAAGCAAGCTATCACTCTTTGCAGATGATAAGATGATATACTTCGATATAATCCCAGAGAATCAAGTAAATAACTACTTGAAATAATAAACAACTTCAGCAAAATTTTAGGATATTTAATAAATCCACATAAATCATTAGCTTTTCTATATTACTAACAAAGTCTAAGAGCAAGTGACAGAAAGAGAAATTCCATTTAAAGTTGCTGTAGACATTATAAAATATTTTGGAGTCTACCTGCCAAAATAAACACAAGAACTATATGAACACAATTACAAAACACTTCACACAAATAAAGTCAAATCTAAACAACTGGAAAAATATAAGATGCTCATGAGTACGTCAAGCTACTATAGTAAAAATGACTATTCTAACTAAATTAATTTACTTATTCAGAGCCATACCAATCAAACTACCAAAATTTTTCTTATACAGATACAAAAAATATTATCAAAATTCATCTGGAAGAACAAAAGTTCCAGAATATCAAGGAAATTCATAAAAAGAAATGCAAAGAAAGGTTTCCTAGCCATATCAGATCTTCAGTTGTTTCACAATGCAGCAATCATCAAAACCACTTGGTACTAGCTAAGAAATAGAGTGGTGGATGTGTGCAATAGGTTAGGTACACAAGACACAGTCGTCAATGACCATAGTAAGATACCGTTTGATAAACCCAAAGACCCATTCTGGGATAAGAACTCATGAATTAACAAAAACTGTTGGGAAAGCTGGAAAATAGTATGGCAGAAACCTATGTCAGACCCTGGATATGAAAATGAAGACCAAATGGGTATGCAATTTAGATACAAAGGGTGACACTATAAGCAAATTAGGAGAGCAAGGAATACTTTATCTGTCATATTTGTAGAGAAGGGAGGAATTTATGACCAAACAAGAGACAGGGAAAATTCTGAAATACAAAGTGGATAATTTTGAGTACATTAAATTTAAATGTTTTTGCGCAATGAAAGCCAATGCAACCAAGATTAGGAGGGAAGCAGAAAACTGGGATTTTTTTCATGTCTCTGATAAAGGCCTCATTTCCAAAAAGAGAATTTTAGAATTGAGTCAAATTTATAAGAATACAAGTCATTTCCCAGTTAATAAATGGTCAAAGGATATGAACAGGCACTTTTCAGATGAAGAAATTAAAGCTGTCTATAGTCATGTGAAAAAAATCACTATTCATTAGAGAAACAAAAATCAAAACAACTCTTACATACCACATAACACCTATCGGTTTGGCTAACATGACAAAACAGGAGAAAGTATAAATGATGGAGAAGGTGTGGGATAATTGGAACACTAATTCAGTGTTTGTGGAGTTGTGAACTGATCCAATCATTTTGGAGAGTAATTGGGAATTATGCACAAAGTGCCACAAAAATGTGCATACCCCTTGACCCAGCAATACCACTTCAAGGGCTATACAGCAAAGAGATCATCAAAACAGGAAAAGGATCCACATGTACAAAAATACGTATAGCAGCTCCTTTTGTAGTGGCCAAGAACTGGAAATTGAGGGCATGTCCATCAACTGAGGAATGCCTGAACAAGTTGTGGTATATACTGCAATGGAATATTGCGCAAGCCAACTTCAGAAAAACCTGGAAAGACTTGTATGAACTGATGCTGAGTGAAGTGAGCAGGACCACGAGAACATTGCAAACAGTAACAACCACATTGTGTGATGACTGAGTTTGGTACAGTTAGCTCTTGTCAGCAATGCAAGGACCTAAAACAACTCCAAAAGATTCATGATGGAAAATGTTTTCCTCATCCAAAGAAAGAAACATGGAGTCTGAAGGCACAGCGTACTATTTGCTCCTTTTTTGATGTGAGATAGTGCACAAGTTCGAGCCCAGGCATTCCATGATATGAAAAATAGGCCGACTGAAAAATCAGACAAAAAATGCTTTCACTGTGGCAAGTTGGGACATTTCAAAAAGGATTGCAAAGTAAGGCCGACACAAAGTGGGGGAGCAAGACCCAAGACACCACGTCCAAAATGTAGAAAACCGGGGCATTGGGCGTCAGAATGACGTAGTGGCCCACCTCAACAGTATTTAAACACCCTAACGGGCGCCTCCCCAGCCCAGGAAGAAAGGGGAGGAATGGGCTTTCTACGGCCCTCTCCCAATCCCAGCACAATGGCACTCCGCCAGCGATATCAGGAATTGGCGGGAATGCCTCCTTTCAAATAGAGGACCTACATAGTGCTGGATATTTTTCTATTAATCCAATGACTACAGTCATGGTTCCCATACAGGAAAAAATCAAGCTCAAACCAGATAGCACAGGAATATTGCTAGCACCCGCAGCTCATGAATATACAGGTATGATACGCATAACACATATGTTTCCATCTGATATGGAGTTTCAATATATTCCAATGATGAATACTACTAATATGGACAGTTTATTAGATGCAGGACAAAAAACAGCAGTGTTATTATTATTTCCAAAAATGGCAGATTCACAAGTATTCTTGACACAGCAAATTACTCTGGAGAGGCCACAACTCACAGTCATTATAGAAGGGAGGAAATATACAGGCCTCATGGACACTGGAGCTGATTGTACAGTCTTTCCTTTAGAGCAGTGGAATTCTGCATGGCCTTTAGGGCAAGCACAAAATTTATATGGTATAGGAGGTGTTCAGGCAGCGGTAGAAGCAAAACGGCTGTTGAGATGGTAATTTGAAGGGAAAACAGGAAAGTTTTGGACACATGTATTACCAGGACTCCCAATCATTCTATGGGGTCGAGATCTGTTGTCACAAATAGGCCTTACCATATCTACAATCGAAAATTTTTAGTGGGGCCCCCTGGAATGGCTGCACGACCCCTACCTGTTCCACAATTACAGTGGATCAATGATGAACCAGTTTGGGTTGTCCAGTGGGCCTTGACTGATAATAAAATAGCAGCCTTAAAGGAGATTGTCAAAGAACAACTTAGCTTAGGACATACAGAGGAATCTTTCAGTGCTTGCAACTCACCTGTGTTTGCTATTAAAAAGAGATTCAACTTAGAAATCTCTTTTGTTTAAGACAATAGAGCTATGCTAGTGAACAGTAATAACTTATGCACTATCTTGTCTATGGTAGAAATATAAAGGAATATGAAGCAGTCTGAATGATCAGTTCTAGAGATCTGGAAAGCTAAATACAAGCTTGATCAAAACATACAGAAAGCAGATAAGGAGGTTGGGGACAAATGGGAATCATCCAAGCCCCTCCTATCCCTAGATAGTTACTAAATACGTCAAGAGAGTGTGAGGAAGGCTGACAGTATTCTCACACCCACCACTTCTAGCTATTTTATTCTTACCCCTTTTTGGTTCTTGTTTGTTTAATTTCTGTGCCACATTTGTGTCTTTTAGGTTTCTTTGTCCAAGACCATCACCTATCACCCTCTGAATCGTCAAGTTCCTCATAGTGGTTAAAGACCCAACCCGTCCAATGTTGGGACCCTGTGAGGCAGGGTCAGCTCTACATCCAACCTCAGCAGGAACCAGTTTCAGAAGCCGAGACCTTCATCCCTTATCCCAAAATGTGATGGGTCCCATCTGTTTACAGGGGAACAGGGTGGGGTGCTTGAATGCATGTACTTGGGCCCCAGTTCTAATATTACATTTCTCTTTATAAATCATTCATATTTCAGGGATACCATATAACCCTATGGGTCAGGCAATAGTATAAAGGAAGAATAAAACTCTCAACCTGTTCCTTCAAGAACAAAAAGGGGGAATGCTTGGTATGTCCCCTCGGGAACAATTAGCACAGGCCGTATATACTATGAACAGCTTAACCTTAGATTATGACAGCCTTACTCCTTCACAAAAATTCTTTTCATTTTTTGGCCGTAATGATATCAGAATTATTACTGAAAAGCAGATTACACCCCAGCAACAATAGGTGTTGTGGAAGGATGTCAATGAGGTGTGGAGAGGACCTGATAGGGTGGTAACTAGAGGGAGAGGATTTCTTTTTGTCTCCACAGATGGTGGAGTCATGTGGGTCCCATAAAGAGATACAAGACCTGTCCAAGTGGATACAGAAGCTGCGCCTGCACAAAAAGACCACCGGGAGCACAGAAGAAGAGGAAAGGCTAAAGGAGATACCAAATAGACCTTCAATGGGCTCCTCTTTTTACTGAATTCCCTTCACTTGGTTAAGGCTGACAGCAATGGGACTGTGACAGCATGAGGGGATAACACTTTTAATGTCACTTGTTTGAATTGCTCTGTGAATGCTTGCATAAATGAAAAAGGAGGCCAAAAAGTGTTTGTTATTAGACAGAGTCCATTCGCTCTCCTTCTAGCCAAGGAGACTCAATGGTATCAAGCTCCAGGAGATCAGACTATCGATTAGCTTCACAGAAAATTGCTTTCTTATAAAAAAAAAAAAAGAAAGGGGGGGGGTGTATTTCCTGTATTATTTTTGGAATTATTGCTTTAGTAGCCATTATTGCTAGTAGTGTAGCTTTAACAGAAGGTATTATGAGTGTAAAAACAGAAGTTAAACAAGCCAAATATTTAGATCAATTGTCCAGAAATATTACAAGGGCATATCAAGTACCAGAAAAAATTAATAAGGATTTTTATCAAGCCATTGATGAATTGTGACGGTATGCAATAGAAATAAATGAACAAGTTGAGATACTCACCTTCTAAAGTGGATTGAAATGTGATTATAGGTCTACCCATTTTTGTTTGTTAAATGTGAATTATAATGATACCCGTTATAATTTTACCAAAATTGCCAATCGCTTAAGAGGATTATGGAATGTTCATAATGTAACTACAGATACGGATGATTTTGGAACAAATTGTTCAGATTATTGATGATGTCAGTAGTCATAGCGACTTGGATCCAGCCGAGGCTGCACAACAGATTGCAGATGTGATAAATAGAGCATCTGGGTTTTTAAGTGACCTTTTACAAGACCTTGGACTGTTGGTCATAGGCCTTGCAAGAGTATTTTGTATTTGTATCTGTGCTCCTGTCCTACTGTCCTTAATCATTAATACTATACATAACTGGCATTCAACATTTGCATGAATAGGAAAAAGTCATATCAAAACAAAAGAGTGGTATGAATCTCGTGCAGATTATGTATTTTATGAAATAGAGGAGTAGATTAATGCTATATCAGTTCAGAGAGAAAAAAGATGTTTCAATTGTGTGATTTTAGGTATTACTTTACTTATTCCATTAATTACTCCTTCTATATCAATTGCTGTCAGTTTCTAATGCTCAAAATGAAATTACACAAGCAAATTTCTTGAATGAATTAGCAAGGAATGTGTCCATAGGATTTCAAGAACAAAGACAAATTGATCAGGAATTTTATACTATGATAAAAGCACTCCGAGATGCCATTGTGGCAGTCAGAGATGAACTGGATATTGTGGAATTTAGACAGATTGATGTGATTATTGTTATTCTCATGCATGTGTTACCAACGCCTTGTACAATGAGAGTCATTACAATTGAGAACGGATTCGTAATCATTTGAATGGAGTGATCGATAATCCCAATGTTACCCTGGATATCAATGCCTTGCATGATATTTCCCGACACATTTATAATGCTGCTGATCAGGATCTTATCCCAGATAAAACTGCTCAAAATATTATTGAATTTTTAAACATTTATCAGTTCCAAATATTTTTCATGATATTGTTAGAGTGCTTATAACTGCAGCTACAGTGTTGATTTTGATACTCTTACTTTTGCCATTCATCTTTCGATTATTTTTCCGTGTCCTTAATGAAGCCTTGGATGTTCTCCGATTGCGACCTTGGAGATCACACCATCAAAACAAAAAGGGGGAGTTGTAACGGGACGAGTTACAGCTGACCCCTGCCCATCTCTGGACACCACATTGAGAGCCTGCCTACGTAACCTAGGGGCTTGTCAGTAGGGGTGGAACAAGAAGGCATTAGGAGGAAAAGTCTCGCCCTGGTTGACAACGTGGCAGTTCTGGGTATAGAGTGTAGGCTATCCATATAATGAAATCAGTTGTGTGATAGGCTTGCAATGTATGCTTATGTAACTGAGGCTATAAAAGTGTGTAAGCTAGCTGGAATAAACAGAGTTAATTGCCATCCTTGCCTCCCGCCTCATTCATTACTCACAGGGTCAAGGCCTCTCGCTGGACAAGAGCCTTGGGTCTGGGGTCTCGGGGACCCCAACACTCTCTAACAAGGGAGGTACTGGGCCCTTAATATATGCTAATTAAGTAACAGCTAAAGAAGGCATTCTTTTCTTTGTCCTGGTCCAAATAGCCCTGGAAGGGCCTTAGAATACGGGAATGTAAGCCAGAGGCCACCTCAACCTGTTTTCTAGAGTTGCAATATTTTGCAGAAACAGAGGAGCACAGTATGCAGGAGGCCAGGAGCACCTCAGCCCTGGGGCACCCCTCACTGCCCCTTCAGTGTGCCCTTGATGATGCCCAACTACAAGATAGTGTGCAACTGACATTAACCATTTCTGCAGGTCACACCATGGAAGATAAGCAGAGAATCCTGTCTTTCAGGTCTGCCAGGGACAGCTTTGCCAAAGAGGCAAAGGGGAGGGGGGAGAAGTCCTATGGATATGTGGGGGAAGGGTGCCAGGCATGGAAACAGGAACAAAGACAAGACCCCTACAGAACAGAGAGGAATGAATGAAGAAGTCTTAGGAGGGCAGCAATTGGGGATGAGGGATAGTTACTGATTGTGATGCCAATATGCCAGGGATTAATTCAAAGGACAGAGAACAGAGTGGTGTTCTTACTACTGTTTTCAATGTCCTGCCTATTTTTGTAAAGGAACAATCCATAGGGAGGGAATTGTCAGCCTCACAGACAATCCTCCTTGTCTATGGAAATGGCCTCTTTGGGGGTCAAGTCTGTGGACAGAGTGCACTCACCTGGGGTGGGGGTCTGCAGCTGCCAAGGGCCATTCCTTCTGGCTCCACACTCCCAGCCTGGGCCAGGTACAGCCTGAGCTGGGGAGAGAGAAGGATCCTAGGGCAGGAGGCTGGCCTATAGGAAGTTACACGAGGTGAGGCCTGCCCCCAGGACAGAGAATGAATCTTAGAGGTAGGGGTCCTGCTTGAAAAAGATGGTCCCACCATCTCCTACTACTATTCTTTCCCCTTCCTTTCTCCCATTCTTATTCGGATAATAAGGGGCAGAAGATGAGTGGGATCCCACGTAGAATAAGAGCAGTTAGAACCTCAATGGCTCCTGAATCAGAGATTTCCCTCTCACTGGGTCCAGGACATGGACAGAAAAGAGCAATCCAGCTCCTGACCTTTCCCCCACCCCCACCTAGATGAACAACAATCCTTTCAATCCCCAGCCAAAGTGGTCCCCACCCAGCCCAACCCTTCATAGTGGGTTACCTTGGAATCACCCCAGGCCCCCTTTCCTTTACCTCAGGATCACTGTAGGCGATTTGTCACCCCTCAAACCCACCCCAAATCTTCCCACCATCTTTCCTTTTTCCCTATAAAAGTCAGTTTTGACCAGACCAAATGGGCAGATTAAAAAACAAAACAATCTCACCCTCGTCTATAGGCAACAGAATAAACCTAGTGTCTGAATGAAAAATGGCTTGAGGGGCCCTGTTCCTTGGAGGCAGATCCAGGCCTTCACAAAGGCATTTCCAGGTTCATTCAAGCCTTTTAGCTTTGTTTCACTCAAGCAGGATTCCTGGGTCTCTGAGGGTAAGGTGTGAATTTTGTAAAAAGGTAACACGATCTTAAATTGGGGGGTTGAGGGGGTAGCCCCAGACTCTCGAGAAGTGATTCCGAGTCTGGAAGAGTTAGCAGGAGGAAGCTTGTCCAGGAACCAGGTAGGGGAGAGAGGATTGCCCCAGGGGCACCTGGAGCTAGACTCACCACAGGGTCAGAGGGGGAGGATGAGACCCAATGGGATGAACAGCCAGCAGGTCTATGCGGGACTGGCTCAGACCTACCTGGCACCTGCACCAACAGAGATGGCCTCCAGAAGGCAGAGATCTCAGGTCCAAGAGAAGACAGCGTGATCCGTGATCTGAGGAAAGAAGGCAGAGGGAACTCCAGTCCAAGGGTAAAAAGCAGAGAGATCTCAGCTCCAGGGAAGAAGAAAGAAATATCTCAGCACAAGTTCCAGTTTTCAGCCAGCCCATTCTGGGAGGCTCCTCCCAGCCTCTGAGGTCCCACGAAGGACCCTTTCCTCCAATCATACCCAGGGTCAGGCACTCAGGACACTTTCTTCCTCTCCTGTCTAAGCCCTGCCCTCCATCACCTGGACAGCCTTAGCCACTGGGATGACCCCTCTTCCGCCCTAGACTCCACCCAGGCCTCCAAACTCCACCCCAGAGCTCCTGTTCCACCTGGACCACCCCCCACCAGGCTGGTCATCTCTGAGAGCTCCTCCTCCCCCATCACCCTCCCACCTGATTTCTTATTGGAGGAAAGATTCAGGACCTCAGGAGTTGGGAGGAGGAGAAGAAGGTAGAGGCAAGCTGGGGAGTCCCAGCCAAACACAGCTTAGTTTGAGGATGGGGGATGCTCACCTAATATAGGCATCGTGATTAGCACATTCTCCCAGTTTGAATTAGAATGTGACCCATTTCAAGTCAGATCCCAGTAAGATAAATGGAATGTTTGAGCAGCTAAGGGCAGATCCACCCTTAATGTGAAAAAGACTTAAAATGTGGTATTTAATGTAATATATTGGGAAAGAATTTTTACAGCTAATTTTGAGGATAAAGGCCTCACTTCTAGAATAAATAGAGAAGTGAGTCAAATGTACAACAATACAAGTCATTCCCTAATTGATAAATGGTCGAAGGATATGAACAGGCAATTTTCAGAAGAAGAAATATCTATAATCCTGTGAAAAAATGCTCTAAATCACTTTTGATTAGAGAGATGCAAATCAAAACAACTCTGAGATACCACACCACACCTATCAGATTGGCAAACATGAGAGAACAGGAAGATGATAAATGTTGGAGAGGATGTGGGAGAGTTGGAACACTAAGTCATTGTTGGTGGAGCTGTGAGCTGATCCAACCATTCTGGAGAGCAGTTTAGAACTATGCACAAAGGGCTACAAAAATATGCATACGCTTTGACCCAGCAATATCGCTTCTAGGACTGTATCCCCAAGAGATCATAAAAATGGGAAAGGACCCCACATGTACAAAAATATTTATAGCAGCACTCTTGGTGCTGGCCAAAAACTGGAAATCAAAGGGATGCCCATCAATTGGGGAATGGCTGAGTAAATTATGGTGTATGAATGTAATGGAATACTATTGTACTATAAGAAATGATGAACACGAAGACTTCAGAGAGGCCTGGAAGGGCTTATGTGATCCGATGCTAAGTGAAAGGAGCAGAACCAGGAGAACTTTGTGCACAGCAAAGACCACAGTGTGTGAGAGTTTTTTCTGGTAGACTTGGAACTTCACTGCAATGCAAAGACTTAAATAAAAAATTCCTAGGGGTCTTCTAAGGCAAAATGCCCTCCACATCCAGAGAAAGAAGTATAGAAGTCAATCGCAGAATGTGGCAGATCATTTTTGTGTGTGTATTATGTTTTGGTTTGTTATATGATTTCTCCCATTCATTTTAGTTCTTCTACATAGCATGACTATAGCCAAAATGTATTTAATAGGAATGTATGTGTAGATCCTATATAGAATTGTATGCCATCCTGGGAGGGAGGGGTGAGGTGTGGGGTAGGTAGGGGAAAAGAAATCTAAGTTTTATGATAGTGATTGTAGAACACTAAAAATTTAAAAAAAATTTAAAAAAAATTTGGCATTTAAAGGAATGTGTTTGGGAGCTGAAAGAATAAGAATTCAGTGTCCCTGGATCAGAATGACCCTTTGCTCCTCCCTGAGTGTAGCCAACCTAGAGGGTCAAAGGCATCATTGGACAAAGTGGTTTTCCTATCTCAGATAATTCTAAGACAATCGGGTGAACTGATGACATTGGACTGGCAATCTTGTTTCTTGTATCAACATTGGAACATCTTTCTTGTTGTTATTGTGCTCCAAAACTTTCTCAGTTGGGGAACCATTGCATATGTGTTTTTAATTTGAAAAAAAATATATTTTTAAAGGGATATGCAATTCATTGTACCACTAGAAAACGTAATTTTCTTTTTTATCTGAATGCTGTGAATTCGTGACTTAAGGTGTAAGAGGGTGGTTATGATGTTTCCACACTGTTCTCTATTTAATTGGGTATATTCTGCTTTAAAATGTAGGGTAATTTACTCTTTGAGAAAAGTACCTAGGAGCTGGTAAAGTTTCCATTCAGGCTTTCACCTTCATTAAAAAGCCAAAACTCAGGACAAGGAGAATTAAAAGGAGTTTGTTATATATGTCAATTGATAATGTTTAATATAAAATTTTGGAATAATCTCTTTGTTCTCTCTGAAGTAAACTCAGAGGGTGCCTCCTCCTATGTCAACAAAGCCAGCCAAGGCTGACTTAACATTCCTTAAGAGACCTTTAACCTAAGACACTATCTTGAATAATGGGACATTTTCCATATCTTAATATTTGTAGACATATACTATGTTATGGCATGTTAATGGTAAAGAAAACACAGACATCTTAGGTCGTAATTTCTATTGAACTTTGTTTACCCTTTCCTATGTCAGTTATCTGTTTAGGGCAGGAAGCCTGCCACTTACTAGTGGTGGGATTTCTTTCTTTATCACCGAGACATATGTTTACCCAGCTGGAATCCCAAGCCCTGACCAACATTACTTTGTTAATTGTCTTGTCTTACTAAATTTATGATTTGTTCAACTAGGAGAGTTCCTTTCTCACAGCAAAATGTATATAAGCCAGAAGATTTCTGCACTGGGTAGCCAGAACATTTCTGGCTCCATAATGCATTATGTTACCATTGTCTTTAATAGGGAATTGATCAATTAATTAATTAAATCATAAAATGTATGCATTTAGCCTGTTGCCTTTTCTTAACAAAGTTTTCAGGTCAACACAATGTAGAAACATATTGAGGAGTTGATCACCTTAGTTGAGCAAAGAACTCAAGATGGAACCAGCTTTTATTGATATACTCCCACAGTAGGATGAAAGGAGAGTGGAAGGGGATAAACAGAAGAAATGGAAACCAATATTTTCCATTTTAGCCCAGATAGAATTTGATCCCTGGGGTTTAAGTCGGTAAACCAGGACAAGGTCAAAGCAGAAAAAGGGTCAGTCCCATGGCCCTGGCATTACAGTTGGTGGAGACCAGGAATAGGGGCAAAGAGGAAGGCAGGACTTTGAGTTTCTGGCCATCAGAGTTGAATGGAGGAACAGAATGATCCTGGGACCTCAGGACTGAGACACAGAGTGGTCCTTGAACCTTCCCAGAAAAGGGTTGACCCACTAAGGCTCTTGGGGCTTCTTCTGCTTTCCACATACTGTACCTTTCTAGGCAAGTTCTGCCTTGGACTCCTCCTCCTGCTAGACCTCCTGGTTGAAAGAAGTAACCCTTTCAGTTGGTGCTGACCCAGAGGCCTGACTATTCTGACTGGGGAGATCTCTCAACCAGCCCAACCCTTATCCCCTGGCTGAGACTTCCTGGTTAATTTTATGCCACACCCTCTCAATCTCTTTGAGAAAACCCATAGGTCTCCCTTCCTGTCCTGGTATTCTAAGAAGGCACAAAGGGCTTAGCAAATGCTGCTTAACTACCTAACTAATCAAGCAGCTACAATTTTCTTTAGACTAGTATAAGTAACTGTGCTAAAGGCCTTTGTAACAGACCTTTCTAATTATAACTTTAAATTCACATTTTTTGGGTTGGTTTTTTTTTTGGCTTTTGCTAAAAATATACCTTTCAACAAAAGCAGAAATGTGCAAATCAATCTTTGTGGCAAGTGTCTCTGAAAAAGATCTCATTTCTCAAATACGTAGAGAAGTGAGTCAAATTTACAAGAAGTCATTCCCATGTTGGTAAATGGTCAAAGGACATGAACAGGCAGTTTTCAGATGAAGAACTCAATATCATCCATGGGCACATGAAGAAATGCTCTAAATCACTTCTGATGAAAGAAATCCAAATAAAAACATTTCTGAGGTACCACCTCACCCCTATCAGATGGTCTAATATAACTAAAAAAAAGGAAAATGATCAATGTCGGGTAGAATGTGAGAAAAGTGAAATACTAGTACACTGTTGGTAGAGTTGTGAATTGATCCAACACTGTTGGAGAACGATTTGAAATTATTTCTGAAGGCAACCAACCTGTGCACACACTTTGATCCAGCAATAACACTACTAGGACTGTATTCCAAGGAGATCACAAAAAAAGGAAAAGGACATGCATATGGCAAAATCTTTAGAGCAACCCTTTTTGTGGTTGGCAAAATATTGGAAATTTAGATGTCCATCAACTGGGGAATGGCTAAACATGCTGCGGCATGTAAATGTAATGGAATACTTTTATGCAATAAGATGTGATGAACAGTCAGATTTCAGAAAAACCTGGAAAGATTTGTATAAACTGATGCAAAGTGAAATGAGCAGAACCAGGAAAACACTGTACGCACTGTCAGCAAAATTGTGTGATTTCCAATGATGAATGTCAGCTCTTCTCAGCAACGCAGTGATCTAAGGCAACTACAAAGGACCCCAGAAGGAAAATCCTGTCCACAGGCAGATGAAGGACTCATGGACTCTGAGTGCAGATCCAAAAATACTTCTTGCACTTACTTTATTCTATTTTTTTGTATTTTTTCCCCTTTGATCTGTTCTTTCTTTCACAACTGTGATTAATATGGAAATATGTTTTACATGATAGCACTTATACAACCTATATCAAATGGCTTCCCATTTTAGGAAGAGTGGAGGGCATGAAGGAGAGACAGAAATGTGGAACTCAAATTCTGGTAAAATAAAATGCTGAAAATAGTCTGGATGTATAATTGGTGAAAACTATTATGAAATTGTTAATGTGTCTAAAATTAATTAATATAATAATATTAATAATAAAATAATTTTATATACACACACATGTATCTGTCTCTACATCTGTCTATATGAATGTGTATGTATATGTATATGTGTGTATGTACACAAACACAAACATACACATACCTACACATGCAAATATGCCTTTCTCTGCCTCTGTTCTCCAACCTGATCTTACCCAAAATTTCTTTGTAAACCTGCCTACAAGACCTCAAAGTATGAGTCATGTAGCTCAGGAGGACAGACTGTCTCTGTGTCCTCTGTGGAACTCTGAGATACATACTTTTGTCTAGAGAGTGTCACGCTATTGAGTGGATAAATAAACCACAGTTTACTGCCTGTCCGTAACCTATGCTCCCTTATTCTGGCTGTCCCTAGCAAGGATCCTGAGGAAATGCTCCCAACAGGATCTAATGAGATAATAATTGTATGGTGCCTGGCAGACAGCAGACACCATAAAAGCAGCCTCAAACCTCCATTCTCTTACACTTTGGTCCTCTTCTCCTCTCTGAGCAGGGGGACTGGCCTCCTGGCTGACCCTTGACCTTCCTTTGTCTGTGCCTTTCCAATGGCTGTCTCTCATCCTCTCCCTTCACCTGAGCCTCCTGGCTTCCTTCACATCTCATCTAAAATCTCACCTTCAGAAAACAAGCTTTTCCAGGTTAGGAAAGTGCCAGAGGCTTCCCTCTCAGGTGCCTCCCATCCATACTGTAGAGAGCTGGTGTGGACACAGCTGATGAGATGTTTCCTCCCAATTAGACTGTGAACACATGGAGGGCAGGGGAGGTTATTTTTTTAACCTTTCTCTGCATCCCCAGGGGGTTAGCACAGTGCTTGGCAAGGAGCAGTCAATTCCTAAGAGATTATTGACTTCAACTAAAAAATGGTAAATAAGGGGGATTCAGAGAGACCTGGGGAGATGTGTGGTCTGTGGCAGGAGGAAAGGAGCAGAAGCAGGAGGACAATTTGTGCTCTGCTGACAGCACTGCAGAGGCCAACCTGTGTCTAACAGGATGAAGCTCCCTTGGCTCTCTTAGATTCCATCTTTGATGATGCTGGTCTGCTCTGTGGATGGACTGCCCTGCCCTGGGATGAGCATTTCTGACTCCCAGCATCCATTCTCTCTGGCTCCAAACTTTGGTCATCTGTAGACTGAGCTACACAGGGATAAGACAAGGATGGTAGAGCAGGGAGCTTTGTCCTTGCCTTTTTTTCCTAGGCTGGATGCTGACCTGCTCCAAATTACAGAAAATGAAGTCTCACAGGAGTCACCTGGTATTGCCCTCAGGGGAAAGAGCCCTACCAACATCTGAGGACAGCAGGGAGGGTCAGGCTTGGAAGACAGTTTTCCTTGGACAGGAAAAGGACTTGCCACCCACTCTAATTCCTTCCCTTTGGCCTTATACCCCTCCTCCATACTCCCACAGAGACCCAAGAGGCAGAAGGGGCTTGAGACCCCAGATGGGATGAGACCAATCAGAACCTCAGTGACTCCAGACTGAGAGCTGTGCCTCAATCAGATACTGTGGGGGAGATATGGGGGTCAGACAACTGTGACACAATGACAAAACTAGAGATGGCACCTGAGGAAATTTGAGATATGGCAGGGAGCCTGGAGAAGTAGCAGGGGAAGCCCTGGGAGCCAGGACCAGGAGGAAAGTCTGGTCCTGGCATAGCTGGAGGAGACTCACCAAGAAGTCAGAGGGGGAAGAAGAAGTCCTATACAAGTGGTAGCCAGTAGAAGTGAGGAATGGGGAGGGGTCCTAGTTCAGACCTACCTGGCACCTGCCTGTGCCGAGATGGCTCCCAGGAGGCAAGGCTCTCTCAGCTTCTAGTGCTTCTGCTTCCAGTCAGCCAGCTCAGGGTAGGTCCTCCTGATCCCAAGAATCCCACCCTGCCCTGCCCTGCCCTCCACCTTCTAGAATGACCTCTCTTTTTCCCTGTCCTTTTCCTAGGCTTCCAATGTTCACCCCAGGGACAGAATTCCTAGAGGGCTACCACATACAAGCCAGATCATCTCTCAGAGCTCCCCTACACCATTGCTCTACCACCTTTCTCCCTCCATCCCTCACTCTGCACCAAAGGAATAGCCATTTCACTTACAAATTACAGTATCTCTTCGTCTCATTTTTACGGAAGAATCAACTAAAAATCAAGGATCTTCTTAAGAGTCTCCCAGGACTGAGAAGACGATTCTCTGGACTGAATGTGAGTAGTTTCATGCAGGGTACATTTTTGCTACTAAAACCCATCTTTCAAAATATCTATAATTGCCCAGAGATATCAAATGGCCGTGGATTAGGAAACACAGTAGTCTCAAAAAAAGACAAATTATACTTTAGCTAAAACAATGGAGAGAAATCCAGGGATCTTAAGATTGGCAGACATCAACAGCCAATGGGTCAAACTCCGTGAAATTCCAAATTCATCTTTCCAAAATATTTCACCCTGTTTATTGCCTACTTCAGTGTATTCCATCACAACTCACCTCATTCCACAGTGTTCTTCTAAACTCCTTCATTGAAAGTCTCACTGGAGTCAGTGAAGGTCATTCTCAATTGTGATGGTCCTATGCTCTGAGGGGTCAAATCAAGTTTCCTAAGGAATGACAGAAAAAGAAATGTAATCTTCATTTTAGGCCTATAGGGAACTCTCCAGGTAAGGGAACTGTTGGATGAACAGTAAAGTATAAGGCTCTATATCGTGGCACCAAGCCCCTATTGAGCAGATGGTTAGAAGAGGACATAGTGAGCCAATGTCTGTATTAAAGCAGGGAGCAGCATCCAGGGGAACCAGCCCTGCCTCTTTGCCTAACATTCTTCCTCTTAACTCAGTCCATGAGGTTCTATCATTGGATCTACCTGACAGTTGGAAGATGGAGATGGGGAGATTTCTCAATGGAAGAAGTTTTACTGAATGTCACACTTGACAGCCTGATGATCTGAGGTTTGAAGGTGAGACTCAAAATATTGCCCTTCTTTTGCATTTACAAAGTCAGTGAAAGGAATTTCCATGAAGAATCACATACAGGTACAGAGAATGCAATTTCCCTGCCTGTGGAGGTTGTGGCTGAGCAGGAGATGTCACTCCCAGTGAATATAAGGGACACTTATACACACACGAGCTATCTGAAACACATTTCTAGGGAAGGAAGCTTTCTTCCATAAAGTAGTACCAGTCTTTGGGGTGTCTAGGTCTAGATGATGGGATATTGGACTGGTTAATGGATGGTCAACTGGTGGAAAATCATTGGGCTGCTGGAGCCTCAGCCCTCTACCCCCATTTCAGCCTCCTGCTGTGATGGTACCTTCAGACTTAAGTCTCCTCCTTCCTAATTTTTGCTGCTTCCTTCACTCTTCCTCATTCCGTCATTCTTATTTGGTAATTTAGAAAAAGTTTTCATTTTAGTGAACCAGTAGACAAAGTGGCAGTTCCTCCCAGGCCTCTGAAAGTATCTATATATCAAATGAGGGTCTCCAGTCCTTCAACAGCTAACCATAGAACTCCTCATGTGGCTGGAACATGGAAGGTGCTTAATGAAACTTTATGGACAGACTGATTGATCAAATTAGAATGGTTTCTTTGGGTTCCTAGGATAAAATACAAAGCACTCTGTCATCTGAAGTCTTTGCCATCAAGCTCAGCATCCCTTTCCAGGCAAATTATGTGATACATTCCTTTATTTCTTCTACAATCCAAACTAAAGAATTTTCTTGCTCTTCATCACAAATGATATTTCACCTCCTATCTCCACACCTTTGTGACTGTCCCTTATTCCTGAAAAGCAGTCTATGCATCTCTTCCTCCGAGAAAGCATATTATTCTTTAAAGCTGAGCTCAAGGGCCTCCTCTTAGAGGAAATCTGCTTTCCCTGGCTGCATATGGCTCACTTTCCATATCAACTATTTTCCATATCAACCTTTCTTAAGGCCTTCCCTGGTTTCATTTCATATAAGAAAACTCTTACATGTAAGAAAATTCATGCAAAGAAATTCAATGTAAGCAAATGCTTATACTTCATGCAAGTCTACTCCTGGGACTGGGTCCATGAGAGTGAAGGAAAGAATCTGGGAACAGGATGGGGAGGATGGGGACTCAAGACCCTATTGCGATGAATCTAGGGGTTGAGCCAATCTCCTCTTCTTTTCAGTGACAAAGCCTGACTAGAAAGTCTTGTAGTAGTGCTGAACCCATTTGTGTGTTCTTGGTCCTAAAGGGAATGTACATGGCCTTGGGCCATCATACCACCAAGAGATATCTTGGGGCAGAGAGTAGAATCAGAGACACTTCACAGAGATAGCCAGTGAATGGGTGTGACCCTACCACCAGCTGTCTAAGGAAGTCTCAACATGCCTGCTGGGAGGTCCACTCCAAACCTCCTGGTACACACATTACTCTTAGCCCATAAGGCTATTGATCTCCAGATAAAGGAAATGATGAGTCTTTCACTAGGCAGTGGTTGGGTGAGTCAGAGCATTTACCTTGGCATTTGGTCAGGCCCAGATCATAAAGAAGCCTGCCCTGTGAGCCCAGTCTGGCCAGGATGGGAGAAGAGGTAATCTAGTCTATATCATGGCAGCCAGATGGCTCAGTGGATGGAGTGCTGGGCCTGGAATCCAAAAGACTCATATTCCTGAGTTCAGTTCTTACCTTCAACACTTGCTAGCTATGTGAGCATGGACAAATCACTTAACCCTATTTGCCTCAGTTTCTTCATCTCTGAAATGAGCTGGAGGAGGAAATGGCAAACCACTCTAGGACATTTCCCAAGAAAATCCCAAGTGGGGTCACAAAGAGTCAGACACAACTGAACATTGGCAACCAACAGTTTTCTATCATTTGCTACAGAGAACTAGAGCAAAGCCTACTCACCATAAACTTAGGCTCCAAACAAGAAAAAAAAAACAACATTATGTGGAGGCAAAGACATCAAGTGAACTACAAGTGTCACTATTTCCACCATTTGGATTTTCCCCTTTGTTTCCCAGGGGGCTGTGCTACATTCACTCTGTCTTGGGCTGTGCAGACAGTGTTTGTGATTGACAAGGTTTTGTTAGAAGGAGGGGACCTATAAGCCCTGGGAGATGTGAGCCTGCCCAGAGGGCAGGGCCTTCTCTGACTTGGGGAGTACAGAGGAAGCTGCTCTGAGCTGAATCCCCTGAACAGCCTGGGAAGGTTTTTGTTCAGGGCTGAAGCACTGCGGGAATGGGGAGAACCTAAGCTGCAGACAGTAATAATCTGCAGCATCCTCAGTGTCCAGGCTGCTGCACATGACAGTGAAATCTGTGTCAGACCCACTGCCACTGAACTGGGCAGGCAATGCCAATTGCCGGTAGCAATTGATGCCAATGCTGTAGCATAGTAGATGAGGAACGTGGGGGTTGGCCAGGCTTCTGCTGGTACCAATTAAAGTAGACAATACCAAATTTATTAAGCTCTCACTGGCCTTGCAGCTGATGGTGACTCTCTCCTGGAAATGTAGACAAGGATCCTGTCACCATAATGGCTCCTTGGAAATCTAGGAAATGAACAAAAGTAGCAGATAGAAATAAGTCAATGTCCAAGTCAAAGTGTAGAAAGAAGAAGATTTTCTGGAAACTTCTAAAATTGCAAGCAACTTGCAAGTAGTTTTATTGACTGTCAACATGAGACAGAAACCATCTTTCCCATAGACCTCCCAATGTTTGTAACCTGGTGCTGGTCATGCTGGTCTACCCCCATCTGCTTCTGTGGAGCCTAAGCTTGCTCACCCACTGGATTGAGGGGCCATCGAGTCTTTAATCCCTTGTAACCTGTGATCTTCTAAACCCTTCACTGCTCTGCTGGGTCTCCCTCTGAGCCCAGAGCACCAGTAACCAGAGGAGCTGCCATTGGGAGAACATTCTGGCCTTTAGACACCTACAGAGAGAGCACTCAGAGCCCTGGGAGGGCAGGAAGGAAGAAGGAAGCTTTGGTATCCTGAGCAGAGCCCATTACAGCTCCCTTGGGGCTCCACATGCCAAATAGTCCCAGGGCTGGAAAGAGCCTCACCTCAGGGACCCAGTAAGCCACCCTGAGTCACACTGGCTGAGACTGTCTTTTATGTCCCCAACTCTGTTACATCAAGAGCAAAGGCAAGCTCATGTTTAGTACTGGTACTACTTGTTTGGGTAAATGAAGACAGGCTTCTCTGTGTGTCCCTGGACAGGATTCCCCATAACCATGAGAGAGGTCCAACCCTTGGCAGGTGGCAGAGACAGTAGAAGCTCACAGCTTATAGGCTTAAGAGGTGCCTCAACTGTCCCAGCTCCTGACCCTGCCCCACTACCTCCCTCTGCTGGAGAAGGTGTGAACTCAAGGAGGCAGTGAGGAGGGTGAGGTTCATGGACAGATCCTAGCCTGGGTCCCTGGGAAAAGCCCAGCAGAGGCTCTTGCCTAGGGAAATGGGTTTCGTCAGTCCCTAGATGACATTACTGTATTTGTTCTGAGCATTGAGGAAACAAAGGTTATATCTGCCCTTGTCCCCATTCTCCCATTCTAGACTTGCCATGAAGGTGAGGACCCTTTCTGTGATCCATCCCATACCCTGTTTGTGACTCTTTCCAGAGGTGTGGATCTGTGTCAATCTGTGTGCCAATGTGAGGACATGAAAGTGAGAATGACTGAGTAAGAGACACACTGGAGAGTAACTGATTTCTGGATAATCAATTCTGTCCTGGGGGATTAAAAGAGCCTCCTGTTTGGCATCCCAGCCCCCAGCCTCTTTTCTTTCATCAGCCAACAGTGAATAAACACACGAACAAGCAGTCATGCTTTTTAAAAATATTTTACTTTTTCCAATTACATCTAACAGATATTTTAAACTTTTTTTTTTGAATTTCTGAGTTCCAAATTTTCTGCCTCCCACTCCTTTTCTCTCATTGAGAAGCCAAGCAATCTGACATACATGACGCATGTGCAGTCAGGCAAATCCAGTTCCAGATTAGTCGTGTTGTAAAAGAAGACACAGACCAAAATACCCAAAGAAAAGTAAAGAATAAAGAAGTTTGCTTTAACCTGCATTGGAAATTCATCAGGTCAAAGGACATTTAAAAAAGATGGGGAAAAAAACAATGCTAAGTGCTTGGGACAAAAATGAAAAAGTGGAATGCTTCATGCTCCAGAGGGGTTCATAATCTAAGGTAGGATGTGATAATAATAATATTAATTACTATTATTATATGGGTGACATTTTTGATTGCCCTCATGTTGGCAAAGTACATTGAAATTTTATCTCCTTTTAGCCTTAGAATGGCACTAAAAGGGAGGTGCTACTAAAAAGTAGCACTAATGGAGGGACTGACCATTTTACAGATGAGGAAACTGACACAGTCAGAGTTGAAGTGACATCAAGTAAATCTCTGAGGCAAGATTTGAACTTAGTTCTTCTGAATCCAGGCCCTGCTCTCCTTGCACTGCACCACCTTGCTGTCTGCAGTGTATCTATAGAGGCATTGATTCATCCAGACGTGATTTGTTGTGAGCAATTCCCATACACAAACATCAACCTGTGGATCTTAGAAGCTTCTCTATAAAGCAGAGTCCTGAGGAGTTGTGTTTAGCACTCAGAGGCTAAGTTGAAGAACACAGCCAGCATGGGTGAGAATCAGGATTGGATGCTGGGTTTCTTGACTCTCAGGTCACCTCCCTACCCCTCATTCACTGTGGCCTCATCTTTATCACATGTGTTTATATCATTAATATCTGTATTTGTATCATCTGTCTATATTACCTATCTGTCTTCTGTACCTTCCATGTCTATATCTGCCTATGCTGGGAGAGGAAATGGGGACAGAGAGAGAAGAGGGAGGACTGAGGATCCTTCCATTTACTTTGAGGAAAACAGTCCTGAGAACACCAAGGATATTTGGGGAAAGAGTGTAAGCTTTGGGATGTGACCTGGCTGAGTGTCAGCTCTCCCCCTAAGCAGCTGTGTGACTGTGATGAGATGACTAAGCCTCTCTGAGTAGTCCAAATGATGGCAGAAAAAACGTTTGTAAGAGTAAAAGAATCTCTGAGTGTGAAGGGTTTGTTGAAGGCATCTAATGTAACACTCTCTGAGGTATGAGTGCTCACACGGGATTTATGTAATGAATAAATATACAGAAGAGGAACTGAAGGATGATGGTTCAGCCTAGAAAGAAAGGGAAGAGAAATAAGAATGAGCTTAAGGAATTTTCCTTAGAAGAAAGAGTATAATAAAAGAAAAGAATCAAAAGTCATAGAGGAAAAGGGATCGTGAATGAAAGACTTGACTTCAAGAGAGAAAAGAAGGGGTCAAAGGGGGCATTATATAACTAAATAAAGAAGGAAGAGATAAAGAAATCAGAAAATAAAACTCTAAAAACAGGGACATGGTGGACAACTAGGAGAGAAGGTGGAGGCTGAGGTGAAAAGAGCCAGTGGGAAGAGAGTTGGGTTAAAATAGATAGAAGAAAGCTAATTATCTGGATAAAGCAGTGCCTAAGAGTGGAAGAGGAAAACAGCCAGAAAACTGAATTCAGAAAAAAAATACACCAAGACACAAATGCTGCTTAATGAATGTGAAGAAAATCCCTGAGACCCTTCTGACTGGGTCCACTCCAAACTGATGCTCCACAAACTCACTGGGGGCTATAGTGCTATGAGGCAATGTTTTACACCTTTGTTAACTCACTATCTCACTTAGCATCTTTGTTCTTCAGGATGTTTTCATCCTTCAGACTTTCAGTAGCTCAGTCACCCATGCTTTCTCAGTTGAGAACCTGCCCTCATATTCTCCTGAAGAAAATGGAAGTCACTCTCAGAGAGCTCCCTGTTCTTTTCTCCTCATCTCCCATTTCCAGGCACCTTCTTCCACTGTCTCCTCCTTCACCCTGCCTGACCCATAATGAGGAAGCCCTGCTCATGTCAAAGTCAACCTGTCAACATTCCTAAGTGACCCCATTCCATTCTCTCTCTTTCAGCAGATGACACCTCCTATCATCAGAATCCTCTCATTTATGTTCAGCCTCTCCCTGCTTCCTGATTGTTTCCCTCCAGCTTACAAGTCAACAAAAATATCCAGCCTATCCCTGTTACACGCTGTCCTAGAAACTCACCCATGGCTGGTAGGAGGCATACTGCAACACACTCAGGTGCACACACAGGAAGCCTGAGGCAGACAATGAGGCCTTTTCAATCCCAGAACCAGAGACTGAAAAGGCAATGACTGGGGTGGGCCATTCAACTTTGCTCCTTGGCCCTGCCTAGGTCATAGGGAGCCCAGCTCTGTGAGGTGAAGGGGAGCAGGTCTTGAGAAAAAGAAATTTAGTTTTTGTCCTTGCTGCAGAGAACTGGAATGGAGACTCCACCAAAGGAAACTGGGTTTGCAACAAGAGAAAATACGTCAAGGCAAAGACTTGATGTGGATTTGAAAGGTCAGCAGATCTCCAGCATATCCCCTTTTTGTCTCCCAGGGATCTATGCTGAGTTCCCTCTGCCTTGTTGGTTGTGTTTGTCCTTTGTTTTTCAAGAGGACTAGGACATCAGGGAAATGATGACATGACTTGCAATTGACTTTGATTTGAGAGAGGGAAGGCTGTGCAAGGTCACCAGCCTCACTTCTCCTTCCAGAGCCATCTGGGACAAGTTGCCAGATATTCATCCAGATGACTGGACGTGACCCAGGATGCAATGGGAGACCCTGGCCATTTTAGGCCAAGGTCTTTTCAAGTTCCTCACTTTGAGTGAGATAGTGCCCCTTCACTGAATAGGTCTCTTGAAGAAGTGAGACAAGGGATAGCCCCTTTAATTAGAAAAAGAAGAAAAAAATCAAACTTCGAGAGGAAAACCCTCACAATTGCTGGGCAAAAGAGAAACAGTTACTATTGACATTCACTCTAAGCCAAGGTGGCCCAAAATATACGGAAGGAAGGAAAGTAAGGAAAGGAAAAGGAAACAAATGAAAAGAGGAGAAAAGGAAAAGAAAGGAAAGGAAAGAGGAAAGGAAAGAAGAAGAAAAAGGAAAGAAAAAGAAAAAGGAAAGGAATTTAGCCACTAAACCCCAAGTTAACTGGTCAGCTTGCAGTCATCAAAATTCACCTTCCTTTGGAGAGGAGAAGGACCCAGCCACTTGAGGAACTCAGTTCATCCTCTCCCACTCCCTCTTCCTCTTCTCCACTCTGCTTTCACTGTAGAGAGGGAGAAATTCTTATATCCTAGTCAGGGCCTGTGAAAACTCCCTTGAGGCTCCAAATGCAAAAGAGAACCAGGACTCATATGAGGCTCATCTCAGGGGCCAATAAAGTAGATGAAGACATTCTGGCTAAATCTACCTAAAACCATCAGCAAGCCTTTTGTAGAATGGGGATAAGCTACAAGCATTTCCAGTAAGACTGGGGAGGAAATAAGGATGTGCATTATCAACACTGCTGTCAATATGGTGCCAGAAATGGTAGGTTTAGCAATAAGAGAAGAAAAAGGAACTGAAGCAATTAAAATAGGCAAAGAAGAAACTAATCTATCACTCTTGGTAGATGATGTGATGATATACTTGCAGAATCCTACAGAATCTAGTAAAAAAACTACTTGAAATAATAAGGAACTTTAGCAGAGTTGCAGGATATAACATAAACCCATATATATCACCAGCATTTCTATATATTATTAACAAAGCCCAAGAGCAAGTGATAGAAACAAAAATTACATTTAAAGTTACTGTAGACATTGCAAAATATCTGAGAGTGAACATGCCAAAACAAACCCAGGAAATACATGGACACAATTACAGAACACTTTTCACACAAATAAAGTCAGATCTAAATATCTGGAAAACATCAGTTGCTTCAGGGCAGCCTGAATTAGGACAATAAAAATGACAGTTCTACTTAAATTAATTTACTTATTCAATGTCATACCAATGAAACTATGAAAAACGTATTTTGTACAGCTGGAAAAAATAACATCAAAATTCATCTGGAAGAACAAAAGGTCCAGAATATCAAGAATGAATAGGATAAAAAAAAATGCTAGGGAAGGTGGACTAGCCAAGCGAGATCATAAGTTGTATTATAAAGCGGTATCATCAAGACTACTTGTATTGGCTAAGAAATAGAGGGGTACATCTTGTGCACATTAGGTACACAAGACACGGTACTGAATGTTTACAGCAACTTCTGTTTGATAAACCCAAAGATCCCATCTCACAAAAGAATTCATCACTTGACAAAAACTGATGGGAAAACTAGAAAATAGTATGGCAGAAACTGGAAACAGACCAGTGTCTGACACTATATACCAAAATAAAGTCCAAAAGGGTACATGGTTTAGGTATAAAGGGTGATACTGTAAGCAAATTAGGGGAGCAAGGAATAGTTTGTCTGCCAGATTTATGGTGAATGGAGGAATTTATGTCCAAACCAGAGACAGAGAACATTATGAAATGCAAAATGGATAATTTCGATTACACTAAATTGAAAAGTTTTTGCACAGACAAAGCCCATGCAACCAAGCTAAGGAGGGAAGCAGAAAAAGAAAGAATTTTTACAACTGATGTCTCTGATAAAGGCCTCATTTTAAAGTGTATAGAAAACTGAGTCAAATTTGCAAGAATCCAAGTCATTCCCCAGTTGATTAAGGGTCAAAGGATATGAACAGGAAATTTTCAAAGAATTAAAACTATCTACAGTCACATTAAAAAAATTCTTAATATTGTACAGGAAGCAACAAGTAAATATATCCTGAAGAAAAAGAACAAAGCAAAATGGCTGTTTGATGAGGCCTTACAAATAGCTGAGGAATGAAGGAATGGGAAATGAAAAGGGGAGATTTCCTCAAATGAATTCATAATTTGTGAGAATATCAAGAAGAATTATGGTTTTCTTAAATGACAAAGGCAAAGGAACAGAAGAAAACAATTGAATGGGAAAGGCAAGAGTCCTTTTCAAGAAAAATTGAGCTATCAAGGGAGTATTTCCTGAAAATATGGGCATGAGGACTTCTGGAGCCAAGATGGCAAGCTGAGGCAATCACTTGTCTATGCTCTTCCAAATTCCCTTTAAAACAACCCTGCAATAATGGCTCTGAACCAATTTTGGAGCAGTGAACTACATTAGCAGCCTAGGACAACTTGAGGGCTAAGGAGAAAAGGTCCCTCACTACAGTGGGAGAGTGCAGTAAAGTGAGGAAGCCAGTGGCAGGCTTCATCCTAGGGGGTCATGGCATATTTTAGGGAAGTCATGAGCAACTTTGGGGTTTCTGAGATAAATTCAGTTTCTTTCTAGGGCTTCATGCACTATATGAAATATACAACGTCTAGTGAGGTCTGTGCTCCAGGGAAAGACCAACACCCATTAATTAAATTCTTAAGTCTTATCTCCAGGAAGATTTCTCCAATGGACACAAGCAAAAATATTTATGAGACTCAGGTGATGAGTTTCCTACCATTACTGCTTTTATAAGACTTCCCTGTAGTGTGAAGAATGTGATGCCTGGTGACCTGCCTCTTCCAGGAAAAGGCTGATCCTCACTGAGCACATTCCTAAATTTTCTCTCCACTAGGAATCCTGGATGTAAAGGAAGAGATGATCTCTGGCTGCAGACCTTCCCTGAGTCCAGGCAGGGCTTGTTCATGAGGTGAAATTTCTGGTGTCTAACAAGTTCAATAGTCCATCTGAATGTTTTTCCCCATTCATTACAGGAATATGGTTTCTATCTCAGGTGAATTCTGATGGAAAATAAGGAATGATGTTAGCCTTAATACTTTTCATATTGATTATATTAATGAGATATGTCCTCTAGAATGGATTCTCTGATGTGAGAGAAAAGAATATTTCTCCCATATAAAGAAACAACTACTGAAGGAGAATTAAACTTTTCTCCTATTTCCTCATTCAGAAATTTGCCACTGCAAGTGATTCAGCCAGTCTTTGAAGGGCAGGGCTGATGAGCAGATGAAATCTTGGGCAAGATTTATTCAACTGGGAAAATTTAGATATGACCAAAATTTAAAGAGATTTTATTCTAAGTGGACTCTGGCTCATTGTATTTTGGTAAACCAAGTCTGAGGGGAAGTGGCCCTCTCTGATCCAGATTGCCCCAGGCAATGGTGATTTGGATAGAAATAAGTCTCTTTGTCCAAAACTGAGTGAAGATTCATGTCTCCCCACTGAGTCCCTCATTAGAATAAGTCAAAATCTCATTATAATACTCCTTCTGACTAAGGTTTAATTAATCAAGATTGACTTAGGCCTGTAGGTTAACTCTCACTTGTCTAAGGGCATATAAATGTTGAAAGTCTCCATGATTCATTTTTGGTCTGTAAGAGATAGTTAAATGACCCTTGTTTTATTAATTATTAATTGCTCATAATTAAAGGATTACCCAGAAATTATGTCTCTTCAACTTTGCTTTCAGCAGAATTGTATGGTAATGTGATAATGTATATAAAAGGTTTTAAGACATCGTGTATCTCTCCACTGTGGATTCTGTTATGTGCAGCAAGTAGGGAGTTTAGTTCTGAAAGCTTTTCCACATTGACTAAATGCATAAGGTTTCTCTGCAGTGTGGACTCTGCGATGTACAGCAAGAGTGGAGCTGTAACCGAAAGCCTTTCCACATTCATTGCATTCATAAGGTTTCTCTCAAGTGTGGATTCTCTGATGTAGAATAAGTTTGACGTTTTGTGTGAAAGCTTTTCCACATTGATTGCATTCATAAGGTTTCTCTCCAGTGTGGACTCTCTGGTGTACAGCAAGATGGCACTTTCTTCTGAAAGTCTTTCCACATTGATTACATTCATAAGGTTTCTGTCCAGTGTGGATTTTCTGATGTGAAGTAAGAGTGGAGCTTTCTCTGAAAGACTTTCCACATTGATTACATTCATAGGGTTTCTCTCCAGTGTGGATCCTCTGATGTGCAGCTAGACTGCAGTTGTCTCTGAAAGCCTTTCCACATTGATTGCATTCATAAGGTTTCTCTCCAGTGTGGACTCTCCGATGCAGAGCAAGAGCGGAACTAGAACTGAAAACTTTTCCACATTCATTACATTCATAAGGCTTTTCTCCCGTGTGTATTCTCTGGTGTACAGCAAGACTGGAGCTCTGCCTGAAAGCCTTTCCACACTGATTACATTCATAAGGTTTCTCTCCAGTGTGGATTCTGTGGTGCACAGTAAGTTGGGAGTTTTGTCTAAAAAGCTTTCCACATTGATTACATTCATAAGGTTTCTCTCCAGTGTGGATTCTCTGATGTGAGGCAAGAGTGGAGCTGTATCCGAAAGACTTTCCACATTGATTACATTCATAAGTTTTGTCTCCAGTGTGGATAATCTGATGTGCAGCAAGACTGGAGCTCCTTGTGAAAGTCTTTCCACATTGATTACATTCATATGGTTTCTCCCTCGTGTGAATCTTCTGATGTACAGTAAGGTGACCTTTAAATCTGAATCCATTTCCACAATGACTACATTCACAAGACTTCTCACCATTGCGGATTCTCTGATGATGAGTAAGACTGGAGCTCTGTGGGAATGCCTTTCCAAGTTTGGTATACCCATAAGGTTGCTCTCTAGTCTCCATGCTCTGATGTACAGCAAGACTAGAGCTGCAATTCCCAGTCTTTCCACGCTGATTACATTTGTGGGGTTTCCTCTCACTGTGAATACTGTGAGGAGAAAGGAAGAATGAGTGTTCACTAAAAGGTACACCACATTCATGAGACTCATGTGGTTTCTCTCCAGTATGAATTTTTTGACAGTATTTCAGGGATGGCTGTTGACTCATGTTTGTCCCATAATGATGATAACCATAAGGTTTTTCTCCTGTGTGGATTCTGTCATTTATAGCACAAATTTCTCTCCCAGTGATGTCACAGGGACTATCACTCATGAGGTTTTCTTCGTGTGTTTCCTTCACAGAAATCCTTTGCTTTTCAGTAGTCTCTTTCATTCCAGGTCTAATCATTCCTTCTGCAAAAAACAGACAGTAAAACATATACACAGAGACACATGTACACAGATATATAATTAGAAACCTTTCCCTCCATTGCAAGAAAATAAACTGATCTACATGATCCTTCCCAAGGTGAAGAAAAAAGTGATAAAAGACAGAAACATGATTGTCTTAAAATGCTATTAGCTCAAATTTGCAGGATAACTTGACTTACAAAGAGCTTCACAGAGAAACATATTGGGTCTGCAGAAACACCTGTGAAACAGGCAGACCTAGCATTCTTATTACAACGTCTAGTCAGGACATGAGCTCAGAATTACTGAGTGACCTGAAAAGTATCCCTGCAGGTTGACACTAGACCACCAACCCTGAAAGTGGGCATGATCTTTTCATGGAACTAGATGGCCCTTCTCCATGGCACTTACTTTTGTTCTACATTTTTTGAGAAAAAAATGTTTTATTTTTGTATGCTTGACTTTTCTCTCCCTCCCTTTGGGTCTTCTTATTCTCCAAAGCACAAAAATATTGAAATCAGGTCAATTCATAAGCCTAGAATGGGTTTTTAAGTTGAAGGGAAAAGAAGAGTCAATCATTGCAGGTGGCAAGCTTAACTGTTGCCTTATTGTAAGAAACTGCCATGGCAACTGCCAGCCTTGAGCAATCACAACTCTGATAAGCCAACAGCCAGCAACACTGGACCAGAGAACACAACAGAAAGAAGATTAGGACTCACTGCAGACTGGGATATAGGTAGCTTTTATTACCAATGACATATTTCCAAATTAAAATATGTCCTTTTAAAAAGCTAAATAGTATTGTGCATGTAATAGACAACAGTTTATCAGAAACATAACTTTTATATGCACTGACAAAAAAAGGTCAGGTGACTCGCTTGCAATATTTGCCTTACCACCAAAGTCTGGAACTGATTCTGCAATATGGCTGATGTGTACCTGCATTTTTTCTCATTCTTGTGTCGATTCTGAATCCTCCCCAATTCTATTTTCCTTAAACGATTATTTCACACCTAGAGTTCCCTTTTATTCCGGTGTATCCCACTGAACTCGATAGCTTTCTACTCCCAAACACTCTCCTTTCCCTAGATCAATTAAGACCAAGCTTCCTGATCTGTTGTTTCTTCTCAACCATTTCCATGTTTCTATGACAGATGGGCAGCTCCTTGACAGCAGGAACTGCCTTTTCCCTTCCTAAAACTTGATGAGGTGCCTAGAAAACTGGAGGTGCTTAATCCATGCTTATTGACTGAGTGCCAGGACTCATGACTGACACCAGGCCCCACCTTCTACCTCAATCCCTATATTCTGGTTTCTGTCTTATTTGTCAAATGCAGCTTCTGGCCTCAGCTCTGTTTCTCTCCTTTTTGCACCTTATCTGCTATTTCAGTGAACTTTCTCTGGTTCTAACCCTGATGGAACCTGATCAGATCTATGGTAAAGATTATAGAGACTTCTTTTTAGGCGTTTGAAGAATCTCTTACTATGGAACACCTGGGAATTTCTACTACCCACTTCATCAGATTGAGAGTGGCTGTCAGATTTAATGAATCTGCCAAACAATTCTCCAAGAAGGGTCCAAATACTGAGCCTTAGAGATCAATAAACGCACATGGGTTGATGATTTATGTAAAGTATATCCTAGGATTAATTCTATGTGAGTGACACATAGCTAAAAATTTCTGAGAAAGAATCCCAAGTCAGGTGTTCCTGCCCCCAAATCTAGCACTTGCATTGCCCCAAGAACCAGAGTCACAGCTTTCATATCACTAACCTGTACAGCAGCTCCTCAGGCCTTCTTGTTCCAGCTTCTGTGGTACTTCCCTTTCCTCTAAATAAGAAACCAAATATTTCCTGGGAACTGGAAGCCCTAAGAATGTAGAATAAGGAATGAACAAGGAGAAAAACTTAAAATTGAGTTCTCTTTAGGAAAAATACAAAGCTGCTCCATTTTGAGAATCACTCCAACATGCTCACACACATCTGGCTTATTCTTCCATTAATGCTTGTAATGAAAGTAACCAAAAAAAGATGTGCCAGATCAGCAATGAGCTCCAGAAAATTAGAGCCTGATGAATCAGTTTTGCCTTTGTCTCCTATCCACCCATGAAACCTATCAAAACCTTTTTATTGTTCCTTCAAAGACTCATTGCCTTTCATGGCAAGATTCTCCTTTGGGGGAACTCAATAAACCTTAGTGAAATTCAAATTGTTGGCCAGTCTCTTAATCCTACCATATATAGGGGTCTTGAGAGCAAGGAGCAAAGGATGGTTCCCAGACGTCCTTAAGCATGGTTTCATAGCATTCATTTTTAAGAACCTTGGGGAAAGGTGGGGGAGAAGGTCATGGAACCAACTGGGAAGGAGAAAATTTGATCATGGTGCACCTTCACCATAGGAAGGACTCATTGAGAGTTTCCATTATTTAGAAATTAGAGGCAGCTGGTAGTGCAGAGGAGAGAGTCCTGGGACAAGAGTGAAGAATGCCAAGGTTTAAATCCAGCCTCAGACAGTTACTAACTATGTGTCTCTGGAAAAGTCACTTAACCTCTGTTTGCTTCAGTTTTCCCAAATGCCAGATGGGGATAATAATATGAGCTAATAACATAATATTGTAAAGAAAGTACTCTACACAACAGCTGATGAACAATAGGTGAAGACAAAGGCTTATTTCCCTCTGTTATTTCCCACCACGTGTACTGGATAGTGGAGGCAATTTAAAGAAAGACTAAGGAGAAAACGTATGACACTTAGCACACCCAGAAGCTGAGAGTTACAAACTGATGGTTCTCAAAAAGAAGGATATCCTAAATAATTGGCCCATCCCAAAGACGAAGGGGGTACAAAGAGAACCATACTTTCTGAGCACTTTTCAGAGATTTGGCAAAAACAATTAATGTCCAGGGAGAGCTTGGGCTAAATAATCCAGAGGATTAGTTCTACAACTGAGATGCTTCAGCACTGATCTGATCTTTGACGTCAAGCTACCTAGAATTGCCAAGAGACAGCTACAGGAGCAACAAGTGAACATACATGTTATCTTCATGCCATCTACTCACCTTCTAGAGGAAAACCAGGCAGCAGAAGGACAGAAGAACACCCCATTTCCCTTCCTGATAATTGATAAACGATACAAAGCCAGCACAATGAGGGATAAAGATACTGCCTTTGATAGCAGAGGGGCCAGGGGAAATGTCCTTACCCAAGGAGAGCAGGTTGTAGGCATTCTCCAGCATGACTGCCTTGTAAAACTTCTTCTGAGGATGGTCTAAGAGGTCCCATTCCTCTGGGGTGAAGTCCATACACACATCCTGGAATGTCACCAGCTCCTAAAACATCAAGAGTCACAAGATTGAGACCTAAAAAAGACTCCAGAATTTAGGCAGTCTAACCCTCATCAAGTGAAAAGAGGAAATTGAAGCACAAAAAGGGGACTGACCTAAAAGTCATATCCTTGTTGAGTGAGAGTCAATACTTAAAACCACAGTCACTGAGAAGTCACTGAAAATTGAGAAAACTATTTGATATCATCAGTTGGAATCAACTTGAGAAATGTCTTACTATGGAATCTGGGACAAATTTTGTGTGTTATCTGTGATTCTGAAAGATCTCAGGAAGAGAAAGAGAGAAATGTGAAATTTCTTCCTTATTTGAACTGATAAAAGCAATGTTCTAAATAATATTATGTCAGGTTTGTGAGAAGCTGGCAAGTAGAGTGTATTCTGGGGTGTGAGGGGCAGAATGAATGTTTGATTAAAGGAGAGGGAAGAAAAATATCTAGCTAGTTACCTCAGAGCCTGAATCAAAGTTCTATCCAGATAAAACATGAAAATGATTCATAAGAGATACTTAATTATAACCTGAACTGAACTAAGGGAGATGAGACTTTTCAGCCAAGTGAAGGAGAATAATCTGTCAATGCACAGGGTCTTGAGACTGCCCTAGATATAACCTGTCATGGCCAAAGCATCTCTACCTTCTCTTTATGATTGCTTTCATTTGTCAATAAGTTACTATTTCATTATTAAAATATTTAGTAGCATAGTTGTTCATTGTTGTTGGATTTTTGTGTTCAAAGCAGCCTAAAATAATATCACCATGTAAGGGTGAAAGTACAGTGTTTGTGACCATGGATGATCAGACTAAAAGAGGCCAGAAGGCTTTACCACAGGCTGGGAACAAATAGTCCACATGAATATTTGGGATGGAGAGGCCTCTCCGTTTGCACATCTCACTATTCTTTTGACATACTACAATTCTGCTATGCTTGCACAGCACACCATGTTCTTTGATGTCGATAAGCTATTCTGGGTAGTCCTTTGTCACTGTCTCTGATGACTCACCAATGATTACAAAATTCTTCAGAGACCTTTGGAATGCCCTTGTATTATGTCTTCTGACCACATTGTCAGTGCCTACTTTGCACGTGTTCTTCATAAAAGTCTTTTAGGAAAACATACTTTTGGCATTTCAATAACATGGCCAGTCCATCAGAGTTGTGCTCTCTGCAGTAGAACGTGAATGACTGGCAATCTAACATGAGAAAGCCAGAGTCCAGTACTTTTCCAGGTGACCTTCAAAATCTTCCTAAGATAATTGTGATGGGATTCAAAGAAGATTCACAATTTCTCCATTTGCTGCAGTCAGTAGATGCTGAATGGTGGAGAACCTCTATTTTCCTTGTATACATTTTCTGAAAAATTATTTCCCCTTACTACAGGTTTTTTGTGAATGTTGTCTTTTTTTAAAGTTTTGAGTTCCAAATTCGATCACTCTTTCCCTCTCTTCCCTCTGCCACTAATTTACGTACTGTGGGTGTAGGGTGTATTCAGGGAAAACCAGTACCTTTGGTGTGATGACTGTAAAGCCCTGTTTGAGGTGCTTTCCAACTTTGGTATCCACCTGTTCCACCTAATTCTCACCTGTGGCTCCAAGAATGTGCAGCATGTGCACTGGCCACACTCCTGTAAACCAGGTTGAGGGTAACCAAGTGTTTCCAAATCCATTGGTGAGTTAGGGGGGTGTCTACCCCAAGTATGTGAAAACTTCCTCTGGTGGAATGGGTGGATGAGAACAATTTTTTGCAACAGCCATGAAGGCAGATGGAGCAGGTGATATGGAGTACTTAGAGCTTAGTTAGACAAGACATAACTGCATCCTGAGACAGTGCCAGCCATCTTGACTTGGTCCTGCCACTGAACTATGATGAATCTGGAGGAGAGAGTAAGGCTGATGACTTCATGCACCTCTGCCTTACTTAAATCCAATTCACACATGAATCAAAAGACAGCACCCACACCATTTGACTATTATACTTCAAAGTCCTGTGGCAATCGTCAAGTGATGAAGCAGCAGGTGTGGATGCACTGGGAGCTATAGTCATGACCCTGCACACAGGTGGCCCAGCACTGTTTCTCAGTGGAAGCAGCAGTGGGACAATTCAGCCCCCTGGGTGTCTGAGCAGCCTTTTAAGGACTGCATTGCTCATCTCCTGGTGTGAGGAAGGGGGCTAGAAAAAGTGCCCTAAACACTGTCTGTTTACCCAACACCCTATCCTGATTACCGTAGCAGGTGAGGAATCCCACTATGCAGTCAAAACGCACAAAAATTATAAAATGTATGAAAAGTCTGCAAACATCAAAACATTTACTCACCATGGGCACATGGAACGTGTGCACACTAATAGATAACACAAAATCCAGTAGACCTGAAAGAACTGCTCTTGTTGCAAGAGAACTGAACAGGTATCTCATCTACAGAGCAGCCCTGAGTGAAACAAGGTTGGCAAAAGAAGGCAGCCTTACTGAAGTTAGATACACCTTCTTCTGGAGTGGGATCAGTGAGGGGGAGTGCTGTGAAACTGGCGTGCATTTTGCAATCAAAACTTATCTAATCAACAAGCTGCTATGCCTGCTAAAAACAGTGAATGGCAGGCTCATGACAATGTGATTGCCATTTGCAGGAAAATGCCATGCAACCACCATCAGGGCCTATGTTCCCACCATGACAAACCCTGATGAAGTCAAAGAGAAATTTTATGAAGACCTAGAGACCCTTATCATCACTGTGCCAAAAGAGGACAAGCTTATAATTCTGGGTGACTTTAATGCTAGAGTAGGCTCACAAAGCAGACTTGACAGGGAGTCCTAGGGAGGAATGGAGGTGGAAAGAGCAACAGTGGTGGTTATTTCCTGCTGAAGACTTGTGTATTGTATGACGTTCTCATCACCAACACTGTCTTCTGTTTTCCTCACTGCAATGAAACTTCATGGATGCACCCTTGCAGCAAACATTCGCATCTAACAGACTAGGTGATTGTAAGGAGAAGAGACAGACAAGATGTGAGAGTGACAGAGGCAATGTGTGGTACAGGGTGTTGCACTTACTGGAGACTTATCCTTTCCAAGCTAAGTATTTGCATTCAGCAAAAGCACTACCCCCAAGGCAAAATGAATACCAGAAGAATTAATCTCAACCAATTAGAGCTCTTCTCTGAACATAAACAGTTTGTTGCTGACTTGGAGGGAAAGTTGAGCCAACACACAGTTGGCAACAGTGGAGCAGAAAAGGAGTGGGCAGCTTTCAGAGATTTGTTGTACAGCACTGCATTTGCTCATCTGGTTCAGAACACTCACAAACACCAAGACTGGTTTGATGAAAGTGATGGAAAATTCAGAAGCTGCTAAAGGAAAAACAAGTATTCCACAAGATGTACCAGCAGGATAGCTCATTCACCTCTAAGAAAGCAGCATTTAATTCCATCATAAGGAAAGTATAAGCAAAGCTTAGAGAGATGCAGGATTCCGGGCGCAGTAAGAAGGCAGATGAAATTCAGTTTTGTGCTGATAGTAACAATCCAAAGTGCTTTTGTGATTCCCTGAACGATATTTATGGAACAGAAACTATGTTGCATCACAACTACTCAGTGTTGTTGGAGCCAAATTGATTAGGAACAACAGACCATCATCAATCAATGCTGAAGTCATTGACCATTTACCTCAGGTTGGAGTCCATCCCTCCTTAGCTGAACTTCCAACTGAAGAAGACGTTTGGGCTCATTTCATGTGGCAAAGCACTTGGTACTGAGTCTATTCCAGCTGAGATTTGAAAGGTAGGGTGACCATTGCTCATACAAAAGCTGACTGAAATTTTTCAAGTTATATGAAGGGAAGTAGAAAGGGACTTGCATAAGGGGGGAGGGGAGAGACTGAGAGAAGGATAAACTGGAGGAGGCACTGGTCAGAGGCAAAACAGTGGTGAGGAGAGAGGGGAAAAGGTCAAAGAAAGAGAGAGTGAGAAGGGGAAATATGATGGAGGGATATATACAGGCATCATAACTGCAAATATGAATGCAATTGACTCAATCACAAAATGCATTAATAGATGTGAAACAGGTAATTTTGGTTGTACTAAATTTGAGTTGGTTTTTTTTTTCAGAAATAAAATCAAGACAACCAAGATTACAGGGAAAGTTGATAACTGGGAAAAAATTGATAAATATATCAAATATTTAGATAAAGTACTGAGTCAAAATTTATAAGAATGCAAGTCACAAACCAATTGATAAATGGTCAAAGGATATGAATAGGCAATTTAGAAACAAAGAAATCAAAGCTATTTATAATCATATAAAAATTCTCTAAAGGAGTATTGATTAGAAAAATGCAACTTAAAACAACTCTCAAATTAAAACCAAATTCATACCTATTAAACTGACTAATAAAACAGAAAAGAGAAATGATAAATATTGCAGGGAAACAGGAAAATTGAGGCACTAATGCATTGTTGCTGGATTTGTGAACTCATCCACCCATCATGGAAAATAATGTGGAACTATACTCAAAATGCTATATAAGGTGGATGCCCTTTCACCCAGCAATAACAGTATGAACTCGCTATCCACAAAATACTTTTTTTTAAAAAGACAGAAAAAGACCTACTCGTAAGAGAGTATTTATAATAACTCTTTCTGTAGTAGCAAAGTATTTGAAATTGAGGAGATGCCCATGAATTGGGGAATGCCTTTACAAGTTGTACCATATGATGGCAATGGAATATTATTGTGTTACAGAAAATGACAAGCAGGATGATTTCAGAAAAACCTGGAAAGACTGAAATGAACCGATGCAGAATAAACTGATGCAGGATGACATTTTACAAATTAACAGCAATACTGTATGATAAGCAACAGTGACAACTTAGCTATTCTCAGCTATATAATAAACTAAGATTATCTGAAGGATTGATGATGAAAAATGCTCTCTCCCTCCATAGAAAGAACTGATTCAGCATATAGAACTAAAGCATACTAGTTTTCACCTGCTTTCTTTTTCATTCATTTGTCCCCCCATGAAATGACTAATAGGAAAATGCTTTACATCACTGCATTTGTAGAACCTGTTTTAGATTGTTTCCCGTCTGTAGGAGGGGTAAGAGGAAGGAGACAGGTACAACACTGTGACCTCAAAATTTAGGAATAAAAATATTTTTATATGTAATTGGGGAAAAATGAAATATTGTTTCAAAAAAGACTAAAAGCCAATGGCAGCTAGGAGACACAGTAGATTGTGCCAGGCCTGGAGTCAGAAGGATCTGAGTTCAAATTTAGCTTAGATGTTTTCTAGCAATGTGACCCTGGGCAAGTCACTTCTCCCTGTTTGTCTCAGGTTCTCCTATGTAAAACGTGCTGGAGAAAGAAATTTGGAAACACTTCAGTATCTCTGCCAAGAAAACCCAATGTGTCACAAAGAGTCAGACAAGACAAAAACAACAAATAGCCATTCCCCAATAGATAAATGGTTAAAAGATCTGAACAAAAACATTTTCAGAAGCAACTGCCAAGACTCCCCAGCCACATGAAAAAATGCCCCAAAACACTAAGAAGAGAAAAGAAAACCACAGCACTGAGAATTCATCTCACACTCTGCAAAACTGACAGCAATGACAATAGCACCCGCCAATGTTGGAGGAGCTGTGGGAAGCTGGGCACACAAACACACTGTGGATGCAGCTATGGAATGGGAGAAGATCATGGAGATCTAAGTTCAAATGCGGCCTCAGACACTGACTAGTTATGTGACCCTAGTTGGTAACTCACTGAATCTGTTGGCCTCAGTTTCCTGAACTGTGAAATAAAGATAAGAAGAGCAACTACTCTATAGGGCTGTTGTGAAGATGGTTAAAAGTAGATTGGAGGGAGAAAGTAATTCACTCTCCTGGGTCTCTGCCTTTGACCCCTATACCTGTTTGAGAAGAACTGAGTGTCTCCTTTAGGACAGCCCTTTCTTTCCCCCACTGGAAAAGAAAACTCCCAGAATTTTGAATAGTTCCCCAACTCAGTCCTTTCCCGTATCCTCTCTAACAAGGGAAGTACTAAGCCCTTAACAAATGCTAACTAAGTAACAGCTAAAGAAGGCATTCTTTTCTTTGGCCTGGTCCAAAAAGCTCTGCTAAGGGACTTTGAACATGGGAATGTGAACCAGAAGCCAACTTAACCTGTTCTCTAGAGTTGCCACATTTTAAAAAACCCAGGAGCACAGTATGCAAGAGGCCAGGAGCACCTCAGCCCTGGCTCATAGCATTTACTCCTGTCACCCCTCACTGCCCCCTCAGTGTGCCCTTGATGATGCCCAACTACAAGACAGGGTGCAACTGACAGATTAACTATTTGTGCAGATCAGACCATGGAGCATAACAGAGCATCCTGTCTTCCAGGTCTGCCAGGGAGAGCTTGGACAAAGAGGCAAAGGGGAGGGGGAAAGCAGTCCTATGGATACGTGGGGGAGGGGTGCCAGGCACGGATACAGGACCAAAGACAAGAGCACTACAGAACAGAGGAATGAGTGCAAAGGTCTTAGGAGGGCAGCCACTGGGGATGAGGTGTAGTTCGTGATTGTGATACCAATATGCCATGGATTAATTCAAAGGACAGAGAACAGAGTGGTGTTGTTACTACCATTTTCAATGTCCTGCCTACTTTCATAAAGAAATGATAATGTTTAATATAAAATTTTGGAATAATCTCTTTGTTCTCTCTGAAGCAAACTCAGAGAATGCCTTTCCTATGTCAGCAAAAGCCAGCCAAGGCTGACTCTACATTCCTTAAGGAGACCTTTAACCTAAGACCCTATGTTATGGCATATCTTGAATAATGGGACTTTCCTTTGTATCTTGTTATCTATAGACACATAACTATGTTATGGCATATTAATGGTAAAGAAAATAGAGACATCTTAGGTTGTAATTTCTATTGAACATTGTTTACCCTTTCCCATGTCAGTTATCTGTTTTGGGGCAGGGAGCCTGCCATTTACTAGTGGTGGGATTTCCAAGACATATGTTTACCCAGCTTGGAATCCCAAGGCCTGACCAACATTGCTTTGTTAATTGTCCTGTCTTACTGAATTTATGATTTGCTCAATTAGGAGAGTTCCTTTCTCAAGGCAAAATGTATATAAGCCAGAAGATTTCTGCACTGGGTAGCCAGAACATTTCTGGCTCCATAATGCATTATGTAACTGTTTTCTTTATGGGGAACTGATCGATTAATTAATTAAATCATAAAATGTATGCATTTAGCCATGTTGCCTTTTCTTAACAAAGTTTTCAGGTCAACAGAAACAACGATAGAGAGATGATTGCCAGACTTGAAGACAATCCTCTTTGTCTATGGAAATGGCCTCTTTGGGGGTCAAATCTGTAGACACAGTGCACTCACCTGGGGTGGGGGTCTGCAGCTGTTCAGGGACATTCCTTCTGGCTCCACACACTCCCAGACTGGGCCAGGCTTTGGTCTTCTGCAGACTGAGCTGGGGAGAGAGAAGGATTGCTGGGCAGGAGGCTGGGCTATGGGGATTTACAGGGAGTGAGACCCTGCCCTCAGCAGAGAGAATGAAGCCCAGAGGCAGGGTCAGGATAGAAAGAGATGGTCCCACTCTCTCCCATTTCTCTTCTTTCCACTTGCCCTCCCCAGTTTCCACTCAGATCACCAAGAGGCAGAAGGGGCTTAGGATCCCACATGGGACAACAGCAGTCAGAGGCTCAGTGGCTCCTGAATCAGAGATTTCCCTCTGATTGGGTAGGGGACCAGGAACCCGAAAGGGCAACCCAGCTCCAGAAGAATAATCCCTTCAATTGCGTCTCAAGGTGGCCCTCATCCAGCCCAGCCTTCCATTGTGGATTACCTTGGAAACACCCCAGGCTATTGATCTTCATACATACCCCTTCTCCTTTACCTCCGGATCACCATAGGCAATCTGCCACCCCTCAAACCCATCCCAAATCTTCATATCATCTTTACTTTTTCCCTACAAAAGTCAGTCCAAACCAGACCGAATGGGCAGATTAAAAAAACAAAACAATCTCACCCTCCTCTATTGATTGGCAATGAAATCAACCTCGTCTCTGAATGAGAAAGGCCTTGAGGGGCCCAATTCCTTGGAGGCAGATCCAGGCCTTCACATGGCCATTTCCAGGTTCATTCAAGTCTTTCACTTGTGTTTTACTCAAGAGAGCCTTCCTGGATCCCTGAGGGGAATTTTGTGAAAAGGTGACAAAATCTTAAATGGGGGTACCCCCAGATTCTTGAGAACTGATTGGGAGTCTGGAAAAGAGTTAGCAGGAGGAAGCTTGTCCAGGAAACAGGTTGTGGGGGAAGGATTGCTCCAGGGGAATCTGGAGCTAGACTCACCACAGGGTCAGAGGAAAAGGACGAGATCCAATGGAATGAACAGCCAGCAGGTCTGTGAGGGGCTGGCTCAGACCTACCTGGCACCTGCACCCACAGAAATGGCCTCCAGAAGGCAGAGATCTCAGGTCCAAGAGAAGACAGCGTGATCCGGGATCTGAGGAAAGAAGGCAGAGGGAGCTCCAGTCCAAGGGTAGAATGCAGAGAGATCTCAGCACAAGTTCCAGTTATCAGCCAGCATACTCTGAGAGACTCCTCCCAGCCTCTGAGGCCCTCTTTCCTCCAATTACACGCAGGTTCAGCCACTCAGGACGCTTTCTCCCTCTCCTTCCCAAAACCTGCCCTCCATCAAGTGGATACAGCCTTAACTACTGGGATGACCCCTCTTCTGCCCTAGACTCCACCCAGGCCTCCAAACCCCACCCCCGACCAGGCTGGTCATCTCGAAGGGCTCCTCCTCGCCCATCACCCTCACACCTGATTTCCTATTGGAGGAAAGATTCAGGACTTTAGGAGTTGGGAGGTGGAGAACCAGGCAGAGGCAAGCTGGAGATTTCCAGGGAGCAAGGGATTCACAGCCAAAGGGAGCTTAGTTTGAGAATGGAGGCTATTCACCTAATGCAAGCAGTTTGATTAGCATTCTCCTAGTTTGAATTGGAATGTGGCTCATTGAAAATCAGATTTTATTAATTCGGCATTTAAGGGCATATGTTTAGTGATGAGGTTGAGGGGTGCCGGGGACCCTGGAATCCCGACATGCCGGGCCCTGCTCGAATGAATCCCACACAAGCCTTCTTAAAGCCAAAGAAAACAAAGTTTATTAAAGATTCGCCACCTTAGGTCGACTCCTAAGGAACCCAAGCAGTTGGAACGCTTGTATTCCACAAGGGGGCCAGATAGAATCTTCCGTTAGAGAGTCTGAGCTGGATTGAATGTGATAATGTTTAATATAAAATTTTGGAATAATCTCTTTGTTCTCTCTGAAGTAAACTCAGAGAGAGCCTCTTCCTATGTCAGCAAAAGCCAGCCAAGGCTGACTCTACACTCCTTAAGGAGACCTTTAACCTAAGACACTATATCTTGAATAATGAGACTTTCCTTTGAATCTTATTATCTACAGACATGTACTATGTTATGGCATATTAATGGTAAAGAAAATGTAGACATCTTAGGTCGTAATTTCTATTGAACATTATTTACCCTCTCCTATGTCAATTATCTGTTTAGGGGAGGAAGCCTGCCAATTACTAGTGGTGGGGTTTCTTTCCTTATCACCGAGACATATGCTTACCCAGCCTGAAATCCCAAGGCCTGACTAACGTTGCTTTGTTAATCGTCCTGTCTTACTGAACTTAGGCTTTGCTTAATTAGGAAAGTTTCTTTCTCATGGCAAAATGTACTTAAGACAGATGATTTCTGTACTAGGTAGTCAGAGTCACCTCTGACTCCATAGCGCTATGTAACTGTTTTCTTTATAGGGAATTGATCAATTAATTAATTAAATCATAAAATGTACGCATTTAGCCTGTTGCCTTTTCTATAACCAAGTTTTCAGGTCAACAAATGTGAGCACCTTCATGGAGGTAAGATGGACCTTAAATACAGGAAAGAGGGAAGGAGGGATCTGGGGCGGGGTGGTCTGGTAGTCTTGGATGACGGGAGGAGGGGTTTAGGAAGGGTCTTGAGGAGATTGGGGTAACTAGTGAAGTCCTTTGGTGGGATGTAGGTGGGGCAATCCTGAGGTAACAGACAATGGAAGGCCAGGCTAGGCCCAGGGAAACAGATTTGAATGTGAAAGATTCAGGAGAACTGGCTACAAATTTGAGTATGAAAGGCCAGGTTAAGTGGCAAGATTAGCGGGGAACCTATCTGCAAAGACCAGGTGGGGAGCTTCAAACGGAGTTCAAAGAGGTTTCCAGAATCTGAACACCATCACTGGCACAAATGGAAGGGGAATCCAAGGAGCCACCCCTCAAAGGCCAGACTTTCTGGGGGCCTTTCAGACTAATGGGACAAAAGCTCTCCCAATCCAAGGGAAAGTCTTGGCTTGGGCTTGTACCTCATCATTCCGCGCTCAAACAGATTAGACCCAAATTCTTTTGTGGTAAGGGGAGAAGGTCTCAGCTTCTAAAACTGCTTCCTGCAGGCAAGGGGTGTAGAGCTGTCCCTGCCTGGAAGGGGCCTGTTCAAAGGGTCAGATTTCAGAACCTGGGTGGTGCCAGGTCCAGTGGGCTGGAGACCTAGGATTCAGTTGGAGGTTGGTATATAGCCTGGGTTGTGCAAGTTGATGGCTTGCACTCTGGAAAAGACAAACCTAGCACGGAGGTTAAATAAAGACCAAACAGGCACACAAGGAGTATAAAGAAAAGACAGTTTCCCTGGCACAAAAGATAATGTTTCAGGAGAAAAATTAAAGACGACTATGGCAAGGCCAAAACATAGAAGGGCATGTTTGATAGGGGAGGTTTTTGCTGGCAGATATCCCCTTTCTTTCCAGATTGCTCCATGGGCATACAGAACAAGGAAAGCACATTTTGAGTAAATAAAAACAACATCTGGCCTGGGGTCAGGTCATAAGGAATGGGGTAAGACTCCCAAAGCATGTCCTCTCCTTTCATCAACATAAAGTGAAAGGTTTTCTAGCTTGGGTAGAACCAGTGCTGACCTGGTGGTCACATTAGTTTTCAGAGTCTCCAAAGTTTTAGCCTGGTCTGAGTCAGGGCCTTGAGGAGGGTCATAAAGGGGTTGAGCAAAAAACTGAAAGTAGCAATCCAGAGTCTCCAAATTCCAGCCATGCCTAAAAACACTGACACTTGTTTCTTAGTGGCTGGAACAGGGATAGACTGGATGGTCCTTTTTCTCTCAGAGGTTGAGGAGTGAGAGAGGTGAGCATGAGTTCAGGGCCTAGATACTTTATGGACTGGCATGCCCTCCTGATGCAAGGCAAAGAGGTCTTGGCTTGGGCTTCTACTTCATCAACTACTTTAAGCAACTTCTGTCCCAGGGCTTAGATGTGGTAACCCAAAGCATTTGGTCAGTCTCCAAAGAATGAGAATCTACGTCTGTTCTACTTTTCCTAAAAGCTAAGTTATTATTTTTCTTTTTTAAATTAAATACATCCAATTAAATACTTAGCAGCTTTTCAACATTGTAATCACATTCTCTAACAGTTTAATTCACCATTTCACAGCATCCAGATCAAAAGAGAATTGAATTTCCGAAGAACATAACTGCATCACCCACTAGGTATGATTTTTAAGTTCACATTACTTACCAAATAATTTCCTAAAACCACAATGAAATTTTGAAGCATAACAAAAGTAACATTACAGATTGAAAACCAATTTTACTCTTCTGACCAGAAAACTTAAAACAAGACTTGTTGCCATTTAAATGACTTCAATTCAGTTGAATATATTCTCCAAATTGTCGACTCACGCAGCAAAACCTTTTGTCCAGCTATGATGCGAACACTCTAGATCGACTGTTGTGCTTTATAAAAGTATTTGTACCAGAAAGTTTTGTTCTACCAAAGATCAAAATGAGTGCCCATCAACTGTTGAATAGGTAAAGAAATTACAATGTATTTGTTCAAAGGAATATTATTGAACAATAATAAGAAACATCAGGATTTCAAGGAGAAAAGTTGTATTTTTAGGGATTTAATCAAAGTAAGTAAATTTAGATGTTTAATGAGGTTTCTTATCTAGGGAAATCTATTGAGGGCTTGAGCAAGAGACTTAATCGTGCTAATTAGATCCCTTTTATCTCCAGCAAGATTTTTCCCACATACACTTAAATACTGTTCAAATCCAAGGAAAACCATTCAATACCACAGCAACAATTTTATCTCCCAACCACTGACTCCAAAGAGGCCAATGTTATATGAAACCATAAAACTGCAGAAAAATACTCTAGGGAAAAGGCAGAGTGGGGAGACATTCCACACAATCAGTCAAAATGTGAATCTGCAGATGACTGAGGCCCAAGTCCTGAGCTTCTACCTGCAAAATTCAGACTCAAATGGAAGAAAACAGGGAAAACCATTAGACCCTAAAGATATGATAAAATAGGATGACTTATGGATAGGAAATGACAGTGATGCATAGAGTGAGGGGATTAGGTCTGGGAGACAGAGTGGCTGAAGAGCCATTAACAGAGGTTCCTAACATTGTACAGGAGGCAACAACTAAATATATTCCAAAGAAATAGAGCAACAAATCAAAATGGTTGTTTGATGATAGCTAAGTAGAGAAGGAAAGGGAAAAGAAAAGGTGAGATTTCCTAAATGTATTCATAATTTATGAGATTAGCAAGGGGAAATGAGGTTTTCTTGAATGAGCATTGCAACAAAATAGAACAATTGAATGGGAAAGACAAAAGACCTTTGCAAGAAAATTTGAGTTATCAAGGGAGTATTACTTGAAAACATGGGCATAAGGACCACTGGAGCCAAGATAGTAAGGTGAAGCACTGACTTGTCTAGGCTCTTCCAGATTCCCTTGAAAACAACCTTGCAATAATGGCTCAGAATCAGTTATAGAGGAGTGAACCAGATTGCCAGCCTAGGACAGCTTGATGGGTGAGCAGGAAAGGTGTCTCACCACAGTGGGAGAGTGCAGTAAAGTGAAGAAGCCACTGGCAGGCTTCACCCTAGGGGTCATGGTATATTTTAGGGAAGTCTTGAGAAAGCTTGGGGTTTCTGAGATAAATTGAATCCCTTTTTAGGGTTTCATGCACTATATGAAATATACAACGTCTGATGAAGCCTGTGCTACAGGGAGAGAGGACAGCTCATTAATTAGATCCATCAGTTTTATCTCTAGGAAGATTTCTTCAGCATACATTTGCAGCACACAAACAAAAATTTATGAGATTCAGGTGATGACCTTCCCACAATTGTGGCTTTTACAAGGCTTCCTTCTACTGTGAATATTGTGCTCTCTACTGACCTGCCTCTTCCAAGGAAGGGCAGGTCCTCATTGAGCACATTCATAAGTCTTCTCTCCACTAGGAATCCTTGATATGAAGGAAGAGATGATCTCTGGCTGCAGACCTTCCTTGACTCCAGACAGTGCTTGACTATTAGGTGCAATTTCTGATGTCTAACATGCTCCATAGTCCATCTGATTGTCTTTGTACATTCATTTTGGGAATATGGTTGCTATCTCAGGTGAATTCTGATAGGTAATAAAGGACAGTGTTAGCTTGAACTCTTTTCATACTGATTGCATTAATGACATGACCTCTAGCATGGATTCTCTGATGTGAGAGATGAATATTTCTCCCATATAAATAAACCATTAATGAATTAGGACTAAAGTTTTTCTCCATTTCCTCATTCAGAGATAGGCCACTGTGATTCAACCAATCTTTGAAGGGCAGGGCTGATGATCAGATGAAATCATAGGCAAGACTTTCACAACTGTGAAAATTTAGATCTGACCAAAAATGAAACAGATTGTATTCTAGGTGAATTCTGGCCTATTGTGTTTTATTCAAACAGGTCTGAGGGGCAGTGGACCCATCTGGTCCAGATTGCCCTAGGTAAGGGTGATCTGGATAGACATAAGTCTCTTTGTCCAAAATTGAGTCAAGATTCATGCCACCCCCACCCCCCCAAACCAGTCCCTCAGGAGAAGAAGTCCAAATCTCATTATAATACTTATTTTCTCATTAAGTTTTAACTAATCAGAATTGATTTATGCCTGTAGGAAACTCCCACTTATCTGAGGCATATAAGTGTTGAAAGGTCTCCATGATTCATCTCTGGTTTGTAAGAGATAGCTAAATGACCACTGTTTATTAATTATTAACTGGGCCATGATTACCCAGAAATTATGTCTCCTCGACTTTGCTTTCATCAGAATTGTATAGTAAGGTGAGAGTGTTATCTAAACAGTTTTATCACATTTGATATCTCTCTAGCGTGGAGTCTGCTACATGCAGCAAGTAGGGAGTTTAGTTCTGAAAGTCTTTCTGCATTGATTAAATTCATAAGGTTGCTCTCCAGTGTGGATTCTCCGATGCACAAAAACAGTGGAACTAGAACTGAAAACCTTTCCACATTCATTACATTCAAAAGGTTTTTCTCCAGTGTTTTTTCTCTGGTGTCCAGCAAGATTGGAGCTCTGTCTGAAAGCCTTTCCACACTGATTGCATTCGTAAGGTTTCCGTCCAGTGTGGATTCTCTGACGTGCAACAAGTAGGGAGTTTAGTCTGAAAGCCTTTCCACAATGATTACATTCATAAGGTTTCTCACCATTGTGGATTCACTGATGTTGAAAAAGATTAGAGCTCTGTGGGAATGCCTTAAGAAGTTTATCATCCTCATAAGGCTGCTCTCTAGTCTCCATGCTCTGATGTACAGCAAGACTACAGCTGCAACTCCCAGCCTTTTCACACTGATTACATTTATGAGGTTTCCTCTCACTGTGAATACTGTGATGAAAAAGGAAGGATGAGGGTTCACTGAAAGATACAGCACATTCATGAGACTCATGTGGTTTCTCTCCAGTATAAATTTTTAGACAGTCAATCTGGGATGACTATTGACTCATGGTTTTCCCACAATGATGACAACCATGAGGTTTCTCTCTTGTGTGGATTCCATCATTTATAGCACAGAGTTCTCTCCCAGTGAAGGCATAGGAACTGTCACTCATGAGGTTTTTTTGGTGTCTTTCCTTCACAGAAATCCTTAGCTTTTCAGTAGTGTCTTTCCTTCTAGGTCTAATCGTTCCTTCTAGGTCTAATCGTTCCTTCTGCAAAAAAACAAATAGTAAAACCTATATACAGAGACATATGTACACACACATATAATTATAAACCTTTCCCTCTATTGCAGGAAAATAAACTGACCTACATGAAATGTCCCCAGGTGTAGATAAAAGTCTTCAAAGACACAATCACAACTGTTTGAAAATGCCATTACTCAGATTTATAGGATAACTTGACTTACAAAGAGCTTCACAGACAATCATATTGGATCCTCAAAAATACCTGTGAAAATGGTAGACTCAAAATTCTTACTACAACATAAAGTCAGGCCATGAGCTCAGAATGGCTGAGTGATAATGAAAACTATCCCTGCAGCTGAGACTAGACCAAAAATCCTGCAAGTGGGAATGTTCTGTCCACAGAACTAGATGGGCCTTCTCCATGGTACTTACTTTTGTTCTACCTTTTTTTAAGAAATAATGTTATCTTTTAGTATGCCTGACTTTTTTCTCCCTTCCCTTTGGGTCTTCCTATTCTCTGAGACACAAAAATAGTGAAATTAGGCCAGTTTAAGCCTACAGTTGGGTTTTTAAGTTCAAGGAAAAACAAGGGTCAATCACTATCAATATGGTAACCTCTGTTGCCTTATTTTTAGAAACTGCCATGGCAACTGAGCAATGACAATGCTGATGAGTCAATAGCCAACAACACTGGATCAGAGCTACCACCAGAAGGAAGTTTGGGACCCACTGAAGGCTCAGATAAAGTAAGTTTTTATTACCAATAAAATATTTCCAAATTAAAATATGTACTTTTAAAAAGCAAAAATAGTATTACGAATGTAAGAGACAACACTATATAATAAACATAACTTTTACATGTACGGAAAAAACAAAAATACAGGTGACTTAATTAATTTCAATATTTGCTTTGCTGCAGAGATTTGGAATTGATTCTGTAATATCTTTCAGGTGTACCTGGATTTTTCTTGTCCTGATTTGAATCTTTTTTCCCTAATTCTCCTCTCCTTAAACTATTATTTCACTCCTTGAATTCCCCTTTATTCCACTGTATCCCATTGGACTAGATATCTTTCTGCAACCAAAAACTCTCCTTTCCCTGTATCACCTAAGACCAAGGTTCCTGATCTCTTGCTTTTTCTCAACCATTTTCAAGTTTCTATGACAGATTGGCAGCTTCTTGACACCAGGGACTGCATCTTTTCCCTTCCTAAAACATGGTGAGGTGCCTCAAAAAGTGGAGGTGCTTAATCCACATTTATTGACTGACTGGTCCATGACTGACATCAGGGCCCAGATTCTACCTCAATTCCTGTATTCTCTTCTGTTTCTTATTTGGCAAATGCAGGTTCTGGCCTCTTGCACCTTATCTGCTATTTGAGTGAACTTTATCTGGTCCTAACCCTCATGGGACCAGATGAGGTCTAAACTAAAGATTGCAGAGACTTCTTTTAAGGATCCTGAAGCATCTTATACTATGGAACACCTGGGAATTTCTTCTACTCATTTCATCAGACTGAGAGTGGCTGTCAAATTCAATGAATCTGCCCAACAATTCTCCAAGAAGGGGTCAAAGATTGAGTCTTAGAGATCAAACAAGGGACACAGGTAGATGATTTAAGTAAAGCATATCTTTGAAATAATTCTAAGTGAGGCAACAGCCTTTGCTATTACTTAGATGCTGCTGAATGGAAAGAGAGACAATCATAAAACTAGGCTGCATGGGTACACTATAAACTTAGGGTATGTATTTTCAGGGTGGACCTCACTGTGACAAGGGTATCCTTTGACCTTTCCCTGACTTCCTTGGGGTAGTTAGGTGGTGCACTGGAGAGAGCACTGGTTAGGAAGACTCAAGTTCAAATCTAGCCTCAGACCCTTACTAGAGTTAGGACCCTGGGCAAGTCACTTAGGGCTCTTGGCCTTGATTTCCTTATCTGTAAAAGGAGCCTGAAAAATAAATGGGAAAAAACCCCAAATGGGATTATGACTCACAAATGTCTGAAAGGACTGAAAACCATGTACCCGAGATCTCCTCTTTCTCTATTTTATTCATGTAGGCATTCAAACACATAAAGTTTCCCCTAAGAACTGCTTTTGCAGTATCCCATAAGATTTGGTTGGTTATCTCATCATTGTCATTCTCTTGAATGAAGTTGTTGATTGTTTCTATGATTTGTTGTTTAACCCACTCCTTCTTCAGGATTAGATTATTTCATTCCCAATTAATTTTTGGTATATTTTTCCATGGCCTTCTATTACATGTAATTTTGATTGTATTATAATGTGAGAACGATGGATCAATTATCTCTGCCTTTCTGCACTGAATTGTGACGTTTTTATGCTCTAGAACAGGGTCAATTTTTGTATATGTGCCATGTACCACTGAGAAAAAGGTATATTCCTTTCTATTCCCATTCAGTTTTCTCCAGAGATCTATCATATCTATATTATCCAGAGTTTTATTTACCTCCTTAACCTCTTTCTTGTTTATTTTGAGGTTAGATTGATCCAGTTCAGAGAGGGGGAGGTTGAGGTGCCCCAGCAGTATAGTTTTGCTATTTCTTCCTTTGCCTCCTCCAACCCCTCCTCTAAGAATTTGGATGCTATACCACTTGAAGCATAAATGTTTAGTAATGACATTGCTACAACGCATTTTAGCAGGATATAGTTTCCTTCCTTATCTCTTTTGATTAGATCTATTTCTGGTTTTTCTTTGTCTGAGATTAGGATTGCTACCCCTGCCTTTCCTGCATCAGCTGAAGCACAATATATTCTGCTCCAACCTTTTACCTTCACCCTGTGTGTATCCCCCCATTTCAAATGTGTTTCTTGTAAACAACATACTGTTCGATTATGATCCAAAATATCAAAGGGATTAATGAAAAGAAATGCTAGGAAAGGTGGCCTACCACTACCAGATCTCAAATTGTATTATAAAGCAGCAATTATCAAAACCACTTGGTACTGGCTAAGAAACAGAAGAGTAGACAAGTGGAATAGGCTAGGTACTCACGACACTGTGGGCAATGAATATAGCAAATCACTGTTTGATAAATCCAAGGACCCCAGCTTCTGGGATAAGAACTCCAGGTTTGACAAAAATTGCTGGGAAAATTGGATAACAGTGTGGTGGAAACTACACCTGGACCAACGCCTGACAGTGTACACAAGAATAAAGTCCAAATGGGTACATGATCTAGGTATAAAGATTGATACTATGGACAAATTGGAGGAGCAAGGAATACTGTAATTATGAGATTTATGGAGAAAGGAAGAATTATTGGCTAAAGAAGAGAGAGAAAGCATTACGAACTGCAAGAGGGATATTTTTGATTACATTAAACTAAAAAGTTTATGCACAACCAAACCCAATGCAACCAAAATTCAGAGGGATGTAGTATATTGGGAAAGAATTTTTACATCTAATCTCAGGAATAAAGGCCTCATTTCTAGAATAGATAGAGAACTAAGTCGAATGTACAACAATACAAGTCATTCCCCAAATGATAAAGGGTGAAAGGATATGAACAGGCAATTCTTAGAGGAAGAAATTAAAGATATCTATAATCATATGAAAAAATACTCTAAAGCACTTTGGATTAGAGAGATGCAAATGAAAACAACTCTGAGGTACCACATCACACCTATCAGGCTGAGTAACATGACAAAACAGGAAGATGATAAATGTTGGAGAAGATGTGGGAGAGTTGGAACACTAATTCATAGTTGGTGGAGATGTGAGCTCCTCCAACCATTCTGGAGAGTGGTTTGGAACTATTCCCAATGGGCTACAAAAATGTGGATACCCTTTGACCCAGCAATGTCTCTTCTAGAACTGTATCCCCAAGAGATCATAAAAATGGGAAAGGGTCCCACATGTACAAAACTACTTACAGGAGCACTCTTTGTAGTGGCCAAAAACTGGAAATCAAGGGGATGCCCATCAATTGGGGAATGGCTGAATAAATTATGGTACATGAATGTAATGGAATACTGTTGTGCTATAAGAAATGATGAACAAGAAGACTTCAGAGATGCCTGGAAAGACTTATATGATTTGATGCTGAGTGAAAAGAGCAGAACCAGGAGAACTTTGTGCACAGCAATGACTAGAGTATGTGAGAGTTTTTTCTGGTAGGCTTGAAACTACATAGCAATGAAGGACTTAAAAAAAAAATTCCCAATGGTCTCCTAAGGCAAAATGCCCTCCACATCAAGGGAAAGAACTATGGAATTCAACTGCAGAATGTAGCAGATCATTTTTTTGCATGTATTATGTTTTGTTATATGCTTTCTCCCATTCATTTTGGTTTTTCTATACAGCATGACTACAGTGAAAATGTATTTAATGGGAACGTATGTGTAGATTCTATATAGAATTGTAAGCCATCTTGGGGAGGGAGTGGGAAAGTGTGGGGTAGGTAGGAAAAAAAATCTTAAGTTTTATGGTAGTGATTGTAGAACACTAAAAATAAATAACATTTAAAAACAAAAGAAAAAACTGGATACTTATCAACAACTATCTTATCCTCCTCATCTTCTATGAGTCAGATGAAATGATGTTCCATCTGCTAGCTAAAGGAAATACCTTTCCACATTTAACCAACTGATTCCAGGACTTAATCTTCCTCAGTATACTGCCCCCTCCAGCATTCCCTTTTTTCACTACTTTCCAGTCTCTCCCACACTAATGACTCCTTCCCTACTACTACAAACCATTTCTCTCTAATGCTCAAAACATGATCCCTTGACCCATTCAATCCCAGAGAGATTTTTGCAGTGTCTTTCTTCCACTTCTTGGCTAAATAGCAGGAGGTGCCCAGGTACAACTGGTGTCTCCATCTCCTTTCTCTGGAATTCTCTGCAGTCTAGCTCCCAGTTTCATTGTTCAACAGAAATTCTTCTCTCCAAAATTACCAAAAAACCTCCAAGTTGTCACATTCACTGGTCATTTCTTCATCCTCATATTTCCTTCCTTCTCTACAGCTTTTCACAGTCAATCACCCTTCTTTTTCTCTCTTATTCTCTCTGAGATTTAGCAACACTAAAATCATTATTCCCCAAACCAAACTCATTCTCTTTCCTTCAACTCTCCCATCTTCGTACTTTCCTAATGCTCTCCAATGCATCCTCCCATTAGAGCAGGCTCATAAATGAGGTGTCATGCATTCCTCACTGACTTTCACAAACACTTCTGTCCCCCATATTCAATCTTCTCCTAAGTCCTCTGATTCCACCCAGATAACATCTCTCCCATACAACCCCTTCTCTCCCAACACTTCCACTGTCTTGATTCTGGTTCCAAACATCACACACCAGAGTTATTCCAAGAACCTTATACTTGGTCCAGCTGCTTCAACTGTCCCTACACTCCACCACTCACTTACAAAGATCATCTTCCTAAAATTCTTGACTGACCATATCACCACATTCTCAACAATCTCCTGTGGCTCCCTAGGAAGATGATCAAATATAAAATCTGTTGTAAAGCTATTAATCACCTACCCTCTCTTTACATACCTCTCTCCTATTCGTGTAAATATTCTTTCCCTTCACATCCCCACCAAACATGCTATAATTCACTGGTATGGGCCTCACTTCTGTTCTGTGAAGAGGATACTCTGTCTTCCAAATGTTTGGGCTTTCTAAGCCATCTCCAGATATGGAATGCCACCCTGGCTTCCCTGAAGCCCCAGCTAGAGCCCACCCTCCACAATAAGCCTTTCCAGTCCTCCTTCACTATAGCACATTCCCTCTCTCAATGAGATCCAATGTCTTATCCGTAACAGGTTTCTACATGATTGCTCGCATGTCATGTGCCCACACAGTCCGTGAACACCAGGAAAGCAAGGGATGTTCCTTATATCTCTTTATATTGCTTAAGAGAGGGTATGGCACATAGCAGGAATTTTCTAAGTCTTCACTGATGAGAAAAATGCCCAAGAAAGAGACCATATTTTAAATGCCTAACCCCTTTTGCACTTTCAGGGAAGTTCCATGCCCCCAAATTCTAAATAATTCATATTTTTTTGGATTATAGATTTATCAGTAAGAGAAAGCCTAGTTGCATGGTATCTAACTTTCTAATTTTACAGATGAAGAAACCGAGAATCAGTGGGATTCAGTGACTTGTACACAGACTCACTGCTAAAAGTCTCTGAAAAAGAATCCCAATTCAGGTATTCCTTCCCCCAAATCTAGCGCTTGCTTTGCTACAACACCAAGAGACACAGCTCTCATGTGCCTGCTTTTACCTCACTCACCTGGACAGCAGCTCCTCAGGCCTACTTGTTCCAGCATCAATGGCACCTCCCTTTCCTCCAAATAAGGAACCAAATATTCTCTGGGAAGTGGAAGCCCTGATAATATGTGAAAAGGAATGAATGTGCAGAAATACTTAGCATTTAGTTCTCTTTAGGGAAAACAGTGTACATAGAAAGCTACTCCATTTAGAGACTCACTCCTTCATATTTACAAACATCTGGCTTATTCTTCCCTTAATGGTTGTAATGCAAGTAACCGAAAAAGGATGTGCCAGATCAGCATTGAGTTTCAGCACATTAGAGCTTGATGGATCAGCTCTGGCTCTGTCTCCTCCTCAACTCCTCATCCCATGAAACCTATGAAAACCTGGCTACTGTTCATTCAGCAAATCAGTGCTCTTCTGGTGAGATTCTCCTTTTGGGGAACTTGATGAACCTTAGTCAAATTCTAACTCTTGGGCAGTTTCTTATTCCTGCCACTGATAGGAGCACGCAATCAAGGATGACAAGATGCTGGCCAGAAGTCCTTAAGCAAGGTTTCCACAACATTTATTTTTGAGAACTTTGGGGAAAGGTGGGGGAGATCATGGAGCCAACTAGGAATCAGAAAATTTGAACATAGTGCAGCTTCTTGATAGGAATATGGACTCATTGCAGAGTTCGCATTACCTAGAAATTAGAGGCAGCTGGTAGTACAGTGAAGAGAAGCCTGAGACTAGAGTGAGGAATGCCAGGGTTTAAATCCAGCCTCAGACAGTTACTAACTCTGTGTCTGGAAAAGTCACTTAACCTCTGTTTGCTTCAGTTTTCTCAAATGCCAGATGGGGATAACAGTATCAGCCAATAACGTAATATTATAAAGAAAAGACTTAACCCCACAGCTGATGAACAGCAAATGAAAAGAAAGGCTTATTGCCCTGTGTCCTTTCCCACCACCTGTGTTGTATACTGGAGGCAATTTAAAGAAAGATTAAGGACAAATGTGAGACACTAGGCACAACTAGAGATTGTGACTTACAAATTGATGCTTCTCAAAAAGAAGGATATCCTAAATACTTGGCCCATCCCAAAGAGGAAGAGGTTACAAAGAGAAGCAGGCTGAGCACTTTTCAGATATTTGGCAGACAAAATTAATATCCAGCGAGAGGCTGGGCTAAATAATCCATAGGATTAGTTCTACATCTGAGATGCTTCCACACTGATCTACCTCAAGCTACCTAGAATTGCCAAGAGACAGCTTCAGGAGCAACAACAGAACATATGTATTATCTTCACACAATGTACTGACCTTCTAGAGGAAAACCAGGCAGCAGAAAGACCCTGTCTCTTGGACAATGGAGACCAGCACATTTCCCTTTCTAGTAATAGATAAGTGCTCCAATGTCAGCACACTGAAAAATGAAGATATTTCCTTTGGTAGCAGACTAACAGTGGCCAGGGGAAATGTCCTTACCCAAGGAAAGCAGGTTGTGGGCATTCTCCAGCATGACTGCCTTGTAAAACTGCTTCTGAGGATGGTCTAAGAGGTCCCATTCCTCAGGGGTGAAGTCCACAGACACATCCCAGAATGTCAACAGCTCCTAAACCATCCGGAGTCTCAAGATTTAGACCTGAGAAACACTCCAGAATTCAGGCAGTCTAACCCTCATCAAGTGAGAACAGGAAACTGAAGCACAAAAAGTGGACTAACCTATAAGTCTTATCCTAGTTTAGTGAGAATCAACATTTAAAACCAGTCATTAAGAGCTCAATGAAAACTTGAGAGATGTATTGGAAATGATCAATTGGAATAAAGTGGAAGAATGTATTACTATGGAATCTGGGACAAACTGTGTCTTTTGTCTGTGAGATAGAAAAGCCAAAGGAAGAGAGAGAAAAGTGAAATTTCTTCCTTATCAGAACTGATAAAAAATAATATTTTATCCACAATATTCTGTCAGGTGTGTGAGAAGCTGACAAGTAAAGCATATTCTCAGATGTGAGGGGGGGAATGTCTGATTATAGAAGAGAGGGAAGAAAAAATCTAGTTAATTTCCTGAGAGTCTGAAACAAAGTCTTACCTAGTTAAAAGATGAAAAGGATTCATAAGATAAGACTAATTACAATCTAGACTGAACTGAAGGAGATGAGACTTTCCAGCCAAGTGAAGAATTATCTGTTATTACAGTGTCTTGGGGCTGCCCTTTATATAATCTGTCATGGCCAAAACATCTTTATGCCTTTTCTTTATGATTGCTTTCATTTGATTAAGTTCAGGTGCTCAGGTGGGGGCAGGGCTGCCTCTCAGGCTCAGTTCCCTCAAGGGGGTTATGTGGAGACCTTCAACAATGGATCCTGGCTCCTGCCTGCTTGGGGAGCCCCAGTCTGCTGCTGCGGCCTCCGCTGCTGCCTCCCGAGGGGGCCTGAGTTATGGGGGCACCCCACTCCCCTCTCGGCAAGCCAAGAAGACCCTCTCACCAACCTTTGGGGCCTGTGGGTGGAGGGACCCGAGTGGCCGCTGGAGATTCTGTCCCTGAAGCCTGCTCAGATCTGCTCCTCTGGGTGCTGCACGGCAAAGGCAGGGCTGGGCTTGGCTCTGGTTCCACAGTGGGATGGACCTTTGCTGTCTGTTTTCAGGGATCTCTGGAACAGAAATCTCATCTGCTCCATTGTACTGTGGCTTCTGCTGCTCCAGAATTTGTTGGGAGTTCTTTTTTACAGGTATTTTATGGGCTGTGGGTTCGGAGCTAGCATATGTGTGTCTTTCTACTCCTGTGTGTCTTTGTATGCTGCCATCTTGTCTCCGTCCCCTTCAATTGCTTTCATTTGTCAATAACATATATTTTCTTATGAAAGGAAGTTGTTCATTTCTGTTGTTCTTTGTGTTCAAAGCAGACCAAAAGGACATCACTATGTAAGAGTTAAAGTATAACGTGTGTGACCATGGATGATCAGACTTATAGAGGCCACAAGGCTCTACCACAGGTTGGCAACAAATAGTGCACATGAACATTTGGGGTGAAGATGCCTCTCAATTTCCACATCTCACTATTCTTTTGAAATACTGCAATTCTGCTTTGCTAGCACAGCACAGCACACACGTTCCTTGATGTTGATAACCTATGCTGGGTGGTCCTTTGCCACCGTCTCCCATGTCTCACCACTGATTCCAAAATTCTTCAGAGAGACCTTGGGAATATGGCCTTCTACTATGTCTTCTGACCACACTGAGTGGCTTCTTTGCATATGTTCTCCATGAAATAGTCTTTTAGGGAAACATCATTTTGGCATTTGAAAATCATGGCCAGTGCATCAGAGTTGTGCTCCCTGCTGCAGAATGTGAATGACTGGCAATCTAACCTGAGAAAGGACCTCAGTGTTCAGTACTTTGCCACATGACCTTCAGAGTCTCCTTAAGAGAATTCAAATGGGTTTCAAAGAAGATTCATAATTTCTCCATTTGCTGCTGTCAGTGGATGGTGCCATGCTGAATGGTGGACAACTTCAATTTTCTTTTTCTACATTTTCTGAAAAATTATTTCCCTCTATTACATGTTATTTTTTAATATTTGTTGTTTTTTAAATTTTAGAGCTCCAAATTCTATCCTTCTTTCCCTCTACTCCTTCCCCTGTAATGTAGATAATAAGCAATAAGATATAGGTTGTACATATTCAATCATGGAAAACATTTCTGTATTAGTAGTTTTGCACAAAAAGACTTGGAAAAAAAAAAAGAAAAAGAATGTAAGAAAAGAGTTGAAAAACAGCATGCTCCAGTCTGTATGGTGAAAAGCATCAGTCATTTCTCTGGAAACAGATAGTAGACTTTAGCATTAGAGCTAAGTCACTCACGGTTCTTCACTGAGCCACATTGCTGCTACTGTATACAAGATTCTCCTGGTTCTGTTCAATTCCTGTTGCATCAGTTCAAGTAAGTCTTTCTGGGTATTTCTGAAGTCATCCTTTTCATTTTTTACAATCACATACATCAGTGAAATGATGACAAGACTTGCACTTGACTGTGTTTTGAGTGAGGGAGGGCTGTCCAGGTCACCAGTCTCACCTCCTCCAGAGTCATCTGAATCCAGTGACCACATATTCATGAGCATGAGGGAAGATGACCCAGGATGAGGCAATTGGGGTTAACTGAGTTGCCCAAGGTCACACAGCTAGTGAGTGTCAAGTGTCTGCATGGATACAGGAGCAAAGACAAGATGCAACAGAACAGAGAGGAATGAGTGAAAAGGTCTTAGGAGGGCAGCAAGTGGAGATGAGAGGTAATTAGTGACTGTAATGTCAATATGCCATGGATTAATTCAAAGGACAGAGAACAGCATGGTGTTGTTAGGGCTGTTTTCAGTTTCCTACCTATTTTTGTAAAGAAACAATCCATAGGGAGGGGATTGCCAGCCTCACAGACAATCATCTTTGTCTACAGAAATGGCCTCTTTATTCTGTCTATGGGGGTCAAGTCTGTAGACAGAGTGCACCCACCTGACTTGGGAGTCTGTGGCTTCCAAGGGTCATTCCTTCTGGCTCCACACTCCCAAGCCTGGGCCAAGCTTTGGTCTTCTGCAGACTGAGGTGGGGGCGGAGGATCCCGACACAGGAGGGTGGCCTACAGAAGTTACAGGGGGTGAGGCCCTGCCCTCAGGACAGAGAATGAAGCCTAGAGGTAGGGGTCCTGCTTGAAAAAGATGGTCCCACCATCTCCTGCTTCTCTTCTTTCCCCTTCCTTTCTCCTGTTATTCAGATAACAAGGGGCAGAAGGTTCTTGGGATCCCACATGGGATAAGAGCAGTCAGAGCCTCAAGGGCTCCTGAATCAGAAATTTCCCTCTGACTAGGTATGGGACCAGGACCCGGAAAGGGCCACCCACCTCCTGAACTTTCCCCCACACCTAGATACTGAATAATGCTTTCAATCTCCTGTGGTGGTGGCGGCCCCCACCCAGCCCAACCCTTCTTACTGGGTTACCCTGGAGTCATCCCAGGCCCCTTCTTCTTCACCTCAGGATCACCACAGGCAGCCTGCCACCCCTCAAGCCCATCCCAAATCTTCCCACCATCCTTTCTTTTTCTCTATGAAAGTCAGTGTTGACCAGACCAAAGGGACAAATTAAAAAACAGTCTCACCCTCCTCTCTCAATCAGCCTTGTCTCTGAATGATACAAGGCCTGAGGGGCCCAGTTCTTGGAGGCAGATCCAGGCCTTCACGCGGGCGTTTCAGGGTCACTCAAGCCTTCCCCTTTTATTTCACTCAAGGCAGGATTCCTGGGTCCCTGACGGGGAGGTGTGAATTCTGTGAGAAGGTGACAGAGTCTTAAATCCGGGGGTTGAGGGGGTAGCCCCAGACTCTTGAGGAGCGATCGGGAGTCCGGAAAGGAGCAGGAGGAAGCTCGTCCAGGGACCAGGCTGGGGGGGAGCTAGACTCAGCACAGGGTCAGAGGGGGAGGTCTGGGAGGGGCTGGCTCCGACCCACCTGGCACCTGCACCCAGAGATGGCCGCCAGAAGGCAGAGATCTCGGGTCCAAGAGAAGACAGCGTGATCCGGGAGCGGAGGGAAGACAGCAGAAGGCAGAAGGATACCAGCTCCAGGGAAGAAGGAAGAGCGATCTCCGCACCAGTTCCGGTTTTCAGCCCGCCCACTCCGGGAGGCTCCGCCCAGCTCGGAGGCCCCGTTCCTCCAATCACACCCAGGCTCAGGCCCTCAGGACCCGCCCTCCTCCACCTGGACCATCCCTCTTCCGCCCTAGACCCCGCCCAGGCCTCCAAACTCCACCCCAGAGCTCCCGTCCACGTGGGCCGCCCCTCCCCCACCCGCACCAGGCTGGGCGTCTCTGAGGGCTCCTCCTCCCCCATCCTCTTCCTGATTTCTTATTGGAGGAAAGATTCAGGACTTCAGGAGCCGGGAGCGGGAGAACCAGGCAGAGGCGAGCTGCGCAGTCCAGGGAAGCTGGGCATTCCCGGCCCAACCGGGCTGACTGAGGGCGGGGCTTGTGCACTGACTGCGGGCCGTCTGATGAGCACGTTGTCCTAGTCTGAATTAGAATGGGGCTCGTTTGGAGTCGGATCCCAGCAGGGTAATTGGGACGTTCGACCCGCTCAGGGCAGATCCACCTTCAGGTGAAGTAGACTTAAAATTCAGCATTTAAGGTGCTGACCTGAACTATTTTCCCATTTGCTTTTCTGCCTCCTTTCATAGATGAGGACATCAAGGCCAAGAGCCCTAAGTCACTTGCCCAGGGTCCCAAAGCTAGTAAGGGTCTGAGGCTGGGTTTGAACTTGAGTCTTCCTGACCAGTACTCTGTCCCGTGCTCCACCTGGCTACCCCAAGGGAGTCAGTTAGCTTAATGTCAAAGGATACCCTTGCCACTGTGAGGTCCACTCTGAAAATACATACCCTAAGTTTGTAGCGTACCCAGGCAGCCTAGTTTTATGATTGTCTCTCTTTCCATTCAGCAGCATCTAAGTACTAGTAAAGACTGTTGCCTCACTTAGAATTGTTTGAAATGTATGCTTTACATACATCATCTACCTGTGTCCCTTCTTTGATCTCTAAGGCTCAACTTTGGCCCCTTCTTGGAGAATTGTTATGCAGATTTGTTGAATTTGACAGCCACTCTCAGTTTGTTGAAGTGGGAAGTAGAAATTTCCTGGTGTCCCATAAGATAAGATGCTTCAGGAGCCTTAAAAGAAGTCTCTGCAATCTTCAGTATGGACCTGGTCTGGTCCCATCAGGGTGAGAACCAGACTGTTCACTCAAATAGGAGAGAAGGTGCAAGAGAGTAACAGGACTGACAGGGCTGAGGCCAGAACCTGCATTTGCCTAATAAAACAAAGACCAGGATATAGGAATTGAGGTAGAATCTGGGGCCTGGTGTCAGGCATGGGCCTGTCAGTCAGTCAGTAAACATGGAATAAGCACCTCCCCTTTTCTAGACACCTCCCAAGTTTTAGGAAGGGAAAAGGTGCAGTCCCTGCTGTCAGGGAGCTGCCAGTCTGTCAGACACATGGAAATGGTTGAGAAGAAGCAAGAGATCAGGAACCTTGGTCTTAGGTGATCCAGGGAAAGGAGAGTGTTTGGGAGTGGAAAGGCATCTAGTCCAATGGGATACAATGGAATAAAGGGGAATTCAAGGAGTGAAATTAATAATAGTTTAAGGAGGGTAGAATTAGGGGAAGAAGATTCAAATCAGGACAAGAATGAGAAAAAATCCAGGCACACCTCGGAGATTCCAGAATCAGTTGCAGAGCTCAGCAGTAAAGCACATATTGCCATCCAGTGAGTCACCTGTACTTTTGTTTCTTCAGTACATATAAAAGTTATGTTTATAAATACTGTTGTCTATGACATGCATAATACTATTTTGCTTTTTAAGAGTGCATATTTTAATTTGCAAATATTTTATTGGTAACAAAAGCTGACTATACCTGAGCCTTCAGTGAGGCCCAAACTTCTTTCTGGTGGTGGCTCTGGTCCAGTGCTGCTGGCTGCTGACTCACCAGCGTTGTGATTGCTCAGGTGCCATGGCAGTTTCTTCAAGTAAGACAACAGAGGTTACCATATTCATATTGACTGACTCTTCTTGTCCCTTTGACTTAAAAACCCCACTGTAGGCTTGTAAATTGGCCTAATTTCAGTATTTTTGCGTCTCAGAGAATAGGAAGACACAAAGGGAGAGAGAAAACAGTCATGTATCTCATCAGTTTCATCTTGAATTCCTTGCTGACCTAAGGTGACCAGCTGCTCAATGTGTTTCTACATTGACATAACAAACTCCTTTTAATTCCTCTTGTCCTGAGTTTTGCCTGTTTAATCAAGGTGAAAGCCTGAGTGGAGAATTTGCCAGGTCCTTGGAACTTTTCTCCAAGAGTGAATAATCATACATTTTAAACCCAAATATACCCAATTTAATGGAGAACAGTTTGGAAACATTATAACCACGCTCTTACAGCTTAAGTCATAAATTCATAGCATTTAGATGAAAAGAAAATAAACAAGACTGCTATTCCCTATATCCCATTCAAATGATTTCTCATCTTAGTCCAATTATATAGAGAGCTATTATAATAGACAGGAGTAACACAAATAGAAATGAACCTATAATCCCATCTCATGGACAGTCTTGTTTCAAGAACATCCACTTCGTTTCCCACCACAATAGTTTCCCTTAAAGCATCCATGAAGTGGTATGTACAGATAAACCAAGGGATACAGAGGAAGCCAATGCTGCCTCATTCTGTATTTTAGTACAATGCCTAAAATAATGCAACTTATACACCTTTTCTGACTTACTTTCAACATGAACTGATTAAAAGTTTGATCAGACACAGACATATGCCGGCCTTTATTTTTGATAGGCACTAAAGCAAACCTGGGATGCATAATTACACATATAATGCTAATATTAGCTATATGAAAACCAATGTATTCAGTGATAGTACAATTGAAGCATGTTATTTCCCAATCATGAGAGCAAAAATTCTGTCTACATCAGTTTGTTCCCCAAAAACCTTTGACCCGCACCCTGCCATAATTACCTCCTCTACCTTCCCTCCCCATGTCACCACCCTAACCCAAGGGGGATTATGTACAAAGAGTCCATCTATCTTCCTCTGCAGTTCCTTCTGCTGCAGTGGTCAGCTGGAGGGTGCCCAGAAGCAGAATGAGTGTCTTCATTGTCCTGTCAGTCTGAAGATCATGGCTTCTGCTTTTTCCTCGATCTGTATCTTCTCCAATGTATGGCAGAGGTCAGATGTTTCTTTCCGGTATCCAAATCATTTCTTCACCATTTCCTGTGGAAATACAAGCACACCCTCACCCCCATGTTAACAGTTTGGGTCTTTCGATTTCACCTCCACTTTTTTTCAATCACTGAGGTGTGTTTTGCCTTTTTGAAAATGTTTTTGAGCAGGCGTAAGCCTCTCTCTATCTGGTGTCAGTTATACAACATCATGTTAACTCTTCTCCTTATTCTTTTTCCTTCTTCTCCCCCTTCCTTTTGTTTTTGGAGGGGAGTTTTTATGTCATGGTTGTGACGTTCTACAATGACCTGACCAGTAGGATTATATGGAATGCCAGTTCTTTGCTGTATTCTGTATGACAGACAGAACTTAGTAAAGGCTTGACTAGTTTAAGCTGGACCATGATCTGTTTTGTGGAATTTGTGGAATACCTAGAGTTGCAAAATACCTAAACAGATGATTATAGTAAATTTTGTTGATTCCCCAGTCAGTGGGGTGGCAATAGTATGACCTTCGTGTTTATAGTCACATGAAGGTATTCATTCCTTCCAAATTCTGGGATGTATGTGACATCCATTTGCCACATTTCAAGAGGATTGCATCCTTGAGGATTGATAGATGTATTTGATGGAGCTGGCAAAAATGGAATGCAATGTGGACAAGACTTTACAATGCTTCTTACTTGTTCTCTAGTAATGTGAAATTGCCTGCGAAGCATGGAAGCTGACTGATGAAACTGGTTGTAGGAATGCTGTACTTCTAAAACTCTCAGTGTGAGCAAGCTGTCTGCTTGTCTATTTCCCTCTAAAATAGGCCCTGTCAGTTGTGTGTGAGATGGGACCCAAGATCTTTTGGGGTAAGGGATGAAGGTCTCAGCCCCTGAAATTGCTTCCTGCTAAGATTGGATGTAGAGCTGTCCCTGCACCTCGATAGGTCCTATTCAAGGGATACATAGCCTTTAGTGGAATCTCCACTCCAGTTCTCTGCCACAAGGACAAAGATTAAATTGATTTTTCTTAAGAGATGCCCCCTTTCAGCTGAGAGAGCTGGTCTCCCCCCTGACCCATGCAGAGCCAAGGAGCAAAGTTGAATGGCTCGCCCCAGTCCTTGACTTGTCAGTCTCTGGTTGTGAGATTGAAAAGGCCTCATTGGCTGCCTGAGACTTCCTGTGTGTGCAACTGAGTGTGTTGCAGTTTACCTCCCACCAGCATGGAGGAGATTCTAGGACAGCAGGTGGCAGAGCCACACACATTCCCTGGCCATTTGTGCTTACTTGGAAGCAGCAAGGAAGCAGTTAGGAGAAAGGGAGTGGCTGAACATTAATGGGAGGATGGTGATGATAGGAGGGGCCATCTGCTGAAAAAGAGAGAATGGAATAGGATCACTTAGGAATGTTGACAGGTTTTCCTTGACAAGGAGCAGGACTTCCTCCTGATGTCAGGCAGGGTGAAGGAGAAGACAGTGGCAGAAGGTGCCTAGAAATGGGAGATGAGGATAGAAGAACAGGGGACTCTGAAAATGACTTCCATTTTCTTCAGTAGAATATGAAGGCAGGTTCTCAGCTGAGAAAGCATGGTTGGCCAAGCTATGGAATGTCTGAGCAGGAAAGAAAATATCCTGAAGAACCAAGGTGGTGAGTGAGAGAGTGAGTTAACAAAGGTATCAAAGGATCCCCTCTGAGCACAGAAGCCCCAGGTGAGATTATGGAGCATCAGTTTGGAGTGGACACAGTCGGAGGGACTCAGGATTTTCTTCACCTTCATTAAGCAACATTGATGTCTGTGTATTTTTTTCTGAATTCAGTTTTCGGGCTGTTTTCCTCTTCCACTCTTAGGCACTGCTTTATCCAGGTCATTAGCCTTCTTCTATCTATTTTGACACAACTCTCTTCCCACTGGCTCTTTTCACCTCAGCCTCCACCTTCTCTCCCAGTTGTCTACCATGTCCCTGTTTGGGAGTTTTACTTAACTTTCTGATTTCGTTATCTTTTCCTGCTTTCTTTAGTTGTATAATGCCCCCTTTGGCCCCTTCTTTTCTCTGAGTGAAGTCTTTCATTCATGATCCCTTCTCCTCTACGGCTTGATTTATTTCTTTTTCTCCACTTTTTCTTCTAAGAAACATTCCTTAATTTGTTTTTTTCTCTTCCCATTTTGTCCACTATCATCCTTCAGTTCCTGTTCTGTGTATTTATTCATTACTTAAATCCTGTGTGATCACTCACTCCTTAGAGAGAGTGTTACATTAGGTGCCTTCCACAAACCCTTCACACTCAGAGATTCCTTTATTCTTACAAACGGTTTTTCTCCCATCATTTTGCCAGCTCAGAGAGGCTGAGTCATCTCGCCACAGTCACACAGCTGCTCAGGAGGAGGGCTGATACTCAGCAAGGTCCCATCCCAAGGCTTACACTCTTTCCCCAAACATCCTTGGTGTTCTCAGGCCTTTGTTCCCCGAAGTAAATGGAAGGATCCTCAGCCCTCCCTCTTCTCTCTCTGTCCTCATTTCCTCTCCCAGAATAGGTAGATACAGACATGGAAGATACAAATGACAGATAGGTGATATTGATAGATGACACAGTTACAGATATTAATGATACACACGCATGTGATAAAGATGAGGCCATAGGGAATGATGGGCAAGGAGGTGACCTGAGAGTCAAGAAACACATCATCCAGTCCTGATTCTCACCCATGCTGTCTGTGTTCTTCAACTTAACCTCTGAGTGCTGAAGACAACTCCCCAGGGCTCTCCTTTGTAGAGAAGATTCCAAAATGCACTGGTTGATGTTAGTGTATGGAAATTTCTCACACTGAATCACATCTGGATGAATCAGTGCCTCTCTACTTACATTGCGGACAGCAAGGTGGTGCAGTGCAAGGAAAGCAGGGCCTGGATTCAGGAAGAACTAAGTTCAAATCTTGCCTCAGAGATTTACTTGATGATAAACCCTGACCATGTCATTTCAGCTCTGACTACCTCAGTTTACTCATCTGTAAAGTGGTTAGTCCTCCCCATCAGTGCTATTTGTTAAAAGGACTTCCCCCTTAGTGCAATTCTAAGGATAAAAGGAGATAAAATTTTAATGTACTTTGCCAACATGAGTGCAATCAAAACTGTCAACCACATAATAATAGTAATTAATATTATTATTATCACATCCTCCATTAGATTATGAACCCCTCCGGAGCATGAAGTGTTCTGCATTTTCATTTTTGTCCCAAACACTTAGCATTGTTGTTCCCCATCTTTTTTAAATGTCCTTTGACCTGATGAATTTTCAATGCAGATCAAAGCAAACTTCTTTATTCTTTACTTTTCTTTGGATATTTTGGTCTGTGTCTTCTCTTACAACACGACTAATCTGTAAATGGGTTTGCCTGACTGCACATGTATAACATACGTCAGATTGCTTGCCTTTTCACTGAGAGAAAAGAAGTGGGAGGCAGAAAATTTGGAAGTCAAAAATTTAAAAAAAAGGTTAAAATAACCGTTAGATGTAATTGGAAAAAATAAAATATTTTTTAAAAGCATAAATGTGTCTTCATGTGTTCATCGGTCGAAGAAAGAAAGGAGAGGCTGGGGGCTGGGATGCCAAACAGGAGGCTCTTTTAATCCCCCCAGGACAGAAATGATTATCCAGAAATCAGTGACTCTCCAGTGTGTCTCTTACTCAGTTATTCTCACTTTCATGTCCTCACATTGGCACACAGATTGACACAGATCCACATGTCTGGAAAAAGTCACAAGCAGAATATAGGATGGATCACAGAAAGGGTCCTCACCTTCATGGCAAGTCTAGAATGGGAAAATGGGGACAAGGGCAGATATAACCTTTGTTTCCTCAGTGCTCAGAACAAATAGAGTAATGTCTTCTAGTGACTGACAAAACCCATTTCTCTAGGCAAGAGCCTCTGCTGGGCTTTTCCCAGGGACCCAGGCTAGGATCTGTCCATGAACCTCACCCTCCTCACTGCCTCCTTGAGTTCACACCTTCTCCAGCAGAGGGAGGTAGTGGAGCAGGGCCAGGAGCAGGTTCAGTTGAGGCACCTCCAAAGCCTACAAACTGTGAGCTCCTGCTGTCTCTGCCACCTGCCCAGGGTTGGAGCTCTCTCATGGTTATGGGGAATCTAGTCCTGGGACACAGAGAGAAGCCTTTCCTCATTTACCCAAACAAGTAGTACCAGTACTAAACATGAGCTTGCCTTTGCTCTTGATGTAACAGAGCTGGGGACATAAAAGAGTGAGGCTCCTCCCCCAGAGGCAGTCTCACCCAGTGTGACTCAGTGTGGCTTACTGGGTCCCTGAAGTGAGACTCCTACCAGACCTGGGGTTGTTTGGCATGTGGAGACCCAACGAACTTGTAGTGAGCCCTGCTCAGGATATCAAAGCTTCCTCCTTCCTTCTTACCCTCCCAGGGCTCCGAGTGCTCTCTCTGTAGGTGTCTAAAGGCTAGAATGGTCTCCCCATGGCAGCTCCTCTGGTTACTGGTGCTCTGGGCTCAGAGTAAGGCACAAGAGAGCAGTGAACGGTTTAGAAGATCACAAATTATAAGAGATTAAAGACTCAATCCAGTTGGTGAACAAGCTCAGTCTCCACAGAAGCAGATGGGGGCAGACCAGCAAGGCCAGCCACAGACCACAAGCATTGGGAAGTCTGTGGGAAAGATGGTTTCTATCTCATGTTGACAGCCAATAAAACTACTTGCAAGTTGCTTACAGTTTCAGTGGTCTCCAGAAAATCTTCTTGTTTCTACGCTGTGACTTGGACATTGACGTTTCTATCTTCTACTTTTGTTGGTTTCCTAGATTCCCAAGAAGCCATTATGATGACTAAGTCTCCAGGACCCTTGTCTACATCTCCAGGAGAGACAGTCACCATCAGCTGCAAGGCCAGTGAGAGTTTTAATAAGTTTTGTGTTGTCTACTTTGATTGGTCCCAGCATAAGCCTGGCCAAGTCCCCAGGCTCCTCATCTACTATGCTACTGCACCGGCATCTGGAGTGCCTGCCTAGTTCAGTGGCAGTGGGTCTGACACAGATTTCACTCTCACCATCAGCAGCTTGGAGCCTCTGAGGATGCTGCAAATTATTACTGTCTGCAGTCTAGGCTCTTCCCATTCCCACAGTGCTTCAGACCTGCACAAAATCCTCCCTAGGCTGTTCAGGGGATTCAGCTCAGAGTAGCTTCCTCTCTGGTCCTCAGGGCAGAGCAGCTGCAACTCTTTGGGCAGGCTCACATCGCCCAGGGCCCACAGGGCCCCTGCTTCTAACAAAACCTTGTCGATCACAAACACTGTCTTCACAGGTAAGGCAGAGTGAAGGTGGCACAGCCCTCTGGGAAACAAAGGGGAAAATCCAAACAGGGGAAATGCTGACACTTCAAGTCCATTGACCTCTTTGCCTCCATAAGATGTTTTTTGGTTTTGTTTTTTGGTTGTTTGGAGTCGAAGTTTATGGGGAAGAGCCTTTGTTCTTGTTTTCTTTAGCAAATGATAGAAAGTTGTTGGCTGCCGATGTTCAGCTGTGTCTGACTCTTTGTGACCCCACTTGGGGTTTTCTTGGGAAATATCCTGGAGTGGTTTGCCATTTCCTTCTTGAGCTCATTTCACAGATGAGGAAACTGAGGGAAATAGGGTTAAGTGATTTACCCAGGTCACCAAGCTAGTAAGTGTCTAAGGTCAGATTTGAACTCAGGAATATGAATCTTTTGGATTCCAGGCCCAGCACTCCATCCACTGAGCCACCTGGCTACCACGATATAGACTAGGTTCCTTTCTCTCCAGTCCTGGCCACACTGGGCTCACAGGGCAGCCTTCATTATGACCTGGGCCTGACCAAAAGCCAAGGTGAATGCCCTGACTCACCCAGACACTGCCCAGTGAGAGACTAACCATTTCCTGCATCTGGAGATCAATGGCCTTATGGGCTAACTCAGGGTAATGTGTGTACCAGGAGGGTTAGAGAATACCTCCCAGCAGGCATGTTGAGAGTTCCTTATAGAGCTGGTGGCAGAGCCATACCCATTCACTGACTATCTCTGCGAGGTGTCTCTTATTCTACTCTCTGACCCAAGGGATCTCTTGGTGGTATGAAGGCCCAAGGCCCTGTCCTTTCTCTTTAGGACCAAGAACACACAAATGTTTTCACTACTACTCCTCTGCCTTTTAGTCAGCCTTTGTCAGTGAAAAGAAGAGGGGATTGGCTCAACTCCTAGATTCATCTGAGTGGGGTCTTGGGTACCCATCCTCACAATGTTCCCAGACTCTTTCCTTCACTCTCATGGACCCAGTCCCAGGAATGGGCTTGCATGAAGTACCAGCATTTGCTTACATTGAATTTCTTTACATGAATTTTCTTACATGAAATGAAGCCACTGGAAAGCCTAGAGAAAGAGCATCTCAGTTGATGTATAAAATGATCGATTGGCAGCAAGGGAAATCAGATATCCTCTAAGAGGAGGCCCTTGAGCTCAGCTTTAGAGAATAGTGGGCATCCTCAGAGTCAGAGGTATGTAGAGTGTTTTTCTGGAATAGGGTCCACCTTGGTCAAAGGTGTGGGGACAGAAAGTGAAATATCATTTGTGATTGAGAGCAAGGCAACACTTTAGTTTGGATTGTAGATAAAATGAAGGAGTGATTGTGTAATTAGTCTGGAAAGAATATTGAGCTTGATGGCAAAGGCTTTAAATGATAGAATGCTTTGCATTTTATCCTAGAGACCCAAAGAAATCATTCCAATTTAATCAATCAGTCTGTCCATAAAAATTTCTTAAGCACCTTCCATGTGCCAGACACATGGGGAGTTCTATGGTCAGATGACTGCTCCAGCTGAAGGACCAGAGACCCTCAGGACTTGACCTTGTATTTCATTTAATATATGGATACTTTCAGAGGCCTTTGGGGAGCTACCCTTTGGTCTACTGTTCCACTAAAATGAAAACCTTTTCTAAATTACCAAATAAGATGCAGGAACGAGGATGTGTGAAAGAAGCAGCAAGAATTAGGAAGAAGGAGTCTTAACTCTGAAGGTCCCATCACAGCATGTGACTGAAATGGTGGTAAAGGATTGAGCCTCCAGCAGCCACAAGGTTTTCCATCAGTTGACCATATGTTACCTGATCTAGTATCCCATCATCTAGACCTAGAGACCCCAACAGCTGCTACTAGTTTACAGAATAAAGCTTCCTTTCCTCGAAATGTGTTTTAGATAGGTTGTGTGTGTATTAAGTATCCCTTACATTCACTGGTACTGACATCTCAGACCCAGCCACACTACCCTTGGGCAGGGTATTTGCATTCTCTGTACCTGTCTGCAAGTCTTCATGGAAATTCCTTTCACTGATTTTGTAAATAAAAAAGAATATTTTGGGTCTTACATTCAAACTTCCAATCATCAAGCTTCCAAGTCTGCCAATCAGCAAAACTGGTTCTATTGAGAAATCTCCCCATCTCCATCCTCCAACTGTGGGGTAGACCCAAGGAGAAATCCTCATGGACTGGGTTAAGAGGAAGGATGTTAGGGAAACAGGCAGGGCTGATTCCCCTGGATGCTGCTCCCTGCTTTAATACAGACATTGGCTCACAAGGTCCTCTTCTAGCCATGTGCTCAATAGGGGACCGGTGCCTTGATATAGAGCCTTACACGTTAGTGTTCATCCAGCAGTTCCCTTACCTGGAGAGTTCCCTGTAGGCCTACAATAAAAATTACATTCCTTAGGAAACTTCATTTTATCCCCTCAGAGCATAGGACCATCACAATTGAGAATGACCTTCTCTGACTCCCCTGAGACTTCCAATGTGGGAGTTTAGAAGAACACCATGGAATGAGGTGAAATGTGTTGGAATACATTGGAGTAGCAGGGGTGAATATTTTGGAAAGAAGAATTTGGAAGTTCAGTGGAGTCCAGCCCATTGACTGCTGTTGTCTACTCATCTTAAGTTTCCTAGGTTTCTCTCCACTGTTTTAGCTAAAGTATAATTTGAATTTTTTTGAGACTACTGTGTTCCCTGATCCATGAACACTTGGGATCTCTGGGAGATTTTACATACCTCAAAAGATGGGTTTTGGTGGCAAGAATGACCTCTGCATGAAACTACTCACATTCAGTCCAGAGAATTCTCATCTCAGCCCCAGGATACAGTTAATAAGATCCTTGATTTTCAGTTGATTCATGTGTAAAAATGAGACAAAGAGATGTTGTAATTTGTAAGTGAAATTGCTATTCCTTTGATGCAGAGTGAGGGATGGAGGAAGAAAGGTTGTAGAGCAATGGGATAGGGGAGCTCTGAGAGATGATTAGGCTTGTGTTTGGTACCCCTGGGGGAATTCTGTCCCTGGGATGAGCATTGGGACCCTGGAAAGAGGACAGGGAAGAAGACAGGTCATTATAGAAGGCTGAGGGCAGGGTAGGGCAGGGTAGGGTAGGACTCTTGGGGTCAGGAAGACCCTCCCTGAGGAGGTGGGCTGGAAGAAAAAGCACTAGAAGCTGAGAGATCCTTGCCTTCTGGGAGCTATCTCTGCACAGGCAGGGGCCAAGTAGGTGTGAACGAGGGCCCCTCCCTCATACCACACTTCTGCTGGCTGCCATTTGCATTGGACTTTTGCTTCCCCCTCTGACCTCTTGGTGAGTGTCCTCCAGATATTCCAGGAGGAGACTTTCCTCTAGGTTCTGGCTCTCAGGGTGGGCCCTGCTAGTTCTCCAGGCTCCTTGCCCCATCTCAAAGTTCCTAGGGTGCCATCCCTAGTTTTTGGGTCACAGTTCCCTGACCCATATATCTTAGCCACAGTATCTGATGGAGACAGAGCTCTGAGTCTGGAGTCACTGAGGTTCTGACTGGTATCATCCCATCTGGGGTCTCAAGTCCCTTCTGACTCTTGGGTCTCTGTGGTAGTATGGAGGAGGTTTATCAGGTCAAAGGGAAGGAGTGAGAGTGGGTGACAAGTCCTCTTCCTGTCCAGGCCAAGCTGTCTTCCCAGCCTGACCCTCCCTTCTGTTCTCAAAGTTTGGTAGGGTCTCTCCTCTGAGGGCAGGCCAGATAACTCCTCTCAGACATCACATTTCATAATTTGCAGCAGGTCAGCATCCAGCCTAGGAAGAAAAGGCATAAACTAAATCTCCCCGCTCTACCATCATTGTTTTGTCCCTCCCCAGCTCAGTCTGCAAAAGATGAAAGTTTGCACTCAGAGAGAATGGCCTCCAGGACCCAGAAATAATCATCCCAGGTCAGGGCAGTCCATCCACAGAGCAGACCAGCATCAGTAAAGATGGAATCCAGGAGAGCCAAGGGAGCTTCATCCCCTTAGACACAGGTTGGCCTTTGCAGTGCTGTCAGCAGAGCATTAATTGTCCTCCTGCTTCTTCTCCTTTCCTCCTGCCTCAGACCACACATATCTCCCCAGGTCTCTCTGAATCCCTCTCATTTACCATGTCTTAGTGCGAGTCAATAAGCATTTAGGAAGTGGCTGCTCTGTGCCCAGCACTGTGCTAAGCTCCTGGGGATGCAGAGAAGGTTAAAAGAATAACAGGCCCTGCCCTCCATGAGGTCATAGTCCATTGAGAGAAAACATCTCATCAGCTGTGTCCACACCAGCCCTCTGCAGTTTGGGTGGGAGGCACCTGAGAGCGAAGGCTCTGGCACTTTCCTAACCTGGAAAAGCTTGTTCTCTGAAGGTGAGATTTTAACCAAGATGTGATGGAAACCAGGACACCCAGGTGAAGGAAGAGGGTGAGAGACAGCCATTGGAAAGGCACAGACCAAGGAAGGTCAAGGATCAGCCAGGAGGCCAGTGTCTCTGGTCAGAGAGGAGAAGAGGACCAAAGTGTGAGAGAATGGAGGTTAAGGGGCTTGTTTTATGGTGTCTGCTGTGTGCCAGGAGCCATAGAAATATTGTCTCATTTGATCCTGTAAGGAGAATTTCCTCAGGGTCCTTGCTAGGGACAGACAGTAAACTAGAGTTTATTTATGCACTCAATAGCGTGACACTCTCTAGATAAAAGTATGTGTCTCAGAGTTCCCCAGAGGATGTAGAGACAGACTCTGCTCCTAAGCTAAATTACCCACTCTTTGAGTAGGATACGTGATGTCTTGTAGTCAGGCTTACAAAAAAGTTTTGGGTAAGATCAGGTTGAGGAACAGAGATAGGAAAAGGTATATTTTATATATGTGTGTGTGTGTGTGTGTTTGCGTGTGTATAGATACGTACCCATACACACATTCATAATGATAGGTATAGATATATATGTGTATAAAATTACTTTAACATTAGTAACACTTATTATATTAATTCATATCAACATTAATAATATTAACAATTTAATAGTATTTTCCCCAATTATACATCCAGACAATTTTCAGCATTCTGTTTTACAAGATTTTCAGTTCCATATTTCTCTCTCTCCTTCATGCCCTTACCTTTTCCTAAAATGCGAAGCACTTTGTTATACGTTATACATGTGCTATCATGTCAAACATATTATATTAATCACAGCTGTGATAAAAGGGGAAAATTACAGAAAAAAAATAATGTAAGTGCAAGAAGTATTCTTGGATCTGCTCTCAGAGTCCATCAGTTCTTTATCTGGCTGTGGATAGGATTTTCCTTCTGGATTCCTTTGCAATAGTCTTAGATCACTGTGTTGCTGAGAAGAGATGACATTCATACTTGGAAATCACATGATTTTGCTGACACTGTGTACAGTGTTCTCCCGGTTCTGCTCACTTCACTTTGCATCAGTTTGTACAAATTTTTCCAGGTTTTTCTGAAATCTGACTGCTAATCATTTCGTATTGCACAATAGTATTCCATTACATTCATATACCACAGCTTATTCAGCCATTCCCCAGTTGATTGACATCTAAATTTCCAATATTTTGCCAACCACCAAAGGGGTTGCTGTAAAGATATTGGCACATGTATGTCCTTTTCACTTTTTTTATGATCTCCTTGGAATACAGTACTAGTCATGATATTGCTGGATCAAAGAGTATGCACAGGGTGGTTGCTCTCAGGAATAGTTTCAAATTTTTCTCCAGAATGTTCAGATCAGTTCACAACTCCACCAACTGTGTATTAGTATTCCAACTTTCTCACAGGCTCCCCCAAATTTATCATTTTCCTTTTTTTGTTATATTATTCCATCTGATAGGTGTGACATGGGACCTCAGAAATGTTATTTGGATTTCTTTAATCAAAAGTGCTTTAGAGCATTTCTTCATGTGCCCATGGATGTTTTTGAGTTCTTCATCTGAGAACTGCCTGCTCATGTCCTTTGACCACTTACCAGCATGGGAATGACTTGTTATAAATTTGACTCACTTCTCTCTGTGTTTGAGAAATGAGGTCTTGATCAGAGACACTTGCCACAAACACTGTGTTGCATCTCTCTGTTTTCATTGAAAGGTATATTTTTAGCAAAAGAGAAAAACTGTGAATTTAGAGTTAGAGTGGGAAAGGTCTGTTACAAAGGCCATTAGCACAGGTACTTCTACTAGTACAAAGAAAACTGTAGCTGCTTGATTAGTCAGGTAGTTAAGCAGCATTTCCTAAGCCCTTTGTGCCTTCTTAGACTTTGACTTAGAATAACAGGGTAAGAAGTGAGTCCTATGAGTTTTCTCAAAGAGATTGGAGGAAAGTAGGTACTGAAAGGGACATTCTGTCCATTAATATATGTATTGCATTGAATGAAGTCAGTTATGTTTTCTCAAAAATTCACTTTTGAAAACCCTCATGACCTCTTAATATGAAAGCCTCAGGGGTGACAGTTGGTGGATATGAGCAGAAAAGATATGATCGACCTTCCCAGAGTTAAAGGAGGAAAGAGATTGGGAGGGGGTGGCATAAAACTAACCACAGAGCAACAGTCAGAGAATAAGGGTTGAGCTGGTTGAGAGATCTCCCCAGTCAGGATAGTCAGGCCTCTGGGTCAGCACTGAAGGAGGCAGGAGACATGGCATGAAAGTGACATCAAAGACCACTTGTGCTTACAAGACTAATCAGTGAGAGTAGAGGTAGGTCATTTGACCTCTGTGACATCCTGGCTCAGACTTAAGTGGGACCTGCAAGCCCAGCCCTGAATCTCTAGGAGAGAGTTGTCTCAACTTACTTCTTTCAACCAGGGGGTCTAGCAGGAGGAGGAGTCCAAGGCAGAACTTGTCTAGAAAGGTACAGTATGTGGAAAGCAGAAGAGGCCCCAAGAGCCTCAGTGAGCCAACCTCTTTCTCAGAGGGTCCAAGAACCCCTCTCTACCTCAGTCCTGAGGTCCCAGAATCATCCTGTTCCTCCATTCAAATCTCATGACCAGAAACTCAAGGCTGTGCCTTCCTCTCTGCCCCATTCCTGGTCTCCATCAGCTGTAATGCCATGGCCACGGAAAGAACCCTTCTTCTGCCTTGTACTTATGCTGATGTACCAACATAAATCCCAGGGCTCAAATTCTACCTAAGCTAAAATGGAAAAGACTGGTTTCCACTGAGAGCTCCTCCTCCCTCATCTGTTCATCCCCTCCCACTCTCCCTCCTTCATCCTATTGTGAGACTCAGAACCCTTCTCCTGTTGAGTGGAAAGTCTGCCATGATAAAACTTTGGCAGTAGATTAACTCAAACGAGTGGGCCCTGCATTTTGATGTCCCAGAAGCAAATGGCTTTAGGGAAAATTGGTATTTTGTGTGATATACCATTTGTAACTGCCAATCCAGCACTCATTAAACTGACTATGTCCTAAATGAAATTCGTATGGAAGCTCATTAAAAGTCACATGTGTTCTCTTCTTAGGATACTTGTGATGTTTGACCCTTTCTAGGGAGATTATTGCTTCATGCAAAATACACTTATCTTTGGGCATTGAGGCAATATTTTTAGAGGTTATAAAGATAAGGGTTAAGAGGATCATTGAATCAGAATGACTCTTATGGTTCCTGAATGCAATCAGTCCAGAGTGTCAGAGTGATGAAGGGATAAAGTGATTTTGTGTGTAAGATAGTTCAGAAATGCATTCAGCTGAACTGATGTTATTTGATTGGCAACAAGTTGATACTGTTTATTATTATTATTGTGCTTCTAATGTTTCTTTTATTACATATTTTTTTCTAATTTGAAAAATAATTCCTAGAGGTTTATCTAGTTGTATCCCTAGAAAGTAGACTCCTCTTTTGAACTTGATGCTGCTAAGACATGAACTAAGCTGATAGAGTATGTGGCTGTAATTTTTGAAATCTTGTATGTGCAACTAGGTATATTTTGAATCAGAATCAATAATATTAATAATAAGAAAAACTTTGGGTTTGGGAAAAGTAAAATAAAGCCTGTACATTCTCCTTATCTGGGAAGTTCTTTGGGGAGAATCAGCAGGTAGATACCTTGGGATATCCTTTTGGGCAAGGTCCTAAAATTTTATCAGCCTTGGAAAGAAGTTGCCTGAAGAAAGTAAGGAAATGATTTAGGAACATTATAAAATTCCACCTGGAATAGGACGTATGGCAGTTCCATGTCTGAGCCATCTCAGTCTTAGGAGATCCCAGCCTTGACTTAAATTAGGACTCTTTGATTGAATACAATTGATATTGTCATATCTTAGAATGCGGAAACTAAGAAAATGGCTCCAATCCCCATGATCTTGGAATTCACTCATGGTAGCAAGTGTTGGTGATGTGTCAGGCTTTGTGCTAAGTGCTTGGGGTTCAAAGTTGGGTGAAACAGCCCCTGCCCTCAAACAGCTCACTTTCTAAACTAAACCCATTGGTTTAGTCAAGGTAACAGGTCAACCAGCTTTATGAAGCATCTGGAATGAACTAAGCAACTTACAGGCTCTTGGGGTGCCAAGAATGGAAAAAGAAAATGGGAGGCATTTTGTATATAACTACATTATCACACACACATACTTACATACATACACATCTATACACACACAAATATACATACACACACACACACATATAAAAGCAGAAGGTAGGATGTACAGTGGATAGATGTCTGAGTCTGGATTCAGGGAAATGTGAGTTCAAATCTGGCCTCAGACATTCCTTAGAGAGTTGCTCTCAATTTTCTCTACTGTCAAATGGTAGCATTGGTACCTGCTTACATAACAATTAATTTTAGGATAAAATGAGTAATGTTTGTGAAGTATTTTTTCTTGGAACACAGTAGACACCTAAGAAATGTTTTCTTTTCCCTTGTTTCCTACATACAAAGTATGTATAAGATAAATTTCAGGAAATCAAAGATAGAAAGTGGACCAAGAAAGACTTCTTTTAGAACTTGGGTGGTCAAGAGTGTTGAATGAAGAAGAGAGGTCAAATAGGATTAGGGCTGAGAAAAGTCGGACAAATTTGGCAATTAAAGGGTTCAATACACACTTTGGAAAGAGTATTTTCAGGGTAGTGAAGATGAAAACAAATTTGTAAAGCGTTAAGAAATAACTGGCGGGGGAGGGGCAGAAAGGTGGCCCAGTGGATAGAGCACTAGGTATGTATTCAGGAAGACTCATCTTCATGTTCTGAAATCTGGCCTCAGACGCAATCTGTGTGATCCTGACCAAGTCACTTAATCTTGTTTTGTCATTTGTAAAATGAGCTGGAGAAGGAAATGGCAAACCACTCTATATCTTTGCCAAAAAAAAAACCCAAATTAAGTTTAGAAGAGTCATACAGGAATGAAAATGGAGGAAAGAAGGCACCATAAGTTTACATGAAAAGGTTTTCAGAAGAAGAGAATGCAAGGTTGGGTTTTTTTTGGGGGGGGGAGGGTGAGGTTACCTATTAAAGGTGACCCTTACAGCTGCTAATAAAGTGAATCAGACTGACCTCCCCACTCATGTCAGTGACCCAAAATTAGAGGAAAAAAACATTTATATTGAGACATAGGAGTGGGTGGGGGTGGGTGGGAGGACTTAAAATTAGCTCCATGGGGGAAGGTGGGTTGGCCTTCAGGTGTGGTTGATAGATAGCTCCTCTCTGATAATTAAGGAATGTTAATTGCTTTATGGGCCTCCACTGCTATAGTAATCTTGTCTAGAAAATCAAAACCAGCCAATCATAATCTCACAGTTAACCTTCCTTTTGGGGAGACCAAAGACCTGATTTTTTAGGAGGAGAGACAAAGGCAGAGAAGAGTCTTTTGGGGAGGTGTTTAGTCTCAACTGGTTTCTGTTCACAGTGAAGGAAACAGGGGTCCCAGGTGAAACTGATTAGGAAGCAAATGGAGTGTGGGAAGGGTTGGAGCGATCATCTAATTCAAACATGCCTTGGTTCTAATTGTGAGAAGCCAGGCTTTTGAGCTTAACTGAGAAACTGGGCTTGACAAAATTGAGTTTAGTGTCCATTATGGAGGAGATTCAATTATTAAATGATACAGCATCATTTTAGTTTGTTTTAACTATTAATTACCTCATGCACCATCATTCCATCATTACCATCATTCCCATTCACCTCCTATAGCTTAATCTGACCCTTAATTCCTATCCCTTCCCAGCCAACAGAATGCCTTTCCCCTTTACTTGAATGTGAGTTATGACTCAGTGCTTGGGCAGGAGTTTCTAAATCTCTTCTGCCCTGACCTGCAGGGCCAGTATGAGTGGGGGGATCGAGGAGAACGCCTACCTGAAGGGGATGGGTGAAAAGAGGAGTGAGACCAAAAGGGTGGTAAGCAAGGTCTGATTTTATTATCAGGGTTGCAAACTTATATAGAGAAAAGACAAAGAGATTCCAAGCAAATTCCGTGGTGGGCCAGCTCTATCTTAGGACATCGTACTTTGGCTATCTGTGTTTACATAACATCTACTGCTTCACCAGGTCCCGCATTGGTATGTTTGCATAGCCTCAGGCAGTCCCTTCTCTTATCTCTCCACGGGATCGTGGGGTGCGGTTTTTCTTCTCAGGCGGGACGAAAGCAAGCAGGTTAGAGGAGGTACAGGTGGGGGGCCTCAGTCCCCGACATGTCCCCCTTTTGACTAAAATTAAAACATGCGGGCGGACTGAAATTAAAATATGCGGGCGGGTGAGAGGCCTGTCTTAGGCTATGAGGCTGGTTTCCATATTCAGAGCGCTTTTTCGGCAGATGACCCTGTCTTAGGCTAAGCAAGGGGATCTACGTGGCCGAACAGCCACGGCCTTGCTCTACTCCCGTCATAGGGAACAACTGCAGCCGCGCCTATGATCCTGATATATGGGGCCTCAATATTCCCGTCATGGGCACTCTCACAGCTGCCGCTCCGTGTTTATTCCCTAAAGGCCTTCCACCACCGCATGCAACGGGACTCTGACTGCACAAGCTTGGAGAACTGAAGTCCGTCCTCCTCGTTGTCTGCAGGGTTCTCCAGAAGTGCCAGGCGATGATAATGGATATTGATAGGGCTTTTAAGAGAAGCCTCAATCTGCGTTTTAATGAAAGAGGTTAGTCTACTAAAAGCCCAGGGCCCAAAAGAAAGAAGTAGGAGGAGACCAATCAAGGGTCCAAGGAGAGGGAGGAGATATGGGAGGACTCCATTCAAGCCACTCCAGAGGGGATTTTCGAAAAGTTCTTTGCGTCATCTCCTGAAAAACAGGAAAAGAAAAACAGATGTGTCTCAGGGAGGTGTAGTCCCCTGGACGGTATTGTAAGCATCTGGCTTGTCCATCAACTTGATCAGCCTTTCAGGCAACCATCTAGCATTTTGGCACTTTGAATCATAAATACAAGCATGGCCTTTGCCCCAGATTAACACAGGATCAGGGCCCTGCCATTTGCCAAGAAGGGGATCTTTCCATTTTGCCTGAGCGTAGGTTTGGGCCGTAGAGGAATGCCAAAGGCGGTCTGCTGCACTCTTTGCCGCAGCGTCAAGGGTGAGAAAATTTAAAACAAAAAGGGCGTGATTGAGCAACGTTTTGGCATTGCCAGCTCTGGGATAAAGAACTTCCCCCCCTGACTGTAATTTCAGGACCATGTTTTTCAATGTTTGATGGGCCCTTTCCACAATTCCTTGCCCCTGAGGATTATAGGGTATGCCAGTTACATGCTTAATATGTAGTTGTGTACAAAAGGATCTGAAAGAAGAGCTAGTGTAGCCGGGGCCATTATCTGTCTTAAGAATTTTGGGCTGCGGGAGGACTGCCAAGGCACTAATGAGGTGATTAATGACATGCTTGGTGGCCTCTCCAGGTTGCAAGGTGGCAAAGATAAAACCACTGAAGGTATCAATGGACACATGAATATATTTAAGCCGACCAAAAGGGAGGTAATGAGTGACATCCATTTGCCAAAGCTCCCCGGGAATGAGACCTCGGGGATTGATACCAGTATGAGGTTCAGGGAGAAGAGTCAGGCAGCCAGGGCACTGTTTCACGATCTGTCTGGCTTGTTCCCGGGTGATAGGGAACTTGAGACGAAGCGTATGGGCATTAAGGTGATGCAGCTTATGGGCTTGCGTGGCAGCAGCAACAGGAGAGGTAGACAGCGCAAGTAAAATGCGACGAGTTGCCTGATCAACCTGATCATTCCCTTCAGAAAGGGGACCGGGGAGGTCGGAGTGGGCACGAATATGTCCAATGAAAAAGGGGTGCTTGCGGGAGAGGATTAGAAGCTGAAGAGTGGCAAAAAGAGGAGACGCATTAGTGGAGGGACGAATATACGGGACAGTTTCCAATAGAGGGACCGAATGTGCAATGTAGGAGCTATCAGTATAAATATTGAGAGGACCCGGAACAGATTCAAAAACCTTGATGACCGCTGCAAGTTCCACCAGCTGCGCAGAGATGAAGGGTGTGTCAAAAGAGGTGGCCTTTCCATCAACACTGAAGGCTGCCTTCCCTGTGGCGGATCCATCAGTGAACGCCAAATGGGCGCCTCTGATGGGCTCCGCCTTGGTAATCCTTGGGAAGACAACAGGTGTTTTCTGAAAGAACTGGACAAGCTTGTCTGAGGGATAATGATTGTCTATAATCCCTGGGTAGGAAATGCAGTTAACTGCCCAATCGTCATCATTCTGAAGCAGCCATTGAATCTGTGAAGCGGTGTAGGGGCAGACAATATGATCTGGTTCCCGACCAAAAAGCCGAAGGGCTGCCTCTCGCCCTAGGCGCAGGAGGCCAGCCGTTAAATGCGGGTAGGAGGGGAGGATCTTTGTAGGTGTGGCTGGCATATGAATCCAAAACAACGGATGCTCCTGCCACAATAATCCAGTGGGGGAAAAAGCGGTAGAAAAAATTAAGAGCCAAAGAGGTTTTAGAGGAGCGTAATACCCAATATGTTGATCATGAATAGCTTGCTCAATTAAGGCAAGGGCCTTACGGGCCTCCGGCGTGAGAGAACGGGGTGAATTTGGGTCGGAGTCTCCTTTTAGAATATCAAACAAGGGTCTCAATTCCCCCGTAGTGAGCTTAAGATAAGGCCTAAGCCAATTCAATTCTCCCAGAAGCTTTTGGAAATCATTAAGGGAACAAAGGTGACTTACTCGCAAGCGAACCTTCTGGGAGAGAATGCGATTAGTTAAAAGTTCAAACCCCAAGAAGAGCTGCGGGGGGTAGGTTTGTATTTTATCGGGGGAAATTTTAAGGCCCCGATTTTCCAATGCCCTAATGAGCTCCTGTGATACCTGGGTCAATTCCTCATCATCTGAACCTGCAAGGAGGATATCATCCATATAATGGATGATATAAAGCTTGGGATACTGCAAGCGAAAAGGGTCAATTGTTTGTGCTACATATTTTTGGCACAGCGTAGGGCTATTAGCCATGCCTTGTGGCAAGACTTTCCACTGAAAACGCGGGGAAGGGCCCACACAATTGGTGATAGGAACACTAAAAGCGAAGCGCTGGCAATCGGAGGGGTGGAGGGGAATGGAAAAGAAGCAATCCTTAAGGTCAATTGTAATCTTAGAGAAACCTTGTGGTATGGCTACAGGAGAGGGGAGCCCAGGTTGAAGGGCCCCCATAGGAACCATAGTTTTATTGACGGCCCGCAAATCATGTAAGAGCCGCCAGTTACCTGACCTTTTCTGGATAACAAAAATGGGCGTGTTCCACGGGGATGTGGACGGTTCTATGTGCCCTGCAGCTAATTGCTCCTGCACTAAAGCGAACGCTGCTTCCAGCTTTATCTTGGGTAAGGGCCACTGGTCTACCCAGACGGGTAGGTCATTTTTCCACGAGATCCTATCTGCCTGGAGTGCAGGAGGACCCGTGGCCCTCACGAAAAATGGTTCTGATTATCTGGGCCTTCAAAGCCAAGGCCTGCTCGCCCTTTCCTCCCTTCAGCAACAATTGGGGACGGTTGTCCTTGCCCTCTTTTGCCTAGCCTTTTCCCTGGGAGAAATCCCTGGGAGACCATCTGACGGGTTACAACTGTATTTGGACTGCACATAATTATCCCCATCTGAGAAAGAATATCCCTTCCCCATAAGTTGACAGGTAGGCCGGGGACCACAAAAGGCCGGACAGTCCCTTTATTTCCCTCCTTGTCTTGCCAGGGCAACCATTGGGAACTCTGTAGAGTATAATGGGACTGGCCTATGCCCTGTAAGTGCGTCATGGATGGTTGAAGGGGCCAAGAAGGCGGCCAGCTATCTTTTGAAATAACAGTTGAGTCAGCTCCGGAATCTAATATTCCTTCAAAAGATCTGCCTTGAATGGTAAGCGTAAGCATGGGGCGGTCCTGGGAAATGGCCTGAACCCAATAGATGTCTGAGGACCCGGGCTTGGAGTGGCCTCTAACGGTGGTGAGGGCAGGGTATGGGGTTTGTAGGGGGAGCGGGAGAGCCTGTGCAAGGCGTTGCCCCTGATAGACAGTGAGGGGTCCCTGTAGGGTTGAAGCAAGTATCTGGATTTCCCCCATATAATCACCGTCAACAATGGAGGGGTGGATTAGAAGGCCATTAATAGTAGTGGAAGCACGACCAAGAATAAAAAAATAAAAATTGGGGGGCGGGGGGCCAAAGATGCCTGTAGAAATTATATGCACCCCACCTTCAGGGGTCAATATTGTGGTGGAGGCGGCACACAGGTCCACCCCTGCGCTTCCTGAAGTGGCTCTGTAGAGTTGGGTGTGGGCGGGCTGGTCCCCGAGGCCCGCGGGACGGGGATCGGCTGGGGGGCCCGGGGCTGGCCCCTCCGGCCGTTTTCCCTGCAGGGGGTGGCCATTGACATCTGTCGCGGAGCGACAAGTGTTCGCCCAGTGCTTCCCTTTCCTGCATCTGGGGCAGAGGGTGGAAGGTTGAGAACCCCTATTTTGGGTTGGAGGAGGGGGGGTATCTGGCGAGCTGGGGCACTGCAGGGCAAAGTGACCGGGTTGCCCACAGCGGAAACACTCCTTCTGGGAGTCCCCCGGCTGGAGAGCCGCCCCGACAGCTAAATGTACAGCCTGGGATATTTTCGTAGTAAAAGGATCTATGTCTCTGCAGAGGCGGATCATCTCCTCTAGGGTTTTATCCCTCCATTTCCCGCGCAAGGCAGAGCGACAAGCAGTATTGGAGTTCTCATATGCCAGACGCCTCACAAGCTGATCCTTAGAGGCCTCCTGACCGAGGGTCCGCTCGGTGGCCTCCAGGAGCCTGCTAACGTATTCAGAAAAGTCCTCCTGAGTCCCTTGTATTATTTTATTAAGCGGGGCAAGAGGAGAACCAGGGGTTGGTAAAGCGCGCCAGGCGGCAAATGCCGCGTTGGCGGTTTGCGCCAAGAGACCTATGGGAAGGCGGCGTTGCTTGGCCTCACCTGCATATTTGCCTTGACCACTCAGCTTTTCATAGGTCCATTTTGAAGCGGGGGAGTTGGGGGACTTCCCATTGCTCTTTGCCGTGGATTGACAACGATCATAGAAGTCGGCTTTCCACGTCAAAAATTGTCCCCGTGAGAGAACAGCTCGAACCACGCGGAGCCACTCCGCCGGCAAAAGATACCCTCCACGGGACATGGCCTCAAGGGCGGAGAGGGTGAAAGGGGCATTGGGGCCATATGCCTTAACAGCGGCATTGAGATCTTTAAGCCCCTTGAAATGCAATTTTCGGTATTCCGGCCATTCCCGTTCCGCCTTCCTACTGCTCTGCCCTTCTTCTCCCTCTTCTTCCTCCTCCTCCTCCTCCTTATTCTTTTCCTCTTCCTCCTCCTCTCCCTCACTCGCGGAGGAGTCTGTAAGTTCACCCGCCCCAGGGGTTTGTGGGGGCCCAAGTCGGCGGGACCGAGTTATAACGGGGAACATCATGGGCTGCGCTTCTTTTGAGTTTTTAGTCTTAGCGCCAGTCCTGTTGGACGGGTCCTTGGTCGACTGAGGCTTACTGGGAGAAAGAATGACTGAGCTCTGGAGGGAGTGCTGCAGGGAACTCAACTCCGAGGAGAGCTGTACATATTGCTTTTGTAGGTCTAAGACTTCTCGGAGCTCCTTAACCTGGGTGGAAAGTTGGTGTCTAGCATTGGTAAGGACCGAGGGAGTGGGAACAGGGGGCAAAAGTACAGGGGCGCAGGTTTGGGATAAGTAAGGAGGAAGCAAATGTTGAAGAGCAGGCCAATCGGGATCATTATATCGGGCGGCCTCATCCTCAAGTTCCGCTTCATCCCCAGGATCTAACGTATCAGGGTCAGGATTCTTTAAGGGAGGGGTCTTGTGTTTAGTAATAATAGGGAAAGTTAGGGACTCGGTTGTAGGGCGGGGCCCTGTAGGGAGGGGAGGATAAATGGGCTTTGGTGGCTCTGGCGGAATATCAATGACCACGGACGGGGGCCTTGGGGGACTTTTGGCTATTGAAGGTAGTGATTTTACAGGAGCCGCCCGTGGTAAGGGGCGCTCTAGTGACTTAACAGAGGCGGCCCGTGACAAAGGGCGCAAGCAAAATTCTGCCACCGAAAGGAGCTGTCGCTCACCCGGATCTCTGGAGGCGGATTCCACTATGTCTCTAATGATTCCCCAATAGGAAAAGACAGAAGGGGGGACGGCCTCCGGGCCCTCAGTTTGCAATTTCTTATTAAGCTCTCTCCCAACCTTTTGCCACTTGCCCGGATGGATGTCCGGCCCGTTAACAATAAACCAGGGACAGACCTTATCAACAAAAAGAAAGAAGTTCACTAAGTCCTTTTTCTTAACCTTAACTCCTCTATCCTTAAGGGCATGCTTAAGGTCATGGATAAAGACCTGTTCCTTGGAAAGGTTGGAACCCATGATTAGAATGAGGCGGACGAAACTCAACTTACCAAAACGCAGGGGCTCTTCATGAGCGATGAGAAGGAAGGGGTCGCGACGAATCGTCTCTCAATGTTGGTCCGCCTGGCAGAAGTCCGGACCTCGAGCCCCACGTCTGGGCGCCACTTGCCCTGACCTGCAGGGCCAGTATGAGTGGGGGGATCGAGGAGAACGCCTACCTGAAGGGGATGGGTGAAAAGAGGAGTGAGACCAAAAGGGTGGTAAGCAAGGTCTGATTTTATTATCAGGGTTGCAAACTTATATAGAGAAAAGACAAAGAGATTCCAAGCAAATTCCGTGGTGGGCCAGCTCTATCTTAGGACATCGTACTTTGGCTATCTGTGTTTACATAACATCTACTGCTTCACCAGGTCCCGCATTGGTATGTTTGCATAGCCTCAGGCAGTCCCTTCTCTTATCTCTCCACGGGATCGTGGGGTGCGGTTTTTCTTCTCAGGCGGGACGAAAGCAAGCAGGTTAGAGGAGGTACAGGTGGGGGGCCTCAGTCCCCGACACTCTTCTATCCATTCATATAATGTCATCTATCCTGAGCTTTCCAAGCTTGTAGAGCAGCAGTTGGGAAGGTCTAGCCTTGGGTCCTTATCTGTCCTTTGTTAGCCTTGTCACAAACAAAAACTGTCCAACCATAGTTCTTGTTCCTCAAATGTAAAGGATTAGTGCCTGTGGAGACCAGTGGGAGACATTGTTTTTCAGTAAGCACTTATGAAGTGTCTGCTATGTGTAGGGCACTGTACTTAGTAGAGGTCTTGAAAAAGGAACCAAAAAGCAGTGTCTGCCCTCAGGGAGCTCACAGTCCAATGGGCATGACAACAAGCACACCAATATGCACACAGCAACTATAGACTTATATACAGGATATAATGAAAAGAAAGAAGGCACTGGGATGAAGAGGAGGTGAGAAAGGCTTCCTACACTGCAGCAGGTGGGATTTTAGTTGAGACTTGATGGAACCTGGGGGGCCAAAATGAGGAGGCACAGAATTCCAGCCATTTTGGAGAGCTAGAGAAAATGTCCTGAGATGGAGGGTCTTCCTGGCACAACAAGGAGACCAGTGTCATTGGATCCAAGAGTAGGTAAGAGGAAGTTAGGGTTAAGAAGATTGACAAAGTGGTCATGGCTAGGTCATGGGGAGCTCTTAAAGCAAAATAACAAGCAAGATTCTCAGATGGAAATGTTTGGGCAGTCACTGGTGAACAAGCATTTATTAAGCCCCTGATGTGTGCCAGGCAACCTGTCAAGACCTGGGGATTCAAATAGAAAAGAAGATTTTCCTGTGCCCATGGCATTGATACATTCAAGAGGAAGAGAACACACCAAAGGAAGAGATTTTGAGTGAAAGAAACCAGACAGTGGGATGTGCTGGCAAAGTCTGTCAGAAGTAGAGCAGCCAGGTGCAAAACATGGAGATGTGTGAGCTGAGCCCCTCCTTTTGTGGAGGTTTGGAGTACATGAGCTCTCCCCACATGGGCAAGAGAGAATGTTGGAGGATGCAGAAGGAGAGAGATGTGGAAGGGCTGCTCTGAAGAATAAGAAAGGAATGCAATAGATTATAGTTCATAACTTTCTCCATTGCACTTTCAATACATAGCAGTTTGGCCTAAGAAACTAAATGGGAGTTTTGTGGCAACCACAGATGATGCCCAAAGTCCAGCAGATGATACAGAGCTTTGACCAAATACTTAATCCAAACTTTAAGGTACTGTAAACACTCCATAAAATAAAATGAATAAATTCAGACTTCTCTGGTACTGATGGATGGCTAAAGCATTTTTTGTAAACTTTCCAGATTGCTGAGGTACCTCAGCCCCCATATATGTAAGGTGAATTTTAGTATAAGTAAGGTGAATTTTAGATTGTGTAAAGTGAATTTGTGTTATTATTTCTCAGAGTTCAGTTTCTCAGGATCCATAGCCATAACAATCTCCTGTTCTCAGGTACTACATATGAATTCCCACAGTTATGGTTGAAAACATCTCCACCACTGTTGCACAGCATTACATAATGAAAAATAATAAAAATATTGACTGCAGTTGCACAGTCACATACCAGGATGAGGAGATGTAAACTTCTGAGGCTATTGCTGATAATATGCCTTCTTTGTCTGTTACTCTATAAAACAGGTAGTCACTGGTCAGTTAATGGGGAACCCTTAGAGTTGAATGCAGAAACTCGAATGTGGTGTGTGCCTTGACAGGTCCCCATCAAGGCTTGGGGGAAATTTGTCTTTGCCTCAACTGATCTCCCCTGACGTGTGAGAGGATTTAGGTGAAGCACAAAGTGTGTGTATCTGGATTGGCCCCATCAAGAAGTAAGAGTAGCTGCCCCCGCTTCTCCCCAACCCCTTCAAGATGGGTGATTAAGGAAGGCATTGAATTTGTCCTCCCATGATCAGCAGCCTCTTCTGAGGAAACTAGACTAGAATTAAGTAAGATTATTAACCTCTTCTTAGTGTCTTTTCTGTCTGACCAAATCAAGAGTGAACCTGTGCTAGCAGCCCTCAAGTGTGCTGTGTTTATCTGTGTTTACTCCCTGTAAGATAGATGGTATAACTCTAATTATAAATCAATGAAAGGCTTTTTAGCCAGCTATTGTTCATAATATGAAGAAACACAACGATAAAGAATAATGACTAAGGAGACCAAGCTTTTAATCTGTGAGAATAAAAACAAAAAGTAGGAAAGGTTTAATAAATTCTTTAATTGTGCAAAAGCTCAATAATAGAAATAAAGGAAGCTGTAACTCAAATCCAAATTAAAATTTAACTTCAATTTTTGATAAGAAATCCAAATGCACAAAAAAGTGAAAAGAGATTTTTATCAACAAGAAAATAATAGAACTTCTGAACAAGTGAATCTTATCCTTCTGCTAGACATGGAAGAGCATCAGATGCCAAGGACTTTCACCAAATACTTGTTCTCTTGATACCAGGTTTGGAAAATAATGGCCCCTCCCCAATATCACAGGATTTGTGCAAGTGGCCACTCTCTTAAGTTATCCATCAGCCTGCCTTTTAACTCTTGATCCCAATCTTTTAGATTTCTGGCAGCAAGTTTAAATAATTGTTTTTCATAAATAAACTGTGAAAGACTTTTCTATGCATTAGCTCTAAACTCAGCTGATAAAATATTACATTTTTAGTGAATGAACCCTCATTTCCCCACATAGTTATTCTTAATTCTCTATCAAAATTAAAATGAATGACATGTGGGGATTAAAAATTGCCCATCTTAAAGAAAGTGTGGTAGAGCTATACTTTACTAAAGGAACCAAGGCCTTCTCTAATGAAGTGGATCCCCAATCATCCTCCCTGTCTGAGATAACTCTTTGCTCCTCAGCCTTAGTTTTATGGTGCTTGATATCCAGACAATGTGGATAAAGAAAACCAGAAATATAGAGTCTTACTGACGAATAGACCTCCATGGGGGGGTCTATACAAAATACAGAATCTTATTGACAAATGACAATAATTGACAGATCGTCACCCAGCCAGTCACCCTCTGCCTGTTTGCATCTGGTTGGTCTCAGGTCCTGGGAACAGGGGAGATGCTGAGATGTGAGGGCCCATCCCGTTTTACTGCAGTGGACCTAGCCAGACTGTCTTTATCTTGTTACAAAAGGTAATGATAAAAGCTGGTTCCATCTTGCATTCCTTGCTGACCAAAGGTGATCAACTCCTCAGTGTGTTTCTACTTTGACATTGTATAACAGACTTCTTTTAATTCTCTTTGTCCTGAGTTTTACCTTTTTAATCAAGGTGAAAGTCGGAATGGAGAATTTACCAGGTCCTTGGTACCTTTCTCAAAGAGAAAATTATGAAACATTTTGAAGTAAAATATACCCATTTAAATATAGAAGAATTTGGAAACTTTATAGCCACAATCTTACAACTTTATTCATAAATTCATAGCATTCAGATAAAAAGAAAAGTACATTTTCTAAGGGTACAATTCTAAGGGTACAATCTTTTTTGTTTCAAATTAAAAACATAAATGATGGTTCCCCCAAATTCCCAACTGAGAAAATTTTGAAGCATAACAACATAAACAATGTTACCATATTAATACATGAAACAAAATTGCCATTCAAATAGCATCAATTGCATTGATTATCTTAGATATGAAAAACACTTTCTTCATTTATGCCTCTGACCCTCTAGGCTGATTGCATTCAGGGAGGAGCAAAGGGTAATTCTGATGCAGTTACATTGAATTCTTATTCTTTCAGCTCCATGGTCATGTAACCACTGGCTTTAAGGGAATAAATAATATGCCTTTTTTAACCAAAGTTTCAGGTCAACAGTCATGGTGCTGTGACAGATTGGAACTGATGGACTAGAAAGGAACAGCTCTCTACCTTGCGAAAACCAAAAGACTTAGGCACCTCAGGATTCATTTTTCCTGAAGTCTTAAACCTTGACAGGGTCGGGTAAGTCCTCCTATTCCCAGCTTCCAAAGGACTCCCACTAGTTTGATTGAAGTCCTTTCCTTTCACTCCTTTTACCTATTCCTCACCTCTTTCCTCCCTCCCTTCCCGCAGAGGCTCTGATCATTGGGAGGATAACTACACTTTGTGGTTACCCATTCCCTACTTGCCTTCCTTATCTGCTCTAGCCCTGAGGAGGATAACTGTTCCATGGTTGTGAAGAGGTTGATGGGTGGTGGGGACCCCAAAATACCGATGGTCCGGGTCGTGCTCGAATGAATGTGACTCAAGCCTTCTTAAAGCATTTGTAACGCTTGTATTCACAAGCAGGCCAGACACAATCCCAGCTAGACAGAGTCTGAGCTGGATTGCATCTGAGCACCTTCATAGAGGCAAGACAGAACTTTACTACAGAAAAGAGTATAGGAGGGATCTGGGGGCGTGGTAGTCCAGGGTGATGGAAGGAGGGGTTTAGAAAGGGTCTTGAGGAGAAGTCCTAGGAGGGAATCCCAGGAGGGTCAAAGGCTGGAAACAGCTGGAGGCTATCAGGAGATAGCAGACAATGGAGGGTTTTGGGTGGGAAGCAAGTGGGTCAATCCAGAGATAACAGACTATGGTCACTGATTTGAGTATGAAAAGCCAGGTTCTGCTGAGAGACACAAGGAGAGCTCAATTTGAGTCTGAAAGGTGAGGTTAAGTGAGGAGATTCCAGGGGAGCTCAAGGAAGTTCCCAGAGTCTGAACCCCATCTGTTGTTGCCTCCTTCCCCTCTCCCGCTTCCTCCCCACTTTCCCTTAAGGGGTCTGATTTTGAGAAGGATTGTTATAATCCACCTATAGACTAGAGACCTGATATTATTCCCATGGGGCCTGTCCTTTTAAGATAATAAGGAACTTCAGGAATGCCAAGGCGTCCCACCTTCAAGGACAGTAGAGGTGCTCCTAGCAAAGGTTGCAAGATCCACCCTTATTCTGTCAGGTCTTGAATCCTTGCAACCCCCTTTCCTTGGAATAATAATAGCCAATTCATGATGGGAATTTCTAACAAGTTTCTGATTCTCCCTCTCTCCATTGTTAATTGTGAGCTCTGTTTGTATTTGTCCTGCCGTTAATTTGTCAGTATATGTCTCTGTAGCATGTGTGCTGTGAACGAGTCTGTCATCTTGTAAGATTTAAAATGCAGGCAGTCAGAGATTTCTGACGGCTGTAGCTAGGGAAACAAACAAACAAAACTGCGAGACTTTTCCTTGTTGTTCCCATCTGGCCAACCTGGAATTACGGAAAGTTAGACAGAGCTAAAATCATTTTAGCAGATTTTGTACGTTGTGAGATGAATCGTTAAAATGTTTGGAAACTGATCATTTGGAATTGTTGGAAAACCCCTAAGCCTGTGGGTAGCTCCAGAAACTCACCTTGCTAAAACACACCCTCCCAATCTTGATCACCTCACATTCTCTACTCCCTCCCAGAGTTAAGAGAGTATCTCAGAATGGGAATTTTTAACGGCCACAAAGGTTCATGTTAACCCCTCTCATCCCAGATCAGATTAAGAGAATGCAAGAGAAGTGTAGAGAAAATTTAAATCTTCTTTCCTCAATCGGTAAAAGGAATTGTAGGGGCAACAATTCACAGACTGGCAGCAATTCTACATGTGCCTTGGACACCTTGTAGTCCACCCTTCTAGGTAAACATTGGAGATGTCACCTAGATCCTATAGATTCTGCCCACCCTGTCCCAGCAGCTGCAGACCTCCCAAAGCTTAGTAAATTCTGCAGCTGTGGGGGAAGGGATAGGTGGATGGATCAGGCCTGTGGCAAACATTCACTAAGCCCTGCCTACAAAAATCTTCACCACTGGCACACCAGGCTCTCTACTCTTGGTAAACTTCATACTTCTCTGTTCCAGTTGCAAAAATTTATTTTTTCTCTGTTTGATCCATTTCCTGATTTGTAAAAGTAAAAAAAAAAAATGATTGTTGTTATGGGATCAAAATGATAAAGTGATTGCAAAATGCTTAACACAATGACTGGTATATGTTACATACAATATTATTATTATCTCTCTCTAATGTCATTGTGACCTTTGAAGTGTTTTTAATTACCGCAAAAGTAATAAGATCAATAATTTTTGGAAATGCAAATAATATCATCTGAAGTTATTGTGTTAAAACTATTTCTAAAAATTCTCTTAGACTATGAAATGTGAGAGTCCATTTTGAGGGAGGCACATTGTCTAAGCAATTTTACTTTGGATCTTGTTGCATATGAATTGTACTTTTAAAAAGAAGTGATGAAATTAGATAATTTAATATTTACTATGATGGCAGATATTTTTCATCTGAAATCGTGACTATTATGAAAATATATGGGGGTGTAAACTTATAGTTTTCACATATTATGAAGGTGATTTAGAAATGCATTGACCTAAAGTTCTTATAAAACTCTGTGCAAAAGTTTCTGTGTTGTAAAATTCCTATTGAGCAAATGAGAATCCTTAAAAAATGGGGGTGTGATTTTCATATGTTTATGTATGTTAATTTGAAGGTTTAGGGACTACTATGTGAAATGCCAGAATGTACTTAGTTTCTTGTGTTATATTTAAGGAAAATGTGTTATAGAGAGAAAAGGCTAAATTAATTGGATATGTCATTCTTGACTTATAGAAACTAAATCTCCTTTCCATTACAAACACCTTTTTCACTAAGAAACTTTGTGATATCTAGGAATTCTGTAGTAACTAAGAATTTAGTTTTGTTATAATGCTTTCTGAATCTGTGTTCCTTTATACCAACCTAGTTTTACGAATTCCTATTTTAAAGGTTTATTTTTGTTTTAAGGAGGAAGAAAGAGATATCATTTAAAAAGTTTCCAACTAATTTTCTTCACAGGAGTTTAGTGAACATCAGAATAAATTTTAAACTGTTTTTAAAGAAGGGGAAATACTTTTAGAAGAAATATTTTGAAAAATCTTGTGTGATTCTTTGAAGACCTGCTAAATTTTCAAAATAATTTATTGCTAAATTAATGTAATGAGCTCTAAAGCAGAAGAGATCTTGCTGTTTTGATCTGAATATGTTGTCATTCTATGACCTAAGAGTAAAAAATTGTGTTTGAATTTCTCATATGTGAAGGACTTAATTCCTGAAGTTTCTTATTCTTCCAGAGTGAGTATAATTAGAGAAGTGATGAGGTTGAGGGGTGAAGCGGACCCCAAAATACTGACAGTCCAGGTCGTGCTCGAATGAATTCGACTCAAGCCTTCTTAAAGCCAAAGAAAACAAAGTTTATTAAGGATTCACCAAATTTGGTTGCCTCTTAAGGAGCCTAAGCATTTGTAACGCTTGTATTCACAATCCCAGCTAGACAGAGTCTGAGCTGGATGGCATCTGAGCGCCTTCATGGAGGCAAGGTGGGACTTAAATACAGAAAAGAGTATAGGGGGGATCTGGGGCAGGGGATAGTCTGGTAGTCCAGGGTGATGGGAGGAGGGGGTTTAGGAAGGGTCTTGAGGAGAAGTCCAAGGAGGGTCAAAGGCTGGAAACTCCTGGAGGCTATCACAAAACACACTAGGAGGCAGACTAGGGGACGCCTAGGTGGCAAGCAGGTAGGGCAATCCAGAGATGTTGATAGGGGCAGTATGGAAATGGATACAGATCTTGATGGAAGTGGTCGGCAGCCTGGGGCATGGGGTTTTGATGGGATGAAGGGTGGGGAGTGCAAGAGACCTGAAATGATAATGAAAAGCCTATGGTCTTCCTGAGACTGCTGGAACAAATGGGAAGATTAGATTTGAGTAAGAAAAGCCAGATTAAGTGGGAAGATTCAAGGGGAGCTCAAGGAGGCTCCCAGAGTCTGAACCTCATCAGAAGCATGACAAACTTGTGCAAGGAAGACATAAACCCATTAACCTGTGTTGACCTGAAAACTTGGTTAGAGAAAAGGCAACAGGCTAAATGCATACATTTTATGATTTAATTAATTAATCAATTTCCCATAAAGAAAACAGTTACATAGCCCTATGGAGTCAGAGGTGACTCTGACTACCTAGTACAGAAATCATCTGTCTTAAGTACATTTTGCCGTGAGAAGGAAACTCTCCTAATTAAGCAAATCATAAATTCAGTAAGACAGGACAATTAACAAAGCAATGTCAGTCAGGTCTTGAGATTCCAAGCTGGGTAAACATATGTCTTGGAAATCCCACCACTAGTAAGTGGCAGGCTTCCTGCCCCAAACACATAACTGAGTGGGATAGACTTAGTGAAGACTCCTCAGATTGTAATTCTTCTCCCAGGGGTGAGGTAAAGCCCAAAGGCTCAAGGTTGCAATATTTTTAGAATAGAATAGTTCCATATAAGGATATAAAACTGTGTAGTGTATTAGGGTCTCAATGATTGGACAAAACTCACATAATTCCTCGATGTCTTCATTTCAAAAGGGATTGGTTAGATTTCGTGTCTAGAATGTAAGACCATATTCTCAGCTAATGAGGATAATGGTCAGTGGGGGGAGGAGGGACTTGCATTAGGGTCTATATAAATCACTGTCCTGTTCTTTGTCTTTGGCTTTCCTACTCCTACAGGTAAGCCCCGCTTCTCGAGAATCGAATAAATCTCTTTTCTGTCATCACTTTGAGAGGCCTCTGAGTAATTGATTTATGTAGGGACCTGAGCCATCCCACACATAACTGATGCAGGAAAGGGTAAACAATGTTCAATAGAAATTACGACCTAAGATGTCTATATTTTCTTTACCATTAGTGTTTTAGGTTAAAGGTCTCCTTAAGGAATGTAGAGTCAGCCTTGGCTGGCTTTTGCTGACATAGGAAGAGGCATTCTCTGAGTTTACTTCAGAGAGAACAAAGAGATTATTCCAAAATTTTATATTAAACATTATCACCTGGAAGGTTAGCAATTAACCTCCTTGCTTTATTTAAGCTGGAATTCCAGTACAGTTATGGTAGTGAAAAGTAATAACTTATGAGCTATCTTGTCTTATACTTAAAATTTAAAGGAAAGTGGGATGATCTGAAGAGTAGGATTGAGAGATTTGGAAAGATAAATAAAGGTCTGCTTGACATCAGTTTAAGATGACTTATGTATGTTTAGAGAGTGTGAGGAAGTCTTTTAAGATGACGGAAAAATTCTGTAATTTGATGTGATAATTAGTAGCTCGATCAAATCTGAGATGGACCTATCTGAATGATACCAGCCAATATTTATTTGCTATTCAAGACTGGGACTGCAATTTACTATTGTTTTAGCTCTGATTATAGGAATAGCTTTCAAAGTTATCATAAAGCCAATTGACATGTGCTGCAGGCTGAGAATAGTGGATTCCTGGGAAGGTTTTGAAGATGACCTTGGACACAACCAGGGTAGCATCTTCCTAAATCTGTTTCCCAAATGTGCTATTTCCTTTCTGAAAAAGGAAATTCCCTAGTGGATTACTCCTAAGCCCTGCTTTCAGCACCTAGTGACCACATTATTGGCTGTCAGATAGCAGCTCATTCCTGGAATCAAACAGAGCTAAGGAAATCCTTTCCTTCTGTTAAGATATATGATATTGTCCCTCTTTTTCTTTTATAGCAAATGTCTATAACCAAGAAGTTCTGTAAGTACAAGACTAAATCTATTAAATAAACAAATGGAAATTGGAACATCTCTTGAGTTACTATAATGAGATGCAAGAATGAATAGCTTACAATTTTAATGTATATTCATGGCTGAGGCAGCTAGGTGGTGTAGTGGATATAGCACCAGTGCAGGAGTCAGGAGGACCTGAGTTCAAATCTCACCTCAGGCACTTGACACTCACTAGCTGTGTGACCTTGGGCAGGTCACTTAACTAACCCCAACTGCCTCATCCTGGGTCATCTCCAGTCATCCTGATGAATATCTGCTCACTGGATTCAGATGGCTCTGGAGGAGAAGTGAGGCTGGTAGCCTGCATAGCCCTCCCTCACTCAAAACAAAGTCAAGTGCAAGTCATGTCATTATTTCTCTCATGGCATGGTCTTCTTCCGCAGTAAAGGACTAACACATATTCATGGCCAAATGAATATAATATTGAGATAACATCCTCCAAAGGAGGCAACGATTAAGACAAAGTAATAAGACAAACATGTTAGGTGATAAATGTCTAATTAAATAAGAGAGCAAATTGTAAGGAAAAGTAACAAGATCAGACTGATTCCTCTAAGAAATATATAGAGATGTATGTGACTGGCTTCTAGAATTTATCATGTTTTGATAATTTGGATTTTTGCACAAAAATTGTATAAGACATTGATAAAAGTAAGTTAAATTATTTCTTCTTTGTTAAAGTACCTGTCCAATAATTTCAAAAGGCAGATGAGTTCATTTTATGGTTGGACCCTCACATTTTAAAGGATTCTTTTTCTAGGTACAGGATTTAGGTAAGGATAGAACAGCAAAACTATATATAAGATGAAACACAATGACGTTTCCAAAAAAATGGAGAACAAATTTTAATTGATTGTATTAATTTATATTGTCAGAATTATATGTGAACTTTTAGATCTGAACTGGAGAAGCGGAACTGCCTTTTTGAATCATCCCAAGAATAAAACCCCAAGATTTAAGATTATGTCACCTTTACACAAAATTCAAACCTTACCCTTTGAGACCCAGAAATCTGTCTTGAGTGAGTCTTGAAACACAAGGATAAAGGCCCAGATCTGCCTCCAAGCAATTGGGTCCCTCAAGCCTTTTCTCATTCAGAGACAAGGTTTATTGTGTTATAGGGAAAAAGAAAAAATGGTGGGAAGATTTGGGATGGGTTTGAGGAGTGGCAAATTGCCTGTGGTGATCTTGAGATAAAGGAAAAGGGGTCTGAATGAAGATTAAGCAGTCTGGGGTGATTCCAGGATAACCCACAATGAAGGGTTGGGCTGGGTGGGGGCTACCTTGATGCACAATTGAAAGGATTATTCAGTATCTTGTTGGGGATGTGGGGGAAAGTTTAGGAGCTGAATTGATCTCTTGGAGTCCAGGTCTCTTACCCAGTCAGAGGGAAATCTCTGATTCCAGAGCCACTGAGGCTCTGACTGCTCTAGTTCCACGTGGGATCTCTAGCCCCTTCTGCCTCTTGTTATCTGAATGAGAATAGGGGAAAAGGAGGGGAAAGAAGAGGAATAGGAGAGGGTGGGACCATCTTTTTTAAGCAAGACCTCTACCTCTAGACTTCTAGACTGCTCTCCCTCCCCTTTGACTTTCTGGTCAAGCTGTCCCTGACAGACCTGGAAGACAGGATAATCTGCTTGTCCTCCCTGGTCTGATCTGTACAAATAGTTAATCTGTCGGTTGCACACTGTCTTGTAGCTGGGCATCCTCAAGGGCACAGTGAGGGGAGACAGGAGTAAATACTATGAGCAGGGTCTGAGGTGTTCCTGGTCTCCTGCATAATCCGGTGCTCTGTTTTCTGGAAAATATGACAACTCATGAAAACAGGTTAAGCTGGCTTCTGGATTGCATTCCCCTGTTCAAAGACCCTTACTAATGAGGGCTGGAAGGGGGATGTGAGACCCCCACAAGGACTAGGATACCAGGGGCGGTCACCTGGAGAAGAATTCATGGACTCGAGCATAGTTGAGGTCAAGGGAAAGATTTATTATGCTTTTTAGCAGGCAAGAGTTCTTAGGGAACCTGCAATTTAAAGGAGTTATACATAAAGTTGATAAAAATTATTCTATAGTAAGATGTGTGCCAAATATACTATGCGTTCTGGGGCTGGATTAGGGAGTGGTTCAGGAGTGGTCAGTTCTTAAAGAACATGCATTTTGGATATCTGCTGTGCACGTATTTACCCAAAATTCATCAGGAAATAGCCCGGGATGGAGGGGTACATGGAGGTATGGCTTTAGGCCTGAAATGTCACGAAGTCAACCAATGGTCAGGACTGACCAGGGAAAATCAGGCTTCTCTCATCAATGTCTTGTTAGACAAGATTAATGCAAAGGGAATACACATAGATCTAAGTATAGGATACATATGATTGGTCAGTGAGTGGTCAATGGCATTATGACCCCATGCACAGCCAGTTCACTCAGTATGCAGCTGGCTTTCAGGGATAAATTGTATAAGTACAGCTGGCTACTGTGGCAGGAAGGGAGATAATGGTTCCTCCCCGGGCAGGCTGTCCTTGATCTGGAGGGAGACTGCCTGAGATAGTGTTTTGAGGCTAGAGAGAAATGGGATTTTTAAAGAGAATTGGGATTTTAGAATTGGGGTCCAAGCACCCCATCAGTACCTTGGATGGTAAGAATTAATGAAAAAGATAGGTTTTCTCTAGAGAGAAGAATGAATAGCCAGTGGATTCAGAGTCAGAGTGGATTGACAAGAAAAGAGTTGTTTGCTGCTCTGTTGAGAGCAGGGGTAGATTTTGGAAGAACAGATGGCATTCCAACTAATGAACTATATAAAAGGAATTGAGGAAAGAGGCTTGATTTTAGACTGAGCAGGGAGGTAGAAGCTGCCCCTGCAGATCCTTCTGAAACATTGTATTCAGGTTCGTCACACCTGCAGGGAGAATGGGGAGTTGTCCAGGCCCCAGCTCGGCTTAAAGAGGGTATACCTCTTTCTAGAATGATAACCCCGGGACGGCAAATTGGAAAACAGTAAACTAAAGTGAATGAGGCTATGATCATGGGTTCATGGACTCCAGAAGCATGACTGACCCTGTATCTACCCTGCTTCTGGTGATTGTCTCCTTGTTTCTTTTTGGCTTTTTGTCTATTCACCTTGTTTGTCAGATTTGTTTTCTGCAAATTTGTTTTCTGCGGATGCCTGATGACTTAAGCCAGATGTCACCCCCTATCCATGACAGTCCTATGTCATCTCTGGACCTGAAGTCAACCAAACTCCAGATGCCAGCTAGAGAACTGATCTCTCAAACAGGAGCTCTTGGGGTAGGGACAGCTCTACGACCAATCACAGCAGGAAGTAGCTACAGAAGAAGAGACCTTTCTTTGCCCCTAACCCCAAGATTTTGGACCCCATTTGTTCAGGGGTGGGGTATGATGGGGTGCTTGTGCTCAAACACCACCCTAAGATACTGTTTTATGTGCTCATTTTGTGTGATCCCTGTTATACTGCTGGATAGTTCTGTTGACACCACTTGCCCCTACAACTTACGTAATGAATATGAAAGATCTTGGAACCCAGTGTAATGGTAATATGAGTTGGAAAATCTTTCATATTCGTTAATAGGCCCATTAAATCACCTGGAAGCCTAAGTCACATGTGGTCGGAGGAGATTTGCTGAACCAGTAGAACAGGAAAGGTAGAGCAGAACCAGCAGGGAACAAGTACAGTAGGGTCAGAGGGGAGAGGAGTCAGGCAGGTACAGGGCAGCAAGGCTCAGCCATTTCAATGCTTGCTTGTGAGAAGTCCCTGACTGAGGAGAGGGGGGACGCTTGGAAATGGCTTTGCCCCCGTGGTTATCATGTTTATTAACTTCTTGGTCACTATGACAGTTTTGGCTTTCTGGTGTCTAAATAAATGTTTTTCTTCTACCTTCTATATGGAGAGTTTTTTATATTTTGCATATTCTTACTCCCTATTTTCCCATTCTAGACAGGCACCAAAGATGAGGACCCATCCTATGGTCCATCCTGTATCCTCCCAGTTACTCTTTCTAGAGGTGTGGATCTGGGCAAATGAGTGTGCCAAATGTGAGGCTGGGAAGGTGAGGATGACTGGCTTAGAGACAAGGAGACTAGAGAGAGTCATTGCCTTCTGGCCACTTGCTTTTGTCCTGGAGGATTGCTAGAGCCCGTTTGGTCCACCTGCCTCCAGTCTTTCCTCTCTCCAGTCAATCAAAAGTGAATGAATATGTGGGGGAAAAGGCTCTTTAAGATGGCTACAAGGCAGAGTGCTAAGTTCTGGGGATACAAATGAAAAAGCAGACACAGTCCAGCTTGTGTAGGCACTCTTATTCTAACGGAGACTGCAATGGAATCATAAAAAATGATGATGATACAGCAGTCTTTTGTTGATTGCTTTCATCTTTGTAAAGTACATTCAAATGCCATATCATTTGATGATTCCAATTTATCTAGGAAGGCGGTGTGCACCGATAGGGGGTACTATACCCATTTTACAGAGGAGGAAATGGAGTCAATCACAGGGAAAGTGACATGTTCAGGGTTTCACAGCCAGTAAGGGTCTAAGGCAGCATTGGAAATCAGGTCTGTCTGAAACCAGCTCTAGGCCTCTCTCTAATGCAGTACCTGGGAATATATAGAAACAGGTATTAACACAGAAATCAGTTTATCCAGATGGGATTTGCTGTGATAAGCCCTGAAAGGAAAAAAAAGTCTGCCTATGAAATTTGGAATCTTCTTTAGAACTAATAATCTTTCAGGGGTGAAACAAGGATGTCCATCATCCCCACTGTTACTCCATGTGGTACTAGAAACGTTAGCTTTTGCAATAAGAGAAGAAAAAGAAATTTCAGGAATTAGAATAGGCAAAGAAGGAAGCAAGCTATCACTCTTTGCAGATGATAAGATGATATACTTGGATAATCCCAGAGAATCAAGTAAATAACTACTTGAAAAAATAAACAACTTTAGCACAATTGTAGAATATTAAATCATAAATAAACACAAAATACATAATTCATCAGATTTTCTATGTATTTCTAAGAAAGTCCAAGAGCAAATGTTAGAAAGAGAAATTCCACTTAAAATTGCTGTGGATGTTATAAAATATTTGGGAAGCTACCTGCCAAGACAAACACAGGAACTACATGAGTACAATCACAAAACACTTTTCACTCAAATAAAGTCGAATCTAAAGAATTGGAAAATTATTAGGTGCTCATAGGTAGCTAATATAATAAAAATGATAATTATAATTTGCTTATGCAGTGCCATACCAATCAACCCACCAGAAATTTTGTTACAGAGCTAGAAGAAATAAGAAGAAAATTCATTTGGAAGAACAAAAAGTTCAGAATATCAAGGGAATTCATGAAAAGAAATGCAGAGGAAGATTTCCCAGCCATATCAGTTCTTAAACTGTTTTATAATGCAGCAATCATTAAAACTACTTGGTACTGGCTAAGTAGAGTAGTAGATCACTAGAATAAGTTACTACACAAGATACGGTAGTCAGTGACTATAGAAATCTACTTGGGTTTATAGTAATAAACCCAAAGACCCCAATTTCTGGGTAGAAGAACTCACTATTTGACAAAATCTGGTGGGAAAGCTGGAAAATAGTATGGCAGAAACCAGGGATAGACCAATGCCTGACACTGGATACTAAAATGAAGTTCAAATGGTACAAAATTTACATATAAAGGGTGACTCTATAAGCAAATTAGGAGAACAAGGAATAGTTGACCTGTTAGATTTATGGAGAATGGATGAATTTATGACCAAACAAGAGATAAAGAATATTATCAAATGCAAAGTAGATAATTTTAATTACGTTAAATTTAAAAGTTTTTGCACAAAGAAAGTCAATACAACTAAGATAAGGAAAGAAGCAGAAAACTGGGAATTTTTACTAGTGTTTCTGATAAAAGGCCTCATTTCTAAAATATATAGAGAACTGAGTCAAATTTATAAGACTACAGGTCATTCCCCAATTAAATAATGGTCAGATGATATAAGCAGGCACTTTTCAGATGAAGAAATTTAAGCTGCCTATAGTCATGGGAGAAAAATGTTCTAAATCACTATTCACTAGAGAAATAACTATCAGATTGGCTAACATGACAAAACAGGAAAAATTATAAATGCTAGAGAAAGTGTGGGATTATTGGAACACTAACTCAGTGTTTGTGGAGTTGTGAACTGATCCAATCATTTTGGAGAGTAATTGGGAATTATGCCCAAAGTGCCATAAAAATGTGTATACCCCTTGATCCAGCAATACCACTTCTAAGGCTGTAGAGCAAAGAGATCATCAAAACAGGAAAAGGATCCACATGTACAAAAATATGTATAGCAGCTCCTTTTGTAGTGGCCAAGAACTGGAAATTGAGGGCATGTCCATCAATTGAGGAATGGCTAAACAAGTTGTGGTATCTGACTGTAATGGAATGGTATTCTTCTATAAGAAATGATGAGAAGACCAACTTCAGAAAAACCTGGAAAGAGTTATATGAACTGATGCTGAGTGAAGTGAGCAGAGCCAGGAGAACATTGTAAACAATAACAACCACATTGTATGATGATTGGGTTTGGTACAGTTAGTTCTCGTCATCAATGCAAGGACCTAAATCAATTCCAAAAGACTCATAATGGAAAATGTTTTCCTCATCCCAAGAAAGAAATAAGGAGTCTAAGGCATATTGAAGCATACTATTTGCTCCATTTTTTGTGTTTTCTTTTGTTTATTCTTTCTCATGGAATATTGATGTGGTATAGGAAACAATGAGCTAGTTGATTTTGAAAAATATGGAAAGACTTGAACTTTTGAAGGAAGATGCTATCCACCTTCAGAGAAACAGATGATAGGAGGAAATGAGTAAAATATGACCTTACATATATGGGTATGAGAGTATATGTGAATATATGTATATGTTTATAGATATCTAAGTATATATATGTATATATATGGTATTTGTACATAAAGATATAGTTACATATCTACATTCAATTGCAGCATTGCAGCCTTCTTTGCAGTGTTTAGGGAGGAAAGGGGAACACAAAGAAAAAGTGCACAGCACATAACAAAAGAATAGCAAGGAAACAAAGCTGGGTATTTAAAAAAATTATGTAGTATTTATCAAATAGCTTTTCTTGAAATGGAAATTTATTGTTTTACATTGAATCTTCTCTTATGATCTACTATGTACATGGCAATTTTCCTTCTTTTCTCACTTTGTACCTAAGTTAAAATTACAAAAAAAATAATAATCTACCCCAAAATAGAATAGAGAAGTCACCTAGAAGAGGTAAAGATCTAGACATTCATGGTCATGGTGGATGTCAGCTAGCTGGCGAGGGTGAGCAAAGTAGTTGAGCAAGATCTCACAACTATACAGAAAAAAGTATGACTTGCAGAGGATTTCTCCTGCGAACCAAGATGGTGAAGTGATTGGTAACTGCTATTTCTGTACCCTTGTTGACATTAAAGAGCCCAGAGAATATCTCCCTGGAAAAATCCTGGAAGAGTGGGAGCAGCAGAAGGGCAAAGAGTCCCTTAGCCCTTGAGGCTTGGAATATTGCTAAGGAAGGTCCCTCTTGCTGTGGCTGAAGGGGATCAGTGCAGTACTGGAGCTTTCCCAGACAGCCCCACCTCAGCAAACTGTGAGAAGATCCTGAGCCCCAGGTTGGTGAAGCCTGCAAGTGCCAACACCAGGACCCCAGGAGTGCCCCAGCACCCCAGGGGAATCAGGAAGATACTATTGCAGATGGGATCACCAACTACTGAGCTTGCCTATGCTCTAGCTCAGCAGATGAGACTGTCTGTGACCAGACCACCCCTCCCCCACACTTAACCAGCTACCTCCAGGGTACCTCTGGGGAAACCCAAAAAGATGTCACCTGGCCTCTGCTTTCCAACACCAGACAGCTCAGCACCAGGTAAGCTAGAGCATTTTAGTCTCTAGCTGAAAGAACCAGAGGCCCACAACATAGAAAGTCTCAAATTTTAGGCACAAGAACTGTGGGACAGAGTCCCCTGTGCCTCAGATGCAGATATCTACTTTAAAAGCCAGGGAAAGGGTGATCATCATGAGTAAGAAGCAAAGCAGAAAAGACCATAGAATCTTTCCATGGGGACAGGGACCAAAACATAAATACCAAACAAGTCAGCAGTGAGACTGTATTCCCATCTGAAACTTCAGAAGGGAATATGAACTGGTCTAAAGCACAACGAGCATTCTTGGAAGAGCTCAGGAAGGATTTAAAAGCCAAAGTAGAGAAACAGAAGAAAAACTGACCAATGATTTTCAAAATATGAAAAATGAAATCACAGAAGAATTTAAAAGGAAAATTGGACAAATGAAAAAAGAAGTACAAAACCTAACTGGAGAAAATAACTCCTTAAGAGGAACAATTCAACACATGAAAAAAGAAATACAAAAGTGAACTGAACAAAATAATTTGATAAAAATTAGAATTGTGCAAATAGAAACTAATGGCTCTATAAGACATCAAAAAACAGTGAAACAGAATCTAAAGAATGAAAAAATTGAAGAAAATGTAAAATATCTAATTGGAAAAACAACTCACCTGGAAAATAGATCTAGAAGGGAAAAATCTAAGGATTATTGGTCTATCAGAAAGCTATGATGATAAAAAGAGCCTGGATGATATCTTCCAAGAACTCATCAAGGAAAATTCCCCAGAAGTCCTAGATTCAGAGAGCAAAATAGTCATCGAAAGAATCTACCACTCACCTTCTGAAAGGGATCCCAAATGAAAAACACCAAAGAATATCATTGCCAAATTCCAGAACTATCAAGTGAAGGAGAAAATAGTGCAGGTAGCCAGATATCAAGGAGCTACAGTCAGGATCACACAGTACCTTGCAGTTTGTACATTAAAAGACTGGAGGAATTAGAATACGATGTTCCATAAGGCAAAGGAGCTGAGACTACAGCCATGGATCAATTACCCAGCAAAGCCGAGCATAATATTTCAGGCAAGGAGATGGACATTCAATGAAATAAGGGATTTCCAGACCTTCCTGATGAAAATGCCAGAGCTGAATAGAAAATTTGATCTTCAAACACAAGTCTCAAGAGAGGCATAAAAATGTAAGCAAGGGAAAAAAAACAACTTGTTATTCAATATGGGCAAACTGTTTACATCCCTATAAGGGAAGGTGATATTTGTTAATCTTGAGAACTGTATATTTATTATGATATAAAAAAGGGATATACATGGATAGAGGAAGTGGTATAAAGTAAAAGATGTCATGATAAAAATGTGATTTAATAGTGTGAAGGGATTTTAATGGAAGGTGTGAAAAGGAGTCAGAAAAAGGTAAATTACATCACAGGTAGAGGCACAAAATATATTACAATAGAGGGAAAGAGGGGAGGGAGATGAGCATTGCTTGAGAGTTACTGTCATCTGATTGAGTTCAAAGAGGGAACAATAAACTACGTTAAGTGTAGAAATACAACTAGCTGTATAGGCAGGAGGAGGGGAAGGGGGAAAGAAAAAGGAGGGAAGAAGTTGGAAGGGAAAAGGGAGGGGGGCTGAAAGAAGAGAGGGAAGACTGAGGGAGACAGTGGTCAAAAATTAAAACTATTGTGCAGGGGAAAGGAGAAGGGAGAACTAAAAGCATAAATGGAAGGAAAGGGGATGGAGGGAAAGACACAGATATTAATCATAACTGTGAATGTGAATGGGATGAACTCTCCCATAAAATGGGGATGGACAAGAGAATGGATTAAAAACTGTAATCCAACAATATATTGTTTACAAGAAACACATTTGAAACAGAGGCATATACACAGGGTAAAGATGAAAGGTTGGAGCAGAATATGTTGTGCTTCAGCTGATGTAAAAAAAGCAGGGATAGCAATCCTAATCTCAAACAAAGTAAAAGCTGAAATAGATCTAATCAAAAGGGATAAGAAAAAAAACTGCATCCTAGACAGTGACACAGTTTCATTATTAAAAATATATGCTCCAAGTGGTATAGCATACAAATTCTTAGATGACAAGTTAAGTGAGTTACAGGAAGAAAGAGCAAAACTATGCTAGTGGGGGACCTCACCCTCCCCTCTCTGACCTTAATAAATCTAACCTCAACATAAACAAGAAAGAAGTTAAGGACGTGAATAACACTCTGGATAAGTTAGATATGATAGATCTCTGGAGAAAATTGAATGGGGACAGAAAGGAATATACCTTTTTTTTCTAAAGTACATGGCACATATACAAAAATTGACCATGTACTAGGGCATAACAGCCTCACAATTCAGTTCAGAAAAGCAGACATAATCAATGCATCCTTCTCAGATCATAATACAATAAAAATTATATGTAATGAAAGGTCATGGAAATATAAACCAAAAACCTGGCAACAAAACAATCTAATCCTCAAGAATAAGTGAGTTCAACCACAAATTATAGAAACAATCAACAACTTCATTCAAGAGAATGACAATATGAGACAACCTACCAAATCTTATGGGATACTGCAAAAGCAGTTCTTAGGGGAACTTTTATATCTTTGAATGCATGCTTGAATAAAATAGAAAAAAAGGAGATCAATGAATTGGGCATGCAACTGAAAAGCTAGAAAAAGAACAAATTGAAAATCCCCAAATAAATACCAAATTGGAAATACTGAAAACTAAAGGAGAGATTAATAAAATTGAAATTAAGAAAACTATTGAACTAATAAATAAAACTAAGAATTAGTTTTATGAAAAAACCAATAAAATTGATAAAATTTTAGTCAATTTGATTTAACAAAAAAGGAAGAAAGCCAAATTACCAATATCAAAAATGAATAGAGTGAACTCACCTCCAATGAGGAGGAAATCAAATCAATAATTAGAAATTACTTTGCCCAACTGTATGCCCATAAATTCAACAATCTCAATGAGATGGATGAGTATTTTAAAAAATATAAATTGCCCAGATTACAAGAAGAGAAAATTGAATATTTAAATAACCCCATCTCAGAAAAAGAAATTGAAAACCCCATGAGTGAACTTCCTAGGAAAAAATCTCCAGGGCCAGATGGACTTAAAAGAGAATTCTATTAAACATTTAAAGAACATTATATTCCAATCCTATATAAAGTATTTGGGAAAACTGGGGAAGAAGGAATAATTCCAAATTCTTTTTCTGATGCAAATATGGTTCTAAAAAGTATAATTTACCAAACACTCTCCATTAGGTCTTTTGACCCTCACAACAGCCCTAGAAAGGTAGGGGCCCCTATTAGCCCCTCTTGGTGGTGGAAGAAATAGAGACTCAGAAAACTTGTGTGATTATTAAGATAGAGGTAAAAGTAGGATTCAAATTTGTTTCCTCACGAAGCAAAGCAACTTATTCTGTTAGCACTTTACCAGATAAATATTAGAACTGATTCTAGAAAGGAGCATTCCTGGGCTACACAGACTCTCCAGGCCCATGTGTTGTTAACTCATAATCACAGGACTAAAGTCTTTAAGACATCTACATCATTCTTCTTCCTGATGATTGCCTGACAGGGACAAGATTCTAGCTACAAAGACATACACACACACACACACACACACACACACACACACACACACATGACTTTACCTTTCCTCTCTGGGACTGGGCATGGGCTGTCCCCCAGCCCTTGTACTCTTCCCACTCCTAACACACACCTGGATCTTGGACTGTCTTTAAGACTCAGCTCAAGCAGGGCTTCATCTGGAGAAAGAGGAGATCAATAAATTGGGCATGCACATGAAAAGCTAGAAAAAAACCAAATCCCCAAGAAAATACCAAATTAGAAATACAGAAAACCAAAGGAGAGATTAATAAAATTAAAATTAACAAAATTACTGAACTAATAAATAAAACTAAGAGGTGGTTTTATGAAAAAACCAATAAAATTGATAAACATTTGGTCAATTTGATTAAAAAAAGAAAGAAGAAAACCAAACTACCAATATCAAAAATGAAAGGGGTGCACTCACTCCAGTGAGGAGGAAATTAAACAATAATTAGAAATTACTTTGCCCAACTTTATGCCCATAAATTTGACAATCTGAATGAGATAGACTATTTGGGAAAATTGAGGAAGGAGTTCTCCCAAATTCGTTTTATGATATAAATATGGTTGTGATACATAAACCAGGAAGAGACAAAACAGAGACAGAAAATTATAGACCAATTTCTCTAATGAATATAGATGCAAAAATTTTAAATAAGATTTTAGCAAAAACAATACAGCATCTTATCACGAGAACAATACTTTATGATCAGGTAGGATTCATACCAGGAATGCAGGGCTGGTTCAGTATTAGGAAAACTATTAGTATTATTGATCATATCAACAACAAACCTAACAGAAACCACATGATTATCTCAAGAGACGCAGAAAAAGCTTTTGACAAAATACAAAACCCATTCCTGTTAAAAACACTGAAGAGCATAGGAATAAATGAAACTTTCCATAAATTAATAAGCAGCATCTGCCTAAAACCTTCAGCAAGCATTATATGCAATGGAGATAAACAAGATACATTTCCAATAAGATTAGGGATGAAACAAGAATGTCCATTATCACCACTATTATTCAATTTGGTACTAGAAATATTAGCTGTAGCAATAAGAAAAGAAAAAGAAATTGAAGGAATTAGAATAAGCAAAGAAGAAACTAAGTTATCACTCTTTGCATATAATATGATGATATACTTAGAGAATTCCAGAGATTCAAGTGAAAAACTACTTGAAATAATAAAGAACTTTGGCAAAGTTGCAGGTTGCAAAATAACCCCACCCAAATGTTCTGCATTTTTATACATTAGTAAAAAAGCCCCACAGCACAAGAGATAGAAAGAGAACTCCCATTCAAAGCTAGGGCAGACACTATAAAATATTTGGGAGTCTACCTGCCAAAACAAATCCAGTGACTATATGAATACAACTACAAGATACTTTTCACACAAATAAAGTCAGATCTGTGTGTTCATTCTTCACTGCCAAAGAAGACCATGCCATCAGAGAAATAATGACATGACTTGCAATTGACTGTGTTTTGAGTGAGGGAGGGCTGTGCAGGTCATCAACCTCACTTCTCCTCCAGAGCCATCTGAATCTGGTAACCAGATATTCATCAGGATGACTACAGATGACCCAGGAGGAGGCAACTGGGGTTAAGTGACTTGCCCAAGGTCACATAGCTAGTGAGTGTCAAGTGTCTGAGGTAAGATGTGAACTCAGGTCCTCCTGACTCCTCCACTGGTACTCTATCCACTTCACTATTTAGTTGCCCAAAAGTCAGATCTAAGCAAGTGGAAACACATCAGTTGCTCATGGATAGGCTGAGCCAATATAATAAAAATGACAATTATAGCTAAATTAATTTACTTATTTAGTGCCATACCAATCAAACTATCAGATAATTAATTTCTAGAACTGAAAAAAAATAATATCAAAATTCATCTGGAAGAACAAAAGGTCCAGAATATGAAGGGAACTAATGAAAAGAAATGCTAGGGAAGGTGGGCTAGCTCTACCAGATCTCAAATTTTATTATAAAGCAGCAATTATCAAAACAACATGCTACTGGCTAAGAAACAGAAGGGTAGACCAGTGGAATAGGATTAGGTACTGAAGACACAGTAGTCAATGAATATAGCAATCAATTGTTTGATAAACCCAAGGACCCCAGCTTCTGGGATAAGAACTCACTGTTTGACAAAAATTGCAGGGAAAACTGGATAACAATGTGGCAGAAACTAGGCAAAGACCAATGCCTGACACCATACACAAGAATAAAGTCCAAATGAGTATATGATCTAGGTATAAAGATTGATAATACAAACAAATTACTAAAGCAAGGAATAATGTATTTATCAGATTTATGGAGAAAGGAAGAATTTTTGGCTAAACAAGAGATAGAAACCATTATGAAGTGCAAAATGGATTATCTTGATTACATTAAACTGAGAAGTTATTGCACAACCAAACTCAAGCAATTGAAGATTAGGAGGGAAGCAGATAACTGAGAATTTTTGTAACTAGTATCTGTGATAAAGGCCTCATTTCTAAAATATATAGAGAACTGAGTCAAATTTACAAGAATACGAGTCATTCCCCAATTGATCAATGGTCAAAGGACATAAACAGGCAGTTTTCAGAGGAAGAAGGTCCAAGGCTGTGAAGGGGGAGTGATTGGCTCAGAGGCAGAGACAAGGAAGCTGGAGAATGAATCATTCACTTCTGTCTAATCACTACTGTCTTAGGGGATGGCCAGAGTCTCCTCATTGGAATCTCTGCCTAGTCTCTCTCTCCAATCAACAATGAAGGAATAAATGACAAAGCAATCATTCACTTATGGGCAAAGCAGAATGTTAACTCCTCCAGATGCAAATGAAAAACGAGAACAGGTCCTGCTTATAAGGTGCTAATATTTTCATGGCAGATAAAATGTAATATTAATAATAACTACTATTGATATTAATGTTGGAATATTATATAGCATTTATCGAGTACCTTATCTCATTTCATCCTCATAATGGCACTAGGAAGTAGGTGAGCTAATAGCATCCATAGGAGGTACAGATGAGGAGACTGAGACAATGAGTAATCAAGGGACATGTTCATAGCAGAATCACTAGTAAATAAATGAGGCAGGATCTGAACTCAGGCCTTCCTGACTCCTGGCCCTGAATTCAATCCCCTGTACTCACTATTTGTCAGGGCTGTAGAGATAAAGACATAGATCTCTCTGTTTGTGTATATGTCCACCCATCCCTCTCTGTCTGACTACCTATCTCTCTCTCAGTGTCATGCAGAATGAGTTGTGTGTAAAAAGCTCCCAATCAAAACCTTCTCCCAGGCAGCTTGGCAACTTTTTTAGAAGGACTCCTTGTAGGAAGTCCCTCCATCCTTGAGAGGTTAAGTATTTTACTCAATAACACATGAGCAGTGTAAATCAAAAATACAGGAATTCTTGAGTCTGAGGCCAATTAATAAATCAATAAACAATGATTAAATGCCTACTATGTGCTATGCACTCTGCTAACTGCTGAAGAGAGGAAAATATGCAAAACATTGTCCTTGTCCTCAAGAAGCTTATCATCTAATGGGGAGACAGCATGCAAATAAATCTGCAAAAAGCAGGCACTTTTCTATCCATTATTCCATGTTGCATCATCTAAATCATATTTATTTGTATCATTGATAAGTATATCTGCGTCATCTATTTACTTCAGCTATGTCTTCCATGGCCATATGTACCTATATTGGGAAAGAAAGTGAGGACAGAGAGAGAGGAGGGAGGCATGAAGATCTCTTAATCTGTTTTGGGGAAAGATCAGGCTGAGCACACCAAGGATACTCAGGCCCTTGGGTGTGGCCTGGTTAGGTGTCAATTCTACTACTGAGTAGCTATGTGACTTTGATCAGATTACTAAGCCTCTCTGAGCTGGCAAAATGATGAAAACAAATTAGCAAAGAATAAAGGAAACTCTGGCTTGGAAGGAAGTGATGAATATATTGAATCTAACCTCTTCCTAATGTATGACTGATCACAGAGCATTTACATGTGCTCTGATCAGAAGAACTACAGTACAGAAAACATTTTAGTTTCCTAAGGTACCAAATCATCAGAAGTCATTGTGATTTTCCATCTTCCACAGGGTGACAAAATTGATATTCATTTAATCTGATCATGGCACTCTCTCAAAAATCCCTTCAGGATTCCTATTTAACTCTTGGACTCTTTTCGTCCACATATAATACAATTCAGGTTGCCTTTAGGAGTTAGAACTAGAGCTAGTCATTAGACATTTGGGGTCCTATGAGCAGAGGTAAAAGTGATTGGAATTTAGAAGGGGCTTTGTGTCGTTCCCCCTCCCCACCCCCATCAAGGATCTGTGCCCTTCAGTGGTTATGATACTTTGGAGACTCTTTCAAGGCCCAGGCTGGGAGTCTGAGGCCATGCCAGGATAATGGATCTAACAAGAGCCTGCCCAAGCCAAGGTCTAGCAATGATGAAACTCCTCAGGGTTCCTTCAGTTTGGCTAATTTGGTAAAATGGAGTCTGAGGACATCTAACCTAGTGCATGTTATATAGCATGTGCTCAACAACTGATTTTGAATTGAACTGAACTGATTGGAATCATGTTGAAATTATCTCTTATATTAACAGACATCTTCATCAAACAAAACAATGCCTAGCTTTCATCCATGATTACCCGTATTCCAAGTATTGCTGAGCATAGCAAAACCTATTTGCATCTAAAGGTTGTGAACTAAGGAACTTTTGTAAATAACATTCACCCTCAGGTCATGCAGCACTTAGTCACAAAATGGATGCTCCCTCAGACAAACTGACATCTGGGAAAGACCTTTGCTTAAAAGGCCAAAATCTCCCACTACATCCGATGCCCTCTCCAGTCTTCCTGATCTGTATCTTGCCACTGGACCCAGATGGCTCTGGAGGACAGTGAGGCTGATGAGTTCGTACAGCCCTGACTCACTTAAATCCAGTTCACTCATAAGTCACGACATCAGCTTTCTGATGTCTTTGGTCCTCTTTGAGTGGAAGGACACGCATTCATCTGTGAGTACTAGCAGCTGCCCCACTGGGGACCCAACTGGGCAGCCTTAGTTTGATTTGGGCAATTCAATTCCTTCCTTCCCTCCCTCCTTCTTTCTTTTTTCCTCCTTCCTTTCTTATGTCCATCTAGCCTCTCTTTCTCCCTTCCTTCTTCCCAATGGGGAATCAAAAACTTTCATGTGGAACATAAATTTCTTGAAATAGAGCACTGTAAAAGCACACTTTGATAAAGCCCTTTGGGGTTCAAATGGAGCAACATGACCCAAATCACTCTGGCTTTCACTGGCTGGCCAATAATCAGTCCCAGTTCAAGCCTCTATAGGGCCTTGTTTGGGTTTTGTTGGCTCAGAGTGAGTGTAAATAGCAATCATTTCTGTTCTGATCAGAAATCTTAAGGTCTTTCCCTCCCAGATTGATTTTTTTTTCCTTTTTTTGAATAGCCAATGAGACCATATTTTGCTTCTTTTTTTAACCTGACCTTAAATCACTAGATGGCTCTTACTTCAGACATACTGAAACCTGGGAAAGACTTTTGCTCAAAAAGGCCAAGGTATCCCCACTGCATCTGGAGCAATCTCCAGTCATCCTGATCTGTCTTGCTACTGGACCTAGATGGCTCTGGAGGAGAAAGGGAGGCTGGTGATTTTGCTCAGCCCTGCCTCACTGAAATCCAATTCACTTGTGTTAGAGATGTGCCTGACACACAAAAAGGTATTAAGGAAAATCTATTAAAATAGACTTCAGAGGAACTGAACCCTGTGGCCGAAGCTGACTCCCCCACTCTTCAGGAAGAGGGAATACCTTCTACGTTCATTCTCTTGAATGAAAGGGCACCTTCCTAGTAAGGCTACAAGAATATTACAACTTGTTCAGACTAATGGAAGCTTCTTATTACTGTTCTGAAGTTTGGACTCAGGCCCCACTATCCCCTGGCCACATGACTTCATGTTCTCATCTCTGACAGGCTTTCTCTGAAACAGCTCATCAAGCCTATGCACAAGTGTCTGACCTCTAACCTGACTGTGTTAGGTCACAACCTGCATCACTCAAAACTGTGAAAACAGAACTTTCTTTTTCCCACACTTGAAAGTCAAGACATCACCTTCAGGATGTCATTGGTCCTCTTTGAGAATGAAGGACAATCTGTCACTTGGAGAAGAGCAATTGTGCTCTCTCCTGCTCAGAGGAAGGAGGGACAGGTGTTCTTCATGTTCCTCATATTTTTTCCAAGATCCAGCAACAAGGATTGTTAGAGCTAGAATGTGTAAATGTTTTCTTTGCTGTACTTAGAGCCCTTAGGGCAAGCCTTATCATGTGAAGAGAGTAGACTCAGCACAGTTACATACATGTAGGTTTTTTTTCTGAGGCCTGAACCTATACTTGAGCATAATACCAAAGCCTAAGTTTTTATCTCCATAATTTCTGCATTGTAGGAAGTATCTCTTTGGCAGCAGTTACCCACCACAGGAACTCAGAGAAGAGCTATTTCTCTCCATACACTAGTTTTCTAGGTGTCACACATTTTGTTCTTCTCCATGTACTCAGGATCCAGTGACATCGGCATCCATGTTGTTTGTCACACATGAATCTCCATCTCCTGACTCCACATTTTCATTGGATCCCACCACTGGCCCTCCCTCTCCATGCTTTGAATGCAATCCCTCCTTGTCTCAATCTCCTAATTTCACTGGCTTTCTTCAAGAAGCATTCCTTGGCCCAACATTCCTTTGATATCCTCCAATTTACTTTGTACATAGTTTATATGTAGGAAATAAGGGGGAAAAACGTTTGTTGTTGTTTTTTTTTAAAGTACCTGCTTTGTGCCAGGCACAGGAAGTTTACAAATCCTTTCTCATCAGATCCTAAAAACAAGCCTACTCTGTAGGTCCTAATGATGGGGGAACTCTGGACCCCTAAAAGGAGAAGACCTTGAAGTTTCCCACATATTTCAGGAACCCAGACCCTGACTTCCCCTGGAGTATCTGGTCCACAACAGCCCACCTGAATTATTTAGCTTACTTGGCACTCCTTCCATCCTATTCAGGCTCCTGTCTCTGTTACTTCCAGACCGCCTCAGGCTTCTTGCCACTGCCAGATTCCATCCAGATCTTTCCCCAGTCTTTCTGTACAAAAATATCAGTTCCAACCTCATCAAATGCACAGATTCTTCAAATCTACCCTGCTTGTACAGGCATCACAAAAAGTGCAGACTCACTAAGAGTCTGTCTGGCTTCTATTGGTGATCCAATGAACTTGCTACTTGGAATGAAAGGTTGGAGTGATCAAATTCTTTTGAGGAAGACACCCCACCCTGTACCATTGGATTTGAGGATTCCTGGCATGCCTAGTCCACAACACTATCACCTCCATTTTCCAACAAAGAAAAGTGAGGCAAACTAGCTTGTGTCTGAGACAAGATTTGACTGACTCTAAGGCCAACAATCTATCCACTGGTTTTTTTAGTCATTATTATGTACTGTGTGGTGTGATTGTTTGGAAATTGTCTTCTATTTTCTTTTTCCTTAATGGACAACCCTTTAGAATATGAGGTCCTTGTGGGTGGTAGCTGTTTCACCTTGCTTGTTATAGCACCTAACACAGAGCTTGGCATGGAATTGGGTCTTGTTGAATTGACATTATCTGGAATCCCCAGATAATGAGGCTTGGAAACATTGTCTTATTTTCTACACTCCAAGATCTGTCAATTAGACTCAAGGAAGGGGTCCTATTTTGAATTTGAGACTTAGTTGGTTCAAAGGTGTAGGAATTGCCATATATATTACTCTAGGTGGAATTTCATAATTTTCATAAATGTTGTAACCATATTCTCTAAGAGAAAAGCTCATTTCACAGTATCCACATCAAAAAAGTTCATTTCCTAAGATACAAATGCATTACCCTTTAGCTACCATTTTTGAAGTTAACAAGATTTTTATCAAATAATTCCCCAAAATCACAAAAAAATAATTTGAAGCATAACCAAAGTAATATTACAGATTTAAAACAAAATTTATTGTTTTGATGAGAGATTAAAAAAAACTTGCGGCCAATCAAATGATATCAACTCAGTTGAATATATTTCCCAAATTATCTTACATAGAAAATCACTTTCTCTAGCTATAATTTTAATACTCTAGACTGATTGCAGTCAGTTATCAAAATATTTATACCAGAAGTTTTTGTGCCAACAAAGAATAAGAAACAAAGTGAATACCCATAAATGTTTGAATAACTAAAGAAATTACAGTATAAGAATAATGAAGGAATATTATTGAAAATATTGAGAAACATCAGGATTTCAGGGGGAAAAGTAGTGAAATTTATAGGGGTTTATCAGAGTAATTTTGGATGTTTAATGAGGTCTCACACTGGGAAATGCAATGAGGTCTTCTGGAAGAGGCCTAACCTTGTTAAATAGATCCCTAAGTTTTATCTCCAGCAAGATTTTTCCAAAGTGTAGTCAAGAACTGTTCAAATCCAAAGTGATCCATTCACCCTCACAGTAGCAAGTCTATGTTCCAACCACTGACTCCAAAGAGGCCAAAGTTACTCAGTGCTATGAAAACCCAAAACAATTTCTATGGAAAAGGATGCAGGTGGTGACATTCTATACAGTCTAAACATGACCTGGAGCTGACTGAGACTCAGATTTTGAGGTCTTCATTGCAAAATTCAGATCCAAATGACATTACTTATCAATAAGAATTGGAAGTTCTACCTAGATTTAGGGGACTAGATCTGGTAGAGAGCTTGTGAAGAACCACAGAAATTCTGCAGCAACTGAATATATTCCAAAGAAAAAGAGCAAGAAAGCAAAATGGCGGTGTGATGAAGTCTTACAAATAGCTAAGGAAAGAAGGAAAGGGAAAGGAAAAAGAGAATGGGAAAATATATACCCAAATGAATTCAGAATTCCAGAGAATATCATGGATATACGATTTTTAAAAATATATTATTTATTTTTCAGTTCTCAACATTCACTTCCACAAGAATTTGAATTCAAATTTTTCCTCCCTCTTTCCCAACCCCAGAACAGCATGCACCTGTCCACCCCTTCCTTCAGTCTGAGCTCCCTTCTACTACCCACCCTTCTTCCATCCCTCATCCCCTTTATTTTCCTGTAGGGCAAAATAGATTTCTATATTCCACTGCCTGTATATCTTACTTTCCAGCTACATACTACAATAAATTTTTACCATTCATTATTAAAGCTTTGAGTTTCTTATTCTCTCATTCCCTCCCCATCCTCACTGAGAAAACAAGCATTTCAATATAGGTCACACATGTATAACAATCAAATCACTTCCATAATAGTTATGTTGTAAAAGACTAACCACATTTACCTCTATCCTGCCCTCAATTTATTCCACTCTCTCCCATGACCTGTCCTCCCACCATAGTGTTTACTTCTGATTATCCCTTTCCACAATTTGCTGTCCCTTCAATTATCTTCCCTCTCCTATGGTCTTCTCCATTGCCTTCCTGCAGGGTAAAATAGATTTCCATATTCATGTGTGTTATTCCCTTCTTAAGCCAAATCCCATGATAGTAAAACTCACTTATTTTCCTTTCATCTCCCCACTCATCTTTCTTCCCTCCTTTATGTGAGATGATTTGCTATGTTCTACGTCTTCCTTTCTCTTACTCCTAGTACATTCCATTCAAGAGGAAATTTTTTTTTAGGTGTTCTCCCTTGATATTCAGTTCACCATGTGCTCTCTGCCTATTTGTGAACATATATATATATATGTATGTATGTATATATGTATACACACACACACACATATATATATATAAATATATATGTTTAGAGTTAGGGTATATACATATATATAGACACATACTCATCTACATATACATTTTATATATTCCTTCTAACTACCCTAATACTGAAAAAGGTCTCATAAGTTACAAATAACATCTTTCCATGTAGGAATGTAAACAGTTCAACTTTAGTGACTTCCTTAAGTCTTCTCTTTCCTGTTTACCTTTTCATGTTTCTCTTGAAAGTCAAGTTATCTATTCAAGCTCTGGTCTTTTCAACAAGAATGCTTGGAAGTCCTCTATTTCACTGAAATTCCGTTTTTTCCCCTGAAGTATTATACTCAGTTTTGCTGTATAGGAGATTCTTGGTTGTAATTCTAGCTCCTTTGATCTCTAGAATATCACATTCAAAGCCCTTTCATCCCTTAATGTAGAAGCTGTTAAATTCTGTTTTATCGTGATTGTATTTCCACAGGACATGAATTGTTTCTTTCTGGCTGCATGTAATATTTTCTCCTTGACCTGGAAACAGGAGAATTTGGCTACAACATTCCCAGGAGTTTTTCTTTTGGAGTCTCTTTCAGGAGGTGATTTGGGGGATTCTTTCCACTTCTATTTTACCCTCTGGCTCTAGAATATCAGAACAGTTTTCCTTGACAATTTCTTGGAAGATGATTTCTAGGCTGTTTTTTTGATCATAGTTTTCAGGTAGGCCAATAATTTTTAAATTACCTCTCCTGGATCTATTTTTCAGATCAGTTGTTTTTTCAGTGAGATATTTCACACTCTCTTCTATTTTTTTATTCTTCTGGTTTTGTTTTATAATATCTTGGTTTCTCATAGTCATTAGCTTCCACCTGCTCCATTCTAATTTTTGAAGAACTATTTTCTTCAGGGAGCTTTTGAAACTCCTCCTTTTCATTTGACAGATTCTGCTTTTTAAAGCTTTCTTCTCCTCATTGGCTTTTTGGACCTCTTTTGCCATTTGAGTTAGTCTATTTTTAAAGGTGTTATTTGCTTCAGCATTTTTTTTGGGTCTCCTTTAGCAAGCTGTTGACTCACTTTTCATGATTTTCTTGCATCACTCTCCTTTCTCTTCCCACCTTTTCTTCCATCTCTCTTACTTGATTTTCAAAATCCTTTTTGAGCTCTTCCAAGGCCTGAGACCACTGCATATTTTTTTTTTTTGAGGTTTTGGATGTAGAAGTCTTGACTTTGATGTCTTCTCTGATGGTATGCTTTGTTCTTCCTAAACTGAAAGAATGGAACAAAATACCTTTTCACCAGGAAAGTAAACTAAATAGTATTATTTTTTCCCTTTTTTAGGCATTTTCCCAGCCAGGTACTTGACTTTTGAATCCTTTGTCAAGTGGAGGGTATCCTTCCCTAGGCTTCAGAAGATTTGTACAGCTATTCTCTGAGATATCTCTAAGGACTTGTTAGTTCTCAGTTCCTCCAAGGTGGCACAATCAAGTTTACTCCTCTACTGGCTTGTGCTTTGGTCTGTAAGCAACCACAAGCATGCTTTTCTGCCCTGGAACTGTGAATAGGGTTCCCTCTCCACAGCCACCATCAGCTCCACCATGTCAGAGCTCCTCCTCACCCCAGGACCACCACTCAGAACTGAGACCCAGATCAGCTGCCCGATTCCCCAAGGGTCATTAGGCTGAGGACTCCAAAAGTGGACACTGTGCTGCTGCCACCGTAGCTGCTGTAGCCCTGGGGCCAAAGCTGGGGCTGGACAGTGCTCCCCTCTCACTCACATGAAAGAGCTTTTTTACTGATCTTTGAAGTTTGTGGGGTGAGAAATCTGGGAACCACAGCTGCAACCCATGATTCCATTCCCTAAAGCCTGCTCCAGTCCTGGGCTCTGTTCTGAGACAGGTGCAATAGACCATTCCTGTAATCCTTCCTGGCTATCTTGGCTTACAAATCTGTTTCACTCTGGCATGTTGTGGCTTTTGCTACTCTAGAATTTGTTTAGAGTCACTTTTTACAGGTATTTTATGGGCTATGAGGAGAGAGCTAGAATAGGTCTGTCCTTCTATTGCACCACCTTGGCCCTGCCCCCTCAAGGTTTTCTTAAATGAGCTATGCAAAGAAATAGAAGAAAACAACTGAATGGGAAAGACAGATTTCTTTAAGAAAATTTGAGCTGTGAAGGGAATTATTTCCTGCAAAACTGGGCATGAGGACTTCCGGGGCAAACATGGCAAGATAAGGCACTAACTTATGTGGGCTCTTCCAATTTCCCCTCCAAACAATCTTGTAATAATGGATTAGAACCAATTTTGGAGCAGTGAAGCAGATTACCAGTCAGCACAGCTTTGGAGGGTGAACAGGAAAGGTCTCTCACTACTGCAGCAGAGTGAGGATAAGTGAGGAAGCCAGTGGCAGGCTTCACCCTAGGAGAGAGTCATCAGAAACCTTGGAATTTCAGAGATAAATAAATTCAATCCATTTTCCTGAATTTCCTCATTCAGAAATCAACCCCTGATTCAGCCAGCCTTTGAAGAGCAGGGCTGACAATGAGAAGAAATCTTGGGCAAGACTTAGCCAAGTGGGAAAGTTTAGATCTGACCAAAAGATATAAAGCTTTTAGTCCAATTAAATTCTGACCCTTCTGTTTCACTCAGACAGTTCTGAGGGGAAGTGGATGCCCCTCAGGTGAAGATTGCCATAAGTTAGGATGATCTGGATAGAAATAAGTCTCTTTGTCCAAGATTGAGTAGAATCATGTCCCCCCAGCTTTTCATTAACCTAAGTCCACCTCATTATAATATTCATTCTCATCAAGGTTTAACCAATCAGAATTAATTGATGCTTGTTGGCAACACCTACTTATCTAAGAGCATATAAAGTATTGAGAGGCCTCCATTATTCATCTTTTCACTTACAAGATATGGCTTAAAGCACCAGTGCAGGAGTCAGGAGGACATGAGTTCAAATCTCACCTCAGACACTTGACACTCACTAGCTGTGTGACCTTGGGCTTGAAGTTAAGTGACTTCACTTAACCCCAGTTGCCTCATCCTGAGTCATTTCCAGTTATCCTGATAAATATCTGGTCACTGGATTCAGGTGGCTCTAGAGGAGAAGTGAGGCTGATGACCTGCACAGCCCTTGCTCACTCAAAACAAAGTCAAGTGCAAGTCATGTCATTATTTCTCTGATGACATGATCTTCTTTGGCAAAGGATGAACATACAAGATAAAGCTACAAGACCATTTTTTAATTAATTATTCAGTAAGTAACACTAAATGATTACCCCAAAATTATGTCATGTTGTTTTCATCAGAATTGTACAGTAAGTTGAGAGTGTACATAAAAGGTTTTATCATATTTAGTTTCTCTCCAGTGTGTATTTGCTGGTATACAGGAAGTTGGAGCTTTAATCTGAAAGCCTTTCCACATTCATGATATTGACAAGGTTTCTCTCAACTGTGGATTCTCTGATGTGCAGCAAGAGTGCAGCTACAAGTGAAAGCCTTTGGACATTGATTCCACATACATAGTTTCTTTGCACTTTGAATTCTCTGATGCCTATCAAGTTTGTAGTTTTCTCTGAAAGCCTTTCCACATTGATTACATTCCTAAGGTTTCTCTCCAGTGTGGATTCGCTGATGTGCAGCAAGACTGGAGCTCCTTGTGAAAGTCTTTCCACACTAACTGCATTCATGAGGTTTCTCTGATGTGCAGCAAGATTGGAATTCCTTGTGAAAGCCTTTCCACATTGATTACATTCCTAAGGTTTCTCTCCAGTGTGGATTCGCTGATGTGCAGCAAGACTGGAGCTCCTTGTGAAAGTCTTTCCACACTAACTGCATTCATGAGGTTTCTCTGATGTGCAGCAAGATGGGAGGTCCTTGTGAAAGCCTTTCTACTTTGAATACATTCATAAGGTTTCTCTCCAGTGTGGATTCTCTGATGTGCAGTAAGACTGGACCTCTCTCTGAAAGACTTTCCACAATGAATACATTCATAAGGTTTCTCTCCAGTGTGGATTCTCTGATGTACAGCAAGACTGAAGCTGGAACTCAAAGATTTTCCTCAATGATTGCATTGATAAGGTTTTCTCTGATGTGCAGTAAGACTGGACCTCTCTCTGAAAGACTTTCCACATTGAATACATTCATAAGGTTTCTCTCCAGTGTGGATTCTCTGATGTACAGCAAGACTGAAGCTGGAACTCAAAGATTTTCCACAATGATTGCATTCATAAGGTTTCTCTCCAGTGTGGATTCTCTGATGTGCAGCAAGACTGGAGCTGCTTGTGAAAGTCTTTCCACATTGATTACATTTATAAGGTTTCTCTCCAGTGTGGCTTCTGTGATGTAAAGCAAGACTGGAGCTAAAACTGAAAACCTTTCCACATTGAATACATTCATAAGGTTTCTCTCCAGTGTGGATTCTCTGATGTGCAGTAAGACTGGACCTCTCTCTGAAAGACTTTCCACATTGAATACATTCATAAGGTTTCTCTCCAGTGTGGATTCTCTGATGTGCAGCAAGACTGGAGCTTCTTGTGAAAGCCTTTCCATACTGAATACATTCATAGGGTTTCTCTCCGGTGTGGATTCTTTGATGTACAGCAAGTTGGTTGTTTTGCCTGAATGCCCTTCCACTTTGATTACATTCATAAGGTGTCTGACCATTGTGGATTCTCTGATGCTGAGTAAGACTGGACCTCTGTGGGAATGCCTTTCCAAATTTATCATATACATACGGTTGCTCTCTAGTCTCCATGCTCTGATGCACAGCAAGACTACAGCTGCAAGTCCCAGTCTTTCCACACCAACTACATTCATGAGGTTTTGTCTCACTGTGAATAATGTAATGAATAAGGAAGGATGAGTGTTCACTAAAAGGTACACCACATTCAAGAGACTCATGTGGTTTCTCTCCAGTATGAATTTTTTGGCAGTAATTCAAAAATGACTGTTGACTCATGTTTTTCCCACAATCATGACAACCATAAGGTTTTTCTCCTGTGTGGTTTTGGTGATTCACAGCACAGATATCTCTCCCAGTGAAGTCACAGGGACCATCACTCATGAGGTGTCCTTGGTGTGTTTCCTTCACAGAAATCCTTCGCTTTTCATTAGTCACTTTCATTCCAGGTCTAATCATTCCTTCTGCAAAAAAACAAACAGTAAAACATTCATAGAGATACATGGACACAGACATATAATTAGAAACCTTTCCCTCCACTGCAAGAAAGTGAACTGATCTACATGATACTTCCCCAGGTGAAGAAGTCATAAAAGACACAATCACAATTGTTAGAAAATGCCATTATCTCAAATTTACAGGATAACTTGATTTAGAGAGAGCTTCACAGACAAGTACGTTGGATCCTCAGAAACACCTGTGAAACTGGCAGACCTAGCATTCTTAAAACAACCTTAAGTCCAGCTGTGAACTCAGAATGGCTGAGTGACCTGAAAAGTATCCCTGCAGGTAAGATTAGACCACCAACCCTGAAAGTGGGCATGTTCTGTCTAGGGAACTAGATGGCCCTTCTCCATGGCACTTACATTTGTTCTACCTTTGGTTAGAAAAAAAAATGTTTTATTTTTGTATCCATGACTTTATTATCCCTCTCTTTGGGTCTCCCTATTCTCTGAGACACAAAAATATTGAAATTAGGGCAACCGATAAGCCTACAATGGACCTTTAAGTTCAAGGGAAGAGTCAGTTAATGTGGTAACCTGCTCTGTAGCCTTATTTTTAAAAACTGGCATGGCAGCAGCCAACCTTGAGCAATCACAACTCTGACAAGTCAACAGCCAGCAACACTGGACCAGACACCCCACCAGAAAGAAGACTGGCGCTCACTGAAGGCTCAGACATAGGTAGCTTTTATTACCAGTGACATATTTTCAAATTAAAATATGTACTTTCAAAAAACAAAACAGTATTGTACATGTAATAGACAACAGTATATAAAAAAACATAACTGTTATATGCACTGAAAAAACAAAAATTCAGGTGACTCACTTGATTGCAATATTTGCTTTACTGCAGAGCTCAGGAATTGATTCTGCAATATGGCTGAGGTGTACCTGGATTTTTTCTCATTCTTCTCTTGACTTTGAATCTTCCTTAATTCAATTCTCCTTAAACTACTATTAATTTCACTCCTTGAGTTCCCCTTTATTCCAGGGTATCCCACTGAACTAGATAGCTTTACACTCCCCAACACTCACCTTTCCCTAGATCAGCTAAGACCAAGGTTCCTGATCCATTGTTTCTTCTCAACCACTGCATGTTTCTATGACAGACTGGCAGCTCCTTAACAGCAGGGACTGCTTTTATCCTTCCTAAAACTTGGTGAGGTGCCTAGAAAACTGAAGGTGTTTAATCCATAATTATTGTCAGACGTCCAGGGACTGTGACTGACAGAAGGCCCCATTTTCTACTTCAATCCCTATATTCTGGTCTCTGTCTTACTTGCAAAATGCAGGTTCTGACCTCAGTCACTGTTTCCTTTTGCCACCTTATCTTGTTTTGCAGTGAACTTTCTCTGCTTTTAATCCTGATGGGACCTGATGAGATCCAGTGAAGACTAAAGATTTAATTTTAGGCTCCTGAAGAATCTCTTACTATGAAACACCTGGGAAATTCTAATACCCAATTCACCAAACTGAGAGTGATTGTCATATTCAATGAAACTGACCAACAATTCTCCAAGAAGGGACCAAAGATTGAGCCTTAGAGATCAAGGAAGGGACATGGGTTGATGATTTAGGTAATGCATATCCTAGGATTGCATGAAGAGTTTGCTGCTGACTTGGAGGGAAAGTTGAGCCAACACACAGTTGGTAACAGTGGAGCAGAAAAGGAGTGGGCAGCTCTCAGAGATTTGGTGTATAGCCCTGCATTTGCTTATCTGGGTCAGAATACTTGCAAACAGCAAGACTGGTTTGATGAAAATGATGGGGAAATTCAGAAGCTGCTAAATGGAAAACGAGAACTCCACAGGATTTGCCAGCAGGATAGTTCATCTACCTCTAAAAAGGCCACATTTGATTCCATCAAAAGCAAAGTAGAAGCAAAGCTTAGAGATATATAGGATTTCTGGCTCAGTTAGAAGGCAGATGAAATTCAGTTTTATACTGATAGTAACAATCCAAAGAGCTTTTATCATTCTCTGAAAGCTATTTATGGACCAAAAACCTATGGTGCATCACAACTACTCAGTGCTGATGGAGCCACACTGACTAGTGATAAGGACATAATCCTAGAGAGATGGGAGGAACACTTCTGTAGTATTTTCAACAGACCATCATCAATCAATGCTGAGGTCATTGACCATTTACCTCAGGTTGAAGTCAATTCCTCTTTAGCTGAACTTCCAACTGAAGAAGAGATTTAGAAAGGCCATTAGGCTCCTTTCATGTGGGAAAGCACCTGGTGCTGATTCTATTGCAGCTGAGCTTTACAAGGTAGGGGGACCATTGCTCATAGAGAAGCTCACTGAAATTTTCCAGGTTATATGGCAAAAAGAGATTATCCCCCAGGAGTTCAAGAATGCCTCCATTGTCCATCTCTATAAGGGTAAAGGGAATAGATTGTCCTGTGACAATCACAGGGGGAATCTCTCTCAATCACTCCTGCAAAATTCTTGCTAGAGTCCTTCTTAATAGGCTGATCCTTCACCTGGAAGATGGGCATACACCTGAGAGCCAGTGTGCCTTCAGAAAGGGCTGAGGAACAGTTGATATGGTATTTGCTGCCTGACAACTCCAAGAGACATGCCAGGAGCAGATCAGAGGTCTGTACACAACGTTTCTAGATCTGACCAAAGACTTTGACACTGTTAGTTGTGAGGGCTTATGGAAAATTATGCCAAAATTTGGTTGCCTGGAGAATTTCATCAATATTGTACGTCAATTTCATGATATCATGTTTGCCCAGGTTCTGGATAATGGACAAAGCTCTTCTGCCTTCCCAGTCACCAATGGAGTGAAACAGGGTTGTGTGCTTGCTCTTATGCTTTTTATCATGATGTTTTCAGTCACGCTGACAAATGCTTTCAGTGAGGGTGAACACAACATCAAGGTCAACTACTGTACTGATGGCAAATTCTTCAATTTGAAAACGTCATAAGCCAAGACCAAAGTAGGGGGAGTGTTGGTGCATGATTTTCTGTTTGCAGATGATTGTGCTCTCAGTGTAGCCTCTGAAGCTGAGATGCAACAAAGTGTGGATTAATTCTCTGCTGCCTGTGCTAACTTTGGCCTAATAATTAACAGCAAAAAAAACATAGGTGCTCCATCAGCCACCACCACACCATCCATATGTGGAACCCTCAGTTACAACAAATGGAGAAGTTTTGAATGTTGTGGATAAATTAACTTACTTTGGTGGTATACTTTCCAGGGATGTACACATTGACAATTAGGTTAATGCATGCATTGCTGGAGTCAGCTCAATGTTTGGATGGCTCCAAAGAAAAGGTTTGAAGAGAAGAGGTATTACACTGACTACCAAACTGAAGGTCTACAGAGCTGTTGTGCTGACCTCATTGTTATATGTTTGTGAAATATGGAGAGTCTTCCAGTGCCATGCCAAGAAACGGAATCACTTCCATTTGAACTGTCTTAGGAAGATTGTGAGGAACACCTGGCAGGATAAGGTACCAGACACTGAAGTCCTTGCTCAAGCTGAACTGCCAAGTATTCAAACTGTGCTTCAGAGGGCGCAACTTTGATGGCCACACCCTGTTGTTTGAATGCAAAGTGTATGCTTGCCAAAAAGACTTATTTTATGGAGAACTTGCATGGGGCAGGTGATCACATGGTGGCCAGAAGAAATGATACAAGGACACTCTCAAGTTCTCTCTCAAGAATTTTGGATTTGACTGTGCAACATGGGAGACACTGGCACAGGACTGCTCAGCATGGTGTGCCCACATAAAAAAAGGTGCTATGCTCTTTGAGCAAAGAAAAATTGAGACAGAACAAAGTAAAAGCAGGATGTGCAAATTTGGGATATCCACCCTAAATATTCACGCGGACATTCTGGTCACATTGGACACGCTGAAAATTTACAATGGTGATGACATTTTGGTCATCTTCAAAGATGAAGGACAACAACAGCCATCCTAGGATTAATTCTAAGTGAGTGACACAGCTAAAAATCTCTTAATACCCAAGTCAGGTATTCCTGTCCCAAATCTAGCACTTGCATTGCTAGAACTCCCAAAGTCACAGCCCTCATACACCTGCTTTCACCTCACTCACTTGCACGGTAGCTCCTCAGGCCTTCTTGTTCCAGCATCTGTGGTGCTTCCCTCTCCTCCAAATAAGAAACCAAATATTCTCTGGGAACTGGAAGCCCTGAGGATGTGTGAAAAGGAATGAACATGGAGAAATACTTAGAATTTAGTTCTCTTTAGGGAAAACAGTGTACATAAAAAGTTGCTCCATTTTGAGAATTACATCATGTTCACACACATCTGGCCTATTCTTCCATGAATGGCTGTAATTCAAGTAACCAAAAAAGGATGCACCAGATCAGCATTGAGCTCCAGCAAATTAAAGCTTCATGGATCACCTTTGTTTTTGTCTCCTACCCAACCATGAAACCTATACAAACCTTGTTACTGTTCCTTCAAGGAATTATTGCCTTTCATGGTGAGATTCTCCTTTTGGGGAAGTCAATGAATCTTAGTTAATGAAATTCAAATTCTTGGCCAGTCTTTTATTCCTATCATGTGTAGGGGGAATGAGAGCAAAGACCACAGGATGGTTCCCAGAAGTCCTTAAGCATGGTTTCATAGCATTTATTTTTGAGGACTTTGGGGAAAGGTGGGGGAGAAGATCATGGAGCCAAGGGGGAATCAGAAAATTTGATCACTGTGCACCTTCCTCATAGGAGGATGGACCCACTGCAGAATTTCCATTATCTAGAAATTAGAGGCAGGTGGTAGTACAGTGGAGAGAGGCCTGGGACTACAGTGAGGAATGTCAGGGTTTAAATCCAGCCTCAGACAGTTACTAACTGTGGTTCTCTGGAAAAGTCACTTAATCTCTGTTTGCTTCAGTTTTCTCAACTGCCAGATGTGGATAACAGTATCAGCCAATAATATAATAGTGTAAAGAAAGGACTTAACCCCACAACTGAGGAACAGCAGGTGAATAGGAAGGCTTATTGGTCTCTGTCCTTTCCCACCACCTATACTGGGCAGTGGAGGCAATTTAAAGGAAGATTAAGGACAAATGTGTGACACTAGGCACAACCAGAAACTGGGAGTTACAAATTGATGCTTCTCAAAGAGAAGGATATCCTAAATACTTGGCCCATCTCAAAGAGGAAGAGGTTACAAAGAAAAGTAGACTGAGCACTTTTCAGATATTTGGCAGACAAAATTAAAGTCCAGAGAGAGGTTGGGCTAAATAATCCAGAGGATAAACCCTACATCTGAGATGCTTCAACACTGACCTGATCTTTGACCTCAAGCTACCTAGAATTGGCATGAGACAGCAACAGGAGCAAGAAAACATATATGTTATCTTCACACAAGGTATGAACCTTAGAGGAAAATCATACAGCAGAAGGATCGTGTATCTCAGAAACATAACGTCAAACCATTTCCCTTTCTAGTAATCGATAAATGCTCCAAAGTCAGTACACTGAGGAACAAAGAAAGATATTCCCTTTGGTAGCAGACTGAGAGTGGCCAGGGGAAATGTCCTTACCCAAGGAGAGCAGGTTGTGGGCATTCTCCAGCATGACCTCCTTGTAAAACTCCTTCTAAGGATGGTCTAAGAGGTCCCATTCCTCTGGGGTGAAGTCCACAGACACATCCTGGAATGTCACCAGCTCCTAAACCATCAAGAGTCACAAGATTTAGACCTGAAAAAGACTCCAGAATTCAGGCAGTCTAACCCTCATCAGGTGAGAAGAGGAAACTGAAGCCCAAAAAGGGGACTGACTAAAAGTCATATCCTTATGAGTTAGAGGCAACACTTAAGTCCATAGTCATTAAAAGTTCACTGAAAAATTGAGAAAAGTATTTGATATGATCAGTTGGAATAAAGTTGAGGAATGTTTTACTCTGGAATGTTTCTAGGGAATGTGGGACAATGTGTGCATTTTATCTGTGACTTTAAAGGATCTCAAGAGAAAAAGGAGAAAAGTGTGAAATTTCTTCCTTATTTGAACAGATAAAAGTAATGTTATATATAATATCATGTCAGATTTGTGAGAAGCTGGCAACTACAATGCATTCTGGACTGTGAGGGGCAGGATGTTTGATTACAGAAAAGAGAAGAAGAAAAAGTATCTAGTTAATTTCCTGACAACCAAAACAACGTTATCTAGATAAAACATGAAAAGGATAAGATATACTAATGACAATCTGGACTGAACTGAGATGAGACTTCCAAGTGAAGGAGAATTATCTGTTATTACATTGAGTCTTGAAGCTGCCCTGGGTATAACCTTTCATGGCCAAAACATCTTATGCCTTCTCTTTGTGACTGCTTTCATCTGTCAATAATATATCATTTCATTATTAAACTATTTAGTTATAGAGTTGTTCATTTGTGTTGTTCTTTGCATTCAAAGCAGACCAAAAGGACATCAGTATGTAAGGGTTAAAGTAGAATGTGTCTGACCATGGAAGATCAGACTAATAGAAGCTGCAAGGCTCTACTACTGGTTGGGAACAAATAGTCCATGTTAATATTTGGGGTGGAGATGCCTCTTAATTTGCATACCTCACTATTTTTAAATACTGCAATTCTGCTTTACTTGCACAGCACAGCATGTTCTTTGATGTTGATAAGCTATGCTGGGTGGTCCTTTTTCAGTGTCTTCCACGTTTCACCATTGATTACAAAATTCTTTCAGAGAGACCTTGGGAATGTCCTTATGTCTTCTGACCACACTGTCAGGGCCTTCTTTGCATGTGTTCTCCATGAAATATTCTTTTAGGCAAACATACTTTTGGCATTTCAACATGGCCAGTCCAACAGAGTTGTGCTCTCTGCAGTAGAAAGTAAATGACTGACAATCGAGGTTAAGAAAGGACCTCAGTGTTCAGTACTATGCCAGATGACCTTCAGAGTCTCCTTAAGACAACTCACATGGGATTGAAAGAAGATCCACAGTTTCCCCATTTGCTGCAGTCAGTGGATTGTGCCATGCTGAATGGTGGAGAATATCTAGGTTTTGGGGGTTTTTTTACATTTTCTGAAAAATTATTTCCCGCTACTACATTTTTTTAATGTTTGTTGTTTTTTTTTAAGTTTTGAGTTCCAAATTCTATCCGTCTTTTCCTCTATTCCTTCCCCGATAATTTAGATAGTAAGCAACCACATATACGTTATACATGTGCAAGTATATGAAACTTTAAGTATTAGTTACTTTGTACAAAAAGACTTGGAAAAAAAGAAAAAGAATGTAAGAAAAAAAGGTGACAAATAGCATGCTCCAGCCTGTATGGAATAATATCAGTTCTTTCTCTGGAGGCAGATAGTAGATTTTGGCATTGGTCCTTTGAGCATTTTCTTGGATCATTGTATTGCTGAGAATAGTTAAGTTATTCAGTTCTTCATTGAACCATATTGCTGTTACTGTATATAATGTTCTGCCGCTTCTCTTCACTTCATTTTGCATCAGTACATTTAAGCCTAGGTTTATCTGAAATCATCCTCCTTATCATTTCTTATAGCACAATAATACACCATTATAATCATATACCAGAGATTTTTTAGCCATTCTCCAATTGATGGGCATCTCTTCAGTTTTGCCATTCCTAGCCAACACAGTAAGAGCTGCTGAAAATATATTTGTTACATATAGGTCCTTTCCTCATTATTTTGATGTCTTTGACCTATAAACCTAACAGTGGTGTCGTTGGATCAAAGGGTATGCACAGTTTTATAACTCTTTGGGCACAGTTCCAAATTGTTCTCCACAACAGCTGGATCAGTTCATAACTCCACCAACAGAGCATTAGTGTCCCAGTTTTTCCACATCTCTTCCAACCTCCCTCATTTTCCATTTTCATCATATTAGCCAATCTGATAGGTATGAGTTGGTACCTTAGAGCTGTTTTAACTTAGCATGTCTCTAACACAAATTCAGAGAATTGTTTTCATGATTACACATAGGTTTGATTGAATATTCTCAAAACTGCCTGTTCATCTCCTTTAAGCATTTATAAATTGGGAAATGACTTATATTTTTATAAATTAGGATCAGTTATCTATATATTTATGAAATGAAGCCTTTATCAGGGATACTTGCTGAAAAAAAATGGTTCTGTGCTTTCCTTATAATTTCTGTTGCATTGATTTTATTTGTGCTAAAACTTTTTAATTTTATATGAACAAAATCATGGATTTTATATTTTGTATTATTCTCTAGAACTTGTATGGTCATAAATTCTTCACTTACCCATATGTGGGATACATGATTCCATGGTCTCCCAATTTCTTATGGTATTACCTTTCACGTGTAAATCATGCATCCTTATTTTGGTATACAGTGTGCGATGTGGGTCTATACCTAGTTTCTTCTATGGTGTTTTCCCATTTTTCCAGCAGTTTTTTGAAATATGGAGGTTCTTTTTCCCCAAACTCTTGGATGTTTGGGTTAATCATATACCAGGTTAGCGGGGTCATGTAATATAAGATGCTTTATACTTAATGTATTCCATCGATCCATCACTTATTTTTAGCTAGTACCACATTGTTTTGATAATTATGGCTTTATAATACAGTATGAAACCTGGTATGATTAGAACACCTTCATTTTTATTTTTATTGATTCCCTTGATTACCTCATCCATTTGGTAAACCCGTATTTTCTTCTTACTGTCAGGGCAAATTACCACAAACATCAAAGAATAGACTCATATGCTGCTATTTACTTGCACAGAAGTAAAAGTAATTGTGGAGGGTTCCATCATACATGTAAAAAAATCAAAATTTAATTATTATAGTTTGCATTTCAACTAATTCATCAGAAAGATATTCACAATTTCCTGTGAATTTCTCAAAAGAAATAAAGGATTTAAACACACCTCTAAAACTCTGGAAACTTGAGAGGACAAAAGCCAAAAGAACAGACTATATACAGAAGAGATGAGCCAAATCTGATAATGCCTAGATACTTGCGAACAGTTCTTTATATTTCCAATCTGATTCATGCACAGTGAATGTTTGGTCAACATGTTTGGAATTTGTTGGCCTTAAATTTCCATATAAAGATATGATTCAATTTATCACAGATTCTGACATTTGGGAATAATTCTCCATCCAAATTATCCTTTATATTTTATTATTGTGTTTTCTCCTTTAAAACACCTGACTCATGGTCTATTTTTAACCTAAATATAACCTTTTACTTCCTTTATTATTTTTCTTTGGAACAATTAAGGTGTTTATTGGTCTTTGAGATTCCCAAGAGTTTATAATCCTTGTTTTTCACTAGGGTCTCTAGAGTTACTCTTCTTCATTGCAGAGTATTCACCATATGGCTTTCCCTTCAGGAAGACAGCCCTCTTATTTATCAATAACTGATCCCTGATTGTCTAACTAACACCCAACAAAAGTTCTTCAAACCCTCTGTCCTTTGCAAGTCTTCCACATTCATCTCTCCCTACCATAGGATGGGGTTATGAACTCCAAACCTCTACTGAAGTAGAAAGCCCATTTCAGATTTTTCATTTCTCACCTAGCTCAACATTTCTGGGACTGAGCTCTGAGCTCCTGAACTGGGGCACCTTCACCTCACTCCAAAACGGTTATCATTTGTGCGTGTTTGTGTGTGTGTGTGTGTGTGTGTGTGTGTGTGTGTGTGTGTGTGTTGTCATCTTCTGTGAGAATGCTGGGTCTTTGAGGCTAAGAGACTCCTAAGAGTCATCAGGAGAAAAACTTTCAAATGCAATGAAAACAAAAATGAAATAAGCAAGACTATTCCAAACCCATTAGATATGAGGAAGAAATGGAACAATGTGTTCTAGAGAGCAGTGAAGCTCAGTATGCAGCCCAGGGAGATTTATTCTGCAAATAACTTAGCAATGAGGGACAATGATGTTCAATGATAAAAAAAGCTGTCAAATATCTTTAAAAAGAAAATCAGAACTGAAGACGTTATTTGTTTCTTTGCACCCACTGGAATTCTTGCAAAAAATAACTGAGGACTAGAGAAGAAAGACCCTGCAAATATACATAAAAGGGCAGAAATTACCAATATAGGCTTTCATTCTATAATAATTCAGCTTCAGGCTCTTACTAGCTATGTGATCCCAGGCAGGTCATTTAATTCTGTTTGCCTCAGTTTCCTCATCTGAAAAATGAGCTGAAGAAATAAAAACCACTGCAGCCTCATTGCCAGGAAAACCTCAAATGGGGACACGTAGACTTGGACATGGCTGAAAAATATCAGTAATGATAACAACAAAATTATGAAGGACATATTTCACAGGGCTGAAGAAAATAACAACATTTATTTGGAAAAATAAAAGAACTACTATAATATCAAAGGGAGTGATGAAAAGAAGTAAGAATATGGAAGGAAGAGCACTTCCAGACACCAAACTATATTATACAGCTCCAGTTATCAACACCATGTGGTGTTGAGGGAAGAGACAAAAAGAGATGAATGGAACAGATTAAACAAGGGAGACTCAGAATCATTAGAACTCAGTAACTCCATGTTTGGTAAAGTGAAAAATAGACTGATTAAGGTAAAACTCCTTATTTGGTTAAAAAAAAAAACTGCTGAGAAAAGTAGAAAGCAGTCAGGAAGGAAATTAGGACTAGACCAACATCTCATATAATACTCTACATTCTATATGGATGCCATTGTTACTGCTCAGTTGCTTCAGTCATGTCTGACCCTCCATGACCCCATGTGGTATTTTCTTGGCACAGACCTGGTATCTTAAGAGCCAAAGGGTAAAACAGAAATTGAAAGAATCCACCAATCACGTCCTAAAAAAGATGTGAAATGAAAATGCCCAGGAATATTATACACAAATTCCAGAGCTCCCAGGTCAAGGAAAAAAAGAGCAGAATCAGCCAGAAAGAAGCAATTCACATGTCATGGAGCTACAGTCAGGCTAACACAAAAATGAGGAACTTTTACATAAAAAAAAATCAGAGAGTATGGAATATGATATTCAGCAGGACAAAAGAACTAAGATGGTGACGAAGAATCACATACCCAGAAAAAGTGAATAAAATCCTTCAGGGGAAAGAAAAAATGAACATTCAATAAATAGAGGATATTCAAGCATTCTTAAAGAAATGACCAGAGCTGAACAAAAATTGGGTCTGGAAATACAAGACCCAAGAGAAACATCCAAAGGTAAGGAGGAAAGATAAAACAAAAGTCTCCAAGAGGTGAAATTGTTTATATTCTTACACTGGAAGAGGATACCTGGAACTCTGAAGAACTTTATGACTATTAGGGCAATTAGACAGAGTATACGTTGAGAGTATACATTAATTGTGATAGGGTGATATTGAAGAAAACAAAACTAAGGAGTGAGAAAGAGAATGACACTCTAAGAAGAAGGAAGGGAAAGGTACATGGGGGTGAATTATCTCACAGAAAAGAAGCAAAGAAGAGCTATTACAGTGAAGGGGAACACAGGGGAGGTGGGAATGGAGGGCTTGAGCCTTTCTCTTATCAAAATTGGTTCAAAGAGGAAATAACATACATGCTGAGATGGGTACAGATATCTAACTCATCCTACAGGGATGTAGAAAGGGACTTGGATAAGGGGGGAGGGGAGAGACTGATAGAAGGGTAAACTGGAGAAGGCACTGGTCAGAAGCAAAACACTGGTGAGGAGAGAGGGGAAAAGGTCAAAGAAAGAGAGTGAGAATGGGAAATAGGATGGAGGGATATATACAGGTATCATAACTACAAATATGAATACAATTAATCATAAAATGCATTAATAGATGTGAAACAGGTAATTTTGATTGTACTAATTTAAGTTGTTTTGTTCTTTTTTTTCAGAAATAAAATCAATACAACCAAGATTACAGGGAAAGTTGATAACTGGGAAAAAAAATTGATAAATATATCAAATATTTAGATAAGGTACTGAGTCAAAATTTATAAGAATGCAAATCACAAACCAATTGATAAATGGTCAAAGGATATCAATAGGCAGTTTTCAAACAAAGAAATCAAAGCTATTTATAATCATACATAAAAATTCTCTAAAGGAGTATTGATTAGAAAAATGCAACTTAAAACAACTCTCAAATTAAAACCAAACTCATACCTGTTAAAGTGAGTAATAAACCAGAAAAGGGAAATGATAAATATTGCAGGGAAATAAGAAAATTGAGGCACTAACGTTCTGTTGCTGGATTTGTGAACTGATCCACCCATCATGGAACTATAGTCAAAATGCTATATAAAGTGGATATCCTTTGACCCAGCAATAACATTATGAACCAGAAAAACCTAGAAAGACGAAAATGAACTGATGCAGAATAAACTGATGCAGGATGACATTTTACAAAGTAACAGCAATACTGTATGATGAACAATAGTGACAACTTAGCTATTCTCAGCTATGTAATAAACTAAGACAATCTGAAGGATTCATGATCAAAAATGCTCTCCCCCTCCACAGAAAGAACTGATTCAGAATAGAGATGTAAAGCATACTAGTTTTCACCTGCTTTCTTTTTCGTTCATTTTCCCCTCCATGAAATGACAAATATGAAAATGCTTTACGTGACTGCATTTGTAGAACCTGTTTTGGATTGTTTACTGTATGTAGGAGGGGTAAGAGGAAGGAGGCAGGTACAAAACTGTGACCTCAAAATTTAGGAATAAAAATATTTTTATATGTAATTAGGAAAAATGAAATTTTTTCAAAAAAGACTAAAAGCCAAAGGCAGCTAGGAGACACAGTAGATAGTGCCAGGCCTGGAGTGAGGAGGATCTGAGTGCAAATTTAGCCTCAGACATTTTCTAGCAATGTGACCCTGGGCAAGTCACTTCCCCCTGTTTTCTCAGTTCCTATGTAAAACGTGCTGGAGAAAGAAATGGGGAAACACTCCAGTATCTCTGCCAAGAAAACCCCAATGTATCGAAAAGAGTCAGACAAGACTAAAACAACTGGAAAGTAACAAACAGCCATTCCCCAATAGATAATTTTTTGTTCAGATCATTTAACCATTTATCAGAAGCAACTGCCAAGTATTCCCAGCCATATGAAAAAATGCTCCAAACTAAGAAAAGAAAACCACAGCACTGAGAATTCATCTCACACTCTGCAAAACTGACAGCAATGACAACAGCACCAGTCAGTATTGGAGGAGCTGTGGGAAGCTGGGCACACAAACACATTGTGGATGGAGCTATGGAATGGGAGAAGATCAGGGAGATCAGAGTTCAAATGCTGCTTCAGACACTGACTAGTTATGTGACCCTGGCTGGCAACTCACTGAATCTGTTGGCCTCTGTTTCCTGAACTGTGAAATAAAGATAAGAAGAGCACCTACGCTATAGGGCTGTTGTGAAGATGGTTAAAAGCAGATTTGAGGGAGAAAGTAATTCACTCTCCTGGGTCTCTGCTTTTGAGCCCGAGACCTGTTTGATAAGAACTGAGTGTCTCCTTTAGGATAGCCCTTTCTTTACCCCACTGGAAAAGGTAACTCCCAGAATTTTGAATAGTTCCCTTACTCAGTCCTTTCCTATATCCTCTCTAACAAGGGAAGTGCTAGGCCCTTAACAAATGCTAATTAAGTGACAGCTAAAGAAGGCCTTCTTTTCTTTGTCATGGTCCAAACCGTTCTGGTAAAGGTCTTAGAACATGGGAATGTGAGCCCGAAGTTAACTTAACCTGTCTTCTTCGGCTTCCACATTTTCCAGAAAAACAGGACCAGAGTATGCAGGAGGCCAGGAACACCTCAGCATCTGTGCATAGCATTTACTCCTGTTACCCCTCACTGCCCCCTCACAGTGCCCTTGATGATGCTGACTACAGGACAGTGTGGAACTGACAGGTGAACTATTTGTGCAGATCAGACCATGGAGGATAAGCAGAGCATCCTGTTTTCCAGGTCTGCAAGGGAGAACTTAGCCAAAGAGGCAAAGGTGAGGAGTGGGGAGCAGTCCTATGGACATGTGGGATAGGGGTGGTAGCCATGGATACAGGAGCAAAGACAAGACCCCTACAGAACAGAGAGGAATGAGTGAAGAGGTCTTAGAAGGGCAGCCACTGGGGATGAGGGATTGTGATGCCAATATGCCATAGATTAATTCAAAGGACAGAGAAGAGGATGGTGTTATTAGTACCGTTTTCAATGTCCTGCCTGTTTGGGTAAAGAACCAATCCACAGGGAGGAGATTGCCAGCCTCACAGACAAGCCTCTTTATCTATGGAACCTGATTCTTTGGGGGTCAAATCCGTGGACACAGTGCACTCACCTGGAGTGAGGGTCTGCAGCTGCCAAGGGCCATTCCTTCTGACTCCACCTACAGTCCCAGATTGGGCCAGGCTTTGGACTTCTGCAGAGTGAGCTGGGGAGAGAGGATTCCAGGGCAGGAGGCTGGGCTATGGGGATTTACTTGAGATGAAGCCCTGTCCTCAGGAGAGAGAATAAAGCCAAGAGGTAGGGTCAGGTTGAAAAAGATGGTCCCACCCTCTCCCATGCCTTTTCCTCTCCTCAGTTCTCATTCAGATCACCAAGAGGCAGAAGGGGCTTCGGATCCCACATGGGATAAGAGGAGTCAGAGCCTCAGTGGCTCCTGAATCAGAGATTTCCTTTTGACTAGCTATGGGACCAGGAAGCTGAAAGGGCAACCCAGCTCCAGAACTTTCCTCCACACCACCACCTATGTACAAAATAATCCCTGCAATAGCAAGTCATGGTGGTCCCCACCCAGCCCAGCCCTTCATTGTGGGTCACTTTGGAATCACCCCAGGCTATTAACCTTCATCCAGGCCCCTTCTCCAATACCTCAGGATCACCACAGGCAATTTGCCACCCCTCAAACCTATCCCTAATCTTCATAGCATCTTTACCTTTTTTCCCTATAAAAGTCAGTCTCGACCCCACCAAATAGGCAGATTGAAAAACAAAACAATCTCACCCTCCTCCACTGGCAACACAATCACTCCATCTCTGAATGAAAAAAGGCATGATGGGGCCCTACTCCTTGGAGGCAGATCCAGGCCTTCACAGCGGCATTTCCAGGGTGACTCAAGCCTTTCACTTATGTTTTACTCAAGACAGGATTCCTGGGTTCCTGAGGGGAATTTTGTGAAAAGGTGACAAAATCTCAAATGTGGTGTTCAGGGGGTAGCACCAGATTCCTGAGAAGGGATTGGGAGTCTGGAAAAGAGATAGCAGGAGGAAGCTTGTCCAGAAACCTGGCTGGGGAGAAAGGATTGCTCCAGGGGGACCTGCAGCTAGACTCACCACAGGGTCAGAGGGGGAGGATGAGACCCAATGGGATGAAGAGCCAGCAGATCTGTGGGGGGCTGGCTCAGACCTACCTGGCACCTACACCCAAAGAGATCACCTCCAGAAGGCAGAGATCTCAGGTCCAAGAGAAGACAGTGTGATCGGAGATCTGAAGAAATAAGGCAGAGGGACATCAATTCCAAGGGTAGAATGCAGAACAATCTCAGCGCAAGTTCCAGTTTTCAGCCAGCCCACTTTGGGAGGCTTCTCCCAGCCTCTGAGGCCCCCAGGAAGGGCCCTTTCCTCCAATCACATTCAGGATCAGGCACTCAGGACCCTTTCTCACTTTCCTCTCCAAGACCTGCCCTCTGACACCTGGACAGCCTAGACCACTGGGATGACCCCTCTTCTGCCCTAGACTCCCCCCAGGCCTCCAAACTCCACCCCAGAGTTCCTGTTCCAACTGGACCACCACCCCCCAGGCTGGTCTTCTCTGAGGGCTCCTCCTCCCCCATGACCCTCACACCTTATTTCTTATTGGAGGAAAGATTCAGGACTTTAGGCGTTGAGAGTGGGAGAACAAGGTAGAGGCAATCTGGAGATTTCCAGGTGAGCAAGGGATTCCCAGCCAAACTGAACTTAGTTTGAGAATAGAGGTTGTTCACCAAATGCCAGCAGTTTGATTGGTACTTTCTCCTAGTTTGAATTAGAATGTGGCTCATTTCAAGTCAGATCCCAGCAGGACAATTGGGATATTTGACCAGCCAAGGGCAGATCCACCCTTAATGTGAAGTAGACTTACAATTCGGCATTTAAGAGCATGTGTTAGTGATGAGGTTGAGGGGTACGCCGGGTCCTGCTTGAATGAATTCCACACAAGTCTTCTTAAAGCCAAAGAAAATAAAGTTTACTAAAGATTTCCCACCTTAGGTTTTCTCTTAAGGAATGTAAGCATTTGTACAGCTTGAGGAATACAAGCCAGCCAGATAGAATCTTAACTAGACAGAGTCTGAGGTGGATTGAATCTGAGTGCCTTCATGGAGGCAACATGGACCTTAAATACAGAAAAGAGTGTAGGAGGGATTTGGGGGGTGGTCTGGTAGTCTTGAGTGATGGGAGGAGGGCTTTAGGGAGGGTCTTGAGGAGACTGGGGTGACTAGTGACATGCTTGGGTGGGATGTAGGTGGGGCAATCCAGAGGTAACAGACAATGGAAGGCCTGGCTAAGCCAAGGGAAATCGATTTGAATGTGAAAGATTCAGGAGGAACTGGCTACAAATGTCAGTATGAAAGGCCAGGTTAAGTGGCAAAATTAGGGGGGATCCTATCTGCAAATCTGAGTATGAAAGGTCAGGCTAAGTGGCAAGATTCAGGGGGAACCTATGTGCAAAGGCCAGGTGGGGAGCTTCAAAGGGAGTTCAAAGTGGTTTCCAGAGTCTGAACACCATCACTGGCACAAGTGGAAGGGGAATCCAAGGAGCCACCCCCACAAAGGCCAGACTTTCTGGGGGCCTTTTTCAGACTAATGGGACAAAAGCCCTTCCGATCCCAAGGGAAAAAAGTCTTGGCTTGGGCTTGTACGTTATCATTCCCCCCTCAAACACATTAGACCCAAATTCTTTTGTGGTAAGGGGCGAAGGTCTCAGTTTCTAAAACTTTTTCCTGCTGGCAAGGGGTGTAGAGTTGTCCCTGGAAAGCCTGAAAAGACTTATATGATCTCATGCTGAGTGAAAGGAGTAGAACCAGGAGAACTTTGTGCACAGCAACAACCACAGTGTGTGAGTTTTTTCTGGTAGACTTGGAACTTCACAGCAGTGCAAGGACCTAAAAAAATTCATAATGGTCTTCTAAGGCAAAATGCCCTCCACATCCAGAGAAAGAACTATGGAAGTCAAACGCAGAATGGAGCAGATCATTTTTTTGTGTGTATTATGTTTTGGTTTGTTATATGATTTCTCCCATTCATTTTAGTTGTTCTACACAGCATGACTATAGTGAAAATGTATTTAGTGGGAAAGTATGTGTAGATCCTACATAGAATTGTATGCCATCTCGGGGAGGGAGAGGGGAGGTATGGGGTAGGTAAAGGAAAAGAAATCTAAGTTTTATGGTAGTGCTTGTAGAACACTAAAAATAAAAAAAAAATGGCATTTAAAGGAATGTGTTTGGGAGCTGAAAGAATAAGAATTCAATGTAACTGGATCAGAATTACCCTTTGCTCCTCCCTGAATGTACCAAACCTAGAGGGTCAAACGCATAATTGGGCAAAGTGGTTTTCCTATTTAAGATAATTCTAACTAAGATAATCAGATGAATTGATGTTATTTCACTGGCGATTTTGTTTCGTATATTAGCATTGTACCATCTTTTATGTTGTTATTATGCTCCAAACTTTTCTCAGTTGGGGAACCATTGCATATGTTTTTAATTTGAAAAAAAAAATTTTAAAGGGATATGCAATTAATTGTACCATTAGAAAACATAATTTTCTTTTTATCTGAATGCTGTGAATTTGTGACAAGCTGTAAGAGGGTGGATATGATGTTTCCACACTGTTCTCTATTTAACTGGGTATATTTTGCTTTAAAATGTAGGGTAATTTACTCTTTGAGAAAAGTACCTAGGAGCTGGTAAAGTCTCCATTCAGGCTTTCACCTTCATTAAAAAGGCAAAACTCAGGACAAGGAGAATTAAAAGGTGGTATTTATACTTTGTCAATGTAGAAACACATTGAGTACTTCATCACCTTAGGTCGGCAAGGAATTCAAGATGCAACCAGCTTTTATGGATACACTCCCTCAGTAGGATGAAAGAGGGGGAGTGGAAGTGGATAGACAGAAGAGGGAGGAGGAACTCTGAGTGGAAACCAACATTTTCCATTTTAGCCCAGGTAGAATTTGATCCCTGGGGTTTAAGTTGGTAAACCAGGACAAGGTCAAAGCAGAAGAAGGGTCAATCCCATGCCCTGGCATTACATTTGGTGGAGACCAGGAATAGGGGCAAAGAGGAAGGCAGGGCTTGTAGTTTCTGGCCATCAGAGTTGAATGGAGGAACAGAATGATCCTAGGGTCTCAGGACTGAGACAGAGAGCAGTTCTTGAACCTTCCCAGAAAAGGGCCGACCCGCTGAGGCTCTTGGGGCTTCTTCTGCTTTCCACATACTGTACCTTTCTGGGCAAGTTCTGCCTTGGACTCCTCCTCCTGCTAGACCTCCTGGTTGAAAGAAGTAACCCTTTGAGTTGGTGCTGACCCAGAGGCCTGACTATCCCATCTGGGGAGATCTCTCAACCAGCCCAACCCTTATCCCCTGGCTGCAACTTCCTGGTTACTTTTATGCCACACCCTCTCAATCTCTTTGAGAAAACCCATAGGACTCCCTTCCTGTCCTGTTATTCTAAAAAGGCACAAAGGGCTTAGCAAATGCTGCTTAACTACCTAATTAATCAAGCAGCTACAGTTTTCTTCAGACTAGTATAAGTAACTGTGCTTAAGGCCTTTGTAACAGATCTTTCTAACTATAATTCTAAATTCACTTTTTTTTTTTTTTTTGCTTTTGTTAAAAATATATCTTTCAACGAAAGCAGAAAGGTGCAAATCAATCTTTGTGGCAAGTGTCTCTGAAAAAGACCTCATTTCTCAAATACATAGAGAAGTGAGTCAAATTTACAACAAGTCATTCCCATGTTGGTAAATGGTCAAAGGATACAAACAGGCAGTTTTCAGATGAAGAACTCAAAATCATCCATGGGCACATGAAGAAATGCTCTAAATCACTTCTGATGAAAGAAATCCAAATAAAAACTTTTCTGAGGTACCACCTCACCCCTATCAGATGGTCTAATATAACTAAAAAAAAGGAAAATGATAAATGTTGGGTAGAATGTGAGAAAATTGAAATACTAGTACACTGTTGGTGGAGTTGTGAATTGATCCAACACTGCTGGAGAACGATTTGAAATTATTTCTGAAGGCAACCAACTCATGCATACCCTTTGATCCAGCAATAACACTACTAGGACTGTATTCCAAGGAGATCATAAAAAAAGGAAAAGGACATGCATATGGCAAAATCTTTAGAGCAACCCTTTTTGTGGTTGGCAAAATATTGGAAATTTAGATGTCCATCAACTGGGGAATGGCTGAACATGCTGTGGCATGTAAATGTAATGGAATACTTTTATGCAATAAGATGTGATGAACAGTCAGATTTCAGAAAAACCTGGAAAGATTTGTATAAACTGATGCAAAGTGAAATGAGCAGAACCAGGAAAACACTGTACGCACTGTCAGCAAAATTGTGTGATTTCCAATGATGAATATCAGCTCTTCTCAGCAACGCAGTGATCTAAGGCAACTACAAAGGACCCCAGAAGGAAAATCCTGTCCACAGCCAGATGAAGGACTCATGGACTCTGAGTGCAGATCCAAGAATACTTCTTGCACTTACTTTATTCTATTTTTTTGTATTTTTTTCCCCTTTCATCTGTTCTTTCTTTCACAACTGTGATTAATATGGAAATATGTTTTACATGATAGCACTTATACAACCTATATCAAATGGCTTCCCATTTTAGGAAGAGTGGAGGGCATGAAGGACAGACAGAAATGTGGAACTCAAATTCTGGTAAAATAAAATGCTGAAAATAGTCTGGATGCATAATTGGTGAAAAATATTATTAAATTGTTAATATATTTAAAATTAATTAATATAATAATATTAATAATAAAATAATTTTTTATACACATGCATAAATCTGTCTCTACATCTGTCTATATGGATGTGTGTATGTGTATGTGTGTATATACACAAACACAAACATACACATACCTACACATGCAAATATGCCTTTCTCTGCCTCTGTTCTCCAACCTGATCTTACCCAAAATTTCTTTGTAAACTTGCCTACAAGACGTCAAAGTATGAGTCATGTAGCTCAGGAGGAGAGACTGTCTCTGTGTCCTCTGTGGAACTCTGAGATACATACTTTTGTCTAAAGAGTGTCACGCTATTGAGTGGATAAATAAACCACAGTTTACTGCCTGTCCGTAACCTATGCTCCCTTATTCTGGCTGTCCCTAGCAAGGATCCTGAGGAAATGCTCCCAACAGGATCTAATGAGATAATAATTATATGGTGCCTGGCAGACAGCAGACACCATAAAAGCAGCCTCAAACCTCCATTCTCTTACACTTTGGTCCTCTTTTCCACTCTGACCAGGGACACTGGCCTCCTGGCTGATCCTTGACCTTCCTTTGTCTGTGGCTTTCCAATGGCTGTCTCTCATCCTCTCTCTTCACCTGAGCCTCCTGGCTTCCTTCACATCTCATCTAAAATCTCACCTTCAGAAAACAAGCTTTTCCAGGTTAGGAAAATGCCAGAGCCTTCCCTCTCAGGTGCCTCCCTTCCATACTGTAGAGAGCTGGTTTGGACACAGCTGATGAGATGTTTTCTCCCAATTAGACTGTGAACGCATGGAGGGCAGAGGAGGTTATTTTTTTAACCTTTCTCTGCATTCCCAAGGGGTTAGCACAGTGCTTGGCAAGGAGCAGTCAATTCCTAAGTGATTATTGACTTGAACTAAAAGATGGTAAATAAGGGGGATTCAGAGAGACCTGGGGAGATGTGTGGTCTGTGGCAGGAAGGAAGGAGCAGAAGCAGGAGGACAATTTGTGTTCTGCTGACAGCACTGCAGAGGCCAACCTGTGTCTAACAGGATGAAGCTCCCTTGGCTCTCTTAGATTCCATCTTTGCTGATGCTGGTCTGCTCTGTGGATGGACTGCCCTGCCCTGGCATGAGCATTTCTGAGTCCCAGCATCCATTCTCTCTGGCTCCAAACTTTGGTCTTCTGTAGACTGAGCTGGGGAGGGATAAGACAAGGATGGCAGAGTGGGGAGCTTTGTTCTTGCCTTTTTTTCCTAGGCTGGATAATGACCTGCTCCAAATTATAGAAAGTGAAGTCTCAGAGGAGTCACCTAGTATTGCCCTAAGGGGAAAGAGCCCTACCAACATCTAAGGACAGCAAGGAGGGTCAGGGTTGGAAGACAGCTTTGCTTGGACAGGAAAAGGACGTGCCACCCACGCTAATTCCTTCCCTTTGGCCTTATACCCCTCCTCCATACTCCCACAGAGACCCAAGAGGCAGAAGAGGCTTGAGACTCCAGATAGGATGAGACCAATCAGAACCGCAGTGACTCCAGACTGAGAGCTGTGCCTCCATCAGATACTGTGGGGGAGATATGTGGGCCAGACAACTGTGACCCAATGACAAAACTAGGGATGGCACCTGAGGAACTTTGAGATATGGCAGGGAGCCTGGACAAGTAGCAGGGGCAGCCCTGGGAGCCAGGACCAGGAGGAAAGCCTGGTCCTGGCATAGCTGGAGGAGACTCACCAAGAAGTCAGAAAGGGAAGTCCTATACAAGTGGCAGCCAGTAGAAGTGAGGAATGGGGAGGGGTCCTAGTTCAGACCTACCTGGCACCTGCCTGTGCAGAGATGGCTCCCAGGAGGCAAGGCTCTCTCAGCTTCTAGTGCTTCTGCTTCCAGTCAGCCAGCTCAGGGTAGGTCCTCCTGATCCCAAGAATCCCACCCTGCCCTGCCCTGCCCTACCCTCTACCTTCTAGAATGACCTCTCTTTTTCCCTGTCCTTTTCCTAGGCTTCCAATGTTCACCCCAGGGACAGAATTCCCCTAGGGCTACCACATACAAGCCCGATCATCTCTCAGAGCTCCCCTACCCCATTGCTCTACCACCATTCTCCCTCCATCCCTCACTCTGCAGCAAAGGAATAGCCATTTCACTTACAAATTACAGTATCTCTTAGTCTCATTTTTATGGAAGAATCAACTAAAAATCAAGGATCTTCTTAAGTGTCTCCCAGGACTGAGAAGACGATTCTCTGGACTGAATGTGAGTAGTTTCATGCAGGGTGCATTTTTGCTACTAAAACCCATCTTTCAAAATATCTATAATTGCCCAGAGATCTCAAACAGTCATGGGTTAGGGAACACAGTAGTCTCAAAAAAAGACGAATTATACTTTAGCTAAAACAATGGAGAGAAATCTAGGGATCTTCAGATTAGCAGACATCAACAGCCAACGGGTCAGACTCCATGAAATTTCAAATTCGTGTTTCAAAAATATTTCACCCTGTTTATTACCTACTCCAATGTATTCCATCACAACCCACCTCATTCCACAGTGTTCTTCTAAACTCCCGCATTGAAAGTCTCACTGGAGTCAGTGAAGGTCATTCTCAATTGTGATGGTCCTATGCTCTGAGGGGTTAAATCAAGTTTCCTAAGGAATGACAGAAAAAGCAATATACTCTTCATTGTGAGCCTATAGGGAACTCTCCAGGTAAGGGAACTGTTGGATGAACAGTAAAGTATAAGGCTCTATATCGTGGCACCAAGTCCCTATTGAGCAGATGGTTAGAAAAGGACATAGTGAGCCAATGTCTGTATTAAAGCAGGGAGCAGCACCCAGGGCAAACAGTCCTGCCTCTTTCCCATCATTCTTCCTCTTAACTCAGTCCATGAGGTTCTACCATTGGGTCTACCTCACAGTTGGAAGATGGAGATGGGAAGATTTCTCAATGGAAGAAGTTTTACTGAATGGCACACTTGACAGCCTGATGATCTGAGGTTTGAAGGTGAGACTCAAAATATTGCCCTTCTTTTGCATTTACAAAGTCAGTCAAAGGAATTTCCATGAAGAATCACATACAGGTACAGAGAATGCAATTCCCCTGCCTGTGGAGGTTGTGGCTGAGCATGAGATGTCAGTCCCAGTGAATATAAGGGACACTTATACACACACGAGCTATCTGAAACACATTTCTAGGGAAGGAAGCTTTCTTCCATAAAGTAGTACCAGTCTTTGGGGTGTCTAGGTCTAGATGATGGGATATTGGACTGGTTAATGGATGGTCAACTGGTGGAAAACCATTGGGCTGCAGGAGCCTCAGCCCTCTACCCCCATTTCAGCCTCCTGCTGTGATGGTACCTTCAGACTTAAGTCTCCTCCTTCCTAATTATTGCTGCTTCCTTCACTCTTCCTCATTCTGTCATTCTTATTTGGTAATTTAGAAAAGGTTTTCATTTTAGTGAACCAGTACACAAAATGGCAGTTCCTCCCGGGCCTCTGAAAGTATCTCTGTAGCAAATGAGTGTCTCTAGTCGTTCAACAGCTAACCATAGAACTCCTCATGTGCCTGGAACATGGAAGGTGCTTAATGAAAGCTTATGGACAGACTGATTGATTAAATTAGAATGGTTTCTTTGGGATTCTAGGATAAAATACAAAGCACTCTGTCATCTAAAGTCTTTGCCATCAAGCTCAGCATCCCTTTCCAGACAAATTATGTGATACATTCCTTTATTTCTTCTACAATCCAAACTAAAGAATTTTCTTGCTCTCCATCACAAATGATATTTCACCTCCTATCTCCACACCTTTGTGACTGTGCCTTATTCCTGAAAAGCAGTCTATGCACCTCTGCCTCTGGGAAAGCACATTGTTCATTAAAGCTGAGCTCAAGGGCCTCCTCTTACAGGAAATCTGCTTTCCCTGGCTGCCGATGGCTCATTTTCCATATCAACTATTTTCCATATCAGCCTTTCTCTAGGCCTTCCCATGGTTTCATTTCATATAAGAAAACTCTTACATGTAAGGAAATTCATGCAAAGAAATTCAATGTAAGCAAATGCTTGTACTTCATGCAAGCCCATTCCTGGGACTGGGTCCATGAGAGTGAAGGAAAGAGTGTGGGAACAGGATGGGGAGGATGGGAACTCAAGACCCTATTGCGATAAATCTAGGAGTTGAGCCAATCTCCTCTTCTTTTCAGTGACAAAGCCTGGCTAGAAAGCCTTGGAGCAGTACTGAACCCATTTGTGTGTTCTTGGTCCTAAAGGGAATGGACAGGGCCTTGGGCCATCATACCACCAAGAGATACCTTGGGGCAGAGAGTAGAATCAGAGACACTTCACAGAGATAGCCAGTGAATGGGTGTGACCCTGCCACCAGCTCTCTAAGGAACTCTCAACATGCCTGCTGGGAGGTCCACTCCAAACCTCCTGGTACACACATTACTCTTAGCCCATAAGGCTATTGATCTCCAGATAAAGGAAATGATGAGTCTTTCACTAGGCAGTGGTTGGGTGAGTCAGAGCATTTACCTTGGCATTTGGTCAGGCCCAGATCATAAAGAAGCCTGCCCTGTGAGCCCAGTGTGGCCAGGACTGGAGAAAAAGTCATGTACTCTATATCATGGCAGCCAGGTGACTCAGTGGATGGAGTGCTGGGCCTGGAATCCAAAAGACTCATATTCCTGAGTTCAGTTCTTACCTTCAACACTTGCTAGCTATGTGAGCATAGACAAATCACTTAACCCTATTTGCCTCAGTTTCTTCATCTCTGAAATGAGCTGAGGGAGGAAATGGCAAACCATTCTAGGACATTTGCCAAGAAAATCCCAAGTGGGGTCATAAACACTCAGACACAACTGAACACTGGCAACCAACAGTTTTCTATCATTTGCTACAGAGAACTAGAGCAAAGCCTACTCACCATAAACTTAGGCTCCAAACAAGAAAAAAAAACCAACATTATGTGGAGGCAAAGAGATCAGGTGAACTACAAGTGTCAGTATTTCCCCCATTTGGATTTTCCCCTTTGTTTCCCAGGGGCTGGGCTACCTTCACTCTGTCTTGGCTGTGCAGACAGTGTTTGTGATTGACAAGGTTTCCTTAGAAGGAGGGGACCTATAAGCCCTGGGAGATGTGAGCCTGCACAGAGGGCAGGGCCTTCTCTGTCTTGGGGAGTACAGAGGAAGCTGCTCTGAGCTGAATCCCCTGAATAGCCTGGGAAGGTTTTTGTTCAGGGCTGAAGCACTCTGGGAATGGGGAGAACCTAAGCTGCAGACAGTAATAATCTGCAGCATCTTCAGTGTCCAAGCTGCTGCGGATGACAGTGAAATCTGTGTCAGACCCACTGCCACTGAACTGGGCAGGTAATGCCAATTGCTGGTAGCAATTGATGCCAATGGTGTAGCATAGTAGATGAGGAACCTGGGGGTTGGCCAGGCTTCTGCTGGTACCAATTAACATAGATAATACCAAACTTATTAGGCTCTTATTGGCCTTGCAGCTGATGGTGACTATCTCTCCTGGAAATGTAGACAAGGATCCTGGAGACTCAGTCATCATAATGGCTCCTTGGAAATCTAGGAAATGAACAAAAGTAGATGACAGAAATAAGTCAATGTCCAAGTCAAAGTGTAGGGACAAGAAGATTTTCTGGAGACAAATGAAATTGTAAGCAACTTGCAAGTAGTTTTATTGACTGTCAACATGAGACAGAAACCATCTTTCCCATAGACCTCCCAATGTTTGTAACCTGGTGCTGGTCATGCTGGTCTACCCCCATCTGCTTCTGTGGAGCCTAAGCTTGCTCACCCACTGGATTGAGGGGCCATCGAGTCTTTAATCCCTTGTAACCTGTGATCTTCTAAACCCTTCACTGCTCTGCTGGGTCTCCCTCTGAGCCCAGAGCACCAGTAACCACAGGAGCTACCATTGGGAGACCATCATGGTCTTTAGACACCTGCAGAGAGAGCACTCAGAACCCTGGGAGGGCAGGAAGGAAGAAGCTTTGGTATCCTGAGCAGAGCACACTACCGATCCCTTGGGGCTCCACATGCCAAACAGTCCCAGAGCTGGTAAGAGCCTCACCTACAGGACCCAGTAAGCCACACTGAGTCACACTGGCTGAGACTGGTTCTGGGGGAGGAGCCTCACTCTTTTATGTCCCCAACTCTGTTACATCAAGAGCAAAGGCAAGCTCATGTTTAGTACTGGTACTACTTGTTTGGGTAAATGAGGAGAGGCTTCTCTCTGTGTCCCTGGACTAGATTCCCCATAACCATGAGAGAGCTCCAACCCTGGGCAGGTGGCAGAGACAGCAGGAGCTCACAGCTTGAAGGCTTTGGAGGTGCCTCCACTGATCCTGCTCCTGGACCTGCCCCACTACCACCCTCTGCTGCAGAAGGTGTGAACTCAAGGAGGCAGTGAGGAGGGTGAGACTCATGGACAGATCCTAGCCTGGGCCCCTGGGAAAAGCCCAGCAGAGGCTCTTGCCTAGGGAAATGGGTTTTGTCAGTCACTAGAAGACATTACTCTATTTGTTCTGAGCATTGAGGAAACAAAGGTTATATCTGCCCTTGTCCCCATTTTCGCATTCTAGACTTGCCATGACGGTGAGGACCCTTTCTGTGATCCATCCTATATTCTGCTTGTGACTCTTTCCAGAGGTGTGGATCTGTGTCAATCTGTGTGCCAATGTGAGGACATGAAAGTGAGAATGACTGAGTAAGAGACACACTGGAGAGTCATTGATTTCTGGATAATCACTTCTGTCCTGGGGGGATTAAAAGAGCCTCCTGTTTGGCATCCCAGCCCCCAGATTCTCCTTTCTTTCATGGACCAACAGTGAATGTACACAGGAATAAGCAGTTCTGCTTTTGAAAAATATTTTATTTTTTCCAATTATATCTAACAGATATTTTAAACTTTTTTTTTTTAATTTCTGAGTTCCGAATTTTCTGCCTCCCATTCCTTTTCTCTTGAGAAGCCAAGCAATCTGACATATGTTATACATGTGCAGTCAGGCAAACCCAGTTCCAGATTAGTTGTGTTGTAAAAGAAGACACAGACCAAAATACCCAAAGAAAAGTAAAGAATAAAGACGTTTGCTTTGACCTGCATTGGAAATTCATCAGGTCAAGGGACATCTAAAAAAGATGGGGAAAAAAACAATGCTAAGTGCTTGGGACAAAAATGAAAAAGTGGAATGCTTCATGCTCCAGAGGGGTTCATAATCTAAGGGAGGATGTGATAATAATAATATTAATTACTATTATTATAAGGGTGATATTTTCGATTGCCCTCATATTGGCAAAGTACACTGAAATTTTATCTCCCTTTATCCTTAGAATTGCACTAAAAGGGAGGTGCTACTAAAAGATAGCACTAATGGGGGGACTGACCATTTTACAGATGAGGAAACTGAGAGTCAGAGTTGAAGTGACATGGTCAGGGTTTATCATCAAGTAAACTTCTGAGGCAAGATTCGAACTTAGTTCTTCCTGAATCCAGGCCCTGGTTTCCTTGCACTGCACCACTTTGCTGTCTGCAATGTATCTATAGAGGCACTGATTCATCCAGATGTGATTTGGTGTGAGCAATTCCCATGCACAAACATCAACCTGTGCATCTTAGAATATTCTCTGTAAAGCAGAGTCCTGAGGAGTTGTGTTTAGCACTCAGAGGTTAAGTTGAAGAACACAGCCAGCATGGGTGAGAATCAGGATTGGATGCTGGGTTTCTTGACTCTCAGGTCACCTCCCTACCCCTCATTCACTGTAGTCTCATCTTTATCACATGTGTTTATATCATTAATATCTGTATTTGTATCATCTGTCTATATTACCTATCTGTCTTCTGCACCTTCCATGTCCATATCTGTCTATGCTGGGAGAGGAAGTGAGGACAGAAAGAGAAGAGGGAGGGCTGAGGATCCTTCCATTTACTTTGGGGAACACAGTCCTGAGAACACCAAGGATATTTGGGGAAAGAGTGTAAGCCTTGGGATGTGACCTGGCTGAGTGTCAGCTCTCTCCCTGAGCAGCTGTGTGACTGTGATGAGATGACTCAGCCTCTCTGAGTAGTCCAAATGATGGGAGAACAAATGTTTGTAAGAGTAAAAGAATCTCTGAGTGTGAAGGGTTTGTTGAAGGCATCTAATGTAACACTCTCTGAGGTATGAGTGCTCACACGGGATTTAAGTAATGAATAAATATACAGAAGAGGAACTGAAGGATGATGGTTCAGCCTAGAAAGAAAGGGAAGAGAAATAAGAATGAGCTTCAGGAATTTTCCTTAGAAGAAAAAGTGTAGAAAAAGAAAAGAATCAAAAGTCATAGAGGAAAAGGGATCATGAATGAAAGACTTCACTTCAAGAGAGAAAAGAAGGGGTCAAAGGGGGCATTATATAACTAAATAAAGAAGGAAGAGATAAAGAAATCAGAAAATAAAACTCTAAAAACAGGGACATGGTGGACAACTAGGAGAGAAGGTGGAGGCTGAGGTGAAAAGAGCCAGTGGGAAGAGAGTTGGGTTAAAATAGATAGAAGAAAGCTAATTATCTGGATAAAGCTGTGCCTAAGAGTGGAAGGGGAAAACAGCCAGAAAACTGAATTCAGAAAAAAATACACCAAGACACAAATGCTGCTTAATGAATGTGAAGAAAATCCCTGAGACCCTTCAGACTGGGTACACTCCAAACTGATGCTCCACAAACTCACTGGGGGCTACAGTGCTATGAGGCAATGTTTTACACCTTTGTTAACTCACTATCTCACTTAGCATCTTTGTTCTTCAGGATGTTTTCATCCTTCAGACTTTCAGTAGCTCAGTCACCCATGCTTTCTCAATTGAGAACCTGCCTTCATATTCTCCTGAAGAAAATGGAAGTCATTCTCAGAGAGCTCCCTGTTCTTTTCTCATCTCCCATTTCCAGGCACCTTCTGCCACTGTCTCCTCCTTCACCCTGCCTGACCCATATGAGGAAGCCGTGCTCATGTCAAAGTCAACCTGCCAACATTCCTAAGCCACCCCATTCCATTCTCTCTCTTTCAGCAGATGACACGTCCTATCATCAGAATCCTCTCATTTATGTTCAGCCTCTCCCTGCTTCCTGATTGTTTCCCTCCTGCTTACAAGTCAACAAAAATGTCCAGCCTCTCTCCCTGTTACCTGCTGTCCTAGAATCTCCCTCATGGCTGGTGGGAGGCATACTGCAACACACTCAGGTGCACACACAGGAAGCCTCAGGCAGCCAGTGAGGCCTTTTCAATTCCAGAACCAGAGACTGAAAAGGCAATGACTGGGGTGGGCCATTCTACTTTGCTCCTTGGCCCTGCCTAGGTCATAGGAAGCCCAGTTCTGTGAGGTGAATGGGGGCAGCTCTTGAGAAAAACAAATTTAGTCATTGTCCTTGCTGCAGAGAACTGGAATGGAGATTCCACCAAAGGAAATTGGGTTTGCAACAAGAGAAACTATGTCAAGGCAAATATTTGATGTGGATTTGAAAGGTCAGCAAATCTCCAGCATATTCCACTTCTTCTCCCAGGGATCTTATGCTGAGTCCACTCTGCCTTGTTGTTTGTGTTTGTCCTTTGTTTTTCAAGAGGATTGGGACATTAGGGAAATGATGACATGACTTGCAACTGACTTTGACTTGAGAGAGGGAGGGCTGTGCAAGGTCACCAGCCTCACTTCTCCCTCCAGAGCCATCTGGAACAAGTTGCCAGATATTCATCAAGATGACTGCAAGTGACCCAGGATGCAGTGGGAGACCCTGGCTCTTTTAGGCCAAGGCCTTTTCAAGTTCTTCACTTTGAGATAGTGCCCATTCATTGAATAGGTCTTTTGAAGAAGGGAGACAAGGGATGGCCCCTTTAATTAGAAAAAGAAAAAAAAATCAAACTTCAAGAAGAAAATGCTTACAATTGCTGGGCAAAAGAGAAACAGTTACTATTGACATTCACTCTGAGCCAGGGGTCTGGGCAGGGCAGGGCAGGGCAGGGAAGGGGAAAGGAAAAGAAAAAGGAAAGAAAAAGAAAAGGGAAAGGAAAGGAAAAGAAAAAGGAAAGAAAATAAAAATGAAAGGAATTCAGCCACTAAACCCCTAGTTAACTGGTCAGCTTGCAGTCATTAAAATTCACCTTCCTTTGGAGAGGAGAAGGACCCAGCCACTTGAGTAACTCAGTTCGTCCTCTCCCACTCCCTCTTCCTCTTCTCCACTCTGCTTTCACTGTAGAGAGGGAGAAGTTCTTAAATCCTAGTCAGGGCCTGTGAAAACTCCCTTGAGTCTCCAAATGCAAAAGAGAACCAGGACTCATATGAGGTTCATCTCAGGGGCCAATAAAGTAGATGAAGACATTCTGGCTAAATCTACCTAAAACCATCAGCAAGCCTTTTGTAGAATGGGGATAAGCTACAAGCATTTCCAGTAAGACTGGGGAGGAAACAAGGATGTGCATTATCAACACTGCTGTCAATATGGTGCCAGAAATGGTAGGTTTTAGCAATAAGGGAAGAAAAAGGAACTGAAGCAATTAAAATAGGCAAAGAAGAGACTAATCTATCACTCTTGGTAGATGATGTGATGATATACTTGCAGAATCATACAGAATCTAGTAAAAAAACTACTTGAAACAATAAAGAACTTTTGCAGAGTTGCAGGATATAACATAAACCCATATATATCATCAGCATTTCTATATATTATTAACAAAGCCCAAGAGCAAGTGATAGAAACAAAAATTGCATTTAAAGTTACTGTAGACATTGCAAAATATCTGAGAGTGAACCTGCCAAAGCAAACCCAGGAAATACATGGACACAATTACAGAACACTTTGAAATGGATGGACCGAGACAAGCACAGGCAAGAGTCAATTGAGAATTTGGGAGCATCTTTATCAGCCAGCGGCTGTCCTCAGAGGAGGCAACCCTGAACAAAGGTGTGTGTGCCTTTTAGTATCTTAGCACTTCCCAGTAGAGCCTTGCAGTTCCAATAGCACACATTTTTCACAGAATGGTTTTGACAGGGGTTCCTAGGTGCTGCTAAGCCAGGGGGCACAACAGAGAGTGGCTGCTAGGCAAAGGGGCACAACAGAAAGTGGCTACTAGGCCCAACCCTGCCTAGAAACTCAACAGACATTTCTTAACCCAGGGGCTCTGGGCAGGGGGTGGGGGGTGGGGGTGGGGTAAATAATGTCCACTTCAACTTTTCACACAAATAAAGTCAGATCTAAATATTTGGAAAACATATCAGTTGCTTGAGGGTAGCCTGAATTAGTACAATAAAAATGACAGTTCTACTTAAATTAATTTGCTTATTCAACATCATACCAATGAAACTATCAAAAAATTATTTTGTACAGCTGGAAAAAATAACATCAAAATTCATCTGGAAGAACAAAAGGTCCAGAATATCAAGAATGAATACGATAAAAAAAAATGCTAGGGAAGGTGGCCTAGCCAAGCAAGATCATAAGTGGTATGATAAAGCGGTATCATCAAGACTACCTGTATTGGCTAAGAAACAGAGGGGTAGACCTTGAGCACATTAGGTACACAAGACCCGGTACTGAATGATTACAGCAACTTCTGTCTGATAAACCCAAAGACCCGTCTGACAAAAGAATTAATCACTTGACAAAAACTGATGGGAAAATTAGAAACCAGTACGGGAGAAACTGGGAACAGAGCAGTGTCTGACGCTGTACACCAACATAAAGTCCCAAAGGGCACACGGTTTAGGTGTAAAGGCTGATACTGTAAGCAAATCAGGGGAGCAAGGAGTAGATGATCTGCCAGATCTATGGTGAATGGAGGAATGTATGACCAAACAAGAGACAGAGAACATTATGAAATGCAAAATGGATAATTTCGATGACACTAAACTGGAAAGTTTTTGCACAGACAAAGCCCATGCAACCAAGCTAAGCAGGGAAGCAGAGAAAGAAAGAATTTTTACAACTGGTGCCTCTGATAAAGGCCTCATTTCTAAAGTGTATAGAAAACTGAGTCAAATTTACAAGAATTCAAGTCATTCCCCAGTTGATTAAGGGTCAAAGGATATGAACAGGAAATTTTCAAAGAATTAAAACTATCTACAGTCATATTAAAAAAATTTCTAATATTGTACAGGAAGCAACAAGTAAATATATCCTGAAGAAAGAGAACAAAGCAAAATGGCTGTTTGATGAGACCTTGCAAATAGCTGAGGAATGAAGGAAAGGGAAATGAAAAGGGGAGATTTCCTCAAATGAATTCATAATTTGTGAGAATATCAAGGAGAATTATGGTTTTCTTAAATGACAATGGCAAAGAAACAGAAGAAAACAATTGAATGGGAAAGACAAGAGTCCTTTCCAAGAAAAATTGAGCTATCAAGGGAGTATTTCCTGAAAATAGGGGCATGAGGGTTTCTGGAGCCAAGATGGCAAGCTGAGGCAATCACTTGTCTACACTCTTCTAAATTCCCTTTAAAACAACGCTGCAATAAGGGCTCTGAACCAATTTTGGAGCAGTGAACCACATTACCAGCCTAGGACAGCTTGAGGGCTAAGCAGGAAAGGTCCCTCACTACAGTGGGAGAGTGCAGTAAAGTGAGGAAGCCAGTGGCAGGCTTCATCCTAGGGGGTCATGGCATATTTTAGGGAAGTCATGAGCAACTTTGGGGTTTCTGAAATAAATTCAGTTTCTTTCTAGGGCTTCATGCACTATATGCAATACACAATATCTAGTGAGGTCTGTGTTCCAGGGAAAGACCAACACCCATTCATTAAATTCTTAAGTCTTATCTCCAGGAAGATTTCTCCAATGGACACAAACAAAAATATTTATGAGACTCAGGTGATGACTTTCCTACCATTACTGCTTTTCTAAGACTTCCCTGTAGTGTGAAGAATGTGGTGCCTAGTGACCTGCCTCTTCCAGGAAAAGGCTGGTCCTCACTGAGCACATTCCTAAGTTTTCTCTCCACTAGGAATCCTAGATGTAAAGGAAGAGATGATCTCTGACTGCAGACCTTCCCTGAGTCCAGGCAGGGCTTGTTCATGAGGTGAAATTTCTGGTGTCTAACAAGTTCAATAGTCCATCTGAATGTTTTTCCCCATTCATTACAGGAATATGGTTTCTATCTCAGGTGAATTCTGATGGAAAATAAGGAATGATGTTAGCCTTAATACTTTTCATATTGATTATGTTAATGAGATATGTCCTCTAGAATGGATTCTCTGATGTGAGAGAAAAGAATATTTCTCCCATATAAAGAAACAATTACTGAAGGGGAACTAAACTTTTCTCCTATTTCCTCATTCAGAAATTGGCCGCTGTAAGTGATTCAGCCAGTCTTTGAAGGGCAGGGCTGATGAGCAGATGAAATCTTGGGCAAGATTTATTCAACCAGGAAAATTTAGATATGACCAAAATTTAAAGCGATTTTATTCTAGGTGGACTCTGGCTCATTGTATTTTAGTAAACCAGGTCTGAGGGGAAGTGGACCTCTCTGATCCAGACTGCCCCAGGCAATGGTGATCTGGATAGAAATAAGTCTCTTTGTCCAAAACTGAGTGAAGACTCATGTCTCCCCACTGAGTCCCTCATTAGAATAAGTCAAAATCTCATTATAATACTCCTTCTGATTACGTTTTAACTAATCAGGATTGATTTAGGCCTATAGGTTAACTCCCACTTATCTAAGGGCATATAAATGTTGAAAGGTCTCCATGATTCATCTTTAGTTTGTAAGAGAGAGTTAAGTGACCATTGTTTTATGAATTATTAATTGGCCATAATTAAATGATTACCCAGAAATTATGTCTCTTCAACTTTGCTTTCAGCAGAATTGTATGGTAATGTGATAATGTATATAAAAGGCTTTATGACATCGTGTATCTCTCCACTGTGGATTCTGTTATGTGCAGCAAGTAGGGAGTTTAGTTCTGAAAGCTTTTCCACATTGACTAAATTCATTAGGTTTCTCTCCAGTGTGGATTCTGCGATGTACAGCAAGAGTGGAGCTGTAACCGAAAGCCTTTCCACATTCATTGCATTCATAAGGTTTCTCTCCAGTGTGGATTCTCTGATGTGCAGCAAGTAGGAAGTTTAGTCTGAAAGTCTTTCCACACTGATTACATTCATAAGGTTTCTGTCCAGTGTGGATTCTCTGATGTGAAGCAAGTAGGAAGTTTAGTCTGAAAGTCTTTCCACACTGATTACATTCATGAGGTTTCTCTCCAGTGTGGATACTCTGATGCAGAATAAGTTTGAAGTTCTGTCTGAAAGTTTTTCCACACTGATTGCATTCATAAGGTTTCTCTCCAGTGTGGATTCTCTGATGGGTAGCAAGTAGGCACTTTCTTCCAAAAGCTTTTCCACATTGATTACATTCATAAGGTTTCTCTCCAGTGTGGATTCTCTGATGTGCAGCAAGATGGTACTTTCTTCTGAAAGCCTTTCCACATTGATTACATTCATAAGGTTTCTGTCCAGTGTGGCTTCTCTGATGTGAAGCAAGAGTGGAGCTGTCTCTGAAAGACTTTCCACACTGATTACATTCATAAGGTTTCTCTCCAGTGTGGATTCTCTGATGTGTGACAAGACTGGAGCTGTCTCTGAAAGCCTTTCCACATTGATTACATTCATAAGGTTTCTCTCCAGTGTGGATTCTCTGGTGTACAGCAAGATGGTACTTTCTTCTGAAAGCCTTTCCACATTGATTACAATCATAAGGTTTCTGTCCAGTGTGGACTTTCTGATGTGAAAAAAGAGTGGAGCTGTCTCTGAAAGACTTTCTACACATTACATTCATAGGCTTTCTCTCCAGTGTGCATCCTCTGATGTGCAGCTAGACTGGAGCTGTCTCTGAAAGACTTTCCACACTGATTACATTCATAAGGTTTCTCTCCAGTGTGGATTCTCTGATGGGGAGCAAGTAGGCACTTTCTTCCAAAAGCTTTTCCACATTGATTACATTCATAAGGTTTCTCTCCAGTGTGGATTCTCTGGTGTACAGCAAGATGGTACTTTCTTCTGAAAGCCTTTCCACATTGATTACATTCATAAGGTTTCTCTCCACTGTGGATTATCTGATGTGAAGCAAGAGTGGAGCTGTCTCTGAAAGACTTTCCACACTGATTACATTCATAAGGTTTCTCTCCAGTGTGGATTCTCTTATGTGAAGCAAGAGTGGAGCTATCTCTGAAAGACTTTCCACACTGATTACATTCATAAGGTTTCTCTCCAGTGTGGATTCTCTGATGGGTAGCAAGTTGGCACTTTCGTCCAAAAGCTTTTCCACATTGATTACATTCATAAGGTTTCTCTCCAGTGTGGATTCTCTGGTGCACAGCAAGTTGGAAGTTTTGTCTAAAAAGCTTTCCACATTGATTACATTCATAAGGTTTCTCTCCAGTGTGGATTCTCTGGTGCACAGCAAGTTGGAAGTTTTGTCTAAAAAGCTTTCCACATTGATTACATTCATAGGGTTTCTCTCCAGTGTGGATTCTCTGATGTGCAGCAAGGCTGGAGCTGTCTCTGACAGCCTTTCCACATTGATTACATTCATAACGTTTTTCTCCAGTGTGGATAATCTGATGTGTAGCAAGATGGGAACTCCTTCTGAAAGCCTTTCCACATTGATTACATTCATAAGGTTTCTCTCCAGTGTGGATTCTCTGGTGCACAGCAAGTTGGAAGTTTTTTCTAAAAAGTTTTCCACATTGATTACATTCATAGGGTTTCTCTCCAGTGTGGATTCTCTGATGTGCAGCAAGGCTGGAGCTGTCTCTGACAGCCTTTCCACATTGATTACATTCATAAGGTTTTTCTCCAGTGTGGATAATCTGATGTGTAGCAAGATGGGAGCTCCTTCTGAAAGCCTTTCCACATTGATTACATTCATAGGGTTTCTCTCCAGTGTGGATTCTCTGATGTGCAGCAAGGCTGGAGCTGTCTCTGAAAGTCTTTCCACATTGATTACATTCATAAGGTTTTTCTCCAGTGTGGATAATCTGATGTGCAGCAAGATGGGAGCGCCTTCTGAAAGCCTTTCCACATTGATTACATTCATAGGGTTTCTCTCCAGTGTGGATTCTCTGATGTGCAGCAAGGCTGGAGCGGTCTCTGAAAGTCTTTCCACATTGATTACATTCATAAGGTTTTTCTCCAGTGTGGATTCTCTGATGTGCAGCAAGGCTGGAGCTGTCTCTGAAAGTCTTTCCACATTGATTACATTCATAAGGTTTTTCTCCAGTGTGGATTCTCTGATGTGCAGCAAGGCTGGAGCTGTCTCTGACAGCCTTTCCACATTGATTACATTCATAAGGTTTTTCTCCAGTGTGGATTCTCTGATGTGCAGCAAGATTGGAGCTCCTTGTGAAAGTCTTTCCACATTGATTACATTCATATGGTTTCTCCCTCGTGTGAATCTTCCAATATACAGTAAGGTGACCTTTAAATCTGAATCCATTTCCACAATGATTACATTCACAAGACTTCTCACCATTGTGGATTCTCTGATGATGAGTAAGACTGGAGCTCTGTGGGAATGCCTTTCCAAATTTAGTATACCCATAAGGTTGCTCTCTAGTCTCCATGCTCTGATGTACAGCAAGACTAGAGCTGCAACTCCCAGCCTTTTCACACGGATTACATTTGTGGGGTTTCCTCTCACTGTGAATACTGTGAGGAGAAAGGAAGGATGAGTGTTCACTAAAAGATACACCACATTCATGAGACTCATCTGGTTTCTCTCCAGTATGAATTTTGTGACAGTAATTCAGGGATGACTGTTGACTCATGTTTTTCCCATAATGATGATAACCATAAAGTTTTTCTCCTGTGTGGCTTCTGTCATTTACAGCACAAATTTCTCTCCCAGTGATGTCACAGGGACTATCACTCATGAGGTTTTCTTGGTGTGTTTCCTTCACAGAAATCCTTAGCTTTTCAGTAGTCTCTTTCATTCCAGGTCTAATCATTCCTTCTGCAAAAAACAGACAATAAAACATATATACAGAGACACATGTACACAGATATATAATTAGAAACCTTTCCCTCCATTGCAAGAAAATAAACTGATCTACATGATCCTTCCCAAGGTGAAGAAAAAAGTCATAAAAGACAGAAACATGATTGTCTTAAAATGCCATTAGCTCAATTTGCAGGATAACTTGACTTACAAAGAGCTTCACTGACAAACATATTGGGTCTGCAGAAATACTGTGAAACTGGCAGACCTAGCATTCTTATTACAACGACTAGTCAGGTCATGAGCTCAGAATTACTGAGTGACCTGAAAAGTATCCCTGCAGGTGACACTGGACCACCAACCCTGAAAGTGGGCATGATCTGTCCATGGAACTAGATGGCCCTTCTCCATGGCACTTACTTTTGTTCTACATTTTTTGAGAAAAAACGTTGTTTTTGTATGCTTGACTTTTCTCTCCCTCCCTTTGGGTCTTCTTATTCTCCAAAGCACAAAAATATTGAAATCAGGCCAATTCATAAGCCTAGAATGGGTTTATAAGTTGAAGGGAAAAGAAGAGTCAATCATTGTAGGTGGCAATCTTAACTGTTGCCTTATTGTAAGAAACTGCCATGGCAACTGCCAGCCTTGAGCAATCACAACTGTGATGAGTCAACAGCCAGCAACACTGGACCAGAGACCCCATGAGACAGAAGATGAGGACTCACTGAAGGCTGGGATAGCTTTTATTACCAATGAAATATTTCCAAATGAAAATATGTCCTTTTAAAAAGCTAAACAGTATTGTGCATGTAATAGACAATAGTATATCAGAAACATAACTTTTATATGCACTGAAAAAAAGGTCAGGTGACTCACTTGCTTGCAATATTTGTTTTACCACCAAAGTCTGGAACTGATTCTGCAATATGGCGGATGTGTACCTGGATTTTTTCTCATTCTTGTCTGGATTCTGAATCCTCCCCAATTCTGTTCTCCTTAAACGATTATTAATTTCACGCCTAGAGTTCCCCTTTATTCCAGTGTATCCCACTGAACTAGATAGCTTTCTACTCCCAAACACTCTCCTTTCCCTAGATCATTTAAGATCAAGGTTCCTGATCTGTTGTTTCTTCTCAACCATTTCCATGTTTCTATGACAGATGGGCAGCTCCTTGACAGCAGGAACTGCCTTTTCCCTTCCTAAACTTGATGAGGTGCCTACAAAACCGGAGGCGCTTAATCCATGCTTATTGACTGACTGCCAGGACCCATGACTGACACCAGGCCCGAGCTTCTACCTCAATCCCTATATTCTGGTCTCTGTCTTATCTGTGAAATGCAGCTTCTGGCCTCAGCCCTGTTTATCTCCTTTTTGCACCTTATCTCCTATTTCAGTGAACTTTCTCTGGTTCTAACCCTGATGGGACCTGAGCAGATCCATGGTAAAGATTACAGAGACTTCTTTTTAGGCTCTTGAAGAATCTCTTACTATGGAACACCTGGGAATTTCTACTACCCACTTCATCAGACTGAGAGTGGCTGTCAGATTCATTGAATCTGCCAAACAGTTCTCCAAGAAGGGTCCAAAGATTGAGCCTTAGAGAACAAGGAAGGGACATGGGTTGATCAGTTATGTAAAGTATATCCTAGGATTAATTCTATGTGAGTGACACATAGCTAAAAATCCCTGAGAAAGAATCACAAGTCAGGTGTTCCTGCCCCCAAATCTAGCACTTGCACTGCCCCAAGACTCAGAGTCACAGCTCTCATATACCTGCTTTCATGTCACTAACCTGTACAGCAGCTCCTCAGGCCTTCTTGTTCCAGCTTTTGTGGTGCTTCCCTTTCCTCCAAATAAAAAACCAAATATTCTCTGGGAACTGGGAGCCCTAAGAATGTGGAATAAGGGATGAACATGGAGAAAAACTTAAAATTGAGTTCTCTTTAGGGAAAATAGTGTACATACAAAGCTGCTCCATTTTGAGAATCACTCCAACATGCTCACATACATCTGACTTATTCTTCCATTAATGCTTGTAATCAAAAAAAGATGTGCCATGTCAGCATTGAGCTCCAGAAAATTAGAGCTTGATGAATCAGTTTTGGCTTTGTCTCCTATCCACCCATGAAACCTGTAAAAACTTTTCACTGTTTCTTCAAGGAGTGCCTTTCATGGTGAGATTCTCCTTTTGGGGAACTCAATGAAGGTTACTCAAATTCAAATTGTTGGCCAGTCTGTTATTCCTACCATGTATAGAGGGCATGAGAGCAAGGAGCAAAGGATGGTTCCCAGAAGTCCTTAAGCATGGTTTCATAGCATTCATTTTTGAGAACTTTGGGGAAAGGTGGGGGAAAAGGTTATGGAGCCAACTGGGAATGAGAAAATTTAATCATGGTGCACCTTCCCCATAGGAGGGATGCAACGCAGAGTTTGCATAATCTAGAAATTAGAGGCAGCTGGTAGTGCAGAGGCAAGAGTCCTGGGATGAGAATGAGGAATGCCAGGGTTTAAATCCAGCCTCAGACAATTACTAACTGCGTGTCTCTGGAAAAGTCACTTAACTTCTGTTTGCTTCAGTTCTCTCAAATGCCTGATGCAGATATTAATATCAGCTAATAACATAACATTGTAAAGAAAGTACTCTACACAACAGCTGATGAACAAGAGGTGAAGACAAAGCCTCATTCCCTTCTGTCCTTTCCCACCACCTGTATTGGATAGTGGAGGCAATTTAAAGAAAGACTAAGGAGAAACGTGTGACACTTGGCATACCCAGAAGCTGAGAGTTACAAACTGATGCTTCTCAAAAAGAAGGATATCCTAAATAATTGACCCATCCCCAAGAGGAACAGGGTACAAAGAGAACCATACTTTCTGAGCACTTTTCAGAGATTTGGCAAAAACAATTAATGTCCAGGGAGAGCTTGGGCTAAATAATCCAGAGGATTAGTTCTACAACTGAGATGCTTCAGCATTGATCTGATCTTTGACTTCAAGTTACCTAGAAATGCCAAGAGACAGCTACAGGAGCAACAAGGGAACATACATGTTATCTTCACACCATCTACTCTGATGTAGAAGGCAGCAGCAGGACAGAAGAACACCCCATTTCCCTTCCTGATAATTGATAAATGATGCAAAGCCAGCACAATGAGGGATAAAGATACTGCCTTTGATAGCAGAGGGGCCAGGGGAAAAGTCCTTACCCAAGGAGAGTAGATTGTGGGCATTCTCCAGCATGACCTCCTTGTAAAACTTCTTCTGAGGATGGTCTAAGAGGTCCCATTCCTCTGGGGTGAAGTCCATACACACATCCTGGAATGTCACCAGCTCCTAAAACATCAAGAGTCACAAGATTGAGACTTAAAAAAGACTCCAGAATTCAGGCAGTCTAACCCTCATCAAGTGAGAAGAGGAAACTGAAGTGCAAAAGGGGGACTGACCTAAAAGTCATATCCTTGTTGAGTAAGAGAGTCAATACTTAAAACCATAGTCACTGAGAAGTCAGTGAAAATTGAGAAAAGTATTTGATATGATCACTTGGAATAAACCTGAGGAATGTCTTACTATGGAATCTGGGACAAATTTTGTGTGTTATCTGTGATTCTGAAAGATCTCAGGAAGAGAAAGAGAGAAATGTGAAATTTCTTCCTTATTTGAACTGATAAAAGCAATGTTCTAAATAATATTATGTCAGGTTTGTGAGAAGCTGGCAAGTAGATTATGTAAGGGGCAGAATGAATGTTTGATTAAAGGAGAGGGAAGAAAAATATCTAGCTAATTACCTCAGAGCCTGAATCAACGTTCTATCCAGATAAAACATGAAAATGATTCATAAGAGATACTTAATTATAACCTGAACTGAACTAAGGGAGATGAGACTTTTCAGCCAAGTGAAGGAGAATTGTGTCATTACATTGGGTCTTGAGACTGCCCTAGATATAACCTGTCATGGGCAAAGCATTTTTTACCCTCTCTTTATGATTGCTTTCATTTGTCAATAACTTACTATTTCATTAATAAAATATTTAGTAAGATAGTTGTTCATTGCTGTTGGATTTTTATGTTCAAAGCAGCCTAAAATAACAATACTATGTAAGGGTAAAAGTACAGTGTTTGTGACCATGGATGATCAGACTAAAAGAGGCGAGAAGGCTTTACCACAGGCTGGGAACAAATAGTCCCCATGAATATTTGGGGTGGAGAGGCCTCTCCATTTGTACATCTCACTATTCTTTTGACATACTAGACATCTGCTTTGCTTGCACAGCACACCATGTTCTTTGATGTTGATAAGCTATTCTGGGTAGTCCTTTGCCTCTGTCTCTGATGACTCACCACTGATTACAAAATTCTTCAGAGACCTTTGGAATGCCCTTGTATTGTCTTCTGACCACATTGTCAGTGCCTACTTTGCATGTGTTCTCCATAAAAGTCTTTTAGGAAAACATACTTTTGGCGTTTCAACATGGCCAGACCATCAGAGTTGTGCTCTCTGCTATAGAACGTGAATGATTGGCAATCTAACATGAGAAAGCCAGAGTCCAGTACTTTTCCAGGTGACCTTCAAAATCTTCCTAAGATAACTGTGATGGGATTCAAAGAAGATTCACAATTTCTCTGTTTGCTGCAGTCAGTGGATGGTGCCATGCTGAATGGTGGAGAACCTCTATTTTCCTTCTTTACATTTTCTGAAATATTATATCCCCTTACTACACGTTTTTTTTTTAATATATATATATATATATTTTATACTTTTGAGTTCCAGATTCGAACACTCTTTCCCTCTCTTCCCTCTGCCACTAATTTACATAGTGTAGGTGTAGAGTGTGCTCAGGGAAGACCAGTACCTTTGGTGTGATGACTGCAGAGCCCTATTTGAGGTTCTTTCCAACTTTGGTATCCACCTGTTCCACCTAATTCTCACCTGTGGCTCCAAGAAGGTGCAGCATGTGCATTGGTCACACTCCAGTAAACCAGGTTGAGTGTAACCAAGTGTTTCCAAATCCATTGGTGAGTTAGGGGGGTGTCTACCTCAAGTGTGTGAAAACTTCCTCTGGTGGAATGGGTGGATGAGAACAATTTTTTGTAGCGGCCATGAAGGCAGATGGAGCAGGTGATAGATATGGAGTACTTAGAGCTTAGTTAGACAAGACATCACTGCTTCCTGAAACAGTGCCAGCCATCTTGACTTGGTCCTGCCACTGAACTATGATGATTCTGGAGGGAGTGAGGCTGATGACTTCATACAACTCTGCCTCACTTAAATCCAATTCACACATGAATCAAAAGACATCACCCACACCATTTATACCTCAAAGTCCTGTGGCAACAGGCAAGTGATGAAGCAGCAGGTGCGGATACACTGGGAGCTATAATCACGACCCTGTACAGCAGTGGGACAATTCAGCCCCCTGGGTGTCTGAGCAGCCTTTTAAGGATTGCATTGTTCACCTCCTGGTATGAGGAAGGGGGCTAGAAAAAGTGCACTAAACACTGTCTGTTTACCCAACACCCTATCCTGATTACCGTAGCAAGTGAGGAATCCCACTATGCAGTCAAAACGCACAAAAATTATAAAATGTATGGAAAATCTGCAAACAACAAAACATTTACTCACCATGGGCACATGGAACGTGTGCACACTAATAGATAACACAAAATCCAGTAGACCTGAAAGAACTGCTCTTGTTGCAAGAGAACTGAACAGGTATCTCATCCACAGAGCAGCCCTGAGTGAAACAAGGTTGGCAAAAGAAGGCAGCCTTACTGAAGTTAGATACACCTTCTTCTGGAGTGGGAGCAGTGAAGGGGAGTGCCGTGAAACTGGCATGCATCTTGTAATCAAAACTAATCTAATCAACAAGCTGCTATGCCTGCCAAAAACAGTGAATGGCAGGCTCATGACAATGTGATTGCCATTCGCAGGAAAATGCCATGCAACCACCATCAGTGCCTATGCTCCCACAATGACAAACCCTGATGAAGACAAAGAGAAATTTTATGAAGACCTAGAGACCCTTATCATCACTGTGCCAAAAGAGGACAAGCTTATAATTCTGGGTGACTTTAATGCTAGAGTAGGCTCACAAAGCAGACTTGACAGGGAGTCCTAGGGAGGAATGGAGGTGGAAAGAGCAACAGTGGTGGTCATTTCCTGCTGAAGACTTGTGTATTGTATGACCTTCTCATCACCAACACTGTCTTCTGTTTTCCTCAGTGCAATGAAACTTCATGGATGCACCCTTGCAGCAAACATTGGCATCTAATAGACTAGGTGATTGTAAGGAGAAGAGACAGACAAGATGTGAGAGTGACAGAGGCAATGTGTGGTGCAGAGTGTTGCACTTATTGGAGAATTATCCTTTCCAAGCTAAATATTTGCATTCATCAAAGCACCACCCCCAAGGCAAAATGAATACCAGAAGAATTAATCTCAACAAACTAGAGCTCATCTTTGAACATTAACAGTTTCTTGCTGACTTGGAGGGAAAGTTGAGCCAACACACAGTTGGCAACAGTGGAGCAGAAAAGGAGTGGGCAGCTTTCAGAGATTTGATGCACAGCCCTGAATTTGCTCATCTGGGTCAGAACACTCACAAACACCAAGACTGGTGTGATGAAAATGATGAGGAAACTCAGAAGCTGGTAAGTGAAAAACAAGTATTCCACAAGATGTACCAGCAGGATAGCTCATTCACCTCTAAGAAAGCAGCATTTAATTCCATCATAAGGAAAGTATAAGCAAAGCTTAGAGAGATGCAGGATTCCTGGCTCAGTAAGAAGGCAGATGAAATTCAGTTTTGTGCTGATAGTAACAATCCAAAGTGCTTTTGTGATTCCCTGAAAGATATTTATGGACCGAAAACCTATGGTGCATCACAACTACTCAGTGCTGATGGAGCCACATTGATTAGGAACAACAGACCATCATCAATCAATGCTGAGGCCATTGACCATTTACCTCAGGTTGAAGTCAATCCCTCCTTAGCTGAACTTCCAACTGAAGAAGACGTTTAGAGGGCCATTGGGCTCATTTCATGTGGCAAAGCACTTGGTACTGAGTCTATTCCAGCTGAGATTTGAAAGGTAGGGTGACCATTGCTCATACAAAAGCTGACTGAAAATTTTCAAGTTATATGGCAAGAGGGGGTTATCCTCTAGAGTTCAAGGATGCTTCCACTGTCCATCTCTATAAGGGTAAAGGGAATAGACTGTCCTGTGACAAACACTGGGGGAACTCTCTCTTAGTCATTGCAGGTAAAATTCTTGAAAGAGTACTCCTTAATGGACTGATCCTTCACCTGGAAGACAGGCATACATCTGAGAGCCAGTGAGGTTTCAGAAAGGGCATTTAGGGTTAAGAACAGTTGATATGGTGATTGCTGCCCCACAATTCCAGGAGAAATGCCAGGAGCAGAAAAGTGGTCTGTACACAACGTTTGCAGATCTGATCAAGGCTTTTGACACTATTAGTAGTGAATGGACAATTACATCAAAATTTGGTTGCCCAGAGAAGTTCATCAACATTGTCCATCAATTTCATGATGGCATGTTTGCCCGGGATCGGGATAATGGACAATACTCTCGTGCCTTCCCAGTCACCAATGGAGTGAAACAGGGCTGTGAGCTTGCCCCTGTTTTTTAGCATGATGTTTACAGCTATGTTGACAAATGTTTTCAATGAGGATGAACATAGCATCAAGGTCAACTAGTGTACCGATGGCAAGTTCTTCAATCTGAAAAGGTTACAAGTGAAGACCAAAGTGGAGGGAGTGTTGATGTATGACTTTCTCTTTACACAAGACTGTGCACTCAGTGCAGCCACTGAAGCTGAGATGCAACAACATAAGGATCAATTCTCTGCTTCCTGTGCTAATTTTGGCCTCATAATTAACACCAAGAAAAGACAGGTGCTCCATCAGCCACCATCACACCATCCATGTGTGGAACCATCAGTCACAACAAATGGAGAAATTTTGAATTCCATTGATAAGTTCACTTACCTTACCAATGTACTTTCCAGGGATGTACACACTGACAATGAGGTTGATGCATGTGTTGCCAGAGCCAGCTCAATGTTTGGGAGACCCCGCAGAATAGTTTGGGAGAGAAGAGGTATTAGAGTATCATACTGAAGGTCTACAGAGCCTTTGTACTAGCCTCATTGTTACATGCTTGCGAAACATGGAGAACCTACCAGTTCCGTGCAAAGTAACTGAATCACTTCCATTTGAACTGTCTTAGGAAGATTCTGATGATCACCTGGCAGGATTAGGTACCAGAAACTGAAGTCCTTGTTGGAGCTGAACAGTCAAGTATTCAAACTGTCCTTCATAGAGTGCAACTGTAGTGGGTTGGCCGCACTGAACAAATGCAAAATGTACGCTTGCCAAAAAGACTATTTTATGGAGAAGTTGCATGGGGAATGGGATCGCATGGTGGTGAGAAGAAGAGATAGAAGGATACTCTCAAGGTGTCTCTGAAGAACTTTGGATTTGACTATGCAGCATGGGAGACAGTGGTGCAGAACCACTCAGCATGCATGCCCACGTCAGAGAGGATGCTGTGCTCTTTGAGCAAAGCAGAATTGAGACAGCACAAAGTATAGCAGGATGCATAAATCTGGGATATCCACCCCAAATCTTCACACAGACAACCTGTCCCCAACCTGTGGTAGAACATTCTGAACTGGTATTGGTTTGATCAGCCACAGCTGGACACACTGAAATTTCACTTTATCCTGGTGATGTCATTTTGGTCCTCTTTGACTACAACGGACAACAACCAACTAAACAGTAAGACATGGGTTACACATGTGCAATAATGTAAAACATTTCTGTAGTAGTAACTTTGCACAGAAAAACTTGGGGAAAAAAGAAAAAGAATGTAAGACAAAAGGTGGAAAATAACATGCTCCAGGTTGTATGCAAACAGTACCAGTCCTTTTTCTGGAAGCAGATAGTAGACTTTGGCATTGGTCCTTTGAGCATTTTCTTGGGTCACTGTATTAGAAAGAATAGTTAAGTTATTCACAGTTCTTCATTGATCCATACTGCTGTTACTGTATATAATGTTCAGCTGCTTCTGTTCACTTCTTTTGCATCAATTCAAGTAAGTCTTTCTAGGTTTTTTCTGAAATCATCCTCCTAGTCATTTCTTATAACACAATAATATCCCATTACAGTTATAGACCAGAGATTGTTTAGCCATTCTCCCACTGATGGGCAACTATTCAATTTCCCATTCCTAGCCAACACACTAAGAGTTCCCGAAAGTAGTTTTGTAGAAATAGGCCCTTGGGGGGGGCGGAGCCAAGATGGCGAAGTAGAAAGACGCACATATACATAGCTCCGAACCCACAACCCATAGAACATCTGTAAATAGCAACTCACTGTGAATTCTGCAGCACCAGAGGCCACAGAACGTTGGAGCAAAGGAGATTTCTGTTCCACAGGGACCTGCAAACCTCTCGCAAAACGTCCTTTGCGCCATGGACTGGGAGCCAAGCACAGCCCTGCCACAGCTGCGGCACCGAGAGAAGATCCAAGCAGGATTCAGGGATGGGATCTCCAGCGGCCGTGCAGGTCCCTCCACCCACAGGTGACGGGGGTCGGTGAGAGGGTCTTTTTGGCGGGTCGAGAGGGGAGTGGGGTGCCCCCATAACTCAGGCCCCCTCCGCAGCAGCGGAGGTGGGAGCAGACCGGGGCTCCCCAAGCAGGCAGGAGCCTGGTTCCATTGTTGTAGGTCTCTGCATAAACCCCCTGAGAGAACTGAGCCCCCTGTGGCAGCCCTGCCCCTACCTGAGCATCTGAACTTAATCTCACACTGATAGCAGCCCTGCCCCTGCCCAAAGCCCTGAGGCTGGGAAGCAGCATTTGAATCTCAGAACCCAAGTGCTGGCTGGGAGGATCTGGAGGCAAAGTGGGTGTGAAGAGAATATTCAGAAGTCAAGTCACTGGCTGGGAAAATGCCCAGAAAAGGGAAAAGAAATATGACTATAGAAGGTTACTTTCTTGGTGAACAGGCATTTCCTCCCTTCCTTTCTGATGAGGAAGAACAATGGTTACCATCACGGAAAGACACAGAAGTCAAGGCTTCTGTATCCCAGCCCACTCAATGGGCTCAGGCCATGGAAGAGCTCAAAAAGAATTTTGAAAATCAAGTTTGAGAGGTGGAGGAAAAGCTGGGAAGAGAGATGAGAACCATGCAGGTAAAGCATGAACAGCGGGTCAGCACCCTGCCAAAGGAGACCCAAAAAAATGCTGAAGAAAATAACACCTTGAAAAATAGGCTAACTCAATTGGCAAAAGAGATTCAAAAAGCCAATGAGGAGAAGAATGCTTTCAAAAGCAGAATTAGCCAAATGGAAAAGGAGATTCAAAAGCTCACTGAAGAAAATAGTTCTTTCAAAATTAGAATGGAACAGATGGAGGCTAATGACTTTATGAGAAACCAAGAAATCACAAAACAAAACCAAAAGAATGAAAAAATGGAAGTTAATGTGAAATATCTCATTGGAAAAACAACTAATCTGGAAAATAGATCCAGGAGAGACAATTTAAAAATTATGGGCCTACCTGAAAGCCATGCTCACAAAAAGAGCTTAAACATCATCTTTCATGAAATTATCAAGAAAAACTGCCCTGAGATTCAAGAACCAGAGGGTAAAAGAAATGTTCAAGGAATCCACAGAACACCGCCTGAAAGAGATCCAAAAAGAGAAACTCCTAGGAACATTGTGGCCAAATTCCAGAGTTCCCAGGTCAAGGAGAAAAGATTGCAAGCAGCCAGAAAGAAACAATTCAAGTATTGTGGAAATACAATCAGGATAACACAAGATCTAGCAGCTTCTACATTAAGGGATTGAAGGGCATGGAACAGGACAATCCAGAAGTCAAAGGAACTGGGACTAAAACCAAGAATCACCTACCCAGCAAAACTGAGTATAATACTTCAGGGGAAAAAGTGGTCTTTCAATGAAATTGAGGACTTTCAAGCATTCTTGATGAAAAGACCAGAGCTGAAAAGAAAATTTGACTTTCAAACACAAGAATGAAGAGAAGCATGAAAAGGTGAACAGCAAAGAGAAGTCATAAGGGACTTCTAAAAGTTGAACTGTTTATATTCCTACATGGAAAGACAATATTAGTAACTCTTGAAACTATTCAGTATCTGGGTACTGGGTGGGATTACACACATACACATGCACACGCACATGCACACACACATAGAGACAGAGTGCACAGAGTGAATTGAAGAGGATGGAAGCATATCTTTAAAAAAAATGAAATCAAGCAGTGAGAGAGAAATATATGGGAGGAGAAAGGGAGAAATGGAATGGGGCAAATTATCTCTCATAAAAGAGGCAAGCAAAAGCCTTTTTTAGTTTGGGGAAAACGAGGGGAGGTGAGAGAAAAACATGAAGTTTACTCTCATCACATTCCACTAAAGGAAGGAATCAAATGCACACTCATTTTGGTATGAAAACCTATCTTACAATACAGGAAAGTGGGGGATAAGGGGATAAACAGGGTGGGGGGGATGATGGAAGGGAGGGCATGGGGAGGAGGGAGCAATTTGAGGTCAACACTCATGGGGAGGGACAGGATCAAAAGAGAGAATAGAAGTAATGGGGGACAGGACAGGATGGAGGGAAATATAGTTAGTCTTATACAACACAACTATTATGGAAGTCATTTGCAAAACTACACAGATTTGGCCTATATTCAATTGCTTGCCCTCCAAAGGGAAGGGGTGGGGGGGGAGGGATGAAGAGAAGTTGGAACTCAAAGTTCTAGGATCAACTGTCGAGTAATGTTCTTGCCACTAGGAAATAAGAAATACAGGTAACTGGGTATAGAAAGTTATCTGGCCCCACAGGAAAAAAGAAAAGATGGAGACAAGGGCAGAGAGGGATAATAGAAGACAGAGCAGATTGGTGATAGGGGCAATTAGAATGCTCGGTGTTTGGGGGGGGAGGAGACAAAAGGGGAGAAAATTTGGAACTCAAAATTTTGTTAAAATGAATGTTAAAAGTTAAATAAACTAATTAATAAAATAAAAAAAAAAAGAAAAGAAATAGGCCCTTGGGTTTGGGTTAATCATATACCAGATCACTGCAGTCATTTAATATAAGGTACTTTATACCAATCTACTCCATTGATCCATCACTTCAATTCTTAGCCAGGACCACATTGCTTTGATAATTATGGCTTTCTAACACAGTTTGAAATCTGCCATGATATTTTTTGTTGATTCCTTTGATTACCTCATCCATTTAGTAAACCTATATTTTCTTCTTGTTACTACCAGGTCAAAATGACCACAAGCATCAGAGAATGGAGCCATATGCAGTTCCTTGGTTACATAGAAATAAGAGTAATGGTGGAAGGTTCTTTCTTATGTTAAAAAAAGAGCAAAATTTAATTATTATAGGTTGTATTTCAACTAATGCATCAGAAAGATATTGACAGCTTCCTCAAGAGAAGTAAAGGCTCCAAACATACCTCTAGAATCTGGAAACTTGGGAGGACAAACGTCAAAAGAAGAGGTCATATACAAGTAAGACGAGCCAAATCTGATAATGCCTGGACACTTGGAAACAGTCATTGATATTTCCAATCTGTTACATGCACAATGAATATTTGGTCAATGTGCCTGGAATTTGTTGGTCTTCAATTTCCATATAAGGATATGATTCAAGTTATCAGAGATTCTGACATTTGGGAATAATTCTCTATTCACATTATACTTTATATTTGATCATAGTGATTTCTTCTTAAAAATACCTCACACATGGTCTATTTTTTAACCTAGATATAAACTTTCACTTCCTTTGTTATTTTTCTTTGGAACAATTAAGGTGTTTATTGGACATTGAGATTCCCAAGAGTTTATAATCCTTGTTTTTCACTAGGGTCTCTAGAGTTACTCTTCTTCATTGCAGAGTATTCATCACATGGGCTTTCACTTCAGGAAGACAGCCCTCTTATTTATCAATAATTGATCCATGAATGTCTAACCCCCAACAAAAGATGTTTAAGACCTCTGTCCTACGCAGGCCTTCCATGTTCATCTCTCCTCACTACAGGATGGGGTTATGAACTCCAACCTTCATTTAAGTAGAAAGCCCATTTCAGACATTTCATTTCTCAATTGGCTCAACATCTCTGGGGCTCAGCTCTGAGCCCCTGAACAGGGGCTTACTCCAAACTGTTTATCATTTGTGTGTTTGTGTGTTGTCCTCTTCTGTTAGACTGTCAGGTCCTCGAGGCTAAGAGGTTTCTAAAAGCCAGCAGGAGAAAAACTTTCAAATGCAATGAAAAGGAAACTGAAATATTTAAGACTATTCCAAACCTACTAGATATGAGGAGAGAATGAAATAATGTGTTCCAGAGAGCAGTGAAGCTCAGTATGCAGCACAGGGAGATTTATCCTGAAAATATGTATTTAGCAATGAGGGACAAAAAGGGATGTTCAATGATTAAAAAAGTCAAATGTCTTTAGAAATCAAATCAGAATTGAAGAAAGTGTTTGTTGCTTTGCACCCCATGGAATTTTTGCAAAAAGTAAGTGTGGTCTGGGGCAGAAATACACTCAAACATACATAAAAAGGCAGAAATTATGAATAAAGCCTTTTATTCTGCAATAAAATAAAAATGGAAATTGGTTCAAAGATAAAAGATTCAAACTCAAATGAAGACTTAATGACAATATATAGACATTTAATTCTATAGTCATGAAATAATGGGGGCAGAGTGGATAGAATGTTGGGCCTGGAGTTAGGAAAATCTGAGTTCAAATTCAGCTTCAGACTCTTTCTAGCTATGTGATCCTGGGCAGGGCATTTAACTCTGTCTGCTTCAGTTTCCTCATCTGAAAAATGAACTGGAGAAATAACAACCACTCCAACCTCATTGCCAAGAAAACCCCAAATGGGGTCGCAAAGACTTGGACATGGCTGAAAAACATCAGTAATAATAACAAAATGATGACTGACATATTTCACAGCTGAAGAAAATAACAACAGTTATTGGGAAAAATAAAAACACTACAATATTATCAAGGGGAATGATGAAAAGAAGTAAGAATGTAGGAGGAAGAGACATCAGACTATAGCAGACGGCATTGGTCAGCACTATGTGGGATGGGGAGCAGGGGAGAGAGAAGAGAGAAAGAGAGAGAGAAATGAATGGAACAGATCAAACAAGGGAGACTCATAATCATCAGAACTCAGAAACACCATGTTTGGTAAAATGGAAAATAGACTGATTGAGGCAATACTCCTTATTGGTTAAAGTAAACACTGTGGAGTCTGGAAGGAAATAAGCATTAGACCAACATCTCATACAATACTCTACAACACATTCTATGTTGATGTCACTGTTGCTGTCAGTTGCTTCAGTCATGTCTGACCCTCCATGACCCCATATGGTATTTTCTTGGCACAGACCTGGTATCTTAAGAACCAAAGGGACAAAACACAAATTGAAAGAATGCACCAATCACCTCCTAAAAAAGACGTGAAATGAGAACTCCCAGGAATATTACAGACAAATTCCAGAGCTCCCAGGTCAAGGAAAAAAAAGAGCATAATCAGCCAGAAAGAAGCAATTCACATGCCATGGAGCCAGTCAGGCTAACACAAAAAAAGAGGAACTCTTACATAAAAAAAAAAAATCAGAGAGAATGGAATATGATATTCAGCAGTACAAAGGAACTAAGATGGTGACCAAGAATCACATAGCCAGAAAAAGTGAATAAAATCCTTCAGGGGAAAGAAAAAATGAACATTCAATAAATAGAGGATATTTAAGCATTCCTAAGGAAATGACCAGAGCTGAACAACAAATGGGTCTGTAAATACAAGACCCAAGAGAAACATCCAAAGGTAAATAGGAAAGAGAAAACAAAAGGTCCCATGAGGTTAAATTGTTCATATTCTTACATTGGAAGAGGATACTTGGAACTCTGAAGAACTTTATGACTATTAGGGCAATTAGAGTATACATTGACAGTATACGTTAATTGTGATAGGGTGATATTGAAGAAAACAAAACTAAGGAGTGAGAAAGAGAATGACACTGCAAGAAGAAGGAAGGGAAAGGTACATGGGGGTGAATTATCTCACAGAAAAGAAGCAAAGAAGAGCTATTACAGTGAAGGGGAACACAGGGGAGGTGGGAATGGAGGGCTTGAGTCTTTCTTTCTCCTATCAAAAAGAGGGAATAATATACATGCTGAGATGGGTACAGATATCTAACTCATCCTACCGGGAAGTAGAAAGGGACTTGGATAAGGGGGGAGGGGAGAGACTGATAGAAGGGTAAACTGGAGGAGGTACTGGTCAGAGGCAAAACAGTGGTGAGGAGAGAGGGTAAAAGGTCAAAGAAAGAGAGAGTGAGAAGGGGACATAGGATGGAGGGATATATACAGGTATCATAACTGCAAATATGAATGCAGTTGACTCAATCACAAAATGCATTAACAGTCATGAAACAGGTAATTTTGGTTGTACTAAATTTGAGTTGTTTTTTTTTTTTCAGAAATAAAATCAATACAACCAAGATTACAGGGAAACTTGACAACTGGGAAAAAATTGATAAATATATCAAATATTTAGATAAAGTACTGAGTCAAAATTTATAAGAATGCAAGTCACAAACCAATTGATAAATGGTGAAAGGATATGAATAGGCAGTTTACAAACAAAGAAATCAAAGCTATTTATAATCATATTAAAATTTTCTGAAGGAGTACTGATTAGAAAAATGCAACTTAAAACAACTCTCAAATTAAAACCAAACTCATACCTATTAAACTGACTAATAAAACAGGAAAGGGAAATGATAAATATTTCAGGGAAATAGGAAAATTGAGGCACTATTGCATTGTTGCTGGATTTGTGAACTGATTCACTCATCATGGAAAGTAATGTGGAAGTATACTCAAAATGCTATATAAGGTGGATGCCCTTTGACCCAGCAACAACATTACGAACTCGCTATCCAAAAAATACTTTTTTAAACAGGTAGAAAAGACCTACTCATACGAGAGTATTTATAATAACTCTTTCTGTGGTGACAAAGTATTTGAAATTGAGGAGATGCCCATGAATTGGGGAATGCCTTTACAAACTGTACCATATGATTGCAATGAAATACTATTGAGTTACAGAAAATGACAAGGAGGATGATTTCAGAAAAACCTAGAAACACTGAAATGAACTGATGCAGAATAAACTGATGCAGGATGACATTTTACAAAGTAACAGCGATATTGTATGATGAACAGCAGCGACAACTTAGCTATTCTCAGCTATATAATAAACTAAGACTATCTGAAGGATTCATGATGAAAAATGCTCTCTCCCTCCATAGAAGGAACTGATTCAGAATACTAGACCCAAAGCATACTAGTTTTCGCTTGCTTTCTTTTTCATTCACTTTTCCCTCAATGAAATGACAAATATGAAAATACTTTACATAATTGCATATGTCAAACCTGTTTTAGATTGTTTCCCGTCTGTAGGATGGGTAAGAGGAAGGAGACAGGTACAAAATTGTGACCTCAAAATTTAGGAATAAAAATATTTTACATGGAATTGGGGAAAAATGAAATATTGTTTCAAAAAAGACTAAAAGCCAATGGCAGCTAGGAGACATAGTAGATTGCCAGGCCTGGAGTCAGGAGGATCTGAGTTCAAATTTAGCCTCAGACATTTTTCTAGCAATGTGACCCTAGCAAGTCTCTTCCCCCTGTTTTCTCAGTTCCTCCTATGTAAAATGTGCTGGAGAAAGAAATGGGGAAACCCTCCAGTATCTCTGCCAAGAAAACCCCAATGTGTCACAAAGAGTCAGACAAGACTAAAACAACTGGAAAACAACAAATAGCCATTCCCCAATAGATAAATGGTTAAAGGATCTGAACAAAAAATTATCAGAAGCAACTGTCAAGAATCCCCAGCCATATGAAAAAATGCCCAAAACACTAAGAAGAGAAAAGTAAACCACAGCACTGAGAATTCATCTCACACTCTGCAAAACGGACAGCAATGACAATAGCACCAGCCAATGCTGGAGGAGCTGTGGGAAGCTGGGCACACAAACACACTGTGGATGCAGCTATGGAATGGGAGAAGATCATGGAGATATAAGTTCAAATGCGGCCTCAGACACTGACTAGTTATGTGACCCTGGTTGGTAACTCACTGAATCTGTTGGCCTCAGTTTCCTGAACTGTGATAAAAAGATAAGAAGAGCAACTACTCTATAGGGCTGCTGTGAAGATGGTTAAAAGTAGATTGGAGGGAGAAAGTAATTCACTCTCCTGGGTCTCTGCCTTTGAGCCCTAGACCTGTTTGATAAGAACTGAGTGTCTCCTTTAGGACAGCCCTTTCTTTACCCCACTGGAAAAGAAAACTCCCAGAATATTGAATAGTTCCCAAACTCAGTCCTTTCCTATATCCTCTCTAACAAGGGAAGTGCTAAGCCCTTAACAAATGCTAACTAAGTAACAGCTAAAGAAGGCATTCTTTTCTTTGGCCTGGTCCAAACAGCTCAGCTAAGGGACTTTGAACGTGGGAATGTGAACCAGAAGCCAACTTAACCTGTTCTCTAGAGTTGCCATATTTTCCAAAAACACAGGAGCACAGTATGCAAGAGGCCAGGAGCCCTGGCTCATAGCATTTACTCCTGTCACCTCCCTCACTGCCCCCTCAGTGTGCCCTTGATGATGCCCAACTACAAGACAGGGTGCAACTGACAGATTAACTATTTGTGTAGATCACACCATGGAGCATAACAGAGCATCCTGTCTTCCACGTGTGCCAGGGAGAGCTTGGCCAAAGAAGCAAAGGGGAGGGGGAACGCAGTCCTATGGATATGCAGGGGAGGGGTGCCAGGCATAGATACAGGACCAAAGACAAGACCACTACAGAGCAGAGGAATGAGTGGAGAGGTCTTAGGAGGGCAGCCACTGGGGATGAGGTGTAGTTCGTGATTGTGATACCAATATGCCATGGATTAATTCAAAGGACAGAGAACAGAGTGGTGTTACTACCATTTTCAATGTCCTGCCTACTTTCATAAAGAAACAGTCGATAGAGGATTGCCAGACTTGCAGACAATCCTCTTTGTCTGTGGAAATGGCCACTTTGGGGGTCAAATCTGTAGAGAGAGTGCACTCACCTGGGGTGGGGGTCTGCAGCTGTCCAGGGCCATTCCTTCTGGCTCCACACACTCCCAGATTGGGCCAGGCTTTGGTCTTCTGCAGACTGAGCTGGGGAGACAGAAGGATTGCTGGGCAGGAGGCTGGGCTACGGGGATTTACAGGGAGTGAGGCCCTGCCCTCAGCAGAGAGAATGAAGCCCAGAGGCAGGGTCAGGATAGAAATAGATGGTCCCACTCTCTCCCATTCCTCTTTTTTCCTCTTCCCCTCCCCAGTTTTCACTCAGATCACCAAGAGGTAGAAGGGGCTTGGGATCCTACATGGGACAACAGCAGTCAGAGGCTCAGTGGCTCCTGAATCAGAGATTTCCCTCTGATTGGGTAGGGGACCAGGAACCCGAAAGGGCAACCCAGCTCCTGAAGAATAATCCCTTCAATTGCATCTCAAGGTGGCCCTCATTCAGCCCAGCCCTCCATTGTGGGTTACCTTGGAAACACCCCAGGCTATTAATCTTCCTCCAGACCCCTTCTCCTTTACCTCAGGATCACCACAGGCAATTTGCCACCCCTCAAACCTATCCCTAAACTTCATACTATCTTTACTTTTTCCCTATAAAAGTCAGTCTTGACCAGACCAAAAGGGCAGATTAAAAAAAAAAAACAAAACATCTCACCCTCCTTTATTTACTGGCAACACAATCAGCCTAGTCTCTGAATGAAAAAAGGCTTGAGGGGCCCAATTCCTTGGAGGCAGATCCAGGCCTTCACACTGGCAATTCCAGGGTCACTCAAGCCTTTCACTTGTGTTTTACTCAAGAGAGGATTCCTGGATCCCTGAGGGGAATTTTGTGAAAAGCTGACAAAATCTTAAATGGGGGTAGCCCCAGATTCTTGAGAAGTGAATGGGAGTCTGGAAAAGAGATAGCAGTAGGAAGCCTCTCCAGGAACCAGGTTGTGGGGGAAGGATTGCTCCAGGGGGACCTGGAGCTAGACTCACCACATGGTCAGAAGGGAAGGACGAGACCCAATGGGATGAACAGCCAGCGGGTCTGTGAGGGGCTGGCTCAGACCTACCTGGCACCTGCAGCCACAGAAATGGCCTCCAGAAGGCAGAGATCTCAGGTCCAAGAGAAGACAACGTGATCCGAGATCTGAGGAAATAAGGCAGAGGGAGCTCCAGTCCAAGGGTAAAATGCAGAGAGATCTCAGCACAAGTTCCAGTTTTCACCCAGCACACTCAGAGAGGCTCCTCCCAGCCTCTGAGGCCCGGTTTCCTCCAATTACACCCAGATTCAGACACTCAGGACCCTACTTCCCTCTCCTTCCGAAGACCTGCCCTCCATCAAGTGGATACAGCCTTGACTACTGGGATGACCCCTCTTCTGCCCTAGACTCCACCCAGACCTCCAAACTCCACCTCAGAGCTCCTGTTCCACCTGGACCACCCCCCACCAGGCTGGTAAGCTCTGAGGGCTCCTCCTCCCCCATCAAACTCACACCTGATTTCTTATTGGAGGAAAGATTCAGGACTCTAGGAGCTGGGAGGGGGTGAACAAGGCAGAGGCAAGCTGGAGATTTCCAGGCAAGCAAGTGCTTCACAGCCAAAGGGAGCTTAGTTTGAGAATGGAGGTTATTCACCAAATGCAAGCAGTTTGATTAGCATTCTCCTAATTTGAATTAGAATGTGGCTCATTGAAAATCAGATTTTCTGAATTCGGCATTGAAGGGCATGTGTTTAGTGATGAGGTTGAGGGGTGCTGGGGACCCTGGAATACCGATATGCTGGGTCCTCCTCAAATGAATTCCACACAAGCTTTATTAAAGCCAAAGAAAACAAAGTTTATTAAAGATTCACCACCTTAGGTTGACTCTTAAGGAATCTAAGCAGTTGGAAAGCTTGTATTCCACAAGTCGGCCAGATAGATTCTTCCATTAGACAGAGCCTGAGCTGGATTGAATGTGAGCACCTTCATGGAGGTAAGATGGACCTTAAATACAGAAAAGAGTGTAGGAGGGATCTGGGGGGGGGGAGGTGTGGTCTGGTAGTCTTGGGTGATGGGAGGAAGGCTTTAGGGAGGGTCTTGAGGAGATTGGGGTGACTAGTGATGTGGTTGGGTGGGATGTACGAGGGGCAATCCAGAGGTAACAGACAATGGAAGGCCAGGCTAGGCCAAGAGGAATCGATTTGAATGTGAAAGATTCAGGAGGAACTGGCTACAGATTTGAGTATGAAAGGCCGGGTTAAGTGGCAAGATTAATGGGGAACCTATCTGCAAAGGCCAGGTGGGGAGCTTCAAAGAGAGTTCAAGGAGGTTTCCAGAGTCTGAACACCATCACTGGCACAAATGGAAGGGGAATCCAAGGAGCCACCCCCCAAAGGCCAGACTTTCTGGGGGCCTTTCAGACTAATGGGACAAAAGCTCTCCCAATCCAAGGGAAAGTCTTGGCTTGGGCTTGTACCTCATCATTCCCCCCTCAAACACATTAGACCCAAATTCTTTTGTGGTAAGGGGCGAAGGCCTCAGCTTCTAAATCTGCTTCCTGCTGGCAGGGGGTGTAGAGCTGTCCCTGCCTCTATGGGGCCTGTTCAAGGTGTCAAATTTCAGAACCTGGGCTGTGCCAGGTCCAGTGGGCTGGAGACCTAGGATTCAGTTGGAGGTTGGTATATAGCCTGGGTTGTCATCTGCAAGTAGATGGCTTGCACTCTGCAAAAGACAAACCCAGCAAGGAGGTTAAATAAAGATAAAACAGGCATACAAGGAGTATAAAGAAAAGACAGTTTCCCTGGCACAAAAGATAATGTTTCGGGAGAAAAATTAAAGACGACTATGGCAAGGCCAAAACATACAAGGGCATGTTTGATAGGGGAGGCTTTTGCTGGCAGATATCCCCTTTCTTTCCAGATTGCTCCATGGGTACATAGAACAAGGAAAGCATATTTTGAGTAAATAAAAACAACAGCTGGCCTGCGGTCAGGTCCTAAGGAATGGGTTAAGACTCCCAAAGCCTGTCCTCTCCTTTCATCAACATAGAGTGAAAGGTTTTCTAGCTTGGGTAGAACCAGTGCTGAAGTGGTGGTCAAATTAGTTTTCAGAGTCTCAAAAGCTTTAGCCTGGTCTGAGTCAGGGCCTTGAGGAGGGTCATAAAGGGGTTGAGCAAAAAACTGAAAGTAGCAATGCAGAGTCTCCAAAATCCAGCCATGCCTAAAAACACTGACACTTGTTTCTTAGTGGCTGGAACAGGGATAGACTGGATGGTCCTTTTTCTCTCAGAGCTTGGAGAATGAGAGGTGGGCCTGAGTTCAGGGCCTAGATACTTTATGCACTGGCATGCTATCTGGACTTTGTTCAAAGAGACCCTATAACCTTCAATGCCCAAGAAATTAAGGGCTTCAGTGGCAGCAGCCAAAGAACCCGCCTGGGTGGGGCTACAGATAAGAATATCCCACACACACTGAATTAAGCTACTACCTGTTAGTTTCAGGTCCTTTACGTCCCTTACTGAAACCTGGCCAAATAAAGGAGGGTTACATGGAAAGGCAAAAATAAATTGTGAGTATTGTCCTTGAGGCTTTTTTGCAGGAAGGATTGCAGTGTTGCATGGAGATGAACAAGAGACAAGGATTTTATACTTAAGGAATTTTTCAATGAAAGGTTGTAGTTCTTCCCAGGCCTCAGCTTTAATCAGATACTGGCTGAGATGGAGGAGCACTTTAGGGTCTGAGAGGCTAACAACAGGTGGGGTGGAAGAAGTAGCTCCCTCTGGAGTTCCCAGATCCCAAGCAATTGGCTGCACTGTCACCCACCCTCTCAAGAGAACATGGGGAGATTTAGTGAACAGAGGGAAAAAGAAGATGGGAGGATTAACTAGAGAAAATTGGCTCCCCCAACTTCACCATTAGCCTCCTTTCCAGCAAGGGGACAGAGCAACAGGAGGACATAAGGAAGGAATGTTTAAACAACAGATCCTCAAGTAGGCTGGAGACATTCTTGAGTTTCCCCTTCAATGTCTATGACCCAAGGGGTCAAGGGGTGGTTAGGGCCAGAGTAACTGGCTAAAGCAGAGAACTTAACCATCTTAAGGTGGGTAACCTTACCTTCAGTCTTTGTTTTTGCCCAGGGCTTGGTGAGAGAGGTGGAGAAAGTGTGAGCACTGCCACCACCCAGACTTTCCCATTGTTCCAAGTCATCAGAAGACTGGAGAACAGGGTATTGGGGGCAGCTCCACCACTTTATCAACCTGAGGGGCCCTTCAGACAAATGGGACAAAAGTCCTTTCAAACCAAGGGAAAAATGTCTTGGCTTGGGTTTCTATCTCATCAACTACTTTAAGCAACTTGTGTCCCAGGGCTTAGATGTGGTAACCCAAAGCATTTGGTCAGTCTCCAAAGAATGAGAATCTACGTCTGTTCTACTTTTCCTAAAAGCTGTTACTATTTTTCTTCTTTAGATTAAATACATCCAATTCAATACTTAGCAGCTTTTCAACATTGCAATCACATTCTCTAACAGTTCAATTCACCATTTCACAGCATCCAGATCAAAAGAGAATTGAATTTCCGAAGAACATAATTGCATCACCCTCTAGGTATGATTTTTAAAGTTCACATTACTTACCAAATAATTTCCTAAAACCACAATAAAATTTTGAAGCATAACAAAAGTAACATTACAGATTGAAAACAAATTTTACTGTTCTGACCAGAAAACTTAAAACAAGACTTGTTGCCATTTAAATGACATCAATTCAGTTGAATATATTCTCCAAATTGTCGACTTACGCATTTTGTCCAGCTATGATGCAAACACTCTAGATTGATTGTCATGTTTTATAAAAATATTTGTATCAGAAAGTTTTGTTCTACCAAAGATCAAAATGAGTGCCCATCAACTGTTGAATAGGTAAAGAAATTACAATGTATTCGTTCAAAGGAATATTATTGAAGGATAATGAGAAACATCAGGATTTCAAGGAGAAAAGCTGTATTTTTATTTATTTTATTTTTTATTTTATTTTTTTTATTAATTTATTCAACTTTTAACATTCATTTTCACAAAATTTTGGGTTCCAAATTTTCTCCCCATTTCTCCCCTCCCCCACCCCAAAACACCCAGCATTCTAATTGCCCCTATCACCAATCTGCCCTCTCTTCTATCATCCATCCCTTCGCTTGTCCCCATTTTCTCTTTGTCCTGTAGGGCCAGATAACTTTCTATTCCCCTTTACCTGTATTTTTTATTCCATAGTAACGAGAACAGTACTCGACAGTTGATCCTAAAACTTTGAGTTCCAACTTCTCTTCATCCCTCCCTCCCCACCCCTTCCCTTTGGAAGGCAAGCAATTCAATATAGGCCATATCTGTGTAGTTTTGCAAATGACTTCCATAATAATCATGTTGTGTAAGACTAACTGTATTTCCCTCCATCCTATCCTGCCCCCCACTGCTTCTATTCTCCCTTTTGATCCTGTCCCTCCCCAAGAGTGTTGACTTCTAATTGCTCCCTCCTCCCACTGCCCTCCCTTCCATCATCCCCCCCACCCTGCTTATCCCCTTCTCCCCCACTTTCCTGTACTGTAAGATAGGTTTTCATACCAAATTGAGTGTGCATTTTATTCCTTCATTTAGTCGAATGTGATGGAGTCAACTTCATGTTTTTCTCTCACCTCCTTTTTACCTCCACTAAAAAGTCTTTTGCTTGCCTCTTTTATGAGAAATAATTTGCCTCATTCCATTTCTCCCTTTCTCCTCCCAATATATTTCTCTCTCACCACTTAATTTCGTTTTTTAAGATATAATCCCATCCTATTCAATTCACTCTGTGCTCTCTGTCTCTGTGTGTGTGTGTGCATGTGTGTGTAATCCCACGCATTACCCAGATACTGAAAAGTTTCAAGAGTTACAAATATTTTCTTTCCATGTAGGAAGGTAAACAGTTCAACTTTAGTAAGTCCCTTGTGACTTCTCTTAGCTGCTTACTTTTTCATAATTCTCTTCATTCTTGTGTTTGAAAGTCAAATTTTCTTTTCAGCTTTGGTCTTTTCATCAAGAATGCTTGAAAGTCCCCAATTTCATTGAAAGATCATTTTTTCGCCTGAAGTATTATACTCAGTTTTGCTGGGTAGGTGATTCTTGGTTTTAGTCCCAGTTCCTTTGACTTCTGGAATATCCTATTCCACGCCCTTCGATCCCTTAATGTAGAACCTGCTAGATCTTGTGTTATCCTGATTGTATTTCCACAATACTTGAATTGTTTCTTTCTAGCTGCTTGCAATCTTTTCTCCTTGACCAGGGAACTCTGGAATTTGGCCACGATGTTCCTAGCAGTTTCTCTTTTTGGATCTCTTTCAGGAGGTTTCTTTCAATATTTATTTTGCTCCCTGGTTCTAGAATCTCAGGGCAGTTTTCCTTGATAATTTCATGAAAGATGATGTCTAGGCTCTTTTTTTGATCATACCTTTCAGGTAGTCCCATAATTTTTAAATTGTCTCTCCTGGATCTATTTTCCAGGTCAGTTGTTTTTCCAATGAGATATTTCACATTATCTTCCATTTTGTCATTCTGTTAGTTTTGTTTTGTGATTTCTTCGTTTCTCACAAAGTCATTAGCCTCCATCTGTTCCATTCTAATTTTGAAAGAACTGTTTTCTTCAGTGAGCTTTTGAACCTCCTTTTCCATTTGGCTAATTCTGCTTTTGAAAGCATTCTTCCCCTCATTGGCTTTTTGAATCTCTTTTGCCAATTGAGTTAGCCTATTTTTCAAGGTGTTATTTTCTTCAGCATTTTTTTGGGTCTCCTTTAGCAAGGTGTTGACCTGCTTCTCATACTTTTCTTTCATCTCTCTCATTTCTCTTCCCAGTTTTTCCTCCACCTCTCTTACTTGATTTTCAAAATCCTTTTTGAGCTCTTCCATGGCCTAAGCCCATGGTATATTTATTTTCGATGTGTGGGATACACAAGCCTTGGCTTCTGTGTCTTTCCCTGATGGTAAGCATTGTTCTTCCTCATCAGAAAGGAAGGGAGGAGATATCTGTTCACCAAGAAAGTAACCTTCTGTGGTCTTATTTTTTTTTCCCCCTTTTCTGGACATTTTCTCAGCCCATGACTTGACTTCTGAGTTTTCTTTCCGCAGCCACCACACCTCCAGATCCGCCCAGCCAGCGCTTGGGGTCTGAGATTTAAATGCTGCTTCCCAGCCTCAGGGCTTTGGGTGGGGGCAGGGCTGTTGTTCAGTGTGAGATTAAGTTCAGGTGCTCAGGTAGGGGCAGGGCTGCCTCACCGCTCGGTTCCCTCTGGGGGTTTATGCAGACACCTTCAACAGTGGATCCAGGCTCCTGCCTGCTTTGGGAGCCCTTGTCCTCTGCTGCTGCCTCCCAAGGGGGCCTTAGTTACGGGGACAATCCACTCCCCTCTCGACCAGCCAAAGAGACCCTCTCACCGACCCTTCTCACTTGTGGGTGGAGAGACCCACGAGGCTACTGGAGATTCCGTCCCTGAGGCCCGCTCAGATTTGCTCCCCTCAGCGCTGCGCGGCTGAGGCAGGGCTGGGCTCTGCTCCAGGTCCAGTGCACTATGGACCTTTTGCATCAGGTTTTCAGGATTCTCTGGAACAGAAATCTCATCTACTGTGTTGTTCTGTGTCTTCTGCTGCTCCAGAATTTGTTGGGAGTTCTTCTTTCCAGATATCTTATGGGCTTCAGAGCTAGCATATGTGTGTCTTTCTACTCCTCCATCTTGGCTCCCAGAAAAGCTGTATCTTGAGGGATTTAATCAGAGTAAGTACATTTCGATGTTTAATGAGGTTTCTTATGTAGGGAAATCTATTGAGGGCTTGAGCAAGAGACTTAATCTTGTTAATTAGATCCCTAACTTTTATTTCCAGCAAGATTTTTCCCACAAATACTTAAGTACTGTTCAAATCCAAGGAAAACCATTCAATACCACAGCAACAATTCTATCTTCCAACCACTGACTCCAAAGAGGCCAATGTTATATGAAACCATAAAACTGCAAAAAAAATACTCTAGGGAAAAGGCAGAGGGGGGTGACATTCCACACAATCAGTCAAAATGTGAATCTGCAGATGACCGAGGCCCAAGTCCTGAGCTTCTACCTGCAAAATTCAGACTCAAATGGAAGAAAACAGGGAAAACCATTAGACCCTAAAGATATGATAAAATAGGATGACTTATGGATAGGAAATGACAGTGATGCATAGAGTGAGGGGATTAGGTCTGGGAGACAGAGTGGCTGAAGAGCCATTAACAGAGGTTCCTAACATTGTACAGGAGGCAACAACTAAATATATTCCAAAGAAATAGAGCAACAAATCAAAATGGCTGTTTGATGAGGCCTTACAAATAGCTAAGGAAAGAAGGAAAGGGAAAAGAAAAGGGGAGATTTCCCCCAAATTAATTCATAATTTATGAGATTAGCAAGGAGAGATGAGGTTTTCTTGAATGAGCATTGCAACAAAATAGAACAATTGAATGGGAAAGACAAAAGACCTTTGCAAGAAAATTTAAGTTATCAAGGGAGTATTACTTGAAAACATGGGCATAAGGACTACTGGAGCCAAGATGGTAAGGTGAAGCACTGACTTGTCTAGGCTCTTCCAGATTCCCTTGAAAATAACCTTGCAATAATGGCTCAGAATCAGTTGTAGAGGAGTGAACCAGATTGCCAGCCTAGGACAGCTTGAAGAGTGAGCAGGAAAGGTGTCTCACCACAGTGGGAGAGTGCAGTAAAGTGAAGAAGCCACTGGCAGGCTTCACCCTAGGGGGTCATGGCACATTTTAGGGAAGTCTTGAGAAACCTTGGGGTTTCTGAGATAAATTGAATCCCTTTTTAGGGTTTCATGCACTATATGAAATATACAATGTCTGATGAAGCCTGTGCTACAGGGAGAGAGGACAGCTCATTAATTAGATCCATCAGTTTTATCTCTAGGAAGATTTCTTCAGCATACATTTGCAGCACACAAACAAAAATTTATGAGATTCAGGTGATGACCTTCCCACAATTGTGGCTTTTACAAGGCTTCCTTCTACTGTGAATATTGTGCTCTCTACTGACCTGCCTCTTCCAAGGAAGGGCAGGTCCTCATTCAGCACATTCATAAGTCTTCTCTCCACTAGGAATCCTTGATATGAAGGAAGAGATGATCTCTGGCTGCAGACCTTCCCTGACTCCAGACAGTGCTTGACTATTAGGTGAAATTTCTGATGTCTAACATGCTCCATAGTCCATCTGAATGTCTTTGTACATTCATTTTGGGAATATGATTGTTATCTCAGGTGAATTCTGATAGGAAATAACTGATTACATTAATGAGATATGACCTCTAGAATGGATTTTCTGATGTGAGAGATGAATATTTCTCCCATATAAATAAACAATTAATGAATTAGGACTAAAGTTTTTCCCCATTTCCTCATTCAGAGATTGGCCACTGTGATTCAACCAATCTTTGAAGGGCAGGGTTGATGATCAGAAGAAATCATAGGCAAGACTTGCACAACTGTGAAAATTTAGATCTGATCAAAATTTAAACAGATTTTATTCTAGGTGAATTCTGGCCCATTGTGTTTTATTCAAACAGGTCTGAGGGGCAGTGGACCCATCTGGTCCAGATTGCCCTAGGTAAGGGCGATCTGGATAGACGTAAATCTCTTTCTCCAAAATAGAGTCAAGGTTCATGCCACTCCGCCCCCCACAAACGAATCCCTCATTAGAATGAGTCCAAATCTCATTATAATACTTATTTTCTCATTAAGTTTTAACTAATCAGAATTGATTTATGCCTGTAGGAAACTCCCACTTATCTGAGGCATGTAAGTGTTGAAAGGGCTCCATGATTCATCTCTGGTTTGTAAGAGATAGCTAAATGACCACTGTTTATTAATTATTAACTGGCCATAATTAAATGATTACCCGGAAATTATGTCTCTTCAGCTTTGCTTTCATCAGCATTGTATAGTAAAGTTAGAGTGTATCTAAAAAGTTTTGTCACATTTGATATCTCTCTTGTGTGTCTGCTACATGCAGCAAGTAGGGAGTTTAGTCTGAAAGTTTAGTTTTCTGAAAGCCTTTCTGCATTGCTTAAATTCATAAGGTTGCTCTCCATTGTGGATTCTCTGATGCACAGCAAGAGTGGAGCTAGAACTCAAAACCTTTCTACATTCATTACATTCGTAAGGTTTCTCTCCAGTGTGGGTTCTCTGGTGTACAGCAAAATGAGAGTTTCATCTGAAAGCCTTTCCACATTGATTGCATTCATAAGGTTTCTCTCCAGTGTGGATTCTCTGGTGTGCAGCAAGAATGGAGCTATATGTGAAAGGCTTTCCACATTGAGAACATTCATAATGTTTCTCCCCCTTATGGATTTTCTGATGTACAGTGAGATCATGTTTAAATCTGAATGCATTTCCACAGTGATTACATTCATAAGGTTTCTCACCATTGTGGATTCTCTGATGTTCAGAAAACTCAGAGCTCTGTGGGAATGCCTTAAGAAGTTTATCATATTCATAAGGTTGCTCTCTAGTCTCCATGCTCTGATGTACAGCAAGACTAGAGCTGCAACTCCCAGCCTTTTCACACTGATTACATTTATGAGGTTTCCTCTCACTGTGAATACTGTGATGAAAAAGGAAGGATGAGTGTTCACTGAAAGATTCAGCACATTCGTGAGACTCATGTGTTTTCTCTCCAGTATGACTTTTTTGAAAGTAAATCAGGGATGACTGTTGACCCATGGTTTGCCCACAACGATGACAACCATAAGGTTTCTCTCTTGTGTGGATTCCATCATTTATAGCATAGAGTTCTCTCCCAGTGAAGTCACAGTAGCTATCACCCATGAGGTTTTTTTGGTGTCTTTCCTTCACAGAAATCCTTAGCTTTTCAGTAGTCTCTTTCCTTCTAGGTCTAATCGTTCCTTCTGCAAAAAAACAAATAGTAAAACATATATACAGAGACACATGTACACACACATACAACTATAAACCTTTCCCTCCATTGCAGGAAAAGAAACTGATCTACATGATCCTTCCCCAGGTGCAGATAAAAGTCTTCAAAGACACAATCACAATTGTTTGAAAATGCCATTACTCAGATTTGTAGGATAACTTGACTTGCAAAGAGCTTTGCAGACAGTCATATTGGAGCCTCAGAAATACCTGTGAAAATGGCAGACTCAATGTTCTTACTACAACATAATGTCAGGCCATGAGCTCAGAATGGCTGAGTGATAATGAAAACTATCCCTACAGCTGAGACTAGAACAAAAATCCTACAAGTGGGAATGTTCTGTCCACAGAACTAGATGGGCCTTCTCCATGGTACTTACTTTTGTTCTACCTTTTTTTAAGAAACAATGTTATCTTTTAGTATGCTCGACTTTTTTCTCCCTTCCCTTTGGGTCTTCTTATTCTCTGAGACACAAAAATAGTGAAATTAGGCCAATTTAAGCCTACAGTGGGGTTTTTAAGTTCAAGGGGAAAGAAGAGTCAATCACTATCAATATGGTAACCTCTGTTGCCTTATTTTTAGAAACTGCCATGGCAACTGAGCAATGACAATGCTGATGAGTCAATAGCCAGCAACACTGGATCAGAGCTACCACCAGAAAGAAGTTTGGGACCCACTGAAGGCTCAGATACAGTAAGTTTTTATTACCAATAAAATATTTCCAAATTAAAATATGTACTTTTAAAAAGCAAAATAATATTATGCATGTAACAGACAACAGTATGTAATAAACATAATTTTTATATGTACTCAAAAAACAAAAGTACAGGTGACTCACTTCATTGCAATATTTGCTTTGCTGCTGAGATTTGGAATTGATTCTGTAATATCTCTGAGGTGTACCTGGATTTTTTCTTGTCCTGATTTGAATCTTTTTTCCCTAATTCTCCTCTCCTTAAACTATTATTTCACTCCTTGAATTCCCCTTTATTCCACTGTATCCCATTGGACTAGATATCTTTCTGCTACCAAAAACTCTCCTTTCCCTGGATCACCTAAGACCAAGGTTCCTGATCTCTTGCTTTTTCTCAACCATTTTCATGTTTCTATGACAGACTGGCAGCTCCTTGACAGCAGGGACTGCACCTTTTCCCTTCCTAAAATGTGGTGAGGTGCCTCGAAAACTGGAGCTGCTTAATCCATGCTTATTGACTGACTGGTCCATGACTGACATCAGGCCCCAGATACTACCTGAATTCCTATGTTCTGGTCTGTTTCTTATTTGGCAAATGCAGGTTCTAGCCTCAGCCCTGTTACTCTCTTGCACCTTATCTCCTATTTGAGTGAACTTTATCTGGTCCTAACCCTCATGGGACCAGATGAGGTCTATACTAAAGACTGCAGAGACTTCTTTTAAGGCTCCTGAAGTATCTTATACTATGGAACACCTAGGAATTTCTACTACTCACATCATCAGACTGAGAGTGGCTGTCAAATTCAATGAATCTGCCCAACAATTCTGCAAGAAGGGGCCAAAGATTGAGTCTTAGAGATCAAAGAAGGGACACAGGTAGATGATTTAGGTAAAGCATATATTTGAATTAATTCTAAGTGAGGCCACAGCCTTTGCTAGTACTTAGATGCTGCTGAATGGAGAGACAATCATAAAACTAGGCTGCCTGGGTACACTACAAACTTAGGGTACGTATCTTCAGGGTGGACCTCACTGTGACAAGGGTATCCTTTGACCTTTCCCTGACTTCCTTGGGGTAGTTAGGTGGTGCACTGGAGAGAGCACTGGTTAGGAAGACTCAAGTCAAATCTAGCTTCAGACCCTTACTAGAGTTAGGACCCTGGGCAAGTCACTTAAGGCTCTTACCCTTGATTTCCTCATCTGTAAAAGGAGCCTGAAAAATAAATGGGAAAAAACTCCAGTATCTTTTCCAAGAAAATCCCAAATGGCATTATGACTCACAAATGACTGAAGGGATTGAAAACCATGTACCTCAGTCCTTATCTGGTTCACCACAGGAGCTTTTCCAATTCCTTTAATTTTTTTCACGACTAACCTGTATTGCTTGTTCCCACTCTCCACCCCTCCACTCACCTTCTCAGCAGAGAAATTTGTCTTCTATTTTTTCTTTGAAAAAATTGGGTACTTTATTTGTGTGAAAAGTAACTTTTGATTGTGTTCATATAGTCCCTGGGTTTGTTTTGCCAGGTAAACTCCAAAATATTTTAGTGTCTACCCTAGCTTTAAATGTGATTTCTTTTTCTATCTCTTGCTGTTGGACTTTGTTACTAATATATAGGAATGCAGAAGATTTGTATGGGTTTATTTTGTAACTTGCAACTTTTCCAAAGTTGTCTAGAATTTGAAGTATTTTTGTATTTGAATCTCTGGGATTCTCTAAGTGTATCATATCATCTGCAAAGAGTGATAACTTAGTTTCTTCTTTGCCTATTCTAATTCCTTCAATTTCTTTATCTTGTCTAATTGCTATAGCTAACATTTCTAGTACCATATTGAATATGATAGTGGTGAAAATGGATCTCCATGTTTCACCCCTGATCTTATTGGAAATGCACCTAGTTTATCTCCATTGCATATAATGCTTGCTGAAGGTTTTAGGTATATACTGCTTATTATTTTATGGAAAGTTCTCTTTATTCCTATGTTGTCCAGTGTTTTTAATAGGAATGTGTGCTGTATTTTGTCAAAAGCTTTTTCTGCATCTATTGAGATAATCAAGTGGTTTCTGTTAGTTTTGTTGTTGATATGATCGATAATGCTAATAGTTTTCCTAATATTGAACCAGCTCTGCGTTTCTGGTATGAATACTACCTGGTCATAATGTATTATTCTCGTGATAAGATGCTGTATTTGTTTTGCTAAAATCTTATTTAAAATAGTCTATATAGTATTGGAATTAACTGTTCTTTAAATGTTTGATAGAATTTACTTGTAAATCCATCTGGCCCTGGAGATTTTTTCCTAGGGAGTTCATTAATGGATTGTTCAATTTCTTTTTCTGAGATGGGGTTGTTTAAGCATTCAACTCCCTCTTCTGTTAATCTGGGCAATTTCTATTATTTAACATACTCATCCATCTCATTTAGATTGTCGAATTTATGGACATAAAGTTGGGCAATGTAATTTCTAATTATTGTTTTAATTTCCTGCTCATTGGAGATGAGGTCACCCCTTTTATTTTTGATATTAGTAATTTGTTTTTTTTCTTTTTTTAATCAAATTAATCAAAAGTTTATCAATTTTATTAGTTTTTTCATAAAACCAACGATTGGTTTTATTTATTAGTTCAATAGTTTTCTTAATTTCAATTTTATTAATCTCTCCTTTGGTTTTCAGTATTTCTAATTGGGTATTTACTTGGGGATCTGCAATTTGTTCTTTTTCTAGCTTTTTCAGCTGCATACTCAAGTCATTGATCTCCTCTTTCTGTATTTTATTCATGTAGGCATTCAAACACATAAGGTTTCCCCTAAGAGCTGCTTTTGCAGTATCCCATAAGATTTGGTAGGTTATCTCATTATTGTCATTCTCTTGAATGAAGTTGTTGATTGTTTCTATGATTTGTTGTTTAACCCACTCCTTCTTTAGGATTAGATTATTTAGTTTTGAATTAATTTTTGGTTTATCTTTCCATGGCCTTGTATTACATATAATTTTTACTGCATTATGATCTGAGAAGGATGCATTAACTATCTCTGCCTTTCTGCACTGGACTGTGATGTTTTTATGCTCTAGAACATGGCCAATTTTTGTATATGTGCCATGTACCACTGAGAAAAAGGTATATTCCTTTCTATTTCCATTTCAATTTTCTCCAGAGATCTATGATATCTACCTTATCCAGAGTTTTATTTATCTCCTTAACCTCTTTCTTGTTTATTTTGAGGTTAGATTGATCCAGTTCAGAGAGGGGGAGGTTGAGGTGCCCCAGCAGTATAGTTTTGCTGTCTATTTCTTCCTTTGCCTCCTCCAACCTCTCCTCTAAGAATTTGGATGCTATACCACTTGAAGCATAAATGTTTAGTAATGACATTGCTACAACGCATTTTAGCAGGATATGGTTTATTTCCTTATCTCTTTTGATTAGATCTATTTCTGCTTTTGCTTTGTCTGAGATTAGGATTGCTACCCCTGCCTTTCCTGCATCAGCTGAAGCACAATATATTCTGCTCCAACCTTTTACCTTCACCCTGTGTGTATCCCCCCATTTCAAATGTGTTTCTTGTAAACAACATATTGTTCGATTATGATCCAAAATATCAAAGGGATTAATGAAAAGAAATGCTAGGAAAGGTGGCCTAGCACTACCAGATCTCAAATTGTATTATAAAGCAGCAATTATCAAAACCACTTGGTACTGGCTAAGAAACAGAAGAGTAGACAAGTGGAATAGGCTAGGTACTCACGACACAGTGGGCAATGAATATAGCAAACTACTGTTTGATAAACCCAAGGACCCCAGCTTCTGGGATAAGAATTCAATGTTTGATAAAAATTGCTGGGAAAAGTGGATAACAGTGTGGTGGAAACTACACCTAGACCAATGCCTGACAGTGTACGCAAGAATAAAGTCCAAATGGGTACATGATCTAGGTATAAAGATTGATACTATGGACAAATTGGAGGAGCAAGGAATACTGTAATTATGAGATTTATGGAGAAAGGAAGAATTTTTGACTAAAGAAGAGGTAGAAAGCATTATGAAGTGCAAAATGGATAATTTTGATTACATTAAACTGAAAAGTTTATGCACAACCAAACCCAATGCAACCAAAATTCAGAGGGATGTAGTATATTGGGAAAGAATTTTTACATCTAATCTCAGGAATAAAGGCTTCATTTCTAGAATACATAGAGAACTAAGTCAAATGTACAACAATACAAGTCATTCCCCAAATGATAAATGGTCAAAGGATATGAACAAGCAATTTTCAGAGGAAGAAATTAAAGATATGTATAATCATATGAAAAAATACTCTAAAGCACTTTTGATTAGAGAGATGCAAATGAAAACAACTCTGAGGTACCACATCACACCTATCAGGCTGACTAACATGACAAAACAGGAAGATGATAAATGTTGGAGAGGATGTGGGAGAGTTGGAACAGTAATTCATTGTTGGTGGAGCTGTGAGCTCCTCCAACCATTCTGGAGAGTGGTTTGGAACTATTCCCAATGGGCTACAAAAATGTGCATACCCTTTGACCCAGCAATATCATTTCTAGGACTATATCCCCAAGAGATCATAAAAATGGGAAAGGGTCCCACATGTACAAAAATATTTATAGCAGCACTCTTTGTAGTGGCCAAAAACTGGAAATCAAGGGGATGCCCATCAACTGGGGAATGGCTGAATAAATTATGGTATGTAAATGTAATGGAATACTGTTGTGCTATAAGAAATGATGAAGAAGAAGACTTCAGAGATGCCTGGAAAGACTTTTATGATCTGATGCTGAGTGAAGGGAGCAGAACCAGGAGAACTTTGTGCACAGCAATGACTACAGTGTGTGAGAGTTTTGTTCTGGTAGGCTTGGAACTTCATAGCAATGCATGGACTTAAAAAAAAATCCCAAAGGTCTTCTAAGGCAAAATGCCCTCAACATCCAGAGAAAGAACTATGGAATTAAACTGCAGAATGTAGCAGAATTTTTTTGCATGTGTATTATGTTTTGGTTTGTTATATGATTTCTCCCATTCATTTTGGTTAATCTATACAGCGTGACTATAGTTAAAATGTATTTAATGGGAATGTATGTGTGGATCCTATATAGAACTGTAGGCCATCTTGGGGAGGGAGGGGGAAGATGTAGGGTAGGTAGGGAAAAAAATCTTAAGTTTTATTCTAGTGATTGTAGAACACTAAAAATAAATAAAATTTAAAAAGAAAAGAAAAAATTGGATACTTATCAAGAACTATCTTATCCTCCTCATCTTCTATGAGTCAGATGAAATGATGTTCCATCTTCTAGCTAAAGGAAACACCTCTCCACATTTAAACCAATTGATTCCAGGACTTTATCTTCCTCAGTATACTGCCCCCTCCAGCATTCCCTTTTTTCACTACTTTCCAGTCTCTCCCACACTAATGACTCCTTCCCTACTACTACAAACCATTTCTCTCTAATGCTCAAAACATGATCACTTGACCCAGAGATATTTTTCCAGTGTCTTTCTTCCACTTCTCGGCTAAATAGCAGGAGGTACAACTGGTGTCTCCAACTCCTTTCTCTGAAATTCTCTGCAGTCTAGCTCCCAGTTTCATTGTTCAACTGAAATTCTTCTCTCCAAAATTACCAAAAACCTGCAAGTTGTTAAATTCACTAGTCATTTCTTCATCCTCAACTTTCTTTCCGTCTCTACAGCTTTTCATAGGCAATCACGCTTCTTTTTCTCTCTCACTCTTTCTGGGATTTAGCAACACTAATCTCATTGTTCCCCAAACCAAACTCATTCTCTTTCCTTTAACCCTCCCATCTTCCTACTTTCCTAATGCTCTCCAATGCATCCTCCCATTAGAGCAGGCTCATAAATGAGGTGTCATGCATTCCTCACTGACTTTCACAAACACTTCTGTCCCCCATATTCAATCTTCTCCTAAGTCCTCTGGTTTCACCCAAATAACATCTCTCCCATACACCCCCTTCTCTCCCAACACTTCCACTGTCTTGATTCAGGTTCCAAACACCACACACCAGAGTTATTCCAAGAACCTTATACTTGGTCCAGCTGCTTCAACTGTCCCTACACTCCACCATTCACTTACAAAGATCATCTTCCTAAAATTCTTAACTGACCATATCACCATATTCTCAACAATCTCCTGTGGCTCCCTAGGAAGATGATCTAATATAAAATCTGTTCTAAAGCTATTAATAATCCACCTTCTCTTTACATACCACTCTCCTGTTCTTGTAAATATTCTTTTGCTTCACATCCCCACCAAACGTGCTATAATCCACTGGTATGGGCCTCACTTGTGTTCTGTGAAGAGGCCACTCCGCCTTCCAAATGTTTGGGCTTTCTAAGCCATCTCCAGACATGGAATGCCATCCCAGCTTCCCTGAAACCCCAGCTAGAGCCCACCCTCCACAATAAGCCTTTCCAGTCCTCCTTCACTATAGTACATTCCCTCTCTCAATGAGATCCAATGTCTTGTTTGTAACAGGTTTCTAAATGATTGCTGGCATGTCATGTGCCCACACAGTCCATGAACACCAGGAGAGCAAGGGATGTTCCTTGTATCTCTTTATATTGCTTAAGAGAGGGTATGGCACATAGCAGCAACTTTCTAAGTCTTCATTGATAAGAAAAATGCCTAAGAAAGAGACCATATTTAAAAACCTAACCCCCTTTTGCACTTCCAGGTAAGTTCCATGGCCCCAAATTCTAAACAATGCATTTTTTTTTGATCATAGATTTATCAGTAGGAGAAAGCTTATTTGCATAGTATCTAACTTTCTAATTTTACAGATGGAGAAACTGAGAATCAGTGGGGTTCAGTGACTTGTGCACAGACTCACTGCTAAAAGTCTCTGAAAAAGAATCCCAATTCAGGTGTTCCTTCCCCCAAATCTAGCACTTGCTTTGCTACAACACCAAGAGACACAGCTCTCATGTGCCTGCTTTTACCTCACTCTCCTGGACAGCAGCTCCTCAGGCCTTCTTTTTCCAGCATCAATGGCACCTCCCTTTCCTCCAAATAAGAAACCAAATATTCTCTGGGAACTGGAAGCCCTGATAATGTGTGAAAAGGAATGAACATGGAGAAATATTTAGAATTTAGTTCTCTTTAGGGAAAACAGTGTACATACAAAGCTACTCCATTTAGAGAATCACTCCTTCATGTTCACAAACATCTGGCTTATTCTTCCCTTAATGGTTGTAATGCAAGTAACCAAAACAGGATGTGCCAGATCAGCATTCAGCTCCAGCAGACTAGAGCTTGATGGATCAGCTCTGGCTCTGTCTCCTCCTCAACTCCTCACCCCATGAAACTTATAAAAATCTGGTTACTGTTCATTCACCAAATCACTGCTCTTCTGGTGAGATTCTCCTTTTGGGGAACTTGATGAACCTTAGTTAGTCAAATTCTAACTCTTGGCCAGTCTCTTTTTCCTGCCATTGTTAGGGGTATGCAATCAAGGATGACAAGATGTTGGCCAGAAGTCCTTAAGCATGGTTTCCACAGCATTTATTTTTGAGAACTTTGGGGAAATGTGGGGAAGATCATGGAGCCAACTGGGAATCAGAAAATTTGAACATAGTGCAGCTTCTTGATAGGAAGATGGACTCATTGCAGAGTTCCCATTATCTAGAAATTAGAGGCAGCTTGTAGTATAGTGGAGAGAGGCCTGAGACTAGAGTGAGGAATGCCAGGGTTTAAATCCAGCCTCAGACAGTTACTAAATGTGTGTGTCTGGAAAAGTCACTTAACCTATGTTTGCTTCAGTTTTCTCAAATGCCAGATGGGGATAACAGTATGAGCCAATAACATAATATTGTAAAGAAAAGACTTAACCCCACAGCTGATGAACAGAAAGTGAAAAGAAAGGCTCATCTCCCTCTGTCCTTTCCCACCACCTGTGTTGTATACTGGAGGCAATTTAAAGAAAGATTAAGGACAAATGTGAGACACTAGGCACAACTAGAAATTGTGACGTACAAAGTGATGCTTCTCAAAAAGAAGGATATCCTAAATACTTGGCCCATCCCAAAGAGGAAGAGGTTACAAAGAGAAGCAGGTTGAACACTTTTCAGATATTTGGTAGACAAAATTAATATCCAGGGAGAGGTTGGGCTAAATACTCCATAGGATTAGTTCTACATCTGAGATGCTTTCACACTGACCTACCTCAAGCTACCTAGGATTGCCAAGAGACAGTTTCAGGAGCAACAACAGAACATACATGTTATCTTCATACCATGTACTGACCTTCTAGAGGAAAACCAGGCAGCAGAAACACCCTGTCTCTTGGACACTGGAGACCAGAACATTTCCCTTTCTAGTAATAGATAAGTGCTCCAATGTCAGCACACTGAAAAATGAAGATATTTCCTTTGGTAGCAGAATAAGAGTGGCCAGGGGAAATGTCCTTACCCAGGGAAAGCTGGTTGTGGGTATTCTCCAGCACGACTGCCTTGTAAAACTGCTTCTGAGAATGGTCTAAGAGGTCCCATTCCTCAGGGGTGAAGTCCACAGACACATCTTGGAATGTCACCAGCTCCGAAACCATCAAGAATCACAAGATTTAGACCTGAGAAACACTCCAGAATTCAGGCAGTCTAACCCTCATCAAGTGAGAAGAGGAAACTGAAGCACAAAAAGGGAACTAACCTAAAAGTCTTATCCTAGTTTAGTGAGAATCAACATTTAAAACCAGTCATTAAGAGGTCAATGAAAACTTGAGAGACATATTTGATATGATCAATTGGAATAAAGTGGAGGAATGTCTTACTATGGAATCTGGGACAAATGTGTCTTTTGTCTGTGAGACAGAAAAACCAAAAGAAGAGAGAGAAAAGTGAAATTTCTTCCTTATCAGAAAGGATAAAAAATAATATTTTATCAACAATGTTCTGTCAGGTTTGTGAGAAGCTGACAAGTAGAGCATGTTCTGGGATGTGAGGGGGAGAATGTTTGATTATAGAAAAGAGAGAGAAGAAAAAGAAAAAAATCTGGTTAATTTCCTGAAAGTCTGAAACAAAGTCTTATCTAGATAAAACATGGAAAGGATTCATAAGATAAGACTAATTACAATCTAGACTGAACTGAAGGAGATGAGACTTTCCAGCCAAGTGAAGGAGAATTATCTGTTATTACAGTGTCTTGGGGCTGCCCTTTGTATAATATGTCATGGCCAAAACATCTAATGTCTTTTCTTCATGATTGCTTTCATTTCTCAATAACATATATTTCCTTATGAAAGTATTTAGCCAGAGTTGTTCATTTTTGTTGTTCTTTGTGTTCAAAGCAGACCAAAAGGACATCACTATGTAAGGGTTAAAGTACAATGTGTCTGACCATAGATGATCAGACTAATAGAGTCCACAAGGCTCTACCACAGGTTGGGAACAAATAGTGCTCATGAACATTTAGGGTGGAGAGGCCTCCCAATTTCCACATCTCACTATTCTTTTGAAATATTGCAATTCTGCTTTGCTAGCACAGCTTGTTCTTTGATGTTCATAAGCTATGCTGGGTGGTCCTTTGTCATCATCTCCCATGTCTCACCACTGATTCCAAAATTCTTCAGAGAGACCTTGGGAATATGGCCTTCTACTATGTCTTCTGACCACACTGAGTGGCTTCTGTGCATGTGTTCTCCATGAAATAGTCTTTTAAGCAAACATCCTTTTGGCATTTGAACAACATGGCCAGTCCATCAGAGTTGTGCTCCCTGCTGCAGAACGTGAATGACCGGCAATCTAACTTGAGAAAGGACCTCAGTGTTCAGTACTTTGCCAGCCACATGACCTTCAGAGTCTCCTTAAGAGAATTCAAATGGGATTCAAAGAAGATTCACAATTTCTCCATTTGCTGCTGTCAGTGGATGGTGCCATGCTGAATGGTGGACAACTTCAATTTTCTTTTTCTACATTTTCTGAAAAATTACTTCCCTCTACTACATGTTATTTTTTTAATATTTGTTGTTTTTAAATTTTTAGAGCTCCAAATTCTTTCCTTCTTTCCCTCTATTCCCTCCCCCCTAATTTAGATAATAAGCAATAAGTTATAGGTTGTACATATTCAATCATGGAAACCATTTCTGTATTAGTAATTTTGTACAAAAAGATGGAAAAAAAAGAAAACGAATGTAATAAAAAAGGTGAAAAATAGCATGCTCCAGTCTGTATAGTGAAAAGTATCAGTCCTTTCTCTGGAAACAGGTAGTAGACTTTAGCATTAGTGCTTTGGGCATTTTCTTGGATCATTTCATTGCTGAGAAGAGCTAAGTCACTCACAGTTCTTCACTGAACCACATTGCTGCTACTGTATACAAGATTCTCCTGGTTCTGTTCAATTCATGTTGCATCAGTTCAAGTAAGTCTTTCTGGGTATTTCTGAAATCATCCGTTTCATTTTTTATAGCACAATAATATCCGATTACAATCATATACATCAGTGAAATGATGACATGACTTGCACTTGCCTTTGTTTTGAGTGAGGGAGGCTGTCCAGGTCACCAGTCTCACCTCCTCCAGAGTTATCTGAATCCAGTGACCAGATATTCATCAGGATGAGTGAAGATGACCCAGGATTAGGCAATTGGGGTTAACTGACTTGCCCAAGGTCACACAGCTAGTGAGTGTCAAGTGTCTGCATGGATACAGGAGCAAAGACAAGACACTAGAGAGAACAGAGGAATGAGTAAAAAGGTCTTAGGAGGGCAGCAACTGGGGATGAGAGGTAATCAGTGATTGTAATGTCAATATGCCATGGATTAATTCAAAGGACAGGGAACAGGATGGTGTTGTTACTGCTATTTTCAATTTCCTACCTACTTTTGTAAAGAAACAATCCATAGGGAGGGGATTGCTAGCCTCACAGACAATCCTCTTTGTCTATGGAAATGGCCTCTTTGGGGTTCAAGTCCGAGGACAGAATGCATTCACCTGGGGTGGGGGTCTGCAGCTGACAAGGGCCATTCCTTCTGGCTCCACTCTCAGCTTGGGCCAGGCTTTGGTCTACTGCAGATTGAGTTGGAGAGAGAGAAGGATCCCAGGGCGGGAGGCTAGCCTACAGGACGTTACAGGGGGTGGGGCCCTGCCCGCAAGACAGAGAATGAATCCCAGATGTAGGGTCAGGCTTGATAAAGATAGTCCCACCATCTCCTACTACTATTCTTTTCCCTTCCTTTCCCCCATTCTCATTCAGATAACAAGGGGCAGTAGGTGCTTGGGATACCATACAAGATAAGAGCAATCAGAGCCTCATTGGCTCCGGAATCAGAGATTTCCCTCTGACTGGGTTGAGGACCTGAGCAGAAGAGAGCAATCCAGCTCCTGACCTTTCCCCCAGGGCCCTCACCCCAACCTAGACACAGAGTGATCCTCTCAGTCCTGTATTTGTGGCCCCCACCAAACCCAACCTTTCTTAGTGGGTTACCTTGGAATCACATCCAGGCCCCTTCTCCTTTACCTCAGGATCACCATAGGCAATCTGCCACCCCTCAAACTCACCCAAAATATTCCCACATTCTTTCATTTTCTCTATAAAAGTCATTGTTGACCCAACCAAACGGGCAGATTAAAAAAAAATCTCACCCTCCTCTATGGGCAACACAATCAGCCTTGTCTCTGAATGAAAAAAGGCCTGAGCGGTCCAATTCCTTGGAGGCAGATCCAGGCCTTCACACTGGCAATTCCAGGGTCACTCAAGACTTTTACTTGTGTTTCACTCAAGACCGGATTCCTGGGTCCCTGAGGGTAAGGTTTGAATTTTGTGAAAATTCAAAAATTCCATCGTAAATCTGGGGGAGGAGTAACCCCAGACCCTTGAGAAGTGATCGGGAGTCTGGAAAAGAGTTAGCAGGAGGAACCTTGTCCAGAAACCAGGTTGGGGAGGGAGGATTGCTCCAGGGGGACCTGGTGCTAGACTTACCACAGGGTCAGAGGGGGAGGATGAGACCCAATGGGATGAACAGCCAGCAGGTCTGTGAGGGGCTGGCTCAGACCTATCTGGCACCTGCACCCAGAGATGGCCTCCAGAAGGCCCAAGGTCTTCTCAGGTCCAAGAGAAGACAGAGTGATGCCACATCTGAGGAAATAAGGCAGAGGGAGCTCCAGTACAAGGGTAGAAGGCAGAAAGATCTCTGCTCGAGGGAAGAAGGCAGAGCAATCTCAGCACAAGTTCCAGTTTTCAGCCCACCCACTCTGGAAGGCTCCTCCCAGCCTCTGAGGCCCCCAAGAAGGGCCCTTTCCTCCAGTCACACTCAGGGTCAGGCACTCAGGACCCTTTCTCCCTCTCCTCCCTAAGCCCTGCCCTCCATCACCTGGACAGCCTTGGCCACTGGGATTGATGGGGTTCAGACTCTGGGGGCCTCCTTGAGCTCCCCTTGAATATTCCCACTTAATTTGGCCTTTCTTACTCAAATCTAATCTTCCCATTCGTTCCAGCAGTCTCTGGAAGCTCCTCAAGATCTGTATTCATTCCCATACTGCCTCTATCAAGATCTCTGAATTGTCCCACCTGCTTCCCACCCAAACCTTCCAGGATCTGATATCTCCTGATAGCCTCCAGCTGTTTCCAGCCTTTGACCCTCCTTGGATTCCCTCCTTGAAGTTCTCCTCAAGACCCTTCCTAAATCCCTCCTCCCATCACCCTGGCCTACCAGACTACCCCCCAGATCCCTCCTATACTCTTTTCTGTATTTAAGTTTTATCTTGCCTCCATGAAGATGGTCAGATTCATTCCAGCTCAGACTCTGTCTAGCTGGGATTCTATCTGGCCCGCTTGTGAATACAAGCATCACAAATGCTTAGGCTCCTAAAGAGGCAACCCAATTTGGCGAATCTTTAATAAACTTTGTTTTCTTTGGCTTTAAGAAGGCTTGAGTCGAATTCATTCAAGCACAGCCCAGACTGTTGGTATCGTGGGGTCCACAATCAGCCCTCAATCTCATCAGGATGACCCCTCTTCTGCCCTAGACTCCATCCAGGCTGCCCTCGAATCCAGAGTTCCTGTTCCACGTGGGTCACCCCCTCACCCCCAGGTTGGTCTTCTCTGAAAGCTCCTCCTCCTCCATCATCCTCATACCTGATTTCTTATTGGAGAAAAGATTCAGGACTTTAGGAGTTGGGAGGGGGAGAACAAGGCAGAGGCAACCTGGAAATTTCCAGGTGAGCTGGGGATTTACACCCAAACAAAACTGAGTTTGAGGATGGAGATTGCTCACCAAATGCAGGTAGTGTGATTAGCATATTCTCCTAGCTTGAATTAGAATGTGGCTCATTTAAAATCAGATCCCAGCAGGATTTATTATTGGGATGTTAGACCAGCTAAGGGCAGATCCACCCTTAATGTGAAGAAGACTTAAAATTCGGCATTTGAGGGTGTGTGTTAGTGATGAGGATGAGGGGTGCTGGAGACCCTGAAATACCAACATGTTGGGTCCTGCTGAATGAATTCCACACCAGCCTTCTTAAAGCCAAAGAAAACAAAGTTTATTAAAGATTCGCCACCTTAGGTTGAGTCTTAAGGAACTTAAGCATTTGTAATGCTTGTATTCCACAATCGGGGCAGATAGAAGCTGATAATATTTAATATGGTTGACCTAAAAACTTGGTTAAAGAAAAGGCAACAGGCTAAATGCATACATTTTATAATTTAATTAATTAATTAATTAATCAATTCCCCATAAAGAAAACAGTTACATAGCACTATGGAGTCAGAGGTGACTCTGACGACCTAGTACAGAAATCATCTGTCTTAAGTACATTTTGCCATGAGAAAGAAACTCTCCTAATTGAGCAAATCATAAATTTAGTAAGACAGGACAATTAACAAAGCAATGTCAGTCTGGCCTTGCGATTCCAGGCTGGGTAAGCATATGTCTGGGTGACAAGGAAGGAAATCCCACCACCAGTGAGTGGCAGGCTTCCTGCCCTAAACAGATAACTGACATAAGAAAGGGTAAACAAAGTTCAATAGAAATTATGACCTAAGATGTCTATATTTTCTTTACCATTAATATGCCATAACATAGTATATGTCTGTAGATAATAAGATATAAAGGAAAGTCCCATTATTCAAGACAGTATCTTAGGTTAAAGGTCTCCTAAGGAATGTAGAGTCAGCCTTGGATGGCTTTGTTGACATAGGAAGAGGCACCCTCTGAGTTTACTTCAGAGAGAACTAAGAGATTATTCCAAAATTTTATATTAAACATTATCAATATAAATTTTAGACTTTAGTAAGGGTCAAAGTGTGAATTAAGAAGAGCCTGAACCTAATAGTCTCCTTTGTTTAAAGGATGCCTTTTGATGGGCAAATGGGACTTCCTTATCCGACCCTTCTTCTAGCATCCTAGTGTTAAGAGAAAAACACAAATACCTTGGGGTGTGACTTCAGCTTTGTCAAACTCTGTTAAGATAAACAACTTCAAAGGCCTGTTTAGGACAGGATATCTGTTATCTGGGTGATGGGACTTTTTCCTTATCTTAAATCCCAGAGACAGCTATGGAAAGAAGATGCCCATAGCTTGGGATCATAAAACCCAACTGACACCACTTTGTTTACAATGTGTTTATCTAAGAGAACTCCTTCCTCATGGCAAAATGTACTTAAGACAGTCAATTTCTGTACTAAGTCAGACAGTTCTGATCCTGGCTCCATAAGCTATGTAACTGTTATCTTTATGGGGAATTGATTAATTAATTAAATCATAAAATGTATGCACTTAGCCTGTTGCCTTTTCTCTCTAACCAAGTTTTCAGGTCAACAAATCTTAACTAGACATAGTCTGAGTTGGATTGAATCTGAGGGCCTTCATGGAGGCAAGACGGACCTTAAATAGAGAAAAGACTGTAGGAGGGATGGGGCGGGGGGGGGGGGGGGGGGGAGGGCGCGGTCTGGTAGTCTCAGGTGATGGGAGGAAGGGTTTAGGGGGGGTTTTGAGGAGATTGGGGAAACTAGTGATGTGGTTTGGTGGGATGTAGGTGGGGCAATCCAGTGTTAACAGGCAATGGAAGGCCAGGCTAGGCCTAGGGAAACAAATTTGAATATGAAAGATTCAGGAGGACCTGGCTACAAATTTGAGTATGAAAGGCCAGGTTAAGTGGCAAGATTCAGGGGGAACCGATGTGCAAATCTGAGTATGAAAGGCCAGGTGGAGAGATTCAAAGAAAGTTCAGGGAGGTTTCCAGAGTCTGAACCCCATAATTCCCCCCTCAAACAGATAAGACCCAAATTCTTTTTTGGTAAGGGGCGAAGGTCTCAGCTTCTGAAACTGCTTCCTGTTGGCCAGGGACATAGAGCTGTCCCTGCCTCAATGGGTCCAGTTCAAGCGATATGTAACCTAAGCAGTCATCTGGAAGTTGATGGCTCGCACTCCGGAAAAGACAAACAAGGCATACAGGGACCAAATAGGCACAAAAGGAGTATAAAGAAAAGGTAATTTCCCGGGCATGAAAAACAATTAAAGATGACTATGGCAAGGCCAAAACATAGAATGGCATGTTTGATAGGGGAGTTTTTTGCTGCCACATGTCTCCTTTCTTTCCAGATTGCTCCATGGGCATATAGATCAAGGTAAGCATATTTGAATAAATGAAAACATCATCTGACCTGTGGTGAGGTGCTAAGCAATGGGCTGACTCCCAAAGCCTGTCCTCTCCTTCCATCAACATGCAGAGTGCAAAGTTTTTCTAGGTTAGGTTTAGTTTTCAAAGTCATGAAAGCTTTAGTCTGGTCTGAGTCACTGCCCTGAGTAGGGTAATTAAGGGTTTTAGCAATAAAACCAAAATTAAGAATCCAATCTACAAAATCCAGCCATGCCTAAAAACACTGGAACTTGTTTCTTAGTGCTTTTGCTCTCAGAGGTTAAGGAGAGAGAGGTGGGCAGGAGTTCATGGCCCAGATACTTTATGGACTGGCATGCAATCTGGACTATCCAAGAGACCCTATAGCCTTCAATGCCCAAGGAATTAAGGGTTTCCGTGGCAGCAGCCAAAGAACACTCCTGGATGGGGCTACAAATAAGAATATCATGCACATATTGAATTAAGCTACAATCTACTAGTTTCAGGTCCCTTAAAACTCTTCCCAAAGCCTGGAGCCAGACTGTCTGTGTTAGCAGGAATGGACTTGTTTCCCCAGGAAGAGTCCATTCAAAGGCAAAAATAAATTGTGAGTCAGTGTGTGTGTTTTCATCCTTCCTTGCCATCAGAGAAATGATGACATGACTTGCGCTTGACTTGGTTTTGAGGGAGGGAGGGCTGAAGTCTATGTGAAGAGGTACACAGAAATCCCCAGGGATCTGAGTTAGTGTAGTGTATGGGTTGGGGACTGTTAGAGATGAACTTGACACGCAAAAAAGTTATCAAGAAAAATTTATTTTAAATGGAGTTCAGAGTAGGGAAGGCCTGTGTTCCTTCCGTGAAAGAATGGGTAGCTTCCAGCAGAAGAGCTCCAACCAGGTCAGCATGAGGCAGGACCCTTGTAGAATTGTGAACTTTGGATTTCCTGAGACACTGTCCCCTGGCCAAGTGACTTCATGTTCTCCTCTCTGATTGGCCCTTCCTCACACAGCTCCTTGGGCCTGCTTATTAGTTTCTGACCTCTAACCTTTCCATGCTAGGTCACAACCCTGATCTAGGAATGTGGACAACAGAATTTTCTTACTTCCCATAAGGACTATTGGAATAACAACTTCATTAATAGCCCTGAGATCTTGAACCTTTGTTCCTGGAAGGATTTCAGGGTTGCATGGAGATGAACAAGGGACAAGGATTTTATACTTAAGGAATTTTTCAACGAAAGGTTGTAGTTCTTCCCAGGCCTCAGGCTTAATCAGATGCTGGCTGAGATGGGGGAGCACTTTTGGGTCTGGGAGGCTAACAACAGGTGGGGTGGCAGAAATAGCTCACCCTGGAATTCCCAGATCCCAAGCAATTGGCTCGACTGTCTCCCACCCTCTCAAGCAAACGTGGGGAGATTTACTGAACAGAGGGAAAAAAGGAGATGGGAGGATTAAGTAGACAATTGGCTCCCCAATTTCACCATCAGGTCCCTTTCCACCAAGGGGGCAGGGCTAGAGGAGGGCATAAGAAGGAGTGTTTAAACAACAGATCCTCAAGTAGGCTGGGGAGGAGATATGTCTGGAGACATTCCTTAATTTCCCCTTCAATGCCTAGAACCAGAGGGGTCAAGGGGTGGTTAGGGCCCGAGTAACTGGTTACAGCAGAGAACTTAGCCATGTGAAGGTGGGTAACCTTACCTTCAGCCTTCGTTTTTGTCCAGGGCTTGGCGAGAGATGTGGAGAAAGTGGGAGAACTGCCAGCACCCAGGCTTTCCCGTTCTTCCAAGTCTTGAGAAGACTGGAGGACAGGGTACTGGGGACTCCACCACATTTCCAACCTCAGGGGCCATTCAGACAAATGGGACAAAAGCCCTTTCGATCCAAGGGATAAAGTTCTTGGCTTGGGCTTCTACCTCATCAGCCACTTTAAGCAACTTCTGACCCAGGGCTTAGATTTTGTAACCCAAAGCATTTGGTCAGTCTCCAAAGAACTCCCCAGATAAGGAAAATCTATATCTTCTCTACTTTTCCCAAAAGCTGTTATATATTGTAATATTGTATTTATAATATTAAAATATTATATTAAATTTATAATTTTAAATACAAATTTATAATATTAAAATATTATAAATAATATTTACTTTTAAATTACATACATCTAATTGAATACTTAGCAGTTTTTCAAGATTGTAATCATTCTCTAACAGTTTAATTCATCATTTCACAGTATCCAGATCAAAAGAGAAGTTGATTTCCTAAGAATACAATTGCATCACCCTCTACGTATTATTTTTAAAGTTAACATTTATTATCAAATAATTTCCAAAAATCACAATAAAATTTCAAAGCATAATAAGAAAAATAACATTACAGATATAAAACAAATCTTCCTGTTTTGAAGAGAAAAACTTAAAACTTGTTGCCAGTCAAATGACATCAATTCAATGGAATATATTTTCCATACTATCAACTTACACAGAAAATCACTTTGTCCATCTGTGACTTTAACAGTGCAGACAGACTGTTGTCCTTTATCAAAGTATTGATACAAGAATGCTTTGTTCCAGCAAAGAAAAAAGTGAGTACCCATCAACAGTGGAATCGCTAAAGAAATCACAGTATAAAAATTGAAAGGAATATTATTGAAGAATAATGAGAAACATAAGGATCTCACAGGGAAAAGCTATACTTTTACGGATTTATTCACAGTAACTAATTTTGGATGTTTAAGGAAATCTGTTATAGTGGGAAACCTAATGAGGTCTTTAGCAGGAAACTTAATCTTGTTAATTAGATCTCTAAGTTTTATCTCCAGCAAGATTTTTCTAATACATACTTAAGTACTGTTCAAATCCAAGGAAAATCGTTCAATACCACTGTAACAAACCTATTTGGACAGCTAGGTGGTGCAGTGGATAGAGCACCAGTGCAGGAGTCAGGAGGACCTGAGTTCAAATTTCACCTCAGACACTTGACCTTCACTAGCTGTGTGACCTTGAGCAAGTCAGTTAACCCCAATTGCCTCATCCTGGGTCATCTCCAGTCATCCTGATGAATGTCTAGTCACTGGATTCAGACAGGTCTGGAGGAGAAGTGAGGCTGGTGGCCTGCACAGCCCTCCCTCACTCAAAACAAAGTCAAATGCAAGTCATGTCATTGTTTCTCTGGTGGCAAGGTCTTCTTTGGCAACGAAGGGTGAACACAAGCAACAATTCTACCTTCCAAGCACTGATTCTGAAGAGGCCAAAGTTGCTCAGTTTTATGAAACCAAAAAACTGGAAAACATTTTCCTAGGGAAAAGGCAGAGGGGGGATGACATTCTATATAATCATCCAAACATGATCTGGAGCTGACTGAGGCTCAGATCCTGAGATTCTTCCTGCAAAATTCAGACTCAAATGGAAGAAAACAGGGAAAACCATTAGACCTTACAGATATGATCGAAAAAACATGGCTTGTGGATAGGAATTAGAAGTGATGCAGAGATTCAGGGGATTAGATCTGGTAGAGAGGGCACCACAAGAACCATTGACAGAAGTTCTTAATGTTGTACAGGAGGCAACAACTAAATATATTCCGAAGTAAAAGAGCAACAAAACAAAATGGCTGTTAGATGAGGCCTTACAAATAGCTGAGAAAAGAAAGGGAAAAGGGGAGATTTCCCCAAATGAATTCATAGTTTGTGAGAATAGCAAGAAGAGATAAGGTTTTCTTAAATGAGCATTGCCAAGAAATAGAAGAAAACAACTGAATGGGAAAGACAAGAAATCTTTTCAAGAAAATTTGAGCTATCAAGGGAGTATTTCCTGACAATATGGGCATGAGGACTTCTAGAGCCAAGAGGGCAAGGACAGACAATCACATGTCTAGGCTCTTCCAAATTCCCTGGAAACCAACCTTGCCATAATGGCTCAGAACCAACTTTGGAGCAGTGAACCAGATTCCCAGGCTAGGATAGCTTGAGAAGTGAGCAGGAAAGGTGTCTCACTACTTTGGGAGAATGCAGTTAAGTGAGGAAGCCAGTGGCAGGATTCACCAAGGGGGCCATGGCATATTTTAAGGTAGTCATGAGAAACCTTGGGGTTTCTGAAATTAATTGAATCCCTTTTTAGGATTTCATGTACTATATGAAATATTCAATGTCTAGTGAGATGCATGCTACAGGGAGAGACAGTATCTCATTAATTAAAATCTGTAAGTTTTATCTCCAGGAAGGTATCTTCAATGTACACACTGGAGTACACAAACAAAAATTTGAGATTCAGATGACGACCTTCCTACCATTATTGCTTTCATAAAGTTTCCTTATAGAGTGAATATTGTGGTATCTAGTGGCATTGAGCACATTCATAGGTCTTCTCTCCACTAGGAATCTCTGATGTAAAGGAAGAGATGCTCTCTGGCTACAGACCTTCCCTGAGTCCAGACAGGGCTGGTTCATTAATAAGGTGAAACTTCTGATGTCTAAAAAGCTCAATAGTCCATCGAAATGTCTTTCCACATTCATTATGGGAATATAATTTCTATCTCATGTGAATATTGATAGAAAATAAGGGATGATTCTAGCCTGAACACTTTCCATATTGATTATATTAATGAGATATGTCCTCTAGAATGGATTCTCTGATGTGAGAAAAGAATATTTCTCCAATATAAAAAAACAGTTATTGAAGTAGGACTAAGCTTTTCCTCCCATTTCCTCATTCAGAAACCAGCCACTGTAGGTGATTAAATCAGTCTTTGAAGGACAGGGTTGATGATGAGATGAAATCTTGGGCAACACTTGGCCAACTGGGAAAATTTAGATCTGACCAAAATTTAAAGAGATTTTATTCTAGGTGAATTCTGGTCCATTGGGTTTTATTCATACAGGTCTGAGGGGAAGTGGACCCTTCTGGTCTAGAATACCCTAGGCAAGGATGATCTGGAAAAAAATGAGTGTTTTTGTCCAAAACTGAGTCAAGATTCATGACTCCCCCATCTCTCATTAGAATAAATCCAAATCTCATCATAATACTCATGCTCATTAAATTTTACATAATCAAGTGATTTTGATGACTGATGCTTTATAATCCAGTTTGAGATCTGGTAAGCCTAGCATTTCTTTTCATTAGTTTCATTAGATCCCTTGATATTCTGAACCATTTGTTCTTCCAGAGGAATTTTGATAATTTTCTAGCTCTAGAAAATAATTATCTCGTAGTTTGATTGGTATGGCACTGAATAAGTAAATTCAATTAGGTAGAGTTGTCCTGTTTTTCCACTTACTTAGAGCTCACTTTGTTTGTGCAAAAAGTGTTTTGTAACTGTGTTCACATAGTCCCTGGGTTTTGGCAGGTAGACTCTCAAATGCGATTTCTCTTTATATCTCTTGCTGATGGGCTTTGTTAGTAATATATAGAAATGCAGATGATTTATCTGGGTTTATTTTGTAACCTTCAACTTTGTATCCAGCTCATTCCTATTACATATAAAGCTTGCTGATGGTGTTAGGTAGACACTACTTATTATTTCATGGAAGGCTTCATTTATTCCTGTGCTCTCCAGTGTTTTCATGAAATTCATAAGGTTTCTCTTCGGTGTGGATTTTCTAATGTACCGCAAGAGTGGAGCTAGAAATTAAAAACTTTCCACATTCACAACATTCATAAGGTTTGTCTCCAGTGTGGATTCTCTGGTGTACAATAAGTTGGTGCTTTTGTCTGAAAGCCTTTCCACATTGATTACATTCATAAGGTTTCTCTCCAGTGTGGATTCTGTGATTTATAGCACAGATATGTCTCCCAGTCAAGTCACAGGGACTATCACTAATGGGGTTTTCTTGGTGCGAGTCTTTCACAGAAATCCTTAGCTTTTCAGTAGTCTCCCTCATTCCAGGTCTAATTGCTCCTTCTAAAAAAAACAGACAGTAAAACATATTTACAGAGACACATGGACAGACAAAGATAATTATAAACCCTTTCCTCCAATGCACGAAAGTAAACAGATCTATATAATGTTTCCCAGGTAAAGATAAAACTCTTCAAAGTTAAAAACGGAAAATGCCATTAGCTAAAATTTGCAGGACAACACAAATTACAAATAACTTCACCGACAATCATACTGGATCCTCAGAAACACCTGTGAAACTCGCAGACCCAGCATTCTTACTACAACTTCAAGTCAGGCCATGAATCAGAATGGCTGAGAGACCTGAGAAATATACCTGCAGCTGAAACTAGACCACCAACCTTGCAACTGAGCAGGTTCTGTCCATGGAACTACATGGCCCTTTTCCAAGGAACTTACTCCTGTTTTTAAGGAAAAAAGTCTTTATTTTTGCATACTTGATTTTTTTCTCTCTCTCTCTGAGTCTTCTTATAATCTGAGACACAAAAATATTGAAATTAGGCCAATTCATAACCCTAGCATGGGACTTTAAATTCAAGGGAAAAGAAGAGTCAATCGATGTGTCAAACTTAACTGTTGCCTTATTTTAAGAAACTGCCATGGCAACTGCCAACCTTGAGCAATCACAACTCTGATGAGTCAACAGCCAGCAACGTTGGACCACCAGAAAGAAGATTAGGACTCACTGAAGGCTCAGACATAGGTAGCTTTTATTACCAATAAAATATTTTTAAATTAAAATATGTACTTTGAAAAAACAAAACAGTATTGTGAATGTAATAGACAACAGTATATTGTAAACATAAATTTTATATGTACTGAAAAACCAAAAATTAAGGTGACTCATTTGACTGCAATATTTGCTTTACTGCCGAGCTCTGGAACTGATTCTACAATTATCTCTGAGGTGCACCTGGATTTTTTCTCATTCCTGTCTTAATTTTTAATCTTTTCCCCCTAATTCTACTGTCCTTAATCTATTATTATGTTCACTCCTTGAGTTCCCCTTTATTCCATCATATCCCATTGAACTACTTGTCTTTACACTCCCAAACACTCTCATTTCCCTGGATTAATTAAGACCAAGTTTCCTGATCTGTTGCCTCTTCTCAACCATTTCCATGTTTCTGTGACAGACTGACAGCTCCCTGACAGTAGGGACTGCCTTTTCCCTTCCTCAAACTTGGTGAGGTGCCTAGAAAACTGGAGGAGGTTAATCCATGCTTATTGACTGACTGACAGGACCCATGGCTGACACCAGGCCCCAACTTCTACCTCAGTCCCTATATTCTGGTCTCTGTGTTATTTGGCAAATACAGACCTGTTTCTCATTCTTTCATGTTATGTCCTCTTTGTGTGAACTTTGTCTGGTTCTAACCCTGATGGGACCTGAGCAGGCCCAGAGAGAGCACTGCAGAGACTCTTTTTAGGCTCCTGAAACATCTCATACTAAGGGACACCTGGGAATTTCTAATTAGCAGTTGGCCAAACTGACAGTAGCTGTGAGCTGAATGAATCTGGCCAACAATTCTCCAAGAAGGGGCCAAAGATTGAGCCTTAGAGATCAAGGGAGGGACACAGGTTGATAATTTAGGTAAAGCATATTCTTGGATTAATTCTAAGTGAGGTAACAGCTCCCACTGTCCACCCCAACTCACCTTCTCAGCAGAGTAATGTGCCTTCTATTTTTTCACTGAAAGAGTTGGATGTTCTCAAGAGTTATCTTATCCTCCTCATTTTCCATATATCAAGAGCCATTTTTTTTTCTTTTTGATACCACTATCAGATGAAAAGATCCATCTGCTAGCTAAAAGAAACTCCTTTCTACGTGTAAATCATCTGATTCCAGGACATCATCTTCCTCAATATACTGCCCCTCCAACGCTTCCTTTTTGCTCTATTTTCCAGCCTCTCCCACACTAATGACTCCTTCCCTACTGCCACAAATAAAACCATTTCTTTCTAATGCTCAAAACATGATCACTTGATCCATTCAACCACAGAGATATTTTTCCAATATCTTTCTTCCATTTCTTGGCTAAACAGTTGGAGGTGCACAGTTGAAACTCATGTGTCCAAATCCTTTGTCTGAAATTCTCTGCAAAATAGCTCCTAATTTCATTGTTGAACTGAAATTCATCTCTCCAAAATTACCAAAAACCTCAAAGTTACTAACTCCACTGGCCACTTCTCCATCCTCATCCATCTTACCTTCTCTGTACCTTTTCACCATCACCCACCTTTCTCTCTCTCTCTTTCCCTCTCATTGTTCCTCAAACTGAACTCATTCTCTTTCCCCCAACCCTCCTACCTTCCTACTCTCCAAGGCATCCTCCCAATAGTGTAGGCTCACAAAAGAGGTGTCATGTACTCTTCACTGACTCTCACAAACACTCTGACTCCCATATTTAATATGCTCCAAAGTCCTCTGATTCTACCCAGGAAACATCTCTCCCATACACCCCCTTTTCTACCACCACTACTAATTTCTTGGTTCAGGTCCCAAACACCACACACCAGAGCTATTTCAAGAACCTGATACTTGTTCCAGCTGCTTCAAGTCTCCCTCCACTCCAGTCAGTCCTCCACTTACTTACCAAGATCATCTTCCTACAGTTCTTGACTGACCATATGACCACATCCTCAACAACCTCCTGTGTTTCCCTAGAAAAGAATCAAATATAAAATCTTTCCTAAGAGTATTAATCACCTGCCCAATCTTTACCTACCTCTCTCCAACTCTTCCAAATTTTCTTCCCTTTCATATCCCCAGCAAACATGCTATAATCCAGTGGTATGGGCCTCCCTTCTGTTCTGTTTCCCTCTGACTCCTGAATCTTTGGGCTTTCCAAGCCATCTCCAGACATAGAATGCCACCCTGGCTTCCCTGAAACTCCAGTTAGAGTCCACCTTCCACAATAAGCCTTTATAGTCCTTGTTCACTGCAGTACTTTTCCTCTCTCAATGAGATCCAATTTGTCTTCTCCATAAAAGGATTCTACAAGATTGTTGGCATGCCATCTCCTCATCCAGGCTGTGAACACCAGATCATATTAATAAGTCTAAGCCTCTTTTACACTTTCAGGGGAAGGTCGATGCCCCCAAATTCCAAACAATGACTTTTTTTTAGGATTGCATGGTATCTAACTTCCTTATTTTACAGTAGGGGAAACTGAGATTCAGTGGGGTTAATGACTTGTCCATAGACCCATTCCTTAAAGGCTCTGAAAAAGAATCCTGTCAGATATTCCTGCCCCACATCTAGCACTTGCTTTGCCACAACACCCAGAGTCACAGCTCTCTTGTTCCTATTTTCACCTCACTCACCTGGACAGCAGCTCCTCAGGTCTTGTTCTAGCATCTGTGGTGCTTCCCTTTCCTCCAAATAAGAAACCAAAGATCCTCTGGGAACTGGAAGCCCTGAGGATGTGGAATCAGGATGAACATGGAGAATAACTTATAATATAGATCTCTTTAGGGAAAACATACCAAGACACTCCATTTTGAGAATCACTCTATCATGTTAACACGTATGTATGTGGCTTATTCTTCTGTGAATGGTTGTTATACAAGTAACCAAAAAGAATGTATCAGATCAGCCTTGAGCTACAGCAAATTAGAGTTTGATGGATTAGCTTTGGTTCTGTCTCCTACCCAACTCCTCACTCCATGAAACCTATAAAAACTTGGTTACTGTTCATTCAGGGAGCCATTGCCTCTTCTGGTGAGTCTCCTTTTGGGGATCTCAATGAACCTGAGTAAGTTAAATTCTAATTCTTGTCCATTCTGTTATTCCTGCCATTGATAGGGGCATGAGAGCAAAGAGCACAGGACAGTTCCCAGAAGCCCTTAAGCATGGTTTCCATACCATTTATTTCTGAGAACTTTGGGGAAAGGTGGGAGAGATCATGGAGTCAACAGGGAATCAGAAAATTTGATCATGGTGCAGCTTCTTCATAGGAAGATGGACTCATTGTACAGTTTCCATTATCTAGAAATTAGAGGCAGCTGGTAGTGCAGAGGAGAGAGGCCTGGGACTAGAGTGAGGAATGCCAGGGTTTAAATCCGGCCTCAGACAGTTACTAACTGTGTGTGTCTGGAAAAGTCACTTAACCTATGTTTGCTTCAGTTTCCTCAAATGCCAGATGGGGATAACAGTATGAGCCAATAATGTAATATTGTAAAGAATGGACTTAATTCCACAGCTGAGGAACAGCAGGTGAAGAGAAAGGCTTATTTCCCCCTGTCCTTTCCCACCACCTGTACTGGGCAGTGGAGGCAATTTGAGGGAAGATTCAGGACAAAAGTGAAACACTAGGAACAACTAGAAATTGTTAGTTACAAACTGATGCTTCTCAAAGAGAAGGATATCCTAAATACTTGGCCCATCCCAAAGAGGAAGAGGTTACAAAGAGAAGCAGGCTGAGCACTTTTGAAATATTTGGCAGACAAAATTAAAGTCCAGGGAGAGGTTGGGCTAAAAAATCCATGAGATCAGTTCTACATCTGAGATGCTTCAACATTGACCTGATCTTAGACCTCAAGCTACCTAGAATTGACAAAAGATAGCTTTGGGAGCAACAAGGGAACATACGTGTTATCTTCACACAATGTACTGACCTTGTAGAAAAAAACCAGGCAGCAGAAGGACCCTGTCTCTTAGAAACAGAACACCAGACCATCTCCCTTTCTAGTAATTGATAAATGCTCCAAAACCTGCAAACTGAGGAATGAAGATATTCCCTTTGGTAGAAGACTGAGAGTGGCCAGGGGAAATGTTCTTACCCAAGGAGAGTAGGTTGTGGGCATTCTTTAGCATGTCTGCCTTGTAAAACTGCTTCTGAGGGTGGTCTAAGAGGTCTCATTCCTCAGGGGTGAAGTCCACAGACACATCCTGGAATGGCACCAGCTCCTAAACCACCAGGAGTTACAAAATTTAGACCTGAAAAAGACTCCAGAATTCAAGCAGTCAAACTCTCATCAAGTGAGAAGAGGAAACTGAAGCACAAAAACGGATTTACCTAAAAGTCATATCCTTACTGAGTAAGAGTCAACACTTAAAACCATAGCCATTAAGAGCTCACCAAAAAACTGAGAAAAGTATTTGATATGATCAGCTGGAATAAAGTTAAGGAATGTCTAACTATGAAATGTGTCTAGGGAATCTGGGACAAAACTGTGTATTTTATCTGTGACTTTGAAGGATCTCAGGAGAAGAAAGACAGAAATGTGAAATTTCTTCCTTATCAGAACTGATAAAAGCAATATGTTATAAATAATATTGTCACATACGTGAGAAGCTGGCAAGTACAGTGTATTCTGAAGTGTGAGAGGCAGAATGCTTGACTGCGGAAGAGAGGGAAGAAAAAGAAAAGATCTAGTTAATTTCCTGAGAGCCTGAAACATCATCTTATCTAGATAAAAGATGAAAAGGATTCTTAAGATATACTAATTACAATCTGGACTGAAGAGAGGGAGATGAGACTTTGCAGCCAAGTGAAGGAGAATTATCTGTCATTACATTGGGTCTTGACACTGCCCTGGGTATAACCTGACATGATGCCTTCTCTTTATGATTGCTTTCATTTGTCAATAAGTTATTATTTCCTTATTAAAATAAAATTTAGTTATATACTTGTTCATTTTTGTCGTTCTTTATGTTCAAAGCAGACCAAAAGAACATCACCATGTAAGAGTTAAAGTACAATGTGTCTGACCAGGGATGATCAGACTAATAGAGGTCAGAAGGCTCTACCACAGTTTGGGAACAAATAGTGCACATGAATATTTGGGGTGGTGATGCCTCTCAATTTGCACATCTCACTATTCTTTTGAAATGCTGCAATTCTGCTTTACTTGCACAGCACAGCATGTTCTTTGATGTCAGTAAGCTATGCTGAGTGGTTCTTTGCCAGTGTCTCCCAAGTCTCACCACTGATTACAAAATCCTTCAGAGAGACCTTGGGAATGCCCTTGTATTATGTCTTATGACAAAACTGTGAGTGCCTTCTTTGCATGTCTTCTCCATGAAATAATCTTTTTTTAAATGTATTTTCAATGTTCCCCAATCATGACCATACAACCTCGATTTTTTCTTTCCCTCTCTCCCTCACCTCCCTTCTCCCTCCCCAAGATGGCATACCATTTTATATAGGTCCTACACATACATTCCTAGTAAATATATTTTCACCAGTCATGTATGGAAGAATTAAAATGAATGAGAGAAATCATATAACAAACCAAAATGTAACACAAAACAAAAAGATCTGCTACAATCTGTGATTGAATTCCATAGTTCTTTCTCTGGGTGTGGAAGGCATTTTGCCTTAAAAGACTATTCCGAATTTTTGAAGTCCTGGCATTGCAATGAAGTTCTAAGGCTACTAGAAAAAATTCTCACACACTGTGCTTGTTGCTGTGTACAAAATTCTCCTGGTATGAAATATCTTTTAAGGAAACATACTTTTGGCATTTGAACAAAATGGCCAGTCCATCATAGTTGTGATCTCTGCAGTAGAATGTGAATGACTGGCAATCTAACTTGAGAAAGGACCTCAGTGTCCAGTACTTTGCTAGGTGATCTTCAGAATCTTCCTAAGACACTTCAAATGGGATTCAAAGAATATTTACAATTTTTTTGTTTGCTATAGTCAGTGCAGGGTGCCAGGCTGAACTGTGGAGAATCTGTATTTTCTTTTCTTTTTACATTTTCTCAAAAATTATTTCCCCCTACTACGTTATTTTTAAAGTTTGTTGTTTTTTTAGAGTTTTGAGTTTCAAATTCTATCAGTCTTTCCCTGTGTTACCCACCCCCTAAATTAGATAGGAAGCAATAAGATATAGGTTATACATGTGTAATCATATAAAACATTTCTGTATTAGTTACTTTGTACAGAAAGACTTGGAAAAAGGAAAAAGAATATCAGAAAAAAGATGAAAACTAGAATGTTCCAGTCTGTATGTAAACAATATCAGTCCTTTCTCTGGAGGTAGATAGTGTAGGCATTGGGAGGCATCAGTCCTTTGAGCATTTTCTTGAATCATTGTAATGGTGAGAATAGCTAAGTCTTTCACAGTTCTTCATTGAATCACATTGCTTTTACTCTACATAATGTTCTCCTGGTTCTGTTCACTTCATTTTGCATCAGTTCATGTAAGTCTTTCTAGGTTTTTCTGAAATCATCCTCCTTGTCATTTCCTATAGCACAATAATATGCCACTACAATCATATAACAGAAATTGCTTAGCCATTCTCCAATTGATGGGCATCTCTTCAATTTCCCATTCCTAACCAACACAAAAAAGAGCTGCTGAAAATATTTGTACAAATAGGTCCTTTCCTCATTATTTTGATGCCTTTGGGCTGTGAACCCAACAGTGGTATTATTGGATCAGTAGGTACACACAGTTTTATAATTCTCTGGGCACAGTTCCAAATTGTTCTCCACAATAGTTGGATCAGTTCATAACTCAACCAGTAGAACATTAATGTCTCAGTTTTTCCATTTTCATCATATTAGCCAATCTGATAGGTATGAGTTGGTACCTCAGAGTTGTTTTAACTTGGCATGTCTATAACACTAACTTAGAGAACGTTTTTCACATGATTATAGATCAGTTTGATTGAATATTCTCAAAACTGCCTCTTCATATCCTTTAACTATATATCAATTGGGGAATGATGTATATTTTTACCAATTAGAATCAGTTCTCTACATATTTATGAAATGAAGCCTTCATCAGAGATGCTTGTTGAAAAAAATCCTCATTTCTCTGCTTTTCCTATAATTTTCATTCGATTGGTTTTGTTTGTGCTAAAACTTTTAAATTTTATACAATCAAAATTATGGATTTTGTGTTTTGTATTATTCTCTAAAACTTGTTTGGTCATAAATTCTTCCCTTATCTATGCACCCCATGAAATTTTTGCAAAAAATAACTGTGGACTAGGGCAGAAAGATAGTGCAAACATCTGTAAAAAGGCAGAAATGACCAATACAGCTTTTCATTCTGTAATAAAATAAGAACACCAATTGGCTTAAAGACAACAAAAGATTCAAACTCAAACGTAGACTTAACAACCATGTTTGCACATTTGATTCTACAGTAATGAAATTTTGGGGACAACTGGGGGCAGTGTGGATAGAATGCTGGGCCTGGAGTCAGGAAAATCTAAGTTCCAATCCAGCTTCAGACTCTTACTAGATATGTGATGCTGGGTGGGGCATTTAACTCTGTTTGCCTCAGGTTCCCTAATCTGAAAAATGAGCTGGAGAAATAAAAACTACTCCTGCATCATTGCCAAGAAAACCCCAAATGGGGTCACATGGGGACATGGGGGAACAACATCAATAACAATAGCAACAAAATGTGAAGCACGTATTTTACAGGGCTGAAGGAAATAACAAAATTCATTTGGAAAAATAAAGGAATTACAATAATATCAAGGGAAATGATGAAAAAAAGTAAGAATATAGGAGAACGAGCACTTCCAGACATCAAACTATAGTACACAGCTTTGGTCATCACCATCATGTTGTATTGGGGGGAGGGGAGGGAGACAGAGAGGGAGAGGGAGAGGGATAGGGATAGGGATAGGGAGAGGGAGAGGGAGAGAGAGAGAGAGAGAGAGAGAGAGAGAGAGAGAGAGAGAGAGAGAGAGAGAAGAATGGAACAGATAATTTATTATTTTTGGAAATCTGAATGTAGGACCCATCTCAAGGTTCGGGAAAGTCAGAAACTTCAGGGGTACAAGGCGACCAACCCCCCCCCCCAATGCCCATAGAGCAAAGGTTGCAGGATCCACCCTCATTCTGTCAGGTCTTGAATCCTTGCAACCCCTTTCCTCTAAATAATAATAGCCAGTTCATGATGGGGATTTCTAACAAGTTTCTGATTCCTCCTCTCTCAGTTGTTAATTGTGAGCTCTGTCTGTATTTGTCCTGTCCTTAATTGTCAATTTGTCTGTCAGTGTATGTCTCTGGCCCTATCATGTATGCTGTGAATGAGTCTGTTATCTTGTAAGTTTAAAATGCAAGCAGCCAGAGACTTCTAAGGGCTGCAGTTAGGCAAATAAACAAACACAACTGTAAGACCCTTTTCCTTCTTTTTCTGGTCTGGACAACCTGGAATTACAATGGAAAGTATGATCATCTTAGGTAAAATCATTTTAGCAGATTGTGTAGGTTGTGAGATTAATTATTAAAAAGTTCCAGAACTGATTTGAAATTACTGGGAAAGAATACCTAAGACTGTGGGTAGCTCCAGGAGCTCACCTTGCTAAAACAACCCCCCCCAATCCTGATCATTTAGCATTCCCCACTCCATCCCAAAGTTATGAGAGTATCTCAGAATGGGGATTTTTAACAGCTACAAGGGTTCATCTTAACCCTTCTCATCCCAGATCAAATTATAGAGAAGAGAATACAGGAGAACTATAGGGGCAGCAATTAGCACTGGCAGTGATTCTAACAGTCCTGTGCCCTTAGGCACCTGGTAGCCCACCTTTCTAGGTAAAGCTTAGAAAAGTCACCTAAGTCCTATACATTCTGCCCATGCTCTCCCAGCAAGGCTTAGAAAATTCTGCAGCAGTGGAGGAAAGGACAGGTGGATGGATCAGGCCTGTCTCAAACATTCACTAAGCCCTGCCAACAAGAATCATCATCACTGGGACACCAGCCTCTCTGACCTTGGTTAACTTCACACTTCTCTGTTCCAATTGAAAAAAAATACATTTTATCTCTGTTTGAACAGTGTCCCGATTTGTAAAAGGGCAAGTAACAATGGGATCAAAATGATATAATGACTGTAAAACGCTTAACTGGTATGTGTTACATACTGGTATATGTTGCATGGCATGGTTGACTGGTATATGCTACATATGATATTATTATTATTATCTCTCTCTAATGTAATCTTTAACTTTGAAGTTGTTTTAATTACCAAAAGTAATAAGATCAGTAATTTCGGGAAATGTAAATAGTATCATCTGAATTTATGGCTGTGTTATTTCTAAAATTGTATTGTATTTCTGAATTTCTCTTAGATTGGTGAAATCTGAGAGACCACTGGGAGGTAGAAATGTTGTTAAAGCAATTTTAATTTGGATCTGGTATGTGATTTGTATTTTTAGAAGGAAGTGATGAAATTAGATAAGCTGATTTTTACTATTATAGCAGATATTTTTCATCTGAAATCTTGACTATTATGAAAAAACAATATGGTGGTTTAAATTGAGAGTTTCCATATATTATTCAAGGTGATTTAGAAGTGCATTAACTTACTAAGTTCTTATAAACTGCAAAAGTTTCTGTTGTAGAATTCCTATTGAGCAAATGAGAATCCTTTAAAAAAATGGCACTGTGATTTTCAAAGCTGTTTCATCTAAGGATGTATTGATGTATGTTAATTTGAAGGTTTATGGACTATCTATGTGTAATGCCAGAATGTACTTAATTTCTAGTGATATATTTCAGAAAAATTTGTTATTGTGATAAGGCTAAATGAAATGAATATGTCATTCTTGACTTAGAGAAACTAAATGTCTTTCCATTACAAACACCCTTTTTGACCAATGAACTTTGTGATATCTAGGAATTCTGTAATAAGGAAGAACTTACTTTTCTTCTAATACTTTGTGAATGTGGGTTATTTTACACCAACGCAGGTTAATGAGTCCCATCTTGAAAGGTTTATTTTTGCTTTCAGAAGGAAGAGATATCTATCATTTCAAAAGCTCCCAACTAATTTTCTTTATAAAACTTTAATCAACATCAGAAGAAATTTTAAACTTTTTAAAGAAGGGGAAATACTTTTAGAAGAAATGTTTTGAAAAATCTTTTGTGAGGTTTAGAAGGTCCACTAAAATTTAAAATAATTTATTGTTAAATTAGGCTGCAAAGCAGAAGAGATCTTGCTGTTCTGATCTGAATTTGTAGTCATTCCATGACCTAAGCAAGAGTTAACATTTGTGTTTGCATTGATCATATGTAAAGGATTTAATTCCTGAAGTATCTTATTTTTCCAAAGTGAGTATAATAGTGAAGAACAACAAACTTGTGAAACAAAGACATAAACTTATCAACCTGCAAGGTTAGCAATTAACCTCCTTGCTTTCTTTGAGCTGGAATTCCAGTACTGCTATGCTAATAAAAAGTAGTAACTTCTTACTTATCTGGCCTTATGGTTAAAATGTAAAGGAAAGTAGAATAATCTGAATAATGGGATTGAGAGATTTGGAAAGATAAAGTTTTGATTGAAAATATGGAAGGCAGACAATAAGGTTTGGGAACAAATGGGGGTTATCCAAAGCCCTCCTCTCCCTACATAGTTCTTCTGGATACTTTTGTGTCAGTTTCAGATGGCTGAAGTATGTTTAGAGTGTGAGGAAGTATTTTAAGGAGACAGGAAAAATTATGCCACTGCATTTGATAATTAATAGCTTAATCAAATTCAAGATTGTCCTATCTGAAGGATACCGCCCAATATTTATTTGCTGTGTAAGACTGAGACTGCAATTTACTATTGTTTTAGCCCTGGTTACAAGAATAGTTGTCTAAGTCATCAAAAAGCAAAGTGGCATGTGCTGCAGGCTCAGAAGTGCTAAAGGTGGATGCCTGGGAAGGTTTTGAAGATGACTTAGGACACAGCCTGGGTAGGATCTTCCTAACTCTCTTTCCCAAATGTGCTATCTCCTTTCTGAAAAAGGAAATTCCCCACTTGATTACTCCTAAGTGTTGCTTTCAACACCTAGTGACCACAAGATTGGCTATCAGAAAATGCCTCATTCCTGGAATCCAACAGAGCTAAGGAAGTCCTTTCCTTCTGTTAAGACTGTCCCTCTTTTTCTTTTATAACAAATGTCTATAATCAAGAAGTTCTGTAAGTTCAAGGATAAATATATTAAATAAAAGATGGATATTGGAATATCTCTGAGTTACTATAACGGGATGCAGAAATGAACTGGCACAATTTTAATCTATATTCATGGCCAAATAAACATAACATAGAGTTAAACATCCTCCAGAGGAGGAAATAATTAGACAAAGATGTAATGTGATAGATGTCTAAATAAAAAGGACAGCAAAATTTGTGGAAAAGCAACAGGATCAGACTGATAACTCTAAGAATTATATACAGATGTACATGCCTGACTTCTAAGATACATCATGTTTTTGACAATAAGATCTCAGATTTGGATTTTTGCACAAAAGTTGTATGACAGTGGTAAAAGTAAGTGAAATTAATTCTTCTTTGTGAAAATATCTGTCCAGTAATTTTAAAGTGCAGATGAATTCATTTTATGGTTGAATCCTCACATTTTAAAAGATTCCTACTCCAGGTACAGGATTTAGGTAAAGACAGAAACAGCAAATAATACAAACTGGAATTCTAGGAAGTTTCAAAAATGGAGAACCAACGTAATGACCCCAGCTTCTTGAATAAGAACTCACTGTTCGAGAAAAATTGCTGGGAAAACTGGATAACAGTGTGGCAGAAACTAGGCATAGACCAAGGCCTGACACCATACACAAGAATAAAGTCCATATGGGTACACGATCTAGGTATAAAGACTGATACTATGGACAAATTTGTGCAGCAAGAAATAGTGTGTTTATCAGATTTATGGAGAAGGGAAGAATTTTTGACTAAAGAAGAGATAGAAAGCATTATGAAGTGCAAGATGGATAATTTTGATTGCATTAAACTGAAAAATTTTTGCACAACCAAACCCAATGCAACTAAAATTTGGAAGGATGCAGAAAACTGGGAAAGAATTTTTGCAGCTAGTGTCTGTGATAAAGGCCTCATTTCTAGAATATATAGAGAATTGAGTCAAATGTACAACAATATAAGTCATTCCCCAATTGATAAATAGTCAAAGGATATGAACAGGCAGTTTTCAGAGGAAAAAATTACCGATACCTATAGTCATATGAAAAAAATCCTCTAAATCACTATTGATTAGAGAGATGCAAATCAAAACAAGTCTGAGGTACCACATCACACCTATCAGATTGACTAACATGACAAAACAGGAAGATGATAAGTGTTGGAGAGGATGTGGGAGAGTTGGAGCTCTAATTCCATGTTGGTGGAGCTGTAAGCTGATCCAACTATTCTGAAGGGTAGTTTGGAACTATGTCCAAAGAGCTACAAAAATATGCATACCCTTTGATCTAGCAATATCACTTCCAGGCCTGTATCTCAAAGAGATCATAAACATGGGAAAAGGTCCCATGTATACAAAAATATTTATAGCAACACTCTGTGTTGGCCAAAAACTGGAAATCAAGGGGATACCTATCAATTGGGGAATGGCTGAATAAATTGTGGTATATGAATGTAATGGAATACTATTGCATTTTAAGGAATGATGAACAGGAAGCCTTCAGAGAGGCCTGGAAAGACTTATGTGATCTGAAGCTGAGTGAAAGGAGCAAAAGCAGAACTTTGTGCACAGCAATGACCACAGTGTGCCATTTTTTTCTGGTAGACTTGGATCTTCCTTGCAATGCAAGGACTTAAAAAAATTCCAAGTGGTCTTTTTTAAAAAAAATTTGTTTAACTTTTAACATTCATTTTCACAAAATTTTGAGTTTCAAATTTTCTCCCCATTTCTCCCCTCCCCCCACCCCAAAACACCAAGCATTCTAATTTCCCCTATAACCAATCTGCCCTCTCTTCTAATATCCCTCCCTTCCCATGTCCCCATCTTCTCTTGTCCTGTGGGGCCAGATAACTTTCCATACCCCATTACCTGTATTTCTTATTTCCTAGTAGCAAGAACAATACTAGACAGTTGTTCCTAAATCTTTGAGTTCCAATTTCTCTTCCTCCCTCCCTCCCCACCCATTACCTTTGGGAAGTCAGGCAATTCAATATAGGCCATATCTGTGTAGTTTTGCAAATGACTTCCATAATAATCGTGTTATGTAAGACTAGCTATATTTCCCTCCATCCTATCCTGCCCCCATTGCTTCTATTCTCTCTTTTGATCCTATCCCTCTCCAAGAGTGTTGACTTCTAATTGCTCCCTCCTCCCAGTGCCCTCTCTTCCATCATCCCCCCCACCCTGGTTATCCCCTTCTCCCCCACTTTCCTGTATTGTAAGATAGGTTTTCATTCCAAAATGAGTGTGCATTTTATTCCTCCCTTTAGTCGAATGTGATGAGAGTAAGCTTCATGTTTTTCTCTCATCTCCCCTCTTTTTACCTCCACTGAAAAGTCTTTTGCTTGCCTCTTTTAGGATATAGTTTGCCCCATTCCATTTCTCCCTTTCTCCTCCTAATATATTTCTCTGTTACCACTTAATTTCATTTTTTTAAGATATAATCCCATCCTATTCAATTCACCCTGTGCTCTCTGTTTGTGTGTGTGTGTGTGTGTGTGTGTGTGTAATCCCAACAATGACCCAGACGCTGATAAAAGTTTCAAGAGTTACAAATATTGTCTTTCTATGTAGGAATGTAAACAGTCCAACTTTAGTAAGTCCCTTATGATTTCTGTTTACTGTTTACCCTTTCATGCTTGTCTTGATTCTTGTGTTTGAAGGTCAGATTTTCTTTTCAGTTCTGGTTTTTTCATCAAGAATGCTTGAAAGTCCTCTATTTCATTGAAATACCATTTTTTTCCCTGAAGTATTATACTCAGTTCTGCTTCGGTAGGTGATTCTTGGTTTTAGTCCCAGTTCCTTTGACTTCTGGAATATCCTATTCCAGGCCCTTTGATCCCTTAATGTAGAAGCTGCTAGATCTTGTGTTGTCCTGATTGTATTTCCACAGTACTTGAATTGTTTCTTTCTAGCTGCTTGCAGTCTTTTCTCCTTGACCTGGGAACTCTGGAATTTGGCCACAATGTTCCTAGGAGTTTCTCTTTTTGGATCTCTTTCAGGAGGTGATCGGTGGATTCTATCAATATTTATTTTGCCCCCTGGTTCTAGAATCTCAGGGCAGTTTTCCTTGATAATTTCATGAAAGATGATGTCTAGGCTCTTTTTTTGATCATGCCTTTCAGGTAGTTCCATAATTTTTAAATTGTCTCTCCTGGATCTATTTTCCATGTCAGTTGTTTTTCCAATGAGATATTTCACATTATCTTCCATTTTTTCATTCCTTTGGTTTTATTTTGTGATTTCTTCATTTCTCACAAAGTCATTAGCCTACATCTATTCTATTCTAATTTTGAAAGAACTATTTTCTTCAGTGAGCTTTTGAATCTCCTTTTCCTTTTGGCTAATTCTGCTTTTGAAAGCATTCTTCCCCTCATTGGCTTTTTGAAGCTCTTTTGCCAATTGAGTTAGCCTATTTTTCAAGGTGTTATTTTCTTCAGCGTTTTTTTGGGTCTCCTTTAGCAAGGTGTTGACCTGCTTTTCATGCTTTTCTGTCATCTCTCTCATTTCTCTTCCCAGTTTTTCCTCCACCTCTCTTACTTGATTTTCAAAATCCTTTTTGAGCTCTTCAATGGTCTGAGACCATTGAATATTTATTTTGAATGTCTGGGATACAGAAGCCTTGACTTCTATGTCTTTCCCTGATGGTAAGCACTGTTCTTCCTCATCGAAAAGGAAGGGAGAAGATATCTGTTCACCAAGAAAGTATCCTTCTATAGTGTTATTTTTTTCCCCAGTTTTTGGCATTTTCCCAACCAGTTACTTGACTTTTGGGTCCTTTGTCAAGACTAGGGTATATTCTGGGAATATGTAATAGCTCAGTTTCTCCAAAGTGGCACAATCCAGCATGTACACTGATCTGGAAGAAAGGAGAGATTTTTGTATCCAGAACCTTAGCAGTTATCTCTCCACAGCCACCTGGCCTCCAGTTCCACCAAGTCCGGGCTAGGGGCTGATTTTCAGATAAGCTGGATGGGCAGGGCCTCCATTCAGTGTGAGACAAAGACCAGCTCCCCCATGGCCTCCACACAGGGCTGAGGCAAGACTCAGCTCCTCAGTGCCCACAGGGGTTTTACAATCCAACAATGGATGCGGGCTGATGTAGGGTCTGCCTTTGAGACCTGCTGCTGCCTGCCAGGTGTGGCTTCTGCAGGTTGCTCCCTGAGGTTGGAGCTATGGGAAGGCCCTTCTCCCTTCCCAGCCAGCTGATAAAACCCCGTCACTGACCTGTGGATTGAGGGATCTGAGGACCGGCTGCTGCGACTGGAGATTCTGCCCCCAAGGGGTCCTCCTCCCAGAGTTTCCTCGAGCTGGGCCATGGGGCCAATGCTGGGCTGGGCTCTGTGCTCTGCTCTGCATCCAGTGCAACCGACATTTCCCGTGGGCCTTTCAATTCACCCTGGGCTGGAAATCTCCTCCATTTGTTGTTGTCCACTTCTGCTCCTCCAAAATTTGTTGAGAGTCCCTCTCTACAGGTATTTTATGGGCTGCGTGAAGAGACCCTGCATATGTGTGTCTTTCTACTCCACCATCTTCTGTGCATACCCTTTGACCCAGCAGTAACACCACTACGTCGGTATCCAATGGTGGCAAAACTTGGAAACTGAAGAGAAGTTCATTAACTGGGGAATGCTTTTACAAGTTGTGGTATATGACTGCAATGGAAAACTACTGTGTTATAGGAAATGACAAGCAAGATGATTTCAGAAATACCTAGAGAAACTTACATGAACAGATGCAGAGTGATGTAAGTATCAGAAAAGCATTGTACAAAGTAACAGGAACATTGTATGATGACCAAGAGCGAATAATGTAGGTATTGTCAGTGATACCATTATCTAAGACAATCCCAAAGGACTCATGATGAAAAATGCTCTCCCCTTCCATAGAAAGAATTGAGTCAGAAGACAGACCTAAAGCAAACCATTTTTCACTTTCTTATTTTTTGGTTCAAGTTTTCTTTCACAAAATGACCAATATGGAAATGCTTTACATGACTGTATAACCTCTGTCTGATTGCTTACCGTATGCAGGAGGGGTAAGAGCAAAGAGACAGGTGGAGAACTGTGACTTCAAAATTTAGGAACAAAAAATATTTTCAAATGAACTTGGAGGTAAAATGAAATATTAATTGAAAACATACTTATAGCCAATGAGATTTAGGTGTAGATAGAGCACCAGACCTGGAGTCAGGAGCATCGGAGTTCTAATGCAGCCTCAGACATTTACTAGCAATGTGACCCTAGGCAAGTCACTTCCCCTTGTTTGCCTCAGTTCCTCCCCTGTAAAATGCACTGGAGAAAGAAATGGTGAAACTCTCCAGTATCTCTGCCAAGAAAACCCCATTGAATCACAAGGGGACAGATACTACTAAAACAACAAATAGAAGTTCCCCAATAAATGGTCAAAGGATATGAACAAAAAATTCTCAGAAAAACTGCCAAGTGCTCCCAACCGTATGAAAAAAATGTCCCCAAGAACTAGTAAGAGAAAAGTAAACCAGAACAACACTGAGGTTTTATCTCATACTCTGCAAAATAGACAAAAATGACAAAAAAAATAGTACCAGTCAATGTTGGAGGAGTTGTGGGAAGATGGGCAGACTAATATAAGGTGGATGGAGCTATGAAATGATAGAAGACCATGAAGATCTGAGTTCAAATCCAGCCTCAGACACTGACTAGTTATGGGACCCAGGATGGTGACTCATTGAATCTGTTGGCTTCAATTTCCTGAACTATGAAATAATGATAATAAGTACACCTGCCATATAGGGCTGTTGGAAACAGGGTCATAAGTGGATTTTGGGGAGAAAGCAAATCACTCCACTGTGTCTTTGCCTTTTATCCTGATGTCTCTTTGACAAGACCTGAGTGTCTCCTTCAGTACCACCGCCTTTCTAACAAATGAAAAGAAAATTCCCAGAACTTTGAATAGTTTCCCAAACTCAGCCCTTTCCCCATATCCTCCCAAGGGAAGTACTGGGCCCTTAACAAATACTCATTAATTAACAGCTAAAGAAAGTATTATTTTATTTGTTCCAGTCTAAACAGCTTTGGTAAGGGCCTTTGGACAGGTGAATGTGACCCAGAAGCGAACTAAACCTGTGTTCTTGAACTGCCATATTTTCCAGAACACAGGACCAGAGTGTGCAGGAGGCCAGGAACACCCCCAGCCCTTGCTCATTGTATTTCATCCTTTCACCCCTCACTGCCCCCTCAGTGTGCCCTTGAGGGTCAAACCAGCTACATGACAGGGGTCCAGGCAGTGTGAACCAGACAGATTAACCACTTATGCAGATCAGACCATGGTAGATAAGCAGAATATCCTGTCTTCCAGGTGTGGCAGGGAGAGCTTGGGCAAAACAATAAAAGAAGAAGGGGAGAGCACTTCCATGGATATGTGGGGGAGGGTTGTTAGGTATGGATAAAAGAGCAAAGACAAGACCCCCACAGAACAGAAAGGAATGAGTGAAGAGGTCTTTCTTGTTACCACTGTTTTCAATTTCCTGCCTATTTTTGTAAAGAAACAATTCAAAGGTAGGGGATTGCTAGTCTCGTAGATGATGCTCTTTGTTTATAGAAATGGCTTCTTTTGTTCATGTTGATCAAGTCTGCTAGAAAAGAGTTCACTCACCTGGGGTGGGGGTCTACAGCTCCCAGGGGCCATTTCCTCCAGCTCCATACTCCCTGTTCTGGCCCAGACCTTGGTCTTCTGCAGAATGAGTTCGGGAGGGAAAAGGATCCCAGGACAGGAGGTTGGCCTACAGGGATTTGTAGGGGGTGAGGCCCTGACCTCAGGGCAGAGAATGAAAACTAGAGGTAGGTTCCTGCTGGGAAAAGAACTTTCACCTTCCATCCCACCATCCTCTTTAAGAGAACCCAGAGGCAGAAGAGGCTTGGGATCCCAGATGGGATGAGATCAGTCAGAGCCTCAATGGTTCCTGAAACAGAGATCTTCCTCTGACTGTCTATGGGACCTGGACCCCAAAAGGGCAACTCAGCTCCTGAACAATCGCCCACCTAGATGCTCAATAATCCTTTCAAATGTCTTTCATTGTGGTCCTTTACCCTTACATTTCAAGGTTCATTCAGGCTTCTCACTTGTCTTACACTCAACAGAAATTCTGGGTCCCTGGGGTACCATGGAAAAAGATGACACAATCTTCAATTTGCAGGTGTGAACCAGGACTTTTGGGAAGTAATTGGGAGTCTGGAAAAGAGTTAGCAGCAGGAAGCTTGTCCAGTAACCAGGGTAGGGAGGGAGGATTGCTACAGGTGAACCTGGAGCTGGACTCACCACAGGGTCAGAGGAGAAGGATGAGATCCAATTATAGGAACAGTCCACAGAGGCCAGCAGGTCTATGAGGGGTGGCTCAGACTTACCTGGGACCTGCACCCACAAAGCTGGCATCCTGAAGATAGAGATCTAAGGTCCAAGTGAAGACAATGTGATCTCAGCTTCTGGGAAAAAGGCAGAGAGAGCTCAACTCCAGGGAGGCACAAAAAATTCAGTTGCAAGAGGAGAAGGTAGAGCAATCTCAGCAGAAGTTCCAGTTTTCAGCCAGCCCACTCTGAGAGAGTCCTCCCAGCCTCTGAGCCACCAGGAAGGGCTGTTTTCTCCAATCACACCAGGGTCAGGCACTCAGGACCCTTTTTCCCTCTCCTCCCCAGCCCTACCCTCCATCACTTGGACAGCCTTGACCAATGGGATGGCCCCTCTTCTGCCCTAGGACTCTTTTAAGGTCTCCAAACTCCACCCCAGAGCACCTATTCCACCTGGGCCACCCTCCAGCAGGATGGTCATCTCTGAGAGCTCCTTCTCCCCATCACCTGGTATACTGCCTGATTTCTTATTGGAGGAAAGATTCAGGACTTTAGGAGTTAGGAGGGGAGAACTAGAAAGAGGCAAGCTGAAGATTTCCAGGCAATCTGGGGATTCACAGCCAGACAGAGCTTAGTTAGAGAATGTAGGCTGCTCACTAAATGTTAGCAGTTTCATGAGCACATTTCTCCTTGTTTGAATTAGGATGTGGCTCATTTCCAGTCAGATCCCAGCAGGATAATTGGAATGTTTGACCAGCTAAGGGAAGATTAATCCTTAATGGAAAGTATGGTTAAAATTTAGCCATTAAGGGCATACGTACAGGAGCTGAAAGAATAAGAATTAAATGTTACTGCACCAGAATTACTCTTTGCTCCTCCCTGAATGCAATCAGCCTAGAGGGTCAAGAACATAAATGGATAAAATGGTTTTTATAGCTAAAATAATACTAACTAAGAAAATGAACAGAACTGATATTATTTGATAGACAATTTTGTTCCATATGTTAACACTGAAACAATGTTTATGTTATTATGCTCCAGATTTGTCTCATTGGGTAATTGGGGGAACCATTCTCTCTCTCTCTCTCTCTCTCTCTCTCTCTCTCTCTCTCTCTCTCTCTCTCTCTCTTTCTCTCTCTCTCTGCTTTTAATTTTAATAAAATGTAATGATTTCTAAAAGGATATGCAATTGTATCCTTAGAAAATGAACTTTTCTTTTGATCTGAATGCTATGAGGTTATAAATTAAATTGTAAGATGGTGGTTACAATGTTTCCAAACTGTTTTATGTTTAATTGTGTATATTTTCTTTAAAATGAATAATAATCATATATTCTTTGAGAAAAGTACAAAGGACCTGATAAATTCTCCATTCAAGCTTTTACCCTGATTAAAAAGTCAAAATTCAGAAAAAGAAGAATTAAAAGAAATCTATTACACTATATCAAGGTAGAAACACATTTAGGGGTTGATCACCTTAGATCATCAAGGAATTCAAGATGAAAACAGCTTTTATTGAGAGTTCTTGTAATGAGATAAAGACAAGCTGGCTAGGTCCATGGTAGTAAAATGCAGTAGGACATCACATCTCAGCACCTCCCCTATTGCCAGGACATGAGGGCCACCAGGTGCAAACAGGCAGGAGGTGAATGGACAGGTGATGATTTTGTTGAAGAGAGAGAGATGGGAGAGGTGGTTCAAATTTCAAAGAATTCTCTTAGACCTTCTCTTTAGCCAAAGGGAGCTTTATTGACACAAAAGCAGACAAAGGACTTGTAATTTACAGAGGGACAGGGGCTCATTTTTATAAGGACATGATAAGGGAGACAGGAGAATCTTATGACCCAAGATGGGGGAGGGGAGACAAGGAATTCCATGGATCAGTGTAAGCGGGAGGTTTTATGGTATTCTAAGATAAGGGGAGATTTTAAGGCACCAGGAAAAGAACAATTCAACCCTTAAGGTACCTTCACACCAAGAGACTTTAGGGAGCTTTAAGAGAATGACACAGGGAAAAGGCAGCTCAACTTCTAAGGCACCCTTGTATATGATGGGGTGCTTGGGTGCATATGCTTGGACCCCAATTCTAAAATCCCATTTCGTCTTAAAAATCCCATTTCTCTCTAGCCTCAAAATACTATCTCAGGCAGTATCCCTCCAGATCAAGGACAGCCTGCCCCAGCGGGAACCATTATCTCCCTTTCTGCCACAGTAGCCAGCTGCACCTATAGATTTGATCACTCAAAGCCAGCTGCATATTGAGTGAACTGGCTGTGCATGAGGTCATAATGACATATACTACTCACTGATCCACAGTCACTTGTATCTTATATTGCTATCCATGGTTCCTCACTTTTTTCCTGGTTTGCATCCCTTTGATAATTCCATCTAGGATCCACAACCAGCACAGTTGTAGCTCCCAGAGGGTACCTGGTGGGTGTGGATACAGTCAGATTGTTCCCCAAACCTCTGAGCTAAATCTCAGATCCTCTTTTCTCCCCAGTGGTGCATCAAGTGGAGAGAATTATATTCGCGTCTTCCCATGATAATTCAACTTGGAGATGGACTGCTCTAAAGCTCTCTACAAACTTAGGAGGCTTTTCTGAGAAATGGCCAAGTTTTTCCTTAACCTGGGTGAGGTCAGCTACTGAAAAGGGAACATGCATCGCAATCATTCCTCCAGGGGAATCTGCTACTTCCCTTAATGGGAGTAGCTTGGGAGGGAACTGAGGAGTCTGGAGCTTAGGACAGGGCAAGGTAAGGAGTTCTGCCCCTTGTAAGAGAGGGACTAGGGAGTGAGTGATTCTGGGAAACCGAGTCTGGCTGCAGAGGCCCAGAAGACCAATGAGCAGACAGATCTGGTAGTGTCAGGGGCTGCTAGCAAATGTAGTTTGAGAGTGATGCCAGTGGTGAACGCCCTGAAAATAAAGGTTTAGGGGGCCAATGGGTAGACAGCCAGCAGGTAAAGGGGAGGGATTTGCTGCAGGAGTCTGTTAACTTCCTCATATAGTTTGGACCATCAGGAAGAGGGAAAAGGGGCTAATGGAGAGGCAAGTGGGGTGTGAGATTGTGTAGGTGCTCCAGGAAATGAGGCTTGGGAGCCTGAAAGAAGGGGATCATCATGTATGTCAAGTTCATTCTGATTCCTCTTAGCTGGAGTAAATTTATTTAGGCACATCCAAACTGGCTTCTGCAGTTCTGGATTCTGGGACAGAGTCCTAAAAGCCTGGATGTGGGGACTTCTATAAATTTCCCTTCCCTACGGCAAAATACATCTAGCTGTAAAATGGGGTTAAAATTTAGGGTTCCACCACCAGGCCATTTCTCGTGGTCCTCCAGAATGTACTGAGGCCAGACAGTGTTGCAAAAGAAAACAAGACGCTTTTTATTGAGGTCTTGAAGACCAATTTTTTTCCAGTTGTTCAAGAAATATCCTAGAATCAAATCTCTAGATACAGAAGGAGATTGGTCCAGCTTTTCTGCCTATAACATTTAGGGATTAGTCAAAAGGGGGAAAGGGCACCAGCAGAGCACCTATAGTTTACCACTTGCCTCAAGGCATCAGGAGAGATAGCAAACACAGGTGGATTCCCACAAGGCATCCCTTGTCTCAGGGGATTGTGACAGAGCCTGTAGAAGGCTCCACCCAAACCCCAGTAAGGCTTCCTAGGTTCTTAAGGGATGAACCTCAGCTACATGGCTAGGAGAGGAGAAAACTTAGAAAGTTTAAGGGAAAAGAAAGCATACCTTGACTTGGGGAAGGCTTGAGACCTCACACTGTAGGGAAAAGAAAGCTTACCGTGACTTGGAGAAGGCTTGAGACCTCAGATTGTTGCCCCACGTTGGGCGCCAAAACATGATGAGGGTCAGGAGAGGTGTAGGAACTTCTGGAGATCCCTGGCAACTTAGTCTGGAAAGAATTCATTACACTCAAGGAATCTTAAGTCAATTAGGCAAAAAAGTTTATTATTACACCTTTCAGTGGGCAAGAGTTTTAGGGAGCCTTCAATTTAAATGAGCTATGGATAAAGTTTACATAGATTATTGCATAGTAAAATGTGTGCCAAGGATGCTAAATAGATGATTTGGGCTGGGATTAAGGAGTGGTCAGTTCTCAAAGGAACATGAACTTTTGGTATGTACTGCATAGGTATTTTACCCAAAATTCATCAGTAAATAGCCCAAGGAGGAGCTACATGGAGGTGTGGTTTTAGTCCTGAAACGTCACTCAGTCATCCAATAGTCAGGGCTGACCTGGGAAAATCAGGCTTCTCTCATCAATATCTTATTAGACAAGATTAATGCAAAGGAAGTACACATAGATCTAAGTATAGGATACATATGATTGGTCAGTGAGTGGTCAATGTCATTATGACCCCATGCACAGCCAGTTCACTCAGTATGCAGCTGGCTTTGAGTGATAAATTCTATAGGTGCAGCTGGCTACTGTGGCAGGAAAGGAGATAACAGTTCCTGCTGGGGCAGGCTGTCCTTGATCTGGAGGGATACTGCCTGAGATAGTGTTTTGAGGCTAGAGAGAAATGGGATTTTTAAAGAGAAATGGGATTTTAGAATTGGGGTCAAACCACATGCACTCAAGCACTCCATCAGTACCTTGAATGGTAAGAATTAATGAAAAAGATAGGTTTTCTCTAGAGAGAAGAATGAATAGACAGTGGATTCAGGGTCAGAGTGGACTGACAAGAAAAGAGTTGTTTGATGCTCTGTTGAGAGCAGGGGTAGATTTTGGAAGAACGTATGGCATTCCAACTAATGAACTATATAAAATGAATTGAGGAAAGAGGTTTGATTTTAGACTGAGCAGGGAGGTGGAAGCTGCCCCTGCAGATCCTTCTGAAACATTGCATTCAGGTTCATCACACCTGCAGGGAGAATGGGGGGTTGTCGAGGCCCCAGCTCAGCTTAAAGAGGGTGTGCCTCTATCTAGAATGATGATCCTGGGACTGCAAATTGGAAAACAGTAAACAAAAGTGAATGAGGCTATGATAATGAGTTTATAGACTCCAGAAGCATGGCTGACCCTATATCTACCCTGCTTTTGGTGATTGTCTCCTTATTTCTTTTTGGCTTTTTGTCTGTTCACATTGTTTGTCAGATTTGTTTTCTTCAGGCTTAATACCCTCCACCTGTGGATGTCTGATGACTTAAGATGGATGTCACCCCCTGTCTATGACAGTCCTGTGCCATCTCTTGACTTGAAATCGACCAAACTCCAGAGGCCAGCTACAGAACTGATCTCCCAAATAGGAGCTCTTGGGTCAGGCCAATCTCAGCAGGAAGTAGCTATGGAAGAAGAACTTTGCCCCTTACCCCAAGATTTTGGGCTGTATTTGCTCCAGGGGGGAATGATAGTATGCTTGTGCTCAAACTCCATCCTAAGATATTGTTTCATATGCTCACTTTGTGTGATCCCTGTTGTTGTAAAGCTCTATTGACACCAGTTGCCCCACTGACCTATGTAATGAATATGAAAGATCTTGAAGCCCAGTGTAATGGCAACTTGAACTGGAAAATCTTTACTATTCATTAATAGGCCCATTAAATCAGCTGAAAGCCTAAGTCTATGTGGTAGGAGGAGATCGCTGAACAGGCAGAATGGGAAGGGTGGAGCAGAACCAGGAGGGAGTGAGCTCAGTAGGTTCAGAGGGGAGAGGATTCAGACAGGTACAGGCAGCAAGGCTCAGCCATGTCAGTGCTTGCTTATGAGAAGTCTCAGACTGAGGTGAGGGGGGAGGCTTGGAAATGGCTTTGTCCCCATGGTTATCATGTTTATTAACTTCTTGGTCACTATGAAAGATTCGGCTTTCTGGTTCTGGGATTTGGGTTTCTGGTGTGTAAATAAATATTTTTCTTCTGCCTTCTATATGGAGAGTCTTTTATATTTTGGATATTCATAGTCATCATCAGTGCTATGAATATTGCCTTGGTGATACATCATGTTGGCAAAATACATTGAAATTGTATCTCTTTTTATCCTTAGAATTGCACTGAGGAAGGTGCTATGAAAAAATAGCACCAATGTGGGGTGGGGGCAGGAATAACCATTTTACAGAGGAGGAAACTGAGACAGTCAGAGTTGAAGTGACACAGTCAGGTTTTAACATCAAGTAAATATCTGAGGCAAGATGTGAACTTATTCTTCCTGAATCCAGGCCCTACTTTCCCTGCACTGTACCACCTTGGTGTCTGCAATGTGTCTACAGAGACATTGATATATCCAGATGTGATTCAGCATGAGAAGTCCCCATACACACACATCACCCTGTGCATTTTGGAATCTTATCTACAAAGGACAGTCCTGGGGAATTATCTTTAGCACTCAGAGGTTAAGTAGGTGCTGAGGAGCACAGCCAGGGTGAGAATCAGGACTGGATCTTGACTCTCATGTCACTTCCCTGCCCATCGGTCCCTGTGGCCTCATGTTATTGCTTGTGCTTATATCTATACCTGTGTCATCTATCTATATCACCTATCTGTCATCTCTACCTTCCATGTCTGTATCTGCCTATTCTGGGAGAGGAAATGAGGACAGAGAGAGAAGAGTGAGGGCTGAGGATCCTTCCAGCTATTTTGGGAAACACAGGCCTGAGACCACCAAGGATATTTGGGGAAAGAGTGTAAGCCTTGGGATGTGACCTTGCTAAGTGCCAGCTCTCCAAGTGAGTAGCTGTGTGACTTTGATGAGATTCCTAAACCTCTCTGAGTTGGCAAAATGATGGGAGAAAAAAAGCTTTGTAAGAGTCAAGGAATCTCTGAGCATGAAGGGTTTGTTGAAGTCACCTCGACTTGTGAAGTCACATTACTCTCTCTAATGTATGAGTGATCACATGGGATTTCAGCAAAGAATAAATACACAGAACAGGAACTAAAAAATGACAGTTCAGCCCAGACAGAAAGGGAAGAGAAAAAGGAACAAGGTTAAGGAATCTTTCTTAGAAGAAAAAGAGTAGAAAAAGAAAAGAAGCAAGTTGAAGAGGAGAAGGGATTGTGAATGAAAGACCTTTAGATATAAAGGGTAACACTATAAGCAAATTAGAAGAGCAAGGAATAATTTACCTGTCAGATTTGTGTAGAAGGGAGGAATTTATGACCAAGCAAGAGATAGAGGAAATTATAAAATGAAGAGTGGATAATTTTGATTACATTACATTGAAAAGTTTTTGCACAACGAAAGCCAGTGCAACCAAGAATAGGAGGGAAGCAGAAAACTGGGAATTTTTATTCGTGTCTCTGATAAAGGCCTCATTTCTAAAATATATGGAGAATTGAATCAAATTTATAAGAACACAAGTCATTCCCCAATTAATAAATGGTCAGAGGATATGAACAGGGACATTTCAGATGAAGAAATTAAAGCTGTCTATACTCATGTGAAAAAAATGCTTTAAATCACTATTCATTGGAGAAATGAAAATCAGAACAACTCTTAGGTACCACATAACACCTATCAGACTGGCTAATATGACAAAACAGAAAAAACTATAAATGATGGAGAAGGTGTGGGATAATTGGAACACTAATCCAGAGTTTGTGGAAATGTGAACTGATCCAATCATCTTAGAGAGTAATTGGGAATTATGCCCAAAGTGCCACAAAAATGTGCATACCACTTCAAGGGCTGTACAGCAAAGAGATCATCAAAACAGGAAAAGGATCCACATGTACAAAATTATAGCAGCTCTTTTTGTAGTGGCCAGATAACTGGAAATTGAGGGCATATCCATCAACTGAGGAATGTCTGAACAAGTTGTGGCATATGACTGTACTCGAATACTATTGTGCTGTAAGAAATGATGAGCAGGCCAACTTCAGAAAAATTTAGAAAAATGTATATGAACTGATGCTGAGTGAAATGAGCAGAACCAGGAGAACATTGTACACAGTAATAACGACATTGTGTGATGACTGTGCTTGGTACAGTTGGCTCTTGTCAGCAATGCAAGGACCTAAAAGAACTCCAAAAGACTGATAATGGAAGCTGTTTTCCTCATCCAAAGAAAGGAATATGGTGTCTGAAGGCACATTGAAGCATACTACTTGCTCCTTTTTTTGTTTTCTTTGCTTTTTCTTTCTCATGGAATATTGATGTGGTGTAAGAAACAACGAGCTAGCTGATTTAGAAAAACATGGAAGATGCTATTCACCCTCAGAGAAACAGATGATAGGAGGAAATGAGCATAATATGACCTTACATATATGGGTACGAGAATATATGTGAATATATATGTATATATATATACATGTTTATAGACATCTAAGTACATACATATGTATATGTTATATCTACATATAGATATAGTTACATATCCACGTTCAAGTGCAGCATTGCAGCCTTCTTCGCAGTGTTGGGGGAGGGAAGGGGGAACACAAAGTAAAAAGTACACAGCACATAACAAAAGTATAGCAAGGAAACAAAGCTGGGTAGCTTCAAAAAATTGTGTAGTATTTATCAACTAGGTTTTCTTGAAATGGAAATTTATTGTTTTATATTGAATCTTCTCTTATGGTCTACTGTGTACATGGCAATTCTCTTTCTTTTCTCATTTTCTATTTAAGTTTAAAATTACAAAAAAATAATAACCCACCCCAAAATAGAATATGGACCATAGAAGTCACCTAAAGGGGTAAAGGTCTACGCATTCATGGTCATGGTGGATGTCAGCGAGCCAGCTAGGGTGAGCAAAGTAGTAGAGCAAGACCTCACAACTATACAGAAAAAGTATAATTTGCCAAACGCTCTGCATTAGGTCTTTTGACCCTCACAATGGCCCTGGAGATGTAGGGGCTCCTACTAGCCCCTCTTGGTGGTGGAGGAAACGTAGGCTCAGAAAACTTCTGGGGTTGTTAAGATTCAGGGGAAAGGAGGATTCAAATTCACTTCCTCGTGAACTGAAGCAAATCATTCTATTAGTATCTATGCAGATAAATATTAGAACTGATTCTGGAAAGGAACATCCCTGGGCTACACAGACTCTCCAGATCCATGCACTGTTAGCTCATAATCATAGGAGCACTCTTTTAAGACGTCTACATCATTCTTCTTCCCAATACTTGCTTGAGAGGGACAAGATTCTAGCCACTCAGACACAGACAAAAACACATATGAACACACACTTATGTGCACACACAGGGCTTTACCTGTCCTCTCTGGGCCTGGGAGTGGGCTTTCCCCCAGTCCTTATACTGTTCCCATACCTAACACACACATCTCAGGATCCAGCACTTTCTTTAAGATTCAACTCAAGTAGGGATTCATCTGGATCCTTCACTCAGTTGCCTACAGCAATAAAATCCTCCATCATGATAAAAGGAGGGATCATTTGAATTTAACAGCTATGTGCTGCTCACCAGCTCCCATTAATTGGTCATCCAAACAGCAGAGATGTGGAGGAACTATACCAACACGGTTATTTCACGAGCCATCTTCAACCATCACTGAGTAAACTACGGAATGACTGCCTACCAATGTCTTCCTGTCTCACAATGACTCCTGCAACCTGGACCATGTTTTACTCTTCTATAAAACAAGGGACCACTCTCAGTTCTGGTCACAGGTTCAGGCTCATGAAATCCTGACCCCTCAATAACAGAAATAGGCTCTTTCTTCTGTCTCTGGTTCTACACCACCCCCACCCCTCCCACCCACCCCCACACACAGTTCCAGGGAAATCTACTTAAAACTTAGGTTACACTCATATCTTGGGTCTTCCCAATGGAGAATGTGGAAAGCTAGTCAAGACACCAGGTAAATTAGTCCAAAGACCACAATCAAATTCCTTTACCTAAAAGACATACCCATTGCAAAAGGATCCCGAGTGTCCATTGAAAAGAGCCTTGAAGAATGAATAGCAGTAACACATTTTGCACTATTGCACTCTCTGAAGGTGGGGGGAATTAAACATCAGAAAGTGAAGCAATTTGTAGGAAGAGGAAATGGACATTTCCTCTCAGCTTTGCACTGTGGAAACATATCTAAATTTTGGGGCAAGCCTGATGGGGAATTGTGCTGGCTCTCCCACATATTGGCTATCTTCTCCAAGTACAGACTTACAGAACTCTCCTCCTACCAGTCAGTACTGTGTGAGGTGCCCAGTGACCCTGAACTTCTCAAATCCCAAGCAGGCCCTTAAGGTGCAGAAAGCTACCTCAGGATCACATCTGTTTTCTAAGGAAAGAAAAAAACCCAGACTAAGACCCACCTAGTCATGATGTAGGTTTTCTGTACAAATACAGAGATGCCATGGTGCCAGGGTGGGAGAAAGGCCTCCATTTTACCTCTGCTTCCCCAAAAGGAGAGCTCCATTAGGAACTCTCTGGGCAGGTGATGAGCAGAGAGTGATCATTGGCAGAACAGCTATTTCATTACCAGTTCCAGTACGTCTTCATCTCATTTTCATAGATTCCTCAATCAAATCTCAAGGAGCTTATTAAATGGTTCCCCTAGATCACAGAGCTACCATGTGACTCAGATGAGAATTTTCTGGATTGAGTATGAGTAGCATCTTGCTACCAAAACACAACTTTCTAAATGCTACAATCACCCAGACATGCCAAGTGGCCATGGGTCATGGAACACAGTGGTCTCAAAAGAAGTCCAATTGTACTTTACCCAAAGAAAAGGAAATATACCTCAGGAATCTAAGATTAGCAGACTTCAGTGGCCAACGGGTAAGGCTCCACTGAACTTGCAAAGTCACATTTACAAAACATCCCTCCTTGTCTACTGTCTACTCCAATGTACTCCAGCATAACTCACCTCAGTTCACAATATGCTGCCAAACTTGCAGACAGGAAGACTCATGGGAGTCAGGGATGGTCATTCTCAATTGGTTTTTTGTTTTGAGGGAACAAAATGAAGTTCCATCAAGAACGATAGACAGGAATGTAGTTTTATTGGAAGGCAGTGGGGGAGTCTCCAGAGAGGGTAACTGCTGAATAAACTCTGAAGAATATGCTGTCCTTCTCTGTCGAGGCACTGGCTCCTTTTTGAACACATGGCTGGGAGAGGAGGGTCTAAACTGGGAAGCAGCATCCAGTGGTGTGAACCCTGCCTGTTTGCCTTAAATTCTTAAAATCCTCATTCTTAAACCACTCCTTGGGGGTCTGTCATTGGGTCAACCCCACAGGAAGAGGATGCAGATGGGGTGATTTGTCGATGGAGGCAGGTTTACTGATAAGCATGTCTGTCAGGTTTATGATCTGAGGTTGTAACGAAAGTTCCAAAACATTCCCCTTCTTTTTATTTTACAAATTCCCTATCTGTCTGTCCCCCTAGAAAAGTCATACAGTTGGTTAATACTAGATGAATAAGGCCCAACATCCTCTAAGAATATGGAATGTCTGAGGCTGTGACCTGGGGGGAAGCACCTCCTCCCTAGAGGTGAGGCACTGAGCAGGCTGGGGAAGCTTTTGTTTGTGGCTGCAGGATTGTGGGAAACAAGAATCATTATATTTCCAAGAGTAATTACTGGCAGCAAACACTGCCTCCACAGGACTGGGGGTGAAAGTGAAATCTGTCCCAGACCCATTGCCAGTGACCTGGGCCAGGACTCTGGAATACAGCTAAGAAGCTTCAAAGATCAGCAGTTTGGGTGACCTTCCTGACTCCTGCTTGTACCAGGTCATCCACTTGCCAGTGCTGGAACTGGCCCTGCCACACATTGTCACTCTGTCTCCTGGAGCCACAGACAGGGAGGATAGACAATTTTGTGGAAAACAATAAATTCCCAAATTTCTGGCAATCTATTGGTTTTTTGTTTTTTTAAATCAATTTTTGACATGAGCCATGTTTTCCCACAGATCTCTCAAGCATTTTTATATTTAGTTTTTATTGGATGGTCTGGTCCTGCTTGTCAGTCCATCTGCCTCACCCACTGGATCCAGGGGATCTTAAGTTTCATTTTATTTGGTTTTCCAGTGATAACCTCTACACCAGAGGCTCACTCTCTGATCTGCTGTGTCTTACCCTGAGCCCAGAGCAACAAGAGCCAGAGGAGCTGACAGGGGGAAGTCATCCTGTCCCTTGGAGATCTTAGACAGAGAACCCTAAGGCCTAAGACAGGCAGGATGAGGGGACTTTATGTCCTGAGCAGAGCCTGTGAGAGCTCCCTTGGGTATGTAAAAGAGCATCAGCTCTAGTATAAGCCTCATCTCAGGGCCTTTTCAGCCAGAATGGGCCACATCCCCTGAGGTTGTTCCTGGGGGACATGGCTTCCTCTTTTATGTCCTTGAATTTGTGAACTCAAGAACATAGGGAAGTTCATATTTTGTGTCTGACACAAGAATAGTTGCTGATACTTGTGGATAAGTGAGAGAAGGTTCCATCTGTGCATCAGGAGTAGATTCCCTGTAGGACAGAACTTGAAGCCCTGGACAGGTGGCAGAGATGGCAGGAGCTCAGGGTGCCTCCTCTGACTCTCCTCCTGCACCTGTCCCTATACCTCTCCCTGCTAGAGAAGGTAGGAAGTCAAGGAAACAGTAAGGACAGGCCTTGAGCTAGGGAGTCTGAGAAAAACCTGGATTAAGGGACCCAGATACTCCCTACATGACTATGTCTTAAACCCAGAATCACTCTGGCTCTCACTGACAAGCTTCTGGGGGCCTTGTTTGGGTTGTGATGGCTCAGAGTGAGTGTAAATAGCAATCATTTCTGCTCTGGTAAGAAACCCTGAGAGTCCTTCCCTCCCAGACTGATTTTTTTTTCTTTTTTTGAATAGCAAACGACAGCATATTTTGCTTCATTTCTTGCCAGAACTTAAATCACTAGATGGGCTTTACTTCGGACAAACTGCAACCTGGGCAAGCCCTTTGTTTAAAGAGGACAAGGTATCCCACTGCCTCTGGAGCCATTCCAGTCATTCTGATCTGTATCTTGCCACTGGACCAGATGGCTCTGGAGGACAGAGTGAGGCTGGTGACTTTGCAGGGCCCTGCCTTACTGATATCCAATTCATTTGCAAGTCAGGACATCACCCTTATGATGTCATTGGTACTCCTGGAGAATGAAGGACAATCTGTCATTAGAAGAGCAATTGTGCCCTCACCTGGTCAGAGGGAGAAGGGACAAGAGGCCTTCTCCATGTTCCTCATCCTTTATCCAAGATCCTGCAACAAGCATTGTTAAGAGCTACAATGAGCAGATGTTTTCACTGCTGTCCTTAGAGCCCTTAGAGCAGCCCTTGTCATGGGAAAAGAGAGAGAGTAGACTCAGCACCTCAGTTACATACGTGCACTTTTTTCTGAGGCCTGAACCTATACTTGAGCATAATACTAAAGCCCACATTTTTCCTGCCGAAGCTCTGCATTGTGGGAAACTGACAGCAGGAACCCACCATATGAACTCAGAGAAGAGCTATTTTTCTCCCATGTTGACTGAAAGTTTGGTTGAAGGAGAGGCAACAGGCCAAATGCATACATTTGTTATTAATTCATTCCCCTTAAAGTAACTGTCACATAGTACTATGGAGCCAGATATTATCTGACTGCTGATACAAAAACTGGCCAGGCTTAAATCTGATTTAGGACAAAGAAGGTAATCTGTGTCCTTCAGATTTATGGTCTCCATGAGTGATTAACTACACCATTAGAAAGGAATTTCTTAATTGCATAGATTGTAAATACAATAAGATAACAATCTGATAAAGTTTCAATTGAAATTACGACCCAAGATGTCTATGTTTTCTTTACCACTAATACGCTATAACATAGTATATGTCCACAAAATATTAAAATATGGAAAACGTCCCATTATTCAGAAAAAGTGGCTTAGGTTAAAGGTCTCTTAAGGACTGTAAAGTGAGCCTTATCTGGCTTTTGTTGACATAGGAAGAGGCATCTTCTGAGTTTGCTTCAGAGAGAACAAAGAGATTATTCCAAAATTTATATTAAATATTGTCATTCCCTCCTTTTGGTCAAAGGCCTGTAGACCAACAAAAATATGAAAAAAAAAACCTCTCAATAGCCAGTAGTGTGAGAGTTATTCTTCATGCAAGTCTGGTCCAGGCTCTTGGGAAAGCTGCTTATGTCTGATGCTATCTTCTTCAGGCCTCTTCGAAATTGGAGGACAGTCCACTGAGGAGCAGGGGCAATGGAAGTGACAGATGGATCCAAAAGTCTATACAGAAAACCTGACAGGGTCTCCCAGAAAACAGATAATTTGATAAGTGAGATGATACTGTACGCTATAGTTAATATGGATAAAGGCACATAGCAATAGTTCAGTTTCTGAGCCACGCAGGGCTAGGTTCAAACAAGACAAAATTGCATTTTTACATTAAGTCAGAAGGAGATTAATACTTAGATGGCTCACAATAGACTATGTCTGAAAGGCAGATTTATATGTCACCAATATAAACAAGAAAATTAAACACGAACCAGACAAATAAATGCAACCATTGTTTCTAATGTTAATTAACATTAAGTTCCTTGTATCCCAGTAATCCATTCTTAATTTCCATTTAAACATCACTTTTTTGAATCCCAAATTTCTCATGTAGTTATCTGATGTCTAGATATCCTTCCTTTGACAATAGGGTTTATTCTTGGGATAATTCAAAGAGGGAGTTCTGCTTTTCTTGTTCAGATCTAGAAGTTCTCAGATAATTCTGACAGTATAAATTAGTACAATCACTTAAAATTTGTCCTCCAAATTTTTGAAATTTCAGAAAATTTCCATTTATTTTTTGCTGTTTCTGAAATAAGAATCTTTTAAAATGTGAGGGTTCAACCATAAAATGAACTCATCTTTAAATTATTGGACAGATACTTTAACAAAGAAGAAATAATTTCACTTTCTTTTGCCACTATCTTATACAAATTTTATGCAAAAATCCAAATTTGAGATCTTATTTCAAAAACATGATAAATTTTAAAAGCCAATCACATATATCTTTATATACTTCTTAGGGGAATCAGGCTAATCCTGTAGTTTTCCCTCAAAATTTGCTACTCTATTTAATTAGACATCTATCACATTACATCTTTGTCTTATTACCTGATCTAATCATTTCCTTGATGTTATCTCTGTATTATATTCTTCTTAATTACAAAGATTTGCTATAAAAGAAAAAAGAGGGACAATGTTAACAGAAGGAAAAGATTTCCTTGGTTCTGGTTGATTCCAGGAATGAGTCATTATCTCACAACTGTGAGATGTGGTCATCAGGTACTGAAAGCAGGGCTTAGAAGTAATCAGGTGGGGAATTTCCTTTTTCAGAAAGGAAACAGCACATTTGGGAAATAAAGTCAGGAAGATCCTACCTAGGCTGTGTTCACGGTCGTCTTCAAAACCTTTCCAAGCATCCACCGTTAGCCTGCAGCACATGTCAACTGGCTTTATGACAACTTAGACAACTATTCCTGTAATCAGAGCTTCGAACAAGACTAAATTGCAGTCCCAATCTTGTAGCTAATAAATATTGGCTGGTATCCTTCAGATAGGGCCATCTCAAAACTGATTGACCTATTAATTGTTTTCTGTCTTCTTAAAATACTTCCTCACACTTTAAACCATCTGAAACTGACACAACAGTATCCGGAACAACTATCCAGGAACAAGAGGGGTTCAGATAACCCACGCTAGTTCCCAAACCTTATCTACTTTTCATAGTTTCAATCACAACTTAATTTGTCCTTCCAAATCTCTCAATTCTGTTCTTCAGATTATTCCACTTGCTTTTATATTTTAAACATAAGACAAGGTAGTTCTTGAGTCATTACTTTTTACTAGCATAACTGGACTGGAATCCTCTTCCAGTTTAAACAAAGCAAAGAGGTTAGTGACTAATCTTCATAGTTTGTTGGGACTATGTCTGTTTCACAAGTTTGTTATTCTTCCCTAATTATAGTCACTCTGGAAGAATGAGATACTTCAGGAATTAAATCTTCTATATATAACAAGTTCAAACACAAATTTTAACTCTTGCTTAGGCCATAGAATGACTCCAAATTCAGATCAAAACAGCAAGATCTCTTCGGCTTTACACCTTAATTTAAAAGTAAATTATTTTGAAATTTTAGTAGGCCTTCTAAAAATCACACAAGATATTAGTTTTTAAAAAACATTTCTTCTAAAAGTACCTCCCCTTCTTGAAAAACAGTTTAAAATTTATTATGATGTTAAGGGACAAACTTTTATAAAGAAAATTAGTTGGAAACTTTTAAAATGATTGATATCCCTTTCTTTTTTCCTTAAGCAAAAATAAACCTTTAAAATTGGAATTCATTAAAGCTGAGTTGTTACCAAAATATCCTGAAGTAATATGAATTTCCAAAGTATTATAACTAACTGAATTCTCACTTATTGCAGAATTCCTAGACATCACAAAATGCTTGAGTAAAAACGGGGTTGGAATGGTAACATTGGTAACAGTGGTAACATTGGTAACATTGGTAACAGTAAGAGACTGACTCAGAAAAGCACTACTGCTTTTAAAAATCCTTTCAAACAATGGGAACATCTTAAGGTGGCTCTCCAAGAGTTTACGTAAAATTCTGCACATGTTCTAATTTCAGATGAAAACAATATTCAATTTCCCAGTAAGATTACACAAAAGGGCTCATGTATTTTGCTGGTCACTTGCTATTGATCATAGAAGTTTAATATACAAGGAAAAAGCAGGGACATGTGACATACGAAATATGACAGGATAAAAACATCCTTTACTCTGTTTAAATTCAGTAAAAGTGAAATTAATGCAGACAACTATATCCAAATTCAAACTCAAAACAAAAAATAGTTACGGTCCCCAAAACCTTTTACCTTAAACTGCAAGTCTCACTCATCACAGCTTAGAGCCAGATACAGTTATTTCCACTCTCATGGAGTTACAATGAGCAATAAAGATTTACCAGGACACACACACATAAGGGATTCTATTTAATATCTTTCCTTCTCAAATTTAAAACTCATCCTGATACAAAAGTCAATTGTTAACAATCCTTTCTATCTATTACAATTTCTGAGCAAGTCATATTCATTGTTTAGGAATTACATAAACCAAGTTCCTTTCCTAGGGCTATCTTGCCCACACAAATGGGAGGACTGTTCTGAATGGGCAGAAAGAATCTAAATAAAGGTTTCACTCCATTCCCTCCTTTCCATACACAGTAATCACTTAACAGTTTTTGGTTTCAGCATTAAAACAGTACTCCCAAATAATTTAGTTAACAATTCTACAGCTTCATAGAAGATAGTCAAATTGTTTTAGCTGCAACTTTTTAACATGCAAACGTGGAAATATCTGATTTTCTAAATGGCTATTACAAAACATTATAAGACAAGGTTAGCAGGATGGATAAAGTAACATACCTAGTTTTACACAATTTTCTCAACATCTTTTTAGTTTCAACAAAATTCAGATTAAAAATTGCTTTGTCTAACACCATTTCTGGATTACAGTGGTCACTCAATTTTCACAATCTAAGAGAAATTCAGAAATACAATCTTAGAAGTACAGTTTTAACACAACAATAACTTCAGACGGAATTATTTGCATTTCCAGAAATGATTGATCTTATTACTTTTAGTAATTAAAACCACTTTAAAGTTAATAATTACATTAGAGAGAGATAATAATACGGTGTGTAACATATCAATCATTACGTGAACCATTTTGGCATCATTTTATCATTTTGATCCCATAACAACCATAATTATTTTTACTTTTACAAATCAGAAAACGGGTCAGACAGACGTAAAATACATTTTGCAACTGAAACAGAGAAGTGAAGCTTGCCAAGAGCAGAGTAGCTGGTGTCCCAGCAGCGGTGATTTTTGCAGGCAAGAGTTTAGTGAATGCTTGTCACAGGCCTGATCTATTCACCTTTCTCATTCTCCCACAGCTGCAGAATTTGCTGAGCCTCAGGCACTTTGCAGCTGCTGGGATAGGGTGGGCAGAGTGTATAGGACCTAGGTGACATTTCCAAGCTTTATCTAGAAAGGTGGGCTAAAAGGATACCCAAGGGCACAGGACTGTTGAAATCATTGAGATTGCTGTCCCTACAGTTCTCCTACATTCTCCTCTCTATAATTAGATCTGGAATGAGAGGGGTTAAAAAGAACTCCTGTAGTTGCTAAAGAATCCCTGTTCTGAAATACTCCCTTAACTCTGAGAGGGAGTGGGGAATGTTAGATGATCAGGATTAGCAAGGTGAATTTCTAGGGCTAACCACCATTTTAGGAGGTATTTTTTTCTAGTAATTTTAAATGATCAGTTCCTGAAATTTTTTTATGATTAATCTCACAACATACAAATCTAATAAAATGATTTTACCTCAGATGGTCTAACTTTCCATTGTAATTCCAGGTTGGCCAGACCAGAACAACAAGGAAAAGTGTTAAAGTTTTGTTTGTTTCTTTCCCCAGTTGCAGACCTGGATGTCCCACTGCTTGCATTTAAACCTTACAAGATAACAGACTCATTCACAGCACACACACAAAAAAGAGAAAGAGAGAGAGACAGAGAGACAGAGAGACAGAGAGACAGAGACAGACGGAGACAGAGAGAGAGACAGAGAGAAAGAGAGAGACAGAGACAGAGAGGAAGTAAGAGAGGGAGGCAGAGAGAGAGAGAGAGGGAGAGAGAGAGAGAGAGAGAGAACAATTAGAAGCTTGATAGTTCATAAATGGATTGTAACTGTCCTCTTCAAGACCAGAGTCCTTAAAAGGAAAAGCAGGGACGGGGAAGGAGGAGGCAGTGGAGGCTTGAACAGAGGTTGCGTTTCTCAGGGCTAAGGCAGGTAGGGGAAAGTGAGGGGGGAAAAGAGCGGCTAGGTACCATCATCTTCCCCAGATCAGAGGTCTTCAAGGGAAGGCAGAGGGAAGAAGGAGGAAAGAGGGGGAATCGGACCCAGGGAGTGAAGGGAAGGACAGACTGGAGAACTTTGAAGAAGAAAGGAATTTGGCCAGTACTCAGCCAGTACTGAAGCAGCTCTGCCAGCCCTAAAGGGAAGAGGCTTCTCTCTCTTGTTCTCCCTCAGCCACATCAGCAAGCCCAAGATGAAACATTCCTGCTGCTGGCTACAGATTTTGTTGGCCTTGAAACAGAATTTGGTTGTAAGATAAAGTAACTTTGACCTGTCCAAAAGAGCCCTGTGGTGGCCAACAGAATTTACAGCTATCTTTAGTTGATTGACACTAGTGCTGGCAATAGCTGTGATCATCAGGTGGGTAATGGCTTGACATATAAGAAGCAGGGGTCTTACCAGCCAGATTTCTAACTTTAGTTGCTTTTTTTTTAACTGACCCATAGCTAGCTGATTTTCCCAGATTGATGCTCAGAGGAGACCCAATTAGTACAGAGCAATTTAACCCGAATTGGTCTCTGCCCCCAGAGTTAGCTTGAAAGGGAATTTTTGGACTTCAGTTAAGCTAGTGGGAGTCCTTTGGAAGGCTGTAAGGGAGAGGACTTACACCAACCCCGTCAAGGCCCAGGACTCTAGGAAAACTGGATCCTCTGGCACCTGAGTCCTGGCCTTGGTGAGATGAGGAAATGTCTGTCCCATTCCTCAGTTCCAATCCACATTGGTCGCCAGTACTGTTGACCTGAAAGTTTAGTTGAAGGAGAGGCAACAGGCCAAATGCATACATTTATTAATTCATTCCCCTTAAAGTAACAGTTACATAGTACTACGGAGCCAGATATTATCTGACTGCTAATACAAAAATTGGCCAGACTTTAACCTGTTTTAGGACAAAGTAGGTGGGCTGTGTCCTTCAGATTTATGGTTTCCATGAGGGATTAACTAGACCATTAGAAAGGAATTTCTTAATTGCATAGGTTGTAAATACAATAAGATAACAGAGCTTGACAAAGTTTGAATTGAAATTAAGACCCAGGATGACTATGTTTTCTTTACCATTAACACGTTATAACATAGCATATGTCCACAAAATATTAAAATATGGAAAACGTTCCATTATTCAGAAAAAGTGCCTTAGGTTAAAGGTCTCTTAAGGAGTGTTAAGTGAGCTCTAACTGGCTTTTGTTGGCATAGGAAGAGGCATTCTCTGAGTTTGCTTCAGAGAGAACAAAGAGACTATCACAAAATTTATATTAAATATTATAACCTGACACTTGTTTTTTAAGTAGCACACACCTTTCTCTTCTCCATGTACTAAGGATCAGTGGCATCAGCCTCCATGTGGTTTCTCACATATGAATCTATCTCCTGATGCTGCATGTTCACTAGTTTCCACCACTGCCCCCACCACCCGTTCCTTGAGTGCTGTCTCTCCTTGTCTCAAAGTTTCCTGATTTCACCAGTTTTCTTCAAGAAGCCTTGGTTGGTCCATTATCTGTTTATTTCTTCCAATTTATATTGTATGTTGATTTTATGTAGGAAACCAGGAATCAAATGGCTTTTTAAGAGTCTGCTTAGTGCCAGGCACAAGAACTTTACAAATATTATCTCATCAGATCCTAACAACCCTGCTAGGTCCTCATGATGGGGGAAATTTGAAACCCTAAAAGGACAGATCCTTGAACTTCCCCATATATTTCAGGAACCCAGCATCTGTCCCACTCCAGCCCACCAGGATTGCTGAACACTCTTTCATCCCATCTAGGCTCCTGTCTCTAATTCCAGACCACCTCAGGATACTTGCCACTGCCAGATCCCATCCACATCATCTCCTAGTCTTTCTGTATAAAAATATCAGTCTCAACCTCATCAAATGCAGATTCTTCAAATCTCGCCCACTTGTGTTGGTGTCACAAATAGTACAGACTCACTAGGCTTCTGACTGGCTTCTATTGGTGACACAATAAACTTGCTGCTTGGACTGAAAGGTCTGACTGGTTGAATTCTTTTGAGGACCAGCCCCAACTGTGCCCTTAGATTTCAGGATTCCTAGAACAGCTAGACTGCAAGACTGTCAACTCCATTTTACAGTGGAGAAAAATGAGGCAAACTACTCAGTGTTTGAGGCAAGATTTGACTGATTCAAGGCCAATCAACCTATCCCCAGTATTTCGATTATGCCTTCTTTGGGTGTGGGGGTCACGTAATTGTTTGCAAATTGCCTATTTTCTTTCTCCATTCTGGAGAATTGCAAGAGCCTACCTCTTGCCTAGAAAAGATCTGGTGTTTAACAAAAACTTGTTGACTTAAATACTTGACCAAACCCTTTAGAATGTGAGCTCCCTGTGGGGAGGGGTACCTTGATCGGTAACCCCAAATCCTACCACAGAGCCTGGCATGCAATCTGAGCTTGTTGAATTGACATGATGGAGTACCTGGACAATAAGGACTGGAGTCATTTTCTCATTTTCTGCATTCCAAGATCTGACTATCAATTGTATTCAAGGAAGGGGACCCATTTTGAACTTGTTGGAGTCTATTCAGACGGAATTTGTTCAAAGGTGTAGGAACTGTCATACATATTACTCTAGGTGGAATTTGATAATTTTCATTATCAGTTGCCAGACAAATTCTCATAAAACTTGGATATTATAAACAAACTTGCAAGCTCCCCCTCCCCAAACCTTTCTTGACCTGTTAACAACTTAATTACTCAGTAAAACACTTCACTACTTTAGAATTAGAAAACCTCTACTTTAAGCAACTTCTGTCCCAGGGCTGATAACATCTTGTAACCTAAAGAATTTGGTCAGGCCCCAAAAAACTCCCCAGAAAAGGAGAATCTCTGTCTTCTCTGCTTTTCCCAAAAGCTAAGTTATTACTTTATCTTTTAAAATATATTCAATTAAATACTTAGCAGTTTGTGAACATTGCAATCACATTCTCCAGCAGTTTAATTCATCATATCACAGCATCTAGATCAAAAGAGAAGCTGATTTCCTAAGAATAAAAGTGCGTCACCCACTAGGTATGATATTTAAAGTTAACATTACTTATCAAATATTTCCCAAAACTACAATAAAATTTTGAAGCATAATAAAAGTTACATTACAGATTTAAAACAAATTTTATTGTTTTGGAAAGAATAACAAAAAAAAAAACTTGATGCCATTGAAATGACATCAATTCCGATGAATATATTTTCAAAATTATCACCTTACATAGAAAAGCATATGTCTAGCTACACTTTTAACACTCTAGAAGGACTGTTGTCTTTTAACAAAATATTTATAAGAGAACATTTTGTTCTAGCAAAGAACAACCTGAGTACCCATCAACTGGACAATGGCTAAAGAAATTCTAGCGTATGAATTCAAAGGATTATTATTGAAGAATAATGACAAACATCAGGATTTCACTGGAAACAGGTGTATTTTTAGGGAATTCATTACAGTGAGTAATTTTGGATGTTTAATGAGGTCTCTTAAACTGCAAAACCTAACGAGATCTTGAGCAAGAGACTTAATCTTATTAATTAGATCCCTAAGTTTTATCTCCAGCAAGATTTTTCCAATATATACATAAGTATGGTTCAAATCCAAAGAAAACCATTCAATATCACAGTAACAATTCTATCTTCCAACCACTGCCTCCAAAGAGGCCAAAGTTGCTCAGTTTTATGAAACCAATAACTCCAAAATATTCTTATAGGGAAAAGATGTGGGAGGATGACATTCTATACAATCAGTCCAAACACGATCTGGAGCTGACTGAGGTTCAGATCCTAAATTTCTTACAGCAAAATTCAGACTCAAATTTAAGAAATCAGGGAAAACCCTTAGACCCTAAAGATATGATCAAAATAGCATGGCTTATGGATAGGAACTGGAAGTGATGCACACATTTAGGGGATTAGATGTGGTAGACAGAGTGCCTGAAGAGCCACTGACAGTGATTCTTAATATTGCACAGGAGGCAACAATTAAACATCTTTCACAGAAAAAGAGCAACAAACAAAATGTCTGTCTGATGAGGCCTTACAAATAGCTGAGGAAAGAAGGGGAAAGCAAAGGGGAGATTTCCCCAAATGAATTCATAATTTGTGAGAATAGCAAGGAGAGATAAGGTTTTCTTAACTGGGCATTGCAAAGAAATAGAACAAGTGAATGGGAAAGATAAGGAACCTTTGCAAGAAAATTTGAGCTATCAAGGTGGTATTTCCTGAATATATGGGCATGGGGACTTCTGGGGCTAAGGTGAGGCACTCACTTGTCTAGGGTCTTCCAGATTCCCTTGAAAAAAACCTTGCAATGGCTCAGAACCTGTTTTGGAGCAGTGAACCACATTACCAGTCTAGGACAGCTTGAAAGGTGAGCAGGAAAGGTGTCTCACTACAGTGGGAAAGTGCAGTTAAGTGAGGAAGCCAGAGACAGGTTTCACCCTAGGGTGCCATAGCACTTGTTAGGGAAGGCATGATAATCCTTAGGGTTTCTGAGATAAATTCAATCTCTTTTTGGGGCTTCATGCACTATATGAAATATACTATGTCTAGTGAGGTCTGTGCTGCAGGGAGAAAACATTAATCATTAATTAGATTCATAAGTTTTATCTCCAGCAAGATTTCTTCAATGTACACATTGGAATACACAAAAAATCATCAGATGATCACCATCCTACCATTATTGCTTTTATGAGGCTACCTTGCATTGTGAATATTGTGCAGTCTACTGACCTGCCTCTTCCAGGTAAATGGGGGTCCTCACTGAACACATTCATAAGTCTTTTCTCCACTAGCAATCCTTGATGTAAAGGAAGAGATCTCTGGTTGCAGACCTTTCCAGAGTCCAGACAGGGCTAGATCATAAGGTGAAATTTCTGATGTCTACAAGCTCTATAGTGCTAGTAGAACGTCTTTCCACATTCATTATGGAAATACTTTCTATCCCATGTGAATTCTGATAGGAAATATCAGAATAACATCAATAATGACTTTAGCTTGAACACTTTTCATATTGATTGACTAAGTACATGTCTTCTAGAATGGATTCTCTCATGTGAGAGAAAACAATGTTTGTCCCATATAAATAAACAATTATTCAATTAGGACTAAGCTTTATTCCCATCTCCTCATTCAGAAATTGGCCAGTGTAGGTGATTCAGTCAGTCTTTGAAGGGCAGGGCTGATGATCAGATGAAATCTTTGGCAAGACCTGGGAAAATTTAGATCAGACCAAAATGTAAAGGGATTTTATTATAGGTGAATTCTGGCCCATTGTGTTTTAGTGAAACAGTTCTGAGGGGAATTGGAACCCACTGGTCTAGACTGCACTATGTAATGGTGATCAGGCTAGAAATAAGTCTCTTTGTCCAAAACTGAGTCAAGATTCGGGCCCCTCCTACTCAGCCCCTCCTTAGAATAAGCCCAAATCTCATAATACTCATTTTCATTAAAATTTAAGTAATCAGCATTGATTTATGCCTATAGGTAACTCCCACTTAGCTAAGGGAATATAAGTTTTGAGAGGTCTCCATGATTCATGTTTCCTTGGTAAGAGATAGCTAAATGACCATTGTTTTATAAATTGTAAACGAGCCATAATAAAATAATTAAATAGAAACGACGTCCCCTCAAATTTGATTTCATCAGATTTGTATAATAAGGTGAGCATGTATATAAAAGGATCAATCATATTATATATCTATCCAGTGTGAATTCTATTATGTGCAGCAAGTAGGAAGTCTAGTTCTGAAAGCCTTTCCACATTGATCACATTCAGGGTTTCTTTCCAGTGTGGACACTCTGATGTGCAGCAAGATTGGAGCTAGAACTGAAAGCCCTTCCACATTGATTACATTTATACGGTTTCTCTCCAGTGTGGATTCTCTGGTGTAAAGTGAGGTGGGAGTTTCGTCTGAAACCTTTTCCACACTGATTACATTGATAAGGTTTCACATCAGTGTGGATTCTCTGATGTAGATTAAGTTTGGTGCTCTCTCTGAAAGTCTTTCCACATTCATTACATTTGTAAGGTTTCTCTCCAGTGTGGATTCTCTGATGTAGAGTAAGTTGGTAGTTTACTCTGAAAGCCTTTCCACATTGATTACATTCATATGGTTTCTCTCCAGTGTGGATTCTCTGATGCCGGATAAGTTCGGACCTCTTTATGAAAGCCTTTCCACATTCATTGCATTCATGAGGTTTCTCTCCAGTGTGGATTCTCCGATGTGCAGCAAGCCTGGAGCTAGAACTGAAAGCCTTTGTACACTCACTACATTCAAAAAGTTTCTTTCCATTGTGGATTCTCTGATGTGAGACAAGTAGGGAGTTTTGTCTGAAAGCCTTTCCACATTGATTACATTCATAAGGTTTCTTCATATGCATTTTCTGATGTAGAGTAAGATGGCCTTTAAAGCTGAATGCATTTCCACAAAGATTACATTCATAAGGTTTGTCTCCAGTGTGGATTCTCTGATGTGCACCAAGTACAGAGCTTAGTCTGAAAGCCTTTCCACATTGATTACATTCATAAGGTTTCTTTCCAGCGTGGATACTCTGATGTGCAGCAAGACTGGAGCTAGAACTGAAAGTCTTTCCACATTGATTACATTTACGTGGCTTCTCACCATTGTGGATTCTCTGATGTACATCAAGACTGGAGCTAGAATGGAAAGCTTTTGCACACTCACTACATTCAAAAACTTTCTTTCTATTGTGGATTCTCTGATGTGAGACAAGTAGATAGTTTTGTCTGAAAGCCTTTCCACACTGATTACATTCATATGGTTTCTCTCCAGTATGGATTCTCTGATGTACATAAAGATTTGAGCTGTTTGTGAAAGCCTTTCCACATTGATTACATTCATAAGGTTTCTCTCCAGTGTGGATTCTCTGATGTACAGCAAAATATGAGCTGCTTGTGAAAGCCTTTCCACATTGATTACATTGATAAGGTTTCTCTCCAGTGTGGATTATCTGATGTAGACGAAGTCTGGAGCTCTCTCTGAAAGTCTTTCCACATTGATTACATTCATAAGGTTTCTCTCCAGTGTGGATTCTCTGATGTACAGCAAGAGTGTAGCCCTTTGCGAATGCCTTTCCACACTGATTGCATTCATAAAGTTTCTTCGTATGGATTTTCTGATGTGGAGTAAGATGGTCTTTAAATCTGAATGCATTTCCACAGGGATTACATTCATAAGCTTTCTCGCCGTTGTGGATTTCCTGATGTTGAGTAAGACTGGAGCTCTGTAGGAATGCCTTTCCATGGTTATCATATTCATAAAGTTCCTCTCTAGACTCGATGTTCTGATGTACACCAAGACTACAGCTGCAACTCCCAGCCTTTCCACACTGACTGCATTCAGGAAGTTGCCTCTCACTGTCAATAATGTGATGAATAAGGAAGGAGGAGTGTTCACTAAAATGTACATCACATTGATGAAGCTCATGTGGGTTCTCTCCAGTATGAATTTTTTGACAGTAAATCAGGGAGGACTGTTGATTCATGCTTTTCCCACAATGATGACAACCATAAAGTTTATCTCCAGGGTGGACTTTCTGAAATATAGCACAGATTTGGCTCCTAGTGAAGTCGCAGGGACCATCACTCATGAGGTTTTCTTGCTGTGTTTCTTTCACAGAAATACTTAGCTTTTCAGTAGTCTCTTTCATTCCAGGTCTAATCTTTCCTTCTGCAAAAAAACAAATAGTGAAACATATTTACAGAGACACATGTACACACACACACAATTATAAACACTTCCCTCCACTGGAAGAAAGTAAACTGATCTACATGATACTTCTTCAGGTAAAGATAAAAGTCTTCCCAATTAAATTGACACAATCAAATGCCACTACTTCAGATCTGCAGAATAACTTGACTTGGAAAGACCTTCACAGACAATCACATTGGATCTTCAGAAACACCTCTGAAACTGGCAGACCCAGAGTTCTTGCTACAACCTCAAGTCAGGCCATGAACTCTGAATGGCTGAGTTACCTGAAAAGTATCCCTGCAGGTGAGATTAGATCACCAACCCCACAAATGGGCATGTTCTGTTCACAGAACTGGATGGCCGTTTTCCATGGCACTTACTTTCGTTCAAATTTTTTTTAAGAAAAAATGTTTTCTTTTTGCATGCTTGACTTTTTTCTCCCTCTCTTTGGGTCTTCCTATTACCTGAGACACAAAAATATTGAAATTAGGCCAAATCATAAGTGTACTTTAAACTCCAGGGAAAAGAAGAGTCAATCAATGGAGGTGGCAAATTTAACTGTTGCCTTATTGTAAGAAACTGCCATGGCAACTGCCAACCTTGAGCAATCACAACTGTGATGACTCAAAAGCCAGCAACACTGGACCAGAGACCACACCAGAAAGAAGATTAGGACTCAATGAAGGCTCAGGCACAGGTAGTTTTATTACTAACAAAATATTTTTCATTAAAATATGTACTTTGAAAAAACAAAATAGTATTGTGCAAGTCATAGAAAATGGTATTTTTAACATAAATTTCACATGCACTGAAAAACCAAAAATGGAAGTGACTCACTTCATTGCAATATTTGCTTTACTGCAGAGCTCTGGAACTGATTCTGCAATATCGCTGAGGTGTACCTGGATTTTGTCTCACTCTTGTTTTGATTTTTAATCTTTTTTCCACTAATTCTACTCTCCTTAATCTATTATTACATTCACTCCTTGAGTTCCCCTTTATTCCATTGTATCCCATTGAACTAGATGTCTTTACACTCCCAAACACTCTCCTTTCCCTGGATTAGTTAAGACCAAGCTTCCTGATCTATTGTTTCTTCTCCACCATTTCCATGTTCCTCTGACAGACTGACAGCTCCTTGACCTCAGGGACTGCCTTTTCCCTTCCTAAAACTTGGTGAGTTGCCTAGAAAACTGAAGGTGCTTAATCCATGCTTATTCACTGACAGGACCCATGGTTGATGCCAGGCCCCAGCTTCTGCCTCAATCCCTATATTCTGTTCTCTGCCTTACTTGGCAAATGCAGACCTGTTTCTCACTCTTTTTTATTTTATCTCCTTTTTGTGTGAACTTTGTCTGCTTCTAAACCTGATGGGACCTGAGCATGCCCAGAGAGAACACTGCAGAGACTCTTTTTAGGCTCCTGAAGCATCCCATACTAAGGGGCACCTAGGAAATTCTAATTAGCACTTGGCCAAACTGAGAGTAGCTGTCAGCTCAATGAATCTGGCCAACAATTCTCCAAGAAGGGGCCAAAGATTGGGCCTTAGAGATCAAGGGAGGGACACAAGTTGATAATTTAGGTAAAGCATATCCTTGGATAAATTCTAAATGAGGCAACAACCTTTGCTTGTACTTAGATGCTACTGAATGGAAAGAGAAAATCATAAATCCTGCTGCCTGGGTCAACTACAATTTTAGGGTATTTAAATTCAGGGTGGACCTCATGGTGCAAAGGGTATCCTTTGAGCCCCTTTAGGCAGTTAAGTGGTGCAGTAGGTACTGATTAGGAAGGCTAAAGTTCAAATTCAGCTTCAGACACACTTACTAGATTTGCAACCCTTCCCAAGTCACTTAGGGCTCTTGCCCTTGATTTCCTTGTCTATAAAATGAGCCTGAAACACAAATGGGAAATCACTCCAGCATCTTAGCCAAGAAAACCCCAAAAGAGGTCATAGTGAAACAGAAATGACTGGAAGGACTGAAAACCACGACCTGACTCCCTATCTCCCTCACCATAGCATCTTTCCCAATTCTTTTAATTCTTTCCCAAATGTCCCTGATTTCCTGCTCCCACTATCCACCCCCCTACTCACCTTCTCAGTGAAGAAAGGTGCCTTCTATTTTTTCTTTGAAAAAATTGGATACTTATCAAGAGCTATCTTATCCTCCACATTTTCCATGGATGAAGTGAGTTTTTTTTGTCTTTGACGTCACTGTCAGATGAAATGATCCCCCTGCTAGGTAAAGCAAACTCCTTTCCATGAATAAATCATCCCATTCCAGGACATCATCTTGCTCAGTATGCTATCCCTACAGCGTTCCTTTTAATCACTACTTTCCAGTCTCTCCCACACTAATGACTCCTTCCCTCCTGCTACAAACCATTTCTTGCTAATGCTCAAAACATGATCACTTGATCCATTCAATCTAAGAGATATTTTTCCATGGTCTTTCTTCTATTTCTTGGCTAAACAGCTGGAAGTGCCCACTTACAAGTGGAGTCGCTGACTCTTTTCTCTGAAATTCTCAGCAGTCTAGCTCCCAGTATCATTGTTCAACTGAAATTCCCCTCTCCAAAATTACCAAAAACATCCACGTTGTTAAATCCACTGGTCACTTCTTCATCCTCACCTTTCTTTTCTTCTCTACAGCTTTTCACAATCACCCTTCTTTTTCTCTCTCACTCTCCCTGCAATTTAGTGACACTAATATCATTGTTCTCCAAAACAAACTTATTCTTTCTTCCAGCCCTCCCATCTTCCTACTTTCCTAATGCTCTCCAAGGAATCCTTGCATTAGAGCACATTCATAAATGAGGTATCATGCCTTCCTCATGGAGTTTCACAAACACTTCTGTCCCACATAGTCAATCTGCTCCTATGTCCTCTGATTGCACCCAGATAACATCTCTCCCATAACACCCCCTTCTCTCCCAACACTTCTACTGTCTTGCTTCAGGTCCTGAACACCACACAACAGAGCTATTTCAGGAAAGTGATACTTGTTCCAGGTGCTCCAAGTCTCCCTCCACTCCAGTCATTCCACCCCTCCCTTACAAAGATCATCTTCCTAAAGTTCTTGACTGACCATATCATCACATCCTCAACAATCTCCTGTGGCTCCCGAGGAAAAGGATCAAATATAAAATCTTTTCTAAGACTGCTAATCACCTACCCTCTCTCTTTACATACCCCTCTCCTGTTCTTCTACATTTTCTTTCCCTTCACATCCCAACCAAACATGCTATAATCCAGTGGTATGGGCCTCACATCTATTCTGTGAAGAGGACACTCTGTCTCCCAAATGTTTGGGCTTTCCAAGCTATCTCCAGACAGAGAATGGCATCCTGGCTTCCCTGAAGCCCCAGCTAGGGCCCATGTTCCACAATAGGCTTTCCAGTTCTCTTTCACTGTAGTACATTTTCTTTCTCAATGAGATCAAATCTGTCTTGTCCATAGCAGGTTTCTACAAGATTGTTGGCATGTCATCTGCCCACCTAGTCAGTGAAGACCAGGAGAGCAAGGGATGTTCCTTGCATCTCTTTATGTTGCTTAACAGATGGTATAGCACCTAGCAGCAACTTTCTAAGTCTTCACTGATGAGAAAAATGCCTAAGAAAGAAACCATATTTAAAAGCCTAACCCCCTTTTGCACGTTCAGGGAAGTTCCATGCCCCCAAATTCTAAACAATGCATTTTTTTTAGGATCATGGATTTACAAGTAGGAGACACCTTAATTGAATGGTATCTAACCTCCTAATTTTACAGAAGGGGAAACTGAGAATCAGTAGGGTTCAGTGACTTGTGCAGATTCACTGCTAAAAGTCTCTGAAAAAGAATCATAATTCAAGTATTCCTGCCCCCAAATCTAACACTTGCTTTCCTACAATACCAGGAGACACAGCTCTCATGTGCCTGCTTTTAATTCACTCACCTGGACAGCAGCTCCTCAGGCCTTCTTGTTCCAGCATCAGTGGCACCTCCCTTTCCTTCAAATAAAACACCAAATATTCTCTGGGAACTGGATGCCCTAATAACATGGAAAAAGTAATGAACATGGAGAAATACTTAGAATTTAGTTCTTTTTAGGGAAAACAGTGTACATACAAAGCTACTCCATTTTGAGAATCATTCCTTTATGTTCACAAACCTCTGGCTTATTCTTCCTTTAATGGTTGTAACGCAAGTAACCAAAAAAGGATGTGCCAGATCAGCATTCAGCTCCAGCAGACTAGAGCTCAATGGATCAGCTCTGGCTCTGCGTCCTCCTCAACTCCTCACTCCATGAAACCTATAAAAACTTGGTTACTGTTCATTCAGTGAGTCATTGCTCTTCTGCTGAGATTCTCCTTTTCGGGAACTTAACGAACCTTAGGTAGTCAATTTCTAACTCTTGGCCAGCATCTAATTCCTGCCATTGACAGAGGCAAGCAATCAAGGAGGAAAAGATGGTGGCCAGAAGTGCTTAAGCATGATTTCCATAGCATTCATCTTTGAGAACTTTGGGGAGAAGATCATGGAGCCAACAGAGAATCAAAATGTGATCATGGTTAACCTTCCTCAAAGGAGGCACTCATTGCAGAGTTCCCATTATCTAGAAATTTGAGGCGACTGGTAGTGCAGTGGGGTAAGGCCTGGAAATAGACTGAGGAATGCCAAGGATTAAATCCACCCTCAGACAGTTATTAACTGTGTGTCTGGAAAAGTCACTTAATCTCTGTTTGCTTCAGTTTTCTCAAACACCAGATGGGAATAATATCAGCTAGTAAGATAATATTGTAAAGAAAGGACAGAAAACAACAGCTGATGAACATCAGGTGAAGAGAAAGGCTTATTGCCCTCTCTCCTTTGCCACCACCTGTAGTGGGTAGTGGAGGCGATGTAAAGAAGATTAAGGAAAATTGTGTAACACTAGACACAACTAGAAATTGTGAGTTACAAATTGATGCTTCTCAGAAAGTAGGATATCCTAAATACTTGGCCCATCCCAAAAAGGAAGAGGAAACAGAGAAAAGCAGGCTGAGCACTTTTCAGATATTTGGCAGAGAAAATTAATGTCCAGGGAGAGGTTGGGCTAAAAAATCCATGGGATTAGTTCTACATCTGAGATGCTTCAACACTGACATTATCTTAGGCCTCAAGCTACCTAAAATTGGCATGAGACAGCTGCAGTAACAACAACAGAACATACAGATTATCTTCACACCAGGCAGGAGAAGGACTGTATCGCTTGGACACTGGAGATCAGCACATTTCCCATTCTGGTAATAGATAAGTGCTCCAAAGTCAGCATACTGAGGAATGAAGATATTGCCTTTGGTAGCAGACTAAGTAAGAGTGGCCAGGGGAAATGTCCTTACCCAAGGAGAGTAGGTTGTGGGCATTTTCCAGCATGACTGCCTTGTATAACTGCTTCTGAGGAGGGTCTAAGAGGTCCCATTCCTCTGGGGTGAAGTCCACAGACACATCCTGGAATGTCACCAGCTCCTAAACCATCAAGAGTCACAAGATTTAGACCTGAAAAAGACTCCAGAATTCAGGCAGTCTAACTCTCATCAAGGGAGAAGAGGAAACTGAAGCACAAAAAGGGGATTTACCTAAAATTCTTATCCTACTTTACTGAGAATCAACATTTAAAACCACAGTCATTAAGACCTCAATGAAAACTTGAGAGAAGTATTTGACATGATCAATTGGAATAAAGTGGAGGAACATCTTACTATGGAATCTGGGAAAAAATATACGTTTTGTCTGTGAGATAGAAAGACCAAAGGAAGAGAGAGAAAAGTGAAATTCCTTCCTTATCACAACGGATAAAAATAAAATTTTATCAACAATATTCTGTCAGGTTTGGGAGAAGATGGCCAGTAGAGTCAACTGTGGGGTGTGAGGGGGAGAATGTTTGATTATAGAAAAGAGAGGGAAGAAAAAAATCTAGTTAATTTCCTGAGAGCCTGAAACGAAATCTTCTCTAGATAAAAGATGAAAAGGATTCATAAGATATACTAATTACAACCTAGACTGAACTGAAGGAGATGAGACTTTCCAGTGAAGTGAAGGAGAATTCTTTGTTATTACACTGTGTCTTGGGGCTACCCTTTGTATAATCTGTCATGGCCAAAACATCTTATGCCTTTTATTTATGATAGCTTTCATTTGTCAATAGTTATTACTTCCTTATTAAAGTATTTACTTATACAGTTGTTCATTTTTGTTGTTCCTTGTGTTCAAAGCAGACCAAAAGGGCATCACTATGTAAGGGTTCAAGTACAATGTGTCTGAACATGGATGATCAGACTCATAGAGGCCAGAAGGCTCTACCACAGTTTGGGAACAAATAGTGCACATGAACATTTGGGGTAGACATGCCTCTCAATTTGATCATCTCACTATTCTTTGAAATACTGCAATGCTGCCTCTCTAGCACAACACACCATGTTCTTTGATGTTGATAAGCTATGCTGGCTGGTACTTAGCCACTGTCTCCCATGTCTAACCATTGATTCCAAAATTCTTCAGAGAGACCTTGGGAATATGGCCTTTTTCTATGTCTTCTGACCACACTGAGTGCCTTCTTTTAGCACTTCCAAATTGTTCTCCACAAGAGTTGGATCAGTTCATAACTACACCCACAGAACGTTAGGGTTCCAGTTTTTCCACATCTCTTCAACCTCCATCATTTTCCATGTTCATCATATTAGCTGATCTGATAAGTATGAGTTGGTGCCTTGGAGGTGTTTTAACTTAGCACATGTATGATACAAATTTAGACCATTTTTTTCATGATTATAGATAGGTTTCATTGAATATTTGCAAAACTGCCTGTTCAAATCATTTAATTATTTATCAGTTGGAGAAAGATGTATGCTTTACAAATTTACAAATGTATAATTTACAAATTAGAATCACTTGTCTATTATTTATGAAATGAAGCCTTTATCAGAGACACTTCTTGAAAAAAATTCCCCAATTCTCTCCATTTCTTATAATTTTCATTTCATTGGTTTTGATTGTGCTAACACATTTAAATTTTATATGATAAAAATTATGGATTGAACGTTTTGTATTATTCTCTAGAACTTGTTTGGTCATCAATTCTTCCCTTATCCATGCACCCCATGGAATTTTTGCAAAAAATAACTGCGGACAAGGGCAGGAAGGTACTGCAAACACATGTAAGAAGGCAGAAATTGTCAATATAGCCTTTCATTATGTAATAAAATAAGAAAGGAAATTGGTTTAAAGACAACAAAAGATTCAAACCAAATGGAGACTTAACAACAACATTTAATTCTATAGTAATGAAATGATGGGGACAACTGGGGGTAGAGGGGATACAATGTTGGAACTGGAGTCAGGAAAATGTGAGTTCAAATCCAGCTTCAGACTCTTACTAGCTATGTGATCCCAGGCAGGGAATTTAACTCTGTTTGCCTCAGTTTCCTCATCTGAAAAATGAGCTGGAGAAATAAAAACCACTCCAGCATCGTTGCCAAGAAAACCCCAAACGGGGTCACAAAGACTTAGACACGGCTGAATAACGTCAATAACAACAACAACAAAATTATGGAGGTGACGTTTCACAGCAGAAGAAAATAACCAAATTCATTTGGAAAAATAACAGAAATACAATAATATCATGGGGAATGATGGAAATAAGTAAGAATAGGGGAGCAACTATATCAAACAGCACTGGTCATCAGCACTGTGTGGTAGTGGGGGGAGGGAGAGAGAGAAATGAATGGAACAGATGAAAGAAGGGAATTTCAGAATCATTACAACTCAGTAACTCCATGTTTGGTAAAGTGGACAAAAGACTGATTTAGGAAAAAATCAATTTTTGGCTAAAAAAAGCCAAACTACTGAGAAAAGTAGAAAGCAGTCAGGAAGGAAATTAAGATTAGACCAACATCTCATACAATACTCTACAATACATTCTAAATGGATATTTTATTGCTGTTCAGTTGCTTCAGTCATGTCTGACCCTCCATGGTCACATTTGACGTTTTCTTGGTACAGACCTGATGTACTAAGAGGGTAAAATAGAAATTGAAAGATTCCACCAATCATCTCCTAAAAAAGAACCAAAATGAAAACTCCCAGGAATATTATAGCTAAACTCCAGTGCTCCCAGTTCAAGGAAAAAAAAAAGAGTACAATCAGCCAGAAAGAAGTAATTCAAATGGCATGGAACTATAGTCAGGCTAACACACAAGTGAGGAATATATACATTAAAAGTAATCGGAGGGTGTGGAATAGAATATTCACCAAGACAAAGGAATTAGGATGGTGACTGAGAATCAAATACTCAGAAAAACTGAATATAATCTCTCAGGGGAAAAAAATCTTCATTCAATAAATAGAGGACATTCAAGCATTCCTAATGAAAAGACCAGACCTGAACAGAAATTGGATCTTGAAATACAAGAACCAAGAGAAACATCAAAAGGTAAACAGAGTAAACAAAAGAGATTCAATAAGGTTAAATTGTTTATATTCCTACATTGGAAGATGATACCTGTAACTCAAGAAGTTTAGGGCTATTAGGGCAATGAGAAGAAGTATACACTGATAGTATACATTAACTGTGATGGGGTGGTATTCAAGAAAACAAAACTAAGGGTTGAAAAAGAGAATTGCATTCCAACAAGAAGGAAGGGAAAGGTAGAAGTGGATGAATTATCTCACATAAAAGAGACCAAGAAGAGGTATTACAGTGAAGGGGAACATGGGGGAGGTGGGAATGGAGGCCTTGAGCCTTACTCTGAACAAATTGGTCAAAGAGGGAATAACATACATGCTTAGATGGGTACAGATATCTAACTCATCCTACAGGGAAGTCAAAAGGGACTTGGATAAGGGGGGAGGGGAGAGACTGATAGAAGGAAGGGTAGATTGGGGGAGGCATTGATCAGAAGGAAAACACTGCTGAGGAAAGAGGGTAAAAGGTGGAAGAAAGAGAGAATGAGAAGAGGAAATAGGATGGAGGGATATACACAGGTATCAAAACTGTAAATATGAATGGAATTAACTCACCCTTACATTGAATTAATAGATGCAAAATGGATAATTTTGATTGTACTAAATTCAAAAGTTGTTTTTTACAGAAACCAAATCAAGAAAATCAAGATTACAAGGAAAGCTGACACCTAGGAAAATTTACACCAAGTACCTCTCATAAAGATCTCATTTCTCAGACGTATGGAGTACCGAATCAAATTTATACGACTACAAGTCACAACCCAGTTGATCAATGGTCAAAAGATATGAATAGGCAGCTTTGAAACAAGGAAATCAAAGCTATTTATAGTCATATAAAAATTCTCCAAATGACTATTAACTAGAAAAATGCAACTTGAAACAACTCTCAAATTAAAACAAACCTCATACCTATTAAATTGACAAATAAAACAGAAAACGGAAATGATAAATATTGGAGGGAAGTAGGAAAACAGGGAGAATAATGTACTGTTGCTAGATTTGTGAAGTGATTCAACCATGATGAGAGTTTTTGAAACTATAAGAAAAGGGGTACAAAAATGTGGATGCCCCTTGGCCCAGGAATAATCATATGAAATTGCTATCCACAAAAGGTTTGTTTCAAAAGGACCTACCCACACTCTTTCTGGGGTGGCAAATTATGGGAAATTGAGGAGATGCCCATGGACTGGAGAATACCTTTACAAGTTGTAGTATATGATTGCAATGGAATACTAGTGTGTTACAGAACATGACAAGCAGGATTTCAGAAAAACGTAGAAACGCTGAAATGAACTGATACAGGAGGAATGTTGTAGAAAGCAGCGGCAATATTATTAATAATATTTGATGAGCAATGGTGAATAACTTAGCTATTCCCAGCTTGTATAATCAAGTAAGACAATCTGAAAGGATTCTTGATGAAAAATGCCCTTTTCCCCCCTCCATAGAAAGAACGGATTCAGAATATACACCTAAAGCATACCAGTTTTCACTTGCTTTCTTTTTAGTACAATTTCTTTTCCATAAACTAATATAGAAATGTTTTACATGACTGCATATGTGAACCTATTTCTGATTGCTTACCACATGCAGGAGAGATAAGAGGAAAGAGGCAGGTAGAGAACTATGACCTCAAAATTTAGAAATAAAAATGTTTTTGCACGTTACTGGGGAAAAATGAAGTATTGTTTTAAAAAAGACTAGTAGCCAATGGCAACTAGGTGACACAGTAGACAGAATGCCAGGCCTGGAGTCAGGAGGATCTGAGTTCAAATTTAGCCTCAGACACTAACTAGCAATGTAATCCTGGGCAAATCATGTCCCCCTGTGTGCTTCAGTTCCTCCTATGTATAATGTGCTGGAAAAAGAAATGGAGAAACACTCCAGTATCTTTGCCAAGAAAACCCCAGTGTGTCACAAAGAGCCAGACAAGACTAAAACAACCAAAAAACAACAAAGAGCCATTTCCCAATAGATAAATGGTTGAAGGATCTGAACAAAAAATTATCAGAAGCAACTGCCAGGTATTCCCAGTCACATGAAAAAATGCTCCAAACCACATAGAAGAGAAAAGCAAACCAAACCTCTGAGAATTCATCTCACACTCTGCAAAACTGACAGCAGACAACAGCACCAGTCAATGTTGGAGGAGCTGTGGGAAGGTGGGCACAAAAACACACTGTGGATGGAGCTATGGAATGGGAGAAGATGGTGGAGATTGGAGTTCAAATGCTGCCTCAGACACTGACTAGTTATGTGACCCTGGCTGGTAAGCCTTTGAAATCTATTGGCCTCAGTTTCCTGAACTGTGAAATAAAGACAAGAAGAGGACCTGTGCTATGTATGGGGTTGTTGTGAAGATGGTCAAAAGTGGATTAGGGGAAGAAAGTAATTCATTGTGCTGGGTCTTTGCCTTCGAGCACTATACCTCTTTGATAAGAACTGAGTGTCTCCTTTAGGACAACCCTTTCCTCTACAGGAAAAGAAAACTCCCAGAATTTTGAATAGTTCCCCAAACTCAGTTCTTTCCTATATCCTCTCTAACAAGGGAAGTACTAGGCCCTTAACAAATGCTAATTAAGTAACAGCTAAAGATGGCATTCTTTTCTTTGGCCTAGTCCAAACAGCTCTGTTAATGGCCTTTGAACATGGTGGGCATGTGAGCCCAAAGTCAACTTAACCTGTCTTCTTGAGCTGCCAGATTTTCCAGAAACACAGGACCAGAGTAAGCAGGAGGTCAGGAACACCTCAGCCAGGACTCATGATACTAACTCCTTTCACCCCTCACTGCCCCCTGACTGTGCCCTTCATGATGCCCAACTACAAGACAGTGTGCAACTGACAGATTAACTATTTATGCAGATCAGACCATGGAGGATAAGCAGAGCATCCTGTCTTCCAGATCTGCCTGGGAGAGCTCTGCCAAAGAGGTAAAGGGGAAGGGGGAGCAGTCCTAAGGACATGTGGGGTAGGGGTGGTAGCCATGGATACAGGAATAAAGACAAGATCTCTACAGAGCAGAGAGGAATGAGCGAAGAGGTCTTAGGAGGGCAGCCACCGGAGATGAGTAGTTAGTGATTGTGATGCCAATATACCATGGATTAATTCAAAGGACAGAGAACAGGATGGTGTTGTTACTACTGTTTTCAATTTCCTGCCTATTTTTGTAAAGAAACAGTGCATAGGTTGGGGATCGCCAGCCTCACAGACAATCCTCTTTGTTTATGGAAATGGCCTCTTTGGGGGTCAAGTCTGTGGACAGAGTGCACTCACCTGACTTGGGAGTCTGCAGCTGTCCAGGGCCATTCCTTCTGGCTCCACACACTCCCAGACTGGGCCAGGCTTTAGTCTTTTACAGACTGAGCTGGGGAGAGAGAAGGATAATGAGAACGGAGGCTGGCCTACGGAAGTTACAGGGGGTGAGGCCCTGCCCTCAGGACAGAGAATGAAGCCTAGAGGTAGGGGTCCTGCTTGAAAAAGATGGTCCCACCATCTCCTACCACTCTTCTTTCCCCTTCCTTTCTCCTGTTATTCAGATAACAAGGGGCAGAAGGTGCTTGGGATCCTACATGGGATAAGAGCAATAAGAGCCTCAATGACTCCTGAATCAGAGATTTCCCTCTGACTGAGTGTGGGACCAGGACCCCTAAAGGGCCACCCACCACCTGAACTTCCCCCCACACCTAGATACTGAATAATGCTTTCAATCCCCTGTCGTGGTGGCCCCCACCCAGCCCAACCCTTCTGAGTGGGTTATCCTGGAATCACCCCAGGCCCCTCCTTCTTTACCTCAGGATCACCACAGGCAGCCTGCCACCCCTCAATCCCATCCCTAATCTTCATACCATCTTTACTTTTTCCCCATAAAAGTCAGTCTTGACCAGACCAAAGAGGCCGATTAAAAAAACATCTCACCCTCCTCTCTTGGCAACACAAAGGGCCTTGGCTCTGAATGAAAACAAAGGCCTGAGGGGCCCATTTCCTTGGAGGCAGATCCAGGCCTTTCCATAGGCATTTTCAGGGTCACTAGAGCCTTTCATTTTTATTTCACTCAAGACAGGATTCCTGGGTCCCTGCGGGAAGGTGTGAATTTTGTGAAAATTCAATCGTAAATCTAGGGGAGGGGTAACCCCAGACCTTTGAGAAGTGATCTGGAGTCTGGAAAAGAGTTAGCAGGAGGAAACTTGTCCAGGAGCCAGGCAGGAGAGGGAGGATTGCTCCAGGGGGACCTGAAGGTACACTTACCACAGGGTCAGAAGGGTAGGACGAGACCCAATGGGATGAACAGCCAGCAGGTCTGTGAGGGGCTGGCTCCGACCCACCTGGCACCTGCACCCACAGAAAAAGCCTCCAGAAGGCAGAGATCTCAGGTCCAAGGGAAGATGAGTGGGATGGCTCAGATCCCTACTTAAATTAATTACTCAGAGGCCTCTCAAAGTGATAACAGAAAGTTGATTTATTCGATTCTCGAGAAGCAGGGCAATTCCTGGAGTTCACCTGGAGCAGCAAAAGCCGAAGACAAAGAAAAGGCAGTGATACATTCAGACCCTAACGCAAGTCCCTCCCTCCCCCGCTGACCATTATCCTCATTAGCTGAGAATACGATCTTACATTCTAGACGCGAAATCTAACGAATCCCTTTTGAAATGAAGACATCGAAGAGTCATGTAACCTTTATCCAATCATCGAGACCCTAATGTGCTACACAGTTTTATACCCTTATATGGAATTATTAAAAATATTGTAATCTTGAGCCTCTCGGTCTGACCTCACCCCTGGGAGAAGAATTACAATCTGAGAAGTCTTCACTAAACCTATTCCACTCAAAGACAACGTGATCCGAGATCTGAGGAAAGAAGGCAGACGGAGCTCCAGTCCAAGGGCAGAAGGCAGAGAGATCTCAGCTCCAGGGAAGAAGGCAGAGATCTCACCAGCTCCGGTTTTCAGCCTGCCTACGCTGGGAGGCTCCTCCCAGCCTCTGAGGCCCCTTTAAGGGCCCTTTCCCCTAATCACACCCAGGGTCAAGCACTCAGGACCTTTTGTCCCTCTCCTCCCCAAGCCCTGCCCTCCATCACCTGCACAGCCTTGGCCACTGGGATGGCCCCTCTTTCACCCTAGCCTCTCTGCAGGCCTCCAAACTGCACCCCAGAGCTCTTGTTCCACCTGGGACACCCCCCACCAGGCTGGTCATCTCCGAGAGCTCCTCCTCCCCCATCACCCTCCCACGTGTTTCTTATTGGAGGAAAGATTCAGGACTTTAGGAGTTGGGAGGGGGAGAAGGCAGAGGCCAGCTGGAGATTTCCAGGGAGCAAGGGATTCCCTGGCTACGGAGCTTAGTTTGAGGATGGGGGTTGCTCACCAAATGCAGGCAGTGTGCTTAGCACATTCTCCTGGTTTGAATGAGAATGTGGCTTGTTTCAAGTCAGATCCCAGCAGGATAATTGGGATGTTTGACCCGCTAAGGACAGATCCACCCTTACTGTGAAATAGACTTAAAATGTGGCACTTAAGGGCTTGTGTTTAGGAGCTGAAAGAATAAGAATTCGGTGTCACTGGGTCAGAATTACCCTTTGCTCCTCCCTGAATGCAGTCAGCCTAGAGGGTCAGAGGCATAAATGGACAAAGTGCCTTTTCTAAGACAATTCTAACTAAGATAATCAGCTGAATTGCTGTTCTTTGGCAACTTTGTTTCATGTATCAACATTGTAACATTTTTATGTTGTTGTTTTGCTCCAGAATTTTCTCCGTTGGGGATCTGGGAGAACCAATATCTATTTATGTATTTGTGTACGTTTTTAATTTGAAAACAAATTTTTAAAGGCATATGCAATTGTACCGTTAGAAAATGTCATTTTCTTTTTATCTGAATGCTATGAATTTGTGAATTAAGCTGTAAGAGGGTGGCTATAATGTTCCAGACTGTTCTATATTTCATTGGATATATTTTCCTTTAAAATGTATGATAATTTGCTCTTTGAGAAAAGTGCCAAGGACCTGGTAAATTCTCCATTCAGGTTTTCACCTTGATTGAAAAGGCAAAACTCAGGACAAGGAGAATTAAAAGGAGTTTGTTATGCTATGTCAATGTAGAAACTCATTGAGGATTTGATCACATTAGGTCCGTAAGGAATTCAAGATGGAACCAGCTTTTATGGATACCTTTTGTAATGAGATAAAGACCATCTGTCTAGGCACAGTGCAGTAAAACGGGATGGGCCATCACATCTTAGCACCTCCCCAGTTCCCAGAACCTGAGGCCTACCAGGTGCAAACAGGCAGAGGATGACTGGGTAGGTGATGATGTGTCATTTAGTGTCATTTGTCAACCAATGGGATTCTGTATTTTGTGTAGGCCATCCCCCACCCTTTCCCCATGGAGGTCTATCCATCAATAAAAATGCAGTTTTGGTCTGCTCTACCCATATTGTCTGGATAGTGATAACATTTAATATAAAATTTTGGAACAATCTCTTTGCTCTCTCTGAAGCAAACTCAGAGAATGCCTATTCCTATGTCAACAAAGCCAGCAAAGGCTGACTTAACATTCCTTGGGAACCTTTAACCTAAGACACTATCTTGAATAATGGGAGGTTTTCCATATCTTAATATTTGTAGACATATACTATGTTATGGCATGTTAATAGTAAAGAAAATACAGACATCTTAGGTCGTAATTTCAATTGAAACTTTGTTTACCCTTTCCTGTGTCAGCTATTTCGAGTACCTGTTTAGGACAGGAAGCCTGGTGGGATTTTCTCATCGTATGTCACAGAGACATATGTCTACACAGCCCGGAATCGCAAGGCACAACCGACGCTACTTCGTTAATTGTCTTGTTTTACTAAATTTATGATTTGTTCAACTAGGAGAGTTCCTTTCTCACAGCAAAATGTATATAAGCCAGAAGATTTCTACACTGGGTAGCCAGAACATTTTTCTGGCTCCATAGTGCATTATGTTACTGTTTTCTTTAATAGGGAATTGACCAATTAATTAATTAAATCGTAAAATGTATGCATTAGCCTGTTGCATTTTTTCTTAACCAAGTTTTCAGGTTAACAGTTATGGCGCCCAAACATGGATTGGAACTGAGGAATAGGATGGACGTTTCCTCATCTCGCCGATGCCAGGACTCCAGTGCCAATAAGAACTATTTTTCCTAGAGTCCTGGGCATTGACAGGGTCAGGGTAAGTCCTTTTATTTCCCAGCTTCCAAAGAACTCTCACTTTAAATTCCCTTTAAAGGAAACTCTGGGGACCAGAGACCAAGTTGCATTAAATTGCTCTGTATTAATTAGGTCTCCTCTGGCAATCGATCTCAGGAAAATTAGTACAGGTATTGCCAGCACTAGTGTCAATCAATTAGCGATAGCCCTAAATAATGTTGGCCACCACAATGACCAGTGAAAGTTACTTTATCTTACAACCAAATTAAGTTTAAAGGCCAACAAAACAACTAGCCAGCAACGAGAATGTTTCATCGTGGGCTTGCTGACTTGGCTGAGCAAGAACAAAAGACAGGTAGCCTCTTCCCTGTAAGGCTGGGAGCTGCTTCAGCACCTAGCTGTATCCTGGCAAAAATCCTTTCTTCTTCAAGGGCTCCAGTTTGTCCTTTCCTTCACTCCCTCGGCCCTATTCCTTGCCCCTTTCTTCCCTCCCCTTCCCCTTGAAGGCCTCTGATCTGGGGAAACTGACGGCACCTAGATGCAATCTTTCCCCCTCGCCTTCCCCTACCTTAGACCTGAGGAAGGCAGCCTCTGTTGCCTCCCTCCTTCCCATTCTCCCTTCCGGCTTTCCTTTAAGGACTCTGGTCTTGAAGAGGACAGTTACAATGCATCTAAGAACTAGAGGCCTGAACCTATTCCCATGGGGCCTGTTCCTTTAAGACGGTCAGAAACTTTGGGGCACCAAGGCTCCCCACCCCTCCAACGACCACAGGGGTGCTCTGAGCAAAGGCTGCAGGATTCCCCTTTATTACTAGAACTTGAATTTTCGCAACCCCCTTTCCTCAGAATGATAACAGCCAATTCATGATGGGGATTTCTAGCAAGCTTCTAATTGCCCTCTCTCTCTGGGTGGTTTTTTGTGAGCTACGTTTGTATCCGTGCTGTTGTCAGTTTGTCTGTTGGTGTATGTCCCTGTCGGTATTGGGTGTGCTGTGAAAAAGTCTGTGATCTTGTAAGATTTAAATGCAAGCAACTGGATTTTAAGGGCTGCAGCCAGGGATACAGACAAATAAAACTTTAACACTTTTCCTTGTTGTTGCGGTCTGGCCAACCTGAACTTAACAATGGAAAGTTGGATCATCTGAAATAAAATCATTTTAGCAGATTTGTTAGTTGTGAGATGAATCATAAAAAATTTCAGGAACTCACCGTTTGAAATTATGGGGAAAAAATAACTCCTAAGATTGTATGTAGCCCTAGAAACTCACTTTGCTAATCCCGATCACCTAATATTCCCCACTTCCTCTCAGAGTTAAGGGGGTATCTCAGAATGGAGACCCTTTAGCGACCACAAGGTTCATGTTAACCCCTCTCATCCCAGATCTAATTATAGAGAGGAAAATGCAGGAGAAGTGTATAGGGGCAACAATTCATAGACTGGCAGTGATTCTAGCAGTCCTATGCCCTTGGGTAAACTTTTAGGCCACCTTTCTAGGTAAAGCTTGGAAATGTCACCTAGGTCTTGGACATTCTGCCCACCCTGTCCCAGCAGCATACCACCTTAGGCTCAATAAATTCTGCTGCTGTGGAGGGAGGGAGAGGTGGATAAATGAATCAGGCCTGTGGCAAGCATTCTCTAGGCTCTGCCTGCAAAAATCACCACTGCTGGGACACCAACTTTTCTGCTCTCGGTAAGCTTCACTTCTCTATTTCAGTTGCAAGAAGTATTTTATCTCTGTTTGACCCATTTTCTGATTTGTAAAAATAATTATGCTTGTTGTTATGGGATCAAAATGATAAAATGATTGTAAAATGCTTAACGTAATGACTGGTATATGCTACATACAATATTATTATCTCTCTCTAATGTAATTGTTAACTTCGAAGTGGTTTTAATTGCTATGAGTAATAAGATCAATAATTTCTGGAATTGCAAATTATACCACCTGCAGTTATTGTTGTGTTAACACTTTATTTCTAGGATTGTATTTCTGAATTTCTCTTAGACTGTAAAGACAAAGCAATTTTTAATCCGAATTTTATTGAAACTAAAAGATTTTGGGAAAATTGTGTAACACCAGTTATGTTACTTTATCAGTCCTGCTAACTTTGTCTTATAATGTTTTGTAATTGCCATTTAGAAAATCAGGTATTTTCGCCTTTATCTGTTAAAGAAAAAAAAGTTAAAGCTAAACAATTTGGCTGTCTTCTACGAAGTGGGAAGATTGTTAACTAAGTTATTTGGGATTATTATTTGAATGCTGAAACCTAAAATTGTTAAGTGATTCCTGTGTACGTAAAGGAGGGAATGGAGTGGAAACTTTATCTAGATTCCCTCTGCCCATTCAGAACAGTCCTCCCATTCCTGTAGGTAAGATCATCAACCCTAGGAAAGGAACTTGTTGTAAGTAGCTCCTAACAATGAATATGACTTGCTCAGAAGTTCTAATAAATAGGAAGGATTTTTAATAATTGGCTTTTACATCAGGACAAGTTTTAAATTTGAGAAGGAAAGATGTCAAATGGAATCCCTTATGTGTGCGGTAAATCTTTATTGCTTATTGTAACTCCATAAGAGTGGAAATAACTGTTATCTGA